>NC_054604.1:22776134-27576134 GCF_004785595.1 Juglans microcarpa x Juglans regia
TCTTTTTGCAGCCAAGAGATGAATCTCTGTAGGACACTCCATGTACCTATTAATTACACTTACAACATGCATGATATCAGGTCTTGTTGCTGTTAAATACATTAAACTCCCCACTATCTATTTGTAAAGAGTGTCATCAACCTTCTTTCCTCCATTATCTTTGTTTAGCTTCAAACCAAACTCAGATGGTGTATTTACAGGATTACAATCCTTGATCTGAAACCTGTCCAAGATTTCTCACAAATAATTCTTTTGAGAAATAAAAATTCCAGCAGAGGATTGCAGCACTTCAATGCCAAGAAAGTAATGCATCATAGCAAGATCATACATCTCAAATTCAGCCATCATGGATTTCTTAAAACTTTCAAACATGGCTGTAATATTTTCAATATAGATTAAATCATCTACATATAAGCAAACAATGAGCATTTTCCCTTCATCTTCAATCTTTATGAAAAGTGAATGTTCATAAGGACATTTTTGAAATCCTTCCTTCAAAAAATAGGTTTCTATACGATTATACCAAGCTCGTGGAGCTTGTTTTAATCCATATAGAGTCTTCTTTAACTTATACACTTTATGCTCATTGCCAAGTCTCACATAACCAAGAGGTTGATCGATAAATACCTCTTCTTTCAAATCTCCATGGAGGATAGCTGATTTCACGTCCAACTGGAATATAGGCCATGAATTTTGAGCTGCCAATGCAATCACCAATTTGATCGTGTCATGCCTAGCAACCGGAGCAAAAACTTCTTTATAATCAACACCAAACTCCCGCTTGTAGCCCTTAGCCACCAAGCGTGCCTTGTGCTTGTCAACTTCACCATTCTCCTTCAGCTTTGTCTTGTAAACCCACTTTACACCAATTGTTTTCTGCCCTTTTAGAAGATCACATAACTCCCAAGTATCATTTCTTTTGATGGCTGTAACTTCAGCATCCATAGCCTTTCTCCATTTTGATTCTTTGACAGCCACTTCAAAAGTGGTGGGATCGCAATCTGAAAATAGAGCAAAATGTTTAAGTGGGTCATCACCTTGGTCAACTCCAGTTACCTCATAATCAGTCATCCATGCTAGTCTTCTTCGAACACGCTGAGGCCTTTGTGATTCAGCTGCAAGTGGGCATTGATTAGCTATTGGAATATTTTGAGTGGCTTCCAGTTCTTGCTCATTCTCCATAGGCTGCTGCCCTTTCTCATCATCATCAAAATCTACTGGAATATTTTGTTTAACACCATTTTCATTCCATGACCAGGTGCCCTTTTCATCAAAAACCACATCACGGCTGATAACTATTTTCATGGTGCTATGATTATATAGCTTATAAGCTTTTGACTTATCACTAACACCAAGAAAAATGCATTTTTCTCCCTTGCTATCTAGTATCCTCCTCTTCTCATCTGGAATATGGGCATAGTCAATACACCCAAAAATCCAGAAATAATCTACAGTAGGTTTCCTTCCGCTCCATGCTTCCTCCGGTGTCATATTTTGAACAGCATGTGTGGGACTTCTATTGAATATATGAATGCTCTAATTAACTGCTTCAGGCCAGAAACTTTTTGGAATGCTACTCATTTTCAAAACACTTCGCACCATATTCATAATAGTGCGATTCTTCCTCTCGCATACACCATTCTATTGGGGTGTATAAGTTATTGTAAGTTGTCTCTTGATTCCATGGTTCTCACAAAAATTTGCAAATTCATGTGAGTTATATTCTCCACCACGATCCGTGCGAAGAACTTTTATTGGGTTGTCGACCTCTTTCTCAACAAGCGCTTTGTAGCATTTAAAAGCTACAAAGGCTTCAGATTTTTCTTCCAAAAAATAAACCCATATTTTATGACTATAATCATCAATGAAGGTAATTATATATCTTTTACCTCCATTAGAATGTGGTGTTATTGGCCCACAAATGTTGAAATGAACAAGCTCCAAAGCCTTCTTTGCTCTACAAGATTTTCCTTGTGGGAATTGATTGCGGTGTTGTTTGCTAACAATACATTCTTCACGCACTTGAGAAGGAGCTGTAATTTGAGGAAGACCTGTCACCATGTTCTTCTGTTCTAGTGTTTTTAATCCACCAAAATTCAGATGCCCATAGCGGAAATGCCATAGCCATGCCCCATCCTTCAATTTCGCTGAGAAGCATGAATGAGTGGTGTTGTGGAGATAAAGTGGGAACATACAATTTGCCGTCATGTTAACTTGAGCAATTAAGCCCAATTTTGCATCTTGAATCTAACATACTCCATCTTTGATAGAAATCTCATATCCTTTTTCTTGCAACTGACCCACACTAAGCAAGTTGGTCTTTAATTCTGGCATAAAAAGAACATTAGCGATAGTGTGGGTGGAATTTCTTTTGGTTTGGATTGTTACCTTTCCTTTCCCATAACAGAAACCATGGAATTGTCACCAAACTTAACAGAGCTGCGAAAACGTTCATCCAAGTTAGAGAATGCCTCCTTATCTCCACACATGTGGTTGCTACGACCAGTGTCTAAATACCACATGTTTTGTTGAGTCTCTTCCTTCACGTGACACACCATCAAAAGAGACGACTCTTCTTCTTTTTCTGTAAAGTTAGTTTTTTGTCCACTTTGTCTATTCAAATTAGTTTGGCATTCTGACTTATAATGGCCATACCTATGACATTTGTAACATTCAACATTGGACTTGTCTGCTGACTTTGGTCTATAAGTTGTTGAGTGGTGGCCGCCATGTCCTCTGCCTCTTCCTTGAAATTGACTCTCTTGATGCTGATGATTTTGTTGTTGGTTTCAACGATCATTGTTGAATCTGCTCCCTCTACCTCGACCTCTGCCTCTACGTCGTCCTCTTTCAGCTCGACTAGGTGTAGAGTTATTTTCTGATAAGGCCTTCAATGCTTATTCTTCTTTCTCCTACTGGTTAATTTTTTGCTCATGAACCAACAAAGAACTTTGTAATTCATCAATTGAAAGTTCATCAACATCATTAGCTTCTTCTATTGAACAGACAACAAAATTAAATTTTGGTGTCAAGGATCGAAGAATCTTCTCAACAATGGTAACATCCTCTGCCTTGTCGCCATGGATCCGCATCTTGTTAACGATCGCCATCGTTCTTGAAAAATAGTCTTTAACTGACTCTCCTGATTTCATTTGAAGCATTTCAAACTCTGAACGAAGTGCTTGAAGCTGCTACCTCTTAGCCCTTGTTGTACCTTCGTATTTCTTCTTCATGGAATCCCAAATATGCTTGGTTGTGTTCTTGCAAAGAATGGTTTCCAAGATTGAGCGATCAATAGCTTGGAAGAGATCATTCTTTGCTTTAAGATCCGTCTTTTTTGCGCATCTGTCTGCACAGCACCTGCTGCTGGTTCTTCTACTCTAGAAACAACAACCGTCCAATATTCTTCAGACCTCAAGAAGTTCTCCATGAGCATGCTCCAGTGGTCATAGTGACCATCAAAGCGTGGAATAGCTGGCTGTACAAAACTTTCGGAAGCCATCAAATTGCACTTTTTTTTTTTAAAACCCCGCTCTGGTACCACTGATAAAAACATAAAAAGATGGAAGCTTTTACACAATAACAGTAGAGAAGACAGAGGATGTACTTTTCTGCATAACTTCATTGATCAACAAAACAGCCTATATAAAGGCTAATACATAACTGATAATAACATGAAAATAGGCACTACCCAGTGTTCAAAACATACTCCTATTGACTAGGTAAATATAAACAATCTCACTGACACTCCCCAAGACTAGGACAATTCAAAAGTGCAAATTACTAATTTTCTCAACACTCTTTTGTTTATTTTGGTTAAGGAAATCATATCTCGGCTTTTAAAGCGGGAATTTATGGAAGGTAAAATTGAATCTTTTGCTCTTCCAAGAGGGGTTCCACTTATATCGCACCTTTTATACGCAGATGACATAGCTATTTTTACAAGTGGTAATCTCAAGTCCCTTTGAAACATATTGAGAATTTTTGCAACCTATGAATCATGGTCGAGATAGGTTGTAAGTGTGGAGAAATCTTCTCTTTTTTTTTTCCAAAACATATTACATCTACTCGTCGATGTGTTCTTCTTCGGTCTACAGGTTTTAAAGAGGGCTGTTTTCCTTTCAATACCTGGGAGTTCCAATTATCTCAGGAAAACTGAAAGTTGTGCATTTGGAGGACTAAGTGGTGCGAGTACGAAAAAGAGTTGATGGTGGGAAATTTAAGTTGCTTTCACAAGGTGCTTGATTGATTCTGATCAAGCAAGTTTTGTTGAGTATGCCTATTCATTTGTTATCTACTCTTCAGGTACCGAAGATAGTGTTCAAACTGTTAAATACTTGCATTAGTAAATTTTTTTAGGACTCCTCAGAAGGGAAGGATAAACACAGTTGGAGAGCATGGGATAAAATGTGTCTACCAGGGGAGGAAGGTGGTTTGGGAACTAAAAGGTTGGATGAGATTCAACAATCTCTACATGTAAAATTTGCTTGGAAATTACTTCATGGGAATTCCTTATGGGCGAATTTTTTTAGTGCAAAATTGAAGAATAACCATGTCTCGTTTGTAGATGCGAATAAGGGATCCAGGAATTGGTGAATGATTGCTAAGTACTTGCCCTTGGTTCTTAATCTTTCTTGTTGGAAGGTTAGAGAGGGTAAAATATTTTTTTTAGTATGATAAATGGTCTGATAAGGGCCTTTTAATTAATCATTATTCCAATGTTCCATTTCCGAAAACTATCGTAAAAGAATGTAAACTGGAGGATGGCTGGGATATCAATGTTATCTCTCAACTGGTGGGTTCGGAAAATGCTATGGCTGTGATGGACAGTTTAGGAAGAAATAAACATGGGTCTGATATTCTAGTATGGACTGAGAATGTGGATATCAATTTCTCAACTAAAAGTTCTTGGAGTCATACTTGATTTTGAGTACCAAAGGTGGCCTGGTTTAACTGGGTATGGCACCCGTCCTTACCAAAACAAATTTTAGTAATGGTCGGGAAAGATTTTAGCTGGGGGGTATGAAGACTTGAACCATGTTTTGGTTGAAGGGGATTTTGCGGAAGAGATGTGGGAGCGGGCTTCTTTTTCTGTTGGTATGACATCCATGCGAGGTAGTGGGTGGTAGATTCGAGTAGAGAGCTGATTTCTTAAGGCTAAAAATAATTCACAAGTAGTGTCTCTTTTTTGGTATTATTCCTTGTATCTTGATTTGGTGCTTATGGAATAGGAGATGCAAAGCAAGGATGGAAGATAAGGAAGAGTCGGTGTTGTTGACATGGGCAAAAATAAAATACTTGGTTGTTTGGTGGGGGGAAAAGTTGAAGGGTGATGCTGATGGGCAAGATTTGGATGAAGAAATTTTATCAGCTTTCCATTTGCCGATTAAACAAGTTCAACGTAAAACTCCTAAGTTGGTTCGGTGGATGCCTCCTGATGTAGGTAGATTTAAACTTAATGTTGATGGTAGTTGTATTGGCAATCAAGGAATGATGGGGGCTGGTGGAGTTATTCGAGATTCACATGGTACATTGTAGGTGGCTTTTGTGGTTAATCTTGGCGAAGGAACAAATAATAAAGCGGAGCTTATGGGTCTTTTACATGGTTTACGGCTTACAACATCTTTGGGTTTTTATTGTATTGACATAGAAATGGATTCTTTGTTGGTTATAACTTGGTTGCAAAATAAACATTGTACAATTTGGTACCAGGAAGATTTTTGGGAGGAGGTGCAATTGCTGCTGGAAAATTGGATGTTAACGTTAATCATGTTTATCGTGAAGGAAATTCATAGGTAAATTTTCTTGCTAAGTTAGGGGCAGAGGGGTGTACGACTACTTGGGAGAATGTTGTCGATCTACCAAGGCCTCTTAAAGGGTCTTCAAAAAACTAGAGAGTTTGGGTTTGCCAAATGTTTGGCTTTAGTTGGTTGGTTAGTTTTTTCTTTTATGTCTTTATGGATTTATTTGTCATTTTTTTAGTACTGTTTTGATGTTTCCACGGTATTCCTCGGCCAAAAGCGAGGATTTCTAATAAATTTTGCAGGTGTCGTCCTCCTTCCGAAGAAAAAAGAAATGATGTTTTATGAAAGTATGCTAAGTATTAATGTGTAAAGGTATATCAATGTAATGGCCTTCTTTGGCAACCCCTATTTATGCACCCAAAATAAAAGTTGTATGCATGTGAGTAGATTTTATATGTAGTAGCTATGCTTTTAAATGATATTTAAATAATGAGATGAAAGTCTATTTAAATGACGCTATGAAAGTGTATTTAAATGAGGCTATGAAATAAATTTTAAATGATGTTATGAAATGATGTTTATAGAATGCTATGGAATGATGTTAACTTGTAACACCCGGACCCAATCAAGCTCAAATTATTTATTTATTTATTTATTTATTTTGTTTTAGTTTAATCTATTTTTTTTTCACACGTCAACTTCTGCACGTTTTATTCTTTCCGTCTATTTTCTTTTTCCCCCTAGGTCTTCCTCTCGTCCACGACATGCATACACACACACGACTCTATTTTCAGCTCTCTCCACACGCACGTCTCTCTAGGGTTTTCGCATCATATATATACGCACACTTTGGCCATGCCTAGAGAAACTGCTCTGTTACGTTCACTGCCCCCATATGAAATCGACGCAACCCACACTTAACTCCCTCTCTTTCACCACCTCTCCGCGTTCTCGACTCAATGCTTGTAGACTTTGCCACCTTAAGACCTCCACCGTAAACCACCAACAACGAAACATAACCCACTTTGGAAAACTCCTCCACGCACGGCCAGTAGAGGGAGATCATCATCACGAGTCACCCTCTGCGTGAAGAAGCCTCACGCAGCTGCTCAACCAACCCATCTTGCGCCACCATCCTCTTCACAAAGTCAACCTATTGAGCCTCTGTTTTATCTCCCAAAAACAGAGCATCTTTGGAGGTCACCGTGAACCACAGCCACCACCCCACCTTCGTTCATAGCCACTGATCTGCACCCCTCTGCCTCAACCACGGCTCTCTCTCTTCTCACGGTGAGCCTCCGTCAAATGCCTCCTTCCCGTCTCACGGTCTGTTTCTGTTTCTTTCCGCACGTTGTGGTCCTCGCTCTCTCACTCTCCATTTCCTCTTTCTTTCGTGCTTAGCCCAGCTTGACAGCATCTCTGCCGCACGCCTACTCTCCAGCCGAGTCGCCACTGTCTACCCAATCCAGCCGTCGCACGCTGCAGCGTTTTCTCCATGTGTAAGTCCCTGCCGCTGCTGCACTTCTATTACTCATACGTGTATTGTTCATCATTGGTTTTCTTCATAAGATTTTTATATATATATATATATATATGTACGTATATATATAAGCAAAGTTTTAACGTGGGTACTTACTAGTTTTAACCTAATATATATATATATATATATATATATATATATTATATATATATATATATGGAAGGTAGTTTTAACCTAATGTTTTCGGGTGAGAAGTTTTTTTTATTTTTGGGTTTATATTTAAATGGGTTTTGCTTTAAGTCTCATTAAGTATTACATTGTATTTTGATAATATTCTTAATTAAAAGAAGTAAACCTATTTTTCTTAAGAGATGAATTTTTCTTGACCTATTTTATGGAAATTTTAGTAGACAATGTATTCTATTTATTTATAAAATGTTGTTGGTATTTTAGATATTTTGAATATTAATTTTTATTAAGTTTTATAATTATCTTAATACTTGCTCAATTAAATTCTTATTCGGTACGAATTCGATTAAGTGGATATTGATGGTATTTTGGGAATTATGAGAATTTTAGGTTTTGAGGAATAATAAAATAGGCCATTTTAGCATCTTAGGCTTAAATATTGAAATATGTATTCGATTGGAAATTTATGAAAATTGTGTTATTATGTTATAGGTGGCGATTAATTATTGTTCGATATTTTTTAAGAAACTTCTAAAAAAGCTAAGAAGTCCAGGTAAGCGAGGTTCCTATGCTAGACTTTGTATTAAAATAAAATGAGCTGAGGTTATTTTGGAAAATATACATATTTGATTATAAAAATAAATTTGAGCTACATCAGTTATTTGTTCTGCATTGCTCATGAGATTCTATTTAAGAATAAATTACTTTCTATCATGACTGGTGTAAACATGAGCTTATTTTTGACATTCTGTTTCTGAAATTTGAAAAAGAGAGCAAATATGAAATTTTGTGCGAAAAATATGTTTTGTGATATGATTTTGTTTTGTTCTGAAGATTTTATGTACTCTGATATGATATGATGTGATTTCTGAAAACCTCTGGCATAACATTCTGTTTCTATTTCTGTTTCGTTCTGACCTTACCACGGGTGTAAAACTGTGGCCTCTGTTCGGGTTGGTACCAACTTTTCTGTTTCTGGTGCATCCACTTTGGAAACAAAGTAGTTTTCTGCGTGGTCTTTCCTATATACACTCTCGGGGCTCCAAGAAGGAATAAGGGGAAGATTCACATTTTGTTTCTTCTCAATTAACTACTGAGGTTTGCACAACTCTACCACAGGGGTTAAACATGGTATTTGTTCTGATATGATAAGATAAGATGTGATGTTTCAGTTTATGTTATGCCAAAGGGATTTTGATTATGAATATTTTCAAACTTTCGCTTTGATATTTTTGATAACATGTTCTGACGCTACATTATAAAAATGTTATTCTGATTCTGCATTCTGAAAGAAAATATTTTGTTTCTCCATCCTGAATTCTGTAAATGCTCATGTTTACACACTAGTACATGTCCTCTGCTTAATGAGTTATTGATAACTCACCCCTTATCTCCAATCATTTTTCAGATAATCTTGATGGTTCTACTGGAGAGTAAGAGTAGGATGTATTATAGAGGTTTGATGTTCGCTGAGGAATAAGTACCCGAGGGTACAAGTTTTTATTTGAGAGTCTTAGTTAGTAATTTGGTTATTTTCAGTTATTTTGATTTGATGAGTTAAGAATGTTATCTAGTCTTTTGGAGAGTTTCAATTTATTTTATTAAGAATTTATGATTTGTCCTTATGAAGGAACATAAATATTTGGTTTGAGTAAATAGATTAACATTTTATGGAGTTTTCTAGATTTTATAGTTGTGTTACTGAAGTTGATATTAATATTAAGAGCTAACTCTCCAGACCTTCGGGATCGGGGCGTTACAGTTGGTATCAGAGACAGGTTTGAGATTCTGCATACTACAATGAGGTGACCAATGAGAGTTAAGGTTTTAGAATTCTTGTAGGTGTTGGATCATGACGTTGAGGAAATAATTTTCAGAGTTGTGGTGTAGACATTTGTGGGCTATAGGAGGTGATTTTTATGGGTATTTAGGGTATTAGAAGTCTCAGGCGTTAGGCAAGATATTTTATGGAATTTGAAGGGTAGGAATTTTTGTAGATATTCTAAGATGTTCATGTTGATTGAGGTTTGGTTCGGTTTTGTAGACTACATATAAGGCTTTTGATAGGATGGAAGGTTTAGAGTCTGGAGTTATATAGAGTTACTACTGTTGCTTGTACAACTTTTTATATGTACTTATGTTTGTTTTACTATTATCACCATTTGCTTATTTTGTACAAACCCTTTATTCTTGTAATATTTCTATTTTATTTTTTTTAATAATCCAAGTTGTCCAGGATGTCACCTCGTTGTCGGGAAAGAAGTATATCAGGTATGAATGCGACAAATGATGAATGGGGAGGCACTATAGAACAGTTTAATCGAATGCATCCTCCCACCTTCGATGGTCAGGGCGACGCAACCTTAGCAAAAGACTTGATCCAAGATATTGAGGAGATACTCCGTGTTATAAACTGCATGGACGAACAGAAGGTTCTATACTCGGCTTTCAAACTAACGGGTAAAGCAAAAAGATTGTGGATTTCTGAAAGAACCATTAGAGAAGCGGAAGGGACAGAAATAGTCCGTTGGCTGCACTTCAAGTAGATGTTTCTGGAACGCTTTTTTCCAACGTCAGTCTGAGATGACAAGGCTATGGAGTTCGCTAATTTGGTACAGGGAGCTATGACAGTACACCAGTACGTAGCTAGATTTATCGAGTTATCACATTTTGTTGCATATTTGATCCCTGATGAAGAGAAGAAGGCTCGTAAGTTTGAACAGGGCTGAATGAAAAGATTTATGAACAAATTGTGGGTTTTCAAATATGGAACTTCTCAGAGTTGGTGAATAAGGCCACAGTATTTGAGCGGAGCCTTCAAAGAAGCGCAGCACAACTAGAACAGAGGAAGAGGACTGCGCCATAGGGGTCTCAATCTGTGATGGATCAAGGGCCGTGGAAAAAGAGAAATGATGGGAGCAACTCGGGGCAAAAGCAAATGCATGAAAATCAATCGAACAGCCTCTGTAAGTTTTGTAATCGTGCACATACTGGAGAGTGCAGAAGGGAAATGGGGGCGTGTTTTCGATGCGGTAAGACCGGACATCTTATCAGGGAATACCCTTTGTTGCTGACAAACAACAAGAAGCCTAACCTACATACAGGTTCCCAACAAGCGTATTAGGGTAATAATCAGCGTAGAATGGGACCGGCTCGAGTGTTTGCACTGACATCTGAAGATGTTGAGAACGACAACAATGAAATCATAGGTACCTCACTCTATTTCTCCTTGAAATCTTTTTAATTGCGTTGAGATTAGTTATGCTTGTATGGAATTGTTCTAATAGGATAGCTTAGAATATTAAAGTTTGGTTGAAAGTACATTTTCTGAGGATTCGAAATTTAGGAATTGAGGTTATTCAGGACTTAAGCTTGGAACTTTTGACTATACTATATTGTTTTAGGAGTTCTCTGTTAGTTAGTTTAAAAATATATATATATATATATATGTACGGACTGGTTAAATGTGGGGATTAGTTCTTTTCCGATGTATGAGATTTAATATTTTTAGGACTATAAGTTGTTAGAATGAGCAGTGGAAGCGTGGTTTTGGTGAGTGATAATTTGAGAGTTTATTTCGTTATTTATTAAGGTTTTATATTAGGTGGAGATTTTGGAATTTATTATTTGGTCTACAATTGCATTAGGGATGTTTATATTCTAGACTTGAAAAGGCAGTGTGTGCAAACGTGTATGGCTAAGGAAAATATGGGAGAATACGATCGATAATATAGGAGCGTTAGAATTCGGAATATTAGGTTCGACAATTGCAGAATATTAATTAAGTTCGACAATATGATTGACTTTTGGGGTACGCATGGAACGTTTGTAGCGGATAAATATTTAGGCTTTGCTTGTGTTACTAGCAAATTTCGAGGGCGAAATTTTTTTTAAGGGGGAAGAATGTAACACCCAGACCCAATCAAGCTCAATGTTTTCTTTTTATTTATTTTGTTTTAGTTCAATCTTTTTTTTTTTTCACACTTCAACTTCCGCACGTTTTATTCTTTCAGTCTATTTTCTTTTCCCCCCTAGGTCTTCCTCTTGTCCACGACATGCATACACACACACGACTCTATTTTCAGCTCTCTCCACACGCATGTCTCCCTCGTATCTCTAAGGTTTTCGCATCATATATATACACACACTTTGGCCATGCTTAGAGAAACTGCTCTGTTACGTTCACTGCCCCATACGAAATCGACGCAACCTGCGCTTTAACTCCCTCTCGTTAACTGCCTCTTCACGTTCTTAGCTCTATGCTCGTCGACTTTGCCACCTTAAAACCTCCACCGCAAACCACCAACACCGAAAGATAACCCACTTCGGAAAACTCCTCCACGCACGGCAAGCAGAGGGAGATCAACATCACAAGTCACCCTCTACGTGAAGAAGCCTCACGCCACTGTCCTGCCACTCGAAGTCGTAGCCAGCAACTCCTACTTGCAAACAGCGCACCGCCCTCCAGCCCATCTGCTCAACCAACCTATCGTCCGCCACCATCCTCTTCATAAAGTCAACCCGTTGAGCCTCTATTTTATCTCTCAAAAACAGAGCATCTTTGGAAGGCATCGTGAAGCATAGCCACCACCCCACCTTCGTTCATAGCCACTGATCTGCACCCCCTTCCCTCAACCACGGCTCTCTCTCTTCTCACGGTGAGCCTCCGTTGCACGCCTCCTTCCCATCTCACGATCTCTTTCTGTTTCTTTCTGCACGCCGTGGTCCTCGCTCTCTCACTCTCCATTTCTTGTTTCTCTCATACTTAGCCCACCTTGACAGCATCTCCGTCGCACGCCTGCTCTCCAGCCGAGTCGCCACTGTCAACCCTGTCCAGCCGTCACACGCTGCCGCGTATTCTCCTTGTCTAAGTCCTTGTCGCCGCTGCACTTCTATTACTCATACGTGTATTGTTCATCATTGGTTTTCTTCATAAGGTTATATATATATATATATATATATATATGTACGTATACCTATAAGCAAAGTTTTAACTTGGGTGCTTACTAGTTTTAACCTAACATATATATATATGGAAGGTAGTTTTAATCTAATGTCTTCGGGTGAGAAGTTTTTTTTATTTTTGGGTTTATATTTAAATGGGTTTTGCTTTAAGTCTCATTAAGTATTATATTGTATTTTGATAAGATTGTTAATTAAAAGAAGTAAACCTATTTTTCTTAAGAGATGAGTTTTTCATGACCTATATTATGGAAATTTTAGTAGACAATGTATTCTATTTATTTATAAAATGTTGTTGGTATTTTAGATATTTTGAATATTAATTTTTATTGAGTTCTATAATTATCTTAATACTTTCTCGATTAAATTCTTATTCTATACGAATTCGATTAAATGGATATTGATGGTATTTTGGGAATTATGAGAATTTTAGGTTTTGAGGAATAATAAAATAGGTCATTTTAGCATCTTAGGCTTAAATATTGAAATATGTATTCGATTGGAAATTTATGAAAATTGCGTTATTATGTAATAGGTGGCGATTAATTATTGTTCGATATTTTTTAAGAAACTTCTAAAAAAGTTAAGAAGTCCAGGTAAGGGGGTTCCTATACTAGACTTTGCATTAAAATAAAATGAGTTGAGGTTATTTTTGGAAAATATACGTATTTGATTATGAAAATAAATTTGAGCTACATCAGTTATTTATTCTGCATTGCTCATGAGATTCTGTTTAAGAATAAATTATTTTCTATCATGACTGGTGTAAACATGAGCTTATTTTTGATATTCTGTTTCTGAAATTTGAAAAAGAGAGCGGATATGAAATTTTGTGCATAAAATATGTTTTGTGATATGATTTTGTTCTGTTCTAAAGATTTTCAATACTCTGATATGATATGATGTAATTTCTGAAAACCTCTGGCATAACATTCTGTTTTTGTTTCTGTTTCGTTCTAACCTTACCACTGTGGCCTATGTTCGGGTTGGTACCAACTTTTCTGTTTCTGATGCTCCCACTTTGGAAACAAAGTGGTTTGCTGCGTGGTCTTTCCTATGTGCACACTCGGGGCTCCGAGAATGAATATGGGGAAGATTCACATTCTGTTTCTACTCGATTAGCTACCGGGGTTTGCACAACCCTACCACAGCAGTTAAACATGGTATTTGTTCTGATATGATAAGATAAGATGTGATGTTCCAGTTTATGCTATGCCATAGGGATTTTGATTATGAATATTTTTGAGTTTTTGCTCTGATATTTTTGATAACGTGTTCTGACGCTGCATTATGAAAATATTATTCTGATTCTGCATTCCGAAAGAAAATATTTTGTTTTTGCATCCTGAATTTTGTAAATGCTCATGTTTACACACTAGTATATGTCCTCTGCTTACTGAGTTGTTGGTAACTCGCCCCTTATCTCCAATCATTTTTCAGATAATCTTGATGGTTCTACTGGAAAGCAAGAGTAGGCAGTGTTATAAAGGTTTGATATTCGCTGAGGAATAAGTACCCGAGGGTACAAATTTTTATTTGAGAGTCTTAGTTAGCAATTTGGTTATTTTCAATTATTTTGATTTGATGAGTTAAGAATGTTATCGAGTCTTTTGGAGTGTTTCAATTTATTTTATTAAGAATTTATGTATTGTCCTTATGAAGGAACATAGATATTTGGTTTGAGTAAATGGATTAACATTTTATGGAGTTTTCTGGATTTTATAGTTGTGTTATTGAAGTTGATATTGATATTAAGATCTAACTCTCCGGACCTTCGGGATTGGGGCGTTACATAACTGATGATGTTTATGATTTTAAATGATGTCTATAAAATGAAATGGACTGATGAATGAAAAGAAATAAAAATGAAAATGACTGAAAGGAATGAATGAAGGAAGGGGAGGGAAAGTAATTAATGTTTTAATGTATGAAAATGCATAACGGCCATGACTGAATGAATGAATGATGGTGCCAATGGACTGAGTAGATTGCAATACTGGGTAAGTAGTACTGGTAGTGTACTCAATGCTATCCCACAAAACCCTTGCTTACAGGGAAAAATATAAGCTTTGGTTCAGAGGAGCCCATTTGGGTTCATTTCTCTTATGAGCGTCTCCTGAATTTTTGTTAGTGTTGTGGACGATTAGGCCATGGTCTTAAGGAGTGTGAGCTATCGCAGGTAGCTCAGAACACATATGAGACAAAAGGTTTTCCCTATGGATAGTGGATGAGGGCAGGCAGTAACTGAGGAAGAAGATGGGAATGACGGGATCAGAAACTTGAAACTGAACATTCTACTCTGGTCGACATTCCTGCGGTCAGGAGAAGGAAAGCAATAATCTCGGAGGACGAAAGAGAAACTTCCATTAATCAATCCCAATTAGCGGAAGTTTGGGTGTACTAGAAAAGGAAAATTCCAAAAATGATGGGAGTTCCCCTAATAACAGGCAGAAACAATGGAAGCATTTATTCAACTAAAAACAAAGGATCTTGAAGAATCGGGAGCTCGTAATTTTGAATCCCAAAATGGAAGGAATGTTGAAACCATGCAAGAGATGGAGGGAGAAGAAGATACTCGGGAGATTATTGCAAAGAAGGAACGAATGACAGACTTGGCCCACTTGAGTTTAAAAGATGTGAGTATTAGGTTAGTAGAATATAATCAGTCGAGGGCCCAAACTGAAGTCCATTCGGGGGAGAACCCAAGGGATTATTGTATAAAAACGCCTGATGTATTGGAAGGCCGAATATCTCAAATTAGCAAGTCCACAGCAGCCCAACATTAGACTTTTCACTAGAAATCAACTACAAGGAAGAGGAAGGAACAACGAGAGCTTGAGGAAGATCATGACAAATTGTCTAAGAAGAACCAAACCCAAAAGCAACTCAATGGGGTTCAGATGGAGACACAAGCGAATTTATCGGCAATGGCTAGAGTCCAGCCCTGCCGGGAGCCATTAAAACTCTCAGCTGTAATGTCCTTGGGCTTGGGAACCCACGGGGCATTCTTACTCTTCACGATTTAGTCACAAAGGAAGTGCCCCACATTATTTTCTTACAAGAAACCAGATTGAAAGCTCAAGATGTTGAAAAATGTAACTTAGCTACGTTAATCTTTCCATTCTCAGTTTTTCTAGGAATCATGTTGATGCCTGCATAAAGGATGACGGTTTGAATAAAATGGATTGGTACATTACATGTGTTTACGTCCACCTTGACACCAATCATTAACATAGAATTTGGGAGCTAATATGTTCTCTGTGTAGAAGAAGGGGTGAGGCATGGTTGGTTTTTGGAGATTTTAATGAAATCTTATATCAGAATGAAAAGTTGGGAGGAAGGGAAAGACCTGAGTAACAAATGTGTGTTTTTAGAGAGGTTATAAATGAATTGTGCTTTGAGGGACTTGGGTTATAGAGTGCCGAAATTCACTTGTTGTAATAAAAGAGAAGCCAAATATTGTATCAGTGAAAGATTAGATTAGATTTCTGGCTAATTCATAGTGGTACAATTGTTTCCCACAAGCAAATGTCACACATGGAACTACAACTTACTCTTATCATTTGCCTATCTGTCTAGAATTAGAAGGGGTTTTACACAAAGAACAAGGGAGAAGCAATTTAGGTTTGAGGCAATGTGGATTGGGGAGACAGGTAGTGATACAATTATAAAAGAGGAAATGGTAGGAATGATATGGAAGAAGTTATGGCTATGATATCTGAGTCTAGTTAGAGCTTGGAAATTTGGAATCGTACAACTTTTGGCAGGGTTCACCATCAACTCCATAGAGCAAAACAAAAACTAAAAAAACTACAAGAAATGGATCTGACTTTTGCTGACAGAGAGAGCCATATATCTACTAGAACGGAGATTCAAACCTAGCTGGAGAGAGAGAGAGAGAGAGAGAGAGAGAGGAGATAATATGGAGACAGAGGTCAAAAGCACTATGGCTGAAGGAAAGATACCAGAATTCAAAGTTCTTTCACACTAAAGCCTCACATAGGAGAAGGAAGAATAGAATTCAGAAATTACAAAATGAAAATGGGGAATGGCAGGAAGGGGAAAATAGAGATAATTTTATTTTGGGTTATTTTCAGGATCTTTACTCAGCTTCTAAATAGAGAGAGACTATTACTTTCTTGGAAACTTTGGCAGGGAAGGTGACAGACCCAATTAATGAAGACTTAGCAAAGGTATATACTGTGGAGGAGGAAACTGAAGCACTAAAACAGATGAATCCATTGAAGGTTCCTCGACCAGATGGCATGGCCCTAATTTTCTTTGAAATATTTTGGCATGTTGTTGGCAGATCAATTGCAAGAGCAGTATTGAAAGCCCTAAACATTGGAGAGTTTCCTACATCTCTAAATCATACTTTCATTGCACTGATTCCAAATAAGAAATCTCTTGTAAAAGTGCCTAATTTTTTCCAATAAGTGTATGTAATGTAGTTTATAAACTAATTGCAAAAGTAATAGCCAATAGACTGAAGAGTGTACTCCCCTTTATTATCTCGGATTCCCAAAGTGCATTTGTCCTTGGTTGACTTATTACTGATAATGTACTTGTTGCATATGAGCTTATCCACTATTTGAAATAGAAGAAAATTGAGAAAAAAAGGCTATATGTCTTTGAAGTTAGATATGAATAAAGCCTACAATTGTGTTGAGTGAGATTTTTTAGAGGCTATCAAGAGTACTATGGGGTTTGAGAAGAAGATGGTCAACATGGTTATGAAGTGTGTTACTAATGTTTCCTTTTTTGTATTGATTAATGGAGATCCTAAAGGGCCTATTGTTGCTGGTAGAGGACTGAGACAAGGGAATCCTCTCTTCTCTTATTTGTTTTTGCTTTGCATTGGGGGATTAATTTCTTTATTAAAAATAGCAGAGGATGATCATAAAGTCTCGAGTATAAAAGTTTGCATAGGGGCTCTTCAAATTAATCATTTGCTTTTTGCAGATGATAGTGTGATATTTTGTAAAGTAGATATTAAAGAAAATAGACATGTTCAAGGGTTGTTGGACATATATGAGAAGGCCTCAGGGAAAAAGATTAATAGGGAGAAAACCTCAATGATTTTTAGTAAGAATGTGAAAGCTGAAGTGAAAGAATAAATCATGCACCGGGGGAGAGGGGTCAATAGTGCTCAACAGTACGAGAAGTATTTAGGTTTACCCCTATGGTAGGTAGATCCAAAACCAAAGCTTTCTCAGAAATAAAACACAAAGTTTGGCAAAAACTACAAAGTTGGAAGGAACATATGTTATCTCAAGGTGGTAACGAAGTACTCATAAAAGTTGTAGCACTCTCCATCCCAACCTACTTTATGAGTTGTTTTTTACTACCTGGTAATTTATGCTTAGAATTGGAATCCATGATGGCAAGATTTTGTTGAGGTAAAAAAAAGGACGAGAGAAAGATACACTGAGTCAGTTGGGAAAAAATGTATGGACCGAAATTCAAAGGTGGTCTAGGCTTTAAAGACTTGAGAACCTTTAACCTGTCTTTGTTAGCCAAATAAGGGTGGAGGATTCTGCAAGAAGAAAGTTCTAGCTGCATGCAGTCTATAAGGCTAGATATTTCCAAAGAGGCAATTTCTTTAATTTTGATTTGGGAAAAAATCCTTCATACACATGGAGAGAAATATGGGAAGCTAAAAATGGCTATTTCAATGATATAGATGGAGAATTGGTGATGGCAAAACTGCTAAGCTATGGACTGATAATTGGATCCTAGGCCATCAAATATGGACAACATAGACACAAGGGCAGAGAATGGAGCAGATACAATGGATAGCATAATTGACAAAAATACAAAATGGTGGAATGTGGAGAAGATAACAGCTCTATTCAATCCAAATATGACGAAACGTATTCTAAAAATCAAAATCTGTCCTGGAGAGAAGCCAGATAAGTGGATTTGGACACAATAAAAAAGTGAAAAGTTCAGTGTTAGGAGTGCTTACAGATTAATCAGAGGGAGGATCAAAAGCAATTCAAGGAAGTTTTCCACTGCCAACAGACAACAAGCTCTATTGAAGGCTCTATGGAGGATGAAAGTTCTTAACAAAGTAAAGTTGTTAGCATGGAGAGCTTGTAAAGAAGGGTTACCCACTTAACAAAATCTACAAAAGAAGAAAGTCCCTATAGAAGAGTCTTGTTGCTTCTGCAAAACAAGTTTTGAAGATCTGCCTCATGCATTATTTTATTGCCCTAAAATAAAGGATTATTGGAGCAGTTTTGTACCTATTATGGGAGAGATGGAAAGGGATCTTCCAATAGTGGAGGTTGCTACACAAGTAAAAGAGGCTGGAAAAGTAGAAGCGTTGGCAATATTCTTCTTAATAGCTTAGGGTTTCTGGTTTAGAATAAATAAGATGGTGCATGAGAAAGTTTGTATTGAACCAAGATAGGTAATTGAACATGCTTCATCACAACAGAGAATGTACACAAATATAAGGTCTTTGCCAAACAGTAAGTTAAAGACCTACTGCAGTTGGAAACCTCCTCCTTAAGGATTTCTTAAACTAAATGTGGATGGGGCAATGTTCAAAGACCTACACAGAGCAGGAGTTGGTGCTATTCTCATAAATGATAAAGGAGACATTGTTATGGCTACTAGCAAAGTTGAAAATGAAGTTGCAGATCCAGAGGATATCGAGCTACCAGCAATAGTTAGAAGTCTTGAACTCTGTGCAAACATGGGCATTTAGAAGCTGATAATTGAAAGTGACTGTCTGTTGATGATAAAAGAGCCACAAGCTGCAGCAGAATCTTCTTCAATGTTGGGGAATCTGTTGAGTGAAACAAAGAAAGTCCTGGATTTATTTGGTGATTATCAAATTCAGCATGTCAATAGGCTAGAAAATGAGGTTGCCCACAGACTAGAGATGTGGTGAGATTGTATTTCAGACTTTATCTCTCAAACTATTTGCCTAGATAAATGTCTGTAATATTTTCTTTATTAATGATATTGGTTTTTTATTAAAAAAAACAATTATAGCCCAATGTTAGGAAAAGGAATGCATAAGCAAAAAGATCAATCTTGATGGCCATCGTTCCCACTCACACCCTTTCCACGTATAGGACTGTTCATTTGAGTTCCGACCCGGTAATTTGGGTATACTGCGACCGAAACCCGGGTTTCAACCTGGGCCGAAACTCGAATCAGGTTAGCCTTAGTCAGGCCCGGGCCGGAACCCGGATTTAAAACCTAGATTTCGGGTTTCGAGTTGAACCCCCTTTTTTTTATTCAGTTTGAATGTTTTGATTTTTTTTTTTTTTGTTCCTTTCTTTGTGGGGCATTGTCGGCTTGTCCATCACTCTTCTTGGAAGTAACAAATTTGTTGACAACATCTGACTTCAACTTGCATTCGAGAGAAACATCAAGGAGACAAATCAAGGCTATAAAGGCAATAAACACCAAAGAATCAATTTCCTGCTCCTTCTTTTCATACACATAAAAGGCTATAAAGGCAACAAACAATAAACACCAAACAGATGGAATTCCTAAGCCTTTTTTTCATACACATAAAAGGCTATAAAGGCAACTGGAAGTCCTGCAAAATTAAGACAGAACAAGGAGAGATGGACAAGCCACAATGCCCCACAAAATTAAGACCTGATACCGGGACCGGGTGTACCAAGGTTTTGCAACCCGGGTTCCAGTCCCAATTTGTTACTAGCTGGAACCCTGAACCTAAATCCGGTTTCTCATATTTCAGACTGGGCTAGAAAAAAGCCCGACCCAGATGAACAGTCATATCCACGTAGGTCAATTTATTTGGGATGTGACCTAAAAATATATGGATGTGACAAAGAAGGGTATTTTAGTACACTCTCTAACAGTACTCTTTTCACTCTTCGGTGGTTCTAGCATCACTCAGTCGATTTGTGGATCGCGGGAGACCAAACGTTGTAATCTGCCCTAGATCTCTCATATGTCCATGGGTACTACAACATTTGGCTTGCCAGCTAAGACACCAAATAGCTAGGGAGAGATCGGCACATTGATAAAGAAAATCTCAAAGATCATAATAGCAACAAATTGTAGCTAGAAAGGTACAAAAGCTCAAATTCAAAGACAGTACACTCAATGACCAAATCTATTCACATGTGAATATCATGTACTTGTATATTAAAAAGGGTGAATTTAAATTCCCCATTTGATTGATTTATATATGTCTACTTTTGACCTAAGAGGGATGCTAGTCATCATTTCACATCACATAATTTACATATTTTAAAATTATTTTTAATTATTTTTTATTTTTATTATTTTTTATTTTATTTTATTATTATTAAACTAATTGAATTGTTCTACTTATCATCCATACACCACATACTTGTTATAAGAAAAAAAATAGAAAAATAAAGTAAAATAAGTGCGGTGCATGGTGCGTGGGAATAATAAATAGAATTATTTATGTTACAATATTACACTTAAGCATACGGACGGTAGTCAAATCAAGCATCTCTCATGTGCCCTCCTAAATAATTATCGTAAAAAGTTTCTCTCTGGCGCCCTGGGGGTGTGAGCAAAGGAGAAGAGTCTAGTACAGCTTTCTGGGAGGGCTGGGCAGTCACTGTTTCACGCAAGTGATAGCAGTGGGGGGAGATGGAGGACTTGGAGGGGTTAAATCTAAACGAGGATGAGAACGCATCGACAGACTTGCTACTGGAAGACTTGGAGAAAGTTAGCTACAGAGGAAAGTGAAGTTTAGTAGGAAATGTATGCTCGAACAGGAAGGTAGGAAAGGAGGTTGTATTTTCTACAATGATGAAAATATGGAAAGTCAGCAAGCCTCCTACCTTTATAGAAATCAGACCAAATACATTCATCATTACTTTCGTGAATCAAGGTGATAAGAGGCGTATCCTGGAGGGTTGCCCATGGCTTTTTGATAATCACATGTTTTCTCTGAAACTGTTTGATGGTTTGTCTCAACCAAACCTAATAAACTTCGATGTGGTTCCTTTATGGATTCAGATGCACAACCTGCCTCTAGGGTGCATGACAAGTCAAACGGGATTGTTGATTGGAAACTCGGTGGGTAAAGTCCTGGAGGTCGATGCTCCAGAGGATGATGTAAGGTGGGGGAACTACCTGAGAGTCAAAATAGAGATGGATATAAGGAAGGTTATTGCAAGGGGAAGAACCGTGAACCTGGAAGGACAGAAAATGTGGGTCCTTTTTGTCTATGAGAAGTTGCCAAAGATGTGTTTCAAATGTGGCTGTATCCTCCATGGTGTACTGGGGTGTGAACGGCAAGGGATAAAACAGAGTAACAATAACGATAGGGACAACCAATTTGGTCCTTGGCTAAGGGCTAGTTTAAGCTTCCGACGTAGTCCAATAAGGGGAATCAAGAGTAGAGGACCAAGCATCGCAGAAGGTGGTAATGAGGGTTGGCAGCCAGAAGATATTGCAGCTAATACCAGCAGGAAGGAAGGGACAGTGGGAACTGGGTGGGTAGATGGGGATAGCGATATACCTAGTCAAGGGAAAACACGAGGGGATGAAGTAGATAGGGATGTTGTCAACATACCAAAGGGAGTTGAAATAGAAACAAGTGTAGAAATGATTGCAGAAATGGAAGAAACAGTGGCAAGTATAAACGATAATAGAATGCCCTTAAAGAGTAGCTGGAAAAGAAGAGCTCGAAATAGGAGCAAAGGTGAGCAGCATGCACCAACTCCTCTTAGGAAGAAACGCAATGTAGAATGCATTGATGAGGTTCCCAGCAAAGTCACAAAAGGAAAGAAGCTAAAATACTCTAGCGTTGAGGAAGAAGTAGTACCTGAAACATAAGAGGTGCAGCCTCCACCTCACCAGATGATTCTCTTAAGTTGGAACTACCGAGGGCTTGGGAACCCTCGGACAATTCAGGACCTTTGCAGTATGGCAAGGAATAAGAAGCCCAAGATGATTTTTCTGATTGAAACAATGATGGTTACTCAAAGGATGGAAGGTGTGAAGAGAAGACTGGGTTTTGATAACTGTTTTGTTATTGACCCAGTGGGGAGGAGGGGAGGAATTGCTTTGCTATAGAGGGACGAGGTGGAGGTGGAGATACATAATTTTTCATAGTGGCATGTTAATGCCTGGGTCATGGAGGAAGTTACAAAGAAGAAATGGCTTTTCATAGGTTTTTACGGCCATCCAGAGATAGGGTTGAGGAAGACCTCAAGGGATCTGTTGGGGAGGTTAAACCCCACTGATCAATTACCTTGGTGTGTCATAGGAGACTTTAACGAGGTTTTAGTCCACACAGAAAAATATGGAGGAAGGCATAGGGGAGAATCTCAAATGGGTCTGTTAAGAGATACTTTGGTTTCCAATGGCTTGTCTGATCTAGGTTATAATGGAGATAAATTTTCCTAGAGCAATCGACACAGATGATACTTTTACCAAAGAAAGATTAGATAGAGCAGTAGCTAACAGCTGCTGGAGAGAGGTGTTTAAGGAAGTTAGGGTGGAAACTTTACCAGCACGATGCTCAGACCATAAACCACTGCTTTTATCCATGCACTCAACCCAATTCAGAAGTGCCTATTTTAAGAGGTTGTTTAGATTTGAGATCAGCTAGACAAAAGACAAAGAATGTGAGGAGATTATTTCCAAAGAGTGGTCAAATACCTTCGAAAGTAATGATCCCATGAAGGAGATACAAAGGTCTATGAAAGATTGTAGTGTAGCGCTTGAGGGGTGGAGCAGACAGAAACTAAGAGATGGTGAAGGGGAAATTAAAAGGAAGACAGAGAGTCTGAAGTTGTTACAGGAGGTGGAAGATGGTTAGAACAATGAGGCAATTAAGGAAATTCAAGGAGAACTAGGGATCTTGCTGGAACAAGAAAACATGAAATGGAGGCAGCGGGCTAAAAAGATTTAGTATCAGTCTGGGGACCGTGATACAAAGTTTTTCCATGCCTGTGCTAGTCAAAGGAGGAGAAAAAACAGAATCAATCAAGTCACGGACTTAAATTCAAGGGTGCTGAGTGAACAGATAGACATTGAAACAGCTTTTAAAAGGCATTTTGAAGAGGTGTTCACCTCAAACACACCCACAGAGGAGGTGAAAGATGATTGTTTACAATCTTTAGAGCCTCGGGTAACCCAAGAGATGACTGAGGGGCTGTTGAAGGAGTTCACTAAATCTGAGATCGAGATAGCAGTCCAATAGATGGGGCCTTACAAGTCACCTGGTGTAACGCCCCGTTCCCAGAGGTCTGGAGAGTTAGCTCTTAATACTTAAAATTAACTTAAATAACACAACTATAAACTCCAGAAAAATCCCATAAAATATTAATACACTTAATCAAACCAAAAATCTAAGTTCCTCCATGGCGACAATAAAGAAATCCCCAATAACATAAGTTAGAAATTCTCCAAAAACTCGAACACATCATCAACTCATCAAATCAAATACTCGAAAAAATAAATCAGCTTACTAACTACGACTCTCAAATAAGCATTTGTACCATCAGGCACTTATTCCACTACGATCATCACACGTTGTTAAACTTTCTACTCTTGCTCCCCAGCTGAACCATCAAAATTATCTGAAAAATATATAGAGATAAGGGGTGAGTTATCAACAACTCAGTAAGCAGAGAACATATACTAGTGTATAAACATGAACATTTACAGAAATCAGAATGCAGAACAAAACATTTTCATTTTCAGAGTGCGGAAGCAGAACATGTTATCAAAATATAAGAGCGAAGATTTAGAAATAATTTCATTCAAAATATTCTTTGGCATAACATAAAAGATCATCATCATCATCAGAACATCATATCAGAACAAAGGCAATGTATAATCCCCATGGTAGGGTTGTGCATCTGCGGATAGCCAAGCAGAACATAAAACACTCTGTCACCAAGGTGTGCACTCAAAACAGAGACCACTACTATAACCCGTGGCAGGGCCGTATCCACTATTATTACCCGTGATTGGGCCGTATCCACTATTATAACCCGTGGTTGGGCCGTATCCACTATTATTACCCGTGGTTGGGCCATAACCACTATTGTAACCCGTGGTTGGGCCGTATGCCACTATTATCACCCGTGGCTGGGCCGTAACTGAACAGAACGAAAACAGAATCAAATTCAGAATCAGAGAGTCATGCCAAAGGTTTTCAGAAATCACGTCTTTTCCAAACAGTGTACTGAACAAAAATCTTCGGAACAGAACAAAATCATATCACAACATAATTTATGCACAAATTTCATATTCGCTCTCATTTTCAAAGTTCAAAAACAAAATGTCAAAAATAAGCTCATGTCTACACCAATCATGACAGAAAATACTTTCTTCTTAAACAGGATCTCATGAGTAATGTAGAACAAATAACTGAGGTAGTTCAAATTTTTTTTTATAACAAAACATACATATTTTCCAAAACGGACCTCAGTTCATTTTATTTAATGCAAATTCTAGCATAGGAACCCCGCTTACCTGGACTTCTTAGCTTTTCAGAATTTTCCTTAAAATGTCGAACAATTAACAATCGTTACCTATCAAATAATCAAGTAATTCCCGTAAATTTCCAATCAACCACTTATTTCGATACTTAATCCTAAATTTCTAAAATAACCTACTTAATTCTTCAAAACCTAAAATTTCATAACCTTAAAATTTATCACCTTTTTCTAAAATCGCCACTGTCCAATTGATAACTTTGACTAAAAACATTTAAAAAATTTAACTTATTTATTAATGAAAACAACTTATAAAGTTCAATACTAGATAATATAATTATCCCAAAATATTTTAAAGTAAACCATAACTATTATTAAATACACTAAAACATATTTAAAATGTAAAAACAACATTACTCCAATATTTTTTACTCTTAACATAAATCTTTACTTAATAACATAATAAAATAATTTTCTGTAATCATAATTAAATAACAGTATACTAATACATAATAAAATATAAAAGCCCATTAATATAACCTGCAGTGAAGGGCGTTACGGTAATTCAATTAGCTCCTTGAAATCTAACTAAAACAAAACCTACGTAACTGAATAACATGCACGGCAGAAACTACCCAAGGAAACCGAGGCACGCGTTGAGGGTGAGGTGCGACGGGGCTGACTGGAGGGACTGCGGTGGCGCGGCAGAAGAGCAGGAGCGGGGCGAAGCTTCCGTCGAGCAGCGCTGGGCACCAAAGAAGGAGAGGGAAAAGTGAGCGAGAGAGGGCGGAGAGAAAGGAGGGAGTAACCGAAGGAGGTACTCACCGCGAGGGACAAGGCGGGACTGAGGTGGCTCGAGGCTGACGGAAAAGTGACAACCAGCGGATTCTGAGGCTGGTCCGATAGTTTCCCCGACGTACGGTGGTGACTAACCGTATAAGTGGTGCTGCTCTATTTTTGAGAGGAGAAACAGAGGATTTTAATTCGATAAAAGCATGGGTTGCTGTTTCCCGTGGCTGTCAAAAGTGTTTTCCGAGGGTTGTTCTGGCGTCGGTTTTACGTGGAGATGGAGGTTGGGGGAGGACAAACCGGGCAGCAGTGGTGACGAACGTGTTTGAGCTTCCGTGAGGGTGTTGGACGACAACGGGGATGGCTGAAAGGTGCAGAGATCGGGTTGCCGTTTGCGTGGGGAGGAGTTTCTAGCAGCGGCAGTGTTGGGTAAAATCTCAGTGCTTGGGAAAAACATAATCATCTATATATATGTGAGGTGAAACCTAGAGAGTCGAGAGAGACGTGTGTGTGCATGCATGCCGTGAACGAATGCATGTGTGTATGCATGCTGTGCGACGGAAAAAGAAAAAAAAAAGCCGTGCGAAAAAAAAAATATAGACAGGAAGAGAAGGAAACGAAAAAAAAACAATTGGGGAGAATAAAAATAAAAAAATAATTAAATAAATAAATAAACGGCATAGATCTCCAAATAAATAAATAAAATCCACAGTCCAACTATACCAAACTTGGATCCGGGTGTTATACCTGGACCCGATGGTTTCGGTGCAAGTTTTTTCCAAACTTATTAGGCTATCGTGGGGGATGGAATATGCAGTGTTGTCCTCAGTTTTCTACACGGTGGAGGTATGTCACAGCCTATGAACCATACTTTGATTGCTCTAATTCCAAAAGTCCAGTCCCCTGAGATGGTGAATGAGTATAGGCCAATAAGCCTATGTAACGTTATTTACAAGATAATTGCTAAAGTCTTAGTTAATAGACTGAAGATAATCCTCCCAAGTATAATCTCCCAACAAAAAAGTGCATTTATCCCTGGGAGATTGATTACTGACAACATTTTAGTGTCTTTTGAGTTGTTACACTCGATGAAAAATAGGCAGAGAGGGAAGTTAGAAAGTATGGCCCTAAAACTAGATATGTCAAAAGCTTACGACCGTGTGGAGTGGAGGTATTTGGAAGCAGTGATGAGGAAAGTGAATTTTGATAATAATTGGATTAGTCTTATCATGAACTGTGTATCCACAATCTCTTACTCAGTTTTATTTGTGCTTAAGGTTTGAGAACCTTTTCAACCAGGCTGAGAGCAGAGGGAATATCAGAGGGGTAAATGTCACAAGAGGAGGGACAAGGGCAAATCACCTCATGTTCGCAGACGACTGCATTCTCTTTTGTAGAGCTACTATGGAGGATTGGAGACAAGTCAAATAGGCCTTGTGTCTTTATGAAAAGGCATCCAGTCAATGCCTAAACCAACAGAAATCAACCTTATTTTTCAGTAGCAACACAAAGTAGCAGGTGAAGAAGCAGATACTAGATAATGCTGGAGCCAGACAGAGTGGGTCTTGTGAAAAATACTTGGGTTTGCCATCCATGGTAGGGAGGTCCAAGTATAACACCTTCAGGGGGATAAAAGAGAGGGTTTGGCAGCGCTTGAGTAATTGGAAAAACCAATTCTTATCTTAGCCCGGGAAGGAAGTTTTACTGAAAGCAGTGATCCAAGCTATTCCTACTTACTTACTACATGAGTGTCTTTAGGCTGCCAAAGAAGCTATGTCAAGAAATTTCTACGCTAATGGAAAATTTCTGGTGGGGGCAGAAGGAAAATGTAAAGAAAATACAATGAAGGAGTTGGGAGAAGCTGGGAGTACCAAAAGAAGTAGGTGGTATGGGCTTTAAAGACATAGATAGCTTCAACAAAGCTATGCTAGCAAAACAGTGCTGGAGATTTTTTACTAACACCAAGTCTCTCTCTACAACTGTGCTAAAGGAAAAGTACTTCAGGAATGAGGGTTTGTTAAATGCAAAATTAGGCTACTGCCCATCTGTGATGTGGAGGAGCTTGTGGGGCTCACTAAACTTGCTGAGGGAGGGAGTAACCTGGCGAGTTGGCAATGGCAGGAGTATAAATTTTTGGGAGGACAGATGGGTTTTTTCCTCATCAACCTATCGAAAAGTTCGTCCTCTAGTTAATACAATTAACAGGTGTTTAATGGTGGAGGACTTTATTGACACAACAAAAGGTGAATGGAGGGGAGAAATGGTGGTAGAAGAACTGGGAGAGAGTGAAGCAGACATAGTTAAAACAATTCCTATTCAGCAACAATTCCTATTAATAGACTGGGGCTATACAAAATCAAGAATTTTCTCAGTTAAAAGCACATACCACTTGGAGATGAGGTTGAAGAAAATGGCAAAAGGAGAACCCTCTAGAACAAACAATGAGAATGGTCTGTGGAATGAAATATGGAAATTAAACGTGCCTGCTATTGTCAAAAATTTTGTGTGGAAAGCAACCAACAACTGCTTACCTACAAAGGAGAACTTGTTGAAGAGGAAAGTAGTTGAGTTAGCCTTGTGCCCTATTTGCAGTAGGGAAGTGGAGTCAGTCACTCATTCACTTTGGAGTTGTGCAACCTCCTCAGACATTTGGGCAGAAAGTGTAAGTCCAATCAAAAAATGGCCCAGTTACGAGTTGGACTTCTATCCTCTTTGGGGAAGGTTAGTGAAAAACCTAAATCAAGGAGAACTAGAGAAAGTGGCAGCCATTATGAGAAAAATTTGGTTGAGAAGAAACAAGTTTGTCTTTGAAGAGGTTTTCTCCAACCCCTACAAAATCATAAGAACAGTCTTGGATAATTTAGAAGAGTACCAAAGGGCCGAGAAGGACCTTGTTTGTAACCTTAGTTCTGCAGTATCAGGGAGAGCAGTGGTAAAATGGAAGAGACCAAGCGAGGGATGGTGAAAGTTAACTGGGACGCTTCTTTTGACTCTGAGGGACTGAAGATGGGGGCAGGTGTTATTATGAGGGACGGAGAGGGTTAGGTATTAACATCCTTATGTATGAGCAAAAAGAATGTTAGTCAATCTATTCTTGCTAAAATTCATGCACTGTGCAGGGCTGTTGAATTATGCTTTGAATTGAACCTGAAGAACATAGTTTTTGAAGGAGATGCACAGACAGTGATAAGAGTTGTAAATAGTAAAGAGGAGGTCTGGGTGTGGTATGGCCAACTAATAGAAGATTTGAGAAGCACTTTTAACAGTAAAACATCTTGGAAGATACAACATATTTCTAGGGAAAGCAATACAGTAGCACATCAATTAGTAAAACTAGCTTTAGAGACAGAGGAGGAATTAGTATGGATTGAAAATAGTCCATCGGAGATCCTTACACTTGTAATACAGGACAAACTTTGTTTCTTGATATGAAATGAAATGAAATATTTTACTTAAAAAAAAACTAATTATCGTAAGAAAAAGTAATGGATTATTGTTATAAAAATAATGATAGACTTACTACTCTCTTATCACATTTTTACTACTCTATAATGTATTTGAAATTTTTATTTTTTTTATTATTTTCTTTTAAGTATTTTTTTAACATCTTTAATCATTAAAATTTTTTTAAAAATATACAACTTTACTAATGATCAATTTCTTAGCCATTAAGTAAAAAAGGTTAAAAAAATTTTAAAAAATTTAAAAAATATAAAAAAAATAATAAAAAGATGATAGAAGAATAATAAGTCTATCATTATCTTTGTTATACACGTACATAAAACCAACAGTACCATTTCGAGACTACTTGGAGCACGCTTGTCCTTATTTACCACTTCGTGGAAAACTGGGAGCAGCGTGCCAGCGGGCCCTACTTAAAAGAATGTCTTGATCCTTTTCATTCCTCATCAATACGAATTTTAAGATTAGTTTAAATATATGAATTATTTCATTTTATTTTATTTTATTTTATCTTTTTATTATAATTTATTTAAATTTTTATATAAAATATAATAATTAATTTAATATTTTTAAATTTTAAAATAATAATAATAATAATATTAAAAAATAATATTATAATAATATTTTATTCAACTCATCTAAAACTATCTTATCTTATCTTATC
Source organism: Juglans microcarpa x Juglans regia (assembly GCF_004785595.1). Classification (NCBI taxonomy): domain Eukaryota; kingdom Viridiplantae; phylum Streptophyta; class Magnoliopsida; order Fagales; family Juglandaceae; genus Juglans; species Juglans microcarpa x Juglans regia. The sequence continues at coordinate 22,805,853 of NC_054604.1, forward strand.
TCATATCACGATCCAGACCGGCCAATTTCACTTCCACTTCCGCCCATCTTCGTTATCGATCTGCCCGCTACATCCATTTTTTGTCTTCTCTCCCTTTCCTTTTACTAATTCTCATCATTTTTTATTTGCACATTACGAGTTGTTAATAAACAACCATGATATGACGAAACGAATTTCTAATTTCTATCCGTGATTGCGCGCAGTTTGTTTCATCCAACGTGAAGATTTTCTAAAATGTAGGACATGATGCTTCTTTTTTTTGTTTTTTTTTGAATAATTTCTTCCGTGGCTTTTTTTGCATTACATGATACCTATTTTTAACACGCGACCTGATTTTATTTGGATGGTAAGAAAATTAAGAGAATGAAAAGAAAATAGAATCAATTTTCCAGAGGATCCGACCTCTACAAGAAAGAGAAACAAGAAATGGAGCTTTGGTATTAAACTTCTCATGATCAATGATGTATTATGAAGCTTCTCTTTATATAAATGTTATTATATATGTTAATGTCATAAAATCCTTAAAATAAAATTTATAAACAATGCCTCGTGAGATTAAAGCATTAATCTAATATTCTGTGAGATCTTACAAGTGCTTCCATGATCTCTTATTATGAGCATAACCGTATTATATTGCTGAGAGTTTCGTGTTTTTGGTCAGTTTTCTTTTTCAAATTAAAAATAATTTCTAAAACAGATAATCACAGTTTTCATCCCTACACAATTATTTCTTTATATATATATTCTCGATTTATACTGTCAGATGCAATTTAATCATTAAGATGGACAAACCTGTTGACGTGTAAATTGAAACTTTTAATAATTGAGTATGTAAAACAAAAAATGGTCTATACTCAACTGAAAAGTTGCATTTATTTTAGCATGATTTGAATGTCATGATTGGCACATGACATGTATCTGGGGAAGCACGACTTGCATGATTGGACAGGAGAGATAATAGCTTTCCGGTGCCTCCAAAGAGGAAATATTAGAGCATCCTCATCCGTTTGTGATAAAATTTTGTATAATTTAATTAAAAAGTATATCTTTTAAAACTTTTCACATAATTTTATTTATTTTTTAAAAATCTTTTATATCTCATTTTTTATCTCTATCTCTATTCTATTAAATATTATTTCTTTATTATTTTTTTCTCTCACTTCTATTTATAATCTTAACTACTAACTATTTTGTCTTATCATCTTCATTCTTTTCAAATTTCACATTCTACTAAATACCTATACGATTTTGACTACCGAATATAGTATTATTTTTCAAACCGAAATCTGTATTATAAAAATAATAATTTTTTTTTAATATGTGCATTTTCTAACGATAACATTTTGAACACCTACCTCAAACGATAACATCTTGAAGTCCTGCCTCCAACAGTAATATTATTTGTCTTTTCTCAAATGGTAACTTTTTTTGTCTTCTCTTAAACGGTAACATTTTTTGTCCTATATGTAACAATAATTTTTTCCTCTATAAATACGCATTTTGCTTGAATTCACATTCTCACAAACTCAAGTCTTATTTCATCTAAAGAACCTAAATTCAACAGTCTCCCCTGATATCTCACTCTCTTCATCATATGGCTCGTACCTTCTTTCACAAATTACTCACATACTTATCATCTAAAGATGAGTTAAATGTTGTTCTTAATGACGAGGTCGATGGACAGTCATCGAGGCATCGTGCCAATCGCCAATGCCATAAGTTTATTTGGCATGATCATATTCAAGGGCACGAGCGCCTATTTCGCAATTATTTCGCAGAAAATCCAGTATATCCCTCGAATCTATTTCGAATGAGATTTCGGATGAGCCGTCCCCTATTTCTCTGTATTCTAAATGAGATTGAGTCTTACGAGCCGTACTTCGTCCAAAGAAGAGATAATACCGGAAGACTCGATTTATCTTCTATGCAAAATATAACCGCAGCACTTAGAATGCTAGCATATGGGGTTACTGGAGATTTTATGGATGAATACATACGTATTGGTGAAAGCACCGCAATGGAGAGCCTTAAAAAATTTTTTGAGACAATAGTAAGTGTTTTTTCAGATGAATATTTGCGGTTTCCAAATGCCAATGATATTGCTCGATTGCTTGCGGTTGGTGAATAACGGGGATTCCCAGGAATGCAGGGAAGCATTGACTGCATGCATTGGAAGTGGAAAAATTGTCCTGCAGCTTGAAACGGTATGTACTCCGGCCACATTCGTGAACCAACTATTATTTTAGAAGCAGTTGCTTCATATGATCTTTGGATGTGGCATGCATTTTTTAGTATGCCCGGTTCACATAACGACATTAATGTGCTAGAGATATCTTCTATTTTCACGGAACTTGCCCAAGGGCGTGCTCCTCTAATGAATTACACAATCAATGGCAACCACTACAAGATGGGGTATTACCTTGCGGATGGTATCTATCCTAAGTGGCAAACTTTTGCCAAGACAATTCCGTCACCACAAGGGAATAAGAAAAAAATTTTTGTGAAAGCACAAGAATCCGCAAAAAAAGATGTCGAGCGTGCATTCGGGGTACTTCAACAACGATTTGCAATCATTCGTGGACCTTCTCGAATATTCAAAGTCAAGGAACTAACAAATATAATGAAAACATGTGTTATTCTACATAATATGATCATTGAATATGAGCGTGATGATAGTGAGGAATCGAACATTGAGTATGATCAACTTAATGATGAAGTCCTCCAATTCTCACGCAATCATACAACTGAGCGTACAGACTTCATCCAACGTCATCATAATATTAGAGACACATCGGCACATTATTAGCTCCAAACAGATCTAATTGAAAAATTGATTGGTATTTCCTTCATGTGATAGTGACTATATTTGATTTCTCTGTTTTAAATCGTAGTTCTTTTATGTTAGTAGTGATTGTATTTTAGGTAATCTGTAATAGTTTCTGAAATTGTAATAGGTAATTTCCTTGTTTCAAAAACTCAATAAATAAAGAAATAAATTGTCTTAATATTGTCATCCATTATTGTCTGAAACAAAAAATGAATAAACAAATAAACTTTTTTCCATAAAAAAATCAATCCAAATGTCATGCATCATTGCATCTCGCCATGATGTCCCTCTGCAGTTGCTCGAAATATAACTGTTGCATTCTTGGCATGGCACTCACGTCCATCATCATAATGCGCTAATCCACATCCTTCTTAGCGAGCTCTACTTTCTCCGCCTCCAACCTCAGTCATTTGTCCTCTTGACAGATTTTATTTAACTATTTTTCCTTCTCATTTTCCATCTTCTTGGCCTCCAACCTCAGTCTTTCATCCTCGAGACGGATGAAATTTAGCTATTTCTCATTGTCATACTTCATTTTTTCGGCCTTGAGACGAAAATACTCTTTCTCCTGAGCACGTGACTCCTCCAAAAGCGTATATTTCAGCTTGCTAAGCCCAAGAATCTCCAGTACTGACAAGGCTTGGGCCTTTCGTTTCCACTTTGCCCACCATCAACAGTCATAGGAAAGTTTCCACTTTGCCCACCATATGTGGGGTCTAATTGAGGATCTTCACTCAGGAGGTTGGTGAAATACATATGTCTAGGGTCTTGTAAATCCATATCTAAAAATGCATTGAAATATTAGACACTTAAGTATGAAGTTTGGGGTTTTTTCAAGAGCCGGCTCAAGAACCAAATGGTGATATCTATGAAATTTGGCCACCCTTTCATGGCTGCAACAACTGGTTGCCACTACTTGTTGGCCGTCCGGGTTACCTAGCCATTGAGGAAATGACCATAAATTTTCTGTATCCCCACCAGACTTTGTCATTATCATAGCCAAGGGTGTTTAATTTACACATAATTTTTTTATCACAACATAACTTTCTCAAACAATGACACAGCAAAAAAGCAATCGAACAGAACTGACCAATTCACATATTCACACAAAACAACAACCAAACAACAATACAAATCACAATAATACTAAATAAGAGCATTCCCATCAGGTTCATTCATATCGAATTTATAAATAAATGGGGCTCAAAATAGTAGAAATATTGACAGCATGCGTAAGTAAGGAGCCATTCACATCTAATGGCTGCAAAACCTCACCCGAACATCCATTGCCTTTTCTGGAAAGTACCAAAAACTGCAATATGACAATCCGGGTGAGGATCACCCCGCCATATCGATGGGGTCCTATTAACACTTGTGAATTAACCACATCACTATTACACCATCATCACAACCTAATAACAGCCCCTTTCCCGAGAGATACGAAACACTGCAAAGGACCCAACAAAACAACAAATTAATGAATGGACAACCACAAAAAATGATAAATCACATTCCATAGTGATTTCAAACTCCACCAAAATGGTCTCAAAACCAATAACCCCACAAATTCCATAACCACTTCATCCACCAAACTCTCCTCAAAACTAAAAACCTCACACATTCCATAATCACAAACTTCACCAAATTTTTCTCAAAACCAAAAACCCCTAAAATCTGTGTGAATTTTTTCTTGAAATTCTCGGCATTTCAACAATCAACACAGTCAACAGTCAATACAGCAATGAGAGAAACAGAATAATTAAAAAAAACAGAAACTAATTTCCCATTACTTTCTCGGCAGCCAAACAACTCGAGAGAGCCAAAATAATACAGAGAAATCAATGGCAACGCATGTCATAGGCAATTTCAATCGGTTTCCTCAACAAAGCCCAAAACCTCAATCTAAACGAGAGTGACATCGAGAAAAATTGCAAATCAAACAGTAGGCTTTTTTCCATGGTGTTTATCGGCATCCAAATAGTGAAGAGAGCCAAAATAACACAGAGAAATCAATAGCAACGCAAGAATAAAATTGATGAAGCGGTTTCCTCTAAAAACCCCAAAATCATAAACAAAAATCAAAACCAAAATGCGTAACAATGAAAGTGAGCTCGACACTTTCTCGGCAGCCAAACAGCGAAAAATTCACCCAGCCAAAGACAGAGTTGCTCTCCATTGGTATGCTTACCTTGATCATGGCGTCGGGAGGAAGAAAAATGGTAAGAGAGAAACATAGAAGGAGAGAGATATTCCAAGAAAATGAGGGAAAGTGAAGGAAAATGAGAAAAGGTTTTGATTTCTTGAAACCGAAGTAAAAAACTTACAGGAATGCCAATAGAGGTGTGTACTGCGTTCGTTGGTGTTGCGAGGGAGGGGCACATCGATGGAGAGGGTTTTCGCGGGATGAAGAACGTAGAGACCGTATAAACAAACTGCAAAATGGGGATTGGGATGGAGATGGTTTTTCTCCAAAACCCTAAAATAATCCCTAAATTATGAGGATGGGGAAGAGATGCAGAACCGGATGGGGATGCTCTTATAAATTCTAAAAAAAAATAAAAAAATTGCATATTTTGTGGTTTCATGCATGTTTCCTCTCATTTTAACGGTTCATGTCTTTTATTTTTTTATTTTTTTAATAATTAAGAAAATTATTATCAGTGAATTTGCATATTTTTTTAAAATATTTAAAGATATTTAAAAAAATATTTAAAATAAAAAATATATAAATAAACTAAAGACACGTCCAACAATAAAAACCGAGCGGCCGAATAGCAGCATCTTTTATTTTTATTAATTATAAGAAATCTGGGTGAAAGAGAATTTTGGGTGAAAGATAGTTATGCAAACATGAGACAAAGTTCACAGTGAAGAGCAGGGACCACATGTGCCAGTGTGTGGCACACCCACATGCCTGCGCGGGGTTCAAGTTCAACCATAAGAGTTGCTTTGGGAGGTGTATAGGATGCATGGCTCGGTGGAGGTGGCTAGCTTGAATGTGTAGAGGATTCTGGCCATTAGCAGACAAATACCTCTCAAATGAGGTTGGTAAATTTTTGAAAAATCCAATTGGAAAATGAGAAGAAAAGACAGGCCATTTTCAATGTAGGTGTAGAAGCAACACGAATGCGTATTCCTCTATGGGGATAGCTTGTGCACTTCTACAACTCTCACCATCAAAACGCAGCTACAGAAACAAAACGGTTCAAAATGGGTGTCTCTGGGGCCTCCGGTTTTGATGTTTTCTAATATATTTTAAATATCTTTTAATGTAAACTTATAACTTATATCTCATGCATACAGAGTTTATTTTTATAGTTCTAATATCATTGCTTAATATGTATATGTAATACGCATAACATATATCTTCAACATATATCTATCTAAATGCCTAAACGTAAAAGGCTCTTATCATAGTTAGCTACGCTTTTGAACCCTTTTTATAACTCATGATCACCTCATTTAAATAATTGAAAGGGTAATAGTTATTAAGGATAATAACACTCAATAGTGGAATACTGAAAAAATTATAGCTCTATTCAATCCAATTGTAGCTGCTGAAATTTTAAAGATCATTATCTGCCCAAGAGAAAATGAAGACAAGTGAATATGGACCCATGAGATGAATGGAAGCTTCGATGTTAAGAGTGCTTATAGATTATTTAGAGAGAATTTAAAGAAGAATCAATGGGAGAGATCCGGTGCAAAAAGACAAAAATCGGAAGATGAAAATTCCTAATTAAGTCAAGGTCTTTGCATTGAGGGCTTGTACAGATGGCCTACCAACCCAATATAATCTAAGAAGAAAATACGTTGAAGTTCAAGATAAGTGTTGCTCCTGCCAGAATAGGTTGGAGGATCTCCCAAAGCCTTATTTTACTGCCTACCATTCGAGAATTATGGAAAAAACATATTCCGTTGCTACTGAAATTGAGATGAAAGTGAATATAAGGAATCTGACACTAATTGTGACGGAGGGCAAATTGGAGGATTTTACAACTTTTTTTCTTAATAGGTTAGGGATTCTGGTTTAGAAGAAGCAAGATGGTGCATGAAAAAACCTGTTTTGAACCTAGATATGTGATTGAATATGCCTCGTCCTTGAAATTACCTAAGTACTCCAGTAACGCACGTTAATGCTAAACAAATAGCTATTGGCACGGATTAGTAACAAGTATAAAGTATTAAGAACACAATAATTTGGTTACGAATGGAAACCCTTTTAAGAACTCCTCAAAAGTAAAATCCTATGGGACAACCAAACCCAGGAAAGCCAATTTTATCGATTGAGAGTTTTACAAGTAAAACGTTTACAAAACCTTTGTAACTAGACACGTTTACCCAAGACACGCGACCCAATTGTCTTCTCTTGCAGTAGGTAGTCAGAACCTTTGACACTCCCAATCTTTGTCTTTTCTACTGGAACCTCCAGTGGTTGAACTCGAACACGGCAACTCCCCCTTAGAGTATGCTTTCACTCAATCTCACGGATTGAGCTATTTAGAAAATCCTTCTCTCAAGAAGTTTCTCTTTCACGATCTCTTTAAGTCCTACTCAGATCTTCAAGCTCTCAACACTTGTGAATATGTGTTGTTCAAGTCACTTAAAACCCTCAGCCAACTTCCCTACAAATAGGTAATCCTGTAATTGATTTGGAGGAGGACTCTGCTGACAGGTTTATCCAGAATCCTAGTCTGATACGTTGTTCACTATCTGCGAACATCTCGGACTAGATAACTTCTTTTGAATTGCCTTGAGTTCAAATAAGGCTTGTATCTTTATCTCTTCAACTAACTCTAAAATTCAAAACATGCCTATGACTCTTATTAACTCTTATCTTATAATATTAACAAGATTTGATAAGAGTTACAATTCAAACACTCATCTTTATCGGATAAATACTTATCTTTATCGGATGCACTCCTAGAGTCCTATCAAAATTACATTCATCCATAATTCGAATTGAGTACAAACTCATCTAATTCTAGCCAAATATAAATTACATTTACAATATTCCCCTTTGGTTAATTGATGACAAAACACATGATGGATGAATGTGATTTAGACCTGCAAAACCAACTAACCAACCCACCAGCAAAGATCTCATATAGAAAGTCATACAAAAACAAAAACAAAAAAAAAACAAAACAAAAAAAACAAAACAAAACAAAATATTTGAAGTATCATAATGCATTTTGAAGTATCATAATGAGTCTTAACTTAACCAAACACATGTCAGTTTAATATAGCAAACATAATAAAAAGAAAAGAAATCAAAATAATAAAAGCTTGTTCAATATGCAAATCAACAAAGACTTTTCAAAAATTAAGATTAATAAAAGGTGGCGGTGGTGGTGTTAGCATTCTGTCTGCATTACCCTTGCTGCTCCCTCTACTCCCTCTATTGACAAATTTATCCCATCTTCCCCTATGTGGTTGTCAGCATCAGTCAGAGTCTGATTTTCCTTTTCTTCATTTGGATTGACTGTCTTTAGAATCTGATCCACATCCAGAATAAATTGTTGTAGCCTATCACTCACCTTCTCAAACTCTTCCTGCAAGTCTGCTAGCATTTGCTCCATTTTTTCCTCCCATTTATCCACGAATTAGTCAAATTTTGACTGCAACATATGAAGTTGTTCAATTACTTTGGTGGATTGTCCCGAGGTAGGATGAGAAGATGTGAATGCCTCAGTTTGGCTTCTTTTCTTTCCACTGACCACAGCTTCTGACTTGGTGACCGTTTTAGAAGAGATCTTCCTATACATCTTTACTGTGACCTCTGTGCTTCTTAAAGGCACTTTAGCATTTTTGGCCAACTTAGTAATGAGTCCTCCAAATGGCAGATTTTTCTTGTCTGTCATGTTAGCCCTGGCCTTGGAAATCACATCAATAATATGGGAGGGAAGATCTATAGGTACACCCTTAACTAGTGCATACATAAACTGGATTTTTTCAATTGTCAGCTCAGTATGCCTAGTGATGGGCCAAATATTTGTCAGTACTACTTTGGCAAGGAATCTAAATTCAGGGAGCATTGATTTCATAGAAAGTCTATGAACCTTTGGGGGCCATGCCGGTGCATTGGGTCCAGAAAACAAATCTTTCATTTGAGTTTTTTATGGGGTCACCATACCCTTGTATGGAAAACCTGGATTTTCCACAATAGGAAGTTCATAGACCTCTCTAATAATCTCAGGAGTGATAATCATGTCAACACCCCTAATAGTGGATGTAATGAAATTATTGTCCAAAGTTAGTAAAGCGTTAGCATTAAATCCCCTTACTATTTCAATATAAGGGGTAGGGGCTCCCTCAGTAATTTTCTCTCATCCTCTGTTAGCAAATATGTGAGCAATAAATTCAAATGCAGGGTCATTTACATCGCTCATAGTTACCTCTTGTTCTCCAAGAACATTTCTCTTGGAGAACACAGTCTTGTAGGCTGTCTCTGCTTCCTCACTCACAAACTTTGGGAGTTTTGGTCCTTTGGTAGAAGTCTTTGATGTTACTCCCTACTCCTTTAGGAGGGACAGATTCTTTTCCTCCCATTTTAAATTTTTGAGGGGCGTTCTTTGGAGTTCTCTCATGAGACTCATACTCTTCCTCACTGGAAGAATGTACTGGAGGTGCTTTGTTGTCTAACTTTGCTTTCTTTGCAATCGACTTGTACTTCATCTAAAAAAAACATTTTCTGAGCATGATGAATACATAGAGTAAATAGATTCACTTTTCTTCCAAAATATCAACGTAACAGGGCCAAGAATGTGAAGATAATTAAAAAAAATTTAGCACGTATGTGTTTCTGGGAAATTATCTTGAAAGCACACAAATGTTCAACAAATTTAACAAATGCAGAAAAGATCTACACTTAAACACAAGTAGTATAGAATGAACGACAAAAATATTGAGAGAAAAAAATAGTCCAACAGACTCACATGTAACATTTGTTCCTTGCCTTCTCCATTGAAACCCTACCCTTAATGTTTTTTCCAAAACCTTATTCTACCCATTCAACAAGGTGTTCAAGTTCCAAGCCAACTATAGTTTCCAAAACTTCAAGGATTTCAGCGAATTTTTTAAGGAATTGGAGACTAAGAAAACCCTAAGAGAGTTTTCCTGCAATCTAAACTTAAGAAATCCATTCTGAAGAAAAGACTTACCTTGATTTTGCATAGTGGAAAAATCCAAGTTTCTTGAGATGTATAGACTAAAGATGATGCGTTTCTCTCTAAGAGTGTATCAGAGAAAATATAAGAGTGAGTGGAAGAGAGAATCAAGGCTTAATGGTGATTAAGGGGATTGACGTGCAGTTAATGCTGCAGGCATGCGGGCCCCTTTTTTTTTTTAAACATGTAGAGCATGTTTTTAGAGGTACCATCCCAATCCAATTCTAGTTACTCATACCCCCCTCTCTCCCCTTTTTTATTTATTTTGTTTTCAAAATTTTTAAAAAAGAAAATAATTTAAAAGAACCAGAAAAACAAAAATATCATGTATTTTTCATTCACAAAGCTTGGGCCTTTTTTAGTAATTTCCTTGTTTGAGCTTTGTTACACTCAACACTTTCCCATTTATCTAGGAGAAGTATTCCTTAATGGTCAGTCTTCACAGTTGAGCATTTTTCTTAATTGATGACCAGCCAAAAATTTATGTGTGTGAGTGGGGAAAAAAACTTTCCAAAAAAGCTTTTTAATATTTTTTCTTTCTTTTCTTACTCCCCCTTTCTTTTATAATTTCTTTTAGTTTTGCTCCAATAAGGGTAAATTATTCTTGAAAGTCAAACTTTATGCTTGGGCCTAGATACCCGAAAAAGCAACTCCCTCCAAGCACAAAGCCATATTTACTCTATATGCCCATTTTGTATTGCTCATTTTTTTTTTCCACAATGATTGAGGTAACGATTTTTTCGACCAGGACCTTTTAGATTTTAGATCCATGCATGCGTGTTTGTCTTTTTCCACAATGACTTTTGAACACCCGACTTTTTCTATAAGGATCGACCTTAATGCATGGCAAGAGGAGGCCCTTTTTGATTTGGTACTAGGTTCAACTAGTTTTAGTTAATTCAAGGTATAGACTCCCCCTTACTTTGGGCATTGTATGCGCATACGCATGTTGTCACCAATTTGTTAGGAGATTAGATTTAAGTTCCTCACTGTGCAGAGAATAGAATCCTTATGTGATCTTTCTTAAGAGTTGTGCATCAAAAGTAAAAACACATACCAGACAAGATCTACCTTGATCCCAGCAAGATGAATTTGTGGAGTCACAAAGCTCAAGGACCATTATACTAAAAAGCTTGTACCTTGCACAATGAAAGCAACATAGAGTTGTTGGAAAAAAAAAATACCCCCTTTTTTTCTATTATTATTATTTTTTAGAAGAAAAAAAAATTAGGGCATGTCATACATACCAATGGTCTTCCTTATCAATTCAAACCTTAAACCATCTAAAGGTTTAGTAGACAAATCGGCCAGTTGGTGTTCAGTGCTGACGTGTTCCAGAGAGACTACCTTTGTTTCAACCAAGTCTCTTATGAAGTGATGTCTTATATCTATGTGCTTGGTTCTTGAGTGTTACTCAGGGTTCTTCGAGATACTAATTGCACTTAAATTGTCACAGTAGATAGTCATAGTATCTTGGGAGAACCCATAGTCCTCAAGTATCTTTTTCATCCAAAGAAGTTGAATGCAATAACTGCCAGTCGCAATGTTATTTTCAAGCAAATATTTTGTTAGTCTCTCATACCATGCTCAAGGTGCTTGCTTTAATCCTTAAAGAGTCTTTTTTAACCTGAAAACATGGTTAGGAAACAAGTGATTAGAAAATCTCTTTGGTTGTTCTGCATATACTTCTTCGTTGAGTATGCCATTTAAAAAAGCACTCTTGACATCCATTTCATAAAAATTAAATTTTAAATGGCTCTCAATTACTAGTAATATGTGACCAGATTCCAAACGAGCTACTGGTGCAAAGGTCTCGTCAAAATCAATTCCTTCAACTTGAGTGTATCCTTGTGCCACCAGCCTGACCTTGTTTCAAACAATGGTTCCATGTTTGTCTGACTTGTTTTTTAAAATCCATTTTGTTCCAATGATGTTGTGATCGTTAGGTCTTGGAACTAACTCCCATACTTGATTTCGGCTGAACTGGTGCAATTCCCCGTGCATGGCATTGACCCAATTTTCATCTTGTAAGACTTCTTCCACCTTTTTAGATTCAACCTGAGACAAATAACAAACGTATGAAATTTGATTTAAAATACGTTTTCTTAATCTCATACCTTCATCCAATTCTCCAAGGATGTTCTCGTTTGGATGATTGTGACTGATTCTTGTAGAGGGCTCTTTTCCATGGTGTGAAACTGAGCTTGGTGTAACAGGTGCTACTGGATTTGTGTCCTCTTGATCGGTTGAGTTTTCTTCAGCCTTCTCGATAAGGTTGTCAAGTTCTATTTTGGTCATCTCCTTAGAGTTGTCATCCACAACTACGTTAACTGACTCTATTACTATTTTAGTTCTTAGATTGTAAATTCTGTAAGCTTTTCTATTTGATGAATATCCAAGAAATATTCATTTATCACTCTTGCTATCGAATTTGTGAGCATGCTCTCTGTCTCTCAGAATGTAGCAATTACTCTCGAACACCTTAAAGTACTTTATTGTGGGTTTCTTTCCATTCCATAACTCATAGAGAGTGAGTTTGGTACTTGGACGAAAGACTACCCGGTTCAAAATGTGTCCAGCAGTGTTGACAGCTTCTCCTAGAAGTATAACGCCAACTTTTTGTTACTCAGCATGGTGCAGGCCATCTCTTGTATTGCCTTATTTTTTCTCACGAATATTCCGTTCTGTTGTGGAGTGATTGGGGTTGAGAATTCTTGAGGTATCCCCTGTTCATCACAACAAGAAAAGAAATTAAAATTTTCAAATTCTTTCCCATGATCACTACGAATGCGAGAGATAGAGGAATTCTTCTCTGTTTGTAGTCGTCTGAACAGTTTCTTCGCATGGTCGAAGGTTTCTATTTTGTCTCTCAATAGAATGATCCATGTATATGTAGAGTAGTCATCCACGATGACCATTATATACTTCTTTCCGCCAAGACTCTCAGTCTAAGTAGGACCTATCAAATCCATGTGCAACTGCTCAAGTGATCTTGAAGTTAGAATATCAGCTATCTTCTTGTGTTGTGCCTTGGTCTACTTCCCTTCCTGACAGGCTCCGCACACCATCTTCTAGTTTTTCAAAATTTTGGACAGTCCACGTACAACTTCCTTCTTAGATATTTTTTGCATGTCCCTATAGTTGATATGGTCTAGACGATAGTGCCACAACTTAGTTTCATCCAGCTCTACTTTGTGACATTTCATCGTGTTCATAGGAGAAACTGCATAGCAATTGTCAGCAGTCCCGGTACCCTTCAAGATCGATTTTCCATCATTATTATAGACTTTGCATTCATCTTTTGAGAACTGCACAGAAAGATGGTCATCACAAAATTGACTAATACTTAACAGATTAGCCTTAAGACCATTAACAAAAGCACATTATGAAGAGTAGGTAAACCAGGGATATCTACACTTCCCTTTCCTTCCACTATTGTTGAACTTTTATCTTCGACAGTTACGAATCCTCCACTGATTGACTCAATATTCTTAAACAACTCTTTATCTCCTATCATATGTCTAGAACAAGCACTGTCAAGATGCCACGTGCTAATGTCCATAGCTTTAAGTGTTGTGTATACTACTAGACATACGGCCTTTTCTTTCACTAGCCACTTGGTTTTGATATTCGTTTTATTCATGTTTTTAGGAAAACACAATTTAGATAGTTCACCAAGTTTCTTTCCTAGGGTGTTTATTTGATTGCTCAGTTTGTCCACTTTAATTTCTAGGTTCATATCTTTGTTTGACAACTTATTTCTATTTCCTTTTTCTTTCTCTTTTCTAAATCTAAAGCAATTTGTTCTAGTATGTCCAATTATTCCACAATAATGACAAGTAGGGACAAACATACATTTGGACTTTCCTGAAGAAGTTATTATTGCCTTGCCTTTATTCACAAGTTTCTTTGAGACATTTTCTACATTACTTCCTTTTACAAAGGTGATACCTTTGGATGTAGAGGCAGCAGATGCTTTATGATGTGAATCTTTGAAAGTATATTATCTCAACCCTGTGCGATCGTATCTATCACTTTGAACTTTCAGTAGTTCATTGAGTTTTTGAGTGGGAGTCTTTTCTTTGACTTCCTGACAAGCTACTAACTTCTTTTCAAGCACCTCTTTCTGTGCGCGTAGTTTTGTCACTTCTAGTTTCATTACTTTTAGTGCTTCCACCAAATTATTTTTCTCACTTTCTAGGGTGGTTAGGTTTTTGTACTGCTTCTTATTTATCTTTTGGATTTTCACAAATTCTTCACATAAATCCTCATATGCTTCATGCACACTTAGATCATGATTAGCAACTTTTGTGGCAACATCAGAGTCAGTATCACAAACAACCACGCTGTCGTTAGTATATAGTTTCCTCGTGTCATCATAATCAGTAATAGAAGCAGAAAAAACAATAAAGGAAGTTTCATTATCAGAGAATTTATCTGAACTTTCAGAGTCAGAATCATCACTTAGAGTAGTATTCAAACCTTTTGCTTTCCTTTTAAAATTTGGACACTCAATTTTTATGTGACCAAAACCAGAGCATTCATAACATTGGACTTTATCCTTAAACTCGGTTTTGTCTTTATTCCACTTTTCAGATTCATTCTTTTTAGTAAAATTTTTACCTTTTTTCCATTTACCAGAATTCTTTTTATTAAACATGAATTTTTTTAATTTTCTGGCCACAAGTGCTAGGTCATCATTACACAGATCTTCATCATCAGACTAATTTTCTTCCTTAGTAGTTTTGAGTGCAATGGACTTACCTTTCTTCTATTGTGGAAGAGTAGATTCATAAGTTTGCAAAGAACCTACTAGTTCTTCTACCCGAATTGTGTCTAAATCCTTGCTTTCTTCTATGGCTGTTACCTTTGATCGAAACCTTTCATGTAGGAATCTCAGAATTTTTCTCACAACTCGTGCCTCCTGTACCTTCTCTCTGAGATTGTACTTGGAATTAACAATGTCATTTAGTTTAGCATAAAATTCATTGAAAGTCTCATCTTCCAGCATCTTTATTTTCTCAAACTTTGAGGTCAATATTTGTAATTTGGAATTTTTCACCGTTTTGGTCCCTTCATGTGTGGTTTCCAAAAGATCCCAAGCATCCTTGGATGTCTCACACATATAAATTCTCTTGAATTCAACAGGAGAGATTGCCATGAAAATAACATTTAGACCTTTATTGTTCTAACTACAGCTACTCGATTGTTCTTTGATCCACTTTTCTACAGGTGTTGTGGGTCTTGTCCATCCTGAATCCATGGTTAGCCAGACTTTCTCATCAAGCAATTTAGAAACACTATCATTCTTACCTTCCAGTAGGCATAGTTATCACTATTGAAATTTGGTGGTGATGATAGTGACGCCATGATCTTCTAGGGGAACAGATCTCACTCAGATTGAGTGAACCAAACTCTGATGCCAATTGAAATTACCCAAGTACCCATGTAACGCACGTTAATGCTAAACAAAGAGGTATTAGCACTGATTAGTAACCAGTATAAAGTATTAAGAACACAATAATTTGGTTACGAAGGTAAACCCTTTGAAGAACTCCTCAAAGTTAAAACCCTACGGGGCAACCCAACTCAGGAAAGCCAATTTTATCGATTGAGAGTTTTACAAGTAAAATGTTTACAAAACCTTTGTAACTAGACACGTTTACCCAAGACACGTGACTCACTTGTCTTCTACTACAGTAGGTAGTTAGAACCTCTGACACTCCCAATCTTTGTCTTTCTTACTGGAACCTCCAGTGGTTGAACTCGAACACGACAACTCCCCCTTGGAGCATGCTCTCACTCAATCTCACAGATTGAGCAATTTAGGAAATCCTTCTTTCAAGAATATTCCCTTTCACGATCTCTTGAAATTCTACCCAGATCTTCAAGCTCTCAACACTTGTGAATATGTGTTGTTCAAGTCACTTGAAACCTTCATCTGACTTCTCTACAAATAGGTAATCCTGTAATTGATTTGGAAAATGACTCTGCTGACAGGTTTATCTAGAATCCAAGTCAGGTACGTTGTTCACTATCTGCGAACATCTCGGACTAGATAACTTCTTCTGAATTGCCTTGAGTTCAAATAAGGCTTGTATCTTTATCTCTTCAACTAACTCTAAAACTCGAAACATGCCTATGACTCTGATTCTTATAAACTCTTATCTTATAATATTAAAAAGATTTGATAAGAGTTACAATTCAAACACTCATCCTTATTGGATAAATACTTATCTTTATCGGATGCACTCCTAGAGTCCTATCAAAATTACATTCATCCATAATTCAAATTGAGTACAAACTCATCTAATTCTAGCCAAACATAAATTACATTTACAGTCCTTGCAGAAATTCAAAAGGATTTGGAATCTACCCCAATTATAAACTCAAAGGTTATATGTTTCTGGAAGCCACCACAACAAAGGATAGAGCTATGTATTTTTATCATCATAAGACGAGTGTTGGAGCTGCACTCACAGATGATGAGATGATAAAAGGAGATATTGTCATGGCTGCTAGCAAAGTGGAGAATGAGGTTTCCGACCCTGAAATTATTAAGCTTTTAGCTATGTTTCGGGGTTTATAATTATGTACACATTGGGATATTTCAATGCTAATCCTGAAAAGTGATCGTATATTGATGTTTGAAGAACTACAAACAACCAATGATACATTTTCAATTCTCGGGAATTTGTTGAGGGAAACATAGGGGTTGATGAAATTTTTCAGACAATGCAAGTTCAACATGTTCATAGATTGAAAAATAAGGCAGCTTACAGGCTTGCCCGTTATGCTTGCAGTGTTGAGGCTATTGAAATGTTGTGGGATGATATCCCAATATCTGTACCCTTGAGAAGAACAATTTATAATGTTTTTCAGTTAATGATATGTTTTTTCCTATATATATATATATATATATATAATATATATATATATATATATTAAAAAAGAAGAATAATATATATTATTAAGCTATTTTTGTTTGGGTCATGTATTGGAATTCTGACGCTTCATTCTTTGTTTTTTTATTTTTATTTTTATTTTTTGGCTTCCTTCATTGGTGGATCTATTATAAAAAAAAAATTATTAAAACCTTTTCTTCCTCCAAAACTTTATAAATCTTGATGGCTACTTTTTTTTTTAAGAATCCAAAATATATTTAATCCGTCTTCAAAATTTTCTTTGAACTTCTATTAATCACCCAATTTTGTATAAAAAAAATAAGCTTCTGCTTTATTTTTTGTAGTGCGCATGTGCATCGGAAGAGAACTTATTCCAAAGAGCATGTGATCATTCCAAAAAGAGCCCTTCTTATTGGATGGTACCTACACATCTCTCTCTTTCTCCCTGTCTGCTCCTTCGCGACTTTCTGCGATCTTGACAAAATGTTAATTATTAAAGAGAAAACCTTTTAACCCGTTGGGCTTATAATCCACTAAAAACAGCTCACTAATAGTATTTGGACATGTACGCATTTCATCTTTGTTTTCGTGTAACCGCACCTCATCCGATTAGAAGAACTTCTGGCTTTTGGTGTTTCCCTTTCATCTCTTCCCAGTCATAGCCATTGCAGGGCTTGAATATTCTGACTTTACGTTCCCCATCATTGAATCCGCCGATTTGGATCAGCCATCAGGCGCAACAGAGCCAGAGGAGCACCAAACGTCTGATTACTAAATACCGTGACCAAAAGCACTAGTATTGCTCCCCATCATATCTCTTAAGAAGCTTCGACGTAAGAGCCAGGACTATATAATTTTTTTGTGACAAACACAATGATTTTATATGCAAAACCCTTCAAGGTGAAAATTCACGAGATCTAGTTCAGTAAAACTTTTACCATTAATAATAATGGAGTTACAAATTATCTTCTCTAGAGCAATCTTCACTATAAGAAATTTGATTTTTAGACACAAAATCTTTTAGGTAAGCTAATTAATTTTTGCCCTTGAAAGTAGTTATTTGAGATGAAAATTAAATTTCTTCTCAAACCATAGAAGCGGTTTTTTATGTGTTCAAACTGCTAAATATCTTATCGGACTAGAGTTTCTGAGACAAAATATAGCGTTTCAAAAAAGAAAACAGTTCGAACGGCATGGTATATCACATTCGAGTTTTGCCATAACTGTTTGAATAATATTCGTGGAAGGAAATTATACACAATTGTGTCGGAGAGGGTTAGAAATCGTTTGAACGTACGATTTTCATTCGAACAGAGTTTGAGAGCATTTGACGGTATGGAATTTTCTATTCGAATGTAGAATCAATCATTTGAACAATTTTTTTGGTGGAAAATTATGAATAAATTTGGCAGGGGATGCTTGCTATCTTGTTCGAACGATAATTTTACGTTTGAACAGATTTATAAACCGTTTGAATTCTCATAAGATTGGTTCGAACTGTGATGTAGAAAATTGAAAGATATTTAGTTATAGAAATTTATTGGAAGATATTAAAATATTTTAAAAATAATTATTATTTGATTATATTACTTTTTTTTAAAGGAGGGCGGCACCTCTATAAACTTTATTATCCCTCACTTATAGTGGGGGAAAACCTTTCAAACAAAACAACCAATTCTTCCAACAAAGAAATAAACTATCCCCCCTCATAAACTATACACTTTCAAAAATTATTTTTAACATAAGCCGTACCCATTTTATCCAATCTATACAAACCTTTAATCAACTGAGAAAGCTGAGAACTAGCCGTGAAAAACTTATTATCTCCCATCACACCCTTCTAGCCAAGGATTCCACCACTTTATTCCCTTCTCTAGAAAATGCCAAATAGAGAAATCAAATCCCTCCAATAAATTTATATTACTTATCATTGACTTGACGATGATTTAGTCGTTGTAAGTTGTGCTAATTGGAGATATTGTGATGGGTCATACAATTAGTATTTCACAGCACAGGAAATAATTATGTTAGTAAAACATAATTCACATAAGTTTTGAGGGGCAATAAGGCTTTCGGAGCCATGCATGTGGCGGTCAAGCGAACACGCCAGTGAGCTGGCCTATGGCCGTGGAGTCGAGTGCCGATGTTGCTGCCATAGAGTGGAGGAGAAGTGAATCTCGGCAGTGAGCTGGCCTATGACATAACATGGTACATTTGTAGAAAATATTTTACACATTAGGATGGTCATGAAGCACAAGAAGTTCATGAAAGTGTTACATCAAGTGATCAAGTCTAAAATTAATATCTCAAATGAATAATTTCTTATTCACTAAAATCATAAAGCTAAGTGAGACTTTTCGTAACGAAAAACAACTTTAACACACGAATTTTTTTAATAATCCATTAAAATATTGTGTGCGGCATATATTCTTGTATATAAAAGAAATTCTCATATGTTCAACACATGATCAGTGTCTACTCAATTTATTAAAATATAATAACAAAAAAACTAACATGCACTACTAAATAAGTTAAAATAATTCAGAAAGGGAAAAAAATGGCATATAAAAGTTAAAAGAGCAAATAATAATAATAAATGAGTAAATAATTAGAACTCTTAGTTTTATAAAATTTGATGATCTCCTCTTTCGTCGGCACATTAATTAATTTGGAACTTTTAGAAATAATTATTTTCAGATTTTTTCAAACTACTTTATTATTATTCATAAATTATTTATTATTATTCACAATTTTTCATTACTTTCTCACTACTATTCACAAACATTTTCAAATGTTATGAATAATAATAAATGTTATGAATAATAATAATAGAATATTAAATAGTAGTAAAAAGTATGTGAAAAGTAATGAATATTAGTAAAAATAGGTGAAAAATAATAATTAAATAAAAAATAATAATGAGAGTGCTTAAGTACCCTCGGTAGTCAAACCTATATTATTGAGACTGTTTGGCAAGAAGTGATAAGTAGTTGAGGCTGTAAATGAATAAGACTATTCGAAATGCTTGAGATTGACTGATCAAACTCTTACTAATCTGTTAAGAAATAAGTCGTTCACGAGCAAAAAGATTATGATTGGTTATTAAAGTATATAATTTATATAAAACTCAAAGAACTTCTTATATAATATTTTTCATACGATTGTTTTTTAAATTTATAATAACAAAACCTTAAGCATTTTAAAATATGGTTAAATATTAATATAATCCACGTGCTTTGGCCTTTGGACAAATTTATATCTGATTTTTAAAAATGAAATTTTTTGTCCTTTTAGGCTTCGTTTGAATAGTAAGATGAAATGAGATGATTTATTAATAGTAGTGAAATGGTTTGTAAATAGTAATAAAATTATTTGAGTTGAGATGTTTTACGAGGTTTTGAGAAATGAAAGAGAAAAGTTGAATAAAAATAATATAAAGTTAAAATATTATTGTTATAATATTATTTTATTTTGAGATTTGAAAAAGTTGAATTATTTTTCGTATTTTGTTTAAAAATTTGAGAAAATTGTAATAATTAGATAATAACTAGACGAAGAATTTGAAAATTTAAAATTGAAAATTATTTATGTTTGTAATGGTTGGATATTGAGATGAGATGTGAGGCTTTTGCTATCCAAACTAGGTCATCTTAACTTTGGTCTTCTTGAACATTTAGATGTGGTTTGGATAGTGGGTTGAGATGAGATGAGTTGAGATAGAAGTTGAAAATTAAATAAAATAATGTTAGAATATTATTTTTTAATATTATTTTTGTTTTAGGATTGAAAAAAGTTGAATTGTTTATTCTATTTTGTGTGGGAAGGTTACACGCCGACATGAGGGAGCACTTGAAGAGACAGGGCAGTGAGACGTGTAGTGCTGTGAAGGTAAAGGTAAAGGTAAAGTGTCGACGGCAAGAAGGACAAGAAGATGAGGACCTAGAAGACTATGTATGGAGATTGGATACTATATAAGCCTAGTAGCTAGTAATGTAAGGATCCTCCATAATATTCCTGTAAGTGTTTACTCAATTGGAGGAGCCTCCCTCTAAGTAGGCAAGAAGATATTCAATACATGGCATACTTATGAAAATTTCATTTTTCATCTACATTATTCCCTCGCATTAAATCCTAGTTGTTACAAATTGGTATCAGAGAAGAGACCATGTCACGGGTTCAAGTCATGGAAGGGGCGACCTATAGGTAGGATTAAAATGTCTTGGTACTATGTATGGGCATAATGTTAAGTCATTGAATACTGATAGATGAGTGAAGCGGCCAAAAAGGAAAGGGTTACTACCGGGTCAGTGTCAATAGAGTGGGTCGCTGCAGACGTCGGATTAGGAAGCATGGTAGAATTTTATGATCCTGAGGGTTAAAGGTCTAACCAAATTAGTATCCAACAGTCCTAAGACTTTTGTATCAATGGTTGGGTCTTTAACAATTGGTATCAGAGACATTCGATTCTCCCTTGCTTCCATGGTTGAGGGCACGAGATTTAGGGAACTCCAGGAAGGATTCCAATCCTTCAAGAAGACCACCGAAGTTCATATGAAACAATCAGACTCCCAATTCACTATGGGTGGAAATGCAGGCTATGCAGAGACATATGGAGGGCATGATGAGCAGATCGCGTCCATTGCTTCAGATTTGAACAAGGTAACAACCAGAAGTCAGGGGCAGTAACGAAGATCCAAATAGACAACAACAGCTCATACCTCACTCGGCGAGATCCATCCCAGAGTAGTAAGATTGGACTTCCCCACCTTCCATGGTAAGGACCCCCACAACTGGCTCTATAAGCTGAATCAATTCTTCAATTTCCATAATACATTACCATAGCATCGTCTAAGGCTTGTCTCCTTCCATATGGAAGGTAAGGCCCTGGTGTGGTTCCAGGACCTAGATGAATCTAGTCTATTGTCTGGTTGGGACAAATTTGTGAAGGCCTTATTAATTAGATTTGGACCCAGCAATTATGATGATCTTATGGAGCAATTAACTAGGTTGCGGCAAGTTGGATCAGTAGAAGAATATAAGGCTCATTTTGAAGCCCTTCCAAATAAACTAAGGGGACTTTCAGAACAATGCAAATTAAGTTGTTTCCTAAGTGGGCTAAGAGATGAAATCAGGCTACCGCTACCAATGTTTAACCCCAATAACCTAATCTCAGCCTATAGCCTTGCAAAGATACAGGAAGAAAATGTGTCCTTGCACAAAGAACTCATAGCCTAAAACCACACCAACCACTACACAAAACCAGCTACACTTAAACTTCCCTCAAACCACCAAAACCCTGACACCCTCAAAATCTATGGAAAGACAGTAGTACTAGTGCATAAAATCAGTCAAAACCAAATGAAGGATCAGAGGGAGAAAGGTTTATGTTACCACAGTGCCTCTAAGTGGCACCCAGGGCATCATTGTCAGAGCCCTAAACTTTATCTAATTGAGGAAGTAGTAGAGGACCTGGATGTAAATGCAGAAAGTTCAAGCCTGTTGAATGAGCAGGAGGGGTGTGTGAGAGACCAAACAATCCAGAAAAATATTTAGAAATTTCATTGAATGCCATCACAGGCTCCCTTAGCCAAAGAACCATGCATGTTAAGGGTAAGCTTGGCAGTAAAAGGGTTATAATTTTGCTAGACTCCAGCAGTACACACAATTTTCTGGACCCAGCTTTGCTCTCACGGGTTCCTTTACCAATTTTGATTGATGCACAAGTTAAGTTTAAGGTGGCGAATGGGGAACAAGTAGATAATGATGGAAAAGTGATGGGGGTTTGTCTTTACATTCAAGGGCAGGTTTTTCAAGTGGACATGTACCTGTTGGTTTTGGTAGGTTGTGATCTGGCTCTAGGGTTTAGGCTCCATCCTATGGAATTTCAAAGAGTTAACGATGCAATTCACTCATAATTGTGTGGTTGTGACACTAAAGGGGTTGAGTGTTAACTCTTTAATTGAGGAGGGCTCGGTGAATAGCTCTAATTACATGGAAAATAAAGGCTTACTAATACAACTAATTGAAGAACTGCCACCAACCCAAACACAACCCACCCCAACACCTATACAACACCTACTAAACGAATATTCAAACATTTGCTCCTCACCAAATGGCCTTCCCTTAATCCGAACCCATAACCACAATATTACCCTTCAACCTGACACTAAACCAATTTATGTTCGACCTTACCGCTACCCCTATTTTCAGAAAGATGAACTCGAGAGAATAGTGAAGGAGCTACTCAATTCAAGGGTTATTCGCACTAGTCAAAGCCCCTATTCATCTCAGGTCTTGTTGGTAAGGAAGGCGGACGGGACATGGCGGTTATGTGTAGACTATAGGGTGCTAAACTGCGTTATTGTCAAGGATAAATACCTTATTCCAGTGGTGGAAGAATTGATGGATGAGTTGTGTTAATGCCTTGATTTTCACAACAGACCGGAATTGAGGAAAGAATTATCTTCGGCCCATGAGATGATTCGGCCTTCGATACGATGCTATTCACGTTCATCCATATATTAAATAATAAATAAGCGAATAAAAGTAAATGAAGAGAGACACAAGAATTTACATGGTTCGGTATAATGCCTACGTCCATGGGTTGTTTAGTGGCTAAATCCATTATAATGGGTGTTTTTACAATCTCTCATGGTCTCACATATCTGACACTACAATAGGGGAATTTAGGAAAGATCCTTTGGAGCTGTAGTCGAGTTTGGCATAGAGAACTTATGTGGAGAGAGCTTGTGGAGAGTATGTTCATTTTGTGGGAGATCTCCTCACATATATAGAGGTCTATTTCCTTGGAATGATTACCTTGTGAAACTTTTTCCTTTTAGGAGTCTGAGTCTCTTTCCTTTTAGGATTCTGAGTTCACTTATCCTATCTCTTCTTAGTTTTATCTCTTAGCTTGATTTTTTGCCTTATCTCGAGGCTAAAATGTAGGTTGTTGATTCTTAAGGGCGATTCAAAATTTATTCTATAGATTATTGACTTGAAAATTCTCAAGGCCTTCTTGTCCAACCAATTGCCCTTAAGAATCTTCAAGTCAATAATCTATAGAATAAATTTTAAAAATTGGTCACTAGTTTCCTGTTTGGTCCCTGGTTTGTTGTTCGGTCCCTGGTGTGAGAGTGA
Source organism: Juglans microcarpa x Juglans regia (assembly GCF_004785595.1). NCBI lineage: Eukaryota > Viridiplantae > Streptophyta > Magnoliopsida > Fagales > Juglandaceae > Juglans > Juglans microcarpa x Juglans regia. The sequence continues at coordinate 22,829,894 of NC_054604.1, forward strand.
AGCTCTGCTTTGAGTTTGATTATTTGTGTGGATGTTTGCCTGAGAGATGAGGGTGACGGCGAAGAGTGCATATTTCCATGATTGACTTTGTGTGTATTTTGTGATCGTTTTTGCTTTTGTTGGTAGTAGTGGATTTTCTACCCCTTGGTGTAAATTGTTATTGGTGTTCTCATTTTGTTGTTTGTCTATAGTAATCCAAGCTTCAGTGACCAGGGTGCCTGTCCACCACCAGATCCATTTTAGGCGGTTGTTGAGCCCGTCGACTCGTTCTCGAAGGACACCTGCGCAAGGCGGTTGTAAAGCTTGGTGGCTCGTTCCCGAAGGTAACCCGCTGGAGGCAGTTGTGGTGCAAGCATAAACACTCGACGTTTGCTGGAGAAGATGATGGGCTTGTATTGCTATCCATGTGAGAGAGGTCATGCAGTCCAAAGAGTTGCTCGCCTGTTAGGCGCCTGGGGGTCAGGCGGTCCTTGACCTTTCCCACCTGTTGGTTGCACCGCGAGTCCTTGACTCAACACTGGTGGCTAACTGCTATGATCGTAGGGTCTTGTGACCTCCACGCCCATTAGTTTGCACTGTGAGTATTGACTTGACACTAGTGACTAACTGTTGGGATCGTGGGGTCTTGTGACCTCCACGCCCGTTGATTTGCACGACGAGTATTGACTCTACACTGGTGGCTAACTGCTAAGGTCGTGGGGTCTTATGACCTCCACACCCGTTGATTTGCATCGTGAGTATTGACTCGACACTGGTGACTAACTGTTGGGGTTATGGGGTCTTGTGGCCTCCACATCCGTTGATTTGCACCGCGAGTATTGACTCGACACTGGTGGCTAACTGCTAGTTTGCACTGCGAGTATTGACTTGAAACTGGTGGCTAACTGGTTGGGTCGTAAGGTCTTGTGATCTCCACACCATTAATTTGCACCATGAGTCTTTGGACTTGACACTGGTGTTTGAGGGGATGCTCAACTGCATTGTTATGGCGGGAGGCTTAGTTTGACCATCCTGAGAGGTTTCACCTAAAAGCAAATAGGTTAGCATAATACAAATTACAAGTTTGAGATCTGTAAACCTAAACCATTCTGCTAGAGTGTGGTGAAGGCTGGTGACACATAGGTGATGCCCACGACCAGCCATGCTTTGGTATTGATGAAGGCCCGGGATGCCCGCAATACTAAACTGTTTATTCTGATGAAGACAGATTAAGAGGCCCAAGAGGGGCTTTGTAAGTGGTGTTTCGCGCTGCACGGGTGATTTCCAGCAAAGTATATTCTAGAGCAATTTTGATGCTGCTTTCCCTTTTCTCGACTGGGATTGTTCGCTGCTGAATGATTTTTGCATGGAAAAATTATTCATTCTTGAGTCCTTTTACAGCAATAATCTTGCACGATTAAGACTGATGAATTTTTATTCGTCGAGAGGCGTTAGTCTTGTTCCTCACCCAAGGTTCTGGTCTTGCACGATGGACTACTAAATTTTTGCACACCGAGAGGCGTTGGTCTTGTTGCTCGCCCAAGGTGTTGGTCTCGTTCCTTGCCTAAGGCACTAGTCTGGTTTGGCAGTAATGAAACTGCTTTCATTGCCCGCCATGTAGCTAACAAGAAGGAGATGTTGTTTGCACTGATATGAGGTCGGCAAGATGTTGCCCACCATGAGGTGGTCTCGTCATGGGGGTGGCAAGATGTTGCCCCAAGCGAGGCAGGTGAGACATTGGTCACTATGAGGGTGGTGAGGTGCTGGTGAACAATTGTCCTGCAGGAGGTGCTATGGTGGTGTTAGCTGTGGCGGAGTTGCATGGTTTCGATCTGGAGCTACCGTGGAGGAGGATGGTCATGGAGATGCAACAGTTTAGAACTCCCTAGGGTCGGCGACGCCATAACGATGGCAGAACATGTCGGAGGTTCACGGCGTGGCCGTGGGTGGTTCCACGAGCTCATGATTAGGCCGGGCTGGCAAGCACGTTGTGGTGTTGGCATCAGGCAGCTCCTGCAGTAAGCTTTGGTGATGGTGGCGAGGGGTGACTGCGAGCAAAGCCTCCATGGTTGAGGACTTTCTTGTAGGCGACAGAAAACGCCGAGTGGTCAGGTGGCGGCTGCTGGTGCTCTGCCAGCTTACAGGCATCTAGTTGTGGCTCTTCCCGTCTACTATTGGGATGTTTGACAGCAAGGATTCCGTTGGAAGAACTTCCATAATTGAGTTCCTCCTTGAAGGCGGCAGAAAGCACCAACTAGTCAAGCGGCTAGCGACAGTCCTATTGGCCCACGAGTGCCTACCTTCGGCAACTTGCATGGTGCGGTCGAGCTCCCCAGCGGCTTCTAGTTCATTGAGTGTCACGGTGGTGGCAGAACCCACCAAAGACCCTGAGGGCGGTTATTGGTGGCTTCACTCGGTGGCAAGTAGCTATGCAACGGGAGTTCCACAATCGGGAACGTTCTTGCTAGTGATAAGAGCTCCAGCGCTTTCCGGTGTCTACCTCTGAGCGATGCCACCGCTGGTGGCTCTAGGCAGCAAGAACTCACACCTTGCAGCTACATTGGTATAATCTCTTATGGCGAGTGCCAGTGATGGTGGAGGGGAGTGATGGGGAACAAAGCCTCCGTGGTCGGAGACCATCTTGCTAGAGACAGAAAATGCCGGTAAGCTAGGTGGCGACCGGTGGCTGCACCGTTGGGGTGCACAGAAACGTGCATCCTTTGCCCTCTGCTTTGCGCCCAAAGTGATTGGCTTCTAGCTTCAAGGAACCACCCCATCAAAGACATAAATCTCCGGTGGCTCAAGTGGTGGCTGGTGGTAGCCCTGCCCGCTCACGGACGGTGGTGTGTGGGCCTCCAGTCACTCATCGATCTTTGCCCATATTGTGCAAGGCGTGCACAGTGCGCCGCTGCAATGAGCAGCCGATGGAGAGCTCTACCGCCATTCTCTCATCCATGTAGGGTTGCCGGCATCAAACCCCACCGGCGTTATGGGGTGGTGGCTGCAGGTCCTACCTTGTAGGCGCCTTACATGCACTGTGCATGGCACATGCGTGGTGCATGCTACACATGTATAGTGCCATGTTGTACGTCCGCTGTGCATGTTGCGCATGCGACCTGCTTCCTTTGTTCTTTATATATATATATATATATATATATATATATATATATATATTACCATTCGTTGCAATGTTAAGAGAATAAATAATAGGAAATAGCAAAGTTGAGGAGATCTTATCTGATTTTTCGAAGACGATCTCGTGAGTCGGAGAATATCCTTCTCCCAATTCAAATGAAGAAGATATTGTCGATTCCACAGAGGATGCCAACTATTAATGCCTTAATTTGCACAACAGACTGAAATGGAGGAAAGAATTATCCCCAGCCCACGAGATGATTTGGGCTTCGATATGATGCTCTTCGCGTTAATCCATATGATTAATAATAAATAAGCGAATAATAGTAAATGAAGAGAGATATAAGGATTTACGTGGTTCAGTATAATGCCTACGTCCACGGGTTGTTTGGGGGCTAAATCCATTATAATGGGTGCTTTTACAATCTCTCATGGCCTCACATATCTCACAATACAATAGGGGAATTTAAGGAAGATCTTTTGGAGTTGTGGTGGAGTTTGGCTTCTATGGAGAGAGCTTGTGGAGAGTCCGTTCGTTTTGTAGGGGATCTCCCCATATATATAGAGGTCTATTTCATTGGAGTGATTGCCTTGTGAAGCTTTTTTCTTTTAAGAGTCTGAGTCCCTTTCCTTTTAGGAGTCTGAGTTTACTTGTCCTATCTCTTCTTGTCTTTATCTCTTAGCTTAATTTTTGGCCTTATCTCGAGGCTAAATTATAAGCTGCTAATTTGACCCCTACAAGTTGCATGGAGCCAAGATATTTTCTAAGCTGGACTTGAGGTCGGCTTACCATCAAATGAGGGTGAAGTCTGATAATGTTCCTAAAACTGCTTTTAGGACACACGAGGGGCACTACGAATTCCTAGTCATGCCTTTTGGCTTGACAAATGCTCCTTCTACTTTTCAAAACCTCATGAATCAGGTTTTTAAACCTCATTTTAGACACTTTATTTTGGGTTTTCTGATGATATTCTAATACAGTGGGGATGCCAAGGCTCACTTGACACACCTAAGGGTGAAGCCCGAAGATGTTCCTAAAACGACTTTCGATATTTTAAGGCAAAACCAACTCTTTGCCAAGATGAGCAAATGCTGCTTTGGCTGCGCAGAAATCTCGTATCTGGGCCATCTGATTTCTAGACAGGGTATTAGAGCCCTGAGAAAATAAAGGCCACTCCAAAGTGGCCTATACCAAAGTCTATCAAGGCCTTAAGAGGTTTTTTAAGCCTCACAAGCTACTATCGAAGATTTGTGAATGGTTATAGGGCCATTGCTGCAAGGTTGACTAGTTTATTGAAAAAGGATAGTTTCAAGTGGGAGGAAGAAGCCCAAGCTGCCTTTGAGAAATTGAAAACAACTATGACCCAACTACCAATTTTAGTGTTGCCTAATTTTCAATTACCATTTACCATTGAGTGTGATGCCTCCGAAGAAAAAGTTACAATGATGAGATGAGATAAAATACTTTCACTATCCAAACAGAGCCTAAATTACAAATCTTTTAGACTAACTAATGAAGTCGTTGTCACGTTCTAGGCATCATGTCAAGGTGAGTTGACGGGTTTGGCAATGGCAAAGGTGATTTTCTATCAAGGTGGAGATTATTGGGAATGTGATATAAATTAACATCTTTATGGAAGATTCTTGTATTTGGCATTTTCTTCTTTGTGAATGGGCATTCTTGTGTCGGTTTCTAATAAGATTATGGCACGTGTAACATTAAAAAAAATATAAAAGTAGAGTTAAAAAAAAAAGGTAGAAATCTACACAAGTCAAGGAGTGGCTTTTCTTTGGATCAAAGTAAGGGTTTACCATCCGTCACTTTCATTTGTTTAAATTAATAGGAGGGTGACGTTGGTGGTATAAATTATGAAAAATGCCATTCGTAACCGGCTAGGGGAATCGTGGGGAACCGCATCCCACGTGGCATAAATGAAACGGCACCGTTTCATTCAATTTTTCAAAACGCCTCGTCTCATCTTCATCTTCCCATTACCTCATTTCTCCTTCTTCATCCTATTCTTCTTCGCAGTAACATCACCCAAGTTTCCCTTAACGAAAGGAAAGGTGGAAAATCATGGAAAGCCCACCATAGCAAGTCATTATTTAGGAAAGATAAAAACTACGAAGAGCATGAGCATGTTTTCTTTGTCAGACAACCATTAAAAAAAGCCATCAACCTACAAATCTATATTCTGAAAACCTACAAAAATCAACTGATCCTAGGAAATGGTTCATAAATTCATGGGATTACATGGTACAACATGGTGCAATCTTCTCGACAACATAATCCAAACTGAATTAACAAACCCTCCTACCAAATTCCTTGAAAACTGATGTGATCAGATTGACCCCTTTTCAGTGAACCTTCGATTTGCATAAAATTCTTGGAAATGATGAATTGAACCCATCAACGACTTCCTCTATAAAAATACCAAAGACATCACCAACCCAAAAAAAAATGAGGCATTTATTTCACAGATCTAGATGGGATGCATCCTAGAAAGCAAATCTACAGTTGTCCAAATTTCTCCTGCCCATGACGACTCGCACAGCTGTCCAAATTTTGTTAGTCCATTTTGATCTAGAAGCATCACTCTTATTTTTTGATCTGGCAGATCTGAGACCAAAGATAAACAAGCAATCTCTGCTTTTTCTCCTACCCACGAAGAAGCACAAATCTAAGATCGAATCCTCTGCTTTTTTTCCTACCCATGAAGACAATTACATATATAAGTTGTAGAAGACGACTCCTCTACTCTGCTTTTTCTCCTAACAAAGTTTGGGCATCCATTGGATTCTCTTCTTTTGTTTATTTTCTTTCGTCCATTTTCTTCTTTTTCATTTTTTTAATATATACTCTGACATGGCATTAGCTGATTACACCACAGTTCCCCACTACGATTGTATGTAGAAGCACTCATAAACTATAAGAGCACTAACATTAGATTATGCATCTGCATATGTATCTACATATATGCATAATATGACCTTAAATTAGACTACATTGAATTATGCATCTACATATTTGCATAGCTATGAACAGTATTTCTACAAATTTAAAAATGCACTGTTCACTCTCCAAATCTTATTTTACTATTTTTTTCTCTCTTACCACAAATATTATTTTACTATTCACTCTACAAATATTATTTTATTATTCACTATACAAATGTTATTTTACAAATGTAGTGGGTGCTAATTACAAAATATATAAAAAGTAATAATTTTAAAAAAATTAATAATACTTTTTTATTATTTTGTCTCAAAGATTCATAATTCAATATGAGAGCTTTTTTTAATATACAAAATTAATCTCTAAAAAGAGAAAATCTTCCCACCGGTTGGTTTTTTCATACCCAAATAACAGCCCTCCAATAAAATTGTCACTTAGATCATTCATTTTACATTTTGTACACCTGACTACAACTGATCAAAAATTCACAAAACTCCTCATGTGCCCTCTCCTCTTCATTTTACACCCTAGCCATCAACGTATTTGCTAATGCTACTGCACTGCCAAAGCCCATGACCAAGGACCACCCTCACCCACAACATCGGCGACAGCCACCACTTCAAAGGACCAACAAAGTTCACCTCGCTCTCGCCTTTCCCGCCCCACTCTCTTGATTTTTGTGAAAAGTGATTAGAGAAAAAGGACAACAACCAAATAAAAGACCCAATGGAATCTCTCTTGATAGTGTTCTCGTGGAGCGTCTGCTACATGACTGGATTGTAGAAGCATAAAAACAAGTCTTGCCAGAAGATGAGGTATTCAAGCTCACATTTTTTTCACGGTTGAGAAGTTGTGCGAGTTGGGTTGAATTTGGTACATAACATTTTATACATCATAAATAACCCCAAATCAATACACAAATCAGACGAAATCAACACAAATTAGAGCAAGTCGCGTGGGGGGGGGGGCGGCATGGAGGAATTACCTCAATGGGGGGCAAAGGAAAGTAGGGGGCAATAGAGCTTGTTGGGACGATGAAGATTGGTGGCAGCGACTGAGCTTGGTGGTGGCAGTGGGTCTAGTGTCTCAAGGTGTGGCGATGGGTCTGGTTTTACCAATATGAGAAACTGTTATGCTTTCGTTAGAGACAATGAGGCACGAGTGAAGGGTCCTTCTCAAATGGGTGTATTCATATGAAAAATGATTTATTTGCAGTGGTAACGGATATCGGCGTTGGAATTAGATGGTGGTGGTGGAACCTTGAAAGTCTTCGGCGGTGGGCTGCAGGCTTGGTGGCGCAGCACTGAGGCAGGTTGGAAGTGCTTGGAGACAAAGACGAAGAAATGCTTGAAACCCGATTACTGTGAATTGCTTGTGTTGATTTTGTGTGGTGAGGTGTAACTAGTTTATTGTGTTTTTATCTACGTGTCGCCGTGTGAATGGATGGCTGTTATTCTCAATTTAATAGCCGGACCACTCCGCAGCGGAACTACTCTAAAAAATATGATTTTATATATACATAGAGAGAAACCAATACTAATACTCAAGCAGCATCGGGATAAAACTTTGAAGCCTAGTCGGCTAGTCCTTGCCACCAGGTTTCAATGTTTCATTTGTTTAAATTAAATGAGATTACATGGTAAGAACAGACAAGCACAAACGGCTGAACTGAAGCCAAGACGGCTCAGCGTAGTAGCCTAGGGCATAGTACCAAATGCTATTAATAAGCGGAAAAAGCTAGGGATCCCGCTAGTGGATCCCGCTGAGGTGACTTAAAAAGCAGCAGACTAAGAAAAGTTGCAGACTTGCAGCAGTCTTGTTACTAGACTGATCATTATTCGCCTGCCGAACATGTGGAACATTGGGAAAATCTCTGATTTTTTTTTGCCTTTCTGGTTTTATGACTTCGTCGTTTACCCCTCCACAATCATTTCTTGCTTTCTTTTTGCATACTATATATACTCTTCAACAAAATTCCCATTTGACAATTACATAGAAGAATGAGTTGCTTCCTCCTGGATTTGCGCTATCTCTGTCCACCATTTATAAGCCTCACTCTGAAGCAGCTCTTCTTATCCCAAGACAAGCCTTGGCCTCAAGATCATGTCATATTGGCATTTGACATTCTTGCTCATCCCCTTTTTCTCTTCCTTCTGGCCATTCTCATTATGCTCTTCCTTTCCATATCTGTGAAGTTTCCCCTCACTCTCACTACAGAGCCAATCTGCTTACGGGTGGGAGATTTCTCTCTTCCATTGACTCTTTCCATGTTGGCTTCACTCATTTTCCCGCCATCGCTCTTCTGGATTGCCTTTTCAATAGTGATCATCGCGTCTCCTTGCTATCGATTGCTTTGGGTGCATTCAAACGCTTTCTCGGTTGGTTTTACAACACACTCCGAGATATTCCAACACTTGTCATTCTCTGCACTATCCAATATAAAAGAGAACCGGCACCTCCTCAAGTTGAAATTGAAGCTAAACTGCTTGAAATTGAAGTGACCGATGACTAAGATTCTCTTTCTTTAATGGTACAGATAAAATAGTGACAGATGAGCTCTAAGCAGTGAGCTATCTTTAGCATATATATATATATATATATATATATTGTTGTAAAACTAAAGAAAAGTAGCAATAGAATTGAAAGATCACAATACCTAGAATTAGTTATTCAGGAACTAAATATTATTTCTCTCAACTTCCTTATTGTAAGTCAACTACAAATGCTCCTCAATACATCATTTTATAGGCATGGAGGATACATGATAAATGAGTACATAAACTTAGAGAATGACAATACATGAATCAAAGTGATACATGAACATGGGAAATAGGGATACATGAACATAGGAAATAGGGATACATAAACATGAAGAATTCTATTGGTCATCCATCAAATACATTCTATGAATTTATAACACTTCCCCTTGGATGACCATACACAAAGAATATGCCTCGTTAAAACATTGCGAGAAAAACTTATGACGAAAGAAAAAGAGTACAATATTTTAATGTGTCTTTGAATGCTTTCGGATTATCTCATTAAAACCTTGCAAAGTAAAACCCTATGGAAAAAAACCTTAGCAAAGGAAAAAAAGTACAATCCAGATGATAATTGGCTTCCCCTCGTAGATATGCAAATCTTCAATTGTTCATGATGAAAGATCCTTGAGCCGTCGCATTCTAATATTATGTACCAACTTTTTGAATGTTGCAGTTGGTAAAGTTTTAGTGAATAAGTCTGCCAAATTATTACTTGACTATATTTTCATGATATCAATGTCACCACCCTTTTGAAACTCGTGTGTATAAAAGAATTTTGGTAAAATATGATTGGTTCTATCGCCTTTGATGCAGCCGCTTCTTATTTGCATAATAAATGCCGCATTATCTTCATATAATATTGTTGGACCGCGTTTGATTGTGGATAAACCACACTTTTCTTGAATATGTTGAATTATTGATCTTAACCAAATGCATTCACGGCTTGCTTCATGTATTGCAATAATTTCTAAGTGATTGGAAGAAGTAGCTACTATTTTTTGTTTGATAGATTTCCATAAAATAGTTGTACCTCCATATGTAAATAGGTATCCTGTTTGAGAACGTCCTTTATGTGTATCAGATAGATAACCTGCATCTGCATATCCAATTAATCTTATGCTTGATTCTTTTGGATAAAATAATCTCATGTTGATTGTACCAGGAAGGTAACGTAGGACATATTTGACTCTATTCCAATGTCTTCGAGTTGGTGCAAAACTATATCTTGCTAGTAAGTTGACTGAAAATGCAATATCAGGTCTTGTAGAATTTGCAAGATACATTAAAGCACCGATTGCACTAAGATATGGTACTTCAGGACCAAGAATTTCTTCATCTTTCTCTCGAGAACGAAAAGGGTCCTTCTTAATATCAAGTTATCGAACAACCATTAGAGTGCTTAAAGGGTGAGCTTTATCCATATAAAAGTGTTTCAGGACTTTTTCTGTATATGTAGACTAATGAACTAAAATTTCATTTGAAAGATGTTCAATTTGTAAACCAAGACAAAATTTGGTTTTTCCAAGATCTTTCATTTCAAATTCATTTTTCAAACAAGTTACAATTTTCGTGAGCTCTTCTGGAGTCCCAACGAGATTGAAATCATCCACATATACTACAATAATTACAAATCCAGACTTTGACTTGTTAATAAAAACACATGGACAAATTGATTCATTCTCAAATCCTTTTTTCAATAGATATTGGCTAAGACGATTGTACCACATGCGTCCGGATTGCTTTAAATCATATAATGATTTTTGTAGCTTGATAGAATAAATACTTCTGGATTTTGAATTATATGTTTTAGGCAGTTTATATCCTTCAGGGATTTTCATGTATATATTATTATCTAGTGATCCATATAAATATGTGGTAACCACATCCATTAAACGCATATCCAAACTTTCCATTACTACCAAGCTAATAAAAAATCTGAATGTAATTGAATCCATTACAGGAGAATATGTTTCTTGAAAATCAATATCATGTTTCTGCGAGAAACCTTGTGCAACAAGTCGTGCTCTATATCTCACGATTTCATTTTTCTCATTACATTTTCATACAAATACCTACTTAAATCCAACAGGTGTAACACCTTTAGGTGTTTGGACGACAGGTCCAAATACTTCACGTTTTGCAAGTGAATTCAATTCTGCATTAATTGCATTTTTTCATTTTGGCCAATCACTTCTACGTCGACATTCGGCAACGGATTGTGGTTTAATTTCATCATTACTTCTGGTAATGTCAATTGTAACTTTAAATGAAAATATATCGTCAACAATAATTTTATTTCTATACCATAATTCTCATGTACTTACATAATTTATTGAGATCTCGTTATTTTTAGGTACATGTTCCTCTTTAAGAGATTCCTATTCAGTGGATTCTTTTTAAGGAGAATTTGGTGTTGAAAGTTTGGATAGATCAATTGATTTTGTTGCTTGTTTTGTGACATGGTTTCTTCAAGAATACCAATTTCTTTTGTTTTTCTCTTTCGGGAATCTTATCCTTTGCACCAATAGGTCTTCCACGCTTCAGACATGTCTTAGATTCATTTGCTGTTTGATTTCTTGATTGTCCTACAGGGACTTCAATCCGCACAGGGATATTAGCAGCTAGAATATGAGATTTTATTATTTTCTTACTGTCAGTAAATGCATCCGATAATTGATTTGCAATACCTTGTAAATGAATAATCCTCTGAACTTTCAGTTCACATTGATTTGTATGAGGATCAATATGAAAAAATGTCGATGCATTCTATGTTATTTCTTTTTGTGCTCCAGACACATTTTCTTTTCCTAATGGTGGAAAAATTGTTTTATCAAAATGACAATCTTCGAAACGTGCCTTAAAAATATCACCAGTTAAAGGTTCAAGGTATCTAATAATAGAAGGAGAATCAAAACCAATATAAATACTAAGTCTTCGTTGAGGGCTCATCTTAGTGCGTTTGGGAGGTGCAATCGGAACATAGACAGCGCAGCTAAATATACGAAGATGAAAAATATTTGGTAGTAGACCAAAAACAAGTTGCAATGGAAAGTATTTATTATGAGCAGTTGGTCTAATTCGAACTAATGATACAGCATGTAAAATTACATGTCTCCTAGCAGAAACAGGTAGTTTTGTTCTCATAAGCGAAGGTCTAGCAATTAATTGAAGTCATTTAATAGACGATTCAGCTAAACCGTTCTGAGTATGTACATGGGGAACTGAATATTCAACATTAATTCCTATTAACATGCAATAATCATAAAAAACTTGAGATGTAAATTCTGCTGCATTATCCAATCTGATAGACTTGATTGGCATCCTCGTTAGAACATGTTGTAAAACTAAAGAAAAGTAGCAATAGAATTAAAAGACCATAATATTTAGAATTAGTTTTTCAGGAATTAAATATTATTTCTCTCAACTTCCTTACTGTAAGTTTACTACAAATGCTCCTCAAGACCTCCTTTTGTAGGCATGGAGGATATATGATATTAAATGAGTATATGAACTTAGAGAATGACAATACATGAATCAAAGGGACACATGAACATGAGAAATAGGGATACATGAACATAGGAAATAGGGATACCTGAACATGAAGAATTCTAATAGTCATCCATCAAATACATTCTATGAATTTATAACACTTCCCCTTGGATGACCATACACAAAGAATATGCATCGTTAAAACCTTGCCAAAGAAAACCCAGTGGGAAAAACTTGTGGCGAAGGAAAAAGAGTACAACATTCTAATGTGTCTTTGAATGCTTTTGGATTGCCTCATTAAAACCTTGCAAAGTAAAACCCTATGGGAAAAACCTTAGCGAAGGAAAAAAAGTACAATCCATATGATAATTGACTTCCCCTCGTAGGTATACAAATCTTCAATTGTTCATGATAAAAGATCCTTGAGCCGTCACATTCCAATATTGTGTACCAACTTTTTGAATGCTGCAGTTGGTAAAGTTTTAGTGAATAAGTCTGCCAAATTATCACTTGACTGTATTTTCAGGACATCAATGTCACCATCATTTTGAAGCTCGTACGTAAAAAAGTAAGAAAATAATAAAATCTCATATTGCAGCTGCTAATATCCATGCGCAGATTGAAGTCCCTATAGGACAATCAAGAAATCAAACAGCAAATGAATCTAAGACATGCTTGAAGCGTGGAAGACCTATTGGTGCAAAAGATAAAATTCCCCGAAAGAAAAAAATAAAAGAAATTGGTATTCTTGAAGAAACCATGCCCACAAAATAAGCAAAAAATCAATTGATCCATCCAAAATCATCACTAACCAAAAAATCTATATTCTCGTTGGAGTTCACAAGGAAATCAGAAACATCCAGATGAGTGAGATCGATTCCATTTGGGGTATAAGTTGAATCTACTAGATTCTTGTGATCAGTAAAATTTATTTCAACCTCATTTTCCTTTTCTTTAATGGAGGCCTGATATAGGTCTACCAAATGTTTTTGTGTATGACAGGTACGTGACCAATGTCCATTCATACCACATCTAAAATATTTATCCTCATAGTTCTTCGCAAGCTTATTCTGTGAGCCTTTATTATCATCATTTTTTGTCTCAATGTTGTTCCACTTCTGGTGGTATATTGAGTTTCTCTTTGAATAATTTTGAGTACGGTCTCCTTGATTTTTATAGTTTTTCTTACCACGACCACGTCCCCAACCACGTCCACAATTTCCTTTATGATTATGAAATGATGTTCCATTCACTTTAGGGAATGGAGTAGAACCAGTTGGACGAGATTGATGATTTTTCATTAAAAGCTCATTGTTCTGTTCAGCCACTAAGACAAGATATTAGTTCATAATATTTTGTTAACTTGCGCTCTCGATATTGCTGCTGTAGGAGCACATTCGAGGCATGGAAAGTGGTATATGTTTTTTTTAACATATCTTCATCAGTGACATTCACATCACATATTTTCAATTGTGAGCTTATTTTGAAAAGTGCAGAGTTGTACTCAGACATTGTTTTAAAATCTTGCAGCCTCAGGTGCATCCAATCATAGCAAGCCTTTGGAAGGATAATAGTCTTCTGGTGCTCGTATCTCTCCCTTAGACTATTCTATAAAATCAATGGATCTTTTATAGTGAGGTACTCACTTTTCAATTCTTCATACAAATGATGGCGAAGAAAAATCATTGCTTTAGCATGATCCTGCAGGGACATTTCCTTCTTTTCTTGGATAGTATTTTCAAGATTCATTGCATCAAGATGGATTTCAGCATCCAAAATCCAAGATAAGTAATTGTTGTCAGAAACGTCGAGAGCAACAAATTCTAATTTCGTAAGATTTGACATTATCTATAACAAATATATTAAAAATTGAATAAATAAATATTATAAGATTTAGAATATGCAAGAATTATAAACTTTATGAAATCATATGAATTGCAGTGACAATATAATATTTTGTTTCAAAGAGTATTACATAAAATAGATATTATAGCATCATTTAAAAATATAAACATACCATAATGATTATAAAATGATATTATAAAATTATGGAATGACTTATAGTGATCAGAACAATCTCACAGATAGCTTTCAAAGCCAAATAACACGATAATTGGCTAGAGTCTCGTGCTGATAACGTGATATAAAACTAAATAAAAGTAGCAATAGAATTGAAAGACCACAATATTTAGAATTAGTTCTTCAGGAATTAAATATTATTTCTCTCAACTTCCTTATTGTAAGTCTACTATAAATGCTCCTCAAGACATCATTTTATAGGCATGGAGGATACATGATATTAAATGAGTACATGAACTTAGAGAATGATAACACATGAGTCAAAGGGATACATGAACGTAGGAAATAGGGATACATAAACATGAAGAATTCTAATAGTCATCCATCAAATACATTCTATGAATTTATAACGCACACACATATATATATATATATATATTTTCTTATTTTTGGATTTTGCACAACTTTGTGCTTCTCTTAGATATACTTTGTATGTCGCCGTAATAGTTTTTGTTTTCGTATTTTTGGATTTTGCTTACCTTTATGATTAAGATATTCTATGTATATCGCTATAATAATAATAATAATAATAATAATAATAATAATAATAGATATAATTTTAAAGTATACAAATTTGCACAACTTACTTAAAAAATAGTAGTGTCGGCATAAAAGTGGATTTTTATTATAAATTAAAAATATGATTTGTACAATATCAAGCCACACCTTAGACTTGTATAAAAAAACGTACTTTCTGAAAGACTCCATTTTATTTTTTCAAGTAGATTGCGTGAAATTTATTTACTTTAGAATCGTATCTAATGTTACTCTAATTCAAAAGAAACTATATAAACTAACTATACATCTCTTGTCTCATTGTTAGTATACAGTTTTAAAATGAATATTGTATAGTCAATTTTATTGTATTCATTTTTTTTAAGTGTTATATTTGGATAAAAATTCTATAGGACTTTGATCATTTTAACAAATTAACAAGAACTTTAATAATATTCTAACAATACTTTACGAAGAATGAAAAGTTAAGTAACAAAGTTAATTTTTCTTTTCTAAATGAGTTATCCTGTATATTAAAATTGTGTATATATATATTTTTATCGACGACCCTCGTCTTCTATAATGATATATGTTTATCAATTATTAAATTAAATTAAAATAATAAACTTTTACAATTGATAAATTATATAATATACAATAGGGAAAAAAATAAATTGCCACCAATTCTTATTGAAAAATAGTTTCAGAACACATCAAAACTAAACACATAAATTAATTAATAAATATTTTGAGCAATGCAATTTTGGATGCTTAAGACACAAGGAAGCCTTCCGGGGCACGCGAGGGGCACACTTTCACCAACATCCCAAAACGCACCGACTCGCACATTGGAGATTTTAGCAGCAAAAAACTAGAGAATAGAGAGGGAGAAATGGTGAGCAGGGAGGGAATGGAGAGCATAGCACAGAGGCTGTCGGCGCAGGATAACCTCTACTTTCCTCAGGCTATCCAATCCGACACCAAAGAACCATCTCAGCGCAAGGCAGTCCTCCTTGACCTTCTCTCCCGAGACATCGCCCTCTTCTTGGGTACGTCTTGCGTATATTCGATCTTCTCTCTCGATACTGTTCTGTTTGGTTGCCGCAAAGTCTATGGGGAATTTTGTGGAATTAAGTATACGATATGTTTTCTTTTTTATTTTTATTTTTAAATTGAGGTTATAAAGTTTGAGAATTGCGTTATTCATAAGCCCTAGTTATCTGCTTGGACAGATTATGGAGGAAAGGCGAGAAAAGGAAGAGTGGAGAAACCAAGTCATTTGTGATTATTACTTAGTTTATGGTGAAACTAAGCTGATTAGCTGGGACAGTTTTGTGTGTGTGTTTGCTTTGGTCATCTTGGGTCTGAAATATTTTCGCATTCTTGGTTAAATTTTCTTCGTTCATTTTACTCGGCAGCTAATGGCAGCAAAAGCTTCGCTGCCATGTTAATACCGTTTTATTCTGTTCGGTTGCTGAGAAAAATGTATAGATTTATTTACAAGTCCTTCCTAAAAAAATAGATAAAAATCTAAACTAGACTAACCACTTTGATCTCAATTACCGAGAAGAATAGGAACTTGCCTTTTGCGTTGTCGTGGTTTCTTGAAAGCGTAAAAAACTTGGATTGACTAAGCTAATTAGTGAATTTAAGTTAATAGAGTGAAGTTATTTTTCTTCGATGTCTCAGTTCGCCTACAACTTACAAGGAAAAAAGAAAAGAAGGGTAAAGGAACATTTACATTGATAGTAATTTATTTATGCTTAGATAAGAGCAGAATATTAATTGGGAAGGATATGTTTTACATAAATTTAAATTCATACCATCATAGATCTCACCTAAGGAAGCTGAAGCTTTTATTATCCTCAATTTTAGTGGTTGCTTTTCCTATCTCTTTCTCTTCTAGACCTTCTTCATTGGCTTAACTGTTAGTCTCTTTAATTTTTTGTAAAAATTTCCTTACGCTGACTATGTACATGGATCTTATCCTCCTTCCAGTGAATATTTTTATTACGTATCATATTAATTAGTAATTTCCTTTGCTCATTTATTCAGAAAGATATGGGTCACTGCTTACGAGCATTGAGCTTCGGGAATTTGATGCACTTAAAGACGATTATGAAATCAATTGGCACTTAAAGCACCTCAGAAGCATAATGAGTCCAACGTTGGATGAGTTGAAGTCAAGATCAGTGACAGTGAAGAACCGGAGACGGGCCTACTTGAATAGACTGATACATGATGGGCAGTATTTTTCGGAGGATGCAATGAGGGAAAGAGAACCCTATTTGCATCATGAGTACGTAGGTAAGTATCAAGATCCAAGTGGAAGAAGCATGGCAAGACCAGGGGAACGGTGGTCAGAGACTCTGATGAGAAGATCAGAGGAAGCATTTTTGGTTGCAAAGATAAGAATGGAGCAACAGAGGTTAGGTGTGGATGAGAGGGACTGGATTGGTAATGATAGAAACCAAGGAGAAGAAAGAGAATTGCAAGAACAAGAAGAGCAGGAGGAAGAGGAGGAAGAAGAGGAGGAGGAGGAAGAAGAAGATGCAGAAGGGAAGGATCTAGAAGAACATGAGAAGGCTAATGTGGCTACACAATCTGCAGAGGTAATTTCTGGGTTTATATTAATGTGACTTAGTAAATGAATGATTTTATTTGGCTTACCTAAACAATTTGCTCAGCCCAGTATCTAGCTGTTTGCAGTACTGGAAGCTTTATTATTGCAGTGGTGGACCCATGTTGGCCAAAAGTTTTTGAAATTTCAAAATGCCCCCTAAATTTTATTTATAATTCTATAAATGTAGAGAATCCCCCCCCCCCCCCCAAAAAATATATATATATATATATATATAATCTCCATTCTAAAATTCTCTAAAATCTCAATATACCTAGAAATGCCTCTCTCCAATTTTTTTCCTATAGTCCCAAAATTTTGTATAATTTCTATATATTATCTATTTTCAAGGATGTGGCCTAACTAAAATTAATTTAAACTAAGTTTAGGAGATATAATAAATTTATTAATATGGATCCCAAAGCAATATTATGCTTCTTAATATGGAATCCAAAGTGAAAGTTCAAGAAAAATTATTTAAGTTTTATGATCTATATGAAAAAAAGTTGAGAGGTTTTATTCTCTAAACTTCATTGAGCAAGAAAAAATTTATTTAAGGTCTCAATTATATCATTATATGTTTATTGTGACACAAAAATATCTCGATTTTACATGAAACTTAATAAACTAGCTTACGCACTAGAATAAAAGATGGCCTTCTAAAAGATCACTTGATAGTTTCTATGAAAATAAATAAATTCTAAATATATAATTGCAAAAATAATAATGGATAAATATTATTCTATGAAACATTATAGTTGTGTTTTTAGAATTTATTTTTACATTTATATAGCAAATTATCGAGATCTAATTTTATGTATAGTCATGTTTTTTTATTCTCTTTTTTATTTTACATAAATGTGTCACACAATAGAAAAGTTGTCCCCCCTCAAAACAATTGATGGTTCCACCATTGTATTATTGGATTTCATACTATTTACTGATTCAATTGGGTTCAGATTAGTTATCACTTAATTATGATTCTGTTACAATCTTTATATGAACCATTTTATCTGATTCAAATTGTATCAACGTATCTCATGGAACTTCTCAATCTTTGACCTGCTAGCATTCAATGAAATGTTTTGTGTTCTGGAGTCTTTCAGCTCAACTCAATTTAGTTTAGCCTTGATCCATTTCGATTGGGCTACAGGTTCCATCAACTATTGGTATGTCTACCACATTTTTTCTGCCATTCTATCGTCTATGTTGTTTTATTTCTTTTCCACTATTTCTACTACTACTGTTTTAAGTCTGTCTCTACACCTCTTTTCACTCCATTAACTTCAATTAGATCCCGTTTACTGCATTAGTTGCACATGCCCTCGTTTCACTCCATCTTACGTGTATCTCTCGTCTTTTTCTCAATTGAAGCCCACCTCTACCTTTTAAGTGGGTGGCTTGTGTGTCTCATCTTTTCCTAGTAATCCCACGTATCCATGTCTACATTCTCATTTTGGCTAAGCTGAATTTTTATTTTTATTTTATCTTTTTATGTTTTGGATATTTTAATAGTCTAATATTCTATAACACAGCAGAAAGTGACGATACACTTCCCCTATGAAAATCAGATTGAGAATGAGATTATGAGCTCAAGAACTCACTGGATTCATGAGTAACACAGCAGTAAAAGATCAATATAATATTTCTAGCTAGTTTCCTTTGCTATAACATTAGTCAGTCAGTTTCTAACTGACATTCTGAAATTTTGCCTTGTCATTTGTAGATGGTCTTGGATCATCCTGATGCAAACGATAGTGCCCAGTCAATAACAGAAAGACAGAGTGAGGAAGTGACTTTGTCTGCGGCAGAGATACAAGATCAGATGGACCAATTCACCCATATCATGCAGCAGAAATTTCTATTAGGGGAAGATTATGAGCATTTAGATTATTCGAAAATAGACAACGATGAGACCTTGGATGATCACTGGCAGAGGGAAGCCAACCATGATGCCGAGGAAAAATATTTTGCCGACGATTGAGGTGAATGTATGTTTTTTTTTTGCTTTTACTTGTCTGTCATAATCTTATCTTCCCCCTGACTAGGAGTGTTTACCAGCTAATACTTGCAAATGTAATTAAATTTTTTTCTTTCTTGTATAAATTATATGCGACCAGCAGCTTGTTTTTGTTGCTTGCTGTGTTCTGCTATTAGACGTGCATCAAGCGCACAAATCTATTAGAAATCCCTCATTCACTGATACATTTTCTGCACTCAATATTAATTCAAGCATAACAAGTTGGTAAAAAGCTAACAATTTGAAGGGACCCTATATGCAGAGGAAATCTAATTTTTAAAAGGATCTTAGACAGTTGGCTTCAAAAGTTATGCTTTTGTGGTATATGCTTGCTTCTATACACACCCACAGATTGATGAGAGTGGTAGTCTGTTGTAGGATGACGCACTGATTAGAACGCATATCTGCGTGATTCTTGCAACCTTGGGTCTCGTGATCACGTAAGAGACACCCATTTTCTATCGTTTTGTTTCTGTAGCTGCGTATTGACGGTGAGAGTTGTAGGAGTGCACAAGCTATCCGCGTAGAGGGATAAGCATTCATGTTGCTTCTACACCTACATTGGAAATGGCATCTCTTTTGTTCTCAATTTCCCAATGGATTTTTCTAAAATCACCTACCTCGTTTGAGAGGTATTTGTCTGACGATGGCCCACCCACATGCCTGCTGGTTCAACTATTAAGAGTTGCCACACACTGCTCTTCGCTGTGACTTTGTCTCCTGTTTGAAAACTCCAGATTCGGACAAATTGTTTGTTTTACGCCAATAGGATTGATAAGTAATCTCAATTCATTTAATTTTATCTTATTATTATAATTTTTTTAAATTTTTATATAAAATATAATAAATAATTAATATTTTTAAATATTAAAAAATAATATTCTTAAAATATTTTATTTAATTTTTAATTTTTATCTCAAATTATTATTTAAACACTTCTTTAATTAATAAAATATTGTGCAAAAGTGGCATTAATATGAGGTTGACATGAGCTAGCTGCAATTAAAAGCTGTCCCACCACCAATTGGGGCTGGATTTTTGTTGCATTTGGAAGCATTCTCAACACATCACATATATTCCATTTGAAGATTTGGTGCTGCCAAAATTCTCGGAAAGAATTGGACAGACAATTGTCACTGTCAATGCAATTCTCTCGACCCATTTCAACGTTGCCTCTAATGTACGTCATCACTTTAATATTATTAGGTAGTAAGAATGATATTCACGTCATTAATATCATTCACGTCATTAATTACTTGAAAAATACTTTAATCATAAAAATATTTTATAAATTCATAAAATAACGTATCTTGATATAATATATTAAAATATAATTTTATTTTTATTGTAAAATATGTTTAACGTATTATATTAAATTACGTCATTTTATAAATTTATTTTTATTAAATTTTTTTGTTGATGTAACACTTATCTAATTAATTATTTTATTTTTATTATATATATTTTAAAAATATAAAATTTTAGTATTGATTATTTGTTAATGGGACGATTTTTAATAATTCATGAGTTTTTATCATATTAATAATTATTGATTTAAATACTACTAAACAAGGTCAATGACCTTCTGTTTTCCTAATAATTATCATTATTTATGTAACATACAAAAACATGAATCAGGAAATGTGGAAAATATCATTGTCCAACTATTCCGATCGCACCTCTGAACGACACGTGGACAAATCTCTCCGTTAGGCCCACCCATAAACAAAGCAAACTTGTTTTCGGAGCCGATATATCGGCAGCCACACTCCTCCGACGATACGTACATACCTCTTTAGTTCTTAACGCCCCATCTCTCTCTCTCTCTCTCTCTGTGTTGAGCAAAATCCAACGAAATTATCTGAAACAGGCCTTGCCGTGCATTACACAAACCCTAATTTTTTCGAAGCTCTAGGGCTTCTCTTTGAAGATTAATTTGACGCTATGTCTGTTTGAGGGAGGATAATATACTGAGAGAGAGAGAGAGAGAGAGAGAGAGAGAGGAGGAGGAAGTTTTCGGGGGTGCACAAGGAGGAGGAGATGTATAGAGAGAGAGGGGTGGCTGGGTCCAGGTCCAAGGTTGGACCGGTCTCCGATCGGAAGCAGCGGATCAACGACGCGCTCGACAAGCAGCTGGAGCGATCCTCTCCCTCCACTTCCCGGACCGCTACTTTAATTAACGGCAAGGATAAGTCCATCTTCGTGGCCAAGCCTCCACCCGACCAGACAGACTCTCTTGCCAGCAACAACTTCTCCGATGGTCTCTACCTATATCTCTCTCTTTCAATTTTTTATTCTTTCTTTCCTGTTTGAGTCTGTGTGCATACATAATACATGTATGTGCATATTGTAATTTGGGTACGCGGGATGGGTCTTTAGTATCGAAAATACTTCATTTATTGTTGTGTAATTGTTAGCAGAATGACAAAAACCTGTTTGCGTCTCTGTGCATACATAATACATAATACAAGTTTAATTGCGTAAAGCGGGTATCTATGTTGGGCTTAAGTTTTGGAATTCGATCTTCATTGCGATTTTTTCCCCTTTTTTGTCACCTTTTACGGGGCTCAGGTTTCCAAGTTTCTTCTTTTCAAAGGTTTTTAGGTTTTTTTTTTAGAATATTTTTTAAAGTTACCTATTTGTCATGAGATTTTTTATAGCAGCATAAAATAGTTGTGGTCGTTTCTCACAACCATCGCTTGGTTTACTTTAAGAACTTAGAATACTGGATAACTCGAATCAACTATTGTTATGACAGAGAGCTTAGAATTTCCAAGAATATATGTAAGCTCTTAAATTGTAATGGCTTGTCAGATATTTGCACAAGTTTAGATCAACACTACTTTTTGGTGATTTTTCTTTCATCCCTATGAAACTGCAAGTATAATTGATATATGTTGAATTTATTAAGAAAAATGTATTTTGATATTCAGGGTACATTCTACCTATGAAGAATAGAAGTTCCTTTCATCTTAATGGATTTAAACCTTCTGGGGGAAAGTTTGAATAACCTTTCTCGTCCCTTTGCCCATAGTATGATTTATTGGCATCCATTACCTATTGGGGCTGCAACTGTCACTTGTTGGGTAAATTAAGTTCAGAATATCTTAATGAGTTAAGATGAAAATGAACAACTGCCTACTTTTTTTTCCATGCTTTATTATACTCATACACACAATAGATATTAGACACACAATAGATATCCGCTTCAACTGCTCTCTCTCTCTCTCTCTCTCTCTCTCTCTCTCTCAATGAAAAACCAACCTAATTATTAGTCTGATAATGTCAACCTGCTCTCTCTCTCTCTCAGACACTCAATAGATATTAGACACTAAAATATGCAGATGCACACACACACCTTCAACTGCCTGCCAGTTGTCCTTGCCATATTATACTCATTTCCGGCCATTTTATGTCCTTGGTTTTTCATTTTTTTGTTATGAGCACAAAAATAGGGAAAACATTTTTAGACATTGGCATTGTTTCTTGTAAAATTCTTAAAGACTGACACGGTGGTTGGAGAGGATGCATTGATAAATTGACCGAATTTTTTCGTGTAAGATATCAGTATTGGTCTGTGCATTTGGAAGATGGCACCATTATGCCTAATGTGGTTTACTTGGAATGAGAGGAATGGTTGCTGTTTTGATAATAGGGAACGTTCGATGGGAGGGTTTAGAGATTTTTTCTTCCATACTTTTTTATCTTGGGCTTCTACTATTGTATTGAATGTGACTAGCTTTAATGGCTTTTATGCTGCTTTTCACAGCAATTAGCTTGTAATTAGGTTTTTCTCTTATATACTTCCTGTATACTTGGGCTTTGCGTAATTATGTAGATTAATAAATTCTTCTTACTTATAAAAAAAAAAAAATATTAGTCTGTGCATTTGCATCCTGTTGACACTCTTACTCTGTCTTGTATGATATATTAGATTAAAACATGTTTGTAGTTTCCCAGCTGTAATATATGCATGTTGTCTTCCATCCCTAGATTTCCTTTAACGTTCCTCTCTTAAAATGTGCTACTATAACTGTGTCTTTTGGTTTCGCCAACTACCCTTCTTTTGCTGCCATCCAATTACTATATACATTTAGTAAGTGGTTTGAAGTCCACAAATGATCAAGAGCCTGGTTTTATTTGTGGTAAGCGGTTTCAGAATCCCTCTCTAAAAGGGCAAAGGAGAACCATGGTCTTTATTAGCATCTGTGCGGTGATCCACATCTATACACCTTCTGGTCTGGTATTTAATGATATAAGCCAAATTTTATTCTGGACATATCCTTGCTGCTTAGGGAGAAATGTTTAGAAAGAAAATGACTCATTGAAGAAGAGACAAGATCAGTAGTCTCTTCTTTTCAGAAATAATTCTTGTAGATCGGTTGGTTTTCTTGGTTTTTTGGTGTCATATATATATATAATATATATGTATGTATGTGTGTGTGTGTGTATATATATATATATATATATATATATATATTGCTTTGGCTCTAAAGGCCAGCATGATCATTGTTATTTCATTTTCTTTTTTTTGCATATGCTGGGTTTCAAACGAATATGTGCATTTTTAGTTTTTGTTGGAGTAAAATGGGTTGGAAGAACATGCATATAAGTAGTGATAGAGGTTTTATACTTGAGGAGGTAATGGTAAATATTATCTTGAATGCCTAAAATGACTAAATAATATGTGTTCAAGCCCAGTTTATTTGGGATTAAGGATTAGTTAAGAGTTTTAGATTGAAGTTACAATGAAACTCTACACCTCTCCAGAAATATTTACATTTGAAATTTCTTTATTTTGCATTATTTTGATAGATAATAATTGAAAGTAAAGATAGGAGATTCCCAATTTTCTTTTAGTCTTTTTGGGGTTCGGTCTTCATGCAATTCAACGATTGACCTAAAGATCTCTCTCTTTCTCTGCACACACACAAAGAACAATAGAGATCAAGTTTATAGGGTGACTCCTAGTCGTTTGTATGCGTATTTTTAAGGGGACAAAGATATCAGATGAGCATTCTCTATTTTATGCCGGTATCATGAGATAAGATATCATGGAATGAGAGATGCTAGAGTGGAGCCAACCTCATATAAAACTAAAGGAGCCTTAGTAAAGTTCGTGGCTATATAGAGTATAAAGGAGCAACCCCTAGGGGTTGGCTCAACGGGTAAAGGCCTTGGTCTTGGTGGTATGCTCCCTCCAAGTCTGAGTCCTTTTGGGTGCAAACAATTTCTATGGGCCATCAGACTGGGAGAACTTCCCCTTGAATTACCCGAGGTGCATCGGAAACTTCTAGCCGAGGGACTGTGCAGTCCCGGAATTAGTTGGGACTTTGTTCTTGGATACCCAGTGCCAGTAAAAAAGAGTATAAAGGAGCACGATTATTTTGCGACTGAGATGATATCACTTCTCAAAATGGCTTGGCAGATATTTTAAATAGTAATCTATAACTTTTAATATTGTATGTTTGTATATAGGATGGTTGCAGTTACTTTATCATGTGAAATTCTTAGCCTCTGTGACTCTGCCTCAGTGATATGAAAGAGTGTTGCTTGCACAGAATTATGTCACTGCAACAACCTATCCTTGTTCCAAGCGAAACTTTTTTTTTGGAGTTTTGATCTTTCAAATCAGTTTTGTTTCAGCATTATTTAATCTTGCCTGTGTAAGGTCTAACCTATTCAATTGAAATGATTTATGTAATTCACACAACTACTATTCTTGATTAGATTTTCGTAACTTCAATTGGGTTTTTTCACAATTTGTGCTGCACTTCTACCATGTTGGTTGTTCCTGAAAGAAGCACCTTCTTGTTGCGTATATAGTCTCGCATACTGTGGTTGACACAGTATACTTTGTTTTGTATTATTTGGTTTTGAAGTTTTTCCATCATAACCTCATGATTGTGGGCAAACATTCTTGTCAATATTTTTGCTAATTTGCATCTTTTGTAGAGGAATCTGAAACAGACAGTGAAGGATCAGACGTTAGTGGTTCTGATGGTGATGACACATCTTGGATATCATGGTTTTGCAATCTGCGAGGAAATGAATTCTTTTGTGAAGTAGATGATGATTATATACAAGATGATTTTAACCTGTGTGGGTTAAGCAGTCAAGTTCCTTATTACGATTATGCACTTGATTTGATTTTGGATGTTGAATCGTCTCATGGTAAGCATATCTTCTTGCTTTTAAAATAAGCCATTTGCTTGTGGTGATCATTTTATTTTGTTAAAGTTCATCACTTTAATGCTTCTATTTTGTTGAAGCATTCCATGATGTATTTGTATCCTTTTTTTATTGCGCTTCTCATATAATTTATTTTTCTTCTCTTTTGTTCCTGTCTCTTTATTTCCTGATAGTTTGAACTGTATGGTGACATGTCCAGTTATAATCACTCATTCAATTGTCAATTTGAATACTGGGCACTTTCCCTTGGTTGGAATCATACAGGTGATATGTTTACAGAGGAACAGAATGAGTTAGTTGAATCGGCAGCTGAGATGCTTTATGGTCTGATTCATTTCAGATATATATTGACAAGTAAAGGAATGACTGCTATGGTGAGATTTTTCTCTTGGTTTACTAATTTGCATTGCATGCATTCATGTCTGTAAACTTTTGGCTCTGGCTAGAATGACAGTTTAGGAACTTTTTTATAGTTAGAAAAGTACAAAAACTATGACTTTGGGAGATGCCCAAGAGTTTACTGCTGTGGACAACCCTGCCTCCCAGTTGGTCAATCAGATATTCCTCGGTCAAGCACGGTAAAGATATACTGCCCCAGATGTGAAGATATCTACTACCCTCGATCCAAATATCAAGGTAGTATCCTATATACAGTTGAACCTGTAGTTGCAACTGCTTACTGCATATATCCAGGTGGTGTCAACACGTGCTCCTGTTGATATGCCCCCCCCCCCCCCCCCCCCCCCCCCCCCCCTCCTTTCATTTTCTCCCCTTTTCCCCTTTCTTTTTCTTTCCTTTTTTCGGCTCTTCGCACTTCTGTCTGTCTATTAGTCACACTAGAATGAGCCCCCTTTTGTTATTTCTATTTTTATCATAATTTATTTTCAAGGAAAATTTCTATTTGTAACACCTGTGTAACACCGCTAACATGGCAGACAGTTAAGCCTTTTTTTTTTATATAGTTGATTTTATATGCATATCAATAACTGTCACATCAATGGTGTTATGTGGGTATTACACTTGGGATGATATGAGTAGTAGGACTACTTTTAAAAATCAACATTAATGCAATATTGTGTGGAGGTCCAAATCATTTTTAAGTGGCCCAGCACAGCACCCGGGGCTTTTGGTATTTCCTAAGTTTCTTTAACTCTTTCTAGACATTGATGGAGCATATTTCGGAACCACATTTCCTCACCTCTTCTTGATGACTTATGGGCACCTGAAGCCTCAAAAGGCGTTACTGAGCTATGTTCCAAGAGTGTTTGGGTTCAAGATTCACAAGCCATGATGCAGGAATTCCAAGCTTCAATTGGGCTAGCATTGCTTAGCTTCTGTTTTGGATTATTGCCCTAAGAAATCGATGGACTTCACACTTACAGCTTCCTCTATTCTGTAAGTTTTTGAAAATAACTGTAAAGCCATTGGCAACCACGTGAAGCAAGTATTCAGTTTTCAATTTAGCTGTGCTTATCAGCGATCTTCTCTAATGCTTTGTACCTTTTGGCAGTGTAGGTATTGAAATGGTTCTGTAGTTGATTCTTTTTTTGGATTATTCCTTGCTTTCTCTATTCCTGTCATAAGCTTAGTACCGTGATTGTTGGTAGTTAAAAGGTTAGCCTCTAATTCCATGATCCTCTCAAATGACCAGATTTGTCATGTTATATTCTATTATTTCCTGTCATAAGCTTTAGCCTTAGTACCATGATTGTGTTTCTGTTACGCCCCGTATGGATAGTGAAATGAGATGGTTTTAGATGAAAGTTGAATAAAATATTGTTAAAACATTATTATTATTTTGAGATTTGAAAAAGTTGAATTGTTTATTATACGTTGTATGGGAATTTGGGAAAGTTATAATGATAAGATGATATGAAACCGTTTCTATATCCAAACGGGGCCTTACTCTATAAATAAGGGGGGTTATTTTTCATGTAGGCATAATGGAACTCTTTTTTCGTTGTTTATAGTATTGCTCTTTAAACATTGTGCTTGTCAAACATATGTACTGGAGGCGAGGGAAATAAAAGACTATACAAAACCTAGAATTCTGCTTGTCAATGTACATATTGCATGCATCCCAGGTTGCAAGGATGCAGATGCATACCAACCAAATTGTTCTCCATAGTTAGACTGCTAGCTTTACACTTGTGATCCTAGGAGCCAGCCTGGTTGCTTGCCTCTAGGTTTAGGAGTATTGGGTTCATGAATCATAATTCTCTCCCTCAGGTGGGGAAGAGTAAGAAATTGGTGATGAAGGAGATTATGAGTGTCTCTTCACGGTTTTGACTGATCGTTTTGACTCGGTTTCAACTGTGAACATGTCAAACCCTAGTTGTATTATTATATTAATCCAAGTGCTGGGTGGCAGAAGGTTAACTATGCTAAATCCAGCTTTCTTTCTTGCTTTATGCCCTCCCAAGTTCCAACTTGAATCTTGAGGCAAATTGTACGCCGCCTTCTATATGATATGCCCCTTTGCAACTTGAATCTCGCTTTCTCTTTTCCCAACACACTTCCCTTTTGTTGTCAAGTGAGTCAAATTCTAGGGCTCTCTATATTATTTTTTTGGTCACTTTCTTAATTGACACACGATGTATGGTAGACCTTTTCTAAGAGGGAAATGATGCCCTTTGCACCATATTCTTGATGCTGTTTGTTTTTCCCACTTTGGAAAAAGAAATTTTTTTCTTATCAATCATTATTCACCACCTTACACTCTACTCAATGAAAAACACTCTCATACCTTATGAAAAATGCATACACATCCTATGAAAAAGTTATAGATGCATGGTTGAAATAAATAGTGACTGAAGTATAGCATTCTTTCAATGGTCGAGTTTTGTCCGTCTTCTTCAAATATGTTCACAATGTACAATGTTATCAATCATTTTTTTAGTTATGATTTCTTAGTGTGGCATTAAATGATTGGCAGAAAATTAAAAAAAAAATAGTAAAAAGTTAAAATGAGTTGAAACCCAGATGGCGAGGGAAGGGGCTGGGCCAATTCCATTATTTTGAGTCCCTCTTGCAGGAAGGAAGAATTATTAATGTGATGTAGATGAGAAGTGGCCTATCCATGCCTTATATGGGCAATCATTGATCAGCTATTGGGACCCATTGAACTTTTGGTCGGAATCAGGGGTCAGTGCTTATGGGTTGGGCCCATATGGTACCTTCCTTCCTCATGAATTCAAAATGGAAGTTGGCCCTTTGTTCCTTTCTATGACAACTCTGAATAACGTACCCCATATACCTGTGATCCTTTCATCCAAATCGATATAAAATATAGTCCGTCCTCTAGGCCAATTGAATCGGTATTGATCATGCTGTGTTTTCTTCTTGTCTATGGATGCCTTTAACTGAGAGTAGTATAGATTGCACAAAATGCTTTGTGCTCATCCTACCATTTAAGGTTTTAACTTGGACACTGAGACAAAAAAGTTGGTGAAATGGCTGAATAACTAAATAAATAAATAAAAAAAAAAGAGATATTTATGAATATTATTGCATGCTAATGAACTATATCATAATAGAATCAATCATTGTTAACATTTTCGACTCAATCCCTTCTTCTCTTTGTTCTATACTCGAATTTCGAGAATGAAAATTAAGTGATTTGTGCATAAACACGTGGTTAGAAATCGACGTTAAGAATGATTTGTCGACATCTCACTTGAATTATCTTGGTATATAGATATACCAGATTATCAAAAATAAAGTATTTAGAAACCATATCATGGATTTTATCAAGTTGGCGTCTAGCACAAAACTCGATTCAATTTTTTTTTTCTCATACATGAACCATTTTCCATCAACCTCACAAAATTGCACGTAATTGACTCTGTCGTATATGCCAACTGGGTACTGGAAATACTCTTTGATTATCATATACATAATTCCTAGCCATACAAACTCATCAACAAAAGAAAAAGGGTATTTTTCTTTAAACGTCAAATAGAAAGATCCCTTTTTCTATCGCATTCTCATACATTTGGACATTATTTCTTCTTCCTTGCCTCAGTCCCAATCCAAAATGTATATGAAAAGTAAGACACTGCCAGAGAGAGTGAGTGAGGGTCTTTTGTTTTTATCTTCCATTTCTTGATAGCAAAACTAAGGGGACATGGATGAGAGGAAGATGACAAGGACAAGGGCGAGGCAAAAGTTGGATAAGAACAAAGGGAAGCCGACCCAATTTGCAAATTAATAGACGTGGAGGCCTTACCCTTGATTAATTGTTTCTTGCAATTAATTAAAAAAATAATGGATATTGGTATCCCCATTCTTTTCTGACGGCTACTAAGTACCAAACATAGTCCTTGTTATAAAGAAAGCCAAGTCGGCTAGACTCATCCATTTATGCTTGGTTTCTTGGTGAAGCTCCTAAAATTCCCTTTCTTTTTACCTATGAAAAAGGGGGAAAAATAAAATTCTCATGGCAACAATGAGTTAGAGAGAGAGGGTCAGATGACTTTTACATATATAAGTTTAGAACTATTACAATCATAAAGAGATCTTATAAAAAAAATACATACAAACTAACCTGATTTCATATGATATGTAATAAAAATAATTTTACAATTTAACGTACCACATCAAGTCACATCAATTTATGAATTTACTTTTGTAAAATCTATTTGTTGCAACTTAGTTTGGATAGTGAAAGTGTTTCATCTCATCATTACAACTTTATTAAATTTTCATACAAAATATAATAAACAATTTAATTTTTTTAAATCTCAAAACAATAATAATATTAAAAATAATATTTTGATAATATTTTATTCAACTTTCATCTAAAATCATCTTATATCATCTCGCTATCCAAACCACAACCATAGTTTCTTTATTTGTTTTTTGCTTTTCTTTTTCAAAAAGAAAAATACTACCCTCGGATCTCATCTTCGAATGTAAGAGAATCTGAGAATCGATATGATTGCACGAAAGACGACTACCAAGTACCAACTGGCGGGATAAAGGTTCGATTCCTTTATGCAATTCAATAACTAGTGTATACCAAGACCTGGCTCTCTGGGCATAATTTTAATAAATTACATTTGTAGTAGAAGTCCACAGCATGGGTGGAGCTTAATTTGAACTGCAATGGCTCAGCCAAATAAAAGAGAATAAACTAAATTAAAATAAAATAAAATACTAGCGAGTTAGTTATCTTGGAAAGGCTGCTGAATACATACATGAATTATTAAATATTTTATATTTCTTCCCATGGAAAGTTTACAAAATGCCATTTGCCACTCCACGACAAAACTCAGTCCTTGTGTTGCTCTCAAGAGTCCAAGACACCAACGACGGCAGAGATAACTGGATAATATAATTGGCTAGTCACCTTTTTTTTTTTTAATATAAAATAATTATTTTAATCAATCACATCAATAGAATGTATAAAAAATACGTAAAATAATTATATGTAACATAACTTATCATCGTTTCTGAAGTATCTGTACACTTTTGAAATTAGTCATTTTCGAACAACTGTGCCAGTAAAGAATAATAATGTCATCAACATGTGATTAAGTTTGAACTTAAGACCACTTACCTAGTTAATTATATAATTAATTCTATAAAAAGAAACTGATGAGACATGAGTAATTAATGATTATAGGTTAATAATCAACAATGAATTTTAGAAAGACCAGTGGATGATTCTAGTGGCACAATCAGATCATGAGATGGAGAGAATGAAAAAAAAAATGCCATTGGAAGTCCTATCTATAACCATTAAAAATGAAATTTGTTTGAGTCAAAAATAATAATAATAACCCATAAAAGAGCCCATCACAAGCTTATAACTTATCTCTTCATTTCAACTATTTTGTTCATTTTTGACTGGAATAAGACATGTCACCTTAATGCATTAACCAGATATAAGGATTTGAATTTAGTATAGGGGGCAGTCCACATTTTTGACTGATTCAATGACTCCTATTTTCACCCTCTATCATTGTACATGCCCTTATTTTAGTTCTGCCCTTTTCTGGTTCTTATATCCATTCTACATTTATCAAATCCCTTCAATCTAATCTAAAAGAGGGGAGGATGAAATATCAAACATGTGGAATCTTGGAAATTAAGACTCCACCAAAAAATAAAAAATATATTTATTTTTCATTAAAAAAATATATATAGTATTTGAGTTAACAATTTTATTGGATTTTATCATGAAAGAGAGAGAAAAAAATTAAGGAAAAATATTATAAAATTAAAATATTGTTATAATATAATTTTTATTTTATAATTTGAAATATTAATTATTTCTTATGTTTTATAGAAAGGTTTAGAAAAGATTAGATAAAAAATATGAAATAAATTAAAAAAATATTTGTGTTTGAAGATTGATAGACTAGAACAATTAAACCTAAGAAAACTTTTGTTCTTTTTTAATGCATCCCATAAATATAAAATTGGGTTAACCGTTAACGGGAGCTTTGGTTTTTGCAACGGTATTTTGTGGTAAGCGGCAGATGAAATTTGAGAAGATAAGCAACCATCCTTTGAAGGTCAACACAAATAATCTAGGAAATTGCCCTTGGATATATCTCTATTTACAGAATTGCCTGCTCGCATTGGCTAACAATCCTCTCAACGTGGAATTCCTTGTAAAACAAAGTTCAGTTTTCTTTACAATAATCGAAGGATTATGTTACAACTTGACCAAATTGGTCGGGGGATCCTTCTTATATATCGATCCATTACTTCAAAAACAACAACAACGACCTGAAAACTTTGACCAGTATAGATTGCACCTTTAAGATTGATTGAGCACGTTATTAGCAAGATAAGTTACAAAAAACACAAGACAAAAGCAGGAAAAAAGATAAAATCCATGAGAAAATATCGTTATCATATGTCGATTAATATCAGATCTAATAATTCTTAATAGTTGACTCAAGTGATAAAAATTTTAATATTGATAAAAGAATAATTCTTTTTATCAGTTATTATTTACTATCACACACTCTATGAAAAAGAAAAAGAAAATTATCAGGTGTGTGAGTAAATAATGACTGATGCATATCACATCGTGTAAAATATTTTTATACCACAAATTAGACCCTTGACGCCATTGTTCATTGACCACGGAGCTCTAATTGGTGGCTTAACCCCAATTTGCCTGCCAGCAGAAGATCTCCTCATCCTTGGATAAAGTATGAATTAGCTTATGCAGGCTTTGATGACATCTCAACTTATTCTGGTTTATACCAAAACTTGAAATTAAAGAAAAAGAAATAAGAAATAAGAAATACCCACCAAGTGAAAGAATCAAACTTGTTCAGTTCTTAGATTGCCAGTTTCCTTAAAGGTAGTGGCATTATCAGTAAATTTAGTAAAGCCACAGTCTTTTATTAAAGAACCCCTCCTATATACTAGTTCTCAAGGTCTCACTCACTCCCAAAGGGCCAAACACGAGGAGTTCTTCCCTTCCTCCTGACTTCTCTCTCTCTCTCTCTCTCTCTCCCCGCGAAAACCAGAAATCAATACCTCCAAAAACAGAAGCAGAAGCATACACAGATATTCGCAGCAGGCAGAAACCTTATTAGCTGCAGCAAGAAAAAAGAAACCAATAGACCTTTTACACTGGTACACACAGTCGATGCGTATCAATTTTTTTATATGTAAATGCACCAGAAAAAATCTGAAACTCAACAACAAGTCGCTTCCGATTTGAACCCAACCCCACCACTTTACCTTCCTCCAATCCACCAAAATCACCTTCAAATCCATACCCAATCCAACTCACTAAGCACCACCATCCACTTTGTTTCCAACCAAAGCAAACCCCACCTTCATCTCACACTCCAAAACCCACCAACACAACCCCACCAAAACCAGTTTCACCGCGAACCCATTTCCAGCAATCCCTCAGCTTCACAAACCCTTCGTTCTGCGCCTCATAAGAGGCCTATAATGGCCCAAGCACCTTCCACAGTTTCATACTCTTCACCACCAACCCAACTCAATAATTCCCACCACAAAACTTTGGATGTACAATCTTCATTGCCATCTTTTTCCCACTCGACTCCTTCGTATTCAATTTCCTTTGCCAAAAAAGCACTGGCCCTCAAGTTTTTCCGTCATTTGCGATGTGCTCGTTTGCTACGAGCTCGTTTTCGCTTTCTTATCCTCCTTTGCTTGCCTTCTCTTTACTACTTCGTCTCCAATCCTCGCCGCTCTTTTATCCTAGACTTCCTTTCACTGCTAGTTTTCTCCGCTGCCCTTTTAATTTCTCTCAATCTTGAACTCCCTCGCCTTCCCTCGATTCGATTATTCTTTGGCCGTTCATTCCCAATTAAGTATTTCTCAGCTTCCAGCACCTCTAAACCATATCCGCCTGTTCTTTGGTCAATTGGGTCGAAGCCCGAATTGGTAAAAAGGCCAAATTCAGGGTCTTCTGTGCAAGTTTATAGCAATGGGGATGTTTATGAGGGTGAATTCCACAAGGGAAAGTGTTCTGGAAGTGGAGTTTACCACTATCACATGAGAGGCAGGTATGAGGGGGATTGGATTGATGAGAAGTATGATGGGTATGGGGTTGAGACGTGGGCAAAAGGTAGCAGGTACCGTGGGCAGTATAGGCAGGGCTTGAGGCATGGGATTGGATTGTATAGGTTCTACACTGGAGATGTCTATGCTGGGGAGTGGTCTAATGGGCAGTGTCATGGGTATGGAGTCCATACTTGTGTGGACGGGAGCCAGTATGTGGGGGAATTCAAGTGGGGTGTTAAACACGGTCTTGGTCGTTACCATTTCAGGTGAATTCTTGTAACTTTTAGTTTTTAGATATTTTCATTAATGGGTTGTATTAGATTTTGTATGATGCCCTCTTTGGCACAATGTTGATGCTTGAAGTTTAGCTTATCCAAACTGCCGATTGTTTATAAGAATTTTATTTGTTGATAAGCACGTAAAATTTTCTTTAAATTATGTTTAATCTTTGTGTTTTAGGGTTGTTCAATTGTAGAATCTTACAATCAGGGGCTAGATTTAGTGCCCCTGATTAAAAGTGGTGTAAATGCACTTCAATTTGTAATCTCATGATAATTTGATTTTTATACTGGAGAATTTCAACCCAAATGGGCCACTGACCTAACTTGAGGAATGGCTCTCTGACATTTCGTGACATTAATCAGTGGTTTAGTCTCTATCATCTCTCCATGGCATTTCACAAAGTTTTCTTCTTTACTTATGTCTTCATTCCTAACCTTTAAGTTAAATTATTCCTGATCATGGTGCAATATAAACACATGTGACCAGACGCAAATTGCAGTTTGCATGATAAAGCATTCTTGCTAATGTGTTTCATATGATAATGCAGGAACAGGGACACATATGCTGGGGAATATTTTGCAGACAAAATGCATGGTTTTGGAGTCTATCAGTTTGGAAATGGACATCGGTATGAGGGATCCTGGCATGAGGGAAGAAGGCAGGGATTTGGTTTATACACCTTCAGGAATGGGGAGACACAATCTGGTCACTGGCAAAACGGGGTTCTTGACATTCCTTGCCTGCAACTCACCTGTCATAGATCTCCCTATGCTGTCAACTATACCAAAGTTCTTAATGCAGTCCAGGTAACTGTGGTTTTTTTTTTTTCCCTTTTGGTGATAGGATTTCCTGTGCAATGAAAAACTACTAAACAAAATGAAAAGTAGAATAAGCAAATGTTACTGTATGCATTCACCTTCACTACTAACATGGTAGAACCAAAAAGATGCCATTTCCGTCCTTACTCTTCTGTGCCTAGGACAGGACATATCTGTGGTGTTTGTTATTTTCTGGTCACTGAAACTATTAGATTGAGCTTGGTTTGTCTTATGATGAGGTTTCACAGTTCACATAGCTGATCACTGGTTGATTACGGAGACCAGCTCAAAGCCAACAATGCTAAGAAACTTAAGAGGCTTGTAATACAATGGCATTTTAATCTTATTCTAAACATAGACGCAACCATAATTATTGGAACAATCAACAATTACTAATGGAGATGTCTTATGAGCAGGAAGCGCAGCGAGCTGCTGAGAAAGCATTTGGTGTGGGGAAGATGGATGAGAAAGTGAACAGAGCCATGGCGGCAGCAAATAAAGCAGCAAATGCAGCAAGAGTAGCTGCTGTAAAGGCTGTCCAAAACAAAATGCATCTCGGCGGCCGCATTGATGAGACACCAATTCCATCCGTATGAATGATCCTCTAAGACCTTACCTCATCAACATTATGCATCCACTAGAGAATGCCTACCACTACAGCATATTTAGCTTTTACAGCAGAGAAAGCAACAGAAGCACAAACAAGTCACCTTTTCTAAATCCATTTTTCTCCTTTCTTTTGCCGTGAATACTCCATTGTCAGTGCTGCATACGAAAGGTACCTGCTTGGAACCGCATTCGGTCATTAGAGCAAATGGCTGATTGAGGAGCAAACAGGTTCCCTCCATTTTGCTGGCTTCAGTAAGTATAAGTGTGCATAGGGCGTTTGAAATTTACAAAACATAGAGTGCAGATGGAAACTGAGCTGTCTGTGTTTAGCATAGGGTTTTCTTTCACAACACTTGAGAGTCATCCTGTAAACATGCAAGTGGTCGTATGAGTTGGCGCTTGGATAAACTTCCCAGCCAAGTTGTGTACACCATCATTTCCAGGAAAAAAAAAAAAAAAGAAAATATATTCTTTATTATTAGTATTGTTATTCTCTGTTCGTATGAGCTAATGATTTTATTTTTCCAACTAACTTTGCATTGAAGGGTGGGAATGCTTAACAAAAACCTTATTCTAATCAATACAGAAAAGATTAGCTTTCATATTAAAACATTAATAAAACGCAAATGACAGTTTTTTATAAACTAGATACATAATTGTCGAATTACATTGACGAGGAAAATGGGATTCCTCTTCTTCGCATAAGCACATAACAAAATTTGATTTATAATAAAAATTTAAAGTTAAGCATAACGTCCTCAAGAAAGAATCAAAGAGCAAAAACTTCTCCATCCAAGCAATGTGATATTCTATACATTGCCCGGACTTATTATCAGCGTGAGATATTATATTCCTTGTTTGGATATAGAAATAGTTTCATCTTATCTCATCTCATCATTACAATTTTTTTAAATTTCTACACAAAATATAATAAACAATTCAACTTTTCAAATCCCAAAACAATAATAATATTCTAACAATATTTTATTCAAATCAACTAAAACCATCTCATCTTATTTCACTATCCAAACGAGCTTGTACAAATATAATCATGTCATGTTTGTTAACAATGTATATTGTTAATTTAGGAGCGTAAATGGATCAAAGTTTGAGCAGGTAGTAGTAATGAACCCTTGTTCAATTCATTTATATTTGAACAAAAACCAAGTTCAATCTTATCATCAAGTAACAGAATAAGCTCTTTTTTTTTTTTTTTTTTTTTTTTTTTGTTCAATCTAACGTATTCGAGTTTTTCGACAGTAACTTAATTTTCACAAAATAAATTATTATTTACATTTTATAAATTTATATTTAAGCAAATAAATGAATAAAACAAAAAACTCATTTTCTTTCCAAAAGAAAAATGATCCTCCTTTCCTACCCTTGCCATTACAGACTACTGTGGGCAGCAGAGTATGGCGGTAGAGCTTTTGCCAAATACCATAACCCTTTCAAGGGCAGCTAGTTTATTGTGAGAAAAATAACAGAATAAAATTGCAAAAGTAAAATTTCAACCTTTTATGAAGGGTTTTTCTTTTCTTTTTGGAAGTGGGGAGGGATGAAGCTACCAGGAAGCCAATGCAAGTGCATCTCATAGTCACTACTGACCTAAACAAACTTATAATGTCAAATGTATGATATCCCAAGCATGTTGGGCAAAACAAGAGAAACAATTGTAAACTCGGATGATATATATTTGGAGGTTTCAATCTCGGTGTCTATTTTTTCATCTTCATCTTACTATCGTTCTTCTTTGCCTATTATATATATATATATATATATATATATGTAACTCACCACATTACCAATGCTCCACAATCCCATCCCAAAAGTTACAGTTGTGTGTATAGAGCATACACCAGAATCACAGGTGGAACATTGAAATGCATCAACCTTTGACTAAGCTGTCAATGAAATCCAGATAATAATATTCTAGAAAAAAAACAGAGAATCGCCAAGTGCAGACTAGGTAGCTTGGGAAAAAACAAAAGGAGTGCAGACTAGATATGAAGCATGCCATTCGCATCATTTCCATCATGTACTGTCAATGTTCAAGATTTTCTGGAACCCTTTTAATGCCACCAGACTTTTTGAACCAAACAGAGAATGATTTCAGCCTCAAGAACTAGATGATGATACAACAGATCGCTTTTCCAACAAGGTAAAAGTCTCAATTAGTTTGGACTCTTTCTGTTGGTATGCTATCTTCTCAAACATATGTTTAAGTTTCTCATGTTGAACCATTTCTTCCAAAATTTTATCCTGCAGGTCTGGAGGTGAGAGTTTCTGCTGGTCATCACTCATGTCAGAAGAAGAGAATACCAACTCAGACAACAAGTCCTTCTCAACTTGTCTATAATATTTCCTCTCTTCCTTTGTCCCAAAGACAATGAGATGGTAAACGTACACTACTTTTTCCTGCCCTAGTCTATGCGCACGGCTTATAGCTTGT
This sequence comes from Juglans microcarpa x Juglans regia, assembly GCF_004785595.1. Lineage (NCBI taxonomy): Eukaryota > Viridiplantae > Streptophyta > Magnoliopsida > Fagales > Juglandaceae > Juglans > Juglans microcarpa x Juglans regia. Next base: position 22,868,071 of record NC_054604.1, read on the forward strand.
CTTTCCACTGATGGATTCCATACCACATCCAGTAAAACAACCCTTGAGGCCCCAACCAGATTTATACCTTCAGAACAAGCCCTTGTCGACGCCAGTAATACCCTAATGTTGCTACTGGGATCATTGAAAACATTAATTGAGGATTGGCGCTCCTTTGCATCATTCTTTCCATTTATATACAGCACCTCATTTCCTTCAGTCCAATTAAAATGAGACTTGAGCTGATTCATCATAAAGGTCAATGGACGAAGATATTGACTGAAAACCAAAACTTTCTCACTCATAGCCTCACTAAGCTGGATGAGTTCCATTAAAAATTTTGTTTTTACTCCATCCTCTGGATTCAATCCTTCTAACTTATCCCGGTCAGAAGGAAACTCCTTTCCCCCACACTTAAGCAAGATTGAAGGATGGACAGAAATCAAAGACTCGTAATGCTCAAATTTAAAATGGTTCCCTTTAGCATAATGACTGAGTTCATCAAAGAGGCTCTTCTGCAGTTGGGCTGGCTTTAATATAACCACAGAGTCCCTCAAACCAGGAAGCTTCTCTTGTAGTATGGAACCTTTGTGTACATGCACAAATGGCTCAATCATATCTCTAACCTTCTTCAGTTTCTCACATTTCAGCCTGTCATCAGTGGCTTTGGTAATGGAACTTGTAAGAGAACCCCATTGATGTCTTATGTTTGCAAACTTTGGCCGTGCAAGGCAGAGAGTATTATATAGCTCATCAAAATTATTTTGAAAAGGAGTTCCTGAAAGGATGATTCTCTTTTCTGTTTTGATATTTGACAAAGCCTGCAGGATATGGCTGTCGGAGTTTCGAGGTATGTGCCCTTCATCGAGGACTACAATACCAGGAAGCTCAAGGAGGATTTTTCTGAGCTGAGCATGTTGCGTACTTGGCTTCAATTCACCCTTTCTCAAACCAGTGAGTTTTACAAACAGTTTGTAACTCATCCCTAGAATGCTTCTATCCTTTCTCCAGGAATACAACTTCAAGATACGGATATCTGTTTTCTCCAGGTGTCCAACTTGCCTCACAATGTAGTCAGCGAACTTACTTTCCTTGCCAGACAGCTCTGGCTTGTTCAGATTGTGAAAGGGGATGTCGAATTTCCACTTTTGAAATTCCTCTTCCCATGTAAGGAGCATGCTGCAAGGAGCAATAACGAGTGGTCTACATCCTGGATTCCAGCTCATGTATGCCTGGAGAAAAACAACGGTCAACCGGGTTTTCCCTGTCCCAGGAGCATGAGAAATAATGCACCCATTCCCACCAGAGAAAGTTGTTTGGTTTTTCAACTTGTCACGATAAATTCCTCCGGCTATGTTCTTCCAAATAAATTCAAAACCATCACGTTGATGCAAGTACATACTTCTTTTTATTCCTGGAATGATGTCCCACACTGTGCCTTCAGCATGCTCTCGGGATCCACTGTCATGGTAGGAATCGCAAAGAGAATCTTGAGAACCAAGCTCATCAAAGATGGAGTGATTCATTGCTCCCCCGAGTCCCTCCAGTCTGATTTTCCACAAGGATGTGTACTCTGCAATACGCAAAACCACGTTTAAAGAAAAGAAAAGCAGATATATGATACAAAGCTCCTCTATTATCAAGTTGATAAGCACAGGTTTATATGGGGAAAAAAGGTTGAAGGTAAAACATGAGTAAAGCATTTGACTTAATGATCTTAAATCAGTAGATGTAAATTAGCAACTAAACTCGGCAAACCTGAAAAAACTTGGTTTGACACAAAACACCAGCCATTCACCTCAAATAGCATCATAATTCTTGTTAAAGTCATGCAAATTAACATGTGACAAGCTTTTCTTTGTACATTGAAATGTGTTTGGATGCATGTGTGTTCTGCAAGGTAACATTGGTGAATATTTTTCGACAGATTATAATGCTCTACAATTCAAAAAAGAACTCCCATTATCAAGTCAATAGCCCATCATATACTGTGCTTTCAAATCAACACAAGTACTAAACAGCTAGCAATGTCAAGTCCAAATGCGTTAAAGTACTTGCATTAATTTGAATTCTGTAATGTTATTATCATTAAATATTAGATCCTAAAAAATATCAATATGATTCTATGTTGGCATGTTGCAGGAGAGAGAAGGGGAGAGAGATATACAGAAAGATTAAGAACAAAATCTTGATTAATATGAACATGAATAAGACAAAATTGCATGACTTACAAAAGATGGTAGAATATACTTGATCTCCATTTTGACGTAAGAGCAAAATGCACATCTAAATCCAACTTGTTCATCAAGAATAATCTGATGATTCCCTAGGTGGCAAAGGCTAGCACTATCAACATCATCCTCTGGAGGAAGGGCATCTTCATTTTCAACCTGTTGATCAACATTTAACCTTTCAAGTTTCAGCCCAACATATACACCCAAGAGTAGATGGGGCAAAATGGGGAGAGGGAGAGAGAGAGAGAGGGTCAACTAAACTAAAAAATTGCAGAGAATAAAGTAGTTGTCTTGATGAGTACATATAGTGCTAGGGGATGAAGGCCAGAAAATAATAACAATAAATGCTCATGGTTAGACCCATTTTTTCTAACATAAATGCTTCTGTGGGGGTAGCCAAGAGCATCAATGGGCATATGCTAGACATTCTGGGCAACAGGTACCTAGGACTCCCTCTTATTGAGCCTTATTGTGCATTTATGAAGCCTAAAAATGTCATTATAAATGGTGCTATGTTTCATTTTCAAATCATATCAGCAATACAATCTCCTATTGAGCTACGAGCAAAGTACTCAAATCCTTTTTAGCTAACAATAATGAAAAGAGCACGATAAATATGAGGCACATATGAAATCAGAGTAGAAAATACCGTAATGGCAACGTATATATTTAACTCGTACACTCAAGAATGCGAGTTTCATGCTTAAGTACTTCAGAAATTTAAATAAAACCAGAAAAGCTCTGCATAAAATAAAATAACATTTAAAACCTTGCTTCGTCACATATTAAACTTAATTCTACACTTCTACTCGGACAGAAATATGCCATGCTAGTTACCACACACATACACGCAAGATGATCTTAATACACACACATAGGATTGCATGCACAAGACACAATATGCACACATGCTCGCACAAGACACACAGAATACATGTACATGCACGTAAATATATAAATATCATAACAATTTTGGAAACCAATTTCTAATCAATATGTTTCCAGTCCCAATTTTCAGCCTATTGACATTGGAACTACAGCATGGAATGTTAGATGAACTCCAATTCAAAAAAAAAAAAAAAAAAAATGAACTAATTATCAAAGAAAGAAAAATAAAACACATGTGAATGAAACATTACACATTACAGCCAGGCCAATTAACTCTCAGTACAAATATATTTTTGATGAAGCTCTTCGTATCCTTAAAACATCACTCTCACAAAGACCCAAGCAGCAGATGTACTAACAATACCTAAAAGAGTTACAAATATATATATATATATATAGAATGCCCAATTAATTTAGCCAAAAGGCATCATAATATAACAGCATGAAATAAAGAAATATATGATTTTAGACTTTATAGTTCATGTAAAGCCTTCAGAACACTCAAAGACAGATCCTGAGAATGTGAGGATGCCATAGTTTACAGCACACAAAGATGAACAAATGCATGCAGGAATATGGGAATAAAAGGTTGTTAAACAATATAGAAAGTTCATATTTAAAACAACACATTAAGAAATTAAAGATTTGGCTTGATTACATATCATTAATAAAAAAAAATATAGGCCATCTATGCTCCATGGCTTATAAGTCATCAATGGATGTAGTCCATCAATCCAGGAATTTACATGTATTCCTTTTCTTTCATTTGTAAGCTATCACATGGAATGGCATTTTAAATGCTGTAAACATAATACTTCAAACTTGTTGCATTATTATTATTATTATTATTATTATTATTATTATTATTATTATTATTATTTGTCCTTTTTTTTTTTTTTTTTTTTTGATAAGTTCTCTAACGATGGTAACAAATAACATATGTGGTGTTTCCGGGATCAAATGGCATTGAAAGAAACCAATAATCAGGATAGCCACAATCGTTAGATGTAGCATCCGAGCCATTATACCAAGATTTTTTTTTTTTTTTTTTTTTTGTCCTTTTGATAAGTAAACTCGTATTATTTAAAGCTTAATTCCACTTTGTCAAAACTTGACAAAATAAAGGAAACCAGGCTGTCTATTTTATGGCAGAAATGTCTGGGATACTTCACCAATTGATGAAAGCTGTCCATGGACCAGCAGAATCAGCATGAGTGATTTCTCGATTATTATCCATTGTCAGTAAAAAGCATTTTGTTCGAAATGTGATATGCAAGTTCCATTCTTATAAATTAATACCCCAGTAAACATAAAAACCAAATAATGTCCCCAATCAGTAGGCCATGCAAACGTATACTCATTACCCTTGGGTCTCTAGTTACCACGTATATCATGACCAAAAACCAAAACCAAATTAATTCACAATTTCACCTAAAAACAAAGGTCGTTTACATTTCATACCCAGTTAGCACTTTTGATTGCTGAAATATACAGGCTTCCTAATATTGATCATACTATAATCCATTAAATAAAATTGTCATGCAGAACAAACAGGAAACAGAAGTTACCGTGGCTCCAAATGAACTGATTTAAGAAATATATGAGAAAAGTAAAATGAGTTGAAAAATGTGTTCTCTCTTGGCTTGCATCTTCACATAGACAGCATACCTTAGCAGAATCGACCGAACCAATTTCACTAGCTCTGAGTGCAAGCTCAAGCTCAGCCCAAAGTTCATCCATCTTTTTATCATCTTCTGATTTCTTTTGTGAATTTGACTCCTCAGTTCCAAAAGTGAATTTCAGGGGTAGATACGTCTCGGAAACTGATGGATTGCTTTCATCTTTGCAAGCCTCATCTCCGGAAGAAGCCAACTCTTCTAGACGAAGTTCTTCCTTCTCCAAAATGGAATCTATAAGAATCTTCATGACATTACAACTTTTCTCCCAGCGGATGCCCTTACATTTGGTGGGCATCCTCTTGGTGGATTGCACACGTTCACCACGATTACCTTTGTCACTCTTATATTTGCCTCTAGTAGACAAAGTTTTCTTGCCAGCATGATAAGCCTCGTCATCACTAAGATCATCTTCACTCTCATAAGCATCATCACCGCCTTCATTACTGTCATCATGTCCAGATGAAGACTCCACTTCCTCCTCATCAACACATAAAGGGTGACTAAAAGTTCCAAGCTTCATTTTTTTCTTTCTGCATTTTGAAATAAAATGGGAACGGGTTCGTTTTGCTACATAATGAAGCACATTAACAGAACCCTCTTCGTGATTATTAACGTCGATATCTTTGTCACTATCCACCACGAAGTCCAATCCATATCTCCTCCTCTTGACCCCAGCGTCAAATTTTTTAGGCCTTCCTCTTTTTTTACTTCCTCTGTTCATATTCTTGCTTTCCCCAGCAACTTCCTCTTCCTCATCCTCTTGACTACTGCTATTCGAACTGATCTTCTTAGAATCCCAGCAGCTTTGCAATTGTTTCGCTTCATAATCGTCATCATTATTGTCATCTTCACTAGAGGACGATTCCAACGATGTCTCCAGAATAACCTCACCACCACCATCTTCATCCACATTCCTTCTCAGCCAATCAGAGAGAACATTGCCATCAACATCCTTATCATTATTCCTCTTCGAAACAGCCGATGTAGCATCATCACCACCATCCTCATTCTCATTCCTTTTCAACAATCTGAACCGCGACCGAGTCCTGGCCGCCATACCCTTACACTCTCTATCATCAAAAATTAAGCAACTACTCTCAACCTTTCCCTTCAACAATGAAATCATTTCATCACTACCCCTCACCCCATTGTACTTCAAAACACCACTTTCATTTACATGTTTCGCACTCAAATCAGTCTCATCATCAGCATCAATACAAATAACTCCCTCATCTCTCTGCAACCCCAATGTCAGTCTCGAAGAATTCGAGTTCACGCAGTCCAAATCCACCCCTTCAGCCAAAAACACCACATCTTCCTCGCTATAATCCACCATAATCTCATCCACATTATCCAATCCCTCAAATTCCATTTTAGTACATTTCTTATTCTTCAACCCCAGACTCTCCCTGCCCACCAAATTCATCGATTCACTGCCTTCTTCAGCGCAATCATTCACACGAATCTCTTCCACACTGGCCTCCGCACTTCTACCAGGCATAGAAACAGTCTCGCTCTGAGTCTCCATTTTACAGTTATCCCCTAATCTCTCAAACCGACTAATGCCTTTAATCATCTCCGCCAATTTCTTCCTACTACCTCTACTGGGTACGCTTGGAGTGACCGAGTCAACCCCATTATTATCCTTCCTCTTCTCCTTCTTCTTCTCCTCATGGTACTCCTCGTAAATTAGGGCTCTCCCTTGCCTGGTTCTCTTCGCTATAGGCAAGCTATAGTTCATCATCGGTCCTCAATCTTTCCTATGAAAACCCCAAAAACAAGATCAAAACAAAGGATAATCAACAAACACGCATATTTACACAACACGCATAATACATGGAAAACGTACGGAGTACGTCGGTTACCGGGTGAGCCTTGCCTTCAACAATCAATGCCTTTTTCTTTGAGAGAGAAAGAGAACACAGAGAGAGACGGAGAAACAGAGAGAGAAAAATAGAAGAGAAAAAGGCGCGAAGCGTGCATGCAAGCAAGTGGCCGAAGGGAGTTTATTCGTTCACACACAAATAATGAGAAATTCTACTTCAGTTTTGGGAGACTGTGTGTGCAATCTTGTTAATGAGAATGGAAGTAAAAGAAAAAATATATATCATTTAAAAAAAAAAATATTATTGAAAACAATATCGAGAAAAGGTGTTGAACCTTTCATCTTTTCCCAATTTTTCTCACTACTCGAAAGGGCTGATCAAGGTCTAGTTTAGTAAGACAAGATAAAAATTTAAATTTAAATAAAATATTATTTTTATTTTAAAAATTAATTTTTATATTTTTTAAAAATTTAAAAAATTTATAATGATTAGATAAAATAAAATAAAATAAAATAATTTGTAATAACAAGCCAAACCTAATATATACTCATTTCACTTGTCCTGACCTTGTATTGGATGTTCTATAATACGTGTATATATATATATATATATGCCTTTTTTCTCTAAATAATTTAAATGTCCAATGTTGAAGGGGGTTTTTTTCCTTTTAATTTTTTTTCTTATTTTTCCCTTTTTTTTCCAATAAATCGATCCAACAGTCGATTGCTCGTCGTCTTGCCATAAGTGCTTGCATGGCACATGACGGGTAATCGATACAAGAATGTGACTTATTGATGGGATCTAGTTCTGATGATGTTGAATTGACATACTCAATGTTGATAGTGCCACACTATCTTGAAAAGGCAAATCAACATTAATATGGCAAGAAAATATGAAGATTTTGAAAATTTAAGTAATATTACGCATGCGTCAATATTTTGACCATAACTTTGAGGGGTATCATAACCGCGAATCGACTCATGTCATGGCCTTCATATTATGCTTAGTGGTTCCCGTTTCGATATTGAAATTAGCCCTTTTTCCTTATGAATTTGCAATTTAAGTTATTTTTTCATTTTATAGTAATGTTTTGCTATCACTTTTTGTGGCGCCCACAATCCCCCTTATATAAATACACAGGGATTGAGACACCAGGATGGTGACAACACGGTCACACATCCCAACGAAGTGCCAGTGTGTGTACATGCAACAGTGTACAAATAAAATAACGCAGCGGATAGTCAACTAAGTACCAGAATTTATTTACAATCAAACATCAGTAAAGATTTAAATAGCAGTTATACAGTCATCCATAAAATAATTTACAATAGTTCCAGATATACAAACGAGTTATCCCAGATCACTCCTCAGGCAGAGCCGTCTCCTCAGGCTCGCCCTCCTCCTCCTCAGCATCAAAATCTGCGTTACCACAAAATGGTATCGCAGGTAAGTATAACCCAAACAACAACGTAATATAAAATGCATTAAATGCAACTAACATGCATGCACATGAAATATATGCATTTTTCACAAAACATCATTTTCTCCGAAAATGATAATTTTCCAACACACACCAAAATCCCATTTTGGCCCAAATTATCCGTAAAACATTTTCCCAGAAAATAATTTACCCAAAATTCAACTCGCACTATTTTCCCAGAAAATAATGCATTAATTCCCAATGCACCATGCATTATTTCCATATGCACCATGGCCTCCCCTATAGACCATCCGCACGTCCTGGCTTCGTAGCAGTGCTCAGTTCCGCGCCCAGCGCGTACATGGCCAAGCACCCACACTACGCAACGAGCGATGCCCAGTTCTGCGCCCAGCACGTACGTGGCCAGACATCCTCTAGTCCCCGCCAGCAGAAGGACCATGGAGTCGGCACGAGACCATCTCGTCCGATCCCATTGTCGCCCGGCGACAATCCAGGGGACGTTACTCAGTATATTCCGCTCCCGAATAACCAGAGGAGCTCCACCTAGTTAATACCCCATCTCGGCTTGGGGTCATGATACACACGCACTAAAAATATTATCACATAAAATCATAGCTTTTCAAATCACATGAATATGAATGCAATACACGAAAACCCAGTTTTCTTTTACAAACATGATCATGCATGAAATAATGAAATGCACATGTACCAACACAATATCCAAACCAACAATTACCAATTCAATCAAATCCAACCAAACAACTCCAATCACAAATCCATCCGACCCCCGAACTCCTCGGACTCAGTCCGGCATGCCAAATATACAGTGAAATGGGTTAGTGCAAAAATATATTTAAATTACGAAAGTTCTTTGGAGAAATACTTACAGTGCAATATAATAATTTCCGGAGGATCACGAAGCTGCAAGTGGTGATGTCTGAGCAACACCACAGTGTAAAATACACTGTGGCCGTGGGTCACAGATACCCACTTTTCAACAAGGACAAACGAAGACCCAAAAATGGTAGGGTAGGGCCTAGAGAGGTCGGTGAAGCTAGTGGTGATGGTGGTTTGCCGTGGGTGGCGGCGCAAGGGGTGGTTTTAGGCCAAAAATGCACAAATCGGAAATGGGCTTGGTGGGGCTTCACCGGTGACGGATCGGAGCTGGAGTTGGGTCCAATGGGTTGCCAAGAGGTCGGGGATGAAGTGGTAGAAAGATGGTGGCCGGAGGTGGCGCGACGGCGGCGCAGTGGTGCATGGAACGCCGCGGCTTCAATGGGTTCGTGGTGGTTAACGGCGGCGATGGAGGAGCTGGAAATGGAGGGGGGTGATCGCCGGCGGCAGGGGGAGCGGAGGAGCCGGGCGGTGTTGACCACCGCTGGCGCATGGCGGCGGGCTGGGGGAGAGAGCAATGCACGGCGAGAGAGAGAGAGAGAGAGAGAGTCGCGCACCGGGGAGGAAACCGGGAAGAAAAAAAAAAGAAAAAAAAGAAAAGAAAAGAAGAAAAGAAAAAGAAAAGGAAAAGAAAAATAGAGGGAAAAGAAATGAGGTCCAATCCTCATAACTTGGGTCACAAAAATGATCCAACGGAAACGATTTCAAAACCTCAAGTTAAATAAAATAATTTAAACGTAATGGTAAAGTCAAATTGAAATAATTAAATCCCACAGTAATTAAATAAATATTAAAAGCAATTTAAATGCATAACAATAAATAAATATTAAGAAAGCACATAAAAATAATTTTCACCAAATTAAAATCATAGAAATAAACTCATTAAAAATCTAACCAATTTTAAAATATGAGAATAAAATTTAAATAAATAAAAATAATCCTTTAGTAAAAATACACTAAAATGCGGGGTGTTACACTTTTAGAGATAATCTTTATTCCGATTTGGTTTATATTCTTGGTGAAAATTCTTATTTTATTACTTTGTTATTTTTTAAGCAATAATTGAGATTTTTCATTTTCGAGCAAAATTCTTAGAATCTCGATTTTCCTTACCTATTTGAACCTAGCTCGTAAGTTTTGACTTTTATAAATAAACTCTATTCTTAAAGTTTTCTCTTTATATTGCGTCCTTCCCTAGTCTCAATCTTAAGCTTTTGTTAATTAACTAGCCATCAGAATAACTCTTATTATGTCTAACGTTATAAACTAAACAATGGAATCAATATTATAGTGCATTCATGTATGACTAAAGGTGTAACCGGTCTGGTTCGGTCCGGTTTTGGATAAAATCTAGGACTAAACCGATATGCACCGGTTTTGCATTTTTCAAAACCGATTACGCTCCAGTTATTCTTCTAAACCGGTACCTCCAATTTTACCGGTTTTCTGTCCGGTCCGGTCCTATTTTTCGATTTTTTAAAAAATGTAAAAAACATATAATAAAGTGTTACTTCTTATGATAAAATGTTATTAATAATTTAATATATATATTATGTTTAAAGTATATGATAAATTAAATTTTTATATTTAAGATTAAACTTTTATTTTATAAACTATAATAACATTATCTTATATATAATTATATTAATAACATATGATCAAATAAATTACAAATGTTCATATTTAAGATTAACATTTTCTATTATAATTTATAAATTATAATATGAAATTATTTCATATATGATATATAGTTATATATATTATATATAAAAATTTAATATATAATTATATATAAAACTTATATATATAAATATTTTATATAATACATAAAATTAATTTTTATATATATTTTTTCAACCGGTCCGGTCTTGAAAATTACGGAATTGAAATCGGACCGGATCCGGCCGGTTTTCATAATATAGGAACTAGTTCCAGACTGGACCAGTTTAAAACCAACGGGTCCGGTTCGGTCAGGTCTAGATCGATTTTTCGATTTAAATTTACACCCCTATGTATGACACATAACCTGTATTGGAGTTTCATTTGGTGGTCAAATGGTAGAAAAGATAATAAATTGGAGCATCATATTACAAAAGTTAAGATAATTCAAGAGTGTATGATACATTTTCTTTTCTTAAGATATTCTTGACATATGTACCTCCACGTCAAAATAAACAAATTAGATTAAAAGCATACATGCAAAAAGAAAAAACCAACCAATTATACATATTATGCAAGAATTTAAAGGGAATTCACAAAGAAGTTTCTAAGAGTGCGTTTGGATGTTAAATTAAGTTAAGTTGAGTTGAATTGAGTTGAGATGATAAAATATTGTTAGAATATTATTTTTTAATATTATTATTATTTTAAAATTTAAAAAAATTAAATTATTTATTATATTTTGTATTAAAATTTGAAAAAATTGTAATGATGAGTTGAGATGAATTGAAATAAGTTTGGGATCTAAACTCACCCTAATGGTATATTTGGAACCTAAACACAACTCAACTCATCTCAACTCTTCATTATAATTTTTTCAAATTTCAATACAAAATATAATAAATAATTTAATTTTTTCAAATTTTAAAATATTAATAATATAAAAAAATAATATTCTAATAATATTTTATCATCTCAATTCAACTCAACTCATTTCAACATCTAAAAGTAACCTAAGTTAAAGTCTTTAATTATTAAAAAAAATGTATATATATATATATATATAAATGGAGACATTTATCATTTTCCTCTTACTATTACTTAAATAAAAGTAATTTGTTAAAAGATTGAAAAAAGCTGCCATTTTACAGAAGGAGACAATTTAGCACGAATTAGAACTTTTTTTCCTTCTGCTTAAGGAACGGAAGGTCTAGGCCAGGATGGAAGACTAGGGATCTGTAACGATTATAATATGCAGGCGACGATTCACACTAAATGAATAGAATCCTCCTGATGCTGACCCTTTCACTCTCCAAAAATATCTTTTTCGATTGAATCGGAGAAAATCTCTGACCCACTCTTTCTTTTTGTTTTCTGAATTGCCGTACGCAGAGACCAGAAAGATCTTTTGAAAGTGAATTGAAAGATATCAATAAATATAATAAATGGCTAATCACCTCATTTACTATAATTTTATTATTTAGTTTTTTTTTAAATCTCAAAATATAATTTTTTTACATAATTTAAATAAAATTTAATTTAATCAATTAACATAATAAAAGAAGATCAATTTTTATTAAATTAAATTTATTTTTAATTAATTTACATTATTGTATTAATTAATTGAATTTATTTATTTTTAAATTATACAAAAATATTATATTGTGAGATTTTTAATCTAAATTTAAAAAATAAAAATAAAATTTAAATAATAAAACAGTAATAGAGAGGTATAAGATTTCATTATTCCTAATAAATATGGCATGCTTGCTCTACCTTGGAAATTATAGGACAGCACCAGACCCCAGCCTCTGTGCAGACTGCAGAGACAGCCTTACGATCCAGTAATTATATATTGAATTCAAAATTCATTCGATTAGTTAAAATTAAAAGATATTTTTTATCAATATAATAAAAATTTAATTTTTAATTATTTCATTTATATAAATATTTATATTAAAATAATTAATTTTTTATTATGTAACAATAAAATAATATAAGATAAATTTGATTTTGATTATTCACATCAAATTTCTACATTAGATTATTAATTTATTCATTATATAGTAATGAGTAACTAATAATTTTAAAAATATTTAATTTTTTAATTATTAATTTATTTAATTTTATCGTATTTTACTATTCTACCTATTACATATTAATTAATAATCATATTCTAATTAAATTAATATATTATTGACTCAAATGAATATATCAATTGTGATAAAATATGTGATAGAAAAAAAGGGAGAGAGAAATAATTGATAAAATATATATTTGATATATGTATAGTAACTTTAAAATTTGAAAAAACTTTTGAAAGTCACTGTAGGAATTTAGTTTATCCATTATGAGCATATTTTGATATCTAATAATCAAATATTCAATGAATTTAACTTTTAACTAATTCATTAAAGATGTTATAAGAGAATTCAAAATTATTCAATTTTATTTTATTGGTGAGCATTAAGTTATTAACATTGGATTTTCTTTTTACATTTTGTCTTTTCTACTTAAAATTTAAGAGAATAACTTCTAAAGTCTTGGCACAAACAAAGCCCTTTGTGCCCTCCAATTACGAAACTCCATGTCAGCTTATAACATCAAAAGAGGATGAGGACAAAATATTAATTTTTTTATTAGTCGCCCTCTACTGTCGAACAAGCCTCAACAATCTCATCTTTTTAGATGTGTTAAGAAACAATTTTACTGAATAATCTTTCATACTTCTCATTGATGTATTGTGTAAATATATAGCTGTACAGGAGGGAAGACATACATGGAAATAAGATCATAAACGGCTATACAATTAAAACAAATATTTGGTAACTATCTAGGAGCAAAACTGGTGGGATTTGGCGAGAATCATGGGATCAAATTCTGAGGTGCTGTAATACTCCCCCTCAAGTTCGTGTATGAAGATCAGTAATGTCTAACTTATAAGATAAATGATGAAATAGATCAGAACCCAAGGTTTTGGTGAAGATGTCGACAATTTGCTCGGAAGAGGGAAGATGAGCGGTGGTGAAGAGGCCAGAACGAAGTTTTTCACAAACAATGTGGCATTCAATTTCAATACGTTTGGTATACTCATGAAAAACTGGGTTTTGAGCAATGTGAATAGCAGACTGATTGTTACAATATATAGTCATGGGATCGGTGTGTGAGATGTCGAGGTCACGAAGAAGCTGCTGAAGCCAGACTAGTTCACATGTGGTGACGGTTATGGTGCAATATTCAACTTCCGTAGAGGAGCGAGCAACTGTAGTTTGTTTCTTAGTACGCCAGGAAATGGGACTAGAACCAAGAGTGATGGAAACCAGTAGTAGAGTGGCGAGTGCTAAGGCAACTAGCCCAATCAGAATTAGTATAAGCATGAACATGCAAATCATTGGAGGAAGAGAAGAAGATGCCTTGACCTGGAGTGGAGTGCCTTTAATGTAGCGAAGAATGCGAGTGGCAGTTGTCATGTGCGGAAGCCGGGGGGCATGCATGAGTTGGCGGAGAATATTCACTGCAAAAACAATATTAGGTCTGGTGATGGTGAGATAAATGAGTCGTCCAACTAACCGTTGGTAAGAGCCTGGATCAGGAAGAAGATCGCCATTAGTGTCGCTGAGCTTCAGGTTTTGTTCCATAGGAAAGGAAGTAGGGTGCAAACCAAGGAGACCACTATCGGCAACGATGTCCAGGGCATATTTCCGTTGGTTGAGAAAGATGCTTGAAGGGGTTCGAGCAACTTCAAGGCAAAGGAAAAATTTGAGAGGGCCAAGATCCTTAGTTTTGAAGTGTGTGGAAATAACATATTTGAAGTAGGTAACCTAAGAAAAATCATTGCTAACAACCAAAATGTCATCAACATAAACAAGTACAATGGTGAGGCTAGTAGCAGTGATCAACGTAAAGAGAGAATGATCGGCCTGAGACTGAATAAAACCTGCAGTAAGAAGAACAAATGTTAGTTTAAAAAACCAGTTCCGAGAGGCCTACTTGAGGCTATAGAGAGATTTTCGAAGACGGCAAACTCGTGTCTCCCCCTTAAGACAATAACCGGGATGTGTTGTTATATAAACTTTCTCATCAAGGTTGTCGTGTAAGAATGCATGATGGACATCCATTTGGAGAATAAGCCAATGTTTGGTGGCAGCAACGACTAGAACACAACGAACTGTGGTCATTTTGGCAACTCGAGCAAAAGTTTCATGATAGTCAATGACTTGAGTGTAGCCTTTTGCCACAAACCGAGCCTTGTGGCGCTCAACTGTACCATCTACTCGTAGTTTGGTCTTAAAAACCCATTTGCAACCAATAGGTTTCTTACCAGGTGGGAGAGGTTCAAGTGTCCAAGTTGAGTTTTCTTCAAGAGCATGGAGTTTAGAGGCCATAGCTTCACGCCAGTAAGAGTGGCGATTAGCTTCTGAGTAACAGGTAGGATCAACAGTGGCAGTAAGGGCAATTAAGAATGAATAATGGGTAGGAGAAAAACAAGAGTATGAGAGAAATGCAGATAAGGGGTGCGAAGTACCTGAGGACTGTGCAGCAGTTGAAGTAGCAATGGACTTCGTGGGTATGGTGGGACAAACATAATCAAGAAGATAAGTTGGTCGAGTGACAGTGCGGTGGGGGAGAGAAGTGGGGGGGGGGGAGGGGGGTAGGATCGAGAGGTATGGTCGGTTCTGAGGTGGATGAAGAAGAAGGATTTTCTGGAATAGGTAAAGGGAGAATGAGGAAATTAGGTGTATGTGGAGACACAAAATTTTGGAAAGGAAATTGATTTTCATTAAAGGTAACATCACGGGAGTAGAAAATGTCGTGTGTGTCAAGATTGTATAACTTATAAGCTTTACAATTGATTGGGTAACCGAGGAAGACACAACGAGATGTACGAGGTGAAAATTTATCACAATGAGCGATAAGAGTTTGGGCATAACAAAGACAACCAAACACCCAAAGATGAGTGTAGGTAGGTGAAGTGTTAAAGAGAAGTTGAAAAGGAGTTTGATTTTGAAGGGAGTGACTACGAGTTCTATTGATGAGGTAAGCAACAGTAAGGACACATCCGCCCCTAAATTTTAGGGGTGCCTGAAAAAGAAGACTACGAGCAACGTTCAGTAGGTGCCTATGTTTACGTTCTGCAACACCATTTTGTTGAGAAGTTTCAACATAAGTACATTCATGAATGATGTCGTGATCATGAAAATAGGTTTGGAGGTTTTGACAGAGAAATTCTTGGCCATTGTCGTTACAAATAATTTTAATGGTGGAATTAAATTTGTTTTTAACAAGGGCGAAGAAATGCATTAAATGGCTAAATGTTTCTGATTTGAAGCGCATTAAATAAATCCAAATAGTGTGAGAAAAATCATCGACAATAGTCAAGAAATAGTGTGTGCCACAAATAGAAGCAGTAGAATATCCACCCCAAATATCACAATAAAGTCAATTAAAAGGAATCGTACTTTTATTAGCATGAGTTGAAAAAGGTAAGTGAGTATGTTTAGAACGAGCACAAACATTGCAATGAGAAAGAGTACATGGACTATAAAAAATATGAGTAATAACAAAACTGGAAGAATGACCTAGACGTTGATGCCATAGGGTCTTATTATCAAGATGGTGAGCGGAGAAGGCAGTGGGTTGGTGTGGCCGAAAAATGTAGAGTCCATTACAAGCTTCACTCACTCCAATCAGTCTCTTCAACTGAAGGTCTTGAAAAAAACATGCAGAAGATGAGAAAAGGGCAACACAAAATAAATTACGAGTGAGTTGAGGGATAGAGAGGAGATTATAATGAAAAAGAGGGACAAAAAGAACATTGGAGAGGGTAAGGGTTTCTGATAACCGAATGGTGCCAACACCTCCAACAGGAATCATTTCTCCCGTGGGTAGCCGAATCTCATGGCTCAAAGGAGGCTGTTGAAAACTTAAGAAAGATGATCGGCAGTGGCTCATATGATCACTAGTGCCACTGTCGATTATCCAATCAGTGTTGGGATAAAAAACAGAGGGGGTTGAGAAGGAGTTACCAACAAAGTTTGCCATCGGAGTGAGGGTTTTCAATAGGATTTTGAGTTGTTGATAGTCTTCTGGAGAGAGCCCTAGGATGGGACTCGAGGAGGAGTCGGCAAGGTGAACTATGGTAGATGGTGGTTTCCCCAGCAGAGAAAGCTTGCAGTGGTTGTGAGGTTCACGCCCAAGTGGGTAGCCGATGATGAGCCAGCAACGGTTGCGCAGGTGTCCATCTTTGCCGCATTCGGTGCATTTGAGAGGTGGCCGTTCGTGAATGGAATTCCGAGCATAAAGGGATATGGTTTCCGATGGAATATGGGAAACTTGGAGGGGCCGTTGTTGTTCCTCTTGAAAGAGGATGGAGAAGACTCTGTTCAGAGATGGAAGAGGATCAGTGGCAAGAATTTGGGACCAAAGATTAGCGAACGAATCGTTGAGTCCCAAGAGAAATTGGAACACTCGTTCGTCCTTAGCTCTTTTCTCTAAAGTGGTGGCATCGGTGGTGGGTTGGAGGTTGCCTAATTCATCCCATAGTTGTTTGATGCTATTGTAATAATCGGGTATGGAGAGGTGATTTTGGTGAAGGTTGGATATTTATCTTTTGAGATGAAATAAGCGAGTGTTGTTGCCATAGCAAAAACGGGACTCAAGGTTGAGCCAAACAGCATGGGGGTCATCAAGGGAATTGGCAAGAGAATGGGTAATGGTGTTGAGGATCCAAATGAGGACCATGTCCTTGGTGCAGCTCCATTGGGCATAATCAAAAGAAGGTTTTTTTTTTGGGGGGGGGGGGAGGGGGGGGGGTTGAGTGTGCCATCAATAAAGTAAAGTATAGTTTGTTCTTGGCATTGAGGGCTCGACGAAGAGCACATTGCCATTTGGAGAAATTATCGCCGGTGAGATGACCAGAGATGAGGGCAAGGCTGGGAGAATCAGATAGGTGAAGAAGGTATGGAGAGGAAATTTCAGAAGAAGAAGACATGGAATTTTTAGAGGAAGAAGACATGGGGGTCAGAGGGAAGGGGGCTTACGATTGAGGCAGGCTCGATACCATGTTAAGAAACAATTTTACTGAATAATCTTTCATACTTCTCATTGATGTATTGTGTAAATATATAGCTGTACAGGAGGGAAGATATACATGGAAATATGATCATAAACGGCTATACAATTAAAACAAATATTTGGTAACTATCTAAGAGCAAAACGGGTGGGATTTGGCCAGAATCACGGGATCCAATTCTGAGGTGCTGTAATAAGATGTACTTTCTTCTTGCTTTCCGATTGTCTGTTTGGTTGCCAAGAAATGAGGAAAAGAAATTGCTATAAAATTAGATTCTCGATCAAGTTCGGTTAAAAGGGTATTGATTTCTCTATAAATTTTATCCATTTTGCATACATATATGCTGCTTCTCTTTGAACGAGTTCCTCAACAAAAATGAAAGTTTCGCCCTTTTGTTTTTGAAAATTAATTAATTTTTTAAGAAGTCTTTCATTCTATTTTCCATTTTCTTTTATTAGTGAGAATATCTTCTAATCGGTGCTTCCGTTAAAGTCTTAAAAACAACCTCCATTGAATGGTTGCCACATCGTCATCCTATGACATTTATATTGAACTGCATAACACATGACACTCCCCCTCCAGAACCTCACAGCTTTGCCCAATTGCCCAAGACCCTCTCCAAAACTACTCTCTCTTCCAAAAATTCGCCCAAGATGCTTTCTCCCAAAACGTTTAGCAATTGCAGGTACAAGCAGCTTCTAGCCATTAAAGTTTTCAGGAATATATATAATTTTGGTTAAGAACGTGAAGAAGAAAATGGGTTTGGAGGTCATTGACGGTGGCGTGTTTTTTCTCTCATTAGGTCATTTGGACAAACACTTACAGGAGAAGAAGAACAAGGCATAAGCTCTTCCTTTCTCTGTAGAACACCAACATCTTCTTCATTCCCCCAAGAGATCCAGGGAGATGTAAATCTCACACTAGCACACCACAACCATCGTCCTTACAATTAGAAGTCACCATTAACCGTTTCGCACACTCATCGTTAGGGGCTGAAATATTGAGAACATATGTGGTAATTTTTTTTTGTGTGTTTGGTTGCTGAGAAAGGTGAGGAAACTAAAATGTGATTTTTTTTAATCGTTTTCAGCTTCTTGAACTTTCCTCTTCTAAATGGGTTCCAAAGTTCACTACAAAATTACAAATTGGATGAGGACTACTTTGATTTGTTGGTCCTTCACTTATGTTAATTTTATTGAATGTGAGAAGTTCCATAATATGCCGTGGAATATTGCTGATATGGCCAGCTATTATTGGGGGCTGTTAAAGCCCCATGAACAGAATGATCGTTCCGAAGTCATAGTTTGTGACTCTTGGCAAATTTTGATTTTTCAACTTAGATGCAAATGAAAGGGTTGAATATTTGAATGAATGAATGAATTAGACAATGGCGCCATTGCCAAGTTTAAAGTTTGGCTAGAATCTCAACTTTTGGCTATAGCATCAACTTTTAATTAAGTAAATTCATATTAGACTAGCTATCTTAAAGTTAAAATAATAATATTATATTATATTATTTTAATAATATTTAACAATTTTCTTTTTATATTTTGTAAATACACTTTATATATTAATTAATAATTTCATTTTAATTAGAGAATTCTTTCTCATCCTGAAACCAATTACAAACTACATGTACAAGAAATCCTAGGCAATACCCAACAGTTCTCAGAACAACAACTATTCGAACCCATAAACTGGAATCAAATGTTTGTAGAACAAAAGCATCCCAAGACCATAACCACAAAATACAGAAGATGGATCCTAAGACAACACCCACAGGAACTTGGTAAACTAAGTGGAATTGTTGCGAGACCCGCAACCATATCTGCAAACAACAATGCAACAGAGCCTCCACCATTGTATCTGAGAAGAACTTCCAGATTAATAGGAAGGAAGCTTAATCGAAATGAATCAGAATTGCGATAGATCATTGTAGTTGTTGTCAATCTGTTCAGGCCTGTCATTCCAGTGAATCTTGCACCACCTTCCAATCTCTTAATTCTTCAACATTACACATCCCAAACTCAAAACCCCTTCTGCCGCACCCTAAAACTACAACATCCCACAACATTTTAGCATCAAGCCTTGATTGTAATAAACAAAACTTATTTTTCAAGTAACTTCTGGTTTAAAGGTCTTCTCAATTATTACTTTCAGAGGCAAATTTGACATTTTTACAAAAAGGAAAACACTCACTTTGATTGGTGGGATGTGAGTTTGGATAGAGAGTTTAGATGAGATAAGATGTTTTGTTAAAAATTGAATAAAATATTGTTAAATATAAATTTTTAGTATTATTTTTATTTTGTAATTTGAAAAAGTTGAGTTGTTTATTATATTTTTATATGAAAATTTGAGAAAGTTGTAATGATGAGATATATGAGATGAGATGAGATAAGTTTGTGTATCCAAACCCACACAAAAAAGAAAAAGAAAATACATAAGTTGAATTAGGCACCTCCATCCAAACCTCATTATCAAACTCAACGGAAAATACCTCTACGAACTGTTATCTAATTAATATTTCAAGCATCGTCATAGAATGTTCATAGTATCTAAAGCCATTGTTACCTACTTTGCCTTATAATCCAAGCGGCGATCCTTGTTAGGGCGAGTCGGGTGGGTAACACGAACAATGGGAGGGTGCTGGCGGTACTCCTAACACCTCACCCTCTGCAGGAACTTCATCACAGCCCACTACAAGAAATTCTTTTTTTTGTTGCTAAAGAAAATTGCTACGAGTGATTATTGGACGTTACAGAGCCCAATCACTATAGCCGCATTTTTAACTTCAAGATTCACCATAACAAATCACCTATTACGGCGACATATAGTCGTCGCAATAGATATTAGCATGAACAGTACAACAATCACATGTGTTTGTCCTGTTGCAGCGACATTATTATCGCCACAATAGTCGATAACTTCTATTTTGACGAAAATCCAAATGGGTCTCTCCGCAAATGAAATTCTTGAGTTTCTTCCTGCAAACAGAGCTCTCTGTCTCGCCGAAAACCATAGGTGAACACCGTCCACCTCCTGCACGCCTTCACTCCATGCCTCCTCGCCTGGCCAGTAAGTCTCTGTTGTCTCTGTCTTTATCTTTCGCCGTTCATATATTTCTCATCTCTCCCTCTCTCTCGACAACTTTCACCCAGTCCCTCTAATCTCTTCCTCTGCGATTTAGGCTGCCTCACAGTGGCGCGCCACCTCTTCCACGCGGTCCCTGCTTCAGCAAACTATCTCCAACTCCTTTCAATCTGTGTGGTATGTACTTCTCTCCCTCGATCCTTGTCTATCTCTCTTTGTTTTGGGTATTTGTGTTCAGCTAGGGTTTTTTATTCAATTGCAGTAAATAATCTAAAAGAACAGTGCATGCTTTATCTACATTACGAATTCTTTGATGCTGAATGATTGGTTTTGATTAGTTTTTAGATGCTGATTTATAATTAATTTTGGATTTTCTGAGGTTTGGCAAATGTTATTTTGGGTGATATACATCTTAGAGTTCATGTATGGAATTTTATCTGATTTTGGTTAATATGGGTTTGAGCATATTTCATATTGGTTAGATGCTGATTTATGATTGAACATATTTCATATGTTGATTTCTTTTTATTTTTATCTTTTAGCTTGGCATGAAGGCAAGAGTACTCTTGGATTAAGACAATGAACTAAAAGTGAACCGCATTTACTTAAACTCTCACATTATTAAACCACCATAATTTGTACCTAAACTATAAATTTAACTAACTGTTATTGGAGATAAATGGCCACCAACATGGCAAGACACAAGTCCACATAAGGTACAAGCAGTACTCTTCTAAGGTAGCATCTCTGGAGCCATAACACATTTGATTATTTATTCTAGCTTGCGTGAATTGAAAGGTAGCATTTTCTGATGTGATTATTGGGTGGATTTGATGGTAAAACCCTATATTTCTTAATTTTAATTTGGCAGGTTGTAATGGAAATTATTTGGTAGTGCAGTGATGGTGTTTGTGGAATTCTCAGCCTTGTGGTGCCTCGAATTTGACAAGAAATTTCTGAGTTGTGCTTCAAGGTACAACTCTTTATGTTGACAGGTTGTAATGAAAATTATTTGGTAGTGCAGCCATTTTAACCCTTTTATTGTTGATAGCTTTATGCAACATCTCGTGATGTGTGGGTTGGATATTTTTTTAAAGTTTTTCCTGTATGACATCTGCTTTGACTTAGGCACTCTGGAATGTGCTATACATATTTTCTATAAATATACACTCATATGCTGAAGTTCATGTTCCTTTATACTCCATTTTATTTATTTACTCATACTTAATTATCTGTCTTTTTCCACAGTGATTCAACTGTATTGATCTATATAGCTGAAATTGGTGGGGTTGGCTAACTGAAGTCCATAGTGCTACCAAGTTTATTGTACATAAGCTTAAACTGATGGTTGCTATTAATTCGACCAAGGCATTGTCAGTGGTGTGCTTGTAATGGGTGTGTATTTGTAAATTTTGGCCACTTTATCAGTCTGGATCGTTATCAGTTATCTAATCTAATCATACATATATGAAATACTTGAATGACAGAATGTAGTAGTGATCAACTATATTGATTTGATTGTTTAATGCATCCGATAGAATTTGAGTGTATTATTACCCTTTGTAAGGTATTTAATAAATTTAATATTAGCCCAAGAATTATTATCGCAAGATGGAGGATAAAAGAAAACAAACTAATTAATAATATTGAAAATCCCATGAACACGACTTTTCATCTATACTAGCCCAGAAAGAATTAGTATTGCAGTCATTTTGTCTTTTTACAAATACTCATACGTATGGCATTGTCTCTTTGCAAATAATCAATCTAAAAGCCATTAATATATCCTCTTTGCTCTGCAACTATGTATTATTGTAATTCCAATATCTGCATACCACATTATTTTGCCTCAACACCTTTGCACCGAAAACATATTAAGAGACTATTAGTGGCCAGTAATAGTTGACATCATGTATGATATATGTATATATATATATACATACAAAAGATGATTGATGGCAGTAATTGAGTCCACAAGATGATTTATAAATATATTGCATGTAATAAGAATTAAACACCAGGGGATAGATTGTTGCAAATACTTTTCTAAAGTAGAATTTCAGCGTCAAAGTTTATTTCGGAGTAAAAATTCTCACATGTCTGGAACTGTTAGTAGCTTCCAGCTATGCGTAAAAAAAAAAAAAAAAATCCAGATTACTTCCAGCTGGAACCCACCGTCAAACCCAAAAAGCAAAATAATGTGCTATGACGCGGGAGTGTGAAAGATGGTAGCGGGTAAATTGGTGGGAAATAATGGCAGTAACTTTTTAAAAGTCTAAAAAGGAGATAACTCACTTGGTAGAGTCAGAGTGTTGTCTTCTTTTTTTATCTTATAACTCACAGTCGGCCATAAAAAGTTGATACTTGTTTTATCTTAGAAGTACTCACAGTCCATAGAAAGTTGAGACTTGTTTTATCTTAGAACTCACAGTCCATAGAAAGTTGAGACTTGTCTTATCTATCTCAGGCCAAGAAATTTCTGAAACTATGGGTGGCTACTGAACAACACATGTGGATGCCATTTCTCAAAGTTGAGAGGTAGTCAGATATATCTTCAAGCTTTTAAGAGATCCTAGTAAGTATTTCCCTATGATATGTTGTATGTTTTATGAATTTCATGACCACAAATATATGCTTAATGAAAATAAAATTGCTGAATTGATTTCATAATATTATTAGGGTGAAGCCAAACATTAGTGATGGATTTTATTAATAATTTTTATCTATTAGATTTTCCTTAACAATATATAAATGGGGGATTAGTAATATGCAAAATAGGACTTAGAATATGGTGATGTGTGCTGAGGTTAAGTAGTTTTTTAGTAGCTTGAGAACAACTTATTTCAGGACTATGATTGATGGCTGAGTTTCTCAATTAATTTCAACCCAATAATAGAGCTAAACCGGGATGACTTCAACTTAGTTGGTGGCTTTCGATGAAGCCATTTTAATCATTTTGAATGGAACCAACAACAATGAGCCAGAATTTGTTGTATACAACCACAATAAAAATAGGGTCCACCACTATCCATTATGAGATCAAGCTCAAGGTTTTATCCAGTTGGGTGTACAAACATGACTGAAACAGAATTTTTAATTATAGTGCATATATTCATATAATCCAAATTTATCACAGATAGTGGTAGACCCTGTAATATTAGACCTTGTATAGTAATATTACAGAACTTGAGAGTAGTTGTGAATCAATTCTTCTTTTTTTTTATTTTTTTTATTTATATATATATATATATAAGTAAGAGTAGTTAGTGAATCATTTGCTCATTTGTTAGTGAATCATTTACAGATGTTGAGATTTATCCTTTTTTTTACTTGAGAGTAGTTAGTGAATCAAATGTTTTATTTTCTCATGACATTTTTATTTATCATTTTTTTATAAGTTATTTATCATTTACTCAATATAGAATTGATTTTCAACTCTAATCATAAAGCAATGATTTGGCATGAGAGGACCAAGAAGAGGAGTTAGTGGACATGGCCGAATGACACAAACTCGCATACTCCCAAGTAATGGTTGCACATGGAATGGTCCAACTCCTGAGGAGCAACCTAGTAGGTGGACACGAAGGGTTGAGCAAAGCTCATCATCTGATGACTCAACACAGCCACCAGATCTGGTTTTGGGTACTGAATTTAATGTTATTAGCAATGGTACTCCAGATACAAGGACTGAGAATGATGGTAATAACTATTGTATATGTATCCATTACAAAGCAATGAAATTTTTTTTGCTAGATTTAACTGCAATATTTATTCTATTATGAGGTTGTTGTGGAGTAATTAGCATTTTTATGCAACATTTCCTATTCACAATTTATTAAATGCATTGTACACTGAGATAGTGACTTCTAATTTGTTAGTAATCTATGTGAACATGTCAATGGTAGTGAACCAACCAATGCGGAGGTCTCGTGGACCAGTTGGGTGCACTGAGTTTATGAAGCTTTGTAAGCATGGTCTCATTCCTTTGTAGATTAATGATGGTGAAAGGGCAGCATCATGTTTGAATGTGGTGTTCTTTACAACAAGAGTAACACAGATTATCAAGCATCATGCAACCATGGTTCAAAATAGTTGGGATGTTGTAGATGCACAAGAGAAAGAGGAGCTGATCAATCGTGTCAGGGTTTTGAGCTGCAATACTGAAAAATTTGGGAATTTATAAAGTATTCCAGTTTTGGTATATTTTAAAAGCTGTTATATATATGGACTGATGCATTTTTGGTGTAATGTTGCAGGCTGATTTCATCTTAGATTGGAGCAAAAGGAATCATAGGGAGATGGTCGAGAAGAACCTTGGGAAAAAGTTCAATGACTTCCACTACCAGTTTCATAAAATATACATGGGCTGTGCAACACACCAATGGGAATTACTAAAGACAACATCATTGGTGGAACCAGATGTATGGAAAAAGTTATGTGAGAGATGGGGGAGTGACGAATTCAAGGTAACAAGTGACGGGTAGAAGTTTGAAAATATAAGATAACATTTGATTTGATGAAAGGTTATTGGAATGAGTTTCTGTTTTAATAATTGTTAACATTATCATTATTAATATTGCAAAAAATATCCAATCAAAATAAGGTCAATAGGAAAAAGCAGCGTGTGAACCAAACAGCAGGCAGAAAGTCATTTGTGAGGTTAATACAAGAGATAGTAATATTAGTAATATTCTATTGATTATCAAGATCTAAACTGATTGGTTTATAGCTAGTGTGTTTACAAAAGAATATAATTTGTTTTTTCATGTATATGATTGAAGGGTTCAAGCTCAAAAAACTTGGTAAACTTCTATAAAGAAACTAGATGGTAAAAGAAGAAAGGAGCATTTGTCACTCCCATGACATAAACACTCTATGTGTGTGCTCTCTAACTTATCACTATATTGTTCCATTCATAGATAAGATAAAGAGTTAGTTATTTCCCCTAATTATAACTCATATAAGACATGTGCGTGCTCTCAGAATACGATGATTGAGAAGTTAGATGAGATCGAGCCTGAGGAGCGCACAAATGAGGCTGCTAATAAAATATTTAGAGATGTGCTAGGGCATAGGTCTGGTTATGCAAGAGGACTTGGTGGTTTAGTTATACCCGAGCCTAGACCATCATATATGTCGGCACAACTTGAGCACCTAGCCCAAGAAAATGAGAAACATAAAAATAAGGCAATGTTGTACCAGACAAAATTGGATAAACTGAAAAGGGATGTAAGACAATTACTGGTTTGGCAACAATTCTATGACCAGAGAATGAATGATTACGAAATTGAAGGAGTGTCTAATAGAGACACTCAAGGAAATCTTTAGCTGGATGGGCATCATCACTGGGAGTTTTTTGATATTTTGTTAAGAACCATAGGCTAACTTTTGCTTGCATGCACATATTTTGTTTAGTAGTTGTCTTAGAAAATAGTGCAGGTTTTTTACGTTGGTTATTCTAGCTGGAATGACAGAAAAATAGAGTTATGGGCATATATTTGTTGGTCTACAACTTGGTGTTCCATTTTGTTAAAGGTTATTTTTTAACTTTGTAAGTATGTTTTAAAGCCCCTTCCAATTGCATGTCTTGTTAGCAATTGTTAAGAGAGTTTGGGTGTATTAGGTTGGTGATATTAAAACCTGGAACTTGGAGGATGTCTTGTTAGCAATTGCTAGTGTTCCTTACTTACCAAAAAAACAATGAGAGATATTATTCCTAATATTAAGGAGGAAAACATGCGTGTATGTGTGTGTGTGTGTGTGTATATATATATATATATATCTCGATCGCTAGATGAATAAATAATCTGCTCAAATCAACAAGGCTGCCAAATATTTATACATTCTTTCTTTATATATTGAGAATAATTTTACTTGTCATGCTTGGTAGTTTTCTATGATATGGGAGATTTAACAGATTCTTGGTTATTTGTTGAAAGACGTGATGCAGGGTGCTGAAATGTTAACCATTGCTAATTGTTCGAATTTATCTAACTTGCAGGTAGACATAAGCCGTTTGAGGTTGATTAAAGTGACATGACAATTTTTGATGCACCAATGAGCCTGCATGCAAGATGCAAAAGCTATACTTTACTCCTAGGTTAAAATGTATAGCCATGTTAACAACAAATCCAATTTTCATCTAGATGAAAATTTAGCTTTATGTGTTTAGGAAAATTAAGCTTCATCTCCATATTTATGTGTTTAGTGGTAGTATGTATTTAAGAATTTAAGCTTTATTTTGCATGATATTAAGTCTTTCTACCTACTATAATTCCCAAATGTGAAAGTAAATGTGATGTTCATTCAAGGTTGTATGAAAACTGGATGGCAATGTACATGAAAATGCAAGTAAAAAATATGGCGTTTTATTTAAGGTTGTATTCAAGCTTGACATTCAATCTTTTATTTATACATGGATGTCTATTTGCTATATTAAAATCTACAATAAATTAAAAGGCTTCAAATATAGGCTTGGCAGAGTACCAATTAGATGGAGAGGAATCTGATCAATGAATAATTAAATTGCAATTTGAGATATAATGAAATTTGTTAGAGTTTTTGTTCAATTGATACATATAATGAAATTTGAGATATACAGAGGAAATGAGATATACAGAGCAATCTATTCAATTGATACATATATTTGAGATATACATAGATATAATGAAATTTGCAGTACTTCAATATTTCCAATAATAATTCTATGATTGGCGGAAATGGGTTGAGATTGAGGATCACTTACCTGGATTCATCATCATGAGTTCCAGCCATAATAACAATTAGTGAGGCTTTTGGAAAAACTAGAAATAAATCCATGGATATATTTCTGGCACTTGGTAAACCCATTGATTTGCTAAGTTTGTTCCTCGCCGATTCTAGGAATTCTTGTAGAGCAAATACCCACAAATTTTAATTTGCAGAATTTGAAAGGCTGTAAACAAATTATTCCCTACGCGATTCACCCCTCCCTGCAACCAATCCTTACGAATTCCGATGTAAGAAATATATGGCCGTGTTGGTATGGGTTTTATTTTTGGCATGCCCCAAACACGCAGCAAGGGATGGCTTTTGCGGTGCCCCTAGTATCGACGTAAGTTGATGATGGCGGCACCCCAACATTCACCATAATAGCCATTCAGTCCTAAATTGGGCATCAACATATTGCTGCGGGATATGTCGGTGGCAAAATATTTTTGCAATTGCAGTGACCCAACCTCGCTGAAGATTGCATTTGCGGTGACCAATATTTCACCGTAAATTTCATGACTTCCCGACGACATCCCAGTCGTAATTGCCCTTCAAACCCTACCTATTCATTGAATTTTACTGCGGGATAGATTGGCAGCAACATCTGCATCAATTGCGGCCCCCTTGTAGTTACCACCAAAATTGGTCTGACCAGACATTTTACTCTCGACCGATTAGCGATGGATGAATATCGCAGCTGCTACTCGATTGTTGCGAGACACCAGAGGAATTGCGGTGAGCTCGCTTCCCGCAATAAGCCAAATTCCTTGTAGTGGCCAGCCAACAAAATGTATTTGAGATTAACAATCTAGATGGATCCGGAGGAAAATCTTTAGCAGAGTTATGCACATCAATATTTTGAGATAAGGAAATTTTCCATTTTGCACAAAGACCAGGAACCTAAAAGAGCCTCTCATAAGCCCAGTAATATGCAGCTATTGGATGCCTCAGTTAACACGAACTACTTTTAACATATAGCAAAAATGAAACAACATAAACCACATGACCCATAACGTCAATCTCATCTATATTACTCCATTTTCAAAGAAACCAAACGCAAAGCCAAAGAAAAATAAATGTTAGAGAAGAAAAGAACCACAAAGCTTCCAAGTAAGGATTGACAAAACCACAAAAACAAAACGCTTAGGTAAACAAGAACACATAAATAAAAAAGTTAAAAAACAGATTCTGATAAAAGAGTTCAAATTTCTAGGAACTTAATTCGAGTTAGAGAGAGAGAGAGAGAGAGAGAGAGAGAGTACCCATGGATTCGAGATGAGCCACAAGGCATAGTCACGGTGTAAGTTTCAGCAGTGTTAGGTTTTCGGTGGACGGAGAGAATGAGAGAGAGCGAGTCTCGGTCTGGTGAAAAAGGAGAGAATGAGAGAGATGAAGACCGGTTTGGTGTAGAGGGAAGAGAATAAGAGAGAGGAAGACCACCCGTAAAGGAAACTGAGAAAAAGAAAAGGAAAAATCGAGAGAATGACAGAGAGGGAGTCTCGGTCTGGTGTAGAGGGAAGAGAAAAACAAAGAGAAAAAATGGAAAGAGGATTCGGCAAAGGGATGAGGGAGAGGAAGGTGGGCGTCGAGAAGAATGGAGGGAAGAAAACAGACAACGAATTTTTTTTGTTAAAATAATGCTTTGGCATGTGAATAGTTAGTGAACTAGTACTGGACCCAATAAAATTAAATTTTAGCCAAAGAATAGTTAAAGTGCAAATTAAAGTATAATAATAGGCTCAACAAATGAATAGTAACTTTAGCTTTAGATTAATATCACTAGCAAAATTTGTTGAGCTAAAGGGGCTGATCAAATATTTTTTTTAGACTAAAATATAAGATTTCCACTGCTTGCTTCTCTCCCGCGCAAGTAGAAATGTATTATTTTTTACTGTTTGCTTCTACCCCAGGCTATCATAATGACTTTTTGAATATGAACTTTCAAGATAATTTCTCATATATATATATATTAAAATCTTAAGTATGATTTCCAGTTTTGCAACACTTGCTAGCTCAATGAATACAATAGAATATACGCCAAAAGTAAAATTCCCATTAGTTTTTCAAATAACAAAAATTTATAAGTAAAATAAATAAAGAATATCTACTAGAATTAAAATAAAAAATTTACAAGAATAAATAAAAATTAGAATTAAAATAAATAAACAGTTCAAAATCAATATTTTAATATAATAGTAAAATATTTGTTGAGCTGTTATTTGATGTTGTTGAAAGTAGCTAGTTAAATTTGTAAAAGTGAATTTCTTTGTAAATTTTGGCCAAAGTTTGTTGAGCCCACTACTAGTGCTACATGCCAAAGATGACTTTATCTTTGGCTTTACTGTAACTCAAAGCCTTAGCTCCTTTATCCTAGCTAGTCCAATGACAGGCGTCTAAAGTGATAGCTAGTCAAATTTTGCAATGCCAGCGCTCTTAGAGCATTCTTATTGGATTACGTAAATACAAATTTAATGAGATGTTTGGCTAATAGAGTCTCAAAATGTGTTGTATTGGATTATGCAAATATAAGAAGAGATGAATTTTTGCTGCACTAAATTAGTATTGTGGGTCAAATTTGATAGTTCCTGTAACATGGCCAAAAAGAATAAAAAATATTTTCTTTCTTACTTTTTACCATGATTTGGTTGCAGCAATCTTTTTAGAGTTATAATATTATTACTAATTAACATATAATCAATAAAATGGTATAATATAATAAAATTAAATAATTTTAAAATTTTACAAAAATAAATTAGTATTATTTTATTATTAATTTATTATATAAAGAAAATATAGATAATCCAATATGGAAATTAGATATGAATGAAATAGGCAAATATAAATCATGTCATATTAGCTAAAACTTGGATTTGAATTTAGCTATTCTAATGAGAGTGCTCTTAATATGATAGAATTGGCTGCTGCAAATATGGTTTGGTAGTCTAGATTTTGATTTATCACCAGCGTTTGCCCATAGTTTTTGTTTATGGAATAAAACTGAAAACATTAGGACCTAACTTGAAAAAAAAAATAACATTATTAAATTAATAATATTTTTTTTATTATTTTGACTAATAGATGGATAATCTAATGTGATAATGTCTCTTAAATGAAATAGGCAAAAGGCAAAATATGAGATTTTAACCAAATTTTTAACTTTGCCTAATCCAAGCTAATGTGAGTCACTATTTCTAAAAGCCAAATACCAAATAGTATGGTTACTCTAATGCATGCTGATTTCGGTCAGCTCGAGGCAAATTTTGACTACAGAATACTTTTGCCTACACCACTACGAATGCTCTAAAATTATAGTTAGATTTATTTTATAATCCAACTTATTATTATATCCCAGTAATATCAGTTTAATAGTTTATAAATTATTTTTAGGGTAATGTTAGATACAGTTTTAAAATATATAAATCTTGTGTACTCCTTTTAAAAAAAGTGAGATCCGTCATTTGAAAAAAAAATTCATATGAGTCTCAGATTTCTCTATTTTTTTCAAAATTTTTTAAAAGATAATGTGAAAGACTTACACATCATAAAATTATAAATATTATTTCTTATTATTTAAAAATTTTACATTATTCTAATTATTAATTTCTGGTCTCCTCCCTTCTCTTCTAACTCTGTAATGAAAAACTATCGGTTGAAGTTGAAATATGGTTGTAAATTTTAAAACTTAAGCTGAGTATAATCTTATTATAAACATTATACATCACCTTTTTATGCCATTATTGTCAAATGAAGAATATATTCTCAAAATTTAGAATATAAATTATGAGTAATTCTACATACAACCGTGAAGTAGGTAAACGTTACGCAATCGCTTTGAAAAAAAATGGGGTTCACTATTAAAAAATTAATTTTTTCATGTGGGTCCCATATTTTATTTACTTTTTTTCAAAGCGATTATGCGGCGATTGTATAATTCACGGTTATAAATGTCTTTTCTCATAAATTATAGAGATTCAAAACGAAAAAATAGTTGACATTTTTGTGAATTGATAGCATCATGCTCGTTGGCTGCAAAATAAATTGTAAGACCGTCATCCTTCTACCATAGCATTATTCTTTAAAAGAAAATGCTACTTAAATTGTAAAATTAATCGATTGTAATTTTAATTTTTTTTTATTTAATAGTTAAGGAAGTGATTATTAGTGAATTTATATTTTTTATTTTTTAAAAATATTTAAAGATATTTAAAAAATTGTTGAAGGGAAAATAAAATAAAAAATAAAAAAATGTATTTGCACTTATCCATACAATGCAATGGCTCCATTCTCAGTCCGCCTGATGTTATCTGCATTGTTTAAATTAAGTACATTGAATGATTATAAAAACAAGTTGCAAAATATATAACTGTCTTCATATATATTATATAAGTTATAACTGTAATCAACCAAACAAGTTGATTAACGGAAACTTACTATATCTCCTACATATCCACATATATCTAAGATGCAAACTCCCATGAAAAGCATAAAAACTACTGATAAATTAAGGAGAAATTAGTAAAGAAAATTAATGATTAGAGATTAATTGTCACTTACCCTATCACGCGCGCCGTGTCATTAACATATGGCATTTTTTTGTAATAGAAATAATAAAGTAAATATATATATATATATATATATTTATATGATTTTAAATGTGGGATCATTAAGGGCTGGTTTGGTTATACATAAACAAACTATCTCATCTCATATAATCATTATAACTTTTCTAAACTTTTATACAAAATATAATAAACAATTTAACTTTTTTAAATTTTAAAATAAAAATAATATTAAGAAGTTATATTATAATAATATTTTATTCAATTTTCAATAAAATATTTCATCTCATATTTCATAATAATGATATTAGGATCATGGGCTTCTTGCTGGAGATTATTGTGTTATCAAAATAAAAAACACTATGCAGAATCTTCCTAAGAAAATATCACTATTCAATAATCAGAACCGGATTTCTAATTATCTCATAAATCCTGTGAAATATTATAAATTATAATTTTCATCATGTAATCATCTATAATACTCTTCACCTCAAGAATCATGTAATTTCAAGTTTAAGATGATCCAACCCATTAATTTATATCAATGAGATATGTATCTTTATTAAATAGATATCATTAAGGGCCCGTTTGTATACTTAGAATATTTCATAATATCTATGAATAGTAGTAAAATAGTTTAAGTTAAAATATTTTATTGAGTTTTGAAAAAGAATAGAGAAAAAGTTGAATAAACATATTATAAAGTTAAAAAATTATTTGAATATAACTTTTTAACATTATTTTTTATTTTAAAACTTGAAAAAGTTATATTGCTTTTTATGTTTTGTTTGGAAGTTTAGAAAAATTATAATGATTAGGTAATGATTAGATAAAAAAGTTAAAAATTTGAAATTGAAAATATTATGTATTTGAGTGACGTATGAAAAAAAATATCTAAAAACATTTGAGAATATCAATCATATGAGATGTCACTTGTCGTTAAATTAAAGTGATCTATATATTATATTTGAACATTATTTTGTCAAAACTAAGAGTATTTTTAAATTAGTAATGATGAAAAATATATTACATGACAATATTTTGCAAAGTATATTTTCATGGTGGTAAAGCTCAATGCATTATAAATATGCAATGTTATCTGTAAAGGTCTCTCTAGTGCAAGGGGACAAACCACCAATGTGGTTGAGTAGTAAGAAAGATGGGAAACATTCCATTGATTAGTGAGGAAAATTGTTACGGGTGCTACAAAGTGCAGCGGTCCAATATGTGGGTGAGTAAGCACCTTGTGGACAAACTCAGAAATATACCCCAGAATAAGGTGGAGATAAGTGTCTCATCCCATGGTAGGTGTAACGCCCCGGTCCCACAAGGATCGAAGAATTACTTCCTGTAACTTAAAACTCACAATTTCTTAATACATTTATAGACTCCAAAAATATAAAGTCATCAGAATACTACAAAAATCTGTTAATAAAATCCGTCGATTCTCAGAAATCTTCTATGAGTAATCCATTATACTTAAATAATCATATCGCCGATGTTCCATAATCCTGATACTTAGCTGAACTATTCAAAATCATCTGAAAAATATATAGAGATAAGGGGTGAGTTATCAACAACTCAGTAAGCAGAGGATATATACTAGTGTGTAAACATGAGCATTTTCATAGAATTCAGAATGCAGAAACAAAATATTTCAGTATCAATATGCAAATCTCAAAAATATATATTATCAGAAAATCAGAGTGACTTTTCAAACATTTTATATTCAAAAACCAACTTTTCATATTCAAGGACTCCTTTGGCACAACATGACTGAACATCTTCATCTTATCATATCATATCAGAGTATCATATCATAACAGAGACCATATTTAACCCCCCGTGGTAGGGTTGTGCATCCTAGGGAAAGCCAAGCAGAACATAAATCACCATGTTAACAAAACGATTGCACTCAGAACAGAAAACCATAATTATATCCCGTGGTGGGCCAGAGGTCACTATTGTATCCCGTAACAGGGCCAGACATCAGAGCAAAACATAATCAGAATCACCATATCAGAATCAGAAGAGTCAGAACATAATTAGAAAGTTATGCCAAAGGTTTTCAGAAATCACATCATATTAGAGTACAAAACATATTCAGAACAGAACAGAATCAGATCACAAAACATAATTTATGCACAAAATTTCATATTTGCTCTCTTTTTCAAAGTTCAGAAACAGAGTGTCAAAAATAAACTCATGTCTATACCAGTCACGACAGAAAATACTTTCTTCTTAAACAGAATGTCATGAGTAATGCAGAACAAATATCTGAGGTTATTTCCAAATTTCTTTTCATAACCAAATATATATATTTTTCAAAAAGTTAGCCTCAGCTCATTTTATTTTAATACAAAGTCTAGCATAAGAACCCCGCTTACCTGGACTTTTTAGCTTATTCAGAAATTCTCCACAACAGTACTGAACAATTGTCACTCGTCACCTATAAAAATTCATGTAACTTAAATAGATCTCCAGTGAACAAATAAATCTCATATTACACCTGAAGTACCTATTTTAATTCCTCAATACTTAAAATTCTCTTGACTCTAAATATCATCACTTTCTAATTTCATCAACATCCACTTAAACGAATCCATACCGAAGAGAGTAATCGAATAAATATTATGATAAAAGAATACCGGTGTTTTTAAAATACTAAAGTACCCAAATGTGTTATAGATTAATAGAATACTATGGCTACTTAAAAATCCTATAAAATAAGGCCAACTTAAAAAATGAGTTCAATTGAAAACTAAATAGTTCAAATTGACAATATAATCATTTTTCCTTTATGTATAATAAAAACCAATCCCAATCATTAAATCACAACCAATTAAACCAAGCCCATTAAAACATAAACCCATTAAACTAAATCCACGAAACCACATATCAGAAAACATCATACTAAGGGGCAAAACTGTAATAAAATCTAAAAAATTTATTCATCTTCCTACATAAGGCTTTATGGGTGAAAACTATCCTAGTTTGAAAGCTTACCGTGAGGGAAGGGAGATGTGCGGAAAATCCTTGCTCACCAGAGGGAAGCTCGCGACAGCGGATTGGGGAGGTACTGGGTGGTCGGCGACTTGAAATAACACTGTGAGAGAGAGAGAGAGAGAGAGAGAGAGAGAGAGAGAGAGATGAGACGGAGAGGGACGGAAATGAGAGTTGAGTTCGGGGGTAGCTTACCGAGAGGAGAGTGACGAACTTGGATGGAGTGCAGGGCCAACGATACTCTCTGTGCAGTGGCGATGACGTGGAAGAGGTTGGCGGCGGCGTCGCTCGGCTGCTTTATGTCGAACAGCGGCAAGCAGAAAAGAAATTTACTCTGTTTTCAGGGACTAAAACAGAGATTTCTTCAGTGTTTGTTTGACCGTGGATGAGGCAGGGTGGCTGGGCAGTGGGAGTTGTACCACAGTGGCTGAGAAGGGGTGCAACGGTGGTGGTGCAGGGACGGCGCTAAGTGGGGTCGTAATGCAGCGGCAGCGGCGGGGCAATGTGGGGTTCACAGTTTGCCAACGGCTGGGCAGTGGGGCTATCACACGGTGACTTGAATTACGGTTTCTACAAGGGTGCACCCTCCACGGCTGGGTTGTGGAAAGGAGGAGGTGGCACACGGTGAGGTTTTGAGCCTAGGTGATGGCCGCTTACGGTAGAAGGATGGGCATCGGTTTTTACATGGAGAAGGAGGTTGGCATCGAACTAGGAGGGCTGGGTGGTTCTTGTGGCTGGTTGCAGCGACGGCACAGGGCAACTCTCCAAGTTATAAGATGAAAGTGTATCTTTATCTAGGTGATAAGTAAACCCTAAAGATTGAAAAGGGAAAGACGTGCATGGTAGTGACGTGTGTGGGGAAAAAAAAATTAGAAAATAAAATAATACTAATTATAGTGCAACCATAAAATTATACATTAAAGCAAAGAGTAATTTAAATGCAAATACTAGTTAATTTCAAGAAAGCACATCAAAGTAAATTTTCAACTTAAGAATTATAAAATAAATCCAACGAGAAATCCGATAAATTTTAAAACAAGAAAACAATATTTAAATTAATTAAAATAATCATTCACTAAAAAAATACACTAAAATACAATGTATTACAGTAGGCAAGCTAAAAAAATCACCCGCCATGCAGGCGAGTGCGAAGAGATGAACAGGCTGATGGCGCTAATTAGACAAGAGCTACCGGTCTAGGGCTGGCAATGGTCCAGAGCAAACCGAATCAGGTATGAGAGCTTTCCGGAATAGCATGAAAGATGTTAAAATAAGTGGTAGTGTCGCACACAAAAGCCCAAATTCCACCTAAAGCGTCACATTCGGAGTGGGTCTGCTGGAGGGATTATGATTCGATGAGTCTTATTATTTGAACCCAAAGGTATGGTCCGATGCCACGTGGAAGACCATTACTCAAGGAAGGGCTAAGGAGTTGGTAGGCCATAGGGAAGTGCAAACCATGCCTTGGTTGTTTGTCTCTATCATCCTGCAGTGCAACAATCGATGCCAAATGACTCCTATTCAAGCATTCTTGGACAGAAGTATGTCAGAAAAAAGTCTAAGTTCTTACAGTCCCAAGCTATAAAAGGGATTTGGACATAGGAAAAAAATCTTAATTTTAACATCTTAGACTCCTAAGACCTCATGGAGTCGAAATCTTTAGATAGAGAAATGAAGGAGCAACACAACTGAGTAGCGGGAAACGACGTTGTGAGGCTGGTTAGCTTCTAAGACAGGACTGAAAAATGTAGGGTGAATGTTGTAAGTAAGAGGCACTTGCATTTTCTGTAACCTTCCCCCTTATGAACACGAATAAATCTGTTTTGGATCATTATATTTATCTTATGTTTATTTCGCATTTTTTGAGGCTTTGAATGTGTTTGCTGATTTCTTTCCATTGATTCATGACCCTATTGTGAATATCTATATCTTTGTGTGAGTAATGTGTACCGTGCGTCTATAGTGACGGAACGAGATAGAGTTATCCGGACTATTTATGGAAGTGTAATGAACCGGCCCAATAATTCTAAGGCTAGAATATTGATAATTTTCATTGGGTTTAAATTATATTTAATGGACCATATTGCAAAAACCCACGAACAATAAATTATTGAGGTTGTATTTGGCTTAACAACTAGGTTAAATCTCATTTATTATTTATTGAACGAGATAGACTCATTTTAAAATTTAAAGATCGGCCATTAGAAATTTATTTCAATTTAAAATAATCACTGATTGAAGTCCCCTACCCAGTCTTAGTCACTTCTAATTCTACATTGAATGAACTACTAGATCATGTTTTTAAATTCAAACTCTCTTCTTGAATGATCATGACCGAGTCCAACTTGAGCTCGAACTCATTAGCATCCTATTCAAACAGTGATACAACTCCACAAATCATCTTCACATTAAAACTCTTTAACTGACTGACTTCACAAACTCTAAGCCATTCATGTCTCCACCTTCCACTAGGATTCATGCCCAAATAGAACTCTTTTACAATTCTACAAATTATCTTAACATTAAAACTTTTAAACCGACTCCTTATATAAACGCTCAGCCCCATGTACTTTACCTGTATCTCATTCCTCTTCAAGCCTAGTATAGTTTCTGCTTACCCAAAATCACGCAAAGCACCTCTAGTTCACTAGTATCCCTCGCATTTTCTGTCCATTCTAGTTCACATGATCGATTTCATGCCGGAAATATTGGATTAACAATACGAAGTAAGTAACATGATCATACCATTACACATATATACGGTAAAAGTCATGTCTTTTAAAGTATTATGCATGTACACCTTCTATTGGAAGTTCCATTTTATGTACCCATGTCATGATAAAATTATGAAAATCCATGATTTTACATAAAGAATTATGCATCAAAATATTTATACAAAGTCATGATTTTATGTGAGAGTTATGCATTAAAATACATGATTTTATGTGAAGAGTTATGCATCAAAAGATTTATAAAAAATCATGATTTTATGTTAAGAAACATGTATCATGACATTTAATGAAATATGCCAGTTCATTTGAAATCTATTATATGATAAGACACGATTTCATTTATGACAAGTATGATTATGATGAGGTATATATGACAAGATACGTAACGATCTATATTATGATATGAAGACGGTACCATATGTTATGGGTAAATTGCATTGCTAGGTTGTACATACTGGTAGTGCACCCAATGTGTCTTCCTTATGTATGAATTCCACAACTCGTAACCATGAGTGGAATGTTAGATTCTCTAACCCTAACTTATATGGGTCAGCAGTGGATACCGACCTATGACAAATGAAAAATAAGTTCATGTTATTTATGTATGTATTTATGAGTATGCATATTTTTTAAGAAACCTTATGTTTATTATGTTTACTGTATGACGTGTTGCTTATTGAGTATTAGACTCAATTTTTTGAATGTTTTTATTTTTTTTAACCACCCCAGATGAAGATATTTATGAGGATGGAACTGCGAGACAGGACTTGGTCAGGGAGGCAAGGCAGAGGCCTAGATAGTTTATATGTTATGCTCAATTTTATGATTTAAAGTTTAATAAGTTATTTTGATAAGCACATGAGACTTTATTATATCTAAATAAGTACTTACACGGACTCTCTTTTGAATTTTAAGTATTTAATAAAGATAGTATTACAAAGAACATTTGTACCTGGCACTTCGTTAGAAGTTTTTTTTTTTTTTTTAAAGTTCAAGTTTAGTAGCACATTGAATCTTTAAAAATTTAAAAATGACTTTATTGGGGAGTGGGGTGTTACAATTGATATCAGAGCCAAGTTGAAAGATTCTGTAGACTTTTCAAAATAAAAGAGAATACAACTTTTTGCAAAAAAAAAAAAAAAAAAAAAAAAAAAGCACTTTTTACAATGTAAAAGGAATTTAAAAAAAATAGGCCAAGGTTTCCGCAAGGCATGTCCTGCTCTACGGTAATTTTTTTAACTTTTACTATTATTAATGAAAATTAAGAATGATAAGTTTTAGATAAATGCATGTCAAAATGCACCTACTACGTGAAAGAGTTTTAGTGCATAAGAAAAGAACCTTTGGTTGTAAGATTGATGTTCCATTTTGTTTATGAGAAAATAGTCTTATATTTTGTAGAGTTTTATTTGAAGAAATTAAGAATGAATTTAGAGGGTTTGAAGTTATAACATAGATTTATGTATGATGCATGATATTTCATGATGCTTGGTGGTACTTTTATGTTCTATAGGTAATGCGATTCTATTGTCATACGAGTTGTAAGATTTAGGACCCGAACTTTGGAGAGTCTTAAATTACGATTTATTGAAGCTATTATTTTAGATGCAGAATTTTATTATTATTATTTCATGTGAAGAGTTTATTTATGTGGAGATCGTTATTTTCTATTATATTTTGAGTTAAAATAAATGTTGGGTGAATCTATCAATCCCATTGTTAAGGTTGATATTTGTTTAGACTTGAATTGAATTTATAGTGTATGATGGTTAACACGTAGCGTTCGAATGTGTACGCCTAAAGGATTAGTAAGGCATCATACCAAAATATGAATGATCAGAGTGTTGTAAATATTAGGTTCGACTAAATGATTGAGGAATAAAGAGACATGGAAAGCATGTGGCGGATAAGTATGTATGTTATTTGAGGTCTAGCAAATTCCGAGAACGAAATTTTTACAAGGAGAGGAGTTTGTAACAACTTGGCTCAATAATTCTAAGGTCAGAATGTTGATAATTTTCATTAGGTTTAAATTATATTTAATAGGCCATATTAGATAAACTTACGAGCAAAAAATTATTGAGATTGATTAGAAGTTTTAATTAGATTCAATAACTTGGTTAAATCTTATTTATTATTTATTGAACGAGTTAGACTCATTTTAGAATTTAAAGATCGACTAAATTTATTTCAATTTAAAATCATCACTGATTGAAGTCCCTTACCCAGCCTCAGTCAGTTCTAATCCTATATTGAATAAACTATTTGATCATGTTTTTAAATTTAAGTTCTCTTATTGAATGATTATGAATCCAACTTAAAGTCGAACTCGCCAGCATCTTATCCCAACAGGAATATAACTCTACAAGTCATATTCACATTAAAACTCTTTAATTGACTGCCTTCTCAAACTCTAATTCATGCACGTCTCTAACTTCCACTAGGATTCATGCCCTAATAGAACTATCTTACAATTCTACAAATCATCTTAACATTGAAACTCTTAAACTGACTCTTTATATAAACGTTCAACCCCATGCACTTTACATGTATGTTATTCCTCTTCAAGGCCCAATGTAGTTTCTACTTACCCAAAATCAAGCAGAGTACCTCTAGTTCGCTAGTATCCATCATATTTTCTCTCTCATTCTTGTTCACGTGATTAATTTTATGCCAAAAATATTGGATTAACGCTGCGACGTAAGTAGCATGATCATACCTTTACATGTATGTATGGTAAACGACATGTCTTTTATAAAGTATTATG
Source organism: Juglans microcarpa x Juglans regia (assembly GCF_004785595.1). NCBI lineage: Eukaryota > Viridiplantae > Streptophyta > Magnoliopsida > Fagales > Juglandaceae > Juglans > Juglans microcarpa x Juglans regia. The sequence continues at coordinate 22,908,647 of NC_054604.1, forward strand.
CATATAAGACTTTTATTGGAAGTTCATTTTTATGTACCCAAGTCATGATAAAATTATGAAAATCCATGATTTTATGTAAATAATTATGCATCAAAATATTTATACAAAGTCATGATTTTATGTAAGAGTTATGCATTAAAATACATGATTTTATGTGAAGAGTTATGTATCAAAAGGTTTATGAAAAATCTTGATTTTATGTGAAGAAACATGTATCACAATATTTTATAAAATATACGATTTCAATTGAAATCTATGATATTATAAGAACGATTTCATTTGAAAAAAATGACTTTATTGGGGAGTGGGATGTTACAGGGAGACATTGCCATGAGTTTCAAAGGGGTAGAATGATTCCCTATGAATGATTAAGGTGGGGTGGTATCTTGTTGGCCTCACATAGTAGTTGGGATGTAGAATCCCCTAGCGTATCACTTGTTAGTATATTTGAGTTGGTTGGCCACGTAGACATTCCCCAGTGCATGTAATACCCTACTCCTTCCTTCTTACGTACGTTTCTCTCTTCTGACGTACGTTCCGTCTTTATGACGTAAGCAAATCCCGATGGCAGAGATTATGTCAACTGTCTGCCCTTTCCATCTAACCGCTGCGAGCCTCGTCATGTATGCCGAACCACGATGGCGTGTTTCAAAAGATACTATGTGACTTCTAAGGCACGCCCAGTGTTTTAAATGTACTGGAAATATTTATAAGGAGTATTTTCAGTGTTATTGAACTAAGCTTGATTTTAAATACGACAATTATAATATTCTTGAAAAGCTCCAAAAATAATATAATTGTCAGAAATCATTTTAATAATATTATTAAAATGATTTCAACTATTTAAAATATTATGAGATTTAAATTATGTTGAAAGCTTTAATTAATTAAATGGTTTCATCATTTTAAATATATTAAATAAGACTTCATCATTTAGTAATGATGAAGAATATTATTTTATAAACTAAAGTTAGTTAAATAATATTCTACCTTAATTCCTTTAAGTGCTTTTAATTAAATTAGCGTTTACGCATTTTCAAATCAGTGTTTTAATATCTCAATGTTAGATCGTTTTGAGGATCCCCAGACGAAGGGACTAGATTAAATACCCATATCCCCTCTCTCTTTCCTTCACTTTTCCCCAGCCCTCTCTCTCCTTCCTCTCATTCGGCGTACATAGTACGCACTCTCTCTCACCGAAGCCTCCACTGCTCAGCCCGGCGCCGCCATGCATCGCCAGACCTCACTGCCGGCACCACTGGCACCGCCTCACTCCGGCGAGCTCAACCAGCCCAACCCCTCTCTCTCACACTCTCCCTTTCTCCCTTTCGGAAGTGTAAAGCCCGAATGGGCATGATGCCCATTCCACCGATGTGCGCCACCCAACGGCGCCACCACTCCCACAACAGCTTCCTCTGCCACCGGTCATCACCCTCCAGCAAACTCAGCCCCTCCCATGCAGCCACCTTCCTGGTAGCACACACGCACAAGAGACCTACGCACGGCTTCACCGTGCGCGGCACCCACGGCCACCAAGTGCCTCCCCTGGCCACCATAGCTTCTCCTCCACGTGACCCACGACCAGAAGCCTCCCTCCACCACACGGCTTCCTCCCCCTCACACGCACGGGTTTTACATCGTGCACTGCCACCCACGGTGTGTAACCCCACCTTCAGCCTCCTCAGGCCACCACCAAGCCAAGCCAACCACCCACGGCCTCGATCTGTCACCCATGCACGCACACTCTCTCTCACTCTCCCACGTCTTCTCCTCCATTGTGCGGCTAGATCTGCCGTTGTGAGCCACCATGGCGCCACCTCGACGACACCACGAGTTCCACTGCACCTCCCTTAGCTGAACCCGAGGTCCCAAACCACCACTTTATGTGGTGGGTAACCACTGTACGTGATGGATAGTCACTGCGCGTGGCTGACCGCCACTGTACATGGCTAGATTCGCCGTGTTACGCTCCTTGCCACCATCACAAGGCCTTCACGAGCCATTCCAAGACCACACTTAGCTATCCAAATGTCCAAACAGTCAACGTACGTGGGTTAGTCACCACTTACGACCTTTCCGACGTCATCGGCTGTGATGATCAGCGAGCAACGCACGAGTTATCCTGTCGATGGTATAACCCTCTATCTCTCGTTATTTATATTACATATTGATTAGTTGATTAGGTTGTGGACTGTGCTGTTAGTATTAGGGGAATGATTGTGTAGTATGGAGATGTGCTGTGTAGCGAAGTGATGGGCGTCTTATGATGTGTTGTGTTGTGAAGTGTTGGGCATTCTATGTAATGAAGTGTTGGGCTTATCTGTGTAGTGCGCTGTGAAGTATGGAGCGTAGTTGGGAATTGTGTTGTGCAGTGTTGTGGACTGTATGGTGTAGTGTGGCTGTGGAGTATGTGTTGTTTTGGTGTCGTGGCATGTGGAGTGGGAACAGTACACGCTGAGTGTACTTTGTGTGTGGCGTAGTGTGAGATAAAGAGAGTATATGTAAAATATACTCTTCTGGCGTATTGTGGAATGGGAAGAGTACACGTAGAGTGTACTCTGTATGGCGTGGTGTATGAAGGGAGTATACGTGGAGTGTACTTTATGTGATAGAATGATGCACCATATGGCAGGTATGTCATCATGGTGATGTGGCGTAACGTGTGTGAAGGGAATACACGAGAAGTGTATTCCATGTGGTAGAGTGATGCATCGTATGGCGGGTATGCCATATTGATGGTAGGTTGTCGCGTGTGAAAAGTGAGTATACGTGGAGTGTACTCTATGTGGCATAAGGTGTGTGAAGAGAGTACACGCGGAGTATACTCTATATGGTGGAGTAATGTACCATATGGCGAGTATGCCATAGTGGTGATGTGGCGTATGAAAATGGAGTATACGAGAAGTGTGCTCCATGTGGTGGAGTGATGCATCGTACGGCAGGTATGCCATATTGATGGTAGGTTGTCGCGTGTGAAAATGGAGTATACGTGGAGTGTACTCTCTATGGTAGAGAGATGCATCATATGGCAAGTATGCCATGATGGTGATAGGTTGTAGTGTGTATGAAGGGAGTATACGTGAAGTGTACTCCATGTGGTAGAGTGATGCACCATATGGCGGGTATGCCATAATGGTGATGTGGCGTAGTGTGTGAAGGGAGTATACGCGGAGTGTACTCCATATGGTAGAATGGTGCATCGTATGGCAGGTATGCCATATTGATGACAGGTTGTAGCGTGTTAAAAGTGAGTATATGTGGAGTGTACTCTGTATGGCATAACGTGTATGAAGAGAGTATACGTGGAGTGTATTCTATGTGGTGGAGAGATGCACCATATGACAAGTATGCCATAATGGTGATGGGTTGTAGTGTGTATGAAGGGAGTACACGAGAAGTGTACTCCATGTGGTGGAGTGATGCATTGTATGGCGGGTATGCCATATTGATGATAGGTTGTAGCATGTGAAAAGGGAGTAAATGTGAAATGTACTCCACGAGGCAGTGACACTCCGTGTGGCGTGTCGCAGAGAAAATGATGGTTGTGCAGTTGATGGGCGTAGAATGTGGTGAATAGTGTTGGGAATTGTGGAACAATGTCCCGAAGTAGTTATGGTGCAGCCTGTAGTCTGAGGTGACAAGTGTCACCATGATAGACTTATGGCTAGGAGTATGCGTGAAGTAGCAGAACAAGTATAAGAGTACGTAGTGGAAGCATGACTGGGCAACCACGTCACTTCGTGACGTGGTTCCTGACAGTCAAGCTTATGATGGATGAAGAGTTATTGTAGAAATGGTGTAGTAGGATCGTGACGAGATATCACGATGTGGCAGGAGTACGTGAGAAACCGTACTCGTGATAAGTTAAGGAATCGATGTAAGAATGACTTAGCGGGATGTCAGGTGACGTGACAAGGTCACGGTATAACTCGGGGGTAGTCTCAAGCTATATGACGTGACATAAGGCGTAAGGGTGAATGTAGTCTTGTCATGTTAAGTGTTGGGATGAACTGTTAAAAGGGATGGATAGCATGAAGAGTCATGCTAGCCGGATTAAGAGAAGGTTAGTATCGGAGTATGACAACGTGTCATATGTTAATATTAGGTGATGAAGGAGTAAAGTACATGTGTAATCTGGTTAGATACATGTGCCGGACGGATTCACCATATGTAATAGGTAATCTGTCATGAGCAAAGTTACACAGTGCTTAAGCCTCAGAGTTGGCTTAGAGCCGTGTGGCTTGTATGGATGGGAATGAGGATTTAGTATGGGCTAGGATGTATGGAGGTAGTGATGGGTGTATTGTTAGGATTGAGATGCATATCGGTCGGAATCATGGGTTGAATGTGGTTAGTAAGAAGAGTAAGACTAAGGTCTTAGTGTCTTAATCCTAAGGTGAATCATGGGTTCGCTTTAGTAGATGAGCACTCAAGGCAAGACGTTGAGTTAGAAGATGTGGTGATCGTAAGTGGTCCCCGAAGGTTTTAACATAATAAAGGGCACGTAAGTGCATGGGATAGAAGGAGAGTGTTCCAAGTATAGCGTAGTTCTATTTATAGTTTAAGTTGCTTATGTACTAGATAGAGAATGACGTTAAGGTTATGTATGCATGTAGGTTGCCAGCTGACACGTGCACGAATGGACTGCATGATATGCAAGTAGCATGGAGTCTAGGTAAGTGTTACGTTCATACTCTTATAAAGTCTTCTAAAATATAAAGAAAAGAAAACGAAATGCTTTTCCTCATGATGAATGATGAAATGAAATGAAAGACGTTTTACTGAAGAAAATGCTAAGTGTTCAAAGGTATACGTATGTACGGCCCTCCTTGGCAGCCCCTTTTACGCAACGAAAGTATTAATTGTACGCATGTGAATGGATGATTATACGTTGTATCTATTATATGTATTTTCTAAGAAAATCCATAAACTGATGAAAATGCATAAAATGTATGAAACTGATGCTTTTATGGATCCTACGAACCGCCGCTTTCATGTGCACCATGAGGTGATGCTCGTGGATGCCATGAGAGATGACGTTCAAGGTGATGCTTATGGATGCCACGAAAGCTGACGTTTAAGCCCATGTATGTTTTAATGACGTTTTCCACGAACGAACTGTTAAATGAAAGATATGACTGAAATGAACCGAAACATGAAAGACAATTTTTGGGCTTACGCCCCAAACGATGTTTTCTCATGAAAAGAAATACTTTTTCATGAAACGAAATGTTTTCTCATGAAGTGACTGTTAAAGGAAAGAAAGAACTGAATGAAAGCTCCAGCTCTTTAGAGCTGACATGAATGAATGAAAGCTCCAGCTCTTTAGAGTTGATATGAATGAAAGAATGAAAAGCAAAGAAAGGCATGAAATGTATGAAGATACGTAACGGCCACATGAATGAATGAAAAGGGTACCAATGAATGGGCAGATTGCAACGCCGGGTAAGTAGTACTGGTAGTGCACCCAGTGCTGCCCCCTGACTGAAAAAAGATTCCCAACCAGTGGCCACGGGTGGAGTCCGGGTCCAAAGGAAGACCGCTAACCCCAACACACGGGGCGTAACAGTGTGTACTGGCCTATAAAAGTGATAAGAAATAATGCATGTATGGATGTATGCACGTATGCACATAACACACCAACGCACGAACTTTTAAGAAATGAAGGCACTGACGGGGGAAACGTTTTTCTAAAAGAAAATCCCGTCCAGTGACGTTTTCGAATGAACGCACTTATACAAGAATGCATCGCATTCTTGTAGAAATGAAGGCACTGACGGGGGAAACGTTTTACGAAAAGAAAGTCCATTTTCAAAGGAAAAACCCCGTCCAGTGACGTTTTCAAAAGAACGCACGTATGTACGTAAACACGTAAGTATAGTATGTATGAATGATGAATGCATGAATGAAAACCTATGCTGTTATATTTTAACCGTATGAAGTAATGCTTACGAGTCTTCGACTCATTTTAGTTTTTATGCATGTCCCTTCCCCCTCACAGGGACGGAATGAGAAGTACGCATCGGGACAGACACGGCCATGGGGAAGAGCACGGAAGTCTAGGTATGGGTTTTAATCGTACGAGAGACCCCTTTATTGTAAGATTAATGTTTTCCGCTGTAAATATTTTTTATTGTAAAATCACTTTTTATTTTATAAACGTAGAGTCTTGCACCCTGGGAAGAAAGCAAAAAATTTTAAATCGAACGGTAATTCTCGTCGTCCTTTATCAAAATATTTTATAAAAAGTCTCATCACAAGGACGGGCATTATAGTGCAACATGTTATCTCTATGTGAAAGTCGACCTGTGTTGGGGTACAGGCGAGTTGGCTTGCACCATGTCGATCATGTAGTAGGGATTTCCTTGACCTTGAGCTGTGGAGCAACTCATCTCCTGTTTGCCCATTAGGTGACATATGTCTGTGTGATGAGTATCTAGCTGATGAACCTCTGTGTGTTAGTAGTTGTATCTGTGAAACCAATATGACCAATAGATTTGACCAACTAGAGCGACAGGTGATTTCTTGCCTAATTAATACTCATGCTTTAAAGAACAATGTGTAAGAGAGTAACCCATTGTCATGTTTTAAGGACCCATGTGTCTATACCTTAGAAGGTGATTCCTTGCCAAAGCATCCATACATGCGTCCCCTCATTGTTTACATGAACTGTTCATTGCATCTTCAGTAGATTAGCTCTCATTTGCAGTTTTTACCATGGCTGCCTAAACTACCTATGGTTTCACTCTTGGAATCATAGACATTGATGCTGAATTAGAACCAGGAGTGATGCTCGAGGAGGAAAAGCCAACCCCGCCCAAACCCTGAAGACAAAGGCCTGTCTCTATTATAGGAGCCATGCATTATTTAAGTTGTACTTGCTTTTCTAGAAAGAGTCAAAGAGGCGACCAACTGTTTTCGCTATGCCACCTATTAGACAATAAACATACCATTTTGGTTGTATGTGTTAATATTTGTTTGGAATGAAAGGAATTGCTTCTGAAATAAGTTTTAGACTTCTGGTACTACAAGGTCTAGTTTACCAACCAAACCTCTATTTTTTCGCTGCGATCTTATACCTGGAACCTCGCCAGGGCCTTTACACAAGGGACGGGGCGCTACATTACCCCTTATATTTAATTTTATCATTTTTATTCACAGCGATTGGTATGACATATTTTTAAGCAATTTAAGAGGTTAATCACTTAAATAGAATGCTACATTAAATTCACTTATACATCAGCTAATATGACATAGAATGATAAAGCTCACATGAAAAGTAACATTTTCTAAGAATTGATAATTAACATATAATTAATTAGAAGTCTTAATTTTCATTATCAAGGCATGCCATTATGATTAACGTCGAGGGCAAACCAAAGGTGGCCAAGAGGAAGTAAATTACTTCTTTGCCCGTGACTACACATGCCTATCAGACTGAAAGCGAGGTGCCCTTGCCCTGCCTTATAAGAAAAGGGCTCTCAACATTGTAGCCTACAAAAAAACTCTTTTCTTTCAACTTTTTTTTTTTTCTTTTAATTCCAAGCATCACCAACTGACAAAGAGTATTGACAAGTAACCCATTACGTTTTTAAAGTTGCGGAGAATAATGATTCTATTGAGCCTCAACCAAATTCTAAGTGAGCTCGAGAAATACTTTAGCGAGCATATGATCTATGGACATAAAAATATAAATAAAAACTTAATTTTATATTTTTTAGATGAGATTTATTTTTGTGTTAAATTATTATTAATTTTGTTAGCTATATTCTTTATATTCGTAATCGAATTGTTTTCCTAATGAAAAAAAAAAAATTAAATGGGACTGAGATCTATCCCGGCCCTTCACCTTAAATGGGATTGGTCACCGAAAGTACATTAGGTGGCCCAGTGAGTGAATTCACCTCTAACTGTGGAGCATACCAAGACCCACGCCGCATTAAATATCCGGATACGCACAATTAGAAGACACGCCTGTATCAATGTAAGCATGCAAGGAATTTAGCGGAGTTACCTCATTAAATGTGGTAGCATGGCCCTTTGGGAAGTGGATAGGGACATACAGGCCACTGGAGGAGTACGGCTACTAGACTCGGAAAGGAGGATATAAGTAACAGAAGGAAGAGAGCGAAGGTATGTTTGACTTCCCCTTTTTTCTAAGTTAGCCGTAATTCATTTTTCTTACTAATTTAGGCATTGGAGGCTCCCCTTAGCCAAAGGGGGCCAATTGAGTTCAGGCATCTCATCTTATTAGCTGATGTCTTCACTGCAAAGGGAAACTTCATCCCAAGTGTGCAAAACACATCATCAACAGTATACTCTAAGTGAAATTGAAACCCAATGCAAGAGGCAGTGAGATCACTTATTCTTTTGACATTTAAGATTTATTAATGAGCCATTGCAGGAGATGGTTTACACTCCTCTTGCAATCCAATGCATGTTTACAAGTGATTAATGGAGAATAATGGTTGAGGACTCATAATATGAAGAAAGTATCCTCTACCAGAGTTTACATCACAATCTACGAAGACTTGAAAATGTGTAGTCTATTTTACTAAAATATTATTACAATATATGCCATTTACTGATACAAATGTGTATCCCAACAAAATCATAGTGAAAAGCCCACTATTGTGAAACACAATGTCTGGAAGATAGAAAAAAAATGCAAACCTATTCTCAAACCCATACAAAAATACAAATATCTATATATGATGAAATAGTGAAATTAGAGCCTATTATGTAGAAATTCATGTGATGATTTAGACCAAAACGTCCCTCTACAAATCCCATGTTAGACTCAAATGCCTTTGTTATAGATGGTGATCCGACCAAAGTGCCTACTTGAGTTAGGCTAAAATGTCTCTGCCACATATCCAAATTGACTAAAATGCCCATATAACAAATCGAATTAGACATAACAACCATAATCTAAATAAAACCACCTAACAACCAAAAATCTCTAGAACCAGCTTCATTTTCAACTTCTCTCGCACTCCCTACTCTCCATCTACCCTATTCTTGTTCTTCATTCTTCTATTTGTTCTCTTTTCCTTCTACTTCAGAATTCTTCTTTTCTAAAGAAATTGCATAACCATATTTTGTTAATCAACCATGGCGTCACCCACAACAAAGATGGAGAACCGCGTCGATGTGACTGGATCTAACCACGATGCAACTCGCAACCAGGGTAAAGATGGAAATATGTAGAAATTTTTGCATTAGAGACCCACGGCGCTGCCATTGTTGTTGGTTTGAGAGGTAGATTTCTTATTGGGTATTTTTGCCATCAGCTTGATAGTTCTACGATTGAGATTCTTTAAGGGTATTTGTACTATCGACTTGATGGTTTTGAGATGGGGCACAAGCACTCTATTGGGATGTGAGTAAAGTGATCGCCCCTAGGTGTGAGAAGTTGTTTCTACCACATAATCCCAAGATCTATTCAAAAAATTTGATTGGGGATTAGATACTTGATTAGGTAGGCTTTACATGCTTGAAAGTCAACCTCCCACGTAAACATTAGATCCAAAGGAGTTGGTACAACTTGCCCGGGCTCCATGGCCACCAGGCATAATTCTCGAGCATTTAATGTGAGCAAAGTGCTCTCCTCGAGATCAGGATGTTGTTGCTCGCCCCAGGTGGCGAGCACTTTTGCAAACATTACTTCATTTATTTTTTTTGAATGCTCACTCTTGGAGGAGCACTTTCCTTGGAGCTAGTACTATTTGCTCAACCTCCTATGGGGGTCGGATAATTTTGCTCGCCCTTCGAGTTGCGAGCACTATTGCTCACCTGGAAGTGTGAGCACTTGCCTTGCTGGGGCATGGGCAAAAGTACCTTGCTCACCCCTGCGGGACAAGCACTTCTTCAGTGTTGTTTCTCGCCTAGGATTCGAGTGATTCACTTGCCCTTTGGGATGAGAGATTTACTTGCCCTCTAGGGTGCTAAGCACTATTTATCAACATAGTGCTCGCCCACAAGGGTGCTAGACACTTTTGATCAACATAGTCATCACCTGGATCAAGCACTTCCGATGACCCTAGAGATGATCACTTTTTCATGCCCCCACTGGGCAAGCATGATTTGCTTACCTAGGATACTAGCTATTGTTGCTCGTCCCAATGCGAACATTGGATATGAGCACGCTTTGATCGCCATGGGTGCAAGCACTCTTCACTCGCCCCCGGGGTTCAGTCACCCTGCGCTTGCCTTGTTGGCCAGCACTTTTGGCTGCCCCGTGGGATGAAAGCTTTGCTTGCCCTATGGGGTTTGAGTGCTTTTGATCAACACAGTGCTCGCCCATGAGGGTGACAAACATTTTTGTTCAACATACTGCTTGCCTGGGGATGAGGCAAACTCTTTTGCTTGTCTTGGTCGCATTGCTTGCCCTCAGGGATAGGTTTATTTTTCTGTCCTACCATCAATTTTTCTTTTGAGCATTATTCTTCAGAGCTTTATTTGTCTGTCCTACTATCATTTTTCCGTCCTGCCTTCATTTGTCCTTCCAAGCTTCATTTTTTGTCCAAGTTTCATTTTCCATCCTAAGTTTATTTCTCAGTCCAAGGTTCATTTTTCCATTCTATTATCATTTTTTGCCCCACCTTCATTTTTCCGTCATAGGTTTATTTTTCTCTCTTAGGTTCATTTCTCCCTCATACTTTCATTTTTTCTGTCCAACATTCAATTTCCTTGGTACACGCCACGAGGGTGGTGACCACGTTTACTCAACATAGTCGTTGGACCTACCTTTTTTGCATGTTGTGTTCGCCCAAGTGGCGAAATATATTGCAGCCCCGAGTTCGAGCACTTTTGCTCGAGTTTTAGAGTGCGGGCACTTCTAATCAACATTGTGCTCGCTCGGAGCAAGCACTTTTAGTGGCCTTCGGGACGAACACTTTTTCTCGCCACTCCCTCAGGTGAGCACTTTTAGCCCCTAGTCGAACTTTCATGCTCTTTCATTGTTGCTCGCCCTGAGGTTCAAGCACTATTTACTCGCCTAGGGTGCAGACACACCTATGTGAACACTCCTTGCTCATTGAGCAGTTTTGATCGCCCATGGGTCCGAGCACTTGCCTGCCATGGTGTTTTGAAAACATAACTTATTGTTTTTTTTTTTTTCCTTCAAGTTTCAAATAATTTTTATAGGGGCAATCAGGCATGTGTCTTGCACGTGCCCTCTTACTAGTCAAATGTAAAAATGTAAACAACCAAGCATATATGCTCTAAACAAAAGTAGGAAAAACATAAATTTGCAGCCTAGAAAACTATTTCACCTTCTTACTGAATTAATTGACTGTCTGTATCACATTCTCAATGTTGAACTTGGGCCAATTACCCTTACAATTGAGAGAGGAGTTTTGAATAAGATGACCTTTTCATTTTTCATTTTTCTTTTATATTGAAAAGTAATACTTGTGGTATTTTTTAGACGGATGTTAGTGATAAACACCATGGAGGTTTTGATGCAAACGTTGATAGTGGGTGGAGCTACTCACCTTCTCATGGGTTATTTGCCTGATGTTTAAGACCCACTTGTGGAGGTACACTCAGACCACCTTGCCCTCACAATCATTGTAGGTTTTGCGCACCACTTGGATTTTGCCGTACCTATACACTAGCATTTACCGGATGTTGTATTCACTCCTTAGGTCGCTCATGAGCATGCGCTTCACACTTGACCATATCATGAAGTGATCCTTCTAGTTCTTGCAACGAGAGTTATAGACTCTAGGATTGTATTTTATCTTCATTCTCGAAACAACAGGAACAATTGGGAGAGCTAAAAATTTGCCATGGACAAACGACATAAAATGTAAGCCTAAATCACAAAGACAGATAATTGAGGTAAAAAAAAGTCATTAAACCCAAACGGAAGTGCTCACAGCCTAGATAGTTGGAAATTGAAAGCAAAGAAAATCTCTACTTTGCTCAGCTTGACTATAACCCTAAACCTGATTTGCCCACTCTGAAATCTGAACCTGCAAGTCTAAATCCTGCTTGAATAATATCCCATCTCTTCTTTAAGCCCCTCTCATTTGCATCTATAACCGTTAATTCAAGGGCAATCTCAAACTTCAGGGTTGGATGAAAAAACCCATCAGAAAGGAGATGAGAAGCTTGGTCAACAAAAGGGGAGATGGATGAGAAAGTAATTTTGTTCATGGGCCATAATGTTTTTAACTGGTTTTTTTTAAACACATCACAAACATTTCATTACTTGATCAGTAACATCAGCATATACAAAAGGATAAATGTTCAAGGATACATCCTCTAGAACTATTACATCATCATGTAACAATAAAAGCTCCTTTTGCCAAGTGATGGGCCACCTGGTTTGCATGTTCTTATATGAGTGAAAGACCAATCCTAGAAAGATAAACAATAACTGTTTAATTTCTGAAATGATATGTGTCTCATTGTCTACAGCTACTCTTTCTCACCATAAGCCGCATCAACAGTAGTAGAGCATTTCCTTCAAAAGCCACTAGTGTAAATCCCAGGTCCAGACAAAAGCACACGCTAAGAAAAGCTCTCCAAGCTTCAACATTCTTAGGCCTAATTTGTTTTCACAATCATTCTTATCTTATCTTATTTAATCATTACAATTTTTTTAAATTTTCACATAAAATAAAATAAACAATTCAATTTTTTCAAATCTCAAAATAAAAATAATATTAAAAAAATATATTCTAATAATATTTTATTTAATTTTTAACTTTTATCTTAACTCATCCCATCTTAAAAGCAAATGAGACCTTAGGTGTGAAAAAAAGTCAACCAAGGTAATTGTTTGCAAGCCAGTACTTGTCCCTTGTCATCTCTGATCACCTTCCTAGCACCAATCTTACCAAGTTCCTTTGCTATAGCTATATCTCAATTAGCCTTCACAAAACCCTTGCTTGGCACCTGCCATTTAAGAAATGTTAGCGATCGGTCCATAACAGGAGAAAGAGAGTGTTGCAGATCTTGAAATTCTACAAGATGTTTCTTTGCTTGAGCAATTAACTGTAAAGGGTGATTAAAAGAATTTCTGAAGACGAGAGAATTTCTTCTAAACCAGATGCTACGGGCTATACACAGCATAAGATCCTTGTCTTCCGTGGATAACCTCTGCTGAAAATGCATGCATAACTGCTGAAAGGTCAGATTTTGTAGAGATGGTTTTTGGAGGATTATACAACAACTACCCCACACATCCTGTGTAGAATGACTCTTCCACAATATATGTTCTATGGTTTCAGCCTCTAAATAGACAGCTGGATTCTTCCAATACCTTTTGTTTATAAAGATTCCAACATGTAGGTGAAAGGTTGTTACGTGCCTTCCAGACAAAAGTTTTAACATTAATAGGAAGGAAAATGCTAAATAGCTTCCTGATTTTGTCTTCTCAATTAGATCGCTTGTGTATTTTAATTTTTTATTTATTTTTTTAATAGTTAAGAAAGTAATTATTAGTAAATGTGTCTTTTTTAAATATTTAAATATATTTAAAAAAGTAATTTAAAAGTTGAGTTTGGATGTTAGATTCAGCTGAACTCAGTTGAATTTAGAAACCAAACGCAGAATAGAAAGAAAAAATCATTGAAATTTATATGAATCAATAAAGCTATAAAAAAAATTATGTAGTTTACAATCAATTAGTTCTTTGTAGTAAGAAAGTGTTCATTTAATAAGGAAAGAGGCTAGTCGAACTGCCGAATTAGTTCTATTTACGCCTCAATAAATAATTAAAGAAAAAGCCCCTTGCCTTTCCCAGCGTTTTAAACCCAAAATAACGAAACAACAACAAACAAAACACAACATTAAAAAAAGAAAAAGAACCGAAAATCACGGATTCACGAGGACAAGAAGGAATGGATACTCTGTAAAACCTTTCGATTTTCGTCTCCTCGGTGGCGACGAAACCTGCTACATTGTTCGGTATTGGATCCGATCCTATCCCACAGATATCCAGAAAGCTAACGAACGAATCTGAATTCCCATTAGATCTCGGGAATTTTTAGTGAGGCTTTTTTCTTTGTTTCTGATTCCGTTTCAGCTCCAAGCTCACACCCTTTCCCGCTTTTGTTTGAATCCGCATTGAATGCGGATTGCGGCGTTTGTGATTCCCTACGGATCTGATTGGAGCTTCGACAGAAACTGCATTGGTTGAGTCTTCCGGGAAATTTTCTGCCAATTTTACAAGAAGATAAGCTTTCTTTCGGAGGCTGAATTTTTGAGATGGATCCTTTATCCACAATTAGCGAAGAGCTAGCCGATATCAACGGACAGATCGGTGACATCTTTCGAGCATTATCGTAAGGATCACGATTTTCTTTCTTTATTGTGCTTAGATATCTTCTATGAGATTGTTGGGGAATTTATAGGTTGATTTATCTAATGTGAAACTGGTGGTGTCCCCGCCTCTTTTTTTTTTTTCACAATATTGGTATTCAAAGCCTCTGCTAAACTTGTTTCGTTGCTTAATGTTATTGCATTTCGCAGCTAGTAGCCTAGTATTCCCTTAGTTATGGATGAAAGCCTAGCTTTCTGAACCATACCATTTTGGGGATTTTCAGACACAATATGTATGCTCATGTCTGATTGTTTCGTATAATGTGATTCTCTCAGAAATGGCTTTCAGAAGTTGGAGAAGGTTAAGGACTCCAATAGGCAAAGTAGGCAGTTGGAAGAACTCACGGAAAAGATGCGCGAATGTAAGAGGTATTCGACAAAGGACACCCCCCCCCCCCCCCTCTCTCTCTCTCTATTCTTATCCGTAGATTTTGTATGTAAAAATTATGAGCAGCATGTAGACGCTCTATTGTTAATCTACTAACATCCAGTCTTCTATTTTTATTTGTTTAGTGAAGTTGTGTTTTTTGGGATAACGGAGTTAATGATTACATATTTGTCGTGGAAGGAAAGTAATGCAATGAACTTAATACTAATAATGTCTAAGGGCCAGGTGATTCTTGACCTCTGAAGATCATGAACAATGGTTGAATGATTTAAAAGTTTTGGATAATTGAATCTGTGAGGTTTTATTGATTGTACTTTTGAATTAGATACTGCTGATTGGATGTTTTCAAGTCCATTTGTGCGGGGGTATGTCACCTGATAAGCTTTAAGGCAGCCGTCCAATTGAAATAAGTTATTAGAAGTAACAGAGACCCAATTCAAAATTTGATTGTTCTGTTCAATTCCCTGATCTGTATTTATTTGGTTGTCATCTTTATCTTCCTATACCAGGATCTCACCATAAGCGTATTGCAGAAATAAAATTGGTGGGCTATAAAAATGAAGGTACTAAGAGGTTTTGGTAGTCACGAGATTAAAAATGTCTGACTGCAAGTTCCTATGCTATGAATGTCCTGTTATCATCTGTAAAAAATGCCTAAGCACTTTACCGTGTTAAGATCAAAAGATCATGGTAATTTTAATATAATGTTGGATGCTTAGTTTCTGGCCAAATGCAATGTTGTACTTTACTAGTTGATGCTTGAAAGTTGCACAAAGCTGGACATCTAAGATAAGTGTCTTATATAATGCTGTTGCTGCTGCTCTGTGTGTGTATGAGTTTGTGTCTGCATTTTCTTTTTTCCAATGGTCTTTGGATCAAATGGCATCACCTCCCATCTTAGATTGTTCATGGGCTGAATCCCATTTGGGTGCTTGAGTTGTACTTATCAATAAAAGAAAGTGTTTTCCCTTCCCTTTCCATTCCTTGTGAGTTTTTCTTTTCTTGGTCAGTGGTCAGAAAGACTCATTCAGCTTGTCTTCTCAGGCTTATCAAGGAGTTTGACAGAGAAGTCAAGGACTTGGAGAGTAGAAATGATCCAGGCACTAATAAGATGCTGAGTGAGAAAAAACAGTCGATGGTGGGTTGTTATCTTAATTTTTATTGGGCCTATGATAATCTGCATATGTACCATGTGGTGCACACTGATTGTTTCCAAGTTGCTGATTGATGTTAATACTTTATGCAGATCAAAGAGTTGAATTCATACGTTGCTCTTAAAAAGCAGTAAGTTAACATCATTCATAATTTACTGTTATTTAGTTCTCAAAGCAGCAAAAGATAATTCCATGCATCTTAAATATATCTGAATGTCATATACTCTACTTTTTGGCCATGTTCTTTTCTTAATATCAGGTTTCTTTTTATACATTTTGTTGCTTCCTCTGTACCAAATTGAGTGTCACACCCTTCTTTGTGTTTGTGTATGTGATCTTTCAATCAAGTGTCAACCTGTAAAAAGTATAAAGCATCAGAATTTCCACTTTATTGGTAACTAAGATGCTAATATTGTTAAACCACTACAATATATTGATGTGTCGTTGTATTGAGCTTCTTAAATTTTCTACTTTCTCAGACACGAGACAGAATTCAGAACATTGTGGCAATAGCCATATCATTTTAAAGCACTGTTCTAAGTTACCCTTATATGATATAACTTCCACCGGTTGGGAAATGATTATTTTCTCTAATTAAAAGTGAGGATGGCACTATGTTGAAAGAAATGAAGAAAAGTAGTCTAAGATGGCTTGGTCTTGGACAAAAGTACTTCATAAATGCAGTGTTAAGAAATAGTGATTTGATCATATGGAAGGAATACAAAAGAATTAGAGTGAGGCAACAAACAAATTTAGTAGTAGTGAAGAAGAACGTGATAAACACAGGTGATGGAGATCATGATGTAGATAGGACAGTAGAGAAAAAAGATACATGTATTCAACCTTAATCATTTTGCACTAAAGCTGGGTTTAGTTGAGTTTGGATGAAGTCTATATTAGACGAGTCAAGATACTGGATTGTATGGAGGCCAACTTGCTTATTAATTTGAAAACTGTCAACTATTGAAAGATGATAATGTTTTTGCATGATGTGTTTGATGACACTCATTTGCTCATGTGCGTAGTGTGATAATTTGGTTTGTTTATAAATCATTTGCATCACTGAGAAGTGAGAACTAGTTCTATGCTTTTGATTTCTTTTAGGAATTATTTTCATCTCATTTTGGATACAGATATGCAGCCAATCTTGATAACAAGCGAATTGATCTCTTTGATGGGGGCACTGAAGGATATGGGGAGGAAAATGTCATGCTAGCTTCCTGTAAGTTTACATCCTTTTCACCAGCATGCTAATTTTGATTGATGCTTCTACTACTCTTGGCTGTGTTCTATGCTGAAATAAGAGTTTGTTATGGGTATGTCCCTACTGCTCATGCCTTTTTGTATACAAGGCATGCAGATTAAAGGATACCTGCTTAACTAATTTCTGTTTGGTTGTCGATTTGTACTGGAATTTTGTCTTCTATAAATATTTACAAGTAAAAAGATGCCAGATTTTAGGTACCTGACAAGTGAACTTGCTTTGGGTGGTTACTTCAGTGATCGATTCCAATTTTAAAAATTTTGATTGGATGCATTACAGTACCTTGGTTGGCTGCAATCTATTGTACAAGTAACTCTTTTAACCTCTCATTACTTGGCGAATTTGTTGAATTTAATCTTTTCAGAGGGATAAATCTATCATTAATAGTTTTAAATACACATCTCTACATATGCAGTGAGTACACACATCTATTCATACATATGAAAAATAAAGATGGTAATGGTAATTTGACAATGTCACTTTCTCATTGGCATGGTGAAACCAGTGTAATAGTAACATCGGATTGCTGTTTTATATGATCGGAAAAATTGTGGATTGCTGTGCAACTGTAATGTTTAATTGGAGTACATGTATGTATTCAAGAGCAATCAATGCCTAATTTTAAATTCAAATGTACTGTAAAATTTGATTTAATGCGGTAAACAATTCTCCAATATGAAGTATAATGGATGCTGAGATAGATGCTATATGTTTTGCAGCCATGACAAATCAACAGCTAGTAGATAGTGGAAACCGGATGATGGATGAGACTGATCAAGTCATTGAGAGGTCAAAGAAGGTTTGATTATCCCCGAAGACAATTTTCTTGTGAAAATACCATGACCATATGTTGTTCTAATACTTGTCTATTTGTTACGAGAAGGTTACAGACGTCAGATTATATCTTGTAGTTCTAGAACATACTAGCGCTGTTTAGTCTTCCTTGAATATCACTTGAACTAGTTTGTATCAAGACCTGAACAAATTATGGAATATTATTTAGCTAATGGACATCAAATACACCCTTCTCCCAACAAAACAAAGAAATGGAAAGAATAAAATTATCCTGTGGAATGCACGTTTTGCACGCTCATATTACCAGGTTCTTTTCAAATTATGAATCTTGTTTTGCTAATTGACATCAAATACAATCCCCAACATGGAATAAAAAGAAAAAGGAAGGCATAAGATGATCCTGACAGTAAAGATTGATGAAAAATAGGACATGTGGCACAATCTGGATTGTCATGTTGTGATTGAGGGTGCAAATTATAAAAAAAGTGGTAGTTTGGTAGTTGAAATTGAAAAAAGGGTGATAGAGTGTGAAATGTAATTTCCACAAATATTTTTACCGTTTTGACAGTTTGAAATTATTGCGAAGAAAGTAATGAATCTGTGTTTGTAACAGGTTGTTCATGAAACCATCAATGTTGGAACTGAGACGGCAGCAGCACTAAAGGCTCAGGTCTGTAATATGTCAGTTTTAAAGAAAATGGATGTTGCAACACTTTATTAGGTCATAATGAATTTACTCTCTCTCTCTCTCTCTCTTCCCTTCCTCCCTCCCTCCCCTAAAGCATGTGCATGCGTGCACATACCAAACATGCACAAACACAGTTTCTCACCATGTTTCATTTAAATGTTTCAAAAACTCCCAATGCCACTGGAACTAAGGATATTTATTACTTTTTATGTAGACTGACCAAATGAGTCGGATTGTTAATGAGCTGGATTCTATTCATTTCTCGATCAAGAAAGCTTCTCAACTTGTGAAGGAACTCGGTAGGCAGGTCAATCTCCTTTTTCTGACTTTTTCAAATATTGAGTGCCAGTTTTATTTTTATTTGTTTTCCTTGGTAGATATTGAATATTAGTTGTTGCTTACCTCAATTATCATTAGGTTGCAACTGATCGGTGTATAATGGCATTACTCTTCCTTATTGTTGTTGGAGTCGTAGCCATCATTATTGTTAAGGTAACATCTCATTTTTTTTTTTTTTTTTGGCAGTCTCTGCTGCTGTAAAAAACCCATTATCTTCTTTTATAACAAAAAAGAAAAAGAAAAAGAAGAATCCATTAATTTGTGAAACAACTGGCAATATAATATTTAGCAGTTTGCATTGCCCCCATCTATTGATTTGCTCAAATGTCCATTTATTTTTTCTATTTTAATGAATTCTCCACTTCTATATTTCAGATTGTAAACCCAAACAACAAGGACATCCGGGATATTCCTGGATTAGCCCCGCCAGCAATGACTCGCAGATTACTTTGGAATGCTAGTTGAAAAGGGATTATTTTATGAGGTTGAAGATGGTTTTTCCTTGTGATTGGATGGAACATCAGTTGGCGAAACTCATTATAGAGATCTGTTGTGGTTGATTTCTGAAGTTATTTATAGGAAAACTTTCCCATGAGTTAGGCCAACTTTTCTGAGTGATAGTCTGGTGAATTATTAGGTTTAATTTGAAGTGGTCCTTCTGATTATATCTTCTACCCCGACTGAAAAATAATTCATAGTTAAGGGAGTCTCAAAATGTGTAGATTATGTCGATTCATACCATTTATTGCCACGCTTTTTTTCTTTTTTTATCTTTTTATGGGAATGTATTGTCACACTTGTAAAATACTTGCCCTGCGCTTCTTTATTTGTTTGTTTCTTTTTATTATTATTATTATTATTATTATTATTATTATTATTATCAATTGTTTATTTGGCAATATCATATGCAGCATTGAATGTTTCTCATTATTTATTTATTAGGCAATACCATATGCAGCATTCAATGTTATTTATTTGGAATGGTTGATAATCTGATGGTGGGCTTGAGTACTCATGGCTACAGACCCCACTTTTGAGTACAGAACTTCAATGGAAGGGGAATGTCAGATTAAGGCAGGAGCCCTATGCGTTGCAATTCGATCTAAAAATGAACCAGGGGACTGAATATCCCAGTATTAATGCATCTTATATAAATAAAGAATTTGAGATTCTCGATTTGTTCATGGTTCACTACTCGGGCGTCAAAACTATTGTGCTTAATGTAACTATGTTCAATAGAGTTTGGCATCAAATTGACATTCATGGATTGGCCGATATGTCTAAACGACTCGGCCGGTCCCATGTTGACACCTTGCGTTTCAAACACAAGAGCTTTCAAATGTTCTTTATGATGCATTAGCTAGTAGGACATGCCAATATTCCATATGCAAAAGTTTGGCTTCAAATCAATATATGGAACTCTTTCTTTTCCTACAATATTTATGGGATGCTTTAAGACAGACATGTATGCAGAAAGCATTTCTATTGTTTTAAAAAATGCAGTACAATGATGTCAAGTAAATCAAATTCAAAACTGGTTATAAGGAATAGATGAGAAGAGAAATTACATTTTATTTTGTGAGAAGGAAATGAAATTACAAATTATATGTCAAAACGAGCAAGCTAATTCATTTTCTAATTTTTTTAGTTTTTTTTCTCCGCACGATCTTATAAATCGATTGTGTTACCGTAAACCCAACGAATACAAAGAAGAGAAGCACTGGGGAGCGGTTGGGCTGTTTAAATTAGAAGAGCAACCCTCTGATGAGATGGTGACATGTAAGAAAAAACACAACACGGAAATGCAACCTTACCACATAGAATCACTGCAAGTGCTTCCTCATTCCCGTGTTTTCTCTTCCTCATTTCAAACAAGCCAAACTCTTTTGCGTTGTTGACATCATCGCCGGCTCTTTGCACCACCACCAATCCCACCGCCGTAGACCAAGCTCAATTCTATTGCCACCATCTCAATCAGATGCCGACTCCATTGCCTAGCTTCGTTTTGCAATGTCTCCTTGCAAAGTGATGGAATTCTTGGTTTCATAGAAGAGGCAAAGTGTATCACCCTAATACGTGATTTCAGAACAATTGAAAATTAAACTAATTTCTCAAATAAGGTAACAACAAAGAAATCTAATATATACTTAAAACAAAAACAGGCCCAGAGACCTTCATAAATAATACAATCCTGGGTTCATTGGGTCAGTAAAAAAGGATGGACTTTCAAAACCAGTTAACTATGATTTTTAGGGAATAATACTAATGCATTCCTCTTAAATGTAGCTGCAAAATACACCCATAGTTTCAGCTTACTTAAGCAAAACTATAATTTGCCCAATACATTCAAAATAAACATGAAACATTCCAAATATAAAAGCTTATCAGTTGTAAAAGCTTCTATTTTATATAAGAATGTTGGGGAAATTAACACAGCAGAAGGAATAAAAGTGAAAATAAAAGAGTACACCAACGCACTTAGTTACACCAAGAATTTAACGTGGTACAGCAACTGTCTACATCCACAGAAAAAAGCTTCACTAATAAATAGTGGAACCCAAGAAAATATTACAGAGGAGGAGGATCACACTCCACTCAACTCAACTCTCTTATTTTCTCTTAGAACTCTCCGGGCTCTCTCTTTTCTTTTCTTCTTGGGTGTGTCTGAGGCTCTCACTGGGAGCCTCAATTTATAGGCGAATATCAGTATCGCCTCACATATGAATGCATTTATTTGCATTCAATAGGTAACTACTGGGCGTTAGGCGCTGAGCGTTGAGAGTTGAGCGCTGAGCAGTCAACAATGACTGCTCAGGGCATGGACTTCAACAATTCTCCCCCTCCATGCCCATTTACCTATATGCTATCAATCACAGCTATGTCTCTGCATAGCTCAAGCTTCTCACTTGTAACCACATTCGTCAGCATGTCCGTTGAATTCTCTTTCGTATGGATCTTCACAAGCTTCAACAGTTGTTGTTCCATCGCTTCGCGTATCCAATGATAGCGGATGTCAATATGCTTGGTGCGGGAATGATACATTGAAATCTTGCTCAAGTCTAGAGCACTTTGACTATCACAATGTACCTTGTAGTCTTCTTAACTAACCCCTAATTCTTGGAGAAAACGTTTCATCCACATCATCGCTTTCCCAGCTTCTGTTGCGGCAATGTATTCAGCGTCTGTTGTATATAAAGCAACACTTCTTCAATTTGGACTGCCAAAAGACAGCTCTTCCTGCAAAGGTGAAGAGAAATCCCGAAGTAGATTTCCTGCTATCCAGATCTCCTGCCATATCTTAATCTATATAGCCTTCCAAAACTGGTTTAACTCCCCCAAAACACTAGCACATCTTCGATGTACCTTTTAGGTACCTGAAAATCGACTTGACTGCTTCCCAATGATCCCTTCCTAGATTTGAAAGGAATCTGCTCGCCATGCCTACAACATGAGCAATATCTAGTCTGGTACAAACCATTGCATACATCAAGATTCCTACTACTGAAGAGTAGGGGACTGCTTCCATTTCTTCAATCTCTTTCTTTGAATAAGGACACGAGCTCTTGCTCAACTTGAAATGGTTTGCAAATGGAGTATTGACTGACTTAGCATCTCCCATGTTGAAACGTCTGATGACCTGTTCAACATATTTTTGTTGTGATAGCCACACCCTTTTGGCTTTCCTATCACGAACAATCTTCAAGCCCAAAATTTGTTGTGCTGGGTCTAAGTCTTTTATGTCAAAGGATTTGGATAGTTCCTTTTTTAGTTTATTAATCATGGACCTATCCTCACCAACGATTAACATATCATTAACGCAAAGAAGGAGTATGACAAACTTGTCATCCTGGAATCTTCGAACATAGACACACTGATCCACAACAAGTCTCTTATAACCATGACTCATCATAAATGAGTCGAACTTCTTGTACTATTGCCTCGGCGCTTGCTTGAGGTCATAAAGACTCTTATTTAGCTTGCAGACTAAGTGATCTTTCCTTGGAGCTTTAAACCCTTCTGGTTGCTTCATATAGATTTCCTCCTCCAAATCTCCATGGAAAAAGGCTATTTTCATATCCATCTGTTCGAGTTCCAAATTCAAGCTGGCTACCAATCTGGATTGACATCATTTTCACCACCGGAGAAAATATCTCATCAAAGTCGATTCCTTTCTTCTGCTGGAATCCTTTAACAACCAATCTGGCCTTGTGCTTTATCAGCTTTCCTTGGCCTTTTTTTTTTTCAGCTTGAACACCCATTTGTTCTTTAGGGCTTTCTTTCATTCAGGAAGTTTCACCAACTCATAAGTCTGATTTTTCTGCAAAGAACTCATCTCTTCTTGCATTGCCTGCACCCATAGGCTTCTATCAGTATGAGTTTGAACTTCTTGGAAGTTCTTCGGCTCCCCCTCATCAATAAGCAGAATATAGTATGATTCTGGATATCTCCTCGATGAAATCAATAGGCTGCCTCTTGCCGATCTTCTTGGTTGAGCTTCATCAACCAAAAGAGGTTCATCACCATCTAACCCTTGTGGTGGTACACCAGCTGCTGGTGGAGAGGGTTCTTGCTCCCCCTCCTCGACACCCTGCGCTTCTTCTTTTGCTTCTGGATCTCGATCCTACATATCCTCATTATCTGTGGCGAACTGTAATGGTGCAGGACCTGGAGGTTAGGAACTAAGCTTTACTGACATTGAGGAAGTTTCAGTTCCTATGTGCTGGTTTTCATGGAACACAATGTCCCTACTTCTGACAATTCTCTTTATCACTAGATACCATAACTTGTATCCGAATTCTTTATCTCCATATCCAACAAAGATACATGGAGTTGACTTGATATCGAGCTTTTGTCTCAGCTCCTTGGATACGTGTGCAAAGGCTTTGCACCCAAACACTCTCAAGTGAGAGTAAGAGACATATTTTCCAGACTAAACCTTCTTAGGAACTTCAAATTTCAGTGGTACAGAAGGTGATCTGTTAATCAGGTAACAGGCAGCACGAACAACTTCACCCTAGAATGGCTTTGGTAACTTGGCCATACTGAGTATGTATCTTGTTCTTTCCATGATGGTGTGATTCATTCTTTCGGCTACACCATTGTGCTAAGGGGTATATGGGACCGTCTTCTCATGTCGAATACCGTGATCAGCGCAGTATGCAGCAAACCTTTTGGAAATATATTCTCCTCTATTGTCTGTTCGTAGGCACTTCAACTTCTTTATTGTCTCTCTTTCCACTAGGGTGTGGAAATTCTTGAAGTGCTTGAAGACCTGATCCTTTGACATATGCCCAGACCTTTCATGAAGCATCATCAATGAATGTCATGAAATATTTGTTACCTCTCAATGATTCTTCTTCCATGGGACCACATACATCAGAGTATACCAGACTCAACAATTCTGATCTTCTCTTCTTAGAGGAATTAAACGAGACTCTGCGTTGTTTACCAAAAAAACAGTATTCGCAAGGGTTTAACGTTGTTCCTTTGGCAACTTTGATGAGTGCCTTCTTCACAAGCGTATCTAACCCTTTTTCACCCATGTGTCCGAGTCTCTTGTGCCATAGATTCGGTGATGCCTCATCTTCCACTGCATTGAGACTATCAGAACCGATCTTCACATGGGTCTTGTACAACGTACTGCAAATATGTCCTTGGGCGACAACCATGGCATCTTGTGACAGCTTCCAAGTGCCATTGTTGAAGTAGCTGTCATTGCCTTGTCGATCAAGGGTTGTTCTCGAAATCAGGTTGAGGCAAAGGTTAGGAATGTGTCGAACATCTTTCAACACCATGGTGCAACCAACGTTGGTTTTTATCTTCACTTCACCAACTCCCACGATCTTCGAGGAACTGGCATTCCCCATCCTTACTGTACCAAAGTCGCCTACTTTGTACGTAGTGAAAAATTCACTATGGGAAGTGGCGTAGTATGATGCTGCTGTGTCTACCACCCACTCAACATCATAGCTTGCAATGTGCAAATACATCTCATCACTGGTGGAGAGTATTGCCATATTTCCGGAAATAGTGACAAGGGTTTCATCATCTTCTTTCTTCAGCTTACTACTTTGACCTTGTTCCCTTAAAAACTTACAGCAGTTTTTCCTCATGTGGTCTTCTTTGCCACAATGGTAACACTTCATGTTACCCATCTGTTGGTTCCTATTACTGTTGGACCTTCCGCGTGGTTGAGACTTCCCTCTGTTTCTACCTCCACTTCTCCATCTATCATTACCTTAAAGCCTTTCTCTACTCTTGGTGACAAGGACATGAGATTGATTCATGCTCGTCTCCTTTCATCTGGCCTCCTCATTGAACAAGGCATCCTTAACCATCGTCATGGTAAGTTTACCATCTGGAGTAGAGTTACTTAGGGAGACCACTAACGTCTCTCAACTGTCTAGTAATGAACTGAGAAATAGCAGGGCTTGTTCGTCATTGCCAAGATTCAGCTTGATGGACCCGAGCTGATTAACTAGGTTTTGAAACTAGCTAGTGTGCTCGGCAACAGAGGTGTCGCTCTTCAACTTCAAGTTAACAAGCCGTCTCATCAAAAGGGCCTTGTTTCGAGCAGTTTTAGCTTGATACATATCCTCCAACTTTTTCCAGAGGTTATATGCATCTGTCTCTTGGGTCACGTGGTGAAAGACACTATGGTCAATCCATTGCCTGATCTGACCGATAATCTTCTTGTGCATCTTTTTCCACACTTAATCCGTAACTTCATTTGGCTTATTCCCTTCATCTTCCAAGGGATCAGACAGATCTTTACGGTTAAAGAGATCGTCCATCCAAGGTCTCCAAAGACTGTAGTTTGAGGCAGTCAGCTTTATCATAGCGCCTGATGCTGAATCCTCCATGGATTTAGACTGATTCTAAATACAAAATGCAAGTATAGGATCTTCAAGGTAGAATATAGCAAAACAGACAACATCGTTGTGTCCGGAATGCCTGATTTTGTTGGAAATGAGTCTTGTTTCGTCAAAATTGGACTCAGATAGCACAAGGAATGAGCAAAAGAACCAAAACAGGAACTCTGTCGTGCGTGCAGAGCGTGCAACACGAAAAACGCGTATGCGCGTGTACATCAGCACCGAAATCTCTGAAGCACATGGGATTCAAGCGCTAGGAACCTCTGGAGTGTGTGCAGAGAGTGGATGCACATGGTTTTCACACGCTAGGCACCTCTGGAGTGCGTGGAGGAGCCTGGGTTTCATGCGCTCGACTCTCCCTTGGGCGCGTGTAATGCGTGCAGAGTGGGCTCACTCTTCGATCTTCAGGAGGCGCGTGGAGGAGCGTGCAGCCTCCGTTCAGCCTCTGGTTTTCACCGCTTTCCTTGCCTCGATGAGATGAACACAGTGATTTACTCAAATTTGCAAACTGAGCAACACACTAAAAATGAGTTTTTTATTAAAAAAAAAAACTCATTCCAACAATCGCTCTGATATCACTTGTTAGAAAAATCAACACAGCGGAAGGACTAAAAGTGGAAATAAAATAGTACATCCACACACTCAGTGACACCAAGAATTTAGCATGGTTCGGCAACTGCCTACATCTACAGAAAAGAGCTTCACTAATAAATAGTAGAATACAAGAAAATATTACAGAGGAGGAGGATCACACTCCACTCCACTCAACTCAACTCTCTTCTTTTCTCTTAGAACTCTCCGGGCTCTCTCTCTCTTTTCTTTTCTTCTTGGGTGTGTCTGAAGCTCTCACCAGGAGCCTCAATTTATAGGCGAATATCAATATCGCCTCACGTATGAATGCATTTATTTGCATTCAATAGGTAACTGCTGGGCGTTGGGCGCTGGGTGCTGAGCGCTGAGCGCTAATGACTACTCAAGGCATGGACTTCAACAAAGAACTCATATTTTTTTACTCTGTTTTCATGAAAAGCTAACAGAAAAATCTCCCAAACATAAATCGATATCAGTCATGAATTATCGATTCGAGCTCTATCCACATCAAAATTCATCAAGATTCGTCACCGTCTGGGTCGAGCTTCGTCCTTGCCACTGTATGGGTCAAGCGCCGTCAGGGATGAGTGTGGGGTGGCATTCCGTTTGGGTTGGGATCTCCTTGAAGACGAAGGAGTGAGGATTTCATTTGTGTTTGGTTTGGGTTGTTGATTAGGTATATGCTAGTGCATAGTAAACATTAGTAATTTTCTACGTGTTACCATATTATTGGAGGGCTGCTATTCTAATATTAATAGCCCGACCGCTCCCTAGTTTTTCTCTACAAAGAAATGGACTAGAAACCTAAAAAGAAACAACAATTAAACCTAACAACAGCAACAACTACAAATAACAACATTAACGAAAATTGAGAAAAAAACACAAGAGCCATCAATACCAAATATCAACATAAAAGCCAACAGATATACTGTGTAAATCAAATAATTCTTCAAAAATAGAAAAAAATATGAGCAACCGCGTACGATCTAATAAATCAATTTCAAATCGTCCGAGAGAGCGAGAGAGAGAGAGATACACCAAGGAACAAATGGTTTTGATTGGCATGGAACAACCCTGTTTTTGACAGACAATAGAAGGGATTTTGAGGCTGCGTTTAGATGTTGAATTGAGTTGAGTTGAATTTAGATGAAAGTTGAAAGTTAAATAAAATATTGTTAGAATATTATTTTTTAATATTATTATTATTTTAAATTTGAAAAAGTTGAATTGTTTATTATATTTTGTGTTGAAATTTGAAAAAGTTATAATGATTAGATAAGATGAATTGAGATGGATTTAAGATACAAACTGCCTTATCTTCTTGACTCTCTATGAAACCGCGAAGAAACACGCCTTACTCGAGAAGCTTCTTTGTAAGATAGGTTTGTGACCGTTTGTCATTGTGCGCGCGAGGTAGTGCCTCATGGGGCTCGCTAAACTCCAGCCATCCGATATACAGATCTCGTCGTGGTTTGCAATAGGGGTCTCCCTCCATGTTTTAACAAGGCCCATCAATGTTGAAGGCTGGACTATTAATAGTACGCCAAGCCCATTTAAATGGGTAATAAGTTATAACCTAAATGCAAGATGCCAAACATTTATTTATTTTTAATATATTTGAGGGATGAGGGTTTCGAACTCCAAACTTTTATTTTAGAGGCTGTGGATTATGCCAATTAGGTTACAGGCCTTTGACAAACCACAAACATTTACGATACTAGAAAATCCATATCAATTTTTGGAAAGCTTATTTATCGAACCCAACAAACAAACCTAAAAATAATTGTAATGATTATATGAGATGGGATGTGATGAGATTATATGAGATAGTTTGAACTGTGTAATCAAACCAATCCTAATAGAGTAACATTTTCTTCCGGCAAATAATTTTTTATTTTATTTTTTCCATTTATAAATAAAAAAAATGATGAAAAATGCATGGCATGCAGTAGACATTAATAGGTTTGAAATCGGCTTGAAAATTGAAACCGATAATTGTGTGTTTGTACCTACCGTTGTATGTATGTATGTATGTATGCTGAAAGTGTGTCATTCAACTGCCAATGAGGCTTAAAATAAAAAAATAAAACCCATCAAGCTTAGCAACTTGGGCCCACGACAGGCGATGGTCTGGGAGGGGTTGGTGGATCCCCCAATGTCATTCAATTGTCATATTTACAAAATAAGTATCGCACATTTTAAAAAAAAAAAAAATAAGAATAAATATAAAACTCACAATAAAAATATAGACTTCACTTATTTAAAAAAATATATGGCGCTTTATAGCTAAAATTTAGACAAAGAAAAATGATAGTATAATTTTCAAATATGCTCACCAAATATGTTTATTTATATATTTTTAATTTTTTTAATGATTAAAAAAGTGACTATTAATGAATTTATATTTTTTTTAATAATTAGATATGTTTAAAAAATACTAAAAAGAGAAAGAAAAATGCGCACTATCATTCTCTAAATTTGTAGAGACCTGTAGCATTGTCTAATATTATTATTCTTAAACTAATTAAATTTTTCTACTAATCATTTATTTAGTAAGAGAAAAAAATATAATATATAATGTGCGGAAATGATAATAAAATTTTTGAAAATAAATAACTTTTTCAAAAAAAAATAAGACTATTGGAGAAGTAAATAAAATAATAAAAATTAATATTTTAATAATTTAGATAATTCTACGTTCAAATGACTGACTTCTTCCTTATCTAAAATTTGGCATCCCAATGTCAAGGCAATTGTATTTAATGGCTTGTTGTGAGGTAAATGCCAAAGTCAAAGTCGAGAAATAGTAACACAAATTATATAGAAATAAATATGAAAAATGATCTGCTCAATAAATAAAAGCAAGGTAAAAACATTTACCTTTTAAATAGAACATATATTTTTACACACAATTTATGTATTTAGAACTTATAATTAGAATTACTCAATAAATAAAAAGTCGAAACTTTTGGAGAAAAAGAAAGTCTGTCTGACACGTGATAAATTGACAACATCTTAATTTTTCGCTAAAAGAACTAATGATCGAATCTCCTTTTTATATATTAAAAAAAAAATCAGCAGAAAAAAAGCAAAAACTACCAATTTTTGTTTTTATTTATCAGGTGTTTAGCACTTTTAAAAAATAAAACAAAAAAATAAGGAAATAAACTTGTGGGGTTCATATATGAGCAAATATTTTTCTTGGATTCCCTCTCCATCTTTTCAATCGATTAATCCAAGCTACCTCCAAATTAGTCTTCAAAACACAGTACAACTATCACATCCCAACCCAAAGATTTACAAATCTGATTATTAGAAGAATCTTTGAAATTGTGGGAGAGATCTATTTTTTTTAATATGATTAATGGTGTTAGATTAATAAAAAAAATGAGTTAATTATATATAGCCTAACATTGCTAATCTTATTATTATTATTTTTTTTCAACCATGGAAGTGGAGATAATTGGATACAGATGGATAAAGAGGTGGGAACACAAAGTGGTAGTTTTGACGACTTGAATGTGGGCAGATAAGCTTTAAAAATATGGGTCCTCCAACAAGAAAACCTTGTTTTTGGGTCACAACCTCGTCAAACTGATGTCCTCTCTATGTCATCAATGGTTTACAGATGATATCACAAACTTGAGGCTATTTTTCAGATTTCAATTTATAAGACAATCAATATTACAAAGCCATCAATAATAAATATGAATATATGTCTAGAATTATAATTTTAACAATAAAAATATAAACATATTGAAAAATATCAATATTACAATCTAATAATAATAAAATTGTAATTTTAAAATAAAATTTAAACGGATTATTACAAGTTGATTTTGGGTCAAGTGGATTGACCTGTTATTGACTCATTTATTAATCGTATATTAACGGATCAATCTATTTTAATCCGAGCCAATTATATCAAACTCAAACATGCTAATTTTATATTGTATTCATGTTAAATTCACAGATCGTGTTACATATTGATACGCTTACTTTTCATTCATATTATACCATAATGATATTACGTTTCACGGTTATCTATCATAATTAGATCAGTTCTTGTTTTTAAATTAATAAATTTAATACATAAAAGCACATTAATACATTAAAATAAAAAAATATATAGAATTATTACTTGTATACAACTTCAATACTAATGTTAAAAAATAATTTTTTCCGTTCTTTTGATCCGTTGAATGATATATCATGTGTTTGAATTAAAGTGAAAAAACTATTATCTTACTACTAATTGTGTTAAAGTTGTGTATAAGTTATAATCGTATCATTGGTCTCATATACAAATAAAATGAAAATATAGTCTATAACATTTTGTAAAAGATTTTGTTACTCATCATTTCTGCACAATACACATTATATTTATTTTTATTTTTTAAAATTTATTTATTTTATTCTTTTTAAATTAATTAAATTCTTTTACTCATCAACTATATACCACATATTTGATAAAAAAATAATTATATATGATGCATAGTATAAAAATAATGAGTAAAATATTTCTTTGACAAAGAGTCGAATAGATGCATATGAAAAAGAAGATAGAGAGATGAAATTACGCGGCAAGCCGTTTTGCTTTGTCACATCATTCACACTTAAACCTTCCGTAATGGTTGGGGGCATGCATGTGTGGGGACAAGAAGAAAACCCAATTGGCTTTTGCTTTTCTCAAGTTGATCAGATATTGTTGTTTGGTTTGTTCTGTGAAACCGCGTGCGTTGGCCCAACCGCTTGTGTTTTGGTTGAGAAAAATGTACATCTTCTTTCGTGCGCATTAAACAAATTAAATTAAGCAAAAAACA
This sequence comes from Juglans microcarpa x Juglans regia, assembly GCF_004785595.1. Classification (NCBI taxonomy): domain Eukaryota; kingdom Viridiplantae; phylum Streptophyta; class Magnoliopsida; order Fagales; family Juglandaceae; genus Juglans; species Juglans microcarpa x Juglans regia. Next base: position 22,939,901 of record NC_054604.1, read on the forward strand.
ACAATAGAATTGTCCTTAAATAATTGCTTATCATGCATGTTAACCAATATCAATTTATTAAATATCACAGCTAGCTTAAGTTTTGGTTAAGAAAAGTCTAATTAGAACATACACTCTTCCAAGGGCATTGAACAACCAACGAGAAGTATTATAGTTACAAACAGATTTTACAAAAGTAAATTTATAAACTAACATGATTTCATATGATAAGTTAGATACACTTTACAATAAAAGTAACTTTACAACTTTTGGATGTATATAAGAAAACATCTAACTCATACTAGAGAGCTCCTAATGATCCAAAAATGCGTAAAAATTATAAATTTATCCAAAATACACCAAGGCCCAAATTGGAATAGAACATACCTCCCCAACCCCAACTCTTTGTTTCCCATAAGACTATACTCCACCCGAAACTCCCTTTATGAAAACGTCTTCATAATGCCCTCCATTTAGTCTTCCCTCGATTTGAGCTACCTTCCTTAGCGTCGTAGTTGATTGTCCAAGAAAGACGCTTTAACTTCCTGCTTTTCTTAAAACTTGATTTGGTTTCAAGCAAATGACCCACCTCAATCGCAGTAGGTAGTGCTTTAAATTGGTCTTCACATCCTCCATATGAAAGCCCTAAAATATTATGCAAAACTCAATCCAATGGTGAGCCTGCTATATTTTTTATCAGAGGAAGAGAAACCAAAGGAACAACATTATCCCCAGACACAGTTCCCAAATGCACTCCTGACCCTAGACATTCCTTCTCACATGGCACCAATGACAAAATCCATAATTTTCTCCTCGCCATATTTTGCATTCAAATCCCGAACCTCCTCAACAGTTATATTGTTGCTATCACCATTAAAGGTTCCTTTACCTCCAACATAGGTGTCGTCATTCCATCGACGAGGACATTGCTTGTAAGTGCTCCATCCCTGAACAATCTTTTCTGTGCCACTTTGTCAGACCATGCTGCTCTCTCAGGAGGCTTAGAACAAGTAGGGGAAGCACTACCTTCTGTTACCCCATTTTCATCTTCTAAAAGAGGCTCGTATGCTTTTTCCAAAGTACTCAAAATCCTGGAAAGATCCCCATCTTCAACTAAAACTGAACCCTAGAAAAAGGTACCGACCGCATTTGTAAATGGTGATTGAGGGTAGTCAGATAGCAAGCTATCGATGTCCTGAGTGATATCGGCGTGAACAGTGATGCCGTCATTCGACGACCCTATCTGTGACGGAGTCGAAATGCCCTTTTCCAGTGCCCTTGAGACCTTCAAACCTATAGGATCTACCCCCTGTCCCCCTCGTCCGTTTTCAACCCACCACCCAAATCCATGACTAGGTCCAGCGTCGTATCCATTTTAATCATAAGATCTCTTACGTACTTCATAACTCTCGTTAATTGAGCTCTGACAGCCCACAAGAGCCCCTCCTCCACTTCTCCCACCCTTAAACACCCAATAGAGGTAGCCATTGCACCCTGTAACACATGGTGCTTACCTTCCACTTCTCCCAGTGTCACCTAACAACCTTTATCTCTTACAAGTGCATTACCTTTTCCTTCCGCTGGGGAGCTATTCTCTACCGGACTACCCGTCGGTGACCTCAACACTGAGGCACATGAGGCACCTTTGACTGAGGAAGGCCTTCCCATTGTCTTGGCATCAACAATGTCCCATCTGTTTGCATACTTCAAAACAGTGGCTTTGGACCCAGTGACACTTCAAATGGAAAGCAGAAAACCTCTCCATTTGATGCCATTTGCACCTTCCGGGATCACCAACAAATATTTCCTCATTCCATTATGAAAATATGAGAGTTGTAGAAAATTGCCCCTTGTGTTAAGAGTGGGGCTACTATGCCGCTCCATCTTTACTGCTAGGCGTACCGCCCAGCGTTTTTTTTTTTCCTTTTTCTTTTCACATTTTTTTAATACATTTAAATATTTTTAAAAAATAAAAAAATACATCAATACACTTAAAATCATTTCCTTAATCACTAAGTAAAAAAAAAAAAAAAAAAATTGACCAGTGGTCAAATGAGGGAGGCAAAGTAGCTTTTCTCTTGTGTTAATATGATGTTGAATGATAAGAACTTTATTACCCATCATTAGCTCCCTGAAGAACCCCTTATGATAGATGAGTTCTAAACAATCCTCTATCCCCTTAGCCACCCATAAAGCTGTACGAGAAAAGATGTTATGGAACTACACCAGATCTAAACGGACCAAAGGTTCTACACCGGAGGGAGGACTGATGTCGGAGTGCCCTTAGAGGAGTTGTCAGAACCCGTCGATCTTGTCTGTGGCGGTGGTAAAGGCACAAGTTCGATGGTCGATGTTGCCTCTAAGAGATTGATGCCACCGAGAATCTCGTCAATTTAGCCCTAGAGAAAGACAGAGAGAGAACCCTGAGGACTGATGTCAGAGTGCCCTTAGAGGAGTTGTCGAAGCCTGTCGGTCTTGCCTGTGGTGGTGGCGGGGTGCCTTAGGGTTTGGGTGGAGGATGACAACGGGGTTTGGGTGCCTTTAGTTGGTTTCCTTTAACTTTATAATATAATATATCACATCAAAGCACATCAGTTTGTGAATTTACTTTTATAATATCTTTTTACGACCAAAACATTTCTCATAACAAAATTGTCTGACTAAGAGGGTGGGTGTCTCTTGTGTTAGTCAGGAGATAGTATTTTGGAGATTTTCTGGAAATTCATGATATACATGTTAACACATATACTAATTTAATAAAAAAAAAAATCAGTAAATGAATTTATGAACATTAATGTATGCCCCTTTGATCTTACCATTCATGCATGGGTCACATTTAACCACTCACATATATATTATATATATTAGTATTTAAGAACCTACCTTTGTTTTAGATAGAAAATTAGTTACCATGATCCATGCCATCCAATATTCATTTGAAACCACCCCATGCAGAGTCAACCCTCTGATTCATGTCTCCTCATAATGTACGTACTAGCTGCTTCATTTTATATTATATTTAAATTATTGAAATCTTTATTTTATCAAGGCTCATCCACCAATAATTTCTATGACGCACTTCACTTCAGAGTTAGAGAAATATAATAATAATAATAATAATAATAATAATAATAATAATAAACAAAGAATTTCGGTCCATGCCAGGATGGATGCAACAATTCAGACCTGCCCTCTTTACCATAGGAAAAATGAAATTAATCATCATTATTACAAGTTGAAGATCAGCATGCACGTGGAAAGCTGAGCTCTCCCCTCACCATTACGGATTAAAATATCAATCAGTGCTACTACTAAATTTTCAACCCCCCACCTTCCATGCTCAAACTCTGACAATAAATAATTGCGACTCAATCCTATTATTCATTGGTCATAGATTTTAGCTTTTTATTATAATAATATAAAAATAATTATTTTTTATTAAAATAAATATATTCTCGTCATAATTTTTAAAATTTTTGTTAAAAAAACTAACAATAAAATAGCGAATTCGAAAGCTAATGGGATATTATTTTCGATCAAAATTTTGAATACCGTTTCGGTGATTATTTTAATTAAAGTATTGGAACAAAATATTTCGATATCGATATTGTTTTGAGATAATCTATATATAAATAAATAAATTATATATATATAAATTATATTTTAAAATAATATCAATGTAAGTCTTAAAAAGTTAAAACATATATTTATAAAACTCAATAATATTTATAAGTGCTCAATCTAACTATTAAAAAAATAATTACTCATTTTCATTATAAAAATGAGAGTAGAAATTTGACTTTCAATTTTCAAGAAAAAGAGATTAAAATAAGTTAAGAAAATAATCTTTAAATATGAAAATTGAATTAAAAATGACAAAAATATATTAAAAATATAAAATTTTGACCAGCACACTAAAACCCAACCGGTACGTCACTATTAACCGAAACATACCGAAATAGTCTATATTTGACACAGTACAAAACACCTATCTTCTTTGTACCGATTAATAGCCCGACACGGTAATTGACACGGTTTTCAAAACCTTGTTCTCGATTCTAAAAAAATTATGTTTACCAACACTGAATGACACGATTAATTATACAAAAATCAGCTTAATTAGCATGTTCCGATGGTATGTATCCTAGTACGTACCTAATCTTGAGAGCAACGAGAGTGAATTTAGTATAAGATAAAAGAACCTCTTAGGTTATAAAATTTGTATATTTTTTGGAACACGGATATAACTATTTTTAAATCTAATTATTTATTTCGAGATTATCCTTTGAGATATATGGAGTGGACCACTCTATGTGAACTCATTTTGTTAGGGTGGCATGTTTAGATACTTGAGTTTCTTAGAATTTTATAAATAATAATAAAATAGTTTGAATGAATATGTTTGATTGAATTTTGATAAAAAAAATATAAAGATGAATAAAAATATTATAAAGTTAAATTTTTAATATTATTTTTATTTTAAAATTTGTATTGATTATTGTGTTTAGAAAATAATTAGGTAATAATAATTAGATAAAAAATAAAAAATAAAAAATTAAAAAATATTTTGTATTAAAGTGATATTTAGAATTCAACATGTTCTTAGATAATTTGAGATAAGTTTATTTAATATTTTTAATTTATTTTTATTTGAGGTGAAACGAAGAAATTTTAAGTTATGTTTGTTGTTAGAGTGATCAGTTCAATCTATCTTAAACTAAATATAGATGAGATTCATTATTTTTTTAATTTTTTATAAAAAAATTAAACTCATATAAATTTATTTTATACATTCAAACACGACAAAATTTATAAAAATATTATTATTTATAAATCAACTCAACTTACAAACTTCTTTAGAAATAAAAACTCCGAATTCCCCATGGAGATTAGGAAGGACTGATGCCAACGAAAACGGAGCCGTGGCGTGAGGTTTATTTAATGAGAAATTGGAATTATTCAAAAGCCTCACCTAAATTCGTTGAGCAGAGTCAACCTACAGGTAGGGGACGAGTGATGGAAAAAATGGTACTAAATTTACCTTTATTTTTGTTTTTTGAACCAGGTACTCGTCTGGTCTGTCATATTTGAGGTTTACCCAACGATCCAACACTAGGTCTAGTTTGGATGATGACAAGACTTTATTATCAAATATCTTATTATTATTTTTATCTTATTTGTTTTATTATTCAATATTTTATAATTATTATTTTTATTATTATTCACAGAATATCTTAAAAAAGAAAAAAAAAAAAGTGCCGAAGCAGACAACATCCAAAACGCGCTATGCAGAGGATTCAATGAAAACGAGGAGAGAGGGATGTTGGAGAGGTTGAAAGGTCTTGCTCTGGTCTTTGCCTTTGTAGAACACTTGGTCCACTTCCGTCGCTTTCAGTCTCACCTTTTTTCCGTTTCATACACGACGCTCTCTCTCTCTCTTCTGTGGACATGGTTATAAAATATTTTACTCATTTAACTTCGTCATCTCATTTTATATTTCCCATTTCGTAAACAGCACGGCTTTTCAAATTTCCATTCAGCTATTGAGTTGGTTCCGGCTGTTTTATCTCTCGTTTGTCTATTCATATGCTACAACCTGTCTTTCTTGGTTTTTTGTCTATTCACACCTTGTATTAAGCTTATCTTGTAGAGTTTTTCTTCTTTTCTTTATAATTTGCGAGTTTTTCCTTCGTCTTGCATCTGTAGGAGGTCCAATATTATTGCTACCTGCTACTTTCCCTTGTTTCCTTTCTGGGTTTTCCTTTATCTTCTCTGTTCCCATCCATTTCAGCCTCCAAATTTAGCACTCGCTCTCTCGCGTCATAAAATATCCTTTAATTGGCTGACTCTTTGGATGAGGACACCAGTAATATTGCTACAACAGTTCGGATTCGGCATTTGATTAAACAAGCTAAAAAAAATGAAGTGTTTCTTCGCCTTCAAGGACAAACTCAAGAACCAGAGAAGATCAAGATCCGCTCCAGAGTTGCAAAGCAAAAGTAAATCAGATAGTTCGGCTGTAAAGCGAGGCACCAAGTCATCCAGTTCATTACCATCGCCACGGAGCATACCGGAATTGTACAAAGCAAGGGAGCAAAAGTTGAGAGTTTTCACTTACAACGAGCTGAGGGAGGCAACGAATGGTTTCAACAGGTTGCTAAAGATTGGAGAAGGTGGTTTTGGGAGTGTGTATAAAGGCACTATTAAGCCTTCGGATGGTCAAGGCGATCCAATTGTGGTTGCCATAAAAAAGCTTAACACGAAAGGCTTGCAGGTACTGGCTTTACCAACTTTCTTAATAACTGCAGTTGTAATTTTTTTTGGCTTAAGAAATTGAATTTTTCATAATTTACTACTAGGTAATAAGAAATACGTCAATTTGCTGCCGCATTTTGTTCTTAAGATAATTAAGACCTGACAAAAAGAATTGAACTTGAATGAACCACTAAAGGTGACATGTTAATATGGGTATCAAGGTTAACAGATTCCGCGGCCTTTTGGCTTTCCCCTTTGTAATTAGGGAAAAAAAATGTTATGTTCTCCATACGTGTAGTTAACTTAAAGATCAATGGTGGTGAACTCTGGTTTTGGGATTTATGCTGCTATGCAGTGTTGGTTATGTATGAGTCAGGGAAAAATTGCTAACATGAGCGAATCAGTTGGAAAGCCTGTGTTAATGACCTAATATTGGGCTAATTAACCTATAACGCATGAAAAAATGTTTGGCTGTCTTCTTTTAATCAGTTATGGATGTTGCGATTTACATAAGACTAATTTGTTCTGGAGAGTGTGTTGAATGAGGCAGGAATTCAGTGTTAATACAGAATTCAGTAAGATTAGAGAAGCAAAGTTCTGTACTGAGGAAAAACATATTGATTTAGACTAAGCTTTCAATCAATATTCACATACCAAAAAAAAAGGGCTTTGCAATAGTCAAATGCCCCTAGCTGGATGATTGATGAACAAAGTTGATTGTTAGATGTCAATTTCTAGCTGTTGGTGTATACTCTGGTGTGGATTTTTAATCGTACTGGGATATGCAAAGAGGAAGTAGGTGAGTTGAAGCTTCAAGAATTTGGTAAAATCTGATCTTTTGCTTCAGAAGTTTGATTCAAGGTAGAACTTTAAGGAAGCAATCTGATGCCATTGCTTTCTTTGGGCCATGAAGTATGGCATAGAGCTTTTTCCCCTGTTGATTTCTGCATTCCCTAAAATTTAGCATGGCATGCAATGGTTATGGTAGATTTGCTACAAATTGCAGCAACTGTAACTTCATAACCATCAGAAACTTGAGTTTCTGCTGAGAGATGATCCCCTAAAACCAAGTGAATATATAACTTCAATATTTTTCTTTTAATATCATGATGCTGTTAAAATTAGTTGAATTTTTTTCTCATTGTTTTTGGAGTTCCATATTTAGCTGTCTGTAATAGGAAGCCAGTGATGCAGTTGTGCAATGACTCATTTGAAACAGAGAAAAAAAGAAATTGCAGAGTTGTATTTATATAAAGGGGATATTCAAGGGGTGTGTATATTGATGGCTTATGATAAGGTGATCATTCATCTTGTTATCTATTGCAATTATATGCACAAACCATATTTTAACATGTTGTTGTGGTAGACGTTGGGGCAACTGACTAAACAATAGATAGAATTTGAATCATGTTCCTTCGATGAGATCCTAAAAATATCCTCATATCTGTTTGTGACAGTACGTAGTCTTCAAATGATACGAACAACAGATTAATGTTGCTTTGAAATTCCTCAAGTTTTTTTTTTTTTTTTTTGTTTGTGAATGGGTTTTCTGCTGCCTTGATCCCCTTTTCTCCTACTCCTTTTTCTTTTTTGTTTGGTATATAGATGCATGAGCTTGTAAGCCCCACTGAGTTCCCCTCTAGAGCAGACAAATAGGGCTATAAGTTGACTGTTTGCTTGTAATACCTCTGATAGAGTATATGAAGGTGGTGAATGGGATTCCACGTTTCTTTGGGAGGCAGAAGTTCTTGCCTTTTATAATGATTTCAAGGGGCTCGAATTGTTATATTGAGATGTCATTTTGGTTTATGGTCCCAAATGTGGCTTGGACTTTCCTTAGGTCATTACAAATGATATCAAAGCCAAATCCAACCAAAAATGTGGAACTTGAATCGTGTCACCTATGATGGAATAATTTGAAGAGGACGTAGGAGATTTAAGGGGAAGACTGTAATACCCTGGATTAAGTATATGAAGGTAGTGAATTAGATTTAACATTGCTTGGAAGGGAGAAGTTCTTGCCCTTTATAATGATTCTAAGTGGCTCCATTTGTAATATTGACTGGTTCTTTCTGAGTATGGACCCTACTGTAGCTTGGGCTTTCCTTGGGAAATTACATTGCTATCTTGTTCATGATGTTATCTTCATTTTGGTTATTATTACTTGCACTGTCATGCAGATGAAAGCCTGTTTCTTATTGTTAGTGTTTATTTGTCGTAGGGTCATAAAGAATTCCTGGCAGAAGTTCAATTTCTTGGTGTTGTCAATCACCCAAATCTAGTGAAACTTCTGGGATACTGTTCTATTGATGGAGAAAGAGGGATCCAACGGTTGTTAGTGTACGAGTTCATGCCTAACAGGAGCCTTGAAGCTCATCTTTTCAACCGGGCATCTCCCACATTGCCGTGGAAAACAAGATTAGACATTCTCCTTGGTGCAGCTGAAGGATTGGCTTACCTACATGGGGGACTGGAAGTTCAGGTATTTATTTAGCCGACACTAATTTACAAATTTATCGCTTATCAATATGTGTGTGAGTAAAATATTAAACGATTTAGGAAATGGAGTCTCAACTCCCACATGCTACTTTTGGCTGTTATTTTTATTTTATCTTTCTAACCACACACACGTGTGTGTATTTATACATCCAAGAAAAGTAAAAAGAAACATATTTCAGCCAGTTGTTTGGTTGGTATCTCTAGGGGTTTTGGTTTGCTCAAACTGTCCCATTCTTTAGAACCCTACCAGTCTAGGGTTCGAAAGGCTTGGTCTTCATACATGAGGCCTTGGGTAGAGCTCATTAGGTGGTAGATTCAGCTTGTTGTCTTTGTAATTTATGCTCGTGGAATAGCTGTATTGGCAGGGATACATTTTATCGAGTCATTGATATGAAATTTTTTACTCCAATACGTATCGCATCTGGAGGCACAACTTCATCCTCCGAGGATGAAATTTTTTAAATTTTTAGCAAAAGATGGTATCAAATTGACGCTGCATTGTTTCATGATACTCTCTGTTGATCTTACATGTGATATTGAATAGGACTTATTTCGAGTGTTATGGAACTCATTTTGTGAAGTAATATACACAGGTGGAACCACTAATTTCCATCGGACTAAGTGATATTTTTTCCACATTGTAATTTCATTTATCAGCACCAGATTTTTAATCTTTTTTCTTACAGAAGAAGCTTATAAAGATAGGATCTTGTCAATTCTATATGAATACGTTATCGTCCATTTTTCGTTATGCTTCATATATTTTGGTGCACCCATTGTATGCTCAATATTTCTACTCTTACGACTTCCAAACTGGGAACATAAAAAGATAAATTGTTGAAATTCATGGGGACCCTGAAGATGATGTTACTGACTTTAGGGGGAGGAAAAAACACACTATTGACCATAATGGCCTTAAGGAGCCAAGTGCGGTAGAAGATGCCTGCTTGTATGGAAGGAACCAGGGGGCCCTCTACTATTTTATTTTTTAACTAAGAATGGGGATTATACTCCCAAGTCCCATTTGGCCCCCTTTGTTGAGAAGTACTGGTTCTGTCCCCCCCTGCTTGTTATGGTGGTCCCAACCCTCAGGGGCTTGAATTCTGTTGTCACCTAATTTTGCCCAATCTCTAACAATAAAGCCCCTCTCCTCCCTCACTGCATGACGTAAAAGAAAAGAGAAGGCAGCAGTAGATGACAGCCTAATGGTTTTTGTCAATATTTTTCATTATTTTGAAGACAATATCCTGATCTATATTTTGCTAAGATATTTTTGTTTGTTCTGATTGAGAAGGTGATATATCGAGATTTCAAGTCCTCAAATGTGCTCTTGGATGAAGACTTTAAGGCAAAGCTCTCAGATTTTGGGCTTGCTAGGGAAGGGCCACAGGGTGACCATACTCATGTATCCACAGCGGTAAGCAGGTCATAGGTGATAGATATATTTGAGTGACATTCTTGCAGGCTGTAAAAGTGGCCAATTCATTGACTTGACATTTATAATGTACAAAGCCATCCTTACTTGCATCCTAGTTAATGTGGCTCAGTCATACTAATTTGGGTATGTTCTAATTAAACAACAATGGATCAAATTATCTAAAGGGACTCTTTACTGGTGCTTAATGTGATAAAGGGACCAATTAATGGTACCATTTTCTTTTAATCATAAATGCTGTGAATTCTTTATGTTTATTTGGTAGGGTTCGTTAGGTCTCGATCAGGTTGTAGATAGCTAGTCCATCTTATGGTTGCCAACCAACCACCACCCCTTCACTCTCCAATTCAAAAGTCAGCATATCTTATCAAAAAGTCCTTAATAAGAAGCATGGGGTTGCTGGATCTTACTGTGTACGACGAGTTTTATTCTGCTACTCCCATGGTGACTTGATTTTTCTTTATTTTGTTATCAGGTGGTGGGGACATATGGATATGCTGCCCCAGAATATGTTGAAACAGGCCACCTTACAATCCATAGTGATATATGGAGTTTTGGTGTTGTGCTATATGAGATTCTCACAGGTAGGCGAGTGTTGGAAAGAAACCGTCCCACAGTGGAGCAGAAGCTTCTAGAGTGGGTGAAACAGTTCCCGGCTGACACTGGTCGGTTCAGCATGATAATAGACCCGAAACTCAGAAACCAGTATCCTATTGCTGCAGCTCGGAAAATTGCTAAGCTGGCAGATATCTGCCTAAACAAGAATGCCAAGGATCGGCCGGCAATGAGTCAGGTTGTAAAGAGCTTGAAAGAAGCAACACAAATGTCAGAAACTACTGCTGGGAATAGTAGTTCTAACTCATCTGGATCAAAAAGTTTCCAGAGGAAACCGAAGTAGGATTATAAAGAGAAGTTTGTGATCACGAGGAACCCGAAGAACCATGAACTTTTTGTTTCTTAATCTCTCAGCATTTTTAGGTGGTTTAAAAGCCTGGATAGCAAGCATATTTGCGGCACACCTTCTATTCCTATTCAGGTTTCGAGACACCGACAGCATGTAGAATTGGATGGTTATGGGAGTTTTTGATCGATTCAACTTGGTTTAACCATGCAAAGCCCTGATGCTTGCTCAATCATCTCTACCTTTTTGTTCCACACTTTGAAATTTTTGATGCGATGATGAAAGGAGGTGTATAGATAATAGAGATTGGTATGTGGAATGGTTATAAAATCTTTATATTGAATTTTGTGTTCCAACTCTTGTGAGTTAAAATGCAACATAAATTTCTCTTTTTATATTTTATATTGGAGCAAGTTATTGATTTCTTCTTTTCATTGCTAATGATTTCTAGTCTACCAATAAAGAAAGGTATTTGTGTTCCATTAACTTCTATTTAGCCATCTGAGACTGTTGAGTTATCAAAATTAGCCATTCTCTTTGCCTATTGTTGTTAACGTCAACTCCTGGTTTCTTTGCAACATATATTGAGGGACAATGATGATCACGTACTTGAAGGAGTTATTAGCTTAAAAACCATTTTGGTTGATTTAAATTTTCTTGTACCAACCAAACACTAAAACCTGAAGATTTATTTTTTCGTTTTTTCTAAACAAAGTAATGCCTCGTTTGGTTACGCAGTTGAGATAAAATGAGATGTTTTATTAAAAATTAAATAAAGTATTGTTATTATATAATTTTTTAATATTTTTTTTATTTTAAAATTTGAAAAAATTGAATTGTTTATAATATTTTATGTGAGAGTTTGAAAAAATTGTAACGATGAGATGGCCAGATTCAACATCTGCTAATTGCATATACACTTCACTGATGCTCTTCATTCATCAATACGATTTACATGCATGGTTAGAAAAGTTGGGGGTGGTGTGAAAACAATTTCAGCATATAAATAAAAAAGAAAAATTTAAGAAAAAGAAAAAGCAAATGTCCGACCTGCCGGATTCGAACCAGCGACCTAAGGATAGCTTTCAGGATATTCCCACTACAGTCCTCCGCTCTACCAACTGAGCTAAGGTCGGTTGATGTGAAGACGATTCCTATAATATTATTTTACTTAATTAATCAAAAGTCATCTGTCGGCACTTCGGCTCGGTTTGCCGTTTTCCGCCATTCACTAGAGTTGGGTTTAGATGTCCAACTGTCAAGTGGCGTTGAAAATTGTGTTGGAGGATTATAAGGCATCAAATGCGGCCGGATCTTTTTTTTTTTGATAACAAGACTGATTTCATTAATCATAAATTCCACTTACATCAACTCAAGCTAAAACCAAGAGATAACAATTACAACATGAGACTATATAGGAAGGAAGGCACTCTTTTCATCAGGTCCATATATTATATACTATATATTACACTTATTTTTATTTATTTATTTATTTTTGTTTTATTCTTCTTAAATTAATTGATTTATTCTTCTCATCATTCATATACTACATATTTGTTAAGAGAAAAAAATAAAAAAATTATATGTAGTGTGTGGTGTGAGGATGATGCATATAATTTTTCTTTAATTATTAGACATAGAAAAATGGAACAAAAAACGTGACATTGAACATCTTGGCTGTATATCAAGAAAATTAAAAGCACCTGATGATTATATAAAGGAACTTGATATCCCTCTTTTACTGGTTGAACGAATTTTATGATTCAATACAAAGAGAGATGGAGTATTGAATGTTCATTCAAGTCATATTGATATTGTTCAAAAATCTTATATTGACAATATAAAATCAAGTAGTAATATTATGGGCTCCTCAATCTCCCCTTCTTGGTCACCGGCTGGGTGTAAACGAGCTGGGTGTAAACACTAGTCGAATTCGGATTTGTCGTCGAGTTGGATGTTATGTACATTTACGAATAACTTATTTAATATTTGAGTGAACTCAAATTTATTCATGAGTTGCTTTATTTAGATAAAATAGATTATATATCTTTTCAAAATTTGATTTATAAATTTCGACAAACAAACTTTAACTTTTTGTTAGTATTTTTATAAATTAATATAATCTAAATGATTATATTTGTAAGGACTCAAGTAACATGTTTATTGTTTAGTAATAGAAATATGATTTCCTCCAACTTCTTTAAATATTTAAGATACTCTCATTATGAATACAAATAATACTGTACAATATAATATATATGAAATATTCAAGTTTATGTGAACTTATACGAGTAGGGCCAAATTTTATACGAGTTATATCATTTAATAATCGATCATAATTTTATCGTAACGAATAGCTCATTTAATAAACAAATCGAGCCAAATTCGGTCGATTTCGACTGGCTTATTGAGAAGTATTGTTTATTTACTGCCCTATTCACTCTCTTTGCTTTAATTCTTTCCCCAATCTTTCACCTTCCATCTTGCCCCATGCACTCAATATTCTATACAAATCGAGAATTATTTTTTGCTTTGGATCTCGATCTTGGTGACCTCATTTTGGAAACCCTACTGTGGGGAAAATGGGCAATATGACTCTCTCTTTTTTCTTTTTTTTTTTTCCCACTTGTATCTTGGGTTTCATTCCGCACATCTATACTATTTGAGTAATACACCACACTACCATTTTACTTTCATCTCACTATGTAAGATGTGACACATTTATTACTATTAGATGATAAATAATCATCTAATAAAAGATTATCCAATAGTGATAAATATGTCGCATATTACATAGTGGAATGAAACTGAAATGGTGGTGTGATGTGGTGTATATAATTTTCCATACTATTTTATTTTATATATTAATATAGAATATCGAACATTATCCAGGGAAAAGAAGGTATAACCTTTTATCTCGCTTCGTTGGGATAGATGTAAATATGAACTTCTTAAAGAGTGATGTTTTGGTTTAGGATGTTGAAGATTAAAACATCTAACTGATCTCCTAAATGCATTCAGTACTGACAATTGAGTAAACCTTCTCCGGTGTCTCAAATATCTGGGCCAGTCCAATTCATGCAGAGGAGAGCGAAATAGGTTTAGCCATACGAGCTTGCACTTTAGTTCAAATTAATAGGTAAAATTAAAATGATGTATCTGTTATTTAGTTAAATGTGATGCCACAACCTTTGTTTGAGACTTGGTGGAGATCGAAGCATCGAGACATGCAACATTAAATTATATAGCCCGTACATGAAAAATAACATACAATGCATCTAACATGTTTCTAACAATATTAATATATATATCGCAGAGGAATAAGTTTAGCATACAACCAAAGTATCAAAATGAATTAAAACACCAAAATCAGTGAGTGACATTCATACATGACATGCTTGTCTTGAAATCTATCAAGTAAAGCATTAGAACCGAAATATAAAGCGCGCATAACCATTGTACTGGAGTATTATACTCCTTAGTTACGTCATAACTTCAAAACATTTTCACAAATATCATTGGCATAAAGGTAACATCAACTAAAACCAGCAAGCATAATTCCATCATTCCAACAAATCCAAATCCATCCTTAGTCCACTTCATTCAAACCGGTTTGCCCTTCATCATCCTGATTGGCTATCTCCTGCTCCGTCATAACTTCTACTATTCCGGGTGGGAATGGTAGTGGGACTACCACAGTGGGATTTTCTTAAAATCTTAATAAGTTATGTCACAAGCGTACACAAAGATAAAACATAAACATGACTGATCATAAATATGAGCATATATGCATGGATATGAGCTTGTTTTGCAGAACTTTATGTTTCTCCTATCTAGATTCCTCACCATCTTTCATAAAACATCATAACATACTTTCTTTCATAAGACATCATAACTTAATTTCATTCATAAGACATCATGTATTGTCTTTTTGTCTTACTTATGATACCTCATGGCTCCCCATTAAGATTGTGTGCGCCTACTGGTTATCTTCACAACATAGCAGGTAACGCCAGTCTGTGGCTTCATCTCAAGAGATAATCAGGCTTCACGAAATGTCCTTCATCATGAGTACTCTAGCATACCTACTAGTAAGAGTGCTCTTACCTTCGCTCTGGGACCGTTACTATCCCATTCGAAGTTGTTGACTGCTCTTCGTCAACTCAGGGAACTCTACTCCATATTTACTCACTCTAAAGTGAACATGAGAGTTCCACTAGGATAATCTCTCATCCTAACTTGGGTTCGTGAAAAAATATTTTTGATGTTGAGCTTATGCTTCATGACACGCATTCATGTTTCAATAGTTTATTCATAGCATAGTATGTGACGATTCATAATAACAGATGGTGTTAATAACAAAATTGCAATGTTTATACAAAGTCATATAGATGTTATCTAAGTGTAAGTTAGAACCTAACTTACAAATACCCTGTCTATGGATTAATCTCCGTGGCCTAAAATAAAAGATGCACTAAGGTTAGAGGTTTCTAATAAATCATGAAACTAAATAAAAACCGAATCTTTCACACTTAGAGAAAAATTTACATTTATATTCCTCAACTCTTCAAAATTTGCAAATATGCCTTTAAACTTTCAATAATGGCAATCTAACCCCAAATTTTACCAAATTTCATGAAATTATCATTCTAAATCCATTTATGTCCTTGAAATACCATTTTTAATGCTTCACACAAAAAATATTTCTAAATTTGAAAGTTTGATCAGTTTTCATTAAATGCATTTAAGCATATTTTCTAACTTGTATCCCTTCAACCGAAAATGAATGCTTTTTTTAACTCTAAGAAAGAACTCAATAATATGTTCATCCTCTTGATTTATGCAACATACGACCAGGTCTAAGGGAAAACATCAACTAACACATATTTAGACATCAAACATCAAAATTGAAACTTGAACTAATGTCTCTTGCTTCTAATGTGCTTTTGATGCTTAGATTATCAAGGTAACTATCATTTCCAAAAAATAATCATGATAAAAATAACTTCTTGAAGACATCAAATCCAAATTAGTTCTTCTACGTATAGTCGGGAGGTGTAACCACGGGAGAGTCGCTTGCCACGTCAGCCTACCACATAAAAAAAATGAAAAATAGATGAAAATAGAAAGCATCTGAAAATAGAAATTGAAAGAAAAAGGAAACAGATGAAAACAAGAGCTCTTCGTATTTGAAGGGAGGGGTGATCTTCGTGGGTCTCATCTTTGTCTTTGTGGGTTATGGTCTTCATAGGTAGATGAGCTGCTAAGAGTAGAGCCCTTTGTGGGTAGATGACTGCGTTTATCTTTTTTCATTCTCTAATCTCTACTGTGGATACATTTATCACGGCCTTCAATAGCAGTCAATCATGCTTTTACTTTTGGGTTTCATTTGCGGTATGCGGACACCAAAGAGGTAGGGTCTATCGTCTATTACTATAATAGTGGGAGATGGGTTGTGCTGATGAAAGTGGAACTGCTATGCAAGTGGGGCTTCAATCTGCTTTTAGAGTGAAATCAAAGAGCCAATCGGATATGCAAAATTTCATTGCATCTTAGATGGGGTTTCTTGTTCGTCAACTACCAAAAAATTTGAGTCCTGGAGGCAGTGAGAAATGAGAATGGTAACAAGAGACCTCGTGAGAAGGAGAAATTGAAGGGAGGGAGATGTGGGTTTTGGTCTTGATACGAAACACACCATTTTACAGCAAACACAAAACAGTGCGCTTCATTTTCCACATCAGCCGCGGTTTCCCGGCCCGCGGTTACGCAGCCCGACTGCGTTTAGCTTTTTTCAATCCAAATATGTATGTAAACCAAAATATATTTTGAGAGAAAACCATATACATTAACTAAGGCTAATATGAGACATGCACTTGACATACTTGAACATATAGCATCTTATACTTTGAGTTAAATAGTTTTTCTTTTAGACCTGAACCATGCAAGACATTTGCAAGCCTAATCTAAATCCTTAAGTATCATATCATCCATAGTACTCCAACATTTATGAGAATCAAACTAACAATCAACAACATTCAACATCAAGATGTTAACCGAGACATGTATTAACTCCAAATGACATTCTAAACTATACCACTTTAAATCTCACGCAAGATCCTTATAACTAAACAACAAACTACATATACAAGGTCATATATGTATATGAACACACTATTAGAGTCATAAAAATCCAATCTTTGCAAAGCTTTAACTCAAATCATCAACACTAAACACATCGATGCTAGCCGAAACTCAAAGCCAACATAAACACCACAATTCAATTGTTTTCTTCTAGAAAATGCTTCCATTAAAACACTAATAAACCTTCTTACATCTATTGAGAGGTATATAGAGAGATATTACTTACCAAGCTTGATAACCTTGAGGCTTATACTCGATTTTCACTATACTAACCACTAGTTGACTCCCTCTCGTTTTCTCATAATGTGGATGGTGAGTTTGCGCTGAACTTTGTGTGTTTGTGAGAAAGAAGAGTAGAGGAGTAGGTGAGAAGGAACTCTCGGGTTGTAGTACAGAAAGTGAAGTAGAAATAGTAGAAGACTTAGTGCATATCGCCCGAAACTCTCTCTCCACAAGTATGTGTGTCCTTTAAGTGTATGGTTCATTATATATTAAAGAGATGATAGTTAAACTTGTGAAATGATGCAGAGTGCCGGGCACCTTGCACATGTGAAGGGTCAGAAGTAGTCTCGATTTCCAAAGGAAAACTAGAAACTAGTTGCTAGTTGCTAGTTTTTACCAAACCCGTCCAACTCTCCCTCTTTGTTTTTGCTTCCTTTGATGCTATATGTAAAACTTGGGGGCCAAGCTGATTGCAGATGCTGTCCTTAGAGCTTCCTAACATGAAGATAAACAACTAAATGATGAATAAACGGAGGCTTTGGCATAAGAAAAGAAAGAAGAAAGTTGAAGGGAAGGGTCAACTAAACACAACCAGCTCACTTCCTTCAATCAAACTTTCTCAATCTTTTGGACAAGCAGGGACGAATTCAGTGGGGGCCAGGGAGGCCATGGCCCCCAAAACCATGATATTTTACAATAATTTAATCTTGTAAAAATAAAAATAAAAGAATACTAGATGTGAATTTCTTTAATCTCAAATATGTTTTATTCTCTACAAATCATATATATACTCATTGATTCATAATGTAAACTCAAAGTTTTTAATTTGATTTATTATTTTGTATGTATTTTTAAATTAGTTTTGAATATTTGCTAGTCTATAATTATTTGCTAATCTGTATTGAGAAAGAATGAGATAATTAATGATCTTTATTTGATGAAAGAACATTGAGATCAATTAGCATGTTAAATGCTTTTATTTATTTTAGTTTACTTATCCACGCTTTTAAATAATCTTTTAATTTTTGTTATATACAAAATTTTATATATTTTACGGCCCCCTCTACATAAATTCTGACTTCGTCCCTGTGGACAAGTGTAGGGCTATATGATCCAATGGTTAAGGTATGCTTATAATGCTCTCTTTCAGACGGCCAGCTACCTATTGAATGGTCGACAGATGGTTTGTGTTGCACAAGAAAAGAAATGAAAAGAAGGCTGAAGAGGAGGAAGATGAGTCAAACATATGTCTCAAGCAGCATGAAGCTATCATCCAAGTGATGCTGGATGGAACTTTCAAAGTTAATGAGGTGGCAAGTCCTCATGCCACGTGTTACCTTGACCTAATAATCACTGCAGAAATATGATCTTTAGAGATAAAATTTTTTAGGTACGAATTAAATTTCATCCATAAAAATACTTTGTATAAAAAAATGGAAGCAATTTTTTACGCATTCGAATAGATAAATATTTGTACGAACTAGATTTTCTGGGATGAAATATAGCGTCTAAAAAAACTGTTCGAACATTCACAAACACGTCCGAATAATATTCTAATTCACGTTCGAATGTATACATAACTGTTCGAATAATAATCGTGGCGGGAGAGTATAGACAATTGTGCCGGAGGAAAGTTAGAAATTGTTCGAACGCGATATTTAATCATTCGAATGAAATTTTTGGTAGGAAATTATAAATAAATCTGGCGGAGATAATTGCTATACGGTTCGAACGTTCCCATACATGTTCGAACAATATTGTAATTCACGTTCGAATGTTGACATAGTTGTTCGAATAATAATCATGGCAAGAACGTATACACAATTGTGCCCGAGGAAAGTTAGAAACCATTCAAATGCTATATTTAATCATTCGAACTAATTTCTTGGTGGGAAGTTATAATAAATCTGGCGGGGATGATTGCTATAGCGTTCGAACAGTACTTTTATGTTGGAATGGAGTTATAAACTATTCAAATTCTCATAAGATTCATTTGAATGGTAGCGTAGACAATTGACATAAGTTTTATTATAAAAATTTATTGAAAGAAATTCAAATATTTTAAAAATAAATATTATTTGAGTCTATTAATTATCATTTTCAAAAGAGGAAAAATCTACCTATGCGGATTTATTATTGTTTATGGTATATTAAAATATATCATATATGTCATCCTAGGAATTTTATATAATTAATTTAAAAATTAATTAATAACTTTTGTTATGGTAAATAAGAATCTGCAATGTAAAAAACATTACCTTCTACGGAATGTCATTTTTTATATTATCATGAACTGGTAAGTAAAGTAAAGAAAATAATTTTTGATAAGAAACAAGCTAGCTACTATATGTAACAAATAAAAACGATATAATAATTAAAGTGACAATGTTTGATATAAAACAAAAAGTCAAATCCAAAACTCAAAATTGATGTGTATGACTATCTAGGTCCTCTTGGATCGCAGTAATGCATCCCTCAATATCTTGCAATTGAATCATGATAGGTGCAGTGATCCTCTCCACGATCCTCTCCATGTCTTGGATCAAAAGTGAGTGATGCTCCTAGAGTAAGGATCGCATCTCTGTGGTAGTAGCCCTTGCAGCCTGTCTATCAACATTTGCAAAAGTAGAAGCTAGATTACGCTCCGTGCCACTATCTTGTGCTCCTGTAACATTAATGCAAGCATTCTGCAAGTAACACTCGCTCTTGCTAAAGGTGATCTTGTTAAGGGGTCCGATCTGTGATTGCCTTTGCTTTGTCATTAGCATATCAACCTCCAATTGGATTAGGAGGTTAGAGATCATCAATGCTCCACTCGAACAGCCTGACTCAAATCAGATGCAGATGAGGAAGTATAAAGGGAGATCAATTGACTCTCCTTGTACTATTCGTCACATAAATCGAACCCATTTGATGCCAAAGTTAGTCTTGTGTTTCCTTGGATCAATATTATGGGAGACAATTAAATTCAGCATTTGAAAAAATGCGATACAATCAACCTGTTTGATTACCTTGCTGCCATTATATGGAGGAGCCGAATTTTCATGCATCAATTGACGAATCTCATTGTTCGTGGGATCGTCATCTACTGGAGCATCATCCTCGATGACATCTTCACCATATGTCCCTACAACTGGTTGTTGTGCAGGGTATGCATCAAGCTCACTGGGGATCCCAAGAAAGTGAATGATAATGTTTTCTGAGATAGTAATATTCACTCCCTGAATAACGAACGAGAAGGACTCCTCATTAGCCTCTATTTGACCCATGGCTTGATAAAACTCATTGACTATGTCAGGATAGGCCACCCCCCTCTGCTAACAAATCGGGTCCCATCCTCTATCGTTGATAATAGAAACTAGGCTCCGTCCATCCCAGAAAAAGTCTTCTATAATGATCTATCGCTCTACCAATATTGGCCTCCTCATCTCACTAGCTTCACTGCTAGGTTGGCCCTCTCTCCCATGTTTTCCTCCAATGTATGCTATTAGTTTATTGTTCATAAAACGAATATAAATAAAATGGAAAATTCTAATTATATAATATACTGTGATGTTCGAACAGAAACTACTACGTTTGAACAGGAACTAATTTGTTCAAACTACCAGGTATTTAATTCGAATACTAAATAATATCGTTCAAACAATATTGATCCATGTTTGAATGATTTATACCCATTCGAACAAAATCAGGACTTGTTCAAACGGTGAATACGAATTTAGACAGATAAATATGCAGTTCAAACATTATAAATCTATGGCCATTGAACAGAATAAATGTTCCGTTTGAACGGAAAGCAAAAACTATTCAAACGGTTCGTCAGCTAAGTTGTTTCACGTTTAAAGACAAAAATGTCTGTTTGACAAATGCTCATTTGAACATCTTTGAAGCTATGCGAACGAGATCATCTATGAAGATCCATGGTTGAGTCGACTCAAAACCGAATGTGGAAACCAACGATTCATCAAGAATCATTGATTTTAAGCAAAAAAAATTAACATGGAGTGAAGCCTATACTTCACTCCTCCATTTCTATGGCCAAATGCCGTGTGTGGTGGCTGGAAAACACCAAAAAGGAGTCAGATTGGATTCCAAATCTGACCCCCATTTTAATTCATTTTATCAAAATTGCAAGCACATAGAGACATTGTGTGATGGGCCATACCTCTTAGATGGTAGCAAACGGTTGATATACAGTAGAGTTGGTTGTGAGTGGTGGCGTACGACAGAGAAGGGGTTTCGAATGGCGGTTCGTATGAATGTGAACCACTCGACATTCAAATTGGGTATTTTGTATCGAGCAGTCACGTTCGAACGCATATTTTCCATTTTGAAAGAGATATCTATTTTAATTTACTTGTTTGAACAAATATTTGGACGTTCGATCAGAGGCTTTAGATGTTTGAACTATGTACGATCCCATCCGAACACATGGATTCGTGAAACTTCAAGAATAAAATATGACGATTCATTTGTGTCGATGATCCCGGTCCATTCGAATAGGCCCGTACTCAGTTCGAATGACTATATAAGTACACTATATAATATAATACTTAACTATATACTACTAGAAACTACTATATACTATACTATATACTATACTACCATTAAACATATATATATGTTTATAGTAGTATGCTATATATGTAGTATAATATTTAACTATATATTATATTACTATATACTAAACTACTATAAACTACTATATACTAGACTATATACTATACAATATAGAATACTACCATTAAACAAATATATACTATGCTATATACTACTATGTAGTATATTATATAGTTATTTTATTCTTGTTAAACTAATTGAGTTGTCATACTTCTCAATTATAAGATGATAGCTTATATGTTACTAGTGCTTATACTAGTGTTATCATACTATAGTAAATAAAATACTAGTTGTATTATAGTACTAGTTATAATATTATATTATAATTAGTACTAGTCATTTTATACTAGCTATAGTATAGTACTAGTCATATACTAACACTCGTAATATTGTATAACACTTACACTAACTAATTATATGATACTAATGTCCATTATAATATAATATAATAGTACTAGTTATAATAATTTATTTCAAAATTATTACTAGTCATATTATACTATTGCTACTATTATACTATATTGTTAGTAGTATACTAGTAAAAATATAATATTGTATATAGTGCATACAGCTGCACAAGTTATTTATTTGAAGGAAAAATATTCCATTCGAATAGAATATTATCATATTCGAACGGTCTGGAACTATGTTCGAACAGAGACTCTACTGCATGATAAGTGCATTTGAACGGAAAGGATTTGACGTGTTTTTTGCGAGAAAATTATCACAAAATCCATGGAATCTATTCCCAATCGAATGCAATTTTACGGCATTTGAACATAATTGGATAGGCGATGTCACATACGCAAACCAAAGTTTGAGGGAATATGCTGAGGTATATTCTTTTCAATCTGTTCGAACAGAGTATAACTTATTCGAATGATTCTTTGTTGAAATTAAGTGCGCGGAATGTACGGCACCATTCGTAAAATTTCATGTTTGAATGCATAATAAATAAGTTTTCGAATGAGGACATTAAACTTAAATCGCCCAGACTTCCTTTGACTTCAGAATTAGACATAAGGATTTTTGGGGTGCCAAACAGAGTTCCGAGGGGGGGGGGGGGATTTTTGCCTTTCAGTGTGTTTCAATCTTAGTGAGAGTGAGAGGTAGAGAGAGATTGAGATTTCGTTCTAGAGAAGGAGTTTGATAGAGCCCAATGGTATGTATTGAATAACTACGCAGAGATTAACAACTACATGAGGTTAGTGATCTGTGCGTATAAAAATAAATTAAAAGTTCTAGAATATAATATAAATGATATGAATTAATTGTTAACTTGAACATGTGCAACATACATATTCAATTACTTTGAATGGATAGTGTAACTGACGTAGAAAAGAAGCACAAAGAAGAGTTCACCTCGTGTTTTAAACAGACAATATTAGTAAATAATATCCTACTATCTACGAATTTCATATCACTAAAATAGAAATTTTCCTATCTAATACTAATATCACTGAAATAAAATTTATCGATATAGGTTGAATCAAAATATGGTGATAATTAAGAAGAAATCTCAAGTGAACTGTATGCTTTGACATGTGGTCTCTCCAGACGAGCCATTCAATACTCAACATGTTTGGTGAGTAGATATAGATTTCACACGACTGATAGAGAATGGTATAGAAAACCTCAAAATTGTGGGGTCATAGTCGAAGGAAACCATGGGGAGGAGAAAAATTACTTCTTTGGAGTTGTTGAAGATATCATTGGGTTAAAATTACGTGGAGGGACACATGGTCTAGTTGTTAAAATGTAATTGGTGGGATGTCTCAACTCTTAGATTAGGAGTAAATAACAATGAATATTTTGTTAGTGTCAATACATCTTGCAAATGGTATGATGAGAATCCTTTCGTTCTCGCTTGCCAAGCAAATCAAGTTTTTTATTTAAATGATCTGGAGTACGGAAACCCATTGTGAGTAGTACAAAAGTTTTCACCAAAAAATATATATGATTACATTTTAGAGGCAGATGAACAACATGAAGAATTTGATGGTCCAACAAATGAATAAGCATATCAAGAAAATAAATCAGACATCAATTTATTTGCTGATTTTAGCTAATATGACATGGTTCCATTGGGTAGAGAAGATGTTGAACCAGAAGTAGTTGTGTAATAGTCGGCCCAGTACGAAGCTTTGAATTTTTTTTATTATTATTTTATATCAATGAAAGGCCCACTTAGAATTTAACAAGTAATCTTGGAATAGGCTATGAGCCCAAATTTATTTTGACAGAGTAGGAATTTTACTGGCCTTGATAATTAAGTTAAAATATTCTAATGGGCCAAGTGGGAATTGACCCAAGAAATCTATGGGAGAAGTGGATTATTTTAGAAGTGAGTCGAGGCCCATTAGTGTTGGTTAAATACTCAACTTATGAAAACACAGTTAACCTAAAGAGATTGTTTCGATTACTCTAACTTGCCCAGCCATTTTTTTTAGTCTTTATGTCACCCAAACAATGAGTCCAAATATTTCAGAAGTGACCCAAAACCCAAGACCATGAACAAGGCACATTTCCAGACCATGCAATGCACGTCTCCCTTTCCTTTCCTTCTCTAGGTTATACAAGTATAACCTCACATGTACATAGAAATTGTTAAGAAATAAAGAACAAATGGAAGCGGAATTTTAGCAATATAGTGACACTCCCGTGAGGGCATTTGTCCGGTGATAAACAAAGCGAATTGAGTGCATTCATTTGTGCACCAATGACCCATATTTATAGGCCATCATGCACCGGTTGGTAAAGGGCACATCCATTGGTTAACTAATGGTAACCCAAAAGTCACAACCTTAAGAAGTGACACAACCTATTGGCAAAGGGCACAACCATTAGTAAACCAATGGTAACCCAAATGTCACAACCTTAAGAAGTGACTGACACTTTACTAGTCACACACAAACTTTTGACTAAATCAAAAGGTTGTGTCTATTGACACTTCCTTAAACATCACCCCTCATGGGAACCATCACCATGTTAGAGGGTATCATTCCAAGGGGTACACCATTTGGTGATCACACTTCTTAGAATAACATCTCCCACTTGATCACACAAAACATTGATGATCCAGTTGAGTATTTTACCTTGGTACCAATATAAACTTTCCACTACTCAACTCTCATATGCTACTCTTGCAGATTGGCGTTAGAGCATGACAAGCCTCTACATGCACACGTTTTTGTCATTACCTTATCTGACCGCACCCTTTACCATATGTGCTCCCACTGATCACATATTATGGGTGACTTCATTTCACTAAAAAGAAAAATTTAGTGAACGACATCAATTCTCCATGATTGGATCAATTAATTCATATCTTGTGATTGGATCAATTATTCATTCCCCTGTCACAATTGACGACTTCAATTGAATACATAACACATGTATCGACCTGCGCTGAATTTTCGTTAAGTACTTTCTCTAGAGGCTATTCCTGAGGTTTTCCCTAATCACCTTATCAACGACTTTGTAAATGATTGACCATTTACTTGGGTAATCAAATCACATTTCACTAAAATTTTAATGAATGACACTGAATTTTTGTTAAGTACTTACTCACCTGAGTCTTTCCTTAATCACCTTATTAGCGACTTTACCATGATCAACCTTTTACTTGGTTAATCAACCTGCATTGAAATTTCGTCAAGTACTCACCCTAAGGCCATTCTTGAGGTTTTTCTTGATCACCTTATCAGTGACTTTACAAATGACTGAAATTTTCATTTGGGTATCACCATAACTCTAATTTTCTAGGCGTTCCCAGAATTTGCTGAGTTATGCATGTCCACCATGAGATTGCTTCACCTAGATTTCTCTCAATCTTATTCTAGTCACATGTTCTCTGAATTTCTCCAGAGTAAAGCTTTGGTCATCGGATCTGCTACCATTTCGGTCGAGGAAATAAAATTAACCTTGACCTTACCTCTTTCTACTATATCTAAAATATAGTGATAATGCACATCAATGTGTTTTCCCTTGAAACTTTGTGTTCTACTTTTTATCAAAGAAATGACAGACTGATTATCACAAAACACATTGATTGGTTCTGTGGATGTACCCAAATTCAAGCCTTCAACAAAACGTTTTATCCACACCGCATTACTCACTTTAGTACTACAAGCAATATACTCTGCTTCCATAGTAGATTTAGCAACACAACCTTGTTTCTTACTTAACCAAGAAACTGCTGTTCCACCAAATAGATATATATCCAGTTATGGATTTTCTATCCTCTATATCACTTCCAAAATCAGCATCACTATAGCCGATTAATTCTAGATCACTGTTTCCAAAGCACAATTTCAAATTTTTGGTACCTTGTAAAATCTTAATATATGCTTCACTGCTTGCCAATGTTCTTTACCTGTATTGGAATGAAATCTACTTACCAATCCTACTGCATGACAAATATCTGGTCTGGTACTTGTCATTGGATACATGAGGCTTCCCACAGCTTGAGCATAGAGAACTTTAAGCATTTTACTTATTTTCTCCTTATCTTTTGGGTACATACTTTTATTTAAAGTATGAGCTTTGCAAACAGGCATACTTAATGATTTATAATTTTCCATACCAAATCTTTTAAGTATTTTTTCTAGATATTTTTCTTGATCTAAATACAATAGATTTGAATTTCTATCTCTAGAAATTCTTATACCAAGAACATAGGCGGCTTCATCCATATCTTTCATTTCAAATTTAGATTTCAAGAATTCTTTTATTTCATGTATCATATCTAGACAATTACCTACCAGTAATATATCATCAACATACAATGATAATAATGCTAATTTATTATTATTTTTTCATATGTATACACAATGATCTAGTTGACTCATTTCATATCCCATTTCCAAAATGGTTTGGTGAAATTTCAAGTACCATTGTCTTGAAGATTGCTTAAGTCCATACAGTGACTTCCTCAACTTGTAGACTTTATCTTCATGTCCTTTAATTTGGAATCATTCTGGTTGAATTATAAAGATATCCTCTTTTAATTCACCATTGAGAAAAGCTGTTTTTACATCTAACTGATGTAATTCCAAATTCATCCTGGCAATAATGGACATGATGATCCTTACGGATGTGAATTTCGCCATAGGCTAATATGTATCCACAAAATCTACACCTGGTTGTTGAGTATATCACTTTGCAACTAAGCTTAATTTGTACCTTTCCAAACTACCATAAACTTTAAATCTTCTTCTGAGAACCCATTTACAATCAATAGTTTTTCTATCTTTTGGAAGATCTGTTAACTCCCAAATATTGTTTTTGTTTATTGATTTTATTTCATCTTTCATGGCCTCAAGCCATTTATTTGAATCAATAATATTGACTGTCTCAGAAAAATTTTCAGGATCATTATCTAAATTTTCCAAACTTGTATTTAGTGAATAATGGTCTTGAAATAATATTGATGGTCTTCTAGATCTTTTACTCCCACTGTCTCCAACATCAATATCTGAAGATTGATTTTCATCTGACTTTCTTTTATTTTTATTATTTTGGATTTGAATAATATCAACATTTTCATTGTCAGACTCTGTGGAGATCTATCGATTCTCTAAATCATTTAATAAATCTATCTGATCAACAGGAGTAATAAGGTTCGTATTTTTCAAGAAAATGACATCCCTACTTTCTATCAATTCTCTTTTTGAATGATAAAATTTGTAGTCACTTCCGTTTTCTACATACCAAATAAACTTGCATTCCCAGATTTTACTTTTTAATTTATTTCTTAGTGGCCTTGGGATAAGCACTTGTGTCTTACAACCCCACACTTGCTTACTTAAGTCTGGTTTATGTCCCGTCCATAACTCGTAAGGTGTAAGAGGTTTCGCTTTAGTTTCAACTCTATTCAATATATATATAGCAGTCGATAATGCTTCACCCCAAAAATGTATTGGTAGATCAGCATATGCCATCATCGATCGCACCATATCCAATAGAGTTCTATTTCTCATTTTTGCAATGCCATTCTGTTGAGGTTTATATGGCATAGTATAAATGTGTCTTAGACCATTCAATTTGCAGAAATTATCTAAAGTTTCAAATTCTCCCCCTCTATCACTCACTATTCAAACTTTTAATTGGTCTACCCAAGTGGGTTTAATTCTTTAAATTTCTCAATTGCTTTAGATTTATGCTTGAGTAAGTAGATATGTCCATATCTTGAATAGTCATCAGTGAAAGTAATAACGTACTCTATTCCTCTATGGGTTTTTATTTTAAAAGGTCCACAAACATCAGAATGTATAATTTCTAGTAAATCCATGGATTTCCAACTTTTTGAAAAAGATTTACTACTCATTTTTTCTTTGATACATGGTTCGCATATATCAAAATTATCTGAGTTAATTTGTGGTATTAATCCACTTTTACACATTCTGATCATTTTATTTTTATTTATATGGCCTAATCTTAAATGTCATAAATATGCACAATCTGTAGACACATTCAAATACTCAGAAATAGGTCTTTATTAATATCAACATTCAGTACATACATATTGTGATCTTTCACTGATATATTGTCCTTACTTATTACAATGGTTCCAAACTTAAACTCAACTGTGTAGGCTTTCTGATCTAGTACAAGCACTGATACTAAATTCCTACGAATATTAGGTACATATAAAACATCACTACGTAAAATAACGGATCTATTCACTTTGAATTTACATGTACCTTGCCCCAAGACATCGCAGTATGTATTGTTGCCCATATACACTTTGTGCTCTCCTATTTGTTTATCTTCAAGTTTGACAAACATGTGTTCCAGCATATATGTCTTGTTGCTGCAGAGTCAACCCACCATGAATCTGACGCTGGTTCTACTAGCATTACTTCTAAAACTGTCATCACAATTTCCTTACTTTCTTGTGCTTTTCCCTTATTAGGACATTGTGATTTGTAATGCCCTTTCTTTCCACACTTAAAATAGTTTCCAGAAAATATTTATTCTGTTTCCTTTTTAACCATTTATTTTTCTTAAACTGTTTTGGCTTCATCTTGTACTATGTAGAACACTTGTCTTGAGCGATCAATAAATTGGATGATTCACTATTTTTATTCCTTCTCTTCATCCTTTCTCCTTCAAGTACTAAAAGTACTAGAAATGATATTATTGTTACTTCATTTTCACTGTGTGTTAAAGAAGTAACAATATAATCCCAAGATGAAGAAAGACTATTTAGTATGGTTGTAACTTGCATTTTATCAGTGAGAGGATGACTGACATCATGTAATTCTTTTACAATTAACTCCATTTGAAGCATGTAATCACCATTATCATCATTCTCTTTCATATAAGTCCAGTTATACTTATCCAATAATAACTGTATATAAGTATCCGACCTTAAACCATACTTTGCTTCAACTGCATCTATAATTTCTTTAGCAGTTTCATAGTCTTCAAATAAAGGAATAATATGATCACTCATGCAATGCAAAATTAAACCTTTTGCCCATGCATTGTGTTCTATCCATTTATCTTTATTTGAAACGTGGCTCCCACTTTCACTTTCATCATTTTCTACAATTTCTTCCCATGGCTCTGGTGTTGTTAATGCATATAAGGTCTTTTCATAGGTTAGAAGAAAAGTTATATGCCTTTTCCAGGCTCAGAAATTTCTTCCATTCAGTTTTTCTATCCCTGAGGGATCAATACTTTTCTTTGGTGTCATGAATAATAAACCTTAAAAAGTAATCAACAAGAAGAATATAGAAATAATAAATGTGTACTATTTAAATATAATAGTTCAACTGTGAAAAAATTAAAACTATTACAAACTTAATAGTAATAATAACCCTTGTATTTAATCCAAGGTGGCAACCTAGAAATTCTCCTATATATTTTAAATAAGGAGAATAATGAAAGTGACGTCCTGATCGAGGATATCCATGACCTTTCCTTGATATTTCACCTTTTTCAAAGAATTTTTGGCGATAATTTTGACCAACAGGTACTTTGTAATGCTTTGGCTTGAAATTTAGAGCACAACGACTTTTAAACGGACCAAATCAGATTTGAAATGATCTCGAATGGCCCGATTGAACAAATCTGTCACGAACCGGTTCAGGAAACCGAGTAAACTGGTTCAGCTGGTTCAAACCGGGTTCTAGAGAAAATCTGCGGTCGGTGGCTCGGTCAACGGCTTGTTAAGCAGCTCGGCTCGAAGATCGGCTTGCGGCTTGGCTTGCGGCTCAGCTTGAAGGGGCAAAACGGTGTCGAAAATGACGTTGTCGGTTTTCTCTTTGGGCTGAACGACAATGTCATTTAGTCCATAAGGAATTTGAAATTCTTGACCGTTGGACCAAACGACGTAGTCGTTTGGATCTACGAGCTGAACGACACTGTCGTTTAGTCCCTCTCGATTTTGAATTGGGTGACCGTTGTACCGTTTCGTTTTGGGTTGTCTTCAACCTCGCGCTGGGACTTTCCAGAAACAGTGAAGCTCGTGTCTTCACTTCCGTCCAACCAGTTGGTGGTAGGCGACGAGGACTTCGACCTACTCCTGAGGTCCATGAAGTCCGGCGGCGGTGAGGGGCTCCGGCGACCGGCCGAAATAGTGACAGTGTGTGCAAATGGGCTAGATAATTCACTGTTTCTTTGTATAAAATAATGCCAATAATTTTCTTCAAAATAATAACAACTTACAAGATTTTGATGATTTCTAGTGTACTCTAGACCCCCCATTGTGATCTGAAAAAGTTTCTCTCTCGAATTTTCAAGCATGCGAAGATGATTATAATATGCAAGTGTGATTGCCAAACCAAGCACTTGCCTATTTATATTGTCTTCATAATGCGCGAAAAAATTCCCTCTGTCATGACCTAGGCTCTTGATACCACTGTTAAGAAATAAAGAACAAATGAAAGTGAAATTTTGACAATATGGTGACACTCCCGTGAGGGTATTTGTCCCACAAGTTAGTGATGAACAAAGGAAATTTAGTGCATTCATTTGTGCACCAATAACCCCTATTTATAGGCCATCATGCACCGTTTGGCAAATGGCACATCCATTGGTTAACCAATGGTAACCCAAAGGTCACAACCTTAAGAAGTGACACAACCTATTGGCAAAGGGCACAACTATTGGTAAACCAATAGTAATCCAAAGGTCTAAACCTTAAGAAGTGACACAACCTTTTGACTAAATCAAAAGGTCGTGTCTATTGAAACTTCCTTAAACATCACCCCTCATGGGAACCATCACTATGTTAGAAATTATCATTCCAAGGAGTACACCATTTGGTGATCACACCCATTAGAATAACAGAAATCTCCCTCACCTAGGGTTGTCGCACCTTCTCCATAAGTTTCTATCAAGCACGACGCTGCCACCACAACCCTCAACATGCACGTTTCCACCCCACATCGCCCTCCTCTCCCAACAATACCACATCTCAATGGCAGCTGTGAGCCACTGCATGCACCACTCCACCCCCATGACCACGACAACCACCAAGTGGCACGTCCACGAGCCACCCAGTCACTGCTCTGCACCACCTCCAATATCACTTATCGATTCCTTGGCTACAAGTAACTTCCTCGTTGCCATCCCTGCACTACACCATCGAAGGGTAGCCCACTGGCTAGCCCCACGTGAAAACTGACAACCACCTTGGCCCCCTTCCATAAACAGCAACCACCCACACGCACGACAACACCACCACAAGTCGCTATCGTGGAAACTACACGTCCTTTTCATCACGCAAAGCCCCTGTTTTAGCCCCTAAAAACAGAGCAAATCCACATACAACAACTCCTCCATGCCGGTTGCCTCAGCCGCAAATAATGCCACTCCAAGCCGCAAACCGAGAGCCATGAAAGCCAACCACAAGAGCACAGATTGAGAGCCGCCAACGTCAAGCAGAAAACCCCAGGAAGAAGCTTTCACCGCCACACATTCTTCACCCCATGGCTGTTAAGCCACTGTGGAGGCCACGACCTCACTGCCATCAGAAGACGTCAGAAGACAAGCCTACACCTTCGGACTTCGCCTGGTCGACGCCTAGCACCCCAGGTTGTCGCACGCCTCCTCGCTAATTCACGGTGAGTTTCCTCTCATCCTCACGCCGTGTCCTCTCTCTCTCATCACTCACTCAGTCTCTCTCTCTCACTCTCTCTCTCTCTCTCTCAGTGCCTTACTACCTTCCTCACCAACGCCGACCTTAGCTAGCTCCGTGCGCCATCGCACATTCCCTTCCCTCTCAGTGAGCCTTTGCCGCGCAAACCTTTGCTTCACGTAATATGAGCATGATTTTAAATAAAAAATGTTTTACTGAAGCTGTGTTAGTGTGTTTTGAACTTTTATTTTAGGATGGACATATTTTTTACGATGGGCCTAAGTTGTATTGTGATAAAACTATTATTATAGCTATGATGGTATTGTTGTGATAAGACTAAGAGAAATTAGATGATTAGGGGTGGAGAATAGTTTTAGAGTTTAATCGATTAATAGGTGAAATTATGTGACAATCAAAGTATTTTGGAGAGTGACAATATTTTAGGATTTTAAGGATTTTTAGACAATAGGAAAATATCTCAGGTGTTAATTACAAAATATGTGTTCAATCGAAAATTTACGAAGCTTACGTGATTATTTTATAGGTGACGATTAATATTTGCTCGGCACTGTTGTGAAAAAATTTAGAGAATTAAAAAGTTCAGGTAAGCGGAGTTTCTATACTAGACTTTGCATAAAAAAAAATGAAACGAGGTTGATTTTGAAAATATTCATGTTTGTTTTGAAAAGAAATCTAAAGACAATCTCAGATATGTGTTTTGCATATGCATGAAAGCTGTATAAGAGAAAATATTTTTTGTTATGACTGGTGTAGACATGAGCTAATTTTGTGCATTTTGTTTCAGAACTATGCAAAAAGAGCAAATATGGAATTTATGAAAATTTGTGCATGTGATGTGAAAATGTTCTAAAACTTTTTTTGAATATATGAAAAAATCTGAATTTGTTCAGTGTTCTATTTGGATATGTTGTGGTATCTGAAAACCTTGGTATGAGATTCTGAATTTGTATTCTGATTAAGTCTGATTCTGATGTTTGTTCAGTTTCTATTACGGCCCAATCACGAGTGATAATAGTGGCATACGACCATTCCATAGGTTATAATTGTGGTTTATAACCCTACCACGAGGGTTAAACATGGTATTTGTCCCGAAGTGATGCTCTGATATGATGAGGATGAGTTTTCAAATTTTGATATGCAAAGGATTTTTGACTAAGAATGTTTTATGAAGGTTTCGTTCTGATACTTTTGGTAACATGTTTTGATTTTGCATTCTGAAAACAAATGTTTCTGATTCTACATTATGAAAGTAACTATTTTGTTCTGTATTCTAAATTCTGAAAATGTTCATATTTACATACTAGTATATGTTCTCTACTTATTGAGTTGTTGATAACCCATCTCTTATCTCTACAAAATTTTTCAGATAATTTGGATATTTCAGCTGAGGATCATGATTATGAAGTATGTGTGAGATGATTTAAGCATAAAAAGTTTCTATGAGTATTGATGAGTTTTATTAAGAAATCTTGTTGTATACATCATGACTTGGCATTTTGGGAGATTGATTAAATTGAGGAAATTAGTTTAAATCAAAATTTTAATATGATATTGGGAATTTGGAGTCTATAAATATATTGTTAGAATGTGAGTAGAAGTGATAAGAAGTAACTCTTCGAACCCATGCGGAATCGGGGTGTTACAAGTTGAGGGCGACGTGTCAGAAGAACATGAGTTAACTGAAGTGTCTAGTGAGGATGAGGGCGACTGGTCCAGCAAAACTCATAGTGAATATAAATGTTTCTATGTAAATATCGTTTTGATAAAAATAATAACATCTTTGTGAATAATAATTTATTATAGTTTAAAATATATATACCTCCCAAACACAAAGCAATTTGTGTGCCATCCATTACCAACTTCCCAATTGGTTCGCCTGCCATGAATTGTGAGTGAATATCACCAGACCCAAAACAATGTATGTT
This sequence comes from Juglans microcarpa x Juglans regia, assembly GCF_004785595.1. NCBI lineage: Eukaryota > Viridiplantae > Streptophyta > Magnoliopsida > Fagales > Juglandaceae > Juglans > Juglans microcarpa x Juglans regia. The sequence continues at coordinate 22,973,989 of NC_054604.1, forward strand.
ATATAGAAACTTGATTTTATGTGATGATTTAAGTAATAGTATTTTAAAAATAAATTTTTTTTTTGATATCATGTGCTTTAATTATTGTATAGTTGTTGTAAGCTATTGTCGAGATCGAGGTGCTACTAGAGGTGTGTGCATATAGAAAATAAGGAAAACGAGAAAAATTAGAGTTGATATTCCCGATGATCACACCGATGGCTCTGAAGATTTGGCAGCATAGCTTGCTTCCTATGTTAATACCTTTACCCGCACATATACACCGATAACTACATCCTCTTGGGCAAAAGTTCTACAAGATATAAAAGGCCGTATCATAAATCGTTACATGGTAATAAGTTACTTAGAAAACAATTAAGATTAACTTGTTACTTAATTTACAATTATTTTGTATTTGGACTAATTGTTTATAACTTTTTCAAGGATAAGTTTAAACTTAATTTTGGCCGGCGAGAGGATCGACTAACAGTTGATGAGCTAATGTCTGATGCATTCTAGAAGTACAAAGGTAGATGCGATACACACTATCAGAAGTTCAGTAGTGCAACAAAGACGCGTCCAAATCCATTCCAATACATGCACCAAACGAATGAGAGAAGTTTTGTGATATGTTTGAAGATCCCACATATCAGATAATGTCACTAATATCTTTCTTTAAACAAATATAGTAATAATATTATTTCTTTTTTGTAGCAACAGAGTACTGTCAACAAAACAAATAAAACAAATATAATGATACACAATCATGTGGGTTCTAGATCTTTTCATTAACTATAAAAAAAGTTGATAGCATTATACTAGTCTCCGTTAAATATTAACATATCAAAATTTGTGATTAAAGTTATAATATAGATTTTCCTTTTGTAGGAACAAGATAGTCTAGTTATTGATTATAATCTGATACAATTGAATGCTAAATCACATACAAATCGTGATAGTGTTTGGACTAGTTGCAAAGCAGAAACAAATTATGTAAGTTTAGTTTTTTTTTTATCTGTATTGTCTAATAATATTTTTGTTATTTATACTATCTCTAATGATTTTTTTTATAAGACAGGATGGCATCACTTTGGGAAAATGCTACGGCTCCATTTGATGAATCATATGTGAAAATTGTTTAGATCTTTTCTCAGGTTCTTGAACCATGTTCTGCATATTTGAGGGGCTTTGGATGTTGCATGAAGCCTTCCTCAACATGAGCCTCTTCTCAAGTCAGATCGAATAACAACTATCAAGAATTAGAGGAAGCAAGGCTCGAGATCGAACATTTGAGGTCTAAGCAATGAGAGTGAGATATTCAATTAGATTAGACAGAGGATATAAAGGCGAGATTAGAGCAAAACACGCAGAAGAAGCTGGAGATTCAATCCAAGAAAATGTTTGAACAGTGACAATTAATGATATCCCAAAACTCTATGCCACCACCATCCAAGAACTTAATTTCTTTAGTTATGTCTATTGACCTATTCTGACTCGATGCAACATTTAAACAATTGTGATGTTTTAATTACAATACTTAATATTAGTTTCTTATTTTGAAGTTACAACTTACTGTATAATGAGTACCATTCGAATGGTAATTTACAATTTATTACCATTCGAACGTATTTTAGATGCTGTTCGAACAACTAATCAAAAACCATTTGAATGAACTGAGAATCGTCAATCCTGTTTGAACATATTAATTGTCTAATCGAATAGACTGCATGTTTGAAGACTCGAACAAATAATACTTTGTTCGAATAGATTTTTCATCATTCGAATGTACCATACAACGTTCGAACAAAAATATTGAACCAGCCGTTCGAACAAATTTTTTCAATCCGAATGTTTAACAATGGTGTTCGATTAGATTTGTTTGTTTGAACATAAATAATTCTGTTCAAACATAAATAAACTGTTCGAACATGATTAAACAAATTTGCATCGTTCGAATCAAATTTCGATAATATTCGAACAAATACTCGACCTTTCAAATAGTACTTGTGCCATTTGAATGGGTTTTTGGGATGAAGATGTTTCGTCCCTAAAAAAGATTCTTGTTTGACAACATTCCATCGTTTTGGCCAGATTTCATCCCTAAAAGTATTTTTGGAGACGAAAATCAAATTTTGTCCTGAAAAATCTTTTGAGATGGACTTTTTGGGATGAGATGGAGACGAAATTATTTCATCTCTAAAAGTTTATTGGAACGAAAATGAAATTTTTTGGGATGAAAATTTTTGTCTCAAAAAATGCATTCTGTTGTAGTGAATTGGGTAATTTGGCACCACATCATCACAAAAATCTTTATTGCTCTATAAATGTATAAAAATTCCAACTAAATCAATAGTATCAATTATTTTGTTTAATTATGATCCTAAATAGCTCAATTAAATCCAAAGAGCTAGTTTCGGTTCTTTTAAGGATCATAAGGTGACATAACTAGCTTAATCCATAAAGTACCAATATTTTCTTACTAGATCGCTATGCCAAGATTTTTGTAATACCCTTATTTTAGTGTATTTTAATTGAAGGGTTATTTTAATTAATTTAAAATTTTGGTTCTCTTATTTTAAATTTACCGGATCTCTTGTTGGTTTATTTTTATAATTTTTAATTTGTGAAAATTATTTTGATTTGCTTTCTTAATATTAATTATTTTTTTGCATTTAAATTGCTCTTTAATTTAAATTAATTTGTTGTGGGATTTAAAATTATTGTGTTGTTGGATTTTTATTATTATGTATTTTAGCTACGTTTAAATTATTTTTACTTAACTCGCCATTTTGAAATCTTTTCGTTGGATCAATTTGTGACCCAAGATGTGAGGATTCGACTTCATTTCTTTCCTTCACTTTTTCTTTTTTCTTTTTTCTTCTTCTCTTCTTTTTCTTTTTCCTTCATTTCTTTTTTCTGTTCTCTCTCTTTCTTCCCACGCGCGACACCCTCCCTCTCTCCCGTCCGTTTGTTTCGTCCACCCATAGCGCCGCCGTGCACCGCCCATTCCCGTCAGTGCCCCTCCCAACCTCTTCCCCACCGGCCAGAGACCTCACCCCTCTGTTTTCAACTCCTCTCGCGCCGCCGTCAGTCCCCACGTGCAACTCTAAGTCACGACACCTGCTGAGCTAGTGCTCCGCCGTCATGGCACCATTGGCCACCACCTTTTTACCACATCACCGGCGACCCCCCAGCTACCTAAACCACCCATCCTCAGCCCCGTTCCGCCATTGGTGAAGCCCATCCATCCCCATTTCCGATTTGAACTTTTTGGACTTTAACCGCCACTCATGCCGCTACCCACGGCCAACCACCACCACCATTAGTTTTATCAACATCCCTAAGTCTTTCTCTTGTAATCTTAAGTCTTTGTTTATCTCCGTTCAAAATCTAGCATTTTGAGACCCAAGACCTTTGTCCATTTTTCACTGTTACATTGCTGTGTTGCCACTTCTAATACTTCTGTGATCCTTCAAAAATTATATTATAGCACTGTAAGCATTTTTGCAAAGAAATTTTGAGATTTAAATGTATTTTTGCACTAACTCATATTTACTGTAAACTGGTTGGTTGTGCTGGATGAGTCCGAAGAGTAAGAGGTTCAGTTGGGTTGGAGGATGGAGTTGTTTGTGTGACTGGACTATGTTGGGATTTGTTGGTTGTTGGATATTTGTATTGTGTCATGTACATTGCATATTTGCACGCATGTTCATGTTTGTAAATGAAAACTGAGTTTTTGCATAATTGCATACATGTTCATGTGTATATTTGAAAACTAGGTTTTAATGGGACAAATGGTTTTTGGGAGCGTGTGTATCACGACCCCAAGCCGAGATGGGGCATTATCTCGGTGGAGTTCCTTTGGTCACTCGGGAGTGGAATATACTGAGTGACGTTCCCTGGATTGTCGCTAGGCGACAGCGGGATCGGATGGGATGGTAATGGTCTCGTGCTGACTCCGTTGCCCCTCTGCTGGCGGGGGTTAGAGGATGTTTGGCCATGAACCCGCTGGGAACGGAATTGGGCATCGCTCATTACGAAGTCACTCGCATGGTCGTTACCCGTGGTGTGACGAAGGGAGTTAGGGTGTGCGGATGATCCCTAAGGGAGATCATGGTGCATATGGTTAAAGTGGATATTGGACCATTTTCTAGAAAAATGGCAGTTTTTGATGGATGTGAACCATTTTTTGAGAAAATGGTGGATTATTGTTTTGGGTCATTCTCTGGGAAAATGGCAGGAAAATATTTTTATGGATATGTTTTGGGCCAAATGGAATTTTGGCGTGCGTTGGAAAATATTCATCTTTAGGGAAAATGACATTTTGGGTCTAATGCATGTTTCATCATATGCATGCATAATTGTTGGTTGCATTAATGCATTTTTTATCTCGTGATTTTTTTTTTGGTTTATTACTTACCTGGGGTACCGTTTTATGGTATCGCAGATTTTGATGCAGATGATGCTGAGGTTGAGCTTGAGGATTCGGCTTCGCCAAAAGAGTGATATGAGATCACTCGTTTATGTATTTGGACTTTGTATTATATTTTTTGGGATAATTGTATAACTCTTTTTTAAACGTTTTACATATGTAAATTTGTATAAACAATTATGGTACTTAGTTGACTTACCTAAATTATCTGCTACTTTGTTTTTGTATATTGTTGTATGTACACACACTTGACACTTATCGTTGGAATGCGTGACTGTGTTGTTATCATCCGGACGTTTCGATTCCCGAATTTCCGTACGTGGGGGTTGGGGGCCACGATTTTCAAGTGATTCCTTGACTTATATATTCTTTTGGTGTATTTCAAAATTAAACTTGCCCAGAAAATAATGTTCACAAAAACAAAACTAGAGTAAATGATTAGGTCGTATATATAGCTTGAATGCCGTACGTAGTACTCCAGGTAACCATTCAAGCTAGCTAGCTGGGTTAAATGCCGCCAGTTAAGAACTTTTTGGTCTCCTAGAATCAGGATTTATCAAATGCAAAGCAAGAATATAGGAAAAGTAAGGGAAGAGATCACCAAGGCCAAAAGATTTATTTTTTTATTTAAAAAGTAAAACTAACTGAAAAGGTTGCTGAAGCAAAGAAGAATATTGCATTACTTGGCCTTGCCTCTCATCAATTTGCTTTTATCCCAGTTTTGTAATTGACGTTAGAATCTTAAATTTCTTAATGGTCATGTACGTGAGTAAACCTAGGAGATTTACGATGGAATATTGTACGTAGCATATATATATATATATAGAGAGAGAGAGAGAGAGAGAGAGAGAGAGTAGAGCAACAAGAACGATAGGGTTCACCTCTTTCGATCGCAAAGGAACACCCAAAAGCAGATTTTCAGATTAACGTTAAAAGCTCCTCATCAACATGGCGGCCAACATCTACCGGCCTGGTATGCCCTCTCTCTCTCTCTCTCTCTCTCTCTCTCTCTCTCTCTCTCTCTCTCTGATCTCTCTTACAAAAGAAGATCACCCAAGCAGATTTTTGATGGCCGGGGTTTTTTTTTAAGTTCTATTTTGTAATTTTTGAGTATCTTTTGCCGTAGGTACGTGCAGGGTTGTGCATGCATATATGTCGAGTATATTTTTTAATAAGTATAGCTGACGGCCAGAAGCTGAAAGAATATAATTATTAACATGCTAAAAGACTTGTAAGATATTAATATGCGGTTCGTGATTATCAAATAAGATTATTATTTCCAATAATTACTTTCCTTCTCTAATCAAAGTTCACAAGTTCTTTTGAAATTGTGGGTGTGAAATAAAAACTTGGATCGGAGATCAGTAAAGAGGAGCTAGCTAAAGGGATTCAAATTAAAGATCATGATATGCTAATATATTCTTTAGCATTTTGAAACTTGTTGGGCTAAACTGATATGCTAAGGCGTTTGCACCATGCACATACTACTTATATGACATAATTTGATTTAGAAGATAAATTTTAAAATATGAATCTTACAAATCAAATTTTATTATTTAAGTCATGCTGTGGATGAATGGTGTGCTTTATACACTGGCTTATTGTAAAACATGTTAAATGCACTATGATGATATTATCTAAATATTTCTACCATCAACAGAAGTCATGAAAAGATTAATTACCAGAGATATGCCACCAGCTCACTACACATTTAAGATTGAATCATTCTCAAAAATCATAAAGATATTTCCAGGGGACAAAGAGCCAAAGTATGACTCAGAGGTTTTCGAAAGTGGTGGCTATAAATGGTATGCATATATAAATCCCTTAATTTGTTCTTGCGAACATATAGTACCATTGATATTGCTTTCCTGTCAGGTTTTAATGACCTTTGGTTCTGATCTAAATCTTTAATTAGGAAATTATCTTTCTACCCAAGTGGAAGAAAAGAATTCGACGGCGACGAAAATATTTCGCTCTACTTGGTGATTGAAGATACAGATTCATTACCTCTTGGTTGGGAGGTTAATGCAATGTTCAACTTGTTTGTGTTGGATCAGATTGGGGGCGAGTACTTGACCATCCAAGGTTGCTCATGTTTGTCTGATATGAGAAATATTAATTTTCATTTTATCATTTCCAATCATGATATTAATGTGACAGATTTTAGGTGACTAGCCATGTAAATGGAAGACATATATATATATATCATGTATTTATAATAAACTATGTGCAATTTAGGAATCCTTTTGCCCTTAGTGTTTTTTTCTTGTTCTTTCAATTAATTTTTGTTAATATAATTAAACTTTTTTCCTCTATATAGATGATAATGGGAAAATAAGGCGTTTTCATGCAATGAAAACTGAATGGGGATTTGCCCAATTTCTCCCCCTCACTATGTTTGGTGATGCCTTAAATGGATACCTTCTCAATGACTCCTGCGTATTTGGTGCTGAGGTTTTTGTCATCAAATGTACTGGTAAGGGGGAGTGTATGTCCATTTTGAGTTCTCCAATCACAGGTTACTGCCGTTGGGACATTGGAAGGTTTTCAGCAGTATATGTGGAATCTTTGTCAAAAGAGTTCAGAGTTGGGGAACGTAAATGGTATGTGTCATTCTAGCTGATATATTTTTGCATGTATTAACTGTTCCCTAATTTTTTTTTACCTCTATTTCCATTGGTGAACACAGGGAGTTGAAGCTATATCCGAGAGCAGTTTCAACTGACGATGGTGAAAGCTATATCAAGTTGTTTTTATCATTGTCTGATTGGGAAACTCCTCCCCCAAAAGGAAAATTGTATGCTGAATATACTCTACGTGTAAGGGACCGAAGGGTGGATGGAGAACATGTGGAAGTAACAGGTGAGCTCCCATTTGGTATCTTGTTATATAAATATCAAAAGGTACTCTCGGTACAATAGAATATAGATTGTGATTAGCAAAACTCTAGATGATATTCTAATGGTTGAAAGTAGTACTACTTCCATTGAGGAAAAATGATGTACGTTTTGGTTATTCATTGAATGCTCTTTAATTTGCAGATTGTAATTGGTTTTCTACCTCAACAAGGGGATATGATTACCCAAAGTTCCTGTCGCTACGTATGCTCAAGGATTCATCGAGGAGCCTTCTAGCAAATGACCTCTTGGTGGTTGAAGCACATATTGATATAATATCTGTGGTCAAGAAATTTTAAAGAAAAAAAATGAAGTAGGCTACAGCCAGCTTTAATGGTTGAACTTGTAATAATACATGGAAAAACTACTCTGCACACGTATATCAGGGGCTTTAGTCACATTCAAGTCGTAACTTCTAGCCTCGGGCTTGTATTAATTATTTTATGCTTGCATTTGGCTTGAAATTCATTATAAAAGATGTATTTAGGACTGTTCATCCGGGCCAAGTTTTTTTCCCTACCGAGTATTGCATTATAAAACTGGGTGAAGCCGGGCTAGGGTTTCGGGCTTCAAACCAGGTACTGGCATTTTTAAAATACAGCCCACAAGTATTTAAACAAAATCGTTTTTATTAGCAAAACGATGCCGTTTTGATACTCTTGTTAGGTTACCCTACGTCTCAGACTCTCAGATCTCTCTCTCTCTCTCTCTCTCTCTCTCGCCAAAACCCTAGTCTCCTCTATCGGTTGAAGTTCTGCTCCGTCGCGTCGTCTTCTTCATCACATCGCACTATCTTCTTCATCACGTCGCTTTGTTGGCTTCATCACTGTCCGTCGTCTTCATCCTAATGTGCAGATCTAAGTTGTTTTCTCCGTCTCTATGTCTCTCTGCCTCTATCTCTGTCTCCCTCTCTCTCTCTCTCTCTGTCTGTCTCTGTCTCTCTCTCTGTGTGTGTTGACACTTGGAGTTTTTAACATCTTCATCCTTGTCAGCTCAGTTTTTAACGTTCGAATGTGTTGTTTCACGTTCGAAGACAAAAATATTTGTTTGGCAAATGGTCGTTCGAACATCTTTGAAGTCGTTTGAACGAGATCATCGATGAAGATCGATGGCTGAGTCGACTCAGGACCGAACATGGAAACCAACGATTCATCACGAATCGTTGTTTTAAGCAAAAAAATTAATATAGAGTGAAGCCTAGAGTTTACTCTATCATTTGTATGACCAAATGTCATGTGTGGTGGTCATAAAATACCAAAAAGTGGTCAGATTGGATTCAAAATTTGACCCTCATTTCAACTCATTTTATCCAATTTTCAAGCACATAGAGACATTGTGTGATGGGCCATACCTCTTAGATGGTAGCAAACGGTCGATATACGGCAGAGTTGGTGGTGAGTTGTGGCGTACAACAGAGAAGGGGCTTCGTACGACGGTTTTTATGAATGTGAATCCTTCGACATTTGAACTGGGTATTTTGTATCGAGCAGTCACATTCGAATGCATGTTCTCCATTTCAAACGAGATATCTGTTTTAATTTACTTGTTTGAACAGAAATTTGGACATTCGAACAGAGGCTTTTGTTGTTCGAACTCTGTACGATCCTGTTCAAACACGTGGATTCGTGAAACTTCTAGAATAAAATATGACGATTCATTTGTGTCGATGATCCCGGTCCATTTGAACAGGCCTATATGCAGTTCAAATGACTATATAAGTACATTATATAATATAATACTTAACTATGTACTACATTACCATAAACATATATATATTAGTATACTATATATGTAGTATAATATTTAACTATATATTATACTAATATATACTACTAGTATAATATACTAAACTACTATATACTATATACTACAATACTACTATGTTACTATATACTATACTATATACTGCTATATAGTATACTATATATTATACTATGTAACTATGTACTATGTAACTATATACTGATATAGTATACTATATACTCTACTATGTAACTATGTACTATGTAACTATATACTATACTATATAGTATAGGATATGGTATATTGTTATTTTATTCTTGATAAACTAATTGACTTCATGTTCTACTTATCAATTATAAGATGTCAGCTTATATGTTACTATATAGTATACACTACAAGAAATATGGTCTTTTGCCATGAATATTTTTTCCAAGATATACACTCGTGAAAAATAATTACCTAATGACACAAAAACTGTTTGTGGCAAAAAAATGACCTTTTACCATGAGGTATCGTCGACAACTACAACTTTGTGGGATAAAAAATTTTTTGCGGTGAGAAAACGATCTTTTGCAGCAACCTTTTGCCATTGCAATAGTATTGCCAAAAATAATGGTTTGGTCGTGGGTAATTGGTTTTTGTGACGGGGTTTTTAGCTTTTTGGGGTAACTTTATCTCGCCGCAAATAAACTTACCTGAATTGTTTTCCCTATTCTAGGTGATTTGTTGTTGCGGCAAGAAAACGCTCTTTTGCGGTGGTAGCAACCCGCCGAAAAAAGCTTTCAGGAATAAAACACTTCGTTTTCCCCTTATTCATTTCTTCCCCCATTCCCTACCTGTGATACTCACCTCTCCCCCCAACCCCCTCGCCCCACCACAACCTCACCTCTATCTCCCCCCTGCTGCGACCTCACCCATCACCCAGAGCCAGTCCCCCTCGCCCCCCGCGCAACCTTCCCCAACCATGCACCTCAGCAGGCCGTAGTCCACACGGTAAGCCTCTCTCTCTCTCTCTGTTCTCCCTTCGTCTTCTCTCTCTTTTCTCCCATCATTTTCTCTGTCTCTGAGTTGACTTCTATGTAATTTGATAGTGGAAATGGAAAATAGAAAATGTGAATTTGTGTAATTTGTGATGATATGATTGTGTAAAATTTGTGTAATTTTGTGATGATATGGTTGTGTAAAATCTGTGTAATTTTGTGTTGATGAGTTTGTGTAAAATATGTGTAACTAAAATAGGATGGATGTTGCAGTTGATGAGTTTGTGTAAAATCTGTGTAGGATCACCTCTTGAGTTTGCTTGAGAGACATGGAAGTTATGAATTGGAAGGCTGATAATGGTAATAGTAGTAGGGGGTGATGTTGTAGAAGTGAGTATGTAATTAAGATAGAGAGGGCTGATAATGCTAAAAGTTTTATTTCCCACATATTTCGGTGTGTGTAGTGAGTTGGGATGGTCCCATATATGTGTGATAAATGTGCGACTTACTTAAGGTAACACTGTTAGATTTGTAACATGTCATGTTATATAGACAAAGAGTCAAATTAATGTTTATTAATTACATGGTTGTTTACATGTGTGATCATGACCAATCACAAGGGAAGCTTGTAATTAATTAATTATTATATTTTATGGTACTCTGCCTGCAAGGCTAAATGCCCCTAATATAGAAACCACCCCCAACATGATATTCTTCTCATTCAAGATCAGTTCAATGAGGCCGGGACTGTGTGTGTGTGTGTTTTTAAGATATGTAGAATATATATATATATATATATATATATATATATATGCTAATATCATAATTAATGCAGCAAACAAGAAATGATATGAAGTGAACTAGTTGGCTTGATCATGAAGATGCCTCTGTCACTGACAAAAGCCCCATGATGTCAATTTCATAAAGCTACAAATTAAGTCATGCCCCATGCCTACACATGAATCCAAAACACTGCTCATGGAAACAATACTTTCATCTATCTAGTCATGTTTACTCGTAAACATCTGGTTGCTTTGTTTATAGCTTTATATTTGTCTGTTAAGTCATGGCAAGTTGAATATCCAGCTAGCCTATTGATGAAACAACTTTATGGGGCTGAGACTTAGATCGATCTCTTCTAACTTTCTACTCGAATTTGATCATCCAATTAATTCAAGAAAGACATAATATTAAATGTCCAGGTGTAACTTACACGGTCTAGCTACAAGCGGCCTAATTAGCTTGCACATTTGGAACAACATAAAATGTTACAAATTAAGTCCACTAATTAATGTGTATATATGTTGGATCATTCAATTCGAATAGAGAATTGCTTGAAAATATCTCTCTCCTATTTTATATGCAGGTATCAAATGCAAATAAAATAAATGGAAACATAGGTAGCAGCTAGCTATATATTAAATTGCAGTAGACGATTAAGAAAGGAGACTACATAAATATTCCACCCTTAATAGAATAGGGGTGGTACTTTTCTTTTTCTAAGAATAGGGGTAGTGCTTTGGTTTTTATTAGTCCTTTATTTAAAGAATATTTGGATAAATAATAAGTAGGAAAAGAACTTAATGAAATGAAGATATTTTTTATGTGATGACACATGCATCAGAGTAGGTTCTTAAAATCATGTTTTCTATTTTAGTATAATACTTAACATAGACAGCCAGAGAAGTTGCTCTTGTCACACTTGAAAATGACTAGTTCAACAATATTAATGTGGTATTTGATGGCTTCCCTGTGAAATGTGGTATTTGTTCTACTTGAAGAGATTATGATGCTAGCCATTAACGCTAGACAACATCTAATAGATTAGATGTTGTCCTTAATATTCATCAAAAAAAGATTATATGTTTTCAATTGAAAGTGATAATAGAGTCTTTTGCACTTCCAACCTAGCCTAGACCTGTTGGTTTTATAGGAGGATTGTTATGGCATCGTGACATTGAAAATTTCCAAGATGACCCTATCAACAAGTTATACATGAGACCTTCTAATCAAATGCTTTAGAAGAAGTTGTATTACAATCCACAGGGGTACCCTATATGTTTAATGAGATTGGCTAGTCACATTGACCACAAACGAGATATCAAGTCTTGTAATAGACAACTATGTTGACTTTTCTGCACATCTCTATACTTTCTTGGAAGCTCTCCTTGACCAACTATACATGATTGAGATTTGGATCCATTAGAGTGCCAACTTGGTTTGAATCATAATAAACCTGTATATTCCAATGCCAACGTGTATACTTCTTTTGAGTGAGGCTAGTCCCACTAGCAGCCTGAGCCATCTCTATGCCAATAGAATATCTAAGCTTCTCTATGTCTTCATTACAAAATTAGATTTACATAAAATGCTTTAATTCTTCAGTTCTCTTAGTATCTTTGTCTTCTGGAATGATATTATCAACATTTACTACCAATGTGAGAATAGAATGTAGCCAGTGAATGGAAGTCTGAATGATTTGTTTGACCTCGTGATATACCAAATTCTAGTGCTATCTCTTCAAATTTCCCAAACCACGTTCTAGGCAACGGCATCAAACCATAATTTAAATCTTTAATTCACCTTACCTAACTCCTTCCCATCCAAACCACACCTAGGTCTTGCATTAGAACTGTCCAGCTTCATTAATGAGCACCTATATTTTTATGTTGCCCTTAATATTCATCATTCACTGTGTCCTTTATGGAACTACCAACAAATACTGGTGTGGCAGTGTACTTTCAAATCCCACAGTTTGTCCAACAACATCAACTTCCAATGCAGATTAAACAACATGTGCTAGCTTCTAGGTGTCCTCCTCATCTCATGCTGTTTTCTAAAGCATGAGACGAGTACATTCTGAAATTCTGAATTATAAACTATGAGCAATACTTGACATTTGATAGAAATAAGGTATTGCGGATGTCTGGGGATAGTAGGAAGGGCATTTATCCAACTTAGATTTATGTTAGAAGACCAGTAGGAGGTGGCTTGCCCTCGATCCATTCCAAAGTAAGGGGTGAGTGTCTTGATACCACTTCCTAATTCTTATAAACTCCATTTCAATGCCAAGTGGCCCACTTTATTATTTTGATGGCTTATAAAAGTAGTTCGTCATCAACCATTGTATTCAGTAGTCGAGTGAGTTGGATAGTGAAAGTACATGTGAAAATGAGGCATGCAAGCTGGAGTGTGGTAGATGACAAGGAGAAGCACGAGCTCATCAATCGTGTTAGGGTAGGGGTTAGAAATATATTCATGAATCTTGTAATTTATGAAGTGGTAAGATATGATTTTTAGAGTGACAACAACTATGTGATATGATACAATGCTTTTCAGGCAGACTTTGTGTTGGATTGGACAAAAGAGAACCATCATGAAGATGTGGTAAATGCACTCGCTAATAAGTACAATACATACAACTATGAACTATATAAGCACTACCTAAAATATGCATCACATGAGGAGATACTAGCTGGTTGGAAAGGGTTGGCGGAGCCACATGTTTGGGAGTGGCTATGTGAAAGGTGGGCCAGTGGCACATTCAAGGTACTTATGAATTGTGTTGATGGCATTCTGGGAATTATGAGTAATGTTTTTTTTTTTGCAAAGTTATTGCAGCTAGTATTCTGAATATTTTGCTTTTTTCAGTTCCGTACAATAAGTGCAAGTGCATGACATTATTTATTTCAAATTATTTTAGGAGCAGTCTCGTAGAAACACTAATAATAGGAAAAAAAAAGGTGAAACATACAGGTCGGAGGAAATTCTTTGTTAGACTTTTGGAAAAGAAGGTAAGACATGCGGCTTGCAATATAGGTTATTTGTTTTGATTAAAGTGGAGTTTGAGCATAACCAATCTTGATATTTTTGATTGAAGAGTGATGAGGCACCGAATATGATTGCATTTTACAAAAAAACACATCGGTCAAGGGAAAAGGGTAAATTCATCAATGCAGCATCTGAACACAATTGTGTGAGTTAGCTGATCCAAAGATGATTTTCAATCATTTAATCCATCATTAATCATGATTGACATGATTGCTAAATGATATTTTCGTTTGTGAAATTTCAGAATCTTATGGTAGAGAGGTTGAATGAGAAAGACTCAGAAGAGAATGTTGATGAAGTTGCTACCTTTGTTTTCAAAGAGGTCCTTGGAACGACTATGCACAAGGGCTGGGTCACTCAGTCATTCCTGAGCCCTCCCCTTCATTGCAAAAGAACAAGGCATTTATATGTATGACCGAGGAGAATGAAAGGAACAAGAAATGTGCAGACATTTACAAGACTCAATTAGAGTCGCTTTTGGGTGATGTGGCTGCTTTGCGAAAACAGTTTTCTGAGCATGACAAATAATTGAACATGATATCATCATAGTTGGAGTCAAGTAGGGAGTCTCAACAAGAGATCAAGGAGATGCTTAGCATCTCTTGTTGGTGGCAAGTTTTTTGGAGTGTTGGAGATTTTTGTATTTTGTGTTCCCCCTATGGACATGGCAGTGTGTTAAATGCCAACGTTCTGATGGGTAGTGTGGGCCGGTTTGGGGTATTTTGATAGAGAGGGTGGCAGGTGGTTATATCAGTATATTTTGTGTTGGGAATATATAACGCACTATCTTCATGTTAGTACCTACAAAGGTTGTGTGATGGTATGCATCAGGTAATGGTTAAAAAAGAGTCAATGAGTATCTTCAAGGACAATGATGGCTTATAGGGCTCTTCACCTGAGTCTTCTGAGATTGTCTTATAATCTATTTTTGCTGGGGTACATTTTAAGCATTAAGGTAGCTGCATTCACAAGGGTTCTAGCATACTCCAGTTCTGTAAAATGGCAACCACCAACAGAATACACCAAATATTACTGGATAAGAGCAAAAGATCCAGTGATGGTTTATGTTACTTTCAGATAACTATTGTTTATTACTTAAGTTCATATCTCATGATGTTATATGGAAGGTGTAATAAAAAAGATAGTCTGTTTATAATAGTTCGAGCTTTGTTATTGACTACTGCATATGGAGAATAATTACCTTGGATTAATAAAAGTCACTGATGTAAAGAGAAGATATTAGTCATTTTTTGTTAAAAACACTTGGCTGGTTGCATTTTTATAAGTTTGTTCTTAATATGAAAATTTTACATCTTTATATCTTTTCGAGTAGAACCAAAAGGCATTTGAAACGATGCTTGAATTAAAACGTCATGAATACTTAAGTAATTATTTCTTTCAATTTTAAAGGAGGATTGTGCTCAATTCCCAATTGGTATGCTTACTAATGGTGCTTTTATGGAATATGTCCAGATGATTAATGTACTGCTTGGGTTAGGATTGGTTCCAAAGCTTATATATTGAAGCTGTCATACATATTCATTGTGGTACAATAGGCTTTATGTGATAAAGTATTACTGGAGTGATGGTTGGACATATGGGAAAGTTGCTCATAGGATACTGCATTGGCTAAACATGTTGTAATGCCCCAATGGAAGGCCCAAACCACATGGCCTATACTCCAAAATGACTAGTCATTGATACAATTGGAGCCCCATTGGAACATTATAAAGAGCAAGAACTTCTCCTTCCCAAGCAATGTGAGATCCCATACACCACATACCCTTATCCATATCATATGGGGGTATCACAATCTACCCCTCTTAAATTCCCGACGTCCTCGTCGGGCCTGTCCATTCTAGGTGGCACGGCTCAAGTCCCACATTTCTGGTTGGGATAGGCTCTGATACCATTTGTAACGCCCCAATGGAAGTCCCAAACCACATGGCCTATACTCTAAAAAGACTAGTCAATGATACAGTTGGAGCCCCATTGGACCCTTATAAAGAGCAAAAACTTCTCATTCCCAAGCAATGTGAGCATGATTAAGTTGAGGAGGGGATGTTAAGAGAAGGAATTCTGATGTCCTTCAGATTTAATGTCTCTTAGATTTAATTTTATCTTGGGTTAAGACTCGTTAAGTTATCAGTTTAGTTGGTTATGATTACCGGGAGATTGTGGACTCCTTAGTTTATTTTTTTGTTCGGTTGCAATATTGGTTTTATGGAGTTTTCAAGGTGTTTATTTGGAAGACTTGAGTTTGAGTTTTGATAATAAAGTTTTGATGGAGATTTATTTTAGTTGTGTCGGAATTTGTGTTTATAAGTCACAAGTAGTAATTCTCCAAGCCACCCGGGTTTGGGGCGTTACATTTGGTATCAGAGACAGGTTTGAGATTCTGCAGACTATAGTATGTAAGATTTCAGAGTATAGATAGTGTTTAAGAAATCATTTTCAGATTTATTATGATAGTGAAGCGAACAATAGGGTTGAATATTGTAGATGTGGGAAGTCTTAGAATTTGCAAGCTTTAAGAATGGTTTTGAGGCGTGGTATTTCACAAGTTTATGAACTAAGTTCATGTTGATTAAGGTTTAGTTTAATTTTGGGGTATGCTTAAATAGTTAGATGGGGTAAGGTATTAGATTTTGGGAGATTGACTATTACTACCGTTGTGCGTACTTCTTTTCTCTCTTTTATAGGTATTCTTACATTTTTCAAGTATAATATATATGTTTTGTTTTACGAATTCTACTAAATATTTATGTTCATATAAACTCTATTTTTGAAATGATTATTAAAGATCCTAGTTATTTTGTCAGGATGCCACCCCGTCGTCGTGAACGAAGCATTTCAGACCTGAATGCAAACGAGAACGAAAGGGAAGCAAACCCGAGTGCTTCCGACGTGCTACGAGCAGCTGCACATCAATTAATTGATGACCTTGTGCAGAATCCCCCGGGTCGCCAGAGTAACTATAATGAAGGGGGTTGTACTGTAGAGCAATTCAATCGAATGCACCCCCCTTTATTTGATGGGAGAGGCGATCTAACTTTGACGGGGGATTGGATTCAGGACATTGAGGAGATTTTGCGAGTCCTAACCTGTACAGATGAATAGAAGGTAGCGTTTGCCACTTTCAAGCTTACTGGGGAGGCGAAGAGGTGGTGGATCTCTGAAAGAACTATCAGAGAAGCATAGGGGACATAGATAGTTAGTTGGCTGCACTTCAAACAGATCTTTCTTGAGCGCTTCTTCCCTAGCTCGTTCCGTGAGGACAAGGCTATGGAATTTGCCACCTTGGTACGAGGAACAATGACGGTACATCAGTATGCAGCTAAGTTTATTGAGTTATCCCGCTTTGCTACTTATCTGATTCCCGACGAGGAAAAGAAGGTGTACAAATTTGAGCAAGGACTGAATGAGAAACTCTATGAGCGTGTGGTGGGTTTTCAGATTCGAAACTTCTCAGAAATGGTGAATAAGGCCACAGGTTTTGAGAGAACCCTCCAAAGAAGCACTACATTGCATGAACAAAAGAAAAGGACTACTCCTACTGGGTACCATTCTGGCATGGACCAGGGACCGTGGAAAAAGAGGAATGAGGGTAGTAGCTCGGGAAAAAGGCCGGTTTAGGGTAATCAACAGCCATATCAGTGTAGGACATGTAATCAAGTGCACTCTGGAGAGTGCAGAAAAGGGGCAGGATTGTGTTTTCGTTGCGGCAAATCAGGACACTACATCAGGGATTGCCCAGTGCAATTGGGTAGCAACAAGGCGACCATACTGCCACCTCAGAGATATGAAGTTCCAGCACGGGGTAGCAACCAACGTCCTACTGCACCTGCACGAGTTTTTGCACTGACACCTGGAGAGGTTGAGGGTAGGAATGACGTGATCATTGGTATGACTCCTTTGTTTTGCTTTAAAGATCTTATTTTTATTTTTTTACCTCCATTGTTTGGTTTTGGTTAAGGCTTTGTATATTTTTGGTTCATGGTTAAGGTTGATTGTGATCACAGGTACTTTTTCTTTGTTTTCTAATAACGCTATTGTGTTATTTGACTCGGGAACGACACATTCTTTTGTTTCCACGGCTTACTCTAGATTTTGCACTTTAGAAACTGAAAGGTTGAAGCACAAGTTAGTGGTCGCAACCCCAACAGGAAATTCGGTAGTTTGTAGTGAGATTCTCCCGGGTTGCCCTCTATCTATAGAGGGAAGACTGATGCCAGCAGATTTAATAGTGTTCAACATGATTGGGTTTGATGTGATTTTGGGTATGGATTGGTTGGCTTCCTACCATGCCAGTATTGATTGTTCTAAAAAGGAGGTGGTTTTCAGACCTCCACAAGAAAGTGAATTTCGGTTCACAGGGTCGAAAGTGAGGTTGGTTCCAACCATCATTTCTGCCATTCAGGTTGGAAAATTGTTGTGTGATGGTTGTCAGGGATTCTTAGCCTGTGTGGTAGAAGCACCAAAAGAGGAGTTGATGTTGGAACATATACCTATTGTGAGAGATTATCCAGAGGTCTTTCCAGAAGATTTATCTGGACTTCCACCCGAGCGGGAGGTAGAGTTTGCTATTGAACTGGTCCCAGGCACGACACCTCTTTCGAAAGCACCTTACCGAATGGCGCCGTCTGAATTAGTGGAACTCAAGGAACAACTGCAAGATTTGTTGGATAAGGGTTTCTTCAGGCCCAGTGTATCACCTTGGGGAGCTCCAGTTCTCTTTGTGAAGAAGAAGGATGGATCGATGAGAATGTGTATCGATTACAGGGAACTTAATCGGGTGACCATAAAGAATAAGTACCCACTACCCCGTATAGAAGATTTGTTTGATCAGCTTCAGGGTGCTCAGGTATTTTCAAAGATTGATCTTCGATCGGGTTACCATCAATTGAAGATCAGGGCAGAAGACGTGGCTAAGACGGCGTTCAGGACCCGATATGGCCATTATGAGTTTTTGGTCATGCCGTTTGGTCTGACTAACGCCCCAGCAGTATTCATGGACTTGATGAGCAGGGTATTCCATGAGTTTTTGGATAAGTTTGTGGTTGTCTTTATTGATGACATACTGATATACTCAAAGCGAAACCGAGCATGAAGAACATTTGAAGTTGGTACTTGGTACTCTCAGAGACAGACAGTTGTTTGCTAAGTTGAAGAAGTGTGAATTTTGGCTTGATTCAATCACGTTTCTGGGTCATGTAGTTTCAAAAGATGGCATTTCAGTGGACCCAGAAAAGGTGGAAGCAGTGGTTAATTGGTCGGCACTGTTTTGGGTAAGCAATTTCCTTCACCCTCAGCTTCCCCGATTCCTTCTCCCCCTCTTTCTTTTCGGTTTCTTCTGTTTTCCCCCGTATCCTTCTCTTTGCTGTAACCCACTCCCCTTCTTGTGTCCCTCTCTTCGTTTCGTGGAGTTTGTTGGTGAGTCCGAAGTCATGCCTAGTTTTTCCCCATTTTTTTTATTTTCCCTCACATTCTGTTTTTCTCTTAAATCCGACGCTCTTTCTCTCTTACTCTATTTTTCTGCGTTTTGTTTGGAGTTGCAGTGGATAATCTCAGTGAGTGACGCCGAGCCTTGTTAAGCGAAGTGCTACGTTGTTGGGTGGAAAATAAATTTTTGATGGGTTGCCGAGAGCTTCTTCAGTGGTCCGTGATTTTGGTGGTTTTTTATTCGGTGCGCCTTGTGGTTGCTGTAGTGCAGTGAGTTCAAAGTTCTACTCGGTTTCACATAAACATTGAGTCTTCACCGTAAGTTTTTCACTTCGTTGAGTATTTTATAAATTTTGGTTTGTTGGTTTGGTATTTTAGAAATAATCAGACGGGAATTTGTTGGGTGCCGTTTAACATCTAGAAGTGATGGAATTTTTTTTCTGTTGTGAATGGTGAGAAACGTGCGATGTGTAGTGTCGTTTTGTTTAAATTGTTGGCGATTGCTTGGGGTTATGAGCTACTGAAATAAGTGTGATTTATTGATGAGTTGAGTTGACATTGGTTTTGATGGTTGTATTGGACAATATTAAGATTAGTATATGGTTCGTTGGGTTGAAATGCGGGCTGTCCAGATTACTATTTGGCCGTATTAGTGAGTTATTTTTGGGCTATATTATGAGTTTTAATTATTAGATGGACGTTATGTCAATTGTTGTTTGATACTCAGTGTATATATATTTTTTTCTATCGATAGGTGACGAGATTCTTAGAGGTCGAGTTCAAGACATAGATAACACGCTACAGGAGTTAGGTAAGCGGGGTTCCTATGCTAGGTTTTACACAAGTTAATAAGACTGAGGTTGACTTTATGAAAACTTGCATATTTTTGTGATGAGATGAGAACTTGGAAAAAACAAAGATCAACCTCGGTCGCTTATTTGCATTATTCATGAAATCTGGATGAAAAAGAAAAAATACTTTCTGACATGCATTGTGTAGATATGAGCTAATTTTTGTCATATGGTTTCTGAAATCTGAAAAATGAGTGATATTGAGAATCTGAAAAATGGTGCAATTATTTAGAAAGATGTTCTGACTTTTGTTTCAGTGTGTAAACTGTCTGATTCTGTTTTGGTACTCTATATTATTTTGGTATAACATCTGAAAACCTTTGGCATGGTGTACTGGTTTTTGTATCCGACTCTGTCTCTGCTTTGCTCTGCTCTGCTCTGTTTGGGTTGGTACCAACTTCTCTGTCTCTGAGTGCACCCACTTTGGAAACAAAGTGGTTTTATTGTGGTCTTTCCTGTGTGCACACTCGGGGCTCCGAGAAGAATAAAGGAAAGATTCACCTCTGTCTCTGCCTGGTTTGGCCACCGGAGTTAGCACAACCCTACCACGGGAGTGAAACATGGTCTCTGCTCTGTGTGATGCTCTGTTTTGATGTGATAATGATACTCAGTTTATGTTATGTCAAAGTATTACGGGTTTTACTTGTCTTAAAACCATCACTTTGTTATTTTTGAAAAATACGTTTTTTTTGAAAAATACGTTTTTTTTTGTTCTGCAAGATAACTCTGTAAAATATTTTGTTCTGCATATTGCACTTGGTAAATGCTCATGTTTGCACGCTAGCATATGTCTCTTGCTTACTGAGTTGTTGATAACTCACTCCCCTATCTTCATAATATTTTTAGATGATGTGGATAGTCCAACTGAGGATCGAGTTTAGTTTGGTGAGCATGATTAAGCCAAGGAGGGGATGTTAAGAGAAGGAATTCTGATGTCCTTCAGATTTAATGTCTCTTAGATTTAATTTTATCTTGGGTTAGTAAGACTCTTTAAGTTATCAATTTGGTTGGTTATGACTACCGGGAGATTGTGGACTCCTTAGTTTATTTTTTTGTTCGGTTGCAATATTGGTTTTATGGAGTTTTCAAGGTGTTTATTTGGAAGACTTGAGTTTGAGTTTTGATAATAAAGTTTTGATGGAGATTTATTTTAGTTGTGTTGGAATTTGTGTTTATAAGTCACAAGCAGTAATTCTCCAAGCCACCCGGGTTTGGGGCGTTACACATGTGGTCTGATCCCCAACAAATGGTGTTAGTATTTCTTGTAATAGTTTTTTGTTACTTGGGAACTTACCGTATAGTCTGAATTGATCTGTTGTAAATGAGCAAAGAGTTTTAGGGAGATTTATGTCAGCAAATTTGTTTTGAATAGTGTTCACTATTGATTTGTTGTGGACTTTTGAGATATAAAACCAAATAATGAAGTTGGAAATGGGCTAGAGCTAGAACCGACGCCTGATAATAGTTGTTTCTTGGTAATGGTTTTGAGTTAAATATGTTCTGATCATTTGGCCTTTACACAAGTTAAAATCCTTTGTCTCATATGGTTCATACTGACATATATATGGCATCTACCTTGTAATGTACTTTATGATATACTAATAATCAGGAGGTGAAAAACAGGATGTGCATTTTTGTCTGTATTTCTAGGGAAAATATGTATTGGCTCAATGGTTTATTCTTTCCTGAGTTCTTGGATAAATGATCTATTGCAGCTTTATCCATATGGCTTGCTGGAGGATTTTACCATATACATGATTGAGTTTGAAATATTGTAAATCCACAGTTAGTATTAAGAGAGATATATGTCAGGATTTCTTTACTATGATCTTTGTGAATTGATTTGTTGTATTGGACAAGGCTACTGCTGTTGAGGCAAATGTTTGTGCTATCTTTTGAGGTCCTTATCAGCCATCTGAAATGTGTGGATGTAGAGGCTATTGTAGGAATTGTTCATCTGGGCAGATCAGGTTAAGATGCCTAATACAGTTCATGTGAATGAAGCTATCAGGAGATCATGCCATTTGGAGCCAAGTTGTATGAGTATATGTAGAACAAACATTGTTATATGGGTTATAAAATAGTATGCATAATCATGCTGACGGCCCTCTTGGCCTTCCCAATCAGTAAACATTAATGTATTGCCATTCTCTTCAATGAACAGTGGAACATGCGAGATTGATGCACGTAAATATTGATATATAAATGATGTTATATGGCTGTGAGTGTATTTTGTAGTATGTTTGCCATAAATCTCACCTAGGTATCAAACAGCTCTTTATGAAAAGCTAGCAAACAAATTGCCCAGAAATGTCCCAAATAAAAAATATTGTCTACGGTACCACTACCACCTTTGTGGGCAGAAGTTGTTTTTACCCAGAAACTAGCATTTGTGGTAACAAAATATAAATCAGTTTCATTTTAAACAATTTGCCACAAGATTCTTCCATGTAAAATAACTATTTCCTACGAGCATGGATTTCTGGGAATAAAATCGGTTTCCTGAGGTAAAACTGTTGCCTACAAGTAGAATGCATGGAAAAAAGTATTTTCCACGACTGATATGTTTGTGGGGAAAAAGGAAACCAGTTTCATGTGAAGAATATTTTCCACAAAAATTGTGCATGGCAATTGAGCATTTTCCACAAAAATCTCGGCAGGAAGAAGATCAGCCAACATGATTAAGAAATGTTTTGACAACAGTTTTCTCACCAATGTTATTGGTGGATAATACTAATTCCCACCAAAGTTTGTTGTGGAAATTTTCCTATTACCACGAGCTGTAAAGAAATTCAATTGGCTTTTGCTGCGAGTGGTGGAAGGCTGTTGCCGTGGAACGTGCCATGGAGAATTCCATTTATTTCCCACGAGTTAGAGTTTTTGTGGGATATACCACTTTTTGCGGCGACTTATACCCCACGAGACTCCCACGAAGAAAATTCGAGGGAAAAGCGTTTTTCCCACAAAAAAGTGGCTTCTTCCCACCAATTTCATTATTGGGGAAACACTGTATTTCTTGTAGATATACTACCATTAAACAAATATATACTATAATATATACTACAATACTACTATGTAACTATAGACTATACTATATATTGCTATATATACACTATACTATGTAACTATGTACTATGTAACTATGTACTATACTATATAGTATAGTATATATTATATAGTTATTTTATTCTTAAACTAATTGTTAAACTAATTGACGTGTTCTATTATATATAATGTATATATTATATATATTCTTAAACTAATTGTTAAACAATATTATATATTATATTGTTAAACTAATTGACGTGTTCTATTTATAAACTATAGGATGTCAGCTTATATTAACTATAAGAGAGCCATATAGAAAATCTCAAAATTGTGTGGTCGTAGTCAAAGGAAGCCATGGGGAGGAAAACATTTATTTCTACGACGTTGTCGAAAATATCATTGGGTTAAAGTACGTGGGTGGGACATATTGTGATACCCTGTATTTTAATGTATTTTTTTTGTGAAGATTATTTTAATTAACTTAAATATTGGTTCTCTTATTTTAAATTTATCGGATTTCTCGTTGGATTTATTTTATAATTCTTAAGTTGTGAAATTTACTTTGATGTGCTTTCTTGATATTAATTAGTGTTTACATTTAAATTTGCTCTTTGCTTTAATGAATAAATTTATTGTTGGACTTTAATTATTTTATTTTATTAATTTATAGTTGCAGTGTTTTATTTGGCTCTTATTTATTTTTTATTTATTGTGTTTTTTTTTTATTTCTTTTGTTGGACTCTTATATTTTCGGACTGGGCCTTTTTGTGTGTTTTATTTTTTTTTTCTTCTCTTTTAGGCCTAGCCCTTTTGGTCCCCAGCCCAACCCGTGACAACCCAGCCCAGTAATTTCTTCCCCCCTCCCCACCAAACGGTGTTGTTTGGTCCAACCCTTAGGGCTTCTTCATCTATTTCCTTCTCCAGCGCCGTTGCTTCTCCTCCCTTCCATTTCAGATTTCATTTTCCCCTTCTTCAACCCATGCGACTGTTGCTTCTCCTCTTCTCCTTCATTCTAAGTCATTCTTTTTCTCCTCTGTTTTTCATTCAGTTGTCGTCTACAGTGTTTCTTCTTCCTCTCCATCTCAATTTCAGATCTTCCCCTCTACGAGTCAGCAAACGCCACCACTCATTCCTCCATCTTCGGCTGATAATGTTTCCATTTCAATCGCTTTAATTTTTGGTTTCCCTTTTTGTTGTAAAACCGTGCAAATCTCTTCCTCTTTAGTATATATTTTTCATCTGTTTTTCTCTCCATTTGCAGGTCTGTCCGAGAGCCTCCATTGTGGTGCTTTCTCTTAACTCTTCCTTACTAATTTCGTGGCTCATGCTTGTGATTTATTCTCATTGCTTTCCCTTTTTGTTTGGTCCTTCGCTGTGCTGTTGTGTCTTTTTTTTTTTTTTTTGCCGTGCCCTGTTTTGCCATAAAAGCCGTGAGCTTCACTCATATCTTGGTGATTTTGGTGCTTGCCGTGAGTGCGTGTTCTGCTACTGCTTGTTGCCTCTCGGTTTCCCTTGGGTAAGTCTTTGCCGTTGCTCATCTCCTGATTTTCTTGTCTTGTGGAAGTTTTCTTAAGAAGGAAATATACATATGTTTGTGTATCTCTATTACTCTTGTAACACCCCGTATTTTAGTGTATTTTTATTGAAGGATTATTTTTATTAATTCAAAAATTTATTCTCTTGTTTTAAAATTGTTGGATTTTTAGTTGGTTTATTTTTATGATTTTTAATTTTGTGAAAATTAATTTGAGATGTTTTCTTATTATTTATTATTGTGATGCATTTAAATTGTTCTTCTTTCAAATTAATTGATTGTTAGATTTAAATATTTTATTTTCATTTTATCATTACGTTTAAATTATTTTAATTGAGATGCTGTTTTGAAATCATTTTCGTTGGATCATTTTTGTGACCCAAGATGTGGGGATTGGACATCATTTCTTTCCCTCCATTTTTCTTTTTCCCTTTTTTTTTTTCTTTTCTTTTCTCTTTCTTTTCTCTCCCTTGCTCTCCCGCGTGCTGCGACCAGCTCCCTCTCTCCCCCGTGCGTTGCTTCTTCCTCACCCAACCCACCGCCGTTTCGCAGCCGTGCGCGACACCGCCCCTCCCATCAGCTTCCCCACTGGCCGGCGACCACCTCCCTCTGTTTCCAGCTCCTCCATCGCTGCTGATAGCCCTCACACCCAACACCAAGCCGTGACACCTCTTGTACTCGCACCACCACCGGCCACCATCTCTTCACTGCTTCCTCCTCGACCTCCTAGCAACCCAATGGACCCAAACCCAGCTCCGATCCGTCACCGGTGAAGCCTATTTATCTCCATCTCCGATTTCGACATTTTTGGCCTAAAACCACCATTTGCGCCGCCACTCACGGCAAACCACCACCACCACTAGCTTCACCGACCTCTCTAGGCCCTACCCTATCAATTTCGGGTCTTAGTTTGTCCCATTCAAAAGTGGGTATTTGAGACCCACGGCCATAGTGTATTTTACACTGTTTCGTTGCTGAGCCACCACCTTTTGCACTACCGTGATCATTCGGAAATTATTATATAGCACTGTAAGTATTTTTCCAAAGAACTATCGTGATTTAAATATATTTTTGTACTAACCCATATTATTGTGATCTAGTTGGACATGCCGGACTGAGTCTGAGGAGTTCGGGGATCGGATGGATTGTGGATGGAGTTGTGTGTTTGGTTGGTATTGTGAAATGTTGGTTGTTGGTATGGTGTTGTTCATGTACATGGCATATTGCACGCATGATCATGTTTGTAAAGGAAACTGGGTTTTCGTGTACATGCATTCATGTTCATGTGTTTCATGAAAACTGGGTTTTTATGCTTTAAAGGATTTTGGGTGCGTGTGTATCACAACCCCAAGCCGAGATGAGGTATTATCTCGGTTGAGCTCCTCTGGTCACTCAGGAGCAGAATATACTGAGTGACGTCCCCTGGGTTGTCGCTGGGGGACAACGGGATCGGACGAGATGGTCTCGTGCCGACTCCGTGCCCCCTCTGCTGGCAGGGGCTAGAGGATGCTTGGCCACGTACGCGCTGGGTGCGGAGCTGGGCATCGCTTGTTGCGTGGTGAGTGCTTGGCCACGAACGCGCTGGGCGTGGAACTGAGCATCGCTACGATGCCAGGACGTGCGGATGATCCCTAGGGAAGATCATGGTGCATTGGTTAACGGAATAATGGGCTATTTTCTGGAAAAATAGCGTGTTGATTAAAAGGTTTTTATGTGATTCATTTTCGGGGAAAATGAGGTTTTATTGATTTGGGTTATTTTCTAGGAAAATGACGGAGTATTATTTTTGGGCCAAAATGAGATTTTGGCATGTGTTGAAAATATCTATTTTCGAGGAAAATTATATTTTTGGATCTAATGCATATTTCATCATATGCATGCATGTTAGTTGCATTAATATGTTTTTATCTCGTGGTTGTTTAGTTTATACTTACCTGCCGTACCGTTCTTTGATAACGCAGATTTTGATGCAGAGGAGGATGAGGGTGAGCCTGAGGATTCGGCTCCGCCCTAGGAGTGATTGGGATCACTTGTATTCTGGTTTGAGACTTGTATATATTTTTATTTTGGATGACTGTATAACTTTTTCTTAAAGATGATTTGTTTTGAATATTTATATTTAAAATTCTGGTACTTAGTAGACTTATGTATATTATCCGCTGCGTTGTTTATGGTACACTGTTGCATATGTACATACTTGACACTATCGTTGGGATGTGTGACCGTGTTGTCACCATCCTGGCGTCTCAATTCCCGTGTCTCCTTACATAGGAGTCGAGGGCGCCACAGGTGGTATCAGAGCAGTTCGGCTCTGGGTAAATCCACATGTCCCTTAGGTGAAGTACCATAAATTTTTATTTTTAAAGTTGTAAGTTAAATTATTTAATTTAAAGTATGTTGTTTTTGTTGGCTTTATTTATTTTATTGTATACTGCCTTGTTTGTTTATTTATTTTAGTGTATGTTATTTACTTTATTTGTTTTATTTTGTGGTAGGTTATTTTATTTATTTTTTTAATTATTTGATTGTGCACTACTTCATTTGTTTTATTCATTTTGTCTTATGATATTTTATTGTTGGTTTTATTCTATTTTATTTTATGTTGTATTGTCGTATTTTAATTTATTTTGCTACAGTTGTATTTTAATTTGCTTGAATTGAAGTGGGGTTAAAGGTTGTGCTATGGCAGGAAGAGGGTACGACTGTGAATGCCATTGTTAGGCTTGAATATTTAGTGTAGTCGGCTTGAACTTTTATCGGCTTGGGTTGTTTTTATTATATCGAGGCTTGAAGGGAACAACTTGGTCTGGGTGAACTCTTTGGAGTAGGAACTCAAGTTGCTGCTAAGGAGGGGAATAGTTTTAAATTGCTTAGGATAATTGAGGTTTTATATTTTGTGGAGATATGTCATGAGGCTATAGCATAGGAGGTTGTAAGTTCAACAAAGTTCAATGTTAGATTTATGAGAAGTTCATCTAAGGTTTGAGGTCCTATAGTTTTTAGGGAATAAGTTTATTGGATTTAAGGTGATAGGTTCAACAAGCATTTGAAGGATTACTTAGATTAGAAGTTTTCGATTTTGCCGACTTTGATAAGCAGCTTGTTAACATTTGGGACTTGAGGATTTTCAAGCTTTATAAGGTGAATGTTTTAGACTTAAGGTCATCGATCTTGAGGATTTTGGGGAATGATTCTTATCTGGTTTATGGTTTTATAATTGCAGAGTTGAAGGGTTGAATTATAATAGGATTTGAGCTCTTAGTTTTGTAGACTTGGTATGCTAGCTTGGTCTATTCTATCAATTGATTAGTTGGTAACCATTAAATTGGGATTGATCAGAGTTGAGTTACTGATATGAGAATTTTTAGGAGAGAACTTCTTTTGGAGATGGAAGGTAATGATCTAGTTTGTGTATTATCTGAGGATTGAAGATGTCGATCTAGTTCAGAAAATTATTGTTTTTAGCTCGAGGTTAGTGATAGGTTGAGGATTTAATCCATATCAATTTTAAGAATAATAGATGGTGCGAATTTAGAAAATGATTCTTGTTGATTTCGAGGATATAGGTCCAAATGATGGAAATGGTAATGATGGATCACTTGCACATTTGGAGGATTATTGATTTTGGCTAAGGGTGCATGAGATCGATGCGTAGTAGTAGTGAGTGTGTATGCAATTCGGAGAGTACAGGTCCTAGTCTCATTTTTTTTGGTTTGGAAGAAGTGGTTTTGTTAGGTGTTGAAGATGAGTAAATACAATAGTATTAGATTCAAGAGATTTTGACTTGGAGTTTTTTTGGTGAGTCGATTGGAGTGTATAGTCAAAGCAGGTTACCCAATGGAATGATGGTTGGCAATAGTTATTGTGATTATCTTCAGGAATTAATTGTGACTTGAGGTTACCTAGGAATTTTTTTTAATTTTGAGGTTACACTTTCTTTTGGAGATTGAGCACCCAGTTGGTTGAATTAAGGACATTGTTATTTAACTTGAAAAGAGATTGATGGGGCATCATGTTTAGTGTATGATAAGATCTTGGAAGTTGAAGCTTAGGCATTAGAGATGAATAATATGATCAAGTATGTTAGTTAATCAAGCATTAGGATCCTTGGGTGCTTTGCATTGGCTTTTGGTGGATTGATGATTTGAGCAGTATGACTTGCCTTGAGGTTTAGTAGTAATGTGCTATTGAAAGAACTAGTCATACTAATACTAGCTTATAGGAGTAGAAGTAGGTGGGCGAGTTACCAAGAAGGTTTTGATAATGTTTTGGTGAAATCAATGATGGTTTGTAGTGAGTTTTGTCATCGCTAGATTAGATGTTATTCAGAATGTAGGTGGCGAGCTTTTGGGTTTAGGTTGTCAGGTAGAAGTTTATAGGCGCTCTTATTGGTTGACCGAGTTGGAATCGAACCTTTTAAGGTATGCTCCTTATCTTTGATGAGATGAACATATTTTGGGGTAATGTTACTTGTTTGCAATTTGAGATGTTGAAGTTGATTGATATTGGTTTCTTGCCAATGATCAAGGATGTATTTTGCGGAATATTGATTTTGATCAAGGCAGCGGGAGTTAATTGAGGAATATGAGTTATAACTCCTGGTTTTGGGAAAGAGAGTATTTTCTACCAAAAGGTGGTAAGAGTTTTCTGGTTAGTAGGTATGGAGTCACCTTGTACTCGATGGTGTCTTTTTATGAGGACATAAATTTTATGCATGTGGCGAATTATCAGAGTGCGCAGTAGAAGCGTGAAATTTGTGGTTATAGTTAGGAGTTCGGATTTTGTGCTGATCTTGAGGAATTAGTGGTGACTTGAATTTTTTAGATGATGCTTGTAGTTGGATATTAATCATTTGGTTGTGCAAAATTTGTTATTGATGGTTAACCTTGGAAGTGGCCATTAGGTTACCAAAGGTAGAATTCAATGGAGGTTTAGAAGTTGTAGCATAAGAGTTGATTGAGGTTAGCATGGATTATTATATGGAGCTATTAATCATTGGAATTTATTGGATGTTGTATTAAGGTTCTTGGGGAATGGAGATTTTGGATAACATAGCCACCATAGGAATATTGGGCGTAATGTGCCACTGGGGGACTAATGCGAGTATGATAGAATTGCCTATGGGAGTAGACTTGAGAGAGCATTACTTACGCTTTTGGGCATTGGTGATGTATGTTGTCTCAAGCGTGTTCTGGTTGTATCCTATATCCTGTTTTAGCGTGATGTATGGCCTTACAAATTTCGAGGACGAAATTTTTTTTAAAGGGGAGAATGTAACACCCCGTATTTTAGTGTATTTTTATTGAAGGATTATTTTTATTAATTCAAAAATTTATTCTCTTGTTTTAAAATTGTTGGATTTTTAGTTGGTTTATTTTTATGATTTTTAATTCTGTGAAAATTAATTTGAGATGTTTTCTTAATATTTATTATTGTGATGCATTTAAATTTTTCTTCTTTTAAATTAATTGATTGTTGGATTTAAATATTTTATTTTCATTTTATCATTACGTTTAAATTATTTTAATTGAAATGCTGTTTTGAAATCATTTTCGTTGGATCATTTTGTGACCCAAGATGTGGGGATTGGACCTCATTTCTTTCCTTCCATTTTTCTTTTTCCCTTTTCTTTTCTTTTCTCTTTCTTTTCTCTCCCCTGCTCTCCCGCGTGCTGCGACCCGCTCCCTCTCTCCCCCATGCGTTGCTTCTTCCTCACCCAACCCACCGACGTCGCGCCGCCGTGCGCAACACCGCCCCTCCCATCAGCTTCCCCACTGGCCGGCGATCACCTCCCTCCGTTTCCAGCTCCTCCATCGCTGCCGATAGCCCTCACACCCAACACCAAGCCGCGACACCTCTTGTGCTTGTGCGCCGCCGTCGCGCCACCACCGGCCACCATCTCTTCACCGCTTCCTCCTCGACCTCCTAGCAACCCAATGAACCCAACCCTAGCTCCGATCCGTCACCGGTGAAGCCTATTTATCTCCATCTCCGATTTCGACATTTTTGGCCTAAAACCACCATTTGTGCAGCCACCCACGGCAACCCACCACTACCACTAGCTTCACCGACCTCTCTAGGCCCTACCCTATCAATTTCGGGTCTTAGTTTGTCCCCATTCAAAAGTGGGTATTTGAGACCCACGGCCATAGTGTATTGTACACTGTTTCGTTGCTGAGCCACCACCTTTTGCACTACCATGATCATTCGAAAATTATTATATAGCACTGTAAGTATTTTTCCAAAGAACTATCGTGATTTAAATATATTTTTGCACTAACCCATATTATTGTGATCTGGTTGGACATGCCGGACTGAGTCCGAAGAGTTCGGGGGTCGGATGAATTGTGGATGTAGTTGTGTGTTTGGTTGGTATTGTGAAATGTTGGTTGTTGGTATGGTGTTGTTCATGTACATGGCATATTGCACGCATGATCATGTTTGTAAAGGAAATCGGGTTTTCGTGCACATGCATTCATGTTCATCATGTGTTTCATGAAAATTGGGTTTTCATGTGTTAAAGGATTTTGGGTGCGTGTATATCACGACCCAAGCCTAGATGGGGTATTATCTCGGTGGAGCTCTTTTGGTCACTCGGGAGCGGAATATACTGAGTGACATTCCCTGGGTTGTCGCTGGGCGACAACGGGATCGGTCGAGATGATCTTGTGTCGACTCCGTGGCCGCTCTGCTGGCGGGGGCTAGAGGATGCTTGGCCACGTACGCGCTAGGCGCGGAACTGTGCATCGCTCGTTGCGTAGTGGGTGCTTGGCCATGAACGCGGTGGTTGCGGATCTGAGCTTCGCTACGAAGCCAGGACGTGCGGATGATCCCTAGGGGAGATCATGGTGCATTGGTTAATAGAATAATGGGCTGTTTTCTGGGAAAATAGCGTGTGTTGATTAAAAGGTTTTTATATGATTCATTTTGGGAAAAATGAGATTTTATTGATTTAGGTCATTTTTTGGGAAAATACACAGTGTATTTTACACTGTTACGTTGCTGAGCCGCCACTTCTTGCAGCTTCGTAATCCTTCGGAAATTATTATATAGCACTGTAAGTATTTTTCCAAAGAACTTTCATGATTTGGTTGTGATCTGGTTAGACATGCCGGACTGAGTCCAAGGAGTTTGGGGGTCGGACGGATTATGGACGGAGTTATTGTGTGATTGGTTTGCATTGTTGGTTGTTGTGGTGTTGTTTCATGTATATGGCATATTTGCACTCATGTTCATATTTGTAAATAAAAACTAGGTTTTCACATGATTGCATACATGTTCATGTGTTTATTTGAAAATTAGATTTTCATGTGAAATAATTTGAGTGTGTTTGAAACGACTAGATTGACTGGTTTGAGAAAAAGGAAAAGAGACTGTAGGGATGGTGGTAAACAGGGATGGTAGTTGAGTCCTGCCTGTGATTCCCGACTACGGTGCACTCGGTAGGGATGGTGGTAAGCAGGGATGGTGGTAGAGTCCCGCCTGTGATTCCCGCCTACGGTGCACGCAGTAGGGATGGTGGTTGTGTCCCCCCTGTGATTCCCGCCTATGGTGCACGCGGTAGGATGGTGGTAAGCAGGGACGGTGGTAGAGTCCCGCCTGCGATTCCCGCCTACAGTGTCCGATAAATGGTTTGTTTTGTGTGAATCATTTTCTGGAAAAATGACAGACTATGTTTTTGGGCTAAAATGAGATTTTGGCGTGTGTTGGAAATAATCATTTTTGGGCAAAAACGGTATTTTATGGCTAAGTGGATTTTGTCGTATGAATGCATGTTGGTTGCATTAATATGTTTTTATCCCGAGAGTTGTTTGGTTTATACTTACCTGTGGTACCATTTATGGTATCACAGATTTTGATGCAGATGAGGATGACGAGCCTTAGCTTGGCTCTGTTGGTGGAGTGATCTGGGATTGCTCCTGTTTATCGGGTTTCGTCTTTTATCAATTTATGTGTTGCATTTGTAATATATTTGGGATGATTGTATAACTCTTTAAGGGTAATTTGTTTTGAATATTTGTATTTAAATTT
The DNA here is from genome assembly GCF_004785595.1 of Juglans microcarpa x Juglans regia. Classification (NCBI taxonomy): domain Eukaryota; kingdom Viridiplantae; phylum Streptophyta; class Magnoliopsida; order Fagales; family Juglandaceae; genus Juglans; species Juglans microcarpa x Juglans regia. The sequence goes on from NC_054604.1 coordinate 23,006,760, forward strand.
CTGATACTTAGATGACTTATTTATATTATCCGCTGCGATTTTTATTGTGCACTTTTGCATGTTGCACACACTTGAGCACATTTCGTTGGGATGCGTGACCCGTGTTGTCATCATCCTGACGTCATGATTCCCTTGTTTTTGTACGTAGGAGTCGAGGCGTCACAGGTGGTATCAGAGCAGTTCGACTCTGGATAAAACCACATGTCCCATAGGTGCAGTACTAGAAAATTTTAAAATTGTGATTTGAAATTGTTTTGTTGGGAGTATATTATTTTAATTGTTTTATTTATTTTATTGTACGTTATTTGTTTGTTTATTTATTTTATTTTTTGTTATTTTATTTTATTTGTTGGTTTTATTTTATGTGATATTGTTGTATTTTAATTTATTTTACTATAATTATATTTTAGTTTGTTTTAAGCTGATAGTGGGGTTAAGGGATACGCTATGGCAGGAAGATGGTACGACCAAGAAGGCCAACCAATGAGCCCGAGGATGAATTACCGAGGAGTGATGGAAATTATGCCATGACGAGGTCATTGAATAGGATGATGGAGTTCCTTCAGCAGAATTTTCGTCCACAACAAGGAGAGCAGAATAGGGTGGTGCAAGTCGGGTGCACCTATGAGCCTTTCTTGGCACATTGGACTCCTGCCTTTAAGGGCGAAGAAGATCCACTTCGAGCTGGGAGGTGGATTGAAGACCTCGAGAGGACATTCGAAGTCTGTGGTTGTACAGAGGCCCAGAAGGTGTTGTATGGGAGTTACCTGTTGCAAGGTGAAGCAGCTAATTGGTGGAAGACCAAGCGGGAACTCCTAGAGATGGAGTTGGGATCTTTGGCGGCTGTGTCTTGGCAGCGCTTCAAGAAAGAGTTTGACGATCACTTCTTCCCTGCTTTTGTGAGAAGGCAAAAGGCTCGGGAATTCAATAACTTGGTCCAAGGGGATATGACTGTCGAGCAATATGCCAGAAAATTTATAGAGCTTGGGCGATTTGCGTCTCATCTAATAGCCACCGAAGAGTTGCGGGCCGAACGTTTTCAGGAAGGGTTGCGCTCTCAAATCCGCAGACAAGTTGCATGCCTGCAAATCCATAACTTCTAGAGGTTGGTTGAGGTGGCCTATATTGCTGAGCGAGAGCGAGGTGTTGTGGTAGGCTCCCCTCCGGGTAAGAAGCAGCTAAACGTTGATGGTGAAGGGAGCAGCTCCGGGTCGCCGCAGAAGTTCGTGCAGAGGATCGGGTCTCGATCGCAGGCAGCCTCCGGTGTACGTATTGGGGGTCGAGCTCCAGTTTGTGGCAGATGTAATAGAGCCCACGAGGGCGAGTGCCGTCAGGGTTGGAACCAGTGCTTTGAGTGCCGTCAGACGGGACACTTTTCTCGTGAGTGTCCTAATCGGACCCAAGTGAATCAGGGTGGTCATCGAGGTGGTAGAACTGGTCAGAGGCAATTAGGTCAGGCTCGGATGTACGCGTTGACCCCTGGTAGTGCTGGCAATGAAGTTTCAGATACTCAGGACGCTGGAGTTATGGCAGGTAAGGGTCTAACCTGATCTTTTGTAATGGATGTCTTGTGTAGTTTATTCTTGGGTTTTGGGAAAAGTTATGCAAGCCGTACCCATACCCGTTGGGTGTTGGAGGTCGTGTGATTTTTCTTAAGCGTGTTCTGGTTTTGTCTTGTATCCTGCTTTAGCGTGATGTTTGACTCCACAAATTTTGAGGACGAAATTTTATTTTAAGGGGAGGATGTAACACCCCGTATTTTAGTGTAATTTCACTGAATGATTATTTTTAATAATTCAAAAATTTATTCTCTTATTTTATAATTATCAGATATTTTAAATGGGTTATTTTATGATCTTTCAATTGTGAAAATTAAATTGTTATGTTTTCTTAATATTTATTTATTGTTGTAGATTTAAATTGTTCTTCTTTTTAAATTAATTGATTGTGGGATTTAATTATTTTATTTTCATTGTATCATTACGTTTAAATTATTTTAATTGTTTGCTGTTTTAAAATTATCTTCGTTGGATCATTTTTGTGACCCAAGAGGTGAGGATTGGACCTCATTTCTTTCCCCTTACTTTTCTTTCTCTCTTTTTCTTTTCCCTTTCTTTTCTTTCTTCCCCTTTTCTTTTTCTTCCTCTGCTTTTCCCCTTCCCGCACGACAGCCTCCCTCTCTCTCCCCGTGCGTTTTTGTCCCTCTCCCATCCCACCGCCACCGCGCCGCCTTGGCCCTCACCGCCCAGCCCATTCTCTCCCCACCGGCCGGTGACCACCTCCCTCCATTCTCAGCTCCTATCGCGCCGCCGTTAGCCTCCACGAACCTCCAAAGCCGCGGCCTTTACTTCGTTCGTGTGCCTCCGTCGCGCCATCACCGGCCACCATTTTTTCACCACTTCATCCTTGACCTCCTAGCAACCCAATGGACCCAACCCCAGCTCCGATCCGTCACCAGTGAAGCAGACCCAACCCCATTTCTGATTTGGGTATTTTTGGTCTTCAACCACCCTTTGCGCTGCCACTCACGGTAAACCACCACCAACATTGGCTTCACCGACCTCTCTCGGCCCTACCCTATCAATTTTGAGTCTTAGTTTGTCTTCGTTCAAAAGTGGGTTTTTGAGACCCACGGTCACAGTGTATTTTACATTGTTACGTTGCTGAGCCGCCACTTCTTGCAGCTTCGTGATCCTTCAGAAATTATTATATAGCACTGTATGTATTTTTCCAAAGAACTTTCGTGATTTAAATGTATTTTTACACTAACACATATTATTGTGATCTGGTTGGACATGCCGGACTGAGTCCGAGGAGTTCGGGGGTCGGATGGATTATGGACGGAGTTATTGTGTGATTGGTCTGCATTGTTGGTTGTTGCGGTGTTGTTTCATGTATATGGCATATTTGCACGCATGTTCATGTTTGTAAATGAAAACTGGGTTTGCACATGATTGTATACATGTTCATGTGTTTATTTGAAAATTGGATTTTCATGTAAAATGATTTGAGTGTGTTTGAAACGACTAGATTGACTGGTTTGAGAAAAAGGGAAAGAGACTGTAGGGATGATAGTAAGCAGGGATGGTGGTAGAGTCCCGCTTGTGATTCCCGCCTACGAAGCACGCGGTAGGGATGGTGGTAAGCAGGGATGGTGGTAGAGTCCCGCCTGTGATTCCTGCCTACGGTGCACGCGGTAGGGATGGTGGTTGTGTCCCGCCTGTGATTCCCGCCTACTGTGCACGCGGTAGGGATGGTGGTATGTAGGGACGGTGGTAGAGTCCCGCCTGCGATTCCCGTCTACAGTGTCAGATAAATGGTTTGTTTTGTATGAATCATTTTCTAGGAAAATGACAGATTATGTTTTTGGGCCAAAATGGAATTTTGGCATGTGTTGGAAATAATCATTTTTGGGGAAAAACGGTATTTTATGGCTAAGTGGATTTTGTCGTATGAATGCATGTTGGTTACATTAATATGTTTTTATCCCGAGAGTTGTTTGGTTTATACTTACTTGTGGTACCATTTTATGGTATCGCAGATTTTGATGCAGATGAGGATGACGTGCCTTAGCTTGGCTCCGTTGGTGGAGTGATCTGGGATTGCTCATGTTTATTGCGTTTCGTTTTTTTATCAATTTATGTTTTGCCTTTGTAATATAGTTGGGATGACTGTATAACTCTTTAAAGGTAATTTGTTTTGAATATTTGTATTTAAATTTTTGGTACTTAGATGACTTATTTATATTATCCGCTGCGATTTTTATTATGCACTTTTGCATGTTGCACACACTTGAGCACATTTCGTTGGGATGCGTGACCCGTATTATCATCATCCTGACGTCACGATTCCCTTGTTTTTGTACGTGGGAGTCGGGGCGTCACATCTATTTTCGGAAAAAAATGGTATTTTTGGATCTAATGCATATTTCATCATATGCATGCATGTTAGTTGCTCTAATATGTTTTTATCTCGTGGTTGTTTGGGTTATCTGTGGTACCGTTCTCTGGTAACGCAGATTTTGATGCAGAGGAGGATGAGGGTGAGCTTGAGGAGTCGGCTCCGCCCAAGGAGTGATTGGGATCACTCGTATTTTGGTTTGAGACTTGTATATATTTTTATTTGGGATGACTGTATAACTTTTTTTTAAAGATGATTTGTTTTATATATTTGTATTTAAAATTCTGGTACTTAGTAGACTTATGTATATTATTCGCTGCGTTGTTTATGGTACACTGTTGCATATGCACATACTTGACACTATCGTTGGGATGTGTGACCGTGTTGTCACCATCCTGGCGTCTCGATTCTCGTGTCTCCTTACATGGGGGTCGGGGCTCCACAACTCTAATAATATTAGGTGTTTTACCTATTTGCCTTCTTTGGAACGCATGAGTTAATATTATGCTCATTGAATCTGAAAGCTTGAGTTTTGTTTTACGTGGTTATAGTCTATTTTGGGCATAAATGTATGGGCTTATAAACTAAGCCATTGTACTGGTGCTTTAAACAAAATATTTATAAGTTGATCATGTTGTAGTTTTTATATGTTAAATTCACTTTGTATTAGTTTTGTTTTAAATACAAATTGAATAAATATTTGAAAGATGTTATAAGTATTAATATTTTTACAAGTACATAATAGTGCAGGATTTCTATTTTGAACTCTTTAAAGAGATACTAATTAGTCTATTTTTATTAAATGAAATATTTGCCCTCCTACTTTAATCAGTTTTGTTTTAATGAGCCTTTAAACCAGATATGTATTTTACGACATGATTGTATCTATTACTAATATTATTATGCAACTTTAGAAATATTATGAGTTTTATAGTTATGTGGATATTGAGGAGTTTAGGAAGTAATGGTATCTTAGAATTAAGAGAAATCTTAAGTTTTTGAGGAATTAAAATAGGTATTGCATGTGTAATATGAGATTTATCTGTTCACTGAAGATTTATTTAAGTTGCATGAATTTTTATAGGTGACGATTGACAATTGTTCAGTACTATTGTGGAGAATTTCTGAATAAGCTAAGAAGCCTAGGTAAACGGGGTTCCTATGCTAGGCTTTATACGAATTATTGATACTGAGGTTGACTTTATGAAAACTTTTCATATTTTGTGATGAAATGAGAACTTGGAAAAAACCAACCTCGTCGATTATTTGCATTACTCATGAAATCTGTACGGAAAAGAGAAAATATTTTCTGACATGCATTGTGTAGACATGAGCTAAATTTTGTTATGCTGTCTCTGAAATCTGAAAAAGAACGATATTGAGGATACAAAAAATTGTGCATTGATTTAGAAAGATGCTCCGACTTTTGTTTTCAGTATGTGATAATGATTTGAATTTCAATACTCTGTTTTAATATAATGTGGCATATTCTGATTTTGATATGTGATTCTGTTTCTGTTTTGCTCTGATATGTGGCCCTATCACGAGATAGAATAGTGACCTTTGGCCCTGTCACAGGATATAATAGTGACCTATGGCCCTACCACAGGATATAATAGTGGATTTCTGTTCTGAGTGCAATCGCTTTGATATTCATGGTGATTTATGTTCTGTTTGGCTTTCCGCAGAATGCACAACCCTACCACGAGGGTTAAACATGGCCCTCTGTTCTAATATGGCATGATAAGATGAAGATGTTCAGTATTGTTGTGCCTAAGGAGTCTTTGAATATGAAAAGTTGGTTTCTGAATATGAAATGTTTGAAATATCGCTTTGATTTTTTGATAATATGTATTTTTGAGATATGCATATTGAAAACTGAAATGTTTTGTTTCTGCATTCTGAACTCTGTGAAAATGATTATGTTTATATACTAGCATATGTTCTTTGTTTACTAAGTTGTTGATAACTCGCCCCTTATCTCCATAATATTTTTCAGATACTTTTATGGTCTAGCTGGAGAACAAGAATATGAAGTATTGGAACAGTCTGATGATCATAGATGAATGAGTGCTAAGGGTACAAGTATTTTGGAGGATCATATTTAGTAGTTTTATCTCTAGCAGTTATTTTTGGTACGTCAAGTTATGATTAATTGGGGTCTTTGTGGAGATGTTATTTGTTATATTGAGGTTTTTGTTTAGTATTTATGTGGAAAGATACGGATTTTTGGATCGAACAAATAAGTTGAGTATTTTGTGGAGTTTTTGTTTATTTATTACTGATTATTAGAGATGTTATTGAGGAATAAGAGCTAACTCTCCGGACATCCGGGAACGGGGCGTTACACATATTGTCTGATTGTTTAAATATAATTGGTGAGATATCTTAAATCTTAGGTTAGGAGTGCGTAATGATGAATATTTTATGAGTGTCACTACATTTCGCACATAGTATGAGGATGATCCTTTCATTCTCGCAAGTTTTTTATTTAGATGATTCGGAGTACGAAAACCCATGACAAGTAGTATAGAAGTTTTCACTAGGGCTGGGCTCCGACTCCGACGGAGTTGGATTGCTCGTTTTCGACCTCCGACTCCGACAAGAGTCGGAGCCAAATTGGAGCTCCGACTCCGACTCCAAATTGGAGTTGGAGTCCGACTCTGATCGGAGGTCGGAGCTCCGACATCCTATCGGAGCTCCGACCTCAGATCGGAGCTCCGACATAAGATCAGAGCTCGACGTGCGCTCGACGTGGCGCTCGAGCGGAACTCTTTCAGAGAGGTTCGCTCGACTTCCGCTCGACATGTCGCTCGAGCGAACCTCTCTGGAAGAGGTTTGCTCAACTTTTGCTCGACATGTCGCTCGAGCAGAACTCTTCCAGAGAGGTTCGCTCGACTTCCGCTCGACATGTCGCTCGAGCCAATGTTCAATACAACGTGTGCTCGACTTGCGCTCGACACCTCGCTCGAGCGCAAGTGTACAGTAAAAAAAATTTCGGAGTCGGAATCGGAGCTTCTTGGAGCTCCGACTCCAACTCCGACTCCGAATACATATTCGGAGCTACTCCGAATTCCGACTCCGAATTCCGATGACTCCGACAAAGTCGGAGTTGGAGTCGGAGCCGAAGTCGGACGGAATCAGAATTTTCAGAATTTTGCACACCCCTAGTTTTCACCAAGAAATGTATATGATTACATTTCAAAGGCAGATGGACAACATAAATAATTTGATGGTCCAACAAATGAAGAAGCATATCAAGAAAACAAATCAGATATCAATTTATTTGTTGATCTCAGCCAATATGACATCGTTCTATTGCGTAGAGAAGATGTTGAACCAGAAGTAATTGAGAGTGGCTTGTCAGAAGAACATGAGTCAACTAAAGTGTCGAGTGAGGATAAGGGCGACTGGTCCAGCAAAACTGATAATGAATGATAGTTGTTTCTATGTAAATATCGTTGTTATAAAACTAATAACATTTTTGTGAATAATAATTTATTACAGTGTAAAACATATATGCCTCCCAAATGCAAAACAACTTGCGTGCCATCTCCTTCCATTATCGACTCTTCAATTGGTTTGCCTGCCACGAATTGTTGGCCAACATCACCAGACCTAGAACAATGTATATTAGATAGAAACTTGATTTTATGTTATGATTTAAGTAATAGTATTTTAAAAATAAAATAATTTTTTTGACATTATGTGCTTGAATTATTGTATAGTTGTTGTAAGCCATCGTCGAGGTCGAGATGCTACTAGAGGTGTATGCATAGAGAAAGTAAGGAAAAAGGAAAAAATTAAAGTTGATATTTTCTGATGATCACACCGGTGGCTCTGGAGATTTTGCAGCTTAGCTTGATTCCTATGTTAGTACCTTTAACCGCACATGCACTGATGACTACATCCTCTTGGGCTAAAATTTCCCAAGAATGTGAAAGATCAAATCATAAATCGTTGCGTGGTAATAAGTTACCTAGAAAAAATTAAGATTAACTTGTTACTTAATTTATAATTAGTTTGTATGTGGACTAATCGTTTGTAATTTTCTCAAGAATGAGTTTAAATTTTGGTAGGCTAGAAGATCGACTTACAACTGATGAGCTGATGTCCAATGCATTCCAGAGGTACAAAAGTAGATGTCATGCACACTATCAGAAGTTCAATAGTGCAACAGAGGCGTCCAAATCCATTTCAAGACATGCCACCAATGAATGGGATAAGCTTTGTGATATGTTTGAATATCCCACATATTAAGTAATTTCGTTGCTATATTTCTTTATGGTATATGTTAGATGCATTAAATAAATATAGTAATAATGCCGTTTATATAGCAACTGAGTATTGTCAACAAATCAGCTAGAGTAAATTTAATGATACACCATCATGTAGGTTCTAAAACTTGAAAACGTTATACTAGTCTTTGTTAAATATTGACATATCAAAATTTGTGATTGAAGTTATTATATAGATTTTCCTTTTGTAGGAAGAAGATAGTCTAGTTAATGACTATAATCTGACCTATTTGTATGCTAAATCACATACAAATCGTGATTGTGTTTGGACTAATTGCTAAGCAGAAGCAAAATTATGTAAGTTTGTTTTTGTTTTTTTTTTATTTGTATTGTCTAATAATATTTTTGTTATTTATACTATCTCTAATGATTTTTTTTATAGGACAAGATGGTATCACTTTAGAAAAATGCTACGACTCCATCTGATGAATCATCTGTGAACGATGTTCAAATCTTTTCTAAGGTTTTTGGACCACGTTCTGGATATTTGAGGGGCTTAGGATATCGCGTGAAGCCTTCCAGAACATCATCCCTTCTCAAGTCAGATCAAATAACAACTCTCAAAAATTAGAAGAAGCAATACTTGAGATCGAACATTTGAGGTCCGAGCAACGATAGTTGTAGACTCAATTAGATCAGGTAGCGGATATTGAGGCGAAATTAGAACAAAACATGCTGAAGAAGCTGGAGATTCAATCCTAGAAAATGTTAGAATAGTGGCAATTAATGATGTCCCATATTATTAACAACTAATCAAAAACTGTTTGAATGTACTAAGGACTGTCAACCCTGTTTGAATATATTAATTGTTTATTTGAACAGACTGCATGTTTAAACATTCTAACAAGTAATAATTTGTTCGAATAGATTTGTCATCTTTCGAATGTATTTCAAACAAAAATATCGAAGCCGTTCAAACAAATTTTTTCAATTCGAACGTTAACAATAATGTTAGATCAGATTTTGTTTGTTCGAACATAAATATATCTGTTCGAACATAAATAAACTGTTTGAACACTCACTCCATCCTAACATGATCAAATGAATTCATGTCGTTCAAATCAAATTTCAATAATGTCCAAACAAATACTCAACCTTCTGAACAATACTTGTGCCATTCGAACGAGTTTTTGGGATGAAAACATTTTGTCCCCAAAAAAATTCTCTTTCAACATCATTCCATCCATCGTTTCAGCCAGATTTCATCCCAAAAAGTATTTTTGGAGATGAAAAACAAATTTCATCTCCAAAAATCTTTTGACACAAACCTTTTGGGATGAAATAGAAATGAAATTTTTTGGTCTCTAAAAATTCATTCTCTTCTAGTGAATTGGAGCATTAGGCACCACATCATCACAAAAATCTTTATTGCTCTATAAATCTCTAAAAATTCCAACTAAATCAATAGTATCAATTATAATTTTGTCTAATTATGATCTAAATAGCTCAATTAAATCCAAAGAGTTTCGGTTCCTTTTAGTATCATAGGGTGACGTAACTAGCTTAATCCATAAAGTACCAATATCTTCTTACTAGATCGCTAGATTCAAGTGATTCCTTGACTTATATATTCCTTTCATGGTGTATCACAAAATTATACTTGCCCAGAAAATAATGTTCACAAAAACAAAACAAGAGTAATTAATGATGAGGTCGTACAGCTTGAATGCCGTAGTCCAGGTAATTAACCATTCTAGCTATCTAGCTGGTTAAATGCCGCCAATTAAGAAGTACTTGTTGTCTCCTAGAATGACGATTTATCAAATGCAAAGCAAGAATATAGGAAAAGTCAGGGAAAAGATCACCAAGGCCAAAAGATTTATTTTTTTATTTAAAAAGTAAAACTAACTGAAAAGGTTGCTGATCAAGCAAAAAAGAATATTGCATTACTTGGCCTTGTCTCTCGTCAATTTGCTTTTATCCCAGTTTTGTAATTGACGTTAGAATCTTAAATTTCTTAATGGTAATGTACGTGAGTAAACCTATAGGAGATTTACGATGGAATATTGTACATAGCATATATATATAGAGAGAGAGAGAGAGAGAGAGAGAGAGAGAGAGAGAGAGGGAGAGTAGAGAAACAAGAACGCGATAGAGTTCACATCTTTCGATCGCAAAGGAACACCCAAAAGCAGATTTTCAGATTAACGTTAAAAGCTCCTCATCAACATGGCCATGGTCAGATACCTCACCCCTGGTATATATGCCCCCTCTCTCTCTCTCTCTCTCTGATCTCTCTCACAAAAGAAGATCACCCAAGCAGATTTACGATGGCCGGGGTTTATTTTTAAGTTCTATTTTGTAATTTTTGAGTATCTTTTGCCGTAGGTACGTGCAGAGTTGTGCTTGCATATATGTCGAGTATAATTTTTTATAACTGAAGGAAGCTGAAAGAACATAATTATCAACATGCTAAAAGACTTAAAATATATTAATAAGCGGTTCATGATTATCAAACGAGATTATTATTTCCAATAATTACTTTCCTTCTGTAATCAAAGTTCACCAGTTCTTTCGAAATTGTGGGTGTGAAAGAAAAACTCGGATCGGAGATCAGTAAAGAGGTTACTGCCTAGAGGGATTCAAAAGATGATATGCATTCATCAAGTATTTGATTGAGAAAAATATTTTCTTTAGCTTTTTGAAACTTGTTGGGCTAAACTGATATTCTAAGGCATTTGCACCATGCACATACTACTTTTATGACGTAATTTGATTCTGAAGATAAATTTTAAAATATGAATCTTAAATATCAAATTTTATTATTTAAGTCATGCTGTGGATGGATGGTGTGCTCTATACACTGGCTTATTGTAAAACATGTTAAATGCACTATGATGAAATTATCCAAATATTTCTACCATCAACAGAAGTCATGAAAAGATTAGTTACGAGAGATCTGCCACCAGCTCACTACACATTCAAGATTGAATCATTCTCAAAAATCATAAAGATATTTCCAGGGGACAAAGAGCCCAAGTATGACTCAGAGGTTTTCGAAAGTGGTGGCTATAAATGGTATGCATATATGAATCCCTTAATTTGTTCTTGCAAACAAATAGCACCATTGATATTGCTTACCCGTCAGATTTTAATGGCCTTTCGGTTCTGATCTAAATCTTCAATAAGGAAATTATCTTTCTACCCAAGTGGAAGAAAAGAATGGGACGGCGCCGGAAATATTTCACTCTACTTGGTGATTGAAGATACAGATTCTTTACCTCTTGGTTGGGAGGTTAATGCAATGTTCAAAATGTTTGTGTTGGATCAGATTGGGGGCGACTACTTGACCATCCAAGGTAGCTGTTTGTCTGATACGAGAAATATTATTTTTCATTTTATCATTTCCAATCATGATATTAATGTGACAGATTTTAGGTGACTTGCCATGTAAATGGAAGACACAGACACACACACAATTTAGTGTTTTTTTCTTGTTCTTTCAATTAATTTGTGTTAATATAATTAAACTTTTTTCCTCTATATAGATGATAATGGGAAAATAAGGCGTTTTCATGCAATGAAAACTGAATGGGGATTTGCTCAATTTCTCCCCCTTACTATGTTTGGTGATGCCTCAAATGGATACCTTCTCGATGATTCCTGCGTATTTGGTGCTGAGGTTTTTGTCATTAAATGTACTGGTAAGGGAGAGCGTATGTCCATTTTGAGTTCTCCAATCACAGGTTACTGCCGTTGGGACATTGGAAGGTTTTCAGCAGTATATGTGGAATCTTTGTCAAAAGAGTTCAGAGTTGGGGAACGTAAATGGTATGTGTCATTCTAGCTGATATATTTTTGCATGTATTAACTGTTCCCTATTTTTTTTTTACCTCTATTTCCATTGGTGAACACAGGGAGTTGACGCTATATCCGAGAGCAGTTTCAACTGACGATGGTGAAAGCTATATCAAGTTATTTTTATCATTGTCTGATTGGGAAACTCCTCCCCCAAAAGGAAAATTGTATGCTGAATATACTCTACGTGTAAGGGACCGAAGGGTGGATGGAGAACATGTGGAAGTAACAGGTGAGCTCCCATTTTGGTATCTTGTTATATAAATATCAAAAGGTACTCTTGGTACAATAGATAGATTGTGATTAGCAAAACTCTAGATGATATATATTCTAAGGGTTGAAAGTAGTACTTCCATTGAGGAAAAATGATGTACGTTTTGGTTATTCATTGAATGCTCTTTAATTTGCAGATTGTAATTGGTTTTCTACCTCAACAAGGGGATATGATTACCCAAAGTTCCTGTCGCTACGTATGCTCAAGGATTCATCGAGGAGCCTTCTTGCAAATGACCTCTTGGTGGTTGAAGCACATATTGATATAATATCTGTGGTCAAGAAGTTTTAATGAAAAAAAAAATGAACTAGGCTGCAGCTTTAATGGTTGAACTTGTAATAATACATGGAAAAACTACTCTACACATGTATATCAGGGGCTTTAGTCACATTCAAGTCGTAACTTCTAGCCTCGGGCTTGTATTAATTATTTTATGCTTGCATTTGGGCTTCAAATTCATCAAAGAAAATGTATTGAAAATTTTATTAATAAAACCGAATTGTATACAATGACATGACTTGTGGTTTTGTCACTAATGATGACTTTAATATATTTTTAAGAGGACTATACCTCAACTTTTATTAACAAGTCATCACTTACAATTGAGGAAAACCTTTTGTTTTTTTTTTAAAGAAAAAAAGAGCTTGGGAGTACAACAAGATCACAAAACAAAGCATTTAGGAAAATTTTATCAAATTATTATTAATAATGTTCAATCAGTCCTCTTACATCAGTAAAGCATATGATTAGGGGAGTGGCTATTTTTAGAAAATATTATGTTGAAGTTGGGGTTTGCTGTTTCTTTTGTAAATCTGGTTATAGAATGTGTAAGAATAGTTTCTTTTTCCATCTTGGTGAATGGTGAGTCTCTAGGGCATATTATTCCTACTAGAGGTATTAGGCAAGGGGATGTAATGAACCGACCTTGTGATGAGATTTTTAAGAAAATAGTTTTAGAGAAAAGGAGACAGGAGTTACTAATCCTTTTAAAATTTTTGCTTCCACAGCCAGGCTGCAAAACTCTATGTTATAAAATAAAACATGTTTGAGAATAAATGAGATTTACAGCAGAAAACATCAAACTTAAAATAAAAAGGCCTCTCATACATTTAAAACTCTCTTACCTAGACTTTCGTGCTTTTCCCCTTAGACCATGTCTATCCTGATGCGTTCTGCTCATTTAAATCCTGTGGGGGGAGAGGCATACATAAAAATTAAAATGAGTCGAATACTCAATAAACATTATTTCGTACAGTTAAAATATACTAATATAGGTTTTCATTCATGCATTTATTATTCCATACATACTATACGGAAGAATTCATTTCATTTAAAACATTACGATGTGGAGTTTTTCTTTAAAAAAGTTTTTCTTTCACAAAACATTTCTCCCACCACGTGCCTTGATTTCTTAAAGAATTCAGTGCATTCATACATTCTCTTATCACTTTTCTTTGGCCGGTACGCACTATTACGCCCTGTGTGTGAGGGTTAGCGGTCTTCCTTTGGACCTAGATTTCATCTGTGGCCACAGGTTGAGAATCTCTTTTAGTCAGGGGTAGCACTGGGTGTACAACCAGTACTACTCACCTGGCATTGCAATCTGTTTATTCCTTTTGTACCCATTCATTCAGTCATGACCATTACGTATTTTCATACATTAAAACATTCATTTCCTTTCAGTCATTTCTTTCTTTTAGTTCTTTCATTTTCAGTCATTTTCATTTAATAGTTCATTCATGGAAAAATGTCATTTAAAATTGTAACACCCCGTATTTTAGTGTATTTTTACTGAATGAATTATTTTTATGTAATCAAAATTTATTCTCTTATTTTAAAATTGGTTGGATTTTTAGTGAGTTTATTTCTATGATTTTAATTTGGTGAAAATTATTTTTATGTGCTTTCTTAATATTTATTTATTGTTATGCATTTAAATTGCTTTTAATATTTAAATTAATTACCGTGGGATTTAATTATTTCAATTTGACTTTACCATTACGTTTAAATTATTTTATTTAACTTGGGGTTTTAAAATCATCTCCGTTGGATCATTTTTGTGACCCAAGTTATGAGGATTGGACCTCATTTCTTTTTCCTCTATTTTTCTTTCCTCTTCTTTTCTTTTCTTTCTTTTCTTTTTTTTTCTTTTCTTTCCTCCTTATTTCTCCTCCCCGCGCGCAACTCCCTCTCCCTCCCTCTCTCTCCGTCCGTTCTTCCTCTCCCCCAGCCCGCCGCCGTGCGCCGGCGATGGTCGACACCGCCCGGCTCCCCCAACCACCGGCGACGCCACACCTCCGTTTCCAGCTCCATTCGCGCCGCCGTTAGCCACCACAAGCCCATTGAAGCCGCGGCACTCTTTCTGCCGCTGCGCCGCCGTCGCACCGCCATTGGCCACCATCTTCCTACCACTTCATCCCCGACCTCTTAGCAACCCATTGGACCCAACCCCAGCTCCAATCCGTCACCGGTGAAGCCCCACCAAGCCCATTTCCGATTTGTGCATTTTTGGCCTAAAACCACCCCTTGCGCCGCCACCCACGGCAAACCACCACCACTACTAGCTTCACCGACCTCCCTAGGCCCTACCCTATTAATCTTGGGTCTTCGTTTGCCTCCGTTTGAAAGTTGGTATTTGTGACCTACGGCCACAGTGTATTTACACTGTGGTGTTGCTCAAACGTCGCATTTTTCAACTTCGTGATCCTTCGGAAATTGTTATATTGCACTGTAAGTATTTTCCTTAAAGAACTTTCGTGATTTAAATATATTTTTGCACTAACGCATATTATCTGTGAATTGGTTTGTTTTACCGGACTGAGTCCGAGGAGTTTCGGGGGTCGGATGGATTGTGGACGGAGTTGTGGACGGAGTTGTGTGTTTGTTTGCATTGTGAATTGTGGTTGTTGGTTGTTGGTTATGGCTTGTTCATGTACATCGCATATTGCACGCATGATCATGTTTGTAAAGAAAATTGGGTTTTCGCATGATTGCATACATGTTCATGTGTTTATTGAAAATTGGATTTTCATGTGAGTAAAAGGAAAAGAGACTGTAGGGATGGTGGTAGAGTCCCGCCTGTGATTCCCGCCTACGGTACACGCTTTAGGGATGGTGGTAAGCAGGGATGGTGGTTGTGTCCCGCCTGCGATTCCTGCCTACGGTGCACGCGGTAGGGATGGTGGTAAGCAGGGACGGTGGTAGAGTCCCGCCTGTGATTCCCGCCTACAGTGCTCTGTTAAGTATTTATTGTATGTAAAGGAACTGTAGGGATGGTGGTAAGCAGGGATGGTGGTAGAGTCCCGCCTGCGATTCCCGCCTACGGTGCACGCGTTAGGGATGGTGGTAAGCAGGGATGGTGGTTGTGTCCCGCCTGTGATTCCCGCCTACGGTGCACGCGGTAGGGATGGTGGTAAGCAGGGATGGTGGTAGAGTCCCGCCTGCGATTCCCGCCTACAGTGTCCGATAAATGGGTTGTTTGTGTGAATCATTTTATGGGAAAATGTTTTACGGATATTTTGGGCCAAATGGTATTTTTGGCGTGTGTTGGAAATAATCATTTTTCTGGGAAAAATGGTATTTTATGGCTAAATGTATTTTGTCATATTGTTGGTTGCATTAATGTATTTTTATCCCGAGAGTTGTTTGGTTTATACTTACCTGTGGTACCATTTTATGGTATCGCAGATTTTGATGCAGAAGATGATGACGAGCCTTAACTTGGCTCCGTTGGTGGAGTGATCTGGAATTGCTCCTGTTTAGTGAGTTATGTTTTTATCAATTACTGTATTTATCTTTTGTATTATATTTGGGATGACTGTATAATTTTTTAAAGATAAATTGTGTTGAATATTTGTATTTAAATTTCTGGTACTTAGTTGACTTATTTATATTATCCGCTGCGACTTTTTTGTGCACATTTGCATGTTGCACACACTTGAGCACATTTCGTTGGGATGCGTGACCGTGTTGTCACCATCCTGGCGTCTCGATCCCTGTGAATTTATATATGGGGGATTGGGGGCGCCACAGGTGGTATCAGAGCTGTTCGGCTCTGGGTAAAACCACACGTCCCTTAGGATAGTACCAGAAAATTATTTTTATTATTTTAAAATAATAAATTTTTGTTTAAGTTGTGTAAGTTAAGTTATTTATTTTATATTATGAGTTTATTGCTATTATATTTTATGTTAATTGATGTTATTTGATTTATTTATTTGATTTCTTTAATTAGTGTTTACCTTTGGTTGAGTATGGTTTTATTGGCTTTATTTATTTTATTGTATAATAATTCTGTTGTTTATTTATTTTATTGTATAATAATTTTGGTGTTTATTTTTTTTATTGTATAATAATTTTGGTGTTTATTTATTTTATTGTATAATAATTTTGTTGTTTATTTATTTTATTGTATGTCATTTTAATTTAATTGTTTTATTTTATGTCGGATTATTTTATTGTTTTATTTATTTTATTGTGAACTACTTCATTGGTTTTATGCATTTTGTCGTATGTTATTTTATTTATGGAATTTTATTTTATTTTGTTTTGTTCGAAATGGAAAGGCGGGTTAAGGGTTATGTTATGACAGGAAGATGGTACGACTGAGAAGGCCATTGTTAGGCTTAAACATTGGTATAGTAGGCCTGAACTCTTGGTGATTGGTTGTTTTAATATCAAGGCTTGAACATCAGGGTCTGGGTGAACTCTTTGGATTAGGTACTCAAGTTGCTGCTAAGGAGGGGAATAGTTTTTAATTGCTTAGGATAATTGTGGATTTAGGTTCCGTAGAATTTAGGTAATGAGTCTATGGGTAGGAGATTGTAAGTTCAAAGAATTTCAAGGTTAGATTTATGAGGAGTTCATCTAAGGTTTGAGGCCCCATAGTTTTTAGAAAATAAGTTATGAGATTTAAGCTGGTAGGTTCAACAAGCAATTAAGGGATTACTTAGATTAGAAGTTTTGATCTTGCCGACCTCGATAAGCAATTTGATAATATTTGGGGTTTTAGAATTTACTAGTTTTATAAGGCGAATGTTTTAGATTTAAGATCATCGATCTTGAGGATTTCAGAAAATGATTTAATCGAATATCAATTTTAAGGATAATAGATGGTGATGATTTAAGAAATGATTCTTATTGATTTCGAGGATATAGGTTTAGTGATGGAAATGGTAATGATGATCACTTGCACATTTGGAGCATTTTTTGGTTTTGGCTAAGGGTGCATGTGATCGATGCATGGTAGTGGTGAGTGTTTATGCATATTTCGGAGAGTTCAGGTCCTAGTCTCATTTTGTTTTGAAAGAAGTGGTTTTGGTAGGTGTGGAAGAGGAGTCGACACAATAGTAGTAATTTAAGAGACCTTGGCTTGGAGTTTTTGGTGAGTTGATCGAAGTGTGTAGTCGAGTGGGTTACTCAATGAAATCATGGTTGGGAATAGTTATTGTGATTATCTTCAGGAATTAATTGTGACTTGAGGTTACCTAGGAATTTAAATTTTTGAGGCTATACTTTCTTTGGAGATTGAACATCCAGTTGGTTGAATTAAGGACATTGTTATTTAACTTGAAGAGAGATTGATGGGTCGTCATATTTGATGTATGATAAGATCTTGGAAGTTGAAGTTTAGACATTAGCGATGAATAATGTGATCAAGTATGTGAGTTAATCAAGTATTAGAATCCTTGGGTGATTTGCATTGGCTTTTGGTGGATTGATGATTTGTGCAGTAGGGCTTGCCTTGAGGTTTAATAGTGATGTGTTATTGAATGAGCTAGTCGTGCTAATACTAGCTTATAGGAGTAGAAGTAACTGGGCGAGTTACCAAGGAGGTTTTGTTAATGTTTTGGTGTAGTCGATGGTGGTTTGTAATGAGTTTAGTCACCTCTAGATTAGATGTTGTTCAGAATGTAGATGACGAGCTTTCGGGTTTAGGTTGTTAGGTAGAAGTCTCTAGGCACTCTTTTGATTCGCTAGGTTGGAATTGAGTCTTTTAAAGTATGTTTCTTATCTTAGAGGAGATGAATGTATTTTGGGTTGACGTTGCTTATTTTCAATTTGAGATGTTGAGGTTGTTTGATATTGATTTTCTGTCAATGATCATGGATGTATTTTATGGAATTTGATTTTGATCAAGGCAGCTGGAGTTAGTTGAGGAATTTGAGTTATAACTCATGGTTTTGGGAGAGAGTATTTTTCTACCAAATTGTGATAAGAGTTTTGGTTAGTAGGAATGGAGCCACCTTGTACTCGATGGTGTTAGTTTCATGAGGACGTAAGTTTTATGCATGTGGCGAATATCTGAGTGCGCAGCAGAAGCGTGGTATTTTTGTTGTAGTCAGGAGTTCAAATTGTGCTGATTTGAAGAATTAGTGGTGACTTGAATTTTGAGAAGATACTTGTAATTAGAGATTAATCATTGGGTTGTGCAATTTGTTATTGATGGTTAACTTTGAAAGTGGCTATTAGGTTTCCAATAGTAGAATTCAATGAAGGATCAAGTTCAGTTTATAAGGACTAAAATGGCGGAAGCGCAAAATCGCCAGAAGAGTTACGCAGATACAAGAAGAAGAGACTTATCCTTTGAAGTAGGTGATTGGGTTTATCTTAAAGTCTCTCCTATGAAAGGCGTTAAGCGCTCTGGTAAGAAAGGAAAGCTTAGTCCAAGATATGTTGGCCATTTTCAGATCGTAGAGAAGGTTGGGTTTGTTGCTTATAGAGTGGCCTTGCCAGACTATTTTGGCGGTATATTCTTAGTCTGCTCTTAGTTGAATCTTATTCCTGTCTTAGTCTTAATGTTGACCTTGCCAATTTTGAGGACGAAATTTTTTTTAAGGGGGGAGGATGTAACATCCCGTATTTTAGTGTATTTTTACTGAATGAATTATTTTTATGTAATCAAAATTTATTCTCTTATTTTAAAATTGGTTGGATTTTTAGTGAGTTTATTTCTATGATTTTAATTTGGTGAAAATTATTTTTATGTGCTTTCTTAATATTTATTTATTGTTATGCATTTAAATTGCTTTTAAAATTTAAATTAATTACCGTGGGATTTAATTATTTCAATTTGACTTTACCATTACGTTTAAATTATTTTATTTAACTTGGGGTTTTAAAATCATCTCCGTTGGATCATTTTTGTGACCCAAGTTATGAGAATTGGACCTCATTTCTTTTTCCTCTATTTTTCTTTCCTCTTCTTTTCTTTTCTTTCTTTTCTTTTTTTTTCTTTTCTTTCCTCCTTATTTCTCCTCCCCGCGCGCAACTCCCTCTCCCTCCCTCTCTCTCCGTCCGTTCTTCCTCTCCCCCAGCCTGCCGCCGTGCGCCGGCGGTGGTCGACACCACCCGGCTCCCCAGCTCCCCCAACCACCGGCGACGCCACACCTCCGTTTCCAGCTCCATTCGCGCCGCCGTTAGCCACCACAAGCCCATTGAAGTCGCGGCACTCTTTCTGCCGCTGCGCCGCCGTCGCACCGCCATTGGCCACCATCTTCCTACCACTTCATCCCCGACCTCTTAGCAACCCATTGGACCCAACCCCAGCTCCAATCCGTCACCGGTGAAGCCCCACCAAGCCCATTTCCGATTTGTGCATTTTTGGCCTAAAACCACCCCTTGCGCCGCCACCCACGGCAAATCACCACCACTACTAGCTTCACCGACCTCCCTAGGCCCTACCCTATTAATCTTGGGTCTTCGTTTGCCTCCGTTTGAAAGTTGGTATTTGTGACCTACGGCCACAGTGTATTTTACACTGTGGTGTTGCTCAAACGTCGCATTTTTCAACTTCGTGATCCTTCGGAAATTGTTATATTGCACTGTAAGTATTTTCCTTAAAGAACTTTCGTGATTTAAATATATTTTTGCACTAACGCATATTATCTGTGAATTGGTTTGTTTTACCGGACTGAGTCCGAGGAGTTTCGGGGGTCGGATGGATTGTGGACGGAGTTGTGTGTTTGTTTGCATTGTGAATTGTGGTTGTTGGTTGTTGGTTATGGCTTGTTCATGTACATCGCATATTGCACGCATGATCATGTTTGTAAAGAAAATTGGGTTTTCGCATGATTGCATACATGTTCATGTGTTTATTGAAAATTGGATTTTCATGTGAGTAAAAGGAAAAGAGACTGTAGGGATGGTGGTAGAGTCCCGCCTGCGATTCCCGCCTACGGTACACGCGTTAGGGATGGTGGTAAGCAGGGATGGTGGTTGTGTCCCGCCTGCGATTCCCGCCTACGGTGCACGCGGTAGGGATGGTGGTAAGCAGGGACGGTGGTAGAGTCCCGCCTGTGATTCCCGCCTACAGTGCTCTGTTAAGTATTTATTGTATGTAAAGGAACTGTAGGGATGGTGGTAAGCAGGGATGGTGGTAGAGTCCCGCCTGCGATTCCCGCCTACGGTGCACGCGTTAGGGATGGTGGTAAGCAGGGATAGTGGTTGTGTCCCGCCTGTGATTCCCGCCTACGGTGCACGCGGTAGGGATGGTGGTAAGCAGGGATGGTGGTAGAGTCCCGCCTGCGATTCCCGCCTACAGTGTCCGATAAATGGGTTGTTTGTGTGAATCATTTTATGGGAAAATGGTTTACGGATATTTTGGGCCAAATGGTATTTTTGGCGTGTGTTGGAAATAATCATTTTTCTGGGAAAAATGGTATTTTATGGCTAAATGTATTTTGTCATATTGTTGGTTGCATTAATGTATTTTTATCCCGAGAGTTGTTTGGTTTATACTTACCTATGGTACCATTTTATGGTATCGCAGATTTTGATGCAGAAGATGATGACGAGTCTTAACTTGGCTCTGTTGGTGGAGTGATCTGGAATTGCTCCTGTTTAGTGAGTTATGTTTTTATCAATTACTGTATTTATCTTTTGTATTATATTTGGGATGACTGTATAATTTTTTAAAGATAAATTGTGTTGAATATTTGTATTTAAATTTTTGGTACTTAGTTGACTTATTTATATTATCCGCTGTGACTTTTTTGTGCACATTTGGATGTTGCACACACTTGAGCACATTTCGTTGGGATGCGTGACCGTGTTGTCACCATCCTGGCGTCTCGATCCCTGTGAATTTATATAAGGGGGATTGGGGGCGCCACAAAAATCATGAGCTTAACTTTCAATCCATTTGTAACACCTCGTCCCCGAGGGTACGGAGAGTTAACTCATGTCACCTAAAAATAATTTTCCATCCGCGAAGTACATAATCTAATTTTTCTCTATCACACAAAATACTGATTAATTCACATAAAATACTCCAGTATAAATATTCTAATACATTACAAAGCCTTAATATAAATATCAACCTCCCAACAAATCACATCATCAGAGCACAACAACCTTATTGAATAATAATAATAAAAAAAAATCCTCAATACTCATATAAACCTCTTATGCTTAAACCATCATTCTTAACTCATCTCACCCATGCTCCATATTCTTGATCCTCAGCTGAAATATTCAAATCATCTGAAAATTATTGTAGAGATAAGGAGTGAGTTATCAACAACTCAGTAAGCAGTGAACATATACTAGTATGTAAATATGAGCCTTTTTCAGAAAGTTCAGTATGTAGAAACAAAACCTTTCATTTTCATATGCAGATATCAGAAACGTATTATCAGATAATCAGAGCGACTTTTCAATATTTTCATACTAAAAATCTAACTGTTCATATTTAAAGACACTTTTCATTTTTAAAGACCATTTTCATATTCAAAAACCAACTGTTCAATATTTGGAGATCCGTTTCATATTAAAAAACGTTTAGGCATAAAACATAACTGAACATCTTCATCTTATCATATCATATACTATGTTTAACCCCCGTGGTAGGGTTGTGCTATCCCTGGTGGCCAAACAAGATAATATCATATTGTGAAACTTCTATTTTTTCAATCTCGGAGTCCCGAGTGTGCACACAAGAAAGAACACATAAAAGACCACTTTGTTTCTAATGTGGGTGTACTCATATCATATTATGTTGGTACCAACCATATCACGTGAACCAGTATCATCATATCATAACCATATTTAGAATCATAATCAAAACAGATAAGTATGCCAAAGGTTTTTCATATCCATATTATGTCAAACCACGTGCATCATTTTCAGATGATCAAAATAACAAATCCAAATTATTTCATATCACATGTATAAAAATCTCAATTTTCATATACGCTCTTTTGTACATTTCAGAAACATGTCAAATATTGTTCATGTCCACACTATTCATGTCAAAAAGTATTTTTCTCTTTCATATAGATTTTCATGAGTGAATGTAAAGCACATATACTAAGGTTGTTTTCACATTTTCTTTTAAAAACATATCATGCACATTTTACAAACCAATTTCAGTTCATTTTCCTTTGTATGCAAATCTAGCATAGGAACTCTGCTTATCTAGACTTCTTAGCTTTTTGAAAATTTCCTCAACAATGCCGAACAAATATTAATCGATACCTATAAGATAATCACGTAAATTTTCACAAATTTTCAATCCATCACGTATTTCGATATTTAAGTCTAAGCTCCTAAAAATAACCTATTTTTAATTCCTTAAAACTAAAAATTCTCATAACTTAAAATACCATCATTTTCCAAAACCATCAATATCCACTTAATCAAATTCGTACTAAACAAGAATTTAAATTGAACGAGCATACTAATAATTACGGAACTCAATAAATATATTAATATCTAAAATATCTAAAATATCAACAACATATTATAAATTAATAGAATACTTTGACTACTTTTAAATTTTTTTTATAAAATACGTCTTGAAAAACTCCTCTCTTAAAAATAGATTTACTTCATTCAGTTAACAATATTATTAAAAATATTATTTACACAAATATAATATTTTATAAGACCTAAAACAAAATCCATTGGGCGACGAGAATGAGAGAGATGAGCGGGAGGGAGAGCGAGAGATGGAGTGCGGTGGCTTCCATCATGTAACATGGCTAAAAACCGAGGGGTACGGGTAGAGTGAGAAGCTGGCGGAGAGGAGCTCATGTGGAGGACTTGAGCAAGAACTTGCTCCATTTTTGGATGGATAAAATAGAGCATGGGGCTTGAGGGGTTGGCTGGATGGTGGCGTTCGGTGGGGCTTGGGCTTTGGTGTTGTTCGTTTACGATGGAGAGAGGGGCTACGGTGCAACTGGGTGGGTTTGATTCAGCGGCGTCATGGAACGTGACACTGGGTTTTGTTTCAAGCTGTGGCTGGGGGCTGGATGGCTTTTCCACGATGGTCCCATGGCCGACACTAGGATGAGGGGAACAAAGCACTCAATGCTTGAGAGGTGGGGGTCGGTGTCCATGAAGCGCTGCTGGTCTTGGTTGTCCACAAAGTAGCGGCATGGAAAAGGAGGCTTGAGTGAAGGTTTGCAGCGACGCTAAGGCTTGGTTGATAAAGTTTACCTATGTATATATATGGTGATGGAAAAAAAAAACCTAGGGAGGGGGACATGCACAAGATGTGCATGTGACTAGCAAAAAGAGATGTGCAAGGTGGGGAGTTATTTTTTTATTTTTTATTTTTTATTTTTTTTTCTGAATTTTGGACCTCGACTCATCTTTAAAGAAAATATATTTGTTCCATGAATTCATCAGCCCATAAAAATATTTTTCAACTGACCCAAAAATAATTGAGGAAAATATTAAGACAACAAGCCTATTTTAAAAAATTTCGTTATCCGCCAAAACAAACAATTTGGACCCGCAACCCGTATATATAAAAAATAATATTCGCAAATTAAGTTGGCTCTTCAAATGTATAAATCTAAAATCAAAAATTTTGAAAACGGCTTATTGCTAGACCTGGGTGTTACACCATTCATTCATCAGTTAAAAGCATGGGCTTAAACATCATCTTTCAAAACATCATTTAAAACATCAGTTTCACTTAAGGCATAAGCCATAAGCCTTACATCTCATTTCATGAAAATACATACAATACATACTACATATAGTCATCCATTCACATGCATACACTTAATACTTTGGTTGCACAAAAAGGGGTTGCCAAGAAGGGTCATACATACACATATCTTTAAACACTTAGCATGTTTTTCAATAAAATATCATTTCCTTTCGTTTTGTAAAACATCGTGAAGAGAAACATTTCATTTCCATTTTCATCTCTTTTGGAAAACTCTAGAAAAGTATGAACATAATACTTACCTGAACTCTATGCTACTTTCATATCATGCAGTCCATTCATGTGCGTGTCAGATGGCAGCCTACATGCATACACATAACTTTGACGTCATTTTCTATCTAGTGCATAAGCAACTTAAACTAGAAATAGAACTAAACTTCACTTGGAACACTCTCCTTCCATCCTGGGCTCTTACATGCCCTTTACTATGTTAAAACCTTCGAGGATCTACTTACGGTTACTGCCTCTTCTAAACTCAATGTTCTACTTCGAGTGCTTATCCACTAGAGTGAACCTCATGATTCACCTTAGGTTAAGAAACTGAGACCTTCTTATTAACCTCATCTTGATGCATGACTCAAACTGAGTCACACATCCTAATCCTAGACAATACATACTTCACTTCCTACATTCAAGTTTATGCTTCCTTATCGTTATCATCATTCTCATCCATGCATCTCACAAAACTCTGAGCCAACTCTGAGGCTCAAACATCATGTACCTATGCTTAGGACAAATTACTCATTACATATGCTAAATCCGTCTGGCACACATATCTCACCAGATTACATATGTACCCTACCTCCTTATCACTTAAGATCAACATGTAACACGTTGATCACTTGCTTGTATAACAATCTTCACAGTTCAATACCAATCTCCTCTTACTTGGTTGGTAGGACTCTTCCCACTTCTCGTCCCAATACAAATTCATCCCAACACTTAACACAACAAGACTTTATTTATAACTACACCTTACGTTATGTCACAAAGCTCGAGACTACTCCCAAGCTTCCCGATGACCTTGTCACATCACCTAACATCCCATTATGTCATTTCTACGCCAACTCATGATCATGAGTATGGTTTCTCATGTACTCTTGTCACATCGTGACATCATGTCACGTTCTCGCTACATCACTCTTACACTAACTCCTCACTCATCACAAGAACGACTTATGATTTAACTATGTCACTTCGTATTAATTATTTTATTCTTACATTTGGCTTCAAATTCATTATTGAAAATTTTATTCATAAAACCAAAAAATACCAAAAAAATATAATAATCAATGGAAGCTCATTCCATTGTATACAATGACATGTCTTGTGGTTTTGTCACTAATGATGACTTTAATATATTTTTAAGAAGATGAGTGAACCCAGCCAGGTACCGATTTTAAACCTCCGGTACTCGGATTTTTTAAAAAACAGCCCACAAGTAGGAAAACAGTGCCATTTTGATACTCTTGTTAGGTTACCCTCCGTCTCAGACTCTCAAATCAATCTTTCTCCCTCTCTTTGTAATTGTGTCATTCTCTCTATCCTCTCTCTCTCTCTCTCTCTCTCTCTCCCCCTCTCTCTCTCTCACGCTGAGACCCTAGCCTCATTTGCCGATTGAGGTTCCACTTCGTCTTGCTGTCGTCTTCATCATGTCGCTTTGTCGTCTTCATCCTCGTGCACCGATCGAAGTTAGTTTTTCTCCATCTCTCTCGCTCTCTCTGTCTCTCTCTTTGTGTTTACACTATTGAGTTCTTAACGTCTTCATCCTCGCCAGCTCAGATTTTAACGTTCGAATGTGTTGTTTCACGTTCAAAGACAAAATTGTCTGTTTGGCAAATGCTCATTCGAACATCTTTGAAGCCGTTCGAACAAGATCATCCATGAAGGTCCATGGTTGAGTCGACTCAGAACTGAACATGGAAACAACCAATTCATCAAGAAACGTTGGTTTTAAGCAAAAACATTAACATAGAGTGAAGCCTAGACTTCACTCCACCATTTCTACGGCCAAATGTCGTGTGTGGCGACTGGAAAAAGCCAAAAAGGGGTTAGATTAGATTTGAAATCTAATCCCTATTTTAACTGCTCATTTTATCCAAATTTCACGCACATAGGGACATTGTGTGATGGGCCATATCTCTTAGATGGTAGCAAACGGTCAATATACAGTGGAGTTGGTGGCGAGTGGTGGCGTATGACGAAGAAGGGGCTTTGAACGATGGTTTGTATGAATGTGAACTATTCGACATTCGAGCTAGGTATTTTGTTTTGAGCGGTCACGGTCGAACGTGCATTTTCCATTTCGAACGAGATATCTATTTTAATTTACATGTTTGAACAGAAATATAGACGTTCGAACATAGGCTTTAGTTGTTCGAACTATGTACGATCCCATTCGAACACGTGAATTCGTGAAACTTCCTGAATAAAAGGACCGCAATTGAATGTAGTAAAAAATTGATGAAAACTAATCTCAAACACCATAAGTTAGCTAAGGCACAATCCAAGAAACCATGCTTGTCATTTTCAGCAAAGCCATCAGGGCAAAAATTATACTTGGAAGCCAAATTAGGTATCCCACCTTGTTGACTTTTATCATCTGTAACACCCCGTATTTTAGTGTATTTTTATTGAAGGATTATTTTTATTAATTCAAAAATTTATTCTCTTATTTTGAAATTGTTAGATTTTTAGTGGGTTTAATTTTATGATTTTTAAAATTTGTGAAAATTAAATTTGATATATTTTCTTAATATTTATTATTGTAATGCATTTAAATTGTTCTTTATTTTAAATTAATTGATTGTTGGATTTAATTATTTTATCTTCATTTTATTATTACATTCAAATTATTTTATTTGACTTATTGTTTTGAAATCTTTTTCGTTGGATCATTTTCGTGACCCAAGATGTGAGGATTAGACCTTATTTCTTTCCCTCTATTTTTCTTTTTCCCTTTTTCTTTTCTTTTTCATCATTTTTTTCTTTTATTTCTTCCCTCTCTATCTCCTCTCCCGCGCGACCTTTCCCCCCTCTCCCCAGCCCGCCACCGCCGCGCCGTTGTGGCCGGCACCGCCCCTTCCATTCGCTTCCCCTCCCTCTAGTGACCACCCTCCTCCATTCCCAGCTCCTCCCACACCGCCGTTAGCCACCACGATCTCCTCCAAGCCGCGGCTTCCCCTTCACTCCAGCGCCGCCGTCCCTCCACCTCCGGCCACCATTTTTTCACCATTTCATCCTCGACCTCCTAGCAACCTAACCCATCCATCCCCAGCTCCGATCCGTCACCAGTGAAGCTCCACCATCCTCATTTCCGTTTTGGGCATTTTTGGCCTAAACCCGCCTCATACGCCGCCGCCCATGACAAACCACCACCACCACTAGCTTCACCGACATCTCTAAGCCCTACCCTATCAATATCGAGTCTTGGTTTGTCCCCATTCAAAAATAGGTATATGAGACCCACGACCACTGTACATTTTGCACTGTTACGTTGCTGTGCCACCACTTCTTGCAGCTCCGTGATCCTTCAAAAATTATATTATAGCGCTATAAGTATTTTTCAAAGAACTATCGTGATTTAAATATATTTTTGCACTAACTCATATTATTGTGATCTGGTTGGACATACCGGACTGAGTCCGAGGAGTTCGAGGGTTGGATGGATTATGGACGGAGTTGTGTGTTTGGTTGGTATTGTGAAATGTTGGTTGTTGGTATGGTATTGTTCATGTACATGGCATATTGCACGCATGATCATGTTTGTAAAGGAAACTGGGTTTTCGTGTACATGCATTCATGTTCATGTGTTTATTGAAAACTGGGTTTTCATGTGTTAAAGGATTTTGGGTGCGTGTGTATCACGACCCCAAGCCGAGATGGGGCATTATCTCAGTGGAGCTCCTCTGGTCACTTGGGAGCGAAATATACTGAGTAACTTCCCTTGGGTTGTCGCTGGGCGACAACGGGATCAGACGAGATGGTCTCGTGCGGACTCCGCGGCCTCTCTGCTGGCGGGGGCTAGAGGATGCTTGGCCACAAACGTGCTGGGCGCGGAACTGGGCATCGCTCGTTGCGTAGTGGAAGCTCAGCCACGAACGCGCTGGGCGCAGAACTGGGCATCGCTACGAAGCCAGGACGTGCGGATGATCTCTAGGGGAGATCATAGTGCATATGGTTAATGGATTAATGGGCTATTTTCTGGAAAAATAGCGTGTGTTGAATAAAATGATTTTATGTGATTTATTTTCTGGGAAAATGATGTTTTATTGATTTGGGTCGTTTTCTGGGAAAATGACGGGTTATTATCTTTGGGCCAAAATGGGAGTTTGGCGTGTGTTGAAAAATATCTATTTTTGGGGAAAATGATATTTTTGGATCTGATGCATATTTTGTCATATGCATGCATGTTGGTTGCATCAATATGTTTGTATCCCGAGAGTTGTTTGGTTTATACTTACATGTGGTACTATTTTATGGTATCGCAGATTTTGATGCAGATCAGGATAACGAGCCTTAAGCTTGGCTCCGTTGGAGGAGTAATCTGGGATTGCTCCCGTTTATCGAGATTCGCTTTATCAATTATTTATATATTTGTTTTGTAATATATTTTGGTATGACTGTATAACTTTTTAAAGATGATTTGTTTTGAATATTTGTATTTAAAAATTTTGGTACTTAGTAGACTTATTTATATTATCCGTTGCATTGTTTACACTACATTGTTGCATATACACACACTTGGCACTTTCGTTGGGATGTGTGACCGTGTTGTCATTATCCTGACGTCATGATTCCCGTATTTTTTTGTACGTGGGAGTCGGGGCGTCACATCATCCAATTAGGAGATTCTATTTTACTAAAACTTAAAAACAAAGACTGAATTTTTGAGAGGGAGGACCTTGTTTCAAGAAAAAGAAACAGAAGGAAGAGAAGGGGAATGTTCCCTAAATACATTCCAAGTTGACGTGGATGAAAAGTTGCTATCCCAAGTGTATCCGTGCTCTAGCATCGGGACTTGGTTTTAGAGCCATAACGAATCAACTTCTTGAAGAAGAGAGTTATCACCAACAGCCATGAGCAAAGGAATGTTCCAACATGTGGATGAGCAAATGTCTTTGATTCTCAAGTGAGGGCTGGAGACAATGAAATTGTTTTGGACTAAAGAAATTGTTTCCACTCCAATTATTGTACCAAAAATTTAAGGCATCTTCATAAATTTCTCATTGACTCTCAGGGCTAATATTGATTGAAAGAAAAATGAAAATGACTTTCTAAGAATTAGAATGAAAAACCTTAGACATGATAAGATTCAATGATGGAAAATTGCTCATATATTTGTTGTGCATGAAATTAGCCAAGGGAGAGCTCGAAGTAAGCAATCTCGAAGCTAACCTGTAGTGAAGAGCCCTAATCATATTGTGCAAGTTTTTAATATCCAACCTTCTTCAACAGACCTCCTTCAGAGGTGGGTCAACAAATATGAATTCAAGAAATCTACTTTTTCTTATAATGACCTCTCGTCTCCCTCCAGGGAAAAAAATAACTAAAGCTTTATGAATGGAATTAATGACATTTTTTAAAATTAAGAACCTAGAGAATATGAACGGGGAGGAATGGGGATGGAAGTTAGAAGCCTTGGAACAAACTGAATTAGTATATGAACACACTATTAGAGTCATAATTACCCAATCTTTGCAAAGCTTTAACTCAAATCATCAACACTAAACACATTGATGCTAGCCAAAACTCAAAGCCAACATAAACACTACAAATCAATTGTTTTCTTATAGAAAATGTGATGCCCCGACTCCCACGTACAAAGACAAGGGAATCGTGACGTCAGGATGATGACAACACGGGTCACGCATCCCAACGAAATGTACTCAAGTGTGTGCAACATGCAAGAGTGCACAATAAAAATCGCAGTGGATAATATAAATAAGTCATCTAAGTACCATAAATTTAAATACAAATATTCAAAACAAATTACCTTTAAAGAGTTATACAGTCATCCCAAATATATTACAAAGGCAACACATAAATTGATAAAAAAGGAAACTCGATAAACAGGAGCAATCCCAGATCACTCCACCAACGGAGCCAAGCTAAGGCTCGTCATCCTCATCTGCATCAAAATCTACAATACCATAAAATGGTACCACAGGTAAGTATAAACCAAACAACTCTCGGGATAAAAACATATTAATGCAATCAACATGCATTCATACGACAAAATCCACTTAGCCATAAAATACAGTTTTTCCTCAAAAATGATTATTTTCAACACACGCCAAAATCCCATTTTGGCCCAAAAACATAGTCTGTCATTTTTCCAGAAAATGATTCACACAAAACAAACCATTTATAGGACACTTTAGGCGGGAATCGCAGGCGGGACTCTACTACCATCCCTGCTTACCACCATCCCTACCGCGTGCACCGTAGGCTGGAATCACAGGCGGAACACAACCACCAACCCTGCTTACTACCATCCCTACCGTGTGCACTGTAGGCAGGAATCACAGGCGGGACTCTACCACCATCCCTACAGTTCCTTTCCACACAATGAATACTTATCAAACAAAATGAATACTTATCACACACCATGAATACTTATCAGAGCAATGTAGGCGGGAATCACAGGCGGGACTATACCACCATCCCTGCTTACCACCATCCCTACTGCGTGCACCGTTGGCGGGAATCACAGGCGGGACTCTACCACCATCCCTGCTTACCACCATCCCTACAGTCTCTTTTCCTTTTTCTCAAACCAGTCAATCTAGTCATTTCAAACACACTCAAATCATTTCACATGAAAATCCAATTTTTAGATAAACACATGAACATGTATGCAATCATGTGAAAACCCAGTTTTCATTTACAAACATGAACATGCGTGCAAATATGCCATATACATGAAACAACACCACAACAACCAACAATTCACAATACCAATCAAACACACAACTCCGTCCATAATCCATCCGACCCCCGAACTCCTCGGACTCAGTCCGGCATGTCCAACCAGATCACAATAATATGTGTTAGTGCAAAAATACATTTAAATCACGAAAGTTCTTTGGAAAAATACTTACAGTGCTATATAATAATTTTCGAAAGATCACGAAGCTACAAGAAGTGGCGGTTCAGCAACGTAACAGTGTAAAATACACTGTGGCCGTGGGTCTCAAAAACTCACTTTTCAACGGAGACAAACTAAGACCCAAAATTGAAAAGGTAGGGCCTAGAGAGGTCGGTGAAGCCAATGGTGGTGGTGGTTTGTCGTGAGTGGCGGCGCAAATGGTGGTTTTAGGCCAAAAATACCCAAATCGGAAATGAGGTTGGATGTGCTTCACCGGTGACGGATCGGAGCTGGGGTTGGGTCCATTGGGTTGCTAGGAGGTCAAGGATGAAGTGGTGAAGAAATGGTGGCCAGAGGTGGCGCGACGGCAGCGCTGGAGCTCAAGATGCGCTGCTGCTTGAAGGGGCTCATGGGGGCAAACGGCAGCGAGATAAGGGCTGAGCTTGAAAGGTGGTGGTCGCCAGCCGGTGGGGGAGCGAATGAGCTGGGCGGTGAGGGCCACGGCGGCGCGGCGGCGGCACGCGAGCACCAAAAGCCGTGCGACTTGAAGCTACGCGTGGGGGAGTTTCGTAGCACCGGAGGGGCTGAAAACACGGGGGTGGAGTCGCCGGTGGGTGGGGAAGGAGGTGGGAGAGGCGGTGATGGGAATGGGCGGCGCACGGCGGCGCTGTGGGTGGAGGAGAAAAATGAACAGGAAGTTGATGAAGGCTATCGCGCACGGGAAGAGAAGCAGGGGAGAAATAAGGAGAAAAAGAAAGAAGGAAAAGAAAAAGAGGAGAAAAAGAAAAAGAGAAAAAGAAAAAGTGAGGGAAAGAAATGAGGTCTAATCCTCACATCTTAGGTCACAAAATGATCCAACGAAAATTATTTCAAAACAACAAGTCAATTAAAATAATTTAAACGTAATGATAAAATGAAGACAAAATAATTAAATCCAACAATCAATTAATTTAAAAAGAAGAACAATTTAAATGCACCACAATAATAAATATTAAGAAAACATATCAAATTTAATTTTCGTAAATTTTAAAAATCATAAATTAAACCCACTAAAAATCTACCAATTTTAAAATAAGAGAATAAATTTTTGAATTATTAAAAATAATCCTTCAGTGAAAATATACTAAAATACGAGGTGTTACAGAAAATGCTTCCATTAAAACACTAATACAACCTTCTAACATCTATTGAGAAGTATATAGAGAGACATTACTCACCAAGCTTGATAACCTTGAGGCTTATACTTGATTTTCACTATACTAACCACTAGTTAACTCCCTCTCGTTTTCTCACAATGTGGATGGTGAGTTTCATCTGAGCTTTGTGTGTTTGAGAGAAAGAAGAGCAGAGGAGCAAGTGAGAAGGAACTCTCTCGGGTTGTAGTACAGAAAGTGAAGTAGAAATGGTCGCCCGAAGCTCTCTCTCTCTCTCTCTCTCACAAGTATGTGTGTCCTTTAAGTGTATGGTTCATTA
Source organism: Juglans microcarpa x Juglans regia (assembly GCF_004785595.1). Classification (NCBI taxonomy): domain Eukaryota; kingdom Viridiplantae; phylum Streptophyta; class Magnoliopsida; order Fagales; family Juglandaceae; genus Juglans; species Juglans microcarpa x Juglans regia. The sequence goes on from NC_054604.1 coordinate 23,039,552, forward strand.
TTAATTAAAGAGATAATAGTTAAACTTGTGAAATGATGCAGAGGACTGCAGGGCACCATGCACATGTGAATGGTCAGAAGCAGTCTCGATTTCCAAAGGAAAACTAGAAACTAGTTGCTAGTTTTTATCAAACTTGTCCAACTCTCCCTCTTTCTTTCTGCTTCCCTTGATGTCATATGTAAAACTTGGGGGCCAAGATTGCAGATGATGTCCTTAGAGCTTCCCAACATAAAGATAAACAACTAAACGATGGACAAATGGAGGTGTTGGCAGAAGAAAAGAAAGAAGAAAGCTGAAGGGAAGGGTCAGCTGAACACAACCAGCTCACTTCCTTCAATGAAAGTTTTTCAATCTTTTGGACAAGCAAGGAAGAATTCAGTGGTGGCCAGAGAGGCCATGGCCCCCCAAAAACATGATATTTTACATTAATTTAATCTTTGTAAATATAAAAATAAAAATAAAAGAATATTATATGTGAATTTCTTTAATCTCAAATATGTTTGATATATTCTCTACAAATCATATATATTCTCATTGATTCATAATGTAAACTCAAAGTTTTTAATTTGATTTATTATGTTGTAGTTACGTTTAAATTAGTTTTGAATATTTGCTAGTCTATAAAATATTTGCTAGTCTATATTGAGAAAGAATAAGATAATTAATGATCTTTATTTATTGAAAGAACATTGAGATCAATTAGCATGTTAAATGCTTTTATTTTTATTTTATTTATGCACGCTTTTAAGTAATCCTTTGCTTTTTGTTATATACAAAATTTTATATATTCTACGGCCCCCCTCTACATAAATCTTGACTCATTAGTTCAAACGTTATTTGTAGTCTTTCTCTTGAGCGTGAGGCGGAAGTTTTCTCTCCTTCCTGCCAAGTGAAGGTTTGAGTTTGCACATGTAATGTGTTCTTTCTCTTTGGAGATTGGTGTGTTTAATTCATTCTTTGCTCACCTCTAGCCACGGATGGCTGAGGATATTGCCACTTTGTGGGACAAAATGTATCTAATGGAAGAGGAGTCTGAGGATGTTGTTGTAAGGGAAGGTGATATCCATGCAACGTTAGAAAGGGGTAGATTCAGTTTGATTGGTAAGATTATCATGAATAAGAGGGTGAATAGTGATGCTTTCAAGGGTACTATGTTGAAGATATGGAAAGTGGATACCACTGTAAACATTGTTGACGTGGGCTTCAATACTTTTCTCTTTGAATTTGCTAATGAGATTGCACTGCAAAAGGTGTGGGATGGCCAACCATGGTCATTTGATAGTGCCTTCTTTGCATTAAATATTTTGATCGCCTTACTACTCCATCTGCTATGTCTTTCACGCATACTTATTTCTGGGTCCAGTTGCATAATTTTCCTTTTGGGTGTATGAATACTGAGATTGGTGTTCAATTGGGAAGGTGATTCATGTGGAGGCTGGTGATATGGGTACTAGTTGGGGCGTTTCCTTCATGTACTTATCGAGTTGGATTTTACTATGCCTCTGATTTGAGGGAAGACAATTAATATATATGGAAAAAGGTCTTTTATTCAATTTAAGTAAGAGAGAATACCGAGATTTTGCTTCTGCTATGGTATGCTTTCACATGGCACGAATGGATGCTCTCAAAATCCTGGGGTTGGTTCTAGAAGGGATGTTTCAAAACTGTAGTATGGTAGTTGGATGAGAGCCCCTACTTCAAGTCCATTCATGGGACTTAGTAAATTTATTCCTGCTATTCCACAAGGAATTACTGAGGACTTGCATGAAAATGGTAACTGCTCTGGATAGTTACAGGGAGTTTCTGAAAATATTATTCAAGGATTAGGTGATAAGACAGTTATGTCCACGTGTCCTGATAAGAATACTATAGTACCCTCAAAGGTAATAACTGTAACAATTGCTACCTTACAATCATTGACACCTTCTGTTGTAGATCCCCCCTTGGCTTCACCGAATGCAGTAAATGTGGATATGATGAAGGGGAGGGAAGGGCTGTGTTTTCATGTTTTTGGTCTAACTCAGATGCATAGTATGGGTAGTGGCTTTTCTAGTTCAGATACTGACTCTGGTAATTCACTACGGAAATGGAAAAGGCATATAAGGGAGGGTGGAAGGCTAGGGGTTGCTCACTCTCAAATATCAAAAGGTGGTCGAAAGAGAAAGTCCTCTTTTAAAGATTCTGATTTACAATCTAATTTTCCTATGAAAGCTCTTAGGAAGACTAGAGCACTTACTAAGAATGAGAATGAGAATGAATCGGTGGAGGCTGTGTTAAAGCCCTGCTAGGAGAAATAAAACTCTTAAGTTGGAACTTTCGAGGGATTGGCAACCCTCTAGCAGTTCGTGATCTTGATTACATGATCAAGACTCATGAGCCAACTATTGTTTTTCTTATGGAAACAAAGGTGCTGAAGTTTAAACAGGATATTTTAAAAGTTAAATTTGGTTTTCAGAATTTATTTTCTGTAGATGGGATTGGGCAAAGTGGATGTGGTGCCCCTGACCCCCATGTAAGGAAACACGAGAATCGAGATGCCAGGATGATAACAACACGGTCATGCATCCCAATAATAATGCCAAGTGTGTGTACATGCAACAACGTACAATAAACAACGCAGCGGATAGATTAAGTAAGTCAACTAAGTACCAGAATTTTTAATACAAACTAACATAAGTAAAATGATTAAAAAAAGTTATACAGTCATCCCAAATAAAATATAATACAAGTCTAAATATAAAAACGAGTGATCCCAATCACTCCTCGGGCCGAGCCGAATCCTCAGACTCACTCTCATCTTCCTCTGTATCAAAATCTGCATTATCATAAAACGGTACCGCAGGTAAGTTAAAACCAAACAACCACGAGATAAAAATATATTAATGCAACCAACATGCATGCATATGATGAAATATGTGTCATACCCAAAATATCATTTTCTTCGAAAATGGATATTTTCTTACACACGCCAAAATTCTATTTTGGTCCAAAAATAATAATCCGTCATTTTTCCAGAAAATGACCCACACAAAATTCTTTCATCCAATACATGCTATTTTCCCAGAAAATAGCTTAAATAACCATTTATCCAAAAACTCACCATTTTCCAAGAAAATGGCCCATTAACCAATTTTACCGTATGCACCATGATCTCCTTCTAGGGATCATCCGCACACTCTGGCTCTCATCGTCACACCACGGGTAATGGCCGTGCGAGTGACTTCGTAACGAGCTATGCCGAGTTCCTCGCCCATCACGTTCATGGCCAAGCATCCTTTAACTCCCGCCAGCAGAGAGACCACAGAGTTGTCACGAGAGCGTTACCATCCCGTCCGATCCCGTTGTCGCCCAGCGACAACCTAGGGGACGTCACTCTATATATTCTACTCCTGAGTGACCAGAGGAGCTCCACCGAGATAATGCCTCATCTCGGCTTGGGGTCGTGATACGCATGCACCCAAAAATCCTTTATTACATGAAAATCCAGTTTTCAATGAGCAAATGAACATGAATGCATTTACACGAAAACCCAGTTTCATTTACAAACATGATCATGCATGCAAATATGCAATGTACACGAAACGTCACAATATCCAACATCTAACAATTCACAACACAATCCAAAACACACAAACAACTCCATCCTCCATTCCATCCGACCCCCTTTGTCCTCGGACTCAGTCCGGCATAACCAACCAGTTCACATATAAAATGAGTTAGTGCAAAAAATACATTTAAATCACGAAAGTTCTTTGGAAAAATACTTACCGCGCTATATTATAATTTTTGAAGGATCACAGAGCTGCTAGAAGTGGCAACACAGCAACTTAACAGTGCAAAATGCACTGTGGCCGTGGGTCTCAAAAACCCATTTTTGAACGGGGACAAACCAAAACTCGAGATTGATAGGGAACGGCTTAAGGATGTCGGTGAAGCTAATAGTGGTGGTGGTTGGCCATGGGTGGCAGCGTAGAGGGCGGTTGAAGGCTAAAAAGTCCAAAACGAAAATGTTGATGGTGGGGCTTCACTGGTGGCAGATCGAGGCTGAGGATGGGTGCATTAGGTTGCATGGAGGTCGAGGATGATGTGGTGAAGAAATGGTGGCCGGAGGTGGCACGACGGCGGCGCGCGAACACAAGAGGTGCTGCTGCTTGCATCATGCGTGGAGACAAATGGCGGCGCGAGAGAGGCTAGGATTGAAGGGTGGTGGTTGCCGGCCGGTGGGGACGGGAAGGATAGGGGGGGTGTCAGTCACGGCGGCGCGCGGCGGTGGCTGGGTGGAGAAGAAGAAAACGCACGGGGAAGAGGGAGAGAGGGACGTCACGCGCGGGAGAGGGAAGAGGGAGAGGAGAAAAGAAATGAGGGGAAAAAGAAGAGTGGAGGAAAGAAAAAGAGGGAATGAAATGAGGTCTAATCCTCACATTTTGGGTGGTAAAAATGATCCAACGAAAATAATTTGAAAACAACAAGTTAAATAAAATAAGTTAAACGTAGTGATAAAATAATTAAATCCAACAATAAATTAATTTAAAATGAAGAACAATTTAAATGCATAACAATAATTAATATTAAGGAAACATATCAAATTAATTTTTCACAAATTAAAAATCTTAAAAATAAACCCACTAAAAATCCGACAATTTTAAAACAAGAGAATAAATTTTTGAATTAATAAAAATAATCCTTCAATAAAAATACACTAAAATACTCGATGTTACATCCTCCCCCCCTTAAAATAAAATTTCGTCCTCGAAATTTGTAAGGTCATACATCACGCTAATGCAGAATACAAGATACAACCAGAACACGCTTGAGACAACATTCCATCACTAAAGCCCAAACAGGCATGAGTAATATTCTCTCAAGTCTACTCCCATAGGTAATTCCATCATACTTGCATTAGTCTCCTAATGGCATCTCATGTCCAGTATTCCTAGGGTGGCTATGTTATCCAAAATCTCACTTTTCCACAAGAACCTTAATACAAATCCAGTAAATTTCAATGATTAATAGCTCTATACAATAATTTGTGCTAACCTCAATCGACTCCTATGCTATAATTTCTAAACCTTCATTGTATTCTACTTTTGGTAACCTAATGGACACTTCCAAAGTTAACCATCAATAATATAATTGGTCCAATCTGAGTAATTAATCTCCAACTACAAGTATCATCTCAAAAATTCAAGTCACCACTAATTCCTCAAAATCAGCACAAAATCTAATCTCCTAACTACAACTAAAATATCGCACTTCTGCTGCACACTCTGATAATTCGCCACATGCATAAAATTTGAGCTCATAAAAAAAAACACCATCGAATACAAGGTGACTCCATACCTACTAACCAGAAAACTCTTACCATGCTTCGGTAGAAAATACTCTCTTTCCCAAAACCTTGAGTTATCACTCATATTCCTCAAATAACTCTATTGCCTTAATCAAAATCAATATTCCACAAATACATCCATTTCATAGACAGAAAACTAATATCAATCAACCTCAACATCCCAAATTGCAAACAAGTAACCTCACCCCAAAATACGTCCATCTCATCTAAGATAAGGAACATACCCTAAAAGGCTCGATTCCAACTCAACCAACCAATAAGAGCGCCTATAAACTTCTACCTAACAACCTAAACCCAAAAGCTCATCACCTACATTCTGAATAACATCTAATCAAGCGGTAACTAAACTCACTACGAACCACCATTGACTTCACCAAAACATTATCAAAACCTTCTTGGTAGCTCGCCCACCTACTTCTACTCCTATAAGCTAGTATTAGTACGACTAGTTCCTTCAATAGCACATCACTATTAAACCTCAAGGCAAGCCATACTGCTCAAATCATCAATCCACCAAAAGCCAATGCAAAGCACCCAAGGATCCTAATGCTTTATTAACTCACATACTTGATCATATTATCCATCGCTGATGTCTAAGCTTCAACTTCTAAGATCTTATCATACACCAAACATGACGACCCATCAATCTCTCTTTAAGTTAAATAAAAATGTCCTTAATTCAACTAGTTGGATGCTTAATCTCGAAAAGAAAGTATAACATTAAAATTTAAATTCCTAAGTAACCTCACGTCACAATTAATTCCTGTAGAAAATCATATCAATTATTGCCAACCATCATTCCATTGAGTAACCCGCTTCGACTACACACTCCGATCGACTCACCAAAAAACTCCAAGCCATAATCTCTTGAATTTAATATTATTGTATTTACTTCTCTTCAACACCTACTCAAGCCACTTCTTACAAGCCAAAAATGAGACTAGGACCTATACTCTCCGAAATGCATACACACTCGCCACTACTTCGCATCGATCTCATGCACGGTTAGCCAAAACCAATAATCCTCCAAACGTGCAAGTGGTCCATCACTACCATTTTCATCATCTGGACCTATATCCTCGAAATCAACAAGAATCATTTCCAAAATCCGCACCATCTATTATCCTTAAAATTGATATGGATTAAATCCTTAACCTGTCACTGTAACCTCGAACTAAAAATAACCATTTTTCGAACTAGATCAACATCTTCAATCTTCAGAAAATACACGATCTAGATCATTACCTTCCATCTCCAAAGAAATTCTCTCCTGAAAAATTCTCATATCAGTAACTCAACTCTGATCAATTTTATTTTAGTGGTTACTGACTAATCAATCGCTAGAATAGATCAAGCTAGCGTACCAAATCTACAAAACTAAGAACTCAAATCCTATTATAATTCAGCCCATCAACTCTGCAATTCTAAAACCATAAACTAGATAAGAATCATTTCCCGAAATCCTCAAGATCGATGACCTTAAATCTAAAACATTCACCTTATAAAGCTTGTAAATTCTAAAGTCCCAAATGTTAACAAACTGCTTATCAAAGTCGGCAAGATCGAAAACTTCTAATCTAAGTAATCCTTCAAATGCTTGTTGAACCTACCACCTTAAATCCAATAAACTTATTTCCTAAAAACTATAGGGCCTCAACCTTAGATGAACTTCTGATAAATCTAACCTTGAAGTTCGTTGAACTTACAACATCTTATTCTAAAGCCTCCTGTCATATCTCCACGAAATCTAAAACCTCAATTATCCTATTCCCCAAAGAGATCACCTAGACCATGCCAATCCCTTCAAGCCTCAATATTAAAAACACATCAATCGCCAAGAGTTCAGGCCTACTACACTAAATGTTCAAGCCTAACAATGACATGTACAATCGTACCATCTTCCTGCCATAACACAACCTTTAACCCACTTTTCAAGTCTGAACAAAACAAACTAAACAAAACAAAACAAAACAAAATAAAATTCCATAAATAAATAACACATGAGAAAATAAATAAAACAAATGAAGTAGTTCACAATAAAATAATTAAAACAAATAAAATAACCTACCATAAAATAAAACAAATAAAATTAAATAACATACAATAAAATAAATAAACAAAGTAGTATACAATAAAATAATAAAACCAATAAAAACAACAAACTTTAAATTAAATCATTTCAATTTACACTTTTCAAATTTATGGTACCTCACCTAAGGGACAAGTGGTTTTACCTAGAGCCGAACAGCTCTGATTCCACTTGTGACGCCCCCGACCCCCATGTAAGGAAACACGAGAATCGAGACACCAGGATGATGACAACACGGTCACGCATCCCAATGATAGTGCCAAGTGTGTGTACATGCAATAGTGTACAATAAACAACACAACGGATAGATTAAGTAAGTCAACTAAGTACTAGAATTTTTAATACAAACTAATATAAGTAAAATGATTAAAAAGAGTTATACAGTCATCCCAAATAAAATATAATACAAGTTCAAATATAAAAACGAGTGATCCTAATCACTCCTCGGGTGGAGCCGAATCCTCAAGCTCACCCCCATCTTCCGCTGCATCAAAATCTGCGTTACCATAAAACGGTACCGTTGGTAAGTATAAACCAAATAACCATGAGATAAAAATATATTAATGCAACCAACATGCATGCATATGATGAAATATGCGTCAGACCCAAAATATCATTTTCCTCGAAAATATATATTTTCCAACACAGGTCAAAATCCCATTTTGGCCCAAAAATAATAATCCGTCATTTTTCTAGAAAATGACCCACACAAAATCATTTCATCCAACACACGCTATTTTCCCAGAAAATAGCTCAAATAACCATTTATCCAAAAACTTGCCATTTTCTCATAAACTAGCCCATTAACCAATTTTATCGTATGCACTATGATCTCCCCTAGGGATCATCTACACACCCTGGCTCTCATCGTCACACCACGAGTAACGACCGTGCGAGTGACTTCGTAACGAGTGATGCCCAGTTCCGCACCCAGCGCATTCGTGGCCAAGCATCCTCTAACCCCCACCAGTAGTGGGGTCACGGAGTCGGCATGAGAGCGTTACCATCCCGTCCGATCCCGTTATCGCCCAGCGACAACTCAGGGGACGTCACTCAGTATATTTCGCTCTCGAGTGACTAGAGGAGCTCCACCGAGATAATGCCTCATCGTGGCTTTGGGTCGTGATACGCACGCACCCAAAAATCCTTTATCAAATGAAAACCCAGTTTTCAATGAACACATGAACATGAATGCATTTACACGAAAACCCAGTTTCATTTACAGACATGATCATGGGTGCAAATATGCAATGTACATGAAACGTCACAATATCCAACATCCAACAATTCACAACACACTCCAAAACACACAAACAACTCCATCTTCCAATCCATCCGACCCCTTTACTCCTTGAACTTAGTCTGGCATAACCAACCATTTCACAAATAAAATGAGTTAGTGCAAAAGATTCATTTAAATCATGAAATTTCTTTGGAAAAATACTTACAGCGCTATATTATAATTTTTGAAGGATCACGGAGCTGCGAGAAGTGGCAACACAACAATGTAACAGTGCAAAATGCACTGTGGCCGTGGGTCTCAAATACCCATTTTTGAACGGGGACAAACCAAGACCCGAGATTGATAGGGAAGGACTTAGGAATGTCGGTGAATCTAATGGTGGTGGTGGTTGGCCATGGGTGGCGGTGTAGAGGGCGGTTGAAGGCTAAAAAGTCCAAAACGAAAAAATGTTGATAGTGGGGCTTCACCGGTGGCAGATCGAGGCTGAGGATGGGTGCATTAGGTTGCTAGGAGGTCGAGAAGGATGTGGTGAAGAAATGGTGGTCGGAGGTGGCGCGACGGCGGCCCGCGAACACAAGAGGTGCCGCGGCTTGCGTCGTGCATGGGGACAAACAACGGCGCGAGAGAGGCTGGGATTGAAGCGTGGTGTCAATCACGGTGGCGCGCGGCAGTGGTTGGGTGGAGAAGAAGAAAACGCATGAGGAAGAGGGAGAGAGGGACGTCGCGGCGGGAGAGGGGAGAAAGAGTGGAGAAAAGAAATGAGGGGAAAAAGAGAAGAGGAAGAAAGAAAAAGAGGGAAAGAAATTAAGTTCAATCCTCACATATTGGGTCACAAAAATGATGCAACGAAAAAAATTTCAAAACAACATGTTAAATAAAATAAGTTAAACGTAGTGATAAAATTATTAAATTAAACAATAAATTAATTTAAAATGAAGAACAATTTAAACGCATAACAATAATTAATATTAAAAATTAATTTTTCACAAATTAAAAATCATAAAATAAACCCACTAAAAATCTGACAATTTTAAAACAAGAGAATAAATTTTTGAATTAATAAAAATAATCATTCAATAAAAATACATTAAAATACGTGGTGTTACAGTGGAGGTTTGGCAATTTTTTGGAAGGAAGAGGTATCTATCTCTATTCAATCCTTTCCTTAAAGACATATCAATACTAGGGTGATTTCTGAGGAGAATACTAAGTGGATACTGACATGTTTTTATGGACACCCCGTGACTGAATTAAGAATGTTGGGTTACAATAGTTTAAGAGCTTTGAACAGTTTGGCTTCAGGTATGTGGCTGTATGTTGTTGACTTTAATGAGATTTTGTATAATTATGAGAAATGGGGTCGTGCTAAGAGGCAACAGAGTCAAATGAAGCCTTTTCACCAGGTGCTACAGGATTGTAATTTGTGTAATTTTGATTTTGGGTATGGATTTTTTACATGGTCCAATAATAAATAGGATGCTTGTTTTACAAAAGAAAAATTGGACAGCGCAGTGGCTTCAAAACAATGGTGTGATGTTTTTGGAGATGGAAACATTCAAGTCTTGCCAACACTATCATCAGATCACTGTCCTATCATGATCTCATTACTGCCACGAAAACAACAACATGTGCCTCACAATAGAATTGTAAGATATGAGGCTAGCTGGTCCTCCATGGTCATTGTGGAAATGTGGACAAGGTTCTAACAACTCAGAAGTTGGTTTTTCTTCAGTCATGTATAAGCTAAAACAAGGCATGTCTACTCTAAGAAGATGGAGCAAAAGCAAGGAGCCTCTTATTGATTATTTTCTGCAGGCCAAAATGGACAGATTGCATATCTTCTATGACTGCTGCTTTTGTTGGAGAAATTAAGCACTTGTAGAGAGAGATTAATGATCTTTTGGAGAGAATCAACATTAAATGGCAACAAAGAGCAAAGGTGCATTGGGTTCAAAAGGGAGACCAAAATTCTAAGTATTTTCATTTTTGTGCTACTCAAAGGAAGAGAAGGAATCATATTCTAAGAGTTGCTTATGAGAGGGGACGAAGTCTACCAAGATAGAGTATATTGGGAAAGCTTTCACTAGCTATTATCAATCACTTTTCACTTTTTCTAATCTTTCTAATATTGACTTATGTCTTGCTAATTTAACACAAAAGGTTTCTACTGAGATGAATGCAATGCTGACCCAGTCTTTTACTGCAGCAAAAGTAGAAAATGCTCTTTTCCAAATGGGTCCTCATAAAGCTCCTGGCCCTGATGGTTATGCTGCTTGTTTTTTTCAAGATCATTGGCCAACGGTAAAGGAGGAGGTTTGTAAGGCAGTCCTATCTTTTCTAAATTATATGCAATCAATAGTTGAGATCAATCACACTTATCTTGTTAGGTTACCAAAGAAGTTCAAGCCTTAGTTTTTATCTGAATATTGACCAATTAGTCTTTGTAATGTGCTTTACAAAATGATTGCAAAGGTGTTAGCCAACAGATTGAAGTGTGTTCTGCCAAAATTAATCTCTCCAACTCAATGTGCTTTTGTGCCTCGATGGTTGATTTCTAAAAATATTTTAGCAGCATTTGAAACCTTTCATACAATGAATAGTAATATGTATGGTAAGAATGGTTATATGGCATTAAAGCTTGACATGAGCAAAGCTTACGATCGTGGGGAATGGGAGTTCCTCAAGGCTGTTTTGGCTAGGTTAGGCTTTGCACAGAATTGGATTCATTTGATCATGGAATGTGTTTCATCTTCCAGCTTTTTTGCATTAATGAATGGCTCGCCTCAGCAACTTTTTAGACCTTCAAGAGGTTTAAGGCAAGGGTGCCCTCTCTCAACTATTTGCAGCTAAAGATCAAGGTCTAATTTGTGGTGTTCCTATTGTTAGGGGTGTGCTGTCCATGAACCATCTATTTTTTGCAGATGATAGTTTGATGTTTTGTCGAGCTAATATGGTGGATTGGGGAAGATTGAATCATATTTTAAGCATTTATGAAGAGGCCTCTAGACAACTGCCCAATAGAGATAAGACCTCTCTTTTTTTTTTCAGCAGAAACACAAAAGTCCCAACTAGGGAATATATAAAGGAGATTGCTGGTTTAAATGACTCTTCTAATATGGAGAAATATCTAGGACTTCCTAGTTTGGTGGGAAAATCTCGATTAAAGGCTTTTCAGAATATTGTGAGTAAAGTGCAAAGTAAGATTGGAAATTGGAAAAATAGATTCCTACCTCAAGCTAGAAGGGAAGTTTTGATCAAGGCAGTATTTCAACCAATTTCTACATACTGCATGAGTGTGTTTCTTTTGCCCAAAACTTTATGTTAGAAGTTGAACTCCTTAATTTCAAATTTTTGGTGGAGTGGCCTAGAAGATAAAGATAAAATGCACTGGAAATCTTGGCATGTTTTATGTACTGGTAAGCAGAAAGGAGGGTGTGGATTCAGGGACCTTACTGGTTTTAATATGGTCTTATTAGCTAAAAAGGCTTGGAGATTCCTCACAACCCCAAATTCCCTACCTAGCAGAATTTTTAAGGCTAAGTATTTTCCCTCATCTTCAGTGTTCCAAGCAAACTTAGGGTCAAGATCTTCTTATATGTGGAGAAGCATCTGGCAAGCTATAAGGCTTCTTAAGGATGGCCTCATTTGGAGGGTGGGGAATGGTAGACAGATTCACATCTGGTAGGACAGATGGATTCCAGGGAAAAATTCATGTATAATTCAATCTCCAATTTAGACTTTGGGGCCTAATGCTTTGGTTGAGGAATTAATTGATAGACAAATTACTTGGTGGAATGTTCATTTGGTCCAGTCTGTTTTTAATGAAGCTAAGGCTACTGCAATTTTACAGATTCATGTTAGTGTGTTGGGCAATCCAAATAGACTGATATGGAAAGGGACTCATAATGGATTATTTTTTGTTAGAACTGCTTATCATATATATATGGAGACAACTTGGAGTCTTAATGGCGAGACATCTACACGAGTTGAGTCTGATTCTTGTTGGAAAGAATTGTAGGCTCTACCTGTTGCTAACTCTATCGAGAATTTCATGTGGAGAACTGTTTCAGATTCACTCCCAACCAAATTAAATCTTTACAAAAGAAAGGTGACTGATAATAATTTAAGTCTTATGTAACACCCCGCTCCCAATAAAGACATTTTAGAATTTTCGGAGAGCCAGTGTGCTACTACACTTGAATTTAAAAACTTTTCTTTTTAACAACGCACTAGATGCGAAAGATTCCATAAATAAAATGAAATTTAATAAATACTTAAAATCCAAAATAAAGTTTGCGGAAGCACTTATTAAAAAATTCAAAAGTCTCATGTGCTTATCAGAATAATTCATTTAATCCTTAAGCCATAAAACTAATCACAGCATAATCTGTCTAGGCCTCTGCCTCGCCTCCTGGGATTAAGTCCTATCCTGTAGTCTTATCCTCATAAATGTCATCACCTGTGGTGATTTAAAAACAGAAAAATGTACAAAAGAATGAGTCGAATACTCAATAAGTAACACATTATACAGTAAATATAATAAATATGAGGTTTCTTGAAAAATGTGCATAGTCATAAATACATACGTAAATAACATGAATATGAACATGAACTTATCTTTCACTTATCATAGACTATTACCCATTGTTGACCCCCGTGAGTTAGGATTAGCGAATCTAAGTAGATTCTGATTTCGTCCATGGCCACAGGTTATGGAATCCATATATAAGGAAGACATACTAGGTACACTACCAGCATGCACGACCTGACAATGCAATATGCCCATAACATAGGTACTGTCTTCATATCATAAGATAGGCAGTTACATATTTTATAATTCATATTTCATCATAATCATACTTGCATACTCGTCATATCATACATTTCAAAACAAATCGCATACATACTTGTCATATCATATTATAGATTTATAATAAAATCACATTCCTTCATATCTGTCGTGATACATATTTTCTCACATAAAATCATGATTTTTCATAAATATTTTGATCCAAAAATTTTCACATAAAATCATGCATGGCTTTTTGCAAATTATTTTCATGCATAACTCTCATATAAAATCATGACTTTTCATAAATCTTTTAATGCATAACTTCTTTAATAAAATCATGAATTTAATGCATAAATCTTCACATAAATCATAGATTTTCATAAATATATCATGATTGTGGTACGTAAAAAAGGACTTCCAATGAAGGGCATACATGTAAAATACTTTTATAAAAGACATACTGTTTACCGTATATACGTGTAAGGATATGATCATGCTACTTACCTTGCAATGCTAATCCACTATTTTCAGCACGTAATCGGTCGCCTATAAAATAAACACGTAATTTGCATAAATTTCTAAATAAACATGTGATTTTATTTAAAATCTAAACTACTAAAATAATCTATATTTCCTAAAACTAAAACCCTCAAAAACTCTAAAATATCGCCACTCTCCAATTATTTTACCATTCGCATAATTTCACAATTTATCAGATGATTAACTTTAAAATACTATCAAGCCCAAGTATCTTATTTATCCCGATGTATGCCATCGACATGTCACTTAGAAATAATACTCAAAAACTTCTTGTCGTCCAACATTTATTTTCTCTTGGTTTTTACTATAGGAACCCATCACACTAATAAATAGACCCTTCTATCAACACTAATTGAGCAGGGGTACTCGAGAGGTAGAGACAGTGGGCAGTGGCTTACCGTGATAAACAACTAGCGGCAGCTCGTGGCTGGGCACGGTGGCAACTCCGGCGAGTGGGCAACTAGGCAACTGAAAGAGAGAGAGAGAGTTATGAGAGAGACAGAGACAGAGAGTGAGAGTGAGAGTGAGAGATTACGGGAGAAACTACATGCCGTGAGTGATAGAGGGAGAACAGAGAGTAAGAGTCATGGCGTGACGGCGATGGACTTACATGTGGTGGTCCGGGGCGTAGAGTAAACGAGCTGCAATCGTGTGGTGTGGACGTTTCTGGTGATATGTGGTGGCTGACAAGGGAGAACGCACACTTTGTTTTTGGTGAGGAAAAACAGAGGCTTTTGGTGTTGGTGCAAGGAGGTTTGCAGTGTTGGTGTTGGGCGCTACTAGGGCAGCACAGGGGTGGTTCCATCTTCCTTGAGGTGGCATTGGCGTGTTCTGGGCAGTGGTGTCACCGTGGGTGATGGTTGGTGCCGTGTGGGTGCATGAGTTTGGTTTATGTGGTAGTTCACGGTAGAGGAAGGAGTGGCTTGGAGGAAGAGTCTCACGGTGGAGGGAGGCTGTGTGCTCGTGGCTTACAGGGTGTGGTGGTTCCGTCGAGGTAAGTGGTCTGGTGGATGGGCTGAGCGTTCAGTGAGTTTTTGAAAGGGTGCTTTGGGTGCGTGAGTTTATTTTGACGTTGGGCGGCAGTTTATGGAGGTGTAGGCCAGGTTCATTGGGAAGGAAGCTGGGTTGTTTTCCAGTGGATGCAACGCTGGTCTAGCTTGGAGAAGCTTGGCAGTGGTGTGAAGCTTAGCAGCACAAGAGGGTCAACGGCAACCCTAGATTGATGAGGAGAAATTCTGCTTGCATAGGACGTGCGCATGAGGGAGTTGAGGTGGAAAGAGACGACAACCTATTCTTGAGTTTTCTTCACGCACAAAGGATTATATATATAGGCGAATGAGGAACAAAAACAAACCCTAGAGTGATGAGGGTGACGTGTATGTGCATGTGAGTGGATAAATACATTAGAGACATGCATGGTTGCAATTCATATAAGGAAATCTGGTAATTAGGAGTTTTATTATGAAAAGGAAAAAAAAATGGTAATAGTGTTTGGACTCTAACTCACGAGCTTGAAGTTTTTTCTTAAAAAAAAAAAATAATGTAAGCTTAACTCTAGGTTAAAATAAATATAACTTATCCGATAAACTCTTTTATGGACTTTAACCTATTTATTGAACATAATAAAATTATCCATATCTATCCATAAAAATATAGGATTGGGTCATTACATCCTATCTATTTACTTGAACTTGAATCTACTGGGCATATTCTATGGTCATGTCTTGTTGTTATGGATGTTTGGATGATGGGGGATAAGACTGTGCAAAAAATGGCAATAACTGATATTGATTTTGCTTAGATTTTTAAACAGATGGTTGACAAATTGCAAGGGAGGGATTTAGCTTGTTTTGCTTATGTGGCTCGTTCCTTATGGCACAAGAGGAATTCCTTAATTCATGAATAATAGTTTACTCATCCCTCTTATCTGTTTCAGCATGCTATATTAATGAATATGATTTATATCAGCAAGCTAAGGAGGCCACTTCTTGTCAGCAAGTTTTAGATTCAGATGTTGTTGTTGGATGGGAGAGACCACCAAAGGGAACTATAAAGATCAATTGGGATATTGTTGTTCAATAACAAGCAAATAGGATTGGAATTGGCATTGTGCTTCGAGACTGGGAAGGGGCTGTGTTATTGAGTTTGATGAAAACCATGTTCTTTTGCTCAAATGTTGATAGGCTGAAGCAAGGGGATTGTTCGAAGCTGTTAAGTTGTGCAAAGATCTTGGCCTGATTAATTGCTTGTTTGAAGGAGACTCTTCAAATGTTGTGTCTACCTTACATAATAAGAGGGAATTTGATTATAGTAACAATCCTATCATTGCAGACATCAACTAGATGATGAATGGAACTGATTGGAAGGTGAGACATGTCAAGAGGAATGCCAACCGAGTTGTTCATGAACTTGCAAGGGTAGTAGTGCTATTAGATGAAGAAAGAATTGACATTGCTTCTATTTGTTCTTGTATTACAGATCTTGTAATGGCTAATTGCCAACATTATCCTTAATAGATCATGAGTATCTCTATTTTAAAAAAAAAAAAAAAAATCCAGACTTCATTCCTGTGGACAAGTGTAGCGCTATATGATCTAATGGTTAAGATATGCTTATAATGCTATCTTTCAGACATCCAGCTATTGAATGGTCGACAGATGGTTTGTGTTGAACAAGTAAAGAAATGAAGAGAAGGCTGAAGAGGAGGAAGATGAGTCAAACATGTGTCTCAAGCTTCATCAAGTTATCATCCAAGTGATGCTAGATGGAACTTTCAAAGTCGATGAGGTGGCAAGTCCTCATGCCATGTGTCACCCTGACCTAATAATCACTACAAGAAATCTAATCTTTAGAGATAAAATTTTTGGGAACGAGTTAAATTTCCTTCCTAAAAGTACTTATTTGCAATGAAAATTAAATTTCGTATAAAAAAATGGAAGCTGTTTTTTATGTATTTGAACAGACAAATATCTGTACGAACTAGACTTTTTGGGATGAAATATAGCGTCTAAAAAAAACCGTTTGAACGTTCACAAGCACATTCAAATAGTATTCTAATTCACGTTTGAATGTTTACATGACTGATTGAATAATAGTCGTGGCGAGAAAGTATAGACGATTGTGCTGGAGGAAAGGTAGAAACTGTTCGAACGCGATATTTAATCATTTGAATGAAATTTTTGGTGGGAAGTTATAAATAAATCTAGTGAGGATGGTTCCTATATTGTTTGAATAGTATTGTAAGTATTGTAATTAATGTTCGAATGTTGACATAATTGTTCGAATAATAATTGTGGCAGGAACGTATACACAATTGTGTCCAACAAAAGTTGGAAATCGTTCAAACGCTATATTTAATCATTCAAACTAATTTTTTGGTAGGAAGTAATAGATAAATTTGGCGGAGATGGTTGTTATAGCGTTCGAATAGTACTTTTATGTGCAAATGGAGTTATATACCATTCGAATTCTCGTAAGAGTCGTTCGAACATTGGCATAGATAATCGAAATAAGTTTTAAGTATAGAAATTTATTGAAAGTCATTCAAATATTTTAAAAATAAATATTATTTGAGTATATTAATTATTATTTTCAAAAAATGAAAAATCTACCTATACATATTTATAATTATTTATGGCATATTAAAATATATCAAATATGTCATCCTAGGAATTTTATATAATTAATTTAAAAATTAATTAATGACTTTTGTTATGGAAAATAAGAACTTAAAATTAAAAAACAAATTACCTTCTAAGGAATGTCATTTTTTATATTATTATGAACTGGTAAGTAAAATAAGGAAAATGATTTTTGATAAAAAAACAAGCTAGCTACTATATGTAACAAATAAAAACGATATAATAATTAAAATGACAATGTTCGATACAAAACAAAAAGTCAGATCCAAAACTCAAAATTGTTGTGTAAGACAATCCAGGTCCTCTTGGATTAGAGTAACGTGTCCCTTAATCTCTTGCAATTGAACCTTGATGGGTGCAGTGATCCTCTCCACGATCCTCTCCATGTCTTGGATCAAAAGTGTGCGATACTCCTTAAGCAAAGATTGCATTTCCGTGGTAGTAGCCCCTACAGCCTGTCTATCAACACTGACATTAATAGAAGCTGGATTACGCTCCATGCTACTATCTTGTGCCGCTGGAACATTAATGGGAGCCTTCTGTAAATGGCACTCGCTCTTGCTAAAAGTGACCTTGTTAAGGGGATAGATCTGTGATTGCCTCTGCTCTATCATTAGCACATCAACCTCCAATTGGACTAGGAGGTTAGAGATCATCAACGCATACTGTAGACTACCTTCACTCAAATACTGTGACTCAAATCAGATGCGGATGAGGAAGTATAAAGGCAGATTAATCGGCTCTCCTCGTGCTATCCGTAACATAAATTGAGCCCATATGATGCCAAAGTCAGTCTTGTTTTTCCTTGAATCAATATTATGGGAGACAATTAAATTCAGCATTTGAAAAAATGCAATACAGTCAACCTGTTTGATCACCTTGCTACCATCATATAGAGGAGCTGAATTGTCATGCATCAACTGATGAATCTCATCGTGCATGCGTCATCTATTGAAGCCTCATCCTCGATGGCATCTTCACCATCTATTCCTGCAGCCGGTTGTTGTGCAGGGTATGCACCTAGCTCATGGGGGATCCCACGATACTCAGTGATAATGTATGTTGAGATAATAATACCCATTCTCCGAATAATGAACGAGAAGGACTTCTCATTAGCATCCATCTGACCCATGGCCTGATAAAACTCATTAACCATGTTAGGATGGGCCACCCCCTCTACTGGCAAATTGGACTCCATCCTTTATCGTTGATAATAGAAACTAGGCTCCGTCCATCCCAGAAAAAATCGCAGAAGTCTTCTATAATGATCTCTCGCTCTACCAATATTGGCCTCCTCGTTTCACTAGCTTCACCGTTAGGTTGGCCCTTTCTCCCACGTTTTCTTCCAATGTATACTATGAGTTCACTGTTCATAAAATAAATACACAACGAATATAAATAAAATGGAAAGTTCTAATTATATAATATTGATGTTTGAATAGAAACTACTACGTTTGAACATCAACTATTTTGTTCGAACTACCAGGTATTGAATTTGAATGCTAAATAATATCGTTCGAACAATATCAATCCATGTTCAAATGGTTTATACCCATTCAAACAAAATCAGGACATGTTCGAATGGTTAATACAGATTCGAACGAATAAATATGCAATTCAAATAGTATAAATCCTACGGTCGTTGAACAACATAAATGTTCCGTTCGAAAGAAAAGCAAAAACAATTCGAACAGTTTGTCAGCTCAATTTTAACGTTCGAATGTGTTGTTTCACGTTCGAAGAAAAAAATGTCTATTTGGCAAATGCTCATTCGAACATCTTTGAAGCCGTTTGAACGAGATCATCCATGAAGATCCATGGCTGAGTTGACTTAGAACCAAACTTGGAAACCAACGATTCATCAAGCATTTTTGGTTTTAAGCAAAAAAACTAACATTCTCTCCATCATTTTTAAGGCCAAATGTCGTGTGTGGTGGCTAGAAATGTGATACCCCAGATTTATGTATATTTTTCATTAACTAATTATTATATTTCTTATGATTATGGACTATCTTGTTTTAAATTTTAGATTATCTACATGGTATTATTTTATGACTTTTAACTGTGAAATTTAAATTCAATGTGTTTTATTGTTATTAATTATTGTTTATTATATAAAATGATCTTTATTTTAGATTAATTTATTGTTGAATTTTATTATTATTTTATTTATGCTATTCACTGCGTTTAAATTATTTTATTTAACTTACTGTTTTGCAATCTTTTTCGTTTGATCATTTTTTTGAACCAAGATGTAAGGATTGGATCTTATTTCTTTCCCTCACTTTTTCTTTTTCCCTTTTTCTTTTTCTCCTCTTTTTCTTTTTCTTCTTATTTCTCTTTCTTCCTTCTTTTTTTCCCTACTTCTCTTCCAGCCTGTGTGACCTCCCTCCCTCTCCTTTCTCTCCGTGCATCTCTTTCCCCCAGCCCACCGTGGTGCGCCACCCTCCAGCGACACCGCCTAGCCCACGGCCTTCCCCACCCTCCGATGTCCACACCGACCCCAGCCACCACCCCCCCTCCCTGCCCCACTCTCCCTCTTTCTCTCTCTTGGCCGTGTAGAACCCATTCGGGTTGTGTAATTTCTGCGCCACCCACCGGTGCCACCACCACCACCACAGCTTCCTCTCCCATTGACCATCATCCTCACCAAACTCGGCCCCTAACTCGCCGCCGTTTGCTCCCACGAAGCTCACCAAGCCCCACGGTTTTCTCTTGTTTTTGCCGCCCTCGCCTGACCACGACACCACCACCATTAGCTTCCCCTCTCCTCGACGAGTCTCCCCTAGCCTCCCCACCCCCAACGGAGGCTCCACCTTCCCTCACTCTCCCACGGCCTATTTTACTCAAGTTGGCCGATCTCCACCGTGCGCCGCCACCCACGGCCAATGACCACCACCACTAGTTTTACCGACACCTCTAAGCCATTCCTTAGTAATCTCAAGTCTTCGTTTGTCTTCGTTCAAAAGTGAGTTTTTGAGAACCACGACCTAGTACATTTTGCATTGTTCTGTTGCTATGCCGCCACTTCTAGCACCTTCGTGATCTTTTAAAAGTTATATTATAGCACCGTAAATATTTTCTCAAAAAACTTTCGTGATTTAAATGTATTTTTTTGCACTAACTCATTTTTATGTGAACTGGTTTGGTTGTACCGAACTGAGTCTGAAGAGTAAAGGGGTCGATTGGATTGGTTGATGGAGTTGTTTGTGTGATTGGTTTATGCTGGGATTTGTTGGCTATTTTGGGTTTAAATATTAGTGTTTTAGAATTTGACGTCAGTTATGGTAGATATTGATGAATTTAGAAAGGGATGATATTTAGAGTTGAGAGAATTTTAAGTTTTTTTTAGGAATTAAAATAGGTGCTTCAGGTGTAATATGAGATTTATCTGTTCACTAGAGATTTATTTAAGCTATATGAATTTTTTTTATAGGTGACGATTGACAATTGTTCAGTATTGTTGTGGAGAATCTTCTGAATAAGCTAAGAGACCCAGGTAAGTGGAGTTCCTATGCTAGATTTGCATAAAAAAAAAAAAAAAAATGAACTGAGATTAGTTTGTAAAATTGTGCATGTTATTTTAAAAAGAAAAAGTAAAAAACAACCTTAGTAGATGTTTTGCATTCACTCATGAAATATGTATGAAAGATTAAAGAAATGTTTTTGACATGAAAAATGTAGACATGAGCAATATTTGACATGTTTCTGAAATGTACAAAAGAACAAATATGAAATTTGAGATTTTTATACATGTGATATGAAATATTTTGGAACTGTTATTGATCATTTGAAAATGATATGAATGTGTTCAGTACGTGGTTTGATATGATATGGATATGAAAAACTTTGGCATACTTATCTGTTTTGATTCTGATTCTGAATATGGTTCTGATATGATATTGGTTCTCGTCATATGGTTGTACCAACATGACATGATATGATATAAGTGCACCCATTTTGGAAACAAAGTGGTCTTTTATGTGTTCTTTCCTGTGTGCACACTCGGGGCTCCGAGATTGAAAAAGGGGAAGTTTCACAATATGATACTACCTGGTTTGGCCACCAGAGATAGCACAACCTTACCACAGAGGTTAAACATGGTATATGATATGACATGATACGATACGATATGATATAATAAGATAAAGATGTTCAGTTATGTTATGCCAAAGCATTTTTTAATATGAAAAACGTTTTTGAATATGAAAATAGTTTTTGAATATGAAAATGGTTTTTGAATATAAAAAGGGTCTTTGATTATGAAACGAATCTTTGAATATGAATAGTTGGTTTCTTTTAATATGAAAATGGTCTTTGAATATGAAAAGTGTCTTTAAATTTGAGCAATTGATTTTTGAGTATGAAAAGTGGCCCAAATCTTCTGATAACACGTTTTTGAGATCTGCATATAAAAAAAAAACATTTTGTTTCCGCATACTGAACTTTCTGAAAATGCTCCTATTTACATGCTAGTGTATGTTTTGTGCTTATTGAGTTGTTGATAACTCACTCCTTATCTCCACAATTATTTTTTTTTTCAGATGAGTTGAAAGTTCCTGTTGAGGATCAAGAATATGGAGCATGGGTGAGAGGAGTTCAGAATGATGGTTTAAGCATAGAAGATTTATATGAGTATTGATGATTTTTATTTAGTAAGTTTGTTGTGCTTTGATGATGTGATTTGTTGGGAGGTTGATGTTTATATTGAGACTTTGTATTGTCTTAGAATAATTATACTGGAGTATTTGATTTGAATTAATGAGTATTTTGTATGATAGAGAAAAATTAGAGTATGTACTATGTGGATGGAAAATGGTTTTTAGATGACATGAGTTAACTTTCCGGACCCTCAGGGACGGGGCGTTACAAGAAAACAAAAAAAGGGGTTAGATTGGACTCGAAATCTGACCTCTATTTCAACTCATTTTATCCAAACTTCAAGCACATAGAGACATTGTAAGATGGACCATACCTTTTAGACGGCAGTAAACGGTCGATATACAGCAGAGTTGGTAGCGTGTGGTGGTGTACGATGAATAAGGGGATTTGGATGGCTGTTTGTATGAATGTGAACCGTTCAACATTGAAACTGAGTATTTTGTATCGAGCAGTCACGTTTGAACTCGTGTTTTCCATTTCGAACGAGATATCTATTTTAATTTACTTGTTTGGACGTTTGAATAGAGGCTTTAGTTGTTTGAACTATGTACGATCTTGTTCGAACACGTGGATTCGTGAAACTTCCAGAATAAAATATGATGATTCATTTGTGTCGATGATCCCGGTCCATTCGAACAAGCCTGTACTCGGTTCAAATGACTATATAAGTATACTATATAATATAATACTTAACTATATACTACACTACTAGAAACTACTAAATACTATACTATATATTATTCTACCATTAAACATATATATATATATTAGTATACTATATATGTAGTATAATATTTAACTATATATTATACTACTATATACTACTATATATATGTAGTATAATATTCAACTATAAGATGTCAACTTATATGTTACTAGTGCTTATACTAGTGTTATCATACTATAGTAAATAAAATACTAGTTATATTTTAGTACTATAGTACCAGTTATAATATTATATTATAATTAGTACGAGTCATTTTATACTAGCTATAGTATAGTTATATTATACTAGTTATATTGTACTTGTGTTATCAGACTAAAACACTAGTACTAGTTACATGTTACCAGTTAATTATATGATACTAATATTGATTATACTATAATATAATAATACTAGTTAGAATATTATACTAGCTATAGTATAGTATAGTACTAGTTATATACTAACACATAATATTTTATAACACTTACACAAACTAATTATATGATACTAACGTCCATTATAATATAATATAATAGTACTACTTATAATAATTTATTTCAAAATTATTATTAGTCATATTATACTACTACTACTATTATACTATACTGTTAGTAGTATTCTAGTCAAAATAATAATATCGTATATAGTGCATATAGGTGCACAAGTTATTTATTGCAAGGAAAAATATTCAATTCGAATAGAATATTATCAAACGGTCTGGAATTGTGTTCGAATAGAGACCGTATTGCATGATAAGTGCATTCAAACGAAAAGAATTTGGGGCCCTTTTTGCAGGAAAGTTACCGCCAAATCCATCGAATCGATTCCCATTCGAATGCAATTTTACGGCATTCGAACGACATTCGAATGGAATTGGATAGGCGATGTCACATACGCAAACCAAAGTTTGAGGGAATATGCTGACTATATTCTTCTCACTCTGTTCGAACAGAGTATAACTCATTCGAACGATTCTCTGTTGAAATTAAGCTCGCGGAATATACGGCGTCATTCTTAAAATCTCACGTTCATACGCATAAATAATGTTCGAACGAGAACATTAAACTTAAATCGCCTAGACTTCCTTTGACTTCAGAATTAGACATAGGGGTTTTTGGGGGCGCCGAACAAAGTTTTGGGGGGGGGGGGGAGATTTTTGCCTCTTAGTGTGTGTTTCAATCTTAGTGAGAGTGAGAGGTAGAGAGAGAGAGAGATTTGATTCTAGAGAGGGAGTTTGATACAGAGTTTGATTGAGCCCAATTGTATGTATCGAATAACTACGGAGAGATTAACAACTCTTAAGGTTAGTGATATGTGTGTATAAAATAAATTAAAAGTTCTGGAATATAATATAACTGATATAAATTAATTGTTAACTTGAACATGTGCAAGAAGAGTTCAGCTCGTGGTTTGAACAGACGGTATTAGTAAATAATGTCCTACTATCTACGAATTTCATACCACCAAAATAGATTTTTTTTTTCTATCTAATACTGATATAATTGGAATAAAATTTATCGTTGTAAGTTGTATCAAAACATGGTGATAATTCAAAAGAAATTGTATGTTTTGGCATTTGGTCTGTCTAGGTGGGTCATTCAATACTCAGCATGTTTGGTGTCCGGATATAGATTTTACACGGCTGATAGAGAACAATATAGAAAATCTCAAAATTAAAGGATCATAGTCGAAAGAAGCCACGGGGAGGAGAACATTTACTTCTATAGAGTTGTCGAATATATCGTTGGGTTAAAAGTACATGGGGGACATATGGTCTGGTTGTTTAAATGTAATTGGTGGAATGTCCCAAATCCTAGATTGTGAGTGTATAATGATGAATATTTTGTGAATGTCAATATTTCTCGCACATGGTATAAGGAGGATCATTTCGTTCTCGCTTACCAAGCAAAGCGAGTTTTTTATTTAGATGATCCAGAGTACGAAGGGGAGTAGTACAAAAGTTCTCACCAAGAAATATATATGATTACATTCTAGAGGCAGATGGACAACATAAAGAATTTGATGGCTCAACAAATGAAGAAGCGTATCAGGAAAACGAATCAGGCATCAATTTATTTGTTGATCTCAACCAATATGACATGGTTCCATTGCGTAGAGAAGATGTTGAATCAGAAGTAATTGAGGGCAGCGTGTCAGAAGAACATGAGTCAACTGAAGTGACTGGTGTGGATGAGGGCGTCTGGTCCAGCAAAACTGATAGTGAATGATAGTTGTTTCTATAAAAATATCGTTGTTTTAAAAATAGTAACATTTTTCTGAATAATAATTTACTACGGTTTAAAACAGATATGCCTCCCAAACGCAAAACAAATCGTGTGCCATCTCCATCCATTATCGACTCCCTAATTGGTTTGTCTGCCACCAATTGTGGGCAAACATCACTAGACCCAGAAAAATGTATGTTACATAGAAACTTGATTTTATATGATGATTTAAGTAATAGTATTTTAAAAATAAAATTATTTTTTTTATGTTCTGTACTTTAATTACTGTATAGTTGTTGTAAGCCATCGTCAAGGTCAATGTGCTACTAGAGGTGTATGCATTGAGAAAGTAAGGAAAACGAGAAAAATTAAAATTGATATTCTTGATGATCACAGTGTTGGCTCTGGAGATTTTCCTTTTCAGGAACAAGACTAGAGATTTTCCATTTCAGGAACAAGATAGTCTAGTTACTGACTATAATCTGACCTAATTGTATGCTAAATCACTTACAAATCTTGATGGTGTTTGGACCAGTTGCAAAGTAGAAGCAAATTATGTAAGTTTAGTTTTTTTTCATTTGTACTGTCCAATAATATTTTTGTTATTTATACTATCTCTAATATTTTTTATAGGACAAGATGGTATCACTTCGGGAAAATGCTACGGCTCCATTTCATGAATCATCTATGAACGATGTTCAGATCTTTTCTCAAGTTTTTGGATCACGTTTTGGATATTTGAGGCGCATAGGATGTTGCTTGAATCCTTTCGAAACATCATCCTCTTCTCAAGTCAGATCGAATAATAACTCTCAAGAATTAGAAGAAGCAAGGCTTGAGATTGAACATTTGAGGTCCAAGGAACAAAAGTTGCAAACTCAATTAGATCATGTAGCAAATATAGAGGCAAAATTAGAACAAAACATGTTGAAGAAGCTGGAGATTCAATCCTAGAAAATGTTAGAACACTGGCAATTAATGATGTCCTATATTATTAACGACTAATCAAAAACAGTTTCAATGAACTGAGAACCGTCAATCCTGTTCGAATATATTAATTGTCTATTTGAACAAACTGCATGTTTAAACATTCGAACAAATAATAATTTGTCCGAATAGATTTGTCATCTTTCGAATGTACCATACAATGTTCAAACAAAAATATCAAAGCGTTTGAACAAATTTTTTTAATTCGAACGTTTAACAATGGTGTTCGATCAAATTCTGTTTGTTCAAACATAAATATATCTGTTCAAACATAACTAAACTATTCAAACACTCGCTCCATTCTAACATGATCAAATAAATTTTCGTCGTTCGAATCAAATTTCGATAATGTCCGAACAAATTCTCTACCTTCAGAGCAATACTTGTGCCATTCGAATGATTTTTGGGATAAAACTTTTCATCCCCAAAAAAATTCTCGTTCGACATCGTTCCATCCATTGTTTCAGTCAGATTTCACCCCAAAAAGTATTTTTGGAGATGAAAAATAAATTTTATCTCCAAAAACCTTTTGAGACAAAATGGAGATGAAATTTTTTTATCTCTAAAAGTGCATTCTCTTCTAGTGAATTGATCATTAGGCACCGCATCGTCACAACAATCTTTATTACTCTATAAATCTCTAAAACTTCCAACTAAATCAATAGTATCAATTAAAATTTTGTCTAATTATGATCAAAATAGCTCAATTAAATCCAAAGAGTTTCGGTTCTTCTAAGGATCATAAGATGACATGCATAACTAGCTTAATCCATAAAGTACCAATATCTTCTTACTAGATCGCTATGCCAAGATTTTCAAGTGATTCCTTGACTTATATATTGTTGTGGTGCATCACAAAATTACACTTGCCCAGAAAATAATGTTCACGAAAACAAAACTAGAGTAATTAATGATGATCAGGTCGTATAGCTTGAATGCCTTAGTCCAGGTAACCATTCTAGCTAGCTAGCTGGTTAAATGTCACCAATTAAGAACTTTTAATTTGGTCTCCTTGAATCAGGATTTATCAAATGCAAAGCAAGAATATAGGAAAAGTAAGGGAAAAGATCACCAAGGCCAAAAGATTTATTTTTTTATTTAAAAAGTAAAACTAACTGAAAAGGTTGCTGAAGCAAAGAAGAATATTGCATTACTTGGCCTTGCCTCTCATCAATTTGCATTTATCCCAGTTTTGTAATTGACGTTAGAATCTTAAATTTCTTAATGGTCATGTACGTGAGTAAACCTAGGAGATTTACGATGGAATATTGTACGTAGCATATATATATATAGAGAGAGAGAGAGAGAGAGAGAGAGAGAGAGAGTAGAGCAACAAGAACGACAGGGTTCACCTCTTTCGATCGCAAAGGAACACCCAAAAGCAGATTTTCAGATTAACGTTAAAAGCTCCTCATCAACATGGCGGCCAACATCTACCGGCCTGGTATGCCCTCTCTCTCACAAAAGAAGATCACCCAAGCAGATTTATGATGGCCGGGGTTTTTTTTTTAAGTTCTATTTTGTAATTTTTGAGTATCTTTTGCCGTAGGTACGTGCAGGGTTGTGCATGCATATATGTCGAGTATATTTTTTATTAAGTATAGCTGAAGGCCGGAAGCTGAAAGAATATAATTATCAACATGCTTAAAGACTTGTAAGATATTAATATGCGGTTCGTGATTATCAAATAAGATTATTATTTCCAATAATTACTTTCCTTCTCTAATCAAAGTTCACAAGTTCTTTTGAAATTGTGGGTGTGAAATAAAAACTCGGATCGGAGATCAGTAAAGAGGAGCTAGCTAAAGGGATTCAAATTAAAGATCATGATATGCTAATATTTTCTTTAGCATTTTGAAACTTGTTGGGCTAAACTGATATTCTAAGGCGTTTGCACCATGCACATATTACTTATATGACATAATTTGATTTAGAAGATAAATTTTAAAATATGAATCTTACAAATCAAATTTTATTATTTAAGTCATGCTGTGAATGGATGGTGTGCTCTATACACTGGCTTATTGTAAAACATGTTAAATGCACTATGATGATATTATCTAAATATTTCTACCATCAACAGAAGTCATGAAAAGATTAATTACGAGAGATATGCCACCAGCTCACTACACATTTAAGATTGAATCATTCTCAAAAATCATAAAGATATTTCCAGCGGACAAAGAGCCAAAGTATGACTCAGAGGTTTTCGAAAGTGGTGGCTATAAATGGTATGCATATATGAATCCCTTAATTTGTTCTTGCGAACATATAGTACCATTGATATTGCGTTCCTTTCTGGTTTTAATGGCCTTTTGGTTCTGATCTAAATCGTTAATTAGGAAATTATCTTTCTACCCAAGTGGAAGGAAAGAATGCGACGGCGATGGATATATTTCACTCTACTTGGTGATTGAAGATACAGATTCTTTACCTCTTGGTTGGGAGGTTAATGCAATATTCAAATTGTTTGTGTTGGATCAGATTCGGGGCGAGTACTTTACCCTCCAAGGTAGCTCATGTTTGTCTGATATGAGAAATATTATTTTTCATTTTATCATTTCCAATCATGATATTAATGTATGAATAAACTATGTGCAATTTAAGAATTCTCTTGCCCTTTGTGTTTTTTTCTTGTTCTTTCAATTAATTTGTTTTAATATAATTAAACTTTTTTCCTCATATAGACGATAATGAGAAAATAAGGCGTTTTCATGCAATGAAAACTGAATGGGGATTTGCTCAATTTCTCCGCCTTAATATGTTTGACTATGCCCGAAATGGATTCCTTCTTGATGACTCCTGCGTATTTGGTGCTGAGGTTTTTGTCATAAAATGTACTGGTAAGGGAGAGCGTATGTCCATTTTGAGTTCTCCAATCACAGGTTACTGCCGTTGGGACATTGGAAGGTTTTCAGCATTAAATGTGGAATATTTGACAAAAGAGTTCAGAGTTGGGGAACGTAAATGGTATGTGTACTTATTCTAGCTGATATATATTTGCATGTATTAACTGTTCCCTAATTTTTCTACCTCTATTTCCATTGATGAACACAGGGAGTTGAAGCTATATCCGAAAGCAGTTTCAACTGACGATGGTGAGAGCTATATCAAGTTGTTTTTATCATTGTCTGATTGGGAAACTCCTCCCCCAAAAGGAAAATTGTATGCTGAATATACTCTACGTGTAAGGGACCGAAGGGTGGATGGAGAACATGTTGACGTAACAGGTGAGCTCCCATTTTGGTATCTTGTTATATAAATATCAAAAGGTACTCTTGGTACAATTAGTAGATAGATTGTGATTAGCAAAACTCTAGATGATCTTCTAATGGTTGAAAGTAGTACTTCCATTGAGGAAAAATGATGTATGTTTTGGTTATTCATTGAATGCTCTTTTGCAGATTGTAATTGGTTTTCTACCACAACAAGGGGATATGATTACCCAAAGTTCCTGTCGCTACGTATGCTCAAGGATTCATCGAGGAGCCTTCTTGCAAATGACCTCTTGGTGGTTGAAGCACATATTGATATAATATCTGTGGTCAAGAAATTTTAATAAAAAGAATGAAGTAGGCTACAGCTTTAATGGTTGAACTTGTAATAATACATGGAAAAACTACTCTACACTTGTATATCAGGGGCTTTAGTCACATTCAAGTCGTAACTTCTAGCCTCGGGCTTGCATTTCACATTCAAGTCACATTCAAGTCGCAACTCTGCAAAAGTGTTGGTGCCCAAACTAAAATAACAGAAAAAACCAGCAATAAAAGAATTGGAAAATACCTTCACAACTAGCTGACTCGAGATTACCTTTGGAAGCACATCAAAATTTAAC
This sequence comes from Juglans microcarpa x Juglans regia, assembly GCF_004785595.1. Lineage (NCBI taxonomy): Eukaryota > Viridiplantae > Streptophyta > Magnoliopsida > Fagales > Juglandaceae > Juglans > Juglans microcarpa x Juglans regia. Next base: position 23,069,625 of record NC_054604.1, read on the forward strand.
TTTAGCATACCAATGGGAGGAGGAAGCTACTTGACTAGAAATTACCTGATATCCTGTATTTTAGTGTAATTATTTTAATTGAAGGATTATTTTAATTATTTTAAATGTTGGTCCTCTTGTTTTAAATTTATCAGACTCCTCGTTGGTTTTATTTTATGATTTTTAAGTTGTGAAATTTTTTATGATGTGCATTTAAATTGCTCTTTACTTTAAATTAGTTCAATATTGGACTTTAAAATTATTGTATTGTTGAATTTTTATTATTATTTTATTTAACTAGTCTCTGCATTTAAATTATTGTATTCAACTTACTGTTTTGAAATTCTTTTCGTTGGATCATTTTTGTGACCCAAGTTGTGAGGATTGGACCTCATTTCTTTCTGTCACTTTTTCTTTTCCTTTTTTTTCTTTTTTCCTCTTTTTCTTTTCCTTCTTCTCTTTCTTTTTCTCCTCATTTTTCCTCTACTTCTTTCCTCCAGCGTGCGACCCCCCCCTCCCCTCTCCCCTATCTATTTCTTCATCCGCCCAGTGCACCGCCCATTGCCGTCACCGCCCCTCTCATTCTCCTCCCCACCTGCCGACGACCACCCCCCTCTATTTTCAGCCCCTCACGTGCCGCCAATCTCCCCCACGCATGGCTTCAAGCCGCGGCTTCATTTTGCTCCCGCGCCGCCATGCCTTCATCGTTCACCGTCAGCTCTTCACCACACCACCGTCGACCCATCAACTACCTAAACCACCTTTTCTCAGCTCCGATCAGCCACCCTCGAAGCCTCTTCATCCCCATTTCTGATTTGGGTGTTTTAGCCTCCAATCGTCACCCTCATCGCCACCCACGCCCAACAACCACCACCCGTAGCTTCACCAACACTCCTAAGCCCTTCCCAAGCCATCCCAAGTCTTCGTTTGTCCCTGTTCAAAAGTTAAGTTTTTTATACCCACGACCCTTGTCCATTTTTGCATTGCTGTGACGCCACTTCTAGTACCTCCTTGATCCTCCGAAAATTATGTTTTGTCACTGTAAGTAATTTTTCAAAGAATTTCTTGAGATTTAAATATATTTGTGGCGCCCCCAATCCCCCTTATAAAAATACACAGGGATCGAGACGCCAGGATGGTGACAACACGGTCACACATCCCAACGAAGTGCCAGTGTGTGTAAATGCAACAGTGTTCAAATAAAATAACGCAGCGGATAGTCAACTAAGTACCAGAATTTAATTACAATCAAACATCAGTAAAGATTTAAATAGCAGTTATACAGTCATCCCTGAAAATATTTTACAATAGTTCTAAATGTACAAACGAGTGATCCTAGATCACTCCTCAGGTGGAGCCGTCTCCTCCGGCTCGCCCTCCTCCTCCTCAGCATCAAAATCTGCGACACCACAAAATGGTCTCGCAGGTAAGTATAACCCAAACAACAATATAATACAAAATGCATTAAATGCAACTAACATGCATGCACATGAAAACATGCATTTTTCCACAAAACATCATTTTCCCCGAAAATGATAAATTTCCAACACACACCAAAATCCCATTTGGTCCAAATTATTCGTAAAACATTTTCCCAGAAAATGATTTACCCAAAAAATCAACTCGCACTATTTTCCCAGAAAATAGTGCATTAATCCCAAATGCACCATGCATTATTTCCATATGCACCATGGTCTCCCCTATGGACCATCCGCACGTCCTGGCTTCGCAGCGGTGCTCAGTTCCGCGCCCAGCACGTACGTGGCCAAGCACTCACACTACGCAACGAGCGATGCCCAGTTCCGCGCCCAGCGCGTACGTGGCCAGACATCCTCTAGTCCCCGCCAGCAGAAGGACCACGGAGTCGGCACGAGACCATCTCGTCCGATCCCATTGTCGCCCGGCGACAACCCAGGGGACGTTACTCAGTATATTCCGCTCCCGAGTAACCAGAGGAGCTCCACCGAGTTAATGCCCCATCTCGGCTTGGGGTCGTGATACACACGCACCAAAAATATCATCACATAAAATCATAGCTTTTCAAAGCACATGAACATGAATGCAATACACGAAACCCAGTTTTCTTTTACAAACATGATCATGCATGAAATGATGAAATGCACATGTACCAACACAATATCCAAACAACCCATCAACAACAAATATCAAATCAACCAAATCAACCAAACAACTCTAATCACAAATCCATCCGACCCCCGAACTCCTCGGACTCAGTCCGGCATGCCAAAAACACAGTGAAATGGGTTAGTGCAAAAATACATTTAAATTACGAAAGTTCTTTGGAGAAATACTTACAGTGCAATATAATAATTTTCCGAGGATCGCGAAGTTGAAAAAGGCGACGTTTGAGCAACACCACAGTGTAAAATACACTGTGGCCGTGGGTCACAAATACCAACTTTTCAACGAGGACAAACGAAGACCCAAGATTGATAGGGTAGGGCCTAGGGAGGTCGGTGAAGCTAGTGGTGATGGTGGTTTGCCGTGGGTGGCGGCGCAAGGGGTGGTTTTAGGCCAAAAAAGTACAAATCGGAGATGGACTTGGTGGGGCTTCACCGGTGACGGATCGGAGCTGGGGTTGGGTCCAATGGGTTGCCAAGAGGCCGGGGATGAAGTGGTAGGAAGATGGTGGCCGGAGGTGGCGCGACGGCGGCGCAGTGGTGCATGGAACGCCGCGGCTTCAATGGGTTCGTGGTGGTTAACGGCGACGATGGAGGAGCTGGAAATGGAGGGAGGTGATCGCCGGCGGCAGGGGAGCGGTGGAGCCGGGCGGTGTCGACCACCGCCGGCGCACGGTGGCGGGCTGGGGAGGAAGCCACGCACGGCGAGAGAGAGAGAGAGAGAGAGAACTCGCGCACCCCGAGGAGGAAACCGGGAGAAGAAAAAGAAAAAGAAAAAGAAAAAAAGAAAAGAAGAAAAGAAAAAGAAAAGGAAAAGAAAAATAGAGGGAAAAGAAATGAGGTTCAATCCTCATAACTTGGGTGACGAAAATGATCCAACGGAAACGATTTTAAAACCACAAGTTAAATGAAATAATTTAAACGTAATGGTAAAGTCAAATTGAAATAATTAAATTCCACGGTAATTAATTAAATATGAAAAACAATTTAAATGCACAACAATAAATAAATATTAAGAAAGCACATAAAAATTAATTTCCACCAATTAAAATCATAGAAATAAACTCACTAAAAATCCAACCAATTTAAAATAAGAGAAATTATTTTAATTACATAAAAATAATTCCTTCAGTAAAAATACACTAAAATACGGGGTGTTACAATATTTTTGTACTAACAAATCATCTGTAGTCTGGTTGGCTGTTACGGGTTTAAATATTGATGTTTTGAGTTTGACGCTAGTTATGGTAGATATTGATGATTTTAGAAAGTGATGACATATTTTGAAATTATGAGGATTTTAGGTTTTGAGGAATTAAAATAAGTTATTTTAAAAGTTTAAGCTTAAATATCGAAATACGTGATTGATTGAAAATTTATGAAAATTACATGATTTTTTTTTTATAGGTGACGGTTTATAGTTTACTCAACATTTTTGAGAAAAATTCTGAAAAGCTAAGAAGTTCAGGTAAGCGGGATTCATATACTAGTTTTGCACAAAAGAAATGAAACGAGGTTGACTTTGAAATTATGCATGTTTATCTTTGAAAAGAAATTTGAAAAATGACATCAGATGTTTGTTCTGCATATGCATAAATCATATATAAGAGAAAGTATTTTTTTTCATGACTGGTGTAGACGTGAGCAGATTTTAGCATTCGATTGAAATGTGAAACAGAGCGAATATAAGATCCCAAAAGTTTTGCTTTGATTAACTGAAAAAGTTGTGTCTATTATTCTTGGATATGTGAAATGTTCTAAAAGTATTTAGTATTCAATTTTGATATGATGTGTCAACTGAAAATCTTGGTATGAATTTTTGCTTTTGTATTCTGATTAATTCTGATTCTGATGTTCTGCTCGATTTTTGTTACAGCTCAACCAAGGGTTATAATAGTGGATACAGCCCCACCACGGGTTATAATAGTGGATATGACCCAACCACGGGTAATAATAGTGGATACGGCCCAACCACGGGTTATAATAGTGGATACGGCCCAGCCACGGGTATAATGATGGTTTATAAGCTTACCACGAGGGTTAAACATGGTATATGCCCCGATGTGATGCTCCAATATGATGAAGACGAGATCTCAGATTTTGACATGCCAAAAGATTTTGAATAAGAAATTTATTTGAAAGCTTCGCTATGAAATTTTTGGTAACATGCTTTGATTATGCATTCTGAAAGTAAATATTTTGTACTATATTCTAAATTCTGAAAATGCTCATGTTTACATACCAGTATGTATTCTCTGCTTACTGAGTTATTGATAACTTATCCCCTTATCTCCAATATTTTTAGATGATTTTGGATATTTCAACTGAGGATCAAGGCTATGAAGTATTAAGTGAGATGACTTAAGAATAGTAGATTAAGAATAGAAAGTCTTGATGAGTATTGGCGATTTTTGTTAAGAAATTTCATTGTGTTCTGATGACGTGGCATTTGAAGAATTGATTATATTGAGGAAATTAGTTTGAATCAAAATTTCTTTATGATATTGGAAATTTAGAGCCTATAATTATATTGTTGAAATGTGAGTTAAGTGACTTGTAGAGAAGTTGATTTTTTTTTTTTTGGTTACTGTATCAAGGATTTGATAAATGAGTTTGTGTGATTATTTAAATTGGAAGTGTTTACGTTTGATTTGGAGAGCTTCAAGAACAGGAATATTAGCATTTCAATCTAAAGCCTTGGGCTTTAGAATGGAATTAATTCTCATAATTATTTCTTAATCTTCCAAATGATAGTCATGTTAGTGACAGACGTATCTTCTAATCGAGTTTTGTCCTTGTCAGTCAAATCTTCTAGAGAGAGAGAGAGAGAGAGAGAGAGAGAGAGAGAAAGAGATTATGGTAAGGGAGCAAACATGTGAAATTGGTATGAGCCCCTAAAAAAGGACTACAATTGAATGTCGTAAAAAATTGATGAAAACTAATCTCAAAAATTATACTTGGAAGCCAAATTAGGTATCCCACCTTGTTGACTTTTATCATCTAATTAGGAGATTCTATTCACGTACTAAAACTTAAAAACAAAGTCTGAAGTTTTGAGAGGGATCAGGACCTGGTTTCAAGTAAAAGAAACAGAAGGAAGAGAAGGGGAATGATTTGGCCTAAATACATTCCAAGTTGACGCGGATGAAAAGTTGCCATCCCAAGTCAGGTATTCCCATGCTCTAGCATCGGGAGTCGAGACTTGGTTTTAGAGCCATAACGAATCTATTTCTTGAAGAATAGAGTTATCACCAGCAGCCATGAGCAAAGGAATGTTCCAGCATGTGGAAGAGCAAATGTCTTTGATTCTCAAGTGATGGCTGCAGACAATGAAACTATTTTGGGCTAAGAAATCGTTTCCACTTCAATTGTCGTACCAAAAATTTAAGGCATCTTCATAAATTTTCCATTGACTTTCAGTGTTGATGATTGAAAGAAAAATGAAAATGACTTTCTAAGAATTAGAATGAAAAACCTTAGACATGATAAGATTCAATGAGGGAAATTTGCTTATATCTTTTTTATGCAAGAAATGCCCAAGGAAAGCTAGAAGTAAGAAATCTCCAAGCTAACTTACTGTGAAGAGCCCAAATATAATCATATTGTGCAAGTTTTTAATAACCAACCTTCTTCAATAGACCTCCTTGAGAGGTGGGTCAACAAATATGAATTCAAGAAATTAATCTACTTTTTCTTATAATGATCGCGCACCTGTCTCCCTTGAGAAAAATTATAGCTAAAGCTTTATGAGTGGAATTAATGATACTTTTTTTAAAATTAAGAACCAAGAGAATATGAGCAGGGAGGAACGGGGATGGAAGTAAGAAGACTCGGAACAAATTGAATAAAGATAAGCTTACTCCAATAGATAAAAGGCGGTCTTTTCATCCAAAAAATTTCTTCCTAATGGTTAGAACGGTATCAAAAGCACAGAATTAGGGAGTTTGCCATATGTAAGAGGAATATGAGTCTGTCACTTCTTTGCAATTTTCTTCCTATATAATAAGTTCCCCATTACGCTAAGGAAAATGATAGGTCCACAGAAATATTTTACCGAAACCCTCCACCAAATGACTTGGCTGCTGCTAGGTGGATTTAAAAATAAAACAAGAAAATAAAAACCCTACATCATCTGCGTCATCTCCAAACTCCACCTATGAGCCCCCATCCCCCTCATCTCCCTCATCGAAAGCTACGAGCCCCCATCTCTCTCATCTCCCTCATCTCCACCTACAAAGCCTGTCTCTCTGAAAATCTCGAGCACATCTCCTTGAACCACATGATCCCTCATCTCCCTCATCTCCTTGAACCACACAAACCCATCTCCCTGAATTACGAACCCTTGCTTGTGGCCTCCATCTGCCCGAGTCATCTCATCTCCCTCACGACATCCTCTCAACATCTCATCCCCTGAACCACAAACCCTGGCGTGTCCTGAGCTAGAACCCTTTGCTTCCAAAGCCCGTCGTCCCTCACCTGGAACGAACCCCCACCCAAAACCCACGCTTGCCTCAATCCCTCTCCCCCCTCTAATTTTAAACCCCCCGAACCCTCTATCTCCCTAAGCCCGAACCCTCCATCTCCCTGAACTCGTCGCTTGCCTCCATCCTAATTGGCAGAGCTCAAACCCTCCATCTCCTTGAGCCAGTCGCCTGCCTCCAACTAGATTGGCAGAGCTCCATTTACAACAACAGAGTCTCTGTTGTTACTCAGTATGCTTCGCTGCTTGTCTCTAATTTTCACTTCTCTATTTTATGTTTTCTGGCATTATTTATGTTCAACCCCTCTAACTTTTTTCCATTATTGATGGGTTATAAATTGTAATTATTAATTGTTTGAATTACCATTGTTGTAAATGTTTTCTGTAGTGATTTATGGTTATTGATTTAGCATTATTGTAACAATTAATATGCTTAATTGGAAAAAAAAAATTAAAGGAGAGTTGCAGCTTGGGTTGCATACATGGTTTGAAACTCAGAAAGAAAATAGGAATTTAATTTAATTTGCAAAGTTGAGATTAGTGGGAATTTCGTATCGAAATGTGATTGTTGCATAACGGGTGAATATGAGGACTTGAATCATGTCCTTGCATCTGGGATGTTCGCAAGGGAGTTGTGGAATAAAGCAGCGGGACAGGTGGGGCTGGGAAGTATAACTACCTCATCGTGGAGGAACCTTGTTGAGATATGGTTTCAGAAAGCTACGAAGGGAACGCAGATGGGCAGCTACTGGGTTTATTTCCTGCTATCATCACATGGGCTCTTTGGGTAAGACGTTGTCGTGCTCAAGTAGAAGGGAAGAAAGAGTCCATTAATCAGGTTTGGATGTAACTAAAATATTGGATTGGAAAAATTGGTGAAAAGCTAAAAACATTTAAAAAGCAGCTGGTGAGAGATATTCAAATTCTTCAGGAGCTTCAGGTTCCAGTGAGTGTCTTGAAGGAGCGAAGGCCTCGTATTGTTTGTTGGGCTCGACCAACTACTAGACGCTTGAAGTTGAATATTGACGGAGCATCATGCAGAAACCCAGGGCCAATGGGAGCATGGGGAGTATTGAGGGATGAGGAGGACAATATTAAGATGGCGTTTTCTGTGTGTTTGGGGCATGGAACCAACAATTTTGCAGAACTATTGGGTCTGTTGCATGGTATTCGGATAGTGAAGGAGCAAGGAGTAGTGGACTTTGATGTTGAACTTGATTCTTGGTTGGTGGTTCATTGGGTTAAAGAAAAGAGATGTAATACCTGGTACCTTGAAGACTTTTGGGAGGAGGTAATGGAGGAATTGCAAGGTCTAAATGTTCAGATATACCATATTTTTCGAGAAGGGAATAAAGCCGCAGCTTTTCTAGCTCGAATGGGGGTGGAAGGAGGAGTGGGAAGTGGTGGTCGGTTCATGATCTTCCTCCACTGCTTAGAGGTATTTTACGTCTTGAAAAAAGTGGGTTTCCTTATATACGGCTGTAGTAGGCTGGGCAGTGGGTTTATGTGTTTCTTGGGTGTTTTTTTAGTTTTTGTTGATATTGGTGTTTGGGTGGGATTTTTTGTACTTTTGTCCTCAAGTATTTGCTCGGTTTTACTCCACCATAAGTGAAGGATAATAAAAGTGGGAGGGGATCACTCATGGACATGTGATTCCTTCTCTTTTTTTCTTTTTTAAAAAAAAATCTGCTCAAGCTAGGTGAGTTGACGTACAGATTACATAATATATAGTAAGAGATAAACGGACGAGGTCGTGGATTCAAGATTGGAACTCTTAGAAGTACAAACTTTTAAATTGAACCTTTGATATTCATATATATATAAATATATATATATATATAAATAGATGGGTAGAAAAAAAATCATCAAGCTTAACACAGAGTAATTCTATTTAAATGGCAGAAAAAAGGACCCCAATTAATTGAGCTCCTTTTTACATGCAGCAATATCAGATATTTTGATTTAGGCAATGAAGTTCTTTGCAAAAAAGGGCACCTAAATTATAGACTTTGATTACCTTTTCTTATGGGTTATGCTTTACCTTCCTCTGCTAATTGAAGGACATGAATACAACAGACTGTTCACAAACTTGAAGCTGTACATTTCATTGATGATAACAATTATTGAAGTTGTGCCAAATGTATAGATGATAACAAGCAGTTCAAAGAAGAGCAGAAACCAATTATAGAAAAGCCCAAAGGTCCTGTTATAACCTGCATCCCTTTAAAAGTAGTCTTCAGTAGAATAAATGAAGTAGTGAATGGATTGGCACGGCCAATGCATCGTGTGTTAACATCATTTGTTCCATGAATTTGGTGCTGGAGGAGGAGTTGCAGTTGCTGGGTTCTACCCAACTTTGGTTTGGTATTTTTGGGGTTTGGGCAGTTCTGAGATGTACTTTAATATTGACATGTAATGGATAGGCATTTTTATGTTTTGGGCATTTCGTGTTGTAAATTTGTAAGTATTTTTGCTTTTGAGAATAAATGGACAGTTTCATATTTGTGTATATCTCCGCATGGAAATTTTAGCTTCAGTTTTTACAGGATATCTTGTAAACTTATTATGGTTGTGAATTTGTAAATATTTTGCTTTTAAGAATGAATGGATAGTTTCATATTTTTGTATATCTTCACATGACAATTTCAACTCAACTTTAGTTTTTACAGGATACCTTATAAACTCATTCTGGTTTTGAATTTGTAAATATTTTGCTTTTGAGAATGAATGGACAGCTTCAAATTTCTGTATATCTTCGCATGACAATTTCAACTTCATTTTTTACAGGATACCTTGTAATCGCATTTCATCACAAAATCGTGCATTACAGGATATTGCACTAATTCCATTAATACAAAAATGCATTACAGGAAATCGCACTAAGCCTATTACAGGAAGTACGTTTGAATATTACATTACAACAACTTAATAGATCAAAACACCACCACATAATCCAATAATTTCCACCAAAATCGCACCACCTAATTTAATCTTAAATTAGGATATATCAAAGCCTTGCATATAGGTGCTTTCATATTTTTTTAATATTAGATTATTGCATAACGTAAGATTTATTCTTGCTTCCATGCCCAATTCCATACTTCCATTGTGTTGAAACTTTCACCTTTTCAGATGACATTATTTAATTTCTTCAATCTTGCTTGAAGGAAAATCTATATGTTTAATTATTTTAAGAATTGATCATGACACAAAAATTCAATGTACTTCTTAATATATGGCTATTAAACCCCTTCTTCTCAAACTGACTGGAAGCATAGATGTCAAAGTTTAGTTGCAGTTGAAAATGCATGACATGAAATTCATTTTACTTTTAGTTATTAGTGCTTACAAGTCCATATTCTCATTGATTAAAGCTATCTTTTTTTTAACCTAGTCAACCAAGCTTGATGACTTTTGAAGCAAGTCAACTCATGCAACTGTACTAGAGGAAACGACGTCATGATTATTGTTCACTGATTAATCATCTAGAAATGTAGGAGTAAACTGCTTGCCAGATGTCATTGTGCAATTGCAATCAAAATCATGTTTTGTTGTTTTGAATGCCAGTACAATATTTAAATTATGTTTGTATCAAAGTGAGAATCAATAAGACAGAAGGAAGAAAGGTAAAAGATGTGTCAGTAACATGATAATAAATGCTGCACATAACTTACTGTGCTAGCTTCATATTGGGAGAATGATTTATAGATATATTTTCATTGTTTTAATATGATAATTGATGTCTTGCAGGCTGGGCAAGAAACAGACTTTGTCCTAGCTTCATGCACAAGATGAGGAATAGAACCTACCAGAAGGGAGCAAGTTTTTAAAGCTAAGAGGGTTAGTTCATTCTTTTCTTTTATTTCTTTTGCTACTTTAACATAATCTTTTAATATTTATCTTTGTTTACATGATTTCCCCAGGCTGGAGAAGAGTCATTGGTTTTTAGATTATTTGTAAGTCTGGTTTTGTACTTCTCACTTGTACAATTATTTTTTTGAGCAAGAACATATAATTTGGATGTGTATTATATCTTTTCTGTATTTTGTTTTCTGCATTTTTTTTTTATTTTCTAAAACACCTTTTCCGTTGAGCAAACTTTGCCAGAAATAAGTTTTTTCGTAGAATAAACATATTTGCCACAATCTAATATTGCCGTAAAAAGTTTTTATCAGCGAAACTTACATGCTAGAAATAAGTAATGGTTATCTGGAAAAAATATTGATCTATTCGCGGCCTTTTTTTAACATTTTGCGACGAACTATATCCCAACAATTTACTTTTCTCAGAGATTTTAATGGTAAACGGAAATACCATTTCTGTCGATTTTTTAGACATTTGCGACAGAAAAAAGTCACTGGAAATAGTATTTTTTGCGATAATTTTTTCTAATCACTAAAATTTCTCAGAAATGGCATTTTAATTTAATAAAAAATGCAATGAATTAAAAATCCCCGCTAATGATCAAATGCAGCGATTATTGGAGGTATTTGCGATGATTTTGAGCATTAGAAAAGGCTTGATTTCTTGTCGTCGTAAATGTCCACATTTGCATTATGTAATCCTTGTGGAGTTTATTATCCTGCTAATGTTAATTCTCAAACTTTGGCATATTATCCTCATGTCACTTTGTGTATAATGTATGCTTTTTCACAAATTATATAATATTTGGCATCAATTATATATAGAAGCTATATATATATATATATATATGCATACTAGGAAACAGCCCCGTGTGCGTTAGCCCTGAGATGCACTTGACATAATAATTTAAAAAAAAAAGTGAAAAAGTCAGTAACTTATTTGCTTAGGAAAAGAAAATACAAGATTAAAGAAAGACAAAAAATTCAGATTAAAAAAAAATTCTAAACTTTAGCAAAGTATGAGTATTGGTCTGCATCCATATTGTATGAATACATTGTCGGAACAAAAAAGACATGAAAAAGAAACGTCAATTCATGTGCGCCGTGGGACTATTAAGAATTTTTTTATAAAACATGATCCTTCATTAAATTCTACAAGGGAGCTACATATCAAATGGTCAAGGGTTTTAAAGACGTTTTGATAAAACAGGATCCTTCATTAAATTCTATAAGGGAGCTACAAGTCAAATGATCAAGAATTTTAAGGGCCTTTTTCTAAAGCAGAACTTAACGGACTTAATGAAAAAATATGAAAAGTTAACAAAAAAGATTACTATTCACAGTTAAATAACCATTTATTATAATAGAGTATATATATATGAAGCGAAAGATTTTTTTTTTTAAAAGAATAACCTATATGTTATATTCATGAATCAACAGAATTACAAAATTTATCAATTTCCACAAGTTTCTTAATCTCTTGAGGATAGTCCTCCATCCACACTATCTCTTCATTTACATGTAAAGCACTTTTAGCAAGATTATGTGCAACACTATTACATATCCTATTCACATACCCAACCCTCCAATGTCTTCTATTAGTCAAAACCACATTCAATTCTTCTATCAGTTGACCATGCCACACCCACGAGGCTTCAGCCTTGTTGACTGCTTGAATCACAGTTAAGGCATCCCCTTCCAACTGCACCATTTCAAAATTTAATTCATTACACAACTTCATAGCCCTCCAAAGGGCATAGATTTCTGCCATAACAAGATCTACAACATTTAGCTTCAGACAGCACAAAGTAACTAATACTTCTCCACACTTATCCCTAATAATCACCCCAATCCCACCTTTGTTCTCATCAATCTTCAGAGCTGCATCCCAATTGATCTTGATTGTCTCCCCAACAGATGGTTTCCAACAGGTAATCCTACTGCCTTAAGTCCTAAACCTCTGGCCACTTCCTTGCTTACTCTGAGCTTGTTGGAAATCACTCAACATCTCTGCTGCTAGATTAAAAACTTCATTTGGACCCTCAAACTTGTTCTCAAAAACCACTCCATTCCTTCTTAGCCACACCCTTCTCAGAACCACAGCTATCACCTCCAATTGATCATGAGAAAGCTTTGAGGTTCATTCTGTCCATAGGTCAAACATATCCTTCTCACAACTAGACCACTTCTGCACTGGACTCCTCTCACAAGCCCACACATCACTAGCCCCACTGCAACTCCACAAGGCATGACAAACTGATTCCTCAGCCAGCTTGCACACTAGGCATAAGGCTTCTCTTAGAACCTTCCTCCTCATCAGATTTCTTTTTGTTGGAAGGCAATTGATAATGGTCTTCCAAACAAAAACTTTTGCAACCCCTGGAATATTTAGCCTCCATAATTTCCTCCAAGCCTTCTCTACCTCTTCTGATGCCTCCCTTTAACCCCTTCTTCTTTTGCTCATTTCAGCATGATAGGCAGATTTAACATTAAACAAACCATCCTTTGAATAAGCCCATATTTGCTTATTTGGGAGCCCAGCAATACTAACAGGTAATCTGCAAATTATATTTGCTTCATCAACATTAAAAACTTGCCTCACTAAATCTTCATTCCACCCTTTCTTCTCAATAATCAGATCCTCCACTCTTGCCTTAGCATTTAGGATGTTCACAGGAGATTGAACTTTAAAAGTTACTGCCTTAGGAATCCACCTATCTTCCCAAATTTTGATATTCTTCCCATTCCCTACTCTCCAAACCAAACCATCCTTCAGTAATTCCATAGCACCCCATAAGCTTCTCCAAATAGCAGAAGGCTTAGACCCCAAAGAAGCTTGCAAGATCATAGAATTTCGAAAGTACTTATCCTTTAGAACTACTACAGCCATAGATTAAGGGTTTGACACCACCCTCCAGCACTGCTTAGCAAGTAGAGCCTTATTAAAAGCATCTAATTCCCTAAACCCCAAACCTCCAACAGCTTTTGACATTCCCATTTTTGCCCAACTCCTCCACTGGATTCTATTTTCCCTTTGCTTAAATCCCCACCACAACTTAGCCATTTGCGATGCTATCTCTTGACATAGCTTCAAAGGCAACTTAAAAACACTCATGTAATACGTGGGAATAGCTTGGATGATTGCCTTGAGAAGAACTTCTTTTCCAGAGGGTGACAAAAACTTATTTTTCCAGTTACTCAACTTTTTTCATACTCTATCTTTTATGTTACTAAAAGATTGATATTTAGATCTACCAACCATAATTGGCAACCCTAAATATTTCTCACAATTGCTTTGCACTTTTGCCCCACAATCCTTCACAATATCTGCTCTCACCTCAGAAGCAGCAGTATGACTAAAAAGGATAGTTGTCTTATGCTTATTCAAGCTTTACATACATCATCCCCTACTATATGCCACAAAGATTTAAAGAAACATGCCCCATAACCATCAGGTCCTGGGGCCTTCAAAGCACCCATCATTTTCAAAGCCTCCTCTACCTCTTCCCTTTGAAATTCTTTCTCTAGAAACTCATTCATAGACATTGTTACCCTTGGCTCCACAGCCTCAATACACTCCTAAATGGCTTGACAAGAAGGATTGGCACTAATGTAAATCCTAGAAAAATGATCTCTGAAAGCAGCAGCAACATCTTCCCCATTTTCCTTTAGTACTCCCTGCCCATCCCTAATAGACACAATCTTATTCATTTTCTTCCTCTGATTTGCACACTCATGAAAATATCTAGTATTTTTATCCCCAGAGTTATACCAGTTTCTCTTTGCACGTTGCTTCCACATCACATCTTCTTGCTCCAATAACACCCCAACCTTGTCTTGCAAAGTCTTCAACTCTCCATATTTTCCTAACATAGATTTTCTTAAATTTTTTTTATTCTGCATGTTATCTGCTCAATCTCTCTCCCTCTCCCCTTATCCCTACCTTTAAAAAATGAAGACAAAAAACCACTGCAAATCTTGAGTTTGGACTGAACACTTTGAAAAGGTTCTGCAATAGGCTGCCTCTTCCCCCATCCTCTTCTAATGACATCTTCACAATCCTCCTGTTTAATCCAACAAGCTTCAATCTAAAAGGAAAATGTTTTTTCAACCTGCTTTGCTCACCTTCATCCATAGATAACAGTATGGTCAAATGGTCTGAACACCTTCCACTCAAAGCCTCTACTCTCATTCTTTGAAAAGAGACCTACATTTGTCATTAACCACAAACCTATCCAACCTCTCTTTTGTAAAAGACTAGTCAGAATGCTTATTAGACCAAGTAAAACCATTGCCAGAACATCCAAGGTCCTCAAGGCCACAATCCTCCAACACCTCTCTAAACAATTTATTTGACTCTCAGCCCTTGTCTTACCCCCCATCTTTTCCTCCTGCCACAATATTTCGTTAAAATCCCCCCCTACACACTAAGTAGCATCATTTAAGGGCTTTAACTTCCTTAATAAATCCCAAGAAAGATATCTCCTACTTGTCTCAGGATTACCATAAAAATCAGTAAAAGTCCAATCTCTTTCCCTTTTATCCCCTTTAACAAGAACACTAATATGCCAATTCGAGTAATTAATCACCTCCACTCCACCCCCTCTTTCCAGAGCATCACAAGACCTCATTTCCTCCCAACAGAATCCACAACCAGACAACCCTTCATACCTAGTCTTCTCTGCAATCTTGCAATTTTATGAACTCTAGCCTTTATTTCACAAACAAAAACCAGAGCAGGCCTCTTCTCCTTAACCATATGCCTAAGGTCTTGAACTCTCCGAGGGTTGCCAAGCCCTCAGCAGTTCCAACATAAAGTTTTCATAATGCCAGGTGGTGCTGCTCAGCAATCACCACCCCTAGCCTATCCTCATCACAGACCAAAAATTCATTACCTCTTATCCTCTTCCCATCCATCATCATTTCACATTCATCTTCCTCATGTTCATAGTTTCTTTTCAAAGCAAAAAGAGAACTAGAAAGCTTACCTATCTCAGGCTTAGCTCAAGCCCTTCTCTTCCATCTCGAGGATCTCTTGCTTTCTTGAACTTCTTCCTCTACATTAGGACTTTTTCTTTCCAGCTGCACCTTGCTTTCAGAACCAACCTTCTAACCATAATTTTCACAGTCAAATACATCTGGCCTTTCTTTGCTCACCATGTGCAGTGTAACTGCAGATTGTTACTCCAAACCACTACTCAATTCCTCCCCTTCCTTTACAACTTCATTTTCCATTCCTCCCCTTTTAAGCACTTCTCCCTTATCCTCATAATCACCATTAGTCCCTGACTTTTCCTTCTTCTCTTCATTAAACTCACTCTCTCTCTTATTAATGCCTTTTGCATTGCCTATCCAAGTTTGAGGAATAGCTCTCAACCAAGCACCATATAGAAATCCCTTCCCCTTCCTTACAACCATCCTTCTCATGCATAATTCTTACACAATTAAAGCAAATTCTAGGCAGTTTCTCATACTGGAATGGCACCGAGCTAGATCTTCCCTCCACGATAATGGTTCTTCCACGAGCTAAAGGCCTTCTTAAATCACACTCCACCTTCACCCTCAAACACCTCCCCCAAGCCACACCATCCTCTTGTACATCTACCTCCCTAACCTCCCCCAAAGATCTTTCAATAGCCTCCCCCATTTTCTTATTCATATAGTTCAGAGGTAAATTCAACATTTGCACCCATAAACAAGCGTGATCAAAATCAAGCTAACTAGGCTGCGTTTCACTATCAAAATCCTTAAGAACAAACAGAAGATTATCAAACAGCCATGGAAAACTATTGAGAACTCTCACCTTATCTCTTCGATTGGCAAAAGAAATAACAAAGCAATTATTCTCAATATCATGAAATTCTAATGGTTTACCAACCTTCCACACCTTCTCAATCATCGATCTGACAATATCCCTTCCAATCCTACGATCCGAAATCACTTTCCCAACCAAACTTCTTTCGCCCTTCGATTTCGTCACCCCTAGCACATCCTGTTGAATTTCAATCGGACACTCCTCCTCATCGTTCAACTTCAACCTCCTCCACACATCCTCCATTTCTTCCATCGCACTCCTCTTCTTACCATGCAAGCAAAGAGATCATCTCTTCCTCAGTTGAGGAAGATGACTAACGACTTCACCTCTATTGCTTTCCAGAAACAAAAAGCGGTTGAGAGAATACTCTCTAGAAAGCTCTGATTTAGCGAAAGAATATTTAAAAAGTAAGTAAACTTGAACTTTTCTTATTCTGCTCTTTCGTCGATTAAACTTCATTGATAATAAGTACTAGATAGCTATATTCTGCATCGGTACAATTTAGAACTACTATTTTGGCGATTTGACTAATTATATTAACATGTAGGCTAGGATGGCACTTAATTGGTCGAACTGCATGGCAAGATGCCAATTAAGAATCCTACCTACCTCATGTCACGGGAGAAAGATCAATGGTCAGCAATTAATGACACTTAATTATGCAAATTGGGAATAATGCCAATTTTGGACAAACGGCATTAACTTAGTTAACAGAAAAACAATAAAAACCGTTAAAACAAGATTTTCTGTTAGGTAGCTACTTTATATATATAAAGATATATATAGGCCAGCCAACGTTGTGTTAGTACCACTGAAAACCATTCTTTGAATTTATTAAGCATTATTTTTCAGCTTATAATTTATGGCTGGCCAACATTTAATATTGTATGATCAATGCATTTTTCCCAGGCATTTTCTTGGGGAAAATGGACTAGCCATTTATTTCATTTCTATCCATATGAACCAATTTGCTACATTGCCACTTTAAGCAATGGCCTTGATCTGTGTTTTTCTTTGTGCTCTATTAATTGGCACGCTTAAGATGAAAAAAATCATGTCCTCTATTTACTTAAAATATTACATGTAAAATCTCAACTTGAAGAACGACAATGCATGAAAGTACTTTCGGACCTTAGAAACATTAAAACTAAATAAATGGAAGTCTGGGAGAACTTTAAGCAAATTAGTTGCTTGTCAAATGAATACCTACTATGCTGTAGGCACCAGACAACTCAATGCCTTAAAAAACTAGGCCCTAAATTTCACTGCATTAGCCTATTGCAGATGTGTTAATTAACCATCTGATCAAACTAAGCATAGGATTAGATCGATTTTATAGCGTATATGCATGTGTCTCAGTTTTTTCACTTGTATTTTCCTTTTTTTCTCTACATGATTATAGTATGCACTAAGCTATATATGCATCGTTACAATATTGATCATGCCTATATATATACACTCTTTACACAAGAGCAACCTCTTTAGTATTCTTCAGAGTCTTCTCTTTGATGAATCCAACGTAAAGGTTTGTCCCGCTGGTGTCAGAATCAGAAAGTTTCGTGTTTCGACCACCTTCAGACATGCTTTTCACAAAGTGCACTAGATGCCGCCAATTCTCCTCTTCAAACAACCTCTTATTCATTCTTAAGTATGTGAATGCACACAATCCATTCCCAGAATCTGACCTACTTGTCTCCAAAACTTGTCCATATGCACTTGCATCATACCTCTCCAGAGCATTTTCCCCTGCAAGTTCTATCCTTGCCCTCCTAGTTGCCATCTTTACTTGCCGAACTAACCCTTGAGGTGAACTGCTTGCATTCCCGGGCTGTTCTCCATCTTTCATTTCCATGCAGGTGAAGTTCAATACAACTCCATGTTTTCCTAGCATTCGTGCAATTGGAAGGTAGCCATCGCGATGTCTAGTATTATAGTATCCAGCGGTTAATTCAGCAGCATGTGACCTTGTTCTATAATGCCAGTGGATTCCAGCTACTTTCGCAGAAAGTTTTGCTCCAGTTCCTTGAAATATTCCTTCTGCAGAAGCAAGGATTCTATCACCGTGCTCTAGTAGTTTTCCAGAGTACCACTCGAGAAAGAAGTGTGCATACTCGCTGTTCCATGTTCCGTCCCTACGGAAAAATCCAGTATCCTCTGGAAATTGATTGTACTGGCCACAGTCATGGGGTCCACTTGTTCCCCAGTCTTTCTTCCCCATCGCTTCTGATGCTGCTTGCAGGGAAGCTCTCATATACTGCATCAGCAGCTTGTATAAGAATATTATATAAACATGGCTTCATTCTCTGATCTATTACGTATATGATATTAATGGTTGGTCATTACCTATGCATGGTTCTTTCTTATGTTGTCAATAAGGTTTAGCACAAATAGTGTAATTTACGAGCCATATATTTGGGACCAACGTATATGATCGATCGATTTTTCCTCTTTCCAGCTCCTAATTAACTATATGATCGATTTTTCCTTTTTCCAGCGTGGTTCTTTCTTTTGTATTCAATATACCTTGTCATAGCATTGAAACTCTCCAATTCCAGGAAACCTCCAAGTTCCATTGCTCTCTGGATAAGATGGATATCTGAGCTCCCCGCAAGGACCCATTCCCACTTGAATTTCCTGCAAAAAAATAATAATAATAATAAAATAAAATGATGATTTTGAGTTCCTAAAGCTGAAAGAAATTATCTCATTTCTTGGTACTGTTTGAAAATGATATCATTACAAAGTGAGATCCTACAGCTTGCTGCTGTCAATTAAATAAAGGACTAAGCTAATTATAGGTGGATGAATTCAACGTAAAGATCATCATTAGTTGTCCCAAAACAGGATTATTATTTTTTATACCTTTCTAAATAATTCTATGTAAAGTTCATCACATCGTAGCCATCATTTTGTTTTTTTATTAAGTTTCAAAGCTTGATTTACCTTTATTAAGTTTCATGCGTTTAATTTACTAGTGAATAATTCTTTATGATCTTGCCTAATATGCTAATTAGTCAAAGAGGTGAATAGGTTTGGATAGTGAGATGATAAATTTTGGTTTTAGATGAAAGTTTAAAATATTATTTTTTAATATTATTATTGTTTTGAAATTTAAAAAAGTTGAATTGATATTTAAAAAATTTAAATTATTTATTATATTTTGTGTGAAAATTTGAAAAACTTATAATGATGATATGGGAATTTTGTATCTCATCTTACTTGCCAAACATATCCGGCTGGGCCACCCCGTAGTGGCCCAAACTTGGCTTTCACGAATGGTTAGATCTAGACATATGGGGGCTTGGGCCACCCTATGGCAGTGGTTTTTCTAATGCATGAATATTATAATATTTTTAAAATTTTAAATATAAAGATTATGTTTTTGATAATTTTTGGATAATATTTTTTAAGTCCTGGTGAAACTAATTAATATACAGTTAGTACCAATTGTTCTTAGTATATAAAGATAGATAGATGTTTGTAGATGCTTATAAATTAATTACCGTAATAACATCGCCCAAGAAATCTCTGAACCTGTCACGGAAGCTCCTCATGTAGTCACTGTAGACCTGGATGGGTGTTCTTCCTCTGAGAACAGGTAGTGAATCACAACCCAAGCTTATGTACTCAGGATTCCTCCTTCCTGATCTGTCTGTGTACACTAGTTCTGGGTTCTTGCTTATTTCTTCCAGCACCCATGGAGGTAGAGGAATGCTGCAATATTATATATAATTCAAAGATAAAATAATTAATTAAATTGGTTATCATGAGGAGTTAAAAATATTTATTACTCTATCTCAGAAAAGAAAATATTAATTAAATTAGAAGAGGAATGAGACCTACACAACCTTTTTTACAATTTTTTTTTTAAATGGAATAATATTGTATTTATATAAAAATTAGAATTTAAATAAGCTGATAAACTGGTTGGTAGTTTTTAAGAAATAACACTATCATGTTGAATAAGGGCCCAATTGGATATAGAGGTGTTCATCCCACCTCATCTCATCTAAATTCAACTAATAATCTCATTATTATTTACAAACAATCTTAACTCATCCCATCATCTCATCTTATTATCCAAACGGCCCTAATTGTAAAATTGGTGGTAAAATAGTTGTATTTATATAAAACTAGTAATTGCTCAACACAATTTATTGGTATTGAAATTCTCAAATAAAACCACATCCACAAATATTCTTAGATATCAGTTAACATAAGACCAAATTTAAACGAAAAATAAATCAAATGGTAAAATATCTGTCCAAAGAGAACAAGTAAATATATATATATATATATATATATGTATATATTTAAATCTCATCCTTTGAGAACAAGCAGAAAGAATATATGAACTGCAAATTAATTAATATACCTGCAAGAGTCTCCAACATTTCCTCCACACTGATGAAAAGACATGACAACTTGGAGCTTCAAGCCATGCTTTTGAACCATTTGCACAAGCTCAGCATAACCTTCCCAGTTGTACCTGCGTGGTCCATCTTTCTCCACCAACCCCCACCATGCATCCACCATAACTCCTTCCACTCCTGCACTCTTCAACGCCATCAAGCTCGCATTCATTGCTCGCGGCTTGTTCAAGTTCCCTCCGTGCGTTATTGTGTCAAGTGGCAGCATCACAAACACAGGAACCCTTGAATCGTTTCCATCCTGATTATGCCCCCCTGCAGAGAGTGCATGAAGCTTTTCTCGCTTTTCATGATCATGATGATCATTCCCCCAGTACCCTTCGGCGCCATTCACGGTCGTCTTCTCGAGCGAGAGCTGCGCTTCTAATTTCATCGAGCTCTTCATGACCCGGATGCGGCACGACGGCTTAGTTTGCGCAAAGCAAATTGTGCCGGTGAATTGATCATGATCGGGAGTTTTCAGGCTCTTGGTATCTTTGAGATTGATAGATGAAGTTGAGGAACGTAGTGTTAAAGTCATTTTTTTTCTTTCGAACGTGGTGTTTTTGAGAAAAAAAGAAGAGAGAGATGTGGGAATGGATGAAGGAGGCTGTGGTGTATATTTATAAAAGAGAACCTCGATCGAGAGTGCTTTTAGGGTCTTTGAAACAGCCAACGTTGGTGGGCTCTTGTTAATTTAGAAAGGAAAAAGTGCACAAAAATCAAAGCAATATATAGTCAGCTCGATTTTTCAAGCTGGGTCATTTTCGCTATACGCGGTTACACATTGTCATTCCCATCTGTATTAATTTACCTAAAATTTACGAACCTCATGATCATTAATATGTAATTAATTGCCTATGATTATGGATGCATTAATATACATTGTATAGTACATGAGAATGTTCGATAGGGAATTTGAATGCGGTAGCTAGCTAGATTTATTCCTTTCTAAACACGTGTACAAGCTAAAAGATCTCTGCTTGCAACGTAAATGAAGCTTTAATATCTAACCAGATCGAGAATTTTAAATATCTAAAAGAGGTGTGCATGCAAACCCTTGATATTTTGACTTAACAGCTGCCGCTAGCTGTACCTGTCCTAGTCAACGAGTTGGGTGTTTATCCTAGATGATCATGAGTCAGGGTAATCTCATGATCATATATGGTAGGAGGTTCGATTAATGGAAAAAAAATAGCAGATTATAAGAACAACTATAAATTTCGTAACCTTTTTTTACTTTTATTATTGTTTGATTTTACGTAATATTAATTTTTCTAGTTTATATTTCTTGATGAACCTTGGAAAAAAAAGTTTGGATAGATCGATGTTGATGATTTATACCTCGTGAGCAGTTGTGAGATCGGTCAGTATGTACCATAATTGAATATATTGTTAAGACATAAAATAAATAATACAATCTACCTTCTCATTAGCTTAAACTTTTGAGATAAGTGGTGATTTGACATGATATCAGAGCAGATCAGATCCTGAGTTCGAACCTTGACTCTGCACTCTATCTCATTTAATTAAATATTCTACGTGTTGGGTTACCCATTAAGGAAGAGTCTGACCCACATGTGAGCAGGAATGTTAAGATATAAAATAAATAATAAAATCTACATATTCCCATCAGTTTAACCTTTTGGGACAAATGATGCTTTCACATAATATCAGAACCTATCACATGACGAATTAGGACCCACACTACTTACCCGTGATAAGGAGTAAAAAAAATACTGGCCTGCATATGAGGGAGGGTGTTGAGGAATAATCTCATATTATCTATAGACAAGGTCTTAGGCATATTTATAAAGAATGAACAACACTCTCTTATAAAACCGATTTTATGAGATGAGTTAAACTCAATAATTTCTTCACGTACATACCTGCATGATTAAAGAGGACACATATATAAGTAAATTTTCTCGAAATTAAATAGTAAAAGACTAAAAGTTTTAACGGCATGAGAAACATGCATGGAAAACAACAAAGTAAGTTTATGCATGAGTAGTACTGACGTTTTTAGTCACTCATCAATGTGAAAAGATATGAACGTATATATAACGTACGTACTAGATATGAGTCTGTAATTTTCTGGACCATTATCTCTTGGGTCTGATAACCAACGGGTGGTTTTGTTTTGCCACAATGTAAGGAAATTAAAGTAGAAAAAAGAAAGGCTAGGTTCTCGGTTGTCAACGTATGTGCTCTGTCCTTCATAATGCTTTTATGTGGATGAAAAAAAAGCAAAGAAATTTTGATAAATTTTCTTCGTTTTGGTTTGGTTAGGATAAGAAGGACCAGAAGGCTCTCTCAAAGGACGGACAATACTCGCGCGCCGGGCTGCATGTGGCTGTGGCCAAGTCTTTTGCTTTCGTTTTCTTGAATCCTTGTTTGGAAGTTTGTAACAATCCAAATGGCCATTAACCTCCCTATACACTTTTTCTTTTTAAAACAACAGTCGGAGCGTTGATGGGCTCCATTTAATCTTGCGGCCGATGGGAACAAAAGTCGCATCTGTCATGCGAATTCCTACCACTGATTTTGAAGCGCCATATAATTAATTAATTAATTAATTAATCATCTCTTATAAATACAAGAATGAAGGAATTAAGATGCCTCAAGGCCAAGCTTTATTTTAAAATAAAAAAGTAAAAAATTGCGCGACGGATTCTATATATATATATATATATATATATATATATATATATATAATATAAGCCTTTTTACATGCTTTAGGCATGCTTTCATATTATGGGTAATCTATATTTAAATTTTATGCACAAGGTTGACTCTAAATAAATCATGTATATGGAGTTTCAGTGCGAATTCTCTTGTGCCATAGCCTAGTTACATTAAGGCGAGAATGGTCAGGGCCACATGTCAAACGTGTTGGCCGGTTCGTGTCCAGTCATTCAGGTTTGGGTCATTTTCGATTCAACCCGAACCCAATGCAATTATTTCACGAATTGACCCATTTGTTTATCCAAGTCTGATCCTTTTGATCCGTTTAAAAAAAAAAAAAAGAGAAATATTCACAAATATTTTATCATTATTCCTATTATTATATTATAACTAGACAAAGGCTATATATACAAGAAGAATTTAAGAAAACATCTAAAACAAGAGTTATATTTTTCAACGTAAAATTCAATATCTAATTAAAATATTAATATGTTGTGGACAGGTCAATCGGGTCACAGGTTGACCCAACTAATCTGTGGCCCATGAACTCATGGGTTGACCCGACATAACTCGAAAATTAATCGGATCAAATTCGAGTCGACCCGAACCCGATTTTATCCAACCCTAGCCCTATTATTATGTGTTGCGTTCGTGGGTCTATAAAAAATTGACAGCCATAATGATAATATATATTTGGAAGGTCTGCCCCATGGATATGAATGTTGAACAAGTAGTACTACTAGTTCATCATGTAGTAGTCAAGACTCAGCCACAATAGTTTTAAAGTACATGGGAATTCCTTACTCGATAAAATGTAAGTGCTCATGACCTGGCAAGGACACTTGTGCAAGCGCTCCCATTGTCTATGAGAAAGTAAGGCATTTCATATTAAAGTTTCATGACTTATATATATATATATTAGTATGGGATATACTAATGCGCGCTTAGCCAAAAAAAAAAGGCCACTCATACGTAGTTTGAGCTATAATTCCTTAAGGCCGGGACTACCATATAGTACTATAGGACCCGTAGCATATATACCATCTTAGAATGTTAAGACCGTAATAGAGTAAGGTGTTCATGAGTTTTAAGTGAGCTTTAGCAGTTGAAGGAGGTCTCTTTTTCTACAACATTAATGGGGTACGTGGACTCCAATTATACTACAAAAAAATTGTTTATTCGTAATCAGTTATTTTCTGCAAAAATGACTTTTTTCTGTTAAAATGAGTCTGTTTACGTCGTAGATAGTCATTATCGTTATAAATAATCCATCACAAATGCTCGTTTTTCTTATAGTGTTATAATGTAGTAATCAGGTGTGAAGTAGTGTGCGTGCGTGGGTGATATTGATCAATTCATAGTTGAGTGATCGAATAGAAGCAAGATTGAGCACGAGGACTCTAACGTATATAAAAGGATAAATCCGAATCTTTTTGCATGCCCCGGCCCCTTGACATCGATATATATATAGTTTGGTCTTTATGCAAGAGGTATATATGGTTTTTGAGCTTAGCTGCATGTGGCCACGTACTTCTTAGCTAGGCCTAACGTTATAATTTTTTTTGTGGAGGGTGTGAAACCTTATCTCTTCAATATTTCTCCGTCTCTAATTTGTTTCTCTCCATTGGTGAAAAGCATTGGGAGTGAGAAAAAATATATATTTGAAAGATAACGAAGAAAGAGAAAGTAGTGAAAGTGAAAGAAAAGGGAGAAAATTAGGACGAGTTGAAATGGTAAAAAAAAAAAAAAAATTGAATAAGAGGATAATGTGTAAAACATGACCAACTCAGAAAACATTGCATGCATTGCTTTGATTAATGTTTGTAACGAATTGCATGCATGATTACTAAATTTCAAGCCAATGTCGACCAAACCAAAACAAATATAACATAAAATAAAATAAAATGGTGTCATGACTAAGGACAACTCTAGCTGAAAGCATTACATGCACGCAACATCATGTATGAAGGCTTTCCCCAGAGAGCGAAGTGGTGGGTTCAACGTATATATACTCGTAAAAAAATGAGTAGCTAGCTTCTCTTCATCTATGATCATATATCTATTGTTAAGCCACGCATAAAAAACTAGATGTTATCATTCAAGAAAAAAAAGATGAAAAGAAAAATAGATCACGCTATCGACTATAAGAAAATTATTTATTTGTAGTCAGTTATTTTCTGTGAAAATGATTATTTCCTGTTAAAATAAGTTTGTTTTCGTTATAAATAGTTATTCTCGTTGCAAATAATACATCACAAATACTCGTTTTTCTTGTAGTAAACACTTGTATCTCTAATCTCTCGGTATATATATGAAATCAAAAAGTGAAATATGGGATCAAATTTCTCTTGGTATATGCTCATTGTACGTTCAATGTCACAGACAAAATTAGACGAGATCTGATGCTTCCGAATGGAAGGTAGTGAATGGTGGAGGTTGAACTTGGGACAAATTAGGGATGACTCCATTTGCCCACTGCTTTCACAATTGCAACGTACACTGCAGGCTAGCTTTCGTTGTCCTCTAGCTAGCAAATATTGCTGAGGCCTATTCTGCAGGCTTTTATCCCTTGGAAGCCACATACATTAATTAGCATTACCTGATTAAAATTCTAATTAATAATAAAACCGGAGAAACATTATCTATATATATGCCGATTATTCCTTTCTTTCAAAGGGATAGAAGATCAACAGCACACTGATAATGGGAAATTGAGCCTGCAATGTCATATATATAGTTAATTCCCATACTAGCTAGCTAGCCTATTTGGCAAATTATAATGTGTCTGGATCCCCCAAAGGCAGGAGCCTTCGTCGATATTACTTGAGATCTAGCTAGGAAATTTCACGTGAACTGACGTAAAATGGAGACATATCTTGATATGAAAATATCTCACAACTTAACAAAGATATTTCTATAAGTCATACTCTTGGAAGTTTCTCAAGTGTTGATATTTTGAGATTAGAGGAATCTCGAATCTCGTAAGGCTTAGGCATCTATTCCTTTCATAATTTGTCTATTTCCCCCTACTTGTACGATTTTGTCTAAACCAATTGATTGACTACAATTGACCTACTGGAAAATTTCAGAAAGATAAAATGACATGGAGAAGAAAATCATCTGTATGAAGTGAAAAAACCAAATTAAACTTACAAGCAACGTGACGTACAATTCTGTAGAAAGGGAAAACTGCCCTGGGACTCTTTTATTTGATTCAGGTTCATTTAAATGAGTAAAAAGGAAAAAGATAAGAAAAAGAATCCAAGTTAGATGCATTTGTGTACACCTGAAGGGTCCCAGAAACCAAATTCCCTAGATGTTAAGTACCAAATATAGGGCAAGAAAATAGAATGACAAATCAGCATGAATCCATGCCAAGAGCCAAGACATGCCAATTTGTAGTGCTGAGAATAAAAAATAATGGTTGATATTAGAAAGTAGAGAATGCAGTATCATCCTTTGTCAATAAGCCCAACACAGTAAATGATATATCAATGGCGTGTGTAGTTCTTTAAGGTTTCATCATATCAAAAACTTTTCAGAAGTGGGGAAAAAGAAAAAGCTTTCATCAGATCAACTATGTAAATCCCAGAAAATAATGATTCTTTGCATAGATTATTTATCTTCTTTCTATAAACAATAAATCTTTATTAAAAAGAACAAAACACGCAACTTAAGTACACTAGATGTATATAAGATAGATAACTATCTAGAAGGGAAAAAAATATAGAAGGTGCGCGCAGAACTTTTATGACCATCATTGCAAGTTTTTATCACACACTACCAAACTTTTAATTGATTTATATATTCTCACACATATAACTCATGGCTATGCAGAGAAGTAACTGGATACTTCAACCTGATATTCAACACTCTGCAATAGGAAATGCAGACCCAATTCTGTCTCCAAGATGATAGCACTTGATATTAACGAGATACGGACCCAACTGAATGGGATTGTCCTCTCCACCCATATAGAAACATAGGGTATATAATGCAATTTCAAATTCTGGGCTCACTCCAATTAAAGTGCTTGAGACAGATTTGAGAACCCCATTCCATTCAAACTGAATTGTGAGCAACTGGGTTTCGGAGTCCGGCTGCAAGTTGGAATAGGTGACAGGAAAAAAAAAATAAAAAACTTTAAGCAACTTCTGTCAGCATAATTTTCAATTTATTTAATCTTAGTAAGATCTGCTTTCAATCAAGGATATAAATGCGAGCTACATCTACTGCCTAATTTTTCTTAGATAACTTACTGGTCACCATGTATGAAAAGCAACACATCCACAATAATCAAAAGCTTCTATTTATGCCTAAAATATCAAAATCACCAAAAGCTCAGCTATAAAAGGAAGCACTATGTTGAAAATTATATTGGTTCTATAATCAACAGCTGCTATATCGAACTATGTTCCTTATTGTTAGGTTTTAAGTGTTCGCCAATTTCGGTATTCAAAACAATAGATAAGATTATCTCTAAGTTGTTGGGATTTATAACTTTTAGACAGTGAACAATCTTATTGATAATTTGTTAATTTTTCAATTGGGTTTGGCATTTAAATGGTCAGTAAGGTAATCTGTAATTTGCTATTTTTTTAGGGAATTCTGAGTTTTGGGTATTTGATAATGTTATCAGAAGATTTGAATGAGAAAACAGCGGCCAGTCAACAACTCATCACGACATGAGTCCAATGGCAGATTTTCAGAAGTGTGGTTTTGAAACTCAGAATGAGTTCTTCCAAACCAAGGACTGTTTAAGGAGCACGAAATTCACTTCTAGACACCCAATCAGAGATTGATCAATCACGTGTGCTAAAAGGGAAAACACGAAAAAGGAGCCTGTCTCCTATGTTCTCCTCTTATGTTCTCAAAAGATCCAATCTATTGGATTTCTATTAAACTACTATAAAGATCACAACGAAGATTAAAAGGTTTTGAAGAGTGATCAGCCACTGGAGTTCCAGTGGAAGAAATTAACCTAATTTGGAGATCATTAGAGTTCAACTGCTACTGCACTAGGGGAAAAAGGGGTCGTTTTGTGATGTCAACTAAGATTCATATTACAAAGGTTTTGTAACAGAACTTATTTGTATTAATCTTCAGATAGTGGATTGGTTTCTTCTGGGTAGGCCGCCCCCAGAGTATTTTATCTTTAAATAATTCTTTAAAAGGTTTCACTTTGTCACAAAAAAATCTTGTCTTGTGATTGATATTTATTTTGCATTATAATATTTGTTTTATTTGGTGACTGAAATCATTTATGGATTGAGTCATGAATCAATCGTACATGCACATTTGTTTGCTAAACAATCAAAATTGAATTTTAATATTGTGACCTACATTATTCACCCCCCCCCCCCCCACCCCCCACCCCCAATCTAAGTGTGTTAAAGGGTCAAAACGGTAATTTCACTCATCCACTTAAAGTGATTAATGTGATGCGTCATCACTAAGGAAGGTGGTTGTTTGAAGGAATACAGAATCTTCAGTATATCGACATCAGTAATGCAACACCCACTTGAAGTAATGCATCATCACAGAATTGGATAACCATTTGTAAGAAGGAAGTTTTATAAAAAGCTGACATCTAGTGAACATAAAAGAAATCTCCTTAAGTTACAGAGAAGGTGAGTACATTTCTAAAATGAAATCTATTTTCTCATCCCTCAGAGAAAAAGTAAAACAAACTTTGGGGTACCATCTCCTACTTCAATTTCTTAAAGTTACAGAGAATACTGATCTTCAAAAGCCACATAAAAGTCTGTGATAATTACTTTGTATTGAAGAAAGGTAAATTAATAAATAGTAGGAAAAATGCATATTCGTTCAGCCTGCATGCAATTGGATAATGTTTTTCTATGAGCAGGCTATAAAACTGGAATCCTCTTCCATCATGTAGGCTTTTTTCAATAAGGGGTTCGGTTGGAATGAAAAACAAACGTAAGTGGCACTATTCTTCACATGGGCAGCTACAGAAGCTTAATAAATTCCATTCTATTTTTTGTAATTGTGAAGCAGAATGCATTAGCATCCTCGTGGTATTTTTCTGTGGAAACTGGACATAAGGACCTTTTATAAAAAGGGGAAAAGCTCAAGGATCAATTTGGTCTTTTTAAACCTAGAGACAATCTTTGCATTTTCCCTAGGGTATTTTCCAACTCACAAGGGATATAAGTGTTGTCATCCCCCCTCAAAAAAATTTATTGTGACTATGGATGTAACTTTTTTTGAAACATACCATATTTTTCCCTTCATTAAAATATTGCCTATAAGGGCAGGGTTTGAGAGCTTTTCCCAAACTCAGCTGAGATGTCATTATAAGCAGTTAAAATATCACCTATGCACAGTGCCGAACAAGTGCCCTCCCCAAAAGGATGTGGAGAAAAAGTTTTGGCTGATCATGGATTTTAAGAAGGGAAAAACCTGCACTTTTTTTCAGCCCTCTGAATACGCTCTCTCTCATCTCATGTTAACTAAGAAAAAGGTCTAAACTATAACTCAAGAATTACACCTAATCTCTAAAGGGAAACAAAAGTCAAAAAGAGAAAAAAAAAACTAACAAAACTAAATAAAGTCACAATTGAATTAGAAAGTAAAAAAGAAAGAAAAAAAGCAACCACTAACCCATTTGCTTGCTGGTATTATCTTTTGTTTTAATATCATTCCTCATCTTTCAATATTTCTAACATAAATTCAAATCTTTTTTTCTTATTTTATTCTTTTTATTTCCTCTATTTTTTTGGAAATAATATTCTCCTTAAACGAGTGCACCTAATAATGGTAAAGTTAATAAATACATTTTATGATTGGTGGGTCCTCTCTTTCTCACAGCCTAGTTTCTCCTTTAGTCTTTTTTTTCTTCTCTTTCCTTATTCTTCAACTAAACTGAAATTCTCTTTTTTCCAAAGTTTTCTCAGTGTAGAACTGGAAGAAAAGCATACAAGTCACTTACAATTTGCCCACGCCTTCGAGGAAAAATATAACCTTGATAGTCAACCCTGCCTTTAGCTTCTTCAAGGTAAAACTGGGAAGAAATGAGAACAAATGACAAATTGATTATGATTCACCCTTCATTCAGAAGAATTAAAAATTTTAATAATTTGAGGTTGCCAGGTGTCAACGTGAGAGAAAATTAAAAGCTACTTGATAATTAACGTACTTGATTAAATCTGTGACTAATTGACAAGAAAGCAAAACTAATAGCGCTAGACCATATTTCTAACAGCTTGTGGGCATTTTTTAAAGAATTTAATCATTTAGCATGACAATAATCATTCCAAGCTTGCAACTTAGAAATCAGTTATTGTTATCCACAGAAATCCCTACTCATTGGCTAACCAAATGCTTTTTTTTTTTTTTTTTTTTTTTTGTTCAAAGTGTGTTAGCTTGAGAAATGTCTGGATACTGCTCTAACTTACTGCCTCATTTGACTCTCAACAGAAAATCAACAAACTATTCCCGACATAAGCATGAACAAGTCCAGATATTGGGAAGTGTGAGTAATGAGACACATACCTGAAGCCAATTATGGAAGCCAGAAACTTCTTGTTCACCACGTTGCTTGATTTCTCCAACAAATACATGTTCAAAAGCAGAAGAGGAACCAGATGTACCACCTCGGCCATAGAGGTCAAACCAGAGACTAGTCATCATTGTTTTAAAATCTTGATGGTTCTCAGATATAATGCCCTTGGATGAGAGATACTTGTGAAGATACTTGATTGGTGCAGTCCTACTAATTTCTTCTATGAATGCAGCTTGCTCTTGCCTCTCCCCAGATGAGACAACTTCTTTGCACCCTTCATCTGGGTTGTAATTGTCTAGAAGAGAACAGAAACGAGAAAAACTAGGCTTCCTAAATATGTCTTCATTCACCCAGTTAAATAGGCTTCCTTGTGCCATATCTTCCCTTTGGAAAACTTTCTTTCCCTCACCGCAGTCAATTTCATAGTCCTTACCAGGTACCAAACGGTTTAAATCAAGTTCCCAAAGCTTGTTGCAAGCTTGTGACAGGTCAGCAAGCTCCTCTTCTGCAGGTTCCAAGTAAGAACCATTTTCAACCTCATCAGAGTATTCTTGCTCAGTTGGAGCACGTTTGTATCCATGCCACTGATCCATCTGAATCTGTTAACATATTGATCACAGTGAATCACTTAGACATTGATGATGATAATAAAAAAAAAAGAAGCGTCAGATTTATAATGCAGCATCTTATAATATTGCAGTCAATTGTGACAAGGAAACCCGAGTTTCTCCATCGCAATGTCGTAAAGTAAAGGATGAGCTAGGGTCCATTGTTTTTGTACACTAAACCCACAAAAAGTTGGCATTGGCACTATAAGGCAACAAGTCCAATTTTCTAGCTGAACACTAACATTAAACCTCAGAACACTTTTGCTCCTAGGTACTGGATCTTCATTATCTGACAAAAACCACCAAAATAGAATAAATGAAACATTTGGGGTTGGTCAGTACGTACCCACCCCTCTCTCAAACAAACAAACACAGATACTTGAAAAAAAAAAGTTCACATTCTGCACAAAGCATTTGTAGTTCTAAGCATTGAAATTAACATGAAATATTGTTGCCAAGAATCCAAGACAGAAATCAATGATGCGACCCCAATAATTTAATTCCAGGACCAAGATTCAGTTTAATGTGCGTTTCTTTAAGAGTGATGAGTTGGGTAGGAAAAAAACCTTGTGGGGTTTCCTTCGAGGCTTTTCGCCAACAGTCTTCCATTCATCCTTCTTCTCCACTTCATTCTCCTGTATGAAGAGTTCAATCCCACCAAGCATAATTAAAACTCATAAAAAAAAATTCCAGCATCTTTACTATAATCGGAGGAGTAGAAAAGTAACCTCTCTATTCCAACGATTTTGTTCATAACCATGTTGCTCAATATCTCCAACCTTTATGTACCCCTCATGCGAAGCCTGCAGTCAAATATTGTCAAGAATAAGCATAGCGATCTTTATATAAAATGCATAATATTGCTCATCCAAAAGTCGATAGAAAGAATATCATACCATGGTGATCTTTATATTAATTGCATAATATTGTGAACAATATATTAACACCTATTTTTGCTTGTAAGTTTGAATGTGTTTGATAATTAAACACCTGAAAAAAATTCCAAGTGAGGCCTTCGTATGACATATTGGTTTCCTTAAGCCTGCCTTTAGGCTTACTTATAGCATATCAACCACTTACTATTGTAACTATTTATCTCATGACTATTATCCATTGCGGAATTGACGACTACACTGAAACCTATATACTCTTCCAAAATGCTTGTTCAGAAGCCAAAATAAAATCCTCTATAAATTTTAAAGCAATTTAATAACACGGTCCACCCATTAAACCTATGGATAAAACCAATATAATGGAACAGTTTCTGACAACATATGGTCTAGCTCATTGATAACAGAAACTAAGGTCCACAATACGGAAGCAATAGAAACTTGAGAAAAATAATAAAAAATCACCTTTCCAGGCTGCTTCGAAGGTCTCGAGCCCGCGACCTCCCAATCTTGACTCCCCAATTCATTCTTTCCCTGTAAAACCGCATTTTGATTTGCATTTCCACTCAAATTCCACACTACAAATTTTGGAAATCGAAATCCATACCTGTCTATTCCATTGGTTCTGAGTATAACCATGAGTTCTATCAGAGCCCTCTTCACCCTCATCTGGCTCTCCGGAGACAACCTGTGCATTTCAGCGCCGATCAATGATCTCAGTTCGAAATGTAATAAAGAAATAAAGAGCAAACAAAAAAGGAATTCTCCTTTCAGAGTGGATGGGTTGCTAACCTGGGCCCAACTGGATCTAGAGCGCTCGTCCCGGGCCTGCGGGCTGGATTCTTCGTCGTCCTTGTTGTCGTGGCCGAGGGCGACGTCGATCAAGCCCTTAATCAGACCCTCCATTGTTTGCTCAGCGAGAGAGAAAAAGAGATAAGAGTGCGTTACTGTTGTGTGTCTGATCTGAATGTAGTTGACCATTAATGAAATTGAAGGGATGGCGGGTAATGGATGGCAAATACTGTAAATAAAGACCGGAAGTTTTGTGGTTAATGCTTTTGCTTTAGCGGTTTTTTTTTTTTACTCAATGCCACAGCTCAAACGGTCATTTATTACTTCCAAGATAAATGCTTTAGTTGAAAAAAAAAACTGTAAAAATAAACTGTAGTTTGATATGGTATATTGTAATTTAAAAAATTATTTTTATTATAAAATATATCTAATATATTATATGAAGTTATATCAATTTATGAATTTGTTCTTGTGAAATCTCTTTATGGTTTACACTTCTCCACTTCCAAATGATTTGGCACGTATCAAACTTTAAATTCGAATTCGAGTATAGTTTCTAACCTCTCCCTTTTTTATACAAGTCCAAATCCAGAGGAAGAACTTTTACAAATAAGAATTGTTATTCACGTAGAATGTTCATGAGGTTGGATGAATTCGAGTGACCTAAAGGAAATGTATAAAGGGGTGTAGCATTCAAAATGTTCCTAATGCATCCCTACTCATGAAAGCCAACAAGAAAATGAACTACAAAGTTGCAACAGTTCATTGCCAATAACTAGCAGGTTGACCCAATAACTATTTATAATCCAATAGCAAACTCAAATATCTGCTACAACTACATTGCTTGACCCAATAACCAGTAGTTCATTGCCAAAATAATAAGCTCCATTTCAGGTAGGCAAACAAGTTCCCCGTCACAATAAAATATGAAATTATCCAAATATCCCTGTATCGTAATGAAAATATCTATCAATTTACTCAATAAATTGGTTAGTCGTCAAACATGCAATTAATTTATTAATTAAGCAATAACATAGAATAAATAAAGTACATAATACCAATTTTAGTTACGAAACAAAACCCTTTGAAGAATTCTTCGAAGGTAAAACCCTGCTGGGCAGCCAAACTTAAGAAAATCAATCTTATTATTTGAAAATCAATTACAAGTAAAACTCAATTATAAAACTTTTGCCAATTGACACTCTTACTTGACCAGACAAATGACCCATTTGTCTTCTACCACAGTAGCAGACAGAACCTCTATCGATTTTCAAAAATTAACTTCCCTCTTAGAACTTCAGTGGCTGAACTCGATCACTTCAACTCCGACACGGAGTAAGCACGCACTCAAAGATAGAAAGAGAAAAACACTACAAGAATTTTCTCACACTCAAGCTCTTGGATTTCTCTTAGATCTCTAAGCTCTCTCAAAATTAACTGATCAAAAGATACAACCCTCAGCCGAATTTCTCGATTAAATAATCTGCCCAATATTTGATCTACAGTAAAATTCTGCTGACAGACTGAGTCTGTTAGGAATTTTAGGTGTAGTAGGAATCTGCTGACAGGAGGACTCTGTTGGGAACGAGTCTGCTGATGCGTCTGTTGACGCCTAGCACTGAGTCTTCTCATCAGATATAGTTTCTATTCAACTGATAATTCCAGACTCCTTGAATTTCGGATACACCGTCTCATGACTTATCTAAAATATAATCTAATAACCGTTTAATTCAGATTACATGTTCTTAGATAAAGATAAATATTTACATTCATCTAATCTTAACAATCTCCCAACTTAAATAAATCTCTATCGTCCTAGTCACCTAATTTTAGCCAATCACTTTTACATTTACAATCTCTCCATTTTTCACAATGATTAAACACCGAGTTTTTCTATATAGATTAACCATTTATGTTCGGCAAGGGGAGATCTATTACTTTTAGTACTAGGTTCAACTAGTATTAATCAATTTAAGGTATGGACTCCCTTTACGGTGAGCATCTCAATAATAAATGCAGAACATAATTATAATAAGCATAACAATAAGTTCCTCACAGTGCTTGAAAATGAACTTTGTTCATAGAGTTAGTAAGTTAAAAATTGACTGCACAAAATAGAGAAATGCATTAGGTCAAGAATTTATTATGTGAAAGCTCAAGTGCTCAAACCTTGACACACTAAGTATGCACTTTGCTTAAAAAATTAACATAAAACAAACTAGAAAAAATAATGTATTTTAAACTGAAAAACAAAAACAAACAAAACAAACCAAAATGCATGTCCTAGACTAATGCAATAACATAAGGTGCCTCTCACTTGATATCACACATACCAATAGCTTGATTTCTTGGCAAGGTCCACTCACTATCTTCTTTGACCACCCATTTTATTTTAAGTGTTGACTTATCTATATCACTTTATACATTTTTTCCTTTGTTGAGAAGACAAAATTCTACTAGTTCACCAAACTTAAGAGTTATGGAGGTTATTTGATGACTCAACTATTCATCCTTATTTTCTAAATTCTTTTCCTTCCTTATAATTTTTATTTTTCCTTCTTTTTCTTGCACTTTTCTTAAATTAAAGTAGTGTGGTCTTATATGACCAAGCATACCACAAAATGACAAGTAGGAGTAAATTTACCTTCGGACTTAACTTGGTTAGGCTTCTTTGTCATTGATCTATCATTTGAGCCTCTTAGAACATGAGTTTTAGGCATAGCCTTCTTTGGGGCTTCATCATATTGACTTCTTTTAACAAAAATGATACATTTTGATGAAGTAACAGTAGATGATGAGCCTTTAAGTTCCATATATTAGGAAGTCATGTACTCCAAACCTGTGCGATCACAACTAGATTTTTGACAACTCAACATCTTGTCAAGTTTCTGAGTTGCATTTTTTCTCTGCATTCTTGAATCTTTTTCAAATCCTTCTCAAGTACTCATCGTTGAGCATGTAACCTTGATACTTCAATTTCATATATCTTTAGTGCCTCGAACAGGTTACTCTTCTCATTTTCCACAGCTATGAGCTTTTTATACAACCTATTTAATTTCTTCAATTTCACCACCTCTTCACATAGATCATTGTAGGCTTCTTGTAAACTTAGCTCATGATCAGCCACAACTAGAGCAACCTCCGAATCACTATCATTATTGTCACTTTCAGATTTGGTTAGATCAACATCAGAAAATTCATTAACAACAGCAAAAAAAGCTATAAATGAAGTTTCGTCCTCAAATGATGAACTGGAATTTTCAAAATCAGAACAATCACTAGTAATGTTAAGACATTTTCTTTTGTTTCTTTTAAAGTTTGGACACTCAGTTCTTACATGGCCATAACCCGAACATTCATAACACTCAACTTTATCATTTTGCTCAGATTTATTTTTGTTCTATTTTTCAGAATCACTCTTTTTAGCAGGAAATTCATTACCTCTCTTTTTCTTTCATTTGTTCTCTTGTTAAACAAGTTTTTCTGAATTTTCTTGCAATGAAATCTATATCCTTATTGTTCAGATTTTCTTCAACAGAAAAATAATCTCGATCTTCTTTCACAGTTTTGAAAGCAATGGACTTACCT
Source organism: Juglans microcarpa x Juglans regia (assembly GCF_004785595.1). Classification (NCBI taxonomy): domain Eukaryota; kingdom Viridiplantae; phylum Streptophyta; class Magnoliopsida; order Fagales; family Juglandaceae; genus Juglans; species Juglans microcarpa x Juglans regia. The sequence goes on from NC_054604.1 coordinate 23,106,406, forward strand.
TTTCTTATTTGAGAAAGTGAGGACTCATAGGTTTGTAGAGAACCTACTAGTTCTTCAACTTTGATTGCATCTAAGTCCTTGCTTTCCTCTGTAGCAGTCACCTTTAGGGAAAATCTTTCAGGTAGAGATCTTAAGATCTTCCTCACAACTCTTGAATCTTCCTCCTTTTCGCCTAGATTGAACTTGGAATTCACAATATCGTTAAACTTCACATAAAAATCATTAAAGTTTTTATCTTCCAGCATTCTAATTTCCTTAAACTTTGAGGTAAGTAATTACAATTTGAAACTTTATACGATTTTGGTTCTCTCATGTGTGACTTCCAAGATATCCCAAGTTTTTTTGGCTACCTCATACATGGAAATTCTCTTAAATGCTTCAGGAGAAACTACTATAAATATAGCATTAAGTCCCTTGTTATTCCAATTAGAGTTGGTGATCCCATATCCTCTCCAAGCATCTATAGTAGTTTCAGGCTTAGTCCATTCTTGGACTACAGTATGTCAAACTCGCTCATCCAATTATTAGAGGAAATCCCTCATACGAACTTCTCAACATGCATAGTTTTTCCCATCAAAGTGTGGTGGGACATATAATGACGACATGATATACAGGGAGACACGGATCACACTCGAATGAGTGAACCACGCTCTGATACCAATTGAAATTACCCTAGTATCTCTATATCTTAATGGATATATCTACCAATTCACTCAACAAATTGGTTAGTCGTCAAGCATGCAATTAATTTATTAATTAAGCAATAATATAGAATAAATAAAGTACGAAACACCAATTTTGGTTACGAAGGGAAACCCTTTGAAGAACTTCTCTAAGGTAAAATCCTACGGGGCAGCCAAACCCAAAAAAGTCAATCTTATTATTTGAAAATCAATTACAAGTAAAGCTCAATTACAAAATATTTGTCAATTGACACTCTTACTTAACCAAATAAATGATCTATTTGTCTTCTACCGCAGTAGCAGTCAGAGTGTCTAGCGATCTTCCAACATTGACTTCCCTTCAAGAACTCCAGTGGCTAAACTCGATCACTTCAACTTCGACGCGGAGTAAGCACACACTCAAAGAGAGAAAGCGAAAAATACTAAAAAAAATTTTCACTAGAATTTTCTCACACTCAAGCTCTTGGATCTCTCTTAGATCTCCAAGCTCTCTTAAAATTATTTGATCAAAATATACAACCCTCAACCGAATTCCTCAATTAAATAATCTGCTCAGTATCTGCAGTAGGATTTTGCTGACAAACTGAGTTTGTTAGGAATTTTAGGTGCAGTAGGAATCTGCTAATGAGAGGACTCTGCTGGGAACGAGTCTACTGACGCGTTTGTTGACACCTGTCCCTAAGTCTTCTCATCAGATATAGTTTCCATTCAACTGAATAATTTCATACTCATTGAACTTCGGATACGCCCTCTCATGACTTATCTAAGATATTATCTAATAACAATTTAATTCAAATTAAATGTTCTTAGATAAAGATAAAATATTTACATTCATCCAATCTCAACAATCTCCCAACTTAAATAAATTTCTATCGTCCTAGTCATCTAATTCTAGCCAACCACTTTTACATTTACAATCAACCACCGTATGCTACCAACGTTACCATTACAATCTTAAACAGCAACCAACCACCGTATGTTTCCCAACTACTCACAGTAGCCAATTCTAGCCAGTAGTCGAAAAAGTTGAAAAGATCCCTACCAACGAAGTGCACCCAATATGCAATGACATGGGCAAATAAATGTGACAGAGAGACTTACAATCTTGAGTAACTTAAAATCTGAAATAGGAAAAGGGTTAGGAATCAAGTAACTTCCAACATACCTCAGCAAATCAAGTCAACGTTGAGTCTTCAAATCTAGAGAAAATAGATTAATTGAAGTTAATGCACAGAGATAAGAGAGAAAAGGGTCGAGGAGAAGAAATGCAATCTTGGAGCGGCAGTCAAGGATGGAGAGAGAGAGAGAGAGAGAGAGAGGGCTAGGGTTTTTCTTTTGCTGGAGAAAAATTGAAAGATTCGAAGGGGCACGGGCTACGATTTCGTCTGATAGATAGCAAGTTGGATGATGTCTAACCTGTATCTAATTTCAACTCGCATTTATCGGGTGAGTTGGATTGGGGCTATCGGACGGGCCAGGCCCATGACATTTTTTGCTCAATCCTAAGTATGAGAACAATAGGAAACTCACCTGAAACTGTTTAAACACTAGACATTTACAAATTTGTTTTTATACAAAGAGGGTGGGGGTTTTCGAATCCAGATTTCCCATTTGGAGAACTGAGTTATATGTCATCAAGCCATCAGGCTTTTGGCATTGAGGTATTGAAGAATTACAATTAGGATTGGAGAAATGAGGTATTGAATATTTTCAGGTGGATGTGGATTTTACTTAGGTGAGGTTTGAATAGTGAGTTGAGATGAGATAACTTGATATAAAAGTTAAAAGTTGAATAAAATATTGTTAGAATATTATTTTTTAATATTATTATTATTTTGATATTTAAAAAATTGAATTATATATTATATTTTGTGTGAGAATTTGAAGAAATTATAATGATTAGATGAGTTAACATGAGTTGAAACTATCTTTTATCTAAACCCAGCTTAATCACAATTTTTTCTTATGTACCGTTGGCTTAAGAATCATATTATATTTAATGGTTCAGGTACTAGAATTGTGTTCTTTGAGCAATGTAGTGTATATACGAGGATGGGTTAGTGCTGGTTAGACCATCCGCATTGAGCTCCTCATCCGTGCTCCTTCCTTAAATGTTGGAGATCGATTTTAACTTTTGTGTAAAAACAAGGCCACATCCAACTCCCTATTTTAGGGTATAAGTTAGGGTTTTGAACAAGAAAAATGCTTGGGCCATTGAGGATGGTGCTTCCCAAAGTGACCGATACTATTTTTTTACTTAATAATTAATAAAGTATTTTTTAATGAGTTTTTGATTTTTTATTAAATGTTTAAAGGGATCTAAAAGTGTTTGAAAAAAAAATTACAATTTGCACTAATGTTACAATACAAAAGTCACCTTTCTCGGAAGCCTTAGTATTGTCCTTTAAACAATGGCTTCATATATATATATATGAAAACTTCTACTCACCATCCTTACACCACACATCTACTTTTATTTTTTATTTTCACATTGTAATTTTTACCTGCGCTCCTATCTTACACTTCAAATCCGTTGTATGCAGTATGCAACACCTACCATAGACACCCAATACTGATAAATTTGGGTTAAATGTTATGAGGAGAAGAAGAAAATAAAAGGCATTCAATTTCTGTAATGGATTTCCTTAGTGTATATTCAGTATCGTGTGTGCCTTTATATAGGCATTCGATTACAAGTAGAGTAATGAAAAATTATTGCAGAACAGAGGGAATAAAATTTGTTATAATAGTTGTACAAATGAGCATCAAATAAGAGAATTGCAGTAGATAGAATATTCTAAAGAGTCTACTGAGGTGGATTCCTTCTTCTTGTTTTGCTACTGTGGTCCATTTTTAGAACTTAGGTTAATATGCCCCTTGAGTCCAATGGAGTGTTACACACAATGAGACTCGTCCTTAATGAAGAAAACTTGTCAACAACTAATGGTTTTGTAAAAACATCTGCAAGTTGCTCTTTGCTGCTACAAAATGAAACTTAGAGTGTCGTGGCAGCTATCCTATCTCAAACAAAATGAAAATCAATGTCCATATGTTTAGTTCTTGAGTGGTAGACAGGGTTACAAGTAAGATACGTCGCTCTCAAGTTATCACACCATAAGATAGGTGAATGAGAAAGAGAGAAACCAAGCTCTTTGATCAAGGTCTGCAACCAGATAAGTTCTGCTGTGGTATCGGCTAAGGATCGATACTAAGCCTCCGTGCTTGATCTTGCCACTGTGTTCTGTTTACGAGAGCTCCAAGATATTAAGTGATGACCCAAAAAGATGCAAAATCCTTTGGTAGAGCGTCGATCATTAGGACAACCCGCCCAATCAGCATGAAGAGTGAAGTCAAAATTTTTTGTAAAAAAAAAAGACCATGATTTATTGAAAATTTTAGATATCACAGGATCCTTTTTACAGCACTCCAATGAGTGAGTTTATGGTCATGTATGAATTGACAAACCTTGTTTACAGCAAAGGAAATATCAGGTCTAATTAATGATAAGTATTGGAGACTTCTAACAACACTTCGAAAATGGGTAGGATTGTCAAATGAGGGAGAATCAACTTTTGAAAGTTTAATGGAGGAAGACATAGGAGATGAAATGGGATTGGCTTCAATCATGTTTGTCTTCTTGAGTATATCCGATATGTACTTCCTTTGAGACAACAACATTCCTCCAGGCAAATAGTCTAATTCCAAACCAAGAAAATAAGACAGAGAGCCTAAATCTTTCACAAGAAAAGCTTGACTAAGATTAGCAAGGAAATTATCGATGACAGTAGATGCAGGAGATGTATTGACCATGTCATCTACATACACCAAAGTAAAAATGCAAAAATTATCTTTATGAAGAATAAACAATGAGGGATCCCCTTTTGAGCATATAAAGCCGTAATTGAGGAGCCATGTACTCAACTCAGAGAATCAGGTACGTGTTTGAGGCCGTAAATGGCCTTGTGAAATTTACACACAAATCAGGTGTTTAGGATCAACAAAACCAAGGGTTGTTGCATAAAAACTGTCTCATGGAGCCTTCCATGGAGAAAAGTATTTTGAATGTTAATTTTCCTTAGAGACCGATTTTGAGAAATGACAATAGAAAGGACAAACCAAATGGTGGTGGGCTTTACAACAAGGCTAAAAGTTTTGGTGTAGTCCACACCAGGCTATTGATGAAAGCCTTTAGCAACGAGCCTAGCCTTCCTCCTTTCAATCGAACCACGCAAGTGTAATTTGGTTCTGAAGACCCACCTACAACCAACAAGATTGGAGGCATTTGTAGGGGGAACAAGTGACCACGTTTGTGTTTTAACCAAAGCATCAGACTCCCTAGTCATGGCATCCTTCTATTCTGAAAATTTGGAAGCTAGGGCAAACAACGAGGGTTCATCGGGGATTGATTTAGTGGAAAGCAGACAAGTATGAGATGGGTAGGAAATGGTACCATCGGTGAGAACACGGGGACGAGATGAATCGGTCTGAGAGCATGTGATAATGGAAGAGCGTGGAGGAATTAGAAGAGGGGAATACTGAAAAGGTCGAGACATATAAGGAATTTTAGGAGAAGAGGAATCTATCAGGGAGGAAGGAGACGTAGTGGACTGAGATGATGGGCTTATCTGATTTGTTGGGGATGGGCCAAGTGGAAGGTGAGGAGATTGTCCAATGGAGGAAATTGAAGACGAACCGAGTGATTGAGATGATTGATTAGTGGAGTATGGGCTAGGAGAAGAAAAAGGAGATGGGCCTAAGATGGAGGGTAAAGAAAAAGGAAGAGAAGTCGTAGGATTTGTGGTTTGAAATGAAGCAGGAATTGAGATGGGCTTTTTATACGAAAAGTTGTGTTCATCAAAGCAGATGTCCCTAAAGACGTAAGTGCGATCGTTTTTTAGATCAAGGTATTTGTAGCCTCTGTGAAAGGAGCTATAGCCAAGAAAGATGCATGACGTAGATTGAAAATTTAGTTTGTGGCAGTTGTAAGGACAAGGATTTGGCCAACATTCGCATCCAAAAATTTTTAAAAATGAGTAATCCGGTGATTTGTGATGAACCATGAAGTATGGTGATTTATTTTGTAAAACAGGTGTAGGAAGTAAGTTAATTAAGTATGTTGCCGTTTCAAACTCATCATCTCAAAATGAAAGAGGTAGAGATGCTTGGGCTAGAAGAGCAAGCCTAGTTTCTACTATATGGCAAAGTTTGCGTTCAATGAGCCCATTTTGTTGATGGATGTGTGGGCATGAAAATCGGTGAGTGATTCCGAGCTTTTTGGAAATTGGTGTGAGAGTACGAAATTCTCCACGGACATTGGTTTGAAGAGATATTATTTTGGTATTTAAAAAACGTTCAGCAAAATTAATAAAAGAAGTAAAAGTTGATAAAACATCAAATTTAAACTTGAGTGGAAAAATCCATGAGAATCTTGTGAAGTGATCAACAATAGAAAGATAGTATTTATAACCATTTCTAGAAATAAAAAGAGCTGGGCCCCATACATCAGCCCATATGAACTCTAAAGGCTTATTGGTGTGAGTTGAACTTGATAAAAAAGGAAGTTGTCGAGCCTTAGCAAGGGGACATTATGGGCAAGTAAAATGTGAAGTACTGGGGAAATATGGCAAATGGATGGATCGCAAGATGCAGGAGACCAGATCAAGGAGAGGGTGTCGGAGAACGAAGGAGGTGGAAACTAATAAAGACCATCACAGGTTGGACCGCAAATAAAGAGCTTCCTAGTTGATTTGCTCTTCAAAGATAAATGATTAGAATTGAATTAAAAATAAATAAATAAATAAGTCATTGTTAGTGCAGAACTAAGAAATAGAGATCAAAATTTTTAGTAATAGTTGGCGCATGAAGAAGATTGTGAAAACGAAAAGAAGAGAGATTAGAGTTTAAGGAAGATTCACCGATGTTTTCAATAGGCAACCAATTCCCATTTCCAACATGAATTTGTTCATTTCCTATGTAAGGTTCTGAAGAGATGTTTTGTTGAAAAAGATCATGGGTAATATGATGGGTAGTTGCCGAATCAGGGTACCATGAAGAATTAGTTGTGACAGAAGGGGAAGTGTAGTTGGTAAAAAGGGAGGTGAAGGAACGAGGTGGCTCATACTGATTAGCATGGTCAAACTTATAGTAGCATTTGGAGCACACTTGACAGGTAGGGCAATGAGAATTTTGTTGGGAGTAGTTGTTTTGAAAAGGTTGTGAGGGTGAAAATCATCCTCTAAAGGAACCTCTGGTTCGGCCACGATTAAATTTGTTCCCCCTATGTGAACCTCTACCTCGTTGATCACGAGTTTGTCCAGTACTCAAATTCACTAATGGTGTAAAGAAAGTAGGAGAGCTGTTATTGCTAGAGGTATGAGACAGTCGGTTTTCATGGATGAGAATGAGATGATATAATTCATGAGAAGTGATAGGCTCGGCTCAGCTCTTGTGGTTATTGAGGTAACAAAGGACTCAAATGAGGGACCAGGACCATTTAGAAGGTAGGTGACAAACTCTTTGTCAGAGAGTGGATTTCTAGTGGATGCAAGGGTATCAGCTAGCATTTTTACTTTGCTGAAGAATTTGGAGACAGGTTGTTCTCCTCTTTACAAGTTGGTGAGTTGAAATCTGATTTAGAATTCCTTTGCTTGAGAGTGGGAGCTAAACATTGATTCAAGGGTAAGCCATAGCTCCCTTGATGTTCTTGCTGAGACAACATAACCAACGATAGATTCAGTAAGAAAAGATAATAAAATGCTAAGAATTGCTTGATCAGTTTTTTCCAAGAAAGATAAGCGGGATTGTTTTTGGGTGCTGAGATTGAGTCTGTTGGGAGCGTTTTTAGAAGGGATGCTCTGAGAGCCATCAACAAAAGAAAAAAGATCTTGTTCTTTGAGGTAAACAGAGATCTGAACCTTCCAAAGCAGGTAATTATTCTAATTTAATTTTATAGAGACTATATGAGAAATGGAAGATGGTAGTGAATTGAAGTTTGGTTCTGTAGCCATTTGAAGAAAAAAAAAATGGATCGAGAGACTGCTAATCAGCAACTCTGATACCATGTGACGAGAAGAAGAAAATAAAAGGCATTCAGTTTCTGTAATGGATTTCCTCAGTATATATTCAGTATCGTGTGTGCCATTATATAGGCATTCGGTTACAAGCAGAGTAATGAAAAGAATTGCAAAACAGAGGGAATAAAGTTCGTTATAATAGCTGTACAAATGAGCATAAAATAACAGACTTGCAGTAGCTATAATATTCTGAAAAGTCTGTTGAGGTGGATTCTTTCTTCTTATTTTGCAGCTGTGGTGCGTTTTTAGAACTTAGGTTAATAAATGCTACCATTAAAAATGTTAGATTATGTTACAATTCTGTTAGGTTAATTGTAGGAAATGCTGACATAACACTCGCTGACATATTATATCAAAATGAGAAATGGGTTGTTGAAAAAAAAGATTACCGATTAGTTTTTTTTTTAACTTAATGATTAAGAAATTATTTTTTAATAACTTTGTAAATTGTTTTAAACGTTTAAGAGATTTAAAAAATATATAAAAAAATTAAAAAAAAAACAATTTACAACGTTGGGTAAGAATTCTCTGAATGTGGTAGCTCCCTGTCAAAATTGGCATGTGTCAAGTGCTTTTTAAAAAATTAAAATTAGAAAAAAAGTTAAAATAGAAAAAAAAAAATCTAATAAAAAATAGTTAAAATTATTTCAAAATAAAAACTCATAAAATAGAAGAAACTTTAAAAAAAATTTAACAAATAAATTAAAAATATAAAAAAAAATATCTTTAAAAAAATATAAAAGCTAGATGAACATGTTTAAAAAATGACTAATTAAAAAAAATGGCTGTTCACCAATTTACTTGGGCCGACCTACGGGGGCCCGACCTGGGCCACTCAAAGGTGCAACTAATAACCACCATCCTTGCGGGCGATCCAAATTGGGCCACCCAAAGGGCTGTCCCTCCGACGTCCACGAGAAGAATGGGCGTCAAGCCTCTTCTTTCTTTGAAGAAACAAATTATGTATTACTCCTTTTTTTAATTTCTATTTTAACATTTTTATCTATTTGTAATATTTTTTAAAAAACACGTTTTTAATTTTTAATCTTTGTGATGGATAAAATTTTAATTTCTTTTATTATGAGTTTTTTTTTTTTTAACTTTTGAAATAACTTTAACTACTTTTTTTTATCACTGTTGGTGTATATTTGAGATTGCAGTAAGAAATATAACTTATAACTTGAGGGCTTATAACTTATAACTTAAGTAATAAGTTCTAATATTAAAAATTTATTTACTGTTTGATAACCATATGTTAAAAACACTTTTAAACATATTACGTTTATTTAGAAACAAATTAAAAAAAATGTTTTCTTAGGTAGAAATGAAGATTATTTAAATTTTTAAAGATTATGATCACCATATACTTGAAAGTTGAAAGTTTAAAGGTTATAATTATCTAAAAGTTGTATAGATATTTTTGTCTATTGATAATCTTTTTAAAATTCGAATTACACTCCATATTATCCGAAAAGCACATTTGATGTTTTTCCTCAAATATATTTTTAAATTATTTGAAATTAAAAGTGCTTTAATATGAATACCTAAATAACTTATTTTTTTCCATCAAAAAGTTTTTAAGGCTATTTAAATATTTTTTAAGACTTCTATCGCAATCCAAACAGACTTTATAAAAAATAATTATAATTTTTTTAAAAAAATCTTTTTTTGCGACTTTTTATTTTATTTTTTGTTTTTAAATTCTTTGCTGATGTGGCATGCTGACTTTGCGTTTCTATTTGTTAAAATGCATCTAACTAGTGTCGGCTTAAGCCTTATGTTTGGTTATAACGTGCCAGTCAAGTGCTACATCAACTTTTTCCGTCAACACATTGACGGATGGACTAATTTAAAACATTATCATCAGGGTGTAATAGATCTGATTGAATCTGATTTTAGATAAATTTTAAAATTAAATTGGTATACATCACTTTTATATTTTTAAGAATCGATATTTTACAGAATATTTTTCTAAATCTGTACTTTCAATTTTACCGGTTTCGATTCGGTTTGATCCGATTTTCTAATTTTTAATGTATATTACATTTCTAATATCTTATACTTATATATATATATATATTAATATATATAAATATTAGTAATACACTAATACTATTGGTATGTATTACTATGTGTTAGTGATAATATAGTAATTAATACACTAATGTATATTAATATTACTAATATATTTATCGGAAGGAATATGTTGAGAATTTATTAAGTCATAAAATATAATTAATATATATTTTATATTTAAAACATATGATCAAATAACTGTTCATGTTGAAGATTAAAATTTTATGTTATAAATTATAATATAACATTATTTCATATATAATTATAATTTATAAAAATTATATATAATATTAAAAATAGTATATATATTATTAAAAATTAATTAAAAATATATAAATATGTGAACCCGTCCGGTCCTATAAAACATCTAACCAAGATTGGACCAGTTATAACTAATATCTAAAATGGAGGAACAGGTCCAAAACCGATCTAAACCAACTGGTCTGGTCAGGATTGGTCTAATATTTTGATTTATTTTTACTGCCTTAATTATCAGCATCACGAGGATTATTCAAACCTTTTTAAACTTTAGAAACAAGAACAATAATTTACTTTAGAGCATTGGTATTGATTTTGTAGTAATTAAGCCAAATTAAATTTAGGTCTCGTTTGGTTACACAAATTATCTTATCGCATCTCATTTCATATCAGTAAATTATTATAAATTATTTAAATTCTCACACAAAATATAATAAACAATTCAACTTTTTCAAATTTTAAAATCTAAATAATATTTTAACAATATTTTATTTAATTTTCATCTCATCTTATCTAAGTAACCAAGTAAGCTATAAATGAAGTCAATTTTTGTGGTTTGCATAACCTATATAAACCTCTGCATTGCATTAGCTAACTTTTCTATGTACCATTAAATTATTAATTTTTTCTTTATTTTAGTTTTGAGTAGTGCTACACACACCGATGGTGTAGCCCTAAGATGGGTCTTGAGAAGTTCAATTCTTTTTTTTTTTTTCATAGATTTTTTTATATTCCTAAATATTTAAAAAAAATTATTTTTTTTTAAAAAATACATCCATAATCACTAAGTAAAAAAAAAAAAAGTGTCGAAACCGAAGTCGGGATCTATTTCTCGGTAGCTCTATCATATTTCTTTAGTTTTTATTCATCTTTTTCTTGGAAGAGAAAGAAAAGGGCAATTAAAGGAAGAGATAGGAAAAAATATTAATCTATTATTTAGTTGTGCCAGAGATGCTAGTTAGATTTTATGAAATTTAGCTGAAAATTGTTTTAGCAAAACATAAACCAATGCTAGATAAACTTGATTGCCCTCTTCAATGTCAATGCCCTCCTAGAAGCAAAATAATAGCATACAAAAGTAAGTGTGTTTATCTTAAAATAGTAATAATTTGTAAACGTCCTGAATAGACAAATTGTATACAATACTTTTATAAAAAAGTAGATCCTATTATAAAAAGTGTAAAATCTCCATTTATATTTTAGTAAGATTCATTTTTTACAAATGGTTGGTGTGAAACTTATTTATTTAAAATTTGTACCTGACGTTATTTTTGTTAAAATATTTTACAAATTTTTGTTATTTAGAAATATTATTTAATTTATTTGATCATTTTATATCACTTTAAATGATTGATTGATAATTAAAAACTGACAAATAAGTTTAATTATCTATTAATGTTACGTCAAAAAATATGAAAGATGATTATCTAAGATACGATGGCTAGCAATATTCCTAGAAAAACAAACTTATTCATCTCTTAAAACCATTGAGGGGTTGGTGGCTTGACTGATATTACTCCTCCAAAGTTTATATGACTTCCTCGCATTACACTTCCATGTCAATGGTCTTAATTACCATTGAAAGCCAATGAAGCTACTGAGTTGGAGAGTCAGCAACACAGTCAACATGAACTACATCAGCATCTGATAACAGCTCAGTATAGAAGGAAGAAGAATTTCTCAAAAGAAACAAGAGAAGAATATTCTGGTGAATGATTTCTTTTGTCCTTTTTGTACAACCAGGTTCTTTCCTTTTTTGATAGAGGCTGTTAGCTAGTGTATACGGATAGAAGATTTTGATAGTAGTGAAATACTTGTAAGGTTATATAAGCTAGTTCCTTGTACAGACATTTGAACAAGGAGGATGAATACAATTCTTTTCAATCCTTCTCCATCGTTTTGCTCAAGCACTTAGTGAATTTCTCTACATTGTTTTGTATTTTTTATATGATATCAGAGCTCAGTTATGGAAGATCCCAACTCAGGCAATGAAAACCAAAACCAAAACTCAAACTTAAATAGAAACCTAGACCTCATTCATGACCCTTCTCATCCAAGCAGCCATACTTTCTTGGAAGCAATGGTGGCATTGGCGCCATGCTCGTTACTCAAAGCTTGGATGTCAGTAACTATTACTCATGAGCTCGATTGATAAAGAGACCATTAAAAATAAAAAATAAGCTCGGCTTCATAGATGGGAGCTTATGTGAACCGATAGATCCAAATGAGCCCCTCATTGAGTATTGGTTGCGTTACACTGACATTGTGATCACTTGGATGCAGAATACCATGGCCGTCAACATCAAGTGTAGTATGGTATACGCAAAGAGAATGCATCAACATTGGCTCGAGCTGGAACAATGTTTTGCCCAGCAGAATGCACCTCGGATATTCGAAATCAAGCAAGCCATAACCATGCTAATTCAAAACCAAGATGCTGTAAGTGTCTATTTTTCCAAACTCAAAACACTTTTAGATGAACTTTTGAATTTTGAAGCCATTCCTAGTTGTAGTTATGGAGGTTTAAAGAATGTAGTTCAAAATCAACAAAGGGACTGGGTCATGAAACTTTTAATGGGGTTAAATGATTCTTACAAAGGAACTAAAGCTCAAATCCTCTTAATCAAAGTCTTTCCTTGTCTCAATGAAGTCTATTCAATAATACAACAAGAAGAGAAATATCCACTGAGGGATTTGTTCATGATTCTATGGCTCTTTTCACTAGAGGAAATTACAAAGAGGGGGATAAATCAAACAATCCTATGCAAAAGAGGGATTGGTACTACTGTACTTTTGCAAAATCCTTGGGCACTCCCTTGAAAAATATTTTAAGGCTAACCAAAGCAAACCAGTTTGCTCTCATTGTCAGATTCCAAGTCATACTTTAGACAAGTTGCTTTAAGTTTCATGGATATCCATCTGCTCACAAGTTTGATGGAAAGAACAGATCCTCAGCAAGTCAAGTCATTCCGTCTTCAATTCCTGCACAGGATATGGTGAATGACAAATCTCAGGTGTCCTTAAGTCAAGATCAATATTCACAACTTATGGCTTTGCTCAAACCAACCACAAGTTTCTCACACATGACTCCCTCAGCCAATAATGTTCAAAGTACTATTGCTTCTCCCTCTTCTGATGGAAATATCCATCATGTTTCTGGTATATCATCATTTTTATCTATTTTTAATTCTAAGTCTTCAAATATTTTAGATATACTTGAGATTATTGATACATGGGTAACAAATCACATGAGCTGTTCTTCCTCACTACTTTCTTCAATTCAATCCCAAGTATCCTATTTTGTTGCTCTACCAAATGGTGATGTAGCACCAGTTACTCATATAGGGACAGTGAAAATCACAGATTCTTTAATCCTTCGTGATGTTCTATGTGTTCCTTGTTTTTTATTCCAACTTAATTTCTTAATTAGCTCAAATGCTTCATTATTGCCATATTTTCTTTTCATCTTTGCTACATCCAGGACCTTCAATTTGGAAAAGAATTGGCATGGGTGAAGTCAAGCAGGGGTCGGACATATGTTGCGAGAGGAGGTCTCTTCTTTAGCCTTATCAAATATCTTGACCAAACTAAATCTTCTACCTTGAATTCTTGTTTCTGCATCAGTCATCAACAATGATCAAAACGTTGACATTTGGCATTATAGACTAGGACACACTTCTTATTCTGCTTTTAATATAGATTGTGATGTTCAGGTTTCCAGATCACCTAGTGACAAACTTTGCTCCATATGTCCTCTAGCTAAACTTCACAAATCGCCTTTTCCTGTAAGTTCGCACAAAACATAAAAATGCTTTGAATTACTACACTGTGATATTTGGGGTTCTTCCAATGAGATTGGCAGTGATGGTTCTAGATATTTCTTAACTATTGTGGATGATTTTAGTAGGTGCACTTGGGCCTATATGCTAAAATTCAAATCTGATGCCACTACCGCTATTCAAAGTTTTTGTGCTATGGTAGAAACACAATTTGAAACCAAAGTAAAGATAATTCGAAGTGACAATGGGGGGGAGTTCAATATGAGAGATTTTTACCTTGAAAAGGGTATCATCATACACCAAATAACCTGTGTTGAGACACCCCAACAAAATGCTATTGTTGAGAGAAAATATCAGCATATTTTAAACACTGCCAAGGCCTTGAGATTTCAAAATGGTATTCCCTTAAAATGTTGGAACTATTGTGTTCTAATTGTTGTTCACCTCATAAATAGGACACCTTCTCCCAAAATAAATAACTAAAGCCCTTATCAAGTTATGTTCAACAAGAAACTGAATTATATTCATCATAAGGTTTTTGGTTGTTTAGCTCTTGCTACAACCATTGTCAATGGAAGGCACGAGTTTGATCCTAGAGCAAAAAGGTGTATGTTTATAGGCTATCCGTTTGGGATCAAAGGATACACTTTGTTGGATTTTGAAACTAATAAAATATTTGTCTCTAGGAATGTAGTTTTCTATGAAAATGTTTTTGCTTACAAAAAATGGGACCCTCACTAACATTCATACCCAACAGACCAAAGCAATGTTAGTTTCACTCAAATTCCTACCACTCTTTTACAAAACCTGTCACATCTACCTCCAAAATTTCTCAAGAAATTGAGGTAAATTCTCAAACTACAATCTCTGAAGGAGAAATTCTATAAACCTCTACTCAAGTTGAACCAGATGGTAACCTTCAAAATCTTCCTACCCATGACCTTACACCAAATACCACACGTCACTTATTTACCTCGCATATCAATGAGGATTTGAAAAGCATCATCACACTTGCAAGACTTTACCTGTCAACATGCTGTCTCTCTTCATCCATCTCAAGTGTTGGATATGCAAAAGGACCAGAATTCCTTAGGTAATGCTTTCCCTCTTAGTGATAGTATTTCTTATAAAAATTTGTCCACTCCACACAAAGCTTTTGTTGTTTCCATTACCTCCAAATCTAAGCCTAAAAATTACCAAGAAGCCAAAGATTCTCCTAGATGGTACACAACCTTGAGAGTTGAGATTGAGGCTCTTGAACTTAATGACACTTGAGTTTTAGTTGATTTACCTCCTAATAAGGAAGAAATTGGGTGTAAGTGGGTGTATAAAATTAAGTTTAATGTTGATGGGAGTGTGGAGAGATTTACAGCAAGACTAGTAGCAAAGGGGTACACTCAGTAAAAATGTCTCGATTACCATCAGACCTTCTCACCTGTGGCTAAACTTGTCACTGTTAGAACTTTGTTGGCTGTAGCAACAATAAAATGATAGAATTTTTACCAATTTGATGTGAATAATGCTTTCTTACATTGTGAGTTAGATGAAGAAGTGTATATGGAGCTTCCTCTTGGGTATTCTAATAGTAATGGCAAGAAAGTGTGCAAACTTAAGATGAGTTTATATGGATTGAAACAAACATCACGCCAATGGTATTCTAGGCTCTCCAAATTTATTGTTGAGCAAGGGTACACTCAATCTAAAGCTGATTATAGTTTGTTCACCAAGAGTACTAACAGTTCATTCACAACTATTCTAGTATATGTAAATGATGTTATTGTGGTTAGTGATTCATTGATACCATTAATTATCTCAAAGCTTCTCTTCATGACAAGTTTTGAATCAAAGATCTGGGTAAGTTGAAGTACTTTCTTAGGATTGAAGTGGCCAGGTCTGAGCATGGTATTCACATATGCCAAAAGAAATATGTTCTTGATATTTTAAATGACTTGCGGACTATTGGCTCAGCACCTGCTAGGATCCATATGGACCAAAATATGAAGTTAAGTAAAGAAGAAGGGGAATTGCTCCCAAAACCAACACTTTAAAGAAGGTTAGTTGGTCGTTTGCCATATTTAATAATAACTAGATCTGATATTTCATATCCAATCCAGTTATTAAGTTAGTTCATGGATAGTTCTCAGGTTTCACATTTAGATGCAGCACACAAAGTTCTAAGATGTAACAAAAAGGCTCCAGGCCAAGAGTTGTTTTATCCCACATTCAAAGCTGCAGATACATGGTTATAGTGATTCGGATTGGGAGATTCGTGACAGGATATTGTATTTTGATTGGAGACTCATTGGTGTCTTGGAAATCTAAGAAGCAGCATGTTGTTTCTAGGTGTTCTTCATAGGTGGGATATAGAACTATGGCTAATGTATGTTGTGAATTAACATGGCTCAGATACTTGTTTAAGGACTTGCAGGTAGCACATCCTCAATCTGCTTTTCTATACTATGACAACAAATGTATTGTGTATATAGCTACAAATCCAGTCTTCCATGAAAGGATCAAGCATATAGAGCTTGATTGCTACCTAACTCGAGACAAAAAACAAAATGAAAGTTTTATCACTAAACATGTGTCCAGCAAGTCACAGATAACATATATGCTTACCAAAGCTATGAATTCTCAAAGCTTTTACTCATGTATGCTCAAGATGGGAGTGGTAGATATCTACTCTCCATGTTGTGGGGGGCTATTGAAAGTTAGTGAAGCTGCTAAGTTGGAGAGTCAGCATGAGCTACATCAGCATCTGATAATAGCTTAGCAAAGAGGGAAGAATAATTTTCTAGAAGAAACAAGAGAGGAATCTTTTGGTGGATGAATTTTTTTTGTCATTTTGTACAGCTGGGTTATTTCCTTTTTTGATAGAGGTTGTTAGCTAGTGTATACGGATAGAAGATTCTAGTAGTAGTGAAATACTTGTATGATTATATGAGCTGGTTCCTTGTACAGACATTTGAACAAGAAGGATGAATACAATTCTTTTCAATCCTTCTCCATCGTTTTGCTCAAGCACTTACTGAATTTCTCTACACTCTTTTGTATTTCTTATAATTATCGAGTTCCATTCGTGATTCGTCCACACTCTTGCCATTTTCTTTTTTCCCTTTTCTATTTGCATGCACACCTGATCATAGGGATGGAATTGAGAAGGAAGCTCATTTTGTAGTTTTAAGATCGCTTTCTTTTTCTTTTCTTTTTTCTAGGTGTTTCCTCGAGCCTTTAGAGCATTCTCATATGCTTTCCTGAACCCATCAAATTTCTAAATTTCAGGGAATAAATTTAACTTTTTGAAAAGAGTACCTCTCCATTCGGTTCCCTATTTTAAGGAGAAGTTTTAATATATGAACAATGACTCCCTATATTTTGGGAGATAGTACTGCTCATCCCTAAATCACTTTTTATATATTCTAACAAATAAAATAAATTCTTATTCCAGTCATCTACACTTTCTATCATACTCATATTTGTTATCGTTGAAATTCGAAAAAAAAAATTGACCATTTGTGAAAATATGATTTTTTTTAAATAGTATTATTACAAAAGCACTAATTTTACAAATATTTTCACTTAGAGAGATGAGTAGTTTAAAAAAAAAACCGTTACAGATGAAAAATAAAAAAAATATGGGTATAACAAATAATGAAATAATTATGAAAAATGTCAAAAAAATAAGTTAAAAAGTACTTTTCTGTCGATCATTCTCACAAAGACAAAAAAATGAGTAGTTAAGATGTACAAATAAATGAGTAGAAAAAATAATAGAAAAATATTATTTTAATAGAAAATGAAAGAATAGAGAGTGAGATGTATGAAGTTTTTGAAAGCTCAATAAAATTTAGAGAAAATTTTAAGAAGTGTGCTTTTTAATCAAATTATGGAGAAATTTATAGTAAAGCGCGCTTTACTTATCTTTTTCTTATTCATTTTCCTTTTCATATTTTCACACATGTAATTAGGGATGTCAAATCGTGTTAACGGGTCATATTCATGTCGTGTTAAGACATATATATTATACTATATAAGTCAACCCTAATCCGACCCGTTAAGCTTATCGTGTCAAGACTCAAACCCTAATACGACCCGTTAATATAACGGGTCGTGTCATGTCAACTTGTTTTGACCCATTTATATAAATGGATTGAACAGACCCAAAATTAACTCCTTGATCTAGTTAAGTTTAGCATAATTTTATATAAATGTTAAAATCACAATATCTATAAAAAAATATAAAACTAATTACAAGTCTAAAATTACAATCCAAATAATAAAAATATCGAAATTAAAATCCCAAAAATTTTATTTTTTAGGTATAATGGTATAATTGTAACTTTAACTTTCTTAACGGGTCAGAACGAAATATAACGGGTCATAACAGATTGACCCGTTATCAACCCATTAAGCTATCGTATTTTAACAGGTTAACCCTTTTTGATCCGAAACCGTTAAGATTAAACCCTAACCCACTTTTATCGTATCATATTCGTATTAAGTTAACAGATCATGTTATATATTGTCACCTCTACGTACAATTTTCTTTTTCCGAAAGACGAGGAACCTCCCCCACCTTTCGGCTTCCTCTCCAAGTAAAATGAATGTTCGAAAGAACAACGAAACACGTAAAACTATAAAATATATAAATAAATGAAAACGTACTGAGTACTCCTTAATAACACATCGTTTACCCTTTAAACAAATTCAATTATTTTATTCGTCGCTCGAGCATAGAAGATCCATCAAATAAAAGTATCATGATAATAAGCTAGAAACAATTGATCGTATTGAACTCGTCCACAGCCGAGAAACAAAAAGAATTTCAATCAACGTATATATCTCATAAAACCATATCCACCCGAGAGAGAAGGAAGATTTTCTTCATACTATTTCTTCATTCAAAAAGCTGAAGCTTTTGCTTTACTGGGTTTCAAAAAAAGAAAACGTATTTTATCAGACAAAACAAAAGTGGAAAATTAAAATTCCCAAAGAGCATCGCATCCTCGTAAGAGCAGACGCCAGCCCCCAACGTAACACCCCGTAGTTATGCTAACAATATTCACAGTTTAAACACAAACAAAAACCCTCAAAATATGTCTTTCTTCTTCTTCTTGATCGAATACCCCTATTAGACATAATTGCTTTCTCTTCTGGCCTCAAAATGCTCTCTTGTTTATTTATGAAGCGGCTGCTATGGTGCTCGTTCGTAAAGGGTAGTCCTGGGTTTTGCTGGGGGAGGTGGACTCTCTCTGCTGCTTTTTTCTCAAGGCCTTCATAGAAGATGTCAGCTTCCATTCCTTCTCCTTGGCTTCATCTGTATCTATTTGCACCTGTCTGCACTCTTCACTGCAGAATGGTGTGTCCCCTCTGCAAATATCAAGCCAAAATTACCATCAATGGCCCATTTATCATTAAATCAGTAGACTCGGACTAGTTGCGAGGTCAATAACTCCATCGAAAAATATAAAAAGATTGATAAAAAGGTTACAGCTTCACGATTTTTCACTCTGTTTGAGACTATGAAAATTGGAAAATTTGCTGTTCCTAATTGTTCAATTTGGCAAAAAGAAGCTATTTTTTGTACACAATAATGACTCCCAAGATGATATTCTCAGTAAATCAAATATTTCCTCTAGAAAAGAAAAGAGGGATATGGAACAGAACAGACTGTAAAGAAAGGTGGGCTAACCTGTACATGAAGATGTCTTTGTTACACCCAAGTGGTTTCTTGCAGAGAAAACAGGATTCCAAGAAATGGGGCTGCGGCTCTTCAAATCTTGCATCGTAAAACCTCCTAGATCTCGGAGACAAAACCGAAAAGCTTCTGAAACCACTCCTCATGTTATAATTACTGGAAGCACTGTAACAAAGTGTCCTAGACAAGAAAGGTTGTTTGTGGTGGTGACTTCCAGAGAACCCAGCTTCCATGTCTGCCAGAGAGGCCAACCCATCATCTTCCTCGATGAAACATGGCCGCCTTGTAGAAGTGGTAGACTCCATTAAATCAAAAGATACGTATAGATGTCCAGTGTTAATCTTGGGACGGCTTTCACCAGAGAGCGAGAGAGAGAGAGAGCAAGCTAGGAGAAGGAGAAGGAGAAGAAAAGAGAGATGGCGATGGAAGAGTGGAAGATGACGAAATATAAAGGGAGTTGGTGAATGACTAGAGAGAGAGAGAGAGAGAGAGAGAACCAACGGCAGGTTTAGGGAATCCATTGGCTCAAAATACCAACAAATCTCCAAGTTCGCCATCATATTTTTTATTTATTTAATTGGTCGGAATACTTTTTACAATATATTTCACAGAGCGCAGAGGAGCACTTGGGAGAAATTGACGTTTTCATTTTTTTTTTAATTTTTTAATTTATATTATTTTTATTATTTTAACACATTTTTAATTTATATTAATATCAATATATTAATAATCACTTTTTTAATTATTAATTAAAAAAATTAAAAAATTTAAAAAATATTAAAATATATAAGATATTAAAATGAAAGACAAATTAAATGGAGAAAATAATATTTTTCTATTTCATAATCATGTTATAAAATAAGAGACATTATTATAAAATATTATATAAAATAATATCATTTTATTAAAATATCTTATTTTATATCATATATCATGAAAAATATCGTGAAAAAAGTCTTGTGTATCATTACTCTACCCTGAATACCACTAATGTTCTCTAATATTTACGCCAGAAGTGGAACCTGTCGGGGTTCAAAAAGTGGCAGTATTGTCAATTGTGGTTATTAACTTTTTTCAGGAGTGTGAAGGGCAGAAAGATCTTCCACTCACTCCGTGCGTAAAAGTAGGCCCTACTCGCGACCCAACATCACATGATCTCAGTCACCTGCAGAACTGCCATAAGTTATAACGTCAAGTCAGTGCAGCAGAAGTTCAGACTGACCCACGCTCCTGCGCTGCGCGTAAAACAAACTTCCACACCCTCCCTTGGCGCCCACGGTCTCCAAACTTGGTCTCTCTCCTTTTATTTTATTTTTTAATTCCAACTTAAAAAAAATAATTAGTACGATTAAGATCGATGAAATTTAGATAAAAAATGGCGTTATTCATGAACGGGTTAAAATAAATGGAAAAAGATAAGACACGCGCCAGAAATACAAGGCAGACACCCACGTTGGAGATCCAACAGACTAGAGAGCAGTAGGAGTAGCACTCCTCCGGAACCGGTGGTTTCCCCACCTGTTTTCTCACCTCACCGCACGCACACACTTCACCCTTGTACCAGATTCTTTTTTGTCGTTTTTCTCCACAAAGCACTCCATCGTGACCCCACCACCTCCTCTCTCCCAACCAAACCATCACCGTGGGTCCCCAACCAATGCCCTCCTAATGACGACGTTGTTGCCGTGGGCCCCTCCTTTTGTTATTGTTATTATTATTTTCTTAAAGCTCTGTTTCCTAGGTTCTTGTCCCTGTCTCTAGTAACCCACCAGCCCCTCGAAACTCGGGCAGCTGCCCACTACCAGCTCCCTACCGAGTATTCAGTGATTCACCGCTCTTTCCCCCGTGTACTACAAATGCTCCGTACCACTGCTCCACCTGGACCAGAATTACCACCATCTCCAGGTGTCGAAACTAAGACAAACGTAATATAGACCGCCTAGTCATTATTAACCCTTTGATTAGCCGTATGCCTTTTCCTCAAGAAGCTGAATTTTTTGGACGTCTTTAATGGGAGATTGGAAAAGTTTTACGCATGGAATACGCTTGGTCGGTGTCGTACGAATTGCTATTACTTGCCAAGTATTTTCATATTATATAATCTTAAAAGAAAAATACCTTCTTTTTTTAAAAAAAAAATAATAATAATCCGAAGATTCGAGTTCCTGTTTCAACGTTATTTAAGAATATTGAGAAATAAATAATCAATAAAATAAGTTTTACAATATATATTATTGATTTTAAAATTAAATATACGAAAATATTTTCACATAATTTCTTCATTAACATTTTGTCAATCTATTACTTGCATATATATATATATATATATTTAATCAAAGACCGAGTTGGGTCTACGATGTAAGAATTCATATGATAATTTAGACTACAATGTTATTCTACAGATTTTTTGTTAGACTGAAATGCCCTTGTTACTAATAATGATCTGACTAAAGTGCCCTTGTAAAAGACTCTAGTTAGGCTAAAATATCCTACTACATATCCAAAATGCCTAAATACCCCTACAACAAGTCTAATGAGACAGAAACATCCCTAATTCAAATCAAACCAGCCGATCATTACAACTCTCTATAACCAACTTCATTTTCATCTTCTATCGTGCTCCCCACTATCTATCTACCATGTTCTTGTGCTTCATTCTTTTGATTTTTTTTTTTCTTCTTCTTATTCAAACTTTTCTTCTCTAGAGAAATTGCATAGCTATGTTTGTTCATCGACCATAGCGCGATCCATAGTAGAGATGGACAACCGCATTGACATAACTAGATTAGACCACGGCATGACCCATGGCCATAACAAAGATAAAACTATAGAGCAACTAGAAATATATTCACTTTCACACCATAGACCGATGGCGCTGCAAATGTCGTAGGTTTGAGATGGAGATTTTTCGTGGGTATTTGTGTCACAGGCTTCATGGTTTTGAGATGGGTTCCGAGATAGAGACTTCTAGCCGTAATGCTGCCATTGTCCTGGTTCTAAAATGGGGTGCGAGCACTCTTACGAAATGATAGCAAAGTGCTCACCCCAAGTGAGAGATGTTGATGCACGTCATAGTTCAAACAATTTGATCAAGGGTCGAATATCCCAAGACATTATACAATTTGATCATAGATCGAATATGTTGACGATTTGGTATGCTTTACATGCTCAGGAACCAAGCTCCCAAGTTACTCGATCAATCTGGTACACTTTACATGCTCGGGAGCCAAATGTTATTGATCAACATAGTGCTGGCCCACCCAGGGTGATGAGCACTTTTGGTAAACATAGTCTTTGCCCAGATCGAGCACTTTTGGTGGCCCCAAGGACGATAACTTTTCCTCGCCCTCACTAGGTAGACACTGTTTGCTTACATAAGGTACAAGCTATTGTTGCTCACCTTGACATGAGCATTGGATACGAGCATGCTTTGGGCACCATGGGTGCGAGCACTCTTCACTGTCCCCCCGACATTAGTGACCCTTTGCTCACCCTACTAGCTAGCACTTTTTGTTGTCTCGTGCAACAAAAGCTTTGATCCCCCTCTTGGAGGTTGAGCGCTTTTGATCAACATAGTGTTCACCCATGAGGGTGACTTGTAGTTTTGATAAGGAAATCGCTTGCCTGGGGATGAGGCGAACATTTCTGCTCATCCCGGGTGACGAGTGCATTGATCACCTAGGGGACGAGTTTATTTTTTCGTCCTACCATCAATTTTCCATCCTACTTTTTTTTCATTTCAGGTTCATTTTTTCGTCTTAGGTTCATTTTTCTGCCTTAGGTTCATTCTTTTCATCTTACATTCACTTTTCGTGGTGCCTGCCACGAGGATGGTGACCATTTTTGCTCAACATAGTGCTTGCTTGAACCTAGCACTTTTTTCCCTTTGTGTTCACCTAAGTGGCAAGATTTGTTGCTTGGCCTGTAGTTCAAGGACTTTTACTCGAGTTCTGAGGTGCAGGCACTTTTGATGAACATAGTCTCCACCCATAGCATGCACTTTTAGCCCCTAATTGAACCTTTATGCTCTTTTACTATTGATCGCCCCAAGGTTCGAGCACTCTTTGCTCACTTGGGATACAAACACACCCGTGTGTGCACTCCTTGCTCGTCCTAAATTCGAGCAATTTTGCTAGCATCAGTGTGCGAGCTTTCTTTGCTCACTTTGGTTCGAAGCATTCTTTGTTTGCCTGAGTCCAAGCATGGTTTTTTCTACATTTAAGTCTCAACACTTGCCTAGCGTGGTATTTTGAAAACATCCCTCATAGTAGGTGCCGAGTAGGTGCAAGTGATAAGGCAACCATAGGAGCATGCACTCAAAGCGAGACTATAGCAGATTGCACCCAAGGCAAGAAGACATCAGCTTGCACTCAAGGTAGAGCAGGTGCTCACGACATGGACCAAGAAAGTTCTGGAATAAAGTCTGAGAATATTCTTGTCAAAATAGAATGAGAATCTAAAATACACATGTCCCAATGATAGAGAATTGGTTATTATGTATTGAGTAGTATAAATATTATACATATAATGATAGAAATAGTGTAGAAGAATTTTGAAATAGTAAAGGAGCCCTTTGAGGCATTTCAGCAAATACCTTGAGTGCTCTGTTCTCTTCTTACTTTAACATGGTATCAAGAGCTCAGTGACCTCCGTCGCCCTTCACTGATCCAACCCAGATGGCTTCCTCCATCTCTTCCGATGACTCTAACCCAACTTCCACCTCCACCATAAACACCTCTCCCCTTAACTCGGCTAGTCATTTTATTACTATCAAGCTTAGAGTCAATAATTATCTTTTGTGGAAGCACAGGTTGTGCCTTTTCTCAAGGGTAATCATTTGTTTCATCATGTGGACAGCTCCTCAGTTATGCCCCCTCCCTTGATTGATAACAACCCCAATCCCAAGTACCTCAAATGGTCTCAACTTAATCAGTTGCTTATTTCGGCTTTAAATTCTTCCTTGTCAGAAAATGTTCTTGCTCGGGTCCTTGAGTGCACCTCTGCTCATGAAATATGGACCACGTTGTAGAATCTTTTTGCGGCACAGTCGTCTGCGCACCTTATGCAGACCCAGCTATAGCTTGCTACTCTTAAAAAGGGAATCGAGTACATTACGAACTATTTTAATAAGGCAAAGTCCCTTGAACGTTCATGACTGCCGCAGGTTAGCCTTTGTCCCAAACAGAATTTTCAGTGTATTTGCTAGCTGGTCTAGGCACTGATTATGATTCTTTAGTTAATTCTCTCACTACTAGAGTAAACCCTCTCAGTCCTCAACAAATATGTAGCTATTTACTCAATCACGAATCTCGCTTGGCCCATCAAACCCATACTCTTCTCTCTGGCAACTGCATGTTTGCCAATCTTACTCAAACCAAATCATTTCCTAGTTCTACTTTTTCACCCAATCTTAGAGGTCAGGGTCGTGGCCCACGCCGAGGTCGTGAGGGTCGCAGCAGTCCTCACCCCTTTACCAACAGAAATGATACCAGACCTACTTGCCAAGTATGTCACAAAGCTGGCCACACGGCCTTGCGTTGCTATTTTCATTTTGACCAAAGTTATCAAACCCCCCTTCACCGAACCTCTCAACCAATCTAACCACAACTGCATCTCATATGTTGTCCACCCAATCTCATGCTTGGTTCCTCGATACTACGGCAACGAATCATTTTACAAATGATTTTTAGAACTTGAATTTGGACTTTATGTCTTATCAGGGCACATATCAAGTCAGTGTCAGAGATGGCTCTACTATTCCCATTCAGCATACTGGTTCTAGAAATTTACATACTCCTCCTGGCAATTTTCTTTTATCTAAGCTTTTGCATGTTCCCTCTATAACCAAAAATCTTTTGTCTGTTCGTCAATTTTGTCTTGATAATTCTGTTTATTTTGAGTTTTACCCTTCTTTTCTTCTTGTGAAGGATTTACAAACCTGGGAGGCTCTTCTTCAAGGCACTATTAGGAACGACTTGTATGTTCTTCCCACCATGGTTTCGACCTCTATCTCCAACTCATCGAATCCTCAAGCACTCGTTGGTGAATGCACATCGGCTTTCAATTGGCATATGTGCCTTGGTCATCCATCCTCCAAAGTTACCTCCTTTATTATTAGTCATTTTAAGCTTCCCAGAAATTCAAGTAACCCAACATCTCCATGTCTGGCTTGTCCACAAGCCAAAACCCATGTCTTACCTCACCCCCTTCTCCATCTCGTTCTCATCACCCTTTTGAATTATTGTTCATAGATGTTTGGGGACTGATACCAGTATTGTCATCTGCTGGAAGTCGGTTTTACTTGTCAATTATTGATAACTTTACTAAATATATTTAGTTTTATCCGCTTTAAGCAAAATCCGATGTCACTTCTATTTTTATTGCATTTTTGCGTTATGTTAGATACTATTTGTCAACAAATGTGAAATCTGTGCAAATGGATAGAGGTGGTGAATTTTTGCCCCCTTCAAAAAGTGCTACAATCATATGGCATTGGCCATCGCATCACCTGCTCTTATTCTCATGCACAAAATGGCAGTGTTGAGCTACATCATCGCCACATTGTTGAGACGAGACTTTCTTTGTTTTCCCATGCCTTAATGCCTTTTAAATACTGGTCCGCTGCTTTTCAAACCGCATTTTTTTTAATCAATCGGATGCCTACTTCAATTTTAAAAAATAAATCTCCCTTTCAAAAGCTTTTTAATCGTTCTCCTGATTATAATTTTCTTCGAACTTTTGGTGCTGCTTGTTGGTACAATTTACGTCCTTTTAATAAACATAAAATGAACCTATGCTCAAAATTGTGCATTTTTATGGGATATAGCCTTGATCATAAGGACTATTGTTGTCTACATTTACCATCAGGTCTTACTTACATTTCTCGTAATGTTCAATTTCACGAAAATCATTTTCCCTTTCCATCTAAGTCTAATGTTCAAAATTAGGCCCACTCTCATGATATTGTTGTCTCTGGTTCTCGTGCCCCACATTCGGCACCCATCCTGCCTCCTTTAGCCCATTTGGTCTCACCGTCCACTTCCTCAAGCCCACACTTAGCAAGCACGAGCCCATCCGAACACTTGGTCTCCACATCCGTACCTGTCTCTTACCTGTCTCTCCCTTACATATCTCCACTAGCCCACTAACCATCTAGCCCAACTCCCTCAACTACTCCTCTCGAACCCATCACTTCGTCGAGTCTAGCCTCCCCCAGTTCCCTACCTTTATCCCAAGACTTCTCAAACCTTAATATCACCTCTGTGCTGCCTACTACATCCATGGTTCCTCCTTCTGAAAATACCCATCCGATGGTCACAAGGTTGAAAGCCAATGTCTGTTGCCCTAGAGTGCGTAATGATGGAACTCTTCCTTGGCCTTTTCCCAAACACTCTGCCTCTCTTTCGATTTCCTCTTCATACGTGGTTCCTGACGAACCCATGCCCTATATAGATGCCGCTAGGTACCCTGAATGGCGTCATGCCATGCAACTTGAGTTTCAGGCTCTTCTTCAAAACTCTACCAGGGATCTAGTTCCACCCTCTTCCTCCCTCAATGTTCTGGGTACGAAATCGGTTCTGAAAACAAAGAGGTGTGCTGATGACTCCCTTGAACGGCACAAGGCACGTCTTTTTGCCAAGGGATTTCATCAACAGCTTGGGGTAGATTATAACAAAACCTTTTCCCCTGTTGTGAAACCCATCACTATCCGATTATTGCTTTCCATTGTTGTCTCGTATAAATGACCCTTACACCAACTAGATATCCAAAATGTGTTCCAGCACGATGACTTGGAAGAAGCAGTGTACATGCTTCAGCCTCTTGGTTTTGTCAATCTCGACTTGCTGAGTATATTTGCAAGTTGAAAAAGGTCATCTATGGCCTTAAACAGGGCACTCGGGCCTGGTTCTCCAAGCTAAGTTCTCAGCTTCTTTCTCTTGGCTTCCAAGAGTACAGGTCTGATGCTTCTCTATTTATTTTTAAACAAGCTGGTCATGTTGTTTATGTTTATGATATAATCATTATTGGCTCACATCCTTTGTTAATTTCAAATTTTATCCTGTCATGAGTAATCATTTTCTTGTTAAGGACCTTGGTTATTTACATTTTTTTTCTTCATATAGAGGCTATTCGGGACAGTCATGGTCTTTATTTAAGTCAATCCAAATACAACACAGATATCTTGCATCGCACTAATATGCACAATGCTAAAGCTGTCTCATCATCTATGTCGACTTCCACTAAGCTTACAGCTTTTGATGGTTCCTCTTTTGAGCATCCTCATCTATATAGAAGCGTTGTAGGTAATTTACAGTATTTGGCATTTACCCATCCAGATATCTTATTTGTTGTTAATAAAGTTTGTTAATTTATACATTGTCCAAAAAATTCACACTGGCAAGCTGTAAAACGAATTATTCATTATCTGTGTTTAACTACTCACTTTGGACTGCACTTTTCTACTCACTCTTTGTTTGACATCTCGGCCTACTCTGACGCTGATTGGGCCGATTGCCCTGATGATAGAAAGTATACTGGTGAGTTTTGTATTTTTTTTTTTTTTTTTTTTGTTCCTATCTTGTTTCATGGGGATCCAAAAAGCCACCAATTGTTGCTTGTTCATCAACTAAAGCTGAATATAAAGCTATAGCCAACACTACTTGTGAGATTTTATAAATACAGTCTCTTTTAAAAGAACTTGGAATATTTTTAACCAAAGCTCCTACACTATGGTGTAATAACTTGGGAGCAACGTACTTTTTCGTCAATCCAGTACTTCATTGTTGCACAAAATATGTTGAATTGGATTACCATTTTGTTCGTGATCTAGTAGCTGCAAAGACTCTCACTGTTTCCTTTGTTTCTAGCAAGGAACAACTTGCAGACATTTTAACAAAACCACTATCCACAACTTGGTTTTCTTTATTACGATTAAGGGTGTGTGTGGATGTTGAAGTGAGTTGAGTTGAGTTGAGTTGTGATGATAAAATATTGTTAGAATATTATTTTTTAATATTATTATTATTTTAAAATTTGAAAAAGTTGAATTGTTTATTATATTTTGTATTGGGATTTGAAAAAATTGTAATGATGAGTTGAGATGAGTTGAGGTGAGTTTGGTAACTAAACGCATCCTAAGCCTCACTATTTATCAAGTGCCGCTTGCATCGAGGGGAGATGATAAGGCAACCACAACATCATGCACTTAAGGCGAGACTACAACAGATTGCACCCAAGGCAAGAAGGCAAAAGCTGGCACTCAAGGCCGAGCAAGTGCACACGCCATGGACCAAGAAAGTTCTGGAATGAAGTCTGAGAATATTCTTGTCAAAATAGAATGAGAAACTAAAATACACGTGTCCTAATGATAGAAAATAAGTTGTTATGTATTGAGTAGTATAAATATTGTACATATAATGACAGAAATAGTTGAAAAAAACAGTGTGAAAAAATTTTGAAGTAGTAAAAAAGTCCTTTGATACATTTAAGCAAATACCTTGAGTGCTATGTTGTCTTCTTACTTTAATAGCAAGTACTAGTGGTTGATGAAAAGTGCCAGAAGTTTGGACCGTCTTTATGGGGGCCGATTCGTGTGATTAATACTCGTAACTATTTCCGTCGGGTCCTAGCTAGCACCGCCCACTGCAAATTCTCATCATGTGTTTGACGAATTAGTGTAACTGAAAGCAGCCAGCTAGCTACCATCTAGAAGATAGGATCGATGTTTCAAAACAATTTCTTTTAATTTATTCTTAAATTACGAAAATATATTAAAATGTTGTTATATATTCTTTTTTCATGGATGCCTGCCATATAAAATATAATACCTTCAGTACTTAATGCTGAATAATACCTTTTTACGAAGAAAAACTTAAAAGAGTTACAACCAAAATTGATCAAAGTCTTGATAATTTGAGATAATTATTCGACTTTTTTAGTATTGCATGTACTGAGATAACAAATAAAAAAGGAATTTAATACTTACTTCCCTTTTATATAAGGGTAAGATCATATACTTATTTAATCACAATTAAAATGCAAAATATAATTTTTTTTTTTAAAGCAAACAAATATAAAAAAGTAAATTTCCCCCAACTATATATATATAATTTCATTTTAAATGAAGTAGAATTTGAAAAAAGTGTTGAGAGTGTCGACATTATTTTGCAAAATATCAATAATTAAAAAATAAATTACAAATAATAATAATAATAAGATTCGTGTCCCTATCACTAGTAGACTATTATACAATCTATGTGAGTTGATTTAATCAAATCTTATTTATTTGTAATAATTATTATTATTATTATTTGGAAATGGTGGGAGTTGTTGCCCTTTGACAGAGACAATTCTAATCATGTTGGTGGGGAAAGAAAAAAAAAGAGACATTTATGAAAATATCAGATGGACTTTTTGAGTGATGGGTTCCACTAATGGATTAATGGAAATGTCAGTTTCAGACTTCCCCTTTCTTTCTTTCGTGGGATATTCAAGGAAAAAATAATAAAAAAAAGACAAAAAAAAAAAACTTGTCTTATGTTCCTTTTTTTCCAAAAAATTGTTTGAAAGTTAAGGACACCATGATCGATCATGTTTTGATGGTTAGTGGAGCCTTTCACTTTCAGTTCTTAATTAAGATCATCATCAACTCTCACAGCTAATTAAAATAGTTTTTGGCTGATTTATACATGAAATTGAGGGAAAATTAAATATATATCAATCAATGCACGCAACATGTCAATGAAATTAAAATTACTTTTCGTAGCCTATTCAGTATATAATTAATTGAGCAAATAAAACAGCCCACCTGTCGTTTCGTCTTTTTCTACCCATCGAAGTGCAAACCTTTTTTCATGGTGTTTTTTTTTTTTTTTTTTCATGATTGAATGTATGAAATTTCACTTCCACTCCAAGAAAATGCAATATCCTTTCTCCACCCCCATAATTGTGCTGCTTCGTTGTGCTCCAGCTGCTGAGTATATATATTGGAGTTTGGGTTTATTTTCGGCAAAAAGATTATGGATGGGATATTTAAAAAATTAAATGGATAATATTGAATTATTTATTTTTTATAAACATCTTGTTAGGGGTAGACTACGACTCCGACTCCGACGGAGTTGGATTGACTAACTTCGACCTCTAATTTTGATTAGGATCTGAAGTCAAATTGAGCTCTAACTCCAGCTCCGATCAGGAGCAGACTACGACTCCGATCGGAGCTATGGATCACTCGAAGTTAAAGATCGGATCCCAACTCAAAGTTGGAACGGTCCAATGGGCTAGTATTTTCGAACTGGGCCAAAAAGACTAATTAATAAAATGATGGGCTCTTCTAGACTTTTATTATATTTTATTAGTAATTTACTACATATCATGTCAATTTAAACCAATAAACTTAAAAACTCTACAAAAAGTGAAAAGAAATTGGATGATTATTTGAGATGATTGATATAACCAACAAACAATAATAAATTAATAATAGATTATTATTATTAGAATCAACAAACAAACAAGGAAACATATATAACACCTAAATCCATTAGATAAATTAAAAGACATCCTCATAACAATAAAATTATAAATTATATTAACCTGTTTCCATCTATATAATAAAAAAGCAAAAAATAAAATATAGATAATCAACTAAATTTCTGTGTTTTGTGCACCCTTCATATAGTAGCTCATTAGTATCTTTCAACATATTATAAAATTTATTAACTCTCTCGCTAAAACCTTATCGATTTTCATCTTGCACTCTAGCTTCTCCAACTTCAACATCTATTTCCGGCTCACCTTCGACTATTTCAAGATCAAACACAGAAAAAACGTCATGTAACATGCTTGTCATCCTATTAGAGTTTTCATGTGTTTGCTCATTATTGTCTTGGGCATCAGTGGCATGGTAAGATCTTTTTCCCTTTCTCTCCTCTTGAGCATACCAAATGGTGTAACCTTGAGAAGTTCTATTGCTAATCAAATGATCATATACTATGTTGTGCATGAATAGCATATGCAATCTACATTTTCTACATAGGCAACAAATCATTTGTAGGAAAACTCTCACATGCAAACTTAAAAAACTCATCAACATCGTCGACTTCTTTGTTCTTTCTAAGTCTTCTTCTTGCAATTTTTGGGCCAATTCCCCCTTCGTACTACCAAAAAATCCTTTGAAAGTCGAAGATTTTTCATCTAACTTTTATCCATAGTTTAACCATATTTGAAGCATGAAATCAAATTTGAATGAGAATGCGAGGCCATCAATAACTTAAAACTTAGTATAGAAAATGATATTGAACTTTGAAAACTAAAGCAAAATAAAAGATAAATTGGAGTATCAAGATTAGTTAACTTGAATTAAAATTTTAACATAAAGCCCTTTCATGCAAGTTTTGCAAAAAAAATCCGCTTCTTTTTATAATTTCTGATTGGGAGGCATGCCATAATTTCCGGTTTTTTAAATTTTTTGGATCAGCATAAAACTTAGGTTCAGTTATTTAATATAGGCCTTGTTGCAGTGGGAAGATCTCCAAGAAAATGGATCAAAACCATACTTTCGGATAAAAAAAATAAAAATAAAACATAATCTAGTTTAATGTAATATTTCAAATTAAAAGTTATGAAATATGACTTAAACTCAAAATTATTTCAAAATATTTTGTTCTAAAAAATTAATTATTCTAAAATCTCAATCCTTAAGTCCAAAGACCATCCTTATTGGATTAGCAATCCCAAAAGTTTAGTTTTGGCTAATATCACATACTTGGTCTTTTGCCAATTCCATTCAAAACTTATTCCTATATTAGATTATCCATCTGCTCTCTATATAATAATATTGTAATTATTAATTTAATCTTTTATCATTTTTTACCTAATTTATTTTTGTCATATTTTAAAGTTATATCGATCATATGTTAATTAATAATCATTTCTAATTAAATTATTGTTTAAAAAATTATATTACTATTAATGAATTAAAATCATATTCGCGATGAAACAAAATTCACTCATCTTAGAATTACCGATCAAAAAAAAAAAATTCACTCATCTTAGAATGAAAACCAACAAACTAATCAGAAACACATCTAAAACAAACCAATCAGTATGCAAACCAAGGTAAAATCACTTGCCACTATTGGTGCGGAGGTATTTTCTATAGTTCATGTAGAGATTAATAGAGGAAAAAATTAAGCAAAAATATTTAGTTTTTGCTAAAGTAGAACGCTAGTAAAACATTAGGACTTAAAAGCCAAACAATCAATACAAGCAAACAATGAAGTATATGTAACACATAGGTTGTTGTGATTCATGAAATTGGATTTACTCACTGAGAAAACTCCAGAAACACATAGAAGGAAAGAAGGAGTTTGGATAGAAGTTGTATTTCGATTAAAATGATTCTTCGATAACTGTCCCTTTGCATCTACAGTCCTTATAGCAATGCGATTCCACTACTGACTTATAGAGCATTGTCCAATAATATTGCAAGACTAGTAACCAACTTAAAGGTAAAATAGAGAATTTAACTAAGACATCTATTGAGCCATGTAAGGCTTTACAATCATAAAGAAAAGTAACTGGGTCGAGCCCATGATAGCTAATCCAAGCCTTCCATGTCCTGGCCCACAAACAGCCCAAACCTTCCTCAGCTTGCCATACCCTAATGTGTGTGACAAGAGCCTCCTCCCTCAGAACACCTTGCCCACAAGGTGTGGGTAGGTTCCTTTCAGCTTGTGGTAAGCCTCCCAGGTCGCGTCTTCATTGTGTTGCCCTTGCCAACGGACTAAGAGCTCAACCAAGGGCTGGTTTTTGCTCTTCCTCACCCTCTTGGCCAAAGCCTCCTTGGGTTCAGGTTTGATCACGCCGTCGGAATTGACTGGAGGTAGGGTTGGGAAGGTACACATGGAATACCGGATGGATGGAAGAAGACGGAATAGCTCTAGCCGGTAAGCCACCTCGCCAATTTTATGTATGATCTGAAAGGGACCATAGAATCTAGATGAAAGCTTCAAACTTTGCCGCCGGGTCACTGATAACTGCCTATAGGGCTGGAGTTTGAGGTAAACCCACTCTCCCACTTCAAAAGATTGCTCCTTCTGCTTCAAATTTGCATAACTTTTCATTCATTGTTGTGCCCTGTGTAAGTTTTGTCGTAACAGTTGCAAAATTTAGTCCCTATACTTGAGGTTTTCTTCCACTGCTTCGACCTTAGTTGTCTCACAGACATAGCGTAGTAGCTTAGGAGGGCCATACCCATATAAGGCTTCAATGGGGGTGGTCCTAGTTGAAGAGTGGTGGTTAGTGTTGTACCACCACTCGACTTGGGCTACCCAGTGAGCCCAAGACTTAGGTTGGTCCCCAACAAAGCATCTCAGGTAGTTTTCTAAACACTTGTTCACTGCTTCAGTCTGGCCGTCAGTTTGGGGGTGATAGGAGGTTCTGAAAGCCAATTGGATACCTTATATCGTAAATAGTTCCTGCCAAAACAAGCTGGTAAATATGCTACACCCTATCGGATACAATTGATTGGGTCATGCCATGCAATTTGAGCACATGTCTAACAAAAAGCAATGCCACTGTTTTAGCCGAAAAGGGATGGGTTAGGGAAACAAAGTGTGCATACTTCATAAATTTGTCTATCACCACCCTTAAACTGTTAAATCCTTGGGAGGTAGGCAACCCCTCCACAAAATTGATGGTGGTGTGTATCCATGGTTGTGAAGGAATGAAAGGGGCTGTAGTAGCCCACTAGGTTTTGACTGGTCTACCTTAATCCCTCGGCACACTTCACACTCCCTTATGAACTAGTTTAAATCAGATCTTAGCCCTAGCCAGTAAAATTCTCTCTTCACACGGTGGAGGGTCTTGCATACCCTAAGTGCCCCCCTAAGGTACACTGTGAAGGGTTTGTAACACCTTTTGTTGCAAATCACAATGATCAGTTAAAGATAGCCTTTGTTTATAATATAGCAGTCCATCCCTTACTGAAAAATTTTGGAGAAGCTGACCTTCCTCAAATTGAGTGAGTAGATTGGTTGTGTAAGGGTCTTGAGTGTACCCCCTTTTATTTCATCCCACCAATCAGTGGTAGGTACTGACAAGGCAGAAATACTCACTTCTAGCTCTTCTTTGGTCCCTTCATCCCTTCTTGATAGAACATCCGCCACTTGGTTGTCTGTCCATTTTTTATACTCCATCCTTATATCATAGCCCAAAAGTTTAGACACCTGTTTTTGTTATATAGCAGTGTCAACCCTCTACTCAAGTAGGAATTTGAGACTTTGATGATCTTTCCTCAGTGTAAAAATCTACCCAATCACATAAAGTCTCCATTTTGGTATGGCAGCCACCAAGGCAAACAACTCATTATCATACGTAGACCAAGTCAACACTCTTCCCTTAAGGGCTTGACTAAAATAGGCAATGAGCCTATTTTTTTGCATCAACACAGCCCCAATGGCCCTCCCCGATGCATTACACTCAATGACAAAAGAAAGTGTGAAGATTTTTTTTTTTTATTAAGAAGAGGACTGTACCCCAATTTTCTTGATAGCCCTCACTTATGGCGAAGGAAAACCGTGATTACAACCATAGATGCCTGGAGAGTACAATCAAAAAATTTCAAAACCAAGTATCAAAAAATCTAAAAGTCCCAACCAAAATACAATATACCCAAAAGGAAAATGCTTAACAATATATATATATATATATATATATATATATATATATATATAACCAATCTAACAACCTACAAGAAAACAAGACCAAAGAATCCACATGCATATAAAGTAAATAAGACAGATAAAGCAAATGCATCTTACCAAGAAACACCTTACGAAATTCGCAAATAAGGAAGACCAAGTTTATCCATGCGAAGAAGACCTCTTAAATTGTTGGGTAGTCTATCTCTAGCACCTGTCCAATTCATATCTAAACCCGCAGCTCCACTCTTGGCAAGAGAATCAGCCACTGCATTTCCTTCCCGAAAAATATGTTTCACGCAGTACTCCATAACTTCAAGATAAACAAGTAGCTCATCCCAGAAATCCTCTAAATACCAAATATTATAGTTACCCCTAGTGATCCAATCCACAAGAATTTGGGAGTCAATCTCAATTTCTACCCTATGAAAGCCGAGTTGATAGCACCTCCGAACCCCTTCTAATAAACTCCGTATTTCAGCAAAGTTATTAGAGCCCTGACCCAAGAAGACAGAAAAAGCCGCACACAAATTACCATTCTCGTCCCGAATAACACCCCCTGCTCCTGACGACCCAGGATTACCAAAACAACTCCCATCCGTATGTTTAACCTAACCCTGTTGAGGCTTATGCCATCTCACCAAATGAACCTTCTTAGAAACGGGAAGTAAAACTGGGATCTCTAACCGATTTAAAATAACCACATCCTGATTAGGTAACCTCAACACTTTCATGATCATTTGTATAATTTGGCAAAGCCATAATTTTATAGCATGCCAAACAGACTCAACTGTTTCAATCTTATCTTCAAACCTAGCTTTGCAACTCCTCTGCCAAAGCTTCCAAGAAACTATCGACGGAAGGAGACCAAAAACAGTCCGTAATTGAGAAGTCTTACCAGCATGACGAAACCAAAAATTTATTTGGTCCTGCCAAGTGCAAAAGATACCCATATACACCCCTAACTGAGTCGCAACCAGACGCCAAATTTGACGAGCAAATTCACCAGTACAAAGAACATGATTAAGATCTTCAATGTGACCTGTAGCACAACAATTACATTTAGAAACAATGGGAATACCAACCGTTTTAATCTTATCATCAACACTAAAATAGTTATTGGAAGCCTTCCACATCATAATAGAAATTTTCTTAGGAAGGTTATTATGCCAAATCCACTAAACCCAAGGTAAAGGTGGTGCTCTAACCCTGATGCAATCCCAAGCACTTTTCATAGTAAACTTACCATGAGAATCCTGCAACCAAACTAACACGTCCTGCCCTCCCTTGCGACTAGCCAAGAAATTAACCAGTTCAGAAGCTTTTTGATGACCCACTAGGCGCTCGAAAAGAGGAATATCCCACCCACTTTTAATGCAACACTTTTTAATCTTAAGCAAAGGGTTCTCAATCACAGGATAATGACCATGTAGAGGGCCCCCTCCTCCCAATTATCAAACCAGAAGGAGATATCACCATCTCTCACAATCCACTTAGAACTACTCACAACATCTGGAATACTACGAGCAATAGACTTCCATACCCGAGTACCGTTATTAGGCATCAGAATGGATAAATGATTATCCCTAACATACTTAACTCTAAAGAAATCCGCCCATAAAGAATGACCCTTAATGAGACGCCAGGCAAGCTTTAAATGCAAAGCTCGTTGAATGTCTCCAAAATCCCGAATCCCCAACCCCCCTTCATTAGTGGGGCAACATATGTGTTTCCAAGCCACCCATTTTCTCTTACCCTTTCCATCAGACTCACCCCAAAAGAAAGAACTCAAGATCTTATTAAGCGCAGTGAGCACAACCTTAGGAACATGTAAAATAGCCAGAAGATGAGTGGCCATACTGGACAACACGTGCCTCAACAAAATAGATCTACCAGCAGCAGAAAACATTTTCATTTTCCATCCCGCTATTTACTTTTTAACTTTTCCAAGAAGCTCACAAAAGTCAGAGGCCTTAAGTCTCCCAATCATAATAGGCACACCTAAATATTTAAAAGGAAAACAACCTTCAATAAAGCCAGTAATGTTGAGTAAGGAATTTTTCCTGAAAACTAAAATGTTTTTTTAAAAGAAAATAGCACTTTTATCCTTGTTAAAGACTTGACCCGTCCTACTTTCATAGGTAGTCAAAACCTGCATTAAACCTCTCATAGATATTTTACTCTCATTAGCAAAAATAACTATATCATCAGCATATATGAGATGAGAAATAAGAGAAGTACCTCTAGCTTGAGAAAACTTCCCAATTTTACCATTATCAAAGGATTTTTTGGGAAGACGGGAAAGCACCTCTTGCATAATAATAAATAAATAGGACAAAAGAGGATCACCTTGCCGCAACTCACGTTCACCTTTAAAGAACCCCAAGGGAGTGCCATTCATCATGATAGAGTACCAAGGTGTAGAAATACACATTCGAATCAGCTCACAGACTTGCGAAGAGAAACCAAAAGAAGCCATGACATGAATAAGAAAGTCCCAATTAACTCTATCATAAGCCTTAGGCATATCAAGCTTGACTAAAACATTACCACCATTCAAATTTTTATGAATAGAATGAACCATCTCCTGGGTTAAGCTAATGTTCTCAAAGATACTACGACCAAGGATGAACACCCTTGCTCCTGAGAGATAATCTTAGGAAGCAAATTAGTCAAACGATTCACAATAATCTTAGCACAAATCTTGTAAATCACCGAGCAAAGACTAATAGGCCTGAATTTATCAAAAGCAGAGGGCTTATCCACTTTAAGAATCAAAACAATAAAGAAGCAGTATAAAATCTGGGAATAGAATGAGTTAAGAAAAACTCAGAAATTGCTTTCAGCAAATTCTTCTTAACAATATCCTAACAAACTCTAAAGAAACCAGACCTAAAGCCATCCGGTCCAGGACTACTATCAATAGGGATACTAAAAAGAGCATCCTTTATTTCTTCAAGGGAAGGAGCTATACAAATCAACAAATTTTCATCACTATTAATCATAGGAAAAATCACATCACTTAAATTAGGCAAATTACAAATGGTACTTTGACCCAAAAGTTGTTGAAAATAGTCGACAGCAGCATTATGAATATCCAGGGGGTCTTTAAAACAGTACCATCGGCCAAGTACATATCATTAACCCTTTTATGATTCTTAGCATTAAGAATAGCATGAAAAAATTTTGAATTTTGATCCCCATCTTTAAGCCAACTTTTCTTAGCCATGTGAGACAATCTAGTATCTTCTCTACCCATCCAAGTCGATAATTCCAATTTAGAAATCAACAAT
Source organism: Juglans microcarpa x Juglans regia (assembly GCF_004785595.1). Taxonomy (NCBI): domain Eukaryota; kingdom Viridiplantae; phylum Streptophyta; class Magnoliopsida; order Fagales; family Juglandaceae; genus Juglans; species Juglans microcarpa x Juglans regia. The sequence goes on from NC_054604.1 coordinate 23,144,967, forward strand.
TCATTCTCATCTTTAGAATTAGAGCAAACTTGAAGACTATTTTCCAGTTTATCAATACGTTGCTCTAAATCATTAATAAGGACATGAGTCCTACCAAACACACTTATTCCACTCCCTTAAAGCCACCTTAACCTTTTTAATTTAAAAGAAAAATTAACGATCCCAGAATCAATTCCCTCTTGATTCCACACCCTCTCCACAATATTCAAAAAATTCACATGATCAGTCCACATAAACTGAAACCGAAATGGGCTAGGCCCATACCTGAAAGGATCCTCACCCATTTGGATTGCCAAAGGAGAATGATCCGAAGTGGTGCGAGCCAGGACCCGGTAAAAAAAATTAGGAAAACAGTTAAGAAACTTAGGATCAATAAAGCATCTATCTAACCTTGCCCAGTTCCGAGCCAATCCGCCTTGGCCATTACTCCATGTCATCCTCGGACCTTTAAAGCACATATCCAGCAATCCACAAGCTTGAAGACACAGATTAAAATCTTCCATTGCAGCAAACGGGCTGGGATGCCCACCTCTTCTTTCCGAATCATCTTTAATAATGTTGAAGTCCCCATAAAGAAGCCAGGGAAGATTACTATTTCCAGTAGATTCCAGGTCCGCCCAAAGGGTTCGTCTCTCTATCTGGTTGCACTTGGCATACACAATGGTCAGAATAAAAACATGCCCATTTTCCTGCACCTTCACAGTCACAAATTGATTTGACCTAGCCAACCATTGAACAGAAAAATCCGAGTTCCGCAACAGCTAGATTTTTCCTTCCATCGCTTCATTAGTAATAAAAGAATCACAACTAAACCTACTCAAAAGATTTGGAATTTTATCTTCCAACAAGAATGGTTCAGCTAATGCTAAAATATTAGGCCTATTTTTTTTAATAATTTTTCTCAACCGCAATTGAGATGATGTCACTCCCCGAATATTCCAAAAAAGGATGGCACTAATCATAGATTAAGTTTAGAGGGGCGAATTACCGCCCTGGTAGAGCTCCTTTTAGGAAACGAACCAGCTACAATTCTTGGAACTTCCAAATCTGTGCTATATTCCTTTTGCATATCTACTTTTAACTTGTCTCTCTCAGCTTCATTTTCGGATTGAACTTCATCAACATTTAGACTAAGATTGTTTTCACCAGCAACATCACAAGCCTCTGAATTAATATGATCAATTTCAACTAGCTCCACGTGAGATTTCAAACTAGGCCCCATCTGACCCACTTCCTCAACCATGAATCCAGGCCTAATTACATTCTGTGCTTCCACCAACGTAAGTGATGCTGGCCCACCACCGAAACCCGCATTTTCCTCTTCGGCAAACATCATGGACGTAAAACCATCACTTGAAACACCTACCCTCATGTCTTGCACGTTGCAGCCACGGCTAGGAACGTTAATTACGGACTCTACTGGCACTAATGGCCCAAACCCTGCACTCACTTCATTCACTAAAAGCCCATGAACTTGATTTATTTTCTCTGCACCGAGCGGACTACTATCAGCCACCACCATCTCCGATTGAACAAGCACGATATTTCCTACACTGCATTTTTTCCTAAAACACCTTCCGTAGCTTCTTTCAAATCCTCCATAACAACAGCAGATCTCACAACATCCTTCTCAAGCAAATCAACCTCGAGATTCGCACCTTCCTTCTCAACCTGTGCACTATCATCAACTTGCACACCCGAGGCATTACTCCCTCCTTTTTTAACCCAAACCTTCCCTCCTTTCAACTGCTTTTTTTGAGAATCATTTCTAAATCTACAGGTTTTTAAATTGTGTCCCTGAAGTTTACAAGAAGAGCAATATGCAGGAAGGGTTTCGTAAAGTACCTCTTGCCTCCTACTTCGGTGCACCCCTGGTTTCCTGATCCAAAAGTAATCGATAGGCTCTTTGGAAGAATAGATCTCAAGACACACACGAGCACCATCAGTCCTGGTCGCACACTTAATAGAATTATCTCTTCGTATGAATCTGCCAATTGGTGCCATGAGCAATTTTAAAACTGATGAGTGAAAAAAATTGGGTGGCAGCCCGGGAAGGAACACCCAAACCGGTACGCAGGGAGGTTCAACTTCCTCATCAAAGTCTGGCGTCTAGGGGAACGGCCGATAAGGGACGCCATTCACTTCGCATGACTCCCGAGATAGTGCCTTGTTGAAGTCCAATTCATTTGACAAACAGATGAATACATGTCGTGGACTTTGCATGGCCGACACAACAGGAACACTGGATAGTCCCCATCGACAACGAATAAAGGCACGGATAGCATCTAGTGACGGCCGCTGTCGAAGGAATTTTAACACCAATGAGAAACGAAATGGCTATGCCGTTCGTTCCATCTCCTCCGTAGAGAACAGAAAGCATAACTCTTCGTCAATGAGTTTCGGCTGCCGGAAAGGGATCTCTATCTCTGGAAGCGATTGTGGCTTCTCCGAAACCAACTCAGCAAAGGACCTTAGATGACCTGTCGTGGGCGGCAGGGCCTCATCGGCTGCCATACAACGTAAGGGAGCAAAGAAAATAACAAAACCCTAGCGGAGCCCTTTTGTGTGAAGTTGCTTTTTAGAGTGACAACCAAAAAAAATCCTCAACAATGGTTACACCTTGCTTGTGGGTTGTCACGATCACCCTCAATTCGGTGAAATAGTCTCAATTTTGTCACGATCATCCACGACCTTCTCTTATTAGGTCAGTGTAGTCGACCGTCACCATGCTACACTTCATGTAATTCATTAGGTTCATGACCTTCAAGTACTTGACTACTTGCATAAGAAGTAGATGCAAATGTGGGTCTAGTGCCTAGTTGATCTCTTGGGATTTTGTTTAAGCAAACAAATCTTTAGCCACTTGGATTCACTTTATATGTATAGTCTGTCTGTAGAAACACCACATATAATGCTAGTGCCTAGTTGCTAACTTGCTCAAAGACTTGTGCAAGAAATATGGTTGATCTCTAAGACTCCCCTATCAAACTACAACTGCAGTATCTTTCTTTATTATAAAATCAAGCATCCAGCTGTAGAAATGAGATTAATTAAAGGAAAAAAGGAAAAAGAAATGCACAATCTCTAGACCAATTATATTGGAAAAGCTCCATTTCCAAATATGAGATTCAAAGCTCCCAGTGTCCCACCGAGACCAATATTTAATGGTACTACATACATAAATTTCAAAGCACATATATAGTCATCGACACAAATTCACCATAAAAAACACAAATAAGTAAAATGAAACAACAATGCACACAATGAATAACTAAAAGCCTAAACTTTCCCCAAATCTTCAAACCCTGAAAAATTTAAAACCAAACAAACTCTCAAATCCTAGGAATGCCGTAATTTAATTAACATCTAAATTTCTAATCAAATGAATAAATAAAACTACAGTATTTAATTAGGGCAGAGTGTACATTGAGAAGAGAAGGGTGTCATAGTGGAGATGGGTTTTCATGTACAGTGGGGCTGGGTGAGCAACAAGACAGAGTTCACGACGAGAGATAAACAGAAAAAAAGAGAGAAGTGATTCGGGCAAAGGGAAAGCGTGGGGGAGCAGAAGAGGGAGAGGAGATTTTGGACCGCATAGTAGACATAAACGACATCGTTGCACTTCAAATGGAGTAGCATCATTTCATGTAATGGCAGATTCACTACATTTTTATTAGAAGCAAAACGATGTCGCTTTGCAATTTTTTTTAAAAAAAAATGGTTAGAGTTCAAAGCCTATATAGACTTCGACTCCGACCATTTTTCCAACATAAACTCCGACTCTAAACTCCAAACTTCGAACTCCAACTATCAGACTTTATTGGAGTCAAGTATGGAGCAGGTGGTAGGCTGGAGTTAGAGTTACAGAGGAATTGCACAACCCTACCTCTCGCACATTTATTTATTGAATATAATTCATTAAATATTAATTCTTTTAGTTCATTTAGCTAAACTCATAAAGTTGTATTGATAAAGAAAAATTCTATTATTAAATCAGTATGTAGAGCACACCTAATAAAGTACTTATAATATGACATTATTTATATAATTTAAAAAATAAATTTAAAATTTGAATGTTATAAATTAAATTTTATCATTTAAGTATCGATAAATTACTTAAATAAACCAAGAGCAGAGAGTTCTAGGCAAAGAAATTCTGGTCATAAGAAAATTATAATTTATTAGATCACTATATATTATCTCTTTATCAAATAAGTAAAAAAGTATTCTAATTATTTGGATAAACATTAAATGCCATTTAAGATTAATAAAAGAAATAATAGAACGATAAATAATGCCTCGATCTGGTTGTATTACGTATTGATGCATGGAAACCCTCCAGAATACTCTGGTCGTTCCTGCACCAGCGTTTAATTAATCACTATATATGCAGCAGCAAGCATAAAACTGCATGCAACGTGGATGACTCTCCAACGTTTGTTTCCAAAGGACGGTACAGGACCTGTCCTTGGACATGAGACCAGTAATTTCCTCTTTGGTCCTCGTCATTGATTCCTTCTCCTTTTCCCTTTCAAATACACTGCTTTTTCCCATTATTTTATTTTCCTTTTCTGATCATTATATAATGTGGAATGTGCCCTCGGATTTCGAAGACCGATTCCCAGAACCACTATAGTTTTGAGAGACACGAACGGAGCAAAATAATACACATGCCCACACCTAATTAATTATTGTTTAAACCAAAAGGCTAATCGATCGTGACATAATATATATATATATATATATATAAATTTATATATATATATGCTCAAGTGCTTGAACGTACGTACGCGTGTTCTCGATGCATATTTTTAATTTTCGGATTGTTTAGACTTTGGGTACTTGCAACTTTATATATTATTATTATATATAGCTAATAAACTTTTTTTGGTTGATCTTTTTCTCTTTTTGTGAATAGGTAATTAAGCAATTATATAAGCATGCGTATGGAGCGTCCAGGTGTCCCAGAATCAATTCGATGATCCCCTTTTTAGGTAAAAGAAATAAATTAGGAGAAAAGATGAATATATAATGCATAAAAAAGATACTTAGTTTGATGGGAAAAAAAAGAAACCCTAATGGAAGACATGCATATTCTGAAATGTATGGTCTGAGGTGGTTTTGTTGTACAAGCCAGGACATGAATAATTGCCCACATGCATGGGATGAATAATTAATATATGTTAGGCAAGAGAGCACAAACTAGCTAGCTGTATATATATATATATATATATATATATATATATATGGGGTATTGGGTCGTCATCATGTAGCTAGTAGTAATAAAAAAATATATTTAGGTTTATTAAAGTGTGATTTGATTCTAATGAAATGATCATTGTGCCATGAAATGACGATCTGATCATTATTCTAATCAAAAGTTTTCTTGTATGTGTTGTCCTTTTCTTTTATTAACTTTAATGATCACATGCATGCAATATTGCTTGAATATCTACATTAGCTTATTATATTTTTCAGTCATTATGGGTGCTGCATGGTCCACTATCTGCATGTTAATGACCTAATAATTAATAATATTTTGCATTGGAATGCTGATCAGGATTGTGGGTAAAGAAACAGGTGATAATTGTATGATCCTAATTGCTTTAATTAATTTCCATGGGGAATTTGGAAAACACTTGCTCATTTTCCATGCATGCTTATTCTAAGATTTTTTTTTTCCCCTTCTGCTAACTAGCTGGTGCGTGCGGGGTACTACAACTGCATGCTTTCGTGTATTGAACGACAAAAGGTCATGAGGCTACAATGAGAGAAAGACATGAGGTGAAAGAAAGCAAGGGATTTTGACTGTTCTTGTTCTTTTGTTCTTCGTTCTGCAAGTGGGAACGCCCACGGATTTGTTGTTGTCATTTAATTAGCTGTGGCGCCATTCATTAACTTGTCTCTTTGCTGATATCTATTTTCTTTTTCTCTGTAATTAGTTTTTCTTCTTAATTTATTATTGTTATTATTATTGGAATGAAAAATTTTACTAATTAAGCAGTTTTATATCATATATCTGTTGAAAAAATAAATAAATAAAAAAGTTTTTTTACTGAATAGGTGTGTGAGTTTTGGTTTGATCAACTTTAAACAATGCAAGAAAAAGTAGCGTCCTTGAATTAATTAAGTCAAAGTTTGCTCAGCTAGCTAGGGGGTAAACAAAACAAACAAGCTAGGACAAAAAAGGAAAGAAGATCGAAATAAGTACTTACTGCTGATGGTCATCATGGCCGTACGTAACAATTAATTAGGATAAAAGAAAAAGAAAATTAGGTCGGAAAAAAGACGTACGAAGAGTGCAGGATGGTGGAGGCGGGCGGGAGATCGAGATGCATGCATATGCACGCATGGTTAATTCTTTTAAATCACGTTTTTGCTATTTTTATGGTTTTTTTTTAATTTTTTCTTTCAAGAATTGAAAAAGAGTAATAAAACCTTTTTGTAGAAATTAATATGGAAATTATGGTGATAAATTTCAACAACAAATCTATATGGGGATTTGCTTTCTTAAACAAAAGATAAATAATAATATATATTCTCTTCATCAATATTGTTTTAAGTTTTTAATTAACCATGCACCGTCCATTTACTATTTGCAAATGTACGTAATATATTACGTGGTACTCCCGTCTCCATGTATAGAAATTCGAGAATCGAGATATCTGAATGATGACAAGACAGTCACGCATTTCAATGATAATATCAAGTATGTACATGTAATAGTGTGCAATGAACAACGAATTAGATAGTTTAAGTAAATAGACTAAATATCAGAATTGTTTAATACAAATTTACATAAGTAAAACGTTTAAAAAAAAAGAGTTCTACAATTATCCTAAAAAATATAATACAAAGTCCAAATACATAAACGAGTGATCCCATATCACTCATCTGGCGGAGCCGAATCCTCAGGCTCAACCTCAGCATCATCTGCATCAAAATCTGCGATACCATAAAACGATACTGTAGGTAAGTAATAATCCAAACAATCATCGAGAATAAAAATGCATTAATGCAACCAACAATTATGCATGAATATGATGAAATATGCATTAGACCCAAAACAACATTTTCCCTGAAAATGAATATTTTACAATGCACGCCAAAATCCCATTTTTAGCCCGAAATATTTCCATAAACATTTTCCAGCTATTTTCCCAGAAAATAGCCCAAATCAATAATCCACTATTTTTCTAGAAAATGGCCCAATATCCATTTTAACCGTATGCACCATGATCTCCCCTAGAGATCATCCGCACACCCTGACTCTCTTCGTTACACCATGGGTAACGACCGAGCGAGTGACTTCGTAACGAGCGATGGCCAGTTCGGCACCCAACGCGTTCGTGGCCAAGCATCCTCTAACCTCCGCCAGCAGAGGGGCCATGGAGCCAGCACGAGAGCATTACCATCCTGTCCGATCCCGTTATTACCCAACGACAACCCAGGGGACGTCACTCAGTATATTCCGCTCCCGAGTGACTAGAAGAGCTCCACTGAGATAATGCCCCATCTTGGCTTGGGGTCGTGATACACATGCACTCAAAAACCATTTCTCACATGAAAACCTAGTTTTCAAATATATACATGAACATGTATGCAATCATGCGAAAATCCAGTTTTCATTTACAAACACGAACATGCGTGCAAATATGCAATGTACATGATACGACACAATATCCAACATCCAATAGATCACAACATAGACCAGTTACACAACAACTTCATCCTCTAATCCAACCGACTCCCTTACTCCTCGGACTCAGTCCGGCACAATCAACCAAATCACAGTAAAAATAGTTAGTGCAAAAATACATTTAAATCACGAAAGTTCTTTGGGAAAATACTTACAGTGCTATAATATAATTTTTGAAAGATCACGGAGGTACTAGAAGTTGCGGCACACCAACGTAACAGTGCAAAATACACTATGGTCGTGGGTCTCAAAATGCTAGATTTTGAACGGAAACAAACGAAAACTTGAGATTACTAGGAAATAGCTTAGGGATGTCGGTAAAACTAATGGTGGTAGTGGGTGGTGGCGTAGGCGACGGTTGAAGTCCAAAAAGCCCAAAATTGAAATGGAGATAGATGGGCTTCACTGGTGGTAGATCGAAGTTGAGGATGGGTGGGTTAGGTAGCTGGGGTGTAGCCAGTGATGTGGTAAAGAGGTGGTGGCCAATGGCAGCACGACGGCGGCGCGCGAGCACAAAGGGTGTCGCGGCTTGAAACTGTGCGTGGGGGCTCACGACGACGCAAGAGGAGCTGGAAACGGAGGGGAGTGGTCGCCGGCCAGTGGGGAAGAGGTTAGGAGGGGTGGTGACGGCCACGACAGCGCACAACGACACTGGGTGGAGGACGACGCACGGACGGGGAGAGAGAGAGAGAGAGGGAATTCGTGCGCGGGAGGAGAGAGAGAGGACAAAAAAAAGAAGAAAAGAAAAAGAGGAAAAATAAAAAGAAAAAGTGAGGGAAAGAAATGAGATCCAATCCTCACATCTTGGGTCACACAAATAATCCAACAAAAAAGATTTCAAAATAGCAAGTTAAATAAAATAATTTAAACGTAGTGATTAAATGAAAATAAAATAATTAAACCCAACAATAAACTAATTTAAAATAAAGAGCGGGCAATTTAAATGCATAACAATAATTAATATTAAGAAAGCATATCAAAATAATTTTTCACAAATTAAAAATCATAAAAAAATAAACTAAAGAAAAATCCAATAAATTTAAAATAAGAGAACCAACATTTAAATTAATTAAAATAACCATTCAATTAAAAATACACTAAAATACGAGGTGTTACATCCTCCCCCTTAAATAAAATTTCGTCCTCGAAATTGGCAAGGTCAAACATTAAAACTAGGGCAGGAATAAGATTCGACTAATAGCAGACTTAAGAAACATATCGCCAGGGTCAATCAAACAAATATAGATATTGCTCCCTCATGTCGACTTCTCTCTCCCAAGAGAAATCTTGAGCCAACGAATCTCCCCATGACACTTTCACCAAAGATATCGTCTTAGACCTTAACCTTTGCTCTTTCCAATCCACAATCTGCGTTAGGGCAACTTCATAAGTAAGGTCAGGCTGAAGTTGTTGAATGTGTTCTGGGTCGACAAAATGCAGTTCTTGTTGTCCAAAACTCTTTTTCAACGATGACACATGGAACACATTATGAGCTTCCCTAAAATAGTCCGGCAATGCAACTCTATAAGCAACAAGCCCAACCTTCTCCACAATCTAAAAAGGGCCAACATACCTCAGACTAAGTTTTCCCTTCTTACCAAAGCGCTTTACGCCTTTCATAGGAGAGACTTTAAGGTAAAACCAATCATCTACCTCAAAAGATAAGTCTCTTCTCCTCGTATCTACATAACTCTTCTTACGACTTTGTGCTTTCGCCATTTTAGTCCTTATAACCCTAACTTGATCTTTCATTTCTTGAATTATCTCAGGCCCAATTAATTTACTCTTGCCAACTTCATTCCAACAAAAAGGTGATCTACACTTTATTCCATACAAAGCTTCATACGGGGCCATCTGAATTGAGGCATGAAAACTGTTATTATAAGCAAACTCTATTAGCAGCAGATGATTTTCCCAGCTCTCCTCTGAAATTCCATGACACAAGCCAGCAACATATCCTCAAGAGTTTGAATAGTGCGCTCTAATTGACCATCAGTTTGAGGATGATATGCAGTACTAAACTTCAACTTAGTGCCTAAAGCAACATGCAAACTCTTCCAAAAATGGGACTTAAACCGTGGGTCCCAATCCGACACGATACTCTTGGGTACTCCGTGCAAATGCACTATCTCTTTGACATACAACCGAGTCAGCTTTCCCAAAGAGTTGATATTATTGATAGGCAAGAAATGAGCACACTTGGCCAACCAATCAACAATCACCCAAACCAAGTTCTTTCCACTAGGAGTCCTCGGAAAACACAATAATTAATAGCTTCATTCAGATTAGATAATCTGAACTAACCTCAATCGACTCCTACGGTATAACTTCCAAACCATCGTTGTATACTACACTTAGGTAACCTAATGGCCACTTCCAAAGTTAACCACCAATAACATAATTGGTACAACTGAGTGATTAATCTCCAACTACAAGTATCGTCTCAAAAATTCAAGTTACCACTAATTCCTCAAAATTAGCACAAAATTTGAACTCCTAATTACAACCAAAAGATCACGCTCCTGGTGCGCACTCTGATAATTCGCCACATGCATAAAATTTGTCCTCATAAAAAAAAGACACCATAGAGTACAAGGTGGCTCCATTCCTACTAACCAGAAAACTTTTACCTCATTTTGGTAGAAAATACTCTCTTTCCCAAAACCATGAGTTATCACTCATATTCCTCAATTAACTCCCGCTGCCTTGATCAAAATTAATATTCTACAAAATACATCTATTATCATAGACAGAAAATCAATATCAATCAACCTAAGCATCCCAAATTGAAAACAAGTAACATCACCCCAAAATACACCCATCTCATTTAAGATAAGGAACATACCCTAAAATGCTCGAATCCAACCCAGCCAACCAATAAGAGCGCCTATAAACTTCTACCCAACAACCTAAACCCAAAAGCTCGTCTCCTTAATTCTGAATATCATCTAATCTAGCAGTGACTAAACTCACTACGAACTACCATTGACTTCACCAAAAGCCATTGCAAAGCACCCATGGATCCTAATGCTTTATTAACTCACATACTTGATCATATTATCCACCGTTGATGCCTAAGCTTCAACTTCCAAGATCTTATCATACACCATACATGACGACCCATCAATCTTTCCTAGGTAACCTCAAGTCACAATTAATTCCAGTAGATAATCACAACAATTATTGCCAACCAACATTCCATTGAGTAAGCCGCTTCGACTGCACACTCCGATCGACTCACCAAAAAAACTCCAAGTCAAAATCTCTTGAATTTAATAGTATCGTGTCGACTCCTCTTCAACAACTACCAAAGCCACTTCCTCCAAACCAAAATGAGACTAGGACTTGTACTCTTTGAAATCTATACACACTCACAACTATTACGCGTTGATCTCACGCACCCTTAGCCAAAACCAAAAAGCCTCCAAACATGCAAGTGATCCATCATTACCATTGCCATGATCTGGACCTAGATTCTCAAAATCAACAAGAATTATTTCCTAAATCTACACCATCTATTATCCTTAAAATTGATATGAATCAAATCCTAAACTTGCCACTACAACCTCGAGTTAAAAAAAAAAAATCATTTTTCGAACTAGATCGATATCTTTCAATCCTAAGAAAATACACGAACTCGATCATTACCTTCCATCTCCAAAGAAATATTCTCCTTGAAAGTTCCTTTATCAATAGCTCAACTCTGATCAACCCCATTTTAATGGTTACAGTCTAATCAGTCTCCAAAATAATTCACACTAGCACACCAAGCATGTGGAACTAAAAACTCCAATCTCATTATAAATAGTTCATCAAGTCTGCAATTCTAAAATCTTAAACTATATTACAACTCACTTTCCGAAATATGTAAAATCAATGAACTTATATACAATAATAAAACAATCTCCTTAAAAAAACTTGTAGTTTCTAAAGCCCCAAATGATACCAAATTGCTTATCCAAGTTGACAAAATCTAAAACTTCTAATTTTAGTAATCCCTCAAATGCTTGTTGAACTTACCACCTCAAATCTCATAAACTTATTTCCTAAAAACTATAGGGTCTCAAACCTTAGATGAATTCTCATAAATCTAACCTTGAAGTTCGTTGAATTTACAACCTCCTACTCCATAGACTCATTACATAAATTCTACGGAACCTATGACCTTAATTAACCTAAGCGATTTAAAGCTATTCCCCTCCTCAGTTGCGACTTGAGTTCCTACTCCATAGAGTTCACCCAGATTATGTCGTTCGAGCCTCAATATTAAAACAAACCAATTGTCAAGAGTTCAGGCCTACTACACTAAATGTTCAAGCCTAACAATAACATTCACGGTCGTACCATCTTCCTGCCATAACACAATCCTTAACCCACTTTTCAACTCCGAAAAAAACAAACAAAATAAAACAAAATAAAGTAAAATAAAATTCCATAAATAAAATAACATACGACAAAATGAAAAAACAAATGAAGTAGTACACAATAAAATAATTAAAACAAATAAAATAACCTACCATAAAATAAAATAACATACAATAAAATAAATAAACAAACAAAGTAGTATACAATAAAATAAATAAAACCAATAAAAACAACATACCTTAAATTAAATAATTTCAATTTACAAACTTTTCAAAAAAATTCTGGTTCTTTCACCTAGGGGATATATCATTTTACACAGAGCCGAACTGCTCTGATATCACCTGCGGCGCCCCCGACCCCCATATACGAAACCTGAGAATCGAGACACCCCAAAAAATGACAATACGGTCACGCATCCCAACGATAGTGCCAAGTGTGTGTACATGCAACAGTGTACAATGAACAACGCAGCGGATAGTTTAAGTAAGTAGACTAAGTACTAGAATTGTTTTAATACAAATTTACATAAGTAAAACGTTTAAAAAAAAGAGTTATACAGTTATCCTGAAAAATATAATACAAAATCCAATACATAACGAGTAATCCCATATCACTCATCTGGCGTAGCCGAATCCTCAGGCTTAACCTCAGTATCATCTGCATCAAAATCTACGATACCATAAAACGGTACCGCAGGTAAGTAATAATCCAAACAACTCTTGAGAATAAAAATGCATTAATGCAACCAACAATTATGCATGAATATGATGAAATATGCATTAGACTCAAAACAACATTTTTTCTGAAAATGAATATTTTCCAACGCACGCCAAAATCCCATTTTTGGCCCGAAATATTTCCATAAACATTTTCCCGCCATTTTCCCAAAAAATAACCCAAATCAATAATCCATCATTTTTCCAGAAAATGGCCCAATATCCATTTTAACCGTATGCACCATGATCTCCCATCGGGATCGTCCGCACACCTTGACTCCCTTCGTCACACCCACGGGTAACGACCGTGCGAGTGACTTCATAACGAGCGATGCCCAGTTCCACGCCCAGTGTGTCCGTGGCCAAGCATCCTCTAACCCTCACTGGCAGAAGGGCCACAGAGTCGGCACGAGATCATTACCATCTCGTCCGATCCCTTTGTCCCCAGTGACAATCTAGGGGACGTCACTCAGTATATTTCACTCTCAAATGACCAGAATAGCTCCACCGAGATAATGCCTCATCTCGGCTTGGGGTCGTGATACACACGTGTAACACCCCGTATTTTAGTGTATTTTTTTGAAGTAATATTTTTATTTTATTCAAAATTATTCTCTTGTTTTAAAATTATTGGATTTAATTGGATTATTTTTAGGATTTTTTAATTGGTGAAAATTAATTTTTTATGTGCTTTCTTAATATTTATTTTATTGTTTATGCATTTAAATTTTTTAATATTTAAATTAATTACCGTGGGATTTAATTATTTCAATTTGACTTTACCATTACGTTTAAATTATTTTATTTAACTTGTGGTTTTAAAAATCGCCGTTGGATCATTTTTGTGACCCAAGTTATGAGGATTGGACCTCATTTCTTTTCCCTCTTTTTCTTTCCTCTCCTTTTCTTTTTCTTTTCTTTCTTTTTCTTCCTTATTTCTCCCTCCCCTGCGCGACGCCCTCTCCCTCTCCCTCTCCCTGCCCGTTTCCTTTCTCACCACCCAGCGCCGCCGTCCGCCGGCGGTGGTCGACACCGCCCAGCCCTAGATTCCCCAGCCGCCGGCGTCCTACCCCACCATCACCTCCGTTCGTGCCGCCGTTACCCCACGAAGCCCACAAAGACGCCGGCACATTCCGTTCCAGCGCCGCCGTCGCGCCACCATTGGCCACCATCTTCCTACCACTTCATCCCGCCTCTTGGCAACCCATTGGACCCAACCCCAGCTCCGATCCGTCACCGGTGAACCACCATCCATTTCCGATTTGCATTTTGGCCTAAAACCGCCCTTGCGCCGCCACCCACGGCAAACCACCACCACCACTAGCTTCACCGACCTCCCTAGGCCCTACCCTATCAATCTTGGGTCTTCGTTTGTCCTCGTTGAAAGTTGGTATTGTGACCCACGGCCACAGTGTATTTTACACTGTGGTGTTGCTCAAACGTCGCTTTTTCAACTTCGTGATCCTCGGAAAATTATTATATTGCACTGTAAGTATTTCTCCAAAGAACTTTCGTAATTTAAATGTATTTTTGCACTAACCCATTTCACTGTATTTTTTGGCATGCCGGACTGAGTCCGAGGAGTTCGGGGGTCGGATGGATTTGTGATTGGAGTTGTTTGGTTGGATTTGATTGGATTGGTAATTGTTGGTTTGGATATTGTGTTGGTACATGTGCATTTCATTATTTCATGCATGATCATGTTTGTAAAAGAAAACTGGGTTTTCGTGTATTGCATTCATGTTCATGTGCTTTGAAAAGCTGATTTTATGTGAGAATATTTTTGGTGCGTGTGTATCACGACCCCAAGCCGAGATGGGGCATTAACTCGGTGGAGCTCCTCTGGTTACTCGGGAGCGGAATATACTGAGTAACGTCCCCTGGATTGTCGCCGGGCGACAATGGGATCGGACGAGATGGTCTCGTGCCGACTCCGTGGTCCTTCTGCTGGCGGGGACTAGAGGATGTCTGGCCACGTACGCGCTGGGCGCGGAACTGGGCATCGCTCGTTGCGTAGTGTGGGTGCTTGGCCATGTACGCGCTGGGCGCGGAACTGAGCACCGCTGCGAAGCCAGGACGTGCGGATGGTCCATAGGGGAGGACCATGGTGCATATGGAAATAATGCATGGTGCATTTGGAATTAATGCACTATTTTCTGGGAAAATAGTGCGAGTTGATTTTTGGGTAAATCATTTTCTGGGAAAATGTTTTACGGATTTTGGCCAAAATGGGATTTTGGTGTGTGTTGGAAATTATCATTTTCGGAAAAATGATGTTTTGTGGAAAAATGCATATTTTTCATGTGCATGCATGTTAGTTGCATTTAATGCATTTTATATTACGTTTTTTTGGGTTATACTTACCTGCGAGACCATTTTGTGGTCGCAGATTTTGATGCTGATGAGGAGGAGGAGGGCGAGCCTGAGGAGACGGCTCCGCCTGAGGAGTGATCTGGGATCACTCGTTTGTTTATTTAAACTATTGTAAATTATTTTATGGATGACTGTATAACTGCTATTTAAATCTTTACTGATGTTTGATTGTAATAAATTCTGGTACTTAGTTGACTATCCGCTGCGTTATTTTATTTGTACACTGTTGCATGTACACACACTGGCACTTCGTTGGGATGTGTGACCGTGTTGTCACCATCCTGCGTCTCGATCCCTGTGTATTTATATAAGGGGGATTGGGGGCGCCACAGGTGGTATCAGAGCAGTTCGGCTCTGGGTAAAACCACATGTCCTTAGGATAGTACCAGAAAATTATTTTTATTATTATTTTAAAAAAAAATTTTTTTAAGTGATGTAAGTTAAGTTATTTATTTTATATTATGAGTTTGTTGCTATGTCATTTTATGTTAATTGATGTTATTTAAATTATTTTATTTATCGCTTTAATTATTGTTTATTTTTGGTTGAGTATAAATTATCTGGATTTAAGCGGGGTTGGAGAATGTTCTATGACAGGATTATGGTGAGACCAAGAAGGCAAGCTGAGGTGCCTGAAGATGAGTTACCTAGAGGTGATGGAAATTATGCTATGGCAAGAGCATTAAATAGAATGACAGAATTTCTTCAACAGAATTTCCGACCGCCGCAGGGAGATTCAAGTAGAGGAGCCCAAGTGGGGTGTCCCTATGAGCGCTTCCTAACGCATAGGACCCCTGCCTTCACTGGGGAGGAGGACCCAATGCGAGCTAGGAGGTGGATTCAAGATTTGGAAAGAACATTTGAAGTTTGTGGATGCACGGAGGCTCAGATGGTATTATATGGAAGTTATATGCTGCAAGGTGAAGCGGCAAATTGGTGGGAGACCAAGCGGACATTATTAGAAATGGAGTTGGGTTCCTTGGCTGCTGTGTCTTGGCAGCGTTTCAAGAAAGAGTTGATGACCGGTTCTTTCCTGCTTCAGTGAGAAGGCAAAAGGCTCGGGAGTTCAATAATTTGGTCCAAGGTGGCATGACTGTGAGCAATATGCAAGAAATTTATGGAGCTTGGACGGTTCGCTCCTCACCTCATTACTACGGAGGAGTTGCGGGTCGAGCGCTTCCTGGAGGGTTTGCGCCATGAGGTACGTAAACAAGTGGCCTGCCTTCGGATTAAGGACTTTCAAGAGTTAGTGGATTTAGCCAGCATTGCAGAACGGGAAAACAGTTTTGGAGCAGGTTCCCCTCCGGGTCAGAAAAGGCGGAGTTACTTGGCGAAGGGAGTAGTTCTGGGTCGCCTCATAAGTTCGTGCAAAGGACTAGTGCCCGTCCGCAGACGACCACCGGTGTTCGTGCTGGAGGTCGAGCTCCAGTTTGTAACAGGTGCAATAGAGCCCATGAGGGTGTGCGGCCAGAGAGGAATTCAGTGTTTTAGATGTGGCCAGCCGGGTCACTTTGCTCGGGAGTGTCCTGGTCAAGTTCAAGGAGGGCAAGGAGCGCGAGGAGGTCGACGAGGTGGAAGGGGCAACCAGAGACAGTTGGTACAAGCTCGGGTTTATGCAGTGACCCCTGGTGATGTGGATTACGGAGCTCCAGAGACCCACGATGCTGGGGTTATTACTGGTATGCATTTAATTATTTTAATTTGATTTAATGTTTGATATGGTTGGATTATTTGGATTGTCTGGTGGATGTGTTTGCTTCAGGTAGAGTTCGCCTATATGATTTCTATGCATGTACTTTGTTTGATTCGGGGCGTCTCGATCTTTTGTGTCTGCCACTTTTGCACGGATGTGTAATCTGGTCACGGAGCCTTTATCGCAACTCTAGTAGTGGCACTTCCAAATGGTGAGATGGTGTGGTGCTCTAAAGTTGCTTTGGGCTGTCCTTTGGATTTTGGAGGGAGGACACTGGATGCAGATTTGATTGTATTCAAGTTGCTGGGATTTGATATAATTTTGGGAATGGACTGGCTATATCGATATTCAGCAAATATTGATTGTAGAAGTCGGGTAATTGGTTTTCAACTCTCGGATGATGATTATTGGAATTCGCGGGAAGTAAGTTGAAGGCAAAACCAACAATTATATCAGCAATTCAAGCTAGGAGAGATATAGCTCGTGGAGCAGATGCTTTTTTGGTCCAAGTTGAGTCTACGCCATCTGAGAAGAAGTCGTTAGTAGATATTCCAGTTGTGGGCGAGTTTCCTGATGTGTTTGTAGATGATTTGCCCGGATTGCCTCCCGTTCGCGATATGGAATTTGTTATTGATTTGGAACCTGGTGCGGCTCCTGTGCATAAAGCACCTTATCGCATGGCACCGGCTGAATTAAAAGAGTTGAAGACTCAATTGCAAGAACTGGTCGACAAGGGATTTATTCAGCCTAGTACTTCACCGTGGGGAGCGCCCGTGTTGTTTGTCAAGAAGAAAGATGGTACTCTCGAATGTGTATAGATTATCGGGAGCTTAACAAAGTGACTATTAAGAACAAGTATCCTCTACAAGAATTGATGATTTGTTTGACCAACTTCAGGGAGCGGCTATCTTTTCGAAGATTGATTTGAGGTCAGGGTACTATCAGTTGAGAATAAGAGATAAGGACGTGCCCAAGACTGCTTTCAGGACGAGGTATGGGCATTATGAATTTAAGGTGATGTCTTTTGGGTTAGCTAATGCCCCTGCTGCTTTTATGGATTTAATGAATAGGGTGTTTCGGCCTTTCTTGGATTCTTTTGTGGTGGTGTTTCTCGACGACATTTTGATTTATTCTCGAGATTTGGAAGAGCATGCTTGTCACCTTCGTCTGGCACTTGGGAAATTAAGAGAACATCAATTGTACGCTAAGTTGAGCAAGTGTGAATTCTGGTTAGAAGAAGTTAAGTTTCTTGGACATGTGATTTCTCAAGAAGGGGTGGCTGTAGATCCTAGTAAAGTAGAAGCTGTTTTGTCGTGGCCTCGCCCTTCGACAGTTCGTGAGATACGAAGTTTCTTGGGACTTGCCGGTTACTATCGAAGATTTGTGGAAGGTTTTTCTCGACTATCAGGACCTCTCACTGCCTTGACTAGGAAGAATACTGAGTTTGTATGGTCTGACAAATGTGAGAGAAGTTTTCAAGAGTTGAAGAGAAGATTGACAACGGCACCTATTTTGGCACTTCCGGAGCCAACAAGCCATTTGTGATTTTTAGTGATGCATCCAAATTCGGGTTGGGATGCGTTCTTATGCAGAGAGACGGGTTGTTGCTTATGCATCTCGTCAGCTGAAGATTCATGAAAGGAATTATCCACGCATGATTTGGAGTTGGCGGCAATAGTTTTTTGCGCTTAAGATTTGGCGGCATTATCTGTATGGCGAAGCTATGAAGTTTATACTGATCACAAGAGCTTGAAGCATCTGTTTACTCAGAAGAATCTAAACATGAGGCAGAGACGGTGGTTAGAGCTAATTAGCGACTATCAGTGTGAAATCAAGTATCATCCAGGAAAGGCAAATTTAGTCGCTGATGCCTTGAGTAGGAAGTCACAACAAGTGGATGAAGCGGAATCATCAGATGTGGACTCTCTCCTTTGCGGAATGAGGAGACTTCTTATCGAGAGTTCACAGCAAGAAGAATTATTATCTTCAGTCTTGGATGTCGAGTAATAGATTTTGAAGAATTAAAGACTCTTCAAAGAAAGGACCCTAATTTGTTCGCTATCAGGAAAAGAGTCAGAAAGTCTAGATGACCTTTGCATTACAGCTTGGATAAGGATGGCATTCTTCGGTTTCGGGATCGTAGAGTGATTCCCGAGATTCTGAATTTAAAGAGAGCGGATTTTAGCAGAAGCTCATGCGGCTCCTTATTCGGTTCATCTAGGAAGCACGAAGATGTATAGAGATTTGAAGAAGAATTTCTGGTGGGAAGGAATGAAATTGGACATCGCTTTGTTTATTGAGAAATGTGACACATGCCACAGGTGGAAGGCTGAGCATCCAGAGACCTGCTGGTAGACTCCAACCTCTCCCTATTCCGGAGTGGAAGTGGGATGATATTTCTATGGATTTTGTGGTAGGGTTGCCGAGGACTCCTAGTGGGAAGAATCCATTTGGGTGATTGTGGATCGGTTGACCAAGAGTGTCCATTTCTTGCCTGTTAATAATACTGACTCTTGGGTAAGTTGACTCGGTTATATGTCAAGGAGATAGTGCGTTTGCATGGAATACCCAAGAGTATCGTGTCAGATCGGGACTCGCGATTCACGTCCCATTTCTAGAAGAGTTTGCAGGCAGCATTAGGCACTAATTGAAGTTTTGTTCGGCGTATCACCCTAAACGGACGGCCAAGTCAGAGCGTACTATTCAGACTCTGGAGGATATGTTGCGGTCTTGTGTCATGGAATTCAAGGAAGTTGGGAGAATCACTTACCGCTTTTGAGTTCTCTTATAATAACAGTTTTTCATTCCTCCATTCAGATGGCCCGTATGAAGCTTTATATGGACGGAAGTGCAGATCGCTTTATGTTGAGATGAACTTGGCGAGAACAAATTGCTTGGGCCTGAGATAATCAAGAAATGAAGGATCAAGTTCAGTTTAATCAGGACGAAGATGGCTGAAGCGCAAAGTCGCCAGAAAAGTTACGCAGATACAAGAAGAAGAGACTTATTCTTTTGAAGAAGGTGATTGGGTTTAATCTTAAAGTCTCTCCTATGAAAGGCGTTAAGCGCTTTGGTAAGAAGGAAAGCTTAGTCCAAGATATGTTGGCCCTTTTCAGATCGTAGAGAAGGTTGGGCTTGTTGCTTATGAGTTGACTTGCCAGATTATTTTGGGGATGTTCATGATGTGTTTCATGTGTCCTCATTGAAGAAGAGTTTTGGACAGCAAGAGCCACGTTTTGTGGATCCCGAACACATTCAACTGCGGCCCAACCTTACTTATGAAGTTGCCCCGACCCAGATCGTGGATTGGAAAGAGCAAGAGTTAAGATCCAAGGTAATACTATGGTGAAAGAGTCATGGGGTGATCCGTTGGCTCGAGATTTCTCTTTGGAGAGAGAAGCCGACATGAGGGAAGCAATATCCGTACTTGTTGATTGATTTTGACGGTATGTCTAAGTATTCTCTTGGTTGAATCTTGTCGCTCTTGGTTAATATTTGACCTTACTAATTTCGTGGACGAAATTTTTTTTAAAGGGGGGAGGATGTAACACCCGTATTTTAGTGTATTTTTATTGAAGTAATATTTTTATTTTATTCAAAAATTATTCTCTTGTTTTAAATTATTGGATTTTAATTGGATTATTTTTAGGATTTTTAATTGGTGAAAATTAATTTTTATGTGCTTTCTTAATATTTATTTATTGTTGTGCATTTAAATTATTTTTCATATTTAATTAATTACTATGGGATTTAATTATTTCAATTTGAATTTACCATTAAGTTTAAATTATTTTATTTAACTTGTGGTTTTAAAATCATCGCCGTTGGATCATTTTTTGTGACCAAGTTATGAGGATTGGACCTCATTTCTTTTCCCTCCATTTTTTCTTCATCTCCTTTTCTTTTCTTTTCTTTCTTTTCTTTTTTTTTCTTCTTCCTTATTTCTCCCTCCCCGTGCGGCGGACCAGGCTCTCTCTCTTCCTCTCTCCCCGCGTCCATTCCTTCTTCACCACCCAGCGCGCGTGCGTCGGCGGTGGTCGACACCGCCCATGTAGCATTACCACTTGGCATGCATGTTGTAATTTTTTTTTAAAAGGATTGAATTAAAAAAAAATCTAAAATAACAAAAATTATATTTAAAATACATCTTGTTCTCTAAAATATATCATCAAAACCAATTTTCTTATTTAACCTAATGACTTTTACAAATTATCACTTTTGATATTTGCAATATTTCTCCATATACAATGTCATATATATAATTATGTATATACAATGTCATATAATTATGTCTTACACACACAAAATAAAAATTGATAAGTCAAACAAAAATTAAAAACAATATATAAAAAATGAGATTATATTATGAGAATATTAAAAAAGTATATATACTTTTTTTTTTTCTATCTAGCACATTTGCAATATCTTTATATCTTTCAATATTTTAATATTCCCTATTAATGTGATTGTAATATATAGGTCTAATATCCACACTCTAAATGATAGAAATAACCTATATGAAAAAATGAAAATCAGAAAATGAAAACAAAATGAGTGTATTAAGAGTTTTTCTTCACACACTTAGCTTTTTAAACAATGATATTGTAGGATGCCACTATAGAAGTAAATAGTAAAAATTGTGAAAGAGTTATAAAATAATTGTGAGAGAGTTGTAAATTTATCATTTTTCTAATTTTATGTGTTTACACTATACATTGCCCCAACCAAAACTTATGCATTAATGTTCGTTCAAAGATGTGAATATATATATATATATATATATATATATAAGTCACTACAAGAAATTTGACTTTTAGGGACGAAATTTGTTAGGGATGAATTTAATTTCGTCCCTAAAAGTCATTTTTGGAGACGAAATTTTCAAAAATGCCTGAGCTACGAAATTCGTTCGAACGAAAAACTATCCATTTGAACAAGATATTTTGTGACAAACAAAATCGTCTCATAAAAAGAAAACCATTCGAACAGAATAAAATAGATTCGAACATAGAATTAATATCCATTCGAATAGTATATAATCTGTTCGAATAATAATATTGACCGGGAAATTAATTTATTTTTCCGCGAAAAGTTAATAACCGTTCGAACTTAAATTTATTTGTTCGAACGGAAATTTTTTCAATTAGTTTTTTTATTAGTATGGCTTTGTGCGTATATTTTTCCCATTAATTTGTTATCATTTTCAAAATATAAAAATGTGTATATATTATATATTATGATTTGCAGTGAGTTAAAATATTTATAAATTCATAAATTATTTTTATGTAATTAACTTCAAAACTTTATAATGATTTCTTTTATGTTAAATTTATATAAATATAACTTCAAATATAGTATCATTTTTTATATTATTATGAAAGGCAAGTAAAATGAAAAAAATAAACCAAGTAGTAAACACAAAAAATAAAAACCATACATTAATTACATCTCAAATATATAATGTTCAATACAACATAAAAAAGAAAAATAATAACTAAAACGATCATTGGGTCCTTAGTCGATCAACATCCTCTTGCAACATTTTAATAGATCATTCCAGATCCCTAAACTTCTCCATGATGGGCTCAACGAACTCTACAAATAGAGCTCGTACCTGATCCAAAGTAGCCCCAGAGCATCACTACTAGAAGCTGCATCTGTGGGAGGATGACTAGGTTGTTCTGGTGCAGCCTTCCGCAAGTGCCCTTGCTCTTGCTGAATGTGATCTTGTTAAGGGGCCCATCTGTGGCGACCTCCGCTCAGTGGCAGACACTGTAACCCCGATCGGAGTAGGAGGTTAGATATCAGTAGTGCAAAGGGTAGACTACCTCCACTGGAAAATCGTGACTTCGATCGAATGCGAAGAAATAAATACAATGCCAGATCAATGGGATCCCCCGTGCTATCCGTAGCAAAAATCTGGTTCGATCGATCCCGAAATCAATCTTGTGTTTTTTCGGATCGATATTATAGCCAACAATCAAATTAAGCGTTCTAAAAAATACTATACAATCGACCTATTGGATCACCTTGCTCCCATTATATGGAGGAGCCGATGGGTCTAGCACTAGCTGACGCACCTGATCGTCTGTGAGACCATCATCAGGTAGACCCTCATCTTCACTACCATCCGAACTAGTATCCGAATCGACATTCGGGGCTAGCGTGGAGGATGCAGCCGGTGTGTCGGAATCAAATGGTGCAGCCGCTGGTCCCGTGTAGCAGCTACAGGATATGTGTCGGCCACGCGGGGATGTCAAGGAACTCAGCAATAATGCGGGGAGAGAAAGTAATACTCACTCCCCGGACCGATAGGGTGTAGAACAGAGCATCAGCACTAAGTTCTCCCATGGCACGATAGAACTCACCGACCATTTCTGGATATGCAGTCCCCGCTGCTCACAGATCGGTATCCATCTTAGCTCGGTGAAGATGGACTGTATGCTCCGTCCCTCTCATGAAAGATCGGAGAAGTCAGACAAAATTACTGGATGCTCGACAAGTATCGGCCTCGTCTCCTGAGCATGAGCTGCTCACTACTTTGGCTGGGCTGATCTCTCGCACGTTTTCTTCCGCTAGATGCCATTGATATACTGTTTAACCATAAGGAATGTAAGAATATAATTAACCATAATATTTAAATTATATTATTGAACAATTATAGTGATATGAAATGAATTGAAATAATTCGTTCGAACGGGACATATTTTGTTCGAACAAGTCAAATCTATTCGAATGGACTGTTCTGTTCATTAGAACCGGTAAAATTTGTTCATTCGAACGAATTTATGTTGTTCAAACAGAAATAATTCTGTTTGGCAACTAAGCGTTCGAACAGACCATAGTTAGTTCGAACAAGAAGAAGCCAAACAGCCATAGCTGAGTCGACTCAGCCCCGAACTAAAAAACTTCCTATCTAGATGTTATCATTTGTTTTAATCAGTATAAATGATTAAGGAGTGAAGCCCAATCATTTCTACCGATTATTTTGATGTTATTTCTACGGGATATACCAAAATGAGTGGATTTCAGATTCGAAATCCATACCCCCAAACACAACCCATTCGTGCAAAAAATTAAACAATAGAGGTGGAGAGTTGACCCATACCTCTTAGAAGTTCAAATGTGGTGTTGCTACGGTGGTTGAATGGCGGTTTTTGCGGCGGAGATAAGGGGCAAACTCGGAGGCTCTCAGCAGTTGCTGATTCGAATGAGAGAGTTTTGTGGAATTGTATTCGAACTATGCCTATAATGATCGTGGCATCTCGTTCAAACTGGATAAATATCCGTTCGAACGGTTATTATATTAATATATTTATAATTATATTACTAATAGTAGTATATAATAATACTAATATTACAAAGTACAAAAGTATAAAAATAAAACTAATAATAGTATTATAATACTTTTAATTAATATATTTAGTATATTATTTCTAAATATATTTATTCTATTATACTAAGTATATACTAAATACTACTAGTTATATAACTACAGTGTAAGTATTATATATATAGTTACTATATAGCTATATCTATTATAAGTTATGATAACTATACAAGTTAATATAATTAATATAAATATAGATATAGTAGTTATTAGTTATATAGCCACCATATATAGTGTAAGTATTATATATATAGTTACTATATAGCTATATCTATTATAAGTTATGATAACTATACAAATTAGTATAATTAATATAAATATAGATATAGTAGTTATTAGTTATATAGCTACTATATATAGTGTAGTAAGTTATATAATATATAGTACAAAATCAGAAGACCAAAAGTATATATATATATATATATATATATATATATATATATATTAATAAGTACTATATGTTAATAGTTGGTATATAATATAAGTATTATATTAACTATTAGACTTGTAGTACATTTTATATTATCAATTATAATATAAAATAGTTGCTATAATATATAGTTATTATAAACTATATATTATTAAAATATTTTGTGATTGGTTCGAACCCAATAACATCCCGTTCGAACGGTTTTATCTCGTGAAATGTGTTTGGAAGGAAACTTCGCTCCAAATACTCTAAATGTTTGCTTATTCGAACGTAAAAAATTGTCATTCGAACGCACTGGTCGAATAGTGTTACGAAAATACCCTTTGAGCTTGTCTACATTTGAAGAATATGCCAAGGAATATTCTGATTTGTTAGTTCGAACAAAAAAATTACACATTCGAACGTGAAATACATGGCGCCAAATTTGGCGCCTATTTGAAATTTTCTTGTTCGAATGCGTAAATGTCCAGTTCGAACGAGACTTCACAGATTCAAATACCTCAACCTCCAGTTCATTTTCACAGTTGATAAAAATTTATTTTGAGGCAGGCGATTTTGTGTGTGAGAAAGTGTTGTGGAGAGAGAGAGAGAACAGACTTAGTGAGAGAATGGATTCTTGAGAGAGAGAGGAGAGGTTTATAAAAGGTATTATTTTTTTGTTCTATGTTTTTATGTATTTCGAGTTTCATTAATGTTAGTTTATTACACATGATTTAGGTTTTCTCCTAATGTGTTTTATGCTTATGTAGGTATTGTGGATTGATACTTTTGTTTAGATTGCTTAAATTTAAGGTAATATTTATAATTTTTAGATTTATGATAATTTATAGTTTTTAATTAATTATGTTAAGATTTTTGGTATATTTATGTTTGTGCAATCCCATTTAAAATGGGCACTTTGCCTATATACATCTTATAAAATTGGTTTTGTGAAAATTGTGTTTTGTGACAAATGTTTTGTCTATGTTTCGTATAGGGAATCTAGGTTAGTCACATTCGAAGGCTATAATGTTAGTTCGAACGGGACCTTGTACGATAAAAATCTTGTTCGAACAGCATCCTAGTAATTAATTAAATTATAATATAATATAATTATATAATATAGTAATTGCTTAAAAAATAATATAACATAATTATAAAATATACTTATAATAGTTAAATTGTTAATAGTTAAATTAATGTTTAATACTTATAAAAGATTTAATTATAAAATAAAAATATTTAAATATAATTACAAAATATTATGCACTAAAATTAAATTAGAAACTTGAAATATAGATATAACTTAGTTACTAATTGTTAATAGTTAAATTAATGTTTAATACTTATAAAAGATTTAATTATAAAATAAAAATATTTAAATATAATTACAAAATATTATGCACTAAAATTAAATTAGAAACTTAAAATATAGATATAACATAGTTACTAATTGTTAATAGTTAAATTAATGTTTAATACTTATAAAAGATTTAATTATAAAATAAAAATAATTAAATATAATTACAAAATATTATGCACTAAAATTAAATTAGAAACTTAAAATATAGATATAACATAGTTACTAATTGATGGAAGGGTTACAAAATTTGATTTGGAATGTGATTTTATTGTATAATTGTATTTGGAGTTGGATAGTTTTGAATTTTAAGGTTATTTTTATATGTACATAAACTTTAGACCCGTTCGAGAGTTGTGGCCAAATATTCTCTTACAGAATGTTTGGGTACAACTCTTGAATTGTCCAAAGTGGACAGTTTGAGATTCTATCATCTATACGGCAGATATATTCAGTTTAAACTCTTATGTTAGTCAACTAAAACTTTGGTTCAGCGATTCCTTACATTCTTTGGGTATGTGGTCTGTAAGTTTCTCGGTCCATTAATAAGGTTGACGACTTATCGTGACTAGCATACTTGGAGAATTGTAAGAAAATGCTGCCGAAATTTGTACTAACATTAGAGTTTATGACTGAGTATATATACGATATAGATGAGTCTCTCGAATGGGATATGATCAACTACCTTATAAAAGTCAAGATATTTTTTGAAAGTGTTTATCCATGAATTAGGTGTTTCTTGATAGACATCCGACAGATAACGGAAACACAATGGATAAAAGTTGGATACTGCTAGGAGATAGACTTGGGCGAGACTATAAGGAGTATGCACAAGGGGTGAAGTTTTTTATAGAGTTTGCTCGCATAAGTTATGAGAGTCAAGGATTTATAAGATGTCCGTGCAAGAAGTGCAAAAATCTTAGTTCTTATAATTTGGTGGTAGTGAATGATCATTTATCTGTAAATGAAATTGATCCTAAATACTCACATTGGGTCTTATATGGCGAACAATTTCTCAAAGGAGTTAGATTTAGCAGTTAGACCAATCAAATGGAGGAGGGTAACGACATCGACATAGACGACATTAATGTGGATGATCCTGATGACAGTGATGATAATGGAGATGATATGACTGAGATGTTAGGTGATCTGGGGGTAGGAATATTTGGGACGAGGGATGGAGAAGGAACATCTGCACAATCATTTGAGAGAAATGACAGTTTTGTAAGACTGTGAGAGGATGCACAAAGAGAGTTGTACGAGGGGTGCACTCGTCATAGCAAGTTGTCTTTCACGGTGAGGTTGCTTCATATTAAGTCTATTTGTTGTATTTCTGCCAAGGCCATCAACATGTTGTTAGAATTATTTAAAGAGACTCTTCCTCAGGATAATTTAGTACCCTGTAATTTTTATGAAGCAAAGAAATTGAAGCGAGGGTTATGATTTGATTATAATATCATCCACGCTTGTAAAAATGATTGTGTTCTCTACTGGCAGTAATATGCAGAATTTGACTCATGCCAAGTGTGTCATGAGTCAAAATGAACATCCAATAAACGTAATGTACCCCAAAAAGTGTTAAGACATTTCTCATTGATTCCTCGACTTCAAATATTGTTTACATCCCCGTTGACTGCCAAATATATGTCTTGGCATCACACAGAAAGAGTACAAATGAAAACATCCTCTCGCATCCTACAGATTCCTTACAATGGAAGAAATTTGATGTCGAGTATCCATGGTTTGCTGAAGAACCTCGCAACGTACGTCTTGGTTTAGCAACGAATGGTTTTAATCTATTTGGCAACGTGAACACTTCTCACAGTACTTGACCTGTCATATTAATGCCCTGTAACTTGCCACCTTGGAAGTGTATAAAGGATCCATATTTTATGATGACTCTACTGATACTAGGGCTAAGGTCACCAGTGAATGAATTAGATGTATATCTGCAACCACTAATTACAAAGTTGAAAGAGTTGTGGGATCAGGGTGTTAGTACATATGATGCGGCCTCGTCGGGGGAGTTCAAGATACATGTTGTGGTGATGTGGACAATAAATGATTTTCCATCATATGAAAATCTGTCTGGGTGGAGCACAAATGGTAAAATGGATTGTCCTGTTTGCAATAAAGATACACAATCTCAGTAGTTGAGTCATGATAAGAAATTATATTTTATAGGACATCGTCGTTATTTACCCTATGATCATAGATGGCGTTTAAATAGAGCGATCTTTGATGGAAGAGTTGAGCGCAGGGCATCACCGCCAGAGTTGTCTGGGAATGATATTATCGCGCAATTGGGGGATGTTTCAGAAAACAGATTTGGAAAAGATACAAGGGTTCGAAAGAGAAAATGACAAGCAGTGGAGTTGAATTGGACAAAAAAAACTATTTTCTTTGAATTGCCATACTGGTATACCTTGACACTGCGCCATAATTTAGATGTTATGCACATCGAGAAAAATATATGTGAGAATATATTAGCACTCTGATGTCAATAGAAGGGAAGACAAAAGATACAGCTAACTCTCGTAAAGACTTAAAGGAGCTGGAGATAAGACCAGAGTTGTATTTGCAAGATAATGGGTCATCAGCTTATATGCCCATCGGATGGTATACACTTTTAAATAATGAGAGAAAGAAATTTTGTGATTGGTTTATGAAAATCAAATTACCGATGGCTATGCTTCAAATATGACAAGATGTGTTCGAACACATGATTGGAAGATAATTGGTCTTAAAAGTCACGATTGTCATGTATTTTGCAGCGTCTGTTGTTGGTAGGTGTGTGTGGAAAGCTTACTCGAGATGTTCGTACAGCTTTCACAGAATTAGGGAGATTTTTCAAAGATATTTGTAATAGAACATTGAAAGTTAATGCATTGTTAAAAATGGAAGATGGCATTGCAGTAATATTGTGCAAATTGGAGAGTCTGTACCGCCTTCATTCTTTGGTGTAATGGTTTATTTGGCTGCGCACCTACCTCTGAGGCTTTAGTCACTGGCCCAGTTCAGTATAGATGAATGAATCCTATTGAACGATTTTTGGAAAAACTTAAGCGATCTGTGGGGAATAAAACTCGTTCATAAGGTTCAATTGCAGAGTCATATATTGAGAATGAGTAACATACCTTTTGTTCAATGTATTTTCGTGGGGCCGATACTAGATTTACAAGACCAGACCGAAATTATGAAGGTGAGCGAGAGATGGGAGTCTCATCAATAGTTACTGTATTTTTCCAGACCATGTGTCCCATAGGCGCACAAGGGGGCTACAATCTATGTAGGTGAGAGTTTGAAAGAGCTCATTGGTACGTTTTGAATAACTACGCAGAAATTGATCATTACTTGAGGTTAGTGATGATCATCTAAATCAATATTATCTTTAAATTTATGTATAATAATATAGTATAACTTCATACAAATTAAACATTCACATAAACATGCACAGCGAACATATACAACTACTTTGCTCGAATGGTGTAACTGACATAGAAAAGATGCATGAAGAGGAATTTGTCTCGTGGTTTAAATATACGGTACTACTGTTAAGCCCAATTTTTTAATACGAATTCCATACCACTAAATTCTATTTTTTCTATATAATAATATTTATTGATATAGGTTGCATTGAAATATGGTGAAAATTCAGAAGAAATCTCACTAGAACTATATCTTCTAGCATGTGGTCCGTCCAGGCGAGCCATCCAATACTCAGGATGTTTGGTGCGTGGATATAAATTTCACACAACTGATAGAGAATGATATAGAAAAACTCAAAATTGTGGGGTCGTAGTCGAAGGAAGCCATGGGGATGATAACATTGACTTCTATGGAATTGTAAAAGATATCATAGCGTTAAAGTACATGGGGGGATATATGGTCTGGTTGTTTAAATGTAATTGGTAGGATGTCTCAAATCCTAGGCTGGGAGTGCGTAACGATGATTATTTTGTAAGTGTCAATACATCTCGCACATGGTATGAGGACGATCATTTTGTTCTCGCTTGCCAAGTGAATCAAGTTTTTTATTTAGATGATCTGGAGTACGGAAACCCATGGCGGGTAGTGGAGAAGTTTGTACCAAGAAATGTATATGATTACATTCCAGAGGCAGACGAACCACATGAAGAAGTTGATAGTCCAGCAAATGAAGAAGCATATCAAAAAAATGAAGTAGGCATCAATCTATTTGTTGATCTAAACTAATATGATATGGTCTCATTGCGTAGAGAAGATGTTCAACCCGAAGTCATTGAGGATAAAATATCGAAAAAAGATGAATCAACTGAAGTCTCTAGTAAGGATGAGGGCGACTGGTCCAGCAAAACGGATAGTGAATGAATTTTAAATATGAATTTTTGTAAGTAATATTAACATATAAAAGTTATGATAACGTTTGTTTGAATAATAATTTGTTATAATTTCAAATAGATATGCCTCTCAAACGCAAAGCAACACATGTGCTATCCTCATCCCTTACTGACTCCCCGTGTGGTTCACCTGTTATGAATAGTTAGCCAACATTAGCAGGCCCAGAACAAGGTATTTTATCAAATTAACATATCATATTTTATTCTCAATTTAAGTAATATATCTATAAAATAAATTAATTTAATTAAAAAATTATGTTTTAATTGCTGTATATATAGTTGTTGTAAGTAAGCGCCGAGGTAGAGGCACTACGAGGGGTGTTTGCATAGAGAAAGTAAGGAAAGTTGGTAAAATTAAGGTTGATATTCCTAATGATCACACTGGTGGCTCCGGAGATTCGACAGCGTGGCTTGCTTCTTATGTTGGTACACTTACTCGCACGTATGCACTGATTGCTACATCCTCTTGGTCTAAAGTTCCACAAGATGTGAAAGACCACATAAAAAACCGTTGTTTGGTAATAAGTTACATCTCAAGTAACTAAGTATATAACATGTTACTTTCAAGTTACTTTGTATTTATACTAATTGTTTATAATTTTTGAAATGATGAGTTTGAGCTTAATTTTGACCGAAGAGATGATCGATTAACGGTTGAGGAATTGATGTTAAATGCATTTCAGAGGTACAAAGGTCGATGCCATGCACATTATAAGAAGTTCAGTATTACAATAAAGGCACGCCAAAATCCATTCCAAGCAATTCCACCAAACGAATGGGAGAAAGTTTGTGATATGTTTGAAGATCCTGTTTATCAGGTAATATCGTTGCTGTCTTTTTTTAATAGTATATCACAGATGTATTAAACATATAGACTGATATTTTTTTTTAGCAACGGAGTACTGTGAACAAAGCAAATAGATCAAATTTAAAGATAAATCATTATGCAGGTTCTCGATCTTTCTATCATTTGTCTAACAAAATAGTAAGTTATTTTAGTGGCCATAAAATATTAACATATAATACACTTTTTCTAATTTCAGTTCTAATATAAATTTTCTTTTTGCAGAAAGAAGAAAGTCCCGCTGACTATGATTTGACCCAATTGTATGCTAAAACACATAAAAATCGTGATGGGGTTTGGGCTAGTCCCGAAGCAGAAGCAAGATGATATTTAAGTTTATTTAATTCCATTGTCCCGTAATATTTTTGTTACTTATACTAACTTTAATATTTTTGTTTTTGTAGGACAAGATGATATCTCTTAAGGAAACTGTTGCGGATCCATCTGATGTATCATCTGTCAACGATGCTCAAATTTTTTCTCAAGTTCTTGGATCACGTTCTGGATATTTGAGGGGCTTAGGACGTTGCTTAAAACCATCCTCATCATCATCATCCTATTCTCAAGGCAGATCGAATGACGACAAAACTAAGGAATTGGAGGAAGCAGCACTTGAGATAGAACGATTGAGATCCAAGGAAAAAGAGTTGTTGGCCCGATTAGATCAAGCAGCAGATTTGGAGACAAGATTAGAAGAGATGATGCATTTGAATAACCAAAAAATATTTGAACAATTCCAGTCACTGATGTCCCAAAACTCTATGCCACACCGTAGTTTTCAAATTTATCTTTTCTTCTATTGCTATTATGATGTTCCAAAACATTTGAACAATTGATGTTTGAATTACAAATTGTGTAATATTAATATGATATTTTTAATTAAATTCTGATCTGTATGATTAATACAATTCGAACGGTAAATAACCAGTTCGAACGGTAAATTATCATTTGTAATTTCATTTGAACAAAAACAGACCCATTTGAACGAAAACTACCCCATTCAAACGACAAAAGAGAAATACGGACGTTCGAACAATAAATTATTTGTTCGAACAACAGTTATGTGCAAAATCCTGCTCGAACGGATATAATTTCTGAAAATAAAATTTCTGTTCGAACAAACATAATTTTTGTTCGAACACAAGTCGTTTGAAATATTTATTAGTTCGAATGCATAAAATCTATTCGAACACTCCGTTCGTTCGAACAGGATCAAATATGGACATTAGTTCGAATGAATATTTCATATTGTTCGAATGGATATCTCGGTTCGGACGAAGAAATATTCCATTTGAACAATATATTGAGACGAAATCGGTTCGTCTAAAAAAATATTATCCGTTCGAACAGTTTCGACTGGATCCGTCCAATTTCGTATCTAAAAATGATTTTTTGAGACGAATTTTTATTTTTGTCTCCAAAAACTTTTTGAGACAGTCTTTCCGAGACAAATTTGAGACAAAATTTTTTCGTCTCCAAATATAATTTGGGACGAAAATTGTGTTTTTTGAGACAAAATTTTTTGTCTCAAAAAACACAATCTCTTGTAGTGAGTACTACAGTCACAAAGAGATCTCACCAAAGTAAACTCACAAACTCACATTGTTTTGTATAATAAGTTAGATCTACTTTATAATAAAAATAATTTTACAGTCCAACATACAACATCAAGTCACTTCAATTTGTAAGTTTACTTTTATGGAATCTATTTGTGATTAAAACATTTCCATACTTAATAACTAGTTGGTCATTGATTCAAAGGGAATTAGGATATATATGTTGAATAGTTTCAACCTTATGCCTTGGGTAAAGTCCATGATCTAAGATATAGGTTGGAATATCTTATAAATTTACCTATTCACAGTTTAAGATCAGTTCAAGATTGATGGACCTCCACGAAGATTGAGGGTGATGCATGAAGATAGGATTCACTCTCAGCCCAAAAAATAAATGTGACAGATCTGTAACAAGCTGCTTCCTGTTCAGATTTTTAAAAATCCTCCTTCAATATTTTATAAGTAATTGAAATATATTTAATAGGCTATAGATCATGTATCTCGACATATTATATATAAATTATTTAAAGGTTTTTCAGTCAAGAAGTAGCTAGCTAGTGGGAAAAAATTAATAGGTCACCCTAGACATATTGTTAAGAAAAGAAACTCCCACATTATTTTGCATTACATTTTACCCATTCCATTGTTACCACTTAATTTCAAGTCCGCTAAAGGCATAAAGGTTAGGGCAACTAAAGGTACATCAAAGTAGGTATGGTAGTTGTGCAGAAAAACCCGCAACCTCATGATGTGCTTCAAGAAATAATGGTTGACAGACAATGTAGACGTACAACACTTTACATGCATGCAATTAACAGCCCAAAATATTGAACCCTAGTTTATTAAATTGAGAATAATGTCCAAATCATGAATGGTTGCTATGTGAAAAACTGAGGTTTTGCTTACCCTGGCCTTTTTCTAATTAACTAACAAACAAGCCCAAAAAAACTTTATCCCATTAATCATATTCCTTATATATGTCTGCATATTGGACTCCAAAACGCAAACTAGCTGAAGTCCACCTAATTATATATACAGAGTGCTGCTTCAAAACCTTAACAATTCACTTCAAACTTGGCCATTTATTTTAATTTTTTGACAATTTAATTAGAAGAAGCAGATCCAACCCACCCCCAAACAGGAAATGCTGGATGCCACTATATCAGCCTTTGGTTAGGCACAAAAGGAAGTCTCTCATCATCACATGTTGCTTGCAAGCTAGTGAGGACTACAAGAAGGCTAGGCTGGGACTAGTAAATTATGATATATATATATATATATATATATATATACCCATGCACCAAGAAATAAAAAAGAAAGAGTTAATTTGCCCAAGTGTTTGTGTATGTCGATCTGATCTTTTCATAATGGATATAATCATTTCTTCCTTCATTAATAAAACAATATTCGAGTAAATTTAACTGAATCAGATGTACTACGTGTAACCTGCAGTGAGAAATTGAGGGCAACAACCCTAAACCTATAAACTTATCTATTATTGCCTTCAAAGGCATCATAGCGATCGCTATCATTTGATAGCTTTCTTGTAGTTTTCCAACGTACAGTACTGTCCCAATTCATCATATAATTATAATCTTGTAATTAAATTAGTCCAATCTGGTTAGCAATGTTCATAAAAGAAGAAAGTGGCAGATCAGCTCCCCACCTAACAGAAAAGGAAAGCGGAAGAAGAAAGAAGTTGCACGGTTCAGCCTTCTGCAAGTGAGAAATTAATACTTCTGTAACGTACTGTACCCGTTTGGTTTTAGGAATCATATATGCATGCATGGGTTGTCATGAGGCCATGGTTTTCAACATCATTATATCAAAATGGTCCCTTGATCTCCTGTTGTGCACAATGTCTTGTGTGGGACAATCCCAACTTCTCTCAACTGTAAATTTACTAAAACCATGGTAGTTCAAGTTGACCCTGCTTATATAAAATTAGCTTTATTCACATTAGCAATATTATTAGCAAGCTTTTTTTCCACCATAAATGTTGAAATTGTATTAATAGATCAGAAAATATAAGCAGTATATGAGGATGGGAATGAAACCCGAATACAATTAACATTCAATGGTACACAATATATCAGCTAGGGTTTCAAGTATGAGTCATCAAAAGCTTAAAAAGAAAAAATCTCGATCGACTGATGAGTGAGAGTGATTCACGCTTTCATGCTGATCTAAGGTTAGAGCAGAAAGTAGGGACCTCGAGAGGCAGTGCTGAAGCTTATAGCCAGACATATTAGCTATGAATATTGATTGTTGAATAGTGTCGATCGATAGGAATCATCAAAGAAGATCAAAGAGTACTACTGGTGTGATCGAGAAGCAATGCAAGTGACACGTTATAACTTTTGTAGTATTAATGCTAGCTTTCTCAACAAAAGTCATGGTTGCTCACATAAAACTTGGATTTAGTTGATTGAGGTGAATTTAATTATTTAATTTATATTTTAACATCTCCTTATGTGTGGATTAAATTCTCCCGGCTTATTAGTCATGAGTCCGATATGTAAAATATCTAATTCTTTTTTAAATCATCATTTGTCTAATAGAACTTTATATATTCTATAGAAGAGTAATGATGATATTGATTATGTTTAAGAGATCGAACTTCAGTACTCTTTGCATATTATACGGCCAAAACTGATTTGAAATTAACATGGTTGAAGTTCTATCACTAGCTAGCTAGAAAATTTACACAAATTATGATTACAAATAAATATATATGTTATGATCATCATGTGTAATGAGGGACTGCACTGAATCCAATCCATCAATCAAACTAACTAAAACTTGGCTAAATGTAGATAAGGCTAGATATCATTCTGGACTTCTAGCATAAAGACATAGCAGAGGATATATATGAAATTATAAATGGATTTTATCATGAGTAATTATTAAGTACTATTAGAGGCATGGTACCTACTCTCGTCATATCATAACATGTCATATCAATTAACATTAATGCTTATAATATAAATAATTTGAATTACAATACATCATGTTGTGATATAATGAGAGCACCGCATGCATCATCTATATTATTTCAAAAAATTCACCTAATAATTTTCCTTTTATCATAGTGGTTGGCATTGGACATTAAGAGCTGTCGCATCATAACTCATGATCGGCTGCAAACATAATCCAACTTCACATGGATATAAACAGTGACCAGCTTATTGCACTCCTTGATGATATTTCATTGCTTTAACTCACTGAAATTCTGGTGCAATTTATAACTACGTACTCTAATGACCAGTACCACTGTAAAGGACCTTGACCCCCAAGGGAAAAGACTAGAAATTAATCTAAATAAGCTGACAGTTCAGAAGTACTGATGTTGAATTAATTGCTGATCACTGGCCTCCTACCACAGTATTATTGACCATGCACGAATTGATCATCTATCTACTAAATTTAATACTAGGATAGCTGTCATGAATTATAAGGATCAGTTGTGTTCCCAAAAATAAGAAAGTTTCGGAATCTTCAGATCAGAGAACCAAATAAACTTTCGAAACGCAGAACATGTTCTGCATCAGTACTGCAGGGTCCCCATGGCCACTTGCAGGCAGGCCAGTTCAGAAACCTGAAAAGAAAAGGGAGGACCGGAAACGATGGGGGTTGGGTTTGGTGATTGAATAATAAGAACTTTTGGAATTCCAAGCCCACATATATAGTGGCCCATTAATTTCGCTGTTTATTATATATATATATATATATATATATATATAAATATATCGGTTATTATCACACTAAAAGACAAAAGTGCTAACTTTAGACCAATTGGTCAATTTTTATTTGAACAAACCAAACACGCATATACTTGGTCATCCAAATAGCTAGGGATATAGCTAGATTTTAGGGATTTATCTTTTGCCCTGAAATATTTAAGTTCAGGTTGATGGCACTTTGGGGGTTATAATCTATCTAACTAAAATTGCAATCCTAAGCCATTTTAGGTTAGAAGCTGGCATTAAAGCCTAGCACTAATTAATCTTGCATTTCAAAAACATAATAGAGTAATTTTTGAATAAATTCCGAATACCATATATATATATGTTGTGTAATTTTACATACAACTGTAAAGTGTGTAAATGTCTTGTAATTGTTTAGAAAAAGAGTGAGGTTTACTATTAAAAAATTATTTTTTTTTATGTGGATCTCATATTTTATTCATTTTTTTCAAAGTAATTACGCGGCTGTTACACAATTTACGATTGCAAATATATTTTCTCATATATATTATATATATTTAATTTCTTTTTCTTTTTAAGTTAGACCTCAATTAATTATGTTGGTCTTCTATTGCATGGGTAGAAGAATAAGAAAATCCACTTCTTTACTAAATTTGTTTTTTTGGGTTCAGTGTTTTTTTAGCAGAAGAATACGAAAATCCATGGACCACTTTAAATAAATCTTTCTGAAAACGAAACAGATAAAGGCCGGGGAATTTAACCTCGGTACGTTAGGCCATACACTATATGAGAATAAACTGATTTTAATAAAAAATGATTATTTTTATTGCAAATAACTGATAACGTATAATCGTCTTTTTAGTGTTAGAATAGGCGAGCATTAATATTTCCAAGTCAAATTAGTCATCATCTTCAATCAAAACGCGGATAAAATAGTGCCGTACGTAGACTTATCATGATCATGAAACTGAGATCAAATAGGGATTGAGAATATATATAATAGCAAGAAGACAGAATGATATGTCTGTCTTCCACTTCCATCGATGAAAAAAGCATGGATCGGAGGATATTTACAAGAATTATCTTATAAAAAAGCAAGTGCATGGACTGCAATAATATTTCTCTTTGCTTTATGTATATCTATTGTCGGTGGCTTTCTGCATGCATGTATGCTGCATAGTAATTCCTCTAATTAAAACCATATTACTCACAGCTAGCTAGCTTTCAAACTTAAGCAGGCAGGCAGGAGGCTGATTTGTCCTAGTATATGAATCACCCACTTTACAATTAATTGGCCTGCAGCTAGCTAGGCCCCATGCATGGAAATTGATAAAAACCACTCTTGCAATCAATTTAAGACGTGCTTTCATCCAGATGGGAGTGTGTTAAACATGCAGTTTTTTGGTCTCATATGCATCCTGCATGCATGCATGGTACTATATACACGTGTGTATCTATCTATATGGACAGGTTTAAGTTTTGAAAAAATGGGATCTGGTTAGGTTTGAAGATAATGATGAATTTAAACGCAATTTTTTTTTTAGCATGATCATGTGAACACAAGGCCGGGATCGATGAATATTTCTCAATTATAAAGTTACAAAGACGTATCTTTCAATTTTCAAGCAACATGAATTCAATTCAACTCGGTGAAGTTCTTTATTAGTTTGATCTGCATACAATTCAAAGTTTCAGTACTGGTATATAATGTATGATCCATTCAAAGATGTCCAGCCTCGACGTCAAATTTAGCACAGATTAGGCCACAATCATGCATATGACTAAAAAAGAAGATCAGATCGAGCAGAAAATTCTATAAGATGGGCCATGGCAGCCAGAGGGTTAGTTACGTACGTACGTACGTACTACGTGTAGCTAGCCCAGAGATTTATCAACAATGTCGCCTAATTCACAAATTAAAGTCGGCCAAACTGAATGAAATTAAGCTCTGTTTCCAATTCTTTTCTTCTTTTTCTTCCTTTCTACCCCTTCCTCGATATTTCCAATTTACAAGAATAGTTTGAAGATCGAAGGAATAATAATATTATATCGTTTATAAGAATTATTTAATGAAAATGTCTGGATCATGAAACTTTACTGATATGAAAGGAATCTTACTACTGCATGCATGGTCCTGATCGATACAAGACAGCTCTTTTCTTTTCTTTTCTTTTTGTTTGTTTTTGGGTCTCCAGCTGCTTCTAGCAAGTACTTGATTTGGCCGAAACTGATAAATATCGTCCATGGTTTTCTAAGTAAATAACCAAATTAATACAAACCCTTTTAATTAATTTTGGTTTTCTGGGTCAGCAGGAACGTCTGAGTGTGACATGTC
Source organism: Juglans microcarpa x Juglans regia (assembly GCF_004785595.1). NCBI lineage: Eukaryota > Viridiplantae > Streptophyta > Magnoliopsida > Fagales > Juglandaceae > Juglans > Juglans microcarpa x Juglans regia. The sequence goes on from NC_054604.1 coordinate 23,183,793, forward strand.
CCACATATAATTGACAAACCTCCGGCCATACCAAACAACGTCCCTAAAATTAATACACGTTGGAGGCATTGGGCAGCCTTGTGTGATGGCCATGTGATCACAGTCAGATCCCAGCGTTTATTTATCCGAAAGTCAGAAACACTACTTTGGGCTTAATTATACAATAATTTAAACGTAATTAGAAATGCTTTTTATGGTCCATCTGTTATTGATATGTCGTATCGAAGAAGGTTGAAGGCTTATTAACTCATGTCCATGGCAGCTGGTTTGGTCAGACCACTTTAATTAAGTACGTATAATGCCTTCGCCTTGTTGAGTAACTTTTAGTTTTATGCTAAATTTGTGATCAAGGGAAATGCAGGACCATAGAAAGAAGAGAAATTTATATATGGGAGATAAATCTTACGAAAGAAAGTTTATATATACTAGACATGATGTGATCTTAACAATATAATCCCACTACAATAAATTTACTTTTAAGAACGAAATTTGTTAGGAACGAATTAAATTTCATCCCAAAAATAATTATTTGTTAGGGATGAGCTATAGATATTTTGTGACGAATAAAATTGTCTTAAAAATCCAAAACCTTTCGAGCTTGGAAAAAGATATTCAAATAAGGAATTAATGTCTATTCAATTAGTATATAATCTGTTTGAATAATAATCTTGATGGTAAATTAATTTATTTTTTCTGAGAAAAGTTCATAACCGTTCGAACTTACATTTATTTGTTCCAACAGAAGAGATTTGGTGAGAAAATGTGGCGGCAAGGTTGCTGGATTGTTCAAACAAAAAAAAAAAATATCGTTCAAACTAGTTCGAACACCACATTTATTCACTCGAACAACTAATTTGGTTGGAAATTATATAAAAATAATTTATCATCATTAATTTGTATATATATTTTTTTTCAAAGTAATAAATATTTTTTCCATTAATTTGTTATTATTTTCAAATATAAAAAATGTGTATATATTATATATTATGATTTACGGTGAGTTAAAATATTTATAAATTCATAAATTAATTTTATATAATTAATTTCAAAATTTTATAGTGATTTCTTTTATGTTAAATTTATATAAATACAACTTTAAAGATAGTGTCATTTTTTATATTATCATGAACGATAAATAAATGAAAAAAATAAACAAGGTAGCAAATACTAAAAATAAAACCATACATTAACATTCCAAATAAATAATGTTCGATACAACATAAAAAAATAAAATAATAACTAAAACAATCTATTTGCTAAGTAGATCAAAATCCTCTTATAACATTTTAATGCGTTCATCCAGATCCTTAAACTTCTTCATGATGGGCTCAATGAACTCCACAAACAGAACTCGTACTTAATCCAAAGTAGTCCCAGGAGGCTGTCTCTCAAGATCGGCAGTGCTAGTAGAAACTGGATTAGTCAATGTGTCACTATCTTGTACTACTGCAGTCTTCCACAAGTGCCCCTTATTCTTGCTGAATGTAATCTTGTTAAGAGGCACCATCTGTAGCGACCTCCGCTTAGTCCCAGACACTATAGCTCTCGATCGGAGTAGGAGGTTAGATATCAGCAATGCAAATGGTAGACTACCTCCACTGGAATAGCGTAACTCTGATCGAATACGAAGGAAGAAATTAAATGCCAGATCAATTGGCTCCCCTGTGCTATCTGCAACAAAATCTAGCTCGCTCGATCTCGAAATCAGTCTTGTATTTTTTTGGATCGATGTTATACCCAACAATCAAATTAAGCATTCTGAAAAATGCTATACAGTCAGCCTATCGGATCACCTTGATCCCATCATGTGGAGGAGCCGAAGGATCTTGCACAAGCTGACGGACCTGATCTTCTGTGAAACCATCATCAGGTAAATTCTCATCCTCACTATCATCCGAACTAGCATCCGGCTCTACATTCGGCGCTAGCTATGAGGATGTGGCTGGTGTGTACGAATTAGATGGTGCAACCGTTGCTTCAGGTGTAGCCGCCGCAACCGCTGCAAGATATGCGTCATGCTCTCCCATGGCACGGTAAAACTCACCGACCATCTCCGAATATGCAGTTTCCCCTCTATTGACAGATCAGTGTCTATCTCCGGTTGGTGATTATGGACTGTATGCTCCGTCCCTCCCATGCAATATCACAGAAGTCATCCAAAATGATCTCTCACTCAACAAGTATAGGCCTCGTCTCTTAAGCATGAGCTGCTTCACTACTTAGGCTGATCTGATCTTTCCTATGTTTTCTTCTACTGGTTGTCATTAGTATACTATTTAACTACAAGGAAAGTAAAAATATAATTAAAATAATTGTGTAATTATATTATTGAAAAATTATACAAGTTTGAATTGAATTGAAATAACTAGTTCGAACAAAACATATTCTGTTCGAACTAACCATCTGTAATGTAACTTCATAGTTCGAACTAGGAAAATCTCTATTCAAACGGAATGTTCTGTTCATTCGAACAGGAAATTTGTGTTCATTCGAACGAATTTAATTTGTTTGGCAACTGAGTCCTCGAATGGATTAGAGTCTATTCGAACGAGAACACGCCAAAAAGTCATGGTTGAGTCGACTCAACCCCGAATGAAAAAATCCAATCTTCTTGAGAATCCTTGGTTTTAGTTGGCAAGAAAACACCAAAATGGGAGATTTTTTATTCGAAATCCAACCCCTTTAAACACAACACATTCGAACAAAAAAATGAACAATAGAATAAGAGACTTGACCCATTCATCTTAGAAGTTCAAATGTGGGCTTGCTACAGCAGATGAGTGGCAGATTTCGTGGCGGAGGAGTAACGGGCAATCTAAGCTCTCGAGGGGCTTTTGTTCGAACTGGGAACGTAAATGGCAATCTATTCGAACTAGGTATATGATGTCTGTGATGTCTCATTCGAGTAGCAAAAAACTCTGTTCAAACAGTTATTATATGCATAAATGTTGTTCGAACTGACAAAAAATCGGTTCGAACAGTGATTATACTAATATATTTCTAAGTATATTATGAATACTAATATATAATAATACTAATATTAAAAAGTGCAAAAGTATAAAAATAATACTAATATTAGTATTATAATACTTGTATTTAATATACTTAGTATATTCTTTGTCATATACTTATTCTATTACCTATAAGATACTAAGTTTTTACTTAGAATAGATTGTAAATCAGTCAAAAAAGTTTTGATTAAAGATATAAAAAACCTGGCTGCTAAGCAAATATTTGCTAGATGGCAAGTTATATTAAGTATTTTTTTATTTTGATATTGAACATATTAAAGGAGAATCTAATTCTCTTCCTGATTTTCTATCCTAGAATTCTTACAGGAAAAATCATATCATCTTCAAAGTCTAAAATAAAGTCCAAATCTTCATACGCACGGCCACCATCTCCCCCTTATCCTTCACCTTGTCCTTCTTCATCTCCTATTATCATCAAATCTCATTGGCACCCAGTCTTTCCTATCGGATCTGAAATTCAACATCTGTCAATATACTTAAAATCTATTCTATACTTATATATATTACTTAATATATTACTATTTTAATACTTATTTTTAATATACTTATACTATTATTTATAACATACTATTATTAAATATACTTATATTTAATAAACGTATGTTACTAACTATAATTACTAGTTAATATACTAAGTTATGATAACTATACAAGTTAATCTAATTACTATATATTAATAAGTACTATATAAAGTATAAGTATTATATATAGTTACTATATAGCTATAATTATTATAAGTTATGATAACTACACAAGTTAATATAATTACTATATATTAATAAGTACAATATATAATATAAGTATTATATCGCTACTATATATAGTATAAGTATTATATACAGTTACTATATAACTATAGCAATTATAAGTATAGTCATGATACCTAAGTTATGATAGATTAGGTCTCGTTTGAATTCAAAGATGAGTTGAGATTGATTGAGATATTTTGTGAATAGTAGAATAAAAGTTAAATTATTTATTATATTTTGTATGGAAATTTGATAAATTGTTTTGAGATTTGAAAAAGTTAAATTGTTTATTATATTTTGTTTGAAAATTTAAAAAAATTGTAATGGTAAGATGAGATGAGTTAAGTTGGGATGAGGTGAGTTTTGAATGCAAACGAGACCTAAGTATAGTTACTAGTTACTATTATAGCTAGAGCTATTATTTATAATATACTTATAGTATTATATATAGACTAAATTATAATCTATAGTGTATATATATATATTATATATAATAGATTATTAAAATTATATATATACTTATAAGTATAATAATACTAATATTAGTTCGAACAGAATAAAGTCACGTTCAAACGAATTTATCTCGTAGAATGTATTTAGAAGAAAACTTCGTATCAAATACTATGAAGATTCACTTATTTGAACGTAAAATGCCCCATTCGAACGCACTGGTGGAATTTGGTTACGAAAATACCCTCTGATCTTCTCTACATTTGAAGAATATGCCAAGCAATATTCTGATTTGTTAGTTCGAACTACTATCTTACATGTTCGAATGTTAAAAGTTGAATTAAATCACAACAGAATTTGACGGGTTTTTGAAATTTTCATGTTTGAACGTGTAAATTACCTGTTCGGATGAGACTTCACAAATTCAAATACCTCTACTTTCAGTTCATTTTCACGCACGAACACTATAATCCTTTGAAGGCAGAGCAGTTTGGGCAATTTTGTGTGTGTGAGAGAGTGTTGTGGAGAGAGAGAGAGGAACAATTCTAGTGAGAGAGAATGGATTCTTGACAGAGATGAGAGGTTTAGAAAAAGTAGGCATTAGTTTTTTGCTAATCTTTTTGTATTTCGAGTTTAGATACTTTGATTAGTTTAAATTTGATTTAGGGTTTTCTCATAATGTGTTTATGTATATGTAGATATTGTGGATTCATATTTGTTATTGGATTGCAAAAATTTGAGGTAAGATTTATAAATTTTAGTGATTTGATAATTTGGTATATTTGTGTTCGGATGTGGGAATATGAAAATATATTTGTGTTTGTGCAATCCCATGTGAAATGTTTGTGAAATATGCATATTATGAGATTTTTTTTTTCATAAATGGTTTTTTCTGAGATTGTATTTTGTCTCTATTTCATATCTGGAATCTAGGTCGGTCCCATTCGAACACTACACTTTCCGTTTGAACATATTATCTTATTTGAACAAACTAATAAGTGTTCGAATGGTTGTACTCATATGACTAAAACTTAAATAACAACTAATACTAAAATATAATAAATTAAAAACTATAAATTATAATTAAAAAATAAGTAAAATTCAATTATAATAAAAAAAATAATCTCCCACTTAAATTAAATTAAAAATATGAATAATCTCTCACTTAAATTAAAAATAATACTTAATAGATAATTAAGGGAAGACAAAAGATACAGCTAACTCTCGTAAAGACTTAAAAGAGTTGGAGATAAGACTGTAGTTGCATTTGCAGGATAATGGGCCATCACCCTATATGCACATTAGATGGTATACACTTTCAAAGAGAAAGAAATTCTGTGATTGGTTCATGATAATCAAATTATCCAATGGCTATGTTTCAAACATGTCAAGATGTATTCAACACATGATTAGAAGATAACTGGTTTTAAAATTCATGACTGTCATATATTTTTGCAGCATCTGTTGCCGGTTGGTGTGCGTGGAAAGTTTACTCAAGATGTTCATACAGCTCTCACAGAATTATGAAGATTTTTCAAGGACATTTGTAGTAGAACATTGAAAAGTTGATGCATTGTTAAAATTGGAAGCTGGCATTACAGTGATATTGTGCAAATTGGAGAGTTTGTACCTGTCTTCATTCTTTGATATAATGGTTCATTTGGTTGTGCACCTACCTCATGAGACTTTATTCATTGGCCCAGTTCAATATAGATGAATATATCCTATTGAACAGTTTTTGAGAAAATTTAAGCGATCTGTGGGGAATAAAACTCGTCTAGATGGTTTGATTGCAGAGTCATATATTGATAATGAGTGGCATACCTTTTGTTCAATGTATTTCTGTAGGGTTGATACTAGATTTACGAGATCGGATCAAAATTATGAAGGTAGAGAAATGAGAGTCTCATTGGCATTATTCGTGTTTTTCCAAACCGTACTTCTCATAGGCGCACAAGGAGGCTATGACCTATGTGGGCGAGAGTTTGAAAGAGTTCGATAGTATGTCTTGAATAACTACGTCGAGATTGACCACTACTTGAGGTTAGTGATAATCCTCTAAATCAATAGTATTTTTAAGTTCATGTATAATAATATAGTATAACTTGATACAATTAATAGTTCACATGAACATACGCAACGAACATATACAATTATTTCGCACGAATGGTGTAACTGACACAGAAAGGACGCACGAAGAGGAATTTACCTCGTGGTTTGAACATACGGTATTACTCTAAAGTCTCATCTTATAATACAAACTTCATACCACTAAACTCTACTGTATTTCTATCTAACATTGATATAACTATAATAATATTTATTGATGTAAGTTGTATTGAAATATGATGAAAATTCAGAAAAAAAATCTCACCAGAACTGTATGCTCTGGCACGTGGTCCGTCCAAGCAGGTCATGCCATACTCAGGATGTTTGGTGCGTGGATATATATTTCACACAACTGACAAGAACGATATAGAAAAATTCAAAATTGTTGGATCGTAGTCGAATGAAGCCATGGGATGATAACATTGATTTCTACAGATGTGTGAAAGATATTATAGTGTTAAAGTACGTGGGGGAATATATGGTTTAGTTGTTTAAATGCAATTGGTAGGATGTCTCAAATTCTAAGTTGGGAGTGCGTAACGATGAATATTTTGTGAGTGTCAATACATCTCGCACATGGTATGAAGACGATTATTTCGTTCTTGTTTGTCAAGCGAATCAAGTTTTTTATTTAGATAATCCAGAGTACGAAAACACATGGTGGGTAGTGGAGAAGTTTGCACCAAGAAATGTATAGGATTACATTCTAGAGATAGACGAACCACATGAATAAATTGATAGTCTAGTAAATGAATAAGCATATCAAGAAAACGAATTAGACATCAATCTATTTGAGAGTGATGTTCAACCCGAAATAATTGAGAGTGAAATATCGCAAGAAGATGAATCAACCTAAGGTCTAATGAGAATGAGAGCGACTGGTCCAACAAAACTGATAGTGAATAAATTTCAAACAGATATTTGTGAAAGTATCATTATTATAAATATCCGTAACGTTTGTTCGAATAATAATTTATTACAATTTCAAACAGATATGCCTCCCAAATGCAAAGCAACACGTGCGACATCCTCATCCATTATCAACTCTCTGTGTGGTTCACCTGCCGTTAATAGTGAGCCAACATAACCAGATCCAGAACAAAATATTTTATCAAATTAAATATCATATTTAATGCTCAATTTAAGATATATATATATAAATAAAATAAAATAATTTAATTCAAATATATGTTTTAATTACTGTATGTATAACTGTTCTAAACTAGAGTCGAGGTTGAGGCACTACGAGGGGTATCTACATAAAGAAAGTGGGTAAAATTAAAATTAATATTCCTGATGATCACATTGATGGCTCCGAAAATTCAATAACGTGGCTTGCTTCTTATGTTGGTATGCTTAATTACTCGCACGTATGCACTGATAGCTACATCCTTTTAGGCTAAAATTCTCTAAGATGTGCAAGACCATATAAAAAATCGTTGCCTGGTAATAAGCTACATCCCAAGAAATTAAGTATAACATGTTAATTTAAAGTTACTTTGTATTTATACTAATTGTTTATAATTTTTGAAATGATGAATTTGAACTTAATATTGGTCGACGAGAGGATTGACTAACGGTTGAGGAACTGATGTCGAATACATTCCAGAGGTACAAAGGTCAATGTCATCCACACTATCAGAAGTTCAATACAACAACAGAGGCGCGCCAAAATCCCAAGCAATGCATCAAACGAATGGGAGAAGGTTTGTGATATGTTTGAAGATCTTGCTTATCAGATAATTTCGCTGCTATCATTTTTTAATAGTATATGATAGATGTATTAAACATATAGACATAATATTTTTTTAGCAACGGAATACTATGAACAAAGCAAATAGATAAAATTTAATGATACACCATCATGCGGGTTCTCGATCTTTTCATCGTTTATCTAAAAAATGGTAAGTTATTCTAATCATCATTAAATATTAACATATAATACACTTTTCTAATTTAAGTTCTAATATAAATTTTCTTTTTGCAGGAAGAAGAAAGTCCTGCTGACTATGATCTCACCTAATTGTATGCTAAAACACATAAAAATCGTAATGGTATTTGGATGAGTCCCGAAGCAGAGGCAAATTATGTAAGTTTAAATTTGTTTAATTCCATTGTTTAATATATTTTTGTTACTTATACTATTTTTTTTTTCTTTTTGTAGGACAAGATGATATCTCTTAAGGAAACTACTGCAGATCCATCTGATGAATCGTTGACATACTCAGATCCTTTCTCAAGTTCTTAGATCATCGCATTCTGGATATTTGAGAAGCTTAAGACGTTGCGTGAAGCCAACCTCAATATCAACATCCTCTTCTCGAGCTAGATTGAATGACGACAAGACTAAGTAATTTAAGGAAGCAACATCTGAGATAGAACGATTGAGGTCCAAGAAAAAAGAGTTGCTAACCTAATTAGATCAAGCAGCAGATTTTAAGGCGAGATTAGAAGAGAACATGCAAAAAAGACTTGAGACGGAGGTACATAGTATTTGAACAGTGGCAGTCAATGATGTCTCAAAACTCTATGCCACCACCACAATCTTAAAATTTATTTTTTCTGTAATTTTCTTTCTATTATGTTATTCCAAAACATTTGAACAATTATGATGTTTGAATTACAATTTGTGTAATATTAGTATGGTATTTTCAATTAAATTCTGTTCTATATGATTAATATCATTCGAACAATAAATAACCAGTTCGAATAGTAAATTAGCATTTATAAATCCATTCGAACAAAAACAGATCCATTCGAACAAAAACTAACGCATTCGAATGACAACCGAGAAATACAATTTGTACGGCCATTCAAACAAAAAAATATTTCTTCGAACAACATTAATATGCAAAACTCCGTTCTAACAGACAAAATTTCCAAAACTAAAATGTCTGTTCGAACAACAGAATTTATATTCAAGCACAAGTCATTTGAAAAATTTATTAGTTCGAATGCATAAAATCTTTTTGAGCACTCAGTCCATTTGAACAGGATCAAATATGGTTATTAGTTTGAGTCAAAATTTCTTTTGTTCGAACGGTATGTGCCAGTTCAAACAGTAAGGATTCCATTCGAACGGTTTTTTTTAGACGAAATTGGTTTGTCTAAAACAAAAAGCCCGTTCGAATAGTTTCGACTGGTTCTGTCCAATTTCGTTCTTAAAAATTATTTTTTGAGACAGACTTTTCGAGACAAAATAGAGATAATTTTTTCGTCTCAAAAATCTTTTGGAATGAAAATTGGGTGTTTTGAGATAAAATGATTTGCCTCAATCTCTTGTAGTGTCCATTAGATTGAAAATCTTTTTATTATAAAACAGATTTAACCATATTATATTAAACTAAAGTCTCTATGTAATTCTCTTGATCCTACCATATATTTTTCTAGGTACGTTCCCTTTCTTAATAATTCTACATGACCGACCGCAAAAAGTAGGTCTAGTGTTTAATTAGGCGGCTAGCTTTTTCTAATTATCCATTATTGTTGGCTGTTGTCATCGAATTTACCGAGATCAGGCATATTTGTTTAAGGAGTCATATTAAAGGCTTGTGATCATATCTTTTGGTCAATATTAACTCTTTTTTGTTTTAAGTGAAAAACAGCACTAAACACAATCGTAATGGCCAGAAAAAACAAAACAATATTAAACCCATGATATTAATGAATTATTTACGCGCACTTCATACGTGTGTGTGTATATATATATATATACACGCATGAATTTTTTAATAAGTAAGAAAAGAATGTTGTCGAAGGAATTATAATAAATGTTACGTACCTAACCAATTACATGCACGTACAAGCTAGCTAGCAGCACTCGCGATCGTTACCAATTATAAGTGTTCTCTATTATATATATATATATGTCTTGTTGTCAACTCTAATTAGGGAAATTAGAAAATTATATAGATATATATATATATATATATATTAATATTGAAACAATTTCTTCGAACTCAAGTGGCTGCATGCCTGCCAGCTGCCTGCGTTTTCAATGCCCTAATTAAGAAACTCAGCATGCATACATGCATGCTTCACATTGAAGATTCAACGGTCTTAATTCAAGTAAAGCCAAAACCAAATTTATATATAATTAAATGTTTGTAGGTTATAGCAAGCTAAGGTATTTCAAGATTTGCTTCATTCGACCCTTAAAAAGGTTGGCTAGCTCTTGCAAGATAACAATATATATATATATATATATATATATATATATATATATATTTCTGATATATATGCAGCAAGAGGTGGTACGTACGCCACGTAGTATACTACTGCATGCATGTGTCTTGCCTTTTGGCAACGTGTATTATTGATTTACATTAAAAAAAGAAACTATATATCCTAGCTACTTAATTAATTGTACTAATTAAAATGCCAATCTAATAAATTAACAATATCAATGTAATTTATATATATATATATAATATAAATCTTACCCAGGCCAATATTATTATTAATTGTATCTAATCTATACCCTAAATTATATATCAGGTATAGCTTTGAAATTTGATCTAACACCTTGAATTAACTTTAAACTTAATATAAACATACTTTCGGCCTCATTTAGTGGTTGAGACGATGATGATGATCTGCATGTATCAGTTATCGATCCCAACGTACAGATAAATGGAGAATTTTATATATAATTAAATCACGGCTCTCCTTGCGATATGCTGTGATCTTCTCCTCTTTTTGGATTATATATACTTTTTGCATTCTTCTATATATTGTAGGTATATATATAACACCATTTATTGCAAAACCACGTCAATGATCATAAATAAATAAATTAAAAAAAATCATATTTTTTTATACTAACTAATATGTCAATAAACATGCTTAAATTTTGGCCATTAATCAAGATATATAGAGAAATTAAAGGAGATCGAAGAAGAAAGAAAACAATATTATATGGTATACATTTGATAAGAAGCTGTGAAAATTTAACAAAGACAAGAAACATTATAATGGAGTAGTGGTACTACTTAATAATTTATAATTAATTAGCATTATACATTTTGAGAATTAATGTTTGGATTTTAGTTGAAGAAAATAAGAGTGATGTTAAAACTTAAAAGTGAATTTAATTGGCTTGGATCATCATCGATACATTATATATATATATATAGTACTGCTCGACCCCATCCAACATCGGCTCATGATATATATCATAGTATGATCATATATATTTATTGAGTCGTAGCTAGCAACCCTTATATTAATCATGTTTACCAATTTTATATTTCTTAATTAATTATGAGGTGATCTGCCTCAGCACCCTTGTTATTTTTGTCATTTTTATGATCATCTTAATTTCTCCTTCATATATTTATTTATTTAAAACTACTCAATTTTAAACAATAATATTATTTGATATTCGTATTTTTTTAAAGACTTTTACGAAACTTGTCTAAATTAATGGAGGGAGTGCCCGGGTGGACATCAGCACCTAGATGGCGATCGAGAGGTCTCTATTAACGCATAAGGGAGGTGGGATCTTATCAGCCCCGATGGGTTAATTAATTGCAGAGACAATATCATGTCTTTTAATTAAATCAAGAATAATAAAACTATAATTTCAAATACTCATGATCTTTATGGCTATACTCAGAACATGCATTATTGCAGAAAATGTACCCTACGAGACTCGGAAAAATAAAATAAAATAAAATACGGATGCACCAACTAATTATCAAATAAAAGAATTTATAGTTTGAATTAAATTCAAAGGATAAAAAATAAAAATAAAAATGCAAAAAGCAATGCCACTACCCATGTGGCCATTTACATTAGGTATTTCCCACTCCAATATGTGGGAGGGGAACCAAAAAAAAAAAAACAATAGTAGTTGGTAAGTCTTATTATGCTCAATATTATTTAATTTTCTTCTTTGTTTCGAGAAAGAAAAGAAAAAATAAAGAAGAAAAAGCCGGCACTCATCTGGTTGGGCCTGGGCTATATTGATGGGCTTGGGCCCATTAAGAGAGGTATACTTCAATGCTTGAACTTCTCAGGCTAAGACAAAGAGGGCATCCTTGAGCCACTTGGTCACACTCCGGACAGATGCACAAATGCCGACAAGGCAACAGTACCACCGACGCCACACGTTTCCGACACGCTTTGCATCTCGGCCCCGATACAACCACTCGTTCCGGGTCTATATACGCCGACTCGGCGTCCTCCACCTGGTGCCCCTCTACACCCCCGCGGCGCTCCCTAGTGGATCCTCCATCATCCTGCTATCATGTGCTCCTCCTCCGGTGGTCATTATAGCCTTCTGGAGCTGGGCCTGCAGAGACGCCGCCGTTGCCTCCTGGGCACGGGCCTTGGCCTGCCAAACCTGCGCCTCCACGCTAAGTTGCGCCGCACGTGCCTCCAACTCGGCGTTCCTGCGCGTGGCCTTCTCCACCTCGACCTCCTTCTCTCGCAACCTCCGGGCCACCGACCCCTCCGCTGCGCTCAGCAGGGTACGATAGTGCCTCTGCCTTTTCTCTGCTAATGTGCGCCGCAGTTGCTCTCCCTGTAAAACCGGTTCCCAGGAACGGAAGAAAATAAAAACATGCACCTTTAAACACCAAGAAAATTCTTAACAAAAAGGAAAAAAAAAAATCGCAAACCTATATCGGCAAACGCGAAAATTGAATACCTGGGCTTCAAGGAATTGCTCGATTTCGTCCCGCTGATGTCTGATTTGGGTTGCAAAATCTTCTGCTATCAGAGATAGGAAAGGAGATGATGAGTGGCAAACATTTTGCTGTTGCTGGTGTTGTAATTGCTGTCTCTGCTGTTGGTGTTGCTGCTGTTGTTGTTGGTCTCCGAAGGACAAGCGGAGGCCGGTGGAGACCACATTGGGCTGGTGGGTGTTGTTGTTGTGGAGCTGAGAGAGGTCTATAAGCTGAGAAGGTTGAGATTGCAAAGAGAACATTGGATTGATTGGAGCTGATGAAGATACCCCAGTAGTTTGTACAACTTCTCTTGCTCTCTTGCGCGGATTATTACCAGTCCCAACTGTGATTTAAGCACAAAGACAGCCCATTTTATGAGGTTCATGTTTCTCGGATTAATCGAAGCCTTGAATTGGCTTCCATAGCATAGGAACTCGATTGGGTGGCCAAAAAACTTCGATAAAAATAAAAAATAAAAAAAAATAAAAAAAAAAAAAAGAACCGAAAAAAAGTGTACCTCCATTATTGATCAGTAACATGTGTGATTGATCAAGGAATCCTCCTAGTTGTGGTTGTAATGAATAGTCATGACCTTCTTGTCCGTTTCTGCAAATTGGCAATACAAAAGAAAGGAGTTAGGAAACCGAAGGAAGCAGAGGAGTTAGAGGTGGATACAGAGGGAGATGATGGCAAACCTGTTTAGGAGGAGGATATTGGAAGGGTATTGAGCCTGGACGGCCATAAGAGGTTAATGTAGAAGAGATGATAATTGAATGATAAGAGAAGGTGAAGAGCCAATTGGGGGAGGAGAAGGGATGGGATATGTATGAATAAGAGGGAGGCAAGGCAAGGGATATATGAGGGGGGTGGATATTAAGGGAGGGTGGTATGGGAGCAATGTGAAGGGACAAGCAATAAACGCTAGCACATAAGAAGCATGAAAGAGAAGGAAGATGCTTCCCCCAAAGACAAGGCGGACTCTTCAATGAGAAAATTTTTGAAAAAAGAAAAAAAAAAAAAAACTTGGGAAAGATACAGAGAGAGAGAGAGAGAGTTGGGAATCAAAATGAATATGAGATGGAAATTATGTCTGTTGAGAGGCCACCACCACCACCAACATCAACACCACCATCCTTACCATTCTTCTCATCTCTCTCTCTCTCTCTCTGTTGCGCTTTGTTTTTACCTACTTTTCTTTCTCTAATGTTTGCCTTGTTTTGCTATATATGCTTGTGGGACTATTATTTCTTTCTCTCTATATATATGGGAGGATTTAGAGAGAGAGAGAGAGAATAGGGGAGGGGAAGAGATAGATGCGATTGAAACGAATCAGTCCAAGAGAGAGACACCTTATTCCGCTCTTTTCTTTCTCTTTACTTTCTTTCTTTACCTTTGCTTCTTCCTCTTCTTCTTCCTCCTAGCGTGGGGTTGGCTTTTCTTCAGGATTAGTCGTCCTCCCTGTTCCTTATCACCAACACAATACCAATATTATTCACTTAAATTGCCAATTCTAATCATTAACTTTTCCTAAAAAGAATAACTGGCCGATAGATTAATAAACAAAATTAATATATATATATAAATATATATATATATATATATATATATTATAATGGATAACAGATCACAGATGTGAAGATCAAGTGAATGAATGAATGATGGTGGTAGAGGCCCTTTGTTGAATGTGGGTGAGGTATTGGTGTGGACTGCGTGTTTAGATGATGGGGTTATGCGTGTTGGTCTCTCTGCCACTGCCGCTGGGATTCATTGTTTTTTTTATATGGCCCATGCGTCTCTCGCCAGCTTTGCCCCCCGTCTCTATCTCTCTTTTCTTTTTCCTTGTGTATATATATATCACTCTATATATATACATCTTTTATTAAAGAAATTAATACATGAGGGCATAATTTTAAAGAACTACATATATACGCACTGGACATTTTTTGTGAACATTATTAATTATGTACGTAGTATTAACGCCATTGTTGGTACGTAGATGATAATTTTCATGTGGAAGATCTTTGAATACTTTCACATTCACTTGGTTTTGAAGATTCAAACTGACCAACGTGCAGCTATATATATATATATATATATATATATATACATATATACATATATATATTAATATTAATATTCCTTATATATGATCGAGCTTAGAAATTACAGATCATGATGGATCATAATATAATTATTTACGGCCTCCAACCTAATAAATGCGTAGTGGTTGGCATGGCTGAGTTAATCCCTATCTTTTCCCTTTTTATGAAGTTTGAATATTGTGAGATAAAGAAGTCATAGTTTTGACAAATTAAGGGATCAGAATAATTTTTTCTTTTAATTCCATAATGATCATTACAGCGAAGATATTATAAGCTAGCAATGTCGACAGATATTAGAGCAATTGGCTTAGTACCAATGCCAGCTTATATATATATATAGAAATTAAGGAGTGATCGATCGAAAGGAGTACGTACGTACTCATGCATGTCCTAAAATTCAAAGCTTAATTTCCTTTATAATTACATCAGTAAAAAAAAAAAAAGTTGACATTTTTAATTTAGAACTTATCTACTGTAAAAAATGATTTGTACAAACTCCAAATAAACAAGTCTCATACAAGCTCTTGTAAAAATGTGAACCCCACCTAAAATGAGTGTAAAAAAAAATATTATTTATTAATAGGACCCATTGTTTTATAAAGAGCTTATTTATTTAAAATTTGTACCTAGCGTTACTTAATTTACTGTAATATGTCATGGTAACGCTTACATGAAAAGTTTTTTAAAACGTAGGTACAAAGTAAATAATAGAAATTAATTCTAGCAAAATATAGATCATCAGTTAAGCCATAAAAAAACATACATAAATAGATGACACACATGATATGTGATAATTAGGGATCATGATCTATACTCTCTTTAGATCAAGCAATGAATGGTCAGTACTTCAAATGCATGGCTGAATTATTAGGTTAATGCTGATGATGATCAGAAAGCTGCCTCCGGCCACATATTATATGTAGGGAAGAAAAGTAAAATTACTAAAACAAATATAAGGGACATGGCTGCAGGTAAATGGGTTGGACGGGATCTTTAGGGCTCCTTTACTGCCGTTGGTATAATTAATTTGATTGATTAGAAATTAAATGATTTCTCTTATCATCACTCAATTAATTTTTGTTTCAAGTACTTAATTTCACATGAATTTGTGCACAAATATCCTTGATTCAACACTCAATTTAGTTTTTTGATCGAAAATATTTTACGGTTAAGAGAAATGATATTTGCAGTCATAGAGTACTTATTTTCAGAATAAATAAATAAATACGGAACCCATATGAAAAAATGAAGTTTTGAGTAATGTTAGATACAGTTATGAATTGTACAAGCGATGCGGCCTGTTCATTCCTTTTAAAATAAAGTGAGGTCCACTATTAAAAAATTAATTTTCATTATCATTTGGATCCTATATTTATTCACTTTTCTGAAATGTGTGCACGACACTTACGCATTCTATGATTACAAATATCATTTTTTTTAATTTCTTAATAGTAGATCTCATTCAGTTTTTTCAAAATGGGTATGCGGTACTTGTACAGCTCATGATTGTATCTAGTATTATTGGCACCAATATTTTGAAAACTAGCAAATGCATGGTACTTCGTAGTCTCGTCTAGTTTTAACCATTAAGACATTGAAATATTCGTCTAATTTTAACCATTAAAATGATTGAAAAATAGATGAAAGAAAGTGATCATCATCAAATGAATCATACATTAATCTTAAACATATGATATTAGGACAGTACTATATACAAGGCTAAGTTTAAGTCTCGATCGCATGTGACGATCAGAGTATTAGTTTGAATTCGATCGGTAATGGTGATCTTCCCCGAAACCGAGAAGGATTTTTAACTTTAGTTAATGGAGGAGGTGACAAAGAAAGAGGGAAGCCAGTACTAAAAAAGGAGAGAAAGGAACACGATGAACAGTAGATCAAATGTGAAAGAGTGTGCTTGGAATGGCATCACGCATTTTTTCTTTGCTTTGGTCCCACTGAGGCTCGGCTTCATCTATCTATATTAATCATCTCTCTCTCTCACTCTCTGTGATGGTAACAGAGCCCTGCACGGCAAATATGATCTCTCTCTCTCTCTCTCTCTCTCTCTCTCTCTTCCCTAACAACTAGACACACACACACACACACAACTCATAACTCATTGTTTTCTTCTCCCTCTCTAAAGACAGCCTTTCCCTTTCGTTTTCTCTCTTTTTTGTTTGCTTGTCTTTTGGGTTTATTGTCATGTACCTGCAAATACATATATAATGTAGAGAATCAAATTAGTACTTGTCTTTCTTTTCTTTTTACCAGGCCAGTCTGCAGAATATCGATGCATGTATTCAAACCCTCGACGTTCTATATATAATATATATATATATATATATATATTTCTTTAGGTTAATTATAAGAATATCAACAGCTAGAAAAAGACTCAATGTGTTGACCCATTAATTATATAGCCCTGGAATTACGAGAACCGGCCAATTATAATATAATGTTTTCAAATCCAGATTGAATTGGTATTATAATTTGGCATTAATTTACTTAGTTTTACTGGCAGGTATATATTTATATTAATAATGTTTTATATTATATATGTACATGACCCCGTACGTACGTATATAGATGATCATTCAGTACTAAAACTAAGTATCATGATTTGCCGTCTAATATATATATATATATATAGTACTAATTAATAAATATATAAATATTCTATAATTAAGTGCATTAATATGGAGTAAAGAATGATGAGGTTAAAACCCTAATTCTAAACCGTTGAGTTATATCTATTATTACGCACTTAATTACAGATTGATGCAAACAATTAATGACACATGCACACCCACACACGCACAATTTAAGTTATAGATAGTAATTATTTATCTCAAAGATCAAGATCAAGTCGTAGAGAATTGATGGGTCAAGTCAACTTGGCTGGTGATCAAGTTTAATCGTACAAATTTTGGAATAATATATAATATATACTGATCCTCATGACCAAGCTTTTTTTCTGCAAAACCTTTTTTGAATCCTCCTTAATTGTTGTATTGATTTGGTGTAATCTCCTGGGAAATAATGAACTTGTGCTTGGGGTTTGGGATCACAAGGATCGATCGATCCAGTTCACCAATTAATATTAATTATTACGTGAATTTTATTGCTAATTAAAGAGATCATATATATATATATATAGATATATTTGTACGAGCAATTAATAAACTATAAATTAGTCCATAATTAATTAAATATTATGCTTAAGGAATTGGACCACATTAATTATAAAGCTGCATGTAAAAGATCAACTAGAAATTCGTTCATGATATACTGCAACTGACCAATATTTAAAAGAACTTCATGACTATAAGATCAAAAACGATTATATGTGACAAATTATTTAGAATAAAAATGATTATTTGCAATAAAAAATAACTTATTTTAGTAAGAAGTTCTTATTTTTATAACAAATAGCTGACCATAAATAAGCATCTTGTCTATTCTTTAAGTAAAGAATTAGCAATATTTCTTAATCGTGAATATTTGTAGTGAATATATGGCCACGTGTGCTTTATTTATATAATTTTAGTTTCCATTAAAATTAAGAATAATATTGTTGTAAAGGTCCTATATATATATATACACAAGTTTATAGTATTAATAAGATCAATTTGTTTTTTCTTTTGTTTTATGCAATTAGAGTCTGTATGAAATCATCAATTGTCTCAAAAACTTAAGCTTATGGGAAGAGGTTGATTTTATTATTTATTTTATATCTTAACACTCTCCCTCACGTGTGAGTTAAGACTCTCCCTCAATAGGTGGCACAATACGTAGAATATTTAATTAAATGAAATAGAGTGTAGAGTCAGGGTTCGAATTCAAGACCTCTACTTTAATATTATGTAAAATTATCACTTATTTTAAAAGGTTAAATTTATAGAAAGATATAGATCTTATTATTTATTTTATATCTTAAGCGTATGTAAATATATATTATAACATGATCAGCTAGCTGCATGCCATCTTTCCAAGAAGAGTAGTCATGAAATTAATCAGGCGCATTAATTTCTTGGGTTGAAGAGACGCACCAACTTTAGTTGAGACATTTCTTTAATCCTAATCCAACCATTCCCCCATATATTATCCTCCACATGACACTCCTCCCCAAAACTCCTTTTCATTTTCTAGTTTTTCCCCCTTCACTTTCCTTAATTTTCTCCTTTTCTACAGGCCAGTTTTTTTGGACTTTTGTTTTTGTTAACATTTGCACTATTTTCATTGATCATTCATGAATTCCTCCACCAACAACACCACACCTCTACATGAGCTTACCCACTACCAACACTCCTTGTTTTTTTTTTCTTTATTCACTTTTTCCCAGACTAAAAGCACTCCCCCCTAACCATCCCTAATAATCAAAACCAGTAAGTGTAGCAATATTAAAGATTAAAATCTTAAAGCATGCATGCACGATCGATCGAGCAATGCTATTTTAGAAGGTTTATCATGTATTCGATCGGCATGCAAGAATATATATAATTAATTAATTATTTCTAATTCTGAATTGATTATATATATATAACCTCTATTTTTGGACTTACAATATACTGATCATGAGATCATACTGCATTTTAGAAGATTTTGTACGTTTTATAATTGCATCCCTAGCTAGCTAATTTTCCTAAGGAAAATAATTACGTACAGTA
The DNA here is from genome assembly GCF_004785595.1 of Juglans microcarpa x Juglans regia. Classification (NCBI taxonomy): domain Eukaryota; kingdom Viridiplantae; phylum Streptophyta; class Magnoliopsida; order Fagales; family Juglandaceae; genus Juglans; species Juglans microcarpa x Juglans regia. The sequence continues at coordinate 23,203,573 of NC_054604.1, forward strand.
GTAGTACTACTGATTTAGAGCGGTATCATCTAAGTTATAATGATATATATATATATATATATATATATATATATATATATATTATATATCTTATCTTCCATATTGGAGCTAATTGTCAAACAATATTGTATTAATGTAACGGAGATGAACATGATGATTATATATAGTACTAAACTTATACATTATAATATATATATATATATATTAGTCCATGCATTATAATTGTCAAACAATATGGTGCGCAACTTATTATATATATATATATATAAGAAGCAGTACTACTACCTTATAAACAGAATCAACTATCACTGATTGATCAACTAATACCTAAAACTTTCCATTTGCATATTGTGGCTTATGAGCACATACCATCCATGCATAATGCTTTTTATTTATTTATTTAATTCTAATATATTTTTTTTCTTTTGAACCATAATTTGAAAGGGAAAGGAGCTAGAGCTAGGGGATCAGTAATTGTTAAATATAAAACCCATTAAAACGAACAACATTATAAATGCATTTTTTTTTTGGGTGCTAAATATAAAACCCATTAATTGGAGGTGCATGAAAAATGCATGGGTGAATATATAATTATATTATATAGTGTGTGTGTGTGTGTGAGAGAGAGAGAGAGAGAGAGGATGGTGAAAACACAACCCACAAGGAGCATCGATAATTCCATGGTTATACGTAGTGTCTGCCTCAATTAGGGGCCATATATGCACCTAATAATCCACCGCAAGCAACATTAGTTAATTAATTATGGATTTCAACTGACTTGAAACCTCAACCAATGGCATATTATATATATGCATGGTAGTCATGTCTGCCTTTATTTATTTAGTTTTATTAAATATTCCTACAAATTGATTATAATTATATATATTAAATCTTCGGCATGATAAACCTATATGGTCATTTTACGTATAATTAATTAGTACTATAATATATATATATATATATATATATATATATATATATTATGCCTTACAATTAAATTAGTTGATCGTGAAGAAGTAGTCATGGTCTGATCTCATGTAAGTTGTTGTGGCACCCCGACTCCAATGTAAGGAGACACGAGAATCGAGATGCCAGGATGGTGACAACACGGTCACACTTCCCAACGATAGTGTCAAGTATGTGTATATGCAACATTGTACAATAAACAACACAACAGATAATATACATAAGTCTACTAAGTACCAGAATTTTAAATACTAATATTCAAAACAAATCATCTTTAAAAAGTTATACAGTCATCCAATATAAAAATATATATAAGTCTCAAACCAGAATACGAATGATCCCAATCACTCCTCGGGCGGAGCCGACTCCTCAGGCTCACCCTCATCCTCCTCTGCATCAAAATCTGCGTTACCATAGAACGGTACCTCAGGTAAGTATAACCCAAACAACCACGAGATAAAAACATATTAGTGCAACTAACATGCATGAATATGATGAAATATGCATTAGATCCAAAAATACCATTTTTCCCAAAAATAGATATTTTCAACACACGCCAAAATCTCATTTTGGCCCAAAAATAATACTCCGTCATTTTTCCATAAAATGACCCAAATCAATAAAACCTCATTTTTCCAGAAAATGAATCACATAAAAACCTTTTAATCAACACACGCTATTTTTCCAGAAAACAGCCCATTATTCTATTAACCAATGCACCATGATCTCCCCTAGAGATCATCCGCACGTCCTGATTTCGTAGCCATGCTCAGTTCCGCGCCCAGCGTGTTCGTGGCCAAGCACCCACTACGCAACAAGCGATGCCCAGTTCCGCGCCCAGCGCATACGTGGCCAAGCATCCTCTAGCTCCTGCCAGCAGAGGGGCCACGGAGTCGGCACGAGACCATCTCGTCCGATCCCGTTGTCACCCAGCGACAACCTAGGGGACGTCACTCAGTATATTCCGCTCCCAAGTTACCAGAGGAGCTCCACCGAGATAATACCTCATCTCGGCTTGGGGTCGTGATACACACGCACCCAAAATTCTTTAACACATGAAAACCTAGTTTTCATGAAACACATGAACATGAATGCATGTACACGAAAACTCAGTTTCCTTTATAAACATGATCATGCGTGCAATATGCCATGTACATGAATAACACCATAACCAATAACCAACAATGCAAACCAAATACACAACAACTCCGTCCACAATCCATCCGACCTCCTAACTCTTCGGACTCAGTCCGGTATGTCCAACTAGATCACAATAATATGAGTTAGTGCAAAATATATTTAAATCATGATAGTTCTTTGGAAAAATACTTACAGCGCTATATTATAATTTTCGAAGGATCTCGGAGGTGCAAGAAGTGGTAGCTCAGCAATGAAACAGCGTAAAATACACTGTGACCGTGGGTCTCAAATACCCACTTTTCAACGGAGACAATCCAAGACCCGAAATTGATAGGGTAGGGTTTAGAGAGGTCGGTGAAGCCAATGGTGGTGGTGGTTTGCCATGGGTGGCGGCGCAAATCGTGGTTTTAGGTCAAAGATGTCCAAATCGGAAATGGAGATAGATAGGCTTCACCGGTGACGGATCAGAGCTGGGGTTTGGTCCATTGGGTTGCTATGAGGTCGAGGATGAAGTGGTGAAGAGATGGTGGCCGGAGGTGGTGCAACGGCGGCGCTAGAACGAAGAGAAGGTTGCGGCTTTGGATGGTTCGTAGAGGCTAACGACGGCGAAATAGGAGCTGAGATTTACGGGGAAGCGTCGCCGATTGGTGGGAGAGAGGTTGGGCTGGGCGGTGTCGCGCATGGCGGCGCGACGGTGGTGGGCTAGGAGAGCGACGGAATGCACGGGGAGGGAGAGAGGAGTGGTCGCAGCACGCGGGGAGGGAAAATTGCGGAGGAAAGAAAGAAAAATGAAAGAAAAAGAGAAAAAGAAAAGTAGGGAGAAGAAATGAGGTCCAATCCTCACCTCTTGAGTCACAAAAATAAAACGAAAATGATTTCAAAACAGCAAGTTAAATAAAATAATTTAAACGTAATGATACAATGAAAATAAAATAATTAAATCTAACAATCAATTAATTTAAAAAGAAGAATAATTTAATGCATAATAATAAATAATATTAAGAAAACAAATCAAATTTAATTTTTACAATTTAAAGATTATAAAATAAACTATTTAAAATATTCGATAATTTTAAAATAAGAGAATAAATTTTTTAAATTATTAAAATAATCATTCAATAAAAATATAATAAAATACGAAGCGTTATGGTTGTTACTTTGAAACATGTCCATATTTAGTGCTGATCAAGATTAATATACAACTTTAACGCTAGCTAGCTAGCTAGGCTTTATATAATTATATATATATATATATATATATATATATATATATATATTTCTACTTCCACTAGCTTTTACTTTCACTTTCAAAATTAGGTAATGTACGTACGAATTATTAGCCCTGAAGCAATCAAAAGTTGAGTACTGCAGATCTACCCGTCAGATCATCAGATATATGCATATATGGAGGCTGGACATGTATCATTTCTACTTGACTATTAATTAGTTTCATTTTTTTCGATTATAAACCCATGCAATCGCATGAGATTAGGGTGATTATTTAAATAAATAAAGCACTTTCTACTTACTTATATTCTAATATATATATATATATATAATCTCATTGATATATATACTATATATAAATACTACTTATCCATGCTAGCTGCATGGAATGGGTAGAATATAATTAACTCTAGCTTACATATTATATATTGGTATTAATTATTTTAAGAAAATTGAAAATGTATGAGTTAATCAATATATAGTATATAAATGGGATATTGGAAGTAGACAAATTTCATAATTAATCAAGATCTTCTAGCTAATCAGTACTTATTATATATACGGATTTTAAAACTTAAAAAAATGTGAGTGCATGAGATATATAAACATATGATGAATTTTGTTCTACTTATATATTTATCGAATGTTTCATGTTGCATGCATGTTGTTCTTGCGCGCACTCAGTACTAGTGCATGTGTGTGTATATATATTAGACTTGTTATATCATAAAATCTTGCATTAATTAATTATTTTGATAGTACTTGAAGAAAAATCCAAAAAGAAACGATCAATTAGGGCCACGAGAAAAAAGAAAATAAATCATAAAGAGTTATCATGAATGGTTGAACCCATGCAAGTACTGCATGACATCAAGTCAACAAGGACTTATCACTGATCATGATCCAGTACTAGCTCGGAAGTGTGTACAAGATATTGAAGAATGTGTTTATAATTTTATATAAAAAAATATATAGATATTTTTAAAATTTTAAAAATGGAAGAAATAATTTATAAGAATATTTAATAATGATGTATGAGTACTACTGGAGTTAGAGTTTTATTTATGATAATTGTCAGTGTGGGAGCAAATTATAAAGGAGGGTGGATGGTGCTATAATTTATCATGAGCCTATCTGCTAGTACTAGTACTTTCACTTTGGCCTCAGCTTCTGATAATGATAATGCATTTGCATGCAGCCTGCAGGCCAGCCACCCACAAGAAGAAGTAGATCAGGTTCCACTGCGTACAGAAAACAAGAGCCTCACTATTAATAATGTTGTTGGAATGAATCATGCATATGGGTAAATTCCAAACCACTGATCAATTTGATTATTTACAAGTGATCACATACTAATTTATAAACAAATTATTAATAAAAAAAAATATTGATATGAAAAAAGTATTTGATTTTGAGTTATTTTATAACTAATATATATATATAATATATAGATTACATGCAAATTATATGGTAAGTACTACTGGTTTGTTTACGCACTAACTTATACGTAACATAATTTAATTACAAAACCCGACTCGTCTTGATGTTCTTCTCTGAATTAAGCAGTAGTAGTACTGTTTCACATATGTTTTTCAACTTAATATAAAATAAAAACAAAATGTGGAAGATGATCACAAAGTGACATGGAAACTACTCCATTTGCCTAATTTTCTGAAAATTCTGGAAAATTGGCCAAAAGAGAATTCATCTTGAGATCGAAGTTTCCTGCATGCAGCTGCAGCTAGAATATTATAATCTAGCTAGAATCGGGGCCCCAAAAAATTATTAAATGGTGGGAAAATAAACACAAAGTACTGGCCCACAAAAAAGGGTAGTAGATCCTGACTGCACCTCCTCCATTGCAATTCAAGCAAAAACCTCCAAAATTTTATCATTTTGCTGCATTGTCAAGAGGAAGAAAACAGTACTGGCTGTTGCACATGAGCATGGATCATGATCAAGCAAGGTGGAGTAATTTTGGTTATATAAGAACAAGAGTAATAAATACTCATGTAAAGAAAGAAAGAAAGAGAGAAATATTCATATCATGAGCGGTCCCCCTAATCAAACGGATCTCAGCAGAGGTATCAAAATAATGGAAATGCTACTAGCTAACTCTGCGCACTGCACATCGATCACATCAAAGCATAAGTACTCTCAGAACAGGTCACCAATTTCCATGGCCATTCAAATGTGAATTGCCATCCAATATATATATATATAGTCTTATAGAGAGAGAGAGTGTTTTTTTTTGCTGCCTAATCTGACACACACTCCTAACTAAGGGTCCTATCTCGGGTGTCGGGACCAACTTTGAGGGATACAAATTTTATTTTTAATTTTATTTTTAAATTTTGAATAAGTGAAATATTGAGAAAGTAATATTAGTTCTTTTTTTTTTTTTTTTTTTTAAAGGAAAGTAATACTAATTCTTGATCGATGCATTTGTGGGGGTGCCAATTACTTTGCAGTGCATGTGGTAGAGTTACCATGACATGTCACATGATCGATCTGGATTCTGATATATCGATCTCGTCCTTTTGTGTAAAATGGAAATTAATTAATTGGAGTATAATTTTGCTATAAATTATTCCTACAGCATCTATCTCAAATCATTAATTACGAGGCTAATTGTGTTTAATATATGGAGGGATAAATAATTAATTACCCATTACATGATCTTCAAATTATATCTTCTTTTAAGGTACGTAAGTATTGAATTATTATCAGTACTAGTACTTGTTTATTTTTTTTACATCAGTACTAGTATTTGTTTATTATTTATTATATTTTATGTAAAAAATTTTAAAAAATTATAATGAGATGAACTCTTAACCAAGGAAGCAGCTAGCTAGCTAGCGTGCACAGTGCATACCATGGACAATAAAAGAGACGTACTCGTTGCATGCTGGCTGGTGCGCAGTTGATCATGCAATAATGACACCAGAAGTGACTAGTTGTGTCTGGTTTGGGACACCTTACATGTTGATGAATCAATGTGGATGTCTTTGAAAATCTTATATATATATATATATATATATATATATATATATAGCTAGCGTTTGAAAGAGAGCGTCTTTGTTTTGTTTTGTATTTTTCTGGTGGCCAAACTAGAGATCAGATCTAGGTTGAAATTTTGCAAGCAATATTGGATATTATTCTTGCAATTATGATAACAATATTAACAATATTTTTAGGTCTTTCTTTATTTTATTTTTATATAATTGATGATGTAAATTAATAATTAGTATTGCATGTAAAATGAAATTTTTTTTTTCCTAACCAAGATGTGATCTCTATTGAATAGAATTGTTTCGTTTGGAAACATAATTCATCTCAACTCATCATTACAATTTTTTTAAATCCCAACACAAAATATAATAAACAATTCAACTTTTTCAAATTTCAAAACAATAATAATAATAATAAATAATATTCTAATAATATTTTATTAACTCAACTCAACTCACTTCAACATCCAAACGCATTCTTAGTCATCGCGCGCACACCCGGATATATAATAATTAAATTGGTAGTAAATGATAGAAGTTATATATAATAATAATTATAATAAGTAAAATATAGTAGCTGACGATCGAGATAATGAAATGGTATAATTATAAGGGTGGAAGTAATAATAACCAATAATGCAATATTGGTAATAAAAGGTAATTAATTAAATAACGTACGTTGGCGAAAAGATAAATTAGGTTTGTATTATATATATATATATATATATGAGATGAACTTTGTGCTTCAGAAATTATATTGCATATAGATTATGGTATGAACGCCTGCAGTAGTAGTGATGATCAGATGGCAAGGAAATTAAAGGCATATATCATGGACAGCTATTGCAGGGCGGTTTTCCATTAGGCAAGTTAAGCAATTGTCCCCTAATGCAGGAAGAATGCCCCAAAAAAAAAAATTATATAAAGTAGAATTTTTTTAAAAAAAATTTATACCCAATAAAAAATTTTAATTAACTCAATGAGAATGAGAATATAATCAAGATCAAATATATATTATGTCATTATTAGTTTTTAAAAGTATCATAAATAATAATTATTTTATCTGTTCTTCTTCTAAGAATACATGACTTCTCTTTTGTCATTATTAGTTTAATATATAATTAATGTAAAAATTATAAGTAGCAAAATCTAATTTTTCAATATTCATAAAAGGTTTTTGTATAATCATTTGAAGAGGCAAGAGCCTATTTTTTTTCAAATGTGTAAGTTGTTTATAGAACTTTATTGAAAATAATGATTAGAGTAATTTTACATACAATCGTGAAGTGTGCAATCGCTGTGTAATCGCTTTGAAAAAGAGTGGAGTCCACTATCAAAAATTAATTTTTTTCATGTGGGTCCTATGTTTTATTGACTTTTTTCAAAATGATTACGCGGCGGTTACACAATTTACGGTTGTAAATATAATTTATCTAATGATTACAATTGTGTCTAAGAGTCTAAAGTACTTGTAAAACTAGATTTGATAAAATTCTCTCTAAATTAAAAATTTCCTAATAAAAGATTAAGTCAGTTATTAGTTGAAAATGTAGTATAAAATCTTAATCAATAATTTTACTTTACAAAACGATAGGAGTTATTTTTAAATAAAAATAAATTTATTTAATTTTTCTTAAAAAAAAGAAAAAGAAAAAAACCTCACTCAAAATTTTAACCTTAGGTCCCGGAACCTATTGAGCCCGCCTTGAGCTATGGAAGTGCAATCCTCAAAGTCATGTATAAAATTGCAAGGAATAGGTACTACTATATGCTATGTGTGTGTGTATATATAGATATATAGATATATATCGTATATATAATTGCAAATAAACGCGCGAAATGCAATCTTATCATATTAACTATTAAAGATCAAAATTTCTGAAGAGTAAAATGAATAGTTTCCCTTTCCCCTCTATCTTTTAGGTGAACAAACCACATTATGTCATGAGATCAATAATATAGGGTCAATAATACACAATATTCATGATGAGCAAGTATAGAGAAAGCGATTTGGAGCTATATATAATATTATAAATAGAAATTGGATAATTAATGATGATCGAGCTAGCTATACCCACGACTATGATGCAAAGCCAACCATTATATGACCTCATGGGGTTTTCATTCTCACCACTAACAAGCATGTGGCACGACCCATGACCCCCACCCCCTCTTGAATTAGCCTGCCTTTGTCCACACTTAGAAGCAAAATATATATGCCACTAATTATCTATAACACGTACAGATTCTCTCTCTCTCTCTCTCTGAAAGTTTCTCCATCATGGGGACCAGATAGGCCATATATAAGGAAGGGATTGATGGGGGATCGAGGAATCAAAGCATTGAAGCTGCCAATATGGGTTGGCATTCTTTGGAATTATCACTTATATATATGGAAAACATGCTCATTGGCATTATATTGACTTTGGATGCAAACCAGAGAATTAGCTTCTCTTCTCCTTTCAAAGGTGCCAGTGGAATATAATTATTTCAAATTAGCTTCCCCCTCTTTATCTCTTTACCATTCCTTCCTTGGGAGTTGGGGGATGGGCCGGAGAGATCATCAGGCATTGTCTTTTTCATACCTTAACTTTAATTTTCAAACGTATAATGAGGACCCAATTGTAGAAAATCATCATTTTATCAGATCATCGGATCAGATTAATTAGAGGTAGTTTTTTTTTATAAAAAAAAAATAATTGTCAATAATTCGAAAAAGAAAAGCTACCTAGATTATTCCTATGGGAAAGTCGGACCCGTAGCCATATAAATTAGACTAATATTCAAAGAAAACATAGATAGATCAATCAATCAATCAATGTGATGATCATCCATCCAACAAGCCTTGTTTTAAAATTCAAGATATATCAATGATCTGTTTTACCTTCTATAAATGAAACAATAGTACTTCTTCTTCTAAGACAAACCAACTGATCAACCTCATGATCATGTGGATTCGATGTACGTCATGTGTTCCGGGGTTTTTCTTTTTCTTTCATTGTCATTGGTTTTTCACGATAAGCTAGCTAGCCTAAAAGCTGGTAAATACATGAGTTTGAAAACGATCGAAAGGAATAAACAATAGAAGAAAAAGAGGCAATAATAATATTGCAATATATATAATAACCCTTTTAAAACTTTGTCAATGGGCAAAACGTACGTCCTTCGGCTTTTAATTTTAGAGTACCGCCCTTCTTCTGATTTGTCGTTCCACCATATATATTTCACTGCATCTAAGGCTCGTGCCTAGAAATCAAGCAGACCTAACCTTTTGAAAAACAACTGGCCTGCCGGGGTGGACCAGCTCATATATATATGGCAGCTTACAGACTTGCGTTTTCTGATTAATATATATTAATGGATTTTCTCTTCTGGCGATATTATTATTGGCAAAGCCAGATTCGATTATTGTATATATATGCATGGCTTTTGCAAGTAGCTAGCTAGTAGTTGTCCATAGTAGTTAAGTTTAATTAGCATCAAATAAAACCATTATCTAAAACTAAAATTAATTATAAGGGTTTTCGTGAGAAAAATCACATTAGGTTAAAGTTAAGAGGATGAAAGTCGTAGTACTACTGCATGCGCGCAGTTCTGACGTTTTGATCAGCTGGAGTATCATGAATCTCGATCGATAAACATTACTCATGGCGCGCATAAAGGAAAAATTAGGATTATCAGTATATGAGGCCACTAGGTTAAGATAAATTTAATTAATAGGTACATACATATATATATATATATATTTTTATCATCAAGACTTTGTTGTCCACATGCGCATGACCATGCAAAAGTGGTGCTGTGCTGCAGCATGTGGATAGGATTCCTGATTGCCTCTTCCGAGGGGCAGGAGTAATGCCATGGAACATCGATCGACCGGCAGTCTTGCTCATAACACTAACAACGATATATGCTTTGCCAAGATCGATCAGATTAATGCATGTATAGAGGATTCATGTGAAAATGTGAATAGTAATTAAGAAAAACTATTACTGATCCCTTACCCACTCTCTCTCTCTCTCTCTCTCTGATCTGTGTTCTAATACTTTTCTCTGCCTCTAGGAAAACAAGACGCATTAATAACGTTCACGCGTCAGACACGTACATGTACACATGATGCAACAACAAAGAACAAAGAAATATGGCCTCACTCTCAGCTTTCTGGTTAGAATCCAACAAAGGTTGCAAACAAACAATTAAATAATAATCACTCAATTCCTGCACCCTAGCTACGTAAAAATCTTGGCATCTTTTCCTTTTTCTTTTCTTTTTTTTTTTTTTTTAAAAAAACAATCACATCTTTTACGAAGCTGGCGTTTGAAAAACGTAACAAGAAACTATTTACATATTGAAAACAATCGATCCCTCTTCTTTTTGTTGGAATAAGCTGCAAACGCGCATATATATATAGCTTTCATTTCTCTTGTTTGTTTCCTTTGAATTGATTCTTAATGTTGAGGTCCTCTATTAAAGTTATAGGCTTTTCCCGGCCATGAGTTTTGGCTTGATTTGAAGAGGTTATGTTCAAATTGTGGAAGTCATTTTCGTATATATTGGGGTAAGTGATGTTTGGTTCAAGTCATTTTCTGAAAGGACAAAAAAAAAATCCCATATTTTTTTGGCACGGAAGTGATGAGATTTAAATAATTAACATGTACACACCGGCCACCTTGAATCACTAAACTATTGGAAGCCATGCCTTGTGGGGCATTTTTTTTTTTTTTTTTGTCATATATCAAAATTATATACTTTCCTTTAAATTCCATTCAAGATTGTCATGCCAAGAAAAAGTGATGGATCAGCTAATCAACTTCGATTATATATAAACTTTAATAAGCAAATTAAGAAGTTCAAAAACAATGCATTAATTAGATAGATCAGATCAGTTCTTGCCTGATATTATATATATGTCATTTTCAATGATTATCATCCAATTTTGACTAATCTAATTATAAGCTAAATGCCTCTAATTAACGAACGAATGAGTATTAGAAATTCCTCCACAATATCGAGTACTAAGGAGTACTGGGAATAATTATGGCAGTATTAGAAATTCTAACCTTCGAGTGTTTTTGTATTAGTCACCCATCAATATATATCTGAGAATATATATATATATATATATATATATACACACACACATATACATATACACACACATGTCAAAAGAAAAAATCAACATTTGAAATCTTAAGCGCATGCATAGATCAACTAATAGAAAGAGAAATGCTTTAGTCAAAAGTCTCTACCAAAAAAAAAACTCATAAACTAATGTGATTTGATGTTATACATTAGATTATAAAATTAAGATTTAACGTATCATATAAAAACACGTCAATTTATAAATTTATTTTTATAAATACTTTGCTTGTAGAAAATAACTTCGTTTATGGCAATTAGTATCTTAACCAGAAAGCATGGGCCTACCTCTATATATATATATATATATATAGAATTATAAACCCTTCAATTAAATAGAGTTCGGTCGATCGGTAGTGGATCTACAGTTATAAAAATATTAATCATGTATGTACGTACGTACTTATAAACATGAGCTACAAGAAACATTATACTTTTATACCTAATTATATCTATCTTGCACTCAAAGATCAGTAGTACTGATATACTACTGTGATGGCGAACGATTTGAAACTTCCGACTTTTTTGTTTTTTTATTATTCCAAGAAATTAAAGAGAAACTTCAACTGAAAGCTGATAGATCATTCATTGAGATTTTGAATCGTAGCGAGCATATATGTACTTAACTTTTAGAGGGGAGATGTTTTTGCTTTACCTTTTTCCTTTCTCTTTTATTTATTTATTTTTTTTTTGTATTAATTTCTGAGGCTTGGAATTAGATATATATAACAGGCCACAGCTAGATTATGTGAGAAGGCGTGGGTTGGGTCAATTCTCAACTGTTGCACATCCTCGCATGCACATCATGATCACCATCCATCCATATATATTAGTAGGAAAAAGGAGATGGAGATGGGAAAGAAAGTCTCCTGGCCTAGAGAGCAGCAGAAATTAGATTGGCCAAGAAATTAGAGTCCATACGGCCCCCTATTAAAACGTATGGTGGTGGCGGTGTTTTCTTTCCTTTGCCTCCACGTTGCTTGCGCTGATCTTGACCTCTCTGATCTGTTTAATGCTAGCTATATATCATTCATCGATGATCATTCATCATGTTCTCACTTATTTGGCACATCTCCCCATTTCAAATCACCTCGATCTCTGCTCTCTCTAACTAATTAACTTGGTTCACCTACCAGCTCAGTAAAAAGCATAAAGAAACGACGATCGAAGAAATTAAAGATAATGTTGAAATTAGATGGAGATCATCATCATGATGACGTCGACGACCTTGCTAATTTAATATTGGAATATATAGTTTTTTTTTTCTTTTTGGTTCCAATCTTTATAATCTTCTTGATGATGGGGGGTTTTAATGAATTAAACTTTCTTCTAGGTTTTCCACACCAGTTTAATTTGCCCAACCTGCCTTGATCATATGCACGATGTAATATCCTTTGAAACTGTCTCCCTCCCTCTCTCTCTCTCTGATCCTCTTTCATGATCTGTGCCATAAAACGTGGGTGGATTTGCAACTGATCTTTCATATAAATATTAAAGTTTGAAAGACTGCAAGGACTAGGGTATCATCTATCTGATCATGATTATATATCTAACCCCCAGGCCCCATCTACATAGATAACTCTTTTGATTAATATATCTACAATATTATTGGAAAACTTGCTCATGAAAAAAGAAGCCAGCCGGCCAACTTTGGTGGCCGTAGCAAATTTTGATTTTAAGTTCTTGGAAGAATTAAAACATCTGCAAGCTTTCATAATTAGTTGAGAGAGAAAGTGAAAAGCAAGGTGGTAGTTGGCTAGCTTTAGCACTTTACTATGTATTCTTTTGTTTTTCACCGTCTAAAGACACATGACTGCATGCAGTACCCAAAACGGAAACTGACATTTGACAAAACACCAATGGGCCCACTGCCATTATATTTGGGCTAAACTATTAGGACCAATGAAGGTACTCTTGTACCCGATCCATTGACAGACTCTCTCTCTCTCTCTCTCTCTCTCTCTCTCTCTCTCTCTCTCTCTCTCTTCTGGCCTGGCTAGTAAAACTACTGACACACCCATTACTTCAGCAATGGGGTATACGTTGTCATCTTTACCATAAGGGGGCCCCAAGTCTTTCCCATTCTATGTGCTTTGTGAGCAATTATAAAAATGGGTAGGAATTGAATTCAACCATATCATGTGCTCTACATGTGTCTTAATTAGGACACACATGAAATACAAAGCTGCTACCACCACCAGTACGAATCTAGTACATATATGCATGATATGTATCCATTATTAATCTATTCTCCAGGCCACTTGTTTGCTCCTTGCAATTTTGTTGTTTTTCTATATAATTTTTAAGTACTCCATGATCCTAATCTCTCTTTCTATCTTTAAGATTAATTATCATTTTCCTCTCTCTCTCTCTTTTTTTTTTCTCCCCTTCATCATGGTGGATTAGACCTTGTTTCCACCTTCTATCATTTCAACAACCCAAGCTATATATGAGCTGGGTCGGTTCTTTTAGTTATAAAGATGGTAGCTAGGCAGCTTGATCATGTTATTAAATTGTTTGTTATTGGCTACATTATGTTGGCTTGCTTCTTGTTTGTGTCTAGATTATTATGCCAAGTACCACACCAAAATCAGATGCTTAATTAATTATTTGCTTGATTTAATTGATCAAGAGATAACTAGTGATCAGAAATATAATAACTTTTTTTTGTGCCTCCCCCTCCCTTCATAAGAATAATTTTGTATTCAAAATAATTGATGGGATTATGCCATAGACATGATGGGTGGATGAACACTCCTCAAATTTTGGATTATATATATATATATAGTATATATAATCATAATACAGCCATTTATGAAGCTTGAGGCTATATATTAATCGATCTCCTCATGATCATCATCTTCCAATGGTGGTGTAGAAGTAAATTTATAAAATTTCAACACAACCAGCTGTGTTTATACGATTCGAAATCATTGTACATCGAATATAAACCTAGCTAGTAAATTCTATTTCATAGATAATAGAAAACTAATAATTCTAGTAAATTCCGAAGTTCATATATATATATATATATATATATATAAGTACACTGAATTGACAGTATTCTACTTGATTCAGGGCATTATTAATTCATTTCTAATTTGTTCTTATCCCTAATACATAGTACTACTATACTCTCGATCGGTAAGCAGCACCTCTCACTGTTGATGAATATGGATATTTCCATTGGCATATAAGTCGTAATATATTAATTAAACAAAAAAACAGAAGAGACATGTAACATGCAGACAAGAGTAGCGCAAGTACTTTTGTTTGGTCTAGAAAATACAGATGATGTTGCCTTAGACAGCAATATTGCAATTGTCGTTGCCCATTTTTATTGGCTGGTCTGTGCTCATTTTTGGTTTTATCTAGCTATTTTTCCAAGCAATTAAATAATATATATGTAATTAATTACATTATATTGTCCATTAAGCAATGTGAAAATGAAATCCATAGGCCCCTCCAATCACAGCATCATGCAGGAGTCTACTATGTCATAATCAAATCCTTGTTTACGGTATCTAATTAACTCTAGTGGCGCGCCTGCTTTTGGCATATAGAATTAAATAATTAATAAATCTAAACACCTAATAATTTGCTTTTGTTAAAAAATAATAATAATAATTATTCCAACGATGAAATCAAAGGCGGAACAAAAATAAATAAATTAAATTATATATGGTTCATGAGCTCATCAAAGGAACTTTATAATCTCATGACATGATCATAAACACTATATAATATATATATATATATATATGCCATTATATTCCTGTTAAATCATAATGATCACTGCAGGCCAAATAAAGATATATTTAAAAAAAAATAGGAAATTTTATATAAATTTAGATCACCTGAACGAGTTAGAAATAATTAACAAGCTAAGTGAAAAGTGATCGAAGCACCTAATTAAATAATTAAAGTTTGTAAGAAAAAGGAATTTGGAATTAATGTCATGAAATTTGATGCATGCACCTGGCTATATATATATATATAATGCATGCCAATGAGCTTATATTAATAGGGAACAAGACATGAGTACCCAATTAAGTTAATTAATTTTAACCTAATTTTTTGCGTTTTAAACATGCCGAAAGTAGTACTGTCCACTTGCTGCTATATTAATTCTGGTCCAAAGAGGATGCTCTAGCTGATCTCTCTCAATTATCTCAAAGTTTCCCGACAGTCTTTATACGTTGGCCAAACACTTTTGTGCGACATTAATATGCACACACCAACCACTTCAGATATTTATCTGAAACGGTCAACTCTTTCATTCATCAAAGTAGTACTAGTACTGCTACTTCTTTTCTCTGAAGGACCTTTGATCTCAAGTTGATCAGTTGCATTTGATTGCAATACATGATTAAAATAGAAGGTACTATATGCATATATTTAGGATGTATTTTGGGAAGATTAATTATAAATGGCCGGGGGTGTCTTTATCTTAGGTAAGAGCTAGATGAGCAAAACACGACACCAGAATAACCCAAAAAAAAAAAAGTGGTACTGATCATCTTGTAGCGGCGCCTAAGGATATATAATATATATATATATATATAGGTAAGATAGGATGCATCGATCGATCACCATTTAAGAAAATGAATTAAGCAAGAGGAGTTGCAAAATGATGTATTATATTTTGTCTTACATGCATAACCCTGGAAGGGCCTAGCAGCTACTTGCTTATAATGGAGAATTCAAAGCAATTTTGATAAAGTTGATCTCAAATCTCTATCTACTAACTGTCCCACTTATTGTTTTTTTTTTTTTTTTTTTTTTGGTAAGAAAAGAAAACATTCAACATGAAACGACACGAGGGAAAAGTTAGGAGGATCGGATAATTAAGCAACAAAAATTGGAATTAACCTTCAACGTCCATGTTTGATCATGTCGACGACGTTATAATAATATATTATCATATATAGCATGCAGTAATGATCGACCTATCTGGTGGAATTGAACCTGCATGCACCTAGCTATCTAGCTTGCTAAGCTATATATATATATATATATATATATATATATATATATATATAAGTTAAAAATAACGTACTAATTACATGATTTTGAGAAAATATTTAAGACGTTGGAAGTTGGCATTTCTTTTTTGGATTTGTCTCTTGGAATAGTTTATGCATGGAACAATATAATTATGCATGATGGATTAATTTCCACCCTGCTGCTAATTGCTTTTCTTTTGACCTGATTCCACAGCTAGCCCTATATGATCATGATCTCATGTAGTGCCGTGTTACCAAAGCATTATTAATATTCAGATACGCATAATTCCTTGAACCTAATTTATAAGGGATCATGATAAGCCACCACACACATGACCAATCTATTCGCTAGCTAATAGGAGCATTCTCTTTTGGCTTAATGGGTTTTGAGGAGGGACACATGAATCGCAGCTGTTGAGGGATTAATAATAAAGTCCGGCCCGGCCAGTAGGGACCATGAAAGATACCTATCTTTCTTTCAGTACTTTTATTCATCTCCTCGATTGAGCTTGCCTAGCTAACGTACCCTTGATTTTGATCAGCCATACATTGTTTTGTAATCTATATGTATATATGCAAGTAATGACCTTAATCATTAGAATCAGTTCTCTTGGAGGTAATATCTATATACCTCCCAAAAGAAGTGTGTCCCACTTTACTCAAGACTGCATGCCCCAGATTTAGGGGCAACTCGAACATTAATGGGCACGATTCCCCCTACCTTTTTATGCCAAATTAACAGTAATTTAAAAACCCTAATGAATTAGCTACTGATTATTATTTCAACTCTCCAACTAATTATTATAACCCTTACCATATTACAATTAATGGATGGATACATAATTGGCACTAGATCAGACCACCTCGAAGTATGCTCATGAATAGCATCAAAAGCTACCCATGTAGAGAAGCTTTTCAGCCTGCTGGTTCCGCATGCATGTCTCAGATGATCAGAGAGAGAGAGAGAGAGAGATAATGTTTATGAGATTCTAGAATAGTGTGCAAAAAACCACATGGCCCTGTACGTGGGAGTTGACAGGCAAACATGACCTTACTGAAATCTTTTTAATTTTCTTTCTTTCTTTTTTGGAGCACAGTTTAGGCCATAAACTAGTGGCATCCGAATGGCAGAAATCGCGCGCAGCTGATCTCTCTAATAGTACCAATACACAATTATAGAGAAGCCATGATTCTTGGCCGCACATACACATGGGGGAAAACTTTTTTAAAAGGAGGAATATTTATTATATGTTTGTATGTAAAACGAAACATCGGATAAAATGATGCTTCCCTTGTCAATCTATGTGAGCTTTCTTGATAGCCATTAGGGGCATATATTGCATCTTTCTTGCATTTTTTTTTTTTTTTTTTTGTAACTAATGGGGCTTTAATTGGCAACACCATTGCCATGTGATATTCTTATCTTTTCTTTAATCCTTGTTGCCAACATAATTATAGTTCGTGATCGTGGGCTAAGTTAAACAAATGAAGAAAGGTTCCAAATGGATCGGATCATGGCATGTGATGATCAGAATGATCAATATTAATGGAAGTCCTTGGAGATCAGTAAATAGATCGAATTTGGAATTAATTTTCCTTGTAAATTAAAGGGATTATATATATATATATATATATATGCCAATTAATTAGGAGGAGTACTGATACCCCGTTGAAAATTGGAAAATTTAGCATGAATCAAGGAATAAATAAGAATCGTGTCCTTTTTAATAATCTTCGAAGTCGTTTGTGGCCCTTGCATTATGATTTTGAGTAATATTTATGTCTTGATCTCTGATTTTGGTGGGAGAATAATAATAATAATATAGTGCAAATGAATTAATAAAATTAATTAGAAAGAATCATGATTAATTAAGATTAACAGGTAGAGAGCAGTACTACTCGCCATGATAATGGGATTGATTAATTTGAAAAAGGCCCTACTGCAAAAAGTTGATGTTGAGATGAGTATAGCCACTGAAGTCGAAAGTATTGATGGCCTTGTTTCAAGGGAAAATGGTGTGTAGAAAGATTGATATCCACCAAGAAAGTTGTTGTGCGTGCAGGAGAGAAATGTAGGAGGAGAATAAAGCAAGGAAAAGCACATCCCATTAAGAAACCCACAAAGAAGCTTGATGGTTCAAAATTTGTTTGAAAAAACAAAAGTTGGCGAAGAAACTCGGATGGGATTTCTTTGTCATAATGGGTATATGCTTTTAGGTTAGAACCCATTTAGGATTCCTTTTTTTTTTTTTTTTTTTTTTTTTTTTTAATTTTAAGGCACCAGCTAGCAATCCATCTCATGAAATATAATATTAATATGACTTTGATTCAAAGACAACTAATGTATCAAGAAATCTTTGGATGTCCCTTTGAGATCATGAGAATTACTTTTTTTTTCTTTTTTTTCCTTTTCCCAATTGAAAGAACCACATATGTAGAGGGACAGTATATTAAGAAAATGCATGAAAGAAAATGGCCGTATAACATCATGTCAGAATCTTACCCATTATATATATATATATATATAGATGGTGATCCTTTTCTTTTCTATTGTTTTATTCCAATTAAGAGGTGGATTTCTGACTCTAAGAAAAAAAGAGAATCATCGAGTGCCATTTCCATTGGCATCCAAACAAACAAACAAACAGTAAATTATGACCAAGTTATAAAAAAGCAATGTTTAATGGAGGAGCTAGCTAGCTTTCCGATAGATGATCACTTGAAAACTACATATTCCAAATTGAGGTTTCTTGCAAGGGTTGACAATTCGAGATAAGAGTATTATTTGTATGTATGCTTGGCCGAAAACAAAGGGCCGGGCTATATTCTGTATATAGCATGACCTGCTTTGAGGTCTCTTTCAGCTACTGACCCACTTTCTTAACCAAATAGCTAGGCTGCCTATAGTTTTTCTTTTTCTTTTTTATATATATTTTTTTAATTTTCTTTTTCCAAAATATAGAATATGGTGTACCCGGCCCTAATGTGTAGCCTTCAAAGTCAAATTTGGAAAAGTCAAAAACGAGAGGGCCTCATGGAAATCTCAGCACAAAAAAAATGAATAAAAAAGGAAATGAAAAAGAGAGGGAGCAATGGAACCTGCTCTAGGGTGGAGACGGTAGCATTCGTTCTTTAGGAAAATAAACGGTTTAGACTAGAGTACTGGAGAGCTAGGGTTTGCTTTCACATTCAAACCCAAGCCCAAACTCTGTATCCACATCCTGGTCCATAAATTTAATTCATATCTCTGCAGTAAGCAATTGCTACGTTGCAAGATAATCACAACGGGTTAAATTGGCCCAACCCAAAGAAAACCGTTAGGTCCAATGGTGGTACTTGACCTACTTTCAAAGGTGAGGTTGAGGTTTTAGGTCCATGAACACAGGCTAATATCTAGCCATTTGATGCCCTAGCCATAAATCAATATCATGAGCAGTTGATGGCTCCACAAATGAATAAGCATATCCGCTATATAGATGTGGAACAAGAATGCAAATCAGAACTCATTTCTCGATTTCTGCGTGCTACAAATCAGAAGAAATTGGCATTTGAACATTATAAGAAATTTGCATCAATGGACAATTGAGGAGTATTTGGAAACAAAAATCACTAATGTTACAACAGAGTACAATATTTCATAATCACCTTACGACATTTAATCCTATAGACAAGCTAACTTTAGGTCTATCCCCAATTGAAAATTCCATCCAAAAATCATAGACGATGTATCTGCTCAAGGGAAGAGAAATGTGCATCAATCCTGTTGAGAGTTTCTTCATCAATTTCTGTCGTGCTAATCAATTTTTTCAAAGAATAAGGCAACTCTTTTCTGGGTTCTGAATCAACTTTAGGAATCTGGTCCTTCGGGGCTGCATCTTGGATTTCTTTTTTACTAGAGACTGTGTCCTGATTAAAGAGCTGTAATTTCATCTCCAAGCAAGACTTAAGATCCTCCTCATTCCGAGCTTTGTTCAACTTATCAATCAGATCACTCATGACCGAAGCCTTCTCCTTCTTCCCAATTTTGGCCTTTTTTGGTCCTTCATTAGGTTCATCTTGGTCACTTGGTTCATTAATGCCATCATTCAAATCAGGCTTCTGAAGCTTCTTTAATCCCTGATGAACAATTTGTTGTATCCTCTGTTTGAAGTTATCAGCTCTTATTGCGTTTGATCTTAGCCGCAACTTCAGTCCTGAGACCAACATCTCAGTGTTGGCCTCCAAGGAAGTAGCGTTGGGATTTGAAACAGAGGACTCGTCCTCAATGGACCCTTCAATAATAGATTTCACCAAAAATACTTCTTCAAGTAAACTAATATTCTGCATATATCGGTCAAAAGCTTCATCCTCCACTTCGATGTTTCTGTCCTTGTATTCCTTTAACTTGGAAAATCTCCATTCATTAATCGCTGCAGCATCCTGAGATAACTTCAAATATCAGGACAAGTAAATTTAAAGCAACAATATCTCAAACATTTACAAAAATATATTGATGCATTCCTTGCACCTTTCTAGTCAATGGCTTTCTTGATCGTAGTGGTATTTGAACATTATTAAACTGGGCAAAATTGTTGGAAAGTTGCCGAAGTGATGTAACTCTAAGTGAAGACCTGAAATAAAGCCCAAAAACAAAACAAAATGTTCAGAGCCAAAAACTTGAAAGACTGATTATTCAACTGAAGTGATTTGTAACAAGAAGCATGTCAAAGAAGTTACTAAATATATATATATATATATGGGAGCCTCAGAAAAGAAAGCATTGAAATAAAAGCAAAAACAAACTTTGCATATGAAATGCGAATTTAATTGACTAATTAAACCAGAAATGAGAGCAAACAGAGTTCTTAACCTAATCACATCCCATACAGAAATCATTAAAGAAGTGGTTTATACAAACAAGCAGCTCGGTCAACCATTCAATCCAATGATGTTGAGCATGTGATTAAGTAGGCTATTTCTTTGCAATATTGTGATTAATTTCGTGTGGAAAATATTTATAACTTGGTGATAATACAAAGGCACTCAGAACTGACCATAAAGTCAGACATGAAAAAATGCAATGCAATTCTTTAAGAAAAATTATTTTCCAGGTTGCTGTTGTCCTAAACACTGGAAACATAGGTGAAATGATTTGCGATGGAATCAGATGCACATCTGGTTTATTGATGCTCAATACTTACCCTGAGGGAGATGCCTCAGTTGCCTGCTGGTCAAACATAGGAGTGCTAGGACTCAGTGTCTTGTCTGGGACAGTTGCATGTGCTTTCAAAACTGCATTAATAAGAAATAAGGAAAAGAGGAATAAGGTCATGCTCACAAAAAAAAAAAAAGGGCAAACCTAAAAAAAAGCCATAAATCTCCTTATCAGCCTCAAAGCAGGAGTAGAAATGCCTTTGAATACTTCTTTACAGTACATACACTTCATTTGGATAAAAGAATTGAAACATTGAAATGATAAAACCCATTTGTTGTTCCCCAAAAATGCCTGATCGGAATTCGGAAGAATAAAAAAAACTACAATTTTTCTGATATCTTTTAATGCTGTTATTTGCTCTCTTTATTTTCTCTCACAAATTCTGATCTTGCTTGCTAATGATATAGATTCATACTATATTCATATAACGATCTGAAAACTATAAAGTCCAAGGAAAAGAATAAATATAAATAAAAAACTCTAACCTCTATGAATTATCTGATATATACCTAACTCGACTAGGTTTTAGGAAAAATTGTTTGCGTTGGGAAAGCCAAACTACTTGATAACCTCTTCAGGATATTGCAACAATCAGAAAAGACTTGACATTACCGCATCGCCAAACTTATACTCACTAATTTGTCATACTTGCTAGAGGTATTCTTCGCCAAAATGAAAACTTCAATGTTTATTCATTTTGCAGACTTGACATTATTGAATCGCCGAATTTATACTCACTAATTTGTCATACTTGCTTGAGGTATTCTTCGCCAAAATGAAAACTTCAATGTTTATTCATTTTGCAGACTGTAGAAAACTTTTTATTTCTAGGTCTCACTAACCAGCGTCTTTACAACTACAAGAAAAATGTTGAGAAAGGCAAGACCCAAAGAGACATAGAAAACTTCATGAGCATACCAAAATAAAAAAATTCAACTCTTTAAAGCCACTAAGACAATGGGACATACCTAGATTTTCCTCGAATAGAATAATTCATTCCTAATTTTTCATAGCAGGGAAAAAGAGCAAAAGGGCTCTCTCATCTGCTCTTTGTACCAAAAGACAAAACATGGAATCCATTTTCGACTATTCTTGTTTATTGGTTTGGATGACATGGCCCACACTCTAAAATACTACTCTTTGAAAGCTTTCTGCTCAATCATATACGGACTTACCATAGTACCTTACCAATCAAGGTGCAGCCTAGTAGTCAAAGGGCGGGTTTGGTTGAGTGACTCCGACATCCTAGGTTTGACTCTGCACTAAGGGTTCCTCCGAATCACCTAATACAAGATTCTGGTAGGTGGGGTTGTGTATGTGAGGAAACTTATCCAAAAAAAAAAAAACATGTATGCGAGGTTTACTCCCAGGGTGGATTTGAAGGACCCTGGCTTAGTGAGGTTCCATGTCATAAAAACAACCATAGGAGTTACCTCGTGCTACTTTGGAAACCACCAGCACACATGCATAAACACCTCCACTCACCACCATTCAAGCTCAAGCGTTTATCCAACCTTTGATGGAGTTAACGGGGGAGTTAGCATCACTATTATGTGAGAGACATCAATAACACAACTGCATCAAACACTTGTGCCCCTGAAACATTGGCTTTCATACCATTTGATACAACACGTGGTGATACCACTTAAAAGTAACCATAGGATAAAAGTAACTTTACAATCTAACGTACCACATCAAGCTAGGTCACTTTGTGAGTTTACTTTTGTGTAATCTCTGTGTCTGTAGTACTTCTCTAAACCAAAACCTTAAATAAATGAGCTTAACCAACAATGTTACATTCAAACTTACTATTGTCACCATCATCTCATGTGGTCCTCAACTACTTAATGAATCACAGTGCTTAAGGTGAAGATTCCAAAAGTCAAAGAAAAGATCCCCAAGTATGTTCGACTTCTTCTAACAGCCTATGTAGTGGCACAAACCACTATGTTCTTGCTCAGCCAACATGTATGTTCTCCAACACGTATACAAGGTGTAATTATTTGAATGTTTAGGTATCTTCTTAGTAGTTTGAAAAATCTCTCATTATAGAAATGAACATTTATAGCCAAAAACCCTTTCTTTTAACAAATAAATTGACATTTGTTATTCAACTAAAGAAATTGTAAATCATATGGGGAGATAACTCCAAAATGTAAAAAAAAAATACTATATGCACACGGACAAAGTTTCTTTCTATGCTAACCTATGTACCACAACAAGATGACTGACTTATGTAAAACCAAGGATTGCACAATTCCCTTAGGACAGGGCACCCCTTTGGAAGCCATGCCTGGCCTCTAATACAGTCAGAGATCTTTCTTTTTTTTTTTTTTTTTTTTTTTTTTTTTTTTTTTTTTTTTTTTTTTGCTTGGAGCAAAAATTATGCAGATCCCTGAAAAGCTAATAACTGTCTTTATGTTAGACATGCAGACGGCAGAGAGGAATCAATGAAAGCAGCAAATAGGTTCAGAATGGGCACCTAAATGACATCAATGGTGAGAATGTTGGGTACTGGTTTCTTATTATTTATATATATATATATGTTTATGACGAGGAACCCACCCCAGAGACTGTAAACACAACGTATCTAAAAGAACATCAATGGTGAGCATGTTGGGTATGATTTTCCTATTATATTACAGTGAAAATAGATATAATTCAACAATGCAGCCATCAAGCAATGACCTTGGGACAAAATATATCAATCTTCAACATTACATGTATGCGTCAAGTTAGCATACCGTGAATAGGACAAGGGTTTTGATCTCTCGAACAGCAACTCTTGCATGACTTGAACGGACACCTGCATTGTCAGTTTTGCTTAGGAAAGGGTATAATTTCAATGTATAAAGTATTTTTTTTATTGGCACCAAGTGTCTAAGAACAACATCCCTACTAATCCCGGAGGTGCACAAGCTCTCAGGAAAGAGTTTCCCGCAAGTGCACCTCAGTTAATTCAAGGAAAAAATCCCCTAGTCCGATAGCCCCTAGAAATTGTATGCACCCAAGAGGATTCGAACCTTAGACCTGGACGGAGCATACCACCAAGTCTAAGGCCTTTACCACTTGAGCCAACCCCTAAGGGTTATTTCAATGTAAAAAATATAACAGAAATCTTTAAAAAAAAAAAAAAAAAAAAAAAAAAAAAAAAAAAAAAAAAAAAAAAAAAAAAAAAAAAAAAGACCTTCTGTAAAATTTCTATTCCCAAAAAAAAAAAAAAAAAGAAAAAAAACCTATCAAAGTAATTTTCACCCTTAACCATCCTTACAATACATCAATTTTGTAGGATTTCTCTTACTCAACGAATATGTTCACTTGGGTTTGTACAACATCCTTCTATGTATGCTTCTTTTTCTATTTACTCAGAAAGACCTAGGAGCACCATTTGATAACTCGGGTATGTAAAATCTTCCAAAATATCCACCATAAAAAAGGGTGAGTGTTGCTCTTCACACTATCACTAGTCCATATGACATGTTCTCTGTCTCTTAAAGAGTTCTAGAGGGTCGAGGCAAAAGCAGCGCCCTTTACCCAATGATCTCGTCTTCTAACAGTGTTTTTTTTTTTTTTTTTTTTTTTTTTTTTTTTTTGATAAGATAAATATTATTGAATTGAATAAAAAAGGCATAGTCCATGTACACAGGAAGTATACAAAAGAATACTTCAAATTTTTTACTTATTTTTTTTACTTTTTCTTTCACTATTTTTTTAAACTATTTAAATATTTTTTTAAAATAAAAAAAAATCACATATTCATTTAAAAACACTTACTTAATCACTAAGTAAAAAAAAATTAAAAAAAAAATTGATAGAGAATTTCGGTAGAAATCCTCTGTGAGCATAGTGTTTTCCTTAATACAATAGTGGAAAACCAAAGCATTATAAAGTGTAGAGAAAAAAATTCTTCAACTCAGCTATTGTACGTTCTTTATCTTCAAAGCAACATGCATTCCTTTCTGTCCAAATACACCACATGATGTACAACAGAATCATCTTCCACATTGCTATCACTTGATGACAGCCTTGCATCTTCCTCCAACAACCCAACAAATCCACCACCCTCAACGGCATAACCCAAGCAACATCAACCATTTGAAAGATCTCGTCCCATAGCACCATTGTTACCTCACAATGTAGTAAGAGATGATCCACAAGTTCTCCATTCTTTTTACACAAATAACACCAATCCATCACTACACATCCTCTCTTCCTTAGATTGTCTGTGGTCAAGATCTTCCCAAAAGTGGAATTCCATACAAAAAAGACTAATTTAGAAGGCACACGAGACCTCCAAATATTCTTCCAAGGAAATGGAGTATGATCCTATGTTGACAAAATTTTATAATACGCCTTAACTGTACATTTATTGTGATTATTAGATCTCCACTTCAATCTATCCCACTGTGCCATAGGAGTCATCATGGAATATAGTAGGTTGAAAAAATCTGAAACAATAGATAGTTCTCAATCATGAAAATCCCTATTAAAAAGAATATTCCACTAATGAGAATCATGAAAAGATAACCGCATATCCGCCACAAAAGGCTCCCTATTAACTGCAATATGATAGAGAGCCGGGAAAGCCCTTTCCAATGCATGATCACCACACCACACGTCCCGCCAAAAACTGATTTGATTGCCCTCTCCGACTACAAAGCAAATCTGTTTTTCAAAGCATGACCACTTCTTCCTTATAAACTTCCATAAACCCACACCATACCCCCCCTCTTACTTAGTTGGAGCACCAACCACCCCAAGCAGCACCATATCTAGCGTCGATAATTTCCTTCCACAATGATCCCCCTCCGAGTGATATCTCCATAAACATTTCCCCAATAAAGCTTTATTAAAAATTCTTAAGTTACACACTCCCAACCCTCCACACACAATCAGGGCACATATTGTCTTCCATCTAACTAGATGGAATTTCTTCTCCTCCCCCAAGCCCCCCCATAAAAACATCCTAAAGAGTTTCTCGATCCTATTTACTACCCCTGCATGCATAGAAAACAAAGATAAAAAAAATATGTGGGGAGGTTAGTAAGAGTACTCTTGATAAGAGTGAGACAGCCCATTTTCGATAAATACACCCGTTTGCAATTAGCCAACCTTTTCTCTATCTTTTCCACAACCCCATCCCATATAGCTCTAGCTTTGAAAGTTGTTTCCAACGAAAGACCCAAATATTTCATTGGTAAAGAGGACACCTTACAATCCAAGAGGCTTGCTAAACTGAGGATATTTGAGACCGCACCCATCGGAACCATCTCAGACTTACCAAGATTCATCTTAAGCCCCAATACTGCTAAAGTAACAATGCTCGTAGGGCTTGGATCTAGCTATTATCCGCTTCACAAAAGACTAAAGTATCATCTGCAAAAAGAAGGTGTGAGATGATAATAGGGCCACCAAAGCCAAAACCCACCTAAAAACCAGATAAGAAACCTCCACTAACAGCGGCTTGCACCATCCGATTTAAAGCCTCCATAAGTATAACAAATAAAAGAGGAGAAAAATGATCTCCTTGCCGCAAACCCCAGAAACTATCAAAAAATCCAGCAGGTGTACCGTTAACTAGAACTGAGAACCGGGCGGTTGAAATACAATGACGCATCCAACAAATCCACTTATCCCCAAAACCACACTTTCAAGCAGGTATAAAAGGAATTCCTAGTTCACATGGTCATAAGCCTTCTCCATGTCAAGCTTGCACAGAATACCTGAACCTCCCTCCCGCAATCTATAATCCAAGCACTCATTTGCAATAAGCACCAAATCAAGAATTTGTCCCCACGAATAAATGCGTTCTGAGGCTTGGAAATAATACGTTCCAACACAGGGCTTAACCGGTTGGCAAGAACCTTTGAAATAATCTTGTAAACACTACTAACTAGGCTTATAGGGCGAAAATCCTCAATAATCGAAGCCTTGAGTTTCTTGGGAATGAGAGCAATGAACGTCGCATTAAGGGATTTTTCAAACTTTTGAAAATAGTGAAATTCACAAAAAAACCTGCAAAACATCACCTTTCAATATGTCCCAACAAGTTTGAAAGAAACCCATGGAAAAACCATCTGGGCCCCGTGCTTTATCCTTAGCCATACCAGAGATTACCTTGTAAATCTTATCTTCATTAAAAGGTCTCTCCAAAACACTCACACTCTGAGAGTCAATTGGCCCAAAAGACAAGGCATCAAGCTTCAGCCTCCACGAAGCCGATTCTGTGAGAAGGGTCTCATAATAATGCACTATATGGTTTTCTAGCTCGAAAGGAAAAGATAGCACTTGAGAACCTGAATGTAGCAACTCAATAGCATTGTTGCGCCGATGTGAATTAGCCACTTTATAAAAGAACTTCGTACACTTATCACCTTATTTCAGCCAAAGAGCCCTGGATTTTTGGCGCCATGAAGTCTCTTCCGACAACAAAACCCTCTCCAAATTTGCCATAACCGTGCCCTTCCTCAATAATACCTCCTCCGAGGTATCTCCCAGTATTTCCTTGCCCTCTAACTCCATCAATTCCTCCAACAGTGTTGACTTCTGATTGTCAATGTGGCCAAAAACTTCTAACAGTGTTACAGAGCTTAATCTCCAATTCATGTGCCTAAGAAAGGCCTTCCTCTCAAAACACATTTTCAGTAGACCTTCTTTGTGCTTTACTGCACACCACTAGTCAATACCCAAACCCACGACTCTTCGAGCTTTTTCACTTAATTTTCGTGCTTTCCAAATAAAAAAGAAATTATTAAAGCTTCAAGCGAGGAAAAAACTGTATCCATAAGTTAATCAAAACCTACCCGAAACCCCAAAAGTAAACAATACACCAACACAAGCACAGGCTTATGACAGAATTGTAGGGTTTCGAAACCTATACATGTACAAACAAAATAAGTCAGAGAATACCTGGAGCGAGCAACATTGCCACATATCTGACACTTGGGCTTGTTGAGCCCGCGAAGGGTCTTAGGCGGCGTGTCCGTACGGTGCGCCGAACTGTTAGCCGCGGCGGTGGCGGGGGTGTTATGGGTTAGGGCTGGCGATGAGGCCGCCATGTATGAATGCTCGAGCTGCTCTTCTTCGAAGCCAGCGAGCAAGCGAGAGGGATTTGAAACCAAATTTGCTTTTGTTGCTTTTGGCGCCCGAGGAGAACTCGATATGGGTTCAGGCGCCGATTTGGAATTAAGGGTTCGGCAGCACCGCACCGCAGAAATGGGGTTCTTTTGTATGCCGGGCCATATCTAATTATGGGCCGGATCGGTATATTCAAAATAACTTGTACGGCCTTCAGACATATGATCAATGTTTTAAATTTCTTATATACGATCATTTCGATTTAAATGTGTTCCGATAGCTGTACTTATAAACTGATAATTAATTAAAAAAAAATACACATATATATACACACACGTAGGTGTGTATCATATATGTATATATATGTATATATAAAAAAGAATTGAAGATTTCTAAAATGAGTATACATTAAAAACATTAACAAAAAAACAGAAATATTAGTGATAAAAGATAATAATAAAATATATATATATATATATCACAAACTTAGTCGAGACAAAAAAACAGAATAAAATAAAGAGCTGAGAAATCATTAAAACTAATGAGATTTAAAAGAGAGAGAGTGAGTGGAGATATTTAAATACTAAAGTTAAAAATAAATTTAAATTATATAAATTCCTTTTAAATTTTAAAATTACATGAATGTTGTCTAAAGCTGTAATTGATAAAAATGTCATCCAAATACAAAAAGTTACAAAATTGACATTAGGTTGCGTTTGAATGTTGAACTGAGTTGAATAGAGTTGAGTTAAGATAATAAAATATTATTTTTTAATATTATTATTATTTTTGAATTTGAAAAAGTTGAATTTTTTATTATATTTTGTGTTAGAATTTGAAAAAAATTGTAATGATGAGTTGAGATGATTTTAAGTTCCAAATACCAAAACATAATGGGGATGTATAGTATATCGAATACTACACCGGAATGAAAATTCTAACTAGAACGGAACATAATTTAAAACTATGATTAAGAAGTGCAATTCTCACACCATCTTTTTTAAAAACAAAATGCAGCATATTTGGGACATTCAAAAAAAATTTTAAAAAAAAAAGTACTTTTTAGGGGCTAATTGTGATGTTTTAAGCAACTCACGTAGTTGTTGACTCTTGCCAATTGTGCAAATTGTGCAAAGGATTATAATTCTGCAAATTGCGACAATTCCAATTTTAGTTAGTCGGCTACTTATTTCATCACTTTAATTTGAGTTGTGGATCCTACTATAGAGATGGAAATATCGATGTTAATAACAACATAAATCATCGCACATACGGTCCAACCAATTGGGAGAGCATCAATATATTCCTCTTCGGTGTACTTCACTCTCCAAGTATGCTCGTTTCCCTCCTTCTTCCTTACCACAACAAGTATTTGTGAAATCACTCTGATGAGAAGAAAAAAGAAGGTGTTAAGAAGACCCTCCTAGCACAACCCTAGACACTCTAAGATCCTTTTTCAAATCAAACATACTTTCATTTCAAGTCAAGAGATAGATTAAAAAAAACACACACACATCCCACTGCACTGATTAGGGGGTTCATAGTGACTGAGGGGGTCAAAGGCAGAGAAATGAGTTATTTATCAACCAATAATTCTTCTTAAGTTGGATAATTTTCAAATAACACAAAAGAAAACCTTTAGGCATTTCATTTATTGAGCGGTCTCTCACCACGCATTTTTTTTTTTTTTTTTTTTTTTGGTCTCCTTTAGAATTTATCTTGATTCTTCATTATAATCTATTCATTGAGAGAACCGAAAACGGTATTTATTTCTTCCAGAATTCTTTATCATTCCCTTGAATTGATGGGTTAAGACATGACTTTAATGATTTTTAAACATTTCAAAAAATGACAGCAATATACCATTTATGTAATTTATTTAATCATACAAATTGTTGATTCTCACGTGATGCACTTTTGACCAAAAGTGATGAATGACCCCACATTTTTATCAAAAGAATTGGATAGAACTCGCACATTCTAAAATTGTATCAAGAATTACTCTTGACCAAGAGTGAATGTAGTTTTTTCTTAACAAATGTTTTCATTATTTATAAACATAGAGATTTGAATTACTAACAAATACAAAGATGAACCCTATTGTGGCCTTTCTAATCCCTATTAATTATTAATAAGATTGAAAGTTTTAAAATAAGTGTCACATAAAGTCCAATTAGTTTGAAAGTAACTTTCTTATAATTCCCTATGTATGTCTAGCATTTATTTAATACGTTCAAATAAATGACTTTTTTTAATCTAAGTAATGCTTTATGAGATTATTGGTAGGAGGGCACATGCAACGCACATGCCTGGCTCCCCATATAAAAATTATTTGAAATTTGAAAAGAAGAAGAAGAAGGAATTGATGTTTTTTAACACTGTAGGAGGTAAGTGCTTGGACCCAGGGGTGAGCAAAAAATGCTAATAACTCGAGGCGAACAAAGATGCTCGGACCTAGGGGCGAGCAAGGAGAGCTTGGACCCTAGGGCGAGCAACAAGAGCTTGGACAAGAGGCAAGTGAAAGTGCTCACGCCAAAGGCCAACGGCGAGCACCATGAGGAGCAACAAAACTCACCCTTTTGAAGAGCAACAATGATCGCCCCCTCGGCGAGCACCATGAATAAGCATGAAGGTTCGGCCAAGAGAGAACAAAAGAGTTCGAAGTGGATGGGTGAGCAAAAGTGCTCAAAACCCAGAGGGTGAGCAAAAATGCATGCCACCTAGAATACCCAGCGAGCAAAGATAGCTCACACACCGGGCGAGTAAAGAATGCTCGAACCAAAGGGCAAGCAACAAAAACTAGAACCCTTGGGCGACGAAGAATAGGTCGAACTCATGGTGAGCACCATGAAGAGTAACAATGCTCACCACCAAGGTGAGCACAGGATGGCAAAGTGCTCCCCTTTGTGCGATTAAAATAGCTCAACCTCGAGTAGCACCTGAGGCGAGCACCATGAGGAGCAACAAAGTTTAGCCCATTGGCAATAGTGGTCGCCCCCTCGATGACCGTGAAGGAGCATTAAGGTTCGATTAAGGGTGAGCAAAAGAGCTCACTGGGTGGAAGAGCGAGCAAACATACCCTTCCCCCTACCCTTCTTCCCAGGGCAAGCAAAGAATGCTCGATGAGGCAAGCAACATTAAGAGCAATAGTAAGGACATGCATCGTGAAGGAGCATGAAGGTTCACCCAGAGGCGAGCAAAGGTGCTTACCACCAAGGCAAGCACATGATGGCAAAGTGCTCCCCCCAGTGCGAGCACCTTGGAGGGCGAGCAAAAGTGTACGACCCTCAAGTCGACCATAAAGTGCTTGCACCCAACTAAGCAAAAGTGCTTGCCACCTCGGCCCCCGACAAACACAATGGGTAGCAAAAGTGTTCAATGGGTCATGTCAACGTAAGGTGAACTTTGAGTATAGGAAAGCATATTGTTGGTCACACCATGGTGAATTGTATGGGTCATATCAACGCGGTTGTCCATCTCTAGCATGGGTCGTGCCATGGTCCATCCCTTATGTGGGCCACTAGGTTGACACTATCGTGGGATCTCTTAACTTTGTGGTGTGTCACTAGATCAACGATATCGTGAGATCACTAGATCACCGAATCAACGCTATTGTGGA
This sequence comes from Juglans microcarpa x Juglans regia, assembly GCF_004785595.1. NCBI lineage: Eukaryota > Viridiplantae > Streptophyta > Magnoliopsida > Fagales > Juglandaceae > Juglans > Juglans microcarpa x Juglans regia. The sequence continues at coordinate 23,235,952 of NC_054604.1, forward strand.
TCACTGGTTCTGGAGATTTCTAGTTTCTAGTTGTGGAGATTATGGTTAATCTCTATAGTGATCCTTGCCAATGGGTGGTCATCTTTACCGTGTGTCACCCCATGGTCCATCCCTTTTGTGGTCATGGGTGTTACGGTCTATCTCTACCATGGATTATTGGATCGAAGCTACTGTGGGTTGCAATGTGGTCCTTGGATCTCTTAACTCGGTCGTGGCCCATGGTCACAAGTTCTGGTTATGAAGATTTTTGGTTCTAGAGATTTCTGGTTGTCGATAGTTTAGAGTTTTCGATTTGTTTTGGATCATGGTTGTTTCTGTCTAATTTGATTTGTTGTAAGAGTACTTTAGCCTGTTCGGATGTGAAGCAGGACCATTTTAGCCTAACTAAGGTCTCTTGCAAGAACACTTTGGTCAAATCAACATCTGTAGCAAGAGTATTTTAGTCCAATATGGGATCTGTAGTGGAACTTTTTGGTTCATGTCATCACATCAATTCCTACTTAGTAGGCTCTAAACCCACTCTTGTATTGTAGATAGATTGTAATGTATTGAAAGGGAATTAGGAAGTTAGTATAGACTTAGTTATCAATATGTAATTGGAATTATTATATAGTTGTTTGTAGTTGTTCAATGTAATATTCTTAGGAGAAATTACACTTTTTAGTTTCTCATTTTACACTCTAAACTATCACAAATTCCATTTTTTACTTTCAAATACCAATGTTTTTCAATATGCATTCTTGTTTAAGATCGAGTCTTTAAAATAAACAAAAATGCAACACTTGCGGCAATAATATATTGTAAAGATTTGTGGTTGTCAAAGGTAGGGATGCTACCCACCCTAAACGGGAAATCTCCATGGATCATGGTGTGACCTATGTTAGAGATGGACAACCCAACCTTCCCACAACCCGTCTCCATCCGGACGGGTGGCTAAATCTGACCCCTACACCTCTTTTCCGCCCACATCTTTGAACATCCGCATCTACTTGCCGAGCGGGTGGATTAACACCATCACCATCCGTCCATCCTGTCCAGTAACAAATTTTTCACAAACAATAAATTGCACAAAATCGCAAATACATCAAAAAAATTGCACAAAATCGTAAAGACATAAAAAGAATCGCACAAAACCAACAAGAAACCCTTGATTTGTGCATAGTAACACAGACCCACAGCCATGATCGTGGGTCATCAACCCCATAGACCCACAGCCACAATCGTGGTCATAAAATTCGCAGACCCATGAGCATTCGTGGGTCTTTAACTTACATATCCACGACGGCGACAGTGGTCTTAGATCGTAGAAACTCAAAGCCAAACTATGGTTGCGACCCATAACCAAACTATGGTAGTGACCGACAGCCAACTTGCAACTTGGTCGTGACTTATAGCCCCGTCTTGGTTGGGGGGGGGGGGGAAGAAGACAATGACTGAGATGAGAAAAAAAAGAAGAAGAAAGAAAAAAGATGAAGTATAGCAGGTGAGAGGAAGGAGAATAAGAGAAGAGAAGAGAGGTGGGTATGTGGAGTAGAAAATGAGAGGAAAGACATAAAGAAGTTAGAGTTTGAGGTATTTATATAGAGAATTTTTAATATATATATATATATATATATGGCAGCTATAGGTTCAAACCCGAAGGCCGAGAGTGGTAAGTTCGCAGACCCCTGAGATGCGACGGTCGAAGTTGTCCTAGGACAAAATGAGTTGGATGAATAGATCCAATTCAACAATTAGTTCCAGGTCGGCTATGCCGCCTGATATAGTTAATGAGGAAAACTGTGCTTTTGAAGCATCAAAGTCGTCTGTGCTGGGATCATGGAAGATTCTAAAACTTGATGTTAGCACGATCTATCGAACCAATTGGTTTGAGAGATCTATGCACACACAGTTTTACGTGCGTACTGTTGAACAAACTTATGCCATTTCCAAAACCCAAGAAAAATGTTATCTTTTTCAAGAAAAATAGATAATCAAATTCTTGGAACAAGGTTTTAGATATATTCATATTGGATCTGTCCAAATTGCTGCTAAACCTTTAACAAGGAGAGGCATCAATGCATCCGTATTATTTTGTTTAAGGGATGCCAGATTTAATAATTTTGAAACAAGTATTCTCGGAATGATCCAATCCTCTCTAACGGATGGACCAGTCCATTTTAATTGTTATCCAGATTTAACACTTGCTCTTGATGATAAACATATTTTAAAATGTTTAACCTTAAACATTTTAACTTCTGGATATGATATGCTTAAGGGTAGCAAACCCCTTACTTTGATTTACAGGATTTATTATCGTCTTTTAAAAACGAGTTTAAATCCAAAGGCTATTGCAAAATCCATCCAGGGAAAAACTCTTTTGATCCAGAATTTAACCCTAGATGCAGATGTTTCAACTTCAAAAATGATTTTTTGGAAAGATATAATTCTTCCCAAAGAGTGGATTTTGGAAGATGAGGTTCCTCCTATTCCTCGAAACCTTGTTGACAGTTACCCAAGTAACATTCAACAATATTTGGATGGAACTATTAAAATTAACTTTGATCAGAATAGATCTCCAGGGCTAAGAAGAAATTCTTTTGCTGGATCTAATTCTTCTTTTGCAGGGTCAGAAATTCTAGTAAGAAGATATCAAAATCTCAAACAATTTCTGGAAGATTCTGTTAAAACTGCCTAACTAGTTAATCCTGTTTTAAAACTGAAAGGACTCTCTACGTCCTCTCAAGTTACTTCTGCTTTTTACTCTGTACAGGATGCTGGATCCTCTAAAAACCACCCTATTCATAATGAAGCCGATAAAGAAGATGACTCATTTTTATCACCTACAGCTTCAGATATGGTAGCTCCTGTTGCACTACAAGTTCATCACAGTTTAACTGTGTTGAATAAACCATTTACGTATGATCTTGTTTATCTTTTTGAAGAATACAAACTTTCAAAAAACAGTGCTAGGTGAAAAGCCTACCATGCAAAGTATTCTGAAAAAGAAAAATAACGTGTTAAACGGAAATGGAAAGAAGAAATGAATAAGCAACAAAAATATATTCTTTTCTTTGATTTTGTTGATAATATTTATGTTTCTAACAATACTTTGAATGTTGTTAAAACTGATTTTGTCAAGGAAGAAGGTAAAATGGTAGTTCAGTCTAGCCATCCACATTTGGAGACTGTTCTCATCACCCATAAAGGGATTGAGATATCTGCTTCACCTTTCAAAATCTCAAAAACTGTTTCCAGAGATCCTGAGAATGACAAGATTCTCAAAGAAACAAAAAAAGTTATTTCTCAAAATAACTTTGTGAATCTTGCTCTTCAAACGATCGGACAACAGCTAGATCGGATTGAAGAAAAGGTTGAAAAACCTGATTCTATTCCTTTGGTTTTGACTACAGATCAACCAAAGAAAATAATTGAAAAACCTTTAATTATCTTACCTGAAAGTCGAGCCAAAATTGATTTTAAAAATCCACAGGTAAATACTTTAGATAAGATTGATCAAATGCTTAATGATCTGAAAAGAGAACAGCCTTCTACTAGTGCTTAATAATCTTGTTTATCTTTTTGAAGAATACAAACTTTCAAAAAACAGTGCTAGGTGAAAAGCCTACCATGCAAAGTATTCTGAAAAAGAAAAATAACGTGTTAAACGGAAATGGAAAGAAGAAATGAATAAGCAACAAAAACATATTCTTTTCTTTGATTTTGTTGATAATATTTATGTTTCTAACAATACTTTGAATGTTGTTAAAACTGATTTTGTCAAGGAAGAAGGTAAAATGGTAGTTCAGTCTAGCCATCCACATTTGGAGACTGTTCTCATCACCCATAAAGGGATTGAGATATCTGCTTTACCTTTCAAAATCTCAAAAACTGTTTCCAGAGATCCTGAGAATGACAAGATTCTCAAAGAAACAAAAAAAGTTATTTCTCAAAATAACTTTGTGAATCTTGCTCTTCAAACGATCGGACAACAGCTAGATCGGATTGAAGAAAAGGTTGAAAAACCTGATCCTATTCCTTTGGTTTTGACTACAGATCAACCAAAGAAAATAATTGAAAAACCTTTGATTATCTTACCTGAAAGTCGAGCCAAAATTGATTTTAAAAATCCACAGGTAAAGACTTTAGATAAGATTGATCAAATGCTTAATGATCTGTAAAGAGAACAGCCTTCTACTAGTGCTTTGACTAACAAAGAAATAGAAGAAGAAGTTCTTGCTGAAACTACAGATGAGTCTTCTAACGATCACTCTTCTGAAGAAAAGGATCTTGATTTACTTGAAAAGAATTTTTAAGATATTGTTTTAAAACCTGAAATAGCCAGATTTTCTTCAAAAGGACCCAAACCAATGAGTCTAACGAAGAACTGGTATTCCAGGCCTACTCCTACTGATTTACAATTTGAAGAAAAAGTTTTTCAAAGCCAATCTTCTTACTCTGCTGACAAAGTTTACGAGTGGAATATTGATGGTTTCTCTGAACAAGAAATCATGAATACCATGAGTAAAATGTCTCTTGTGGCAAATGCTTATGTAAATAATAATATTAGGCAACCTGATATTGTTAAGATTTTAACACAAGGTTTTTCTGGTGTTTTGAGAAAGTAGTGGGAAAAACACCTAACCAGAGATGCCAAGGAAACCATTTAGAACGTTGTCAAGTGTAATGATAAAGGGTTACCTATTTTTTATGAATCCATTGGATCTGCCCAATCTAATGGAGATTATACTTTGATTTATACAATTTTAAAGCATTTTATTGGCACACCATCTGACATAACTAGCCGTATCAGGGACCAGTTAAATAATCTTAGAAGTCATCAGATGTCTGATTATAGATAGTACCAAGATGTTTTTATTTCCAAAGTAATGCTTCGAAATGATAGTCAGAAGCCTTACTGGAAGAAGAAATTTATTGATGGTTTACCCCGCTTGTTCGCTTACAAAGTGAAGGATGAACTTACTATTGCTGGGTCTCTTAATTATGACGCATACACCTATGGTGATATTTGTGCAGTAATCAAGAAACTTGATATTAGTATGTGTAATGATCAAAGGATGCTCCGAGAGCAGATGAGAAATAACAAGAAAGCCAAATACGAAATAGGAACATTTTGTGAACAATTTGGACTCCCTGCTATAGCTCCCTCTAAAAGGAAGCATAATTTTTCTAAACCTCATGGCGTTATTAGGAGAAAATCCCGTGATGAATTTTATAAGAAAACTTATAAAAAACTATTTTCTAAGTCATTTTCTAAGAAAAAGAAATCTAAAGATTTTTCTCAAAGAAAATATTTTATTTGTGGCAATCCAGGATATTTTGCTGATAAATGCCCCCAGAAAGCCAAAAAAGATAAAAAAAAAAAAAAACTAAAAAAGAAGCTTAATCAGTTGAATATTGATAATAATGATAAAGAATAACTATTTCGACTCCTAGAAATAGTTTCTTCTTCATCATCTAATATTCTCGAGTTCAGTTCTAGTGATTCAGAATATCACTCAGAAACTGAATCTCCAGATTCTACTGGTCCTAAGCTAGGTTGCAATTGTAATGATACTTGTTGCCAGACAAAGGATAGGACAATTCATGTCTTGTCTAAATCTGAAGAACAAGAAAACCTATTGCTAACCTTGATTTCTCAAATAACAAATCATGAGTTTAAGGAAGAATATCTTCTTAAGTTAAGAAAGACTATGGCTCGCCAAGAACCAGAGTCTTCTAAGCAAATGATTAGTTTTCAAGAAACCTTGGAGAGATTCCAAAAGAAAAAATCTAAGGAAATTTCTACAAATGATTTACAACACGAAATAAATCTTGTTAAAAAAGAAATCGTTGAACTCAGATCTGAGGTTGACAACCTTAAGTCTAAAAATAAGATTTTAAAACAAGAATTTTTAGTGTTTAAAATTGATAAACAACTTGATCAGGATATTTCTTCTGATAATGAGCAAATAAACGATTCTGGTCCAAGCCAACATGAGTTAGCTGCTGATAAGCAGATTTATTTGATCCATCATACCATTCCTTCAAAATGGTTTTCAGGGGTTACCATTGTGGTCGCCCATGATTTTCAATTTTCTGTTGTTGCTATGATTGATTCCGGATCAGACCTGAATTGCATTCAGGAATGACTCATTCCTAGCAAATATTTTGAAAAATCATCTGAGAGATTATTTTCTGCAAATGGATCCTAGAGGAAAATCATATATGAGCTTAACAACACTCATATCTGTCAAAACAATGTTTGCTTTAAAATCCCTTCTGTTTTAGTCAAAAACATGTCTGACAAGTGATTTTAAGCATTCTATTTATTTCTGCTTTATATCCCTTTTTGACTGAAAAAGATGGTATTACTACCGACCCTTTTGGTCAAAAGGTCAAATTCAAATTTACATCTCGTCAAGAGATTGATCAAGATAAAGGTTTGAAATCTTTGCTCTTTGCAAAAGAAAAACATCTGAATTTTCTTCAACAAGAAATCAGATACAAAAAGATTTCTGAACAATTATTTTCGACAATTTTAATTTTAAAAATTGATGATTTTAACAAGCGTCTTATTTTTTATGTTTGTTCTGATTTACTAAATGCTTTTTGGCATAGGAAGAAACACATTGTTTATCTTCCCTATATCAAAAATTTTGATGAAAGCACCATCCCCACTAAAGTCAGACCAATTCAGATGAATAGTCAAACTTTAGAATTCTGCAAAAAGGAAATTGCAGATCTTATAAAAAAATGCATAATTAGGGATAGCAAGTCCCCTTGGTCTTGTCCAGCCTTTTATGTCCGAAAAAATGCTAAACTAGAAAGAGGTACCCCTCGTCTAGTCATTAATTACAAACCTTTGAACAAAGTCTTGCAGTGGATTAGGTACCCTATTCCCAACAAAAATGACTTAATTCATAGGTTGAATGATGCTGTAGTCTTTTCCAAATTTGACCTCAAATCTGGTTTTTGGCAAATCCAGATAGCCGAGTCAGACCTGTACAAGACAGCCTTTGTAACCCTTTGGTCATTTCAAATGAAATGTGATGCCATTCGGTCTCAAAAATACCCCTAGTGAGTTCCAACATATCATGAACGATGTCTTCAACTCGTTCTCTGCTTTTACCATCGTCTATATAGATGATGTCCTTGTTTTTTCTAAATCTATTGATGAACACTGGAAACATTTGAATTCGTTTCTAGACATCATTAGAATCAATGGTCTTGTCATTTCTGCGAAAAAAATCAAACTGTTTCAAACCAAGATCAGATTCCTTGGTTATGATATTTCTGAAAGGAAAATCAGGCCCATCCAAAGAGCCATTGATTTTGTCGACAAATTTCCTGATGTCATTCTTGATAAAAAACAATTACAGAGGTTCTTAAGATTTCTTAATTATGTTGCTGATTTCTACAAAGATATGAGGAAACAATGTCGTCCCTTGTTCAAACGACTTCTTTCTAATCCTCCCCCTTGGACAGAAATCCATACTAAAATAGTGAGGAAAATCAAAGCACACGTCAAGACTCTTCTGTGCCTTGGTATCCCCACTTCTGATTCATTTAAAATCGTAGAAACAGATGCCTCAAACATTGGTTATGGTGGCATTCTGAAACAATCTGTTTCACCAGGTTCTTCTGAACAAATTGTTCGTTTCCATTCTGGAACCTGGAATCCTGCACAAGAAAAATATAGTACCATTAAATAAGAAATTTTATCTATAGTACTATGTATTTCTAAATTTCAATCTGATTTGTTAAACAAGAAGTTTTTACTTTGTATTGATTGCATGAGTGCCAAATTTGTTTTAGAACAAGATGTTGAAAACATTGCATCAAAATATATTTTTGCACGATGGCAATGTATTTTAAGTGTTTTTTATTTTGATATTGAATATATCAAAGGCACTGATAATTCTATCCCTGATTTTCTTACCAAAGAGTTTTTGCGGACATCCAACCATGAGTGTAAGCAAGAAGAAAGGAAAAGAGAAACAGAGAGCGAACCCCCCACCTCCAATACCGAGTATAAAACTCATCAAGAATGAGTCTGGATCTTCCATTGTGCCCAGTGTCTCCTCAACAGCACTGGATATTGCCAATAGGTTCACGCCTCTTGGTAAAATTGTACAACCGGCGACCTTCGCGTCTACGGTTTCTACACATTTTGACACATATGCGAAAGCAATTGCATCAAAAAGGTCCTACTTTGATTACTCCTCAGTTTTTCCTCCCAAAAGGAAAATCTGAATATTTGAAGAAGCCATTTATTACTCATCTGTTTCATATAGAACCTAACCGTTCTAATTTAATAGATCCATTCAAAATAGCATCTTCCTATTTCCCCTTAATTTCCACTGGATACTTGAAGATTCCTCCAAAAATCTCCAGTATTATTCTAGTATTTTAATTCTCACCAACTTTCTTATCATAAAATCCATTTATGATAAGAATGACTCCACCAAACTAATTTACCACAGTGCTTATATCCTCCGAGTCATGACAGAGACCGAATGGGGAACAAACTCATAGACTCCCAAAAAACTCTCAGACTCTGCACTGAGTTATAATTATTTTGATTACATAACTGCCTGGAAATGTTTCATGTTCTTTCAGGTACCTAATATGAGCCATTCATGGTTCATCAATTTTGATACAAGATTCAAAGGAACTTTTCCTTACTGGTTTCTCCAATGGTGGGACCAATTCGGATTAATTCCACAGAATCTTCCTGAGCAGCTCGCCAGAGCTTTTACATTTTATCAACAGGTTGCTGGTACAAAGCTGAACCGGCATTCACAGATGTTTCCTTATGAGCTCCATTTTTGCAAGAACTACAAATTACCGTGGATCTTTAAACAGACTTATGAGAAAAATACTGATACAATTGACCGAGCTTATTTCACGAAATGGTGGGATATGTTTGGATATACTAAAAAAGTGATCAACTAGATGATTAAATATTTCCCTCAAGTCGCCCCTGATTTGCAAGACAAGAAAGAATTCCCAGCAATCAAATCTGGTTCACCAGTTCCAGAATATCCCCTAATAATTCGGGCCCCTAATTCACCAACTGCTTCATCAAGAGGAAAAACCACCAGCTCATCCTCAAAGAAATCTTCTAAGTCTGCTAAAGATAATATCCTTAACAGACTTAGCAAAAAAGATTTAATAAAATTATTGGAGCAACAACTGTCTAAGTCTACGAGTGATAATTCTGAAAATGATGAGAATTTAGAAGCATTCTCAGAGGCTTCATACAGTAATATATTCGGTCATGATTCAGAAGGCATTCCAAAGCCGGAAGATGACTGACTACTACTTAAGTTCAAAGAAGACCATCATAGTCCTCTTTGAGATATTCGTCACTTTGTGCCTAAAACAGCCGCCCACAAAGATAGCTAGAAGACACAGAGACGACCGAATGCTATTTTGTCACCTTGTGCCTAAAGCAGCCACCCATGAAGACAGTTGGAGAAACACAATGATGATACCCTGAGTCCCGTGCCTAAACAGATCTCACTGTTCACTCACGAATTGATTTACTGTTTTACTTTAATAATTGTAAACAGGAACTCCTTATGCTATAAAAGGAGAACCTTATTCTGAACTGAGGCAGAACTCAAACCAAAACTCACTCGAGAGAAACACTTCTGATCCTATCTACCCTGTCCTTGAGTCTCCTTATTTATCCTGATTTCTGTAAGTGCAAATCTGCACTACCTTGTACCTGTAATTACTTTAAACTTGTTAATTTTAATAAAACTTATATGTTTTTACAATTAATTTTGCATATTCATACATGCATATGGCTGGTTTAACCGCCTGTTTATTTTGTGCTTGCATAATTTAATTATTGTGCAATTTATTCTTCCATTCCCTTCTTTCTCTTCTTCTTCAGTCAGCTTCGGCTTTTCCTTCTTTCCCCTGTTTTGATAGAACTCTTCCTACAAAAGCACTTGTGCAAGAGAGGGTGCCTCTCTCAATATAAAGCCACTAGCAGGATCACTACTAGCCGATGTGGGACTATCCCAGCCCGCATACTCGACCCTCCCCTCGGGAGTCCCTTGCAGCGGCCCCACATGCCTACCAAACCAAGGGACCCTTACCAGGAGCGGCCCTACTACCCCCCAGCGATATCGATTTTGGCTCTGATACCAATTGAGGTAGAACTCATCCTACAAAAACGCTTGTGCAAGAGAGGGTGCCTCTCTCAATATAAAGCCACTAGTAGGATCACTACTAGTCGATGTTAAAACATCCGCATCTGGGGTTGAACTCTGGATCAGAAGAGTTTTTCCCTGGATGTGTTTTGCAATAGCCTTTGGATTTAAACTCGTTTTTAAAAGACGATAATAAATCCTGTAAATCAAAGTAAGGGGTTTGCTACCCTTAAGCATATCATATCCAGAAGTTAAAATGTTTAAGGTTAAACATTTTAAAATATGTTTATCATCAAGAGCAAGTGTTAAATCAGGATAACAATTAAAATGGACTGGTCCCAATTGAGGTAGAACTCATCCTATAAAAGCGCTTGTGCAAGAGATGGTGCCTCTCTCAATATAAAGCCACTAGCAGGATCACTACTAGCCGATGTGGGACTTTTTTCTTTTTTAGAATACTTTGCATGGTAGGCTTTTCGCCTAGTACTGTTTTTTGAAAGTTTGTATTCTTCAAAAAGATAAACAAGATCATACGCAAATAGTTTATTCAACACAGTTAAACTGTGATAAACTTGTGGTGCAACAGGAGCTACCATATCTGAAGCTGTAGGTGATAAAGATGAGTCATCTTTTTTACCGGCTTCATTATGAATAGGCTGGTCTTTAGAGGATCCAGCATCCTGTGCAGAGTAAAAAGCAGAAGTAACTTGAGAGGACGTAGAGAGTCCTTTCAGTTTTAAAATAGGATTAACTAGTTAGGTAGTTTTAACAGAATCTTCCAGAAATTGTTTGAGATTTTGGTATCTTCTTACTGGAATTTCTGACCCTGCAAAAGAACTAGATCCAGCAAAAGAATTTCTTCTTAGCCCTGGAGATCTAGTCTGATCAAAACTAATTTTAATGGTTCTATCCAAATACTGTTGAATGTTACTTGGGTAACTGTCAACATGGTTTCGAGGAATAGGAGGAACCTCATCATCCAAAATCCAAAATCCATTCTTTGGGAAGAATTATATCTTTCCAAAAAATCATTTTTGGAGTTGAAACATCCGCATCTGGGGTTGAACTCTGGATCAGAAGAGTTTTTTCCTAGATGGATTTTGCAATAGCCTTTAGATTTAAACTCGTTTTTATATATATTATACGATGCTTGACAGGTGGGTACACAGGTGGGGTACCCACATGGCCCCTACCTGCATGTGTATTTTTTAGTTAGGCACTCGTCCGCACTGGCACCTAGGTGGGTCAGGTTGTGAGGGCCTGCCATCTAGCTCTAGTCAAAGGTAATACTGGAAGGAGATGTGTTACAGGTGGTTAATGCACTAAGGAAGCAAGAGTGAACATATGTCCATATGGCCAACAAATTGGAGGAGCAAATGAGTTAATTCAAGGGCAACATTAATATCTCCAATACAGAAGGGAAGCAAACATGGTAGTCCACTCTTTAGCAAAAAAAAATGTAAGTTTGGAAGAGGAACTTATTGATGTGGATGAGGTCGTGCATGTGTGTGCCAACTCTATTGTAATGGCTGAAAAGATTTTTTTTATTAATGAATGTAATTTCTATTCTATTATTATTTAAAGAAAAATTAAAAGCATAGATAGTTTGGCATGCAAATAAAAACTTTTGAGGTACAAAGTAAAAAAAAAAAAATTTAAAAACCGATAGTTTATGAATGAAAAATGTGTAATGTAATTTCATCTATTTCTCAATTTATTTATTGTTATCAAGATAGTTAATTATCTCTTTAGATTGGAAAAGATAAATAACCAAATATATTGGCTTTTCTAGGACTCTTGCTAATCTTATAAAATTTTGTTCTTTGCATGTACATTGATTGAAAATAATGAGGCATAGACCCTTTCGTTCTGGAAAACATTGTTCTTCTTTCTCTTGGTGCTACAATTTTGGTATAGAACTTAAAATTTTACCATGGGATTATTTAGAATTGATATTAGAGTCAAGGATTGCAAGCATTTATGAGACGTTTGGTTTTCCCTCAAGTTTTTTTCCTTCATATCAAGTACTAGTAGTTATTAATAGGGGTGTAACTGATTCGGTTTGGTTTTGGTTTTAAAGAAATTTTTGAACCAAACCAGTATATACCGGTTTTGAGAATTTACAAACCGATTCATTACTAAAACTGAAACTTTCGGTTTTTCCAGTTTCAGTCCGATCTGGTCCAGTTTACCATTTACATGTGTGACACTATATATGTTTAATATTATAATTTTTTTAATACTAAACTTAATTGTGAGAATTTAGTATTTATTATTAACAAATACTAATTATTCAATGTTCAATTATAGTAGTATGATATAAGTAGTGTCTAACTTATTAGTGAGATTAATAAACTTGAATAATAAAATTAAAATAGTATAATTAGTGTTTAATTATACTAGTATATTAATTTTATGTTATAAGATCAATAGATTTGAATAATAAGATTAGAATTTCATGTTATATTAATTAGAAATGTAGCATATAATATATATATATATAATAATATAGAAGTTATATATAATATACAAAATTAAAAATATATATGTACCGGTCCGGATCGGTTTAAACCAGTTTTCAAAATATGAAAACTGGTATCACACCAGTTTAGAACCGGTTTTCATTTTTAAGAATGGGTACCGCACCAGACCGGTTACAAATCGGACTAAGGTCTGGTTTGGTCTGGTTCAACCGATTTTCCAGTTTTTGCTTACACCCCTAGTTATTAGGTACTCTTAGAGTATAAACACATGATACTTCCTTTCATTTTAGGAGATCTAAGATAAAGGTACAACACATTTGGAGGGTTGAATGTTCCACACAAGCAGTTCAGTTATTGATTGAAGGGCACCAACTCGTAATGGATTGGATGACATAAATCAAATGTATAAACAAGATGCCTACTTGAGAGACAATAATTTCGGATAGAAGATGGAAAGGCTGCTCCCTTTTAGCAATTAGCACGCGCTGGTTGATGGCAACAAAAACTTCGCCTTGCCTGTCAAGGTGAATAAGTAGTTTGGCTACTACTTCTCATAATACCTCACTACCATTTATTATTTTATTATTACTTTTTACTTACTTTTCACTACTACTCACTACTATTTAATATTTTTTCATTACTTTTTCATTACTATTCATAAAATACCTGAGAATACCTCACTACTCATACACAACCTAAAGTGGCCACTCTGAAGAGTAGTGGTCACAACTTCTAAGATGATCAAACCATTCAACGGTATTTATATGGACCCATTTTTTTGACTTAGCAATTTTCAGATTTCGTATCTACCCCTATCTGAATGTGGGTATGGTTATATACTGTGGATATTAGGTACACATAACTTGATTTCACATTTTAAAAAATAAAATTTGATTTAGAGATGAAATGAAGTCATTTTAAAGATCAAAACGACGTGGTTTCGTGTTTGTAACATTTCTATTAAAAATGGTCTTTTGACAAATCTAGATGTCCAATTACAACTTGGATATCCAGATTCTTATAACCTGGTACCCTCCCAGATTATAACTAGGTTAACTTGGGCAAGTACCCAGACCACATTATAAATCCAAACGCCAACTCGGATATAGCTAAGGATCTGCATCTGGGTTTACATATCTATCAACAAATGGTTGCAAATTCCTTATTTTTATTTACGTAAAGAAAATACTTCTTCTCTTTTTTTTTTTAATAAAGAGTTAGATTCATATGTACAATAGTGACCCCTTCCCAGTTTTATTCATAAAAAACCTTACTTATGGTGAAGAAATACAATATAAACTTATTACTTCTCAAAAGAAACTAACAATGCTATAAAAATTTACAAAACCGACCCAAGCCTCCGACTATATACTTCAACTACTGGTATCTGACACCTTTGTAATATATCAATCTGACCGCAAGTGAGTCTTTTCTTCCTCTTCATTTTAATAGATATTTTTCTAAACCAGAAGGTAATCTGCTCCCAACAAGCTTGAAGCGACGTGTCTTTCTCCTCCATTCGCAGCCTACATCGACGCATCCATAGTGACCATATAAAGAAAATACTTCAACTACAAAGAGATTATACAAAAGTATACCTACAAACTAAAGTGGTTTGACGTCAAACATCACACTTTTAGGTGTTAACTTTTCATGAGAGGGTTTTTACACCACATTTTGATAACTTGCATTGTTATTTTTTAATTTTGTGATCGTCATCAAAATAGTTAATTATCTCTTTGAATCAATAGAAGAAAATACACATGATATCACCATGAAACTATTATCAAAATTGGAATTATTCTCTCAAACTATTAATAATGATAAGTGAAATGATATTTGCAGTTATAAAGTACATACGCAAGTACCACACACTCCATTTTAAAAAAAATGAGTAAATATGAGACCCATATAAAAAAATTAACTTTTTAATGATAAATTCTTTTTTGTTTTTTTTAAAGTACACTGCACGTACAAAACTCATAATTGTAAAAACATAAAAAAATGACCCAAAAGAATAACTATTTCTTTAGTCAGCACTGATGCAAAGTAGATTTGATAGTAGACATTGCCACTTTACCTATGATAGACTATGGTAGTATGGTGTTAGGTGCATGGTGGCTTAAAACAATTGGGCTCCATTTTAATAGATTTTGAAAAACTATATTTCGGTTTTCAATGGGCTAGCAGTCTGGTCGTGACTAAGTGCAACTCAAAATATAACCAAAAACTCACTTGTATATGTTGACAAAATATGGAGAAATTTTAGGAAAATGATAAGTTTACGATTATTCTTTAACTATTTTACAACTCTACTTAAGGCGAAGGGTAGTCATGTAAATTTAAATTTATTTTTTAATGAAGTGGAACAATTACATTGGCAGATTTAAAATTAGCTGTAAAATAATTGTAAAAAATTTGTAGGTGTATCATTACCCAAAATTTTATGTGGAAATAAAATAATTGCTAATCAAAAAATGATATAATAACAACTATACTACAATTTGTTTACAACTAAGTATAAAAAATTATTATTTTATTTACTTTAAACTGCTTCAAGTACAGAAATTATGAATTAAAGTAGAAAATATTAATATTTTAATATATAATAGTAGTTGAGCTATAATATAGTTGGGGGTGTATCATTATCCTTGCTAATTTGCCCAATGAATATCTCGTCATTGCATATCTTTGTTGAATGGGTTCTGTTTAATTGCAACCAAATTTATGTGTATGCTCATTAGTTTTCAAATATGACCCTACCAAAATATAAGTTGTAATGACCCAGCCCAATAATGATAAGGATAATTTTTATTTGGGGTGTACAAGAACTGACCAGAACGACCGTCATCGACAGGAATTGTCGTCGAAGTCAAGAATCGGATGGTGGAGAACCAGTCGGCCGACGATAGGAATTTGCTAAAATTGACGTCGAGCGGTTTGGTCCTGTTTGAACCAATGTCAAACCGTCGAACCAGCTGATAGTAGATATATATATATTTTTTTAATATATGTAACGACGTTGTTTCACTTAATTAAGTGAAACGGTGTCATTTTAGACATGAAGTTTATAAAAAGAAAAATAAGGCAAAACGCCATCATTTGGTTTAAACCAAACGATGCTATTTCGAAGTAGGATTTAATAACCCTCCCCCCCCCCCCCCCCCCCCCCGCGCCCCAAATTTCTTCTTCTTCTTCCTATCATTCTACTTCCCTCCCAAGTCCCAGCTCCCTCCCGATTCTCAGTTTCTCTGTCTCACTTCCCCTTAACAAAACTGAAGTCGTCCCCCTAGCCCCGCAAAACCCCACATCGCCGCTACCCTCAATTTGTTAAACCCACGCATCGCCAAATTTCTCTCATCTCTCCGTCATCTCCAATGTCTTTGCGACTGAAGGTCCATTTTTTTTTTTAATTTGTGATTTTGTTGTGAATTTCGAGTTAATTTGTTATACATTTTTTAATCTTTTGTGAATCTTGAGTTGATTTGTTTTGAATCTGTGATGTGAATTTGGGGATGGGTTAATCACCAACAAACTGACTATCGAACCAATCAACATCAGCCGTAAGATTTTAGCCAATTCTCTCCCTCCCTATTGGCCAGTTTTGGTCAGCATCAGAGATCTTAACAACTATCGCTGTGGTTTCAATTTGGATAAAAACCGTACCCATGGTATCGGTTTTCAGGCCTAATTTTTATTAGGCCTAGATAACAGTTGATGGGCTATATTGGAAAGCCCAATTGCAATTTACTGGATAACCATGGACCCAAACTTTATTTTGGTGTATTAGTAGTTTGTTGGATCCAATAATAATTTTACGAGCCCAAAGATATTATTGGACATAGCCCACACATATGTGTGATGGGCCAGCCTAAGGCCCACGGCCCAAAACCATTAAAAAGGCCTAATCGCTTTCGTATCCTCGTCAGACCGTTACTGCATTACACTCTTCCATGTATCACATAATCGAGTGATCTATTACTTCGAAGGGTTTTCTAATTTGTAACTGACTTACAAGCTGCAACCTCCACCAATAAATCTTTTATTTTCTCGTGAATTTCCTCCCACACGTTTACAAGCTCTCACGGCCAGACCCCTAAAGTGAAAACCAATTTCCACTACAATGAACCTAGCCACAAGTGTTCGTCCTCGTGAACCACTGAAAACGACACCTCCCTTAGCCCTTAGCACATCAAATCAAGCCTTACACAGCAAGCCAACCGAGAGTCACAATGTCCTTTTTAGGCCAACCCATGCACGCGCTACCACGTTCTGGTGGTATAACCGTCTCTCAAACCGTGTTGGAAATTGCAGATGCAATGAACGGAAGAGCACCAACAGTCACACCACTCTTGCCCCACCTCGCGATCCCTCCAACCATGCGCCCCCACGGCAACATTCCAATGTAAAACCAAAGCAACACATTAACTGATGATCATGCAAACTAGAAAACCCACACCCCAACCACCGTCAAGGGAAGCCTAGAATCATTGCAATCGCCATGGACATTAAGAGACCAACGTGAATGTAACCCCTATTCTTCCTTGTCAAAACATAGCACAATTGTGCAACCTGAAACTCCGTTGATCACCACGTACGACAGAATCCATCGGGACAGTCATAGAAAGTGTCACTGGTTCACTCTCTATCAGTCTCGTGCCGCCACCGAAACTCAGAATACGCCACACGTGGCTAACCACGAGTTTTGTCCTCCTCTCACGACGTCATATCATTCTTTCTCTTGAAGGTTTCCTCGTCGTCGATCACATCCGGCCTCCCAGATCCACCATCGACCTTAGCCCAACCACCACTCCGCCGCACTCTCCCTTCCACGATAAGACTCTATCACCCAACAATTTTTCCTCCTCACGTCTGTTGCCCTCAAGCTAAAGGGACTTATGTACCTCCCTCCCGTAACCCTAGTGTTTTACATAAGGGTAGACTTTTTTTATTCTAATTACATTCATATCCTGAGTGCAACCAGTATGCTATTAGATGTGTTCTTTTTTTTTTTTCTTTTTCTTTTTTTATACATGGGACTGGGTTTGAATTTAAACTAAACCATGTTTTTATCAGGTTATGTTCAAGAGATATAAGCATTATTTTATGTTGGGCTTAGTTTTAATTGAATAAATGTGTTAGCCTAAAAACTTTACTTTTTACAGAAAATATTTAAGGGTTTTTAAATTATATTATCAAGTATTAAATTATTATTAGACCATAGTAATAGTTTACAAGAATTTTAATATTAAGTATTGTTAAGTCTATTCATGCGCTGAACATTTTCCACAGTTATTTTACAGAATTTGATAAAATATTTTTCATTTCTAATTTTCCGAATCTTAGAGTGAAGGATTGTAGAATGGAGTCTGGTTGGGATGTCTCTTTGCTTCAAAGATTAATTGGAGAGCGACATTCGACTGTCATTTTTCATACGCTATGTAATGTAAAAGCAAGGGAAGACATCTTAGTGTGGACAGGTATTTTTTATGGAAAATTTTCTACTCATAATGCATGAGACAATTTCAGAGTTCGGTCTCCCAAGGTACAGTGGTCACACTAGGTTTGACATTCTATTTTGCCCCATAATATTTTTGTTATTGCTTGGAAGGCTTTCAATTTTTCTTTAAGTGTTGATGATCGGTTGAGAAAGGTGGGCATCTCCATAGCCTCCAAGTGTGATTGTTGTGTGAATGGTTGCTATGAAGATCAAAACCATGTTTTGGTGAGCGGGGATTTTGCTTGAGAGATGTGGAAGAAAGTTGTTGTGCTTGTCGGCTTGAATTATGTTGTTAGGCAAGGGTGGCATAACATTATTTCCATGTGGTTCCGTAAGGCTTCTACGCGTTCTCAATTTGGCTAGCTTTTGGGATTAATTCCTATGATTATCACTTGGTGACTCTAGCTAAGAAGATGTAAATGCCGCATGGAATGTATCAACAACTCGATCAGTGTAATTTGGTGAGAGATCTTGTACTGGATCGGATGAGTTGGCAAAAAATTGAAAGCATGTACGTCCCCGATAGCTCATGATGATGAGGTTATTTTATTCCTATGAAACCTCCAAAAACAAAACCTATGCGCATTGTCAAGTGGTTGAAACATTTTCAAGGTCGTGTGAAGTTGAATGTGGATGGAAGTTTTTTAGGCAATCCGGGCCGTTCGGGTGTTGGAGGGATAATCAGAGATCATAGTGAGAATTTAATTAGAGAGTTTGCGGAACATATTGGCCTCGGTTCGAGTAATTATGACGAAGGGATGGGACTCCTTTTTGGCTTGCGAATTGTGAAAAGCCTAGATTTAGTTCATGTTGATATTGAGCTTGATTCTATGATTGTTTTCCAGTGGGTGTAGAAATCTCATTGTGGTCTGTGATATTTTGAATATTTTTTAGAAGAAATTATTGATATTCTTGGTACGTTGAACTACTCTATTTTACACATGTATAGACAAGGTAATGCTCCTGCGGATTTTTTTGGCTCAAATGGGTGTATAAGGTAATTGTATGATTTGGGAGGATTTTTCACTACTTCCTCATTTATTAGAAGGAATGTTGAAGATGGACAAGATGAGTCTTCCGTATGTTAGATTTGGTTAATTTTGTTTTTTGTTTTTCATTGAGTTTTATTTGTACTACGGTATTCCTCCGCCATAAGTGAGGCTTTATTAATAAAGTGTCAGAGGTACCTTCCTCCTTTTGGGCAAAAAAAAAAAAAAATAGTTATGTGTTATTTAATAGATTTAAATCAAATATGATTTCCTACTAAATTATAATATGCTATTAGTGTTAAATTATTGATAGATTTTAATAATAGTTTTGCCAGTATTTGAATTTTAAATACAATTAAGCTAATTATAAGAACAAATATCCGTTGTTATTTTGTCCACTTTAATAAAATGATTCTATTATAGTTATAACTAGAAAATAAAGAAAAATGTTATGCATATCTAGATGATATTATTATTTATTAGACTTCTTGTAAAATTGAATAATTATATTATTCATAAGAAAATCTAGCCCATTTTACGAATTGAGATTTCATGACTTATTTAATGGATTTGTAAAAAGTTTAAATACTTTACTAAATTATAATTTGAAAGTGAAATTATGTTATTATTATTTAAATAATTTAAGATATCAGTATTAATTGGCTTTCGTATTAAATAGAATATTCATTTGATTATTTTTTACGGTATGAATTTAATGAAGTGGGATATTAGGACACATTTTCCTAGATAGATTTAGTGACGTTTAATATTTCGTATAGATGAGTTACGAAGTGAGATTCAAGAAGCAATACAGCGAGGTAAGTAATTTGATCACGAATTAGAATAATCACATGTCAGCCTAGATAAATTATTATTAAAGTCAATTCTTGAAAGTCAATGTTTATGTATCTCGCATGTCATGATTATGCAAACATGTCATACAGCATAACACACAATGACGTCATTCCACATCATGTTCAGATTCATAAATTATAATTATGTATGTATTATGTCATGCATCTTATGTGCATAAGACATGTAAGCTATCTTAAGTTCAAGTTCAAGATCAGATCAATTTAATCAGACCATTCAGATGCATGATACTAATGCAATTTCAGAGTGGATGTGCAAGCAACATACTCAAGCGTGGTCCACCATAGTATGCTAGAATACTATCAGCGGCTTCCCATGCGGCTGTGGGATGTGGGGCTGGTGCATAACCTCGAACATAGGGTTAAGTGTGTTGGCCAATCAGATTAGTCAGTTAATTCAAATAAATCAGTCATGCATAACATAAGTATCAATATGAGCAATCATAATTTATGCTCTCAACATGAAACTTCTAAGAAAAACCTTATGTTTATGATGTTTACGTTGTGATGAGTTTTTCATTGAGTATTTGACTCGTTTTAGTTTTATTTTATATTTTTAACCACACGGGTGAGGATGATTAGTACAACCAGGCGGGCTAGGCTTAGATGGAACAATTGGATTTAGTTCCAGGTTTTAATTATTTATTTAGTTTGATTTATAAATCATGAATTCTCTTATCGGGCTATATGTACGTAAGCATGTGACATCCCTAACCCAATGGAAGGGGGTGTTACATAAGTATTAAATAATAAAATATGTAATAAGGTATTCATGGTAGCAATATTTTAATTAGCAATTAAGTAATAAGATTTTCTACTAGATTAGTAATTTCCTTTTGAATATAAGTGTTGTTATCAAAGCAATTTTTTGCTATATATTTCTCAAGTATTTTCACCATATAAGAGGCCTACGTAAGTTGAATTTCATTGTGTACAAAAACTTGAAAGTATGATTCGTTCAAAATAGTAACTTTTTTACTCTTTTCTCAACAAGAAAAATAATGCTACATGTAGACTAACATGGCAATGAAGGTCAATACTAGAACGTCACTTACAAGCAATAATAAAATAGGATTGCTACATTCACAAAAAAATTACACAAAAATAATCCTACAAACAGACGTGGCTTTATCTGATCCGTTAGATCTACTTTATAATAAAATTAACTTTACAATCTGACAAATCACATCAAGCCATGTCAGTTTGCGGGATTATTTTTATGTAATCACTTTATCGTCATAGTATTTCTCATAATAGAAAGGACCTTTCGTCAAGTAATAAATAAAAATTCGGGAAAATGAATGACTCAATTGGACATATTAATGTTAACCATAATGTTCAAACACTACGCTCCATAGGTGAACAAACCTATAGTTGTCTTCGAGATTATTGCACCTAATGAAGATTCAAATCAAAGATCATGACAAATGTTATTTAAAGTTTAAACCTTTAGATGATATTAATCATATTTGTAGTTACTTTGGACTCCTTTAAATTCTATACTGATCTGATATGTATCTAGGGAGGTCATTATCCTCATCTTATCATGTATTTTGAATAAATTTGTAACTCTATATATACAACACGCCAATATACTAATCGGTATCAATTGAACTAGTACAAATCTTATTTATGACTTGGTATCAGAGCCACAAGCAGCTCACACCCTTGCTTAATCATTATGGCCTCTTCAAAATATGATTCTGCTGCCTCCACCTCTGTCTTCCCCAATATTATCCATTTACGCCTCATTTGTTTTTGCAGATGAGATGAAATGAGTTGAAATAAAAGTTGAAAGTTAAACAAAATATTGTTAGAATATATTTTTTTAATATTATATTTGTTTTGAGATTTGAAAAAGTTTAATTATTTATTTTATTTTGTATGAAAATTTGATAAAGTTGTAATGATTAGATGAGATGAAATGAGAATAGTTGTGAAAATAAACAAGATAGTTTCTGTCAGACTTGATGGCACAAACTATCTCAATTGGACTACACAATTTATACCGGTGTTAAGAAGCCACGACTTACTCAATATTGTTGTTGGCTCGGAACTATGTCCTTCACAATTTCTTGCCAATGTTGATGGTAATCCCTTTTCTACTACTAACCTTGCTTATTTGTTATGGTAGTAGAAAGACCAGTTTATACTAGTTTGGCTTAATGCCACATTGGCAAAGAAGACCTTGTCCATAGTTTACGGACAAGCTACTTCTCGAAAGGTCTAGAACATTAGCAAATCGATTTGCTCCTTACTCTCGTTCCAGAATCTCTCATCTCAAAAGACAGGTACATGCCTTGAACCAAGGCAACAAAAGTTGTACTGATTACTTGCTTAAGGCTAAGAGCTATTCTAAACAGCTTATAGTCGTTGGCAAACTTGTTGATGAAGAAGACTTAATCTCCTATGTTGTTGGAGGTCTCAACTCCTCACATCATCCATTCATCACCTCTCTTAGTTTTGCCACAAGAGAAACATCTATTTCCTTTTATGGTTTCTAAACGAAGTTACTAAACTATGAGCAGCTCCTTGATTCTCAACAAAAGTCTATTCCTCTTGAAAGTGGGCAAGTTGTCTTCTTCACATAGAAAAACAAGCAGAACTACTCAAAGAAACCATGTTATATTCTTCACAAGGGAAATCTTAAAATAGATGCCACAGTCTACTCAAAGAAACAAGCAGAACTACTCAAAGAAACCATGTTACCTAACCAGCAGTCTGGTAAATCCTCATCCTCCAATACTCTGTTTTTCTCTAACAATAGATGCCACAGTCTCTTGACCCCAAGGCCATTCCAAAACTCACCCCAGAATTCACCTTACTTTCCCT
Source organism: Juglans microcarpa x Juglans regia (assembly GCF_004785595.1). Classification (NCBI taxonomy): domain Eukaryota; kingdom Viridiplantae; phylum Streptophyta; class Magnoliopsida; order Fagales; family Juglandaceae; genus Juglans; species Juglans microcarpa x Juglans regia. The sequence goes on from NC_054604.1 coordinate 23,258,776, forward strand.
TCCCCCTTAAGGTCGTTAACCCCAAGGCCACTTACAATTTCCCCTCTATTAAAGGACCTTGCCCACAAGGTGTGGGTAAAGGTTGCATAGCTTCAACAGATACTCCTAAGAATTGTCCTCTACTGGTGTTCCCAACCATTTAACAAGAACCTTGGTGACTGGATGATTTCCAACTTTCTTCATTCTTCTCTATTGTATAGATTCAAGCTCGGGTTGAATATGCCCCAGTTGGTACAGTGGAGGTAATGTAGGTAATAGATTGATCTATTGTCCCACTTTTTCTTCAAATATGACACGTGAGAACTAGATGAGTTCTAGAAATGGAGGGTAAGTTCAATCTATAGGCCACAATCCCTATTTTTGCAGCCACTTGAAAGGGACCATTGTATCTTGGGGCTAACTTCAAATTATGGCGCATTAAGGTTGTCTTCTGCCTGTAAGGTTGTAGCCTAAAAAATACCTATTCTCCCACCTCAAAACTCCTTTAAGTCCTTTTGTTGTCTGCAAATAATTTCATTCTATGAGGGCCTTGTGCAAGTTCTCTTTCTGTAATGGTAGAAACTACTCCCTTGACCTCAACTACTGATCTATTGCACCATTAGTAGTTATTCCTAGAATATAAGTGAGCAACTTAAGTAGAGGATAGCCATAGAGTGCTTCAAAGGAATAAACCCAAATGGAAGAGTGACTTGTAGTGTTATAACAACATTCTACCATAGGAATCCACATGCTCAATTTCTTTGGCTTTTCACTGCTGTAACATCTCAAATAACTCTCTAAACACTTGTTTAATGCTTCAGTTTGTCCATCAAACTGAGAATAATAAGCTAAGCTGAAAGCCAATAATATCCCCTGTAAATGAAATAACTCCTTCCAAAATGAACTGGTAAATATTAGGTCTCTATCCGAGACAATGGACTTGGGCATCTCATAAAGTTTAAAAACTCCAGATAAAAATACTTGAGCCACTTTACTTGCTGTATAGGGATGAGAAAGAGGAAAAAAAATGGGAAACTTTTGAGAGAGGGGGGCCTTTAATGAAGTCCATGGAAATGTCTAAGCATGGAGAGTTGGGAATTGGCAATGGCTACAATAATCCAATTGGATGGAAGGTTTCATATTTATTAGTTTCGCACACATCACATTGCCTGATAAGTTTCTTAATGTCCTTATGCATTCCCTCCCAACAAAAATCCATTTTGGCCTTCTACAATATTCTATGGTAGCCCACATGTCCTGCCTGTGGACTATTATGTATATATTGCAATATTCTAGTCTTAAATGGTGAAGAAGGAACCACCACTAACTTTTCCTTTCTTAGCAATAAGCTTTGCTGTAGTGAATAGTACTTTGGACCCTTTCCACATTGCAGAAGTTAGGAGTAAATCTCTTTAGGAGACATCAAATAACTTTGTTTTAATTCCTCTATCCACAGCGGAGTTGGAAAATGAAATTAAAGCCACATTAGTTGTTTCCTCTTTAGCCCTCCTTAAAAGTGCATCAGCCACTTCATTATCCTTCCATCTTTTATAATCAATTCTAAAGTCATATCCCATCAACTTTAATATCCACTTTTGTTGCCTCAATCCCTACCTTTTGTTCCAACAAATACTTCAAAGCTTACTAATCAATTTTAATTTTAAAGATCTGCCCCAACACAAGTATGGCCTCCATTTGTTGACCGCGAACACCAAAGCCAACAACTCATTTTCATATGTTGATACCAACTAAGATTTTCCCTTCAAAGCCTTGCTATTAAAAAGTAACAGGCTAGGCTTCTTGCATAACCACAGCCCCCAGACCTACCCCAGTAGCATCATATTCAATCGTGATGTTTTTGGAAAAACTAGGCAACTTCAAAATAAGAGGCTGAGTGACAGTCTGCTTCAGTTAGAGAAAAACTTTGGTTACTTTTTCAGACCAAACAAATGAATTTTTCTTCAACAACACAGTCATTAGGGCTATTATAGATCCATAGTGCATTATGAATTTTCTATAGTAACTCGTGAGGCCCAAAAGACGTCTGAATGGTTTTAATGAGGTAGGTATAGGCCACTCCACTTATGAGGTAACTTGTGATGGATTAGCCTTCACTCCACTGTTAGAAATGATATGACCCAAGTAGTCAATTTGAGCAACCCCAAACCTATATTTTGACAACTTAGCATACAAACTATGTTGCTTCAATACCTCCAAAATAGATCTTAGATGCACCAATTGCTCATAAAGGTTCTTGCTATAAACCAAGATATCATCAAAGAAGACTAATACAAATCTCCTTATAAAGGGTTCTTGAATACTTCATTCATTAACCCTTAGAATATAACAGAGATATTTGTAAGGCCAGAAGATATTACTAAGAACTCATAATGGCTCTCATGAGTTATAAATGCTATCTTTTGGATACTCTCTTCCTTAACTCTTATTTGATAACAGCCCAACCTCAAGTCCAACTTAGAAAACACGCTTGCTCCAAAAAGCTCATCAAGTAATCAATGATAGGTACGAGAAACTTGTCTTTAATGGTTTCTTGACTTAATGCTCAGAATCTACACACATTCTCTTGCTTCCATTTGCCTTTTTTCACCAATAGAATAAGTGAAGAAAAATGACTTTGGTTTGGCCTCACCTCCCAAGACTTCAGCAAGTCTTGTACAATATTTTCAAATTCTGTTTTCTGATAGTGTGGATGCCTATAGAGTTTGACTAACACAAGAGAAGTTCCCTCTTCCATGAGAATTTGATGGTCAAAAGTTCTTGTGGATGGCAGCCCAACTGGTTCTCTAAAAACTTCTTGAAATTCATCAATGACTTCTGTTACTTTTTTCTGATGTGCCTCAATTTGTTTCCCCTAATCTACTATTACTAACTGCAAGAACCAACATTGCCTTGTGACAAAAGAGGACCTCAAACGTTTCCCTTTTGTCTGCATTGCTACATTTTTATAATCAAGTCCTTGGAAGGTCACACCTGTCTCCTCCACTACAAAACTCATTGACATCCTGGTGAAGGCCCAATTAATTAGCCCCAAAGTTCTCAACCATTGAACCCCAAGTACAATGTCACATCTCCCTATAGTCAACACACGAAAAGGAGCTGAGAAACTTAAGCCTTGGATCTTGATCACTTCTTCATATCTTCCCTTGCTCAACACCTTATCTCCATTAGCCACTCTGACTTCTAAACTGGAATCATTTTGATTCTCAATTTAGCTGTCTGAACCACTAGTGGATTGCAGAAGTTATGAGTGCTTCCTGAATCCACCAAAATTCCCACTGAACATGCTCCAATCCTTCCAAGCAATCTCATGACATTATTGCTAGGACACACGAGATAGCATGGATATCTCTAAGTTTTCATCATCACCCTCTGGTCCCTCGTCTAAGTTATTCAACCCTTCCACTACAGAATCCTCAGCTGCATTAAGATTGATAAGACTGAGCATTCGTATAGGAAAACGAATCTTATCCTTCAATCCACTCAAGAAATAGCTCAGTTTATGTCTTTCTGACAAACTCTTTAATCTGTTAGACAACTCTTCAAATTGAGCCTTGTAGGCAGCATCATAAGAGGTTTGCTTGAGGCGAGTTAGAGCCTCCATAAGGTCATCATATGTTGTTGGCCCAAATCTAATTTGCAGGGCCTTCACAAATGAATCCCATCTAGTGAAAATCCCACAATCCATGACATTTTGGTACCGTACCAAGGCTTCAACTTCCATAGGGTAAGAGGCCATAAAAAATCTATGGTTTGAAGGTGTTTGATAGAATTCAAAATATTGGATGACTTCAAAAATCCACCTAGCAGGATTATTACCATCGAAATGGGGAAACTCCAGCCTAACTCCACGTAGTACTAAACTCTTCTGCTCATTATTCACTACTCTAGCCTCATGAGAACTTTCTTCCGAAGAATTCACTTGGCGACTTTCAACAATGGTTCTAATCATATCAGTTAGCTAGTCTAACCTGTCGGTAATGCCTTGGATGGCGTTGTGATGATAACCCAATTGTTTCTGAAATGCTTCTTATTGCTCCTGGGAAGCTTCATGCTGTAACTTCAAAGCTGCTACATGTGTGCCTTCTGCCATAAGAGGATAAAACTTTCTGATATCAACTGTCATGGTCTCACTTCCCTTACACCAACAAGAACAAGATGGAAGGAAGAATGCAAGAAGAAGAAAGAAAAGAAAAATCCAAGAACTTTCATCTTTGTTCTTGGAAGAGATTTTTGAGGAATCTCCTACCTCCCACTTCAGTTCATCACAAGTCCGATCAAGATAAAATTCTCAAGCTATTCATCTTTATATACAACTCAAAATATTAACTAAGAATGAAAAACACACTATCTACACTTAAGATCCAAAACGCAATGTTTCATTATAATTAAGACAAAACGTAACGTTTCACTTAATGCATCATCACGCTGCCTTCCTTCCCTTATAAAACACACCGTAAGACTAAACCCAAACACCTTATTTGAGGCTTCAGTCTATTAATACCGTTGCTCCTCATTTCACCCAGCAGACCACCCCAGAATTCACCTTACAACAGGCCCCCTTGTCAAATTTGTGGACGGACAAACCATCAAGCTCTTGACTGCTATCATCATATCGTTTTTTCCTTGTAAAGGCTTCATCCACCCTCACAACTTGCAGCAATGGCCGCTCACACACGTACCACCCAAGAGGACAACTGTGGTACCTAGATAGTGGGGCTAACAATCATGTTACCTATGCTTTTGAAAATCTCACTCTTGACAAGCAACCATATCAAGGCAATGATCAAGTCAAAGTTGGCAATGGTGGAGGTTTGGTTATCACTTACACGAGTTCTTCCCTCATTTTGACTCCTAAAACTAATTTTCTCTCTTACAAGACATCCTACATTATCCCAATGCTTCTTATAATCTTCTATCCATCCAACATTTTTGTAAGGACAATAAGCACTATTTTCTCCTAATTGATTCACATTTTATTGTTAAGGACTTGCAAACCAAGGAAATTCTCCAAGGGCCGAGTAAAGAAAGATTATACCCTATTTACCTGCAACAACTAAAGTCCAAAAAGGCAACGTCCAAGAAAACTTTTCTATCATCTACTGCATTTCTAGGAGTCTTAGCACCTGCCCAAGTTTGGCATCCACGATGAAGCCATCTATTAATAACAACAGTGCAAAACCCTATCCACAACTCCTCCATTCATGTCTTGGGATCCTTTAAATTAACTAGCATTTGTGAGTCTTACTAGATGGCAAAAAGCCATAAGCTTCCCTTTGTCGATTCCACACACAGGACAACACAACCTCTTGAACTTGTTCACATGTGGATCGCTCTTGTAATGTCCAATAGTGGTTTAAATTTTATGTCCTATTTATTGATAATTTTTCTCAATTTTGTTGGTTATTTCCCCTCAAGCAAAAATCTGATGTTCCTTTATGTTTCATTAAGTTCAAATGCCTAATAGAAAATCTATTCTCTTGCAAAGAGACAATGGAGGAGAATACATCTCACACTCCTTCAACACATTCCTTGACATCGATGGCATTTTCCATAGACTTTCTTGCTCATACACATCATAACAGAATGATATTTCAAAAAGAAAACATTGATATATCACATAGACAAGTCTGACCCCCTTAAACCCCCCCCCCCCCCCCCCCCCCGGGAACATTGGGTTGATGCCTTCTTCACTATTGTCTATTTGATCAATCGAATGCCAACACCTATTTTGGATGGTCTATCACCTTATTTCAAGTTATTTAAACAACAACCCGACTATTCTCTTTCTAAGACTTTTCATTTTACCTTGTTCCTTTACTTAGACCATACATTTCAAATAAATTATCCTAGCACAACAAAAAATGTATATTTATTAGATATGTTGCTAACCAAAAAGGGTATAGGTATCTAGACTTATAGTTTTTTATGAAAGAAATTTTCAAGTTTCAGGTACAATAAGTATTCCTCCCCTCCCTCGACTCTCAAAGGATAACTCTTATCCATGTACAACATGTAATTCCTCTCTTTCTATTTATGTTCCACTTGCATTTTCCCTCGTGACTCCCTTTGTTTCACCCATTGAGGTTACTCCTCGGACTACACAGCCCTTGTCAACCTTTACCTATCCAAACATAGCATCCACTTCCAATCCTTCTCCATTTTCTTCTTCCTCTTCTAACCCCTTATCACCGAGCATGCAACTACCTCTAAATCTTACACTTATATTTTCTTGCCAGCTTTTTCACCTCTTCTTACTTCTAACCATATTGTTACTCATTCCCAACCACTCTCTTAAGCCTAAACAATTCCTGAGTTTCAAACTTTATAAGTCCACTCGACACCCTATTTGTGGCACCATCGACCTCCACGTGTTATTTTTGTAGAGTTCGTGACACCGATATGTTGACCACACGGATCACGCACCCCAATGACTAGTGCTCAGAGTGTGTACAATATGCAATAAGTGTACAAAATAATATTCGCAGCGGAGAAATACAAAGGTATTTCTTTATTAAATACCAGAATTGTTCAAAAACAGTAAAATAACTTTACAATAATTATACAGTCATCCAACAGATAAATTAAAGATAGGAAATAACATAAGGGAAAAAAATCTCATAACGCTAAACAATATCTCAGCAACTCAGACCTATGGCGGAGCTGATCCATCGAATTCATACTCGGGCTCTGCGTCAGACTCTACGGCACCATAAGACGGAACCGTAGAGTAAAACACCACAATGAGATTATAACATCTCAGCAAGTAATTATCCAAAACAACATCCAAGATATTTAAAACACATTAATATAATCACACGTCCCCATACGGACAAATATGCAGAAAAATAAATCACATTCTTATTCCCAAAAATACACTTTTAATACTCACGCCAAAAATCTCATTTTTTTGGCTCAATCATAATCATTATTACAAAATTACGCATGCACCACGATCTCCCCTATGAACCGTCCGCACACACCTAGCTCTCGTCGTCACATCATGGATAACGTCCGTGCATGAGACTTCGTAACGAGCGCATACATGGCCAAGCATTCTCTAACCTCGCTAGCCAAAAGGTCACGGAATTGGTACGAGAGCATTACCGTCTCGTCCGTTCCTGTTGTCGCCCTGCGACAACTCAGGGGATGTCACGTCAGTCTGTTACGCTCCCGAGTGACCAGAAGAGCTCCACCGAGATAATGCCCCATCTTGCTTGGGGTCGTGATATACACGCACCCACATAATCAGTCACAATTCCAAACAAACAACGTGACATCACAGCATAATTTATTAAAAACGATAAATATGCATTTCAACAGTTTATTGGAATACATTTAAATATCTCATTTACAAATTCACACTAATTATAAAAATACAATTTACAACCAACTACACGCGTAATCCTGTCCTCCAATCCGGTCCAAGGTCCAATACCAACACCAATTACAATTACAACGCAACACTTCAACGACCTAAGGTCCAATTTCCAACAAACCAACAGTTTACAATTAAATCAGTTATAAAGCCAATTTAAATCACTTGAGTTGGGATGAAAAATTACAGACACACGAAGATGAGAAATTTTCTGAAAGATCACGCGAAAGGAAGTGTTGCTCAAGGCGGCAGCACAACGGCGGTACACGGCGGTTCAGTGCCCAAAAAGAGCCCTCAACTCACGGGTTTGGGTAAAATTACAAGTGGATGGAAAACTAAACTCAACTCAACTCACTACAGACCAATAATTTAACTAAGAAATCGAGTGAAATTCATAGTTTTTAGAACCAAACAGAGCTAGGCAAATCTTCACAAGCTCACGGATTCAACACAAAAATTATAGAACAACACTCAAAATGCCAAGAGATGTGAAAAGCTTAAGCGAGAGAGAGAAGATGAGGATCTCAAAAGATTTTATTTGCAGAAGCCGTGGCCTATTTATAGGCCAAGCACGGCAATTTGCGAGGCATGCGTGTCACACGAGTAGAAGATAGGTGAAAACGACAGCACAAGCCGTGGAGGAGAGGAAGGCTAAGGCCCAGGCGTGTGGCACGACAGCTGGACAGCAACTCTTCAAAGTTCACTGCCGCACGACACGAAGATGAAAGTGGAAGAATGAGGTGGAAGATGGTGGCCGCGTGGAGCGACAGCTGGACAGCGAGCCTTCGGAGTCCCATGCCGAACGACACCGAGAAGAAAATGGAAGGAGGAGGTGATGGCTTGAGTGTGAAGTGCGCGACTAAGACCACACAGCGTGGCAACAACTGCTGGAAGAAGAAGAATCCAGAAAGAAGAAGAAGGAAGAAGAAGAAGAAGAAAGTGGTGCACGGCGCAAAGGAGAAAGTGATGGAACCCTAAGTTCCATCCAAAACGACGCTGTTTGAAATAAAGGGGAGGGCTGGAATGAATCACACGGGTTGGGCCCTGCATGGCGCATGGGTTGGTCTTTGCTTGCACACGTTTTGGGCCTTCAAACCATACGAGTTGGGTCAAAACCGAAAGGGCTAATAATAAAACACACGGGCTGGCCTTCTCCTCACACACAACATAATTAAAAACACACACAAAGCCTACCAAAAATAAAAACACTACAAAAACAAATGCCAAATCGAAAATACACCTATAAAAATTAAAATAACATAAATAAAATAAATAAATAACACAAATAAAATAAAACAATACAATTAAATAAAAACTAGGGATTTAAAACACATGAAAAAAATTAGGAATTTCACGCTATCAGAGCTTTATCTCCCATTCTACTTCCCTTGGAACCAAAGACTTTCTCACAGGCTATGAAGGACCCTAGCTGGCTTGCTGCTATGTAAGAGGATTACACTGTCATTCTTACTAACCAAACTTGGACACTTTGACCATCTAATAAACATATTGTTCGCAATAAATGAATTTTTAAACTCAAGCAATGCTCAGATGACTCTATTGAAAGATACAAAGCCAAACTTATTGTAAAGAGCTTTGATTAAGAGGATGGGAAACCAGTTTTATAGAAACATTTAATCCTATTGTTAAGCCTGCCACAATTAGGCTTGTGATGGCCTTAGTTGTTCAGTAAGACATATGAAGTGGACTATCACTTCATTAAAGAGAGCTTTTAACGAAGATATTCTTGCACACTACATCTCCATTGTCTATCAACCTTAATATAGCATCACCAAGGGCCTCACTACCTCTTGGTTTTAACAGTTACATGATAAGCTAATGGTGCGCCAACTCCCCATCTTACAAAGGGATGTTAACCATAATGTTCAAACACTACTCTCCATAGATGATCAACTCCATCTCAGTCAGATTAAAGCTACAACTATCTCCGAGATTATTGCACCTAATGAAGATTCAAATCAAAGATCATGATAACTGTTATTTAAAGTTTAAACCTTTAGATAATACCTATCATATTTGTAGTTAATGTAAACACTTTTAAATTCTGCACTGATTTGATGTTGTATCTAGGGAGGTCCTTATCCGTATCCTATTATGTACTTTGAATAAACCTGTAACTCTCTATATATAAAGCACACCAATATACTAATTGGTATCGATTGAACCTGCAGTACAAATATTACTTCTGATTATTAATAGCACATTTCTTTCTCAACTTGGGGGAGCCATTTGAAATGAAATTGATTCTCGTAGCTATAAGGAAGTGCCTTGAATCAATGGCCAATTTGATGAATCTCCTATGTTCTCTACATGACGAAGAGCTTCATCTTTCTCAATTTTAGAGTTGATACAACCCATTTCTCACCAATACTATCTAAAACCCATTGTTTTTCATAATTCAAACATGATAAGTCTCACAAAATAAGGAAAAACCTACATGAATATATTTTTATTAAAAATGATAAAAATCTATAGACTAGACATCAACATGCCGACAAAAAGAGACCGTGACCCTAGTTAATTTCTAACCTTACTCAACTCAATATACATCACTAAAAACATGCGAAAGATGCCTCTCTTTTTAGCGGCCAATAGAGAGAATAAAAAAGTTAGAAACGTTTATTTAATTATTTTATGAACGTTGGTGCGTTGATTTCTTTGCAGCCACAAATCAAATGATGTCGGCATTTCGGAGTGCAAATTAAAATATCTATTATTATTGTTAGACAGCGGAAGTTTCGTGGAAGGAATGGAAAGATTTACCAATTATTACTTTGGTTTCTTCCCTTATTTCTTCGTAAAACAATTAATACTGACCTCCATTAAACGTCTAACTGTTCACTAATATTATTTAGAAATCGGCCAATATGTAAGAAAAATAATTAGTAATGTTTGTACTTATATAAAGATTAATGGTTACTATTAAATTATTATGTAAAAGAGGTTGGTATTAATAAGTTGGAGCTAGCATCCCTCTTATTTTCATGTAAACTCATGACTCTTCAAGCTTTCTCAATGATTTTTATTTTATATTATTTTATATCATTTAATTAGTAATTTTTTTTTAAATTTTTATATAAAATAAAATAAATAATTTATCCTTGTCAATTGTCATATCATGGTACATTATACCACTCATTCTTAAAAAAGGAGACTAGATGATGTTGATTTTTGCGAGGGGAAAAAAATTCCAGGTACACGACAAGAGGGAGAGTGTACGATGGGCCAGTATTTCTTCACAATGTCTCTAGAAGAATATAGATAAAGACGAGAAACCTGGGGTTGGAGTCGGTGTCCAATACTCTGAATTCTCTCTCCCAAGAGAGTTTCAAGTCTATTTTGAATTCTAACTCCAATTTGAGACGGATAAATCTTGAGAGTAGTTACTGTGCAGTTGCATTCGGTGCACACCTGACGTGTCAGAAATTGTGTATTTCGTTGAGTGACTAATTGACGTCTACATACAATCCACCTGACGTGTCCGAAATGGTGCATTTCGTTGAGTAACTGACTGGCGTCTACGTACGATCCATTTGACGTTTTGAATTCATTTTTTGTAGAGAGAGAGAGTTGAGATGAGAGAGAGACCCAACAAGAGAGAGCTGCTGATAAGAAAGAGATCGAGATGAGAGAGAGTCGATGAGAGAGAGAAACCGAGATGAGAGAGAGACCTAGATGATAGAGAGAGTCGATGAGAGAGAAAATCCGAGATGAGAGAGAGAGTCAATGAGAGAGAGGGATGAGAGAGATCTGTGAGAGAGAGGGAAAGGTCTGGTGCATTTTGCACCAAAAAAAAAAAAAAAAAACTAAAGAACCAGAAGTAGCCACGTAGTGTATACAATGTGTATACAAGAGCTGCTGATAAGAGAGAGATTGAGATGAGAGAGAGTCAATGAGAGAGAGAAATCGAGATGAGAGAGAGACCTAGATGATAGAGAGAGTCGATGAGAGAGAGAGTCCGAGATGAGAGAGAAAGTCAATGAGAGAGAGGGATAAGAGATATATGTGAGAGAGAGAGGAAGGTCTGGTGCGTTTTGCACAAAAAAAAAAAAAAAAAAAACTAAAGAACCAGAAGCAACCACATAGTGTATACAATGTGTATACAACTACAATAACTGCTTTATAGCAATACTCATTGGAGACATGCGATCTTATCTTTTGGAGGCGAGCACTTTTCTTTTTTATATTGATTGACTGATCAGTAATTTGCCTCTTGATGCTCACCGAGGTATCGAATATTTTGTCTTTTTAAGTACTCGTCGAGGTGGCAAGCACTTTTATTCTCACAGTACTCGTCTAGGTGGTGAATAATTTGCTTCATGTGGTGCTCTTTATAGTATTTGGCCCAAGGGCAAGCACCTTTTTTTTTTCAATGTTGCTTGCTGGGATCAATGGTGAGCTTCATGCTCCTTTACGTTGTTCATGGAGGTGACGAGCAATTACTTCTTGAGGTGCGAGCACTTTCTTTTTCTACGTTACTTGTTGAGGTGACAGGTTTCACATGTACAATGCTCGTTAAGATATCGAGCACTTTTTTTTTTTTCTCTATTGTGCTCATCCAAATGATGATATCTTTTCCTCTCAATAAAACTTACGGAGGTGGCAAGTATAAGGTATTATTAAATTACTATAAACATGCATATTATAATTTTTTAACATTAGTTTATTCAAGCATTTGCATTGCTCTAAAGATTCTAAGCCAGTGTTATAAAAAAAAAAATTAAAAAAACTTTTATTTTTTAGTTTTGATAATATGTTCTATCCCATTGTGTTACCGTGAAGAAAGATTGTCGAGGGGCTCAATTTATTTTAGGAGAAATGATATTTGCAGTCATAAAATATGTAAATTATATATATTATTTTTAAAAAAATTAAATAAATATAAGATTCGTATAAAAAAATTAAACTTTTAATAATAAACATTACTATTTAAAAAAACAAATACGCCACAGGTGCACATCCGTTACTTTTTAGAACATTCCACAAAGGTATATTTTCTCTATATTTTGAGAAAAAGTTTAGAGATTTGGTTAAAATCTCCCATACATCTAAATTCTTATTTTAAAGAAAATGTTTAAGGGATGAATAATGGTTTTCCAATATAAGAAATTATTATTCATCTCCTAAATTATTTTTTATCAATATTTTATTCTAATAAATAAAATAAATTCTTTTTTCAATCATCTATATTTTCTGTCATATTCATATTTGTTATAGTTTTAAATAATAATTTTAAATAATAATTTAAATAATTACGAAAATATAAAAAAATTAATTTTAAAAATATAATCATATCCGAAAAATAATTTAAATTTTTGTTTAAAATATTCACTAGAGTAATAGTTCAAAACATAACAAAAAATATTGAGTAGTCAAGTTTATATATAGAAGTGAAAGAAAAAAAATAATAAAAAAATAATAGAGAAATATTATTTTAATATAATAGAGAAAAATGATAAGAAATGAGATTTATGAGATTTTTAAAAGATGAATAAAATCTTAAAAAATATAATTTTTAATTAAATTATAAAAAGTTTTGAAGGGAACTAGATGATAATGATGTTACTCCAATAGCTTGTCGCTAAAGCAAAGTGCTTTTTTTTTTTTAGTTTATTTTTGTTATTACTACTTCTTGTATCCTCACATTCCCTATCCTCATCTGCCACGTAGCCCATTGCAGACGAGCTTGTTGCGTCGTAACTTACCTTGCCGTCGCAACAGTTAACGCGTCCAGAGCTGACGTCGGCCTTGTTGATGCAACAAAGCCCGTTACCCCCACCCTCACGTTGACGCGTATCATCCACCTTATCCGGGGATCCGACCGTTCAGAACTGTTCAAAGACGACGACGACGTTGCCGTATTATCCCCATTGAAATCATTCATGTGGTCTGCTGTTTTCTATTCCTTTTTTCTATTTTCATAAGAACCCTCATTCTTGTTGTTATTCTAATATTCTTGCACCCCATTGTCTTTGGGATATTGCGCCACTACCACCTAAGAGAATCTCAAGGGGAAAGTTCTGGATTTTTTCACACTTTCATCAACACCATTTTCTTATATACTTATCAAGAAAAAGGCATTTAACAGTGGAAGAGTAACGACTCATTCATAACTATTTTTAATTATTTTTCATCCTATTTTTTAAAATATATTATCAAAATTTATTTTTTATATTTTACATATTAACTTTTATAATATGTCATCCATCAGTTTATCTATTTTTTTCTTTATATCATTTAAATATTATATTTTTTAATATTTTTTATTCATTTCAAATATATTATTTAATTACCAATAATATTTTTATATCTTTTAATATTTACAATACCTCTCCATATACAATTTCATATAATTATGTCTTATTTTAAATTAATCTAAATTTATAAACTAAATCAAAATATAAATTAATTTTTAAAAAAATATTATATAATAAAAATATTCTCAAAGTATATACAATGGGATTGTTGCACGTCTATAAGGATATACAAACTGATTGGAGTCATATGCAGTTTTTTTTTTTTTCTTATTTGAGTCATATGTAGCTTTTTATTTATTTATTTATTTATTTTTATTTATATGCAGCTTGCTTTTATATAAATAGACCGAATGTTGGAGTCACCCAAGTCAACACAGAGGAAAGCGTGGGAATGAGAGAAACAGAGAGAGAGAAAAAGGGGCCTGAAATGAAAATAAAAAATTTGGAAGAAATGGAAAAAATCAGCCGCTGAAGAGAGAAGTTAATTTAAAATGTTTATAGCCATAAATATTGTCCTTTATATGTAGCAAAATTACTGTAGCAAAATCCAAAATAAAGATGATATAAAGATCCATTGGACCTCACTTTTGTACAAATTTTTTTTATATTTTAAAGACAACTATATTTTACAACATCTATTGAGAGTGCTCTTAAGTAGACATTTTCAAAATAAAATGATTAGTTTTTCTTTAAAAAATATTTAAACACATAAAATTAAAAGTAAAAGTTCAAATAAAAATTAAAAAAAAATATTATTTTATTACAGAGTTATATACAAGTTGTTATTTGGTTGTCAATTTACCATTTCTCTATTTGGGTCTTATGGATAAACCTATATTTACATTCCTAAATTATAAATCATTTGTAATTTATTTCCTCCATTAAAATTTGAGAGTTCATACTTCCTATAACACATCTCTTGATTTATATTTCAAGAGATCAAATGACCATTTCGACATAATAAAAGTATTTTTTCACTCTTTCATATACTAGGAAATTTTACTTTGTTCCAAGTAAAATATTCCATATTAATGGGTTCGGGTCCATAACCGCGGGTTAATGTATAATAATTTTTCCAACTTTACATATCATCGGATGTTTTAAAATATAACATTATTATAAAAATTCGTCCTAATGTAGTAGCATTTTTTTTTATGTCAATCGCATCATCCTCCTAAAATGATAGGATTTTATAAATATCGGTGGATAAATTTGTGTTTTTAAACTTTTGGTGAATAATGGAATTGTTGAAAACAATTTACTAATTTCTTGTTTGATTAGTGTACCCCATATGTAACATGGTAAAAGGAAAGAACTTTACAACGTCTTTGAAGTCTCTTTTTCTCCCATACATGTAACTTATTTCAATAGTTAGCTCTAAGGTAATTTTGATTACTTAAAATACAAGGGGTAATAATCGTACCCCTATGCACAATCCACAACGTAAAAGCATATACCACCTATTTCTAACTCTATTGAAATTTATTTTAAGTAAATTTTCATGAAACGTTCACATATTTACTATAATTTAATCATGTCTTTAATTTATTAAATTTCTGATACTTTTAAATAAACTTTAAACTGATGAGTTATATTTTTTAATACTTCCCTATGCATCCCGACTAAGGTCTCACAAACGTGCACTTCCCTTATACATCCAGTCGTTTCACTAATGTGAATAAGTTACACAGTGATAATTTCATCACTGAAAATGATTCTATTAATGTCGTTAACATCGTTCATCTATATCTAATTGGAAGATTGCTCCGTTCAAAAAAAAAAAAAAAAAAACACCAACTCTATTGGACTAAGATCAATCATGGTGTCACTTTTCTTGCACATAATTTTGCAAAAATGACTTCTAATGATATCGCTAGATGCACTCTCATATCACAAAGACTGCCCCACCCCTTTTGTAATTGTTATACCTAGGAAGCCACCACCCAATCTTAGTATCTTACTCTTCTACTTATATAAATAAATAATTGTATTCATATGTATCATTTTACCCCTTAAGGTGAGGTGGCATGGGATTATACATGAGAGAGAAGAAAAAAAAAAAAAAAAGCTCAAAGTGGAGGGGTAAATGGATATACCCTTAAAAGACAAGGGGGTTGACGGCAAATTGAGTATAAATTGTGCACAAAAATCGAAAAAGCTTGTTTATTTAGGTTCTACTTTGTTTCTTCAACCAACTCAACGCGGTTTCGTTACGTACCCCCAGCTTCCATTTTCCTCTTTTCTTCTCTCTAGTCTGTCCTGAGCTGCAAACATGGCTGAGTCGGTAGAGCTCCCGAGTCGCCTCGGCATCCTTCCCTTCCGTAACAAGGTTCTCTTGCCTGGCGCCATCATTCGGATTCGATGCACTTCACCCAGCAGGTTCCCTCCCTCTCTCTTTTTTTGCTTTCAAATTTCTCCGCTGGATTTATGTTCAGCTTAAAATTTTTATTTTTTTTATTATACTTTCCGTTTGGTTGCTGAGGGAACTTCTGGAAAAACTAGATTGTCGATGATTCAAACTTTTTCTTTGTCGAGTGGGAACTTGAGGAAACCGAGACCTCCAGCTTCGGTAAGCTGGGCGTAACACAACTAATCGGCTTCGAAGTCAACTTCTTTTAATTTTTTGGGTTCGTTTTCTTTTCCTTTGGGTTTCTCGGAAATCAAATGGTGGTCATGGTTTTCCTTTTTTTTTTTTCCCTGGTGAAAAGCACTTCTCAATAGTCGATTGTTTGATTTTCTGTATTTGAAACCCTGTCGTTGAGATATGCGGTAATTCTGATTTTGATTGCTCGGCAGTGATTGGAGATAGAAAGAAAACGTGAAACTTAAAAATTCTAATTTCAACGAGGATTTTTTGTGATTGGCCAAGTTTTCTTAGATTTTCTCACATTCTTTATGCAATCAGAGTGGAGGAACATATATATGTATATATAGATATATCGCTTAATGTGAGTGTTGATATATGTAGTGTGAAATTGGTGGAGCAAGAGCTGTGGCAGCGGGAAGAGAAGGGGTTGATTGGTATTCTTCCAGTTCGTGATGCTGCCGAGACAACAACAGCAATAGGCCCCGTGCTATCTCAAGGTGATCTTTTGATCCATTGATTCTTTGAGTACATACTTGTCCGTCTGTTGCTTGATGACAAACAATTATGTTTCTTTGTTTTTTTTTGTTTTTATTTGTTGAATTGTTAGATGTCGGAAGTGATTCTGGTGAGAGAAGCTCGAGAGTTCACGTTGGCGCATCCGATTCTCACAGGCTTGATGCCAAGAATCAGCAGGAAAATATGCATTGGCATACCAGGTATGGTTCACTTTGGCATATATTTGTGCTGCACTGGAAATGTTTTGGTTAACTGTGATAAAGCTAGGTGTTTACACAAACCAGAATGTGAACTGTGAGCTCATAGTGCTTTGATATCGTATTTCTCAGGGAGTCGCAGCTCGTGCTTTACATTTGTCAAGAGGAGTGGAGAAGCCAAGCGGTAGAGTTACATACATAGTCGTTCTTGAAGGTTTGTGCAGATTCAGTGTCCAGGAACTTAGCACCAGAGGAACGTATTACACTGCACGGATATCTCCTCTTGAAATGACAAAGGCTGGTAAGTTTTTGTTTCACAAGAGATAAAAGATAATAATATTTAGCAATCTCTTGTTTTTTAACTTTTATTTTCCTGGTTTTATTCCTATGCTTAATTTTTGGCTGTTAAATTGATGGTTAAAATCAAGTTTAACACATAAGTAATGTGTTGTTACTTTTATTTTTCCTGGCATCCATAATAATCTTTCTAGTGTGCAAATGCAAGCGCGCAATTACTCACACACACACTTGTTGATATTGTGTATTAATCACCAATCATTATAAAAGTTTGAATAGAAGAGGTGAATTCGACTATTAATTAGTATAGAATGGAGTTGGAGTTTGAATTAACGATCATCACTTTGATAATATGTTAAATCATTTCATAAACTTAATAATTGCATATGAATGTGACACACTAGCGTCGGCCCTAAAGCTGACTGTTGCAAACATTATGATTCTTTAGTCGTGGTTTAAAGGAAGAATTTCGCTTTGAGTTCATATATGGTCACAAATTAAAGGCTAGCTAGGCGTCAATAAGTTTAAACTATCTGGACACATGGCGTCTATGCATATCAAGTGCACACCAACATCCTAATTCCCTTCATGTGCATGCCCAAACTTTACATGGACCCTGAAACAGGAATAGGATCAGGATCAGAATTTGCAATAGACAAATATTTATAATAGAATTTGACAAGGGAGGTTCCCCCTATTTGGAATACAAGACCAATTTCTACAAACTGGTTCTAAATGTTGGAAACCATCCGTCCCAAAAGACTAAACTATTAGGAAGTAGGCTAGCATTGGATATCAAGAGCATCCTGACATACTGACAGATAATTGGAACAGAATTGTTCCCTTGTCTAACCCAATAAGGCCTTCCCCAATCCTGACCGTTTCTAACTCTATACTCGGACGTCCAAACATGAAACATAGATTAGAAAAGGGGTTTTCAAATTGTTAATATACAGTATGTTTCTTTACTCATGGTTTTACATGAAAATTTTTTAAGATGCTAGCTGCTTACTGTTTAGGATGGGTGATTTGTGCAGTATATCCTGCCTACTTCACTTCTTGTTTAGATTCCACTGTGCAGTTTATGCTTTTATTCCCAGTCACAAAATTTTTTAAGCTTCTGATGAGATCACTATTATTTGTCTGCTGGAATGCTGAATTCCTTTCGAATGCTGAAATCTTAACTAGAGATGGAGCAAGTGGGGCAAGATCCAGATTTCATGACATTGTCTCGTCAATTTAAAGCAGCTGCCACAGAGTTGATTTCTATTCTTGAGCAGGTAGACTTTTGGCTAGATTCTTTTTCACATCTCTGGAAACTCTGTTGAGAGTGAAATTTGCAAATGTCTGTGAATATTTCTCTTTTGGTTGTGTTATATAATTGTATAATCCTAAAAGCATGCTCAGGGGAATCTTCTGGAAGCAGTTACTCTCCATGATAATGTTTATCCTGATTTTGTGTTTTTGGAAATTTTTAAGATATTGGTATTATCATTAGCAGCTTATGAATTGTGATGACAGATATCTCTTGTACTAAATCTGATGTTTGGGATCTTTTATATGGTATCTAGTTTTTCACAAGACTCCCTTCTTTTTATGAATTTTGCTTACCGTGTAATGAAATTATCATGAATAATGCGTGATCCTGTCATCTAGAATGAGAAAGTAATTTGTAGGAATTATTCTCATTAAATTCGTAATATAGGTACAAGGAGTATATATAGATTGCAGCTGAAGAAAAAAAAAAGGAAAGAATAAAGTAGGAAAGAATAAATTAAATACTAACTTCTAAGGAAACTAAATCTCCTAGAATATTCACACATTTATTGCCAATATCTCCTAGAATATAGCAGAGTTGACTAGGCAGATTTTTGGAAACTTTCCAACACTCCCCCTCAAGCTGGTTTGAAGATGTCTTCCATAGCTAGCTTGTTGATTAAGTTTTCAAACTGTTTCTTAGGAAGCCCCTTTGTAAGTATGTCTGCTACTTGCTCAGCTGTAGAAATATAGGGCAAACAGATTACCCCACTATCTATTTTTTACTTGATAAAATGCTTGTCTACCTCCACATGTTTTGTTTTGTCATGAAGAACTGGATTGTGAGCAATAACTATTGCAACTTTATTATCACAATACAGTTTCATTGGTAATGAACTAGTAACTTTCAACTCTTCCAGCAATCTTTTAATCCGCAATGCTTCACAAATTCCAAGAGCAACAACCCTAAACTCAGCATCTGCACTACTCCTTGCCACCACATTCTGTTTCTTGCTGCGCCATGTTACTAAATTTCCTCTAACAAATGTGTAATAGCCAGAAGTTGATCTTCTATCAGTGACACTTCTAGCCCAATCTGCATCAATGTATATTTCAACTTGTAAACTCCCATAACCTCCAAACAATAAGCCTTTACCTAGAGTTCCCTTTAGGTACCTTAGGATTTTGTATACATCAAAATGTTCAGGTCCTGGTGAGTGCATAAACTGGCTTTCCACACTTGTTGCAAAGGCTATGTCAGGCCGTGTGTGAGATAGATACAGGAGTTTCCCTACCAATCTTTGGTATTGTTCTCTATTGATTACTTCTTCAGGTTTAGTTGGTTGGAGTCTTTAGATTCGGCTCTATAGGTGATTTTGTAGCTTTACACCCTAATAAACCTGTTTTTCCAAGTAAATCAAGAACATATTTTCGTTAGGAAACAAATATACCTTTCTTTGACCTTGCAAACTCCATGCCAAGAAAATATTTCAAGTTACCTAAGTTTTTGATTTCAAACACCTTAGCAAGAATCTTCTTTAATCTGCAAATTTCATTGTTGTCATCCCCTGTCAGAATAATATCATCAACATAGACAATAAGTATAGCTACTTTGCCTCCACCAGTGTGTTTATAGAACATAGTGTGGTCAGCTTGACCTTGGCAGTAGCCGTGACTCTTTATCACCTTCCCAAAGCGTTCAAACCTAGCTCTAGGAGATTGCTTGAGTCCATACAAAGACTTCCTCAATCTGCACACCTTCCCTTTGCCTTCTTTGCCTTCAAATCCTGGTGGTAGATCCATAAAAACTTCCTCTTCTAGGTCTCCATTTAAGAAGGCATTCTTCACATCTAATTGATACATGGGCCAGTTGGAATGGATTGCTAGGGATAGTAACACACGGATTGAGTTCATCTTGGCTATAGGAGCAAAAGTTTCCTGGTAGTCAATTCCATATGTTTGAGTGAACCCCTTTGCCACAAGTCTTGCTTTGTACTTCTCTACACTACTATCAACCTTGAATTTGATTGTAAATACCCATTTACAGCCCACAGTCTTCTTCCCCTTTGGTAGATCACCAATTTCCCAAGTGCCATTAGCAATTAGTGCATTCATCTCTTCATGAACAACCAATCTCCATTCCGGGTGATCCAAGGCTTCCTGAATAGTTCTTGGAATAAACAAGTGAGAAATATTGGATGTAAAGGCCTTATGAATATCAGAGAGTCAATGATAGGATAAATGTTTGGCAATAGGATGTGTGGTGCAGGTTAACTCCTTTCCTAAGGGCTATAGGTAAGTCTAGATCAGCAAAATTGTCTTTAAAAGGAGCAGGAGTGGAAGAGTTACCTGGTGTATTGGAAGGACCAACTTGTAGAAGTGATGATGATTGGCTTTGCTCCGGATTGGAAGAAGGATTTCTATTATTCTGACGATCTCTTCTTCTAGTATAAACATGAAGTTCAGATGAGGTAATATCTGGTAGTATTTCTTCCTTTGGTTGTGAATCACTTATGCCTTGTACAGGTACTCGAAATTCCATTATTTTCACTAGATAAATTTTCTGTTTCCGGACCTTTTAAAGGAATATGGATGTTCATGTCAATGTCAATGAAAACATTAGGAAAAAGATTTAGAAGTTTACCAGAACTCATCTTCACTTTTCTCTTTCTCCCCCTGAAGATAGTTATGACTAAAGTAAGGCTATTTTTCAAGGAAAAAGACATCCATATTGATGTGAGTTTTCTTTGTAATAGGGTTAAAACATTTGTACCCTCTCTTATTAGGAGCATATCAGAGGAAAACACATTTTTCTGCCCTAGGGTCAAGTTTGGACCGAAGATGGGTTGGTATATGAACAAAAATAGTGCACCCAAAAACTTTTAGTTCTAAATCTGATGTTACTCGACAAGTAGTGAAAAGCTCCTTTAGGAGGCTAAAGGAGTGATGTATTTTAAAACACGAGTAGACATCCTATTAATGAGATAACAAGCAGTCAAAATAGCATCACTCCATAAATATTTAGGAACATGCATATAAAACATTAGGGCACATGCAACCTCTAATAAATGACGATTTTTCCTCTCCGCAATACCATTTTGTTGTGGGGTGTTACGACAAGTAGATTGATGTTGAATACCTTTGGCTGACAAAAAAGTTCCTAAACATTTGTAAAGTATTCAGTACTATTATCAGTTCTTAGAATACTGATTTGTGTTTGGAACTGATTTTCAACCATATGATAAAAATCCTTGAATAATTTTTCAACTTTAGATTTATCACTCATCAAATACACCCAACACAATTGTGTATGATCGTCAATAAACGCCACAAACCATTTTTTTCCAAATGCAGTAGTGATTTTTAAGGGACCCCAAACATTACTATGAATTAAATATAAAGGTTTTGAAGCATGATAACCTTTTGATTGATAAGTGTTCCGATGACTCTTGGATAAATGACAAGTATCGCAATGAAGAGAGTTGCAATCAACAATTTTAAATAAGCTGGGAAACATATGTTTTAGATAGAGAAAGCTAGGATGTCCAAGTCTAAGATGCCAAAGCATAATTTGTTCTCGTACATGCATTGAACTAGTACTACTACTACTCAAACCCTGAACTTGTTTAATGTTGAATAGGGTCTCATTAAAATAATAGAGTCCATCAATCATCCTAGCATTGCCAATCATCCTCCCCGAGAGTTGGTTCTGAAATTCATAATGGGAATCTAAGAATATGACACTACAATTAGAATCCCGTGAGAGTTTACTAACAGACATCAAATTACAAGCAAGTTTAGGAACATGAATGATAGATTTTAGTTCAATTTTGTTAGAGATTTGGACAGAACCTGTTCCTGCAATGGATGAGAAACTTCCATCTGCAATTCTAACTTTTTTATTATCAGAACAAGGGTAATAAGATTGAAAAAATTGTGAAGTACTAGTCATATGGTCGGATGCACCAGAATCAATAATCCATGGTGCAAGAGTTAAGCTACAAGAGTAGGTACTAGGGGGTATCACTTGTTTGGGCCAAGGAACCAGTATGAGGACCGGATGTAGGAGTGGATTTCAGCAATTGAAGACGATGATCCTGTCAAATTAAGTCAAAGTTATGTATGAATGGCCGAATCAATTGGCCTTGTGATCTCGGTTTATTATGTAAATTGTACAAGAGTTCTATACATGGAAAGAAAATAAGTATATGCTAATTGTATCCCTATACAATCTGTCAAATATTATGCTAATTGTACAGAAGAGTAAATCAAGGAAATAAATAAGGAAACAAATATGGACAGTAAAGCTGTCCATTGATAGGTCCACCTGCTCAGCACTTAGGAAATTAGCCTTTGCTTCAGTGGCTCTAGGGGCTATATAGTTGCTGCCAGAGGTTCTAGATTTGCTGCTCTTCCAGTTTGCAAGCTTTCCATTGAGTTTCCAACAAGTCTCTTTAGTGTGGCGTGATTTATTGCAATAATCACACCATATCCGAGGCTTATCTTCAAACCTCCTTTGGTTAGAATAGGACCGTTGTGTAGAAATATTGGCAGTGGACATATATGTGCTAGTAGCACAATAAGGAGCAGGGTTGGCAGCAACTAATGCAGAGTTTTCCATAGTTTCATCCTCATTTTTTTTTCATCATGACATTCCGACGACAATCTTCTCTTCGCACCTCAGAAAATACCTCTCCAAGTGGAGGTAATGGCTGTCTCCTTAGAATCCTTCCTCTAACTTCATCAAATTCATCATTAAGTCCAGCCAAGAATTTAAAAATTCTGGCATTCTCCACCATCTTCTTATTATGATTGCAATCATCAGAATTTTTCCATTCATAATCATTAAATAAGTCTAAATCCTGCCAAAGTCCCTTAAGAACATTGAAATACCTGGTCACACTGCCTTCTCCTTGGTGAGTATTGCTGATTTTCTGCTACAATTCATATATCTGAGAGTAATTTCCAAGGTCAGAATACATCTGACTAACATTGTCCCAGAGCTCCTTTGTAGTCGAATAGCACATGTAGTTGGCACTAATTTCTTCATCCATAGCATTCACAAGCCACGCCATCACTCTGAAATTTTCTGCATCCCATACAGCATAGGATGGGTCTGTTCTCTCGGGCTCCTTGGTTTCACCAGTCAAGTACCCTATCTTCCCTCTCCCTCGAATATACATCCTGACTGATTGTGACCATCGTAGGAAGTTAGCCTCATTCAGTCGTATGTTTGTGATTTGGACAGAGTAGGGTTCAGAATGAGTAGGTTTTGGTTTTGGTTTTTTTTTTTTTTTTTGGATTTGGCCTTGTTTGAAGTATCAACTATGGTAAAAAGGCTTGACAGCAACATAAGAGAAAGGCAAAGATGAAGAAGGAAGAAAAACCCAAGATATTAGGGGCTGATTTGAGCTGCCAGAGGGAATAGGGTTTTTAGATGAATCAGAAAAGGAACCTTGCTTTTGATACCATCTAGAATGAGAGAGTAATTTGTAGGAATTATTCTCATTTAATTCGTAATATAGGTACAAGGCAATATATATAGATTACAGCTGAAGAAAAAAAAAGGAAAGAATAAATTAAATGCTAACTTCTAAGGAAACTAAATCTCCTAGAATATTCACACATTTACAGCCAATATCTCCTAGAATACAGCAGAGTTGACTAGGCAGATTTTTGGAAACTTTCCAACATGTCATCACCGGTTGATCTATTGTTTGGTGGAGTAATTTTCTTTTCTAAGTAAGATGAGCTCTATTAATGAGCAAAGCAAAACTATCCAAGCGCACAAGGAGTATGCATCAGATATACCAAAACAGAGAAGGTAAAGAAGTCCTGAAAATTCAAGGAGCTAAAGCTAGAGATCCATGTGGGTATTTTTCTTATGAGTAAGATAAGCTTTATTAATGAGTGAAACAGAAGAACTATCCAAGCACACTTGGAGAATACATCAGATATACCTAAATGGAGAAATTAACGAGACTCGGACAAATTTGGAAGTTACAGCTAAAGAAACATAATTGGCCAACCATTATAGTAAAATTTATTAAAGAAAGCCTTGAAATACTCCATTGTTCTCGTGCTGCCTTCAAAGCTCTGATCATATCTTTCTCTCTGTATGCACCGCATTAAATAGATTTGAATCATTTTCTACCAAATATCCATGCGGTAGTTCTCGAATGTTCTTTCTAGCATGCTGATTGGTATACCACCCATCTAGGCATCTCACCCAGTCGCCTAAAAGGACCGAAACATCTTTCCACAAAGTACTAGCTATCTCACAATGGAGTAAGTGATGATCGGTGGTTTTCCCACGCCCTTTATACATGCAGCACCCCATGATTACCACAAGAAGTCTCTTACTTTAGTTCACCAAGATAAGGGTTTTCCCTGGTGTAGCCATTCAAATAAAGAAAGCCGCTCTCAAGGGGACCGACCTTGTCCCTCAAGATGCACTTCCGTGGAAAGTGATACTATTGTAAGGAATCAATGTATTACAGAACCATTCAACTTAGACCATTCCTCTCTTGTATATGGCCCAATGCACTTTGTCTAACCCGTCTTGTCTCAAGCAAGCAGAATACACCCGAGCATAGAATGTGTTTATATAGGTCCATCTCCCATCGAGGGGAACTGTATGAAAGCTGTAAATTATCTACCGCCTATGAATCCTTAATCCTTAATCCGGAGAAGAAATTTTAAGATTTTGATCTCCACACCACATATCATACCATAATTTTTTCATGGATCTAACTCCAACCTCATATCTGCTGTGCTGGGAAATCTTTCTCAACCTTTTTTTTTATGTTTATACATAGTCCAATCTCAAAAACCTCATTCACCTCATTAGAGCTCCATCTACCCCAAACACTACCATCTTTGTGTCTATCACCATCGGCAAATGAGATTTACGAGATGATTAACTGCTCTCCAGAGGCTCTCTTTTGCTGGCATTGCCACCATAGCCAGTTCCTCAATAGGGTTTGGTTGGAATGTAATCAACTTATACCTAAACCATCTATGGAGGCTGGGGAGCACAAGACCTTGGGCCAATTATCTTTTGGTTTCCATGATTTTTTTCTTTGCTGGATGTTGACAGCAATAGGAGAAGCATTGACAATGGAAAATGTAGATACTCTTGGCTGGTACGCGCACACGCGCGCACACACAAATATGCATGTATTTATACTCTTGGTTGATTTATTGACTGTATGATGTATTCAGTAAGATTCCTGATTTTGCTCAAGATAAATGCTAATTGTACTTAAAAAAAAACTTACAAAAAACTTCTCCACTTGTCAACTATTAATATAATGAGAATTATGAAATTTGAATTTCGAAAGAAAAATAAAAAAATTAGGCTTGTACATAAAATTAGAAGTGCATGTAGCACTTCTCTTTTCTCAAAGTTGGAAAAAGTATCATCTTGTTATTTCCTGCATGTACATTTATGTTATTATTCTATCTGTCAATAATTCATGTCTTTATATCCGCTCATAGAAACAAAAAACAGAAGGAAGGACAAAAGTTCTTTTGGAGACAGTTCCTGTTCACAAATTGGCTGATATCTTTGTTGCCAGCTTTGAGATAAGTTTTGAAGAGCAACTATCCATGTTGGATTCAGTTGATCTGAAAGTAAGGCTTTCAAAAGCTATTGAATTAGTTGATAGGCATTTACAGGTACTCTTCACTCATTTGTGGTTGACATCTTGTGCCTTTGCATCCTGGTCACTTTGACGCTTCCTTCAGCTTTTTTTAGTCACGATAATGGTTACTTGTGACAGTCAATACGTGTGGCAGAGAAGATTACACAGAAGGTCGAGGGACAGTTATCAAAATCACAGAAAGAATTCCTTTTGCGTCAGCAGGTTAGCTCTCATGAAATTATGGTTTTAGTTTGTTTTTCAAATGCAGACATGGGAGTGGAAAGAATATATGTGAAAATCTACAAGGTTGTGCCCCCCACACTCCCTAGTTTTGTGCCAACATTTCTTAATGGAAGTTACCTCACAGTGCCCATCCCCATAACGGTTGCAGGATAATTTTATTTCGACTTTATTTTTTAGTCATTATTATTAATGTCTTAATATGGGTGAAGGTTTTCCCCATATAGAAGTTTTAGGAAAAATATATAGTCATAAGAGTTCCCATATCTCTTAAGGCACACATCCAATTATCAGATACATGTATCAAACTTACTTTTCAGCATTTGCCTTACTTGCTAAGAATATAGTTAAATACTAAAATAATCCCTATTGGTTACCCTTGGGACAGATTGGTTCCTATATTCTAGTTTTGAACTTTTTGCTCCCTATGCTTTTAATTTTGATCATTTTAGTCCCTCCCTTGGTACATTTTAAAATGCCATGTCAGCACCAATGATTGGTGCCATGTGTAAAAATGAAAAAAAATAAAAATTAATAATATTATTTCAAAATATTAGAAAAAATAAAAAAGGCTTGGGACTTTCCATCTAGGTGGGATACTGTAGGTTATGCCCAGGCACTACTTGGGTCGCACAACCCAGACGTTGCCTAGGTGTGATCTAGGTGTGGCGCACGCTTGAGTGGGCTCAGGCAATGCTTGAGGATTGCCCATTTTTTTTTCTATTTTTTTTTTCTAATTTTTTGTTTTCTAAATGATATTAATTTAAGTTTAGTATTTAACTCTTGAAAAAAAAAGAAATGGACTTTGAAAGATGAAAGCTGACAGTTAGAGGTGTAATTTGTCCAGCCCGATCGATCTTGGAGGAGAATTTGGACTGGAGCGATTCTTTTGGTCCACCAAAAGACCGAACCAGACTGTCAAGGCATTAAGACTGCACTGGACCACTTTGGTTCTGTTTGGTCAGTCTTATTGGTGTATTTTGGTCCGGGCTACTTTTCCCCCTTTTTTGTTCAAGTTTTTGACAAAAAATTGTATAAAATGATAAAAAAAAGTAATTAAGTGAGAGATTTAGTCTAAGTTTTCTTACTATGTATATACTTAACTATTAAGTTTTTAATTAAGTGTTCTAAATTAATAATGTTAATAGCATGTGTATCATCAATAATTAATAGTTAATAGCCTATCTTAAAATTCATAACATTTAATATTTTATATAATCTAAGCATAAACAATTAGGTTAGAAGAAAATTATATAATTACTTGCTTTCAATTTATATAACTACCAGTCCGGTCCAGACCAATTGAAACCGGTCAGTCTGGTTGGTTTTTCCATCCGGACAAAATTCTTACATGCCTACTTAAAGTCAGTATTGTTCCATTTTTCATAGGTATGTGTGACACATGTATCTGATAGTTGATTACCTGTGGACCTTCTTTTTCTCGATTGATCGAGCAAAACTAAAAACCTGTGTGATATTGAGATTTCTGATAAAGGATGTTTTCAAGTAGAGCGGGAAGGCTTAGTTAAAAGGAAAGTAAGTGCACTTTCATGAGATCCCAGGCCAAAAGCCATTTGTTGACAGTTTAGTGGGGCCCTGTACCGTAATCAGAAAGCTTGAATGAACTTTCTCTTGACGAAAGATTGCAATCAAGACCACTGATACTTACAGAGGACACAAGAGAAGAGTAACTTAAACTTATCCCCTTCAGTATGTTGCAACCTCGCATTTTTGGCTTATTTTATTTTATCATTGTTGTTATTAACATTTCTATTTTGTATTTGTTTATCTTTAGTTCTGCAGTAGAAAATATTTATATTGTTACTTTTCTTTATCTGCCCTAATTATTCCTCTATTTTGGCTACTTCATCCGAAACATATTCCAGATGAGAGCTATAAAAGAGGAGCTTGGTGACAATGATGATGATGAGGATGACGTGGCTGCCTTGGAGAGAAAGATGCAAAGTGCAGGAATGCCTTCAAATATCTGGAAGCATGCACAGAGGGAGCTAAGGTATGATCTATGAAGAAATGTGTATAAAGAGGACTTTAGTCTTCTGACAAGGGACCAAATAACGTTACAGTGTGGCAATAAAAGTAGTAGATTCGTTTCAGGCCATGCATATTAATTAGTTGAGCTTTGACTACAGTCTTTGGGTGTGTTTGGTTGAGAGAAATTTTGAGAATTTTTTTGAGATGTATTGCTTATTGGATTTTGTGAAAGTAGATAGGAAAATTTAAATATATAATTTTTTTTTGAAATATGTTTTGTCTTGGGGTTTGTAAGAGGGGATGGGTAACATTGAAAAGTTGTTTGGCTAAATTTTTTTGGGGTAGTTTTTGTTTTGGTTTTGTAGAAATTATTTTGGTTTTTGTGTATTTTACTTCACTGAAATCTATGCAAATGGTTGGATTAAAAGTTGAATAGAAAAGGTTTTTGAGATTGGAAGATGTTTGGATTGGAGTTGTTTTTTTTTTTTTTTTGAAGAATTTTGAAAAAAAAGCTAACCAAACATGGCCTTTCATTGTGCATATCGCAATTCGGCACAACTCTCTTTTGAACATCATTAATTGTATACTTTCATCATCTAGGATATTGTAATCAGTCAATTCTGGGGAGACATTAGGCCTTTATAGAGTGATCTTGTGGCAGGATTGTGATGCTCCTCTAGAGCCAAGCTATCATAAATAGCTTTTATAGGTACTTTCTCCATTTCCTTGTCATTAAGGAGCTCTCCTCCTTTTTATTTATTATCTTGTTGCTTTGTAAATCTTCAAGTGACATCAAGAGGAGAAAATGAAAGGGTAGGCCTAAACACTATGGTCATGTTAACTTATGGCTGTTTCTAATTGTCGAACTGATGGTGTAGACCATTGGAAATGTCCTCCCAGACTGAACCAATAGGGCCATGATGAAGATGAGATGAACAAATTGCATCGCCACAAATTGCTGCTGGTAATAATATGGTGGATAGGATGCTTTGGACAGGGAGTAGGAAGTTTACTGTACGATCTTTGTCAAGTCAAAATTATTCTTTGTTCCCTTGGAAGTGTATTTGGAAAAGTGAGGTGCCACCAAAGATTGCTTTCTTTGGTTGGACTGCATCTCTAGGGAAAACTTGAGTTTGGATAATTTGAGGAAGCAGGGTCTTGTCGTAATGGATTGGTGTTATATGTGTAAGAAGAGTGGGGAGTCAGTGGATCACCTTTTACTTCATTGTGAGATGGCAAGGATGCTATGGGTGGAGATCTTTAATAGAATGGGTATTACTTGGGTGATGCCCAAGCGGGTGGTTGATTTATTTGCTTGTTGGCAAGGGTGTAAGACCAATTCACTTATTGCAGGTGTATGGAGAATGATTCCTCTATGCATCATGTGGTCTCTTTGGATTGAAAGGAATGGTCGAAGTTTTGAAGATAAGGAGCGTTCTCTAGATGAGCTTAGAAGTTTCTTCTTCCATAATTTATTTCTTTGGAACTCATCTTGTGTTTCTAATGGAGCTTGCTTAAATGATATTCTTGTATCACTTTCTAGCTCCTAATATTTTAATTAGGTATATGCTGCTTGTTTACCTTCTGTGTACTCGGACTATGCCTATTTACTTCTTTCAATAAATTGTTATTTTACTTTTAAAAAAAAATTGCTGCTGGTAAATTGTCGGTCCGTTAGTTGGTTTGGGTAGAGTTTTGGTTTTATCTTGGCCTGTTTGGGCCCATTGTTAGCTGTTTTTTTTTTTTTTTATAAGTAATCAAGACGTTTTATTCATAATAATAGGCAAAGCCCAAGTACACAGGAAGATGAGAAATATCTATCTATAATTTACAATTGAAAGAAGAAAATCATGGACATTAAGTCCATTACAAACAATAGCCCCCGCCCAAGAAAACAATGTTTTAAAGAAACAAACTTTCAGCTCCTCCATTGTTCTCTCTTGGTTTTCAAAGCTTCTATCATTTTGCTCCCGCCAAATACACCAACACATACATATAGGGACCATTTTCCATATTACTGCAACTTGTGTATTTCCTCGAAGGCCTCTCCAGCATGCTAGAAAGTCCAACAATCTGCCGGGCATAACCCATGATAAACCAAGTCCTGTATAAAAATCATCCCAAAGAGTCCTAGCCACCTCGCAATGTAGAAACAAATGATCAACAGATTCACCATATTTCTTGCACATATAACATCAGTCTAATACCATTAATCGACGTCTCCTGAGATTATTCGTGGTGAGAATTTTGTCCAAAGCTGCTGTCCAAACAAAAAAAGCTGCTTTTGAAGGAGTTTTGGTCTGCCAGATGCTCTTTCATGGGAATGAGAGCCTACCCCGGTCTGATAAAACTTTGTGAAATGATTGGACCGTAAATTTACCTTTTTTGGAAGGGCTCCAAAATATCCTATCCATCATACCCTCAGTCATACGTACTGAATACAAAGCTGCATAGAAGTCTGAAATAACCTCCAACTCCCAATCTTGGGCTGCCCTAGTGAAGTCCACATTCCATTGAGGGGAGCCATTAGAAAAAGTCAAAAGGTCAGCTATCGCTGCATCCTTTACTCGTGCTAACTCAAAAATAGTGGGAAAGGTGTCTTTGAGACAACTTTCACCACACCATTTATCATGCCAAAATCTGACGCGAGAGCCATTGCCCACAACAGTATGTGTCTGTCTCCTAAAAATCTCCCAACCCTTCCTAATGTTTTTCCACAACCCTACCCCATGTGAACCACGTACCTCATTCGAGCACCAACCACCCCATGCTTCCCCAACCTGTGCATCAATAACAGACTTCCACAAAAACCCCCGTTCTTGTTGGTACCGCCACAGCTATTTACCCAATAAAGCTTGATTGAATTTCATCAAATTATGAATACCCAAACCACCCCCAGAAATTGGAATGCATACCGTGTTCCAATTGACCAGATGGAACTTGAACTCATCCTCCAAACCACTCCACAAGAAATCACGTTGTAATTTCTCAATACGGTTGGCAATCTTTGCTGGGAGTGGGAACAATGATAAAAAATAGGTGGGTAGGTTAGAGAGAGTACTTTTAATCAATGTAAGCCTACCATCTTTCGATAAATACTTCTTCCAAGATGCCAGCCTACGCTCTACTTTTTCAACCACTAGATCTCAAATCTGCTTTGATTTGAAGGAGGCACCCAATGGTAATCCAAGGTACTGAAGAGGTAGAAAAGATACCTTACACCCCAAGAGAGAGGCTAGAGTTGCCACATCAGGAGCATTACCCACTGGCACCATCTCAGACTTTGCCAAATTAACTTTCAAACCCGAAACGATTTCAAAACAAAGAAGTAGAGCCCTCAAAGATTGGATATGCCCAAGATTTGCTCCACAGAATATAAGAGTGTCATCAGCAAACAACAAATGAGAAATATTAAGAGAACCATTCCCCACCGGGAAACCGTGGAGAGAGCCGCCTTCCACAAGACCTACAATCATCTTACTGAGGGCTTCCATGACAAATAGGAAGAGTAATGGCGATAGCGGGTCTCCCTGTCTCAACCCACGAGAGGAGTTAAAGAAGCCCACTGGAGAACCGTTCACCAAGATAGAGAATCGAGCTGTTGAGATACAAAACTCTATCCATTTCCTCCATCTCTCTCCAAAACCACATCTTTCAAGTAAATAGAGCAGAAATTTCCAGTTGACATGATCATAGGCTTTTTCCATGTCTAGTTTGCAGATTAACCCAGGTTCCCGAGATTTGAGACGTCCGTCCAACACCTCATTTGCAATTAGAACCGAGTCAAGGATTTGTCTACCTTTAACAAATGCGTTTTGTGGCTTCGAGATTAACTTCTCCATCACCGTACTCAATCGGTTTGCTAGCACTTTGGAGAGAATCTTATATATCCCAGTCACAAGGCTAATAGGACGATAATCACGAACATCCACTGACCCCACCTTTTTTGGTATGAGTGCTAAGAAGGTGGCATTAAGGCTTCTTTCAAAACTAGCATAAAAATGAAACTCTTGAAAGACCCGCATAAGGTCACCTTTGATCACTTCCCAACAAGTTTGGAAGAAACCCATGGTAAAACCATTAGGGCCAGGGGCCTTATCACTAGCCATGCCACGAACAAATTTGCATACTTCATCATCTTCAAAGGGCCTCTCCAACCACTCCGCACCCTCTTGATCTAAAGCTGAGAAAGTCAACCCATCTACTAACGGTCTCCAAGATTGTTGTTCGGTTAGGAGATGTTCATAATATTGTCCCATGTGCTCCTCAATACTTGGCTGATCCAAAAAAACTACATCATCAACCATTAAAGTATCTATAGCGTTGATCCTCCAACGCGAATTAGCCACCCTGTGAAAGAATTTTGTGCATCTATCTCCCTCCTTAAGCCATAAAGCCCTAGATTTCTGTCTCCAAGAGGTCTCTTCCATTAGTAATACTCGTTCAAGATCTGTAACTAACTGTCTCTTGCGAACTTTTTCAGCTTCGTTCAGAATTCTTGCCTCCTCCTCCCCCTCCAGGCCTTGTAACTCCTCCGTAAGGGAACGTCGCTGTAATATAATATTGCCAAACACTTGTTCATTCCATAACTTCAAGTCATATTTCAGCGCTTTTAGTTTCCTTGCTAGAATGTAGCTTGGAGATCCTTGAAATTCATACGAAGACCACCATTGCCTGACCCTGTCTACAAAACCATCAGATTTAAGCCACATATTTTCAAATTTGAAATACCTTCTGCCTCCTTGGATGCCTCCACAATCCAAAAGGATAGGGAAGTGGTCGGAACAAACTCTAGGTAATCGTCTTTGAATAACTTCAGGAAAGTGTGATTCTCAATCTGAAGTTAACAAGAATCTATCGATTCTCGACCAAGGGATATCTCGAGTGTTGGACCAAGTATATAAGCCTCCCATTAGTGGAATATCCATTAACTCTTGTTCTGAAATAAAACTAGAGAATTCCCTCATAGCGGGAGTGATGTGGGTTGTACCTGACCGTTCACTCGGGAAACGAGATACATTGAAGTCTCCCCCTATACAACTTGGTAATTCCCACCAACTAAGGATTCCGGCCAATTCTTCCCATTGTTAGCTGTTGCTAGTATTGACCCTATGTAGCATTGATCTTCAACTTTAAATTATGAGATGGGCAAACATACCTTGATGGTTGAACCTGGTGGTTGTCTACCTTGATCCAGTGGGAGGCGGGGGAGTCAGCTTGGAGCATGCAAAGTAGTGGATTCACCATCTCGATGAGTGGTGGCAACACTAGGAGGTGCTTTTGAACTGCTGGATCTTGGATTGGGGAATTCACAGATTGACATTGAGCTAGAGATGTAAGTGACACCCTTCACATATTGGTGATGTTTCACAAGCTCAATCACCATAGATTGGGGCCTTGACAGGTTGTGAAAGTGAGTGATGAGAATTAGTAAGAGAGATTGAAATGCCATGAAGGTGAGAGAGAGCTGTTTCAGGAGCCAGATGTTGTGGAAGGCTGTGAGGGCACCAATGCCAATGTGACTTTGTAGGATAAGTTTAGTTGGTGGTTCGTCATAAGGAGGGAGGGAGGGTTTGGATCTGATAGTGAGCTTGGCACAAAAGAAGAAGTTGGAAGGTGGTCTCTGTTTGTTCGAAATGAGAAGAGAAAGACTAAGAAGGGTACTTCTTGTAAGGTGCTGGTTGGGTCAGAATTCGTCAAAATTTTGATGAATGAATCAACAGCTTTGGTGTTTTGGCTTGCATAACTAATGTTGACCTGCAATTGTTGGTAACTGACTGATTTTGGCTGGTATCCTGTTGGGTCAGATATTTGGAGTCTAGCTCGCCCCTATGAAAGAGAGAAATTTCCAACAACACACTACTTAGTTCTTTATGAAGTTCCACTTACTATGCAAGCATCATACTGAACAATTTACTAGTCTATATTGGTTGAGAACCTATAATTGTCAGCTACCTCAAGATGTAATGAAAATAATTTTAGTTAATGGTTATGTTTAAATTTACATTGCTCACATCTGTTTCTCACTCAAGAAAGATTTGCCTACTTTCCTTGGGATGGTTTGGTAAGCTTGATTTAGTAATTGAATTTTTGTAAGGGATCTTAAGTTTTTGAAATATCATAAGATACCATATCTAAAGGACCTGGTATGATTAGCTCTGCTTAATTCCTGATGTCATGTATATGTCCCGTATACTTGGACACTCTATGTCTCTCTTTTGATCAATAAAAATTTGTTTACCGATAAAAAAAAAAAAAAAAAAAAAAAAAAAAAAAAAAAAAAATTCCTGATGTTTTTTTACTTTTGTCTCTATATTCACATACCGTCTCTTCTTTGATAAGTGACACAGTTCTCATATTTCAACTTATAGAAACTAAGGCCATGTTTGGTTTCCAATATATTTTTTAATTTTTTCAAAGAACAAATCAATTTTAATCCAACATCTTTTAGACATCAAAAAAAGATTTCTAGTTCTCAAAAAACAATTTCATCTAATCATTGGCGTAGGTTTTTCAAGAAAAAAAACAAAGAAACACAGAAACCATTACAATTTCCCAAAAAACTTACAAAAATTTCATCCAAACAACTTCTCAAATCTACCTACCCATTTTCACAAACCCCAATTCAAAACGCATAATTGTTTTTCCCAAATTACTCTTTCCTAACTTTGACAAAACCCAATACAAAACAGCTCAAAATTTTCACTCATTAAGCATGCCCGTGTCAGAAGTGTCAGACTTTCAATTTTTTCTCCATTTCTTTTTTAAATCTCAGGCGGCTTAAAAAGATGCAACCTCAGCAGCCTGGGTATAATAGTTCACGTGTTTACTTGGAGCTTCTAGCCGATCTGCCCTGGCAAAAGGCCAGTGAAGAACATGAGTTGGATCTGAAAGCTGCAAAAGAACATCTTGATAGCGACCATTATGGTTTAGTCAAGGTCAAGCAAAGGATTATTGAATATCTAGCTGTTCGCAAGGTTAACAATCATCGAAGTCTTGTTGTCATGAGTGTTTTAAGGCTTGAAGTTCTTCTTGAATTTGATGGTTATTTGGAATGATTTTTTTGGGGGGTGGTTGCAGCTTAAACCAGATGCAAGAGGTCCAGTATTGTGCTTTGTTGGCCCACCAGGTGTTGGGAAAACATCTTTGGCTTCATCTATTGCTGCTGCTTTGGGCAGAAAGTTTATACGCATATCACTTGGTGGTGTTAAGGACGAGGCTGATATTAGAGGGCATAGGAGAACATACATTGGTAGCATGCCTGGGCGTCTGATTGATGGCTTAAAGGTAATTTTCTTTTAAGTCGAATAGTATCCTGGACTTCTTGCTACTTATTTTATGCTTAATCATATGCCTGCAATGGTTTGAGGAAATTTAATTGTCTGTTTCTAAATTATAAGTGGGCCTACAGCATTGAGAAAATTTACATAAAAATAAGGAAATCCACCAAAATAAAAGAAGAAGAAAAACTGCAGTGAGTCAACATCTTCAAATTAGGACTAGGTTCATCCTCCCAACCTTTAGAAAGATATAATGCAGATGGTTTAGATTGAAGAATGCCCAGATTTTATTTATTTGGCAATGTAGGATTGTGCAAAGTATACAAGCAGCTGATCGTTATGGAAGTACTGATAAATGTGTAGCACATTCACCCTCGGAAAACTCTAGAACTACTGAATGGGTAAATGAGCTTTGTTCTCTCTAGTTAGTGATCTTCATACTCAACCTTGTTCATTCATTGTAATTGTTGTCAGCTCTGATTTATACATTGATCGTCAAGCCTTAGTTTTTTTCCTCTTTCAGTTTAGAGGTTGTAAATGCCTACTGTAAATATCATGTCTAGTCATACAGGCAATAGGATATGTGTAGCCATGAAGGTATCCTTACTTCTCTATTTCTATTCGTACAACCATGGAGGAAAGTTGTTGCACCCTTATTTACATGTCAAGGATTGACAGGGCCCAGAGGGGCTTACAACTCGGTCGAAGAAACTTTTCTTTGGAAACTGCTGAGGAATGAAATGGGTTGTTCAGATTTGTATCATCTACAGATAGATTGTTTAGTTTTTCAATATTTGGAATTATACAGCTTAGAGTAATACATCCATGTGCCATATGAAAACCTGGTTTAGTTTGGCATTGGAGCTGTTCTATATGAACAAGTTATCTGGATTTGACAGTTTAATGAGGATAAGTAGATCCTGTCTTTGGACCATGTATAGTTCTGGGCATCGAGCTGCAAGGTGTCTATATGTGATGGTTTTTACCATGCAGAGTGATGATTTACCATTCAGTTTTGTTTTTTCCTTCTTTTATTTAATAATCTCAATTTAATGAGATTGACTTAGACAGAAATTTTTCTTATTCTTTTTTTGTTTTAGAGAGTAGCAGTTTGTAATCCGGTCATGCTGCTGGATGAGATTGACAAAACAGGTTCTGATGTGCGTGGGGATCCGGCTTCAGCTCTACTGGAGGTTCTTGATCCAGAACAGAACAATGCATTTAATGATCAGTATCCTATTTTCTGTGGCGCTTTTCTTATGAGTAGCTAGCTGTGTATATTTTTATTTGAATCTGACCTATTATCAGGTCACTGAGAAAATGTAATCTTGCTTTTACATTTTTTCAGTGACCTGATAATAGGTCAGATTGAAAAAAAATGTAATCTTGCTTTCCAACCCTTGAATATGTCTTACAAATATTGTGTGATCTCCAATTGCGACTTTGGTGACTAATTTTTTACGGATCTGTTACTTATAAAAAAAAAAAATGTTTTACGGATCTGTTGGTACAAACCTAAAACGGCACTTTTGCCCAATCTTTTTTGTAGTTTTCAACTGCCATTATGATTTTTGACAATTTCTTTTTGCTTGATATTGCCTTGCTACTAATCTCAATACAGGGTATCATGTTATAGAACTGCTAAAAAAGTTAGAACTCATGAGACGATTAAAATGTTAGATATAGTGTACGACAAAATTAACCATGTAAATTTTATGGACATTAAAAAGAAAAAACTATGTAAATTCTACAGTGATGCATCATATAGACTATAGATGTGCTGAAAGCATTGCCACACTATAAAGCCTTATTGTTGTACAGTATTTACGATTCCTTAACTGAATGTCCATAGCTATTTGAATGTTCCATTTGACCTTTCAAAGGTGGTTTTTGTGGCAACTGCAAATAGGCTGCAGCCTATACCTCCACCACTCTTAGACAGGATGGAAGTCATTGAGTTGCCTGGATATACACCTGAAGAAAAGCTTAAAATAGCCATGCGACATTTAATTCCCAGAGTTCTGGAGCAGCATGGGTTGAGTTCTGAGTTACTTCAAATTCCAGAGGTAATTAACTCATTATATAGTTATCGAGTAACATGGAGGTTAAAAATTTTACTCCCATGATTATCACATCTTATTTCAGAATGAAAAAGCAGCAGCTTTTTTATTTTACAAGATCATATTGTATACCATTATCATCTTTTACAGTCTCTGTTTGGTTCCGTAGACTTCTCTACTGTATATGTTATCAATAGCATTCTGTTGTGGTAGGCTATGGTGAAACATGTCATTCAGCGGTACACCAGAGAGGCTGGTGTCAGGAATCTCGAAAGGAACTTGGCTGCCTTGGCTCGTGCAGCGGCAGTGAGAGTTGCAGAGCAGGAGCAAGCTGTCCCGCTAAGCAAAGATGTGCACCGGCTTGCTTCACCACTGCTGGAAAACCGGCTTGCTTCGCCACTGCTGGAAAACCGGCTTGCTGATGGAGGTGAAGTGGAAATGGAGGTCATTCCAATGGCTGTAAATAATCATGAGATATCAAGTGCATTTAGGATTGCTTCACCCTTGGTTGTGGATGAGGCTATGCTGGAAAAAGTACTGGGGGTAATGATCTTATCATTGTTTCAATTTTTTTTTTTGTTCCTTTCTTTTTCCATCATTAAAATACTTCATGTTTGGGTTAAGTTAGATTTTTGTAGAACTCATAACTAGTCAGTCAATTTGTATCACATTCAAACTGGATCATGCACCGTTGGACTGGTCTGAACTGTGTGGATGGGTATTCTAAGTCCTTATTGCTGCAACTTCACTTTGAAGTTGTTCTTGATGATGATGAGTCTTTGCAGCAGGCTCAATTTGAAGATCATTAAACTTAGATGGCTGCTTAGGTAACCTTCTTTTGGGTATAAAAAAATTTTAATCTGTATTTTGCAACGTTTAATAAATTATAAAAAGGCTTATGTTTGGAGGAAAACATTTATTGAAGGATGGGAAATGCATTGTGGGCATATAGGTGGTTCATCTTTGTTCCTGTGGCCTGTAGAATGTGTTTGGTGTCTAAAAACCGTTATTAGCTGGTGTGGTATATAATTTACCTCAACACAGGATTGAAGAAAAATTCTTGTAGCTAAAAAGATATGTTAGAGCATTATTTTTCTCTGCTGCTCTGGGTCATATCATGCCCTATTCTGTTGATATAGGCATGTGCACATCATGTTTAATGCAGTCCAGAAGCTATAAACTACTTTTGGATTTTCTTGATTTCTAAATAGCATTTGGGTTTGTTCGTACTGTAATGCAGCCTCCAAGGTTTGATGATAGAGAAGCAGCAGAGAGGGTTGCGACTCCTGGGGTATCTGTTGGGCTTGTTTGGACTGCGTTTGGTGGAGAGGTCCAGTTTGTAGAGGCTACAGCTACGGTGGGAAAGGGAGAATTACATCTCACTGGGCAACTCGGTGATGTTATCAAAGAATCAGCACAAATAGCACTAACATGGGTAATCTATTCTTCTGACTTGCATTGTAAATTATTTAGTTCCTAACCAGCTATCAGTCTTGTTGTTCTTCCTTTCGAGTGCTCTTAAACTGTTTTGATTGATTATTTATATATATCCGATGTTCGAATTAATTATAATAACCAAAGTATGTGTTTTCATAAGCTATGATAACCAATGTAAATATAATATATATATATATATATATATATATATGTAAATATAACCGTATAATAGGTGAGTTTTTGAAGAATCCAAATTGATACTCTTCAAGATCAATTGCATCTAGTGTAAATTTCTCAAATAACATCTCTAACTGATTTTGCAGAAGTTTTCCTTCTCTTTATCATCATAAAAATATTATATTCTCAGATTATTGTCATTTTGTTTTGAGAGATGAGCAAAAACTATTCCCCCTTCATTTTTTTGTTTAATTTACCACTGGCAATATCCACTGAACAGCTTATTTCCTGAAGCTTTGGGGGTTCCACATGTATGGCTGTTTCACTGAACTTAGTGACTGCTTAGATATATTTTGGCATCCTGCCGTTTTTCCTATCTCACAATTGTGTACGCTTCTGAAATTTATTACCTAGAGATAACTGATGACTACTAATGAACATTTGTAATCCCCCCTTCCCCTTGCCCACAACCAGAAAAAGGAAGAAAATAAAAAAAAAAAACATCCCTGCTCAACCCCTTCTCTTGCTGTGAACCAAATATAGTGTTAAACGGTAGCATGTGTCCATGTGCACTGTAGTCTCTGATTGCGGATTGTACTTATGAAATTCTGTTTGACTGATAAGCAACCTGTTTCCTACTCATTCAAATGGTTGTTTAAAATTATGGACATTCGAACTTTTTCTCATTTTTCTTAGGTAAGAGCTAGGGCGACCGATCTTAAATTAGCAGCTTCTGAAGGAATCAGTCTCTTGGAGGGCCGGGATGTTCATATACATTTTCCTGCTGGGGCTGTCCCTAAAGATGGACCTTCAGCAGGTGTGACTTTGGTAACAGCACTGGTTTCACTATTCAGTCAGAAAAGAATGAGAGCAGATACGGCAATGACTGGAGAGATGACTTTAAGGGGTCTTGTCCTACCTGTTGGAGGTGTCAAGGATAAGGTATTTGTTACTCCATGCCTTTCATATCCTTTTATTCTCATTTCCAAAGGGGGAAACTCGTGTAATATCCTGGTCTTTATTACTTGTTGTTGGACCTTTTCTTTTTTCATTTTATATGATCCACACTATTGAACGGCACGTAATGATGTCTCAGTCAAATTACTTGTGTCAGGTCTGTTTCTTCTGCAAAGGTTTTTTAACCATCATCCACCCAAGCAGTTGGGAAGATGTAAATTTTTTGATAAGTAGGGAAGATGTAAATTCATTGCGTTTTCTTTTAGTCATAAGATAGCTCAGTGGTTTGAATTTCTTTTCATAACAATCGGAGATTATGTGTAAAATGCAAAATTTGTTTCAACTTTCAGAGTTCCTTGAAATGAGACGCATGAAGTTTAATCAATGTGAAATAGCTTGTAGACATCTAATGAATACATGTTCGTTCATTCTATGCATACATCACCTTATGCCCCATGTGCATGTCTGACACGTGCTCATTGTGAAAGCATGGCTTGGGGGACTGCACAGGTGACCGTTGATAATTCAAAGCTTATTGTTGTACACCATGTGTGAAAATGAACTTTAGAAACTCATGTATACAAACATACATATGTACATATGTACCTATATATACACACACATCTATATCTATCCGTATGAGATGATGTCATTTGTCATAAACTTGAATGAAGACTTTTTTCCCCCTTCTCAATGGAATTAGATCTCTTGCCTATGGAACTTAACGGCAAAAACTGTAGAGACATACATCCCTATAGACATATGTACATGCATAGAAATATATAGGTGTTTGTGTTTGTAGTCAATGAGTTGAAACAAATCTTTGTATAACCGAAGTTCATTTTTCTAATTACTTATTTGAATACACTGCAGATTTTGGCAGCACACCGTTGTGGTGTCAAGAGAGTTATCCTGCCAGAGAGAAATTTGAAAGACTTGGTTGAAGTACCAACTGAAGTTCTTGCCAATATGGAGGTAATCTTGTTTTCATTTTGGCCAGTTGTCATCTTCAAGTTTTACTGCATGTGTGAATCAAAACACACATCATCGTGGGAATGCATTTTCCAGTTTTAATTATTTGGTCCTTAACTTGAGAAATAGCGTATGAGTGCATGCAAGAAGGATATTACATTTATATAAACTTTTGGAAGGCAATAAATTATGCCCCAAAACTTGCATGCATTAATCATAATTTGTTGTATCAAATTAGGTCTTTGTGTTTGTTGTATGAAAACATATGAATGAGTAATGCCTGTATCCTGCTTTTTGCAGATACTACTTGCTAAGCAAATGGAAGATGTGTTGGAGCAGGCTTTTGAAGATGGGTGCCCTTGGAGACAACACTCAAAGTTATGACAGGACCCTCAGGGCATGTTTAAGGAAACAAAATCGCTGGTGATGAAATTTCTGTGCTATGGCCACATCTTTTGGCCCACAAGATTCCCTCCTGTTCAGCATGCAGCTGCCTTTGGTAATTGGGGACCGGAAAATTAACTCGACTACATCAGACTCTAGCAGAAGGGAATTCTAACTTGATGTGGAGAGACTCAATGATCGGTGTTTCTTTCGGGGCTTTGGATGGAATTCTTCCAATGTACTACTATCTCCTCTCAAATAATTAATCTCTGATTATTGTGTGTGAGCATCTGCCTGCTTTCTATTTTAACACTGTTTCCCGCTGTAATCATAAATTAATTGATTCCTTACTGTGTATATAGCTTTTATTTAAGCAAGAGAGTACTTGCTATACGATTCATTTGTTCCTATTAAAAGATTTCATATTTCCTCTTCATTCTGGAGGGATCTGCAACTGTTTTCACGTTGTGATCTAGCCTTTTGTGTTAGCTTTCGCTGCAGGCTGGGTGGTAGACAAATATAATTTGCATCCAAGTATACTATACTTTTTTTCATAAAAAAATGGGCCATGGGCTGAAATGGGAAGCCAAGCTATGAGGAACATTGAAATTAAAGCTGTTTATGGAGGCAGCAGGCCCTGTATGAGGGTTCTTATTAAAGGAGCATCAGGACCTAAGATGGCTGCTCAGTTTCAGAGGGATTGAGGAGACTCAAATGCAGTGAACGCTAGTAGACATGTACTGTTATCTGGTCACAGAAATGTGTCTAGTTCGTTTGATTTTATGAAACATCATTGAAATCGGTAGACAGGCTGCTCTTAGAAAGCAGTGCTAGAGCATCTCGGTTCGAGTCCTAGTGGTGGCATGGCATCTTATAAAAGAGTAGGGTCCTATTATGAATTCGATTCCCGACTTCCATTTCTATAATTGGGAGATTTTCCTCTTACATATAAATATATATATATATATATATTATGATATTTTCCCTTCTAGACCAAATCACATATGCATCTTTTGGGCTATAAATAAACGTAGTACTTTGTGGTACGTTCTGAACGATCAAGTGAAAACGTCTTTGAGGCTTGGTTAATAACAAGTTCAAGCTTGAACGTTGTAGACGTGTGGTATGTAGAGCAAGCTCAAAAAACAAGTCTTGACTTGCATACTGTTTATGGTTGAACATGGTTTGTTCTTAACCCAATGGTGCATGATAATATTTTGCATCTTGGAATTACATGATCCGAGTTATGAATTATTAATAATTGAGATTTTAAAAAAAAATTATAGAGAGAAAAAGAACATCTCAGATTCCGAAAAGTCATGTTTAAGCTTCCTCTCAAATATTGAAGTGAGATAAGATGGTTTTAACTTTTTGAGAGATTTGATAGTTGTGAATCCACCAATTATTGCATAGTATTTATAATGATAAAGTATGATTGAAAATAAAGAACTACATATTTTATCTTTCAATTTTTCTGTGATTCTTATTAAATACAATAATAAAATAGTTAATATATGTTAGCTCTATCGTATTGTTGTACAAGAAATTAAAAAGAAAACTTAGTTGTCCGGCAATTAAAAAATATATATAGTTTTGAATTGGTTGAAATTGGTTCAATTGGTTATAATCGGTTTGAATCGGTCGATTGAAGTGGTTCGGTGAACGATTTAAAAAGTTCACTAAAACTGGTTTGATTTCTGACCGATTCAATTTGAATTGGCCTGAATCAAACCGTTTTTTTCGAGTCTTGATATGATTTGTTGGACATCATTAAATGTGCTAGGGCTTACATTCATTTTTCCAAAATCTACCTCAGAGGTCGAGCAGATAAAACTCATATTTGAGTTTTGTGAAATTTTCTCATTGTGTAGTGCACAGTGAGTATTGACATAGTCGGAGTTGGATTTTCCTAAATCTGACTCCGACTTCGACTTTTATAGGCTCCGATTTGACTCTAACTCCTACTTGTCGAAGCGGAGTCGGATTTGGGTTTTCTTTTTTAGTTTCATATTTAGCCCATTTTTAAAAAAGAATTTTTTGTTAGCTTTCAAATTTTAGTTTTCTAAAAATTAACGACTACAAATAAATCATTGATTGCTAATTTATTTCTATACTAATTATCTAACTTATTTTTATACTAGATTTATACTATAGTGTCTAATTACATTTTATCATACTATAGTATTACATATTATTTCAATGTCTAATTACATGTTATTATACTATAGTATTATGTGTTATTAACTTATTATATTTGACTTATTTCTATACTAGTGTCTAACTTATTTCTATACTTAGACTTATATTATAGTGTCTAATTACATGTTATTATACTATTGTATTACATGTTATTATATTATACTAGTATCTAACTTATTTATAATTTTTTTCTACACTAGACTTATTTCTAGTGTCTAATTACATGTTATTATACTTTGTCAAATTAGTATTTTGTATTATTAACTTATTATACTAGGCTTATTTCAATATTAGTGTCTAACTTATTTCTATACTTGATTATGTATAGTAGTAATACTATGATGTTTATATATACGAAACTATTATTAGTGTATTTACATTATAGTATAAGTATATTATTTTATAATAATTAGCTCATACTAGTATATTTTAAGTTTAACTATATAAGTTCTAGTTATATAACTATATAAATATACTAGTATATATGATAAATATATAAATAAATAAATATTTTTATAACATATGTACAATATCAGAGCCGAAGTCGAGTTCAGAGGGCGAAGTTAGAGTCGGAGTCGAAGCCTAAAGTCGAAGTCGGATTGGATCGGAGTTGGAGTCGGTCCAGCGACACCTCCAACTTCGACTTCGATTGAAAAATTAAAAAAAAAATCCAACTCTGACTCCGTTTTGTTGGAGATGGAGTAGAATTGGATTAGGAGTTGAATTTTTGATTTTTTGCTTAGCCCTAGTGCCCATTTTCTAGACTAATGCAAGTATTTGGCATTTTTGTCTTCTTGATCGTTCATTCTAGGTTTGAGTTTTATGTTTTTTTCCTCAAAAGGAATTATTGCAAATTAAAAAAAGCTATTATTTATTAGCATTTTTACAAACCCAACACATTTCTAATTTGTCTTTGTTGGCATAACCTAATAGTATGATACTTGCAAATTTACTCGCATAACCTAATTTCTATTGTCATTGTTGGCGTT
This sequence comes from Juglans microcarpa x Juglans regia, assembly GCF_004785595.1. NCBI lineage: Eukaryota > Viridiplantae > Streptophyta > Magnoliopsida > Fagales > Juglandaceae > Juglans > Juglans microcarpa x Juglans regia. Next base: position 23,303,616 of record NC_054604.1, read on the forward strand.
GAAATTTTTGCCATGCTGGAAATGGAGAAGGAAATAAAATGTTGTTGAATCTCCTACATTGGTAATTAGCAGTAAAATGACATGACTTCGGAATCTACATAACAAAATACAATACTTTCCAGTCTATGTGGTATTTAAACCAAAAATAACTTAAAATGACATGAACTTTTCAAAAGCAAGGTGGTGAGTTATATTCCAAGTAGAGAGGCATCTATAGTAAAAACTCCCTAAAGAGCTAAAATTTTGAAGTGACTCTCCTTCTCTAGCGCCTCCCCGAAACACATGTATGAAATTAAGAGCCATTCTCAGCAATGGATAGAGAATTAGAGCCATGGATGAAGGCTGAAGGACTTGGAACTAAACCGAATCACCATAGCTACTCAACTTCATCCTCCGGCCCCATGGTACAATGCAAGTCGATTGACAAGGGAAAAGCTTCTACATCACAGTTGGATTCGGAATAAGTAACTTGCTGCTGGGAACCGAGTCCATCCAAGCAAATTGATAAAAACAGCCCCATCAATGTACACAGCCTCAAAGAAGCATTGGACAGGAACAAACCATCACCAGAAATTCATAGAGGAATGAATGGAGATGAGCCACTCTACTGTTCCACTGATGACCAAGCCTATTGTGCAACTCGAGTCCCTCTCCACTCTCCTCCAACTTGGTGAGTCAGCTTTCCCCTCGCATTAATGTTAGTAAAATGCTGCCAGCACACACCACCAATGAACACTTGACATCACGACCCCTTATCAACTCCCCATCCCCTGAATCGGCCATCACCTCTTTGCCATGAGCAACACACTGAATGCAAAGAACATGGAGGAGCAAAGGAGGAGGGTCCCCAACCAGCCAGGAAGAAAAGAAGGCTGGAACCGGAAGGACTCAAAAGCGAAAACATTCATCTAGATAAGATTCTACAAAGCATAAAAAAATACTCAACTAAGAAGAAAAGTGGAGCACAGAAAAAACACACTCATAGAGTCAAAAGGAAATTTCCAACTGCAGCTCATACTCTCAAGTCAGGGACTACAGTGGAATGGAAAATCACTGAAATGGTGGCAGGGGCAAACCAGAAAATGCCCCCATCAGAGACATGAAGCTAGTCTCCTAGAACTGTCGAGGATTAGCTCACCCCTTGGCAACAAGAACAATACGAGCTCTTATTAGGGACTATGATCCAGATGCTATTTTTTTGAGTGAAACCAAAACCACTATTGAGGAAACCGAAGAGCTTGTTAGAAGCATAGGTTCTCATTTTTTATTTTTTATTTTTTAATATACCCATCCAGAAGGAAAACATGGAGGGCTTTTGCTTATTTGGAGGGGTAATGATACCCTTGCAACCAGTTCACTACTCCTTTACTACTTATACTATATTTGAAATTTTTTATATTTTTATCATTTTCTTTTAAGTATTTTTTTAACATCCTTAATTATTAAAAAAAATTAAAAAAATATATAATTTTACTAATAGCCACTTTCTTAACCATTAAATAAAATTAAAAATTAAAAAAAAATCGAATATAAAAAGAGTAGTAAATGGATAGTAGAAGAGTAGTAATCCTATCATTTTCCTATTTTTTTGGAGACCTGAGTTTCACTTTGATGTAGTAAACATTTCTAATAATATTATCAGTTATGTTTTGGTGTAGTATGGTGTAAATACTTCTAGTTACTTCTTGTCCCTGGTTTACGGTCCAGTTACTGGCAACTGAGAGATCAATTTTGGAAAAACATGTCAGCTATTTCCAAATCTTACTTAGGGCCCTGGATTTGTATTTGAGATATGAATGATATTTGCACCCAAAATGAGAAAAGAGGAGGTTGCCTCTCCCCTTTCACAACTCATAAACACCTAACGAAGTTTATCCATAAAGAAGGCTTAATAGACTTAGGTTTTCAGGGCTCTCCTTACGCTTGGTCTAACAAATATGAGGGGAAGGCCAACATCAGTGAGAGGCTAGACAGAGGGTTGGCAAATGTCCATTGGAGAGTATTTTCCCCAACACCAATATCACCCACGTACCCACGACCTCATTTTGACCATCACCTCGTTTTCTCAACACCAACAGTACTCTTGCAAATAGGAGCGTAATCAGTTCAATTTTATACATTTTTTAGAATCGAACCGGTATATACTGGTATTAAATTTAAAAACCGATGCCGGATTAATTCACTAGCGAAATTTGAATTTCCAGTTTTTTCAATTTCGGTCCTATTTTTCCAGTTTTACGGATTATATATGTTAGAATAATATGATGTTTACATATATTAAATAATTAGTCTATTTATCTCATAGTATAAGTACATTATTTTATACTAATTAACATATATTAGTATAGTATTGAATTTAACTAGAGTCTATATAAGTTCTAGACATTTTATATATATGGTCAAATGTGTAAAAATGTATTTACAAAAAAAGTATATATTATAATTTATTATACCAAAAATGTATTTATCCTTTCTATATGTATATATTTAAAGTATATTTATATTAATAACTTAATATTTATGTTATGTTTAAGATTAAAATTTATATATTATATTAATTAACAATTTAGCATATAATATATATAATATAAAAAACTATAAATATATATACTGGTTTGATTCGGTTTAAATCTATTTTCAAAATATGAAAATTGGTACCACATCGATTTAGGACCGGTTTCAATATTTAAGAACTAGTACCGCCCCAAACCGCTTACAAACTGGGAGGGTTCGGTCTGGCTCGGCTCAACCAGTTTTTTTTTTTTTTTAATATATATATTTTTTTAACACCCCTACTTGCAAACCTTCCCAAACAAATATGACGACTTCTGGTTCAGAGACCCAAGTTGTTTAACAACCATATTCATTGCGTGGAATCCACCCACTTCATGGTACCCCTATCTATATCCTCACGGAAAAACTTCCATGCGGTTAAAAAACCCATTAAAGCTTGGAACTACAATCACTTTGGTCACATAAACAGAAAATCAAAGTGCTCAATCTAGAGATTGCGTTCAGTGATTGGGCCCCATATATGATAACAAAGCCAGAGAAGAAGGTCTGTAGATAGCCCTCCAAGAATGGATAAAAATAGAAGAAGCTTTGTGGAAGCAAAAGTCACGACAGCAATGGCTCTCATCTAGTGATCTAAGTACCAAATACTTTCATGCAACCACGGTGATAAGATGATACAGAAATTTCATTGATATGCTCAAGGATGAAGAAGGAAATTGGAGATTGGGATGCACTGACATTGGAGAACTCTTTTTGAATCACTTCAAAAAAGATATTTACATTTAGCAACCCTAAATCTTCTCTGCTCCTCACATCGGTCATTGATATAACTGATAATTCTTTTCTTTGTAGCATCCTAAAAAGCTCTGAGATCAAGGAGATCACAAAGCTCTTGGACCGATGGTATGACAACAAATTTGTTCAAATTGAGTTAGTAGATCACAAGCAAAGAAATCATAGCTGATGTGCAATACTTTTTTCAACATGGCCATCTTCTACATGAGATAAATCATACTCATATTACTCTCATTCCCAAAAATGAAGCCCCAATCAATGTGAGTAGTTACCGCCCTATTAGCTTGTGCAATGTCACCTACAAAATGATCTAAAAAATTCATGGGGGCAGACTCAAAACAGTGCTTCACAAAATAATCTCTCCTTTGCAAGCTACTTTTGTCCATGGGAGAGTAATCTAAGAAAACTCTATTATAGCTCATGAAATCTTTCACAAAATTCGCCACAAACAAGGCAAACGTGTAACCATGACTATTAAAGTGGACATGGTGAAAGCTTTTGATAGAATGAAATGAGATTTTGTCCATGGGAGAGTAATCTAAGAAAACTCTATTATAGCTCATGAAATATTTCACAAAATTCGCCACAAACAAGACAAACGTGTAACCATGACTATTAAAGTGGACATGGTGAAAGCTTTTGATAGAATGAAATGAGATTTTATTCTTTATGCCCAAGAATGCCTTGGTTTCAGCCATAAATGGACCCAATTGGTTAAAAAATGCATCGCCATCCCCAAATATTCCATCCGCCTCAATGGCTCTTCCTTTGTTTTTTTCTCTCCCTCTTGAGGCATTCTACAAAGAAATCCTCTATCCCCCTTCATATTTATCATAGGAACATAAGTTTTATCCCGTTTACTCACCAAAGTAGGAACTTCAAACCTTCTCCATGGAATCAAAATAACACCATCATGCCCTTCTATCAGTCACCTCCTCTTTGTTGATAATCTCATCCTCTTTGTGAAAGCAACCTGCAAGAAGCAAACACTATCCAATCCACTCTTTTCATTTACATGTCATAGTCAGGTCAAAGCATCAACAATAGCAAATCCATTGTCTTCATCAGCAACAACGCTCCCCCAGACAGCCTTGTCCCTCCTTAACACAATGCATCTGAAAAAATTACACGCAAAAAAAAAAAAAAAAAAAAAAACTTTGATTACCCCTTGTCCTTGCACGAAACAAAGATGAAACTTTCAAAGCTATCAAAAATCTCATCACTTCAAAACTTGAAAGTTGGCAAGCAAAACTACTTTCCCAAGTTGCTAGAACCACACTCATCACCTCAGTAGCCTCAACCATTCCTTTCTACTGTATGTCCTCTTTTCTTCACTCAAATAGCTTTTGCAATGATTTAGATATTATTCTCATGAGATTCTGGTGGGGTTACAAATTAGACCATGAAAAGAACCCTTTCTTAAAAAGTTGGGACTCTTATCTATTATTCAAAACCAATGGACGGTCTAGGTATTCAAAAGATGCAAAACTTGAATCTCTCTCCTATCAAAACTTAGTTGGCAGCTCAATGTAGGTAGCAATAAACTTTGGGCTACCAATATAAAAAATGAACACTTCCTAGAATCCAAAGTCAAGCCTTCGGATTTTGCAAAACCAAGCCCATTATCTTTTAGGGAGCCCACTACATTGTTAAGAATGATCGTTCTATTAAAGCATTAATCGACAATTAGATCTCCCAATTCCCTCCAAACTCTCTCAATCCCAACCCAAACACCTCAACCTTAGTATCTACCTTCCTTCAAAACAATCTAAAGCAATCAGATAGATGTAAACTTAATTCTCAAGATTCATCTTCCTCAACATAACAACAATGATGAACTCATTTGGGCCCCATCCTTCTCTGGTAAGTTTTCTATCAAATCCACCTACAACCTCATCACCAATCATACAATCCCTCTTCAAACCTTAGATAACCACACAACTCACTGGAAAAACTTTGGAAACTCAAAGTTCAAATTCACCTCAAACTCTTACTTTGGGAAATCAACTGGAACTCCCTTCGTAAAAAAAGCAACATAGCCTCTCGCCTCCAACTCCCACCTACTTCTGACATCTTGTGTCCCCTGTGACATATCTCCCCAGACACCTTGGAACAAAATTTTCTAAATTGCCATTACTGTTGTGTTATTGGCGCCAATCCCCATGGCCAATCAATATTGAACCTTTCTCTATACATTTTACTCAAAACTTGGATCAATATTATCATCTCTCCCAATCCCACTCTAAACCTCCCCCCTGATTTGATCCATTAGTTCCAAATCTTTGCATCCATAGCCATGGATCAAATTTGGATGTTCCAAAACAAAACCAACCAAAGGCAAACTATCCCTTTCTACTGTTGATATTTCAATTAAAGTCGATTGCATTTCCAAATAACATACCCTAGCCTGGTTGCAAAAACCCAAAATTCTCAATTCTCCAATAAACACAATGGACAACCACCCCATCCCCCCCCCCCCCCCCCCTCTCATGGTTTTATGAAGATTAACTATGATGCTGCTATTCGAGAAAGCTTAACCATCATAACATGTATTTGCAGCTAGAGCATATTCTCTCAAGTCCTGGGCCAAAAGCATCCAAGCATCCTCCCCCCTTTATGGAGATGCACAAGCAGCAATATTAGCTATCAAAAAGGCTCTGGTGCTCAAAGGCAATTTCATTATTCTAAAAGGAGACTCCCTATTGGTTCATATAGCTCTTAGCAACTAATTTGAAGAAGTCAATTAGTCCATCCTAACCATCATTGAGGATTGTAGACAACATATCAAGCATCTCAAGGATTGGAGATCTGTATATGTTTCCTAGAGTGTCTACCATAAGGCACATGAGCTTGCTCAAAGGGCTACTAACTCACTCCGATGTAACATCTTTACCCAAGACCCAGTCACACGACTCTCTATAGTTGACTCATAATGAATTTGATCCCCCTTAGCTCATTTTTTTGTATTCTTTATTAGCTACTCTACTTTACTTATATATATTTTTTGTTTGAGGAAAAGAAATTTTTTGTTTGAGGAAAAGAAAAGAAGGAGAAAGGCATTTTGACCAAAGAAAAGCATGGATTCCTTCTGAAAAATTTTTATTTCACTCCTTAACGATAGATCTAGTATTATTAGGGGAAGAACAGAGTCGCTAAAGGAAAACTGGTAAAGTGAAGAAAAAAAACTTAAGGTGGAATGTCGATAACCATTAGCCTGAGAGAGCAGAGTCAGAGCACTGTGAATGTCAATACCAATTTTGGCTTCAGCTTTCTCCAAGTCTTTGTGGTTAAACTGAGCGTCTGGGTAAACTCAAATAGGGCTTTTCTAGACTAAGCTTGGGCGGATACAATCAATGGGAACAACCTCTATAGTGACCATATCATCAATAGAGTTAGCATGGATAAAAGCAAACTCTATGCTAAGTAAATACATTGTCAAATCAATTCCTTCTTGCACTAATAGGATTCTAGGCTTTAGCTCTGCAATTATAGGTACATGTCTGGTCAAAACACCCATTTGCGCTCTTGTTACTAGTAAGAGCATCATGATATATCTATACTTGTAAAAAAAAAAGGAGTATATTCCCTACTTAGTAGTAATTCATGTAATAGAATGGATGGATTTACCCTTGAGGTCTTTAATGGTTTTTGTAGTGTTCTGCAACAAATTTTTCCTTTTTTTTTTTGTAATTTTTGGTATCGCTACCCTGTTGTTTGATGAGTTTTCAGGTGTGTCCTTTTACCAAAAATGCCATCGCTTTTGGTGTTGTGTGAGTTGTTTGGAGGTCTCTCTTTCGGTATCCCTTACAGTTGTTTATAGTTATTTAGTAAGATAAATATATTTGTAGTCTAACGACCACTGTACTGGATCTTAAAGTTATCACAAAAATGTAAGTAAAATTCAAATTCTGATCCTTTTGAAGACGTACCTCTTCAATTACGAGAGAATATTCTTTACCAATTTTACCTATTCTCACAATTTTTCCTCTCGAGTTTTCTCTAAATGTCAAGTGCCTCATACCTTTGGTTTTAAGAGTGATGAATTTAATTTTATCTCTGGTCAAAGGTCTTGAGTATGATCCACAGTCTAGAAACTATTTATTTCTGCTTATAGAAAACTGCACGCATACCCACAAAAATAATTAAATGATTTTTCTTAGTACACATGATCTTTTGAGTCCTTCATTTATTAGTATTTAGAAGAAATATATTTTTAGCTACCCATACAATCATAATAGTCATGTTTTGTTTCTTTTAGTTACCTGATAATTATGACTATTTTTTTATTTTAAAACTGCAGATAGCTTGTAACATATATGAATAACATGAATAATTTTAATAATATCTTTATTTGAAGAATTTTTTTTTATAAAGAGATTTTTGAGTATTAGTATTTGATTTACAAGATTTATTAAAGAAGTTTTGTAAGGTTTGGATTTTTGTTTTAGCATATATTCTAGACCTACATTGTCAAGATGATCCTTTGATTTCCAAGAAAATTTTCAAAATTTATTTTTATACAGTAAAATTTTCAACAATCTTTTCTAATTTTGTCACATTTTTCTTTAAGTCACGATCTTTACTTTCTGAAATGGTATTTTCATTTCTTCTTAAAGAAGAGTTTTTATTTTACATAACAGTGTATTTAATATCCAACTTTTTAAGTTCCTCATTTACATCTTCAAAAGCATTATGCAATTCCTCATACGAAGGATTTTCAATTAAAATATTGTCAAGAGTTATTACCTCAAGGTCATCTGAAGCCATAATAAAAACATTTGCCGCTTCTTAATTGCTTGGTTCGCTGTTTGATCCACTTGATTCATCACTCAAAGTAGCTTTCATTGGTTTTTTTGCTTTTGTTTTGACCTTTCTTTAGTAGTGGACATTCTGTCTTGGTATGTCCAGACTTATTATACTTTTAATATGTTGAAAAATACCTTTGAGGAGTTTTCTGGAAAAGGTCTTTATCTCTATTCAAGAATCTCTAAAATCTTTTTTTTAACATTGAGATATCTTCATCTTTGTCATGGTTTTTTTCATTTTCTTCACTTTTGCTTTCCTGCGGAATAACTTTCAGCGTCAAGTTTTTCTTCAACTTGCCTTCTTCATCTCGTCCTTTTAATGTATCATGGGTATTAAGTGACCTAATAAGTTTATTTATCTCGAGTTTAGAGAGATCTTTCACTTCAAGAATCGCCTAACTTTTGGTTCTGAACTTCTAGAGAGAGAGTTGAGAATTTTTCTTATGATAAAAATATGAATATAAAATACTAAGTAGTTGAATATCTAAAGAGTAAGGATAAGAGAGATTGAAACTCAACATTTTAAAAAGTTCAGCCCCACTACCCATGTCCTTGCCTCAAGGAGATTAGGTGGAGATGGTTTCTTATTACACATTTAAACAATCATGATTTAAGGAATTCTCGTAGAATATATTCTACACTTACAATCACCGTTTGAGTGGTGATTCAACAGTTTTTACGTGTAGAACTCATACTATAATCACAAAGATTATGCACACTCTTTTACAATTACACAAAAGATGATAATGTGCATTAGAGTACACTGTTCAGTGAGTGAAATGAAAAGACACAGTGCAAACTATATATATTTCAAAATGAATAAGTGATAAACCTCAATACTAGAAAAGTGGGACTGAGAGCTTTCGATGAATGGGTGTTGAAAAGTTTGTAATTGTCATGTATCTTTAGAAAATCTCAAATAAGTTATTTATAGACATAAGAGGGACTTCTTATTCACATTTAAAAGCTTCTTTCTATTTTAACAAATGTAAAAAAAATAATATAACTCACTTTTCAATATTTTCAAACATATCATGCTTTTTTTTTGAAAAAATGACATTAGTCGTTTTTCAAATTTCAAATTTTCAAACATTCAAACATATCATGCACATGTGAAAAATGACATCAATCATTTTTTAAAATTTTCAAACTTCCAAACATATCATGAACATTTGGGAAAAATGACATCAATCATTTTTAACATTTTCACAACTTTTAAATATATTTTGTCAGTTCTTCTACGGGCAGGTAAGTTGGCGTAGGGGATTGCGCACGAATAAGTCTTTATGCCACGTCACATACAACTCAAAAAAATAAGAGAGAGAGAGAGATGACAATTGCCCACGAACTGAACTGGGAAGGTGAAACTCACAAACACGAACAGAGGTGTTCATCATTCCCATAAAAGAATTGCATTTCCTTGTCATTCACGTTCCTCTCTCTCATTCACTCAAAAATACTGATTTTCACAACACATTTCTGAAACTCATTCAAATTTGTTGTTCCTCCGCGACTCGTTCCTCAGCTGGGCTGCATTGTACTCCTCCTCCACCCAAGGTCAGTAATCTCTCAACCTGTTTTTCCTTTATTATTCTTTTGTTTCTGTCTAAATGGTTCCCTTTTTGCTTTAAAAATTTATTCATAGATATGATGCTCCTAATTTGTAGCATTTCCAAAGGGGTTGGTTTTGTTAGTTCATATGGGATTTGCTTTTTTTTTTTATTGTCTCGATTAAAGGAATGCTATAGGTTTGCGTTGAGAAACGAAATGGTTTCCACAATTTTTTTAATTTTTTTTTCCAGGAATCCTTATGGAAACATTCCATGTTAATGTTTTGATTTTGAAGGGTTCAAATTTAGATTTTTGTTTTCTCAGTTTTGTTTTTATTTGAATAATGTGATAAAAATCTTGTATTATGATCTTACGATAATGGTCATTTCCCTGAGTTGTGGTTGTCATTTATTTATTCTGAGCATTTATTTTCAAAGCCATACTTCCTCCTTTGAACTTGTGATTTTATTTATAAGCCCTTGGAGATGGTTTGATAACTCTATGCATCGTACATCAGAGCACTTTTTAAGCAGGTCTTGTGAGCTTATCTATTTTGCAATCTTATCATTAGCTATTCTTCTTTTATTTATGTTCCTTATTCTTGGTGTAGTTTTACAAAAACTCCTGCATTCATGAATTTGATATATGTCACTGGAATCATTGTTATGTCAGCTCAAAGAGCCTTATACCTGAACTAGTAGGTTTGATGAGCTTACTAGATTCTCATTACTATCCTCTAAATAGATGGAGAAAGGGAAGGAGCACGTATTTCCTATAATACCTTATACCGCAAATCCATCAATAAATCCATCAACTAATATAGCAACCCAGGTATTTTGAATATTAAATCAAGTTCATTTGACTGGAACACATAATGTCTACATTTATATTATTACATATTTGTTTCATAATAATTACTAGTTTCAATGTTAGGTGATACCAATACCATTTTATTCGTATTTCTCAAACTATACGCATGGTTGCCATCCACCAATGCCACGTGTGTGGTTATCACCCTGTGTTCCTCGTCCTGATGCCAACCCATCTACATGGACTACTCAGGTGATAAGTTTGTTTCTTAAATAGTGCGCTTATTTTTCACCATGCTTCTAATCAATTTAAAACATTGATTTGTTTTGTTGGTGTAAACTGCAGGAAAATCTAATACCCCCATTTCACTTATCAGTTAATCTTTTTATTGGTTTACACTTCGCAAGTTCAAGCAATGTGGAAGAAATTCAAAGTGCCACACCTGACTCTAGAGAGGTTGAAAGTTTGTCTACGCCAACTGTTCCTAATACTATTGAATCCCAAGATGACGATGAATTTGAGACACAGAATACAGTGCATACTGAGGCGGATGTAGTATTGAGGAGCCCAAGTTGGGATGATGTTTAAATCCGAAGAATTACATTCTTATTATAAGAAATATGGGAAACAATGTGGTTTTGGGTAAGTACGCAAAGTAGTAAGAGGTATAAGGATGGAACTCTCAGATATGTCACACTTGGTTGTGCTCGTGGAAGGAAGGCACGGAATCGGACGTCAAATGTCACGAGGCCACGTCCGACATAAAAAAACAGAATGTAAGGTAAAGATAAATGCTACGTTTGTTGATGGGATGTTGAAAGTGTTGAGTGTACACAATGAGCACAACCATGGCCTAAGTCCAAAGAAATCAAGGTTCTTTCGCTGTAATAGAGAATTGAGTGAGTCTGTAAAGAGAGTCTTAGATACAAATGATCAGGTGGGGATCTGAATGAATAAGAGTTTTGCCTCTCTTGTGCAAGGAGCGGGTGGGTACGAAAGCTTGTCATTTTTAGAGAAAGACTGTCGTAATTATATTGACAAGGCACGTCACATTCGAGTTGGGAAAGGTGGCGCTGGAGCTCTCTGTGAGTATTTTGCTAGGATGCAATACAAGCATGATGGATTTTTTTATTCTTTGGATTTGGATGATGACGGCAGGTTGAAAAATGTTTTTTGGGCAGACGGACGGAGTAGGATAGCCTACAAATATTTTGGCGATGTCATCACATTCGACACCACATATTTGACAAACAGGTATGTGATGCCTTTTATACCATTTGTGGGTGTAAACCATCATGGCCAATCAATCCTTTTGGGGGCAGGATTGATTTCTAGTAAGGATACTGAAAAATTTATATGGTTGTTTGAGACTTGGTTGAATTGTATAGATGGTAATGCCCCAAAGGCTATTATCACAGACCAAGATAGAGCAATGAAAAATGCCATTGTTGTTGTCTTTCCAAATAGCTGACATAGATTTTTCTTGTAGCACATATTAAAAAAAGTACTTGAGAAGTTGGGTTCCCACAATGCATACAAAACCGGGTTGAAAAGTCATTTGCTCAAGTGTGTGTATGACTCACAGACCATTGAGGAGTTTCAGAAATGTTGGGATGTGTTAATTACAACATACAACTTGCAGGAGAATGTCTGGTTGCAATCATTATATACGGAGCGTACTTATTGGACACTGGTATTCCTTAAAGATTTTTTCAGGGTTGGAATGAGTACAACCCAACGAAGTGAGAGCATGAATGCTTTCTTCGACGGGTATGTTCATGCTAAGATAAACTTAAAAGAGTTTGTAGATCAGTTCGATAATGCATTGAGGAAGAATATGAGAATGAAAATGGGGCAGACCTCCACTCATTCAACTTCACTATCCCACTCGTATCTGTCTCTCCATTCGAGGAGATATTTCAGAAATTGTACACAAACTCTAAATTTAGAGAATTTCAACAAGAAGTAATGAGGATGCTTGGTTGTCTTCCAATTTTTATCAAAAAGATGGTGTAATTGCAATGTACCATGTAGAAGATGAAGTCCGCCTTGATGGTTTCATTAAGGAGGTTACCCATTCTGTGTTCTTTAATGAAGCTGAGTGCGAGGTGAAGTGTTCATGCGGATTGTTTGAGATGAGAGATATATTGTGTAGACATGTATTTGCCACTTTGAAGGATAACCAAGTTCGTTCGCTGCCTAAAAAGTACATATTGGACCGATGGAGGAAAGACAAAAAGAAAATACACCATGATAAGTAGCAGTTATGACGTAGCTAATGCGAGGTCGGACGTGAGTAGATATTCACGTATAATGAAGATATGCGGCGACATCGCAAATAATGCAGCTTCATGTGATGAACATGCTCATAATATGATTGACAAGTTGTATGCAATGAACGAAGTCTATCTCACCGACAAGCCACCAATCCAAAATTGTTCCAATATTGCAGTTCCAATTGTAGATACAACTATAGTTACGAGTTCAAAGAAAGTACTCAGTCCCCTTGTGGTGAGAAGCAAAGGCTGACCACCATCTCTGAGGAGAGCTTCCATAATGGAGAAAGTGTGCAAGGCCAATACGAGAAAGGGTACACAAAAGAGAAAACGTAGACAAGTAATTAATCCTTAACTTTTTGTTATAGATTTTGTTTTGTTGTTTTTTAAATATAACATGGTTTTGTTTTTTATTTGTAGCCACGTGAAGGAGATATTGAAGTTGTTGACACACGAATTTGTTTGGCGAATAATTGGTTGGGACACAAGAGAGTGTTCCCATTCAGGTTTACAAACTCTTCATATTTAAATTATATTTCATTTTTATTTTTATTTGAAAGTAATTGGGCTACTTTCATCTACTTTTTTGGTATTAGTCACGTGGAAACATCCTTAAGATTTTTTACTCTAGTGGAACCCAGTTTGGCGAACCAGTGATTGCGACTCAAGAAAGTGTACTTAATGATTCCATTTTGTTTCATCTCTACTTCATATTGTGGTACTTGATTTTATTTCATCTCTAGTTTATAACTGCTAAACTTTGTGTTATTATCTTCATAGATGCATCTTTGGGTGGATGAAAGTCAGCTGGATAATGAGGGTGAAGCACTGCTAGATCTTGGAGATTTTGGTTTATGATTTTGAGATCTATTGAGTGTATTTTCTCTTTTGGTATTGTGATTGTAAACAATATGTGAGTGAGTGATTGCAATATCTAAATTGTGAGCAAGTGATTGTAAAAAAGATGATAAATTTTTTGTTATATAAGATTTATCAGTTTCTACAAATGAAAGAAGCTTTGTTGTGGTTCTATAAATCAACCTGTGTCCAGTGACATATTCTCATAGTGCACAACGTTTCAAATAGTTCCGTAATACACAACATTCCAAATAGTCCCTAACATATAATGTACAAAGTTCCCATTAAGTGGGGCTTCATCTTGATTGTATGAAGTACATGTTTATTAGTATGGTAATAACCCAATAGACACAAAGTAGTGTGCGTTCAAGCCGAATGTATGCTTGTTGCTTTCCAATTTCAACTTCTTTGTTGTGGACTTTCAAGTTTTCAATTCCCTCTTCACAATTTCTTCCCCTATTTTCTGAAGCACTTCTCCCTTTGCCCAAAGAAGCTTCCAATCCATGATTTAGGCATGCAACCAGTAAAAACAAACACCATGTCAACAAAGCAAGTTAATTTATATAATTGTTGGCCATCCCAACCCCACAAATCATTTGGCTATGAGTTTTAATGGCAAACACATCAGATGCCATTGGTTTATTCTCAAGTGAAATGAACTGTACAAGAAAATGTAAACACATCAGTTCTTTTTCTCTTTGTCACACTGCAAAAAACCAAGTGAAATGAACTGTACAAGAAAATGCAAGTATTAGTTAAAATAATTGGTATAAATTATAAGCTGCAGAAAATAGCAAGCAAGTTGATATCTTCTGACCTTCAATAATAAAGCACTATAATATTTGGACATATCTCATCACCAACTAAAATAATATGCCCTGCCCATTTATGATGAAAGGGAAGGAATTAAATCTGGACTCAGACCAAACCCCAAGTCTCAATTTCCAATATCAACCAAATGGGTCCACCACATAATTGTAAGATTACCAAATGGTCCAGGAAATATTGGCTATAAAACTAGAACTTGGTGACGATGATTACAACATTATAACTTAGTACTTGAATTTATTCTGCATTAGTCTAGAAGATGCCCCTTCTATTATCCTCCATCTGTGTATAATTGGGAAAGTCTGAGTGTGAAGTTGAGATATTCTACATTTCTTTTTTCTCTCATTGTAAAAAAAAAATCATACAGACAAGAGCCCAAAAGAGGCATACATACCTTGTACCTTCTTCACCTTTGCCTTCTTGAGCATATGGATTGAAATTTTTTACAGTATTATCCTGAGCAAATAGAAGAGGAGGATTGAGTAGAAATAATACATATAAAAAACAACTGCAATCAATTTCTTGGTTGTTTAGACTTATTCCGAGTCCTCCAGTGTCATGAACCACAAGCACAGTTCCATATTTCATTGCATACAAATTGATTTAGCCCACAGGGCTCAAACCTTGAGGGCATCAATAGTATGTCATGGCTTATCATTCCAAAACCATAATGAGTTGGTGCCATAATTTCTTGAACGAACATATAAACTATGAAAAAGAAATTTTGAAATACCCTGCAATTATCTTATGAGAAATTGGGACATTAAATCCAACCCAATCTCCAAAACAAACAAAATCCAACCCAGAGCCAAGCAATTGCTACCCAAAAAAAATCCACATAAAAAAAAACTGCAATCAATTGCTCTCATCCAATATTCAAACATCGGATCCCTAGAGCCAAGCATAATCTCAAGCATATAGAAAGCATGAGCAATGTAAAGGGAGCATGACTTCAACGTGGAGCCAAATTATTTGAAAATCTTCACAAAAGATTCACTTACAAATTGTACATCGTCTTCAATTATTTCTAAAATAGCCGACCGGATCAAGTCAATGCCTTTCTGGTAGTCCAATCTCCCGATAAACCCAATCTACAAAGTTCAATTCCAACAAATAAGAGGGATAATAGAAGTTATGCTATGAAGACTAAGTCTAAGCAGACATTTTTCAGGGTTATGTGAAAGATTGATTAGAAAATAGCTAACAATTAAATAAGAACAAACGTAATCAACCTCTGTCTGTGTGTGTGTGTGTGTGAGAGAGAGACAAAGAGTACCTTTGAGGGATCAAGATGGCTCTCGGGTCGCGACACGGAGGAGGGAGGGAGATGGCTCTCGGGCTCTAAACCCATCTTGGCTCTTACTACACTTCAGAGATGGAGGACAGTGAGAATGAAGAACCGATGGAGGAGAGTGAGATGATTTGAATGGAGGAGGGAGATGGAGAAGGGAAGCTGAATAAATAGTTCGTGCAAAAGGCATCGTTTTATTTTCCACGTAGACGTTCATGCGCGATTCTTGCGCAAAGTCACTTACGGATATCATTTTCCATATTTTGTACATGTGAAAAAGGACATCAATCATTTTTCAAACTTTTAAAAATTTTCAAATGTTTTCAAACATATCATGCCTATGTGAAAAGGAAAATTCATTTTTCAAAATTTCAAATATATCATGCACCAGTATAAAAGAACATCAATCGTTTTTCAAATTGTTAAACTTTCAAAAATATCATGTACATGTGAAAAAGGGATATCATTCATTTTTTAAGATTTTGAAATTTCAGACATTTCATGCACATGTGAAAAGGAAATGCAAATTATTTTTCTTGAGTTCTTAAAAGATATTTTTGAGCCTTAACAAGTTTTTCAAATTAGTAAAATGTGTACAAAAAGATCACATTCTTAGAGTTTTATTGGCAAACTTGTTTATTTCTTATGCATGCTTGATTTGTTGATTTTCTCATCTTTAGCTCTTCATGATGTGATCAACTCGAGACTCTTTTATGCTTGAACTTTCTTGTTATCATCAAAATTCATAATCAGCTATAGGCTAAGAATAGGTACATCTAGCACATAAGTACTTCATACATGAATTTCTTCACTTATGCATGAACTTCATCAACTAATTAGCAAGTTTATGAATTTACCCTTGACATTCATGGAAAATACCAAGTTTATTTTACTCACCATCGTCATCGTCATCTCCTAATTGTGACAATACTAATCTCAAGTCCTAATAGTATCATGTACGTATGACTAGGAGAGAACCCACTGGAGATTAGAAACAAAATGGATTTTTAATTAATCAAGAGACTTGATATGTATTGATTCTAGATCTATTGATTTTAATATTTCTTATTTGAATGGATTTTAGAAATTAAATGGATTGAAATTTATTCCAACTATATGCTAGAATAAGTTGAAATTTCTAAATATTTGAAGTGATTGAAATCTTGGTTGGCAGTATAATTGGATTTTAAAAGCTCAAATCCATATTCTCCCCTCTAAATCTATCTATCCAAACATGTCGTAAGATTATTTAAAAAAAAACCTATAAATCACAAATCTTAGATCAAGTAAAAAGATTTTGTAAATCTTGAGCCAATGCTACGTCCATTTCATTTAAAATTGACTAATATTTCAAGGGATGGTTAATCCAGAACGTAGAACAAGAAGGTCTGATTTTGGAAAAAAACCATCAACCTAAAAATATAAAAGTACAAGAAATATTACGAGAATCCATTGAGATAGGTATGCTACAAGTGCTTATTTGCTCGGATTGTTCATCACTATTTGCAATAGATCGTGCTCTACAAAGACTGAGTATATAGATCATTGTACTCATCAATATAAAGTAGAAAAAAATAATTAAATATACTAATTAAAAGAAGTCAAAAGCATGTAATAATCTAAAACGGCAATCTAAAGCGAGTAAGAATGAATCAAGATGAATATGTATGCAGTACGCCACGCTAATATTGTTGGGCAATTGCCACGGGCAAGCTCAGAAATTTTTACTGTCCTATTCCACCCATGTAAATGTACAAAATAACTGAGCAAAAAAGTCTCAAAAAACAAGAAACATTCTAAGAACCCATATGGCAAAGAAATAAAAGCATACCAAAAAAGAGAAGGAACCAACCACGTAATATTTTAGCAAGACAACGTATGACAAATCCTGCATAACAGTTTCTCATTCAAACAATCATAAATGTGGCAAAGGTACTGATTCCTCTTAATCTGATATGGGTATGAAAATCCTTGGATTCTAAACATAAATAGGTTTGATGATACCTAGTATTTGTAAATTACATCATTGGGCTCCTTATTTTAAAGCTCTCGTTGAACACCTTCTATGGTTTTCTACGATAGGAGTAATGGAAGTGAAGAAGTATAGAGGGAATAACATATTAAAGAATAGATAGAAATATAATTGTAATCATATACGTATGAGTGGTTCGAGGCAACTCATTTCTTCCCATTCTTCTTACAAGTTCACAACAAGTTTCAGAATGATTCCCCCTTTCCCTGTCCAAGGTTTAGAACCTGTGTGACCCCCACTCTAATTGATTCAAGTTGAAAATACTAAAATAACCCTTACACTAGGCCTGCAACCCGATCTGTTACAGTCGGGTCCGCACTCGACCTGACTAGACTTGTTTAAAGCGCCGACCCGACCCAATCCGACCCGAAGAAAATTAAATCGGGTCGAACCCATATGACCTGGCCTTTAAAAACGTCGTTTACTCTTCCTTTTAGAAACAACTTGTTCACAGAAAAAAGCTCATCCTTTTTTGCTTCTTTTCTCTTCCCTACATAGCAAACTCAAAAAACCCAGAAAGCACACGGCCCATAACCATCCAAGAACCAAAGAAAAAAAAATTAATTATAATAATCAAAGAGCTAGCTACCGACAGAGGGAGAGAGAAATGGTGAAATCAAAGAACCACATGGCCCACAAGAATGGCATCAGGAAATCCAAAAAGCACATGCACACTTCCACGAAAGGGATGGATCCGAAGTTTTTGAGAAATCAGAGGTACGCAACAAAGCACAACAATACGAATTGGTTCTGCAACCGAGGAAGAGTAAATCAATGAGGGTTGAGATTCTCTTGTTTAGATATTGTTGAAAACTTGAAATGGTTTTCAGATTTTAATGTGTTGAAGTTTTTTTTTACCTTTTCAATTAAAAAAAAAATAGCAAACTCAAAAAAGCATTTTTTGTGAATTTCTTCTCTGCATAGCAAACCCAAATTTTTTTTTCACTAATACTTTCTTCCAGCTTCTTAGTGGTTCTCTTTGCTTTATTTCCATCTTCTTCAATCTTCATATCGGACAGATGGGTCGACACATAAGCATGTTGCATCACCTCATATGCACTCCATTGCCATTTCCAGTGCCAAGAGCGCTCTCTCTTCCTCAACCTGTTGCCTCCCCGATTCTTCTGCTTAAACATTTCAATCCCCGATGTTCCATCATGCCAGAGCTGGAGGTGTTGCAGTTGTGGGAGAACAACTTTACTGAGCACATTGCTCAGGGTCGGCTCTGGCTAGGGTATGAGAACAAAGTATACTTTTATACTTGAAAAGCTCGGACAGGTTGACACCCAAAATAAGAACTCGCCATTTTCCGGGTTGGAGACCCGCTCGAATTATAACCCGATAAAAGTCGAGTTGGGTCGTGTGAGTCTCATCGGATCTGACGGGTGATCGAGTCACATGCACAGTCCTACCTTACACTTACTATACCTCACTGTCAAAACACAGTGTTTAACACAAATGAAAACTAAATCATTTAATCATAAAAGTAAAGCTATGCCATTTAAGGCTTACAAATGTGACGTCGTTCAAGGCTTAACTAAGCTGCACCGTTTGACTACTGATAAGGTTTCCCAACACTCCCGAATCCCATATTTGCTTCTTTCTTTCCCTTCTTTCTCTTCGTCTTCCCCTGAACCCAAAATCCCATCTTTATTTCTTCTTCTCATGATCCCCTTTCATGAGGCCCCATGAAAATCTCCCCCTCTAAGAAGTCCTTGCCCACAAGGTGTGGGTATAAAGTCCTAAGCTTCCACAAAATTTCTCAACTATTATCTTCTGGACAAGCTTCTACCCATTTGATTAAAAATTCTGTCACTGGTTGGTGGCCTTGCTGTCTAAGGCAGCACTCCAACACTACTTCTGGTTCTGGTAGAGCCTCTTTCAAGTTATTAGTGGGTCGTATGGTGGGGAGTGGATGGATCTGATCCCTCAGCTTCTTCTTTAAGCACGGCACATGAAATACCGGGTGGATCTTGGAAGTGGAAGGGAGATCGAGGCGGTAGGCCACATATTCGAATCTTTGGGTCACTTTGAAAGGTTTATAAAAGAGCAGAGCGAGCTTCAAGTTATGGCGCATGACCACTATCTTCTGGCAGTACGACTAGAGACGAAGGTAAACACAGTCTTTTTCCTTAAATTCTCACTCAGTTCTTTTCTTGTCTACATAAATCTTCATTCTGTTCTGTGCTGGTTCGAGATTGTTCTTTAGAAGATCAATAGTTAATTCACAATTTCATTGGCTGAGGTTCTAGGAACATAGGTTGGTAATTTTGGGGGTGGATACCCGTATTGTGCCTCGAAAGGTGTCAACTTTATAGAACTGTGGTAGGTGTTATTGTACCATCACTCCACTAGTGGTAACCATTGACTCCATGCCTTAGGTTTATTACTTGCATAGCACCTTAGGTATCCCTCTAGACTTTTATTAAAGGCCTCTATTTGTCCATCACTTTGTGGATGATAGACAGAGCTGAAGTTAAGGGTACTTCCTTATAGGGTAAACAAACTCTTCCAGAATGTGCTCAATAACACTGGATCCCTATCTGACCCTAGATTTAGGGAATCTGTGTAGTTTGAACATAAAGACCATAAACAACTGGGCCACATCTTGGGCTGTTTAGGAATGAGATAGTGCCATAAAATGACCATTTTTTCTAAATCATTCCACAACCACATAGATGATAGTGGACCCCTTAGAGTTTGGCAGTCACTCTATAAAGCCCATAGAAATATCAGTCCAGGCTTGCTGAGGTATAGTGAGTGGCTGTAATAGCCTAACTGGAGGGAGGGTTTCATACTTAATGGCTTGACATACGTCACATTCCTTTACCCACTTCTTGATGTCCTTCTTCATGCCTATCCAATAAAAATCCCTCTTTGCCCTTTGATAAGTTTTAAGGTAGCCTGAGTGACCAACTATGGGATCTGTATGTATGTATTGAAGGATTTTTTTCTTAAAGGAGGCGACAGGCACCACCATGAGTCTCCCTTTCTTCAAAATAAAACCTTGTTGTAAATTGACTCCCTTAGGAACCTCCTGCTTGTCCCTGAGCATTACAAGTAGATCTGTGAACTCAATAGAAAGTTAGTAACTTTGCTTCAGTTCCTCAATCCAATCTAGGGTAGGAAAAGTGATATGATCCTGCACCCCTTGTGTATTTTCCTCATCATCTTCCTTTCTAGATAGAGCATTGACCACCTTATTTTCCTTGCCCCTCTTGTACTCTATTTTAAACTCATACACCATCAATTTTGTAAGACATTTTTGTTGTGCTTCATTTCCCATCCTTTGTTCTAGTAAAAACTTTAAAACTTGCTGATCTGTTTTAATTACAAACAACTGTCCCAAGAGGTAAGGGTACCATTTCTGTATAGCTATTATCAAGACCAGCAATTCCCTCTCATAGGTGGAGAGGAGTAGGGCTTTCCTCTTCAACATCTTGCTAAAAAATGTTATGCGTTGCCCTGATAGCATTATGACAGATCCAATCCCTTTCCTACTAGCATCACACTCTATAGTAAATGGGTATAAAACAACCTAGAAGTTTAAGTACATTGGGCTGAGTAACAGCCTCCTTTAGTTTGATAAAGGCTTGATTAGTTTCTACGGTCCAAAAGAATGCATTTTTCCTAAGGAGATAGGTTAAGGGTGCTGTCAACATTCCATAATTTTTAATAAATTTCCTGTAATAGTCTATCAATCCTAAGAACCCTCTCAAGGCTTTTGGGTTCTTGGGAGTTGGCCATTCTAGCAAGGAATTGATCTTAGTAGGATCTGGCTTCACCCCTTGATCAGAAATGATATGTTCGAGGTAGTCTACTTCCTTCACCCCGAACTTACACTTAGACAGCTTTGCATAAAGTTTGTGATGCTACAATAACTTCAACACCTATCGAAGGTGGTCTAAGTGTTCAACCCAGCTCCTATTGTAAACTAGTATATCATAAATAAAATCAAAACAAATATTTTCAATAGTGGCCTAAACACAACATTCATTAGCCCTTGAAAAGTGGAAGGGGCATTATTGAGCCCAAAATGTATCACTAAGAACTCATAGTGTCCCTCTTGAGTTCTAAAAGTAGTCTTAGATATGTCCTCCGATACCACCCTAATCTGATGGCATCTGGATCTAAGATCCAATTTAGAAAACACCACTGCCCCACATAGCTAATCCAATAACTTATCTATCACTGGAATCAGAAATTTGTCTTTCACCATTTCTTGATTAAGTGCTCAATAATCAACACATAATCTCCAACTCCCTCTACCTTATGCACTAACAGCACAAGGGATGAAAAAGGGCTAGAACCGGGCCTCACTACCCCAGTTTTGAGTATGTCTGCCACTATTTTTTCGATCCCATATATTTGTTAGTAGGGATACCCATAAGGTCTAGTGGAAATGGGCTGGGTACCCTCTTTTAATACTATCGTGTGATCATAGCTCCTTTGCAGAAGTAGCCCCTTAGGTTCTTCAGAAACACCCTTGAAGATGTTCAATAACTTCTCAATGTCTGCATTGTTAACAACACCCTGTTTGTCCATTTCTCCTGGAATTATCTGTAAGAATAACCCTTTCCCTTTTGCTATCAAGGCCAACATAGCCTTGCTACTGTCTTCAAAGTTAGAGGCTTAAGGCCCTGTTTGGATTGAGAGATGAGATGAGTTGAGTTGAAATGATTTGTAAATAGTAGTGAGATTTGTGAGTTGAAATTTATTAATAGTAGTGAATAGTAGTGAGATGAGTTGAGATCTCTCAATCCAAACCAGCTCTAAGTCTGAGTCCTTTAATATCTAATTTATGTTTTCCCCTACTAAACTCCATTAACAGTTTGGAAAAGTCCCAAATAATGGGGCCCAAGGTTTCCAACCAATTAACCCCCAATACTAAATCACATCCTCCCAGCTTAAGAATATAGAGAGAATGGGAGAGCTGGTTCTTTGTGCCACAGATGGATCTAGGAAGCTATGTGCGCTACCCAAGTCCACCAAAATGACCACCTACTCTCCACCAATCTGTTCCACCAACCTCTTCGTATTAAGGCTAGAAGTTCTAGCTATAACATTGAGAGAAATTTCGGGTTCCACTTCACCAGATCCCACCACTACTCCTTCCTCATTATATTGGATTTCATCATTAATTTCAAACATTCTCATCCCTTGATTCACATCCCTGCAGTAAGTAAATCTTGGGGGATTTGCATGTGTGTTGGGTTCCACTTCTCATCACAATGGTAGCAGAGGCATTGTCTTCTTTATTTTTCATCCATTTGGTTTAAAGATATTTTTCTTGCAGGTACAAATGGCTTATTCCACTTATTTCTCCCTTCATTGGAAAGACCCCCCTCCCCCCCCGGTGGTATCGAGTTGCCAACCGCAAGTAAATTCCCCTTGTCTCCCCCTGCCTTGAAGCTTTTCTTGGTGCTGACTAGGTATTCTTCCTGAATTTTGGCTAATCTGAAGTCTGCATTCAAACTCACTAGGTTTAACATTCGCATTGGCAAGCATATTTCATCTTTCAACTTGCTGAGGAAACAATTGAGTTTGTGCACATAAGAAAGTCCCTTCAATTTGTTTGAGAGAGTCAAATTGTGCCTTATAAACCTCTATTGTGGTAGTT
Organism: Juglans microcarpa x Juglans regia; assembly: GCF_004785595.1. Classification (NCBI taxonomy): domain Eukaryota; kingdom Viridiplantae; phylum Streptophyta; class Magnoliopsida; order Fagales; family Juglandaceae; genus Juglans; species Juglans microcarpa x Juglans regia. The sequence continues at coordinate 23,326,996 of NC_054604.1, forward strand.
TGCTTCAACCTTGTTAAGAGTTTCCATGGGATCGTTGTAAGCAGTAGGCCAAATGTAACTTGCAAAGCTCGGGTGAAGGTCTCCCACTTGTCAAAATCGCTACTGTCCCATGCATCCTGATGTCAGATAAGTGCTTCTCCTCGCATATGGTAGGATGTTATTAATAAACGATGTGTTGGTTGAGTCTAATGAAATTCAAAGTACTGGATTGCTAGCGGGTATCTCCTACAAAATAAGGAAAATCTAACTTAGCCTCCATTGTGACTATTCTTCTAGGGTCTATACCTCAAGATGTCATTCTGGAAAAGCTTCCCTGGTAGCTCATTTGCATTTGATTTTCAAACAAGGTGCGCATCGTGTCTGCCAGTTGCTCCATGTGGTCTTTGAGATCCTGAATAGTCCCTTGCTATGCCCCCAGTTGTCGGTGCATGTTTTCTTACCAATGTTTGGGTCTAGTGCCTTCAGCCATCTGGATCATTGGCTCTTGGTTACCACTTGTTAAAGCTCTCATTGAACTCTTTCTATGCTACTCTCCAATCAAAGTAATGGCAGTGAAGAAGTATGGAGGAAACTGGGGATTAAAGAACAGATAGAAATAATATTGTAATTTATATATGTATGGGTGATTCGAGGCAACCCAATTCCTCCATTTTGTCTTACAAGTTCATAACATATTTCAGAATGATTCCCCCTTTGCCTGCCCTGGGTTTAGTACCCGTGTGATTATCTCTCTAATTGATTCAAGATGAAAATACTAAAATAACCCCTTACACTTACTGTACTCAATGTCAAAATGCAATGTTTAACACAAATGAAAACTACATCGTTTAATCATAAAAGTAAAGCTGCGCCATTCAAGGCTTAACTAAGCTGCACCGTTTTGACTACTAATAAGGTTTCCCAACGCTCCTGAATCCCGTATTTGCTTCTTTCTTTCCCTCCTCTATCTTCATCTTCCCATAACCCAAAATCCCATGTTTATTTCTTCTTCTCCGGATCCCCTTTCATGAGGCCCTGTAAAACTTATATATCCAAAAGCACCTCGTTCAATGTTTGCAGGAAGTGGTTTTTATATTTGTTTGGATGGAGTTGGAGATGAACTCTGGTCGGTTAGTGATGTACCAAAAAACTAGAGAGAGAGAGAGAGAGAGAGAGGCCACAAGTGTTTGACAGATATAATTTTAATACAAAGTATTATATGAAAATGGAGCAATCAGTGAAAACTGAACAATGAAATCTATTCTCTATCTCCTTCTTTACACAAGCACCTCTTAATGATCACTCAAAAATAAAAAAATAAAAAAATTCTGCACCCAATGCCGCTATGAATACTATTAATTACAATGGACAAAACTGAAAACTATACTCTGATGCCTTCCTACATACGACTATCAATATATTCACAAAGCAAAGTAGATGTAACTTCCCCGAAGCAGAGGATCCCTGACCTTCAGCATTTGAGAGAGGGGCTGAGATTGATACTCACAATGCAATAACTCTTTTTCATTAGTCATGAACTCGGCTCGTAAGCCCAAAAAGCATCCGGATCTGGACAAAACAGTGACAAATCTTCGATTTCTAGATTTGCAATGTGCCAGTTGACAAAACGAGCTTGTATTGACTTGAACAGCACAAGGATGGTTGGCAAAAGCCACCATTTATCATCGTCCCTATAAGCAAATACAGAAGCCAGTTGACAAAACGAGCATTTAAGACATTTGACCAAAGAGGGAAAAAGGTACTAGGATAAAACAAACCCAAGAAAGGAAGCTAAACTGCCTAAGCACATAGGCCATTCATTTAAGACCATTCAATGTAAGCCAGAGCTTACATTGAGGCTGCTTGATCCACGTGAGATACAAGCTGGCAAGTTAAAGATTTCCTTGGAGCGTAAGACCAATGCTATGGGGGCGAACAGTTCATTCTTAGTAAAAGGAGTTTTATTAAGTTTTTACTCCTCATACTTGGAAAGAAAACAGGTTGAGATTCTGTTGATAATATAAGTCGCTGGAAAGCTATTTCTGCCTGGGGCACTATCCTAAATACTGATTGTGATTTTTAGCAAGAAATTTAAGCTATCTGCTAAAAAAGTTGTTATATGAATGGATTTTTTTTTTTTTTTTTTTTTTTTTAAAGTTGAATGGCTCACCTTCTAGTGTTCCTAGCACTTGTCTTGTCAGGCGGCTGGAAAGAGGAAAATCCATAATGGAATATGCCACAGATAAAAGCCACAACCTGCAGAAAAAGAACTAATCACATTAGACTAGCAAAAGATTTTTTTATAGGCACATTACCCTAGTAGCAAAGATACTTGATACGACCAGATGAATATCGATCATCAAACATGAGCCTTTTGAAACATGTCTAGAACCCTACGTAGTTGCCTATAGGTTGAGTGCCGAATTCTTTTACATGCATCAGATGCTTTGAGCACAAGTTCTCATTTTTGCTGCAGCCCAGTCCTTCCAGAATGGAAATACTATAAACTGTTAAAAAGTCCGAGAGTAACAAGTAGAAGTTACGGAAAATCGAGTTTTCTACACAGCATAGTTTTTGTTCTATAAATCAGCTTGTAGGTTTAGTACAACAAATTTCCACCGAACTTTACTTTTTAATAAGATAATGATTTCATAGATATTAAAAAAGATTTTTTCCGTCATACGTAGGAAGAATACAAGAAATCCACCAAACCATAGAAAGGAAACAGTGCTAGGAAATCTAGAGAAGTAGAAACAGAGGGTGTTATGAAAGGAAATCTACACAGATTTTGGACCACTGTCCAATGAAAGAGGGTATTTTGAAAGGATGTCTTGAACTCCCAACAACTTTTCACAATCTTCAAAGTTGTGCTCATTTCTGTCTCTCCAGACAAACCACAATCATCTTACACAGTAGCGTGCATGGGTGGAGACAAAACTACCGTTTCCAACATGTTAATAGATCCACATTTCATAAAGTGCTGCCAACTTCAAAATACAAGAAAAAGCGATCCATTGTTTCCCCATGCTTCTTGCACATATAGAACTGATATGTCACCATAAGTTTGCTGATTCCTCACGTTATCTAGTGTAAGAATCTTCCCCAAGGCAGCTGTTTAAGTGAAGCAAATCACTCTAGGAGGGTCATTACTCCAAATAAGTTTCCAAGGAAAGGATTTCTATCCTAGACACACAGCATTGCAAAAGACTATACTTTGAATGCTCCTTTCCTAGATGGACTCCAGACCATTTTATCTTCGCCATTATGTCCCCCTTGACATGAATACAACAGGTCAAAAAACGATGTGAAGAGATCCACCTCCTAGTCATTAGGCTCCCTAACAAAATTGACACACCAATGGCTAGAATCAGGCAAGAGATTATAATGATCTGGCACATAAACATCTGTTGAGTGGAAGGTTCTGAATAACCCAGTAAAAGTGTTTTTCAATGATTGGTCACCATCATGGCAAAATAGAATTTTGGACTCGTTACCCACAACAAATCTAATAAAGCCCGAAAAGTCCCCCTACCAAAAAGAGCTCGATCAAAGAGAATTATATCTCATCCCTAACCCACCTTCAATCGGCAAATATACCTTGGTCCACTTCACAAGATGGGGATGATGTTCCACCCTCGTAACCCCCAGCCCAACATAGGAAATTGCGTTGCAGCTTCTCCAATGGATTGGCTACTCCCACCAGTAGTGGGAAGGTACATGTAATAAGTGGGTGAGGTGGATGATGTGCTCTGGATCAAAGAGTTGCTACCGCCTGTAGACATATATAACATCCCAAACAGCTTTGCTTTGAAGGGAGCTCCTAATGGAAGACCAAGATAAGTCATGGGTGAGGTAGAATTATCTTTTTCTAAGCATATGAGAGGCATATATTTTTAGTGTTCTTCTATACTAAGGCCCCGTTTCAAGCCACACACCGCCTACATGGCATCATCAAGTCAGAATTTTGTTTTTAATTTGAAAAATGCTGGATCTATTTGGAAAACCAATTCCTATCCCATTAATGAGCCCTAAATCCTGACACCCACAATCTCCTTAACCTAATCTCTGCCACATTCCAAAATCCAATCCCAACCTCCCCAAATCTCCCAAACCTAAACTCAACTCCACCTCAAAGTCCAACCTGCATCCTTCTGTCAACTTGCCAAATCAACTTTGCTGCTCCATTTTTATCAGGTACTCCAACTCAAGGGTTGTTTTAACTGAATGGAGAGTACTAATTTAGGTTAGGACAATGTACAAGAACAAGCCCAAAGAGATTCAAGGAGAGTATTTGGCCCAAACACTCATACATTAAGAATCTAGGGCTCCTTTGATCTTCCTAGTTAATATGAGATTTGAATCGCAGAGCTTCAAAAGAGAGTTTGAGTGTGAATCCCTGAGCTTCAGAAGCGAGTGTGAGTTTCCCCGGGGGGGGGAGAGAACATGGGCTTGAGGGGGAGGAAGCAAGCCAGATTTTTTTTAAATCTCTAACGTGGCCGTCCATATCATGGGTGTGGTGTGTCCAGTTACAAGGGGTCTGAGAATAAAATTTTTCATTTTTTAATGGAATTGATATTGTTTGTCCACCGTGAACATATTCTCATTTAACATAAAAAAAAACATTTCTCTATATTAATCTAACGCCATTAATCCTATTAGAAAGACATGTACCTTTCATATGCTCAAAGAACACGTGGAAATTTAATACAGTATTCCTCTAACCCAGTTTGGAGGAAATTCTTAAAAAGAACTAACAGTAAAATTTTTTAAGGATCTTGAAGCTTTATTTACGCATCCATTTTGAACTCTTGAACTCTCTCCATATGGTACACTGTTTAATCTGAGAGTATTGGTCTGTGAATAGATTGTTATATTACTTACCATCTACCATTATGCAATTACAGTAAGAAGCATGAGTAGGTCATATCACAAACTAAATGGCATGGGATGCATTTTAAGTTGTAAATATGTAGATTTAGGCAATCTTAAACGTTAGTTACTTCCATAAAATAATATTGTAGGAAAAGATGAAATAATTTTCATACAGGTAGTTTCCTTAAGGATGCAATAATCCTATGAATATCATCATAATGGCATCTAATATGGCTTGTGGCTTGAGGTCCATATTTGTCCAACTTTCTTAAGTGCTTCTAACCAGCACTTACAAAAGAAGAAAAGGAAAAGGTAACTGGTAAGTTTCTTGTGAATTGTACTGCAAACTTGGTATAACTTACAATATTCGATAGAGATGTAGCATTCCACAATGCATAGATACGAGCAAGCGAAACTCTTCTAGGTTCTTTGCTGAACAAGGCATTCAAGCCAGCTGGAAAGGGAGAAAGTAGGGATAGGGAAGAATGAGCAGCACGGCAAGGAAAGCCCCAAGAGAAATCCAATAGAATTGAAGCAACATAAGTAGAGTGACAGAAAGATCTGCCAAAATCATGATAGTGATCAGCAGCTGCAGGCTGTCCTGGAATGCAGAAATTAAAGTATTAGATAATGAACAATAAAATAATTACTCACCAAACAGTTAAGGCGATATATGTATCATCATTAGAGTACCTCACGACCAACAGGTCTTGAATTGTGCAGTAAGAGATGAAGGGGAAAGGCAAAGTCCCTTTTATAATCGAGAAATTTCAATGTAGTATCATTTACAAGTCCTCCATTAATTCCCCCAGTGACTGTTTTGAGAGATAATGCATGGCTTGTACATGCCCAAGTTTGCTGCTTAAGACTTTTTCTTGGGCATGCAACCTTTTGCCTGAAATATTAACCAATAAATGACCAAACAAGTCAACTATAGATTCGTTTTGACTAACAACGATATGAACAAGACTAAATAATCAGCAACTAAGTCCTATGATAATCGCCATCACATTCTCTAGGGTCTAGAAGGAGAGCTAAATTTATACATATCCTAACTGCATAAGATAATAATTACGTTAAAAGTCTGATTATCATTTACCCAAGCCACATGTTCCAGTTAAAGGCCTATGTCTAAGGATACTATTGCTGTACACCAATGGAAGTGCCCTATTCCGACATGCAAGGGTGGACCAACTAGATCCTGAACCATTCTGCAAAATCTTGTGCTACGCAGGTAACTAGTGATGAAACTAGTATCCAAATCATGACAATTAGACTAATTTATAGCATTATCCAGACAACACTTGTTAATAATTTTGCTTTGCAGAGTGCAGCTCATTTCATGTCTTCTTTTCTTTCTCTTTTTTCCTCATTTGTCCATCAGAATGACAGATCATATTTATCAGCTTTTCCATCCTCAGGAAAAAAAAAAATTAAATTGTTTCAAAGGTACGGTACACAATTATTAAGATCCTCTAGAATTTTTTTGGGTATTTTACCAAATGGATTAAGAGGAAATCCTAATATTTTCCTTTCAAACTAAATTTTTGGGATTTACAAAATCAATATTTATCATTTTCAAATATGTTAAATATGGTAAGTACTAAGATGATAAATGTTAGGTTGACATAAGTAATGGATGCTAATGTGTTAAAATCTGTCCTTTGATTTGAGAGCAATGGTTGGGATGTAAGAGTCCTACGTGGTAGAATACCATATGTATAAGCGATCCTTATCCGGCTACATGCATGGCATGGTACAGAAGGTTGAAGTACACTTCATCCGGGAAAGAAGATTGACGGCTTATGCCATATGGCACTATAAAATTTAAATCTACATCCATCTAACATATGGCACTATAAAATTTAAATAGAAGATTAACTGCTTATGTCATATTAGTCATGAAATGAATAGAATTGGCACTGCAGGATTTGTAAGAAATAGAAAACACTGTGGCTCAGCAATTTTGCAGGCACAACTATTTAAATTCACCTTGGAGATTCATCAGCACTTCTGCCCAACAAATCCGGTGGGTGCAAATTGTGGATAGAATAATCACCGACAGCTACCAAAACACCCAGCTGATAGTAACCCGAAGCTGTTGCTTGGAACCATCCCAGCTCAATTTTAACCCCATGGAAGTCCAGTTGTGAGTTTGCATGACTATTTATCCAGTTAATAACCGGAATAAGTGCAGAGCGGATGGATCCATGCCTCACTGTCCTTAACTGAGCATTCAAACCAGCCACCAAACGAGTCCAAACAGTTGCTGGGACATGCTGTTTAAAAAAGTACATTTGTCTTTGTATTTAGAGCTACCAACATAATTACAAAAGAAGTGTTTTGAAGCTACATTAAAAGATCATAAACAACCAAGAGACCTGGCCAAGAAGATTTGTCAACAATGTATCACTGTGAAGATTGTAAGGTGACATATAGCTTCCACCACCACCAAAAATTATACACATAGGGAATCTCTTCTGTATAATTGATACCATGTCCAAACGCTTCTCATCGCCACCAAGAAAAAATCAATATATGCCACCATCAAGTCTGGTGTTGCCCCAACCTGTATCAATGTCCATGCTTAAAAAGACATGATAAAGTAAATGAACTGGTAGAACATTCAAATCTGAAAGGAAATGAATGCTTTTAAGGGATTTCTAAATGCTATTTTCTTAATAAAGCAGCGAGTAGTAGTAGAAATGCCCGCATCTCATTTCTGACAGTCCAGGTCAGAGGGATGGAGATAACTTGCTAAAAATCATTCAAGGAAGAAACTCCCAGCATTTCAACGCCAAAACTCAATACACTACGTGTACCAGCAGAGCTTACAGACAGAAATGAGGTTATGAGCCGGGGTTGTGAACACTAACATACCAGTAGTATTGTTGTAGTTCTTAGTTCAAATCAGATCTCCTGATATGATTTTGGAATATCCGAGTGAAGCATATTATGCAAAAAAATGGCTCTACATGAAAAGTCAAACCTTCATCCCCTTGTACAGAGCTCGGGATCTGCATGAGCGCAGACACGAGTGGTCATATTCAGACTTGACGTATTCCTGAAGGCGATGAATTTTATTTCTCCTTCGCCACTGCTTCCAAGACCAGGCGCAAGGATATGCAAGAATTGAAAGTATGATGTGAACTGACCCTTCCCACCAATCAAATGCAGCAACAGAGTTAATCTCATCAATAAATCTGTTAAAAGCATCTTCATACCTGCAGGCCAAGAAGAGTTGCACATGATACATAAATTTGTGCGACATGAGATGTAAAAAGTTGGTGCAGATTTACAAGTGCAAATGTAATCTTATGGGCGTTATATTTCGTATGGATGTTCACTAAAATGCTGTCACTAAGAAGTGTATATCAGGATGAAAACTAGTCCAATACGGTAATGCATAAAGAAAATAGTTTCTTTTGGTCAGTCAATATCACCAGAATAACAGTTCGACTCATATAGTAAGTACCAAGAAGTTGGAGATTATCAGGAATAAAGATTCTGAAAAAATCACAATATGAAATTAAAAGTAGATTAGGCCATCATAATCCCTTAGAAGTTGAGAGGTTGTCTTACACAATTTCTATAATTGCATTGGGAGGAGAGTAAGGAAGATGCCATGGTTCTCTAAAAGTATTGGGACCCATGAAATACATTCTGTGAACATGGCTTTGAGTTTCCTCGGCTCTGGTTCCCCGCACCTAGGTTTAAGTGGTATATGATCAGGGTCATAAAATACATAAGCTGAAACAAAGGAAAGCTTTTTCCTCTCCGATAAAAATGAAGGAATGCTTGTTATAATCACCAATGTACCTCTGATAAAGAAAGAAGGTACGGAAAATGGCTATGACTCTGGTGTTCAATTGTATTTTCCCGATGATAAGTTCTTGATCCAACCACTTTTATTCTCAAAGTATTTAAGAGAAAAGCTAGAAGGACCAATATGCATGACAACGCAAGTGCAAAAGGCCAAAGCCCCCCAAAAGTATATATGAGCTCCTCAAAAGGCGTGTAGCAACTTGGCATCCTATATTTGTCGGAAAGGCATTTATAGGGACAAGATGGCTGACTAACTCCTCCTGAAGAAAGTGAACCCACAAGTGAGATATAAGCTCAAAGAAAAATAAGAGACAGAGAGTTTAGAGTCAAATCATACATATAAATATTACCTCGCACGTATATGAAATTAGCACGATTGGGAAGAAGTTCAATAGAACACGGCGTGCAAAGATGTTCATCAGAGCCCTCAACATCTTTGTAAGTTCCAATAGGGCATTCCTATATGACATTGCATTATCCAAAATTCGTTTAACATACCAAGACTAGCTCACAATGTTCAAATGCATAATAACAATAATAAACATGATGCACACTCAAAGGCCATATTGAAACATCATATAAGGAGTAAGAAGTGAACATTTATAATTACCCAATGACACTAACAAATGGGAATGGATGTCTTACATGCACATCTGTATCCAAAAAAATCCAAGTGTTTTCAAGTATTTGAAACAGACAAGTTCATTACATAGTAACTGCCATTTGGTATTAAACATAAGTAGCAGCCCGCATTCTAGGAATCTTTTAAGAACCTACAACAAAACTAAGAAACAGGCATCGGATGTAAACAATGGTATTTTTACAGAAAAAAATGAACCCTAGGTGCATGATTCTGTCAATAAGGCTGCAACTAAGTTTGAGTTTGCAGTGGGGTCAACTCAATGGATTTTTTTGAACACGAGGAATTCTCCAAAATGGTGCACAGCATTTTGGACTGCTAAGACACATTATGTAGTAGTAAACACTGTAGTGCAGATTACATTTGTGGCGACAAGAGTTAGGGGTATAAATCAAGATATACCATCATTGCGTGTTATCATGTGACATGGAAGAGTAAGAATCAAAATGCTGCAGAAACACAAGGTCAAGGTAAAGTAGGCTATGGTGATAGTGATTCACCACAAAACCATCCTTAAAACTTGTGATCCAAGACAACTCCGACATGAGTCTTTCAATGATTGACCCCCACACAACACATCATGCCAAAAGTAGATCTTGGACCCATCACCCACCACAAATTTAGTAAGATGAAAAAAAACTCCCCCAGCTCCTTCTAACTTCTAAAGCTCAACCCTGAAAGACCCATTTATTTCAAGAGCACACCAACCGCCACCCAAGCTACCATACTTTGTGTCCACAAGCACCCTCCAAAGGCACTCCTTCATAAGCATACTGTCATGGCCATTTCCCCAAAAGAGCTCAGTTAAAAAGTATCAAGTTCCTAACCGCCTACACCCCCCCCCCCTAAGGCCTGTGCAGAAAAACCGTAGACCCAGTCCGTCCAAGAGACCAGACCCGATTCACCCGTTAAAATTAGTTTGAACTAACTTCTGGGTAGAACCCACTAAATGTTGGTTTCAACTCGAGCAACCTGACAGTGATGCGTTTTAACCTTAAGCTTGCAGATCAAACCCTAGCCGGCTAGCCCTCCCCACTTCTCTTCGTCATCATCACCACCTCCATTTGTCATCTTCATCACCTCCGTTCATCGTCACCTTCGTTTCCTGTCGCCTCTGTTCCCCTCCGTTCATCATCTCTTATTCCTTCCCCTCTGTTTGTCACCGCCTTATTCCTTCTCAGATTGCCATTGGATCTCTAGGCGAGTTTGCACATCCCAATGTTCTCAGAGCAGCTCTAGCCGACACCAATGGGGCTAGTGGAGGCGCTCATAGGTTCTGACTTTTTGTGTTAATTGTGCTGGTTCATCTGCATAGCTGAATGAGATAGGAAAGGAAGTGGAGATTAAGAAAGAGAAAAGCTAACTTGGGTCTATTTCTAAAAGATGGAGCTTCGATGACCCAGAATTGCAGAGGAAGAAGAGGATTGCTAGATACAAGGTCTATTATGTGGAGGGCAAGATGAAAGGGTCTCTGAGAAAAAGCTTTAGGTGGATCAAGAAATCGTACTCCCAAGTGGTGTATGGATGGTGGTGACAGATGGGTATATCTTTCTTTCTATCTTTTTTAGCAATTTTAAAACTAGGAAACAATGAAGGTGGTGGATCACATGATCGATCTACTAAAAATGGGTATTCTATTATAGTTCTAGGATTGCTTGCTTTGACTCTTTTTATGAGTAATGATGTCAATATTTTTCTACAGCCACATTCTCCAGATCGGGCAAAGAGAATGCATAGACGTGAAAATTGACCAAGTGTACATCAGATCTTGTATGGGAGGGAGGACAGAGGATTTTATGGCCGCAACCAAAGTTTTCCTAGCTTCAGTAAGAAGCTGTATATCTTTATCATATATAAAACCATTGGGCATTTTTTTGCTAATTATATAATGGCTTGAGTATGGTGTTATTGTTAGATATCTTTTGTTTAAAAATTTAATCTTAACTTGAGTATTGGAAAGTTTGATTGCCGGTCTCTGATTTGCTATGTCTCTATACATTTGTTAAGAATCATGAGAAAAATCACTACTAATCTGCCTTATATGAGTAGTTTCATATAATTCATAAGCATGAGGGATGTTGTTTTGTTCATGAAACATGTATCTTAATAACTTCTGTACTGCAGTATGCCTTTTTTGCATATTTTTTGTTCTTATATTTGAGCAAAAAAGCAGTGTCTTGGTGATGTGGGATATAAGAACAAAAAAGCTAACTATGTTATTAAGGCTTTTTTGATGTGGGATAGCTAACTATGTTGTTTTTTGCTTCTTTGCTTAAATGGGCATCAAGCGGTGTCTAGGTGATGTGGGATAGATGGGTGGTGGAGAAAAGAGAGGATTTTATTGGGGTATACATGGCAGCATGCTCTTTTAGAAGCATTTCAGATGATTTTATGTGGGCTTTTGCAGGAATATATGGACCTAATGTAGACAATGATAGAAGATTATTGAAGGATGAACTAACTGGAGTACATAGTTGGTGGGACCTTCCATGGTGCATTGGCGGAGATTTTAATGTGATAAGATTCCCAAGTGAAGGCTTTGGAAATAGAAGTGTACGGCCAGCTATGACAGAATTTTCAGAGTGCATCTTTGATTTGAATCTAGTGGATTTACCACTTGCAGGGGGTTCTTGTACGTAGTCTAATAATCAAACGTGGTCAAGATTAGATAGATTCTTAATTTCTCCGGAGTTCGAAAGTCATTTTTCGGATGTGTGGCAAAAGAGGTTGCCTCGTTTGTATTCGGATCATTGGCCTATCATGTTGGATTGTGGTGGGCTCCAAAGGAGGCAACGGTACTTCAAATTTGAAAACATGTGGTTGAGATCGGAAGACTTTGAGGACAGGGTCAGGCAGTGGTGGTCATCATATCAAATACAAGGAACCCTAGCTTCAACTTTGCGGGTAAATTGAAAGCTTTAAAAAAGGTTTAAAGCTTTGGAATAGGCAGTCTTTTGGAGACATAGGAGAACGCAAGAAAAGGATGGTTATGGAGATCCAAGAGGTAGAAAGGATACAAGAGGCGAGGACTTTAACTCGGGAAGAATTAGCCCAAAAGTTAGTGTTGGAAGCAGATCTAGAAAGGATTATTTTATTAGAAGAGACTTCTTGGGATCAAAAGTCAAGAGCGCTATGGTTGAAGGAAGGAGACCGAAGCACTAAGTTCTTTCACAGGGTAGCTAATTCACACAGGAGATCCAACAACATTGAGATGCTGCAAATTGAAGGTGTTGACTGTCGAGAAGAGCAAGCGATAAACAATCATATAGTTGACTTCTTCGAGCAATTACTTTCCGAGCAGGTGGGTTGGAGACCTAAACTGGAAGGGCTTGATTTTGACTCCATTGGGCTTAATGATGTCCATCAGTTAGAGAGGCCTTTCGAGGAGATGGAGATTTATGAGGTTGTGATGAAAATGGTTAAAGACAAGACACCGGGTCCTGATGGTTTTACTATGGGCTTCTTTCAAACATGTTGGGGTGTATTAAAAGATGATCTTATGAAGGTGTTTCAGGAATTTTACTCGGCTGGCAAGTTTGAGAAAAGCCTTAATGCCACTTTTCTTGCTTTGATACCGAAGAAGGTGGGGGCTTCGGTGATTAAGGAGTTTTAGCCCATTAGCTTAGTCAATGGGGTATACAAGATTATCTCTAAGGTGCTAGCAAACCGCCTAAGTGAGATTGTGGGGAAGATAATTTCAAAACCTCAAAATGCATTTGTAAAGGAAAGATAGATTCTAGATGCGGTTTTTATTGCAAATGAATACATAGATAGTAGACAAAAAGCCGGCGTTGCAGGGATTATTTGCAAACTAGACATGGAAAATGCGTATGACCACGTTAATTGGGACTTTCTTCTTGATCTTCTGGGAAGATGTGGTTTTGGGGAGAAATGGCATTCATGGATTCGGTGGTGCATAACGGTGAAATTTTCAGTACTGATAAATGGAAGCCCAACTGGTTTCTTTAAGAGCACACAGGTTTAAGACAAGGAGACCCGCTATCCCCATTACTCTTTGTTATCATAATGGAGGCGTTGAGCAGAATGACCTCGGCTTTGGTTGCGAATGGTTTTGTGGCGGGTTTCTCGATTGGATCTCCGAATAAGGGACTTATTAACATTTCACATTTGTTATTTGCAGATGACACATTTTTCTTCTATGAGGCAGATCATAACTAGGTTCGAGCTATGAAGGCCCTTCTCCTTTGTTTTGAAGCAGCATCCGGGTTGAAAGTTAACTTGGACAAATCAGAGATGGTGCCTATTGGAGGGGTACAGCGTATCAGACAATTTATGGGGTGTCAAATTACCTCACTACATATGACTTATCTTGGACTTCCGTTGGGAGCCGCCTCAAGAGCGGTTACATTATGGGACACGGTGATTGAGAAAGTAAAGCGCCGACTAGTAGGATGGAAGAGATTGTACCTATCAAAAGGTGGTAGTATTACCCTGATCAAGAGTACTTTATCTAATCTACCGACCTATTTTTTGTCCCTGTTCCCTATTCTAGCAAGTGTGGTGCTTCGTCTTGAGCAATTTCAAAGTGCCTTCTTGTGGGGTGGAATGGGGAGGAATTCAAATTTCACCTCGTCAAGTGGGAGAAGGTATGTAGCCCTCTCTCGAATGGTAGTTTGGGCATTAGAAATATGAGATCTTTCAATCAGGCGTTACTTGGAAAATGGTTGTGGAGATACCATAAGGAATCCGAAGCTCTTTGGAAGATGGTGATTGAGAGCAAATATGGGGGTTTGCGGGGGGGTTGGTGCACAAAAGAAGTGAGAGGAGCGTATGGAGTGGGGTTGTGGAAACATATAAGAAGAGGGTGGGAGGTCTTTTCTCGTCACACTAGATTTCGCCTAGAAGAAGGAACTAAAATTAAATTTTGGTATGATACTTTGTGTGGCAACGGTACTCTAAAAGATACATTTCCCTCATTATTCCAGGTTGCAAGTGATAAAGATGCTTCAGTTGCAGAAGTCATGGGGAGATCGGGGGAGCAAATTCAGTGGAACATCAATTTTAGTAGGGCTGCACAAGATTGGGAAATGAGCAGTTTTGAAACCTTTTACAGCCTTTTGTATTCCATAAACCCGGCCAATGCACATGATAGGTTGTAGTGGATACCTGCAGCTAAAGGTTCCTTCTCAGTTCACTCCTTTTATAAATCTATCACTCAAGAGCCTCATACTCAGTTCTCATGGAGAAAGCTTTGGAGACATAAGGCGCCACCCAAAGCAGCGTTTTTTGTGTGGACTGCTTCCTTGGATAAGATCCTGACAACCGATAATTTGAGAAAATGTGGGGTGATCATCGCAGATTGGTGTTGTATGTGTCGGAAGGGGGGTGAATCTGTAGACCATCTCCAACTACATTGTGAGTTAGCTAGAGGGTTATGGAATGAGGTTCTTGGTAGAGTAGATTTGGTTTGGGTTATGCCTGAGACAGTTGTGGCGGTTTTGGCCAACTGGACAAACTTGAGAGGTATTCGACAGATTAAAGCTGTGTGGAAGATGATCCCTATATGCATCATGTGGTGTTTGTGGCAGGAGCGCAATAAACGGACGTTTGAGAACAAAGAGAGATCGATGGAGGAATTGAAAGCTTTCTTTATTAGAACTCTTTGTACTTGGGCCATTGTTGTTGACTTTAATGGCCTCGATTTTCATGATTTCCTTATCTCTATTGCTCCTACTTAGTTAGGGCAAACTATACATGTATCAGGCTTTGCCTATTCTTTGATTAATATAATTTATTTACTTATCAAAAAAAAAAAAAAAATGAAGAATCAAATTAAGACTAACGTATAGATTGCACTTAATGCATTTTTAGGAGTTACTAAGACTTCATTGTTATGTTGTTCGTGAATGCTGTTCGTAGCCTCTAACCAGGTATCTCATAAGTTTTTTTTTTTTTTTTTTTTTTCCATTTTATCTATATCATAAGCCCTGACACTTGAATGGCTCATAATGAATGGCTGACTTTCACCACCAAAATCGTTTTCTACTTAATTCGAAGAGTGTTCAGCCTTGCATACTAGTGGAATGTGGAGGCACTTTCTCTGATGTTTTTGGAACAAAACATTCTGACAGGTAAGAACTCCGCATTGGTAGTTGATCAATGACTACTAGTTTCCTAACAAAAAACAGAATCTTGATCTCACTGTTAAGTTTTGTTTTGTCAGAAAAATGTAGAAGTACATTATATTTGAGTTCTTGTAGTGTGTAGTTTGTATCTCATTTTCATTGGTTTTTTTCATCCTTTTCACAATTTATTCTCTCTTCAGACAGCTATCACATATTTTGTGGTGAGTGGGCACTTTCATCATTGTTGTTAGAATCTGACTTTTGACCTTTCTTGATTTGCCCTTTGTTTGTCCACCTTGAGTTTTCGCACAGAAGAGAAGCATACACATGCTGGCCGTAAAATACAGGTGCTGAAGTGTTTAATTATGCACAAGAATTGATCATATTCTATGTGCTGGATCATTCTTACATGAAGAGCATGACCTGCAAGGCCATAACCTTATGACTTGCGATGTGGAAGAGTGTGACACATTGATACAGTACAAATGGTGGAAACTTTTCACTTAGGTAAAGGATCTGGCTATGTAGTTGTATTGGGAAATCAATGATGCTGCAAATACTTTTAAAGATTGTAAAGTTGATAGTAATCTGTTTGTATCATGTGTACGCCTGCTTTTGTGTCTTTGTGCCCCTATCCATGTGTCTGTCTTTGCATGGTTATGCTAAATTCTGAAAAGGAGATACTAATATGCAAGGAATTATCAGAGCTGGCTAAGTACATGGAAACTTTATTTTTAAGTCATAATTCAGAAAATCACTTTTGCAAACAATCTTCTTATCTTCTGCATATCTTATATGGAAAAAGGTTAGGTTTGTAAGATAATGAGTGTAATCATTAGTAATAAAGAGTTGATATAAGCTTGGTAAATTAATTCTTTGTTGCTAGGCTGTCTGGAAATCAGCAGCCAATTCAGTAAATGCCCAAAAAAAAAAAAAAAAAAAAAAAAAGAAAAATACTCAGGTTTGACCCAACCTGGATGGATCGGGTTGGTTTGGCGCAGACATATAACTGGGTCAGGTCCAAAACCAGTATGGGCGGGTCGGGTTGCATGCCTAACCACCCCCCCCCCCCCCTCCACCTAGGGTGGGGCGTTGGCAAATACTCTTTTTCTCCATTTGACAAGATGTAGCTTATGTTCTGCCCCCATCCCTTCCCGCCAAACAAAATCACATTGTAGCTTCTCAAGTTGGTTTGGAACTCCAAACGGAGGTGGGTATGACGACATGTAATAGGTAGGCAAGTTGGTTTCCATACTCTTGAACAATGTCCTTCTACCAACTTTGACAAGTACAACCATTTCCAACCAGCCAAGTGATGTTCCCTCTTCTCTATAATACCACCCCTAATGTCCTTTCCAAATGACCAATATGCATTTCCTTCCTCAACTTCCCTGCAATCACTTCAAAGACCTATAACTCTTCAAAGAGAAGCTTCTTTCTTTTAGTAACATCATAGAACTAGAGCTGAGCAAAAATCCAAAAATCCGACTCCACCTCTAACTCTGCACCGACTCCGCTCCGACTCCAATAAGTCGGAGTCAGAGTCAGAGGTGGCGATGTACCGACTCCGACTCCGATATTATACATATTTTATAAAAATATATGTATTTTTTATATATTAATCATATATATTTTATATAACTATAACTTATATAGTTAATAAAATTCAATAATATACTAGTATGATCAAATTATTATAAAGTAATATGCTTATACTATAACATAAATAGACTAAATTCACTGATAATAGTTTAGTATATGTAAACACCATACTATTAACTATTACTACCGTGTAACACTAATGTATAATAACAACTAATGCATAAACACTAATGTATAATAACATGTAATACTAATTATATAATAACTAATGTATAATAACATTTAATACTAATGTATTATGTATAAACACAAATATATAAATTTATAATAACATGTAATACTAATATATAATAACTAAAGTATAATAACATGTACTAGTAATGTATAATAATCAATGTATAATAACATGTAATACTAATATATAAACATTAACATATAATAACATCTAATACTAATGTATAATAACATTAATTTGTACAATGATTTATTTTTTCAATTTTGGTTATGTTTTAATAAAATTGAAATTGAAAAAATATTTTTTTTAAAAAAAACTGAAATCTGGAAGCCTAAATCCGATTAGTGAGAGCCTAAGATTGTCAAATTGAAATTTCAAATGGACAAAGAAAAAAAGCCCAATAAAAAAGCTTAAATCCTACTCTGCTCTGACAAGTCAAAGTCGGATCGGAGGCTATGCAAATCGGAATCAGAATCGGAATCGGAGGTCAGATTCGACCTCTGACAAAGTTGGAGTCGGACGTAGGGCACTCTGACTCCAACATTGTCGGTGCTCAGCCCTACACAAAACACCTCAGCATTCCAAACTCGTAAATCCACTTTAAGATCTTTTAGTTTATGTGCCAAGTATAACTTGGAAAGCCTTGAAGACTGCAAGAATCCCATCACTGCTTAACTTATTCCATGAAACCTTCTAGTTCTAGTCACATATTTTTTAACTTCAAATATCATTTGCCACCCTAAAACTGCTCACAATAAAGAAGAATGGGGAAATGATCAGAGCAAGCTCTAACCATCTGCTTCTAAGACACACCAGAAATGTGAACTTCCCACTTTGAGAAAATGAGAAAGCAATTCAATCTAGAGTACGCAGGAACGTACCCATTATTCAACCATGTAAAAGCCTCCTCCCACTGGTGGAATATCAAGAAGGTTCCTCAAAACTGAAGTCTGAAAACTCTGCCACAGAAGGAAGCAAACGAGCCTGAAAACTCTGCCACTGGTGGAAGCAAATGAGCCTCACTCGTTTTTCACTAGGGAATTAGGTAACATTAAAACCTCCTTGAATACAACATGGAAATTGCTACTAATCTCACCCAATTTTTGCCTTTTTTTTTTTCATTGGCACTGGGTGTCTAGAACAAATTCTTGAATAATCCTAGGGTTCACAGGCCCTCCGCAAGGAGTTCCTCGCAAGTTTACTTCGGGTAATGCAATGAGACATTCTCCCAATCCGATGGTCTCTAAAAATTGTTTACACCACCTGTAGGGAGAATACCACCAAGACCAAGGCTCTTACCACTTGAGCCAACCCTAGGGGTTACCCCATTTTTTGTCTTTTAATCTTTACCCAAAAAGGAGGGAAGTCATGTACACATAAAATAGATCAAGATTCCCAAAAGTTCTTACCTAAGGTTTAGAGTATAAAAGAGAGAGAGACATGATGTAGGTCCTACCAAAAAATGTAACAATAAATGTTTCAGGACCACTTCATGTGTCTCTCTTTCGATCTCTTACTCTAGGGTCTAGAGTTTGGGTAGGAACTCTAAGGATTCTAATCCATCGGAAATATAACCAAGTTTCTCTAAAAATTTATAATTTGAAATTGAAAAAAGAGAACAAGGAAGTGTAGCTTTCGATGTAAGAGATCTGTATTGTGATGGTAGACAGGTTTCAAATTGATGACCCTCCACAAATTTGGAATAATCTCAAACTTACAGCTATTCATAGAATGTAATGGAAAAACACCCAACTTTCTAAGACATGATGCTATACAGGCAACACTGATCCTTTTAGTAGGGCAAGGTAGATGCATATGTCAAGTATTAAGGTGTCAATGTAAGACTATAAAATTGAATGGGGGCATACCTTGCAGAAAGTACCATAGAGACCCTTAGGGCATTTTTTTCCAGTAACTGTGCCTTCCTCTCCACGAAGACCACCATTGTGCCCAGCACCTCCGCTGTTAGACACAAGTATCATGCGGTTATTTATTTTATAGGCACAAGTATCGTGCAGTAATTACGTGAACAGGTCCTAAGTCCATCTTCTTAAGAGCTATTTAAAATAAAACAAAAATTTAAGTTTGTTTATTGTACTAAAGAGTCCTAAGATGACACATTCAGACCTAAAAGAAAGGATTAACACAGAGACATGATGAGCATTTTTTAATTTTCAAGAAAAAATGCATAAATAAATAAAAGAAATTCAAGCATCTTGAAAGCAGCTAATTTCTTCAAAAGCTATGCTGAAAACCATATCTGTTTTTCCCATTCATCTTATTCATTGAGTAATCCTTCACTTTCTCAAAAGTGGATCCATTTTTCTTTACTATTCTATATGTCACAGATATTTGTGATCATTCTAAGGTTTCTAGCTTTGGTACTTGCGAAGTTGCAAGACAGTAAAGCCCAATATTGGCTGGGCATGTGTCGCACACTCGACTAAATTCAAGCAAGCCTTAACCCAATTGATTTAGTAACTTATATAGACTTCTTGCAGAAGTATCAAATATGAAGTTCTTAAATGAACTCATACTGAAGCAACTCAATAAGTAATATGTCAATTTTGGTCCACGTGAAAAGTTCACTTCAAAAATCATCCCATGATCTTACATTCTATTATGATATTATTTGGATGACAAATAGTTGACAATATCATAAAAGTAATTACTAACATTATTTTCCCCTTAAAAAAATCATGAAGTATTCACTTAACTACTATTTTCTTTTCTTATGAAAATCAACCTTTCTTACATGTGTGTGTGATATATTTTCCTTTTTTTTTTTTTTTTTTTTTGCCCAATTGCCTTTGTGGCTAACAGCACTTCCAAACCCCACAGATATGTGGTGGTTTTGAGGTTGAGTATATATTCTGCCATGCATTATTTAATTACCAAAAAAAAAAATACTTTAATAGATCAGTTTGGCTCAAAATAATGTTACTACTGGATAAACTAAAGTTCGGAACAGGGTATATTGTTGTTCCGTGTCATGTTCTGACATAGGCAAGTCCTCTATGCCCCCACAGCAGCTGGGATCTTCACGTTCAATAAAAAAGGTGTTGTCAAGGCAATAATTCAATATGCGCACTGTCGATGCGGACTTCAAAGTATGTTAAGCCTAAACCCCATCAATCTATAAATAGGGGCCTTACCCCAGTGTAGGAAGCGATGGAAAGAGAGTGGCAGTCTCTTAATGTGTTATTCTACAATCCATTTCTCTCCTTTTCAACCATTCGCTTGCCTTCTCTTAGTATACTAACTCTCTTTCCCTCTAGTCCAACTCTTTTCACCCTAGTATATATGTGCCTTTTGGTATCAGAGCCATATGTGCTAGGAAACTACTATAAAAATATAGGTTATATCAAATAATGCTCCACTAAAAAATGGTAGACAAATTTTTTAGAAGTAAAAACTGGCATTCTAGACTTCTAGTTAAGGCTCTCTAAATAAAAGTACTCTCTCTATCACTTGTTAAATGAGAATGCTCACTTTATGGAGAACCTATAAAATCTCATATACATGCATCCTATTTTGGGTTAGTATCAGGATATGATGAATAATATATTGAAACAGGGTATCCACCCATGCATATTACAATTTCAGCTAATATGGGAAAAAGGAAATCTCAGATTTGCTAGAACAACAAGTACACGTACTGAAAATATATCTACTGAAATTGAAAGCTATTACTCAGAATAATAGGGATACCTATTGTTTAGGGAGCCATTTATACTTGCAACTGGAGCATATTCATCACCAACATCTATCTTAGACCAGTGAAAATGAACTCTCCCACCGCCACCGCCACCACCACCTAGAGGGCCACCATTGCCCCCAACAATAGATAAAGACGACATCTTTGAAAGCCTAAGCTCTTGAAGGAAAAGGAGGACTGTCCCACCAGAACCTCCACCAAGTCCACTAATCAAAGAACCGTTGCCATATCTCACTGCTCTACCAAAGCTTTGACCATCAGCCCTCAAAGATCCATAAACATCAAGCTTTACGAGTGGCCACTGGATTGATCCCATTACTAGTAAAAATGATACATGAATTTGTAAACATTATCTAGGTATAATCTTACAGAGTTACAGGTTGATTGATGTAAACCCATAAAGCACAAGAAAAGGGCAAAAAGTTGGTTGCTCATTAAGTTAAACATCAGAGAGCATTCATATGTAAATAATCAAAACCAAAGGAGAACGTTTTGGTTGATAAACACCGGTTTCATTGTACAAACATTACCTATCATCCCGCCTCCAACCACATGCCCATATGATTGATTAGGGCCTACAGTTCCACTACCCAATTCACAGGGGAGATCAGCATTACCATATTTGTCACCCCCATTGCTCACCCTCCCGTTGAAATTCCCAGAGCCCCCTCTACCCCCATGTCCAGCACCACTACCTGCTCCATTGGAATAGTTTCCCCTTCCAATACCTTCACTGCAACCTGAAAAAGGGATCTCTGACTATTAGAAGCCTTAAACATAAGGTGATTCGTTTTCCAAGAAATAGACAAATTGTTTTTTTATAGTTAATAAATTTCATCAAGAGAAAATGACAAGTTGTTAGCATTCCAATCTTGCAACAAGGGAAACAAAATGGAAACAAGACAGCAATCTAAAGACAGTAATAATCAAACTCTTTTACCTAATTCTGAAGCAGTAATCACACCACCAGTATCAATAATGACAGTCCTTGCCCTGTGGATGTGAATTATACTGCCTCTGATAAGTCCATTCACGAGAAGATCCTCAACACGACATATCTGCCAAGGGTCAGCAGAAGCCATTTCTTTTATATAATACTACAGGTAAGACTAAAAATTGATCTTCTCATGGTAAGCTGTCATAAAAAATAGTTTCCATGCAAGCTGTCAAAGACTCAACAAGCAAAAAAACAAAGCCTAATAGAGAACAGAACAAAGACCAGGACCCAAATGATAGATGTAGGCCCAAAACCATGGACCATAACTTGTTTAAAGATATCCACACTTGAATGAAAATATCACCAGTCTCTAGATTAGACACAAACAAAATGCCCCTAGTTTGGTAGACACAGCAGAATATGTTGCCGAGCCAAAATGTGAACAAGTTATCATGGAAATACTGCAGGGAGTAGAATTTGAGTTCGAATAGAAGATGCAGAAGATAAGGTAGCCTTGTACATAATTAACTTTGGTGTGTTAATGAATCAAGGGCCCAAGCCAGATGGCTTGAGACAAATGAATAAAGGATTTCAAGATTATGCACCGAACTAAAAAAATTGGAAATTGGATTACGAAAACCATAAATCTGTTTAGAGTTTCCAATAATAATCTGTTGACTTGCTTGCTGGAAAGGTTTTTTTCATAGACTTCATAATGTAGTTCTTAATGCCATATGACTACAATTGGGTAGAACAAAATGCGAAGACATTAGGGCATTGAAATCTCACTCATTAGATTGATGGTCATGTTGTGAGGACCTTTTTTTACTAGTTTATCATTGCTGTCATTTCAAGATTTTTTTTTTTTTTTATAAGTAATAAGAGATTTTATTAGAAACGAATGTATAGGCAAAGCCCATGTACACAGGAAGCATACAAAAGAAAACACCTAAATACATTCTAGAATGGGGAAAGCGACATCAGAAAAGCATGAATGGAGGATCTGTGATTCGCTAAAGCTGAAAACAAAAAAGCAAGGAATGTACAAAAAAATTCCAGATTTGTTCAAGAGAGCGCTCTTTATCATTAAAACACCGTTCATTCCTTTCGATCCAAATGCACCACATAAGGCACAAAGGAGTATCTTCCAAGCCACACCCACTTGAGAACAACCATGAAGCCCGTTCCAACATGTCAGAAGGTCAACCTATTAGACCCCCACGTCGAGTTGCCTCTAGAGATGCCGCACATGCCCTAGTCATGATGGGGACATGCCCATTGGCTAGCCCACAAGCATGCCTTGGCTCGTGTAGTGACATGCACAGGGCGCCCAGCATGCATGCATGCCTTGGCCAGCGCAATGGCACACACGGGGCGCCCAGCATGCAGGCCAGCGAGGTTAGTGAGCGCCTGGCCATGCGTGCAGACATGCGCCATGCGCCCATGCTGGTGGCAATGCACATAGCACTGCATTTCACTCAGCACTGCGCCGCATTGCTCAGGCCCCTGCGCATTCCTATGCACCTCGTGGCCCTGCGCGCGCTTAGGTGCCGCAAGGCTATGCGCATGCCCATGCGCCGCACAACTCCCATGCGCAGCACAGCGCAGCACTGTCAGGGCCCAGGCCTCCAGCCTGGGCCATGCCACTCAACAGCATGCCCTAGCCCACCTGCCGCACACCAGCGAAGTTAGTGGCATGCCATCCAACGCACGACTCCAGTCCATGCCTTGCAGGCCAGGCCAGTGGCATGCCCACCAGGCATGCCATCCAGTGCACGGCTCCAGCCCATGCCTTGCAGCCTCAACACCCAAGCCACCAGCTTGGGCCATGCAAAGCCAACGCCCAGGCCACCAGCCTGGGCCATGCAGTGCACACACATGGCTCACCATCAACAAGCCATGCCGCACCACCTAGCCATGGACCAGCCCGAAGACCACCATGCACCATCCTAGCCCACCATGGGCCCATGCATGCCACGGCCAAGCTTGGTCAATGCCGCTATCTTTTTATTTTATTTATTTATTTTAATTATTTATTTTCAATGGACCTATTAGGGGTTTCCAACTTGTATTGCTTATAAATAGGACATCATTCACCTGCTTTAGAATCTTTTGGCAAATACCCTAGAGGGAGGATTATTGTTTGAGAGATCATAAACGGTGCCTTTGCACTTGGGCTTTTTGGGTGAAATTCGTGAATCCCAAAGAGAGGATTACACCTTGCAATTTATTGAATAGGTGTAATTCAATTATCTTGTTCTTGCAACTTGGTGCAATTCGTGAATCCAAACTGTGGTTATCATTGTTTTTATCTTTTGATCAATATATGAGGTTTATTCAACACTTGTGCAATTCGTGAATCAATTGTTGAATTATTGTCATTTTGTTCATTCAAGTTCTTAAGTATTTTTTGTTTTTGTTCTTGAGTGTTCTTCATTGTGTTCTTGGTGTTCATCACATTTTTTGCTCTTCCAATCCATCCAACCCTAAAAGTCAACCAACACTTGTGTTTGTCAACTTTCCATAAATTGTTTGCTCCATCCAAATTTCCCTAGCCGAAACACACTTTCCTTATTGGTCCCAATTCAAATTCAGCTACCACTTGCCTAATTTGAATTAAACCTAGCCGCCACCCACTCTTTCCATATTGGTGTTCCTATATTTTAGGAACCCTAGTTGACCATATCATTTCCCATAGCCGGCCATATACTTTTCCATATTGAGTTCCAAGATTTTAGGAAATATTCCTAAAATCTCTCAATTAACCAATCAAGCCTCATCCACTTGTGGTCGCCCAACCCTAGCCGCCCAACACTCTTACCCTAATTCCAAACCCTAGCCATCCATCATCAACATCCAAACCCTAAACCTAATTCTCAAGTGGCGCCAACCCTAGTTCCTCACTAGTGCCGTGCGCCCCTTACACCATTGTAGCCCATACACTCCACCCTTTTTCCACCATTCCATACACCAATCCTAGCCTAAACACATAACCTCACCTTACCAAAGCGATCATCTTGGCCACCATTGTTCGAGAATCAAGCAAGAGAGGAACGGAGATTCAGTCATCACAAGGAGAGCCTTGGCGTGGAGATCATAGTGTTTAGGGATTTGACCGAGGTCCCTAACACAACCACTCTCAACGGCATCACCCAAGCCAATCCGATTCTACGAAAGATGCCATTCCACAAAGCCCTTGTTTCCCCATTCTTTTTGCACATGAAGCACCATTCCATAACTATAATCCCTCACTTCCTTAAATTATCTAGCGTCAAGATTTTCCCGAGGGATGCAGTCCAAATGAAAAAGCCACTTCGGAAGGTATATGGGACCTCCAAATACACTTCCAAGGAAAAGGACTATCTTGAAAAGACAATAGCTTATAGTACGAATGGACAGTGAGCTTTTTACACCCCTTCGACTGCCACAACATCTTATCCACAACATTACCACCAAGCCTCAAGGAATACAAAAAGCTAAAGAAAGTTGAAACTTCATCAATCTCACAATCCTGAACAACTCGAGTTAAACAAATATCCCACTAAATCGCACCATTAGAACGACAAAGCAAATCTGAAATGGCAGCAAATTGAGCTGAAGCCAATAGAAAAATAGCCAGAAACACACTAGTGAGAGCCCGATCACCACACCAAATGTCAAACTAGAAACGGATCCCAGATCTCTCACTAATAGCAAAGCTCACATAACTAACAAAGCTCTCCCAGCCCTTTCTAATGAACTTCCAAAGCCCCATACCAAAAGCCCCCCGAACTACGTTAGAGCACCAACCCCCCAAGCACTACCATATTTCCGATCAATGACGTCCCTCCAAAGCGACTCCCCTCCAATTGATATCTCCATAGCTAGTTTCCCAATAACGCCTTATTGAAAATCCTCAAATTACAAACTCCCAGCCCTCCAACCAAAATAGAGAACAAACTTTATTCCAACTAACAAGGTGAAACTTAGTTTCCTTGACCATACCACCCCATAGAAAAGCACGAAACAACTTTTCAATCCGGTTGGTCACCCCTACAGGCAGTGGAAACATCGATAGAAAATAAGTAGGAAGATTAGAAAGAGTACTCATAACAAGAGTAAGTCTACCCCCTTTAGATAAATATAGTCGCTTCCAACCAGCCAGCCTTCTCTCAACTTTCTCAACAACCCCATCCCAAATAGCAAGAGCCTTGAAAGGTATCCCCAATCGAAGACCCAAATATTTCAAGAGAGAATTTTATAGCCCAACGAGCTTGCCAAACTATTGATGTTAACAACTCACCCACCGAAACCAACTCGGACTTACCAAGATTCACCTTTAGGCCCGAAACAACTTCAAAATATAATAATACAGCCCTTACGGCTTGAATATGACCATGATCTGCATCCCAAAAAATGAGGGAATCATATGCAAAACGAAGATGCGAAAGAGTAATAGACCCCTTGATGGGATTACCAGCCGAAAAGCTCGAAAGGAACCCCCCCAACAACGGTCTCCACCATCCGACCCAACGCCTCCATAATAATGACAAAAGGGAAGGGAGATACGGGGTCCCCTGTCTCAAGCCACACGAGTTATGGAAAAAACCAACAGGGTTACCATTAACCAATACCGAGAATCGGGGAGTAGAAACACAGTGCCTAATCCATGAACACCACCTTACCCCAAAACCGCATCTCCCAAGCATATAGAAAAGGAAGTCCTAATTCATATGACCAAAAGCCTTTTCCATATCAAGTTTACAAAAAACACCAGGAGCACCCTCCCTCAAACAACTGTCTAAGCATTCATTAGCAATAAGCACCGAATCAAGGATTTATCTACCCCAAACGAATGCATTTTGGGGTTTAGAGATAATTTGCTCCATCACCTTGCTCATGCGATTAGCAAGGACCTTCGATATATCTTGTAAACCCCACTCACAAGACTAATCACAAGACTAATATGTAGAAAATCCTTCAGCTCAGAAGCCCCAGGTTTCTTGGAGATTAGGGCAATGAAAGTGGCATTGAGAGATTTTTCAAACTTCTTAAAGGAGAAAAAACTCCTGAAAAACCGGCATGAAATCTACTTTCACAATCTCCCAACAAACTTGAAAGAAGGCCATTGAAAAACCATCCGGTCTAGGAGCTTTGTCTTTGACCATCCCACTAACCACCTAAAATACCTCATCTTCATCAAATTGTCTCTCCAACCAACTTGCACTAAGGGGATCATCAAAAACCAACCCATCAAATTCTAGGCCTCCAAGAAGCAGACTCGGAGAGAAGTTCTTCATAATAATGCACTATAAGATCGTGAATCTCAAGAGTAGATGAGATCACACAACCACGATTGCATTGTTCCTACGGTGCAAGTTAGCCATTCTATGAAAAAATTTAGTACATTTACACCCCCCCCCCCCCCCCCCTCTTTCAACCACAGGGACCTTGATGTTTGCCACCAAGAGATTTTCTCCATCAATAACACCCTCTCAAGGTTGGCCACCACAATTTTTTTCCTAAAAAATGCCTCCTCAAAAAGGACCCCATCCTTCTCCCCAAACTCCAAAACTTGCAACTCCTCCACAAGTGAATTTTTCTGGTCGTTGATATTCCCAAAAACTTCTGCATTCCACTCCTTTAAATCAAGCTTCAAAGCTTTGAGCTTATTAGCAAGAATGAAACTGGGAGTACCTATGAACTGATAAGATGACCACCAGCTCCTAACCTTGTCAACAAAGCCATCAGCTCCCAACCACATGTTTTCAAACTTAATATATCGATGACCCTCATGAATGCCACTGCTGTCCAGCAAGATAAGGAAATGGTCCGAACACACTCAATGCAATCTCTTTTGACACATAGGGTAATGTGCCTCCCAAGAAGAAGAAACAAGAAAATGATCCAATCTCGACCAACCACGACTGTTAGACCAGGTAGATACACCCTCCACAAGATAAAGGTCCAAGAGGTCCAATTCAAAAATGAATTCATCCTCCATTGCTGGGGAAGAAATAGAATTTCCTGAACGTTTACTTGGGAACTAAGTAATGTTGAAGTCCCACTCATAAACCACGGAATGTCCCAAAGAGAGTACAAACGCATCAATTCCTCCCACAAAAGACTCATTTCCCTATCTGAATTTGGACCATAAACACCCGCGAAGGCCCACTCCCACCCATGCTCTACATTTTTAAAGGAGCACGCTACAGAGAAATTCCCTATACATTCCCCCATAGACTCCACCACCCTTGTGATCCACATCAAAAGAGCACCTCCCGAAGCTCCCATAGACACTAAATAAGCCCAACTCACAAAGGAACAACCCCACAAGTTATGAAGTAAACATCTATCAGCAAAGCATAACTTCGTTTCTTGTAAACAAACAATGTCAACCTTCCAATTACAAAACAAAGACTTGATACAGATGCGTTTATTAGGGTCATTAAGCCCCTTAACATTCCAAGAAAGAATCTTACGCTTCAAAAAAAAGATGAGACCCCCTCCATTTCAATCTAACCCTTCCTCCACTCCCCTCCTTAATATCATAATTAATATAGCATTCTAATCTTCTTAAATCTAGTCGAGGAGCATCCAGATTCAATGGCTATGAGAAGAGCCTTATATTTTTCGAAACAATCACAAGAGATTTCAACACAAGCTTGTATCCTCCCAATCTGACACAACACATGAAGGAGTGTGACAAGGAAGAAGTGCACATACAGGAATCGGATCATCTTCTTTCCCAACAGGACAATCCCCCTCAACCAAAACCAACTACAAGTTCAAAACATCAGGAACCTCCCCAACAACATCCTGCTGCACCTTCCCTAATTGTCCATTGTCCATCCCCGATTGCAGTAAAGCCTCCACTGGAAACAAAGGTTGAACAACCAATGGAACAAAGTCCATTGAATGTGAACCCATTACATACGGAACCAAAGGCATCGACGGGACAGCTACTTGCTCATCCACCACTGTCCGTGACTCAAGACTCGACAGAAATTCCCCATCTTCTCTTTCCAGAGTCATTTCCGACACCGACGCACTACCCGAGAGATCTATGGGCTTTGGCAGCAAAGTTTGTGCCGACCTAGACAATGGCGAACCATCAAGTGGCATTGCGGGGGAGGGTGAAAGTTCCGAACCCAATAACCCCGAAACAAGCCCAATAGGGGGCTTTTCTCTCCAAACGCGAAGTGGGCCTTTAGCCAAGCCTAGACCAACTTTTGTTTTTCCTTCTTATCCTCACCCGAATTTGGGCCCATAAAGACCAGCCCAACTGCATCATCAAACACCTGCTTGCCCACTTCTCCAAACTCACAACCCACTCCATGCTTCAACGAGCCCAAGCTCGTTACAACCCATTGTAACATGAAATCAATTTTCTCCCTCATATCAAATAAGGTGCTCTGCATGGACATCAAAGACATGCCCTCTTTAGCCCTTGACACCCTTGGAAAACCAAGCATCATACTTGGGAAAATTGAATTCCGGCTGGACCACCTCCCCGCCATCCACCCCAAGAACATCCTGCTTGCCCCTCAAGCAACCATGTGCCTCCAAAGATGAAGGCGGCTTCTTCAGTACCTCCTCAAAAGACCCCTTCAAACTCCGGAGAAACCCGATAAGAAGTTGCTTTGTTTTTCAAACCAGAAACCGAGGACATGGAAACTACCTCTTTCAACATTGCAGCAAATCGCCTCCAACCCTCACACTTCGATCCTTCTGGGACGGCGATAAAACCACGCCTCACCTCCTTCCCAAATTTAGACAACGTCAAGAAGCAACCATATTTGTTATGGCGACACTGAGTAAGCAACACCTGATTCCCATTACGTCTAGACTTACAAAAATATGAAGACCAACCGGCGCACCACAAGCATTCACCATAGTGGCCAACCAACCACGACATAAACATCCATAGTAATGAACTCAGTAACCTTGCGACTTTTCTCTGTAATCCGCCACCACTTGCCGTTCTGATGAAAATAAAAAATCTTTGTAACACCCCAATGGAAGGCCCAAACCACATAACTTATACTCTAAAAGGACTAGTTAATAATACATTTAGAGCCCCATTGGGAAACATTATAAAGAGCAAGAACTTTTCTTTCTCAAGTAATGTGGGATCTCATACATCACCTACCCTATCATAATCTCTCTCCTTAAAATCCCGACATCCTCATTGGGCCTTTCCTTCATAGGTGGTACGGCTCAAGTCCCACATTTTTTGTTGAGATAGGCTCTGATACCATTTGTAATGCCCCAATGGAAGGCCTAAACTACATGACCTATACTCCAAAAGGACTAGTCAATGATACGATTGGTGCCCAATGGAACATTATAAAAAGCAAGAACTTTTCATTCCCAAGCCATGTGGGATCCCATACACCACTTATCCTTACTCATCATATCGGGTATCACAATCTTAGAGTCAATGAGAACCTTCCTACTAAAACCCATCACGAGATAAGGAAGAAAAGAGAAAAAGAGTATAGAATGGTTAAAAGGCTAAAAGGAAGAAAAGAAATGGCTAATTTCGGCAAGGAGTACCGGAAAAAGGAAAACGAAGACTCATGAGAGAGAGAGAGAGAGAGAGAGAGAGACGAGAAAGCTCTTTTTACACTTTCTGGAATTACTTTTTTCTTATCAATAAACAAGATTTTATTGATCAAAAGAATCGGTAAAAGCCTAAGTATACGGGACACATACAAGAGCAATGCCTATGCGTGCTTAATATAGAGATACAAGGAAATCATGAAATGACAAGCCATGAAAATCAATTACAATCAACAAATGGAGTAAAGTATTGAAAAATAGACTTCTAAGCTCCTCCGTTGACCGCGCTTGATTTTCAAAACTTCTTTCGTTCCTCTCCCTCCAAATACACCACCATAAGCATATTGGAACCATCTTCCAAATAGAGGCAATCTGAGAGTTACCCTGGATGACTTTCCAAGAAGCAAAGAGGTCCACTACCCGTCTTGACATCACCCAAGCTAATCCCACCAAAGCAAAAACTTCATTCCACAATGTCCTAACAATCTCACAATGAAGTAGTAGATGGTCAACTGACTCTCCACTCGTTTTACACATACAACACCAATCCAAAACTATGATTCGACGTTTCCTTAGATTGTCTAGAGTGAGGATTTTCCCCAAGGAAGCTGTCCATACAAACAACTTTGCCTTTAGGGGCACCTTTGTCTTCCAAATACTCTTCCATAGGAATGAATTTGCACCATGTATTGCCATAGCTTTGTAGAAGAAGCGGACTGAGAACTTCCCTATCTTAGAAGGGCACCAAAAGATCATATTCAGCTCCCGCCAACAACCGGGTGTAGTAAACTAGGTTATAAAACGCCAAAAAAGCCTTAATTTCCCAATCTTATGCATCTCTAAGAAATGTGACATTCCATTGTGGAGTGCCGTTAGAGAGTATGAAGAGGTCAGCAATCGAGGCTTCTTTCATGCTTGCTAAGCCATAAACTTGTGGAAAAGTTTCCTTGATTGCCATATCGCCACACCATACATTGTGCCAAAATTTAATTTTTGATCCATCACCCACTTCAAAGCAGGTATATCTGGAATATGTGTCCCAACCTCTTCTTATGTGCTTCCATAGCCCCACCCCATGAGATCCACTCACCTCCTTGGTACACCATCCTCCCCATGGTTCCCATGCTTCACTTCAATGACGCTTCACTTCAATGACGCTTCACCACAAAGCCCCCCTCTGATTGTGATATCTCCATAGCCACTTACCAAGCAAAGCTTTGCTGAAAAATTGTTAAGTTCCAAATACCCAAACCTCCTTCTTGAATAGGAGAGCAGATTTTGGCCCATTTTACCAAGTGAAATTTAAACTCATCATTGATTCCCCCCATAAGAAGTCACGTTAAAGTTTCTCCATGCGATGAGCCACTTTGATGGGGAGCGGGAATAGTGATAGGAAATAAGTTGGCAAGTTGGAAAGAGTGCTTTTGGTTAGGGTGATCCTCCCACCTTTGAATAAATACATCATTTTCCAACTAGCCAATTTCCTCTCTATTTTTTCTAGAACATTATCTCAAATAGATGATTTGAACGGAGCACCCAACGGAAGGCCAAGGTATTTCATTGGCAGCTAAGATATCTTGCATCCCAATATTGAAGCCATACACTCCACATTAGAAACATCCCCCACCGACACTACTTCTGATTTGGCCAAGTTCACTTTCAACCCTGATACAGCTTCAAAGCATAAAAGAAAAGCCCTCAAGGCTCGAATTTCATCATGTCGAGCTTTACAAAAAATTAGAGTGTCATCGGCAAATAATAGATGGGACAAAATGAGAGTGCCAATAGTGGCTTCCCCCATTGAGAATCCAGATATAAAACCCCCTCCACAATGCCTAATATCATCTTGTTAAATGTTTCCATTAGAAAAACAAAAAGTAACGGAGATAGAGGGTCACCTTGTCTCAAGCCTTGTGAGCTTTTAAAAAAGCCTTTCGGTGAGCCATTCACTAAGGCTGAGAATCAGGCTGTAGAAATACAATTATAGATCCAAGTACACCATTTCACACCAAACCACATCTCTCGAGCATGTAAAGCAAGAATCTCCAACTAACATGATCATAAGCTTTTTCCTTGCACAATAGCCCCAACTCTCCCGACTTGAGTCTACTATCCAGATATTCGTTAGCAATAAGCACCGAGTCAAAAATTTGCCTACCTTTGACAAAAGCATTTTGAGGCTGTGATATTAACTTACCCATCACCTTACTCAATCTATTTGCCAAAACTTTGGAAAGAATCTTGTACACCCTGCCCACCAAGCAAATGGGACGATGATCACTAACCTCCACAACTCCCAATTTTTTTGGAATGAGCACAACAAAAGTTGCATTAAGGCTTTTTTCAAACCTCCCACTTTCATGAAATTCATGAAAGATCCCCATTACGTCTTCTTTGAGCACTTCCCAACATGTTTGGAAAAAAGCCATAGAGAATCCATTCAGGCCTGGAGCTTTGTCACCTGCCATGCTTTTCAATACTCCCCTGACTATATCTACTTATTTTTAGATATTGTTTAATTCTGTGTTTCCAGCACTTCTCTTGTACATTCCCATTCTACTAAATTACATCATTTCTACTAAATTACATCATTTTCCCTAATAGAATTTAGTTACTTCTCAAAGAATACTCAGTAAGTTCCCAAGGGTCAGAAGACACCAGGCTGAAAATGAAACACTCTTAGTGAACACCAATGATAAATCCCTCACAAACAAGTTGCATAAGAAATAATTGTTTTACATCAGTTTATTGAAAAAATAATAGGCAAGAGACCAAGTACATGGGACATATACAAGTTGGATAGAAATATTTACTATGAGAGACCCTATGTAACAACCCAAGGAAGGCTTACGCCACATCTAAGTCGTACTCCAAAAGTAGTAGTCAATGGCAATGTGGGACCCCATTCACCACCTATACTCAATATGGAGTATCACAATCTCCCACCCCATAAATTCTCGATGTGTCAGGCATCATATGCGGCACGGCTCAGGTCCCACAAATCTGGTTAGGATTGGCTTTGATACCTACAATTTGTAATTATCCCAGTAAGGCCCAAGCCACATGTAAGCCATATTCCACATATTCCAAAAGGACTAGTCAATGGTACAATTAAAGTTCTTAGAAACCATTATAAAGAGCATGAGCTTCTCCCTCCAA
Source organism: Juglans microcarpa x Juglans regia (assembly GCF_004785595.1). Taxonomy (NCBI): domain Eukaryota; kingdom Viridiplantae; phylum Streptophyta; class Magnoliopsida; order Fagales; family Juglandaceae; genus Juglans; species Juglans microcarpa x Juglans regia. The sequence continues at coordinate 23,360,593 of NC_054604.1, forward strand.
AGTAATGTGGGATCCCACTCATCACCCTTATTCAATGTGTGGTATCAACATTATGACTACCATTTTTTGATAGGTATTATGATGACCACTTTTTTGTAAGTATCACTAACACTTCAAACCAAAGTGCCTATGTTTTGTAAGAAATTTCACTGAAGAAAGGGGATACCACCCAAGTGCACGAGCCATACAACAAATCACAACTGATGACAGAAGAGGTAAGGGTATCATTAACCGAAATTAAAATATGACCCTTACTTGAAGGGAAAAGGAGAGTGTATAATTGACATGGCAGTCATCAGGTGGAGTTATCAGATCCACTGGGCATGTCTGACTCTCACAAAGGGAGTTTGTTACCCTACAAAAAAGCATTCAGATTTATAAACTTAAGATATTCCAACACTGAATCCATGAAACAACCTTAAAAGTCCTAATAATCACAATTTATTCTCACAGGCTTCTACTTCCATCATCATCAAGTGGAGCTTGAAGTAAAGAACCCTGGCCAACCTGTCATGAGCACAAAGATTCAAAATGGCTTCTCACATACAACAAACATAAACATCTCGCATGCAAGAAGTTCAAGTAAAGGCATGCAAAAGATCACAAGTTTTTAAATGATAGTGAATATTAGATTGAAATGAAGAACAATAACATTCTATGGAAAAAAACTACTTTTTTTTCCACATATTATCTCGAAACATTAGTTGATTGCCACAATTTCCCACATTGGTTGACTCAAGTACTAGTGAACCCATGTACAAAATTGGAAAGGAGTTTGTAAAGATAAGAAGGTCCAGGAATTTCATCGTTAAACATATAACAAGAAGGAGATCTGGGGCTTTTTTTTCTTTCTTCTTTTTTCTTGTGGGGTGGGTTGGAGAAATCATTTTATTTGAAATGTATGTTTGGTGCTGGTGTCTCTATCACAAACCAGAACAATTTCCAATTATGAAAAGTCTTTTATAAAAATAAAAATATATACATAATCAACCTCTAAATAAATATACCGAGTAAGATTTTTTGTTGGCGGCTTACAGTTATGTTATAAAAAAGGGACAAGGAAAGCCGCTGGCCTTGGATTGCATCACCACGACCAGACAACTTCAGCAATCCCTGACCATATACACCCAAGTTTGCATTTGAACTAATAACAGAGTATTCCTGCAAAAAACAATGGATGATCGTTGGCCCTCTATTTTAATTCACCCACAAATAAGAATATCAGTTTACAGGCAGCACTATTTTGTCTGAAGTCTAAACATTTTACCCTCAGAACAACCAGATTCCTGACTTCAAGGACAGAAGCAGTAACAACAGTATTTCCACCACCGTCGATTTCAATCTTGGAGTTCCACATGAGCAGCATTTTGATGGCAACTCTAAATGCGCCAAAAACCTTCAGTTACAAATCGAAGTACTTCAGACTTCAACACTAACTGCGACACATACTTTCTAAAAGCAATAATTTACTTCTAAAAACTATATATGATATACTTAGGAGTTTCTTTGCAAAACAAAAAAGGAAATAAATAAGGCAGCCTTCGGGTTTTCTTAAAAGCACAGAAGGAGAAAGAAAGAAAGAAAGAATTTCTTGTCAAGAAAAAAGCACGTATCATATCTAGGCCTAATATCATATAGTCTGTCATCAAGGTAATCACATCTCTACTATCAAATGAAGAATAGTGACAAACAATGCTTGGACATTTAAATTACAAGGCAATGAGATCCCTATAACATCCTATACCTATCACCACAGACAAGAAGTAGATGGTAATACAAGGAGTAGTCAAACCTTCACCATTCTTTGTGGAGGTTAGCATTAGCTCCACATAATACCACTCCTTTTCACTATAGATGATTCCATATGAATAGCCAAACAAAGTTGTCCTTTTTTCTTTTTATAATTCTTCCCCTTCAGACAAATTCAAGAGCTTCCAAAAGCCTGGATATATAATATCTCCCCATCCAACCTATTCGTCCCATACACTGATTTGAAGTTACAATCTTATTTTTCCTCAGTGATTTTCACAGCTCGCTTTGCTTTGCCTTATAATGACGAAAAAAGTACTAACAGAAAATAATGATGGCAGAATTAAAAAGCAATTTTTTTAATAAAATGGTTGCGCTGGAATTACTCAAAAATAGAAAAGAACTAGCATGCGATTTTTTTCATTCATCACAGCCAAGGTTTGGGACAAATAGTTTTCGGAAAAACCCTCGCAAACTCTAGCAACTTGTTTCCCCCACCCGGGGGGCAAGAGGAAAATGGATGCGTAGGAGAATAATGGGAAGAGCAGCTGAATGTCAAGTTAATAAAGATTAGACCAGGATGTTAGACTTTAGAGCAGACACACACTCACAGGGAGTGTGTGTGTGTGTGTGTGTGTGTGTGTGTGAGAGAGAGAGAGAGAGAGAGAGAGAGAGATGTATTTATTCGAAGTGGCAATCTTCGCACTATATCGAAGATAAAGAGTTTTATTGATGAAGAAAGAAAAGACTATTATATGGTGTTTGACATACACAGATAAGATGTCAGGCATAGAGGGTTGCCTCCATGCCACGAGGATTCAACCAAGAGCATAACTTGCAACCTTGTGAAAAGCCTTGCTTAGCAAAGGGTTACCCTAGAACCCATGGCAATGAAGCCATCATTTAATTCATGCAAGCTTCTTATAATGTCCCAAGCAACTCTTTCAAACCAAATCTGCATAGCCAATATCAAAATATTTATTCCCTCACTAACTGCATGAGATTCAACTTGCTTTGCCCAATTAAATTGAGCTGCCTTCACTGCCATAGTTGCCAAGTGACCACTCTTATCCTAGAGGATAAGAAAGCACACCGATACTATCATACTTTTATCCACCAGGGGAAGCCCTGTCAAAATTCTTTTTTATCAAATCATTCCCTGAATCTCTCCAACTACATTCTGACACAACCTATGAGATTCCAAGGCAAAGTGGCAAAACAGAACTAATTTGAACTCATTATGTGACTATGTCGCCTTCCTTCATGTCAACTAGATACAGCATTCCTTTATTAAAGCTTCATGGGTTGTCAATACCTCACATGGCTTTCCAAACCATAAAGCTTATCAAATTGGGAACCCATCTTACAAACAGAGACAAATCCAACAGAAGTAAATGAACATACTCTGGCAAAGGCATATCCATATGTGTCTTAACCTTCTAGTTTTCAAAAGGCATATCATTTTTCGATCGGAAAAAAAAAATGATATACCTTTTGAAACATGCCTTTTCAAAAGGCATATCATATATGTCTATTAGGACACCTTCTAGTTTTCAAGTATGAATTCCCCAATTCCAAAAAAAAATGCCATCGAGAAAAAAATAAATAACAATTGTGCTCCACGTTGACAAATAAACGCTATAAAAATTAAGCACTGTAACAACTATGGTGATAGATTCTTCCCTTGGAAAAGTAATTGGTGCACTAAGGCCACTTCGAGAGCAGCCTTCTTCGCATGGACAGCCTCTCCAAGAAAGATTGTCACCATGGATAATCTAAGACAGACACATTGTGGTGATAGATCGGTGCTGCATATGCAAAAGGAGTTCGGGGTCCATTGAACACCTTTTACTTCATTGCGAGATAGCTAGTGCTAGGGTCATGCATAAAAAAGTAGTGGACCTTTTTCACTCTTGGAGAGAATTAGGAGGAAGCCCACAAATTTCAGCAGTGTGTGGAAGATGGTCCTACTTGCCAATATGGGTGTATTTTGAGGGAAAGTAATGGCAAGAATTTTTAGGATCATGTACAAATGTTGGAGGAACTCAAAACTTCACTTTTTAATATCCTACTCCTCTGGACAGCCTCTATAGACCTTTCTTTTTATAAGCCGACAGCCTCTATAGACTTTGATAAGCTTACTTTTCATGATTTCTTTTTTCTTTTTTTAATTCTAGATAAGTGCTCTCTTGTATACGTCATGTGTACTTGGATTTAATGGAGATTATTATTTATCAAAAAAAGGAGCTATTGGATCCAAGCACACAGAAAAGTTGCATTAAAATTTGAGCACCATATGCAGAATTATTTTACTTTTTTGGCAAATGAAATAAAGAGATGGTATGTTTCCTTTCAATCTGAAAACAAGCTTCAAAGGCAGATAGGACAATATCTGATGTACAAATTTAAAACAAATACTTCTCAAAGACCGCCAAAAACACTCAGGGCCCATTTGTTTTCAGAGATGAGATGAGATGAGTTGAGATTAAAGTTAAAAAGTTGAATAAAATATTGGTAGAATATATTTTTTAATATTATTTTTGTTTTGGGATATGAAAAAGTTAAATTGTTTATTTTATTTTGTATTGGAAGTTGGGAAAGTTGTAATAATTAGATGAGATGAGATGTTTTCTGAAAACAAACGAGGCCTCAAATGTGTGTACAGATAATTTACTATGTGTCATATGTTTCACAACCATAAATAGAACATATTTCCATTATCTGAAACTCTCAAAATAGGACCCCAAATAATTTATCTCCCTAGTGGCACAGAATGGTCAGTCAGACAATAATATCAGATCATTTTAGAGTTCTCTAGCATACCAACCATGTACTAAACAAGCCCTCTTTCGGTTTGTTACTAATTTAAGTTGCAGTTATAAAATATATTGAAAATTTTATGACCACTAGATCAGCAGTAACCTATTGTTATTCTAAAGGATTCTTTGGAATGCAAGCACTCAAAACCAGATAGATATAAACCAAGACAGTTTACACCCCCAAAAAAAACATAAAAGCAAGGGTGGCTAACCAAACAAAATGTAAAGAAGTAAAACATCTTAATTATATGGTTCATCTCCAATTAAATTATTTTTCAGTTATATTCTATATAAATTTGAGGGTTATAGTTCAGGGGAAAAAGGTATGACTAGGATAGTACATAAGCAGAGCTCATAAATCTATCTAGTGGCCTTTCTCAATGGAATCTCATTTTCCATAGAGATGCCCAAGATTGGAAAATTGATACATTTACAGTTTTCTTCAATCTTGTGTATAATTGTAGAGTGAATGGAGGAGCTGATAAGATTTTGTGGTCACAGTCCAAGAAGTGGAGATTTACAGTACAGTCGCACTATAAGTCCCTTATGACACACTCCACAAGTCCATTCCCATGGAAGAACATATGGAAGACTAAGGCCCCCATAAAAGCTTCTTTTTTGTATGGACGGCTTCATTGGGGAAGATTTTCACTTTAGATAATCTATGGAAACAGCGAATCATTGTGTTGGATTGGTGTTATATGTGTAAGAAAAGTGGGGAGTCTGTGGATCACCTATTATTGCATTGTGATGTAGCCATGAGGTTGTGGGATGATATCGTTGCTAGAGTGGGGCTCCATTGGGTGATGCCACAAAGGGTTGTTGATTTTCTGGCCAGCTGGCAAGGCATCCAAGGTAACTCTCAAATTTTTTCATATGGACAGCATCACTTGGAAACATTTTGACGATCAATAATTTGAGAAGGTGTGGTTTTGTTGTTATGGAGTGGTGTTTCATGTGTAAGAAACATGGCGAATCTATGGATCATTTACTTCTACACTGCGAGGTGGCAAAGGCATTGTGGGAGTGTTTTCAGTAGAGTTGGGCTGGTTTGGGTGATGCCTATGAAAGTAGTAGATTTACTTGCTTGCTGGATGGGGCTTCAAAGTTCTCAAGTGGCTGCTGTGTGGAAGATGGTTCATTTGTGTCTCATGTGGTGTATTTGGTGGGAAAGGAACGAGCGATGCTTTAATATTAAGAAGAGCACTATGGAGGAAATTTGGAAATTCTTTGTATTTTCTTTATTTCAAAGGTTTTCTGCAATAGTGCTTAATGGAGCTTCAGCTGATGATTTTCTTTTTTTCATTTTCCTCTTTATAGAATGTAATTATGTGTTTGCTTTTGTATATTTCCTGTGTACATGGACCCGCCTATTACATTCGTTGAATGAAAATTCTATCTTACTTTAAAAAATAAATAAATAAATAAATAAACTCTCAAATAGCAGCTTTGTGGAAGATGATTCCGATCTATTTATGTGGTGCATATGGATGGAGGAATGATCAGAGTTTTGAAGATTGTGAACGGACAATGGACAAGATTAGAAAATTCTTTCTAGCACTTTATTTCATTGGTTGATTGTAATAGACTTTAATGGCATGAACAGACATGATTTCCTTGTATCTTTAGACCATCGTGCATAGGTGCTGCTCGGGTATATGTCCCGTGTACTTGGCTATGCCTATTTTAGTAAAATTATTATTTACTAATCAAAACAAAGGCACAAAAATCTGCCAAAGTAACATACCTTAATGACGGAATCACTCATCAAAAGTTCCTCGGCGACAAGCTCAAATTCAGACACTGGATACTGAGACAGTCCAAAGACAATTGTCCCCCCACAATAGAGACTAATTTGGCCCCTCACCTTCACAACCAAAGAAATAAAATGATATCACGAATTTAGTTTGGAGGAGCAACTGAACCAAAAAGACAAAATCAACGAGATTCATGCAGAATATAAAGTATAAACTTTAGAAACAACTACATGAATATATCTGACCAAAGAGACTATTGAACTATGATTCTTACAACTTAAAAGACAAAATGATAAGAATTCAACAATAAGTCAAGCCCAGGCCAATGATAGGAAAGGAGAATGCCACTGTATTCAAAAGGATAAAGGATAACACCCCTATAAGGAAGAAATTTAGTTCCAAGTTCTGCAATGTTATTGTTGCCTAGTAGAGAAAACAATGTATGAATCTCTAGTCAAATGTGAAACTATTTCAAGTACCCAAAATAACACTACATTATTTTTCATTAATTTATACGCTAAAAGTCTCCTTCCAAATCTTCTCTCCAATGTGGTTTGAATAAATATCATTAAGTACTAGGCTGACATGAGCTCCAAACAAAATAACCTTCAACATCACACTATTTACCCATCAAGAGATGTTGAATTATCAACTCTCCTGCAAAAAGAATGGGGAGTCCATTAATTATTTATTACTTTATTGTGAAGTTGCCATGACCCTATGGAACGAGATCTTCGCTAGAGTCAGAATAGCTTGGGTGATGCCGAGAAGGGTGGTTGAGTTTCTAGCACATTGGAGAGGCCTTCATGTTAACTCACAAATCATAGCAATTTGGTGATCCCGACTTTTCTTTGGTGGTGCCTTTGGAGGGAGAGGAATGAAAGAAGCTCTGGAGATCACAAGTGGTTAATGGACGAGCTTAGAATGTCTTTAATACTTTATTCCATTGGTTGATCGTAATAGATTTCAACAGCATGAGTATTCATAACTTCCTTGTATCCCCAGGCCCGTCTACTTGGGCTATGCCCACTTTCTATCATCAATCAAATTATTATTCTTACCGAATTAAAAAAATATATATATTATCAACTCTCGCAAAAATCTAACAGAGCCAAAAAGAAACCAAGCCATAAAATCCCTCAAGAGACAGATTCAGGGAATGCACTCACTGGACCACATCAAGAAATGGTCCAAAGGTCAATATGCCTCTCTGAAAATCCTAATAATTCAGTTCTGATAACCAAGGTTGAAGTTAGTATACCCAATAGCACTAATAACTTCTATCTTCTCCAAATAATCTAAATTGATTGTTAAAAACACAAGGTCCCATTATTCATTCTCATGCCAGAACACTGACATAGCAGACAATGGATTTTAGGAAAATCAAGGTCGTCATGCACACACTTGCAATATTGTTGTTACGAATACATTGAATAAATTTCATATTCAAATCCCACAAGATAGTGATGTGAGAGCAAAATTATGTCCATTCTCACTGTATGTTCCTTGTATATAGAAACAACTATGGTTGCAAATGAGACAAGCTCGATACTGCCCTGCATTATATAGAAATAACAAGCCGTTGCTCATCACAACAATGAAGCCCATACTCACTTCAGCTCAGCTGATCAAGCTTGTCGCCAACTTGTCTCATAAGTTATATGTAGAAGCTCTATATATTACTCGGAAAAAAATTACTCGGGTGATAGATGTCTTTTAATTAATATAAGTTTCAAATATGGGATTCTAGGCATCAATTTGGCTACAAGCAGTTTATCGACCTCACCTTTTATCATAATAAAAACTTTAGTGTTTTCAAGCTCTCATATTAGAGGAATTTCCACTTGATTAAATGTTCCCAAATTGTCATAATTTTCCATTAATGCTTGGTTTCCAAGACTTAGCCCAACAAAAGGGTTGATGCTTCATTGGAGAAAGTACCACCATGTCAGTGATGGGAACCTTAAGTGCCCAAGCAAGGCTCAACCAGAAACCAGTTGAGCTAGTGAGCATTTAGCAAGCTCCTCAATTATCCATAGAGCTGAGGCAATCTGTCGTGGTTGTCCCCATGTTGTGATAGAAACCTTATGAAATGGCCCGGGTTTAGTATGGCAGGGTGATGAATGGGATCCACATTGCCTGGTACGGAGAAGTTCTTATCCTTTATAATGATTTCAAGAAGTTTCAATCGTAACATTGATTAGTCCTTTTGGAGTATAGGCTCAGATTTGACTCAGGTCTTCTTGTGTTGTTAAAAATAGTACCAAAGCCAATCCCAACGTGAAGTATAGGACTTGAACCATGCCACCTATGATGAGAATGTCAGAGATTTAAGCAGAGAAGATTGTAATTCCATAGGTTTAGCATGAGAGTGGTGAATGGGATCCCACATTATTTGGGAATGAGAAGTTCTTGCCTTTTGTAATGATTTCAAGGAGCTCTAATTGTCACATTGACTAGTCCTTGTGGAGTACAAGTCCATATGTGGCTTGGTCTTTCCCTGTGTTGTTACATCTTAACTGACTGAGCTAAGCTCAACCAAAAATATTAAGTTCAGATGCTTTAGTGTTTTGGTTAACGATGGAAGAAGAAAATAAAGGCAAAAATCCAATCATAATGTCTCCAAGCACACAGAGGTATCCCACATAGGACTAATAGCACAATTTTCTCCCATATGCATTTTTTAACTGTATAAGAAAGCACTCATTTGCTGCAGAAATGACAAAAAATTGGCATAAAAATACAAATGTAATATGAACATCCAACCACACCTTTCACTACCAATTTTTAATGGAATGTAAAGAGAACAAAGACATTTAAAAAGTCACAAATATGTACATATAAAAAAAAGTCACAAATATGTAATTATTTGAAGGAGAAATGGAAACCTGAATTCTGGTCCAAAGCAAAGGGACTAAAACTTTTGCGTTGTTCTCTACGAAAACATGTGACCATAGCGGGGTGGTCGGAAAATCAAGCAAAGGGGTTTCAGTTTCTGTTGTGACATTGTCATTGCCAACCCTTAAACTCAGTAGATCTGCATTGAAGTACGTGCCAGCTGCGCCAGAATTCCTTGGACAGCAAATACTCATACCACCTGAAACCAAACAATATATATATACTCTAGAAGTCCCATGTTTCAAAATCTAATATTTACAAATTGCAATTCCCGACCAAAAATAAATTGCAATTATGTTTTGACTGTAAACATACACAAGCTGTTTAGGAATCAATAAATATATACTTGAGGCGTGGAAAATGGATATACCATTGGTCAGAACCTAGCATCTTGAAGAGGTCTTCAAGGCAAGTCACAAATTGCAAGAATCTGGAAGATGGTTCCGATATGCCTATGGTGGTGGCTCTGGAGGGAGAGGAATGAAAGAGGTTTTGAATATCATGAGCGGTCAATGGATGAGTTTAGAATTTTCTTTTCTTGGTACTTTATTTTCATTGGTCAATTATAATTGATTTTAACAGCATGAACTTCATAATTTCTTAGATCACTAGATTGTCATGCATATGTGATGCTCTTGAATATGTTTTGTGTACTTGGGCTTTTGCCTATTCTTATTATCGATATAATCTTGTTTACCGATCCAAAAACAAAATTGCTGGTCATGTTCCAGCTTCTTGTGCAAGCTTATGCTCAATCTTTGCACCTATATCAAATACTTCGTCCTGTAATTTTTTTTTTTTTTTTTTTTTTTTTGTAAGTAATAAGAGAACTTCAAACCAGTAATATCAAGCTATGAACAATCATTTATCTGATTTGACAAGTACCAACCCAAGCCACCGGACATTGGTCGCATAGTTCTTCCATAACTTATATTTCTCTATCTAAACCTCGGATGCTAAGATCATAGTACTTCATTTTTAATGTCTAATATCATGTAATGGTTTGCTTTTAGGCATGTTTTCCAGCAGTCAAGGTCCCCACGATAAAAAAATCCTAAAGATTCATTAGATTGGCAAGATTATATATAAGATGCCAATGGTACAGCATAAAAATGAATTATCTCGCAACAAAGAGGCTTTGACTGGCTAGCTGTTTTTAAATTGTCTGTAACTGAATGTATTAAAATCTACTCCCCCCATCCTAATTTAAATGTCGTGCTTTATGAAAACCACAAGATGAAGTAGGCAGAATGGAAGATCTTCACCGCATCAAAGTCATAGGCTGGTCAAATGAGACATCTGACCTGTGGACTAAAGCTTAGGGTAGCTCACCATAGGTACAGGTGATATGCAAAACTTTGATACTTTTGATGGGTTGTAGCAGTGTAGAGAAATTGGGTCTGGGTAGTCCACCTAATTGTTCACTTTTGGGCAGACTGGTCAGGATGGTCGTGGAGAACTTGGCATCTACACCAGCAAATTGTAGATATAGCATCTCAACTTCCTTTTTTTATTTGTTGGTCATTCTTGCAAGAATTATACGGCCTTCAGTTGTTTGTCACTCTGTGCAATGAAGTTTTTTTATTGTATCTGTCTGTATGTGTGTGCATGTAGCCAGTATGTCAATACGCATCCATGCATGTATGTGAATCCACGAATATGCTTAAACTAACTACAGAATATACCACCGCAACAAATGATATAGTCCAAGTTATGACATAATAGGGTAAAGGAAGGTTGCAGAAAAGGGGAAAAAAGAGTCATCTTATTAGTTTAGCACAACAAGTATTCAAGCAAATAATAGTTCTAAAGTTGCATACTTTTTTCCAGAAATGTGACAATTCGGACAAGAATAAGCCTTGAAGAATTATGACGAGTAATATATTTATCAATGGTTAGCATTAAAGGTTTCAAAAACCAATATGCAGAAAAAGCTTAACATTAGCTCTTTGTTTCAAGTATAGAACACCAACATTGAAAAATCAACTAACAGTGATGGATAGTGATGGATCTCAATCATTAAGATCCAAATCTTGAAGACACCACAACAGCCTAACACAATTGCAACAACTCCATGCTGCCCTATAAGGGTCACCCTTCCATATTGTGGCAAAGTTAGTGTTAACCCCACTAACTTTAATTATCAAATATAATTATGGATGATTATGCAGCCAAAACATATTGGTTTAAAAAAAACTTCAATGGCTCATTATAATAATTTTTTGTGTAACAATTCAGATCTATAAGGAAGTCGAGACTCATGTAAAAAATCTATATTTAGCAGTTGACTAATCATTGCATTCTACTACCAGATACAGATTTGTGAGCAGTACAAACCATGCACAGTAACTTTGACATCTTCTTGTATGCTGTAACAATCCAGAGAGATTCTTCCACCACCACCTCCTCCCCATCCCCTCCCACCTGCTGCACTTATTCTTCCATATCCCTTCCTATCCGATTAGACATGACACAAACAGTCAAGAACAAATTGTGTAAGTATTGACAGAACTAGTTACTTCTATACTTTATCTATGACTAAAACATAGGTCCATTGTAATGAAATGAGCACAATACAACTAGTACACCATTCACCTATGACAACTTTATTAAAGAATATATATATAAAATAGTTTTGAAAATATGAAAAAAGAAACATATTCCAAAGATCTGGGTTAACAATGTATCTTAGTCTGTTCACACTAAGAATATTTTGTAGTTTTAGAAGCTTACAAGCTTTGAGATACTTTGTAAGCCTCCTGATGTACTTGTTCCTCTAGTTTTCAAGAGAATTTCACTGCCTATCAAAAATTATCATTTAGTGGAAGCAAGAAGAAAATTCCTGTGACCCAAATTAGTTAGCGATGCAGGGGGATCCGAGTCCGAATCCAGGGCTGATGAGGCTCAACTGACATATACGACATTAAAAGCATTGGACTACTTAGAGAAGGTAGACCAATGCAAAGGAGGCGGGAAGAGATAAAGATTTGGGCGAGGAGCGGCAGATTTGGGCAAGGAGACTTATCCCTTGGATGGGCGAGGAGACTTATCCCTCGGTTGGGCGAGGAGAAGTGGCGAAATCCGTATTTCAACTATAACTTTAGCTACAGATATCAGAATCGCGCATATGACCCCAATCTAGAAAGCTCTTTTCGCGCATATGACCCCAATCGCGCACGTTGTGATCACCATCCTTCACCTGGTGGGCCCCTTTGTCAACCCCAAAATCAGCCCTTTTTACCTCCGAAGCATCAATTTTAGTTTGGTTAATTTTCTTTTATGGTAATATTTATATTTAGTTACGATTTTATTCCAGATTCTTAGGCTAGATTTTAGTAATAGTTATCTTATTCTGAATTCTATTGTTTGGCCTTAATTACAATTTTGTCATTTTTCATTAGCTATTTAAACCTGGCTTGTGGGTTTCAAAGGGGATGATTGATTTATTTTATAGTAAAACCTTAATCTCAGAGTTTCTCGTTGTTTGCGATTTTTCTCAATCTCAATCTCTAGCTTCCGTTGTTTAACTAGCCGTCAGAATAATCTTCTGTTCTGATCCGGCGTCACTTAGTCGGTAAGGATTAGTCAATGATGACTCACACACACAGCATAAGCACTGCCATAAGCAAATAATTCACAGTTCCGTAGGGTCTGCTATTCGTGCATATTCCAGTCTATTAGACTGCTCGCATCTTTGTGAGACAACTTAGATGAACTAGGCCAAAAACTGAAGAGTGTCATCGAGCTGAAAGGAAAAGATACCTTAGCTCTCCAAAAGTCATATATGTACCATAATTGGAACATTTTGTGCCACCAAACTAGAGGTTTGTTGAAAGCTTCATGTGAATATATATGGGATACCTACATTCATATATATATATATATATATATATTTCTTTTATCTAGATTTGGAATTTTTGTGTGCATGCATAGAGATCTCATAGAAACTTTTTAACAAAAGTGAAGACCTGGGAAACTTCAATAACTAGCGAGTTTCAAGTTCTTAGGAGGCTTGCGGTTGTGTGTTTAGACACAAACACATTACCTCTGGTAGTTGGTAGTTCATTAGTTGTTTTGTAGTTGTAACAAGTAACATTGTCATTCTTAAAAACAAAGTAAGTGCTGGCACTCCCAAACCTCAACCAAGGAAAACCTATTGGTTCATTAAATTTGCATGTAAGTATAGATGAGATCACTTTTAATGCAGTCTTTTTACCATTATCTAAATTTTTTTTTTATTGGCACCTGGTGTCCAATAACAGCGTCCCGACTAACCCCAGGGGTGCACAAGCCCTCGGCAAGGAGTTTCTCACAAGTGCACATCAAGTAATTCAAAGGAAAAATCCTCCAGTCTGATGGCCACGATTGTTTGCACCCAAGGTAATTTGAACCTTAGACCTACCTAGGGGGAGCATACCCTCAAGCCCAAAGCCTTTACCACTTGAGCCAACCCCTAAGGATTACCATTATCTAAAGAATTGAATTCACTAGGATGGATGTTCCCTTGACAGATTAGGGCCTCTCTTTACTGGGAACTGGCCAAGCTTTGTGACACCAAAACAGAAAAAATAAAGACAATTCTAAAATTAGAGGGGCAATTCTAAAATAAGACGACAGAGGAAGGCCAATGGAGTAAAAATGAATTCTTGCTAACATAGACAATAGTATATACTCCAGTTATGCATATGCAGCTTGAAAGTGTAGAGACTCTTGTTCCCATGGTAAAAATAGGAAAAGAAAAGCATAATAAGAAATAAAAAATCAAATATGGCCAATGCGATTTCTAATTTAGGTAAAAATTTAAACCACATATTTTAATCCAAATTGGTAAAAATAATTGATTGTATCATGTATCAAGTATAAGCTAAACTTTCATAAACCTACTACTTTTGCTAAATACAAGCACTTTTTCCAGACCAGTGCCTATAAATAATACACAGCTTCATAACAGTGTTGGCTTGACCATGGCATCCAGTCATGGTCCCAACTCTTCTGCCAAGGACCCGAGAATGGAGCAGTTTTCTGGATGGTGTCAGATGAATCGAACCTGCAATTGATTCCCTGTGATGGAGAGTGCATTGATGGGGTAACTACTGAACCAACCCCACTATGCACGATACCACCCAGCCCAAACTCAGAGAAGTTTATATCAGAGTGGGTTTTTAAGAAGGTTGAGGAGATACAAACTTGTATTGGGATTTCTTGTGTAGGCTTCGAAGAGTAGTTTAGGGCCCTCCTTGTAGCTATTGAAGAGGGTCATCTGAAATCAACCACAAAGAGAAATAGAGAACTCAAAAGGCTCAAATGTACCATTAATTATGTAGCAAAGGAGGGGAGTGGCGGAAGGGATGGATTGAAAGGGAGGGGTGCTCTTTTTGTGAATGAAACCTAAGATCCTTTTTTCGAACGTGCGAGGGCTTAATGATTGCAACAAGCGCCTTTGCATAAAATCTTTATTGCGGGCGTGGAAGGTTGATGTTTTGTGTTTCCAAGAAACAAAATTGCAAGTTATTGATAGAAGAATCATTCATAGTTTGTGGGGGTGTCCTTTGGCTGATCTTATTTGGCTTCTAGGGGAGCTTCAGGCGGTATTCTTTTAATGTGGGATAAAAGAGTAGTGGAGGCGGTTGAGAAGTGTATTGGGAATTTCTCGGTCGCTAGTTTATTTAAAAATGTTGAAGATGGGTGGGAGCGGGCTTTTGTAGGCACCTATGGGCCAAACATGGATGGACATAGGAGAAGACTTTGGGAGGAGTTGGGAGGGGTCTATATTATTTATGGGATGTGTCATGGTATATGGGTGGGGATTTCAATATTACCCACTTTCCCAGTGAGCGATCAGGGAGCCATCGCAACTCCTTGGCCATGGAGGAGTTCTCTAAGTTCATATTTGATTTGGACCTCATGGACCTTCCCCTTGTCGGGGGCGAGTTCACATGGTCAAATAGCCGGGGTTGGTCCAGATTGGATCGGTTCCTCGTCTCCCCATCGTGGGAGGCCCACTTTCCGAAGATGTGTCAAAAAAGATTAACCCAAGTTTGCTCAGACCATTTTCCTATTTTGTTAGACTGTGGAGGTGTTCATGGAAGACGCCAGTATTTCAAGTTTGAAAATATGTGACTAGCAGCTAATGGTTTTACAAAGAAGGTGCATTCATGGTGGTCTTCTTATCAGTTCACTGGCACTCCTAGTTTCATTCTTGCAAATAAGCTTAAGACTTTGAAGCAAGATCTAAAGAAGTGGAACTTCGAAGTTTTTGACAACATTGATGACCAGAAGACTACCCTTAAGGAGGAGTTACAGGAGTTAGAGGGGAGGGAATTGTTGGGAGACACCTCGGAGGAGGTATTATTGAGGAAGAGTTCGGTTGTGACAGAACTGGAGAGGGTGTTGTTGATAGAGGAGACTTCGTGGCGCCAAAAATCCAGGGCACTCGGACTAAAGGAAGGTGATAAATGTACGAAATTCTTCCATAAAGTGGCTAATTCACATAGGCGCAACAATGTTATTGAGACACTTCACTAAAGTACTCAAGTGCTCTCTTCCCCCTCTAAATTAGAAAACCATATTGTGCTGGAGGCGGAAGCTTGATGATTTTTATTTGAGTCTATTGATCTGCAAAGTGCGAGTTGGTTGGAAAGACGTTTTGACGAAGACGAGATTCATAAGGTCATTTGCGGTATGGCAAAAGATAAAGCGCCGGGTCCAAATGTCTTTTCGATGGGGTTCTTTCAAGTTTGTTGGGATATTGTGAAATGTGATGTTATGCAGGTTTTCCTTGAATTCCACTATTTCAAAAAATTTGAGAAATGCCTCAATGTGACGTTCATTGCCCTCATACCGAAGAAACATAGGGCTATGGCAGTTGAGGATTTCCACCCCATAAGCCTTGTGAGTGGAGTGTACAAGATCATTTTGAAGGTTCTTGCAAATCGGCTTAGCCCGGTATTGGAACAAATTATTTCTAAGCCTCAAAATGCATTTATTCGGGGAAGACAAATCCTCGATTCAGTTCTTATTGCCAATAAGTGCTTGGATCATAGGTTGCGGGAGGGAGTTATAGGTATTCTATGCAAGCATAACATGGAAAAGGCTTATGATCATGTGAATTGAGAATTTCTTTTATACTTGCTCGGGAGGTGTGGCTTTGGCAATAGGTGGATTTTATGGATTCGACATTGTGTCTCTACCGCTCGCTTCTCGGTATTAGTTAATGGCACCCCTGCTATTTTTTTAACTGTTCTCGTGGATTGAGGCAAGGGAACCCATTATCTCCTCTACTTTTTGTTATCGTTATGGAGACACTTGGCCGAATGGTGAAGGCTACTGTGGGTGGTGGTTTTTTATCTGGATTTTCAGTGGGTAATGGAACTAATGGCTCTATCATAATCTCGCATCTCTTATTTGTAGATGATACTCTCCTTTTTTGTGAAGCAGATCATGGCCAGATTCCAAATTTATGAGCACTTTTGTTATGTTTTGAAGCCGTGTCAGGGCTTAAAGTGAACCTTGGTAAGTCCGAGATGATTGAAGTGCATGTGGTGCCTAGTATCAATAGCCTGACAAGCCTTCTGGATTGTAAAGTGTCATCCTTGCCTATGAAATATTTAGGCCTACCATTGGGGGTGACCTTTAAGACTAGAGCTATTTGGGATGGGGTTGTGGAGAAAGTAGAGAAAAGGTTGGCTTGTTGGAAACGGTTATATTTATCGAAAGGGAGTCCACTCACTCTAATTAAGAGCACGTTAACCAACCTCCCCACTTGCTTCTTATCTCTATTTCCTTTGCCTGCAGGGATGGCGAATAGGATTGAGAAATTATTTCGGACCTTTTTGTGGGGGGAATGGGGGAGGAACCAAAAATCCATCTTTTTAAGTGGAAGAAAATTTGTTCTCCAATTTCGAATGGTGGCTTGGGAGCGTGCAACTTGAGGACTTTCAATAAAGCTTTATTGGGGAAATGGTTATGGAGATACCACTTGGAGGGGGATTCACTGTGGAAGGAAGTTATAGACTCTAGACACGGTAGTGCTTGGGGGGGTTGGTGCTCCAACAAAGTGAAGGGGGTATGGCGTGGTCTTATGGAAATTTATTAGGAGGGGATGGCAGAGTTTCGAAAACCATATCCGTTTTGTGGCTGGAGAGGGCACCAAAATCAAGTTTTGACATAATGTTTGGTGTAGAGATTGCGCTCTTGATAGGGCTTTCTAGATATCTATCATATTGCAGCCAATAGGGATGCTTCTGATCTGCAGGTATTTTCTTATGGTTCTCACCAGTGGAATGTCCTATTTAGTAGGGATATTCATGATTGGGAATTGCACACTTTCAGAATTTTTCAGATTGATATACTCCACGGGAAACACTACGGCACAAGGGGATAGGATGTAGTGGAGGTCCAAAGGTAGTAGGAAGTTTACAGTCAGGGAGTATTACAAAATATTGGCATCACAAGGTAATGCTCCATTCCCGTGGAAGAATATTTGGAGGTCTCGTGTGCCTTCTAAAGTAGCTTTCTTCATATGGACTGCTGTTCTTGGGAAGATTTTGACTACAGACAACTTGAGGAAAAGAGGACTCATTGTGACATATTGGTGCTAATTGTGTAAAAAGCAAGGAGAATCAGTGGATCACTTATTTTTGCATTGTGAGGTGACAAGTGTGATGTGGGATGAGATCTTTAGAAGAGTTGACGTCGCTTGGGTAATGCGATTGAGGGTGGTTGATTTACTGACTTGTTGGAAGGAGATTCAAGGTTGTCCTCAAGTGGCGGCAGTGTGGAAGATGATTCCGCTGTGCATTATGTGATATATTTGTGCAGAAAGGAATGAGCGGTGCTTTGAAGATAGGGAGCGCACAATGGCGGAGCTTCAGAATTTTTTTGTACACACTATTGCTTTGGTTTTCAGCTATTGTACTTAATGGGAACAATGCTCATGACTTCTTGTCCTCAATCTATCATTCCTAGAATGTATTTAGGTGTTCTTTTGTATACTCCTTGTGTACACGGGTTATGCATATTTCATTCGTATCAATAAACTTTACCTATTACTTGTCAAAAATAAAAATAAAAATAAAAGAGTGCCCTTTATAACTAGTAGTTATTAGTAACAACATAAGCTAAGGTTCTATCCAAATATTTGATCTCTACCTTTGACAAATGAATCTTATCTGTGGAGTGTGTGCATGTGTGGTAAGTGTGTGAGAACCAATAATACAATTTTATAAATTATGTGATGCTTTTCAAGAGCACCAATTTTGTACTCACAGCTTTACAGCATGTACAAAGATACTTCCACCAGATCCACCTCCCCCTTTTTGTCCTCCATCCCCACCTTCTGCAGTTATAGATCCATTTAAATATAGAATATCCTTGACAAGAAGCTTAACACGTCCTCCGCCATTCCCACCAAATGGCTTTTCAGCAGATGTGCCACCACCCTTACTCCCATAACTCCAGGGTTCAGACAAAGATGACCAAGCATAAACATCACCACCCCAGAATTTTGTCACATTATTTTTCAAGCAGGAAGCACCTCGGCCACCATGCCCTCCACCAGCACCATCATAGCCAACTGGTGTACCACTAGTTTGAGAAGGTGGTGGTCCACCCAAGGACGTAGAGTTAATCGAAGAATTGCTTTCAAGGGTCAGATTTGCAGCAGAAAATATTATAGAACCAGCACTAATAGTTGCATGTTGACCAACATTAACATTTCCGGACATGTTAAAAACAATAACGCAACCTTGAATAGGACACTCAATTGAAACGTGCGGGAGAATCTCTAGGTTTCCAGTACCATAGATGTAAAGATCAGAATTCAACCGAAAATTTGAGTTTAGCAAGCAGGTGGTATTAAATGAGCCAACACCTTCCAGATCCTCACAAGATACTGAATTATTATTAGGCTGGGATGAAAAGCTTGATCTTTTGACATGTTTATAGATGCTGGTTTCAGAACCATTACGTAAAGCTGAACCAAAATCACTTGACCAGCCTTCTGCCCCAGATCCTCCGCCTCTATGCTGCCCTGAGCCAAGACTAAGCCCAGATACAAAAGGATGCCCCAACAGAATGCCCCAACAAAGGTAACCGTGCATTAGCATAAGATGCATCATCCCTCAAGACAAGTAATAATAAGATTTTCTGTCAGACTCTCATAAAACTTCACATAAATTATGGGTTCCAACTCAATATCAACAGGTAGTATGTCGTACACTTATCAGAAAAATATCAAGTTGCTTTAAACCATCTTCAGCATTCATGAAATCCTATAGCCAGATGTTCCGAATCCTGAATAATACCATCAACAAGAAATAACTTGGCAAATGAGAATATGAACAAGCAGGAACTTAAACATAAAAAATCTCACAATGTGGGAATCTGGAGAATGTAACTTGCAACCAAAATAAAAATGAGCTTGTGAATCAAGTTTTAAGGTCCAAAGTTGGCAATCAATGGGAAATGAACTTTTGAGAAGATTATAAGAATAAAGAAGTTTTCTGAACAGCATCTGTGACAAATGTGAAGCTAACATGTAACATGTTGAACAAAATGATACGCAAATCAAGGAACAACTAAACAACAATGGAGCTATATGTGGAAAAAAAAAATGGAAGATCTCCTAAGAACATGGTAGCACTGCAGTAAAGAGGCAACTTCCTTTTTTTGGATATTTTTTATAATTAATAATTCTTTATTAATAAGAGCTAAGGCACAACTCAAGTACATGGGAAGAATTCAAAAGAAATGCTAGATAGAGGCTAAAGATACAAGAAAATAACGTAGAATTGAGCCATTAAAATCTATGAAGGAGTCCAAGATAGAAGAGTATCAATAAAAAAAAATTGAGCCCCTCCACCGTTCTTTGACGGTTCTCAAAGATTCTATCATTCCTTTCATTTCAAATGCACCCAATGAGGCAAGTAGGAACCATCTTCAACACATCCACGATTTGCAGGTTGCCCCCTAATCCTCTCCATGCATAAAATTGATCCACAACTCTAACTGGCCATGACCCAAGCAAACCAAATCCAGAACTTTTTTGGAATATTAGGAACACCATCCATTCCTTAGACAAAACAAAGGAGGCTTCTTTGTAGAAGTATATGTGAATATAGAAAGTAAAGAGGAAAAGGTGAGAACAAGTAACTTTTCAGTACCATGATGTATGTAACAGCTAGTACTTCAAGACTCAGTTCAGTCACTAGTTAGGTAAAAACGAAATGGAAATAATTAACATTGTAGGGAAGTTTAGAGGCACTAGCAATTTTATTTTTGCGTGCCTAGCAGTTATACGAATGATTTGGACTAACTTAGACAATGCCTCATACTGCAAGCACTATCCAAACTAGTCTATGGACATGAGTGAAACTAAAGTGCACTTGTCATTTTAGCCCTGTCTCAAGACTTTCACCCCAATGCTATAGGTTACCGGTGTGGTATCTCAGCCTTTACAGGCATGTTTCAACAAATCTAGTACACAAAGGACCTGAGAAGTACTAGTACTAGATGCAATGATTGCAAAGCTGCATTGAAAAATCCTGGATCAACTAAAAGGCCCATAGAGTTTACATTACACCTGTCTTAACCCACAGTACGCTAATCAAGCTTACATCAAACATCCACAGCGGACTAATTTTTACTCCATATTATAAAGCGTTTTGCCGAGTGATTTTAATTAAGGAAAACTTCACGATGAAATTTCCAAGCACAACTAAACGAAGTAAATTGAAAGCATTTCCTTTACTGTTCAGTCATCACAAGAATCAACCACAATTCAATATGCAAAACGATATTTGAAATGATCATTTATTGATACAAGTTTCCGTTTCATGGTCCACACATTACTCATTTGAAGAGACAGAGAAAGAACATTCACCAGAGGAGAAAAAAATTATGTGTAACGATATCAAAACATTTGTCAATCAGTCATGCAAATGCCACTGCCGATCTTTTCAAAAGCACACATTTGCGTGCGTGCGCGCGCTCATATGCCCTCAGTTAAAAAACTCCTCACCGAAAGTTGACATCGAAGTTCAACAACAAAATTAGAGCTAGAGAGAAAATCACATTTCAGCCACGGAATTAGGATGAAAAAACACCAAAATCTCGAGCAATTTACAAATGACACAGCTTCCAGCGCAAAAGCTCAAATGAAATACTCGGACAGGGAGTTAGAGAACTTTACCGTTTGGCTGGCGAGAAAGCGAGAGAGAAGGGGGGGGAAAAAAAGTGGAAATTTCCAGCAGAATGTATGGGAAACTTCGATCTGCGTGAAACTTTAAGACTCTACCTGGGCCAGAAATGGTCTGCGCTTTGTCTCTTAGCTTTTCGTTGTCATATACATATAAAAACACCATTGATTGAGCGGAGAAAAGCCACTGAAGTGTGTGGAAGAGAGAGGGAGTCTGGACTCTGTACAAGTCCAAGTTACGTTCGCATATCGCATAATAGCTGGACACCGATAGAGATTGACGCGCGTGTTTTTTCGGAAGCAGAACTCTTCATATCATTAACCCTTCCTTTTTGCCAGATATTTCGGGATTACCATTCTTCTTGGGTTTGAGTGAAACCCCTCATTGGTAAATTAATAATTTGCATACGTTCATTCTGTTCTTTTTTGTTATTTTTGATTTTATGGTTTTTTTACTAGAAATACTACACAACCTCTTTAATCTTCACATATTATATTTTTTTAAAATTTTTTAATTTTTTAATATTTTTAAAAAAATAATAAATTATTCTTTTTAAATTAATTCAATTCTTTTATTCATTATTCATATATTAAATATTTTATAAAAGAAAATAATAATAAAAATTAAAAAAAGTGTGATGTGTGGAAGTTGTGTAAAATTTTTCTTTATTTATTGGGCTTCGAATTTTTGTTAATTATGTATTTTTATCATATTTTTACTAAAAAAATCTAACTGACCACGCCGGATACGCTAAAATCTGAGGTTTAAAACGGAGAAATTAAAAATTAATGGAGCAAAACCAATAAAAGTGTAAAATTCGTTACTGTTTTAGTAATTTAACTCCTATAAATTAGTAGTTAGTACTACCTTCAAGTGCAAAACTAATTTTTAAAATAAAATACATTTTACACTTTTTAAATATTATTTACAATCTTATACTGCAAATGTTATATCTAAACTAGCGTATTTAAGGATAGAGTTTCCTCCAATTCATTTCAAAAAAAATGATACATGTGAATTCTTCTATTTGCAAGCCGTGGGTAGAACACAATATTTATTGAGTAATTCTATATATAATTGTAAAATACGTAAACATCGTGTAATTACTTTGAAAAAGAATTAGATACACTATTAAAAAAATAGTTTTTTTTATATGAATTTCATATTTTATTTATCTTTTTTAAAGCGATTACGCAACAGTTACACAATTCACGGTTGCAAATATCTTTTTCATATTTATATCACTTAAATGATAAAATTTAATTTATAATATTCAAATTTTATAATTTTTCTTTCAAATCAAATCATGTTAGGTAAATAGAGATTTTTATTTTTTTAAAATGAATGGGCACATAATAATTTTTTAAATAAAAACTAAAAAAACATGTACTAATCACATGCTTAACGAAAACTTGTATATTTATAAACGAGTCGGAGGAGGAAACTTCCTCCGACTCATCTTAGTGAAAAACTTTGTCCCACTTGTAATGTATTAAATCTTAGACAAAGTTTTTCTCAAAACTAGGTTAGGGGAAACTCTTTAAATTTGTCACATATCTATTGGGCACGTGATAAACATATTTTTAACATTACTTTAAAAAAAAAAATTATCACATATTGGGTTGGAGGATTGGAAACTTCTTCTAATCCATTTAAAAAGTGTTCATCCGTCTCACTTGCATATAAAAATAGATTACCTAACGCATGATAGTTTGATTCTAAGAAAAAAAGTACATTTTATGAGCTTTCAATAGATGAACAATAATATGGTTCAAATTAATGGTTTGGACGTGATATACAAAATGACATATAATTTATAAAAATAATGTCACATACAGTTGTAAAATATACAAGTACTATATTATTATTTTTAAGAAGAGTATAATTTATTATTAAAAAATTAATTTTTTATATAAATTCAATATTTATTTACATTTTAATAAAATTATATTATATTTATACACTTTACAATTATAAATATCACATTTCAAAATTAAGAAACGAACAACTTTGGAAAAATGCGATAAGATCTCTTTCCCGCTTTCAAAAGGGTATGAGGTAAAAAAAGATATTTAGAGGAAGATAGGGACATATGGGTCTTTGGGTCTTTGAGCACTCAACATCATCACGACCGTTTTTTTTTTTTATTACATTGGTGGGCCACGGTCGCTCGGATTATGTTATCATTCATGGGACACCTGTATTAATTATTTTGGAATATTATATAAATAAATGATATTTATTTACAACCGTGAGTAAGTATAGCGTAAATTTTTTAAAAAAAGAGTGATTAAATAAAGACCTCACATAGAAGAAATTTATGATGATCTAAAACTGCTCCTTGAAGTTAACATTTCTTGTAGATCGCTTTCATAGTTAATGAATCCATGATTCAATATGTGTACATTTCACATTTGTCGCAAAAAGAATGGTTTTACTGCTTCTTCTTTTTTTTTTATTGACATGTAATATTTGAAACAAAATAGATATAATTGTTAGAACAATATAAAAACATGAAATAAACATAAAATTATATTAAGATAAAATAAAAATAATAGAAATTAAAAAATGTAAAAGTACAAAAAAAAAAAAAAAAAAAACCATATCAAAAAAATTTATCTATTTTGTGGCAAAAAGAACTGGTTTACTACTTATTTATCAAACTATTGTAGTTAAATTTTGACGAGAAACATCATGACCTGTAATTATGAGAAGGAAAATGATACACATACAATCCTTTTTCATAATCCTTTATATAATTATGTTTTAAATGTTGGTCATTTTTATAAACTCATTTATAAATGAATTTTTTTCCTTAACATATGTGTGTGGTGTAAGAATAATAATTGATGAATATTTATAAAAGTAATATTATTTCAATAGAAATATCCTCAATTTAAGACATAATTATAAAAAATGCTACATGTATATCAGAACTCATACCGTTAGAAATACTAGATAAGAATGCACAGCGGAAGCAACTTTATCTCGTCAACAAATCTTAGATCCAATGTGGTTGTTCCACGGATTTTTGTCGTCATCACTGTTCATTTGAAATCCTCCTCATCGATAATAGAGTGTGGTATATGGTTATATACTAAAGTAACATCCACATATTCCACAGTCTAAAAGCTGGAACTAGAGAGAACCATACATGAGAGAGATTTTTCTATTTATGTTGTTAAGAGTTTCTCATTTACATAGTCCCTCTAATTGTAACTCCCAGTTGGCCATTAAGGGCCCGCCATCGAGTCTCATGAAGTGGCTATCAAACCACTTCATAACCCCCCATGACAAGAGGAAGGGATGCCCACTATGGGTACCTCTTTACTATATCTCCCGCTCGCACATAGTGGGCAGGACCTAAGGTCTCCATCTCTCAATATACTCTCAATCTCGTTCATACTAGCAAACAGGTTGTACAAGCGTCGAGCACACCTGTAAAAAAAAAAAAAAAAAGGAGCACTATACAAAATCTCTCTAAGAAAATATCATCATAGCAACATCCCTAAAAGTGTCTCGTTATGCCTCGACTCATTTGGTCACATCAAATTAAGCATCTCTAATCCCTCTTGAGTTTAAATGACTTAAAACATTACTCAATCTCCATAAAATATGATGTACTTATAGTTATGTTGCAACTCTCAAGAAGCAACACAACTTGTAGGTAATGAGTACACACTAATATCGATGTATTACCAAATAATCTTCCCGTCACCCTCATGTCATTCAGTTTCAGTCCAGTCGTTTTCTCAGTAATGCCTCTTTAGATCGCATCATTTATTGTCATAAATAACATGTCAATGTAGCAGACACCAAAATATCAACCTAATGACATAGTTAAAGGTCTCATAAAGGCATAGATAAATTAAAATCATCAATTATGACATATAAGACTTACACGGTGAGGAAGCAGAGACCTATTCACTCACCTCTACTATTGATAGTAAAAGAACATGTAGTATGAAATACATGCTACGGTTGAATTCTTTTTTTTTTTAAAAAAAAAAAAAATTTATATATAATCTCAATACATCATATAGATCCTAGTCTAGTTGTTATTTCAGCGCTTAATCAAAGTTCCTCTATTTACTTGCTATCCGAAGCGCTAAAGAGAATCTCGCATCTAGCTAAACCACATGCTACATGAATTGTGGGTAACCATATAACTTGCAGGTGTTTCGCTATATAGATTGTGTGATAGTCAACGCTGCACTCGCATGTTGGAGAGCCATGCTCCTCTGTGTGCAATTGAGCTCACAGCATGGTGCGCGCTGCTTTTCCCACTATAAAGGACAACACCTCTGCTAGACATAACTTCTGGTGTACACTGTTTCATGGCAACTCTACAGAACACGATTGGTGCCTGGGACTACCATGCCAGCTTGCGCAAACCATCGGTGCACGTCATACCATAAGCCATCCTGCACGGCAGAAATTGCAACTAGGCCTGGTGCTAGGCAATGGTTGTTGCTGCTACCTGGGCAGCGTAGCCCTTTGCAATGATTCATAGCAATCACTTTGGGCGCGTAACACACTGCGCTCATCACCCATGTGGCACGAGCTATAGTGCACATAGCATCATTTGCGGCATTCAAAGCATTGCGTATAGCAGCTACAATGCTTATAACATCCTTGTGGGCACAACGTGCCATCGCGGTGCACGCTACTATGCAGACGGCAACCCATAGGTCATCTCACAGTACTGTTCACGATGGTAGCTTTGCTCTTGCGTTGGTTGCGTAGTGTCGCACTCCATTGTGGACAAAACAGAGTTACTGCGTTGAGCACAACCATTTGTCGTGCACAACATACAAGCTACATGGATTGTGAGAATTTTGCTATTAATCCGAAACATCTACATATTCCATAGCCTAAAAGTTAAAATTAGAGAGAACCATACATGAGAAAGAGATTTTCTATTTGTGTTGTAACAAGTTACTCATCCAAAAGGGAGAGTGTAAATAGTCATTCTAAATGTAACCCCTAGCTGGCCATTCCATCAAGTCTCATTAATAGCCACTTCATAATCCCATGAGAAGGGAGAAGAGGTGCCAACTATGGATGACCACTATAGGTGCCTTTTACTACACGTATAATATGCAATTAAAATCATAAAGTATGTTTAGTTTGTCAGGAGAGTATTATCATTTTTAAGAGAGTGAGGCCTCGTTTGTATTCACAATTTATCTCAATTAATTTTATTATTATTCAATAATTTTAACTCATAAATTTAATTACTATTTATAACTCATTTCACTACTATTTATAATCTATCTCAACTCATTTTTAGATCTAAACTATATATGAGAATACTGATTTCAATTTGTAAAGGGATGAGAATAGATATTATTATTCTTTTATTTGGCGAATATCCTGTACAAATTGGTTGCAATTGTTCCATTATTTTCTGCAGAAAACTACCAAGATTATTTTGAAGAGCTTAAAATAATTAAACCTATAAAAAAGAGCGTTGATGTCAGAAAGCGTATTCGTAGATGAAGGGATGGGTGCAGTCAGGCATTGAAGCCACGAGAGCCGACAAAAACGCAAGTGCCTGGAAAAAATGATGATGATTGATTGACTGGAAAAGCATATCAGAAATGGACTTTGATCAGGTACCTTCCGCAGGGCACAGATCGAGTGCGTGCGATGATGAAGCCGACCCGATTCAGATTGTCGGGACAATATATTGTATAGAGTACAGATACCCTTACCACGTCATACTAGCGGTCTATTATTCATTTATTTTTTTAATTGTTTACCACTGCAGTCAGGACTTGTTGATTTTATCCTTTCTGCTCACATGACACGTCACGTTCTGTCAAAGATTTGAAGTGTCAGCTTCTAAAAAATAAAAAATAACAAATTTCATTTGGAATAATGATAGGTATTCCTCCTACCTATTTACGATTCTATAATTTATTTGAAACTTTAATTTTTTATTATTTTATTTTAATTATTTTTTTAGCACCCTTAATTATTAAGAAAAAATAAAAAAATATATAATTTTACTAATAGTCATTTTCTTAATCATTAAAGAAAAATTATAAAAAAAATAAAAAAATAAAAAATAAGTGATAGGAGATAGTAACATAACATTATCCAATTCATCTGTGTCAATATTTAAACCGGTCTCATTTTCACTCTCGCTCAAAACACTCCATGGTTTTGTCCTTCTCGCATCCTCGTCGACGGCAAGTTAGGATCCCGAACTCTCTCTTTTGTTTTATCCCTTTTGTTAAGAAAGAAAGCTAACATAAAAATTGACAATTTAATTAAGTTCATTTTTTGATACAAGAAGTGTTTCGTTTCGTTTCATTTCGTTATTTCATCATTACAATTTTTTTAAATTCAGACATAAAATATAATAAATAATTTAACTTTTTCAAATCTCAAAAGAATAATAATATTAAAAAATAATATTATAATAATATTTTATTCAACTTTATCTTAACTCATCTCATTTCGATTCACTATTCAAATCGTATCTAAATGTTGAAATAACATATAGATGTTGTGGCTGCAAAATGAGAATAATTAATTATAAAAATAAAACTGAAAAAAAAAAGAAAAAAAAATAGAGTTTAAACCCGGTGGTTTCATTTATGTCAAAATCTTACACAAGTGTGCAGACAGAAGAAACGATAAAGCTAACATCAAAATTCTGAAGTAAAGTCTACCGTGCAAAGGCGAAAGAAATTAAAAAAATAAACAGGCTAGTAGACCGGTAGTTAGTATAACTTAGTAATAAGGGTATCATTTTCGATATATGATATAAGCATAATTTGATAAAATATGATTAATAAATAAATTCACTGCAGAGAATTGTAAAATTTGCAATTTTATATAATATGAATAAATTTTAATTTTAAATTTTATAAATATTTAGTTTTATATGTCTTTTTTATATTATTAATTGATAATAAAATATTTTATCATGAATCCAATTGTAATTTTAAATTTTTTATATAGTTATTATTGTAGTATATATGAAATTATATTAATTAGATTAGAAAATGAATATGCAGGTGAGCTTAACATATTTAAATGAAACATATAAATGAACGGTATCCATGTTAATACAATAAAAGTTAATTATTAAATTGGTTAAGCTGATATGTTGTGTCGCCCGTTAATTAAACAAGTCGGGTTTAGATTTTAAAATTTAATCCGTTTGATTAAACGGATGGAATTTGAATTGATCTTCATAATCTAATATTCATACAAACGGTACAAATTGCCAACCCGACATGATATTGAATTTCAAAGTTTAAAAACCTAAAAAAAAAAAAAAAAAAAAAAAAAAAAGAAACCAACGACCAACATCGATAAGAAGCAAATCCTATCGGCAAAAGGGTTTTAAGATGGAGCCAAATCTAGGAATAGGAGGAAAGACCTCTCCCACATGCTCGATGAATGAGAGAGAGAGAGAGAGAGAGAGAGAGAGAGCAGCTCCCATGAAAATACTTCCAATTAAGACCTACACAAAAGGCCAGCAATGCAAGGGACTTCAAATGAGGGGAGACGCTTGGCCTCCCTTGTACCGGCGGGAGGGGACGCCCGAAGCTCGATTGACCTTTCGAGATTACAGAGGGGCTGGGGTCCGGTCGGTCGGGGTTAGGTGAGAGAGCAGAGATGAAAGCTTTTTTGGCCACTACTACATCCTTACAGTGGTGTAAGAATCCTTTCCATTACCCCAACCAGCATCTCTTTAATATGTTCGAGCTCCTTTTCCTTCTCGTATTTATTCTCATTCCAAGAGTACTTTGATCCCACATGTTCAAGCAGTGACCTGGTAATGCATATGCCATTTCAATGAAGTAAATGAAAGGCTGCATTAAGCTACAGAGAGAATCTTGGAAATAATTTCAGCATGCAAGACAATACCCCAGCTTTTCATCGCCTATATTCTCTCGTTTGTGCTTTTCTTGCATTTTTGGGTTCTTATTTTTACAGTATACCCAAAACACTCTGTGCTTATAAAAATCGTCTAGAAGTTCACAGAAGCTTAACATGATACGGAAGGAGCTCTTCCGGAGAGAATGGGCGTCAGAGAAATCCAAGTGGCAGGCAAAGCCCTTACAATCCACGAACTCGAGGACGTCTGCGACTCAGTCACCGGCCGAGGACTCACCGGGTCGTGGGTTTGGGACTCTGCCCTGGTGTTGTCCGATTGGATAGCGACTCAGAACTTTGATTTCCATGAGAAGACCGTCCTCGAGCTTGGCGCCGGGGCTGGACTCCCCGGCTTAACGGCGGCTCTTCTCGGTGCCGGGCGAGTCGTGCTCACCGACATTGGGCCGCTACTTCCTGGGCTGATAAGGAACGTGGAAGCCAACGGGCTGCGGGACCGAGTCGAGGTGAAGGAATACGTTTGGGGATCGGACAAGTCACCGACTCAGTCCGGGGACTTGGACGAGTTCAACCTGGTCTTGATGTCGGACGTGTTTTTCGACACGGAGGAGACGGCTGCCCTGGCGAAAACGCTGAAAAGGGTATGTGGGGAAAGGAAAGATACCGTGGTTTGGGCGGCATGCGAGGTTCGTCCATGGACCGCTGAGTGCCTGAATGGGTTGGCGACTCAGGGCTTTGGGGTCGTTGAGTTGTCGAGTCAGTTCAATCCCTCCAACACCTCCAACTCGCTGGAAGAAGAGAGTTTTGACATGTTCGCCATTTTCCAACTAATACCACCGAACCAAGAGACGACGTTGAAGCTGCCGTTCCCTCTTCATTTCTGTAGTTTTCCCTAAAGTAATTTTGCTCTCTCTTCCCTACAGTAATTTTTGAACTTCTTGCGGTAGCACAAATTAATCATACACGTAAAAAGAAATTGTTTTTCCATTTTTTTTAAAATGCAGTAAGCATAGCATTATAAAATTGTATATATCATTATCCTTCTTAGAAAGGACAATGTTATACCCATTGAGAATTTTCACCAAATGTGAAATTTTTTTTCAAATATTTTTAAAAAAATCACCAAATTATTAAAAAAAATTTCCTTAACTAAAAAATAAAATATAAAAATTAATAATTTCGGTAGCTTTCTTCCGTAGGCAATCTCTCAATGAGAGTGGCATTTACCTCAATGTTTTGAATACCGTACCGGACGCCGTACCGGTCAAGGCACTGGAACAAAATATTTCGGTACCGGTACCGTTTCAGGATAGCGTTTCTGGATAACGTTTCGGGATAGTCGATATATGAATAAATTATATATAAAAATTATATTCTAAAATAATAGTCTATATATAAATAAATTATATATAAATACATATATATAAAAATTATAAATAGTCTAATATGAATTAGGGGTTAAAAAATAAGCTTGTAGTTTGGAAAAACGAAAAAAAAAAAAAAAAACACAGGCCGAAATATCGGCTGGTATGGCCGGTATTTTGACCGGTACGGAACAGATATAGTACTTGTACCGGCCGGACGGCCGAAATGAAAAATTTCGGCCGTACCGACCGGTACGATACGAAATTTAAAACACTGATTTACCTTCTAGAAATTCTCCACACACAAGTAGAGATAAATAAAAGGAGAAAGGAGAGTATTAGAAGGTAAAGAAGTTCATTGTGTGAAATTAACACTTTAATATCTTTTATAGGACTAGTGTGTCTGTTTTAGTTTAAGTTTGGAGACATATCCTTCCAATAAAAAATTAAAAACAAAAGTTTGGAGACTTGGGCCCTCTTTGGTCTTAACACATCTCATTTTATCTCAACATCTAAACACCATTCAAATATAAATACTTTTCAATTTCAAATTTTTAACCTTTCAACTTTTTCATCTAATCATTACTTAATCATTACAACTTTTTCAAAATTAAAAAAAAAAACACAAAACAATTCAATTTTTTCAAATATCAAAACAAAAATAATATTAAAATATTATATTCTAATAATATTTAAACTTTATAATATTTTTATTAAAATTTTTCTCACTTTTCAAAATCTTATAAAACATCTTAACTAAAATTATTATTTCACTACTATTCATAAACTATCTTATTACTATTCATATATTTCTCATATCATTTCATTTTATTTTATCTGTATAACCAAACCAAACGAGACCTTAAATAGTACTTTTAACATCTTAAAACTTTTTTAAAGAAAAAATAGAATGTTAAAAGTGCTTTGAGCACCTGAAAATCCACTTTTTTAAAAGCACCAAATTATTACTGAACTTTAAAAGCATTTTTAAGTGTATGTTTACCAAAAAATAAATAACTCTTTAATAGTAAAACCTTTTAGTAAAGCTCTGCAATTAAAAGTGCTACTATGAAGAACTCTCTTATTTCAATCGCAAACAAGCACTAAATATCAAGCAATAACAGTGACGAATATGCAATTCAACGGGTTGTCCTAATTATTTTTCTCAACTCTGAAGCAGGTATCAGATGCCTAAAAGCACAAATACTTGAAGTTGCTCACCATATTATATCAACCAACATATATCAAGACAAGCCAAATTACACGAGGAAACCACGATCACACATTCTATATCATATACCACCGCAGTTTTGAATATCAATGTGAGTATAATTACATGTCAGGACGAGTGAAAGGGTTAGGCTCGACTTTCCCCGGCCGGCCGTATAAGAATCTTCAGCAGTTAATGCTTTTGTATAAACGCTTGTTTTCCCAATATGTGGTAAATAGCTTTGCTTTCTATACGCTTCTTCAATATCCAAACCCTTTCAACCAAACCATGTCATGTAATGCTCTCCCTTGGAACACTTTATACCTTCTCTCAAACAACAATACAAAACTCCATGCAGGTAATTAGGGGTTATCCTTTTCTCTCTCAGCCACGGATTAGCTGTCTGGTGTTTTTTCTCGAAGCTCGTTCATCTTGATCAACTCATCTTATTCCCAACCCCTGAAGTAATCAACTATGCGTTGTGGAGGTAATCGTACTGAACCAAAAGCCAAACCGCTTCCGCTTCCTAGAGCAGCACATATAAACTTGGGCACACGAGAGAGCACAAACCAAGTTGCTGAGTGCAAAGACTATAACCCATCACCGCCATAAATCCCACTCTCTCAACCATTATAATGGATTTTCTGAGTTTGAGAGTTCTGACTCTGACCCTGCTGGGGCTGCTGTTGTGGACCCTGCAAGTTCAGCGGTGGTTGTGTGCTGTAGTGGCCAAAGGGCTGAGAGTAGAGAGAATTCATCAAGCCCTGCAAATAAGTCAGACAGCTTATGAATTTTTTTAACATAAGAGAACAACCAGTCACCAAGACAAGGAATGGTGCAGAAAATATTCAGCCAAAAGCAGAGACCATCAAACTCTTTGCAGAGCAGGTGGCAAGGTCTCTTGTGGCCAAATGCCTCTCACATCTTAATATTTTGATGATTGCACCTATGAAATATACCTATTACAACATTGGTATTAGAAGATTAGAAGAAACCTGAGATTGAAGTGGGTTGGCATTTGCCACACCAAAATGGCTCTGTGATGCATCATCTTGTGAGGGATCGTTGAAGCCAACCTGAGTAAATAGACCCTGCGATCCATGAGTCATGTAGTCCTGCAACAGAGCAGATATTAAGGCAAAAGTTCAGAGAAGAAAACAAAACATGAGGGCAAAGGGAAATAGGAAAATAGAGGGGAAAAAAATTCTGAGGATGGTAGTTAGAGCAAACCTGGGACATAAAATCATTCCCTGTGCCAAAGCGAGAATATCCAGCTTGAGAATTTTGGTTCAGAAAGTTCCCAGGAAACCCACCCTGGGCTCCTTGGGTAACATAATCAACAGCATATCCACTTTGAGAAGCCTGCAG
Source organism: Juglans microcarpa x Juglans regia (assembly GCF_004785595.1). NCBI lineage: Eukaryota > Viridiplantae > Streptophyta > Magnoliopsida > Fagales > Juglandaceae > Juglans > Juglans microcarpa x Juglans regia. The sequence continues at coordinate 23,393,812 of NC_054604.1, forward strand.
ATCATGCCAGCAACACGTCAACATAATAAAAAATAAGGTGGCATAATTTATTTATTTTTTATCGATAAACGAGGGGTGCAACACAAGGACTTCCCAGGAGGTCACCCATCCTAATAAGGTGGCATAATTTATTACAAACTCACCCAACAAATAAAATTCAATGTTGTATTTTCTTTCAAGTATAACTTGACGTTGAATCGAAAAGAAAATACAAAACAATTATTAATATTGTAAAGATTAAAATCACCAAGACATCTTGTAATAGATAGCAGAACATTATACATCCACTGCCTTTTAGCAACTACATCTAAACCTATTATAGATGCTAGTTTAATGCAACGCGGAAAAATCCAAAAGATTTGATAGCTTGATGTAAGCTGATAGCAAAGAAGAAAACCTATCTGGAGTTTTCCAACATTAAATACATCCACACACACACACATCACCGATGCATAGAATATATTTTCAAGAATACAATAACTAGAATTTCCTTTATATGTACCTGAGTGGAGAAGTCAGCAACATTATATGGAACGTGTGATCCCTGGCTTTTGAAGTCATCACCCAGGAAATCCTGATGATTAGAAAGACAATCAGGAATCAAGAATAAAACAAACATACATACATAAAGTTGTCTATACAAGTACAATAAACACCTGAGACATGCCCGCCATGGAAAATCCATCACGAAATGTTTGGCTTGGCCCTTGAACTGGCATCTGCCACATAAGACAACATACTGCTGTCAGGGACAACGATGCCGATATTGGGAAAATCACAGGAATTTATCGTAAAACATAAATCAAAACAAGGACGGACATTATTAACAAACCCAGGCTGCGATAATGGACCACCCACAGATGGCTGGCTGTTTGGATTCTCCAGAGCCGGAAAGTTAAAAGTAGAGCCAATATTTCCAATAGCTTGCTGGGTGCCTTGGTGGTGTGGAAGATGACTGCCAATAGGAGCACCAGCATTGCCACGACCAGCCCCAAAACCTCGACTTCCTGGTGGGGGGGCATGAGAAACAGCTCCAACTGGCCCATGGGCAGCTCCACGAGTTGGAATAGCATATGGCTGAGAAGGGGGACCGCCATGAAATTGTGGAAGGGGAACCCGGGGCATTGGATACCCAGCAGGATGCACCCCAGGCTTATGGGTACCATTAGGAGGTCCAGGAGGTACAAAAGTACCTGCAGTTGGATAAAATTGCATCTCAATCATGTACTATTTACAGTGAAAATGAGGAGAATGGAGCCACATCCTCTTCCAGATTTGAAGTGTGAGTGTAGGACTCTTGAACACATTCATATCCTAAGCACTTGAGAAAACTCCAAAAATTATGTGACTTAACAATTTAAAGATACAATATGATAGCAATAACATACCCCTACCACGACCGCTTCTTCTATCAGCATTTTGGCCAGGTGATGCAACAGAACCAAATGTATCGTTAGGCACAACTCCAGGTCCACTAAAGAAAAGTCTCCTATCATTATAGATCTGTGTCCAAAGAAAAGCAACCATAACATCAGCTCTCATCTGAATAGAAGTATCATAATCGATAACCAACTCCTCAAAACAACCATAGAATCGCTCTTATCCAAGAACAAGCTTTCCAAACCGTAACCACCCACGCCCCTTCATGTGGGAAAAAAAGAAATGAAACGACCTGAAGATCAACTTTTCATTTTTTCCCATTCAATACCATACCTTTTTGGGCTTCTGAAATTGAACCATGCTCTGCTTCAAGTTATTCAAAGGCCCTTCAACCAGGCATTCATGTTCCTGATGAAACATTATGCCAAAAGAAAAAAACACCAGAGACATTTGTTTAGTAATAAATAGGGCATTGGTAATAGCAGGTCAAATCTGCAATGATTATAGAGCCACCCAGAAACCACTAAATCGCTTCACTGTAACATCATCAAATATTTGAGACAATTCCAAAAGGAATAATGTGTAATTCCAAAATAATTAGACAATATTAGGGTAATCAATCACACAGCATCCTGAGAGATATATTAGTTGGCTAGCTTCAATATCCCAACACTGATTCAAAGCACACGGCAAGTATGATAGGATCCAGCCTCAGATAACCTAAACAATGTAAAAACAAGAGAGGAATACCTTGTAGTGTGTCAATAAGCTATTCCACAGTGGCTGTTTGCTCAGGACTTTAGGATTCCCCAGAATGACAATACCATATCGAGCACGCGTTAGAGCAACATTGAGCCTACGAGGATCATTGAGGAATCCAATTCCCTGAAAAGGAGAGTCCAGCAGTCAAGCGTCAATTCATAAATAGTAACTTAAAGAACATATCTTGAGAGAAAATAAAAGCAGAACAACTGACATATGCTTTGCCTATATTCACAATCTACCAATCACCTAAAAACATAGATTGAATTAGGTAAACATTATTGAGAAGCAAATAGAGATTTTTATATTCACTTCCTACGTTATTGTCTTCTCTTTTTTTATTGGTAAGCTATGCATGCATTCAGTGGGTTTGGACCCATGACCCGCATCCACCCTCCTTACAAGAGGAGAATGCTATTTGAAAATAATCCATTGGAACTTCTTCAGTTATCAGTTTAGTTATAACTACATAATAAACATGTGACAATAAAAAAACTAAGCCATCAAGGTACGTCAGTACAAGAATCAAAATAAATAAAATCATTAAACCGTAAACAAGCACATCAAAAAAAATTGAAACTTGTGTTTGCAGGGAACCTTCATTTGAAAAATTGAAATCACCTCTAACAACAATGTTAATGTTGATAACAACCACAACAACAACAATAAGTAGAAACATATCCATCTCAACTTCCTAATCAATCAAAAGCTAAGCAGGACCAATCTCAAGTCTTTATGACATAAACTTAGGTCTTGTTTGGATACAAAGGGGTTTCTAAAAGTCAAAGATCTTTTTTCGAATCAAACACGGTTTCATTCCCAAACATACATCTACAATGTTGAAACTCCTCAAAATTTTTTCAAACACCCAAAACTTTAAAAGTCATCTTTTGAAATAATTTAACAAAGAAATTAAAAAAAAAACTAAAAAGAATTTACAGGGTCACCACAGGGCCGCCGTGTTGGCCGGAGTCTTCTGGTCACCACATGGTGGCAGCCATCATGAGGTGGTCAGGGCCGCCCACTCTGGCTGGTGGCCAAAGTTTTCTGGCCACCCCATGGCAGCCACCACGGGGTGGCTAGGCCAGTTCAAAGTTTTTTCTATTTAAATAAAAATTTTGATATTATTTATAAAATCATCTCTGAAAACTTCTCTTTTATAATGGGTCCTACCACTTTTTTAAACTATAAAATCATCATCTTAAAAAGTTTTTACACTATTCACAGACACTTACACTATTCATGAAACCATCTAACATCCAAACATACTAACTCGTGCACGCAGATGTTGCACACTAAAAATAATTAGTGTAGATGTTACATCAACTAACCTGATGTTCATTACTCCTCACACATGATAGGATGATGTAGTCTTTTTCCCTTCCCTGAAATGAATCGACGCTTGCAACCTGTAATAAACAAGAATTTTTTGAAACCATAAAAAAAATCAATAGGACCCTAATCTGGTTAGTTAAATCTAAAAATGACCTCTATCTCCTTGTAAAGTTGCTGTCTGAGAGCACCATTTCTCGACATATAGTTCACAATATATGCTCTTTGTCCCTCATATGGTGTTATAACCCCAATCTGTGAGACATGTAACACAATTTATCAATGAACAAGAGGAAGTGAACCTATGGAAATTCAGAAGAAGAGATCCATAGAATTACCTGACTAGGGACTACACCGCTCCTTAAGAAAGTAGTTACAATCTTTTCAACATTTGCAGCCTCAGTCCTATTTAGATAGGATGTTCCACTGGCGCTTATTTCCTCTTGTCCCATCTACAAAACAACTGTGTTATCAAAACAGTATCTCGACAAGAAAATTGAAAAAATAAAAAAGTACGATTTTGACAATATACAAACCAAAAAAGAATTGATACAGATTTTGCATCAAAATCAACTTATTTCTGAAAATGAAAGCCATGATTTGAAACCAGATTGAGATATCAAATCAGATAACAAACTAGCTGTACCATCACTTGTTGATACTATTTATGTTCATAGTGACCAAATCTAACAAAAAACTAGACGGGCTGTTGATACCTGGACATAAAAGAACATGGGACGATTTGGCACAGGCCAAGGAAAGTCAATGCCCGTTGACTGCCTTTCATTTACAGTTACTCCATTCTGTAGAGTGCCTTCATAGAAGTTGTTAGAAGGAAACTCCGAAAGAGATGGGTGCATACGGTATTGAACCTAGGTTCAGAAACAGAATGTAACGAATCAGTCTTGCAGCATGCATATTGAGCAATGACATCAAATAATTACAAAAAAAAAGTTAACCTGCATATTTTGTAACAACTTTAAGAATCTTTTTATTTATTTTTTATTTATGTCGAGGAATCCTGGAGACCGTGCAAATGCAACATGTCTTTATTCCGGTTAACCTGAAACCTGTGTAAGGGGCCCAAATCATACAAATCAAGTAAATCACTGGCTTGTCACCAATGGGATGTTGTCCATAGAATTATTTGCACCCAAGGGAACACAAGAGCTAGGGAGAGCATACCTCCCAAGACCAAGGCCCTTACCACTTACCTCTAGTGACCGGCTAGGGATCACAAACCTTAAAGGTCCTTTACAAATAACAAAACTAATTACATCACCGGATGCAAAACAAAATATACATAAATTTTCAACCCCCCCCCCCCCCCCCCCCAAAAAAAAAAAAAAAAAAAAAAAAAAAAAAGTTAAAAGAAAACAGTTACAGATATCAGTACACTTTTGGAGTATGGCTCGAATAAAGATCCCATACACCACCTACACTCACTACTCATCATAGGGGAACACAAGTTTTTTCTCTACATTCCACATTACTTATATTTAGGTTTCAGAGTTTAAAAAAAACCCCTAGGGGTTGGCTCAAGTGGTAAGAGCCTTGGTCTTGAGGGTATGCTCCCTCCAAGTCTAAGGTTCGAAACCTCTTGGGTGCAAACAATTTCTAGGGGCTATCGGACTAGGGGAATCTCCTTGAATTACTCGATGTGCATTTGCGAGAAACTTCTTGCCCAGGGCCTATGCACCCCCGGGACTAGTCAAGGCTTGTTCTCAGACACCCGGTGCCAATAAAAAATAATAATAATTTGAGGTTTTGGTTGATTTTGGAGATTACTATTCATTTTATCATTATTTTCCTTGTTGAATGTAAGAATAGCTTTTCTACTGTAGAAAAAGATCACTTCAGAAAGGGCAGATGGTACTATTCAAGTGCTGCACACATGCATCATTGTGCACCTGCTAGCTTTTACTAAGATAAATGATTCCAGAAGGTGAACTTTGAGAACTACATTTTAGTTAGAGAAAATGCACTCAAGGACTATATCAATTACCTGCAATCTAATAGGTTTGACACCAAGTAGAACAAGCCGTTCAAAAAGAGACTGGGCTAAACCAGCACGAGCTGCTTTCTTGCACATAATGACTGGACCAAGCTGGCAATGATCACCAACGAGAACCACCTGATATATAATTTTCAGTCAGATGACCAATTGTGAAAATGGAGTATAATGACACATGACACGAGTAATTATTTGGTAGTCTGAGTGTAAGGACACAGGGTACTCTAATCCTATCATAGGATGCCATGTCATTAAAAATTAGTTCTTATGTAAGCAATTTTAACTATATAACATTTTTGAATGAATGGGAATGCCATGACATTCATGCTCTAGGAGTACATAGTAATATTCCCTAAAACTCGATCACTTCATACCTGCTTTGCCCCAAGGACCAAAGGGATAAGACATTCAGGTTCTGTTGCCTGAGTAGACTCATCAATAAGTACCTGAAAAAAGGTAGAAAGTGTGAGCTTTCAGGTTGCAAGTCCTTTTGCAAAAATCCACACGTAAGATGCATTTCAACCTGGCGAAACCTAAAATTTGCCAGCCGAGGATCTCCAGCACCAACACAGGTGCAGCAAATGACATCAGCACTCTGAGAGATCTCTCTCTCAGTCGCCCGTTTCAGTGCTTTATATTTTTTCTCATCACTGCTAGACAGTTCTCCTGTACTCACATGGGAAAACCTCAATTAAAAAGTACTTAACTTTCAATCCAAAGCTGCAGATGTTATTTCAAGAGATCACAAAACTTTCATCGTATGCAACGCTTAGTGAATGGTACAACTTACAAACAATAAAACTGAAGGTTAAGAACATCAAATTTGCTTGCTGCCTACATGCCCATGCAACATGAGTTCAGTTACATTCACATTATATTGAAGCGAACAGAAGAAGTTAAAAAACTTTTTTTTTTTTTTTGATTGGCACTGGGTGTCCAGGAACTTAAAATTGACCCTCAAAACTCTAAAACTCCCAATATTTAGTTAGTTGTTTCCCAACTATATCGAGAACCCAATGGCCAAGAGCAGATAAAATGATAAGACAAATTAGTCCCAAAAATGCATAAACCAACATTAAATTATCTGAAAGATCAAATTATACAACACTGGTAAGTTATTTTTAGTCTGAAGAAGTTTACATTTTAGATTTTGTAATTGGTATTTATGAGAGAGAATAAGATAAGAGATGGGTCTCTCTCTTCTTTGCGACTAGGTGGCCAACTATGACTAATTACGGCACTTCTCGCTGGAATTAATCCTGTCATTTCTCTTCTCTGCCTAATCAGGAATTCATTTCTTTTTGTTAGCCTTTCTATTTTCTTTTGAGAGGTGGGATCGATGTCGAGCTCCAAGTGTTTGAAGGTGGAATCAAAGACTCTTGTTTTCTCGAATGAGGGGGGTAGTTTCATTCGCATTACTGAGAGGAGCAAAAGGGTGGTCAAGTTTGCGTCTCTTAGTGTGTCGATAGTGTCATGGGTGGTTCAGATGATGGAGGATTGCTTGGCTCACCCTGGGGGTGATGATTTTGTTAGAAAGTTGCGGGATGGCCATGGTGTCCTTATTATCCAGCGTCACGCTAATTCGAGGGGTCGTTTCCTGCTTTTGGACGAATATGGGAATGGGAATAAGAGGGGTTCTCTGATTACCCTTGAATTGAAGGTTAGAGGCTCGGAAGATTTCGTGTTCAATGCTCACATAGTGGTTGGCTCTAAAGTCTCTGTTCCGGTAGATGAAAACAGAGCTCAAAATGATCAGGCCTTACAAGCTCAGATTTGGTATAGGGAGGGGTCTGATGGTTCGTTGCCTTCGGGGAGGGCTCCTCTCTCAAAGGGTGCTTCCCTCTCAAAGGGTGCTTCATATGTATCGGTCTTGAAGAAACCGGCATGTATTCCGGCAGGAAATATATCACATAGCGGGGAGGATGATAGTCAGAGGAAGGGGACGGTTATTGGTGGTGATGTCCTAAATGGTCGACAGTCTTCATCACATGTTGACAAGTGGCATCACAAGGAGGAATGTGGAGTGGGCCGTTCGCATTCTGTGGTTATCCTGACGGTGGTAGAAGTTGAAGGGGTGTTGTGGGCTGCCAGAGCAGAGCTATCGGGAGTTATGGAGAAGATTACAGGTTTAATGACCAAAATAGACACAGGCTTGAATTTGGTCATGGGCTTGAGTAGTGGGATGAATGGCCCACTTCATTTAAACCCACTCTCACCTATAGACAATGGGCTGAAGTTAGCAAATGGATGGGGCAATAGGCTGGGCTTGACCAAAAAGCTGGAGGACCGACCTCGAGGCCCGTTTCCAAAATGTGTAGGGTCAAACACTACCAAGTCCTCTTCCTCGGGCCCAAGCATGAATATCTCTCAGATTCAGCCAGCAGTCGTTCAGGGCATCTCTCTTCCAATTCCTAAGTTAGCACCGATCTCTGTTCGAACAAGGAGAACAGTGGTAGAGGGGCTGTGGATACTTCTGTGGCCGTGCAAATTGAGTTTTTCCTGGTCCTCAAGTCATTCCTAGCATTCCTATTCATTCCTATTCTTCCCAGTTGCCCCCCTCAGTTGGATTTGTGATGGTGTCTCCTCAGTTGAATGTTGAGGAGGAATCTTCTAGGATTTTGTGCACTGCTGAGTATGATGTTTTGGGCATTTCAGATGAGGGGTCTATTGAAGAGCTTGATTTACAGTTGGTATGTAGGGGGTCTAGGGTTGAGGCTTCTCTTAATGGATTGGAAGATGTGGGGGATGAGCCTAGTCCCATTTGCTCTATGCCTCCAGTGTACTCTTGGGCAGGTGCTCATTCTGATTGGGTGTTACAAAAGGTGGACGAAATCCGTGATTGCATAGGGATTTCTTGTGAGGGCTTCGAAGTGCAATTTAAAGCTCTTCCCATTGCCATCGAGGCAGGACAACCTTTCTTGGCTAGATCTTGCTCAAAATAGAAAGAGAGCTTAAGAGATTGGTTGATGGAGTGCATAGAGAGAGAAAGGCTTTCTAATTTAATTCACTTTACCATTAGATTTCTGAACGCCAGTGTTTCTGCAGCTTTAGCATTCAAGAACTTTTCTTATCTTACTACTTTCTTTAATTAGGTATATCTTATTTATACCGTCTCTGAACCTAGATAATGCCTTTAATCATTAATAAAACTTGTCTTCTCAAAAAACGATCCAAAAAAGTTAGATCCAGAGACAAATACATCTGAGCTCAAGAAATCAGAAGTCAAATCAAGCAAGCAAACCATCACATCATCCTCTAATTTACGATCCAGAAGAATTGAAGAACTCTCAACGACCCATTCTAAAGATACTATCCACTAACAACAAAAGTCTGAAAAAAAGGAGAATATGCTTGACCTTGTTCATCTTTTAGTAGTTGTAACTTGTGAAGTTCACTCTTTTCAGATGTGTCAAGATGTCGAACCTGCAAGAGCACTAATAACAATGAAAACACAGAACATAAAGAGTAATATCAGACAAAATATTTCAAAATTTCTGCAATTAACAGACCTGATAGTGAAGGGTCAAATGCTCAACTGGAGAACTCACAGCTTCCCTTGATTTTGCACAAAGCCTAACAACCTGAAATCACATCACCACCCCCCCCCCCCCCCCCCGCCCCCCCAAAAAAAAAAAAAAAAAACAGAAAAGAAAAAATCAAATGAAATGAACTAATGATAACCTTGTAATTACTTGATCTTGACACACAAGATAAAAATATCATGGTCAAATATCTGCAGTGCCAAGGAATTAGAGTCAAGTATACCCACTTCTAAATCAGACAATAAAATGCCTTACAAGCACCTAGATGCGTATGATTTTCCAGCTCATTAAATTTCAAGAATAATTCAGACGAACAATTTTTCAAACGAGCAGACCTACTGAGTAACTTCAACAGAAGTAGAAGTTCAATCCCGCATAAGATAATTAGTAAAATGGGAATATATCACATTATTTATTTCAATATCGATCTGTGTGGGACATCACATTATATATTGATATGTTTTTTCCACCAAGATAAACAGGATAATCTAATCAGACATAAATTCTTTTTTTTTATTGGCACCGGATGTCCGGGAACAGTGTCCCGACTAATCCCAGGGGTGCATAGGCCCTCGGCAAGGAGTTTTCCGCAAGTGCACCTCCGGTAATTCAAGGGGAAAATCCCCTAATCTGATGGCCCCTAGAGATTGTTTGCACCCAAGAGGATTTGAAACTTAATCAGACATAAAATCATTAAGTTAATTTGGGCAGTTCCATTCTTGAACAATTGATGAAAATAATCAACATTAATTGACAATAGAATGATAACAATAATAAATAATAAGAAAGATCTAACAATATAAAATGACCCCTATTCAATGCACCATAAATTGAGAGATAAGAGAGCGGAATACAAGCATTTTATAGCATCCAAACTATAGTGGACACTTAGGGAATGTTTGGAAAAGTTTCTCATCTCATCCCATCTCATTTCCTTTCCAAACATAATTTAAACACAAACACTTTCAAATTAATCATTACAACTTTCCCAAACTTTCAAATAAAAAATAAAAAACAATTCAACTTTTTCAAATCCCAAAACAAAAATAATATTAAAAATTTATATTATAACAATATTTTAATTTTATAATATTTTTTATTCAACTTTTTCTCTCCTTTCCTAAAACCCAATAAATACTTAACTCAAACTATTTCATTACTATTCACAAACCATCTTATTATTATTCACAAAATTCTCATCTCATCTCATTCCCCAAATATCCCCTAAACAAACAAGTGCATTAGCATAATCTAAGAAAACTATTATTTACCATTTAGGTAAAAAAGCATCTAAACAAAAGAAAGCATCTAAAAAAAACAGTACATCTACAATTGTTCATCATTCATAGTCTTGCTTAGGTAATGTCCAGTTCCTTAAGAGAGTTTTATCATTGAAGGCAATTGCATCTGCCTGAAAAGGATAGACATGAAAAATATGATGCAAAAGTTGGAAAAGGAAGTTACTAAATGATGTCGTGGAAAAGCACTTTTGTAATTTACAATTGCCTTTGCCAGTTTGAAATAATCGATAATAGATCCCCAAAACTTAGTTATTTACTACCTCTCACGGCTGGTAAAGATCATATACATGTTACTTCTCTTTCCAATAAATCCTTTCAACAATAGATGTTACACAAAAAGACAGAAAACCCAACAAAAATAACTTTTATAAAATCAGCAAAATGGCAAGCAAAGGTCTGCTTCCTCACCTTTAACCCAGTGGCACTGATCTTTTCAGCTAGTTGGTCTACAGCAACATTACTAGGAGCACAAACCAAAACCTGACAAAAAAATTTATTAAGTGTGATAACCAAAGCAGTTTTTTTTTTTTTTTTGTAGGTGTAATAACCAAACAAATCAATGATGGGAAACACGTAATTAAACCTACCTGCCCCTGGCCTTGTTTGGCCATATGATATACAATCGCTGCAGAAGTGACAGTTTTCCCTGTGCCAGGTGGACCTTGGATCAAACTAATAGGTTTCTGAAGGACGCTCTTTACAGCAAACACCTATCAAAAGAATACTGAAGCACATTGAGCAATGCAACTTTGAGAAGGAAATTAATTAAAAAAAACTAATGGAGGTAAACAAGACTAAGTCACATGATGTTCATGCCACGCATAGAAAAATATGTACTGAAAACACTTTATTGCAGTTATGTTCACTTGCATGGGTGCACATATGTGAAAGCATGATTGATCAAAGGGTCTAAGCCTTTACAAAAAAATGTTGATATCTTGATTATTGGAAAGTTGGGAAAGATAGGCAAGAACATGCGCATCAGGACTGTCAGAGAAGGAAGGCCTACTGCTATAGGGTACTGTATCCCTTTTCCATCTAAACAAGATATATATTCTCATAGGGTTGTTTTATTACTCATCAAAAAAAAAAAAAAAAAAAATTCTCATAGTGTTTTGTACACAAGTAATTAAAAATATCCCATATATTCTAAGTTGCAACTTTAGACTTCCCAAATTTCTTTCATACCTAAAACATTCAACCAATTACATGAATTACATACATCTGCAACACAAATTCAAGAATAAAACTATAAAAGGTAGAATCAGCACAGCATACTTGAGAGGCATTGAGCTCAGGAAGACCGGGTGCACCAAAACGTTTGGGCAGCGTATTGCGAACCATTTGAACTTCAACTTCATGTCCCAACAAGTGGTGGTAAATATACCTGCAAGGAAGGTGGTATTTAAAAAGAGGGTAAATGTATCTCTTTCTAACTGACTGCCTACAATAGGCTGATCTGATATTAGTTTAATGCACCAAGAACACTAGTAGACTGAGTCACAACTGAAGCCAAGGATACAATTTCAGCCCTGCTGTAGGTTTCAAGCTGCAGCAGTCCTTTATAAGCCAGTTCATATTAATTTTCCAGAGTGTTTTCAGAAAAAATTCTGGAATTTTTTTTATGATGATGGGGGGAACCACCCCACGGCAAAGTCCTTAGGACTCACCCATGGAACCTAAACCCCGGGGGAGACCAGCACAGCAACCCACCACCATGGCCTCCCACTTAAATCGTAGTTTGATCCCAAGGGGAATCGAACCTGTGGCATGGGTCTCATGCACACAAGTTCGCCCTTACCACTTGGGCTACCCACTGGTGTTCTGGAAAAATTAAGCTTACAAAAAAAAGATATAACAGCCAAGGTTAAAACTTCTTTGAATAACCTAATTACATACAGACAAAGCAGAGCTACAACCAGACCTACCCACTAACACTAGTCTCATCCACTGCAAAAGTTTTCATTGCTCCCTGCATGCGATCAAAGCTTGTACTTTTCCACACAAAATCAACACTAAAACCATGGTTCAAATCAACTGGCACTCCCTGCATAGAAAATGAACCGCAGGGAAGCTAGTAATGAAACATTCAACAAAAACTTAAAACAAGCTAATTCAACTAATAATTTAACTACCTGACTAGCACGAAGTTCAAGTGCAACCTCCTCTTGTGCTGTTAACTTGATCTAAAAAAAATAAGAAATAATCTGTAATACCATTCATATATTGGGGCTACATGCCATTGCATACAAGAAAGGAACAACTAAACATTTATCTTGGATGTCTCTTAAAAGGGCCTTACCACATGCCCCACCGACTGCCATGCTGGGTGAGCTGCATCTCCAGAGTAACGCAGCCGCAACTCGTCTCCAGGTACAAGGCGCAACTCATTGTCTTCCTATAACAAAACATGGAGTTTAATTTTCAAAAAGGAAAATAGCAATAAAGGTGCCACACATGCTCACAAAATAACTGTGGATAAGAAAGCATACAATAATATGATAGTAATGTGAACACATTTGCAATTGAAGTGGCAAAACTGAGAGTGATGCACCTTTGGAAAAACAAAATATGCGATACGCTTCTTGTTAAGACCAATATCCCATCGAATTGTGACGTTGTCCTTACTTTGAGACTCTTTCATCATCTACAACATAATTGAGATAATAAGATTACACAAAATGCTTTGCACAAAATCTTGCACCAAGCAAATGTTTTGTTAAAAAAATCAGGATAAAATTAGAGAATAATGGCATCAGTAAGCCAATTTTATCTTCTTTGGCACTATGATAATAGAATAATATAACCCTATAAGGAGAGAAAAGAACAAGTAGAAGATAAAGAGAAATATGAAGCATACTTTATCGTAGTCAGCCTCAAGCTTAATTAGAGGTGCAAATACATTTTGATACTGCAAATGAAACGAACCATCTTATTAGTAAACATCCATATGTAACTACAATTTTCACCACAGCCTTCTCAAGTTGCAATACAATCATGCAAACTCAAGCACCTGATATGCATCTTCATACTTCAAGGCTACAGACTGAGGTTCATCATCCACACCAGGCTTTTCAAGATCCTCAAGGGAAGCATCAGGATTTGTCTTCCAAAGTTCTTCTACCTTGTTTATCTGTTGAGCACTGATCTGACGTGCCCTCAACTGCTCCTGTTCAGAAGGGATCTGCAGAAGTGGAACAGTTTAACAAAGTTAATAAAATAGAAAATCAATCACCTCATAGTGAAACATAAATCAATGCATCAAAAAACATCAACCTTGACAAGCCACTGCAAAAAGCACCGATCATCAATCAGGGGACACCACTGACTCAGGTCCCAATTCATGTCCTTTAATGCATTAACACTTAAGCAAGGTTCCCTACAAAGAAGAACCACCACACTCTCTGTCTTTGCCGAAATAAATCCAAGCAGGAACACATTACGACATCCACAATTGTAGCATTCAAGGATTGTTTCTCCTAAAGGACTGTCTTTATGAAGACAGACTTCCTTATGTTTTGCTCGAACCTACAGAACCAGCATTACAATGAATATAATAAAAAATATAATAGATGCTGATCCAGTTGCAAAATGGTATGTACTTGATCCTGACACAAATGAAGAAATAACATCAATTCTAGCAAATTTAACTATTTTTCACCAAAATTGACTGAATATATTTTTAATAAGTAACTTGAATGGATATATTTATCCATTTAAAAGCAGTGAATGAAATTAAATATCTACTTACAATATGCATAAAGAAGAGAAATCATGCATGTACATTACTAGTGCGAGTAGGGGAAACATAGCTGAAAATTTTCATGTGCACAAAAGATAGTATAGAATTATTTCAATGAAACAAATGCAGCACCTAATTTAAGTACGCGTGTCAGAAAGCACAAAGCTAAATGCAAACCACAATGTAACATACGGGTCCTAAATTAGGGCTTAGAATGATTATTTTTATAAATTATTATTATTATGATTATTAGTATTTATATTATTTGTTTTGAGAAAGTGATTGTATCTGATTGGATTTCTTCCACTGTCTACCTACACCCGTATATCCCTCTGTTTGTTTTGCCAAGTTGAATAGTTTCCCATTTGGTAACCAATTCAGGCTCCAAAAACCCTCCCATAAATCCTCCCTTTTCCCTCACAATATTCCCTTCATCAAACCAGTAGCACCCTTGAAGCCAAATCCTTCCTCACAGCAAGCCCCCACGTTGAAAACAAAAGCTCTGTCGCCTTCCTTACAGCAAACCAGCCCTCAGCAGAGCCCAGTAGCCCCTCCTCTCAGCAAACCGAGGTTCTCTCCTCGCCGGAAACCACCACAGAGCACGCCGACAATAAGCCCTCCTTCTTCCACCGCATGCATTGACCCACATCTCTTTGCCATTTCTCTCTCCACCATTATTAACCAACAGTTGTGTGTTGCCGCCGCCCACCGTCGACCTCAGAGGACGTCGGACCACCACGGGTTAACCCAGAAACTGTCGGCCAGCAAAGTTCCGTCGGTCCCCACTATTCCAAGGACATCAGACCACCACGGGGTAACCCAGAAACTGCTGGCCAGCCAAGTTCAGTCGGATCCCCACTATTCCGGTAAGCCCATGACCGTTCGCCACTCTCCTCTTCCTTTGTTACATTCGGTTTGAAAGTTTCTCTCTCTAAACTCTCTCCCTATGTATTCCGTGACTCCTCGCTAGCCACCCAGACCCACCATCATAGTTGGTTCTCCTCTCTCTTGGTGAGCATCGCACAATCCTCCTCTACCATAAGCCTATGTGCTTCTCTTCTTTTATTTCTTTTGTTTCAGCCTTCCTAAAAAGCCTAGGCATTATTATAGGTTTTACACAAATGCCCTTAAAACCCCGTAAATCCTCTTGAAGAAACTTTTTAGAGTAATTATGTTTGTGCCCTACAGTGTCTACGAAAGATTTCATGTTTTAAACCCGTTCATTACGTGGGCTGATTTCCTATGTGGGCTGGGTTTGAGGTCAATTAAACATGTAATTTTAAATTGGACTTGCCTTATTTGTGGGCTGTGTTTAAAGAGTTATTACTCTGAGGGCCTACATTATGTTAATCAGGGTGAAGTTTACAAACCATTTTACAGCAGTAAGTTTTAAGGGATTTAAAACATATATTATTGGATAATAAATTATGGTTAGCCTACAGTATTGAGTCTATCTTGTGAAGTTAATATTCCATTGTCCACTTAGTCGGATTTAATCATTATGTCATACCTTGAATAGAAAATTAACGTGTTATGAGTTTGAATAATATTATTATGTACTAATCTTAATATAGCTGAATATTTATTAAGCAATCTCTATGGTAAGATTCTAAGCAATTAGAATGCCATTACACGTTTTTCTAGAAACAATAGTGACAATTAGTGCCTTGTATAGGTCACGAGCTACGGCGTGAGATTGTGGAAGCAACGCTAAGAGGTAAGTAGTATGATCATACCTTTATGCGTGCTATAATTGTTCAGCCTCTACGAATTATGATGAGCCTCTATGCATGAAAAATGCAATGCTTACCTACGCTATGCTACGAGCCAATTCAAGGTTAGCCCCTTTTCACGAGCCTCTATGAATTATGATGATATGCTTGTAAATGAGCCTATGTATGCTATGCTGATATGGATTGTTGTTAGATGGATGAGATGTTATGAAAATCATATGTATGCCATGTAATGTTTAGATTATGTTATGCCATGCCTATGTTATGGTTTATTATTATTATTATTATTATTATTTTACCTATTAAAAAAAAGGTTATGTTTTTTTTAACAAGTAAAAATTTTATTCATCAAAATGTAATAGGCGAAGCCCATGTACACAGGAAGTATACAAAAGAAACACCTAATTACATTCTAAAACTAAAAAAGCGACGACAAATACTCATTGACAGCCCCTCCATTGAGTACAAAATTTACAGAGTTATGTTATGTTGAGCAAGACTCATGTTAATATGCTATGTTCAATGTTATGCCATGCACAAGAGTATGTCATGCCATGTAATTTCATGAAGTCAAACACGTTCACATGCATTATGAAAGTTAATAAGAAAACACATGAATGACAAGCAAGCTTTAAGATTAGCTTATGGGTGGATGTGCAAGCCACGGACTTAAGCTTAATCCACCACATGAAATATATGATGTTTTAAGGTGACGAGGACCCAAGCGTGCTCCACAACAGGCTATGTTATGCGGTGTCACAGACTCAAGCATGGTTCACCATATGATATGTGATAACACGGACCCATGAGTGTTTCACTACATGTTATAATATGTTAGACAGTGTCACGAACTCGAGCATTGTTCACCATATGTTAAGTGATAACATGGACCCAAGCGTGTTTTACTACATCTTATGATAAGTTATACGGTGCCATGGGCCCAAGCGTGATTTACCCTATGTTATGGTATGTTATATATGGTCAACGACAATTGGACCGATGCACACATGTAATGATGGCCACTAAATAAGTGAAAGACAAGATGAACAAGTCATGTATGATTGTTAGGAAATGCATGAAGTCAGTCATTCATGCATCCATGTTATATGTATTGCCATGATTATGTATGATTCCGCTCATGTTACTAATGAATGACATATATGTTATGTGAATGTGTGACAATATATGTAAGTTTTGTGGATTATTCCTTCCTTGCTTTCTCTTTTCCTGTCATAAGCTTAGTACCGTGATTGTTGGTAGTTAAAAGGTTAGCCACTAATTCCATGATCCTCACCAATGACCAAATTTATCATGTTATATTCTGATGAGATGATTTTAGATGAAAGTTAAAAGTTAAATAAAATATTATTTTTTAATATTATTATTGTTTTGAGATTTGAAAAAATTGAATTGTTTATTATATTTTGTGTGAAAATTTGAAAAATTTGTAATGATAAGATGAGATGAAATGAAACCGTTTCTGTATCCAAACAGGGCCTTAATGTATGATTTAGACATTTAAGCAGTGTTGGTATCACATAGAACTAGCTTATGTCATTTCTTTTATTTCTCAGCTTTTATGTTATGAAAGATTGTCATACTATATGAGTTTTATGATCCAATAGATGAGGTATTTTATGAGACTGAATCTCTTTACCAGGTGTTATGTTATGAATATACATAACATTCCTGATCTACAAGAAGGGGTGTTACACACAAACACTCTCATTTCAAAAGAAAGCCTTGATATAGTGGTAACACATCACCATAACAAAAATAAGTTTCTAAATGTTCCTTTCAACACGAAGAATATATTTATGTAAAATCACTATCAAGAAAGAAAAAAAAAAAAAAAAGGCCCCTTCTTTGGACAAGAAAGTGAAATAATTAAATAGTAGACATTAAATCCTTAAGAATCCAAAGGTCAAATGAACCATAATTTTCTAGACTAACTACAACGTATTACAAACTTCCAATTTTAACAAAACATAGAGCAATATCACATTTTAGCCCTTCAAAGAAGAGTTTATCACTCTCACGGCATAACAACATATACCCATCCACTGATAAGTGAGCCAATTCTTCATAGTTGAGTTCAGCCATATAAGCAAAGATCACAAAACCACACAATGCAACAACCACAGAAGGTTACAGCTACATCACAAGGTTCATCCGAGAACGCATTCAATGAATCTTTACTTTTTTAATGCACCAATCGGGGTGTTGTAAATGGAAAATTAGAAATGATGCTGTAACGTCCAAATGGAAGGCCCAAACCACATGATCTATACTCCAAAAGGACTAGTCAATGATACAACTGGAGCCTCATTAGAACCTTATAAAGAACAATAACTTTTCTTTTCCAAGTAATGTGGGATCCCATACACCACCTACTCTTATCTATATCATATGGAGTATCACAATCTACCCCCCTTAAATTCTCGATGTCCTCGTCGGGCCTGTCCATTGTAGGTTGCACGGCTCAAGTTCCATATTTATGGTTGGGATAGTCTCTGATACCATTTGTAACGCCCCAATAGTAGGCCCAAAACACATGGTCTATACTCCAAAAGGTCTAGTCAATAATACAATTGGAGCCCCATTGGAACCTTATAAAGAGCAAGAACTTCTCATTCCCAAACAATATGGGATCCCATACACCACCTATCATTATCTATATCATATGGAGTATCACAGATACCTAAGATAATTTTGAAAGAGTGCTGAAAATAGGAGATAATAATATATTTTTCTGGCAAGCAAGATAAAATTTTATTAAGAAAAAAATAAGGGCAAAACCCTAGTACATAGGAAATATATAAGAGACCTAACAAGCAAATGGTATGAGCTCTAAAAATCCTCAAAAAGGCATAGAAAGAAAATATCAAAGACGTATTACTGATCGTATTGTTAATGATCCATTTAAATGCTGGTCACGAAATATGCAATCCACACTAAGCACAAGCAAACCTTTTTGAGTCTTCAAGCCCACATTAAGGCAACGTATATACTTTTCCCAAAAGTACAGAACCCCCAAAAACATGAAGAATTCATGTAATCTTCTAAATAGCCTTGCTTGTTTAAAAAATCATCCTATCTCACTAAATTAGTGAATTCACATCCAAATGACACTAGTCTCCGCTTATTACCTAGTTTG
Organism: Juglans microcarpa x Juglans regia; assembly: GCF_004785595.1. Classification (NCBI taxonomy): domain Eukaryota; kingdom Viridiplantae; phylum Streptophyta; class Magnoliopsida; order Fagales; family Juglandaceae; genus Juglans; species Juglans microcarpa x Juglans regia. The sequence continues at coordinate 23,412,775 of NC_054604.1, forward strand.
CTTCCTTTCTTAGTTTTTTATAAGTGGTTTGCTTGCTTCCTCACCAACCCACAATTTCTAATTGAACACAGAATTCAACATTTACAAAATAAAAATAAAAATGATTCTCAACATCTTTCATTAAAAAAGAAGATCATATTACAAACTAACCAAAACTGAATTTTATTTACACAATATCCTCAGATTCTTAAAATTTCTAAATTCTATACAGCCTGCCAAGCTATATTCTCTAATTTCCAGCAAGCCAACCATCAAATATTAAAACCAACAAATACCACATCGACCCAAAAACAAACAAAACTTTTATGCTATTCATTACTGATCAGAAAAAAAATATTCATTGCATTCACATTCCAAAAGATTAAAAAAAAAAATGTAGATGCTTTCCATAACACAACCAAAAGAAAGTCCACTCACCAGGTGATTGACGATATGCGAGCCGGACGTGTTCCCCCTGGAATTACAGAACCACTTGCGACAGGACGGGACGTTGCAGCGCACCACACAGGCTGGGTTCGACACACCACAGTACCTGCACGCGTGTTCTGTAAAATCCCCTTTCCTATAGTCGTAACTATCGTCATCACCGGTCTCCTCAAAGTTCAATCCTCCCATCCCAGCTGCCAGGGCTTCGACCACCTGACTATTGCTATTATTATGATTACTGTTATTGTTATGCCCACCGCTATTGCTGCTGCCTGAGACAACTGACCGGGCCTTTGTGGCGCCACCCGGGGCAGCCGAAACGGGCGAGGTGTCGGAGTGGTGATCCGAACCAGGGCCTCCGCCTCCGCCTCCGCCGCGGTCAATAGGGTCGGACAGAGAATCGGAGGGCGTTGGCCAGGAGACCACCGGGGGCGAATCGGGTCGCGGAACTCGGGATAGTCGAAGTCCTCGCCCTGCGTATTGAATTCGAGGAAGGTGTAAGCGTCGTTGGCGGTGTCGGGCTGCGAAGCCGTCTCGAATAGGTTGTTCGGTTGAGAATCCATATCAGAAATCAGAACCCAAAAGGAGCGTAAGTTCACGAGAATTCCGAGCGCGAAACTAGGGTTAGGGTTTTATGTATGTGGGTGCGAGGGGTTGGGCAGATTGGGGTTTGGAAGTGAGAGAGGATTAGGTCTACAATTAGGGTTTGGTTTGGAAACAGAACTGAAAATAACAGAGACGTGAAATGTTCGGGGAGAGAGAGAGAGAGAGAGAGAGTATAGATGGGGTCGAGACTGTGTTTTGTTCTTTGGGACTGGGTAATTGGGTTTGAAATTTTTATTAGGACGACAGCGCGTGAGGCATCTGCACGGACATGGGGATAATGCTTGCGTCATGCCCATTGCTCCTCGAGCTCACGTGCGTATTTGATTCGGTGTGTCGTGTGCGGCTGTTGTCGTGGAATACCGGTCTAGGCACGTGGGGAGTAGGTGCCTTCTACCCAACCATTCCTTATGACCATGTGGGAAAAGTAAACATTAATCAGTTAATGGCTTTGTCGATTTTGTTAATCATAAAGTTAGAAGTAAACGTTTTGCACTATCCTGAAAAATCACGTTTTTCAATAAATATAAAAAAATTACACTTTTGAGAAAAAGATATTACAAGATAAAAGGAAACATAATTTTCGATTGGGGAGGTTGTCGCTCATTCTTCCTTCTAGGGTTATGCACTCCATACACCCCCACGAGCCTGGTAGGGTGAGTTGCAGACAAAGGCCTACTAGGACTCTTCAAGTGGTGCAAAGCCTATTCTTTCCCTGTAGTGTCGTCCGAGGTAAGCTCACCCTCCTTCTGCTTCGGCTCTTGGACGTAGTATTCTTTTGCCAAAACTTATTCGCTTTGAACTTCTCCCACTTATTGGGGAGTTGGAAACTTCATATTTGAGGTGGTAGGTCGACGTGATAGCCCGCAAGCTGTTGAGGGTGGGCTTTCCAATTATGGTGTTGTATGATGACGGGGTCCTTACTACCAAGAAGTTGACCATGACAGGGGCCGTGCAAGGGTTGCTATCAACGATAACCGACAACTTGATGGTTCCCATAGGCTGAATCATACTTCCAAAGAAGCCTTTCAATGGCATGGGGGCCGGTTGCAGCCAAGCAACATATATTCCCATCCTAGTGAAGGCCCCCCAAAACAGGATGTCTGTGAAACTCCAGTTGTCAATGAGGATTCTGTAGGTGTTGAAGTTGGCAACGAGCATAGTGACTACCAATGCGTTGTCGTGGGGGTACAGGACCTCTCCTCGTCAGTCTCGGTGAAAAAGATGATAGGGGTAGGATCACCCCTTTGATGCTTGGAGGGATGGTACTCAGCCGAGTACACCTTGTAGTACTGGGCCCCTCCTGGCGTGTGCTTTTCTGCTCGAGGAGGAAACACCGCCACCAGCAAATCCTCCTGCTATGGTTCAGATTTCTCTGAGTGGAGGCCCCCTGTGGCGGAGAAAGAGAACAAATTTGTTGTGGTTCCCGTGCCGGTGGTCACTACGAGGGTTGTCTTCCCTCATAGGCCAGTTGCCTCGATCCCTACTCATTTCTCTCGACCTTCCCCTTCTTTCTTACTCCAGTCTTTGGGCCGAGCGGTGGTGTTGCCTTTCTTGCTCCTCGTATTCATTCCTTCCTTGCTGGGAGAAACAGTCCTTGGTATTATGTGAGGTGGACCTATGGCATGTGCAGTAGAGGCGAGCTATACCCTGGTCATCATCTCTTCTGCGCGACAGAGGTGTCGGCCTCGTGTATGGTGAACGTGGGCCGGTCGAACCGAGGTCCCAGCCCCTTTGTTGGGACTTCCTCTGACCTCTTATCTTGGGAGCTCTTCTCTGGCTTCTCGTGGGGCTCAGCTTTAGCCGAAGCCTTTGTCCTCTTCTCTTCTCTGCTCGCTCCAACTTCTTCCTTCTTGGCTCTGTCAATACCCGAAGAGTGTATTCCACATTGATGAAGTTGTCGGCATGGTCTATAAACTCTCGCAATGTCGTAGGAGTCCTTCTTGCCAGCTCGATCATAAATTGAGATTGTAGCCATACTCCTCACAGAAGCACCACCATGGTTATCTTTTCGTCTTGGTCGTCGGTGGTCATGCACTCCTTGTTGAACCAGGCTAGGTAGGACTTTAGGCTTTCGTCCTCTGTTTGTTTGGTGGTGAGAAGGCACACCGCCGGACCTCATTTGATTTGACATGAACTGAGTCAAAAACAATTTGGCTAGCTCACCAAAACTGTCCACTGTCCATTGATCCGAGTGCTAGAGACTTGAACCATACGCTCTTTAGGGTTAGTGGAAACGATCTGCATGCTACTTCGCTTAGGAAGCCACGCAACATCATGTGAGGCCTGAAAGTTTCCAGGTGCTCAAGAGGGTCCCTTCCTCCGTCATATATTTCCATGGCTGGGACCCTGAACTTTGGTGGTAAGGGCACCCCCATCACCTCCTCCATGTAGGGTAGGCTAGTGCTTGTGAGCAATTGGTCCATCATTGATAATGTACCCACCTTCATTGTTATTTCTTCATATTTTCCTTTAAGGTTGCGAAGCTCATCTTGCATGTTCTTATGCTCCTCCCCCCTTATTTGGTCCAGCTTGTGTGTTCCGAGACCCTGCATGCTCACTATCGTTGGACTCTGCTCCATTGTCCCGCTCCTACCGACGTTTTCTGAGTTCCTCATTTTCCTTATGAAGTATTTGCACTTTGTCAGTTAACTTTGTCACCTATTTCTTCATGTTTTTCAACATTGTTCCATGGTGTCTCCCAAGTCTCTCCTGAATTGTCCGGAAGAGGTTGTCGTAGGCATGAGAAAGACACGTAAGATTTACAAGAATCCCACAGCTGGCACCACTATTAATGTCATGTTTCGCACGACTTTGGGCTAGACTCCAACAACTTAGGTCTTCTAAAATAGGCATGCAAAAGATGTGAGAGAATGCAACTAAGAAAGGGCGGCCTTGGGGCCGGGGAGTTTCTGATGCCAAAGTTAGTAAGTGTTCTTGAAAGTTTGTAAATAAGTGAAAGAGTTTAGCGATCAGAAAGAGTATCCTCGTACCTGGGACCTGCTATTTATACTATAAGTTTGGGGGGAAAGATCGTATCTGCCCCCATGGAGTCTGCGTCCTTTGTAATGTTTCCTGCGCCAGAGTCTTTTAATGCAGCGTGGCTCTGCGACGGCGTCATTAATGTGGCGTTTAGCTCGGGTAGTGGTACCATTAATACGGCGTGGCTTTCCGATTTCCTTCTCCCAGACAATATCTTTGGTGGTCCGTTGATATATTTCCTGTCAGAATATCAAGTGTCCCCCGCACATTACGCCTACCAAACTGAAGAGCACTTGAGAGCTGGACACTACTCGAGGGGCCTTTAGTTGATGAGTTTCATTTCCTCCAGCACCCTCCCTCCTGCAGGTTGCGTCCAGAGGACCTTACCCATGGGTCGGGTTGGAGATTTTGTTCGTTTTGGGTTGAGCCTTTAGTTTCAATTCCCTTGACTTTCGTTCACAGGCCCGCTGGGTTTAGTGGAGGGTGGGGGAAAATCCTTTTACGGTTAGTATCACTACATGCTTGTTGACTTTTACTTAATTTCAAAAGTAAAATATGTTTCTTCTTCCTTCTTGTCTTTCCAATGGTAGAGGATATTTCTAAAAAAAGGGAGAAGGCTGCTTTCTTTATTAGAGTGTGACCATAATGAAGTACAAATCTTTGCAGCTCTACTAAGCACGATGTGTGTATTAGATGAAAGCATTGTCTTCTCATGAAGTTACTCAATAACAAGTATTATAATAAGGATGTGATGAAATCTGTGATGGTGAATTGTTGTGCTTAACTCAAATAATAAAATCAAGAACACTGGTTTGGAAAATTCGATGAGCCAAATAACCATCAATAACATTGCAAATTTTGATAGGGAAATTGATATTGCATTATTGATAATTCAATAGCTTAAATACAGACTACAAACCAACTGCAATCAATTAACATAAAATAACTGCTTCCTAAATTAAAGTGACATTACACAACATGGCCCATGTAAGCCCATGACTAAGTCACTATTATAAGGATAAGCTTAGAAATAACATTACATAAAAAAAAACTTAAATGACCCTTAACAAACTAACATTAACAAACTTAAATGACCCTCAAGTATTATGGAGCACCTAACACACTCCTCTCATTCAGAAGACCTTGCTTTAAGGTCTGGAAATCTCCTTTTCAAATTTGACAGATCCTCCCATGTAGCATCTTCAGTTGTAGTTCCTTTCCATTGAATCAACGCCTCCACTCCTGTTGGTTCCCTTTTTTTCTTAAGCCTTCGTTGCAACACCATTTCGGGTTCGGGAGCTAGGGTTCCAACTGTGGTGACTATCGGGAGATTGGGGATGGGATGTACTTGAGCCCCAAGTTTCTTTTTCAAGCAAGAAACATGGAAGATAGGGTAGATCAACGATTATTTGGGTATATCGAGTTTGTAGGTGACTTTCCAAATTTTTCAAAGAACTTGGAAAGGTTCATAATACCATGGAGAGAGCTTGAGGTTCTGATGCATGGTCATCGACATTTGGAGGTAAGGGGCCAACCAGAGGTAGACCTAATCTCCCACAGTAAACTCTATGTCCTTTCATTTCTTGTCAGTGAAAACCTCATCTTGGCTTGGGCTTCTTGCAGGTTTTCTAGAACCAAAGTGGCGATGAAGTCCTGGCTCTTGAGTTCTTCTTCAACAGCTTGAACATGGGTAAATCCTAGTTCATACAGGAGCATCCTCGGCGGGGGTTGGCCATAAACAACCTCAAAGGGAGAGATCTTAGTGGAAGTATGCACTAAGGTGTTGTATACATATTGGGCAAGTGACAATCCTCTCACCTAATCTCTTCACCTGTCACTTGAAAAACATTGTAGGTAATACTTTAACCCTTATTCATGATTTCCGTTTGGCCATCTATTTGGGGGTAGTACGCGAAACTAAGCGATAATTCTGTATCAAAGATCCTGAATAACTCCTTCCAAAACTGAATTGTGAAAATTGGGTCTCAGCCACTAACAATGATTTCGGGCATCCCGTGCAGCGTGAAGATGTGGTCCATGAAAACTCATGCTATTGTTGTTGTTGTGCATGGATGCGTGAGAGATATGAAATGAGCATATTTGCTCAATTTGTCAACCACTACCATAATCACAGTGTGTCCTCTTGATGGGGTAACCCTTTAATGAAATTCATGCTAATGTCCACCCAATTCCGTCAGGGAATGGGTAGTGGTTGAACCAATCCTGCTGGGTGAAGGGTTTCAATCTTATTACGCTGACATGTATCACATTCTCAAACAAAAGCTTGAACATCACTGTGTAAACCAGGCCAGAAAAATTTCCTTTTAATTCTTGCATACGTTTTGTGAACTTCTGTATGGCCCCCTAATGTATTGTTATAGAACTAATGCAAGATCTGTTGCTAGAATGGCACCAACGTCTTGAGGTGTGACCTACCCTTATAAAAAAGCAAACCATTGCGGACTTGGTAATGAGAAGGGTCCAAGGTCCCCTGATGGTAGTGGCTAACTAGCTCCTACAACTGGAGATCTTGGAGGTAAACTTTGTGTAGCTTTTCCATCCATTATGCTTGCATCATATTGACTGCTTGGAGCTGCATGTTTGTGTGGTTGGTATAGGTGTTTGGGTTTGGTATTGGATTGATTAGTTGGGGTGTGTCTTCTGTAATAGGGATACGAGATAATGCGTCTGCCACCTTGTTGGTTTTTCCACTCTTGTACTCCATCATGAAATCATAGCCTGATAACTTCGAAACCCACTTTGTTAGGCAGGAGTCCCTACACGTTGCTCCAATAGATACTTAAAGGCTTGTTAATTAATGCGTACATTGAAGAATTGCCCCAGTAAATAATGTCGCCACTTCCTCTTTGCCATCACCAATGTTAGGAGTTACTTCTAATAAGTAGTTAGAGTTAGGTGTTGCTTGGGGCATTCGAGGAAACACAAAATTTTAAAACCATCTCATACGACCAAATACTCATGCATCCAAACGAAATGAAAATTCCTTGTTTGAAAGGAACGTAAAAGGAGAAAAAAATGCAGAAAATGAAAAGATGTCAGGTGCATTCGTGTCGTTTGGAGTGGTCAACATCAAATTATGAGAACTTATATAATGAGCCTAAGTGAGACCCAACTTCTTATTGAAAACTAATACCTAAAATTATATAATCATTTTATATGAATAATTATACAAATATAATTTTTTTATGATTTATTTTATAATTTAATTTCAAAATGACGACAACAGTGTAAAGTTTAAATTTCAAATGAAAAATCTAATATATTTGATAAAATGATATTTTCACATTAATTAATTACAAAATAGATTGTAAATTAATTACATACCAGTTTCATTATTTTATAGTAATTTTAGAGGTTATTTTGGCAATATTTTATTATTTTATACCAGTTTCGAATGAAAAAAATTTGAAAAAAATTAATCTTGAAACTGCTCAATTTAAATATATTTGGGGATTTTTTATTTAATAATTGATAATAGAAAATATATTTATCAATATTATTCAATTATTAAAAATATTTTTCAATCATTGATGGGACCCACCACTTTTTCAAATCTCCATAAAAAGTTAAAACAATCCCATCTCACTTTTATATCCAAACATATCTTACAATGGGACCCACACTTTTACAAAAACAACTCAAACATCTTAACTCAAACCATCTCATTACCATTCACAAAATTTACAAAATTTCTCATCTCATCTCACTTCTCATACATTCCATTAGGCTTTTTCCTTTAAGCCCCTGGCTGAGATAAGCAATAGGTTGCCCTTCTTACATTAGGACTGCTCTCAAACCTTCCTGTGTAGCATCACACTCTACCTTAAAAGCTTTTGAAAAATCTGGTAACCTCAATACTGGCGGGTTCACCATGGCCACCTTGAGTTGATTGAAAGCAAGTTAAGCCTTCTCATTCGAAAGGAATTAACTCTCTTTTAGTATCGCAGTGAGTGGTGCTATAAGTGCTCCACACCCCTGTACAAACTTTCGATATTACCCTGTAAATCCCAAAAATCCTCTTAGGGCCTTAAATTCTTTGGAATTGACCAATTCAGTATAAATGTAATTTTATGGGAATCAGCTTTAACTCCCTCTTGAGAGATTAAATGCCATAGATACTCGACCTCCTTACTACCAAGAGTGTATTTAGAAGCCTTTTAAAAAAGTTGGTGAGACTTTAGAGTTTCCAAAACAATACATAAGTGATGCAAATGATCTTTTAAAGTTTTACTATAAATTAAAATATTATTGAAGAAGACCAAAACAAACTTTTGAAGATAGAGCCTAAAAACTTCATTCATCAGCTATTGAAAATTTGATGGAGCATTGGTGAGTCCAAAGGAAATCACCAAGAACCCATAGTAACCCTTATGGGTCCAAAAAGAAGTCTGTATATATCTTCAAAATTCATCCTGATTTGGTTGTACCTTGAACGTAAATCTAATTTAGAAAAGAAAATAGCCCCATAAAGTTCATCAAGTAGCTCATCAATATTAGGGAGAAAGTACTTATCTTTGTTGAGAACACAATAATAAACACACATGCACCAGCTACCATCGACTTTCTATACTAGTAAAGCAGGAGAGGAATAGAAGCTTTGACTACTTCGGATTATTCCATTGTTTTAACATTTCTACTACCAAGCATTTAATCTCCTCCTTTTGATAATAGGGGTTACTGTACAACAGGTGTGACCGAGGCCTTAGAGCTCATGCTAGTCCCTTCTATTACTTGAAGCCATATACCCTTAGCCGAGCTCTTCTTGAGTTTATTAATATGATCTTTTTCTTTTAGAGTCATCATTGATGGCTTCATATCCTGAAATTGCACTATAGCACCATTAAAAGAGAATTGCATAGTAAGGTCAGTAAAATTCCACAACATAGATCCCAAACTCCTTAGCCAATCCACTCCCATCCTTCTAAGGTTAACAAATAGATATTTTCTTTAAAGTGAAGAGTTTGTAGTTGAATAGGGACTGCTCTACAGAAACCAAGGCAATGAAGTCTGTCACCATTGACTACTTTGACTAATAGATGGCTCCCACCCATTGTCAGTCTTGCATTTTTTGCAATGTAGGGATCAATAAAACTGTGAGTACTTCTTATGTCAATGAGGACCACCACCAATTGATGGTGAATGACATCTTCAACCACATAGTCTTAGGTGCTAGTGAACCTGCTATGGCGTGGAGTGAAATACCCAGCAGCTCCTCTTCCTCCTTAGTGTCATCTTCTTTATGTATCAAACCCAAAGCACCATCTTACTCCCCTTGCTCCTCATCAACTCCCATGCCTTGGAAGAAACATTTTGGGTCGGTTGCATCTATGACCCAAATAAAATTTCTCATCACAATATCATAGTCCTTTTTCTCTTCTCTCTAGCATTTGGGGATGGAAAATTCTCCTAATAGGTAAGGTAGGTCTTCGGTTGGGAAAATTCGGTGGAATGTTGGGCTAGTTGTTTCTTTGTTCTAGACGTGGAGGTGGGGCTGGGTCGTGAGAATGGGCCTTAAGGTGGGGTATATGGTGAGTATTTTTAGGTCTTGTGTAAGGGTGAGAATCGGGTGGTCTGGATCGGAAAAACTGACCGGACCGGCCAATTCGATCCGGACCGGACTGAACCGGGAATGGTTCCGATCCAATCCGGTCCGAATTTCATAGGACCGAATTCATTTGGCTCGGTCCACGGTTCAGGGGTTTTTCAGACTGGACCCCTGGATCGTGGACCGGACCGAATGAAAATATATATATATAATTTTTATATATTAATTATATAATTTTCATTTAACCAATTAACCTAATCCTATCACTAACTCACCATTAAGTAATTATTAACTAATACTAATATTTATAATTTTATACTAATACTAATACTTATAATTTTATACTAATACTAATATTTATACTAATACAAGTATTATATTAATAGTCTAAACTCTACTTCTAGACTCTAATATGGTATAAAAAAAAAAAAATACTAATAGTCTAATATAGACTAAGACTATAGTTAATAGTTATACTTATACTAATATAGTTATAACTTATAATAAATCACTATAACTAATATTAGTATATTACTAATATATAGCTATACTATATTATTAATAGCCTAATACTAATACTATTAGTCTATTACATAGTTATAACTTATACTAATCATGATTCATAATAACTAATCTCTATAAGTCTATATTATTAATGAATTATTATATAACATATAGTATTATTATCACTATATCATTATAATATATATATATATATATAATTAACTAAATGTAATCATATACAAAATGTAAAAACTAAAAAGTTCAATATATTGACAATTAATATAGATTCCTAGTATTAATACATTGACATACTCTAAGTTAGTAACAAATTAACAATTAACATTATAAATATAAATATAATTAATTATTTTCTTAATCACTTAATTAAACAATACACATTGAATAGTTTGCTTAATTTTAATTTTAGTATTTTAAATAATTTTTTTAATTAAATTATGTGCCAAAAGCCCAAAATGATAAAAGAATAACACTATACCTCATATGCCAAGAAGCCAAAACGGTGCCGTTTAATATAAAACAGGACCTAAATGGTGCCGTTTAAGTCTAGGAGGGGGAGAATTTTGAAACTGAGTTGCGTGAAACGGCGTCGTTTCACGTAACTCAGTTGTTTTTAAAATAAACCGTATGTTGAAACGGTGCCGTTTGGGTCCAATTTCAATCCAAACGGCGCCGTTTCAATGTTAGTTTTCAGCCCTAACAGTTCTGCCCCCCTCGTTCACATTCACTTCCCCAGTTCACCCCTCCCCCGAAAGGCGAAAACCCTAGCCCTCCCTCCGTCGCATCCCCCCCTCCTCTAGCCCCTTGGACGCCTCCGTGTTTCCGTCTAAGTTCTCTTCATCCCCTATGTCTCATCTTTTCGATGATTTCTGATTGGTACTATCTCTCTCTCTCCCTCTCTGGTTTTTAATCTTTTGTGGCCCAGTGGGTTTCAGTTACATTGTATTGGTTATTTTTGCTATCTTGCTTTGATGGTTGTTAAGAGGCATTTTAATCGGATCATAAGCTTGTAGTTGTAAGCTTGTAGCATGATAAGATCACTGAGATTAGGGGTGGGCAAGTGAGATTATAAAACTTGAAAAAATAGAAAAAAAATTAGAATTACAAACATTATATACATATGTAAAAAACTACAAATAATAAATAGATAGAGTTTACAAACCAATGACAAGATGAGATCATAAGCTTGTAGTTATTGGCTTTTCTATCAAGATGAGATCATTGGGATTAGGGGTGGGCAAGTGATTATAAAACTTGAAAAAAATAGAATTACAAACATTATATATGTAAAAAACTACAAATAATTAAGAGAGAGAGTTAACAAACCAATGTCAATGGTGGATCAAAGTCATATTGCGGCCGATGTAGATTGAGACGTAGCCTTATTTCTCAAACTTGTCTCTGCAACAATTGAATTTGAAATTAAGTGCAGTCAAATAAATATAACACAATATATTATAAGCAAAAGTTAATAATGAATTAACAGCAATTACCGGATCCAAGTTGATCCCTACCCTCCTCCTCATCAGTCTCTTCAAAGTCTACCACATTCGAAATATGAACTGGTTTCTCTTTGATCCAATTCAGAGTGCAAATCAAAACCTTTATAGTGCTAGGAGACAATAAACTCTAGAATGGATCCAATATGTGCTCCCAGTGCTAAAGGCACTCTAAGACTACTATAGTAATATAGATGACCAAAAGACTACATGCTATCTCTTCAAGGATGTGATACTTGATGACATTAACCTTCTACCAAATTAAAATATCAAACTGCAGCGTAAATTGGTGAATCTCTGCTAGCAAGTACCTATCCAATTCTTTTAACCGTTTGAAATCTTCTGAGGCTTGTAAATGTGCTCATACCTCTTAGCTCACCTTCGCTATTTTTGCCATCCCAACTTCGAGAGGAGGAGATATGGTAGGTGTGACCAAAATATTAACACCCCTGAATGTGACAAACTCATCATATAATCTACTGAGGGTTTCTTTAACCCAATGTTGACTACTTGTACATTCTTTGTGCATCCCCCTCTCTTCTTTTATAATCTAAATAATTTTGAACATCTCTTTGCAATACAACCGACAATGTATACACCACTAGCTTCTTTACTCAAGACTGACATAATCTTCTTTAGGGGTGTACAGAATTCGGTTCGGACTGGAAAAATTGATCGGACCAAACTGAATATTGTACCAGTCAGTCTCGATCCCAAAAATTATGGACCGAAGAAATTCGGTCCAGTCCCAGGGTCTATAAATTTAGGACTGAACCAGACCGAACTATATATATATATATATATTTTAAGAATATTTTTAATAATTTAATATATTATTTTTTATATAGTAATTATATAAGTTAATGATGTAATTTTCATCTAATCTATTATCATTGACTATATAAAATATTAAATAATATATGCTATCAATTAATAATATATCATAAATAATGTGATAATTTATGTCATATATCTAAATAATTAAGACATCATACATTCATACATAATCTATTATTTATACTTAATTAAAGTAATTCTTTCAAGTTTTTTAAGATATATAGGTTGCAAGTAAGCATTAATAATTTACGTTATCAATTAATAATATATCACAAATCATGTGATAATTTATGTCATATATGTAAATAGTAAATACATTATACATTCATACATACTCTACTATTTACATTTAATTAAAGTAATTAGGTAATTTTTTTAAGATACCTAAGTTGCAAGCGAACGTTAAGTATTGAATTACAAATATGCTATCAATTAACTAATGTATTATATCAATTAACTAATTACTAACATCTACATCTATGATCTAATTTAAGTATAATAAGTATATAATTAATTATGTAATTTTCATCTAACATATCACCATTGATAATTTAAAATGTTAAATATTTAATTACAAATTTGCTATCAATAACTAATGTATTATATCAATTAACTAACCTATCACCATTAACTAATTACTAACATCTACATCTATGATCTAATTAAAGTTATTAGATAATTTTTTTATAAAATACCTAAGTTGCAAGTAAGTGTAAAACATGTATAGTCAATGAAAAATTGACAATTATTTATTAATATTATACAAAATGTAAAAATTTTAATATAACCCATCATGCATTAACTATCATAATACATTTACATACTCTAAGTTAACAACAAATTAGCAATTAACATTATAAATATAAATATAAATAATTATTTTTTTATTGAGATAAATAGTTAATTACATAATCCACATAAAATAGTTTACTTAATTTTAATTTTACTAATTTAAATAACTTTTAATCATTTATGTGCAAAAAAGAGAGGAATTAAAAAAAAGGCTCTCACTCAGCATAAAAAAACTGAGCCGTTTAGTGTAAAATTGGACCTAAATGGCGCAAGTCCAGTGGCAAGAAAAATTAAAACTAAGTTGTGTGAAACGACGTCATTTCACTCAACTCAATTTTTTTTTTTTTATAAATAACCCGTCCATTGAAACGACACCGTTTATGATTATTTTCAATCCAAATAGCACAGTTTCAACATAAGGGTTACACTTCTGAGACCCCCCTGAATCCCTCCCATTCTCTTACACTCCCTCTCACTCAAAACCCTATCATTTTCAGAGCCCCCTGCCGTCGCATATTATTCCTCCCCTCTCCAGCCCCTCTGTCGCATCCTCTCCCTTTTCTGAAACCATCGTAGCCCCTGCTCCCTAAGGTACAGTCTTTACTCTTCAAGTTTTTTTTCTCCTAGTGTAGTAAATTTTTTCGTTGGCCCTATTTAAATATTTACAGTGTAATTATTCTAGTTAAATCAGTGATAAATTGCCATATAAATTATTAGATTCGTTCGTCCCTATTTACATATAATTTGTATGAATTTTTTTTCCCATGATTTCTTGATTTATGTGGTGATACTCATGACTTGATTATAGTGTAGTTGGTCTTTTTCCCATGGATTTCTTTGGATACTAATACTCACGGCTTGATTAGTACATAGCATCTCTAGTACTAATGTCTTTGGATTAAAAATATTTCGGACTAGTTCTTTAGGTTTGTTGTAGAAAACCCGAGAAGGAGGATTTTCTTTCATGAGCTATTATTTATGGATATATTTAGTAGTTTACTAATTAATGAAAAGAACTGAGATTGGTTATTATGTATTTGGATATGTCTTCTATTATAGGTTTGGTGAGGTTGGTTATTACTTATTATCTCATTTGACCTCTCCAAGTCTAAGATTAAGTTTTTGGGCTTTTATATGCTTCAAATACCGATCCTTTTGAGAGATTGACTTCTCATTGCATTGGTATGTGGTTCCTTAATTACCTTTGCTCGATTATCTTGCATAGAATGTGCTCAACTTATCACTGATGTTTGGGCTTTTATATGCTTTAAATACTGATTCTTTATAATTTATTTTGTTTTATCCTTTATGCATAGAATTTGTTGGGGACATTAAAAATTCTATGGAGGTGTCAAATACAATATCTACATCCCATGCAGATGATTGAGGTGAGAATGACTAACATATTTATTATTTTGGTTAGTATGAAAAAAATTTTTAAACCAAGATATTTATTATTTATTTGGTATGTTTTTGCAGTAAAATCATTGTTATGAGTTGTTGAGACTTGGAGTTTGTGTTGTGAACTTGTGGCATCATTGTCAATCATTTATTTATTTCTTTTTTTTTTAAATACCATTAAGTCGTTTGTGATATTTGTAATTTGAAATATCACTTTATAAGTAGGTGGGTTATGCCTAGATGCATGGATTGTTAAATTGTAATAATTTTTTTTTTTAGCTGCCTTTACTATTTTTGATTTTTTTTTTCTTTTATTCGGAGTTTGGAATTTGGATGATTATGGATTTTTTTTTAATTTTTTTTATCTCTATTTTTTAATTTTATTAGTATGAATCATGATTGATAACCTTGTTTGGATGGATATAGATCATCTTTATTTTTATTTTATATATCTTCCTTTTATTTTGAGCTTGGATGTTATTGGATTTTTTCAAGTTCTTTTTTGGCTGAAAATGGACTAAAATGTCACTTCGGTTGAAAATGGACTACAATTTTCAGTTGGGCTTAACATCATAGAATTGGGCTAATTGGTCCATCTGGTACCGGTTCGATCTGATCCAAGATGGGAAAACCATTGACCGAAGGGATTCGGCCTGGTCCCAAAGACACATTTGGACAGACCAGACCAGACCGAATTCACCTCTAATCTTTCTCAGAGGTTCCCTGGTGCTTTAGGTACTCCTCTATATCCACGCAACAAATTTGTGCTTCTAGGAGTTAAAAAGCTCATGATTATGTTTGGTGGCAAACTTAGAGAAAATCCATATTTTTCCATCTTTCCTTATACTCATCATTACTTTGTATCCAATTTGTGTTTTTGCAAGCTTGGGGTTCACTCTTTCTATTGCCTCAGAACTTTGATGTCAAAATCATTCCTTTAAACAAACATACTCATCCTAATCAATGATATCATTTTTGGACAATTGAGTTTGATTTATTTGAATACTAAAACCCTTTCTCCTAGCATAAGCTTTGTAGCATGTATATGCATGCTCAACTTCATCAAATATGATACCAAGGCATGGCTTTAAAGGACTAATGTGGAAAGCAGGCAAGCTAGTCAGATCCCCAAGCACGTTCTCATGAACTTCACTTTCAACATCAACATCTTGCATTATCTGAATTGGGACACTAATGGGCAAACTTATATGAGATTGTTGTTTTGCCATTTCAGCTCTTCATCATTGTTGATACTCATTATGTAAAGACCTTGCAATCGGATGTATATATAGAGCAATAAACTACACATAATTTAGCTACACCAACTACACAATTCAGCAATGGCTTATAGCAATGAAAATCCCATTTTGGAGTAATAGAATATTTTTTCTTGCGTGGGTTAACTTAAGAGTGGCTTTGTGAATGAGCAACAAGACTAAACTAAATGTGTTGAGTTTTTGTTAGAGAAGCTAGACTAAACGGAATCTAATGTCAACTACAACCCAATTAATCAAAGATATATACACAATTCATGACCAAATTATGTTTGGTGAATGAAAATGGAGTGTTAACTAAACATGTGTTTCATTTCGGTTGATGAAAATCATAACACTTATGAATACTTGTAGAAACCATGGGTTGGGTAGTAGCCAGAGAACCAAGGGACGACCATCAGTTGGCCTTACACTTGGATAGGCAGCAAACTACTGTGGCAAGTGTTCTGGGCGGCGATGCAAGCGAGAGCAAATCTGAGCTGGGCAACAACCCAAATGAGTGGTGATGACAGTGGGACAGGTGTTGATGGCGATGAAGACGAGTCCAACGTTGGTGGGTGTGAGGGGTGATATGCACATGTGGGTTAGGACTTGGTGTCATTCAAGTAATTGGGCAAGGTGCTGATAGCTGATATGAGTACTAGAGGAAGTGGTTTGATATGATTACTAGAGGAAGTGGTTTGATATGAGTACTAGAGGAAGTAATTCTCTATTATCAAAGTTGTGGGGTTATTCTGAATTTTAATTTTGTGTATTAAACATATATATATATATATATTTTACTTTATTTATGCATATGTCCTTCCCATAACTACGTACTATGACAAAGCTACTCTTATTCAGTCAACACGATCATCTAGGGTGAAGAAAGAATTGAGAATTGGTTGAGATGTTTAGTTAACTCCTTCCCCTTTTGTGGGGGTTCAGATCCTATGAATGAGCAAAAAAAGAAAAAAGAGACCCTAGTAAACCATCATGATCAGTAAATAAGTGTAAGTTTCGTTGCCCAACAATATGAAGTATTGACAACACCAAAGGATAGGCCCTAAAGCAAAAGATGGGAACCAACATAATCAATGTGTTCCATTCTTTGGCCTTGCACTGACCCTCTATATATAGACCCTGGACTAGTGCCTGAAAGGAGGATTATGTTCAAGGGACCACTACCCTGATCCCACAATGTACATCTTAGGCCTAAGGGCCACTATAACTACCTAGAAAACACTCAAAATTGGAAAGATAAACAAACCTCATCTAATGGAATACCACCGAGCTATAAGTTCCACGACATAGGAGCGAGATTCTCTAAAAGCCAAGGTCATGGGTGGCCAAGGCGGTCCACTTGGAGACTTGGGGCCACCATGCGAATGTTGCTTAAAGTCAAAATAGTTTACTTCTGGTCCGAGTAGACTTATAACATGAACTCTAGAAACCCTGAAATCATTTGCGGTCAACATTTCGCCAAAACTTTTGCCCATCCACAGCTGAATGTTTTGATACAATTTATTTTTTTAGTAATATTATACACCACACTCTCTTCTTAGTTTCATCCCACTATGTAAGATGTACGACATTTATCATTGTTGAATGATAAAGAATCATCTAATAAAAGATCATCCAATGATAACAAATTTGCCACATTTTACATAGTGAGATGTTAGTGTAGTGTATAGAATTTTACTTTGATACAACTTATTTTTTTTGTTGACTCAACTTTCATTGTATGAGAGATCAATTAGCGATGAACCAAACTTCTACTTGTTGAAGAAAAATCAAGGTTTTTTGAAAGCTTTGGCAAAGGTTTGGCAAAGGTTACACATTTAAGTGCACTCTAATTAACTAAAACATTCCATTTTGGTAATCTCTTCCATGAGCTTTGGCAAAGGTTACACATTAAATCAGCGAATCGGCAGGTCAGAGTTGCTAACTTGAGTTATCTTAAGTGGAGGTTTGGATAATAAGTTGAGTTCAGATGAGATGAGAGTTGAAGTTGAATAAAATATTGCTAGAATATCATTTTTAATATTATCTTTGTTTTGAAATTTGAAAAAGTTGAATTGTTTATTATATTTAGTTTGAAAGCTTGAAAAATTTGTAATGATTAGATGAGATGAGATGAGATGAGATGAGATGAGTGGAGATCAACTCATTATCCAAACAAGGTACTCTTGGCTTGGCTTACCAAATCTTATAACCAATAGGAGGTGGAACCAAAAATGGGGAGAAAAAATACATGCACCCTATTCAATCAAAATAATAGTGTTATGGTATTATATGATCAATTGAAAATCTCCAAGTCGTCATCACAAATACTTAAAGATAATGCTCTGCGATTAGAAAATTCAAATCTTCACCAACCTCAGTTTTTCTAAAGATCTTGATAGATCTCATACTGTAACAACAAATTGTAACAAACTTATCTATATTAATACGTGCATGGTCAGCTACAGAGTAGGTTGCCAATTACTATTTTGTGAATAATCTTACATGGTATCAATTTCTTCAAGGCTAATTGCCACTTCTTGATCCTACTATGGACCTACATTCACACTCTACTAATACCAACTCTTCTAGTAACTCTGCTTGTTGCTCCAATTTTTTCTCACTTACTTGCAATCAAGCTTGACAATACTAACTACGTTCACTGGGTGTCTCAGTTCCTTCCTATTATTAAAAGTAACGATCTTCTTGGACTTGTGGATGGATCCGAACCTTGCCTTTCGAATTACTGCTTGGATGATCGTGGCCTTCCTACTACCACTCTCAATTTAGCCTTTGTCCTTTGGACAAAGAAAAGACCAGTATTTATTAAGTTGGTTTATGACCACCTTGTCTGGTGACCTCCTTTCTGCAGTTTATGGCTTGGACTCTTCACGTCAATTCTGGACTTATTTGTCCTCATGGTTTGCTTCTCAATCCAGGTCTCGAATTGTTCATTTGAAGCACCAGTTGCAAATACTTCAACAATGATCTAAATCCTATTTTGAGTACTTGAATTAGGCCAAAATATGGTCTGATCAGTTGGCTGCCGTTGGCAAACCAGTCGATGAGGATGATATAATCTCTTGTATCACGAGTGGATTGAATCCTAGTTTTCATCCATTTGTTACATCTTATAATATGGCTACTCATGCCACTCCTCTCTGCTTTGATGATTTCCAGTCAGAACTACTCAACCATCGAATGATGATTGCATATACTCAACAATTGGACTCTATAGCAGGTGGCTTTGCTATCTATACTCAGAAGAATGGTGCTAAGCTAAAGTATAATAATTCTAAGAAGCCCAATGCTTCTTCCTTTACTTCTTCTGTATCTAAGAAGTCTTTAGACACTTCTCTCAAACCTGGTCATCATGCCCCATGTCAGATTTGTGGAAAAAATGAACACTCAACCCTCGACCGTTATCATAGGATGGACTTTGCTTATCAGGGTCGTCACCCTCCCTCCCAATTGCCTGCTATGGCTACTAAGTTCTTTGATAACACTTGGATTGTTGATAGTGGTGCTAATCACCATATCACTGGTGATCTCAGTCAACTTCAACTCAGCTCTCCTTATCAAGGTGGTGATGAAGTAGTTGTTGGCAATGGCTCTGGTTTGCTCATTACACACAATGACCACTCTTCCTTTTCCACACCTCACTCTAATCTTAAAATACCAATGTTTTACATTGTCATCATGCCATTAATAATTTATTATCTATACAAAAATTTTGTTTTGATAATAATTGTTAGTTTATGTTAACTTTTAATTTTTATCTTCTGAAGGAAAATCACTCGGGCCAGACTCTTTTACACAGGCCAAGTAGGGATGCATTATATCCTATCCAATTTCTTTCTTCCAATAAATAAGGCAAAGAAATACAACTTTCCTTGGTGTGTTCGGTGAGTACTCCATTTGGCATGCACGTTTTGGCCATCTAGCTCCAAAGATTTTCCAACTCCTTAAATCTTAGTTTCAGCTCTCCGTCAGAGGATCTTCTCTTAAGTCTTTAGTTTGTGAACCTTGTTAGCTTGCTAAAAAGCAAGTGCCTACCTTTTCCTACTTCTGTTAGGCAACCTTCTAGTCCCTTGGAACTAGTTCATTCTGATGTATGGTGTTCTCCAATTGTTTCTTTGAGTTGTTGTACGTAAGTTTTATTGATGACTACTCTCGATTCTTAATTTTCTTGGATTTTCCCTCTTACATGCAAATCTGAAGTATTTTTTTTTTTGTTAAGTTTAAATGCTATGCTGAAAATCTCGTCTACTAAAATTAAAGCTCTCCTCGTCTACTAAAATTAAAGCTCTCAAAACTGATGGAGGTGGTGAATTCCTCTCTAATCAGTTTGAAGAATTCCTAGAACAACATGGTATTTTTCATCGTGTGTCATGTCCCTACACCTCTCAACAAAATGGTATTGCTGCAAGGAGGCATGTACACATTGTGGAGACTAGTTTAAGTCTTTTGGCTCACTTTCATCTGCCATTTCCTTTTTGGGTTGATGCATTTTGCACAACTGTGTTTCTTATAAATCGCATGCCTTCATCTACTTTGGCATTCAAGTCACCTTATCAAGTTCTATTACAAAAGAATCCAGATTATACATTCCTTAGATCTTTTGGATGTGCATGTTATCCACTGTTAAGACCTTATAACAATCATAAACTTATGTTTAGGTCCAAACAGTGCATTTTCTCGGCTATAGTTCTAATTCTTAGGGATATAGATGTTATGATCCTATCTCAAAGCGTGTATCTAAGTCGTCATGTGGTTTTCAATGGAACATTGTTCCGTGCCAAGGTCTGTACTTCATCTCTAAGGTCTACACTTCAACTCTATTGAAGCCTCGTGTATTTGAGTCTGCTGCCAATGATGTTTCTTCTACAAGTTCCCCTTTCCCATCTGCAATTCAGGTACCTATTTCTAATTCTCCCATTTTACATGATATGCCTTCGTCTTTTATTCATGCTGTTCATATGGATCCTTCTCCTTCATCTAATGCCTCTATACCATCTACTTCTCCTTTAGTCTCACCTGCTAATCCTCCTTTGACCTCACCTATTTTTTCTCATTTGCCATCTTCTAGTTCCGATGTAGCTAGTTCTATGCTAACATCTGCAGCTCCCCAAGTCATCTAGTGCTGACCCGGAGTAAGACTGGTCATTCCAAGCCTAAAACTCATCTTGACTTTTATTCTTTCTACTCTAAAAATATCCCTTGTGTGCATTACATTTCTCAGCCATTCCAACAGAGCCTTCATCATACACTCAAGCATCTAAGCTTGTAGAATGGAGACAAGCTACGAATGTTGAATTTTAGGCTCTATTGAATAATAATACTTCGGTTTTGTGTCCACGACCAGCTCAAAAATATGTTATTAAAAATAAGTGGGTATTTAAGGTTAAAAAAGAGCTAATGGAACCATTGAGAGGTTGAGCTGATGGAACCATTGAGAGGTTCAAAGCATGCCATGTGGCTAAAGGATTTTAACAAAAAGAAGGTTTAGATTATGCTGAAATAGTCCTGTTGTCAAAGCATCTACTGTCTGACTTATTCTTGCTTTGGCAATGCATTTTGATTGGCCATTAAGGCAATTGAATGTATCCAATTCCTTTTTACATGGAGACTTGGAAGATCAGGTGTTTATGGAACAACCTATTGGTTTCAGGAATTTTTCTCAACCTTACTTAGTTTGCAAGCTCCAAAAGGCACTTTATGGACTTAAGCAGACCCCTTGTGCATAGTTCCATAAACTCTCCCAAGCTTTGCTTAATCTTGGATTTGTGGTTTCTCAAGTTGATTATTCACTTTTTACATTTCATTATCATGATATTCACATTTTCTACTTGATTTATGTGGATGATATTATCATAACAAGTTCCAAGCTGTCTGTTATTATGCATTTGATCACGTCTTTACAGGTTGATTTTGCTCTAAAAGAACTAGGACCTCTTCACTATCTTCTGGGCATCAAAGTTGTTCGCACTTCTTCTGATCTTCACTTGTCACAGTCCAAGTACATTGTGGATTTGCTTCATCAAACTCACATGGTTGATGCCAAACCATGTGCTACACCCTTACCAACAGGAGCTAAGTTATTTGAGCTTGAAGGAGATCCTTTGCAAGTTGCCACGGAGTATAGACAAGTGGTGGGTGCTTTGCAGTATTGTATACTAACTTGACCTAATATTTCCTTTCCTATGAGTCAATTGTGTCAGTTTATGCACTAGCCAACTACAACTCATTGATCTACTGCCAACATGGTGTTGTGTTATCTTAAAGGCTCACTTCATCATAGTCTAGTATATGGTCATGGCTTTTGCCACGACCGAACTTTATTGGCTTCGAGTAGTACTCAATGATCTTCGTGTTCCATTGTCTACTGCTCCAGCTTTATGGTATAATAACCTCAGTGCATTGTCATTAGCCTCTAACCCAGTTTTTCATACTCGGACTAAACACATAGAAGTGGACTATCACTTTGTTGGGAAAAAAGTTAGGACATTTCTCTTCAACATATCTCCACTACTGCTAGGCTCGTGGGATATAGTTCAATTGGTAGAGCTCCGCTCTTGCAATTGAGTCATTGCAATTATGAGTTGGATGTCTAATTGTCCAAGTGATAATGATAGTATCTTGTGCCTTAACCTGTGGGTTACTTTTTCTAAGTAATGGGAAAGAGGACCGAAACATGTCACTGAAAGACTCTACTGAGATGCTGTAATATATCCCCATGTTTGCTCGGTTACTGATTTGTGAACTCCCCATTAACTTGAGGGGATGTTAATGTATTACATGATCAATTGAAGATCTCTAAGTCATCATCACAAATACATGAAGATAATGCTCTGCCATAAAAAAATTCAAATCTTCAACAACCTTGATTCATATCCATATTTTAACTACTTGTATATTTTAAATATTTGAATTCAAACTTCTAATTGTAATTTCTAAGGATCTTGATAGATCTCATACCATAACAACAATTGTAACAAACTTATCTATATTAACAAACTTATTCTAATTTATGGGTTTATTTTTGTGTAATTATTTCGTGGCTAAAATATTTATCTATTAATAATACTTGTCATATTATAAGGGGCATTTATTTAGTTCATAATTGCACATAACGTATGGAATACCGGGAGTCCAAAAGCCATTTTGCGTCTTTCTAGAATGGACCTGGAAATGTTCCATTTGCCCTCTGTTCATTCCACCTCTCAATCTGCACGCATGCATGAAAAATTCATTGAACCGTACATACCCTCGATAAAGTACTCAAACAAACCAGTTTCAACATACATCGTTAGTTCCATATAAGAATAAAAAAGTATATTATATATGACGTCATAAGTAACTTTGAAGATTTCTTACCCATTCACAGGGCACAACGACCGATAATACTCTGCGAAATTCTCACACTCGGGTACGTTGTCACCCTTCACCTGAATGCACCTAAATAAGCAGTCTTATATATTAATGCTGAATTTGTCCATGGATTGATTGCACAAATTTATTAGTATAACTACATCCATAGAGAATGTCGGGATCAGAAAGAGGTATATACTAACTTGTGATATTCAAGGTAGCATACGTAGCAATGGTGTGTTTGGTTCGTGAAGGGAAACTTTACGTCATTTGGTGATGTCTTCAACTCCACCACTTTATTCACATGATTATCTCCATATAAACACAACAATATTCGAGTATTTTGAGGTTCATATTTGTTTTGCTGCTCACACGTCATGATATTATGTCTAGGATTTATATACTTAATGATAAATGGTAGTTGCAGTCGTGAGTTTGTAAATGTCACTCAATCACTTTGAAAAAAGTGAATAAATGTGGGATCTACATGAAAAGTAAATTAATTTTTTAATAGTGGACAAATTAATTTTTTAATTGTGGACCCCACTTTTTTTCAAAACGACTGTACGGCGCTTGCACATTTTACGATTCTATGTAGCATTACTCATATAACCTTTGAAATAATTTCAAGGTTAAATGAAAAGAATATAAAACCATAATATGATTGGAATTTCTTACAACTTTTAATCCAAACAATTTCTACAATTCAAAAAGAGTGGCATAGAATGTAAATTATGCAATATTAAATTGTGCGTGAGTGGATATATAATATAAACTCTAATATTAAATAGGATGAGGTTCGCATATTGTTATATATATTTTTTCGAATTATAAAATGTGTTAAAAGTCGGAACATTATACTCTTAATTAATCCTAAGAGTGTACCACATGATGAGTAAAGAAGCAACCTCGTACTCATCGTCTTTGCTGTCCTAGTTTTCTCTGTTGTTGCTGGCGGGGTGGGAAGGGGCTCTAGAGACCGTACTGCCATATTCATAGGCAGGCGTAGGAGCTTGTTCTCCCCGTGCCACCTTGTTCACATCTCTGGCTCTCATCTTCTCGTGCGGATCCACGACAGCTTCCACCGACATGGCTAGCTTGATCTCTTTCTGATCTCCCTTGATTTCCTTAATTCCCTCGATCTACCGCTCTATTTGCGTATATATATTCTTGTGTCTGTGCTCTAAAATTATTTTTGGAACTGATATATATTAATGCATGCATGAACTTAAACGGTTTCTGGCTGTTGCAATAATAAATTGCACCGCGTTATTTTAACTATCTTTAATTTACTTGTTCATAGTGTGAAGCCACATTGAGGTGGACAACACACACTTGTCCTTTGGTTGGGGTTGTGATGTGTCTGTAGCTAGCACAACATGCATGCATGCACACACATCTGGAATTGCTATACCTTGATTCATGAATGTCATATAATTTAGTTTTAGATTTGTTTACTTCGTTTTCTAAATAACTAAATAACAAAATATTATACTAGCCGCTAAAAATTATTTTGTCATGTTTTAATTTGATAACGGCTAAAGATATAAAGAGATTATACAAAAATAAATTCACAAATTGATGTGGCTTTACGAGATTCGTTAGATCTACTTTACAATAAAAATAACTTTACAATCTAATGTACCACATCAAACTACGTCAGTTTGTGTATTTATTTTTGTGTAATTCTTGTGTGGTTAAAGTATTTTTCAAAAGTAATAGTGTTTTTGTTTTGACATTTTGCTTTCCAATTTATCCTTCTATGTTTCTCATTTTATAGCTTCGTCCCTCAGCTTTCTTTCACTGCTACAATGACTTTCTGGAAGTTCCGCCATAGTATTTGTCTATATATACCTTGGTTAAATAAGTGCGAATTGAGGATGGAGAGTGTTTTTTCGTCCACTAATTTTTTTTTTCCAATTTTGACCCTAGTTTTATCATGAATTTCCCTTCTGTTTTGTCTTCTTTCTTATGCTGATTGTGTTTGTTGTACTCTTTTTACATTATTTTTGTTTACCTTATGATCTCTTTCATAGGTTTTTCGTTCACTATTTTTTTCAATTTTATCCCTGATTTTATCACAAATTTCCCTTTTGCCTTTGTCTTTTTTCTTACTTCTGCCAATTGTGTTTGGTATCTTTAATTTTACATTACTTTTGTTTGAACTTATCTCTTTCACATGTTTATTTATTTATTCTATCTCAGCTTCCTACAAACATCTTCTTTCCTATTTGTCATTTTTTCATGTCTTCTATTCTCCACTTTCTCACAAAAACTCCATGGTGGCATTGGAATTCTTCTTCTTGTGACTCTTGGCATCACGTGGGTATGATTCATCTTGGTTTCTCTTGTCACTCAAAGGAAGATGTTTGAGTCTTTACAGATTGACTAAAAAATCATATGCATATGCATAAAATCAAACCAAACCCAAAAACAATCTATAAGATGTTTGAATTTCTATAAATTAAGTAAATAAATCATACACATACACATGAAATCAAACCAAACTAAAAAACATTATGTAATATATGTCTAGATCTAAAAAGGAAAAAAAAAAATGCTCAGAGGATTCCAGAAACATAGGGTGGGATGTTACACCCTGCTCCCCACGATTAAGAAATAAAGTTACTTTTAAAAAATCTTTGGAGCCGGAGTTCTACTATTGATTCTGACTTAAAAATATATATATTTTTTCTAAAAGAAGCGCCAAGTATAAAGATTCCTCATAATAAATAGAGTCATTTTGTATTAAAATACTTAAACCATAAATGAGAGTGCACGAAAGCATTTATTAAAATTTATCAGAGTTCGAGCCATGAAAATCATAACTTAAAATCTTTGTATATGATTTAGGTCACTGCCATGCCTCCCCGGACTACATCATGTGCTCTATCTTCATAAATATTTTAACCTAGGGTGATTTAAAAACATCGAAACAAACTAAAATGAGTCGATGACTCAGTAAGAAACTCGTCATAACGTAAACATACTTAACATAAGGTTTTTCATAGAATATTTCATGCTGAGAACTTAAAATCATGATTGTTCATACATATGCTATGACATGCATGACTTATATTGGCTTATTTTACTTATCTTACTTATCATACTGGCCCCACACACTTAACCATGTGTGTAAGGTTGTGTACCAGCCCCACACCCACGACCATAAGGGGAGCCGCCAATAGTATTCTAGCATACTATGGTGGACCACGCTTAGTTTCTTGGCTTGCACATCCACCCATAAATCGCATTAGTACTATGCACCTGAATGACCATCTGATTAACTGTTTTGAGCTTATCTTACACTTAATCTTTTGAAAGTTTACGTGTCTTATGCACTGTGAGATGCATAATACATACATAACTATAATATGCAGAATGAAACGTGATTAATGATGTGCTTGCAAATATTATGACATGCGTGGTACGTAAACATTGGCTTCCAAAGAACTAGCTTTAATTATATATATATATATATATATTTATAACTAGCTAATGTATGCTAATCCTAATTTATGATCAAGCTACTTACTTTGCAGCGTTAATCAAATATTTCTGGCATGAAATCAATCACATGAACTAGAAAGAGAGAGAAAATGTAAGAGATGTTGTGAGAGGAATGAGATAGTCGGCTACTGGTGTGGTGAACGTGGGATACGCATGGTGTTGGACTGGATATCTTAGATTTATCCGCTGCATTTACGGAGGTTCATGGTTTTTTCAAATAATACACGAAAGAAAAGATATTTATAAAGAGATTTGGGAGAGGGTGCCGAAGAGTTTGAGTTCAAGTTGGACTCGATCATAGTCATTCAAGAAGAGAGTTTGAATTTAAAAATATGATTTAGTAGTTCATTCAATGTAGGATTGACAGTGATTGAGACTGCGTATGAGACTTCAATCAATAATGATTAAAATTGAAATAAATTTTTAATAACCGATCTTTAAATTCTAAAATGAGTCTAACTCATTCAATAAATAATAAATGAGAATTAACCTCGTTATTGAATCTAATTAAAACTCATAATCAATTTCAATAATTTATCGCTGTTGGACTTATCCAATATGGCCATTAAATATAATCTAAACCCAATAAAAATTATCAATATTTCAATCTTAAAATTATTGGGACGAGTTGTTATATGGGGAGATTTGAGAGATCCTTAGACCCAGACCCCATGGGCCACGATTGCCGTTTTCGTTATTTCTCTTTAGACCACAAATTACTTTGTGTGATTTTGTGGAGGGCGGCGGTTGTAGATGGCGAGGAGAGAAGAGAAAGCATAACCCAGTAACAGAGAGAGAAATAGAGAGAGACATGGAAGAGACGGTGTTAGGAGAGAGAGACATTTTTTAGAAGAGTAAATCTACTCTTAGGCTCCCAGCTCTTGCTTTTTATTTTATTTTTTTAATATTTTTTTACTTATTAATTAAGTAATTATTTTTTAATGATGTTGTAATTTTTTTAAAAAATATTTAAAATTGTTAAAATATATATATATATATATATATATATATATATAAAACACAACATTACGCTAATGATAGTTCCCGGTGAGAGCTGGAGCCGTGGCTGTAGAGCCACCCTTTTGAGAAAATGGTGAGGCTATCAGCATAGAGAGAGAGAGAGAGAGAGAGAGAGAGAGAGAGAGAGAGAGAGAGAAGGGGGTGGGGGAATAAGAAGAAGGAAAAAGCTTTTAGGATTTGGTGGGGTTGGATGAGATGGTGTCATGTGAAATTGGGGCAGAAGGTTGGGCTTGCCTTTTGAGTTTTTGGGCTTTACATGTGAAAAATAGACAATGTTAGAAATCAACCCATCTAAAAGAAATGATCACAATTGGCCTGTAGTCATTTTTCTCCCAATTGATACCAACTCTTCATAAAATACTAATGAAAAAAAAAACTCTTGAAAAATTAAACGTTGGGCAGCATTTTATTTGAATTTGAATTTTGTCAATATTGAATTGAATTGTTACATTTTAGTATGAATCTCTGCTTATATAATTTTTCCCCATTTCTGAATGATTTCTACTTATTGATTTATTAAGATATATAATTTTGATAGTTAAATATCTTTTTCATTTCTGGATAAATTGAATAGTTTATTTATTAACCTCAAATTAATAATTCTATTTGAAGTAGATTTACAGTTTCAAATATACTACAGTTTCTACTTATTGATTTATTAAGATATATAATTTTGATAGTTAAATATATATTTTTTTTCATTTCTGGATAAATTGAATAGTTTATTTATTAACCTCAAATTAATAATTCTATTTGAAGTAGATTTACCGTTTCAAATATACTATAGTTTGTTAATTTTTTTTTTAATGTAAGAGTAATGTTATACACACAACATATTGTACAATAATGTTACAAAATGTGGGTATTTTTGTAAAATGATATTACTTTTATAAATTATTTAACAAAAATACCCTTCATTTAAAACATAGTTGTGTAAAGTGTTGTAAAAAATGTTGTATATAAATCATTTTTCTTTTAAAATTGACACATTATATGTTTATTTTGCATTCGAC
The DNA here is from genome assembly GCF_004785595.1 of Juglans microcarpa x Juglans regia. Taxonomy (NCBI): domain Eukaryota; kingdom Viridiplantae; phylum Streptophyta; class Magnoliopsida; order Fagales; family Juglandaceae; genus Juglans; species Juglans microcarpa x Juglans regia. The sequence goes on from NC_054604.1 coordinate 23,441,573, forward strand.
TATAACTGTTAAGAGTAATAATAATAGGTCGGTTAGTATAATTATAAATTTTCATAAGGAAATAAATTATAACTTCTTAAGAATTTAAAAATATGAAATGTCATTATTTCTATTTTACTTTATCTACAATACCTCGTGCTCGACCGATGAAGTTCCTAGCACTTTTGTTGTTACATCCCACGGTGGAAGCGCGTCATCCATTCCCGACATGGCCAACGCTAACCTATGTACCTTCCATTTTTCTTCCCGCAATATTTGCCTAATAGAAAAGTTTTAGAAATGATGTAGCGCCCCGCCTAATTAACTCTTGATTAACCCTTAAGTACTCTAGATTAGGTTCTTAATTATGAGTTAATTACTTACATTAAGGTTGACAGTGGGATTAACATTAATGTTGATACTTAGTGTTAATGTGCTAAGGATTAGAGAGGCAAACCCACTAGGGATTCTTGGTGAGGCTTTTTAAGACCCCAGTGCATTCATGAGCCTAGCCCAAGAAAACCTTGAATCAATGCCTTAGAAAATCAATGCTAGTTTTGACCCAAGTATAGGAAGGCATAAGATCTTTGGTGTAGATTGGACTCTTGGCCCTTTTCAAGCCCATATGGCCCAAAGCTATGTTTGGACTTATTTCACCATTTAAAGACCAAAGGCCCAATACATCATACCATTGGTTTTCTTAAGTCCAAATCACACTCAAATTACCCAAATTAAGTTTTGAAAATTGGTTAAGGCCATTAACCATCATACTTGAGGTTAATGCACTTTAAGCCATGCTTTGAAGCTTAATCATGCTTAATTTTTTCTTAAACTTTTTAATTCAAATTTTCTTGAATTAATAAATCATGATTAGACCATGTTAATACCCTAACTAAACCATCGCACATGTCATTAAGAAAAATGACATAATAAGCCCAAACCATCCTTCAATTGGTTTTGTGCATTGCCCTTTGTAATGCTTGGACTATTTTGCCCTTGGGCCCAACATTTTTGTGGTTTGTCCTCAAGGGTAATATGGTCTTTAAACACCTCATAAGACCCTCCCAAACTCAGTTTGAGCTTTGGGCGAAATTGGTTGCATCAACCAACTCAAAGAGCCAAACCGGGTCCACCTTGGTCAAGTTTGTGCAGGAACTGTTTAGATTGAATTTGAACCAACCTCCTGCCATGGTTTGCACCACTAACCCATGCCACCTCCTTCTCCACCCAATCACAAAGAAGTCCCATGACCATCATGAAGGATTTTGACTCATTTTTACTGCCCAAAAACATCCAAAACCGAACTGATATTCTTCCACCACAAAACCACCTTCATCCACCAGTTTTCAAGGGTGGTTTGAGAGATCTTCTGCCACACAAATGATGCCCCATGACCTGGAATCATCTCCAAGACCCTTTCAGGTATTGTGGGGAGTAAATGGTGGTGGTTTAGGGCACGATTTCATTATGCACATGTGGCCTAACTTCATGCAAGCAAATCTGGAAAATTTTCAGATTTGAGCACCTCCCACTTCATCCAATCACCAAGCACCAAGGCCAATGCCCCTCACCCCTTGGCCACCTATAAATTCTTCCCTCCCCTTCTCATTTCACCCACACTACAGCTCCATGCATCCTCTTGAGCCTTGAGAGCATTTCCTCCTCTTAGAGATCAAAAGAGTGAAAACCTAGTGAGTTTTGGTAAGTTTTTGAGTGTTCTTGTGTAAGGCAGTCTAGAGTACTTGGAAGACCACGAAATTTGTAAGTTTTCTTCCTTTTGATCTTAGCTAGCATGTCAAGCTTTTTTTCCAAGTGTTGGTATGACATTTAGTTGAGTTTTGAGAAGGTTATGATGCTTAATGCAAAACTGGGTCAATTAAAGGAAAGCTTGAATGATTGAATGTTTTTTAATTGGAAATTTAGCTATGGCATGTTCTAAGCATGATTTGATATGATCTATCATTGTCCTAACATGATTATGGAAGGTTAAATTTGTAGTTAGAAGTATGCCATGATAGATTTTAAATCTATCTTGTTTTGATTATCAAGCATGAATCGATTTTAAGCATATTGGTGATTAATGATTTCTTAGCTTTGATTAAGTGTTGGGATGAATTTGATTACTCAAGGATTAGACTTCATAATATCTCTAAAGATGTTAGTGATCATTAGTGATTAAAGAAAATTTCATATGCATGCATTTATAGGGATCAATAGTTGAAGATACATATAGGCATGAACTAAGATGCATGCCACGAGTTGAGAATAATTGGACAAGTTCTACTTTGAATTTTGAAAATACAAGGGCATAGATGATTTTATAATGCCAAAAATATAAAGTCTATGAAATTTGGTTAAATTTAGAGTTTGTTTGTAATTAGTGAAAATTTAGGGCCTAAATGACAATTTTTGAAAGTCTAGGAGTATTTTTGTAAATACCTAATTTTTGAAACATTTGATTTTGAGCCTATCCATAACAGTATTAACCCTAACTTAGTATACACATGATTTACGCAGCTACGACGCTAATTTCAAATTTTTTGAAAGTTTGTAAGTTGGCCTCTAATTTACATATTGATAAATTATTTATGAATTATTGATAAATGTTCATTCATATTTCAATTATCATGTTATATGATACATTGAGTGCGTACTTACAGAACATGTGATATTTTTACCATTTTTAATATATTGCATATAAATGTCGTTTTTCATTAAACTTGTTACAAATGCATATGTCATGAAAAATATTTTCAAAACATTGCATGAAAATCATTTTATTATGACCCCAAAGGCTAGGATGAGGAATTATCCTGGTGGAACTCCTCTGTCCACTCTGGAGTGTTTAATAATGGAGTGGTAACCTCGAGTTGACGAAGAATAGTCAACAGGCTTCAAATGGGTTTTTTCTAAAGAATGCCGGAGCGAAATCAACATTTTAGGACACCTAACGCTAGTGGGTGTAAACGTTATGATTTTTATGATGTTATGTTATTTACCAATGCATTGAGAATGAGTCTATAGACAAGGTAATTTCAACGTAAGTTATACTACGGTCACCGGCAGGTATTCACAGTGCATATGAGGAACTGTGACATTACCACACATTTGTTATTAATTAAGATAATGATGTAAGTCTATAATTATAAAAGTTTAGGATGAAATTTTTATGAAGAAGTTACGTCTTTTTCAAAAATGTTGATGAAATTATTTACTGAATAAAACCTGTATCCCCATATTTTTAAAAGATGTTGAGGAATCTGGATGAGAGACATGCATACTGATTTTCTGTATCTCATGCATTGCATATTTATCATTTTTCATTATTGACTTATCTTTGTGTCAGTTAGTTGTTTAACTTACTGAGATTTCGAGTAAATCTCACCCTTTTATGAGACCACTATCATTTCACTCGGAATGATATAAGTTGTGTTAGGGATCGACTAGGACGAGATTGATGGAGCACTAGATCCGCATGATTGAGGAGGAGCCGGATCTGGAGGGAAAGCTGGACTTAATTTTGATGTTCATAACCCAAGTCCTTTATGCTTTAGATCGCATGAAGAGAATGATATGACTTTGTATATAAATCTATACTACTTTAGTATTTTGAACATGATGATTATCTAATGAAGTTTAGATATTTTAGTTATTCTGGCATATTTTTCACCTTAGCCTTTTATCTCTGCTGCGATTATTGTATATTGCTAGTTGCATACTAGGTTGCATTGCATTGCATATTAATTGTCATGAACGGGGGTATACAACCTTGTGTTGCATGTCTCGATGCTCTAAGTCTCCGCTCCACCTCAAGCGGATATTGAGGATGTCATAGCGGTGGTATCAGAGCAGTTCGTCTTTAGGTAAACCCACATGTCCTTAGGAACCTTATGCCAGAATATAGATTTGAATCATTAGTCTTGCATAGGCTTGAATCCTGCAGTTAGAGCTCGGTCTGATGTGCATATATCGTAGGAGTCGGAAGGATTAAGACGAGATGACACGGGGCAGACAAGAGAGGAATGCTGATGGATCTAACACCTACAGAGATTAGGATCGTTGCTTCGATGGAAGACGTGATTTGGCGGATGCGATTCATCAAATGACAGAGACCATGAAACAGTAGCAGGAAGTAATCCTAAGGTAGAACTAGCAACGCTCGCTGATTGAGAACCAGGAACTAGCAGTTCCTAAAATATAGATACCCCAATTTCATGGGAACTGAGGGACCCATGAAAGCTAACAAGTGGCTATTAGATTTCGACATAACCTTTGAGATCATCAGCTGTATTGAGGAACAGAAGATACAGCATGCGAGGCACCTGTTGCAGGGTGAAGCTGGAATTTGGTGGGACACCAAGAGGCAACTTCTGATTAGAGAATTGAGAAATATCACCATTTTGACATGTGAGAGGTTTAAGGAGGAATTTGACAATTGTTTCTTCCCAGAGTCAATGAAGATTCAGAAGGCCCATGAGTTTGCCACGTTTATGGAATTGGAAAGGTTTGCCCCACACTTGATTGCTACTGAGAAAATGCAAGCCTAGAAGTTTCAAGGAAGGCTGAATTCTAGACTTTGCAGTTATGTGGCTTGGGTCCGCATCCACAACTTCCAAGAATTGGTTAATGTGGCTGCAATAGCGGAGGCGGAACAACGAAGTGTGACAACTTAGATTAACCTCGAGAGAAAGAGGTTGGTGTAGTTTCTTTTCCTCTGGGTGGCCTAATAGCTCCCACCTTTGAGGAGGCATGTCGCAGCATTCAATGTGATAACCCTTCTGGATTTCTGGATTAGCATGGCTTGACACAAGCATGTTCCTTGAGATGGCAATTTACCACATTTAATGTGATAACCCCTCTGAGTTTGAGGTATGGTGGGCCATTTTGACATGACTATTATTGACCCAGCCAGCCAGATTATGTCAGCTAGTTTTGAAGGTGTCCCCTCCTCCTGCGGTGCCCAGCTAGGGCGCGATTGAATGACCATCTCTGTATGCTATTTCTTGATGGGCTGGTTCTCGCCTATGATAAAAGGGCCCTTTAGGTCTCGCCCCCCGCTCTCCCTTTTTGTGTATAGGGTATCTAATCTTACCGAGCCTCGTGCGAGTCAGTTGTCCTAATGGGGCTAGGCCCTTTCTTTGGGGGTAGGAATTGAGCCTAACAATATAGTTCGACATAAAAAGCTACGCCTATTGGTTATTTGAAGGAAAAATCCATTATATTTAATGATTGTACATTCTCTAATGGCTCCAATAGCTCTCAATACAATGGAGAAAATAAGATTAAATAGAGATTGAAGAATATGTTCTCCTTTTGGAAAGAGAGTCCCACGAGTTGTAGAGAAGTAGTAGAGAGCATTTTCTTGTAGAGTTGTTAGATCCTTGCAGATCTGTAGAGACTTCCTCTTTTTATAGAGGTTTCATTCCTTTTTTGCAGTAGCTAAGTCTTTTTTGGCTGATGTCATATTCACATTTTTATATGTCAATTAACTTCTTTGAATTTTACCTCTTCTTATCTTATACCATCTTTTTATTTTTGACAATAGATTGAACCCTAATTTATTTTGTATGCAACAATAGTCTTTGAGAAGAAATCATGGTTTATTTTACGACAAAGAAAAGGAGGTGTGGGCCGGGATTTGCGGATCCTTATCAGGTATTCGTATATTCTCATAGGTCCCATCCCTCTTTTTTAATTTTCTCGATAAGTTATCCTTATCGTTTTATAACGATTGAAAGTCATCAAATTAGAGCTTCACCTACCAAAAGAAAAATTCCAAGGCAACTGGATATTCGTTGAGCAACTTTATCAACGTGTGCATCAAACATTAATGCAGAAGCTCCCCTAATCCACCTCGAGAGATTTTATTCCTGAAAAGTACGACAGTTATAAAGCCATTCGATAAAATTGAAATTATAAATTGACATAATTTTATAAAATATATTAAATTTATTTTACAATAATAATAATTTTAAAATCTAATATGTCACATTAAATCGCATTCACATAAATTTATAGATTTATTTTTATAGAATTTTTTTATGACTAAAATATTTATTTTTAACCTTCTAAGCTTCTCACTTTCGCTTAGTTTATAGGTAACCATTTATAACGATTATATCAAAATTAAAACTTGGTCATTAAGATCAATATATTCAAAAGACAAATAAGAGTGGCTCATGACGTTAGCACAGTTAAGTATCTATTCAAGTTTTATATTTTTGTATATTAACTTTTATTTGGTTTCTTAAATGATTTTTAATTATTTTTAAACTATTTGTCATTTTAAGATCTTTTAGCAAATTTAACAAAGTTTATGGAAATGATTGATTGGGTCGAAATTGAAAGCACTTAAAATAAAAATTTCATATTTTATTACTTGAACCATTTTTCCCTTCGTATGATGGTATGAGTAGATAATTTTCGTCTGACTTGGTAGGTATGTTAATCTATTCCACAGTAACAAAGGTTGGTCCACACGGTTTGATCCATGTGAAACCATTTATTTACGTAGACCATTCATGTTCACCAATCATATCATTCTCCTTCGAAAAACAAAATACGACATGTTTTTATAAAATTCACGAAGAAAAAGTCCACACATGCAAGTCTTTACATTGACTGCTAGAGTAATGGTTCTAATAATTTCCACAATGACTTGACTTCTACTTATATCATGATGGTGCCAAACGCATGTGATTTGATTGGCATAACTCTACCTTTAAAATGGAGGTATAGAGTTTGAAATACCCTTCTTCCAAATAAAATTAAAAAAAAAAAAAAAAAAAAAACCTTATAGCATGATGGCAGTATACATATTTTTTTACTCCTCCAACTCTGGGATGGCTTCTAACTCTTGGTTTAGACGTCTTGGAGGCATAGCTGGATTCATCATTCTTGTAGAACCTGCAGAGGCAAAGGGATTAGGAGGCATGGTGAAGTTATTTCCTTCCCCTTCCACCAACATTTGAACAACGGTTTTCATAGAAGGGCGATCCGCTGGATGCCATTGAATACACCATAATCCCACAATTCCGAGTTTCTTTGCAATTTTAGCATCTTCATCATTTTCAATCAAGAGTCGTAGATCTTCTTTTTCCTCCAAAAGATTATAGATCCATTCTGGAAAGTAGATTTGGCCCGCGTTTTCCGGCGTGACATCAACATGTTTTCTCCCTCCAACTGCTTCAAGCAACAGCATTCCAAAACTATAAACATCTGCTTTATAGGAAACGTTCCCGAAATTCCTAGAGAACACTTCGGGTGCTATGTAACCCACTGTTCCCCTAGCTGTGGTCATAGATACTGCACTTTGATCCTTAGAACACAACTTTGCAAGACCAAAATCAGAAATTTTTGGATTGAAGTTCTCGTCTAGCAAAACATTATGAGGTTTGATGTCAAAATGGAGGATCCGTTGATCACACCCTTGGTGAAGATATTCAATTCCTCTCGCAATGCCCAGAGCAATATCTTGTAGTTTCTCCCAACCAAGGAAACGGTTCTTGGCATCTGCTGAAGATATAAACTTTTCTAGAGAATCATTTGGTAAGTACTCATAAACTAGAGCTCGTCTGAATCCATCAGCACAAAAGCCAACCATACGAACCACATTAACATGGTGGATTCTACCCATTGTCCCCACTTCGTTTATGAATTCTTCCCCATTTCCCTTCGAGCTATTCAGGATCTTCACAGCAACAAAGATTTCATTGGAAAGCTTTCCCTTGAACGCTGTTCCATAGGCTCCTTGACTCTAAAATATTTATTGACAAGTAATTCAAAGTTTTTATCAAGTGGTATGTTATAGTAGGTGTTAACGTCGTGTTTCGCATGTCCTTGGACCAGACTTCAACAACTCAGGTCTTCCACAATGAGCCTTGCACAGAAAAGAATGTAATGTGGCTTGGAGAGGGCGGCCTCAGGGCCGGGGAATCTCCGATACTGAAGTCAGTAAATGCACTTGGAATGTAGTAAATAAGTAAGAGAGTCTGAGGATCAGAGAGAGTTTTCTCGTACCTGGATCAAATATTTATACTACAGGTTTGAAGAGCTGATTATGCCTATTACTATGAGGTCCGGGTTCCTCATACTATTCATTTTGTCAGAACCTTTAAATGCGGCATGGCTCTGCGACAACCCCATTAATGTGGTGTGGCTCTCCACTAGCATTATTAAATGACGTGTTGTCTAGGTGGCAGAGCTATTAATGCAGCGTGGTTCTCCAACCTTCTCTTCTAGGTCAGCCTTTCTCCTGGTCCATTCATGCCTTCTCCGTTAGTAGATTGACGGTCCTTCGTATGTCACGTCTATTGTATGGACGAGCACTTGATGACTGGACACTATTTGATGGACCTCAAATCGACGAGTCTTATCCCTTGCTACACCATCCTTCCAACAAGTCACATACATGGGATTCTCCCAGTGGGCCGGATTTATGACTATTCATCCCAGGCCAGGCTTAGCTGGGCCTCCTGGGCTTTGAGGGGAAAATCCCCTCACAGTTATCCCGTTAATTCTTTCTGGACGAGTCCGGGAAGAATTCTTCTTACGAACTGCCAACTTCCCAACTTGTTCGGTAGCTTGATGGGTGATGGTTTGTATTTTACATACGTGGCGATACAGTGCCAGTTACATTTTCACATTAAATGACATCCATTCGATTTCTGTGTTATGGCTTCGTTCTTTACTAGCATTAACTCCACACGTTATATCAACATATATGTTCTACGGCAGTTGCGATAATCAAGAGATTCTAGCTCTCTGGGGAGGGGACATGTGGCGTCCGATGGTGATTCGTGGAGTTATGACGTTTAGGTAAGCCAAACGCTTATCTCGCCTATATAAGGACCCTTCTCCCAGTTAGAATTACCATCATACTCACTTCTACCTTTTTTTTTTTTTTGCTTTTGAAGTCCCTTTGTGTCATTTTTCTATCTTTCATAGTTCTGATGGGTTTTGCACATCCTAGTGGGCGATAGGTCCGCTGGTGGCGCTCAATCCACCGCTAGTTGTGGTGGTCTGTACGTTGGAGAGTGGAGCCATCCATCCTTTGTTGTTGGGGTCTCGTATCCTTTATTCTCATTCTTGCCATTTTGCTTATTATGCTTCCTCGTTCTCGCCATTTTGCTTACGGGGCTCAATTTCAAAAGCTTATCTGGATATTAGAATCTCTTCGGATGCCTGCACCTGAACTCGCTGCATGCTTGTTCACAGTGGAGAAGTGCTTTTGTTGCAGTGGCGAGTGGCTCGGTAGTCGTGGTGCTCTTATTCTCGGCACTATCTTCATCGCTGTCTAGAACACAGACGACTGCATTTTACCGTCTAATTTCCTTTCGTCCCAGAGCACCTTTCCACTAGATCACTTATCCTCCTTGTAGCCTGTGCGGTTGTATGCGCCCTTATGGTGTAACTTGTTCCTTGTGTTTCCTTTTGTCAAGTTTTCTTTTTGTTCCTTAGCGCTTTGCGGCCTTATGTTGTAGTAATTTCCTTCTGCGACTTCATGATATAATTTGTTCCTTGGCACTTTGTAGCCTTATGTTGTAATAATTTCCTTCTGGGACTTTATGATGTAATTTACCTTTGTATTCCGGCTTCATGATGTAATATGTCTTTTGTAATGCTGTGTGGTTAATAAAATGATTTTTTGTATCCGACTGTGTCCTTCCTGCATTTTCCATGTCGTATTGTTTCCGACTTTCCTTGTTGTATTGTTTTTGTGTTTTCCTTTCTACATTTCTTCTTGCACTTCTCGACCTCTTTTTTTTTTTTAATCCTGCATAAGTAATTTTGTGTATCCGGCTGTACCTTTTTCGTATTTTCCTTGCTTGCTGACGCTTTGTATGGTCTCTTTTTGTGGCAATATGCTTCTTTTCTGTAGAGTTTTCTTTCTTTGGGTAGTCGTAAGACTTAGACCTATACTCCATTGGGGAGGGTCAGGCTACCTCAAGTTAGCCTCCCCTTTTTTGTTTCCCCAAGGAGGTAACTTTTTCGGGCTGCCATTGGGGCAGTCCGCTTTTTCACCATGATAGGAGTCGGGGTAAGTTTTTCCGGTCATCTCGTAGGCGGCACCCGCTCACCTCTACAGGACAGGCATGGTCGCCCTTAGGCCGACCTTCCCCTTCTGGCCCCACAAGGAGGTCGGCTGTTCAGGCAATTTGTTACTGGATCTGCTCCCACTCGTTGACATTATAGGGAAAGGTAATGCTTTGAGCCAGGTTGGCGTTAGACTTACTCTTCATTCGCAGTGGAGGTTGGGATAAGTTTTCGAGTTGCTGCGAGGGCACAACTGGCTCTCCTCTGCGGGAAGGATAAGGTCACCCTTGGGCCGACCTTTCCCTATAGTATCCTGTAGTGAGGTAAGTTTTTAAGACAGTTTGTTACTAAATCTGCTCCCACCTATTGACACTCACGATGAAGGTAAATTTTTCTGATCTTGGGTAGCTGAGGACTAACCCGCACTCCGTTGTGAGAAGGACAAGGCAACCGCAACCTTAAGGCCTACCTTTCCCTATAGTATCTTGCGATGAGGCAAATTCAGACAACAATTGGCTGACCGCTTTTCACCGTGATAGGAGTAGGTGTAATTTATTCGGGAGGGCAATGTGCCGGTCCCACTCTCCTCCCACCCTTGGCCTGACCTTTCCTTATAGTATGTCGCAGGGAGATAAGATAAGTTTTCGGGCAGTTTGTTACTTGACTCGTTCCCGCTCGTTGATATCACAGGAAAGCTAAGTGTTGGGTCAAGCTGGTGCTAATCCCACTCTTTGTTGCGACAGAGGTCGGGATAATGCATTTGGGAGGGCCGTGGGCCGATCCCGCTCTCCTCTATGGGAGGGATAAGGCCATCCTTAGACCGATCTTTCCATATAGTGTCCCGTGAGGAGGTAAGTCTCCGGACAGTTTGTTATTAAACCTGCACTCACCTGTTGACGTCCATGAGGAAGGTAAGTTTTATCTTTGGGTTGCCATCGGCTGACCTGCTCTCCATCACGGGAGGGATTAGGCAACCCTTAAGCCTACCTTTCCCTATGGTGCCTGGCGAGGATGTAAGTTGTTGATGACCTTGTAGCCGTTTTTTTGTTGTTGTTGTTGGTGTCATACTGGTAATGAGAGCGTGTAACAGATGTTTTGTGTTGTCCTAAAAAGTTGCGTCTTATTAATTAAAAAGGAATGTACAAGCTTAGTGTAGAGACATTACAAAGTTCAAGGGGCCCATGTTCCCACTTTGGGGAGGTCGTCGCCCGTCCTCTTCTCCAGAGCTGCGCACCATCCCTTCCTTCCTAGAAACTTGGCAAGGCGAATCACAGATGGAAGCCTGCCGTTGTTTCTCTGGCGGTGTCCCGCCTATGCGTCCTCTTGGCATTGCCAAAGGCGGGTTCTTCATCTTTCTACCTCAGCTTCTACACGTAGCACTCCCTTGGGAATACCTGCTCCCCCGAACTTCCCCCACTCCTTGGGGAGTTGAGAATTTCATTTTGAGGAAGTAGGTCGATGTGACAGCCTTTAAGCAGTTGAGAGTGGGCCTCCTGATGATGGCGTTGTATGCCGACGAAGTTTTTACCACTATGAAGTCGACCATAGTTGGGGCTGTGTAAGGGCTACTTCCCACCTAGAGGTGGTCTCCACTGGCTAGACGATGCCTTCTGGAGAAGCCTTTTAAGGGCATGGGGGCGGGCAATAGCTGGGAGGTCTCAATACCCATCTTGATGAAAGCTTCACAGAACAGTATGTTCGCAGAGCTCTAGTTGTCAATGTGGATTCTGTAGGTGGTGAAGTTGGCAATGAGCATGGTAACCACTAAGGCGTCGTCGTGGGGGTACATAACCCCTTTTTCATCGGCCTCCGCAAATGAGATTACTAGAGTGGGGTTGCCCCTTTGTTGCTTGGCGAGGTGATACTCGATTGAGTACACCTCGTGGTATCGGGTCCACCTGACATGCGCTTTCTGTCCTGATGGGGTGATGCCCCCGCTTGTGAACCTTCCTACTATGGTTTGAATTTCCTCGAGAGGCGGTTGTTGCCTTGGTGGTGATTGGGGGGGATCCGACGATGGCCCCCTATTGCTAGCCTTTGAGGGTTGTTTTCTCATCGGTGCTAGTCACCCTGATCTTGGCTCCTTTCCCTCGATCTTCTCATTGGCTCTTGCACTTGTCTCCTAGCCAGGGAGTGGCGACGCCTCTGTTGTTCTGCATATTCCTTCCTTCCATCCGGGGAGCGACAATCCTCAGTGTTGTGTGAGGTGGACCGATGGTACGTGCAGTATCGGCGCATTGCTCCCTGTCGTCCTCCCCTTGAATGTTGAATATGGGCTGGTCATACCGCAGCCCGGGTCCCTTCGTCGGGGCTTCCTCTCATCATTTCTCCTGGGAGTCCATTTCCTCTTTCTTATGAGGTTTGGCCTTAGTTGGGGCCTTCCCCTTTCTTTCCGCGCACTCTATTTCCTTCCTTTGCGGCTCAGTCAACGCTCGAAAGGTGTCTTCCGCATTGATGAAGTTGTCGGCCTGGTCCATGAAATCTCGTAATGTCGCGGGAGTTTGCTTGGCCAATTCTGCCATAAACTAGGAGCGCGGCTAGAAGCCTCCTAAGAGTGCCGCCAAAGTGATCTTCTCATCTTGATCATCGGCGGTCATGCGCTCTTTATTGAATTGGACAAGGTAGGATTTCAGGCTCTCGTCCTCTGTTTATTTGATAGTGAAGAGGTACGTGGCCGGGCGCCGCCTCCTTTAACTAGACATGAATTGGGTTAGGAACAGCCTGGCTAGCTTGCTGAAGCTGTCCTCTGACTATTAACGTCATGTTTCACACTCCCTTGGGTTAGGCTCCAACAACTCAAGTCTTCCACAGTGAGCCTTGCACAAAGAAGAATGTAATGTGGCTTGGAGAGGGTGGCCTCTAGGCCGGGGAATCTCTGATGCCAAAGTCAGTAAATGCACTTGAAATATGGTAAATAAGTAAGGAAGTCTAGGGATCAGAGAGAGTTTTTTCGTACCTAAGATCGACTATTTATACTACAAGTTCAAAGAGCTGATTATGCTTGTTACTATGAGGTCTGGGTTCCTCGCACTATTCATTTTGTCAGAACTTTTAAATGCGGCGTGGCTTTGCGATGGCGTCCTTATTGTGGCGTGTTATCCGAGTGGCAGAGCCATTAATGCAGCGTGGTTCTCCAACCTTCTTCTTTGGGTCTGCCTTTCTCCTAGTGCGTTCCTGCTTTCTCTGTCAGTAGATCGACGGTCCTTCGTATGTCATGCCTGCTGTGTGGACGAGCACTTGATGATTGGACACTATTCGAGGGGCCTTAGATCGACGAGTCCCCTCCCCTGCTGCACCACCCCTCCAATAGGTCATGTACAGGGGATTCTTGGGCCTTGGGGTGAAAATCCCCTTACAGTAAGGTTGGGCAAAACCTCTGTCGGCTTCGACTCTGACCGACGCTTGCTCCAACTCCAATTCCAATGGAGTCGAAACATCGAAAATCGAAATTGAAGTTAAAATTTCTTCTAAAAATATTATTGGAGTTGGAGCGGAGATCGACTTCGACTTCGAACTCTAACTGCATCTCTGCTATTTGTTCACTGTCTACCTTCCTACTGCCTTAAACTTTACTGGTTCTTACAGCTTCTCTTGACAAAGACAGAAAATTCTATCTATTCTATTAGCCATTTATGGTAGGCTTGGGGCCTTAGATGAGATACAAAAGTCTCATCTGATATCATTTCATTTCATTTTATCTTATTTTCAAACACAGTTCAAAATACAAAATCTTCAAACTAATCATTACAATTTTTTCAAATTTTTAAATAAAAATAAAAAATAATTCTAACTTTTTTTAAATCCCCAAACAAAAATAATATTATAAAATTATATTATTACAATATTTTAACTTTATAATATTTTTTATTCAACTTTTTCTCTCTCCTTTCTCAAAACTCAAAAAATATCCATCGTAAACTATCTAATTATTATTCATAAACTTTCTTATTATTTTTCACAAGATTTTATCTCATCTCAGTTTTTAAACAAGCACTTAACATCTCATAAACAAGCACTTAACCTATCTTTCCTGATGGATTTACTTTCTCGAGCTTGGTAATTCCTGGCATAGGTTCAAAATTTCAAATCAAAAGTCTCAACTAACTTATTATTATTATGATTTTATCGCCAAAATTGTCTCTTTTTCTCAAGTAACCTTATTTTACGTGTTTTCACTCCCATGGGTTCAAATCAATAAGTCACTCTCCTAACTCGTTCATTTTCTCAATTTTCAAGTAACTTTGTTTTATAGCCCAGTGTTAGCTTCGACTTTCGAGTTACCAATCCCGCTAATTCCTTTTCATCCCTTTTCATCGACGGTTTAACTTTTTCCATTTTCGCTGATTGTTTGTTTTTGGGACCAAGTTTCTCACCATCCGAACTTGGAAGTCCTCTTCAATCATGACGGTTTATGAGAGGGTAATTCTGAATCTTCTTTTCCGTCTCAACCATTCCAACACCTTCCATTTTCTTTTCCTCTCATTTTCTTTTCTGCTTTTATCGGCTCGAGTTATCTTATAAGAATGACATACTCCTTCTCGAGACTCTATATCATCACGGTGGCTTTGCATCGTTGATGTCATCATAAACGAGGGCGACCGAGGCATCTCTCTCTCTCTTCGACGCTCCAACTTCGACAACTTTGATCGGAATTAGAGTCCGCTACTGATCGAAGTCGGAGTTGGAGTTGGAGTCCAACTTCGACTTCAACTTTGGTCGGAGTTTAGAGTTGGGCTTTCTAACTATGTTGGAGTCGTAGCCCAACCCTAGTTATGGGTAGCACTATAGCTATTGAGGATCCTCCAACAAGGCCATTTGAACTTTTTTTTCATACATTTTTTTATGTTCTTAAACATTTAAAAAATAAAATTCATAACATCATTAAAAAACACTTTCATAATCACTAAGTTAAAAGAAATTGAACCGGAAAAATGTCGAGGACCACCTCTAAGTGGTCCAAGCATCTATAAATAAATAATTTGTATAAGTTTCAAATGGATAATAGTCATACAAACCTTTGTAAAAAATGAGCACTCACCTAAAATAAAAGTAAAAATTTAAAACTTATACGTAATATTAATCTTTCCTATCTATGCGCAGTCTGCAGTATACACTTTACAAATTGCATATCATTTACCTTCAGTTTACGAGAGAGAGAAAAGAGGTACAAATCGTATCTTCAAACTTGGGGTGTTGGTTCTGTTTGAACTTTGAAGAAAATATGCTCGCCCTCTCTTTTCCTTCTCCCTCCAAACTCCCCTCAGCTTCTCCCAAGCCCTCGAACCCTTCTTCAGGCCATAACCTTCCATCGTCAAAACCATCATCCCCAACCCCAACCTTTGAAGTCCTTAACCACCGTCTGACCCATCACCACAATGTGGGCCACCTTCACGAAGCAATCTCCACCCTCGACATCATGGTCCGAAAGGGTGTCCATCCAGATCTCACCACGTTCGCCGTACTCCTCAATCATGCATCAGGTCCCGGAATTTCCAACTCGGAAAACTTGTCCACAATCGGTTCACGCAGTCCCAACTTGAACCCAACTCCGTCATTTTTAACTCTCTAATCAGCTTGTACTCAAAGTGTGGGGATTGGGCTAAAGCAAAAGCCATATTTGATAGCGTGGGAGATAAGAAAGACTTGGTTTCTTGGAGCGCAATGGTCTCATGTTTTGCAAATAATGATATGGAATTTGAAGCGATTGGGACATTTCTTGAAATGCTTGAAAATGGGTTTCATCCAAATGAGTATTGCTTCGCGGCAGCGATTCGGGCGTGTTCGACTGTGGATACTATCTTGACTGGTAAAATGATTTTTGGGTTTGTGATAAAAAGTGGATATTTTGAGTCCGATGTGTGTGTTGGGTGTGCATTGATTGATATGTTTGTGAAGGGCAGCGGTGATGTGGCATTAGCATATAAGGTCTTTGAGAAAATGCCTGAGAAGAATACAGTGACTTGGACTTTGATGATAACTAGGTTTATGCAATTGGGGTGCCCGAGAGAGGCAATACATTTGTTTTTGGATATGATTTTAAGTGGGAATGTACCGGATCAATTTACATTAAGTGGGGTTTTATCGGCTTGTGCAGAGTTGGAATTGTTGTCTCTTGGGCAGCAATTGCATTCTTGGGTTACAAGGGTGGGAATGCCATTAGATGCTTGTGTTGGTTGTTGTTTGGTGGACATGTATGCAAAGTGTGCATCAGTGGACGATTCAACCAAAGTGTTCAATCCGATTAAGTGTTTTGATTATCAAGCATGAATCGATTTTAAACATATTGGTGATTAATGATTTCTTAGCTTTGATTAAGTGTTGGGATGAATTTGATTACTCAAGGATTAGACTTCATAATATCTCTAAAGATGTTAGTGATCATTAGTGATTAAAGAAAATTTCATATGCATGCATTCATAGGGATCAATAGTTGAAGATACATATAGGCATCAACTAAGATGCATGCCACGAGTTGAGAATAATTGGACAAGTTCTACTTTGAATTTTGAAAATACAAGGGCATAGATGATTTTATAATGCCAAAAATATGAAGTCTATGAAATTTGGTTAAATTTAGAGTTTGTTTCTAATTAGTGAAAATTTAGGGCCTAAATGACAAATTTTGAAAGTCTAGGGGTATTTTTGTAAATATCTAATTTTTGAAGCATTTGATTTTGAGCCTATCCATAAGAGTATTAACCCTAACTTAGTATACACATGATTTACGCAGCTACGACGCTAATTTCGAATTTTTTGAAAGTTTGTAAGTTGGCCTCTAATTTACACATTGATAAATTATTTATGAATTATTGATAAATGTTCATTCATATTTCAATTATCATGTTATATGATACATTGAGTGCGTACTTACAAAACATGTGATATTTTTACCATTTTTAATATATTGCATATAAATGTCATTTTTCATGAAACTTGTTACATATGCATATGTCATGAAAAATATTTTTCAAAACATTGCATGAAAATCATTTTATTATGACCCCAAAGGCTAGGATAGAGAATTATCCTGGTGGAACTCCTCTGTCCACTCTGGAGTGTTTAATAATGGAGTGGTAACCTCTGGTTGACGAAGAATAGTCAACATGCTTCAAATGGATTTTTTCTAAAGAATGGAGGAGCGAAATCAACATTTTAGGACACCTAACGCTAGTGGGTGTAAACGTTATGATTTTTATGATGTTATGTTATTTACCAATACATTGAGAATGAGTCTATAGACAAGGTAATTTCAACGTAAGTTATACTACGGTCACCGGCAGGTATTCACAGTGCATATGAGGAACTGTGACATTACCACACATTTGTTATTAATTAAGATAATGATGTAAGTCTATAATTATAAAAGTTTAGGATGAAATTTTTATGAAGAAGTTACGTCTTTTTCAAAAATGTTGATGAAATTATTTACTGAATAAAACCTGTATCCCCATATTTTTAAAAGATGTTGAGGAATCTGGATGAGAGACATGCATACTGATTTTCTGTATCTCATGCATTGCATATTTATCATTTTTCATTATTGACTTATCTTTGCGTCAGTTAGTTGTTTAACTTACTGAGATTTCGAGTAAATCTCACCCTTTTATGAGACCACTATCATTTCACTCGGAATGATATAAGTTGTGTTAGGGATCGACTAGGACGAGATTGATGGAGCACTAGATCCGCATGATTGAGGAGGAGCCGGATCTGGAGAGAAAGCTGGACTTAATTTTGATGTCCATAACCCAAGTCCTTTATGCTTTAGATCTCATGAAGAGAATGATATGACTTTGTATATAAGTCTATACTACTTTAGTATTTTGAACATGATGATTATCTAATGAAGTTTAGATATTTTAGTTATTCTGGCATATTTTTCACCTTAACCTTTTATCTCTGCTGCGATTATTGTATATTGCTAGTTGCATACTAGGTTGTATTGCATTGCATATTAACTGTCATGAACGGGGGTATACAACCTTGTGTTGCATGTCTCGATGCTCTAAGTCTCCGCTCCATCCCAAGCGGAGATTAAGGGTATCACAGCGGTGGTATCAGAGCAGTTTGTCTTTAGGTAAACCCACATGTCCTTAGGAACCTTATGCCAGAATATAGATTTGAATCATTAGTCTTGCATAGGCTTGAATCCTGCAGTTAGAGCTCGGTCTAATGTGCATATATCGTAGGAGTCGGAAGGATTAAAACGAGATGACATGGGGCAGACAAGAGAGGAACGCTGATGGATCTAACACCCACAGAGATCAGGATCGTTGCTTCGATGGAGGACGTGATTTGGCGGATGCGATTCGTCAAATGACAGAGACCATGAAACAGTAGTAGGAAGTAATCCTAAGGTAGAACTAGCAACGCTCTGATTGAGAACCAGGAACTAGCAGTTCCTGGGTCCCTCAGTTCCTAAAATATAGATACCCCAATTTCATGGGAACTGAGGGACCCATGAAAGCTAACAAGTGGCTATTAGATTTCGACAGAACCTTTGAGATCATCGGCTATACTGAGGAACAGAAGATACAGTACGCGGGGCACCTGCTGCAGGGTGAAGCTGGAATTTGGTGGGACACCAAGAGGCAACTTCTGATTAGAGAATTAAGAAATATCACCATTTTGACCTGTGAAAGGTTTAAGGAGGAATTTGACAATTGTTTCTTCCTAAAGTCAATGAAGATTCAGAAGGCCCATGAGTTTGCCACGTTTATGGAATTGGAAAGGTTTGCCCCACACTTGATTGCTACTGAGAAAATGCAAGCCTAGAAGTTTCAAGGTAGGCTGAATTCTAGACTTTGCAGTTATGTGGCTGGGGTCTGCATCCACAACTTCCAAGATTTGGTTAATGTGGCTGCAATAGCGGAGGCGGAACAACGAAATGTGACAACTTAGATTAACCTCGAGAGAAAGAGGTTGGTGTAGTTTCTTTTCCTCTGGGTGGCCTAATAGCTCCCACCTTTGAGGAGGCATGTCGCAACATTCAATGTGATAACCCTTCTGAATTTTTGGATTAGCATGGCCTGACACAAGCACGTTCTCTGGGATGGCAATTTACCACATTTAATGTGATAACCCCTCTGAGTCTGAGGTATGGTGGGCCATTTTGACATGACTATTATTGACCCAGCCAGCCAGATTATGTTAGCTAGTTTTGAAGGTGTCCCCTCCTCTTGCGGTGCCCAGCTAGGGCGCGATTGAATGACCATCTCTGTATGCTATTTCTTGATTGGCTGGTTCTCACCTATGATAAAAGGGCCCTTTGGGTCTCGCCTCCCGCTCTCCCTTTTTGCGTATAGGGTATCTAATCTTACCGAGCCTCGTGCAAGTCAGTTGTCCTAATGGGGCTAGGCCCTTTCTTTGGGGGTAGGAATTGAGCCTAACAATATAGTTTGACATAAAAGGCTACGCCCATTGGTTATTTGAAGGAAAAATCCATTATGTTTAATGATGGTACAGTCTCTAATAGCTCCAATAGCTCTCAATATAATGAGGAAAATAAGATTAAATAAAGATTGAAGAATATGTTCTCCTTTTGGAAAGAGAGTCCCACGAGTTGTAGAGAAGTAGTAGAGAGCATTTTCTTGTAGAGTTGTTAGATCCTTGCAGATCTCTAGAGACTTCCTCTTTTTATAGAGGTTTCATTCCTTTTTTGCGGTAGCTAAGTCTCGTTTGGCTGATGTCATATTCACATTTTTATATGTCAATTAACTTCTTTTAATTTTACCTCTTCCTTATCTTATACCATCTTTTTATTTTTGACAATAGATTGAACCCTAATTTATTTTGTATGCAACAATAGTCTTTGAGAAGAAATCATGGTTTATTTTACGACAAAGAAAGGGAGGTGTGGGCCGGGATTTGCGGATCCTTATCAGGTATTCGTATATTCTCATTGGTCCTATCCCTCTTTTTTAATTTTCTCGATAAGTTATCCTTGTCGTTTTATGACGATTGAAAGTCATCAAATTAGAGCTTCACCTACCAAAAGAAAAATTCCAAGACAATTAGATATTCATTGAGCAACTTTATCAAGGTGTGCATCAAACATTAATGCAGAAGCTCCCCTAATCCACCTCGAGAGATTTTATTCATGAAAAGTACGACAGTTATAAAGCCATTCGATAAAATTGAACTTATAAATTGACATAATTTTATAAAATACATTAAATTTATTTTACAATAATAATAATTTTAAAATCTAACATGTCACATTAAATCGCATTCACATAAATTTATAGATTTATTTTTATAGACTAAAATATTTATTTTTAACCTTCTAAGCTTCTCACTTTCGCTTAGTTTATAGGTAACCATTTATAATGATTATATCAAAATTAAAACTTGGTCATTAAGATCAATATATTCAAAAGACAAATAAGAGTGGCTCATGACGTTAGCACAGTTAAGTATCTATTCAAGTTTTATATTTTTGTATATTAACTTTTATTTGGTTTCTTAAATGATTTTTAATTATTTTTAAACTATTTGTAATATTTTCAGATCTTTTAGCAAATTTAACAAAGTTTATTGAAATGATTGATTGGGTCGAAATTGAAAGCACTTAAAATAAAAATTTCATATTTTATTACTTGAACCATTTTTCCCTTCGTATGATGGTATGAGTAGATAATTTTCGTCTGACTTGGTAGGTATGTTAATCTATTCCACAGTAACACGGGTTGGTCCACACGGTTTGATCTATGTGAAACCATTTATTTACGTAGACCATTCATGTTCACCAATCATATCATTCTCCTTCGGAAAACAAAATACGACATGTTTTTATAAAATTCACAAAGAAAAAGTCCACACATGCAAGTCTTTACATTAACTGCTAGAGTAATGGTTCTAATAATTTCCACAATGACTTGACTTCAACTTATATCATGATGGTGCCAACCGCATGTGACTTGATTGGCATAACTCTGCCTTTAAAATGGAGGTATAGAGTTTGAAACACCCTTCTTCCAAAAAAAAAAAAAAAAAAAAAAAAAAACCTTATAGCATGATGGCAGTATACATATTTTTTTACTCCTCCAACTCTGGGATGGCTTCTAACTCTTGGTTTAGACGTCTTGGAGGCATAGCTGGATTCATCATTCTTGTAGAACCTGCAGAGGCAAAGGGATTAGGAGGCATGGTGAAGTTATTTCCTTCCCCTTCCACCAACATTTGAACAACGGTTTTCATAGAAGGGCGATCCGCTGGATGCCATTGAATACACCATAATCCCACAATTCCGAGTTTCTTTGCAATTTTAGCATCTTCATCATTTTCAATCAAGAGTCGTAGATCTTCTTTTTCCTCCAAAAGATTATAGATCCATTCTGGAAAGTAGATTTGGCCCGCGTTTTCCGGCGTGACATCAACATTTTTTCTCCCTCCAACTGCTTCAAGCAACAGCATTCCAAAACTATAAACATCTGCTTTATAGGAAACGTTGCCGAAATTCCTAGAGAACACTTCGGGTGCTATGTAACCCACTGTTCCCCTAGCTGTGGTCATAGATACTGCACTTTGATCCTTAGAACACAACTTTGCAAGACCAAAATCAGAAATTTTTGGATTGAAGTTCTCGTCTAGCAAAACATTATGAGGTTTGATGTCAAAATGGAGGATCCGTTGATCACACCCTTGGTGAAGATATTCAATTCCTCTCGCAATGCCCAGAGCAATATCTTGTAGTTTCTCCCAACAAAGGAAACGGTTCTTGGCATCTGCTGAAGATATAAACTTTTCTAGAGAATCATTTGGTAAGTACTCATAAACTAGAGCTCGTCTGAATCCATCAGCACAAAAGCCAACCATACGAACCACATTAACATGGTGGATTCTACCCATTGTCCCCACTTCGTTTATGAATTCTTCCCCATTTCCCTTCGAGCTATTCAGGATCTTCACAGCAACAAAGATTTCATTGGAAAGCTTTCCCTTGAACACTGTTCCATAGGCTCCTTGACCTAACTTCTCAGCAAATTGATTCGTAATCCTTTTTATGTCGGCATATGAGTATCTCGTGGGCTTCAAATTCCTGTAATCCTCCAAAAATCTTTGGATCCTGATTTGATTTTCTTTTTCAAGTTTATCATACCTGTAGAGACGGTAGAGTGCACAAACCGCTAGTGCTAAAAGAAAAGAACCTACGATGGAACCTGCATGTTAAGCACTAGTGATTATTAAGAAACTCCCATCTCCCCAATGCGAAAAATTTCAAATGGCCAACTGAGAACTTACCAGCAGTCACTAACGTTGATTTTTTATCTGTAAAAGATTTAACAATATTAGCATCTCATTAAGCCGAATAGAAAACCAAAAAAACACCTTGTTTGCATTGAATTTTTCTTTATAATAGTTAATTATTTTATTCAGACTTTGAGTCCAAATTCTAAGGCCTGTAAGAGCTCTGAACGAGCTATGCAAATGAATTTTTCTTTAGTTACCATATGTATCCTAATCTTTATAAGCAAAGTTACATCTGATGAACCGAATCAGCAGGGACATCATGAATACAGGAAACTTGCAGTCGCAGAGAGCAGTTACAAGCCAAACTTGACCAAATCAATAAATGTTTGCTGGAAAATTGTGAATAACTTGAGCACAAAGATGGAAATTTGACAGAAGAAGATACCTTTGTGGGTTTTGGGAAAGCACTCAGTCTCTGTTTCGGTACCATTTCTCTTCAATCTACAGGTCTGGTTCTTTGCACAGTCTCTGCAATTGGGAATGACCCACTCCAATTCAAGCATATCATCACCTCCGGGAGTTACAGGAAATGACCGAAGATTATACATCTTTGTACAAGATGCTAATGGCAAATTGGTGATGTCCTGTTCGGAAGGAAAGGCATAAACATTCTGGCCAGGTTTTGTCAGGCAAGGGATCAACTCTCCATAAGAATCTCTTTCTGGGGGATGACAACTGTACAAGGCAAAGTCACCAGCGCTTTTGTTTGTGTAATTGAAAGGGTCGTAAGATTTGACTTGCTGAAGTTGCTTTGGAAAGCATTTATCTGGGTCAGATACTTGAATCCTCTGAGACTGGTAGTCAATTTTTGCCACAATAAACTTTACTAGGTTTGGCAGCTGGAGCTGGATTTCGTTTCTGCCCGTGCAGGAAAGATTAAAGCGGGGATAACCACAGTGCTCTGGCTGGGTATTCAATCGGAAAGGAAACTTGATGGGAAGGCCAGAACTTCCACAGTGTTCTTCTACATCACACCCATGATTGATTTGGCCTTCTCCAAGGCCAGCCACGGATACCACAACCAAGAAGAAGAAGGAGATTGCCATTTTTGAGGAAACAATAGACATCTCTGTAGTCTGAAGGTTTCTCGGCCCCATGAACACTCTTATCTTAGAGAGTCCTAGATTTATGGCCCGGTTTTTCTACGATGATTACCTCTCACTTCTTCCAAGTGAGCAGGAAATTTCCGGGTCAAAAAGTCTTTCCATCGACTTGATCAGGGCCACTTATTTAAGAACATGCCAGACGTTTTCGTCAATGTGACAATGACAATGTAGGGGAGAGAGAATGGTGACCTGCTAAGTGTAAATATATATATAGTATATTTTAATTATTTTTTATAGATTGGTAAATATTTTTAAAAAATAAAAAATAAAAAATTTATTTAAATAGTTACTTCTTTAATCATTATATAAAAAAATTAAAGACAACAGAAATTCTTTATTCTTTATTACAATTTTATAATTTTTTTATTTATTTTTTTTTCATTTTTCAAACTTTTATAAAATATTTTAACTCAAATTGTTTATAATTTATTTCATCTCAATTCAAATATTTTATTATTATTTATAATCCTCTCAACTTATTATCTAAATATATTTATTGTTTTTATCAAGAAATATGAGATTAGAATGATTAGACTCCATTTATTGACTGTTTTTCTATTTCAGGTACAATGCCTTCCAAATTCACCTTAAGCTAAATCTTAAAAAAAAAAAAAAACTGGGTATGAATATATAAATCGATTTTAAAAAAAGTAATAAAATTAAAAAAAAAAAAAAAAAAAAAAAAAAAAAAAACCATGACCGAGACAGAGTCAAGGTCCAGGACCAACTTTAATTGGAGTCTTTGGACATAGTTGTGGAAATATTGGCAAAAAACAGAGTCATTCCCCACCAAACACGCTCGAGTGAAATCTCGTGGAAAGCCGGCACACCTTTCTCCGATAACAAATTTTATAATATATCTTATAAAAGAGAATATTTTACAAAATCATGTTATTTTTATAAAGTATTTTATAAAAATATTTTTTATTTTAAAAGTAATGTTTTTATTTATTTTTTTTATATTTAATAATAAGTTATTTTATTATCAAGTTGGCACGTAGAATCTATTATTTACATAATTTAAATAATAAAATTAATCTGTAAAATTTAAATTTTAAAATTAATATTCGAACAAAATTATGTTATATAATTTTGCTGCATGTACTGATCTACACATCGTCATGAAAGTAGAATTTTTGTTTAATTAGAGGTTCATGTATTTATGCTAAAAAAAAATTTGCAACTCGAGAAAGTAGTATCATTTAGTTTATTCAATTTGAATCGGTTAAAAATCAAATTTATTTCAATATTATTTGATTCGATCACAAGATTAGTTTGGGGCAACAAAAACCTTTTTGTCACTCCAAAATAACATAAAGATATAGAGAAAGTGTTAAGGAAGAAGGAGTGGTGATCATAGCACATCACCAATATATATCATCTTTAACTCAAGCCAACACAAGAAGCAAAATGCAGGCAAGTTATTGGAATCTGGTTATGGCTAATTAATATAGCTCATCACTCAATCAGTGATCCTAATCTAGTGCTGCCTCACCTTTAATTTCCTTTCCACATGCACTCTCAGACTAGTGCTATTCCTCTTACATTTTCTACATCCTCACCACCTGCTAGCGCCTCAAATCCTCTTCTTGCTGCCTCTACATCTTCCAGCATCCCTTTACTTTTACCTATAATTCCATATTTTCATCCTACGGTACTCGCTATGTCAAAAGCAGGTATTTCCCGATCAAAACATCTTTTTGACCGCCAAGCCTTGTACAATATCCGGCACCCCTTTGTTTCCTTCAACACTATCACCCTTCCACCTGAACCTAAAACCTTTGCTTAGGCCAACAAGTCCACAGCTTGGACTCATGCAATGGCTACCGAGTTTGCAGCTCTAAAGGACAATCAAACATGAGAGCTATGTCCATGACCATTGAATAAAAGTGTGATCAATTACAAGTGGCTATACAAATTAAAGCTCAAGGCTGATGGTAGTATTGATAGACACATAGTCAGATTGGTAGCCAAAAGCTTCCTATGGCAAGATGGAGTTGATTTTACTGAAACTTTCAATTCTGTGATAAAACCGACAACAATTTCTTTGGTTTTAGCTCTAGCAGCCCATTTTAAGCAGTCAATCCGTCAGTTAGATGTATTGAATGCCTTTCTACATGGCTATTTGAAAGAAAAAAGTTTTCATGGAGCAGCTAGCTGGTTTTCGAAACCCTCGTCACCCTGATTTTATTTTCAAAGTTGATGGTCTTCACCTCTGCTAGTCAAAGTACATCACTGACCTGTTTCACAAAGCTAAACTGCTTGGTGCAAGCCATATTCCAATCCCTTAGCTTCTAGTTCAAAGATCTCTAAATTCTTTGAAGAGCCCTTAGCTGATGCAACCGAGTATAGACAATCGGTAGGAACACTTCAATACTACACCATCACTAGGCCAAACATAGCTTTACTTGTCAACCAGCTATGTCAATTTATACACTCCTCGACAACTGAACATTGGTTTGCTCTCTAGCGAGTGTTAAGGTATCTCAAGTTTGCTGCTGATCATGGCCTACAATACACTGAAGGTCCTATCCAACTTCAGACTTTTTGTGACTCAGATTGGGTTGGCTATGTTGATGACCGCAAGTCCACCACTGGTTTTGCTATTTTTCTCAGACCTTGTCTTGTCTCATGGAGTGCTATGGCATTGATAAATACAAAATTATTTTGGTGTGATAATTTAGGAGACATTGCTCTTGCCTCCAACCCCATCTTCCATGCAAGGACAAATCATATAGAGATTGACTACCATTTTATCAGAGAGAAGCTCCTCAACAAGGATATTACATGAAATATATCTCCACTTCAGTTCAAATTGCAGGCATTTTTACTAAAGGCCTGCCCATAACTCGATTCTCATTTCTTCGTGATAGGCTCATAGTCTATAGCTCTCCCATAAGCTTGTGGATGGTTGTTAAGGAAGAATGAGTAGTCATATCTACATCAGCAATATTGTACTTAACTCAAGCCAAGACACAAGCTGAGGGCATTGGCAATAGTGACATAGCTGTACCATCCATGATTCAAACACAACATGCAGACAACTCATTCGAATCTAGTTATGGCTAATATGGCTTACTCAATCTATGATCCTTGTTTCCTTATCTGTAAAGCATTACTTAGTGAGAAAGATATACACTTTTCCTTTGACATATTATTTATTTCAAAAAGTATGTGGATGTGAATTTGTTAATATTGATTTGTGATTGCATTAATTTGCAATTGCAATGGTTGGGTGATTAGTTGTGTATGAGTTTGAAAATATGAGAATCTGAGTTTTATATTTAGAGAGAGAGACAGAGAGAGAGGAAGGGGGGGGGGGTTCCCATTTTGAGATTTTGGTTGCCTTTCTCCTTGAAGCACTACTTTCCATCCATGACAATTGGTATATGCTCTTTTATCCATCACAAGGGATATATTTATGTTAATGTGTGAATATGAACAATAACCAGAGGCTAATCCACCAAACAAAATAGTAGAGCCTCCCAAGTGGACTCCATGGCCAAGTGCTCTCTTCTCCAAGCTCAACACCATTGCTGCCCTCTTAGTTCTTTGGGCAATTCTATGTACTTGCATCATCAACAAAGCCTAGCCCATATCCCAAGTTAATCCTACATACCATTGGTGAATCCCAATGTTAAGGATGTGTTCCACAGTCCTCTAAAGCTCTCTACCTGCGATAAATAAAGATGGCTACCTAGGGTGCCTGATGCACTTCTGATACCCAAGTTAGTGATATGTAGAAAGAATTATCACTCAAAACTTTGAGAATGTCCCTTCTTACCTTCTTATAATGTATATATCGGCATGGTAGATTACCGATAAGTACTGGCGATAGGTTTGACCCTCTAGTTGTTCATATCAACTTGTATCTTCAATAGGATAGTCATCCCGAAGATATTGGGTTTATCCTAAATATTTGGTTTTATTGTCCTACCCATCCTACCTGGTGGTTACAAAATGGAGTCGTATTGGTCTCTAAGACCTAGACAACTACTTCGTTCTGCCTTTGGTCTAGTATCAGTTGGACCTCTCACTAGTTAGGCCTTTAGATTGGCCCATTTCCTACTGAGGATTATAAGGACTCTCCACCCAAAGTTGCCCTCCCAACCATCTCATGTGTGCTTAAATCAGGTTTGTATAACATTTTTTTCTAAAAGACAACTTCAATTAAAACTTCACCTGGTGAGAGAGGACAATGAGAGGTTGAATACATCCATAGAAATGTGGACATGGAAGCACTTTCAAATGAACGCATGAAAGTAGAAGTATAGAATTCAAATAGGATATAGAAGTTGGATCTCATTTTATTTTGAAATTTTGGAGTCCAATCATCTCACTTTTAGTTTAGAAGGCCAATCCTAGTGCATGGAGTCCATGCATCTATCAAATGTTTTTTTTTTTTGGTTAAATGCAATGAGTGCTTAGGTGGATTTAAATATTTTAAAATATTTATTCAAATTTTAGAATATAAAAAAATAAAATGAGTCTTATAATATTTACTAAATATTCATTTGTCTACAAGAAATTAACTCTGGATAGTTGTGAATGTCATGGAACGCATTTTGTATTCATCTCTCTATTTTATACTCTAAAATATTTATTGACAAGTAATTCAAAGTTTTTATCAAGTGGTATGTTATAGTAGGTGTTAACGTCGTTTTTCGCATGTCCTTGGACCAGACTTCAACAACTCAGGTCTTCCACAATGAGCCTTGCACAGAAAAGAATGTAATGTGGCTTGGAGAGGGCGGCCTCAGGGCCGGGGAATCTCCGATACTGAAGTCAGTAAATGCACTTGGAATGTAGTAAATAAGTAAGAGAGTCTGAGGATCAGAGAGAGTTTTCTCGTACCTGGATCAAATATTTATACTACAGGTTTGAAGAGCTGATTATGCCTATTACTATGAGGTCCGGGTTCCTCATACTATTCATTTTGTCAGAACCTTTAAATGCGGCATGGCTCTGCGACAACCCATTAATGTGGTGTGGCTCTCCACTGGCATTATTAATGTGACGTGTTGTCTAGGTGGCAGAGATATTAATGCATCGTGGTTCTCCAACCTTCTCTTCTAGGTCAGCCTTTCTCCTGGTCCATTCATGCTTTCTCCGTTAGTAGATTGACGGTCATTCGTATGTCACGTCTATTATATGGACGAGCACTTGATGACTGGATACTATTTGATGGACCTCAGATCGACGAGTCTTATCCCTTGCTGCACCATCCTTCCAACAAGTCACATACATGGGATTCTCCCAGTGGGCCGGATTTATGACTATTCATCCCAGGCCAAGCTTAGCTGTGCCTCCTGGGCTTTGAGGGGAAAATCCCCTCACAGTTATCTCGTTAATTCTTTCTGGACGAGTCCGGGAAGAATTCTTCTTACGAACTGCCAACTTCCCAACTTGTTCGGTAGCTTGATGGGTGATGGTTTGTATTTTACATATGTGGCGATACAGTGCCAGTTACATTTTCACATTAAATGACATCCATTCGATTTCTGTGTTATGGCTTCGTTCTTTACTAGCATTAACTCCACACGTTATATCAACATATATGTTCTATGGCAGTTGCGATAATCAAGAGATTCTAGCTCTCTGGGGAGGGGACATGTGGCGTCCGATGGTGATTCGTGGAGTTATGACGTTTAGGTAAGCCAAACGCTTATCTCGCCTATATAAGGACCCTTCTCCCAATTAGAATTACCATCATACTCACTTCTACCTTTTTTTTTTTTTTTTTTGCTTTTGAAGTCCCTTTGTGTCATTTGTCTATCTTTCATAGTTCTGATGGGTTCTGCACATCCTAGTGGGCGATAGGTCCGCTGGTGGCGCTCAATCCACCGCTAGTTGTGGTGGTCTGTACGTAGGAGAGTGGAGCCATCCATCCTTTGTTGTTGGGGTCTCGTATCCTTTATTCTCGTTCTTGCCATTTTGCTTATTATGCTTCCTCGTTCTCGCCATTTTGCTTACGGGGCTCAATTTCAAAAGCTTATCTGGATATTAAAATCTCTTCGGATGCCTGCACCTGAACTCGCTGCATGCTTGTTCACAGTGGAGAAGTGCTTTTGTTGCAGTGGCGAGTGGCTCGGTAGCCGTGGTGCTCTTATTCTCGGCACTATCTTCATCGCTGTCTAGAACACAGACGACTGCATTTTACCGTCTAATTTCCTTTCGTCCCAGAGCACCTTTCCACTAGATCACTTATCCTCCTTGTAGCCTGTGCGGTTGTATGCGGCCTTATGGTGTAACTTGTTCCTTGTGTTTCCTTTTGTCAAGTTTTCTTTTTGTTCCTTAGCACTTTGCGGCCTTATGTTGTAGTAATTTCCTTCTGCGACTTCATGATATAATTTGTTCCTTGGCACTTTGTAGCCTTATGTTGTAATAATTTCCTTCTGGGACTTTATGATATAATTTACCTTTGTATTCCGGCTTCATGATGTAATATGTCTTTTGTAATGCTGTGTGGTTAATAAAATGATTTTTTGTATCTGACTGTGTCCTTCCTGCATTTTCCTTGTCGTATTGTTTCCGACTTTCCTTGTTGTATTGTTTTTGTGTTTTCCTTTCTACATTTCTTCTCGCACTTCTCGACCTCTTTTTTTTTTTTTTAATCCTGCATAAGTAATTTTGTGTATCCGGCTGTACCTTTTTCGTATTTTCCTTGCTTGCTGACACTTTGTATGGTCTCTTTTTGTGGCAATATGCTTCTTTTCTGTAGAGTTTTCTTTCTTTGGGTAGTCGTAAGACTTAGACCTATACTCCATTGGGGAGGGTCAGGCTACCTCAAGTTAGCCTCCCCTTTTTTGTTTCCCCAAGGAGGTAACTTTTTCGGGCTGCCATTAGGGCAGTCCGCTTTTTCACCATGATAGGAGTTGGGGTAAGTTTTTCCGGTCATCTCGTAGGCGGCACCCGCTCACCTCTACGGGACAGGCAAGGTCGCCCTTAGGCCGACCTTCCCCTTCTGGCCCCACAGGGAGGTCGGCTGTTCAGGCAATTTGTTACTGGATCTGCTCCCACTCGTTGACATTATAGGGAAAGGTAATGCTTTGAGCCAGGTTGGCGTTAGACTTACTCTTCATTCGCAGTGGAGGTTGGGATAAGTTTTCGAGTTGCTGCGAGGGCACAACTGGCTCTCCTCTGCGGGAAGGATAAGGTCACCCTTGGGCCGACCTTTCCCTATAGTATCCTGCAGGGAGGTAAGTTTTTAAGACAGTTTGTTACTAAATCTGCTCCCACCTATTGACACTCACGATGAAGGTAAATTTTTCTGATCTTGGGTAGCTGAGGACTAACCCGCACTCCGTTGTGAGAAGGACAAGGCAACCGCAACCTTAAGGCCTACCTTTCCCTATAGTATCTTGCGATGAGGCAAATTTAGACAACAATTGGCTGACCGCTCTTCGCCGTGATAGGAGTAGGTGTAATTTATTCGGGAGGGCAATGTGCCGGTCCCACTCTCCTCTGGGTGAGGGATAAGGCCACCCTTGGGCTGACCTTTCCTTATAGTATGTCGCAGGGAGATAAGATAAGTTTTCGGGCAGTTTGTTACTTGACTCGTTCCCGCTCGTTGATATCACAGGAAAGCTAAGTGTTGGGTCAAGCTGGTGCTAATCCCACTCTTTGTTGCGAAAGAGGTCCGGATAATGCATTTGGGAGGGCCGTGGGCCGATCCCGCTCTCCTCTATGGGAGGGATAAGGCCATCCTTAGACCGATCTTTCCATATAGTGTCCCGTGAGGAGGTAAGTCTCCGGGCAGTTTGTTATTAAACCCGCACTCACCTGTTGACGTCCATGAGGAAGGTAAGTTTTATCTTTGGGTTGCCATCGGCTGACCTGCTCTCCATCGCGGGAGGGATTAGGCAACCCTTAAGCCTACCTTTCCCTATGGTGCCCGGCGAGGATGTAAGTTGTTGATGACCTTGTAGCCGTTTTTTTGTTGTTGTTGTTGGTGTCATACTGGTAATGAGAGCGTGTAACAGATGTTTTGTGTTGTCCTAAAAAGTTGCGTCTTATTAATTAAAAAGGAATGTACAAGCTTAGTGTAGAGACATTACAAAGTTCAAGGGGCCCAAGTTCCCACTTAGGGGAGGTCGTCGCTCGTCCTCTTCTCCAGAGCTGCGCACCATCCCTTCCTTCCTAGAAACTTGGCAAGGCGAATCACAGATGGAAGCCTGCCGTTGTTTCTCTGGCGGTGTCCCGCCTATGTCGTCCTCTTGGCATTGCCCAAGGCGGGTTCTTCATCTTTCTGCCTCAGCTTCTACACGTAGCACTCCCTTGGGAACACTTGCTCCCCCGAACTTCCCCCACTCCTTGGGGAGTTGAGAATTTCATTTTGAGGAAGTAGGTCGATGTGACAGCCTTTAAGCAGTTGAGAGTGGGCCTCCTGATGATGGCGTTGTATGCCGATGAAGTTTTTACCACTATGAAGTCGACCATAGTTAGGGCTGTGTAAGGCTACTTCCCACCTAGAGGTGGTCTCCACTGGCTAGACGATGCCTTCTGGAGAAGCCTTTTAAGGGCATGGGGGCGGGCAATAGCTGGGAGGTCTCAATACCCATCTTGATGAAAGCTTCACAGAACAGTATGTTCGCAGAGCTCTAGTTGTCAATGAGGATTCTGTAGGTGGTGAAGTTGGCGATGAGCATGGTAACCACTAAGGCGTCGTCGTGGGGGTACATAACCCCTTTTTCATCAGCCTCCGCAAATGAGATTACTAGAGTGGGGTTGCCCCTTTGTTGCTTGGCGAGGTGATACTCGATTGAGTACACCTCGTGGTATCGGGTCCACCTGACATGCGCTTTCTGTCCTGATGGGGTGATGCCCCCGCTTGTGAACCTTCCTACTATGGTTTGAATTTCCTCGAGAGGCGGTTGCTGCCTTGGTGGTGATTGGGGGGATCCGACGATGGCCCCCTATTGCTAGCCTTTGAGGGTTGTTTTCTCATCGGTGCTAGTCACCCTGATCTTGGCTCCTTTCCCTCGATCTTCTCATTGGCTCTTGCACTTGTCTCCTAGCCAGGGAGTGGCGACGCCTCTGTTGTTCTGCATATTCCTTCCTTCCATCCGGGGAGCGACAATCCTCAGTGTTGTGTGAGGTGGACCGATGGTACGTGCAGTATCGGCGCATTGCTCCCTGTCGTCCTCCCCTTGAATGGTGAATATGGGCTGGTCATACCGCAGCCCGGGTCCCTTCGTCGGGGCTTCCTCTCATCATTTCTCCTGGGAGTCCATTTCCTCTTTCTTATGAGGTTTGGCCTTAGTTGGGGCCTTCCCTTTCTTTCCGCGCACTCTATTTCCTTCCTTTGCGGCTCAGTCAACGCTCGAAAGGTGTCTTCCGCATTGATGAAGTTGTCGGCCTGGTCCATGAAATCTCGTAATGTCGCGGGAGTCTGCTTGGCAAATTCTGCCATAAACTAGGAGCGCGGCTAGAAGCCTCCTAAGAGTGCCGCCAAAGTGATCTTCTCATCTTGATCATCGGCGGTCATGCGCTCTTTATTGAATTGGACAAGGTAGGATTTCAGGCTCTCGTCCTCTGTTTGTTTGATAGTGAAGAGGTACGTGGCCGGGCGCCGCCTCCTTTAACTAGACATGAATTGGGTTAGGAACAGCCTGGCTAGCTTGCTGAAGCTGTCCTCTGACTATTAACGTCATGTTTCACACTCCCTTGGGTTAGGCTCCAACAACTCAAGTCTTCCACAGTGAGCCTTGCACAAAGAAGAATGTAATGTGGCTTGGAGAGGGTGGCTTCTAGGCCGGGGAATCTCTGATGCCAAAGTCAGTAAATGCACTTGAAATATAGTAAATAAGTAAGGAAGTCTAGGGATCAGAGAGAGTTTTTTCGTACCTAAGATCAACTATTTATACTACAAGTTCAAAGAGCTGATTATGCTTGTTACTATGAGGTCCGGGTTCCTCACACTATTCATTTTGTCAGAACTTTTAAATGCGGCGTGGCTTTGCGACGGCGTCCTTATTGTGGCGTGTTGTCCGAGTGGCAGAGCCATTAATGCAGCGTGGTTCTCCAACCTTCTTCTTTGGGTCTGCCTTTCTCCTAGTGCGTTCCTGCTTTCTCTGTCAGTAGATCGACGGTCCTTCGTATGTCATGCCTGCTGTGTGGACGAGCACTTGATGATTGGACACTATTCGAGGGGCCTTAGATCGACGAGTCCCATCCCCTGCTGCACCATCCCTCCAATAGGTCATGTACAGGGGATTCTTGGGCCTTGGGGTGAAAATCCCCTTACAGTAAGGTTGGGCAAAACCTCTGTCGGCTTCGACTCTGACCGACGCTTGCTCCAACTCCAATTCCAATGGAGTCGAAACATCGAAAATCGAAATTGAAGTTAAAATTTCTTCTAAAAATATTATTGGAGTTGGAGCGGAGATCGACTTGGACTTCGAACTCTAACTGCATCTCTGCTATTTGTTCACTGTCTACCTTCCTACTGCCTTAAACTTTACTGGTTCTTACAGCTTCTCTTGACAAAGACAGAAAATTCTATCTATTCTATTAGCCATTTATGGCAGGCTTGGGGCCTTAGATGAGATACAAAAGTCTCATCTGATATCATTTCATTTCATTTTATCTTATTTTCAAACATAATTCAAAATATAAAATCTTCAAACTAATCATTACAATTTTTTCAAACTTTTAAATAAAAATAAAAATAATTCTAACTTTTTTAAATCCCCAAACAAAAATAATATTATAAAATTATATTATTACAATATTTTAACTTTATAATATTTTTTATTCAACTTTTTCTCTCTCCTTTCTCAAAACTCAAAAAATATCCATCGTAAACTATCTAATTATTATTCATAAACTATCTTACTATTTTTCACAAGATTTTATCTCATCTCAGTTTTTAAACAAGCACTTAACATCTCATAAACAAGCACTTAACCTATCTTTCCTGATGGATTTACTTTCTCGAGCTTGGTAATTCCTGGCATAGGTTCAAAATTTCAAGTCAAAAGTCTCAACTAACTTATTATTATTATGATTTTATCGCCAAAATTGTCTCTTTTTCTCAAGTAACCTTATTTTACGTGTTTTCACTCCCATGGGTTCGAATCAATAAGTCACTCTCCTAACTCGTTCATTTTCTCAATTTTCAAGTAACTTTGTTTTATAGCCCAGTGTTAGCTTCGACTTTCGAGTTACCAATCCCGCTAATTCCTTTTCATCCCTTTTCATCGACGGTTTAACTTTTTCCATTTTTGCTGATTGTTTGTTTTTGGGACCAAGTTTCTCACCATCCGAACTTGGAAGTCCTCTTCAATCATGGCGGTTTATGAGAGGGTAATTCTGAATCTTCTTTTCCGTCTCAACCATTCCAACACCTTCCATTTTCTTTTCCTCTCATTTTCTTTTCCGCTTTTATCGGCTCGAGTTATCTTATAAGAATGACATACTCATTCTCGAGACTCTATATCATCACGGTGGCTTTGCACCGTTGATGTCATCATAAGCGAGGGCGACCGAGGCA
This sequence comes from Juglans microcarpa x Juglans regia, assembly GCF_004785595.1. Classification (NCBI taxonomy): domain Eukaryota; kingdom Viridiplantae; phylum Streptophyta; class Magnoliopsida; order Fagales; family Juglandaceae; genus Juglans; species Juglans microcarpa x Juglans regia. Next base: position 23,476,439 of record NC_054604.1, read on the forward strand.
TCTCTCTCTCTCTTCGACGCTCCAACTTCGACAACTTTGATCGGAATTAGAGTCTGCTACTGATCGAAGTCGGAGTTGGAGTTGGAGTCCAACTTCGACTTCAACTTTGGTCGGAGTTTAGAGTTGGGCTTTCCGACTATGTTGGAGTCGTAGCCCAACCCTAGTTATGGGTAGCACTATAGCTATTGAGGATCCTCCAACAAGGCCATTTGAACTTTTTTTTCATACATTTTTTTATGTTCTTAAACATTTAAAAAATAAAATTCATAACATCATTAAAAAACACTTTCATAATCACTAAGTTAAAAGAAATTGAACCAGAAAAATGTCGAGGACCACCTCTAGATGGTCCAAGCATCTATAGATAAATAATTTGTATAAGTTTCAAATAGATAATAGTCATACAAACCTTTGTAAAAAATGAGCACTCACCTAAAATAAAAGTAAAAATTTAAAACTTATACGTAATATTAATCTTTCCTATCTATGCGCAGTCTGCAGTATACACTTTACAAATTGCATATCATTTACCTTCAGTTTACGAGAGAGAGAAAAGAGGTACAAATCGTATCTTCAAACTTGGGGTGTTGGTTCTGTTTGAACTTTGAAGAAAATATGCTCGCCCTCTCTTTTCCTTCTCCCTCCAAACTCCCCTCAGCTTCTCCCAAGCCCTCGAACCCTTCTTCAGGCCGTAACCTTCCATCGTCAAAACCATCATCCCCAACCCCAACCTTTGAAGTCCTTAACCACCGTCTGACCCATCACCACAATGTGGGCCACCTTCACGAAGCAATCTCCACCCTCGACGTCATGGTCCGAAAGGGTGTCCATCCAGATCTCACCACGTTCGCCGTACTCCTCAAATCATGCATCAGGTCCCGGAATTTCCAACTCGGAAAACTTGTCCACAATCGGTTCACGCAGTCCCAACTTGAACCCAACTCCGTCATTTTTAACTCTCTAATCAGCTTGTACTCAAAGTGTGGGGATTGGGCTAAAGCAAAAGCCATATTTGATAGCGTGGGAGATAAGAAAGACTTGGTTTCTTGGAGCGCAATGGTCTCATGTTTTGCAAATAATGATATGGAATTTGAAGCGATTGGGACATTTCTTGAAATGCTTGAAAATGGGTTTCATCCAAATGAGTATTGCTTCGCGGCAGCGATTCGGGCGTGTTCGACTGTGGATACTATCTTGACTGGTAAAATGATTTTTGGGTTTGTGATAAAAAGTGGATATTTTGAGTCCGATGTGTGCGTTGGGTGTGCATTGATTGATATGTTTGTGAAGGGCAGCGGTGATGTGGCATTAGCATATAAGGTCTTTGAGAAAATGCCTGAGAAGAATACAGTGACTTGGACTTTGATGATAACTAGGTTTATGCAATTGGGGTGCCCGAGAGAGGCAATACATTTGTTTTTGGATATGATTTTAAGTGGGAATGTACCGGATCAATTTACATTAAGTGGGGTTTTATCGGCTTGTGCAGAGTTGGAATTGTTGTCTCTTGGGCAGCAATTGCATTCTTGGGTTACGAGGGTGGGAATGCCATTAGATGCTTGTGTTGGTTGTTGTTTGGTGGACATGTATGCAAAGTGTGCATCAGTGGACGATTCAACCAAAGTGTTCAATCGAATGGTAGATCATAATGTCATGTCTTGGACGGCAATTATCACAGGGTATGTGCAAAGTGGAGAATGCGATAAGGAAGCTGTCGAGCTTTTCTGTGAAATGATCACGAGTCACGTGTTGCCAAATCACTTCACCTTTTCAAGTGTTCTCAAGGCATGTGCAAATCTTTCTGATCCGCGTATGGGTGAGCAAGTGTACACCCATGCGGTGAAACTAGGTCTTGCATCAGTTAATTGTGTGGGAAATTCTCTTATTAGCTTGTATGCACGGTCGGGCATGATGGAAGATGCTCGGAAAGCTTTTGATATGCTATTTGAGAAGAATATGATTTCTTACAACACGATTGTTGATGGGTATACCAAAAATTTAAATTCTGAAAAAGCCTTCGAGCTTTTCCATGAAATTGTGGATACAGGAATCGGGGCTAGTGCTTTCACATATGCTAGTCTCCTGAGTGGGGCTGCTAGTATCGTTGCAATTTCTAAGGGCGAGCAAATTCATGCCACTGTACTGAAATCGGGGTTTGAGTCGAACCAATGCATATGTAATGCTTTGATCTCCATGTATTCTAGGTGTGGAAACATAGAAGCTGCTTTCCAAGTTTTTAATCATATGGGAGATTGTAACGTTATATCTTGGACTTCCATGATCACTGGTTTTGCAAAACATGGATTTGCCTCTAGAGCTATGGACATGTTCCATAAAATGCTTGAGGTTGGCGTTAGGCCAAACGAGGTCACCTATATTGCTGTTCTATCTGCTTGTAGCCACGCTAGGCTGATTTCTGAGGGCTGGAAACTCTTCAACTCAATGCACAAAGAATATGGGATTGTTCCGAGAATGGGACACTATGCATGTATGGTTGATTTATTGGGCCGATCAGGATCCCTTTTAGAAGCCTTTGAATTTGTTAACTCAATGCCTTTCAAGGCTGATGCGCTAGTCTGGCGTACATTTCTTGGTGCCTGTCGAGTCCATGGTAATAAAGAGCTTGGAAAACATGCTGCAAAGATGATTCTTGAGCAAGACCCACATGATCCAGCAGCATATATCTTACTATCAAACTTGTATGCTTCCTCTGGTCAATGGGAAGATGTGGCGATAATTAGAAAGACTATGAAAGAGAGGAACTTGATCAAAGAAGCAGGTTGTAGCTGGATAGAGGTGGGAAATAAGGCGCACATGTTCCATGTTGGGGACACTTCACACCCCCTAGCACGTGAGATTTACAGTGAACTGAACCAATTAGCGTTGAAAATAAAGGAATTGGGATATGTACCTGATACGGATTTTGTTCTTCATGACGTGGAGGATGAACTAAAGGAGCAATATTTGTTTCAACACAGCGAGAAAATCGCCGTGGCATTTGGTCTTATAAGCATGTCCAAATCAAAACCCATTAGGGTATTTAAGAATCTTCGTGTTTGTGGAGACTGTCACGCTGCTATCAAGTTAATTTCATTGGCTACAGGAAGGGAAATAGTTGTAAGAGACTCAAACCGATTTCATCACTTCAAAGATGGGTCTTGTTCATGCAGTGATTACTGGTGAGGTTGTTAAAAAACGATGGAATTTTCTCTATGAGAGTTCTGTGCTTACCGGACAGCTACATAAGTTTGTTTTCAACTGATATGAGATTCTCAATCTTCTAGTCATTTCTTGTCAAAACCCTTCAAAGGCTGTTTCTAGTGTGCACGAACAGCAGCTTGCTTTCAGTACGGAGCCCACAAATGGAAAAAGAAAGATTCAGAACACATGATTGCCAGCTAAAAAATTAATCTTTTAAGTTTGATGTATATTTGCCAGTTTCAGTCTTTCAGCTTTAGATGCATCACTTATTCTAATAGCTGTAACCTGTACCATACATTTACCTTCTTTATGTCAACTGTATCTGTAAATTTCATATATGTCCCCTCATTTGATCATATAATTTACAACTATATGTACTTTTTCGCACTAATATTGCCTATTCTTCAGAGTTCCCTCGACTTCACAGTTCTTCAATTTTTCCATTTTTCTTTCTTCGGTAGCCAAGATCATTTTAGTACAAAGAATAAGTGCTCGATCTCACAAACATTTCACGCTGTTAGTGCCTTCAAATGTCTTTTTTTTTTTTAATGATAATGAATCAACGAATCGGGGATTGCTATGATATGAATGTAACAATTACAAATCATATGATGGGTAAAATAAGCCATATCCCCGAATGAGCATAGACTAAGGGATCTCGGGCTTCGGCTCTGTTGAATGCATTTTTCTAAAATAGTTGGAGCTTAACAATACGGTTGAATGGTTCACGATGATGAATTGGGTGTCGATACGGTGCGTAGATGCTCATTCATAAAATAAATAAAGCATATAAAATATAAATAAAGATATACAAAATTTTACGTGATTCGGCATAAAGGCCTACGTCTGCAGGTCATTTGGGTTCTCAATAGAATATAGGATATTAGGGTTCCTAAGAGGTTGAAGAAGATGCCTTGACTTAGAGGTATGGAGTGGAGCCAATCATTCGAGGGGTCTCTATATGAAGAGAAGTCTATAGAAAATTTGTAGATATGTCCATTTATCGATGTATCTCTTTTTCTTTAGAAGAGTTGAGTCATACTTGCCTTATGTCATTTCACATTGTGTATATGAATCCACTTCTTATGACTTTATCTCCCCTCGACTTATTTCTTCATGGCTTTATTACTGGTGACGAGTTTGAACTGGGTTGGGCCGAGTTCATTTTATATCCAATAGATGCCCGATTCTTATGGTCTATTTGTCCAACAAGAAGGTCTTAAAAATCTTCAAGTTAATCATGATAGAGATAGTCTATAGAAACTGTAGAATAATAAATTATGGAAAATTGTCTCTGGTTTTCTATTGTGTAATACAATGAAGATCTTCGAGGCCGAACCTCGAGGAGATTTATGAAATTCAAAATTCATGGTATGGGCCTTCGAGAGGGGGCTTCTGGGAAGTTTGTTTGTGCAAACATTTGCCTGATAATTGAAAGTATGACTGATAATGGCATATGATTATTTATTATTAGTAAAAGTTTTCTAGCTTGTTGACTTGTTCTCGAAGGTAACCTATGCTAGGCAGTTATGGAGCTCAGAGACTCATTCTTGGAGGTACCAACTAGCAACAGTTATGGCGAGAGGTAGCCTTGGTTGCATGCGCATACGCTGACACTTCTTGCATAGGTAGCAAGAGGTTCGCTCGTCCGCTGTTGTGGTAGGAGGCTTGCTTGACCAATTTGTTGTGGTGCAAGTATTAACCCCCATTGGATGTGTGTGCATTAATTTTGGTTGGTTGTTCTGTGGGGACCTGATTGCTTGCCTCTTGGGGCTGCCCAAATTTTTGTGTGAGTGCTAATCCCGGTCACATGCGCGTGCATTAACCTCGATTATTGATGCCACGAGTACTAACTCCAGTCACATGTGCGTGCTTCAGCCTTGGTCACCGGTTTCGTGGGGGGCCTGACTTTCTTATACGAATGTTAGCCCTGATTACATACGTGTACGATAACACTGCTCTGACGAAGGCGTAGGTGTGCCTTGTTTGCCATGATGGGAGGTTTGAGTTCTTGACTCTAGGATGGCTAGGCTATTATTGGTTAGTGTAAACAATTCAAACCACAAAAGTGAGACGTGCAAACCTAAGCCAATTGGCGTGACGTTTGGTAAGAACTCGATTATCGTAGTGCTCAAGTGAGGCTTGAAGGCGACATGATCCCTTTGTTGCTCAAAGCGAGCATTGTCACTAGGGAAGACTGTTGTAGGTCTGGGTGAGCATTGTTGCTGGGAAGACTAAGACATGTTTGGCAAATAAGATGAAATGAAAATTTTGTGAATAGTAGTAAGATGGTTTGTGAATAGTAGTGAGATGTTTTGAGTTAAGTATTTTTGGATTTTGGGAAAGGAAAGAGAGAAAGTTGAATAAAAAATATTATAAAATTAAATATTGTTAGAAATATAGTTTTTTAATATTATTTGTGTTTGGGGAATTGAAAAAATTGAATTATTTTTATTTTTTATTTGAAAGTTTGAGAAAGTTATAATAATTAGTTTGAAAGTATTTGTGTTTGAGTTTTGTTTGGGAAGAATATGAGATGAGATGAGAATTTTGGGATGAAAAGTTTTTCCAAACAAGCCCTAGGTTGCTCGGGAAGAGTGTTGGTGATTCGACTGAGCTATGTTGCTCGGCATGATCCTTTAGTCTGGTAAAGATAGGAAGCTAAGTTGCCCAAGCAGTGCTCTATGGCTATCCCGCAGCTAATACTCTAGGTTAGGTAGATGGTTTACAAGGGTTTTTTTTTTTTTTCTTGTGGGAGTTGATTGCCATGGTGCATCCCCTTTGTTCTGTTTATTTACCCTGGGGCTCTTGTTTGGGATGTGGATTGTTTCCATTTGCTTTTGGTTAAGATTAGCAAGCAAAGTACATTCATGCTTATTCATATCTTGGGATTCTCATGGAATTCTGGTTTTGTGGGAAAAACCTCCAAAAACCAAATTTATTAGTGAAAGTAAAATCCAGATAGCAATTCAAGGGAGGCAAGCCCAGGCCATTTAGTTGTTGCCTTCAACTTTTGCTTGATGGACATTGTTCGTCTTGGAATGATTTGTGTTGTGATTTGTCCTGTATGCGTATTCTGCTTCTTTTGCTTGTACGCTTTGGGACTCATGGTTGAGCCCAGGATGCCCAAGTTTTGTTATTAAGACTGATGAGTAAAGTGCGCCGTTTATCAACTTTTCTATCTACGTATTTCTGTTTGTCCATTCATTTAGAGTCTCGTAGAGATTTGAGGAGCTTAATAGGGAAAACATACAAGAACAAAAAATTTGTTAGCACAAGTAAATTTAAACAGTAAGGTCGAGAGAAACAAACTTGAGCCATTTAACTATTTCTTTTCCCTTTTTGTCTGGCCAAGAATGGCTGCCACTAAGTGGGGGTGTCAGGCTAGGTGTGTTCCTTATTTGTCCTCTTATTTCGTTTGTTCGCCTCTGCATCTTGCCTCAGAGGTTATAATGTTTAAGAGTAGAACCATTTTGCTCATTACAAGGCTTGTGGTCTGTATTTGAAGCACTTGGCATGCCTCATAGTTTCTCTTCACCATATGCGTGGTGATTTAAACATGTATGCTTGGTTGGTAAGTGGTTAACTTCTCCCGCCAACTTTGGCATTGAACCATCTTGCCATTGTGTTAGGCATAGTTGGTGGCCATGGCGAGCAAGCTTGTTGGTAGTGCGGTAGAGCAAGGTAGGCAAGGGTGAGCACTTACTCCTGCTTATGCGCTCCTTATGTCGTTGCTTTTGGGTTGCATTGGTTTGGAGAGCAAGGCGGTCTTGCTACTGTGAGAACGTCATGGTAATGAGGTGGCGGGCTAGAGCCTACTCGGCGCTATGTGTTGTGACTTGACGCTTTTAGTGAGAAGCACAATGTGTGGGTCCAGGTGAGGCAAGATGTTATGGGCACGTACACTTCGGTCCATGCACATAGGTTGTGAACCACTAGATGCGCTAAGCTTTGGATGCTCATGCAAATTGGTAGTCAAGTGAGAAGTGGTTGGCATGAGCCCGCTCACATTCTCCCGCTTACGGTAGTACTGGATTCATGCTTGCCCATTGTGGATGTAGCTCCAATGCATTCTTAAGCCTGTCATAGTGAGGGAGTTTTTCGTGGGTGGAGGTCAACTCGTATGCTTGTATGGTGATGAGGTACTGGAAGGAAAGGCCCCACCATTTTCGTTTGGGTACTCGATTGGGCAACCTAACTTAATGTGTGCTGTGTGAGGAGTGGATGGAGAGATGGGTTTGTTGAGGTCGTGTTTTGCGGGCCTGGACAACTCCACGCTGGCAGCACTCGGACTCTTCCCTGCAAGGAGGAAAGGGGGACCTTGGGGTCCATGGTACCTCCGACGCTCAAGGTAGTTTCAATATTAGAGATAAAGAGAGAAAGTAGTAGAAATGTATGCAGATCTTAACCTTTTTGTTGATCACGGGCGATGCCTATTTATACCCAATGGTATGACCTTCATGGTAGTGGGGTGTCGCTTGGTAGGAGATCGAGCTCTCATGTAACCCATCCGTCATGCTATAGGATGTTTAGGTCTAATGGTGACTGCTCCTGATGTAGGGCCTATCCCAGTGCGTTCTAAGTCCTGGCCACATTGAATGTGTTATGTCTTCTCCCTAAGTTTCTCCTATCTCATTAATGTGGCGTGCCTTCCTTTCTAAGCTTTATATCCTTCATTAATGCGGTGTGCCTTTCTTAGCTTCTCTTCTTTGTCTGTCATGTCTGGGTGGCGATATTTTTAGAGTCGGTGAGTGTACCTGTTTGTTGGCTAGTGGGTTTTCAGACTGTCTTCCCTGCCAACTATTTGCCATGTTTTCCTATCTATCCATCTTCGTTAGTTGGGCCTTTGAGGTACACACGGTTTAGCCTAGATCCCACATCTAGGCTAGGGCCTAGGCCTGGGCCTAGGTCTGGGTCTGACCTAGGGGATAACTCCTCTCACAGTACCTTGCGAATTTTTAACACCCTTTAGGGGCTGGAAATTATGAAGAAAATCTCTTTGACCCTTCGAATTCAAACTGATGGGCTTTTATGGAGGCAATGATATCTGCACATGCATATTCACTTGTTCCCCTTCTCTAGGCCATTAGGATGCGAAATGTTCCCTGGTTGTGTCACCTTCCTTTGCGTAGAGCTAATGATTGTTCCCACCCTTATTAATTGAAGTTGTCCCTTCAGATGGACTCCCATGCCTGCATGCATCGTTCGAGGTTGGTTCGTGTGAGGTACGCGTCCTATTGGTGATTGTTGATTCGATTTCCCACAACTGACTCATCCCTTCGGATTTCGTATTGCCATTTCAGAAGTCCAGCCGTCCTCTCACACTATTTAAGCCCATTACTTCCTTCTTTTTCTCCCCTCTACCATTTTTTTTATTCCAGACCTCCTTTTCTTCTTCTTCCTTGGACCTTCATCCTCTTACATTTTCGAAACTTCAAAGTTCTAACCTCATTCCTTCTGTCATGACTAACCGAGGTGATACTAAAGCCCGTTTCAACTATTTGCTTAGAAACGATGGCTGTCTACCGTGACAAGTGACGACCTTCGTGCATACCATATGTTATACAACATCCCTCCGGATACCATTCTGGAGGTTCCTGGTCCTCGCGCTACTATGGTTGATGCTGATGGATTGGCGATACGAGTTGCTCTTTACCCCTTTACGTTCTCCAACAGACTGCGGTAACCATTTTGCCGCCTTATTAGGGACATTGTGGACCTCCTGGTATTGGCCTTGGAGCAGCTCAATCCCAATGCCTAGCACTTGATGATGGCTAGTTGTATTGCCTTTCGGATAGCTCTTGGTGGTTCCTCGGAGGATTATCTCGATTTGACAGTCCGAGAGTTTTTGTCAGTGTATCGCATCAACCGGCTTGACGGGAATATCTGCACTTTCCAATCCCAATCTTCGGAGAAACGCTTCGTCTCCCTAGAGAAAGGTCACTCTTCGATAAAAGAGTGGAAACAACGTTTCTTTTTTGTTTCTAGTTAGGGGTGGGAGTTCCCTAAAGAGGAGTTGGAAGGTTAGGAGTTCTCAGTCCAAGCGGTCTGGGCCAAAGTGCTAAGTTCCAAATCTCTTTCCATCAAACTATCAGAGAGAGAAGAACTTAGGGTTGCCACTGTGATGTCCTGGGTGGCGGCTCACCCCACCTTTTATGAATCTGATATGTTGTTGACGAACACTAACATTCGGGGTTACAAAACGCTTCTTTACCATTCGCATGTGCTTGGTTGGGAGTTCTTGATGGTTCCTCCTTCTCCTCCTAAGGAAAAATGTCGAGCCACCTCTTCCCCGTAAGGTGGCCGGGAGAAACAGCCAAGAACAAATGAAAGCACCTCTAGGTCTGCTCGCCCTGGGGCTAGGGGCCCTCACCCTCATCCGTCCAGGCCATCCCAACCTGCCCCATTTGTCCTTAGTCATGACCAGCCTCCTGGTTCATCACTTTGCTCGCTAGCGGGGTCTCTTTTCAGCGAGTATGGTGGTGCTCCTCGCTTGGCATCTCGAACACAAGGTCACAGGGCCCCTGGGGGCTCCTGCCCGAGTTCCCAGGTTTTTGCCCAGAGGGCCTTTGAGAGTTCTATGCGTCCATTTTCATTGAGCGCCCCTCGCAAGGGGGAGAGCAGTTCTCACCAATCTGCTCTGAAGACAAGTTCCTTTTCTGCCACCCAAGTCCCACCGGAAGGCCTACCAATAGGTAACATATTTGAGATTTGGTAAACTATGGCACTCTTTTCTTCTTATTATGCTTTGTGAGTCAAAATTCTTTTTCTTCCAGGCCCCGTAAATGAAGACGAGGGGGATGACATTACCATTGCCTTCCTCTTCTCCTAAACTTTCAACAATCCTGCCGCTTGTGATTCCGGTTCGATGATGGGAGCTTTTTCTTTGTTCGAGGATACGCTTAACTAGGCGGAGGTTCCCCAACGTGAGCTGCCAGTTAGTGGGCCAACTCCGTTCGAGGAAAGGCTTGCCCTGGTGGAGGCTGCCTTTGGTGAATGCTTGACGACATCCCCTGTATCTCCTCCCAAGTCCTCAGGTCTTACTCCTCCGAGCTTCTCTGCAGTTCCTGAGTCGACAGGTCTTGGCACTACTCCTGGTATATCTTCTACAATGGCTGTGGAGGACACCTCTTTAGGAGCCGTGGAGCCAACCCCTTCGAAAATGGTGGAGCCGACCCCTAGGAGGTTGTGGAACCAACCTCCCAAGAGGTCCCGACCTCTTTAGAGATCTTGGAGCTGACCCCTCCCCATGTTTTTGAGTTGGGCACGCCGGTGGTTGTGGAGGTGATTCTTTCTTCAGTCTCCGAGCCAATCCTTCTGATTGCTCCAGATGTGATCCTTCCTCCTTCGACCTCTCAGGTAGTTGTTCTTGTATCCTTTGCTCGGACTCCTCATTCTCCTATCATTGCCTCATGCCTTGTTGGTTATTTGTCTCAAGAATCTATGGTTCTTCAAGTTAAGGAAAATTCTCCGAGCTGTGTAGACATCATCCTGGGGGAGGATAGCCCTTTGCCTGCATTCCCCCCGGTCGGGAATGGTTCTGACCATTCTGAGGCTCCCAAGGGTGAAACTTCTGCTCAAGGTGGGGAGGGGTCTAGCTTATCGACCGTGCCTCCTCAGGCTGTTTTGTCGTTGGTGTGTGCAGGATCCTCTCCCCCTCCCGAGGGAGCTAAGCCGCAGGAGACAGGGCCAAGCTTTGAGAAGGTTGGGCGGAATCAATTGTGGTGTAGGTTCGGAAGTTCATACCTTTATTTGTCAGCATAAGTGTGTTTCTTTTCCGTTGTTTAGCTTGTTTCTAACTTCTGCCTTTTTCTTATAACTTTATTTTTCGATCTTTAGGCCACCGATCAGCTTGCGAAGATGGCTGCTACGGTCTTAGAGGCTCTTAAGGAGGAGCTTAGGGCTCAGAAGGCACTAAACAACCTCATGCACCTGCAGGGGAAGAAGATGAGTGATGACCTACACGATCTATCCGTGGAGTGTAACTCTCTGGTGGAGGACAATGAGTTCTACAATTGAAAGATGCGGGCTCAAATGAAGGAGATTGAGGCGAAGGACCAGGAGATCAGGTTGAAGGATCACCAGATTCAAACGAAGGACCTAGAGATAACGTTGAAAGGTAAGGAGATCCAATTGAGGGATCTGGAGGTCGAGGAGAAGGATCTGGAGATCGCTTTGAAGGCCCAGGAGTTGCAATCCACTAGGAAGGAGCTCGACAACCTTTAGGAGAAGTTCGACCTCCTTCTTGCTGAAAATGGAAATGCCCGGGTGTTGGTTGGGAAGCTAGAGCGCGAGCTAGAGTCTGTTCGGGAAGAGCTGCAAGTACTAGGGGCAGTCGAGACGCTGGCGAGGAAGAAGAGGCGTTCCACTGAGGAGCACTCTTGTCTTTACAAATATTTCGGGATTACCATGTCGACCCAGAAACTAAGGGCTTTTGCTCGGCAACTCCGACTCGAAGCTACCCGGTTGGAGTCTTCTCTAATGGCTGCTTAGCAGATAGCGGATCTCATTGAGTCTCAACTCAAATTGGCTCCTGCCCTCCATGATGATGCTTGGTTCTATGGGTACAAGGAAGGTCTTGAGTCCTGAGACCAACTGAAGGAGGACCCCGAGATTGACCTTCAAAACTTCTATCTTCAAACACTGCCTCCAGATCGCAGGTCTTATCGCCATATGAAGATGCCTTTGACCTTCCGTGATGCTCCTTATGGAAACTGAGCCGGGCATACTATTGATGGGGATGAATCCCAATAGTTACTCTGCTCAATTCTTTATGGACATGTTAGGGAATAATTTATTCTTTCCTTTACTGACACCCCATCAAGTTTCTTGTTCGCCCAGCCACGTGCTGGGCGACCATTTGCATTTTACATAGTGGTAACATAGTGTCAGTTATGCTTATGCATTAAATGGTGTCTTTTCGATTTCTGTGCCATGACTCCATTCATCACTAGCATTTTGCCGATTTCGAAGTTACATTGAATGGCTCTCTTTTGATTTTCGTGCCATGACTCCGTCTTTTACTGTCATTAACCTGGTAGTTGTGCGTTAATTTTGCATTAACTTTGCATTAACTTCTTCATTAACTCTGCACGTTGTACTAGTAGATATGCGTCAACTCTGAATTAACTCTACACATGATAATCAAGGGATTCTAGTTTTCTGGAAGGGACACGTGGCTACTCAGGGTGATTTGTGGAGTTATGATGCCTCGACATGCCAAATGCCAACCCCGCGTATAAAAGGACCTTTCTCTTTGTTGAGGAATTCATCCTATTTGCTTCTGCCTTTTCTCCTGTGTCCTATGACTTTTGCCCCACTATTTGGGGTTCCAGTATCCTCCTTTTGCTTTGCTTTTCTTTTCCCTTTCATGGTTCCGATTGCATATTTACACCCTAGTGGGCGGCAAATCCTCTGGTGGTGTTCAAGCTGTCGATGGATATGGCGGTTTGAGCATCGGAGGGTGGAGCTGCCCATCCTTCGTTGTTGGGGCTTTGGGCCTCTTGTTCTTGTTTTTGTTCTTGCCCTTTTGGTTATTGTGCTTCACTTGTTCATTTTGTTTACGGGTCTCAACTTCGCAAGCTTCTCTGGATATCAGAATCTCTTTGGACACTTGCACCTGAATTCGCTGCCTGCTTGTTCACAGTAGAGAAGGGTAAGAACAATAGGGGGCGTGGTGGTAGTGGAGAAGGGATTTTCGCCCGGTAGATGGTTCTCAATGTAGAAATCAACTCCGAAATGCTCTGATTATCAGAGCTATTTTCATTGTTGCTTCAACAACCGCCTACCCTATCCAAACCGCCCACAGCTGCAGACCCCGAACTCATTTCATTCTCCTAGAAATGTGGGCGGGAATCCACTAGAACATTTCTCCTCTTTGCAAGGAAGAGCTCGAAAACTGCCAGCATCGAGTTGCCCAGACAGTCTTCCTTCTCCTCAAGCTTTCTTTTTGTTCCTTGTAGTTTTGGGACTTTACGATGTAATTTTCTCATTGTAATCCTGTATGAATAATAAAATGATTTCATGTACCTGGCTGTATGGTTTTTGCCTTCTCCATGTTGCATTTTATTTTTGCCCTTTTTCCTTCCTTTTTCTTTCATTTCCTTTGACTCTCTTGATGACTGACTTGTACTTCTCGAGGGCTCTAGTCCTTAACCGATACCTTGTGGCCAGTCAAGGGACTTGGCTTGTACCCCGCGAAGGTTGGCAAGTCCAGCATAGGGACTAACTTGTGTTCCGATTGGCTGTTGTCCGGGCAGAGCTCAAGGCTCTGCTCCTTAGCCAATGCATCACAGACAACAACCTGGCACGAAGGTCGGCAAATCAATAGACTTTGTATTCCGAGTGACTATTGTTCGGGTAGAGCTCAGGGCTCTGGTCATTAGCCAATACTTCTTGGCCAATCAAGAGACTAGGCCTGTACCCTGTGAAGGCCGGCAAGTCCAGTTTAGGGGCTGGCTTGTGTTTTGACTGGCTGTTGTTCAGTGCAGATCTCAGGGGCTCTGGTCCTTAGCCAATGCATCGTAGGTAGCAACCTAGCACAAAGGTCGGCAAGTCAAGGGACTTGCGTTTCGAGTGGCTAGTGGTCGGTCAGAGCTCAGGGCTCTAGTCCTTAGCCAATATCTTGTGGCCAATCAAGAGATTGGACTTGTACCTCGCAAAGGCCGACAAGTCCAGTCTAGGGACTGTCTTGTATTTCGACTAGCTGTTATTCAGGGCAGAGCCCGGGGACTCTAGTCTTTAGCCAATGCATTGCAAGCAACAACCTGGCACTAGGGTCGGCAAGTCAAGGGACTTGCATTTCGAGTGACTAGTTTTCAGGTAGAGCTCAGGGTTCTGGTCCTTAGCCAATACCCCGTGGCCAATCAAGAGACTGGGCTTGTACCCCGCGAATGCCGGCAAGTCCAGTCTAGGGATTGGCTTATGTTCCAACTGGCTGTTATTCAGGGCAGAGCCTATGGGCTCTGGTTCTCTGCTAATGCATAACAAGCAACAACCTGGCACGAGAGTCAGCAAGTCAAGGGACTTGTGTTCTGAGTGGCTAGTGTTCGAGCAGAGCTCAGAGCTCTGGTCCCTAGCCAATACCTCATGGCCAATCAAGAGACTGGACTTGTACCACGTGAAGGCCAGCAAGTCCAGTCTAGGGACTGGCTTGTGTTCCGATTGGCTGTTGTTCAGGGTAGAGTCCGAGGGCTCTGGTCCTTAGCCAATGCATCTTAGGCAGCGATTTGGCACGAGGGTTGGCAAGTCAAGGGACTAATGTTCCAGCCAGTTGTTGTTTAGGCAGAGATTAGGGTTCTGGTCCTTAGCCAATATCTCATGGTCAGTCAAGAGACTGAGCTTATCTGTTGGAGGTTTTTTAGCAAGGGACAGGAGAATGGAACATTGAAGTTAGTTCATAGAAATGTTATCTTAGACTGTGGGGCGGCATAGTGGCCTTTATACAAAATATTTCCTAAGTGCTTAGTGTTCCATGGGTGGGGTAATTCTCTACCTTCTTGATACTTAAGTCGATAAGAGCTAGGCCTCCCTGTTGCCATTACTAAGTAAGGCCCTTCCCATTAGGGGCCTAATTTTCCTTCGCCCTAGGTGGTGACTCCTGTCTGCTTCAAGACCATATCTCTTACTTTGAATGTTTGAGGCTGGACTCATTTTTGAAGTATCGTTCAACCTTTCATTTATTAGTCGTTGTTTGGCTTACTACTTCCTCTCGCATTTCTTCTAAGAAGTCGAAGTTTTCTTTCAAGCCTTTGTCATTGCACTCTTGGTTGAAGTGTTGTACGTGGTATGTGGGTATGGCCACCTCCTCTGGATTATGGCTTTGATCTCATAGATGGCGCGACTGTTGATGTCGTGTTTCATGGGCCTGGGCAACTTCACGCTAGTCGGACTTAGAGTCTTCACTGCAAGGAGAAGAGGGGGGACCTCGGGGTCCATGGTACCTCTGGTGCTCAAGTTAGTTTCAATATATGAGATGAAGAGAGAAAGTAATAGAAATGTATGTAAATGTTAACCTTTTTGTTGATCGTGGGCGATGCCTATTTATATCCAATGGTATGGCCTTCATGGTAGTAGCGTGTCACTCGGTAGGAGATCGGGCTCTCATGTAACCCATTTGTCATGATATAGGATGTTCAGGTCTGATGGTGACTACTCCTGATGCAAGGCTTCTCCTAGTGCGTTCCAAGTCCTAGCCGTATTGGGAGTAGCCGCACTGGGAGAGGCGTGCCTTCTTCTCTAAGTTTTATATCCTTTATTAATGTGGCATGCCTTTCTTAGCTTGTCTTCTCTGTCTATCATGTCTGGGTGGCAATATTTTTAGAGTTGGTGAGTGTACCTGTTCATCAGCTAGTGGGTTTCTAGACCGTCTTCCTTGCCAACTGTTCGCCGTGGTTTCCTATCTATCCATCTTCTTTAGTTGGGTCTTTGAGGTACACATGGTCCGACCCAGATCCCACATCTGGGCTAGGGCCTGGGCCTGGGGATAACTCCCCTCACAGGGTTCTCACTCGTTCTTACTTGCCAACTTTTGGTGGGTTCGATGACGTGAGACCAGCATGAATAGTCCTGTTGTCTTTATCTACGTGCTTCAATGTTGAAAGCATGAGCTCGCCTACTATGGACTACTGGCAGGGTCTCCCTGCCAACTTTTGTTGCATTTGGAGTGAGGGACAGAGAGTAAAGTCTCTCTATAGCTATTTGCATGGCCTAGTGCTGCAGACAGGAGGTTGCCGCTAGTGAGAAGATGGTGGGCACATGTGCCTGTCATTGTAATCCTGTGGGTGCATTGCGATGCATTATGCCATGCACCAACATCATGTGCATTGGTTCAATGCATGTCGTGCCCGCTTGTCCATCCACTTATAGAGGGCTCTGCGTTCATTCATTCCTTTCTACATGAATCGGTGAACCTATTGGTCACTTGCCCATAAGTGGGGATGACAAGGTTAATGCTTGTGAGCCTTGGGGTCGATGGTGCACATTGCATGACCCTATGCAACGTGCCATGCATGATTCTTTTTTTTTTTTTTTTACCAAGTAATAGTCCTAACAAAATAAAATATAAATGAATAATAAATACGGTGCACGGATGCTCATCCATGATATAAATAATAAATAATAAAAGATATAAATAAAGAAATAGATACAGAGATTTACGTGGTTCAACATAAAAGTCTACGTCCATGGGTGGTTTGGAGGCAACATCCATTATATTTGGTGATTTTACAATTAGGATTCCTGTGAAGTTGAAGAAGTTGCATTCACTTAGAGATTTGGATAGGAGCTAATAATATGAGGGATCTCTATCTGTATAGAAATTTGTAGATGTGTAGAGACTCCCTCATTTTATAGAGGTTTGTTTGCTTCTTTAGAGTAGTTGAGACATACTTACCTTTTGTCATTTTTACTTTTTCGTATTTAAGTTTATTTCATTTGACTTTATCTCTTCCTTATCTTATTTCTTTCTTTTATCTTTGATGATGAGTTTGAATTGGGCTCGGGACCCAACGTATTTGATATCCAACTGGGTTCATCACTCACAAAGAGCTTGAGACAATAGTCCAATTTGGCTTCCAACCAATTAGATATTTTAAACAATATCTGATATTTTAAATCTACATTTTATTAAAAATAGTCTGACATACTTAACATACACATTAATTTATAAAGAGAAGTATTACAATCACAAAAATATTTTATAAAAATAAATGCACAAATTGACATGGTTTTATATGATACGTTAGATCTACTTTACAATAAAAATAGTAAGATGAAATGAGATGAGTTGAGATGATTTGTGAATAGTAGTGAGATTATAAGTTGAAATTAGATGAGATAAGATGAGGTGAGATGATTTCATCTCATTTTTGTATCCAAATGGACCAAAGTCATATCAATTCATAAATTTACTTTTATGAAATTTTTTGGTGGCTAAAGCATTTATCATTTATAAATCTTTAAGAAATAAGAAAGAAAAAAGTTTGGATATCAAAACCATTTCAACCCATCTCATCTCATTTTATCATTATAATTTTCACAAATTCTTACATAAAATACAATAAACAATTCAACTTTTTCAAATCCTAAAACAATAATAATATTAAAAAAAATATTCTAATAATATTTTATTCAATTTTCAATATTTATCTAAACTATTTCATCTCATCTCACTATCCAAACCCCACATAAGTGCTCTAGTTTAGTTTCACAAACTTTTAAAACCATCTTATCTTATCTCAACATCCAAATACCAATTTCAAAATTTTAATTTTTTAACTTTTTCATCTAATCATTATCTAATTATCATAATTTTTCAAATTTTTAAAAAAATCACAAAAAAGAATTCAATTTTTTCAAATTTTAAAATAAAAATAATATTAAAAAATATTAAAAATATTAACCGAATAGATACCCTGGAGAGCTTAAAAATAAAAAGAAGATACCCTTGAGAATAAGAAACTAGGAAGTGACTAAAGGAGAGATTTTGCAATAAATCTGCTTACCACATCCTCATTAGTTAAAGTTAAAAGATATTTTTTATAAATGGAAGATAAATTTTTCTTTTAGTTATTTCATTCACATAAATTTAAAATTGGATTAATTATTTTTTTATTATATAATAATAAAATAATATAAGATGAATTTAATTTTGATTATTAACATCAAATCTCTATATTAAATTATTTATTTATTTATTATATAATAATAAATAATTAATATTTAAAAAAATATTTGATTTTTTTAATTATTAATTTATTTGATTTTATTATATTTTACTATTTTATCTATTTTATATGTTAATTATAATCGTATTCTAATTAAATTATGGATTAAAAAATTGTCATTTTTAAATCGTCTCAACGTTGACCTTTGAATTGTATTTTATTTTCCGTTCAACTCGACCTCTAGGGTTTCGTATTCGTTTAGAGAGAGAAAGGGAGAAGAACAAGAAGAAGATGCAGTTGGACTCTCCTTGGTGATGAGTTCCACTACTCGGGGCGTATTTTTCCAATCCATGTCCCCTCTCTGTTCCTTGTCCCTTGCTTTCTTTGCGTTTGCTATTTTTCTTTTCCGAGTTCGTACATCCTGAAGGGAATTTCTTGCTGGGGGACCTGTAATTGAACTTTGAGAATGTTTGTTGTTCGCCTTTTGTCATTATTTTTGGGGTTTCTTCTCGATTCTGTGGGATGGAGTCTTGTTGCAGATTTCAGGTTCATAATTTCGTATGACTCAAGTATCTGAGCTTGGGATTTGAGGAATTCCTGGGCATATAGACCGAAGCTGATTTAATCTGAGTTTTGGTGATTTAATCTGGGTTTTGCTGATTTAATCGAAGACGAAGCTCTCGGGCTTGGTTGGGGAAGAGCGTTCTGGTTTTTTGAGAGGGAAGGAAGAAGGCCGTTGATGAGAAAGAAATGGTAAGAGAAATAATTAATAAAAAATGTATTTGATATATTTATATGAACTTTTAAATTTGGAAATTTTTTTTGAATATAATTGTAGTTAAATTTTAATTATTTAGAAATTAATTAATATATTTTGTTGTCTAATAATTAAATATTCAATAAATTTAACTTTTAGTTAATTTGGAGATGCTATATAAATCACTTCACCAATAAAGGCGAGAGATTTCGCACATAACTTTTTTTTTTTAATTTTTATTCATCTCTAAATAAAATATTATCTTTAATAAAATGTTATTATTTTTTAAGTTTAAACCAGTGAAATTAAAAAATAAAACTAAATAAAATTAAAAAAAATTGATTAATAAAACTAGTATTTTCTAAATAATTATGGCATCCGAAACTCCTGCAAAAAGTTTAGAGTATCACTGGTACAGTCTCTACCCAATAAGCCATTTTTCTTGATTACGAAAGTTTTGATAATGAGTTGAAATGAGATAAGATTAAAGTTGAATAAAATATTAATTTTATTTTAAAATTTGAAAAGATTGAATTATTTATTATATTTTGTGTGAGATTTTATGAACGTTGTAATAATTAAATGAGATAAAATAAGATAAGAGGAGAAGATTCTTGTATCCAAACAATCCCTTGAGCATTCACTTCCGATTTCTTTCAAAATTTTCTATAATTTAACTAAAAACCACATTTACTAAAATTTTACTCATCTTTTAAAAATTTCCTATATCTCATTTCCTATCATTTTTTTATTCTATTAAAATAATATTTTTATATTTTTTCTTTATTACTTTTATTTTCTCTCACTTTCATTTATAAATTTAACTACTCAATATTTTTTTTTTATGTTTTGAACTATTACTCTAGTGAATATTTTAAATAAAAATTTAAATTTTTTTTGCAGATATAATAATATTTTTTTATATTTTAGTAATTATTTAAATTATTTTTAAAATTATTATTTAAAACTATAATAAATATGAGTATGAGAGAAAATATAGATGATTGAAAAAAAAAATTATTTTATTTATTAGAATAAACTATTAATAAAAAATGATATAAGGGATAAACAGAATAATAATTTTCTATATTTGAAAAACTACTGCTGATCTTTTAAATATTTTTTCTAAAATAGTGATTTGGATGTATGATAGATTTTAACCAAAACCCTTAAATTATCCTCAAATTATAGGAAAAAGTCCCCTTCAAAAAATCGGATGGAAATGCTCTTAGCTGTTAAGTATGACGTGATTTCGCATGCCCAGCTGACGCAACCCATACTTCCCATAGGTGCCTCTCTCTCTCTCTCTCTCCCCAAACTCTTCAATAAGTTCAATTGAAGGACTCGGAGAAGAGTACCTACTCTCAATGGATTAAATGGGATAATCTATATCTAATTTTAACCAAAACATTCAGAAATGATCTCAAATGGATAATTGCACTTTTAAACGCAGAACTTTATATATTTATGTTATTTTAGATGAGTTAATAATTAAATGAATTTATTAAAATTAATAAAAATAATGAAATGCCATTATTATTAATTAAGCTCACACATAACAGATAACTACATACAAACAAATGCCAGTCTTTCAAATATAAAATATTGTGATTAAAGAATAATTAATTCTATATATAGTTCCGTTGGAAGATCTTATTATTATTATTATTATTATTATTATTATTATTATTATGATTATTTTTTGATGAAACATCAAACTTCATTCAAACAACAACATTATGGCTATCAGCCATTACATCGTTAAGATTAGAAACAACCACTACATAACTATGGTTTACAACATTTACATGAGATTGATCTACAACTACTACACTGGAACAAAAACTTGAGCTATGTCCTTCAGCCATAACTTGAGCACTTATACTTGGGTTGATAAAATCAATGTCAATAATCTTACAATTTTGGTAAAGTGCTTGTTGTGCTAACTTGTGAGCCATCTGATTTGCACTCCTCTTTACATGTCTTATCTTACATCTTGTGTCTGCCAAGACAGAATGAACATCATGTATAAGACATTGAAGCATCCCATTTTTCTTCACATGTTGTTTTACTACATTTACCACCTGTAGTGAGTCTCCTTCAAAAACTACATTCTGCAAATTGAGTTTTTTACCAAGCTTTACAGCAGATATTAAGGCTCTAGCTTATGCTATAATAGGTTGTGAACAGAATTGTAAAGGTTGCATGCATGAAGCCAGTAAATCCCCCTTCGAGTCTCTAACAACAATCCCAACTCTAATTCTATGCCCTCTATCTTTAATTGCTGCATCCCAATTTATTTTAACCCAATCTGGCTCGGGAGGATGCCAACAAGTATACCCTATTTGATTCAATCTGCCTTGACTTCTAGAGTTGAGTTTTTGATGTTACACCTGTTGAAAGTCATGGTATGCCTATGTTGCTTTCTTCATCAGTATTGAAGGGGCTAGAAAACTATCTTCAAATAGCATCTTGTTTCTTCTTGTCCACAACATTTTGGCAATTTCTGCAAACAAACATATTTCAGTTGCACCAATTCTCTGAAGCATATGCATAAAAATATCTCCAAACTTGATGGAAATCAAGGTGGACCTACTCTTAAAGATCATTCCCGTGGGTTCATATCAAAACTCTTCATGAGTAATAGCAGCTTTCTGTAATTTTGTGTTTCCTAACATCCATACATCCTGTGCAGATGAACAAGTCCACAGAACATGACTTGGAGTTTCTTCTGCCTGTTGATAGATTGGACATAAAGGTTCCTCTACAATCTTCCTCTTGTATATATTTTGCTTTGTGGGTAAAGCATTGTTGCAAGCACACCAAATAAACACTTTGATAGCATTTGTAGTTTACATTTGCCATATGTGCTTCCATAATTCTTTATGTACCCCCTATGTTGAAGTTTCTCCTTTTTTCTGATCTTGCCTCTGCTTGCATAGATGATAGGCACTCTTGATTGTAAAACATCCATTGTTTGTATATTTCCACAAAATATTGTCCCTGAAATTGTTGGTCTGATCTATGGGAATTCTTGCAATTTGTTGTCTATCTTCTTCCCAGAAAATATATGTAAGCATCTGCAGATTCCACCACCTAGTATTAGGATCAATGAGCTCAGCTACCCTTGCATTTGGTAATAGTGTGTTTACAGGAGACATGATTTTGCTAGATTCATTTGTTGGAATCCTTATCTTGCCATATCTTGATCTCTTCTCCATTGGCAATTCTCCAAATCATACCCTTTTTAACAATGTTAATAGCTAAATGGATGATTTTCCATATATAAGAAGGTCTTAATCTAGCCTTTACATTCAAAATAGAGCTGTTTGGAAAGTAAACAACCTTGAGAATTTTTGCTGCTAAGGTTGAAGGATTATTGAGAATTCTCCAAACCTATTTGGCTAGTAGAGTAGAATTGAAAGCCACTAGATCTCTGAAATCAAGTCCCCCCAACTATTTTGTTTTTACACAAACTTTCCCACCCTTTCCAATGAATCTTGGCAACTTTGTCTTGAGTACCCCACCAGAAATTCGAAATCCGTGAGTTCAACTTATTGCATAAATTCTTAGGAAGTAGAAACACATTCATGCTATAAGTAGGTATAGCCTGGACCACAGCCTTAATGAGGATATCCTCACTAGCTTTTGAGAGAAACTTAACCTTCCAATTCTCAATTTTTTTACTCACTCTTTCAACGATTCCTTGAAAAGCTATGAATTTTGATCGTCCAATAACTAATGGCAACCCTAAATATTTCTCCATGTTTGATGAGGCTCTCAATCCAGCAACTTGCAAAATATAATTCTTGGTTGCTTGCCTTGTGTTGTTACTAAAGTCTTGTTTCTGTTGAGTCTTTGTTCTGAGGCCTACTCATAGCTATATAAAATCTTATTTAAATTGGCCCACTCTTGCATTGTAGCTCGACAAAAAAGCATACTATCATCAACAAAAAACAAATGGCTCAGTTTTAATTGACCCCTAGCAATAGGAACCCCTGAAATTTGCCCTTGTTGTGCTGCTTCCTTTAACTGGTCAGTGAGTACCTCAACACATATTATAAACAAGAAAGGAGATGAAGGACAACCTTGTCGAAGTCCCCTAGTGGGTTTAAAACATTCTTGAAGGACACTATTTAATAACACATAAAAAGATGAAGAAGAAATACACCTCAAAATAAGATCAATCCATCTAACATCAAACCCCATCTTCAACATAGCTTCTTTCAGAAATTTCCACTCGATTATATCATAGGCCTTACTCATGTCCAATTTCAAAGTCATGTAGCCCTTTTGTCCTTTCATTTTTGTTCTCATAGTATGCAAAATTTTTTAGGTAGCCAATATGTTGTCAGATATAAGCCTATCAGGTACAAAAGCACACTGATATTGAGAGATTATGGAAGGAAGAATCTGTTTGAGTCTATTTGCCAACAGTTTAGTGATTATTTTGTAGAGAACATTACATAAACTAATTGGTATAGAGTCAGTAATGTTCACTGGGTTGCTGCACTTTGGAATCATCACTAGATAGGTAAAATTGATATCTTCCATGCCATGATCTGAATTCAGAAAGTTAAGTATAGCCTCACTTACCTCATCCCCTATCACAGACCAGAATTTTTAATAAAAACAAGCCCCATACCCATCTGGTCCTGGTGCTTTATGTGGTCCCATTTGAAAAACAGCATCCTCAACTTCCTCTTTTCTAAAAGGTGCCAAGAGAGCTTCATTCATTTGAGGGGTGACCTTTCTTTTAACTGTCTTTATTGAGTCATCTATGTGGTTTGGATTGGAGGTTGCAAATAGCCCTTGAAAAAATTGAGTAAATGCCTTTCCAATTTGCTTTGAGTCTGAAATTGTCCTTCCATTATCATCAATAATCTTGGATATATTATTCCTCTTCTTTTTCTGAGTTGCACATAAGTGATAAAATCTTGTGTTTCTATCTCCTTTCTATAGCCAATTCTCTTTTGCCATTTGTTTCCATTTCACATGCTCTCTTTCCAGCTAGTTATCAATATCTTTTTGTAAATCTCTAAGTTGTTGAATTGAATCTGCTGTAATATTTTGTTGTAATTCTTGAAGAGATTTCATTTTCAGCTTTATACTGGCTCTAGATTCCCACTCTTTTTGATAACTCCACTGTCTCGGCACCTGCAAGCAGCCCTCAAGTTTATTGTTAATCTTGGTGAGGCCTTCCTTGTTTCTTCCATGCATGTGCCAAGCATTCTTGATAACCTCCTCACAGTTTGAGAAAAGAGACTAGCTATCTTCATATTTGCAAATGTGATCTGATTTTGTAGTCCAATCATGCTTTTGCCCCATAGTCATTAAGATAGGACAATGATCTGAAGTAGAAGATGCTAAAACTTGTGACTCTTCCCCACCAAAAACTGCACACCACTCCGAATTGGCTGTGGCTCTATCAAGCGTTTCTTTAGTGAAGTTATGATCCTGTCTAAAGTTAGACCAGGTATACTTACCTTGGATAAAACCCAAATCCCACAATTGGCATTCCTGTAAAACACCTATGAAATCATCTATCTGTTTATCATCCCTTCGAGCCCCTCCATACTTTTCACTATGATGTAAAATTTCATTAAAGTCTTCTATGCATAACCACCTTTTAGGCTTGAGAAGATTCAGATGCCTCAGAATACCCCACCATTCATGTCTCTTGTCTGTTTCAGGATTGCTGTAAAAACAGGTTAGCATCTACTCTACTTCTGGTTGAGTAACCCACATGTTTATGTGTCTTTGTGAGTAAGTGCTGATGTTAAGTTAAACCTCTTCTGCCCATAACAGAGCCATACCTCCACTTCTTCCAACACCTTCAACTGAAAATAAGCATTTGAAACCTAATTTCAGTTTTATAGCTTCTAAGTTCTTCTTGTGCATTTTTGTTTCCATGAGAAACAAAATGCTAGGCTTATGGACCTTAACCAATAGGCTAAGATCTCTAATTGTCCGAGGGTTGCCAAGTCCTCGGTAATTCCAACTTAGGAGTCTCATTTCTCCCGACGGGGTTGATTAACAACCTCCGCCGATATATCAAAATCAACTGGTAAAGCCTGTTTCTTACCCCTACCATCTTGCTTATTATCCATGTCAAACATAACAGATTCTTCAGCATTCTTTCTCTTCCTTGTAACATACTGAGAAAGTTGTAGTAGTTCATTGGTTTGTTGTCCCCTCTCCCTTCTCTTCCATCTGTTTACACATATCTCAGGAATTTTCTTACATTCACCCAAATATTCCTGATTCTGCATTATTCCTAGCTGAGCAGGTTGACTAGTCATCATCATTGCTAAAGAAGAATTTGCTTCTGGCTGATCCAGTAACTCCTTAGCATTGTCAAGAACTTTTTCTTTTGATTCAACCTCTCTATTAAGCATAGGAAGTTCAATAATTTGAAGAAAATTGCCTACAATACTTTCTTCTTGATCCTCTCATGTTATATTCTGCTTCATCAGTTCTCTACTTGGATCAACTTCGACAGACTCAATTTCTTTTTAAACCATTTTCTCCAACTTGTTAGAATTATCTTGCTTTGGTATGGTTGGAAACATTGGATGTGCTGCCATAACTTGAAAATGTAGTAGAGCTTGAAGCCCTTAGCCATGATCCATACTGTTGCACATGATAATGTTTATTGTCTTCCTGCTGTTTAGACATCCTCAAAGATCCTTGCTCTCCATGCTTGATAACCCCACATTTAAAACAAAATCTGGGAAGATGTTCATACTTGAATTGAATAAATTTTTTTTGACCAAGCAGTTCCACAATTTTCCCTCTTATTAAAGGCTTTAGTAAATCCATTTCAATCTGCACTCGAATCCACTTTCCCCAACAATTCCCATCATACTCAGCCTCCACCTCAAGTACTTGACGTATTGTGGATCCAATTCTACCTCCAATTTCCTTTGTCATGCATCCAAGAGGTAAATTATGCAATTGAACCCACAACATAGTCGAATTAAAATTCATTTAAGAAGGTGGAGTAACACCATCAAACCTTTTTAAACAAACCAAATTTGTGTCAAACAACCAGGGCTGGCCTCCCCAAATCTTGTTCAAATCTGCCTCAGACCGAAATTCAAACACATAAAGGTTTTCTCCTACTTCGATAATCTTTGTTCCAGCACAAGATTTCCACACTTTTAACATCGTGTTCTTAAAAACATCTTTATTAATCTTTTTATCAGCAATTACTTTCCCCACAAGACATAACTTCCCTCTCTCCATATTGGTCTTTATATCTTGGTCAGTTATGACTATCTCATACCTTTCCTCTGCAGTTAAAGAAAACTTGTTCCATAATTCTGAAAGTTCCTCATCCATTGGAAATTAGAATCCAATCTTGTATTAAATCAAAGTTTGAAACTTTTGTTGACAAAAGTGTTACAAATGCTTGTACTAACAAAACTTCATAAGGTAATTAGGGTTGGTATGAACTTGCCCTAGGCAAAAGTGCCTTTCATCGAAGGTGAAGGACAAAATTCATCCTCACCAGAAAGTTCTCAAGCTGATAGGAAACAGTTTTGACATCATTCGTTATTATGTTGGAAGATCTTATTATTGTTATTATTGGTTTTATTTTTATATTATTTTTTTTTTAATAGTATAGTTTATATTATAGTTAAATGATAATCCATCCTTTTAGTTAGTTTGAAATGGATTGTATTTATTTCATTTAAATAACAACGAATGTTTATTTATAAAATTTAGTGGGTTAAAAAGAGAATAATCAAAATAGAGTCATTCTACATACAGTCCCCAAATGGGGACTACTTATGTAAATCTATGCAATTATGTTTAAAAATATTTTTAAAATTACAATAATATCTTTTTTAAAATGATATTTTTTTTCCTTATACCCTCATTTATCAATGAAACTGCACACGCAATCTCTTACTTAGGACTGCAAATAAAATTTCTCATCAAAATAATACATGAGAAATGATATTTGTTGTCATAAAGTATGCAAATCCTGCACATTTTC
This sequence comes from Juglans microcarpa x Juglans regia, assembly GCF_004785595.1. Taxonomy (NCBI): domain Eukaryota; kingdom Viridiplantae; phylum Streptophyta; class Magnoliopsida; order Fagales; family Juglandaceae; genus Juglans; species Juglans microcarpa x Juglans regia. Next base: position 23,503,068 of record NC_054604.1, read on the forward strand.
ATTAAAAAAGTGGGTAAATCTATGACCCACATAAATAAAAAAAAAAAAAAAAAAAAAAAAAAAAAAAAAAAAAAAAAAACTATTTTTTTAATAGTGAATCTAAGTTTTCTCTAAAATGAGTGCGTGAGATTTACAAACCTTAAAACTATATCTAATAAAAAAAAGTATTTTTTAATAGTAAGCCCAACTTTTTTTTTTTAAATAAGTATGCAGAACTTATATACCTTAAAACTACATTAACATTACTCGTAATCTATATGTGTTTTACTAAATGTCATGAGAAGATGTTTAACCGAATATAGGGCACAACAACACTGTAATGGAGTGGTTATTAAACATGAGATCTGGAAACATGGATGTTGTGGAAACGATAACTCAAGAATAGTGAAGAAAATTAAAGAAAACAATCGCACAATATAAAATTTACTTAGTTCTGCAATTCTGTAATGTGCCTATATCTACAGAGATGCAAGATATTTTATTCCGAAGAAAAAAATGAGAAAAAATGAGCCTTATTATTAATTTCTTCTCTTTGGATGCTGTTTAGTTATTTCTGTGTCTTCTCCGTAGAATCTGGATCAGGAACTAAAATGTGCATTATTACAAGTCTTCTGGGTCGTCTTTGCCTGAGGGGGCGGACACCTCAGCTAACAAAATTTTCAATAATAAAAATTATTAATCATATACTACTAAGTTGCAACTATTAACTAATAATAATAACTAAGTTATTAGCATATTACAATGATAATTAAGAGAAAATTACTACAAAATTAAATTACAAATTTATCTAAAAATATTACTAATTTTACTATTGTAGCAAAATTACAATTAATTATAACATTTTATTCTTCAATGGAATTTGGAGTGGCCATGGTGGTAGAAAAGTGAGTTTTGTTGACTGCTATGAGACCGTGAGAATCCAGAGCATAAATCCTAAAACATTAATAATTTAAAAGAAAAAGAAAATTAGATTCATAAACATGAAACAACAATAAAAACTAAAAACATATATTAAAAATGTAAAAATTACAAACATTAAAAGTACTAACAAAAATGAGATTGAGATCAATATGAGAGTAATCATTGGATCATTGGGAAGTTAGGATTAGGATTCGGCATATGACATTGAGATTATAAAAGCTAAAACAATACAAGTAAAATAATTAGATACAAAAAATTATATAAAATATAAATACAAAAAACAATTAAGGGACAAATTGTACAAACCAATAACGGATGGCAACAGTGGGTTCAATACACACAAAGTCATACTGCAGCGAAGTTATTCATAAACGTTATCTCATGTATCACTACAACAATTAAATTTGAAATTAATATTGATGAAATGAATATAAATAAATTAAAATAATAAAATAAAATGAAATTTATGATTACCAGATGGTCCAGATCTAGGCTGATCACCAGTCTCCTCATCGTCAACCTCTTGAAAGTCAAGAACATCCGAAATATGAATTGGGGTCCCCTTGATCCAATTCCTAGTGTAAATCAATGTCTCCACAGTGGTAGCAGATAATGAACACCGAAATGGATCCAATATGCGACCTCCGGTGTTAAAGGTCGACTTTGAAGCTATGGTGTTAATAGGGATGGCCAAAATACTGCGGACTATCTCTCCAAGGACGGGATACTTCACAGCATGACTCTTCCACAAAGCTAATATATCAAAGTCTCGTGCAAATAGTTGAAGCTCCACTGCCAAGTATCTGTCTACCTCCGACTGAGCCTCTGTAGAATGATGGACTATGAGGTTGTGCTCCAATCTCTCACCCCAGTCCAACTTATGCTTTTTTTCAGCCCCGACTTCTAGATGAGGTGGGGGTAGGTGTACGTGTCGGAATATCGGAATATTACCACCCCTATAAAGGGTAAACTCATCAAATAATCTAACAAGGGCTAACTTAACCCTTGCCGCAATAAGCTCCACCCATGCATTCTTGTGCGCAATTTCCAATTCATATACCTTGCCATCAATCTTAAATTGGGGGTTAAGTACAACAATCACATATAACAAAATATTACACCTACTGAAATCTCCATAATACTTGTCGTACTTCACCCTCATCATCAATGCAATCTCTTGCATCCTAATATGGTCACTCGGGCACATGTCATCCAATTTTTCTCTTATTTTATATATTTGCTGACAGAAATGAGAGGATATAGGGTACAAAGAACCTGATAGCTTCATTGTAATCTCATAGAAAAGTCTCAAAAAATCTACAAAAGTAGCAATCACCTCCCGATCATATTCAATAGGCTTCCCTAATCCCCCGTGCTTATCAAAATACCTGACTTATTGAATGTCTTCATCACCTAATAATGTAAAGGCTGACTAATATTCTTGGCTGCCTCCAACATCAAGAAAGTTGAGTTCTATCTTGTAGAAACATCAGTACATAGGTCATTCTTCGATGTTATGCCTACAGACTTCACATCAACCTTGAATTTATCCAATCTAGCATGAGAAGATGATATGAACCTATGCGAATGAAATCCTTTGAACCCACAATCAATTTGAAAACTCACCCAAGAAAGCCAAAATCAAGCCAATAGAAAATTTAGACATGTTGAGGAACTAGTTTTAAGATCCTAGATTATATGAAAATTTAGACCCGTTGAAGAACCTATCTCAAAAACCTAAATTATAAGGAAGAACATTACAAAGGTTGTGATTTGCCTTTGATAAGTTCAAAAATTCATTCAAGAACAATAGGAGATAAACTCAACTTACAATGAATAAATTCATCAAATTTCATAAACTAATAAAAATGAGACTACAAAGAGTATTTAAACTAAAACCTAATTAAAACCCTAACCAAAATAAATCCACATCTTCCAAAAATTCCCTTGAGTGAATAGTATCGTAGTTACAGTACTCGGCTACAGTAACTTACATGTCTCAATCTCCCAAAAAACCTAGGTTAATGTAAAATCATTTCACAAAATACCATTGGGTGAAATACAAGGCCTTCCCAAATGAAACCCTAGTTGCAAATTAAAACAACCTCTAAACTACCATTAAAAACTTTTCTTGAAACCTTAGTTCATAAAACATAAAACATATTGGGCCAAACATTCTCAAGCCCGATTATTCTGGACTAATTCCTATAACTAATAAAATAAACCCCTTTAATGAAATAAACAAGTCTAATGCCTTCAATCACATAAATATAATAATAGGCCCTAATTTATGTTGCACTCTTCCATAATTTGTATCACGTTGATGATCATTGGATCTCCTCCTCACAAGCCCATCTTGAATAATCAGCTCTTGCTAGACTCGTCCCAACTAGATTGCACAAATCCTTGCATTGCTTTCTTGCACTTCTTAGCTCTCAATCTTGTGATTGCCCCATCTAAAACTTGCAAATGATCTTTAAGACTTAGTCCACCTTGTGTCCATCATTCCCCCTCTCCTCAAAAGGATTCGACCTCTAATCTCCACTTGCATCAAAGGGAAAAAGATAAAAATTTAGTAAAGTGGGTTCATCACCCTTTAATTTAGTAAAGTGGGTCCATACTATAGAAACATGTTTCTTGCTTTGCGGGGGCAAGGGGGCAGGCCCAGCAGCCGCAAGGCAAAGGTCTATAGGGATAGGTGTTGGGGTAGGGGTAGGGATAGGGGTTGAAGAGTTAGCACTACAATCTGACGGATTTTCCATTCCCAAAAACTGACAAAAATCTGAAATAAAGCAACATCACACCTAGTTCAAACATTAAAACCATGCAACATGATGATGATGGAAGGCCAAAAGATAATCAAAGAAATTGATTCTTGCAATGAGAGAGCTAACATTAAACATGGATCAATGATTGGTTTGAAATAAGTTGAGGTGATCTTGACATCCAAACATATCCTAACATTAAACATAGATCAAAGTAAAAATATAATTCTTCCAGCATATATGTGTGCATATAGCTTTTTAATTAACTCAGTCTTTAAAAAAATCAACTTTTATGACATGTGGGGGTCATATATATATTATATAATTCTACACCAGCTGTACGTGTTTTGCTGAACAAAAACTGGAAAGGATCTGGACTTTCGGCTATTGTTATTTAGCTTGTTACACTTTATTTACCTATAATTTAATATTTTCTCCAAATAAGACCACATGCATTTCGATCATGCATGATCAATCTGCGATACAGTAAAAGATACCAACTACATTCATGAGTATATATATATATATATATATATATATATATATCTCTGTTTGCCAAGATCAATTAGTTGCAAACGCTGCCATCCATTTGTCGGAAAGGAATTCCTCACAAAAATATCCCTGGTGAATTCTAAAAAATCATGAATGATATTTTCAACTCATTTATCCATTTTACTATTGTCTATATTGATGATGTTCTCATATTTTTCAAGTCTATTAATGAATACTGGAAACATTTAAATTTATTTCTAGATATCATTAGACTAAATGGTCTTGTTGTTTCAGCTAAGAAAATCAAATTATTTCAAACCAAGATTCGATTCCTTAGTTATGACATCTCTGAAGGCAAAATTAGACCCATCAATCGGGCTATTGAATTTGCTAACAAATTCTTTGATGTCATTTTAGATATAAAACAATTACAAAGATTCCTTGGTTCCCTCAATTATGTGGCTGATTTCTACCAAGATATGAGGAAACAATATCACCCACTCTTTAAAAGGCTAAAACTAATCCTCCTCTTTGGACATAAATTTATACTAATTTTGTCAAACAAATCAAGACACTCTTCCGTGTCTTGGTATCTCTACTTTTGATTCATTCAAAATTGTTGAAATGCCTCAGACATTGGTTATGATGGCATTCTAAAATACGTTGTTTTACCGGACTCTTCTGAACAAATTGTTTGTTTCTATTATGGAGTCTGGAATTCTGCATAGAATAATTATAGTACTATTAAGAAAGAAATCTTATCTATAGTACTATGTATTTCTAAATTTCAAAGTGATCTATTTAATAAAATTTTTTTATTACGTATTAATTGCAAGAGTGCTAAATATGTTTTAGAAAAAAATGTTAAAAACATTGCATCAAAACATATTTTTGCTCGATGACAAACTATTTTAAGTGTTTTCGATTTTAATATTTAATATATTAAAGGATCCAATAATTATATCCCTGATTTTCTTACCCGTGAATTATTGTAGACACCCAATCATGAGCAAGAAAAAAGAAAAGAAAAACAAACAGCTGCTCCACCCCCCATTCCCAATAAGAAACTTATCAAGAATGAACCTGCTTCATCTATTCAAATTGCCAATTGGTTTACCACCCTTGGCAAGGTAATCCAACTTGCTTTATTTGCTTCCACTGTTTCCACCCCATATGATCCATATGCGAAAGTCATTGTTTCAAAATCTACTACTTAGTATTTGCTTCCAAAATACAAAATTGAGTATATTAGATAATTATATTCTTGGAATCTGTTTTACATAGAACCTAACAAGTCTACGTATACAGATCCCTTCAAGATTGCTTCATCCTATTTTCCCCTGGATTCCACTAGATCCCAAAAAATTCTACAAAAACACTAATTCTATTCTAGTATTTTAGTCCAAACTAATTCCATTGTCATAAAACCTATTTATGACAAGACTGATAAAATAAAATTGATTTACCATAGTGCCTATATCCTCTAAGTAATCATAGAAGAAGAATGGAGTATCAACCCCTTTACTTCAAAAAGACTTGTTGATTATGATATTGCATACAATTATTATGACTATATTAATGCTTGGTCCAGGTTTATACTGTTCCAGGTACCTAATATGAGTCATTCATGGTTCTTTAAAGTAAAAATTCCTCTCTGGTTTCTCAAATGGTGGAACCAGTTTAGTCTTATTCCCGAAAATTTCCCTGATATGCTCTTGAGAGCATTCAAATGCTTTACCAATGCTGTTGTTTCAAACTTTGACAGACATATGGCCAAATTTTCCTAATCTCTCCATTTCTACAAATGGTACAAGATTCTTTGGATCCTGAAATGGAATTATGAAAGGAATGGCGTTATCCTAGTCTGATACTGCTTTACAAAATGGTGGGATAGGTTCCCTTATACTCAAAATATTATTGATTATGTAATAATGGACTTTCCATAGACTGCCCCAGATCTGCAGAATAAAGAGGAATTCCCTGCAATCACCTATGGTTCTCTTACTTCAATTGGATATCCCCAAAACCAGGCTCCTGCTTCACCATCTGCCCCACAAAAGGGAAAGACAACTGCTTCTTCTACAAAATCTAAATCCTCAAAGACCAAAAAGAAAAATGATGTTCTTGATGGCCTTACTAAAAAGAATTTAGTTCATTTGCTAAAGTCGTTGGAAAATGATAATTTTGATGAAGAAAAGTCAGAAGCATCATCTGAAACTTCACCTATAACAATATTTTTGGACATGATTTTGAAGGAACCCTTAGGTTATCTGAAGATGAATGATACACCGACACTACAAGACAAGAGGAAAACTATCATCTCATAAGACTGACTAGTCCCCCTTGTCAGATGCTTATCACTTTGTCAAAAGCAGATACTCCCGCAAATTCCGCTGAAGACATAGTGGCTCCACTTTCACGTGAATAAACAGTAACATTTACAGTTCACTCACAGCTTTTATGCTTTTACTATTTTACTTTAATTATTGTATATGTGAACTCCTTGATCTATAAAAGGAGAACCCTGCAAATGGAGAAGGCAGGCTGAATTCTTAAGACCTTCCTTCTTCTCTCTGATTCTTTAAATTCACATTCCTTCTCTTCTTCTATATCTTCATCCCTCACCACCTGCTTTCTTGATAATTTCTATAAGCTATTTTAAATTGTAATTTTGTATAATTTATATTTCAATGCAAACCGTTATTTTTACATCTATTTATTTTCTATATTTTGCATATATGCATATGGTCGGTTCTACAGCCTACTATTAATTGTGCATCATGCTTTTCTGTTTCTTTTGTTTCTTCATTTCTCCTTCTAATCTTCTGTTTCTTCATTTCTCCTTCTAATTTCGCTATCCTTTTGGTATCAGAGCCACTTGGCTTCTGATAGTTTGAATTACTTCTCTTCATTTCACTTGTTTTGTTGTCCTTCAAACCAAACACTGAATTCTTACTTTGTCTTGTTTACTTCCCCATCCCTGTGGAGTCTAGAACCTTAGTAAGACCCGTTTGCCGAGAGGGCGTTAAGGCAGGTTTGTATAAGGCTAATAGTAGGAATGATAGTAACTAGGCATTGAAGATTGAAGTTCTGTTTTAATTGAAGACAAAATGAGTAGAATGTTTAGATCTAATTCAACTATTCGTTCTAGGTCGTATGTACCTTCTGACATCGTTAATGAAGAAGATTATTTTTTTTGAAGAAACTGCTTCAAGTGATTTCAACCAATAGAATATTCCAAAAATTTATTCAATTCTATTTATCGAACCTTTTGAGTTCAATCTACTTTCAAAACTGCTTTTAATGTTAGAACTGTTGAACAAACCTATGTTATTTCAAAATCTCAAGAAAAATATTGTCTCTTTACTAAAAAATTAATTCAAGATTTTTTAGTAAAAGGCAACAAATACTTGCATATTGGTTCTGTTCAACTTGCTGTCAAACCTTTAACAAGGAAATGCATCAATGCCTCTATTTTACTGTGTTTACGAGATGCTAGATTCAACAAGTTTGAAACTAGTATTCTTGGAATGATTCAATCTTCTTTGTTTGGATGACCAGTTCATTTTGATTGTTTTCCTAATTTAACTTTTTCTTTGGATGACAATAACATTGTCAAAGTTTTAACTTTGAATATTTTAACTTCTGGTTATGACATGCTAGAAGAAAGCAAACCTCTTGCTCTTGTTTATCGGATTTATTATCGTATTTTAAAAACGAATTTAAATCCAAAAGTTATTTCGAAACCAATTGTGGGAAAAACTCTTCTAATCCAGAGTTCAACCCCAAATGCGAACATTCAAGTTCCAAAGATGGTTTATTGGAAAAATATTTCTCTTCTCAATGAATAGACTTTAGAACATGAAGTTCCCCCGGTTAAAACTTTTTCTAATGATTGCACTTTGGATTGCATCCAACAATACCTGGATAGTACTATTAAATTAAGTTTTGATCAAACTAGTACTCCTAGCATAAAAAGAAATTCTTTTGCTAGATCTAAATCTTCTTTTGTTGGTTCTATTTCTGACAATCCAGTAAGAAGAGACCAAAATCTCAAAAATTTCTGAAAGATTCTATCAAAACAGTCCAACCCGTTAATTCTGATTTAAAACTGAAAGGACTTTCGACATCCTCTTAGGTTACTTCTACTTTTTACTCTACTAAGGATGCTAAGACATCCAAAGATAAGTCCGTAAAGGAAGAATCTGATAAAGAAAAAGATACTTCATCTTTATCTCCCACAGATTCGGATATGGCTGCACCAGTTGTACCTATTCATCACTTACTGTGATAAATAAACCTTTTGAAATGGATTTAGTTGCTCTTGTTAATGAATTTAGTTCATAAGAAAATCGTGATAAGAGAAAAACTTATCATGTTATTTTTTCTGCTTCTGAAAAAAGTGTTAAAAGAAAATAGAAAGAATAGATGAATGACCTGCAAATGCACATATTTTTCTTTGATTTTGTTGAAAATTATTATGTTTCAAAAAATCGTTTAAATGTCGTTAAAACTCTTTTTGTCAAGTAAGGAGGCAATTCTTGTTTCTCAAAAAGATCTGAAGTAATTGTTGCTCCTTTTAAGATCCCTGAAACTGTGTCTAAAGATCCAAAAGAAGACAAGATTTTAAAAGAAACAAAAAGGATTATTCATCAGAATAATTTTGTATATCTATCGGACAGTAGTTAGATAAGATCGAAGAAAAGGTAAAAAACCCTATTTTTGCTTCAAACCCTATTTCAAAAAATATCGAAAATCCTTTAGTTTTTCCAAAAGATAAGCTGAAGGCTACTTCAAAAATCTATGAAAAACTTTTGATTATTTTACCACAGGATCGGCCTAAAATTGATTTTCAAAACCCACAGGCCAAGACCATTGATAAATATAATCAAATGCTTGTTGGTTAAAGCACTGGTAGAATGTTTTTCTTTCTTAAGATCAACAAGTATTTGATTAATTTTATCAAGGGTCTTGGCCTGTGGGTTTTGTAAATCAATTTTAGGCCGATCCTGTGGTAAAATAATAAAAGGTTTTTCAATGATTTTTGAAGTAGCCTTTAGCTAATCTTTTGGAAAATCTAAAGGATTTTCGATATTTTTTGAAATAGGGTTTGAAGCGAAAATAGGGTTTTCTGCCTTTTCTTCGATCTTATCTAACTGTTGTTCGATAGTGTGAAGAGCAAGATTTACAAAATAAATTATTCTGATGAATATTCTTTTTTGTTTCTTTTAAACTCTTGTCTTCTTTTGAATCTTTGGACACACTTTCAGGGATCTTAAAAGGAGCAGCAGTTACTTCAGATCCTTTATGAGAAACAAGAATTGCCTCCAAAGGCGGGTGACTGGATTGAATCACCATTTTTTCTTCTTCCTTGACAAAATCAGTTTTAATAACATTTAAATTATTTTTTGAAACATAATAATTTTCAACAAAATCAAAGAAAAGTATGTGCCCTTACAGGTCATTCATCTTTTCTTTCCATTTTCTTTTAACACGTTGTTTTTCAGAAACAGAAAAAATAGCATGATAAGTTTTTCTCTTATCATGATTTTCTTTTGAACTATATTCATTAACAAGAGCAACTAAATCGATTTCAAAAGTTCTATTTATCACACGACTGTGATGAATAGGTGTAACTAGTGTAGCCATATCCGAAACTATGGGAGATAAAAATGAAGTATCTTCTTCTTTATTAGCTTCTTACTTTACGGTCTTATCTTTGGATGTCTCAGCATCTTTAGTAGAGTAATAAACAGAAGTAACCTGAGAGGATGTCGAAAATCCTTTCAATTTTAAATCGAAATTAATGGGTTGGGCTGTTTTGACAGAATCTTCTAGAAATTGTTTGAGATTTTAGTCTCTTCTTACTGGATTGTCAGAAATAGAACCAATAAAAGAAGATTTAGATCTAGCAAAAGAATTTCTTTTTATGCTAGGAGTACTAGTCTGATCAAAACTTAATTTAATAGTACTATCCAGGTATTGTTGGATGCAATCCAAAGTGCAATCATTAGAAAAAGTTTTAACCGGGGGAACTTCATGTTCTAAAGTCCATTCATTGGGAAGAGAAATATCTTTCCAATAAATCATCTTTGGAACTTGAATGTTCGCATCTGGGGTTGAACTTTGGATTAGAAGAGTTTTTCCTGCAGTTGGTTTCGAAATAGCTTTTTGATTTAAATTCGTTTTTAAAATACGATAATAAATCCGATAAACAAGAGCAAGAGGTTTGCTTCCTTCTAGCATGTCATAACCAGAAGTTAAAATATTCAAAGTTAAAGTTTGGACAATGTTATTGTCATCCAAAGCAAGAGTTAAATCAGGAAAACAATCAAAATGAACTGGTCCTCCAAACAAAGAAGATTGAATCATTCCAAGAATACTAGTTTAAAACTTCTTGAATCTAGCATCTCGTAAATACAGTAAAACAGAGGCCTTGATGCCTCTCTTTGTTAAATGTTTGACAGTAACTTGAACAGAACCAATATGCAAGTACTTGTTGCCTTTTACTAAAAAATCTTGAATTAAGTTTTTAGTAAAGATATAACATTTTTCTTGAGATTTTGATATAGCATATGTTTGTTCAACAGTTCTAACATTAAAAGCAGTTTTGAAAGTAGATTAAACCCAAGAGGTTTGGTAAATAGAATTTGAATAAATTTTTGGAATATTTCATTTGTTGAAATCACTTGAAACAGTTTCTTCAAAAGAATAATCTTCTTCATTAACAATGTCGGGAGGTATAGACAACCTAGAACTAATAGTTGAATTAGATCTAAACATTCTACTCATTTTGTCTTCAATCAAAACAGAACTTCACACTTCAATGCCTAGTTACTATCATTTCTGCTATTAGCCTTATACCAACCTGCCCTAACGCTCTCTCGGCAAATGGGTCTTACTATGGTTCTAGACTCCACAGGGATGGAGAAGTAAACAAGACAAAATAAGAATTCAGTATTTGGGAACTATATATATATATATATATATATAGTTCATGAGGTTAATGTATATAGTACTACGCCTACTTTACTTCCCTTATAGATACAGACAAAGTCAGGAATTTTCTTCACGTTAGCATGTTAAATGATCAACTTTAATTTTATAAATTAAATCAATCAACTTTGCTTTTAAGTCGTTTGAGTATATGCAGTCTATTTAGACTATACACACACTCACACACTCAAATAATTCTGAAATTCAACACCCAAAGTATATAATTAATTACATCTCAATTTTTTTTTTATCCATACAAATTTTCATTGATCTACCTATTCATTTACAAAATTTGATGCAAAACAGTCTAAGAATTTAAAAAATAGTTTAAAATGCAATATGACCACACAACAATTTTAGGAACCTATTAATTTAAAAATTGAAATTCCTAAATTAATTTAGGGTTCCAATCCAAAACTCATGCACATTGCACATGCACATGCACAATTTCAGAAATCACACCACATTCACAAATCACATGCAAAATCAAGATTCTCCACAACACAGTTCACAAATCCCATCCTCCATCTCCATTTAATTCCAACCTTCCTCCAATCTCTATAACTAAACAAAAATATAATAATAAAATACGTAAGTTAAGAGGTTTAGATTTGGGGCCTACTTTCGACGAAGATGATGCGACGGCCATGGTGACAGAGACGACCATAGAGAGTGACGAAGATTTTGCAGAGAGAGACTGAGAGAGAATTGAGAGTGAGAGTGTGACGTGAGAGTTTGAGAGAGACAAAGAACTGAGAAGGGGAACGAGCTAGGTGGGAGGGGAGTAGCGGGAGGGGGGTGGGTTAATTTATTTACCTAGATGAAACAGCGCCATTTTGTGATTATTGAAAAATCGACGCCGTTTCGTCTGGGGTGTTTTAAAAAAAAAAAAAACCCCTTAGACAAACTGCGTCATTTTGTCTATTGGGGATGGGGGGTTTATTTTTAATATTATATAAATATATATATATATATATATATATATATATATATGCGGGGTGCGGGGCGGGGGAAACCCGTAGCGAGACTGGAACCCCTCTCACCCTCGCCTCTGCTGGAGGCCTCAGATGCGGGTAGGGCCACCCGCCCCTTGCATATGCGGTACGGAACCCCGCCCCGCCTATGTCGGGGTGGGGTAGTGGGGTGCGGGACCCTGTTGCCCATCCCTAACCCTCATTGGCTTGACCAAAGTTTAAGGATAGCTAAAATTTAGATAATATGTGCCAAAAAAGCCCCACCCCACTACATTTAGGGGTGTAAAAAAAAATCGAAAAACCGGAAAACTAAACCGGACCGGCCTGATTCAATCAAACCGGTCCGGTTTTGGACTGGTTCGGAATCGGTTTACTTAATGGCAAAATTGGTCGGAACTGGTCCAGTTCCAGTTCTAACCTTTTTAGGCCAGGACCGAACCGGTTCTATATAATATATATTTTTTATATTATTTTTTTAATATTATATATAATATTATATATAATATTAATATGTAATATATATAATAATATAAATTAATTTAAAATAATTTGAAATTGTAAAACTTTAAATTGAAATTGATAAATCACATCAATATTTTTTTATCACTTAAAATCAGTTTAAAATTGAAAAAACAAATCCTAAATATCAAAAGAGTTGAATTTATATACCAAAGTTGTAAATAAGATCACTAAAATGTTATTTTTCAAAAAAGAGAGAAAATCACTCAAATATTATTACCAAATTTTTATGGCCTAATAAATTATGAATATATTCTTTTTGATACGTACATAATACATTAGTAAATTAGTAATACTAATATACATTAGTATATAATGTATATTGATTATAATTTACATTTTATCGCCTAATACTAATAGTCTAATACTATATTACTATTAGTAATATACTTTAAGTCTATATATAAATTAATATATAAATCACCATACTAAATAATTACATATAAAATAATGAAATAGTAATACTAATACTAATATACTATCACTATAGTTTATCAATAATATATTAAACTCACTATAACTAGTTTTAGTATGTATACTAATACTAATAGGCTAATATAGTTATACTAAATCATTATAACTAATATAAATATATAACTATACTAATAGCCTAAGATGAATACTTTTATTAAAACTGAAAAATCGGACCGAACTGGTAAAATCGGATGTACCGGTTTAGGGGGTAATCTGTGCGTAATCAGTTTTTGAAAATACAAAACCGGTATGTTACATATTGGTTTGGTCCTAAATTTTGTCCAAAATAACCGGACCAATTACACCCTTAACTACATTCATTCAACAAATATGGAAGACTACAGTAACTTCAACAAACATTAAAATAATAGTTTCTTAATCAAAGCAAACATGCGAGAAGACTATAGGGAACCACGTGGGAACCAAACCCCAGTTTCTTCTCTCCATTCTCCCCTTCATCCCGTAACTCTCTCTCTCACACTCCCACTCTCAATTTGTGAAACTGAGCCCCTCCACTCCCACAGCTAAGCCCCTCCACTCTCTCTCTCTCTCGCCCACACTGCTCTCGATTTTTAAGCATCCTGATCTTTCGATTCTATCTCTTGGTCTCTTGTCCGGTCGTCACTTCCAACTACCACTAGCTTCATTCCAACAATATTTTCCGGTTAGCTCACCATAAAATTGAAATCTCGATACCTATTGTAAATCGAGATAAATTGTTTCTTTGAACTTTTTTTCTTAGTTTCTTGATTTTAAATACTTCGGCTGTTACTAGTTGTTTTTTGGAAGTGGCTTGAAGAGGAGCTAAAAGTTTCGGATTTATGTGCAGTGGTTGGTAGGGCCGAAGGTGCCCTCCATTTTGAAAGTTAGGGTTTTTGATTTTGGGATTGATAGATGGACCAACATTGGCGGCTAGTAGTTGGACCATTTTTGGAAGTTTTACTGCATAGGTTATATTTTCGACATTTGTTTAATATTGGGTCTACTTTGAATTTTCTATCTTGCAAATATGAATTCTCTTTCGTTATATTGCTTGTAGTTGTCAATAAGGGTGTGCATCTGGATCCGGATATCCGAGAGGATTTGGATCTGGATCCGACTTTTTAAAAGCAGGCGGATATCCTCCCGAATAAACTGGATTGAAACCCGGACGAATATCTGGATTTTTTTTTTCAAAAAATTATTTTTTAGTTTTTACCACTTTTAAAACGCGTTTATTTAAAAAACAAAACTTTTTAATACTTTTTAAGAGGCTTTTTTTGTAGGCTTTTATATTTGTCATTTTTAAAGGAATTTTTTTATATAATGAATATTTTTATAGGCATTTTTTGAACTATTTTATTGCCTATTCAATTTTTTATAAAACAAAATAAATAATAATAGACATCACCATACACAATACACTGCAGACTTTATATTATTGTTTATTTCGTACTGCAAGTCATCAACTTTACAAGGAACAAATAGTGAAAAATTCAAAATTAGCAGAAAGAACTGTGAAAGACCATTTGAAGTCAAGCCCCCTTATCATCTTCATTGTAAGCTGCGGGAAACAAAAAATTGAAAATCAAGAAATTAGTAAAAAATTATATCCCAAATGGTATTCATATATTAGAGAAAAAATGATATGGAGTGTGTCAATAAGGAATGGAAGGTTAGAAAAATGGCTTTAGTCACAACATCCGGAGAGATTAATAGAAAGAAAAAATCAAAAACAAACTAGAGATTAGAGGAAAGAACAATCTAGAGAGATGACTAGCAAGAAAAAAAAAAGGAAAATAGACTAGAAATAAAACAAAAAACAAAAACAAAAACAAAAAAACCCCATACCCAGATCCAAATCAAAAGGAAGGGACAAGAAATAGAGAACTTTAGATTCTTGACATAC
The DNA here is from genome assembly GCF_004785595.1 of Juglans microcarpa x Juglans regia. Classification (NCBI taxonomy): domain Eukaryota; kingdom Viridiplantae; phylum Streptophyta; class Magnoliopsida; order Fagales; family Juglandaceae; genus Juglans; species Juglans microcarpa x Juglans regia. The sequence continues at coordinate 23,518,097 of NC_054604.1, forward strand.
AACATCCAGAGATGACTAGGAAGAAAAAAAATTGAAAATAAACTAGAAATCAGGAAAAATAAATAAATAGTAAAATATCCGAGACCCAGATCCAAACCAAAAGGAAGGGAAAACGAATAGAGATATTCATATTCTTGACATACAACATCTAGTGAGATGAATAGCAAGAAAATAAAAAATAAAAAATAGACTGGAGATTACAAAAATAAAAAAATAAAAAAACCAAACCAAACCCAAATCTAGATCTAGATCCAAATCAAAAAGAATGGAAAAAAAAATTTAATGAACACAATCGCAACATCTAGAGAGATTAATAACAAGTAAAAATGGAAAATAGAATAGTGATTAGGAAAAAGAAACAAAAACAAAATCAAACCAAACCCAGTTTCAAGATTAGAGAGAGAGAGAGAGAGCCATGCCAGCAATTTTTCTTTGTGATGAAAATGGACGACGGCAACTCATAATATAAGTTAGGATTTCTGGAAAGAGAGAGAGAGTTTGGGAAATTAAGAAATGAAGAACCTGACTTGTCAACTTGGGGAATTACAATTTACAAGACTTGGGAGTTGGGCCCTGACATCATTTTGTACAATTGAATTGGATAAGTTTGCCTTCATTGGAAATTGAAAATGCAATAGTTAATAGTAGAAAGATTTTAAAACCGGATACGTTATACGGATATCCGGTATCCGTAACTGCATCCGGGCGGTAATTGTCCGGGTTCATCCGATTTTTCAGGTTTTTAATCGGATTGAAAAAAAATTCGGTCCGGATGCACACCCTTAATTGTCGAGTTAACTTTATTATGGCCCCTTTGTTGGCTATTAGAAAAGCTGATTGGTGAGCATGATGATGGGACTTGGGTTTTTTCTCGTTTGGTTTTAAGAAATTTTTCAACTCATCTCATTTTATCTAATTATTATAATTTTTTTAAATTTTAATACAAAATAAAATAAACAATTTAACTTTTTCAAATCTCAAAATAAAAATAATACTAAAAAAATATATTTTAATTATATTTGATTCAATTTTTAACTTTTATCTCAACTCATTTTATCTATAAAAACAAACAAAGTTAATTGCATGGTGCACGGTTTCTTAACTTTTTGGACAAACTAGTATTAGAATTTTCTGATAACAAATTTTGTGCCATTCGGAACAAAATAGACTAAATAGTACGATGATCTATATTTAGTTGAATTAAAGAAGATATTAAGGTAAAAAATTATAAAGAATTCTGCCTTCCTCTGTACCTCAAGCCACGCACTCACAACCTTTGTTTAACGTTTTGTCAAGTCACGAACCCGATTCGACAGACCCAACAAAGAAATTCGAGCATTTTTGCTTTTGGCTCTTTACTTCTTCTCGTTTAATTTTTTCTTTTTTACCATGAACATCATTGCCCTCCAATAAGATGTTTAAACAGCTTGTTCTTTTTTTATTCGAACCGTACAAGGTGGCGAGTATTCATGGAAGATGAAGTTGGTCCTTGTTCTCCAGGCTATGCTCTCATGGGGGACCCAATGGGCGGTTCAAAAGACTCCCTGCACTGCTGCTGCAGCGGGTCAAGTCTCCGGCTTTAATAACTATAAGGGGCGCACACCCACGCCCAGAATCAACCATGCTGACCGCACTGGAAATGAGAGAGGATTTCAGCATTTCTTGACTCTTTTGGGTTTAAACTTCAATTAGAGAAGTTTTCTCGGAGCTGAGAGGATTTTCTTGGAGCTGAAAGATTAAAAGAAACTGAGAAAAATGCAGGGAGGAGGGGAGGCACTCAATTTGCTGGTTGCTCTAACAGTCATCTGCGCTTTCGCTTATGTCTACTCCGTCATCTATGTGCTGTCTCTCTATCCTTGTCTTTGAGTAAATCTGTTCGTCTTTTATTTGCTCTGATAATGAACTGACATGATTATGTGGCGATCGACTGTAGGTTCTAACCGAAACACTATTGATACTAGATTTCTGCGTGGTTCTAATGATGCTTCTGGTAGTTCTTGTTTGGCTCAGGAGGGATACTTTTCTTGACTTAAGCCGTGATATGTCTCGTAAGATTGTGAGTATCCTGAATTTTTCATTGTACTAAAAAGTTTATATAATTTATAACAACTATTTATGTGGTTTTTCGCAGTTTGGATAACTCCACGCTCTTAGAGCTCGGATCTGGTTCCTATTGAGACAAGGAAGGGGGCTCGAGGTCGTGGTACATCTAATGCTAAATTTAGTTCCAGTGCAGAAGATGAAGAGAGAAATAATTGCTCAATGAGAATGAGAGTAAAAGTATTTAAGAGAGTAAAAACCTTAAATATGGGGGGTAGTGGGTATTTATATGGGAGGGGGTATTTATATATGGCTGGCTGATCCTCATGGTGGGGTAGTGGGCGTGTTGTTCCATATGGGATCGAGTGTCCATGCCACTTACCTGCTGTGCCTCAGATCAGTTAGACCTGATTGTGGCTGTCTCTGACACTCCAGGAGGCACGTTGTGGGGTGCCGAGCCCCGAGATGCATTAAATGCGGCGTGGCTCTCCTTCCTGGCGTGACCTCCTTCGTCTCATTAATGCAGTGGGGTTTCGGTCAGGCATATCCCTTCTCTGCCCAGTTTGGCACCGAGATTCGAGATCAGGGGATGTCCCTGACTGTCGGCCAGTAAGGGCGTCAGAATGTCCTGTTCCTCACCCTCTTGTCAGTGGACCCTACCTGATGTCATGTCTCTTCTTGGGCTTCCTGTGCCGGCCCAGCCCAGCCCAATCCTTATCTTTCGGCCTAGGCTCGAACCTACTTCCTGGGCCCGACCTCGGGGATTATTCCCCTCATAGTTCCCTATGAAGAGCACGTGTGCGATGGGAATTGAAATATCCCTTCTTCTCTCGTCGTTAATGCGTGCGAATTCTTATGCTCCTGCTGTCTTCCCAGCTCCCCGACTGTCGGGTTTCAAAGGTCTTTTCTTCGTCCCAACCCACGTATTGGCCCCTTCTCGTCACGCGCCTTACATGACTCCTCCCTTGCGCCATTTGGACTCCCCGAGGCCACCTGCCCACATCATTCAATGCTGACGTCGCCTTGATTTCAACGGCCTTTATAACTCCCGATGGTTGGATTGGGTGGTTTGACTTCTCGATGACGCATCGGTTCAGGATGCTCAGAACGACCCCCCGACACCTCAGTTTCTATGTGTCGTGTCGACCACGCGCCCTCCTAGCGATGTCAGTCCGTTTCACTTCTCCAGGACTGTCACGTCCCTTTGTCTTCCGAGCCCTTGTCACTTCGCTGTCCGCCGAACCCCAACCGTCACCTACCTTCTCTATTTAAACCCTCCTTCCTCTGATTCCCCCATTTCTACCTCCAAGCTCCCGAAACTCTCTTGTTCTTTTTTCTTCAAGCCTTCCTTAAGTTTTTGAGATTTTATGTTCTTCCCCATTTCCTTCGTAACTCCTTTCATGGTTGTTTCCAATGAACACGAAGGCCGACTCCTTTCCTTCGCTAGGAGGAGCTGGGAGTCGTCCTTCACTGCCAACGATTTGCGAGCATGGCAGAGGTCCTACAACATCCCTTCTAAGGTGGTTATGGAGATTCTCAGCCGTCGTGTTCCTATCGTGGATGCAGAAAGGATGGCAACCTGTGTGGCCCTGTTCCCATTGATGTTTTCCAATGGTTTAAGGCTGTCGTTGCACCATTCGATCCGAGACATCCTGGATTTCTTAAAGTTGGCCCCCGTGCAACTCCACCCTAATGCCTGACGAATCATTGTGGCGTGTTGCATAGTTTTTCATCATGTGTTGAGTGAGGGCTCTGAAGACTATCCCAACTTGACAACTCAGGAACTTTTGTTAGTCTATAGGATCCTCCGGCTCGATCGGAGCCTGTGCAGTGTCTAGGCCTGAGCCGGCGAGAAGCGCTTCGTCACGCTGGAGAGGCGCTTTTCTTCTATCAAGGAATGACAACATCACTTTTTCTTTGTCTCAGGCTTGGGCTAGGAGTTTCCCAAGGGAGAGGAAGTTCACCAAGAATTTTCAGTTTGGGCCATTTAGGCCAACTTGCCGAAGATTCAGGCTCTCTCAATCAAATTATCTGAGAGAGAAGAGTTCTGGGTGGCTACTATTTTATCTTGAATGGTAGCCCACACCAATGCTTCCGAGACGGACATGCTGCTTTTAGATGTGAATATTAGGCGTCACCTGCTTCTCCCCGACCAATCCTTCGTGCTTGGTCGGGAGTTTTTGGTTGTTCCCCCATTTTCTCCCACTCGGAAGCGCCAGTCTTCTCCTTTTGCAAGGGATGATCGGGACAAGCGGCATTGTGCCGAAGATAGTGATGCTAGGGTTGTTCTTGGGTCGGGAGCTCGAGGCCCTCGTTCTCACCACAGCTCTTCTGGCACTGTTCCACCTTCTTCCTCTCTTGGGGCCCCTGCGAGTTCATCATGACGGCCTCCACCAGGTCTCCATTTAGCTAGTTCAACACTGCTCCTCATTCGGTTTCGTCTGGGCCTCCTCGTGGAGCTTCATGTGGCCTGCTTCGCCCGATTCGACTGGGGGCTGCCCAGGGTACCTTCGGCAACACCTCTTCTCCATCTATTGTGAGCTCCTCCCAGCAGGATCTGCATAGCTCTTCTCGTCAGGTCCCAGCCTCCAGCACTTCTCGCTCTTCACCCCTACAACTTGTGGTTCCACAGCCAGTTGCCACCTTTGAAGCTAGAGAGGATGAGAAGGACAGACTTGCTCTCAACGTTGTGTTCCTTAATGCCTTCTTCAACCCTACCCCCCGCGACACCAGTCCACCAGTTGAGCCCTTGCCGTCCTTTGAGGCGGCCCTTGTCGCAGAGGAATCCTCCCTTGTCATGCCCCCGGTCAGGGTGATGGATTCCCCCACTTCCCTAGTGCTTTCTACCCCAGCTCATCCCGGGGAGCCTGAGTCAGCTCCCCCAAGTCCAAGATCCCATTGACGACAAGGCTTCCAATCCCTTATCCACGCTGGGGCCTCTCCCCGAGATGAACGTTGAATCCTTCTTGGTCCCGAACAACCAGATACCACAGCCTGCTTCTCTTGCTCTAGCGTCCCCCAAGTTGATGTAGGCGCTTCTGCAATGGAGGAAACGCCTATGATGGTGGATTGTCTTTTTCCTCAACCTCCCCATTCGCGACGATGCTCTAACCCTGGATGATGAGATGGGACGTCCTCCCAGAGATCAAGTTCCCAACAGGGGAAACCTTCTTCTTCTTATGGGGCCCCAGACATGGAAGGGTCATCCCCTGCTAGTGAGGCTCAACCAAGTCAGGGCTCGTCTTCTTTGGAGGTCATCCCCTGGGAGCTTTCTGCTCTCCCGCTTCTATCTAGCATTGGGCTGTCCTCTCGTCCAGTTGACGGGAGTGCCCACGAGATTGGTACGAGTTTCGAGAAGGCCCGAGCCAAAGTGGTCGAGCCCGAGGCTCAGAAGCTCAGGCTTTACATTGCTCAGGGTTCAATGATTCCCTTGTCTTAACTTTTTTCTTTTTATCATTTTCCTCTAACCCATTTCGTTCTAGGCTGCTAATCGGCTGGCATATATGATCGTGGGTGAACGGGAAGCCCTCAAAGAGTAGAATCGGATGCTTCCCTCCCTGGAAATTCTTGCCCGTATGGAGGTTTGCAAGGCGAACAAGCGGGTAGACGAGCTGTGGTTGGAGCATGACGGCCTAGTCAAAGAGCTCGATGCGTTAGCGTAGTCCAATCAATTCATGCGCTCAGACAACAAGGAGCTTCACAAGGAGAAGAATGAGCTTCGTAAGGAGAAGGACCTAGAGATTTCACAGCTTAAGGGGGAGCTCAAATGCCTGGGAGCAGAGAAGCAGCAGGCCGGAGTGGAGATTTTGTGGTTGGAGGACAAGCGGCAGTCGGCTCGGAGGAGACTTTGGAGATCCAATAGGGCGAGGGCCTAGGGTGCCGCGCGATTTGTTCACAACTTTATGATTGCTGCGCAGTGATGCCATAACCAAATTCACTCCTTAGAAGACAATCTGATTCGGACATCGGACGCCTTCTCCGCTCAGAACCTTACTATCTCGAGCTTGTAGGCTGCTGAGGAGGCTCTGGGGTCCTAGCTTCAACATGCATCGGCACTTCAAGACTAGGCCTGGGGATACAGATACAAGGAAGGCCTCAAGTGCCTAAGGGATTATCTGATGGAGAACCCCTTGGCTGACCTCAATACTCTCCAGCTTTCTTCTCTTGGGCCTGATTGTCACTGGCTTGTCAAGACTTTGGAAGAAAGTAGATGCCATTGGCTTTCTGAGATGCTCCTCCTCCGTCATGATTTTCTTACTTCATTTTGTTTTGCATCTTTCATGCCCAATCGGGCATATTGATGTAATCGAACTATATATATATAGTTATATAAATACTTCATGTCTTTTAGCGTGATCGTGTCTTGTTTATTTACCTTCTTTTCTTACTCTCACGTTCGTTGCTCTTAACTTATCCTTTATGAGAGGGTTGGCGAGTCATGGGGCTTGAGCTCGACTGGCTGCTGTTAAGGAAGAGCTCGGTAGGCTATGGTCCCTAGCCAATGTGTATTGGCGAGTCAAGGTGCTCGGCTTCTTGGCCCATGCGTATTGGCACGAACGTCAACAAGTCAAGGGATTTGTGTTCCGATAGGCTATTAATGGGTCATACCTTGGGAGGCTCTGACCTTTAGCCAATGCATCACAGCTAGTCCAGAGACTAGGCTTGTAGCACGAAGGTCGGCAAGTCAAGGGACTTATGTTCCGACTGGTTGTTGGTGGGGCAGAGCTCGGAAGGCTTGGCTCTTAGCAAGTGCATAGTGGCCAGTCCAGAGATTGGGCTTGTAGCACGAAGGTCGATAAGTCAATTTACTTGTGTCCGACTAGCTGTTGGTGGGGTAGAGCTCAGAAGGCTCCGGCCCTTAGCCACTGCATTGGGGCTAGTCCAGAGACTAGACTTGTAGCATGAAGTTCGGCAAGTCAAGGGACTTATGTCCGACTGGCTAGTGGTGGGGCAGAGCTCTGATGGCTCTGGCCCTTAGCCACTGCATCGCATCCAGTCCAGAGATTGTTGATGTCGTGTTTAGCGACTTGGACAACTCCACATTGTTGGGGCTCAGATCTAGTTCCTGCTGAGACGAGGAAAGGGGGGCTCGGGGTCGTGGTACCTCCGATGCTAAAGTTAGATCCAGTGTAGGAGATGAAGAGAGAAATAATTGCTTAAGGAGAATGAGAGTAGAAGTATTCAAGAGGGTAAGTAAAAACCTTCTCTCTGGTCGTGGGAGGGGGGTATTTATACCTGGCTAGCTGACTCTCATGGTGGGGTAGAGGGCGGGTTGTTCCGTATGGGGTCAGGTGTCCCCGCCACTTACTTGTGCTTCAGACTAGTTAGACCTAATTGCGGCTGTCTCTGACACTCCAAGAGGCACATCGTGGCATGCCGAGCCTCGGGATGCATTAAATGCTGCATGGCTCCCCTTCCTGGCGTGGCCTCCTTCATCTTATTAATACGATGTGGCTTCGGTCAGGCACACTCCCCTCTCTGCCCATCTGGCGCTAGGCTTCGGGGTCAGGAGATGTCCCTAACTGTTGGCTAGTAAGGGCGTCAAACTGTCATGTTCCTCATCTCTTGTCAGTGTACCCTGCCTGATGTCGTGTCTCTTCTTGGGCTTCCTAGGCCGGCTCGGCCCATCGCAGGCCTTATCCTTGAGCTCGAGCCTGGCCCTGGGGATTATTCCCCTCACAAGAACAATTATCCTTTTCATATTTAATTTTATTATTTGATTTACACTGGCAAATTGATATATTTTTAAGTAGCTTTTTGAACCAACCACTTCAATAAAAAATTACATAAACTAAAACAAGTCAATTAGTGTATTGAAGATGATAAAATATTTCAATTCAATATTAGGCCTGTTGGGTCGGGTTTTTTCCCGGCCTGGTTTGGAACCAGGATAACCGGGTTCCAATTACGGATTCCGGTCCAGAATAAATCCTGGCCGATACTCGCATAGAAAAATCCGCATACCATATTTTAACCCCGGAACCCAGGTTTACAACCCATTACACAATTTTTTTTTTTTTTTTTCCGGTTTGAAAGTTTTGATTTTTTTTTATCCTTTCTAGCAACTAAATGGATAGAAAATCAAAAGAAACATGCATATTATGTCTAATGAATCATCCATTTTATGATTTTATTTTACTCTCTTGCCCACGTGGCTTTTTATTGATGCTCAAGGAACATGTAGGTTTTGATTTAAGAAATTAAGTAAATAGAGTTTGAATGCCGCATCAACATATTTTTCATGAAAAAATACTCATAACATGTAGGCCTTGATTTTAAAAAATAAATCGGGTGCAACCCAGAACTCGGGTTCTAGGCTTTTAAAAATCAGTTTCAATCTAGGTTCTGGATCGATTTTGGAACTCGGGTTCCCATGCCGGAACCTGGATGAATAGTACCATTCATAATCAAATGTCACTTATGGAATCCAATTTTAAATTTTATATCTCTATTCATTTAGTAAAAACTTTAAACAAATTATTTTACTGATCATCCATTTTTGTTTTCAAAACATATCTTATCTAATTATTACAACTTTCTCAAATTTTCACACAAAATAAAATAAACAATTCAACTTTTTCAAATCCCAAAATAATAATAATATTAAAAAAATATATTCTAATAATATTTTATTTTATTTTTAACTTTTATCTCAACTCATCTCATAGGGATGTAAATAATTTCGTTTCGACCGGCAAAACCAACTGGACAGAAAGTACCAAAATTTTCAATCCGGACCGAACCAGACTGTATCCCTATATATATATATTAAAATATTTTTAATAATTTAATATATTATCTTAATAAGTTAATCATGTGATAATTTATGTTATTATATGTAAATAGTTAATACATTCATGTATACTCTATTATTTAACATAATTAAAGTCATTAAGTAATTTTTTTTAAATACATAAGTTGTAAGCAAGCATGAATAATCTATATACAATGAAATTGTTTGATATTCATTAACCATATATTAAATGTATGACATTATTAATAATTATGCATACTAAATAGTAAAATTTAAGTTAGTAAATAGTAACTATCAGCATCATAAATGTAATTATAGTAAAATAATTTTTTTGATGAGTTAGTTAAATAATCCACATTAATAATTCACTTAATTTTAATTTTAGTAATTTAAATAAATTTTTTATTAGTTTATTTACAAAACAAAATAAAAAAAAAAATGGTCAGACCAACCGGACAGAACCGATAACTATCGATCCAGTCCGATCCCTATGGGTGTTCGGTTTGGTTTGGTCTAAAAAAATGATGACGGTCCATCACCGGATCAGACCGGACCGATTTACATCATTAATTCTCATATCATCTCATTTTATTTACGAAAACAAATTAGGCCTAAAAGTCGTGTGTTTATCATGTTTCTTTTGTGCAAACTCTATTGTTGATTACATGTTGAGGGAGAAGTTTATTCATTTTTAATTAGTAAACGATTATATTGATAAGGCATATCCCAAGTACACAAGAATGTATACAAAAGGTCACACCTATTTAGAGAGAAGTAATAGAAACAAGAAAATCACGACGATTGAGGTCACAACTATCTACAGCTGTGGCCCAAGGAAAAATAGTGCTAACAAAAAAAAATCTAAGTTCTTCTAGTGAGCATTCATTGTCTTCAAATGTCCAGTCAATTTGCTCTTTCCATAGGCACCATATGATACAAATCGGGACCATTTTCCACACCACTGAAATTTGTTGGAGACCTCGTAGATTTATCTAGCTGGCCATGAGCTCTGTCACTATGGCAGGCATAACCGAGCTAACTCCATTCTATTAAACACTTTATTCCATAACGTTCCAGTCACCTCACAATGCAACATTAAATGATCTACAGTTTTACCATTTTTCCTATACATATAGTACTAATCTAGTATGATCACCTTATGTCTCCATATATTATCTGTCTTAAAGATCTAACCTAATGTTGTTGTCCATACAAAACTGTCACTTTGGGAGGCTTCTTATTTCTTCATGGGAATTGCGTATCTTGTAGTTGTTTTAGCAACTTATAAAAGGAACGGATCGAGAATGTACCTTTACCGATGGGTATCCACCACATCTTATTTGCTCCTTCGGTTCTTGGCATCATGGTGTATAGAAGACCAAAGAACTCCTCAATGCTGCCAACTTCCCAATCTTGGGCGACTCTAGTGAAGTTCACGTTCCATTGGACTAGGCCCCCAGCTAACTCCATGCAATTAGCCACTGAGGCATCTTTCTCATTTGCAATCCTAAAAACTGATGGGAATGAATCCATTAGGTCTTGATCTCTATACCATAGGTCAGTCTAGAATTTTATTCTAGATCCATCGCCCAACACCAGTCTAGTATGCTGATTAAAGATCCCCAAGCCTCTTCAAATGTGTTTCCAAACTCTCACTCCATAAACTCCGTGAACCTCCCTAGTGCACCCCCCCCCCCCCCCCCGCCTCTATATTTGTAATCAATTACTGACTTTCATAGGGCTTCCAATTCTGTACTATATCTCTATAACCACTTTCCAAGTAAGACTCGATTGAAAATCCTCATATTTTTAATATCCAACCCACCCGAAGAGATTGTAAAACATACCTTATCCCACTTGACTAGATGATACTTGAATTCTTCTCATATTCCATTACAAAGAAAATCATCATACAACTTCTCAATACGGTTCGCCACACTTGCTAGAATTGGAAATAAAGATTAAAAAATACGTTCGTAGATTAGAAAGAGTACTTTTGATAAGGGTGATCCTACCACCTTTTAAGATACATAATCTCTTCGAACCTGTCAATCTGCATTCAACCATCTCCACTATTGTATCTCAAATCGATATAGATCTTACAGCTACCCCCAAAAGAAGACCAAGGTAATTTATGGGAAGAGCGGAAACATTACAGCCAAGGATACTAGCCAGCTGCTGGATGTTACAAACATTGCCCACTAGCATTAATTCTGATTTATCAAAGTTCACTTTTAACCCAGATGCCGCTTCAAAACAAAGGAATAATGCCTCAATGTTCAAATTTGGTTTTGTTTTGCCTCACAAAAAAAAGTATATCATTTGCAAATGATAAATGAGATAGGTTAATGGTGCTCCTATTAGGATTATCCATAGAGAATCCCTCGATAAAGCCACTGCTCGCTATGGCTAGAATCATTTTACTAAGTACCTCCATGACAAGAACAAATGAGAGTGGAGACAAATTGATCTCCTTGTCTTAGGCCTTGAGAGTTGTTAAAGAAACCATTTGGGCAGCCATTCACCAATACTGAAAATCTCTCTATTGAAAGACACCATCTAATCCAAGAGCACCATTTCTCCCCAAAACCGCACCTCCCAAGCACATAGAGTAAGAACTCCCAATTAACATGATCATACGTCTTCTCATATATAACTTGCATAGGATTCCCAGCAGGCCAAGTTTTGGCCTACTGTCTAGGCATTTATTAGCAATGAGGACTGAATCCAGAATTGGCCTATCTTTAACAAAAGCATTTTAGGGTTTTGTAATGATCCTCCCCAAAACTTCTCCTAAGCAATTGGCAAGCACCTTAGAAATAATCTTATATATTCCATTCACAAGGCTAATGGGTCGGTATTCCTTCACCTTCGAGGCCCTAATCTTTTTAGGAATGAGTGCTATAAATGTGACATTGATGCTTTTCTCAAATTTCTGGACTGAAAATAATTCTTGGAACAATTTTATTAAATCCGCCCTCACCACATCCCAACAAGTTTGAAAAAATCTCATGGAAAAGTTATCAGGGCCAGGTGCTTTATCTTTGACCATTCGCCTTACCACGTTGTGGACCTCTAACTCCTTAAAGGGCCACTCCAGCCATGAAGCCTATTGCGGATCAATGGACTCAAAGGCTAGTCCATCAGTTTTGGCCACCATCCCACCTGTTCAAAATAAGTGTTTAAGAAATCCCACAACATGCTCCCTAATCACAAAAGCCTTCATATAGTCCACTATGTCTACTTTCAGCATCTCAATGGTTTTAGTCCTCTTATAGGAGTTGGCCACTCTATGAAAGAACTTTGTGCTGCGGTCTCCTTCTTTCAACCATAAAGCTCTTGATTTTTTACGCCAAGAGATCTCCTCCAATAACACAACCATTTCTAATTCTGTCTTTAACTTAGCCTTCTGAAATGCTTCCTCCATAGAAAGAGCCCTCCCCTCCTAAGTCCTCTCTACCTCCTGAAAATCCTCTAGCATGGACTTTTTACGGTCTCCTACATCACCAAAAGATTGAGTATTCCATAGCTTTAAACCATTTTTTAGAGCTTTCAATTTACCTGCAAAAATGAAGCTAGGGGTGCCATTAATTTGATAAGAATCCCACCATTGCCTAACTGTTTCCACAAAACCTTTAGTTTTCTACCACATTTTTCGAACTTAAAATACCAATGCCCTCACTGAATATCTCTACAATCTAGTAATAATGGGAAATGATCCGAGTATAGACGAGGCATCCTCTTTTGACAAAATTTCAGATAATAAGTTTTCCACTTTGATGATACTAAAAATTTGTCCAATCTAGACCATGTATGATTATTGGACCACGTATAAGCACCACCCATGAGAGAAATATCCATCAAGCCCAAGTAAAAAATAAACTCCAAAAAATCTGTCATTGCTAGTCGTAATTTGTTGTCGCCAAAGCATTCACTAGGAAACCTTGTAACATTAAAATCACCACCTATGCATCATGGTAGATTCCATTAGCTATGAATTCCAGCAAATTCTTCCCATAACATTCTTCTACTACTATCCATATTCAGCCCGTAAATACCAGCAAAAGCCTATAAATAATTATCATCAACATTCCTAAAGGAACATGCCACAATATACTCCCCAATAAATTCATCCATTTTCTTCACCACCCTCTGTACTACATCTCCAAAACATCTCCTGAGGCCTCGTTAGAAGCAAGATAAAATCCACATAAGTACAGCTCCATAAACTCTTAACAACTCTGCTGGGGATAAATTTTAGCTTGGTTTCCTGTAAGCACACTATGTTCGTGTTTCACTCACGAAGCATGTTTTTCACCCGAAGGAGTTAATTTGCCTCATTGAGCCCTCAAATATTCCAAGATACAATCTTCCCCCCCCCCCCCCCCCCCCCACCCTTTAGGTCTTTCTCTACTTGAACTTGAACTACCCTCATAGTTTAGAGACCATGTTAGCCTCTTTAGCTCCCGTTATTTTTTAGAATCTGACTTATTCAACTAGTCGTGTCCAACTTCAATGGATAATAGTAAAGCCATGAATTGTTCCTCAAAACCCTCATAATCGATTCCAACACACTGTTGGATCTCCTTTACTTTATGCAGCACCCAATCAGAGACACTAGCCTAGTCTGCAGTAGGTATTTTTGAGGTATCAGATCCCCCCATGTCCATCTCATCTCTAAATGTCCACCGTGTCTTCATCGATACATCAAGATCTTCCACAGGAAAGTAGACCTTCCATCCCCCTCAGAGGGTTCATTTGCAACAACTAGCATTCGAGAAAACCCCAAATCTCCCCCTGTCACTTTCTATCTCTGAAAATAGAACTCAGGCTACTTCTAGAGGTTGTAGAACAATCGCCGGCACTATTACCGATGGAATCTCGATAAGAGACAAAGCCCCTCTGTCCGTTGGCGTTTTCTACCCAAGATTGGCCTGAGAATCGACACTCAGCTCCGCTACAACGACATTATCTTTGGCAACTTTTGTGTCTTCTAGCAACGTTATCAATATCGTCTCCACCAACTGGCTCATCGTCGACAACTTCTCGACTGGGATCGAGGTCTCCTACGACGTCTCCCCTACTACCTCCCGCCAATGGATGGGCCAGCATCACCTCCCACTCTAGGTCTCCACATGGGCTAACTAAAGTTTGCCTTTGCCCTTGAAGAGCCCTGCAGGCTTTGGCCCATTGCCCTTTATAGTCAATAGTCCCACACTGGCCTCTACTTCACCCCTGGCCAATTGCCCCACGAGCTCTGTTCTCCCACCTGGTCCAGGCCCACACCCCTACCAATTGCCCCTCTCATGGTTCTACCCCAGGCCCAAGCCCACCTCAGTTGCTTCCTCAACGCACTGTATTAGTAAACAGACTTGCTCCTGTAGTGCCATCAATTGGTCTTGCATTTTGTGTAAAGTACTATGCACGCCATTCTTTGACAAGCTGACAAAGGACCTGCCACCACCTCCTTCCCTCTATATACGTACTGTGCTAGCAAGCCGAGGCGTCACATTTGTTTTCTGGCCATCACTACTAGTTGTCCTTCTGCTTGTCTCTCCACCTTTGTTCTGTTCCCTAGGCTGCACCGGGCACCTTCAACTGCACCAGTGCCTCCCTCTATGATCGAGACTGCATACTAGACCTCACCTTCAGTAGCCTCTGCGAGCAAGCTCCTTCCCTGTAAATAGAACTTTTTTCTTCCAAGGAGATCTCTCCTAGCGCAGCAGCCATTTTTCTCCAACCCCTCCCCTCCATATCCTTAGGGATGAAGATGAAGTTATGTCTTCCACCTTCACCATATTGCACTAGCGCCATAAATCTTCCTCGAGCATTTGAGCACCTTTATGCTATAAAGCTTATGTCACCCTCCCTTGTCATCGCATACAGCTCCTTTATCCCACTCCTTAGGATTTCCTCCAAGGTTTTGATAAACTATTGCACCAACTTTCCCAATTTTTAGCTCCTTCATTACCTTCAAGCTCCTCTTATAATGAGCACCGAGCCTCCCTCCTTCATCAAAACGAAGGCTTTTGATTCAATGACTAATCTTATCTGACCCCCCATGTTCAACAAATAATATCGTACACATTCTAATCAGCCTCAGAACTCGTCGTTAGACCCCACACTCCTCATCGGAATGATGAATGTACGAAGAGAAAATATTTGAGTGTATGGAGAGAAAATATGTGAAGCCAGTACGGAGTAGATAATGTTTTTCAAATAATTACTAGCACCACCAATGATTTTTACTCGATTGCCTAATCGCCACTGGGTGATATGGATGATTAGAATTTAACTTTTTTTTTTTTATGTTATGCCTTAGAACAACCCCATATCAACTAGGAGAGCAAGTCTTAGATCATAAGATGTGAATGGCCTATATGGGCATCTATTTTAAGTAAAGACTAGGGCATACATTTCAAGTTAATAATACTCAGCACTCTATGCATCCATTTGTGTATATTACAATTCTATATCCATTATTGCAGCAAATAAAAGTATTGTTTTTAATTTTGTAGTTATATAATTATCACAGGTTAAGAATTTGGGAAATATCATTCGACTGTTGGACCCAAGGGCATACTGCTCTCGTTGCCATTGTCGTAGTACCATAAGGGAAGAAACTAGTGGTTTCATGATTCAAAGACTGAAACATGATGTAGTGAAACAAATCCATGACAGAGTTTATCATGTCAATGTAGAGAACATAGGAGATGTCGTATATATTGTTGCACCTCGGAATAATTCAATAAGTAGAGAATCCTACGATTTGGCAGTAGCATACTCTAATGAATTTGTGTTGAAGAATCTTTATTATTTCTATCCGAACTGCAACTATAACGTCCCATACCCGGGTGGGTTGGAGAATTACTACCTGTTACTTATAAACATGTCTCCCAACACATCTAAAAAAAAAAATCTCCAAAAAACTTCATAAGCAAAATCCATCTCATATCTTCTAAATAATCACATTAAAAACTTCGCAAAAGTCATTACTGCAATAATAATAAACCAAGGGATCCACAATCTCTCGGTAGTCATAACATACCAAACTGATAATTTCACAAGTCCTCCTAAATCCAAAAACAAAATTAAATCTGAAAGACATCAAATCTAAAAGACATCAGAATTCTTTCTTTAAACATCCTCTCCTCAGCTTAATCATGCTCACCATTCTAATCCAGGTCCTTAGTTGGACTCTCCATATCATCTGAAAATATTATGATGATAAGGGGTTGAGTCATCAACAACTCAGTAAGCAAATGACATATGCTAGCGTGCAAACATAAGCATTTACAAAGTACAGCATGCAGAACAAAATATTTTCCATAGTTATCGTGCAGAACAAAACATGTTTTCAAAAGTAACAGAGCGATGGTTTTAAGACAAGTAAAACCCATAGTACTTTGGCATAACATAAGCTGAGTATCATCATCACATCAAAACGGAGCATCTCACAGAGTAGAGACCATGTTTCACCCCCGTGGTAGGGTTGTGCTAACCCCGGTGGCCAAACCAGGCAGAGACAGAGGTAAAATATTTCCTTTATTCTTCTTGGAGCCCCGAGGGTGTACACAGGAAAGACCACAATAAAACTACTTTGTTTCTAAAGTGGGTGCACTTAGAGACAGAGAAGTTGGTACCAACCCAAACAGAGCAGAGCATAACATAGCAGAGCAGAGCAGAGCAAAGCAAAGATAGAGTCAGATACAAAATCAGTACACCATGCTAAAGGTTTTCAGATGTTATATCAAAATAAAACAGAGTACCAAAACATAATCAGATCATTTTCACATATTGAAAACCAAAGTCAGAACATCTTTCTAAATCAATGCACAATTTTTCATATTCTCAATATTGCTATTTTTCAGATTTCAGAGACCACATGACAGAATTTAGCTCATGTCTACACAATGCATATCAGAAAATATTTTTCCTTTTCCACACAGATTTTATGAGTAATGCAAATAAGCGACCGAGGTCGGTTTTGTTTTCCCAAGTTCTCATTTCATCACAAAATATGCAAAGTTTTCAGAAAGTCAACATCAGTCTTAATAACTCGTATAAAACCTAGCATAGGAACCCCGCTTACCTGACTCCTGCAGCGTATTATCTATGCATTGAATTCGATCTCTAATAATCTCGTCACCTATTGATAGAAAACAAAATATACACTAAGTGTTAAAAGGCCATTGACACAACTTCGATCCAAAATAATTAAAACTCATAATTCCAACCCTCATTTCAGCAAAATAACCCAACTCAAACAGCCAAATAATAAACTGAACAACTCACACTTCAATCCAAAATACCGTATTTCAATTTCAATAATGACCAATACATCCACCAAACCAAAGTCAAACACACTTCGTCACACGCAGGAATAACAGCCCTGCAATAGTCGGGTGCCACCTTAGAAATCACACCATAATCAGGCTAGACTCGCATGGGATAGAATTGCAAAACACTTCAATTGCAAAACACTTTCAGTCTTCGACTTTAGCTTAGCCCATGTGCGTCCAGAACCAAAGCCGAGCAAACCACCATCACCAGCATCCGCCGCCAGCATCCACTGCCACCAGTCCACCACCTTAAGGCCGTCGTTGTTTTCTTTGACTGATTTTGCAAACATCGATTACTCCAAATTACATGCCGATTTCAATTTGTAATTTCTTAGCCCACTACACAAGCGCAGTCCACTGCCATTGGTCCGTCTATTACCCACCATAAATCGTCACCAACTAACGGTTGTTCATGGCTGACTCCAGTGACCTTGGTGTTGCTCAGGTATTTCTCCTCTTTTATATTATATGCAAAGACACTATTGGTGCTTGACAAAATGTTTGAAAGAGTTCACTTCTATTAGTTTGTCTAGCTTGGCTTTCAGTTTAAAGATGCACATATGCCTGGTCGAAAGATTGATGATTTGTTTGAAGATTTAAAAAAAAAAAAAAAAAAAAAAAAAAAACCACCTTGACGAGGGCATGCACTACAGACATGCTCTTCTTTATTTTTGTCGAATTTGCTGCATAAAGTTTGAGACAGAACATCATGTTGTCATTTGTTTTTGAGACAAGCTCTTCCTTAACCTTCTAGTTCTAGTCATTAACTTCTGCATAAGATTTCAGGCATGAATCATCTCAGTGGCAAGAGAATCTAAAAAGGAATAATCCGAGTCTTATCCATTTATTACTACTACCCTTCTTCAGATGGGTTGATTCGCTGTCCCAAAAACATGATGACATAACTTAGTTTTTTATCACTTGTACAGTTAATGCCAAGCATTGTCACTTGTATTGAAACACCTTCGCTTTATTTTTAGATGGAACTTATGCATTTCCTATTGTAAAAATTTTGTCTAATCTTGGATTTCTCAATTATGATAATAAAATTTTAAAGTCGAATCTGCCCATATGTGTAATACCCATTGAATTTCAATTTGAGTTGTATCATTTGGGAGTTTTCTTTGTCCAAGTGTTTAATACATAATAAAATAATTGACTTGTGTATTATATATTTTGGTAATCTTCCATAACTAATGGATTTATGATCATATAGTTTTGTATGGAAGGAACCAATTTATAATATTGATAGTGAAGAACTTGAGGCTGAAAGTGAAGATATTTAATGTGATATGAATGTTGAAGATAGTGTCAATGTCAAAGATGGAGTGAATGCGATTCTCTGTTCAAGTAATGTTCCGTTAAAGCCATTCATTGGTATGGTATTTGAGGAGATCGAAGACGCCTAAGCATTTTACAAGGCATATGCAAGGCGACAAGGATTCGCAATCCGGACGAATCATACTTGATTGTCAAAAGATGATAAAACTCTTTGTGCAATAGATTATGTTTGCACACGAGGAGGATTTCGGCAATTAAGTCGGAAAGACACAGATCGAATAATCCCTGAACCCGCTGAGACAAAAATTGGATGTAAGACAATAATGAGAATAAAGAAAGATGGTGAAAAGTGGATAGTCAACAAGTTTGTGGTTGGATATAATCATATTCTACTTACACCGAGAATTACTAGTTTCCTTTGTGGACATAGGGGAGTTACTAAAGTTCAAAAAAAACTTATTATGACTTTGAATGAGTCCGGTGTACTGACAAGGAAGATAATGTCGGTGTTGAGTAAAGATTTAGGTGATGAATTTAATGTCGATTGTATTGACAAGGATGTAAAAAATTACTTGGGAAGCAAAAAGAAAAAAATATTTGAAGAAGGGGATGCACAAAGGTTATATTCATATTTTCTTGATCGACAACTCAAAGAACCTAGATTTGTGTTCTCCATGCAAGTTGACAATGCTGGGTGTATGAGAAATTGTTTTTGGGCTGATGCGAGTTTAAGAGCTACATACCAATATTTTGGGGATGTTGTTACATTTTATGCCACTTACCTAACCAATATTTATAAAATGAAATTTTTGCCATTTTCTGGAGTTAATCATTATCATTAGACCATAATGTTTAGTTGTGTTTTGTTAGTTAATGAAATGACGGAATCATATATATGGTTATTGAGAACATGGCAAGAGGCAAGACTTGGGCATGCCCCTCTAACGATAATTACAAATGATGACAAGGTTTTGACTAAGGCAATTATAGAGGTACTCCTGAATACAACTCATAGGTTGTACTTGTGGCACATTTTACAAAAGTTTCTCGAACACTTGGCCCATGTATGTAACAAATTTTCAGACTTTTAAAAATATTTTGGTCATTGCATACATGAGACAATTATTACTGATTAGTTCGAGCAAGAATGAGTTTGATTGTGGTGAAGTATGACCTAGGAGAAAATACTTGGCTGCAAAATCTTTACAACCGACGGAATAAGTGGGTATCGGCCTACTTGCGTTCGACATTCTGTGCCGATATATCAACAACTCAGAGGAGTAAAAGCATGAATAAATTTTCAAAGATTATGTTTGCTCAAGCATTATGGTTAGTGAGTGCATCAGTATGAGAAAGCTATAGATGCACGTTACTTTAAAGAGAAAGAGAATAATGTGCGGACAAAATCTATGCGGGCGATAATGAAGCACCTTTTAAAATTGAAGAGGAGGCGGCAAGTGTTTATACAAGAAAGTCTTTTATTATATTCCAAGATGAGTTGTTCAATAGTCTACAGTACCAAGCAAAAAAATTGTATGTGAGTGGGGAGGCTAAGACATATGAAGTGACAACTCATGGTAAAGAAACACCTATTTAACATGTGAAATTGGAGGGCGATAAAGGGCATGCTATATGTACATGCCATATGTGGGAGTTTATGGGGATTCTTTGTAGGCACATCTTGTGTGTTTTTGGTAAGAAAGTGAAGTTAAATATATTGCCACATCATTATGTTCTAGACAGATAGACTATTAATGCTAAAAGTCGACCCATTCCCGACATACCATGTTCTGATGACCAAGTACGGCAAGGACAAGATGAACCTACAATGAGAAAAAGCAAATCAATGATACAACTTTATGATATTATCGAACTTGCATCACAGTTAGCTGAAAAACACAATCACTTCACACTTGCTTTGGAGAAGGTTCACAAAGAGTTACTTGCAATGGAAGATCATGTAGAATGTTCACAAACGATGCCCACCAATTATGATCAAATATTTAGAAGTTAAGTTATATCGAACTTTTCACAAACGGTGCAGAATTCTCCACGGGTGCCCATAAAAGGGCACTTAAAGTCTTTGAGAGCGAAGAACCCAAAAGAAACACAAACAACAAAGAAAAGACGTTGTAGCATTTGAAAAAATGAGGAACATGCAAAAAATAATTGTCCTTCAATGAGGTATAGTGCATTTGTAGTTTCTTGTATTTTATTGGTTTTTAATTAAAGAAGTTAATAAAGTTGGTTGTTATTTTTGTAAGGATTTTGGGCCAACAACCGACAACATATCGTAACATTTGGATTTATAGTGCAGATTTAAATATATATTGTATATGATATATTCTATCTTCTCTTTAGTTATATCTTGATTGCTTTAGAAAATTAATAAATATGTGCTCCATTTATGTATTGATTGCTTTGGATTGAAACCTATACAAAATAATTGACATTTGAATCCCTTGTGCATCAATGTCCAAGAAGGTTTTTGAGAACGGCAAGGAAAAGCCAAGGGTTTTGAGTCAGATGAGAAGAAGCTGAATTAGGTATTTGAGGCAACTGAATAAAGCTTTTGGAGCCATATTGTTAATTGTAACCAAACATGGTTAATTGTAACCAATGATTGGAACCATATTGTCATCGAGGCAGCTGAACTACTTTAGTCTTTAAACTATATTTTTTTCCAGACATCTTGTATTTCTATTGGAACCATCTTGTATTTCTTTGGATTTGAATATTTGAGTTCGAGCAAAATATTGTGATGTGCAATATTCAACTATTAGGACATATTGATGCCAAAGCAGCTTCACACCAAGATAAGTAAACATATTGTGATGAGTAGTCATTACATTAATAAAAGTAGTCATTACATCGTTAGTAGTCATTACATTAACAAAAGTAGTCATTACATTAAAGTACAACGGGTTACATGAGTCGTAGCACTGACTAAGATACAATGTAATTTTTTGGATACATAACAATTACACCACAAACTATTCTAAAAAATAACCATGACAAGATTAACACTTTCAAAACTCCCTTGTACTTCTTCTCCATTACTTTAAAATTAGATTCTTTGATGCGTAGCCGCTCATTAAGTACCATGTCGTTCCTCCATTCAGCTAACTCCAAGGCCGTCTTACAACAGTTGTTTTACTCTTTTTCAAGATCAACCCACTCAAAACATCTACATTATTTACCCATATTATAGTTTGGAAAATTGTAAAATCTTTTACCAAAACTATTAGGTTTTTCAAAAATACGTAGCCTCACTTGGCAGCCATAATAGCAAAGTGGTCTCTCATCTTCCCCTTTTGCAGTCCAAGAACTTGAACTAAAATGAGAACCAGAATGAGAGCCCAAACTTCTTATTTGTTGTTATCATATTAAAAAGTTATCCATTTTAACAATGCTAACAGAAGATGGTGCATAAAAGAAACTAGCATGTTGGTGCAAAAAAAAAAAAAAAAAAAAAACTCGCATCTTGGGTGCATATTGGTAGTTTAAAAAAAAAAAAAAAAAAAAACTAGCATGTTGGTTTTCCCTATGAATACTATCTGTGGCATGCAGTATTAGCTAATCAAGCCCTATGAATACTATTGGCAGTGTTTCAATCAATTGTACCAACTGTGTATACCTTGGATATCATGCATATATTGGGGTTGAAAGTCAGCATATTTGAATTACTTACTGCGATAGTACTATTCCAATTAAACATTAATAGGTTTGCTAGATTTATGATGGATTTCAAAAAGAATTAATATTCATGCAAGAGCTAGCTAGTAGTGTTTAGAAACTACTTTTGATGTTGGTGCAGTGCATATTGGCAGTTTAGGTGCATAAAAGAAACTGGAGTTTAGGTGCAAAAAAAAACAAGTATTTTGATGTTGGTGCAGTGCATATTGGTAGTTTAACATATGCCCAACTACATTAACAATTGGACTCAGTGCTTCATTAACACTTACATTAACATATCTCAGTTAGTGCATGACTCAGAATCAATAACTTAGATTCTGCAACATATTCAAAACTACATGTTTGTATATGTGTATTTCATCCAAATAGACCCATGCCAACGCTAATACAATGTAAAATAGACAGTTTGATCATAAATTTTCTCCAGTTTGAGCATAATTTTTCTTCTTAGAACTTTTACCAAACACTTTCAATTCATCACATTTTATGTGGCTTCCAATCAGTTTCTCCTCTTTTTTCTTCACCAGTTTACATTAACACTTATAACCAAGCAGCATATTAACACTTAAAGAAGCTATCTAACACAACATCGCCCAACCATTGAGAATTTATTGAGAATTTTTTATTTAAACTGTGAAAGGGGCATACCCCTAAATCAAAAATTATAGCATGTATGCATAAATTTGAAAGTCCAGAGAAAAGGGACTGCGGAGAGAGATGAGAAAGACCTACAACTAATTGCAAAAGCAAATTTAATAGATTTATTCTTAGTATCTCAAACTAATATTTGGTTTAGGGGTCGAGATCTCACAACCAAAAAAAAGGAGACGGTGGCTCAGGGTCGAGATCTCACAAAAAATAAACTGTATTAAAAAAATCAAAAGCCAAAAAACTATTGATAAAGTCGAAAAATAGTGAAAATCAGTTTGGTTTAGGGGTGGGGATCTCACAGTTTTCTCTGGAAATCAAGTTCCCTCCCTACCACCGTCTGGGTCGAGCTCTGTCGGGGGGTCAAGATGTCTCTGGGATGAGTGCGGGGGTCGAGATCGTTTGGGAAGGGGATGGAGTGGAAGACGAAGAAGTGAGGCACGAGAGGCCTGTATGGGGTCTCTGGTCAGGTGTAGGCAAATACAGACTAAGTAAAATAAAAGGCATACGTGGTGCCCAACTATTGGAGGGTTGTTTATTGAAGAGGAGTAGATGGACCGGTCTGCTGGTATTCTCTTTCAAATTTTCTTTCAAAGATGTAATATACGGCTAAAATCCGATGTTTTAGCTTCTATCTGCAATTCTCACAATTATGGTTTTTCTACATAAAGAGCTCAGAGCATAGCACTGAGGGTCTCTGCATTCAAGTATTGAGCATTACCTAATGGATAATACTAGTCCCACCGCTCCCAGCTCCCGTTGAGAGCTACCGTTGGTATTTTTTTATTTTATTTTTCCTTCATGATTAAGGAAATTTTTTTAAATGATGTTGTGAATTTAAAAAATATATATTTAAAAGTGTTAAAAAAATACATGTAAAAAAAGCTAAAAAAATACCAAAATACTAGCGGGAACCAACGATGGCTGTAGTGCCATCCTAAAAATTAGAAAAACAATACTCTCATCACTGGTTCTTATAGCTCGGTATTACCGCTGGAATTTTTTTTATTTTAATTTTTAATTTTTCTTTTTTACTTAGTGATTAAGAAAGTATCTTTTAATAATATTTTGATTTTTTTATTTTTTAAAAAAATATTTAAAAGTGTAAAAAAATATATGTAAAAAAGACAAAATATACCTAACGGTAGGAGCCGTGAACATTGCACCGTCCTTACCTAATTTGCATGACATTTACTTTCTGCCAACATTACCCAAAACTGTAAAAAAATATACCAATATATTAAAATTACTTTCTTAATCATTAAGTAAGAAGAAAAAAAAAATTTGACCGACGGTCAAATTAGGTAGACAAAGAAGTTTTTCCCTACATCGAAATTGCAAGGATTCCAGCCTTGGTTAATCTCTTCTTCTTAAGTGTTTTGAACATCCCAGCTGATCCCTATCATTTTCCAAAGCGTTTTGAGAGTATTGCTGGGACAACTAGGGGTGCTAGCATGGTGCGGGGCGGGGGCACCCCCTCCCCGCCCCCCGCCCCGCACCATGCTGGTGTTGGGGGTTTTTCCCCCGCCCCCCGCCCCCGGGAGGCAGGGGCGGGGTCCCCTGCCCCGGTGCCGGGAAGGGAGGGCGAGGTCCCCCGCCCCGGTGCCGGGGGGCGGGGGAAAAACCCCCATCCGCCCCGCCCCCCGCCATTATGACTATTGTATTGCCTTGGCCTCCTATATAAAAATTGGCCTAGGAGGCCAAAGCAATCCAATGACTTGAATATAATTTTAAGTCTTTTATAAATTGTGTATATCTATATACAATATATTTATTTAATATATATAAATAATTTTTTTTTTTAATGTGGGGCGGGGGAGGGGGCGGGGCGGGGCCCCGCTGGGGTCATCCCGCCCCCGCCCCCGCTATGCCCTCTCTATGAGGGGCGGGGCGGAAGCTGGGCCCGCCCCCGCTGCCCACCCCTAGGGACAACCCCTACACTAGAGGCCCTACTCTGGGCTTGTTAAAGTATGAACTGTGATTTCGCATGCCCAGGTGACAAAACCCATATGTACCTTAGCCGCTTCTCTCTCTCCCCCAATGTATAAAAAGCGGACAAATCTACTCAATTTCTACTTTTTCATCGTTTTCTCGTTCTCATCATTTTCTCGTTATCTTATAATATGATATTATATCACATCATAAGATGATAAAAAAATAATAAAAATTAAACTGATAAATAACATTACTCATAAAAAATGAATCCCGTTTAGATAATGAAATTATTTCATTTCATTTTATTTTATCATTATAATTTTTCTAAATTCATACAAAATATAATAAATAATTCAACTTTTTCAAATCTTAAAATAATAATATTAAAAAAATAATATCCTAACAATATTTTATTATTTTCATATCAATTTATCTCATCTCAACTCATTATCCAAATGTCACTTAAGGGATCTTTAGAAATAATTTTCATTTCATCTTATTTCATTTCCTTCTCAAATATCATTCAAATATAAATACGTTTAAATTAATCATTATAATTTCTTTAAACTAATCATTACAACTTTTCTAAAATTTCAAACTAAAAAAAAAATAATTTAACTTTTTTAAATCTCAAAACAAAAATTATATTTTAATAATATTTTAACTTTATAATATTTCTTATTCAATTTTTTTCTCTTATTTTTTAAAATCTAATAAATACTTAACTCAAATTATATCACTATTGTCTGCAAACATCTCCTAAATGTAATAAGTTATATCTAATTTTAACCAAAACATCCAGAAATGATCTCAAATGGATAATTGCACTTTTAAACGAAGAACTTTATATATTTATATTATTTTAGATGAGTTAATATTTAAATAAATTTATTAAAATTAATAACAACAATAATGCCATTATTATTAATTAAACTCACACATAACAGATAACTGCATACAAACAAATGCCAGTCTTTCAAATATAAAATATCGTGATTAAAGAATAATTAATTCTATATATAGTTCGCTCTCAAAGTATTTGTTGTAAGATCTTATTACTGTTATTAACTTATTATTGTTTTTGTTTTTACATTATTTTTATTTTTAATAGTATGGTTTATATTACAGTTAAATGATAATTCATCCTTTTAGTTTATTTGAAATGTATTGTATTTACTTCATTTAAATAACAAAGAGTGTTTATTTATCAAATTTAGTGGATTATAAATTGAATAATCAAAATAATATATGAGAAATGACATTTACAGTTCTAAAATATGTAAATTTTACATTTTTTTTTATATAAAAATAGATAAATCTGAAATCCGTGTAAAAAAATTTTTTTTAAAAGTAGTGCTACTATACCACCCAAGTTTATCCATTTGGTGTGCGCTTTAGTGCAAATTATATTTTTTTAAAAATATTTTTAAACATCTTTAAATATTTATAAAAAATAAAAAAATATCAATACACTTTCTTAACTATTAAAGAAAAAAAATTAAAAAAAAATTTTGAAAGACAAAACTTAAATAGTTCCGTTGTACTAAGGCTTCGTTTGGAACATGAATTACTCTCAACTCATCTCAACTCAATATTATAACTTTTTCAAATTTCAATACAAAATATAATAAATAATTTAATTTTTTTAAATTTTAAAATAATAATAATATTAAAAAATAATATTTTATTATAATTCATTTCAACGTCCAAACTCATCCTAAATGTCATGAGAAGATATTTAATCGAATATAGGGCGTAACTGCACTGTAATGGAGTGGTTATTAAACATGAGACCTGGAAACACGGATGTTGGGGTAACATGCGCACCGAAGATGACATGGAATATGGGTTAATGAAACGGTAAGCATGGGTGAGGCGGGAGACGAAATTTGTTGTTCTGAAAAGTTCAGAAGTACACAACAACTTTCCTGATTTGATCTTCCAAGAAGACGATGACGAGCTCCGGGACATCTCTGCCGCTTCTGTATGGAAGAAAGCCACCGAGGTCGGAGCCAGAGTCGACGCCCTTCAGACCGCGCGCTCTCCATGATCTTCCGTCGGTGTGCAAGAAAAAAGAAATCGCATCTCGCACACCGCTAAAAACAAAAACAAAAAAAAATCGACCTTTTTTGCTTTTCCTTCGTTCTCTTTGCTTCCTTCTCCTTTTTTCTTTTTTTACCTCGAACATCATAGGCTCATAGCCCTCCTATAGGATGTTACAACTTTTTCTTATTTTATTCGGACAGTACAAGGTGGCGAGTCTATTCATGGATGATGAAGTTGGTCCTTTTATTCCAGGCTATGTTCTCATGGGGGACCCAATGGGCGCTCAAAAGACCCCCTGCACTGCTACCACAGCAAGTCAAGTCTCCGGCTTTAATAACTATGAGGGGCGCACACCCACGACCCACGCTCAGAATCAACCATGCCGACAGCACTGGAAATGAGAGAGGATTTCAGCATTTCTTGATTCTTTTGGGTTTAAACTTTAATTAGAGAAGTTTTCTCGGAGCTGAGAGGATTTTCTTGGAGCTGAACTATTAAAATAAACTGAGAAAAATGCAGGGAGGAGGGGAGGCACTCAATTTGCTGGTTGCTCTGGCAGTGATCTGCGCTTTTGCTTATGTCTACTCCGACATCGATGTGCGGTCTCTCTATCCCTGTCTTTGAGTAAATCTGGTTGTGTTTTATTTGCTCTGGTAATGAGCTGACATGATTATGTGGCGATCAACTGTAGGATCTAACTGAAACACTGTATGAGATACTAGATTTCTGCGTGGTAGCGGTTGTGATTATGCTTCTGGTGGTTCTTGTTTGGCTCCAAAGGGACACTTTTCTTAAATTAAGCAGTGAAATGTCTCGTAAGATTGTGAGTATCCTGAATTTTTCATTGTACTAAAAAGTTTATATAATTTATAAGAACAATGATCCTTTTCATATTTAATTTTATTATTTGATTTACACTGGCTAATTGATATATTTTTAAGTAGCTTTTTGAACCAACCACTTTAAAAAAATTACTTGAAATATAATAAGTCAATTAGTGTAACTGAAAATGATAAAATGTTTCGATTCATAATCAAATGTCACTTATGGCATCTGATTTTAATTTTATGTCTCTGTTTATTTAGTAAAAACTTTGAACTAATTATTTTACTGATCATCCTTTAAGAGTCGTGTATTTATCACGTTTCTTTTGTGCAAACCTTACTGTTGATTGCATGTTGAGGGAGAAGTTTATTTTAAAAATCTCTATCTTTAAACATCAGTGTAAAGTCATGTTGTTTTGTATGTGAGTGTGGACACAATCATATTCATCATACATTACTATATCATCCCTATTTTGGAACATCCATTAAAGTTTATAGGTAAAGCTCAATCCATTGGCGCCCCTTTGTCATTTGTGACAAAAAGGGGAGAGTAATTTGATAGTTTCGTGGTTGATGTTCTGACATTCTATATTTGTGTGGTTATTGTATATATTTTGTTTATCACTTGACGTTATGCTACATACATTAGCTTTTGAGCATACTGATCATTTTTGGATCTAACGAATTTTATTTGTCTTGAGTATGTTTAATGTTATAGTTCTTTATGCATTTAATGTTTTCATGCTTACATTTCTTAAGAATGTCTTTCATTCACGATTCAAAACTTAGTTTAGGTCTACTAGTGGCTTAATAGACTGAAATGAGTTTTGGGTGGATACTAGTTTGTTGGTTTGACTTGTGAAAGATTTTGTAATTTTTTTTCTCTCTCTGAATTGTTAAAGGAGAGATTATTATTTTTTAGGCTGGCACTTCGGTATCAAGCAATGCTTTGATATAATCTTAATTTTATAAATTAGATTTGATATTTAATTGTCCTAAGTCAAGGTACTTTAAAATCTAAGGATAGTATGTGTTGATATCAATCTCGAACAGAGGCGTATGCAGATTGGTCCTGGAAATCAATATAGAAGATTTCTTTGAACTTCAAATAGAGAAGCATGAATGACAAGTTGGTAGCAGAAGGTTCGCAAGTGGTAGTTTAATAAGATAAAGTTGATTTATATATAGGGCTGTATATAAACATGACTGTTTGACAAGCCGCTCGAGATTAACTCAGTTAAATTCGAGTTTGTCAATTTGTTTATTAAATGAGTCATTAGTGACCACAAAATTATGATTGATTATTAATCAATACTACTTGTATAAAACTCAACTCGATTCATATAAGCTTGTACAAACTAGAATAACTTCGAATTTATTACTGTTTATAGTATTTTCTCTATATTTATAATTAAAATATTTATTAATATTTGAAAAGATTAGAAGGTATCATGTTCATAATACTAAATATGTTACTTAAATTCTTATAAATATAATCATTGATGTATGTTTATATAAACTTTATAAAGATATGAGCAAAAAGTTAAAAGTTGTTTGTCAAGATTAGTTAATCGTAATGATGTTGGCCCTGTGGTTGACCACTTATTTCATGCTATGTTGTAATGTTAGGTGGGTCAGTGTAGACTCAAATGGCGGCTCAGACGAGGGACCGTCCAATCGACTTCAATCAATAGCCGTAGCAGGTCAAGTATTGCCAACTTCTTTTCTTGGCACTGCAGTAAATGAGTCGATGAGGACTGCATTTGTTAAATTTTATCTTTAACTGCAGTAGTTTTCTCAGAGCAGAGAGGACTTTCTCGAACCCAAGAAAACATGAGGAAATGCCAAGAATTAAGGAGGCAGTAAACGTTTTGGGGTCTCTGATAGTGATCTGTGCTTTCACTTTTGTCTACTCCGATAGTGATGTGATGTCCCACTATCTCTCACTTTGAGTATATACATTTGAATGTGTGTGCGTGTGTGGATAAATTTCTGTTATGACTAACAATTACAAGCTGATCAACTGTAGGTTCTAAACGAGATACTTGTATTTTGTTTGGTTGCCGTTGTAAATGGGCTTCTGGTAGCTCTTGCTCTCCAGACAGGGATGGACACTTTACTCGATCTAAGTTGTGAAGTATTTAATAAAATTGTGAGTTTCATAAATGTGAAGCAAGTACAAGCTAGATAATGTCTTTCAAATAATTACTATCACCAACAATGACTTTTGCTCGATTGCGTAATCCCCTTTTGAGTGATATGGATGATTAAAATTTAACTTTCTTTTGATGTTATGCCTTCTAACAACCCCATATCAACTAGGAGAGCTAGTCTTAGTTCATAAAATGGGAATTGCCTATATGGGCATCTATTATAAGTAAAGACTAGGGCATACATTTCAAATTAATAATACTCAGCACTCTAAGCATCCATTTGTGTGTATTACAATTCTATATCTATTATTGCAGCAAATAAAAGTACTGTTTTTAATTTTGTAGTTATATAATTATTACAGGTTAAGAATTCTGGAAATATCGTTCGACTGTTGGACCCAAGGGCATTCAGCTCTCGTTGCCATTGCCATACCATAAGGGAAGAAACTAGTGGTTTCATGATTCAAAGACTGAAACATAATGTAGTGAAACGAATCCGTGATGGAGTGTATCATGTCAATGTAGAGACCATAGGAGATGTCATATATAATGTTGCATCCCAGGATGATTCAACAAGTAGAGAATCCTACAATTTGGCTGCAGCATGCTCTAATGAGTTTGTGTTGAAGAGTCGTTATTATTTTCATCCGAACTGCAACCAAGTTTGCTATGCAATGGAGTACTACCAACAAAGTCTTGAGCAGTGGTTGGAAGAGAATTCTCTCTTTGATCATCAAGTGAAAAATCTGAATCCAGAGTTTCTCCAAATTCTTCGGTAATAATTGGATTCTTTGTCTTCTTCAATTCCAAGTTTTAGAGTTTTACTTGTTTCCTTCTTCCTTTATGTGGGTAGGGATGTTCTGAGGGGCATTGATTATCTCCACTCTGTGAAAAAGAGATGTCATAGAAATTTAAGTATGTTAAACGTTGTGATCGTAAATGGTCGGGCAAAGATTACAGGAATGGTAAATGATGCCGCAACCTCAAAGACTAAGCAAGATGATCAATTGGATTATAAGCACTTGGCCAACGTTGTTAGGACTTGCTTTGGGAGCGAACAACAAAACATTCCAACAGAACTTAAGTTGTTTCTTGCCTATATTTCAAGATCAAAAGATTCAAAATCCAGCCGGTATGTGAATAGAATGCTTGAAACATCTCTGTATACATATACATGCATAAAAACATACATATATATGACTTGAAATAGCTACCCCTAACTTTTCCTGATCTGGTTCAGGTTTCTCAATATCGAAAATCATCCAATTTTTCTATCCCCTTTACAAAGATTGTGCTACAGGGTGATGGCTCATACTTTCTTGTATTTTGGAAATGCAAAAAAGTCCTTTGGGTTGACACTAAATGACGAGCTCCAAAAATGCAAGTGGAAGGACAGGGTTAAAATATTTAAGGGGGTGCTTGATCGCCATAAGGAATTGAAGCATTTGTCAGGAAAACAGAAGAGAAAGTTCATGTATAAGCAGTCTGCCATATCTTTTATGAGGTTTGCCAGAAATGTCATTGTGCATCTTAAGGACAATTTCAGTCAACATGTAAGTTAAATACTTGATCCAACATAGTCTGTAATTGAACTAATTATATATCTGTTTTATGAATCATTGTTTCATGGTGATATAGTTAGGAAGCAAGAAATTGACAGCAGAAGAGGTCGAGGAAGAGCTTAATACATGCATGC
Source organism: Juglans microcarpa x Juglans regia (assembly GCF_004785595.1). Lineage (NCBI taxonomy): Eukaryota > Viridiplantae > Streptophyta > Magnoliopsida > Fagales > Juglandaceae > Juglans > Juglans microcarpa x Juglans regia. The sequence goes on from NC_054604.1 coordinate 23,549,512, forward strand.
CTGAGTTCATGCCCATCTTACATCAAGTCCTTGTTGACCATGGCCATCTTATGATTGTACATGATGCGTAAGTGGGTGGTGATGAGACACAGTTTAGTTGATTGTTTGTTTTATCTGGCCTGTCAACTTTGTGATAACTTGCTTTGATGATCTTTATCAGGGTTCTCAAGTGAAACTATTAGGATATTTCTCACAAATGGATATGAGACAGGTTTGTCAATGTTAATGCTTTGATTATCATATTGTTATCACATTTATTTATTCTTTTACTTTGTTCTGAGTGATGCTATATATACCACAACTTTTATTATAATCATTTGGGTTTTATCTAATTTGTTTCTTATTTGTTTATTTCTTCCGCCTCAAAATTTTGGAGTCTTTTATGTTATTTTTATTTCTAGGCCTCTTATAACAATGAAAAAAAACAGATCACTGGATACTTTTATAACATATATGGTTTAGTTCTTGACCCTTAGCATTCACAGAACTGAAAATGACTGCGAGGCCTTCATGAAGGCACTAACTATAACAAGGTCTATACGACGTAGTATACTCATAGTTCTTTCCCACGAAAACTGAAATCCACATGTAAGAATGAACTGGATGCCATTACCAAGAAAATGGGGAGAGATCTTCACTGTAAATCATAGATAGCCCCACTTTTCTTATTGCCAGAATTTTACAGACATATATTGATGCTCTACATTACAATTTTTTGTATAGTATTTCTTACCACTGCTCATGCATACTGCATATTTGCGTCCCTTTGACAGAATAAACTTGCTATTTGGCTAACATTGATTTCGATGCATTGAACAAAGTAGATGAATAGAAATGTGTGTATAATTAATGCCTTTCCTCGTATATGTTCCTGAATGGTAGTAAATCTGCAGGTGATCGATGTGATATTGTTCGGTGGTCGTTTAAGGGAGTGTGCATAAATAAATGTACAGCAACTGCTTTTGAACCTGTATTTGTACAAGTTGTGTGTGTGTGTGTATATATATATATATATAAAGAGAGAGAGAGAGAGAGAGAGAGATGTGGTTTATTGTGGTTCTGGACACAGACGGCGTACATGTATAGGGAAAAAATATAGGTCGCTTTGGTGAGGATCCTTTTCCTTTTGACTTATGTGATGGAACCGATTAAGCTAACATGATTTGCTTTCCAAATCAGCCTTGTTTTGATCCAAAAAATATGCTTGTTGTATTGCCCTTGGAGAACATTAAATAAAATAAAACTGTATGTGCTACAAGCTGGTTGGTGAAAAGAAAAAGCAAAAACATTGTGCTACAAGTCGTTTTAATAGAGATTGGGCTGGGGAGTCTTTTAGCCCAGAGTCATACCAGACTGTTGAAGATTTCTTTTTTATTCTTCGGAAGAAGAAAGGGTAGGATGGAAAAACCGAATAAAAGGGATACAGATGGCAGAAAGCCATAGGTGGATCCAAACCAAAAATTTTAATTCCACTAGAAAATTCAATGAAATCTCAGTTTGGATGAACTGGAAGACCATTAAGCCCACCAGTACCCTTGATGGAACCAGAACAGAATCTATTTCTGTTTTTCCTTGCTGCGTTTCAATGGATACTTCCAAATGGTGAACTTCTAGGTAGCTTCCTCAAGCTGCACATGAAGGTCTTGATGAACCTATTTATCCAACACTAATTATTCAACAAAGAAAGCAGTCTCTTCAAGCCATGTGAGTTTGTTTTTTTGTCTCCATAGTAGAAGGAATAGTGTTTAAGAGAACTGTTTGGTCTTATCTAGTAGGTACAAGGAAAGCCAATGGCAGCAAACTAGGAAGCTTCCTATATATATAAAATGTGTTGTCTGAAGTGAATCTAACTCCTTGAATGTATTATACACACGTTTAAGAAATGACTTCTCCTTTGTTGGTGGGCTCTAATGTTTCCAAAATTTTGTACGGTAACTCGACCTTGATATAAGAGTCATAATTCATATATTCGCCCCACGATGATCTTGAATTTTGTCATCTCTAATCATATAAGACAATGTGTCATATATTTAGTGGTTTTTATTAAGTAGATGACCTATCAATCTACTTAAATGCATCATATCAATTGTCAAAGGCCTGTGGCCTGGTTGGTATAACCCTCAACTTCCAAAATGGAGATTTGGAATTCGAAACCCCCATCTCCCAAATAAATAAATAAATTAATTAATTAATTAAAAAAAAAAAACCCATCATATCAGCTTGTGTAACTAAGAATGATTAAATTAAAGATAAAGGGTAACATTGCGCAAGAGTAAGTACTACTTTTACTCGATGGTTTCTATATATTTCTTTGAACAAGATTATTGTGTAGATTTTACCGAGTTGAGTTGATCGAATTGTACAAGCCCACTTCAGTGGTGACTTTCTGGGAAGCTTCTTTCCCATTCACAAAGTTCTCTATACATACACCCACTTATATATATTCATAGATATATTCAGTATTCCCACTGCAAAACCTTAATTAAGCATGTTTCTCAATATTTTCATCTGGCCAGATTTGTAAGAACGAATGTGTTCTGTAAAACATGAGCAACAATGCATTGTTGCATGCATGTAGCCCCTGGTGCCATATCTACCAAACCATCAATCCTTCTTCCTGTTATTTCCCAGACTGCAGGATTTGAACCCAAGATCCCATTTTTCCCATTTTTTCCCATCGACAACAATAGACATCCAACAAAGAAAGAGATAGTGGCATTTTCCTTTATGGTTTTCCAGGCAATTCTCCTCCTCCTTTGTGTATGTGTTTATTTGTATTATTATTATTATTTCTAATGAGCCAAGAAATGTCCGCAATATACACAGTTTGTCATACAATCTAGATAATTGACAAACCATCCTCAATACAAAATGTGGCACTTTTCTCACTTCTCTTTCTCCTTCTGTTTCTGCTGCCTCTGCATTTTCCTAGTAATCACCCCTCACCAAAAAAGCTCTAACATTGCTGCAACATCAGTTGACATAATCAACCAAACCTGCAAAACATGCGCCGATGAATCTTACACTGTCGACTATATCTTCTGTTTAACCTCACTCCAAGTAATCCCGGTCAGCCATGTCTCTAATCTTCACGGGCTAGCATTGATTGTGATGGAGTTAGCTCTGAGAAATGCAACCAACACAGTTTCAGGCATAAAAAAGTCGTTGAATGGCACAGCTTTTGATCCTTTTGCATTGGCTTGCTTAGAGAATTGCTTGGAACTGTACTCGGGCAGTGTCAGGACAATTGTGGATTCCATTGGAGCGTTTTTGTCTGAGCATTATGTGATTGCTAAGGTGTGGTTGAGCACGGTTATGGAGGCAGTGTCAACGTGTGAGGAAGGGTTTGCAGAGAAGAAAGGTGAAGTGCCACCATTGACCAAGGAGAATTATGATCTCTTTCAATTATGTAACATTGCATTATGCATCATCCACTTGCTTACCCCTCCTCTTCCTCCTTAATTGGTTCTTAAAGTATCTGTAATTTTTTTCTTCTTTTGCTTAAAATATCTGAGTCCAGCTGCTACTCAACATGTGGCATTCTTTCACGAGTAAATCTATTCATCATCCATTTTCTCATTATCCTAAACCCGAATAAAAGTACAGTAATAGCAAGCCGATATGTAAACACTTCATTGAGCCTATGCACTTAAGCGGATCAAGGTTCGCTTAAATTTATTTATGTTTTAGGATAAAAATAAATTATTGTTCTTCTGAGTTCAAAAAAGATAGTACTTCTAAAAAACCCCTTGTTACATCATTCCATGAATCTATAACCCGATTAAAACAAAAATGTCCTAAAACAAAATGGATTTCCGCTGCCAGGATTCCATCCTGTATTGTTTATAACACAAGCCATTCAATTGTTTACTCAATCTGAAGTATTATAACAAATGTTTTCATCATAGCTACTACGGCTCAAGCCCCAAACTTTTAGTTGAGATTGATTTCGATACCATTTATAACGACTTATGAAAAATACACACTGCAACTAAGCTTATATATTCTAAAAAAGATTAGTTAACGTTACGGTTAGAGTTTATTTTAATCGTTATAAAGAGTATGAATTTTTCCTTCTCATGAAATCTCACTCACTTTCCTAAATCAATTCAATGTATTACCAAATTAGTGGAAGAATTTGCCGCCTTCATCCGATGTGTGGGATCTTGATGATATTTCACATTATGATTGGTTTGAAAACTAAAAAGAAAAAGTAGGGAGTGGTGTTCTTAACCTGGTTGTTAATGGTGTGCATGCAACTTTTTTATAATTATTTTTACAATTTTATTTTAAATATAGCCCGGTTATATAAAATCTGAAATTCAAATAAAAAGTGTTTTAATATTTTTGAATAAACAACAGTACTATCACATTTATTTGTTGTAAAATAGCTTTATGAATATCATTATTCAACGAGGGGTGACATCTTAGGCTAATTCTTGCAATTAGAAGAGAGGTTGTCAATCTTTGAAAATTTTTAGGCATGGTTTGGATAGCAAAAGTCTCATATCTCATCTCAATATTTAAACTCTACAAACACACACTTTTCAATTTCAAATTTTTAACTTTTTCATCTAATGATTAAAATTATTTCAAACTTCCAAACAAAACACTAAAAACAATTCTAACTTTTTCAAATCTCAAAATAAAATAATATTATAACAATATTTTAACTTATAATATTTTTATTCAACATTTTTGCTCCCATTTCTCAAAATCTCATAAAACATCTCAACACAAATAATTTCACTATTATATATAAACTATTTTATTACTATTTATAAATCATCTCACCATCCAAACGAGACCTTAGTAATATGAGCGTAACTGCTGAGGAAAAAAGCCTAAGATATATGTGGAATTATGTTATAAAAAGGACTAACCAAAGTTAAAATTTGAACACCAAGTTACCAACGACTTTATCGTCCTAAGTAAAATATGAAATCTCATTTCTTCTATGAGTCGAGATATTACACAATAAGTAAAAAAAAAACTTCTTATTTTAAACTTCTTATTTTCTTGAAATCCTGGAATTTCCTTTACTAAAAGAACTTTCTCATAAGATATGACACTAAGGCTTCGTTTGGAACATAAATTCATCTCAACTCATCTCAACTCATCATTACAACTTTTTTAAATCCCAACATAAAATATAATAAACAATTCAACTTTTTTAAATCCTAAAATAATAATAATATTAAAAAATAATATTCTAATAATATTTTATCATCTCAACTCAACTCAACTCAACTCACTTCAACATCCAAACACAACCTAACAATTGCTAGTTATGACTGTGATAGATGAATATGTATGGTTGTAAGTGAATGGAGTCAGTCAGCTCATATATATACTTGGTTCTAACTAGGTTCTTTTGATTTATTGAGTTATTCGTAAATACTAATATTCATTTAAATATTAAATAAGCTAAATTTATATGAATAATTCTACTATCTGCCTCCTTCCCACATACACCACATGAAATGGTGATGTGGCTTGCTCTTTTTTTATTTTTATTTTTTATTTTAACGCAAACGTTTTGGTTTTAGACCCTAAATACCCATGCCCATACCCAAATCCGAGTGCATTATTTCGAATTTTGTTTCCCTTCCCCCACGTTCTTCCTCCCCCAGCCTTCACCGTCACCGTCTGGGATCTCCGACGAGACTGCAAAGCTGGCCACCAGTAGCAAGGAAAATACTTCACCACTTTCTGAAGAAACTGGGTTTGGATAACTGGTTCTGTTCCACCTATGTTGGAAAGCAAGCATGAAGAGTGGGCTAGAAGTTTTCACACGAATGGAGGTTACTTCCCTGAAGGAGACATCGGATGGGGCCAGTACCTTCGAGGAAGAAAAGGAGTTGACCATTTGAGATGAGTGGGTGCTATTGCTTCAGGTCTACATTCTCATTAGTTTCAAGCCATCTACTCGAACAAGCTTGGAAAGAAATAGCCCAAACTTTGACAGAGACTAATTTTGGCAACTGGGGACTAACAGGGAGAAGATGAAATCGTCACGAGAGAGAGGGATTTTTCCTTGGGGATTTAGCAAATGGGAGAAGATGAAATGGATTCACGGGAGGGAGAGGGATAGGGATTTCTCAGGATTTAGCAATTGAACCGGACTGTAAATAGACCAGTTTGCCACATCAGCTTGTGTGGTGTGTTATTTTAAAACCGGATGAAGAATAGAATTTTCCAATTTATATAAGCTCGGCTCGGCTCGACTCGACTCGACTTAAATTCGTGAACAAAACTCGTATAGACTTAACTCATATTGTTTGAGCTCAGAATGTGTACATGTTAGGCTACTTCACAACATAATCTGCATGCTCGCCAATTGTGCATTCCACGGAAAAAAATCCTTTCCTTTTTGTTGGGCGAATATTGGCCTGAGTGTAACTATCAATTGCATGCATTTCCTTTCCCTTCTTTCATTTGTACTAATCCTTTAAAACAAGATAAGAGGGGTCCTCAGGGGACAGGCTCGCTAGACTTCACATTCCAAGCACCTCATTTCCAGAGGTTTCAAATTTTCTTTCAAAGATGTAATATACGGCAAAAATCCGATGTTTTAGCTTCTATCTGCAATTCTCACAATTATGGTTTTTCTACTTGTAGAGCTCAGCATAGCACTGAGGGTCTATGCATGGCAATTACTTTCTGCGAACATTACCCAAAACTGCTCTGACATACATCGAAATTGCAAGGGTTCCAGCCTTGGTTAACCTCTTCTTCTGTTCTCTGAAGTTCCCTAGAAAAAGAAAGACAATATCTCGCTACATGACAGCCTTCACCCTTCTTCCTTTTTAAGAGTAGGCATCGTTTTGTTTTCAAGAACATGTAAATACAGCAATATATGTCCACACTATATCATGTCCAAAGACAACATCATATCTCCATACAAGCACAAAAAATGGGGTAATTAGCCTCGTTGACATTAAGGTCAAAAGTTACTGTAAATTTATCATTGAACGAACAATAATGTATCAATTGCAGTTAAAGCGGCTAAAGGTGGAGGACCAAAGGGCTCATCTACAACATAATTATTTAGGGTTTTGCAAGGGCTTTTATGAATATTTGAAGATGAAACTGTAGAAGTACCTCATTTCTTATCAAGTTCTTCAAGAGCTGCCCATAATTTTGGGTCTTCGTAATCCTTGACAAGGAAGGCAGGCTTTGCTTCCAACAGAGAGTGTTCGGGATTTCTGGTAGTTAGACCAACAACCGGCATCCCAGCTGCCACTCCGGCCTTAATTCCTGAAACAGAATCCTAGCAGAGCAGAAAAAAGGAAAAAGAAATCAAAATCACTGAGAGCACCCAATAGAATTAATTCTGAAAGTACATGACCTGAGAAGAGAGCAGACCTCGAATACAAAAGTGTGATCCTTTGATACATTTAGTATTTCAAGAGCCTTCAAGTAGGGATCTGGGTATGGCTTGGCATGCTTGCATTCACCTCCAATAATGAGAGCATCAAAGAAATCTGACAGACCAAGCTTTGAAATCATGAGTTCAGCATTTGGTCTTGGAGCATTGGTAACTGCAGCCCGTTTCAACCCCCGATCTTCAATCCATTTTTTCACTTTATATAGGCCATCCACCGGCTTCAATTGTTCTTCAGCCAATCTGTGTTGTTTCAGCAAAGAAATTATATCGTTTCTGCTTGAAAGAAACTTCAATTAGAGATGAAGAGTGTACCTCCGAAACATAGCTTCCTTATCATCTACGAACTTCAAGCCCCGTTGAACATCATCAGGGAAGAGTGATGCAGCAATATCATCATTATGCTTGCCAGCAATATTCTCGACAAAGAATTCCTCAGGAATTGGAACTCCTCCATTAAAACCAATCTGTAGACCACCACAATTTCTGTTAATCCTCCGTAATTATTGTCTAAATGGTACAAATGAACTTTGTTAAACAACTATGTGCAATGGCATTTTGTCATGGAGAATGTTTTCCTCAGATTTTAAGTTAATACAAAGGAGGAGCTTTTTTCAATGACATGGAACCTCATCAAGGTAAGGCCCTTCGCACCCACCCATCCCTGGAGAGTAAACCCTGGATTCACGACCTCAGCTACCAAAATTGTGAATCAAGTAATCCAGGGAAACTCCTATTGTGGAATTGAACCCAAGATATATGAGCCCACCTTTTGACCACTAAGCTATTCCCTGAATTTTTCTTGTGAATAAATCAATGTCCTTTTTGGCATGAAAGAATGTGATTTACAAAATATAGAAACTTGGTAATAGATATATCAATATTTTTGAGATAATCTTTCTCTGTTTTAATAAGTCTACCTCTTGAAGCATTTCTCGGAAGGCATAATAGTGAAGCGGATCTGAATCACATAAAGTTCCATCTACATCAAATAGCACTGCTTGAAGAGGAGCAAGTGCAGCGAGAGAACTTTTGCTGGTTCCACAAAATGAAGATAAGGAAACAGTACAACCCAGAGACATTTGTAATAATTTAAAAAAATTACTATAATTGGAAGCACAGCTTATCAAGAGTGCAATAACCAGCAACTGATCTTCATGTATTGTAGGGTAACTATTGGATGGCCTTTCAAAATAAAATATTATGCTGCTTGGTAGACAACTACACCCTCATACAGAAGACATGATATTATCAAGGCATAAAACTTGTCAACAATTGCCAGAGAAGTGCCAATCTTAAATATCTTATAATTCTCAGTTCCCCAATCTACAAAACCTACAAAGACTCCCCATCTAACGGTTGAACATTCACACGGGAAGAAAACTACTACACCTCCAAATATAAGATAATAAGATAATACTAAAATAAAAAAATCGAACCATTTCAGTTCCCTTAAGTACTTGAAATACATATCCCCAATTTACAAGCAAACACAACTGACAATTAACAATTGTCTTATGTGCATAAATCATCAGCAGCTATCACAGATATTTAGGAATATAGATACTCGTACTCATCCATGAACCCGGCAAAGTCTCTATTAATGTATTACTAACTATAAATCTGTAAATTTCCAAAATAGTTAAAAAAAAAAAAAAAAACAGAGAGATGATGATGATAAAGTTGGTCAATTAAGGAGATTAAATCCTGAAATTTTAGTGACTATGCTAAACATCAGTTGAGTATTAACCGTAAAGTGTGACAATTGCTCAATAGAGGAAATAAGACAGATAACCAGAAAAAAAAAAGCTACCGAAGGAATTAGTAGCCAGCATTTGATATGCAATCAACTACGTCGGAGACCTTGCACATTCACGAGCAGAGAAAACTATTCCACGTCCATATATAGCATGAGAACAATGATGAGCATTAACAGAGTGAAAGACTGAATTTTACAATAACACTATAAAAAAGAAAGACAGGCCTTTGTCAACTGAATTCAAGCGGATGGCATCAAAGAAATACGCAAGTAACACTTCCCACAATACACGTTTGATCGAAAAATATTTCTTAACAAGCCCACTGTTTGAAACAAATCGAAAGTAAAATCTCACATGCACAAAATAACAAATTTCTGGATTTTGATGAAACAAAATAGAACCATATCCAGACTAAGGGAATTTCTTACCGGTTAGCATTAGCGCAATCATATCCAGAACGTAAAAGAAACCAAAAGATCACGTGATGGACTCGAGAACAATCACATGACACATACAGTACCACAAGATACGTAGGAGAAAGCAAAAACGAAACAGCTACCAAATATAAGGACTTGATAAAGCATTGTAACAAGACTCCTAAAACTTGTCCATCAATGGCAGCGTGTAGTATAATTGATGAGGAATAAGAACAACCCAGATCATATTTGCTGCCATTTTCCAAGAAAGATCGCATCAAAGCACAAAAAGAGTCAGAAACCTTACCTCTCCACAGAACATTCACCGTTTGGGGTTGTCATGGTTTGTGGGTCTGAGGTCGAAGATTATGTAAGGATTTTCTTTGCCAATAATTGTTTGGAGAAATGAGCACTTGAGAGCCGATCGAAGAATTTGCCAATGTGAAGTTTGAGGCGGAATAATTGAATAGGAATAAACAAAGAAGAGAATCTACCAGAGAATCTATTGCGAAGGCGGAAGCTGGTTTCCTTTTTCTATTTCTTTAATTGTTTAGTTGGGAATAAAAAAATTCAATTTTTCATCCTCACTACATATTATATATGATTTTTTTATTTTTTATTTTCTTATCAAATATGTTTTTATTTTTTTTTCTTATTAAATATGTAGTAGATGATATTAAAGAGTAAAAGAATTTAATTAATTAATTTAGTTAATTATAAAAAATAATTTAATTAAGTTAGAAAGAATAAAATTAAAAAAAATAAATAATAAATAAAATAAAAATAAGCAGCGTGTAGGAATGAGTAGCCGATTACCCAACGTGCGATATCTGCCCCAGACTTTCAATAACATAAGAGTGGCGGCTACCGACCCTCACATTTTTATTTATTTACTTACTTATTTAATATTTTAAAAAAATAAAAAAAATACCTCAATATATTTAAATCATTTTCTTAAAATCATTTCCTTTTTAGGGAAAATGATAGGGATCCCGTTAGGGGATCCCGTTCATTTATCCCGCTTCAATTCTTTTCTTTTTTTTTAGTTTTTTTACATAATGATTAAAAAAATGTTATTTAATAATATTGAAAATTTTTTTCTTTTTTAAAAGTATTTAAAAGTGTCAAAAAATGATGTGAAAACAATATTTAAAAGTGTTTTTTTTTTCACATCATTTTTTTAACACTTTTAAATATTTTTAAAAAAAGAAAAAGATTCATAATATTATTAAATAATATTTTCTTAATCACTGCATTTAAAAAAAATAAAAAAAAGGGGCTGCTTGAATGGGATCTTCTAGCGGGATCCCTAGTATTGCCATTTTATTAAAAATCTTCTTTTTTGACGAAGGAATACCGTATATATAACCAATGCTTGAAACAAAACTTATTCTAAAAAATTAACTAAAAGCCATTATGAGCAAATTAAATCCAAATCAACAGACTATCAGCAACCAAGTCAAACCGATCCGTGTAACATGCAGACCACGACATAAATTCACTTCGTGTATCGCAAAGAAGGCAAACCCAGCCTATCTACTTTCAGAATTCCTTTAAGAAGATGAGGAAGATCAACAAACTAACTCCAAGTCCTGGAATCCAAATCCGAAACCATACGAGCTAAGAAATCAACTGCCGCATTAGACTCCCTATAAACATGCCCAACCACAAACTTCAAAGAAGGAAACAACTCTTGAATCTCCTCCCAATAATTCTCAAGATACCATATACCGCATCAATTCCTTTGTAGCCAAGTAACCACCAACAATGAGTCCAATTACTTCAACTTTATACCAATTACCCTACAATGTCTCAAGCCAAAAAGAAGTGTCATAAGTTCCTCCGAATTATTCGTGCCATGACCCAAACAAGCCGAGAATGCCAACGTCAACCGACCCTCATCATCCCTTATTACTCCCCCCGCCCCCATCAGAACGGGGTTACCGAAACAACACCCATCAACATTCAACTTGTGCTACCCTTATGCCGGTTTATGCCAACGAACAAGTGCCACTCGCTTGTACTTAATGCCTTTTACCAGAATAGAAAAGGCATCTAGAATCTTTGCATTGCCCATTTGAAATTTTTTTCCAAACTTTAGACTAATCCCCACCCAAGCAATAGCTACCTTAATTGACCATCAAAAGGACTCCACCGAATCCATACGACCTTTAATCCATGCCTTACATCTCCAAATCCAAAGGGCCCACGTTACTATAGGAGGCACAAGACCAAGTAAAGTACCTTTCTGTGAAGCATGAAATGCCTGACGGAACCATACTTCCACTGTTTCCTTCCAAGAGCAAGATGAGCCAAAAGGAATGCCAACACTCACGGACACACATCTCCAAATTTCCTTGACTAACGAACCACTAGCCAAGACATGATCCTAATCCTCCACATGCGCCACTGCGCAACATGCACACTTTGAAACCATTAGAATACCCAATTGACGCACACGATCATCAACACTAAGGCAAACATTAAGAGCCTTCCACATAGTAATCGTGTACTTTTTTGGAAGAGTAGCATGCCAGATCCACTCAGCCCAACGAACTTGCAGCGCCTTAAGTCGAACACACTCCCAAGCACTCTTAGAAGATAACTCACCATTCAAAGTAGGGGTCCAAATTAGTACATCAAAACCTACCTTATAATTACCAAGGCATTCCGAAATTTCTTTAGCTTTATCCTTCCCAACCAGATTAATAATCAAACTCACGTCCTAGCCATTCTCAACTCTGCATCCTCTAACCTGCAGCATTGAACTACCAAAAATATCAACCTCAACCACAATAGGACCCGAACTCAACAAGTTATCATGCCAAAAGGACACATTCCCATCTCAAATCCACCATTTAGAATTACTAAGCACTTTTGTCATACATCTCACAATACCCTTCCAAAACCAAATGCCTCTAGGTCCTCCCACCAAAAAAATATGCTTCCGTTTGACATACTTCGCTTCAAAATACTGCCCCCACAAAGAAGTATCAGTCAAGAGTTTCCAAGAGAATTTCATAAAAAAGAGAAGACTGAACTTCCTCCAAGCAACGTAAACCCACACCACCCTCCCAAATAGGCTTACACAATTTTTGCCAAGCCATCCATTTACGCTTAGGCTTACAATCCGAGAATCCCAAAGAAACATTACTCATAAGAGAAGATAACTTACTAAACACAGCCTTCGGTTCATGCACAACTGAGAGAATTTGAACAGGCATACAATCCACAATATGTATGAGCAATAGAAGCCGAGCACCACTTGATAACAAACGATTCTACCCTCCCCCCAACCTATCCTTGATGCGAGCTATTAAATCATCAAAATGACACACCTTTAGCCTCCCGGTAATCAAATGAGCACCCAAATATTTCACCGGAAAAGATCCAACCGAATATCCTGTCAATCGTAACAAACTCCTATGCCTAGCAGTAGAAAAATAATTAGGGAAAAAAATAGAGGATTTCTCAATGCTCACTACTTGACCAGACCAAGTCTCATATTGCCTAAAAATTTCCCAAGATCGGCCACCATTACCAAAAACCATAATATCATCCGCATACAATAAATGAGAAATTAAAAGTGCACCTTGAGGATGATTGAATGGTTTAATAGATCCCGTAACAAAGCTTTTTTTCAATAACTTGGACAACACCTCCTCTACCAAGATAATTAAATACGGTGATAAGGGATCTCATTGGTTTAGTCCACGTCCACAAGGAAAAAAAAACCTTTCGCAGTGTCATTCATGATGACAGAAAACCAAGAGCCTTTGATACACTGACTGATAAGCCCACAAACCCATGAGAGAAGCCAAGAGATCTCATAACATGCAATAAAAATTCCCAATCAATGCTATCGTAGGCTTTCGCCATATCCACTTTAATTAACACATTACCCCCACAGACACCCTTGTTAATTTGGCAAACCATTTCTTGGGCCAAAGAAAGTTATAAAAAATACTACGACTCAGTAAAAGGGCCCCTTGTTCAAGCGAAATCAACCTACTCAAAATAGGAGATAACCTCTTAACCATAATTTTGGAGCAGACCTTATAAACCACCAAGCATAAGCTAATAGGTCTAAATTTATCAAATCCCGAAGAATTTGACACTTTTGGAATTAAAACAATAGAAGAAGCCATATAAAACCTTGGAAAATAAGAACCCCTAAAAAAATCTCATACCGCCTCTACCGCATCCACCTCAACAATATCCCAACACGCTCTATATAAACCCGATCCAAACCCATCCGGGCCCGGACTACTATCAACTAGAATAGAATACATTACCTATTTGACCTCTTGGATTGAAGAGAGTTGCATAAGTACTTGATTGTCCTGCTCCAAAACATCTGTATCAATTAAAGAAGACAAATTTGGCACTTCCTGCTGAGGACGGGCCCTAAGAAATTCCTTAAAATAATCTACTACTGCTAAATGGATTTCCTCTGGATTCCGCAGAACTGTGCCATCCCTTAGATTCATGACATGTACCCTATTTTTAAACATAGAGACAAAGGAACGAAAGAACTGAGATGAGGCTTCTGATAAGTGTATTTTTATGTGATTTTTATTACTCTTTTATTTATGAAAAGTGTCAATTTTTCTCCAATTCTATTGATTTTATTTTATTTCTATATATTTTTCTTTATTTTCTTGGATTTGAAGAAATGAGAAGATTTAGTGCAAAATGAGAGCATTTTGGTATAAAAGAAGAGACTACGGATCCAAACCAAAGAAAGCGCGACCAGAAGGCGCGACAAGAAGGCGCAACCAGAATTGGCAACTAGAATTGGCGACAAGAGTTAGGAGATAAAAGAGATATTTTACCTTCTGGGCGAGAAGACTTGGCGCAAGGCTCCGGGCGACTAGATTGGGCAACCAGTCTAAACGAACAATTTAAGCGACCAACCTAAACGACATCGTGGGCAACAAATAATAAAGGCGAGCAGCTTTACTGCTCGGTAGGTTGGCAAGATTGTTCTATCATTTTGGTCGGGAGTCTTACCTCTCAGTAGGCGAGGAGACCAGTTATATTCAGCGCACACGGCATCTACCCGATGGGACCCTTTCGAGTTCTGCAATCAATCTGCTGACCACCAAATCTTCCTGAACTCAGTAAATCAAGCCGCTTATTACTGAATCTTCCATTTTAGATAATTCTGTTATTCTTAGGATAATTTCTTTTATGTTAACTTTTATCTTTAGAAACTATTTTTCAGATCTTGTAGCTGCATTTATCTTGTTTCTGGATTTGAAATTTTGACATCTATTTAATCCAATCTTGTGGGATGAATAGAGGAGAGGAAAGTCTAAGTTTTAGATTTCAATAGTCCAGAGTTTATCATTTAATTTTCTTTCAAAGGGGCAGATCTGGGGAGCAGAGGCGAGAGTCACATGCTTCATCAACCAACTCCAACGAAGAACACTAGTTTTATTTTTTTAGATTCGTTATGAACTAATTTTATTTTCTAGAGTTTTAATGTAGTCTAGCATCGAACACATAATTTATATTCTAACTTTTTTTATTTTCAATATTTTCATGATTAAGTGTTTAGTCCTTGTTCTTAATGTTTGCAATTTTCTAACTAATTATTGTTTGATCTATTGAATCGCAATGAGACCAAGAAGTGATTTGTGATTAAAGCTCTATGATTAAGCACCATTAGTTGAGCGAAAGTAGAGATACTTTACCGCAATTAATGTGATTTTCAAGAAAAATCTAAAGAACTTAACGAGTCTCCAATTAGTTAAATTCACATAAAGATATAGAGTTATTAGTTGGAGATATTTTTGGTATTGTTCGAGAGAAAATATTGAATAGTTAAGAGATTTTTATTATCAACTTGGGATAATTAGAATTCTATAACAATGAAGAATAAATTGTGTGGGATTTGCTAGGTGAAATCAAACGCTCTAGATCTATTCTTATTATTTTTAAAAATCTTAACTTTAATGTTATTTTCTTCAGTTTAATTTAGATAATCTATTTTTCAAATTTCGATTTTTTAAATAGTAATTAATTTAGTAAATTTCAATACTTAATAGCATAATTATTCCTTGTGGATTCAATATCCGTTTTCTTTAAAAATATTTTACTATTTGTTACGATTCTATGCACTTACAGATATTTTCAGCATAACAACTCCCCCTTGTTCCAACCAATTCAGATTCACCTGCTGAAATAATCTGGTCTCTTCCCTCTGATTCCAAACCGCAAGTTCTTCTCTTA
Organism: Juglans microcarpa x Juglans regia; assembly: GCF_004785595.1. Lineage (NCBI taxonomy): Eukaryota > Viridiplantae > Streptophyta > Magnoliopsida > Fagales > Juglandaceae > Juglans > Juglans microcarpa x Juglans regia. Next base: position 23,565,312 of record NC_054604.1, read on the forward strand.
TAACCAATAGATCTAAGTCAACCTCCTCTGAAAACTGCAACTGAAGACTAGCTTCAAATCTCTCAATCTGATCCTAAGGCTTTGAATTCTCTCATCAGTCTTGCCTAAAAAATGAAAATTCCATGCCTTAAGAGCCACCTTTAATTTTTTTAACTTGCCAACGAGACGAAACAATCCTGATTCCGCAGAAGATACCTGCCAAACATCCTTCACCAAATCCAGAAACCCAACATGAGACAACCACATCTGTTGGAATTTAAAGGAAATTGGACCATACCGAAAACCCCCTAGAGCCAACTCAATATACATAGGTGCAGATCTCCCACCAAGTTACTGAAGAAAAATTTGGAGTCTTTGGTAAACCGTGAAAGTTAAGAATTTGAGAAAGTTCAGAAATTTTTTTGAGATACATATTTTTTAAAAAATTTAAAAAATGTTTATATTTCATTCCAATTCAAAAGTTGAGAAAATTGTCTTTACCTTGAGTTATTACTCATTCTTCATTTTATTCTTAGACCCCTGTTTACGGAATGAGATGAGATGAAAATTCTATAAAGAAAATAATAGTATGTCCTGTGAGTTTGTCCTCTAATTTCAATCACTCATGTATTTAGTTTTTTTTCTTAATAATTAAGGAAGTGACTATTAGTGTATTGATGTATTTCTTTTATTTTTAAAAAGTATTTAAATATGTTTAAAAAATATGGAAAAGAAAAAAGAAAAAAAAATTAAAATGTGCAAATTGCACTAAGGGGCAAGCTCAGTGGTCAAATCTAGGCGACACACCATTATCACCCAATTTGTAAATAATAATAAAATAGTTTGTGAATATATGTAAAATGATTTGATTAAGATATTTTATTGGGTTTTAAGAAAGCAGAAAGAAAAAATGGAATAAAAATATTATAAAATAAAAAATATTTTTATAATATAATGTTTTTAACATTACTTTTATTTTGAAATTTGAAAATGTGGAATATTTTTTTATATTTTGTTTGGAAGTTTGAAAAAGTTGTAAAGATTAGATGAAAAAGTTAAATATTTGAAATTAAAAAGTATTCATATTTGAGTGATGTATGAGAAGAAAATAAGATGAAATAAAATGATATGAGATGGATTCCCAAAGTATAAAAATTATTAAGGTATGAAAATTATTAATTCATACCTTAAATCGAAGTATGTTTCACTCAACACCATTTATTCAAATCTTACATGAAGATTTAAGATTGTCTCGAATGATCCATTTTTTATTAAAAAATAATAAAAATTAAAGGTGTAAGTTATATAATATGTAAAATGAAACATTTTGTAGTTAAACATTAAGGTACAAAATAAAAATAAGTGAAAATTTGTGGGTGAAGAAATAATTATCCATAAGTTTTTACATGTTGAGATTATTCACTAAGAAAAGTTTAATCACCACATGAATGAGAAAAATGAATAGAACAATTGTCAAATGATTCTATTTATCATTTTCTAAAATATTTAAAAATTGAATTTTTTTTTTATTTGCAAGTCATGTGTAGAACATTAAAATAATGCTAGATGCAATTATGTATTGTGTAAGCGTCACGAACTCCTTTTAAAAAAAAGCACAGGGTCCACTATTAAAAAATGAATAATGATAAGGTTACTACTCTACTACTACCCATCTACTACTTTTTTTGTATTTGATTTTTTTTAATTTTTTATTTTACTTAATGATTAAGAAAGTGAGTATTAATAAAATTATATATTTTTTTATTTTTTATTTTAGTAATTAAGTATGTTAAAAAAATACTTAAAAGAAAATGAAAACAAAAATAAAAAAACTTGAAATGTGCTTAGGTAGTAGGTGGGTAGTGATAAGGTACTACCCTTAAAAAATAACACACTTAACACGTTACTAACGTGACGTAATTTGATTTGAAAGAAAATTTTTAAAATTTGAATTTTATAAATTAAATCTTACTATATAAGTATGTGAATGGATAATATAATGTATTGAGTAATACTAGATATAGTTAATGTATTGAGTAATACTAGATATAGTCATGAGTTATGCAAGTGTTGCACACTTTTTTTGAAAAAAAGTGTTGTCTTCTATTAAAAAAATTAATTTTTTCTTGTGGGTCTTTTTTTATTCACTTTTTTTAAAACGAGTGTACAATACTTGCACATTCTATAACTGTAAATATCATTTCTCTTTTCTCATAGAGTTAAATTTTTAGAATGAATAATGTTTAGCATATATGAAAGATAAAGAAATTTCTAAGGGTGTCAATGCTGTAGCATGATTTTACATTAGAATAAACAGATTAGATCTCATCGCTTGTTCCTTTTGAAGGAAAACATGATGCGTAGCAGAAGACCTTTTTCCGAGTACTTGTCCCAAGGGTGAGAGGTAAATGGTGGATGAAAAATTCTATCACAAATAGCTAACTCAATTTTATGGTTTTAAACTAATGACTTTTAAAATAGGCTGTATTATTGGGGAAAATAAAGAAAAGGAGAAGAAAAGCAAAAAAAAAAAAAAAAAGGAGAGGGAGAGAAATTCATAAAAAAAGTATGCATTGATAAATAGTATCAATCCAAATGTAAGTTGGAATAGCAATAGAAAAGGCATTACTAAATTCCTTTATATCATGGATAGAGACAGTTGCGAAGCCAACAATTTTTTTGAGAAGGGCCAACTTTTTTTACCGTGTGACACATTTATATAAAATAAATAGAAATGAAAAAATCATAAAAACATTACCACATATAAAATAGGATCACGATAATTTGCTACTTACACATAAAAATAAGATTCTATAAGTAAAACTTAATATATGTTTCAGGTTTCTGACAATATCGTTTCATAAAATAATATCCAACTATTATTATTTGTGTAATGAAATATTTAGAATTTAATTTTTTTCATAAAAACTATCAAGTGATATTTTAGAAGGTCATCTTTTATTCTAGTATATAAGTTAGTTTAATATGTTTTATGTAACTTAGATATTTTTGTGTCACATTAAACATATAATGTTATAATTTAGAACTTAAATAATTTTTTGTCTTTCTTAATGAAGTCTAGAGAACAAACAACATCTCAACTATTTTTCATATAGATTATCAAGCTTAAATGGTTTTTCTTCTATTAATTTCAATTTGGATTCCATACATTTAAGAAGCCTATTATTGTATAACAAAAAACTTTAGGGTCCATATTAATAAGTTTATTATTTCTCTTATTAATTTTAATTTAATTTTGGTAAGACCACATCCTTGAAAATATATATTATATAAAAATTGTACAAAATTTAGGAACTACAAGAAAAAAATTGGAGAGAGACATTTCTAAGTATATTGAAAGTTTAGAAAATTTTAAAAAGCATATGGAGATTATAATTTTTATTTTTTTATTTTTTTATTTTTTGTGGTGGGGACATTTTCTATATTTATAAAACTATATTGAATAAAATCTTAGAATTTTAGGACTATTTTGAATTTTCATAAATTTTGACCCCCTCAAACTAAATGTGGTTCCGCCATTGCATAGGGAGATGTTTTTGACGTTTAGTTAACTATGTTAAACACTAATATAAAATGCACAAGTCATTCGAAATACTTAGAGTCTATTTGAGAACACAACTGTTCACATATTACTGCATTACTATTCACAAATAGTTTATTACCATTCACAAATTTATTCACTATTATTCACAGATTATTTCATTACTATTCATAGATGATCAATAATACTCGTAACATCCAAACAAAGCATTTAGAATATTTTGGAATATTTGTATATAGTAATAAAATGATTTGTGAATAGTAATGAAATTGTTTGAGTTAAGATTCTTTATTGGGTTTTGGAAAAAGAGAAAAAAAAAGTTGAATAAAAATACTATAAAATTAAAAAATAATTTGAATATAATCTAGAAGTTTGAAGAAGTTGTATTATTTTTTGTATTTTGTTTAGAAGTTTGAAAAAGTTGTAATGATTAATGTAAATATTCTAACAATCAGAATGATTATACTAGAAATACCTTACGTGAATTGTCAATAGAAATACTTGAACAATCATAGTGATTATGTCACAAGTACACGTGCATGATTGACTAGGAAAATACTTCTTTATGGACTCCTATGACTCGTGACATGATGTAACGTGACGTAACATATTAATGTGACTAATGACATGATATAACATGGCGTGTAATATAAATATGTATTGGAAAAATACATCATAGCATGGCATGTAACAGATAAACATGTACTTGAAATAAATTATGGCATGACATAAACATGGAATGTAACAAATAAGTATGTACTTGAAATGAAAATATGACATGACATAAAATAACATGTATATAAGCATAACAAACATGAATGATTGTTTCTTACCACTATACATATACAAATATCTTGAAAATAAATTAGAGGCCACCTTATAGTGATTATAGAGTGATGGAAAGTAGTGTGGAATAACGTGAACTGAAAGGAGATATTTCTAAGGGTTAGAAAATTCTCACTAAAATATTTGGAAACATAAAATCACTTACTTATGGAAAAATTACTATTTTACCCCTCTACTTATGGAAAAATGACCATTTTGCCCTTAATTTAAAGATTTTGCATCATAACTTCAAAACTCACCAAAATCTAAATTCCTCATATAGATTTTGTTCTAAATCTAAATATTTAATCAGGAAAACTAAAACACATCACAACAATAAGAACTATGCTTAGGCCGAAATATATTAGGGCTAAAATCCATAATTTTTGTTGCAATTCTTTTAACTCCAACTTTCATGCTAAAGCCGATTTATGCAACACTTAAAAAATCACATCGTATGTTTTATGTTTTAGAGAAACATACTAAGACCACAAAATATACATTTCACAAAAAGCATAAACTTCTCATGTTAAAAACATTTTTAAACACCAAATCTCAAACAACTCTTTGATTTATTTAGACTATTTCTTTTCCCATAAATTTCAAAAACTCTAAAAGTCCATAAACATACTCTTAACATATTTCCACAAAAATCACAATACATCTCTCAACACAATTGGATTGCACACTAACTTCAAAACCTAGTAACACATGCTTGGATTTTAGATCAAACCACTAGATATGAGTTTCTCATTAAACAAACTTTCAAGAAATAAAATCATATGCCTCATATTCAAGTTCTAAATATGATCTAGGCATTAAAACCTAAAATCTCATGGCAAAAACTTCATCAAAACACAAAGCAACCCGTGAGCCCCAAGTTTATGTCTTAAACGGACCTTAGCATGCATAAAAACTCATTTAATCAAGATCAAGATCATTAATCTCTAAAAGTAACTTCCTAACACATAGATGAAAGTCCTAAGAACCACATATGTGAATATCAAGACCATAGGGTCGGTCTCAATAACAAAAGGTCAAAACTTTCTCAAAACATAAATTGTTTTAATACCTCCAGTTTCCAACTTTCGAAAATCTTGCAAACCTCTTTGTAGAAAATCTTAGTTAACGTGTTAACTCTAAACCATAAAAAGATCAAAACAAGTTCTGGCCAAAAACATCAATCAAAATTTCACACAACATCCAGACTATCGCTCGATAATACCTTTGTATGCTTAAACAGGTTTTTCATTAATCAAACCTCCATTAGAGGTGTAACGGGTCTGATTCGGTCTAATTTTGTACATTTTTTAATCGAACAGGTATACACCGGTTTTAAAAATTTAAGAACCGATACAGGTTCAATTCACTAACCGAAACTGGACCTTCCAGTTTTGATTCGATCTGGTTCTATTTTTCCAATTTTACAGATTATCTATTTTAGTAATAATATGATATTTACATATACTAAACTATTAGCTTATTTATATTATAGTATAAATATATTATTTTATAATAATTAACACATACTAGTATAATATTAAATTTAACTATAGTCTATATAAGTTTCAAACTTTTTATAGGAGTTTATATAATCAAATGTGTAAAAATGCATTTGTAAAAATAATATATATATATATATATATATTATACAATTAATTATGCCAAAAATATATTTATCATTGATATATATAGTAAATTTATATTAATAACTTAATATTAATATTAATGTTTAAGATTAAAATTTTATAGCATATTAATTTTATATTATAAGATTAAAATTTATATATGTGATATTAAATGTTATATTAAAAATTATACGATTAATTTTATATTATATCATATGTTATATTAATTTTATGTTATAAGATTAAGAGATTTGAATAATAAGATTAGAATTGCGTGTTATATTAATTAGCAACTTAACATATAATATATAAAATATAATATAAAAATTATAAATATATATTGGTCTAGTTCGGTTGAAATCGGTTTTCAAAATATGAAAACCGGTACTGCACCGGACCAATTACAAATCGGACCGACCGAATCGGTGCAGTCTGGTTCAATTGATTTTTGATTTTTTTTTTTATACCTGTAACCTCCATGAAAAATACACAAAATACATCAATGGAAAGTAGACTGAAAGAGGAACAACTTATATGAAGGTAGTTTTGTGAGAATCTACTTGAAAGGGTTTCAAAAAAGTCAAGTAATAATGACCAGAAACACTGCCTAATGTCTCCTTTAGAGTTCTCTCTAAGAAAGTAAAGTAACAAAAGCATAAAAAACAAGCCATGGACGACTTATGTAAGGCTGAAGGATTGAGAGAGGTTGTGAGGGTGACCTTTTGATGGTGGTTTTGTCAACCAAAACCATGGGCAACCGCACATGGTTTTCAGCCGAGGAAGCTTCCATGTGAAGGGTGTTAATGGGGTGGGTATTTGACCTCCCATAAACTACTATCTTGGCTGATACGGGCATTGAAAGTACACCTAGGGCAGTGGGAAAAACTTCTTCAAGAAACCTTGCTTAGGTGTGCTTTTCGGTGGGCCTAAACCGATTGGGCCACATTTAGGGTTTCAATAGGGTTTGGTTTGGGGTTTCAGTTTCTAACAAGCCCAAATCCAAATTTGCTTGGCCCAGTAAAAATATCAAGGTATCAAAGAATAAATAAGGGTGTAATAACATGAATTTGAGTGGTTAATAGCATATTGAAGTGATTTAATTAAATGATTAAATATTAAGCTAAAATCAACCAACATTTTGAATTTGGGATAACCAATTGGGGAAACCTTTAGGGTTTCGGTTTTCACCAAGGTTTGTGAGTTTCAATTGGATTTTAAAATTTTAAGGTTTCAATAGGGTTGAAAATCTCTTTGGCTTGGCACAAAAATGAATGGTTGGATGGAACAGTATTTGCTTTAGATGGCATGATCACAATACTTGATTTCCTTCATTTTCCTTCACATTTCAATATCATGGTTATTCCTAGTGCCAAATGTCCTATACTATTTACAAAGTGTGGCTAAATCTTGTCAAGTTTTCAAATAAAACTTCTGTAGATTGATTTAGACAATCTACACTGTGATTTGAAAACGACTGGACTGAGTGTTATCCCGGATATTACTATTCATTCCGAAAAAAGAGAAAATAAACTTTGCACCATAAAATCCTAAATAATCATATGAACCTAATAGTGAAATTTGTTTCGCAAATTTTAACTCTTAAATGCCTCAATTAAAGCAAAATGTGTTTTCGAACAACTATCATCTAGAAAATGAAAATTGTATTATTGCGTCATTAAATATTAAATATTCATCTAAGACTAATGGCACAAACTGTTTTTCAATCTCATACTCTTAAATACCTCAAATAAATAAAACTGGTCAAAGTGAGTAAAAAACTGACTATGCTGACAGAATAAAACCTACATGATTTCTCGATTCTTGAGATCTTTCCGAGGTTTTCATGACATTTCTAAAACTTACAAAAATTCATCCACTAAATTTTTGATAGGTTGTTACATGCAAGACTCTTTGTAAGTAGGTTGGCTCAATACGTTAAATATTTAAGTAATGGGGTAAAGTACAAAATTAAGATTCGAATGGGAAATTATATGCTCGGATGCTATATTTCTTGTGCCAAGAAAGAGAGTTTTCGGCATTAAAGTATGAAAGTATGGAACAATGCAACAATATTCATATTGAAATATTTTTGGATTATTTGCGCAAACGTTCATTAATATTTTCTGCTGAAATATAGACATGTGACTAGGAATAGTTAAATTCCTAGCTGATAGTAGTTTAAGAAAATGAGTCATTAGTGTGAAATTATTAGATGCTTGCTTCTCAATGTCTAGACTTCTCTTGAAGGGCTCTTGTTATTAAGGCTACGTGGTGGGCTTTCTAAATCTAGCTTGCCCACCCAATTCGTTTGGTCCATTAGGGTAACAGGTAGAAAATCCACCCGTTACCTTGACCAAATGGGCATGTTCGTTTTAAAATAAAATCAAACGGGTGGGTAGAGGGCATGGGTACCCACCCGCCTGCCCATGCTATATAACACTAAAAAGAAGTTCTTTCTATACTCTCTCCCTACTCTCGTTCTCTCTTACTGTTCACTACACTACCTGATGACTCTTTTTTTTCTCTCATTTTCATTCTCGCATTCTTCTACCGCTCTTCTTGCAAATCCATGATTGTGGGTCACTTGATCTAATTGTAGTTGAGAGACCCACAACCATGGCTTGATCATGGATCTTCTCAAAGACCCACAACCAAGCCATGACCGTGGATTTTTACAACAAACAACCATTATTTGGTCGTGGATCTTCCACAAAGACCAATGGCTAAACTGTGACCGTGAGTTCTGGCAGCCCGTGGTCATGCTTTAGTTGTATATATTTTTGTGAGACCCAAGACCAAGACATGGTTGACGGTCGTGGATAAGTTGTTCTTCACTATTTTTTGTTTCTAAATTTCTAGTTGGATATATGTATTTGAAGTTTGATACAGATTTTGAGATTTGAATATAAAGATTTTGGATATGGACCTGAAGTTTTGGGGATAGGTCTGTGATTCTCTATGTTTGTAATGTAGACAACAAAAGAGAAGTGAAACAAAATGCCAAGAGTTGTCTTTGCTTGTGTTTTAGGAAGGGGTTTGGGGCAGGTGGATGTTTTACTAGGCAAAGCATATGGGCGGTGGGTTAAAAAATATGCCCTTCTGTTAGACAAAGGTGGACGATTAGCAGCTCACCCCTACTATGAAAACTTATTTTTAATCTAAACATCAAAACAAAAAGTATCAGTTCATGATCTCTCTCTTATACTTATGAAATTCTCCAATGAAGTAAGCAAACACAACAAATTTATTGCTCATGTTTTGTTTCTAATTATTTCAGTGTTTCTCAAAATTTTGTCCAACTAAATGTTTATAGAGTCTTAGTGTTGCAAGGAAACTTTACTAGGTGTTTCTTAAATTTTATTGATGAAGACATTCTCTTACAAACAAGAAAATAATAATCGAATCTGTTGTTTTTTAAAGGCTTAGGGATTCTTTGATGATAAATTAATCTTTTTTGCTCACAAAGAGAAACTCAAGTGAGAAAGAGTTTTGAAAGATTCTATTCTTATAGTTTTTTATGCAGTGTCCATTTTTAACAAAATTATTAGGATTGTGACCTATGCATGCATATGATTGCCACATGGAAGGTGGAGGGCCAAATAATCCCTTGTAAAGGCTGGGCTGAACCTACGACCACATGGGCCCACAGATTGAGAGAAGGACGAAGGCCTGCGTGATTATGATTGAAAGGCTAATAGCCACAACATGGCATTATGAAATTCAAATCTAATTGTCATTAACCACTAATTAATGACATAACGAGTAAGGTGATATCCAGCGTGACATCTACCTGCGATACTCCTCCAGGATATTAATTCCCTCCTGCATAACGGCTGATTTGAAGTCATAACAATCCTCATTCAAGCAAGGATCAGACAAAATTAAGCCACAAAGGAAGCCCTCTCGTCATACACCCAGCTCGTATAAATAAAGGTCAAAGAACACGCTCGAGATAACTTCTAAGCTCTCTAAAATTTCATATATTCTCCATACTCAATTTTGATTTAAGCATTGAAGGTGTCTCCCACCACACTGAGCCCCACCTATCTTCTAGTTGCAGGTTGCTGGAAGTCGTTAGCAAAGATATAAAATACTTGAGACAGATTTATGGCAACAGAAGGTATAGCCAGTCTGCTGCAACTAGAAGACTGGAATGGAAATCTCCAACAAGGCAAAAAAGACCTTGTTCGCACTAATCCCTAACAAGAGACAAAACCCTTGCTCAGATGAATCATTGGCAAGGCAACGAGGGCTTTGATCAGACTACCTCTTGCAAATGGAATTAAGACTCATATTGAAACTAGCGATAATTATTTTCTTGGACAAGTTGGAATGTGATTCTCTAAAGGAGAAGGATATATACTAAAATTACCACCATCAAAATTATCGAGAACTTACCTCAAAACATCCAAATAGGAGAAATGATATGACAAAGAACTAATTAGTAATGAGCTCAGGGGCCAAGCAACAAGTCCTTTGCCATATGCATTGGGCACCTCAACCAAATGATAATTTATCCATGATACTAAAGGGTAGAAACTACCTTAATTAAGAGCACTCAAAGCTTCTAATTAGCTCGATCAATTGGGAGAGTTAGTCATGAGAATCAGGGATTAAGTACTATTGAGATGAAAGTCTTCTAGTAAATGTTGGAGCTATAAATTTGTTAGTGGACCCTCAAATAAAACCCCATTTTGATTTAGGGAATAACTACTCCAATAGGTGAATGGCTTTAAGCCTGCCAGTTGGTACTAAGTATACATATATAGTTCATATATAATCTTAAGAATCTCATTAAAACTCCACAAATAAAACCCCACTTGCGACCACATCAAACTCCCATTTCATACGAACACATTTAATAATTAATATTCTTTTCTTTATTTGATGACAAAAGTAATCATGTCTTTTACAAGTCAAGTTGGTCACGTATTGCATGCTTCATTCCTTCTAAATCTTTGTCGTAAAAGAATTGCAACTAGCAGGACTTGGCACAATATATATTTCGTAGAAAAATAGTTTTTTACACTTTTTTAAGGTGGGATCTACTTTTTTACAAGGGTTTGCATGGAGCTTATCTATTTGAGACTTGTACAAATAATTTCTCATATAGTTTTGTTTCATTCAAAAGCCTCTAATGGATGAAGGTCAACATTTCTAATAATTTGATCGACACAAAAGGTTTAGATAGAATAAATTAAATTTGTGTCACAAACCTAATCTAAAGTCTTGTAGGAGTAGGTTGTTTTATTTCCTTGGCAAATTTATTGGTTCATCGAATTCTCTAAGTTCACTATTTTTGGTCACTGTATCATGTTGACTTTATAATTTTATTTATTTATTATATATGTTGTTATAACCTTTCATGAACTTTGAATTTCAAACTATCATGTACTACGTACTTATTGTCAAAACACAAGAAAAACCTTTACAAATTCAAATGCCAATTATATATTAATTTTTTCTCCTAAAAAATTCCTTAAAGGGATATATTCAAATAAGTACCATGTTAGCCATCATTTGGTCGATCTGGGGTACTCTTAACCTACGTTTCTTGTTATCTTCAGCCTTAATTATATTTATAGTGGTCAATCACTAATATTCGATAAAAATATTGTTTTTCACTTCTATTTTTTAATAATTTAAAGGTGTGATATCCCCAGACTCTACTTGGAATTTGACAGAGATTGAAGTGTCGAGACATACAACACAAGGCTACTTACCCATCGTTCATGATAGTTAACATATAATGCTCCTAATATTTTTCTAACAGTATGCAATAGTCGCAACAGAAATATAACATAAGATGGTAAAGTTTTGAGCAAAGTAATATGGTACCAAATATCCATTTATTAATCCCAAAGTTAATTGTTCAAAATCTTCAAATACAAAAGTTAAATATCTAAACCACGACCCCCTTTTTCCAGAACTATTAAATAGGTCATAAGATTTTCACTATCATATTCTAAGTGCACTTATCTTTTTGGTTTATAATCATCTAGATTTCCTTGACTCAATCTAAAACTTCTGTTATAAGAATCATGGCCTTTTCAAGGCTATCATCATTTGTAGGATGGGAACTAAACGCTGAACTCCCTTTGATCCTTTGAGCATCTTCATCCTTACACTCTTCAAACTTACATTTTCCCATCTTGCTTACTATCCTCGGGACCTATCACAACCTCTACCATTTTTGGAAGAATGGTAGTGGAAACCACCACAGTGAGATTTCAAGAAATTTCAGCAAGTTAAACCAATAATGTACACAAAGATAATATAATCATGTAAGAGGTAAACAAGAGTATGAATGCATGAGCATGGATGCAGAGTTTTACAAAGACACTTTTCTCTCCCATCCAAATTCATTTGCAAAAATATTGAACATGTTATACATAAAACCATTTTTCATTTTCTTATAACACTTATTGCTTATCACATATAATAGAGATACATATAACCGAGATTAATATAACAATATGAGTGGACATCTCACGGCTCCCCTAAGCATTGTGGGCTCCCTATTAGTTACCGACCCTTTGACCAGGTGTGAGTACTTCTAAGGTTCTTATTAATATGAAACGGCAGTTCGTAAATTCGCCTTCATTGTATTTCAATGTGTTGCACCCACTAGCGATAAGTGTTATTCCACTATGAAATTCTTTAAAAAGAACCCATTTGAAGTCCATTGACTGTTCTTTGTCAACTGAGGAGCTACCACTTTTAGTTTAATCACTTTGGAGTGAACATGAGAGTTTCGCTAAGATATTCTCCCATCCTAGCATTGGGGTTGTGTCAAAAGCCATTTTTAATGCACAACCTGAAAATCGTGTGACATGTAACACTTTTCATGACACCATGTAGACGTTATGTACTTATGCTCAATATGCAGTGGATGCATCATGTATACAGCTTGAAAAAATTAGAACATTCAAATACATAAATATAAACAAACTCTCGGCGATTCAATATGTCATATACAACTCGAACAGGAACTAATCATGTTATTCTGTCTAAAATTCCAGCATGTATAAACCGATCATGTTACAAAGAACATCAAGCATGTAGAGAACACAATCAAACATGTTATTATCAATAGGAAATAGAAAACAATAGGAAGATGCAAAATTTACACAAGAATATAAATAGGTTATCCAAGGGAAAGTTAGGCTCATTTGTTTTTGCAGATGAGATGAGATTAGTTGAGATTAAAGTTAAAAAGTTGAATAAAGTATTGTTAGAATATATTTTTTAATATTATTTTTGTTTTGGGATTTGAAAAAGTTAAATTTTTTTATTTTATTTTGTATTGGAAGTTGAGAAAATTGTGATGATTAGATGAGATGAAATGAGATAAGATGAGATGTTTTCTGAAAGCAAATGAGGCCTCAGAAGCTAACTTACAAAGCTTCCAACATATGTAACGATCAGACAAGTTGAAAGTATATGTATTAAATATTAGGTTCTCGAAATCAATGCACTAAACTAAGCGTGTGATACGTGCATCAAGGGTTTAAACTGCCTAATCCTAATCGGCTAAAAGCTATTTTTGTGATTTTCGTAAACATATATACACGTCATGAGAAACCCTAGGGCCAAATAATATCACCCCTCTATTTCCTTGTGTGAAACCCTAGTAGCCGAGTATGTGTGTGTATTGACAAATGTGATTTCACTCAAACAAACCTTAGTGGCCGAAAAGTGCATAGCACTCAAGATTGTGCTTTTTCAAATGCTGACTAGATAAAACTTCTCAAGAAACCCTAGTTATGGCCGAACACTTTTTAAATATCCAAGAGGTTACTCCTTACTTATCTTGCCATCAAAAACTCAGTTTAGAAGAAAAACTCTAAGGGCTAACCACACTTAAATCTATATTTCAAGCGTAGTTCATCCCTTTATGGTTGAACCTACCACTCAATCATCTTTATGGAGCTTCTTAGAAAAACACAACACCTCATTATGTCCTTACAAACTGAAACTTTCCAAAATTTCTTTTGGCATTTGCATGAGTGAGTGTGTGCGAAATAAGACTGATTGAACTCTCTTACCGTGCCAAGCTCCATGAAAAATATATCCTTAAATCTTCCTTCTTTACTTGTATGAGGTGAGTGTTTGGATGGAGAGAAAATTTTGAGAGCTATCTCCTAGAGTATAGGCGAGATAGAGAGGAAATGAATGGGAGAAAAGTTGAAAATGCACCAAATGACTCTTGATCTTCCCTCGTTCACTATGGACGCCTGCCATTAATGGCCCTATTTATGGGTCTTATTGCTTCCACTCATTCTCTCTCTCTCTCTCATCATTATTTCTGTTGAAAAGTGAAGAGCCACAAGAAATCTCTTGCATGGGGGCCAAGTAGCCCTTTCTTCATGCCCTAGCTAAACATCCTTTTTGTCCCTTCCTCTTCCCCATGATTTCCATGTGGCGCATGTCTCTTTGTTTTACAAAATTTTCCTTATGATTGCATCTTTTAGACTCTCAAACATCCTATGAGTGCTTGCCAAGTGTTATGGCCGAATGTCTCTCCCTTCTTCTTCATCATTTCCCTCTCTTGGAAACTTAAGGGACTCTTATGTGGAGGACAAGTGGCACCTCCCTTGATGTGGCCGAAACCCTAAGTCCTATTCATAATTAGGTTCTTCTAGAAACCCTAAAGATCACATGCATGCTTGCCAAACGGCATGGTCGACATGCTCACCCTTTGTCTTCATCATTCCTCTTTCTTCAAATCTTAAAAGACTTCCATTGCATGAAGGACAAGTGGCGCCTCCCGCTATAGTTGAAACCCTAAATCTCCATCATCTCAAGATTCTTCTAGAAACCCTAATGGTCTTATGCATACTCATCTAGTGGTCTGGCCTAAATCCTCTCATCATTCTTCCTTCATCATCATTACTCTTTCTAGAAACCCTTAAGGGCACCTTGCATGTTTTCCAAGTGGCATATCTCTTGGAAAAATCGAAACTCCCTTTTTACATGTGCCTAATGATTGTCCCCTTAAAAACTCAAAGGTTTCCTTCTTACTTGGCTCCAAATGGCGCCTCCTTCCTACTTTCAATTGGCTTTTCTCAAGCCCTCATCCTTTTAGTGGCCAAAATTTACTGCGCCTATGGCCTTCTCTTGGGCTTGGGCGCCTACTCTACTAATCAAAAGGTAAAAGTCATTTTATTTCACAAGGTTCTAATGTCTATGGCCCTTGGACTTATATCCACATAGGGCCACTCTTAGAACTAAATTTCAACCTAAAGATCTAGCTTGGGCTGGGGTATCACAAGGGGTGTAATGAATTAGTTTTGATAACTTAAGTATAAAAGGTAAAGTAATACGGGTTGCAAATCAAAGTATTTAAAAAAAAAATTGACATTGTAACTTATATATCATAACAATTAGATAACTCATTTTGACCCATTTAGGGTGCCGAAATTGAGAATTTGGGTAGGCTCCCAAATCCTCAAAGAAAGGGATAAAAAGAAAAATAAGAACAAAAAGTACATTTGCAGTCGTCCACCAATGTGTTGATTAAGGTATGTATGTACTTGGGCAGGACAAAGGGTACAACATGCTAGCTAGGAAGCATTAGCATTGGACTTGTTTGGCAGTGCTTTTCAACTTGATAGATGTTTACATATATAGAAAATCTACTCCTAGACCGGATGAACACTCCAACACCACACACTGTGATGTGGCGAACCCGGTCTGCTCCCCACGTCACAGTTTTACACCCATCGCAAATCCCTCTCACTTCCCCTCAGATCCCTTACTCACTTCTCCTAAATGCAAAAAAGACTCTCATTGTCTTCCCCTCACATTTGAGTACCCCTCTCTCCCTCTCTCACTTTTGTAGCCCTCTCTCCCTCACTTCTCTCTCACTTCCCTCCCGTAGCACTCTCTCTATAACCCACAACAAAAAACCCTCCTTAGTATCTCTCTTCTACTCAGTGTACACCAGAAAACCCACACCTCGTCATTATGGGTTTTCTTAATTGTTGGTTGTACGGAAGTTGTTTAATTTTAATTGTTGGTTGAATTTTTGGATTTTTTTTTGGGTGCCCATCAACTGTTTGAAGGAATTACTGAGCAAAATGGACATGGTGTGTCCATGTTTGTGCCCATTCATATGGGTTTAATACATTGTGTTGCCCATGGACGTGCCAATCACGCTCTATGTTCTAGTTTTGAAACCCTATGAGCATTATTACAAGAGGAGAAAAGAAGAAACCGAAGATAATGGGAAGAAGAGATTAATTTGGAAGGAAAACTTATCCTCTTTCGTTCTCTTCATGAATGAGATTTTAGATCTATATTGGTCTTGGGCTTTCTCTTCCACCTCATGCATGGATTAAGTCCTAGGTAGAAGAACTAAGATCTGGGCCAAATGGAAAGCTTCCTCATTCATCTCATTCATATAAAGGACCCATGTCAGGTACTTGTCTCCAAGTCTAATTGGCTTTTTGACTATATGATATTGACATGCAATAAATGTCACTCTAGGAGGCCAAGCGTTTATAAGCATTGATATTGAGTATGCACTAATATTGGCAAATGAGTTCTGTTACTTAAAATTCGGTGTGTAAACACACTAATATAAATACATTACAATTATTAAAGAGCATCACGTATTCCTTTTGGTGATAGTAGAATGATACCTCTTCCTGCATCGTATCAGACTTTTGTATCATAAGTCGCCTTCACCAAGAGGTGGGATTAAGGGATACCTAAACATATTTACAAAGCGATTGGAAAAGGTGGGACTGGGTGTATGTTAAAACCATATTTGAATTAGGCATGCTTGTTTACTGAATACTAGTATTACAGATATTGTAGAACTTGATGAGCCAGAGCCAGAGCCAGATAGGTCTTAATTAGTTCTATCCTTGGTTTTGATTTTCCATTTAGTTTAGTTAGTTTTGAAACCTCCTATCATTAATTACATCCAGAAAAATTACATTCAAAACCAATACACAGTTGAGAACCAAGAAAGTACAACACTAAAAATCAATCAGCTCTACTTGAGTAGAAGAGGAAGCAAAGCATTTTTTTTTTTTTTAAGTTTGATGGAGAATCATTTTAAGTTTGATTACATTGAAAGCTAATTAGTTTCTTAGACCATTTACTGAACTTAAAGTTTATTTTATTGGTTGTTATGTAAATGAACTGGTTTTTATGATTAAAATCTTCAAGAGTCCAAGGATTAGCTTTGATGCTAGAGATGCACCATTTCTTCCAAAACTGATGCAATACCTATGTCTTTGAAATGCACATTTGAATGGATTTCATTAAGCAACGCTTTGTGCTCAAAGAGTTGAGTAAGGCTAACAAGAACTTCTATACTGCAGGGTTTTAGGGGCATTACAGACATAGCTGGAGGGTATGCTACCTGAACACAGATCGGACTTCCAACAGAATCGTGATGAGTGCTTGTAGACAATACTGATGAAATAAATCCAAGGAAGAGCAAAGGTGATACCAGTGAAGCAAAGGAGATCATGTTAAGAAAAAGTATACTGAGAATGTATGTGTAAAATGAGCTAAAAATAAAAATGAAATTGTTATAGATGAGCACAATTAAAAAGATGGTCAAGTTTATTTCTTGTCAAATTTGTAAATAAAATATCTGATTGTAAAGATGACTAATTAATATTTATATAACTCAATTTACACCTAGCCATTGCCATAGCGCCACTTTATACAACCTTCCTCCATTACTAAACAATTATATATATATATATGTGTGTGTGTGTGTGTCATCATCTTGAAAGTTGTCTTTTCTATGTTGCTTTACATTTGTTGTACTCGTACCCGGATGAAAGTGACTAAAAACCATGTAATATGCCAAGCACATATTGATATACGGACCCACCTCTTTGATGCAGACCTCAAACTACGCAATTATTCTACCTTCGTATGAGGTTCATTGTCGTGATTATAAAGTGCTTCAAAACAATTGTTTATCACAAAATTGTTAACTTTGGCATTAAATATTTTCACTGTCATTTGTGATTCTCATTTAGATCACTTGTGACATCAAGTCAATCATCATCATGTTTAGTTGATGCGTTTTAAATGGAATCACCAACCTGTACTGGTGTGGTTTGAAAGCACCATCAAATACTTCCAAAACTAACAAAAGTCCTAGAAGGATAATACCTGCCAGAAGTATAACACGGTAAAACAAAAAAAAAATGTCATATTTTTGTATTGCTTTTGAATTTTTCATATTTAACGTTTGAAATTCTTGAATTGTATGCAGGGAGAATCAAGATATCAATTCTTCATATGGGCATATATACTTTAATTGGTAGAGAAGAAAATTGTGACACGAGAAAATGCAATTCAAAAGCAGAAGGATGATTTATTGTTGCACAAGTGAAGTTCAGAAAAAGAAAGATGAACTAATTGAGAAAGAGAATGCTCTTCAAAAGCAAGAGGATGAAGTTTGAAAGAGGATCGTAGAGAATAGATGTGCATGTATATTATTGTGTATGTACTAGGTGTTATCTATTGTAATAGTTTTTAGTTGATTTGGACTATAGATGTATCATGTTACTGTTAATTGTAAATGGATGATTCGAACTATGTTTTTTACGGATATTGCTAATTTGATTATGTGATTGCGGTCCATTAATATTCTCCATTTTCTAGTAATAGCTGTATATAGGATTTTAGTGGGACAAGAAGGTGTCCACAGCCAATGGTTCCATCTTGTATCATTACAATTTTTGAAGCTCTTATTACTGGAGTAAGCAAAGACTATGCTCATTACAAATATGCCTGGTAATTTATGGAGCTCTGATTCCTTGAGAAGAACTAAACTGTATATATCTAATGATCTAAAAAGAAACATAAAAATGCAACAAGGAGTCTGCAGGGAAATTAAGCTAAATCCAAGAAAATCATGGTTCCTAATAAACCCAAGGAAGAGGAAAAATGAAAAAGTAGAAATAAACTCATCATATGCTAACTAAAAGCTAATTTCAAGATGGTGATTCAAGTGCATGCCAACTCTCAAACTTTACGTCCCTCTTCTGCACATGGGTAAAGACAATAGCTTGAGTAGCATCCGCATTGCACATGGTACTTACATTTCACACTCCCTGCTAATTGTGCAATAGCAGTCAAACACAATTTACTAAACTAATAACACATGCACGACAACAAACTGCCCGAGAACAAAGAATCAAGTTGCATAACATTTCCAAAAAATAGATAATAAACCATAACATCGTGTCTTTCCAACCACTCCTCACAAGATGAGTTCTATATAGCTTCTCATCAGTTCTATAAACTACATATTACAAATCACAACAAGCTGCAACTTGCAAATTACATTCTTTACAACAAAATCTACACTTTACATTAATTAAAGAGTTTCACACTCACAACATATATATTTCATCACAAAGCCTCACAGCCAAAACAAATTACTACATTACAACCATAGCCTCACACCTCCTCATTGCCTGATGATGTTAGTTGTGTGACAGTATTACATTATGTTCCAACAACAAAATTGTCAACATTAGCACCAAGTTGAGCTTCCGAGACCTCACCATGCTATGATTCATCATCAAATATTTTTTGCAAATCTAAATTTCAAAACAAAAATACACATCCATTAGAAAAGAATATGCGTAAAATCCAATATATATAGAATTAATAGAAAAAAAAAATCACTACATGTTTCTTCTTTCTCATGGTTGCAGGCTTCTCCACAGTTAGAACCTTTCTTTTCATTGGGGGTGTAACACCCCGTATTTTAGTATATTTTTACTGAAGGATTATTTTTTATTGTTTAAAAATTTATCCTCTTATTTTAAAATTGGTTGGATTTTTAGTAAGTTTATTTCTATGATTTTAATTTGGTGAAAATTAATTTTTATGTGCTTTCTTAATATTTATTTATTTTTGTGCATTTAAATTGTTTTTCATATTTAATTAATTACTGTGGGATTTAATTATTTCAATTCGACTTTACCATTGCGTTTAAATTATTTTATTGAACTTATGGTTTTAAAATCATCTCCGTTGGATCATTTTTGTGACCCAAGTTATGAGAATTGGACCTCATTTCTTTTCCCTCCATTTTTCTTTCCTCTCCTTTTCTTTTCTTTCTTTTCTTTTTTCTTCCTTAATTTCCTTCTCTCCCTCGCACGACCCAACCTCTCCCTCTCTCCCGTGCGTCCGTCGGCTTCAACCCCAGCGCCGCCGTGAGCCAGCGGTGGCCTTCACCGCCCACCCCATTGTGTTCCCTTGCCGCCGGCGACCTCACCCCACCATCCTCACCTCCAACCGCGCCGCCGTTAACCACCACCAGCCCTTCAAGCTGCGGCGTCACTTTCGCTCCAGCGCCGCCGTCGCGCCACCTCCGGCCACCATCTTCACACCACTTCATCCCCAACCTCTTGGCAACCCATTGGACTCAACCCCAGCTCCGATCCGCCACCGGTGAAGCTCCACCATCTACATTTCCGATTTGGGTATTTTGATCTTCTACCGCTCATTCCGCCGCCACCCACGGCAAACCACCACCACCATTGGCTTCACCGACCTCCCTAGGCCCTACCCTATCAATCTTGGGTCTTCGTTTGCCTCCGTTTGAAAGTTGGTATTTGTGACCCACGGCCACAGTGTATTTTACACTGTGGTGTTGCTCAAACGTCGCCTTTTTTCAACTTCGTGATTCTTCGGAAATTGTTATATTGTATTGTAAGTATTTTCCTTAAAGAACTTTCGTGATTTAAATATATTTTTGTACTAACACATATTATCTGTGAATTGGTTTGTTTTGCCGGACTGAGTCCGAGGAGTTTCGGGGTCGGATGGATTGTGGACGGAGTTGTTGTGTGTTTGTTTGCATTGTGAATTGTGGTTGTTGGTTGTTGGTTATGGCTTGTTCATGTACATCGCATATTACACGCATGATCATGTTTGTAAAGAAAACTGGGTTTTCGCATGATTGCATACATGTTCATGTGTTTATTGAAAATTGGATTCTCATGTGAGTAAAAGGAAAAGAGACTGTAGGGATGGTGGTAAGCAGGGACGGTGGTAGAGTCCCCGCTTGCGATTCCCGCCTACGGTGCACGCGGTAGGGATGGTGGTAAGCAGAGATGGTGGTTGTGTCCCGCCTGCGATTCCCGCCTACGGTGCACACGGTAGGGATAGTGGTAAGCAGGGATGGTGGTAGAGTCCCACCTGTGATTCCCGCCTACAGTGCTCTGTTAAGTATTCATTGTGTGTAAAGGAACTGTAGGGATGGTGGTAAGCAGGAATGGTGGTTGTGTCCCGCCTGCGATTCCCGCCTACGGTGCACGCAGTAGGGATGGTGGTAAGCAGGGATGGTGGTTGTGTCCCGCCTGTGATTTCCGCCTACGGTGCACGCAGTAGGGATGGTAGTAAGCAGGGACGGTGGTAGAGTCCCGCCTGCAATTCCCGCCTACAGTGTCTGATAAATGGGTTTTTTGTGTGAATCATTTTCTGGGAAAATGACAAACTATATTTTTGGGCCAAAATGGGATTTTTGGCGTGTGTTGGAAATAATCATTTTTCTGGGAAAAATGGTATTTTATGACTAAATGTATTTTGTCATATTGTTGGTTGCATTAATGTATTTTTATCCCGAGAGTTGTTTGGTTTATACTTACCTGTGGTACCATTTTATGGTATCGCAGATTTTGATGCAGATGATGATAGCGAGCCTTAGCTTGGCTCCGTTGGTGGAGTGATCTGAGATTGCTCCTGTTTAGCGAGTTATGTTTTTATCAATTTATGTATTTACCTTTTGTATTATATTTGGGATGACTGTATAACTTTTAAAGATAAATTATTTTGGACACCTGTATTTAAATTTCTGGTACTTAGTTGACTTATTTATATTATCCGCTGCGACTTTTATTGTGCACATTTGCATGTTGCACACACACTTGAGCACATTTCGTTGGGATGCGTGACCGTGTTGTCACCATCCTGACGTCACAATTCCCTTGTTTTTGTACATGGGAGTCGGGGCGTCACAGGGGGCCTCCCTTTCCCTCAGACAACATGGGGCTTAATATTTTCTTATCCTTGTCCACGACCACATTCTCTTTGACAATAGTTGAACCGGACTCAAGTGTTAATCCTTTAAATTTATACTCAAACTCATCCAAAAGGCACATGAATGTATTGACATGGTCATCATTTGGGGATACACAGGTCTCTAATTACAAATATCTTTTCACTACAACCTCATACATCTGTATATCTGCATTGTGTTGCAAGTCATCATAGCTAATTTTGACAAGTGTGTATCTCCTCTTTAAGTCCTTCCTCCATCGATCCAAGACGTACTTCTCTGGAAACACATGAATGTTCTTCATCTGACAAACTTTAAATGCATGCCTACAAAGAATCCCCTTCATCTTAAATAACACGCATGTCCATTTAATTTCACATTCCTCCTCGTTATAGTAAATTGAGTATTGGACGGTTTTGACCTGGTCATGATCAGTGGAAATTTCATCCAAACATCGAAGGTGGAAATGCAATCCTGCAATTGATAAGTACGCAATTACTTAAAATATTCCCCACACCTCTCTTTGGACCTCTTTAAACTTTGCATTTGTATACAATGCTTGAAACTGCTTCTCAATTTGGAATGAGGATACACATGGGATGGTTTGGTAGGAATTGAAATCAGTTATTGTCTCGACCCCCACCTTCTTCCTCAGAGCATTGTCAAAATGATCGATAAATTCCTTCAATGTCGTACCATAATGCACAAAGCCATCGAAGAAAGCATTCATACTTTCAAATCGTTGTGCAGTGCTCATACCTATCCAAAATACACTTTTCAAGTAAACTGGTACCCAAAACGACCTCTCAGTGTAAAACCCTTGCAGCCATGCATTATCACCAAGGTCATACTTCTAAATTAGTTTCCCCCACTTGTCCTTAAATTATGCGCAAGTCTGTAAATCATATAGGGCACTCTGAATGGAAGTCTTCACCCCTGTGTTGAATTGGGAGTGAGATTCTAATTTCTTGGAAATTCTTGAACCCAAAGATAATAACTATAGTGACTGTCTGGGAATACCAATGCAATATCACTCTTCGTTGCTCAGTCTTGGTTTGTTATGATTGCTTTTGGAGTCCGAATATTAATGCACTGCAAGCATGTTTGGAACAACCACATAAAAGTATTTATGTACTCGCTTGAAATCAAGACAGCCCCTAACAGTATAGACTACTCCTGATGGTTTACCCCCAATAAATGGAGCAAAAGGCATACCGTATCTATTTATTAGGTATGTTATATTGAAAGTGATAACATCTCTGAAATACTCATACGCCACTCGACTTCCTATGTCAGCCCAAAACAACTCGTCATCCACATCTATCACAAAAATAAAACCATCATTCATCTCTCTCGTCCTCTCAAAGTAGTCACTAAATGTTTCTCCACCTCCTTTACACAGTCTTAAGTGTTTCGCTTTGTCAATAAAATTTCGATAATATTTATCTTGAAATTCAAGATTCTCGAAACGCTCCCGCATCAACAAAAATACTCCAAAATTCTTGTTCATTTGAATATCTACTCTATCATTCAAATTCAAATCTATCATTTAAAAAATATAGTAAATTTAGATTTATGTCAGTACTATGATTATAAGCTATATATCTCAATAGTGGTGAAAACCCATACACCCTTCACCAAGTGAACATTTATCTTCGCCTTACAATTTATTTTAATTGTTGATCGTGGCCTTGAGATATTATATGTGGATGATGATTCAATATACATTTAACTCACCACTTCTATAAAATCTATCATAAGAAGAATTTACATGTGAGAGCTCAATTGGAGAATCAAATGAAGATGGTAAAAAATAAAAGAAAACATCGAAGTACTCTATATGGCACAATTACTAGCCAATGAATCCTGAACACATGTTTTGCCTTCTCTCACATACGGGTCCCATGTTTAAATTGTCACATCCTTTGTTTAATTGCCTTAATGGATTCAAAGGGCCGGTCACCTTAAAGATCCAAATAAGACTACAGTATAGCAATAATCTTCAACCCCTATCATGTCAAGACTAAAACTATTGTAGCATATAGGTGATAGCCATACCAAAATGATGGATCAAAGAGAATCTGCCCCAATCCAATTCAAGCAATTGAGCCTCTAGTATATTTCACTTAACGACGGAAACAAGTGCTCTTCTCCCATATATACGCACACTAACAATAAAAATATTGGGGTTTTATTGTTGTTTTCCCATTGATTAAGAGTTTAGTTATCTGGTCAAACATTTCTTAGTTTTTTCTCCCATTGTCTTTGTTACTGGTTCGATTCTCTCCAGTAGCTAGCCTCTGATAGCTTGATCGAAAGTAAGGAAAACAACCCCCACCCACCAACAAAATCTAGTAATAATAAAAAATACCCTAAGAGCATCTTTGTTGCTAATCCAAGTCTTGAAGTATCAAGTCACCTCTAGCTTCCAGATTGCAAAGAAAAAAACATCCACTCCTTTGAAATAGAGCTACGAAAGAAATACATTACATGTATTTGAGGAAAACCCAAAGAAAGAGGATCGAGTTGGCCATATTCATAATAAGAACTCAGGACTGCGGTATGGAAGCATTTCATTTTAGACATCCCAAAAAAGAAAGAAAAGAATAAGAAGAAGAATGGAATTCACAAAAGAGCTATAAAATTAACTCAGCCATGTACAGCGAGAGAGAGCAAACATGGGTGTGAGTTTGTTCAGTCGGTTGTTTTCGTCGGCAGCCCAAGACGGTGGTGGACGTAGTGCAAGTTGGAAAAATGTGAGTTGAAAGCCGCAGGCGAAGGCGGGTGGAGGGGCGAAGGCGGGCAGATCAGGGGAGAACACGAGAGAGGGAAAAAATTCGAAATGAGAGAGTATTCGGGGGTATGCATTTTAGGAGGAAAAACAAAAAGACAAAAGCCGCATCACCGGTGTGTGGTGTAGGAGAATGGCCGGCAGATGAGTAGAGCTACTCTTATATACATAGTCCTAGGGTGCTTCTACACCCACCGAGGGGAGCCACCAAACGTCCATTTTTTTTTTTTATTATTTTTTTCAAACATTTTTTTAAATCCTTTAAGCATTTTCAAAAAGAAAAACTCAAATTTATTTAAAAAACACTTCCTTAACCATTAAGTAAAAAAAAAAAAAAAATAGGTAGCTTTTTTTGATGATATTCTTCGGTGGGAATATAATTTTCCATACATATAGCCCATGCATTTAGTTAGCTTGATTTCCAATTCGGGGAACCCCTTCAACAATATTGATGAACGCATAATATCAATATAATTTACCATTTTACGTAATCCGGCCAGATTCATGAACGTACTATAAGTACTTGTAGTTTTTAAGTGCTAATGATGAAGATAACCAGTGACAGAACTATTCGAGGCGGCTATTTCAAATGATCTGTTATCTTTAGAGGTAAGCCAATTAATTAAGAAGCAACTTGAAAGATTGTCTTGCACGACAGGTTGAAAAGATTTGAAACCCTAAAATATTTATGAATGTCTTCTTATACTTAATTTATTTGATACTTTACCAATATCCATGCCTATAATTAGGACTACTTGGTCCACCATTTATATTATATCTTGCATGACGACACATCTTAATGTGTAAACGTAATATTTCGTTTGGATGTTGAACTGAATTGAATTATTTGTGAATTGTCGTGAGTTAAGATGATAGATTGAGTTTTGTGGGATTCACTTAAAAGATGAGTTTGGATATTAAGATGAATTTAGATGTATTTATAGAAAATTGAAAAAAATTGTGGATCACACATGTAAAGAAGTGTTGAATTGAAAAGGGTTGTGAGTCTCGCGTGTAAAGAGGTTTTGAGTTGAGATGAGTTTAGTAATTTGAGAGAAAAAAATGATAGGGTTACTACCCTCTTACTACCCATTTACTACTCTTTTTGTATTTAATTTTTTTAAAATTTTTTTACTTTACTTAATAGTTAAAGAAATGACTATTAGTAAAATTAGATATTTTTTTATTTTTTTTCTTAATGATTAAGGATGTTTAAAAAAATACTTAAAAGAAAATGATAAAGAAATAAAAAAATTTCAAATACTACCCATTTGAGAGTTGGGTGTTTGAATGTTAGACTTTAACTTAAAATTAGACTGAATTGAGTTGAACTTAAATGAGTTTAAGAACCAAACGGGGCCATTATATAATATAGTTGCGAGCATATATATATTGGAAAATACTATACCCACAAAAAGGATTACACAAAAACAATCCTACAAACTAATATGATTTGATATAGTTTGTCAGATTATAAAGTTACTTTTATTGTAAAGTAGATCTAATGGATCAGAAGAAATCACATTAATTTATGGGATTACTTTTGTACAATTTTTTTATAGATATAGCAGTACTCATATATATTACTACCCAATGACTTCTACAAAACAAACCCTAGAGAAGAAATAATCAATCTGTTTCAGTTCTGATCAACAACTTCCTGCATAACGTTGATCCCCTCTTCCCCTTGACTAAAATTCCTCACTTTCAGGAAATTAAAAATTATGTTCATGAAAAAAAAAAAAAATCTGCTTGATCTTCGATCCTTTTAATTATTATTATTATTTTCGCTGATCAATGCAGTAAAACATTAAGTATATCGCTAATTATTTCCAAATTTATGTGGAAAAAAAAAAACATGATCTAAGCCTTGCGTACGGAAAATACTGAATGAATTAGTAATTACACAAAATGGCCGGAGGAAATATCTTAGCAACATAGCCAATATATTATATTTTCATGTACGGACGTACGTAGGGATCGACGTCAGTCTCAAGCAAGCTAGCTAACCTGATTGCCAAAAATTAGCATTTTATAGTAACTACGTACTATGTATAGTTTTATTGTTTGCTGATAAATGAAGATAGATAGAAAACTTTAAGAAGCTCAAACATTGCTTGCATCACATTTTCATGCAAGATATATAATAATATAAATGGCGGTCCCTTGAAGCAGTACTAATAATTAACATTTAGAAATCATGTCACAGTTACGGAAGGTTCGATGCCTCTCGGATTGAAGGGGATGGTTATAAAAGCTTAATTTACACGGGTTTGCGCAGAGTTTGGTTTTTTTTTTTTTTTTTTTTGGCCTATATATGATGTTGGTTGGTTTAAAAATCTTGTTGATTGGTATTTCATTGTATTCATGGTATTTTTCTATTATCAAAAGTGGGAGGTTTTCAATAAAAATTTGGAGATTCTGTCCTTTTATTTAAATAATAAAAAAATAAAAAAAAAAAAAAAAAAAAAAAAAAAAAAAAAGGAGGAAGAAGAAGAAGAAAAAGAAAAAAACATGTAGATATCAAAGCAACTTCTAAAGTCCCTCAAAACCTTCATCAATGATAGCTAGCTAGGTAGGTTTTATTCCCCTAGTTTTAATAGTCATGAAGTTTACAGGAGATAAACATATATGATGGTACTGTGGGTCCAAATCCCAAAATGGTTTCCATGTCATGGTTGATCATGTGTGGTTCGCTCATGTACTTCCTCCATGCCTGTCTATATCGGCGTTCTGTATATTCGATGTTATTCACTACCCAGCGCGCGCGCGCATATATTATATAATGTATATGTCAACAAAATTCCAGTCAGAGCTAACCAGCTTCCTGCTAGATGATCAATATGTGAAACCAAGATCAGGAATAATGAAAAATTAATTAGCAATAATAAAAAGAAAAAAGGAAAATTGTCACGCGTCCAACTGATTATAAAGAAAAGTGTACTGTTTTCCTGGCACAGTCCACACGCAGCATAGATCAAGGCCCTAATGTCTGCCTTTAGGACAAGTGGGAACATCTAGTTTTGATGATGACCCTCCTACTTCTTCTCAAGCACAACTATTTGTTATTTTCCCACTCAAAACTGTTCAAATCCAGTTTCAACCTTCTTGGTGCGTTAGTCAGGGTGATCAATATTTTCACGTCGTTGGCTAGTTTTTTTCATAGAATATTTCTATCTTTTCCACCTTAAACAAACTTAATTATTAATTTACGATATGCTTTTGATTGGAACAACGATAGCTACTGCAGAACTTATTATCATTGAAATAACAGAAAATGTGATCAACACTTCAAGTTAGGGAGCAATAGAGTACTGTTATAATTATTAGTTGATAACTTTGAATTTGGTTGAGTAAAATGCTTTACAATCGAATACAGTTTAGAAGTAATCTTTCTTTCTGAATAAATTAAAATGAAATAAACTAAAATCATCATTGGAAGGAAAAGTACAACTCAAATCCGAAAGGTCGGGAAGGTTTACTGCATTATATATTCCTAAACAAGTCTAATAAGGTAGCTGAGAAACAATGGTAACGGAATCCCACTGAATCAGACTACCTTTTACAAGAATATTGTCGAGGTTGGTAAGGTTTAAAAAGCCAAAGAAGGGGGTTTTGGTTGATTATAAATAACATTAACCTCTTTTCTTTTGCTTCATGCACTACCTACCACCTTTGTCTTCTTTGCTTTCATTCCTTTCGTTCCTTTCGTCACACGATGTCTATCTCTCTACGGTGTCTTCTATCCCTTTTCGCAGCTCTTCTTCTCATGCAAAGTCTGGCAGACGCTCAAACAAGTAGCGACTCTTTCATTCATTCTCGTGCAGCTTATTATCCAAATTCTGATGAAAAAGGAACAGATAGTAAGAGAGTTTTTCATTAAAGGGAAAGGAAAATGCATACTTTTACTGATTAAGCATGCATTATTCTTATATCCTTTTGATTGAACTGCAGAAGGCGCATGTGGGTTCGGTTCCTTTGGAGCTACCATTAATGATGGGGATGTATCAGCTGCATCTGACCTCTACCGAAATGGTGTTGGCTGTGGGGCTTGCTATCAGGTAGGTTTAACCAAATAGCAATACTAGATACAACCTTTGGACGTGCAAACCTGGGACAAGCACGCATTTTCTAGATATTGTTTTTTCCTTTTTCTCTATTTGGTCTCATTTATTTCAAAAGACTTGCGCATAGACTTGCACAAAGATTATCTTAAACGAAACTTGTCACAGACTTTTGCTAGCCTTCGGTCGTATTGTCCACTACTTTATTTCTAAAGTTTACTACTACGATTTTAACTACTCCATGCTAGGTGAGGTGCACCAACACAGCCTACTGCTCGGACAAAGGGGTAACGGTAGTTATAACAGACCAAGGTTCAGGTGATCGAACTGACTTCATTCTGAGCAGACGAGCTTTCGGTCGGATGGCTCTAACTACTGATGCGGCTGCTTCTCTGCTAGCTCTTGGTGTGATTGATATTGAGTATAGACGGTCAGATTAATTATAATCTAATATATATATATCGTAGTTAGAAACCAAGAATTCATTTATTAATTACTAAATTAATGGTGACGATTGACGAACATCATACGAGAACTTATGATGGCCTTAAATTAAAGCATGCCAAATAATTCTGTCTGCTAATTTGGGGATCTCTCAGACTCTCTCTTTCTCTGTGTCTTCAAACAGTGTCTCATGCAGCTACCCGAACAAAAATATAACAATAAAGATAGATGAGAACAGCAACTACCCTTATTATTTGGCTTTCGTCATATGGTATCAGCAAGGCAAGAAGGATATCACTGCTTTGCAGCTCTGTGAGGTAATGTGTATATATATAATGCCGCTGCTTGTTATCACTGCTGGCCTGCTCCTCTTTGAAACCAGTTGACTTAAGTTACTGCTCTTTTCAAACATGCATGGGTTTCTTTCTTACAATAATCGTTACCTCGATCAATTTAATGAAAATGGAGTTAGGATGATATATGATCAAGATCTGGCTGCCTTTAAAAAGAAAGAAAAAGAAAAAATTATAGGATTATTACTACATACAAATAGTTGCATCGATTCATGGATCAAACCTATGAGAATAATTATATAGAAAATATTGTATTTTTCAATTACCAGCGGCCAATATAATAATACCACTTCATAAAAAAATACTAAATCCTTTTTTGAATTTAAAAAAAAAAAATTGTCAATATATCGTTACTAAACCTATAAATACATTTTAATTATGTGTAGACTGAGAATTTGGTGTGCAAGCTCTTGGATCGAAGCTATGGAGCAGTATGGACGACCACCTCGCCTCTAAGCGGGCCTTTGTCTCTGAGAATGTTGCTCGGCGATGAGGAAGAAGGTCAAGAGCAATGGATAATTCCCACTAATAACATACCCAAGACTGGAAAGCTGGAGAAACTTATGACTTGGGAGTACAATTGGATTTATAGACGGCTGTTTACATTCAGTTTTTATATTTATACCTTTCAAATAAATTCTTACTTTCCTGTTGTCATCGTTATTATTCCTACTCATAGAGAATTAGGAAAATTCTTGAATGCAATCATTTATAATTTTGAAGAATGAAATTCTCAAATGACTTCGACTCTTAATTAAAGCCCTCATTTTAGACACGAATATTATAAACAAGGAAAGTTCTATTCGTAGTCCGGTCTACTTTTTACACTCCACACGAAAATCCATCTGGCAAACCGGTTCATGTTCAACCTTCGGTCCAATTCGAAATTCATCTGTTCTCCCAAAACTCATTTCCCTCTCTCGCAAATCCTGAATCAACTCTCCCCCGCGCCGGTACTCCCTCTCTTGCCTCACCCTCCCTCACCATCTCTCGCCTCTCCCTCCCTGAATTAGTTCTCTTTTTTCTTAGTTTTTCAGTCTGGGTTTCTTATAGAGGCTTGAGAGTTTGATCATGGATGATGTGTATGCAAAGGTCATTGAGAGAATGAACCCAACAAGGCATGCTTCTCTCTCTTTCTCACTCCTTACATACAACCTTTATATCTCAACTTAGTTTCTGGAGATTTCTTGGGGATCATGTATTTGACCATTTGAAATAAGTCTCATTTGGCTGTCTGGTTAATGATAATACACAGTGAAACACTCTCTCGCGGATAGAGCTGAAAGGTTAGCAAAGACAAACTATCAAATCTTCCTCCATTTCTAATCTAGGATCTGGCTTTTAAATGGGGGAAAAAATTGTTATGATTCCAATTAAACATCCGCACACCAAGTCCATTACAAAAATCTAGGAAATGGGTTTGGAAAAAATTAATGAGTTTGGGAGAAATATGTTAATGATGAAATCTAAGAGATTGGTTTTTTTTTCTTGGTGGAGAAATGCTTCAACGTTTCCAAGAATTTTGGTTGTGCTCTGATTTGCTATTTGCCTGAAGAAGACGACGAAAATTTCATCTTTCAACTTTTTGCTTTGCTTCTTCTTTCTTCTTTCATTTTTTCTTTCTTTGATTTTTACGTTTTCATTTTTGCATTTTAACAAATCCCCGAAACTTCTGATATTGCCTGGCGGAGGTAGAACGTGGGCGTGGGGGTGGGGGGAATAAATTCGAAAAGCACATTTGGCCTTTGGGTAAAAATAAATAAATAAATTGCCTGGCGGAGGAAGAACGTCAGCGTGGGGGTGGGGGGAATAAATTCGAAACGCACATTTGGCCTTTGGGTTGAAAATAAATAAATAAATAAAAAGAGAGAAAAAAAGAAGCCACATCACGGTTTCGTGTGATGTATGAGAAAAAGTGGCAAAGTATGTAGAAGAACTCTTTGTGATCCTTTCTTTTATCTAACACCACATTTCTCATTTTCTTTTATCTGAACACTTTCTACGGTTCAAAAGAGATGCACAATACTTGGGCCCCATGGAATCGTTGAACTTATCCTGTAATCAGACTTCATGCTGAATTTCCCATATTGTAATTGTGCAACTGCTACGTTGCAATTCCTAATCATCGGTCACTGTTACTCCAAGCAGCAACAAATTAGCAACAGTCAATTGACAATCTTCCAGTTTTCAACCATTTTACATTCTAAAACATCATTGGGTCACATGCCATGGAAAGAAAAGCTAAAAGGGAGGCGGTCTCAGCTGTCAAAGCCAACCATGTATGCTTGCTTTGCAACAGACCCAGACCCACAACAAGAGAGGCCGTCACTCAAAAGCATAAAGCCTTCGAACCTGCATGCTTTATAAAATTGTGGTGTAATCCACAGAGCAGGCAACAAAAATTAGCTGAACCAAAACCACATCACGAATTCTATAACTAAGAATCATGAGTACAGAAACTTCCCTGGCAATGCAAACATAATGCTGTTTAGCAATTCAGGAAGCCCAATCACTCACCACCACAACCAATTAACTTTATAGAACTTGCTTTTTAAGTCGGGTGCCTCATTGCCTTTACAAAAACACATAAAAAGCCCATTGGAATCTTCTTACACAGTCCGTACGCGTCAAGTCACATGTCAGAGACAGACCACAGGTATGCTTCTGTTTCTGTAGCTCGTCTCTCATTCGTCCTTTTAATCAATCCCTTCTCAAATCCTATAGGATGAAAAACAGCAGAAGTCAGTCAGTTCTAATAGCTAAACGTATTCTCTAAATACTTGTCTTTTTTTCTTTGGCTCTATGTTTCCAAGCACAAGAATCTTCCTGTGGTGATATGTAAGTAACAACATGACTGGGATCGCCATATCATGGCACACTGGAAGATACTCAATACAAGGTCCATAGCTTCTATGGAAGGTAAATAAGAAATATGTGACTCAAGAATGGTAGAGGTGAACCAACCATTACTACGGTCAACTCCATCCCAATGTCTTCCTGGTCTTATGCCATATCGGTTTGGTGCAGCATCCAATCCTCTTTTTAACCAGCTGTGGACAGGAATGTCCTGAGGAATAACAAACCCCGATTCTTTCATCTTCTCACTATCCCCTAGGTTTGGGAGAACCATTTCAGGATGCTTTTTCTGCAAGATGTCAGAGAGATGTTGAATAAGCAATCAATTCTATAATTTTGGCAGCTAAGAATAAGACAGTGATCAATAACTTACCTTCACCAAATGTGCCATGGGATCACCCCATCTTAATCTCTCCTTCAGCATGTTGTCTAGTTCTGGATCATCCCTGCATCAGGAATCAGTCTATCAATTCCAACAAGCCACTAGGTGTACACAAAAGACAAGAGATGAAAGTACTGTGCAGTGCCTTTGTTAAACTGAAGATGGATAGCCATGCAGTCAAGCATGCTTAATGTTTTGTCGAGATTTTTATTTTATTTTATTTAGAACATTTCTTTTCTTACAAAAGTATTTTATTATGTCCAATTTCATACACAAGTGTATTTCCACAATATCCTATGATTACAGCACCATATTGAGCACAAAAACATCAAGATACCTGGTTCGTGCAAATGGTTTTTCCTTCTCAAGTTCCAATTCCTGCAGCTTAGTTTCAGCTTCCCGCTTTTGAGCCAAGCCCTTCCCCCATTCCAATTTCTTCTCCTGGTAAAAATGCACAGGAAATGAAAATTGACTCTTCAACTAAAAGGAAAGGGACAACATTTATTTTTCAAAGAAAGAAGCTTCGAACTCAAGCTACAATATTAAAACTAAAAAGATGCCCAAGTGCATAACTATGATTGAGTTAACATAATATTTGAGCAAGTTTCTGTCCTCTACAAACTCAATGCTTTAATGCCTTCCATAATAGAATTTCAGCACGTCTGCCATGCTTAATAATAGTCATTTGTATTGATAACCACCAATTCTCTTAGACAACTAGCAGAATTATACTGCGACATTAGCACCAAAGCCTCATAAGAGATGTATAAGAACAAGAAAAAGAAAAAATTTTCAGAGACATGAACATCATCTGAGTGCAATTTGTACGCCTGAATCATTCCTTCCACAATTAAGTTCTTGCCAGATTTGGGAAATGTAAAAGGGGAAAAAACAAAGAAAACAGAAACGCCTATCGTGAAACACTTCACAAGATGAGATTGCTTGGCCCACCACCCAAATAAACATTTATCTAACACAAACTCACATATACACCCCATACCCAACTTGCCATCGTCCCCCACAACTCCACTGGAGCCACATCTTCTCTTGACTAAACTTTAACCATTTATCCAACCATCAGTCAAAAGCAATGATACTGATAAAAAAAAATAGTCAAAATCAATGATCTATTTGTTTCAGAATAAAATAAATTGTTTATTTAGCCAAGTTAAAAAGAAAATGGATCAATTAAAGCTCCCACCCCCCAGCCCAATAGTTGTCTACTCATCACAAACAAATAACCAGAAAATTTTTACCAAGTCATATCTATACAACTCAAGTTATGATTAACTCAAACCTTCCATTTGAAGAAAAAAATGTTAAATAAAACAATATTATACAGTACCTAATAAATTAAAAAAAAAAAAAAAGGCATCGTAAATTCCTTAGAAGTATGTCACTCTAAAAGTGGTAGCAAAACATGGGTAAAAAATAGGGAGACTTTATGACTGCTATCAAGACAAGATTTGTCACAATCAAGATGAAAAATTTCTCAATTACCCAAAAAGAAAAAATATCCAGAATCTGCAATCGAATTAAATGGATCAACCACTCAGCAGAAGCATAACCGTAACAAATATGTATATGCACTCTTTATCCTATGTATCTGTTAAAAACACCAATTTCCTTCATTCATGAGAATTGTAATTCTTGTAATAAAATGGAAATTTCTTTTATGATGAAACATGAAAAATACTGCACGGCCACAGTGGCACTTACCAGCATAATTGAGTAACATGGGCTCAAGGGTAAAGGTTTTGACATTTACCAACAAAAGAAAACAGAAAGAAGGAAGAAGGGAGGGACAGATATAATGTGGTAATAATCTCTAAAACTGTAATTTTCTCAACATAATACAACTTTCCCAAACTCCCAAACTCCCAAACAAAACACAAAGAACAACACTACTTTTTCAAATTTCAAAATGAAAGTAATATTGAAACAATTTTTTAACTTTATAATATTTTTATTCAACTTTCTCTCTCCTTTCCCAAAACCCAATAAAACATCTTAACTCAAACCATTTTACTACTATTCATGGATATACTGAGATATTCTAAGTTCCTTAGTAATTGGCCATTAATTTGATAATAATAACTATTGTTTATGCCAACCACCATCATAATAATGGTCAACATTCATTAATTAGCTAGATTTATGAGGTTCACCAAATTTTTTTCTTTTCTTGGTGCATAATTTCCCCCTTTTCTTCTCTCTGTTTTTTTCTTGATTTGGGAGATATGTAGAATATCCATGCAAGCTGCTGATTAATAAAGATATTCTTACTTCTAAAAAATGTAGAATATCAGTGCAGAATGCTGATGGCAATAAACGAATGATTAGATGAAAAAGTTAAAGATTTGAAATCAAAAAGTGTTTTGTGTTTGAGTAATGTTTAGGAAGAAAATATCAGAGAATACTTAAGAACAGTTGTATTGCCAAATGGACCCTAAAACTTCCAGCAGAATCTGGATCAAGACGTTATTCACTGGTTAAACATGACTCAAAATACTCACTATACCACTCCTCACACATGACAGGTTTAAGGTTCTATTCCAAAGTACCTTGGGCTTCTCTTCTACTTTTACTTTCTGCCTTGACTTCAAAAAGTCTTCCTTCGATATACGTTCTCCTACAGCATTAGAAGCGAAAGCAAAGAATGTAAGCATTGCCAACTCAGACATAACATTAAAAAAATAATGAAAAAATTACTTTTGTTCACCTTTTATCTTATCACGATATACAGGTTCCGCACCTCGACCACTTATAGAAGGATCCATCTCTTTAAACCTACAGAGAGGAATGGATATCAGACACAATAAACAACTTATATTCACTGAACATAAACTTAAAAGGAGCAGGCGAAATAATATAAGCCTGAAGTGTCGGTGTTACCTTAACCAATCAGTCTTCTTAGTTCTAGCAATCTCTTCACTGATCTCTTTGCCAGTAAGCAGACCTGTTTTTCGTTGCTCATTCATAGCAGCTTCCTTTCGGCTTTTTCTCGGTGGGGAAAGATCCTGAACCAAAGATGCACGCGAAGCATTGGTTTCAGTTGAACGTTTACGTGGAGGGGAAAGATCAGGCAACCCAGGAATCCGAAAACCCTCCCTAGTTTTCCTTTGGGGTGAAAGGTCTGACCCTGGAGAAGCCTGGAAGTCATCTTGGTACGAAGAACCACGACGACTCCGTCTAGGAGGAGAAATGTCAGGAAATTCAGGTGTCATATCATTCTGTTGGTGCTTCAACCGCTGTCGTGAAGGTGACAAATCGGTGCTACCTCTGCCAAAATCTGCAGGCTTCAGTTCATGTTCCGGTGAAGGTGTGTCATTCCGGAAATCCCGCTTCCGTGGTGGTGACATATCAGAGTTTGGGTCATTAGAATTAGCGGCTTTGGGAGAGAGGGAAATCCAACCACTTCCATCCTCTGATATGGCATTATATGCACGCATAGCCTTCAGTTGTTCGAGCCTCCTCATCCGCTTAACCTCAATGTCCTCATCAACTTGTGGCTTCTCTTCATCTACATCAAACGACAGAAAATGTTCTTATTACCATAATAACAAACTCAACTAGAATTTGAACACTATAAACTAGAAACCAAAATGTAATGACTTTTACCAGCTGAATCATCATTGTATTCCTCTTCAAGATTAACTGGTTTCTGCCAAACTGGATCTTCATCCACGACTAAAACACCTTTTACATCTGGTTTACTTTGGACCACCTTCTTCTTCCTTTTTTTCTTTTTCTTTTCTTCCTCATCATTGCTTTCATATCTCTTCAGATATTCTTTAAGTGACTTGGACCCTGAAGTTGAAGCCGTCACCATCATTCAATATCAATGGCCTTGAACTTGCAGTAAAGACAATATATTACTGCATTTGATTTTCAACCAACCAAAAAAAAAAAAAGGTTTTAAACCCATTAGAATTACCAGCATAGAAGCAGCAGAATCTATTAACAGCTTCAATGGCCTATATCAGCAGGTTGACTACATATCACAATTTCCCAGTCTAATATGCAAGAGATCAGACAGAAACTGGGCAATATAAATATCAAATTGCATCCATTTTCATTCACACTTCTATGCCATGAATTCAGACTCTTTAAGAAGCAACAAATCTTGATCGACAGAATACAAAAAGCTTAAAAAATAAAAAATAATAATAATAACAAAAACTCATTGATAATTGACACAACTCCACAAACACATTTACATTTAATTTTACATAGAGCAATGACATTCCCCATTTGGGGACTGCAATGCAAGCCTAGGCAATTCTATCTTTAAAATTTTTTAAAATTATAAAATTATCCCTCCTAAAATGATGTTTTTTCTCATTTAATAAAGGGTCTGCATATACACTCCCCAAGTGGAGACTGCAAATAAAAGTTCTCTTTTACATATTACAACTTAACCTAGAATTTTTTTCATTTCTTTCTCCCATGCAATTCATTAACTTATTATACACACAACAGTTAACTATACATACATAAATATAGTATTGTCAATAGGCCCGAGAAGGTATCTAAAAATATCCAATTTAGATATTTGTACCCTGTCAAATTAAGTAACCATGGAATATATGTTTGGATTAGATTCCATTTTGAAAGAGTTGAAAAAGCACCATCTCATTGAAGGTTCTATACATCTGCCCTTTCTCAAGGCTATCATGTATTGGGGTCTTTGACAAGTAGTCTCTCCGAAATATGGTGCTCAAATTAGTAATTCCTTCCTTCTAATCTCTCTTTCTAGTAAATAAGGGACAGATGTTTCTAGGAGGGTCCATTGGCACAGGCATGAACAGTTTGGACCTTACGCTATGAGGTTCGTGAAGGAGTTTAACCTACCTATACAGACAAGATTAACCATTTGAATATAATGCCTATCAGGGACCACAAAGGTGGCAAAGCGCTATTAATATATTTCTAAGGAAGGTTAGGTTTCAAATCACAACAAGATAAGGGATAGATTTAGTTTCCCAATAAAATTTTCTGATATGGTCCTGCTTATAAAAATAGGTTGGGTCATCGATTTTGGGACAGATTGGTCAATTGACTCATTAAGGGTTAATGTTAGGTGGTCTCATTTAAGCAAAAAATATTCTTTCTACACAGTAAGCACCTAGAAAGAAGAAACGATACTCTCTTGTGATAACACTGACTGATGTGATTATGAATGGGATCCCACATTGCTTGGAGGGATAAATACTTGCTTTTTATAGTGATTCTAATAAGGCTCCAATTATACCATTGACTAGTCCTTTTAGATTATGGTCCAAATGTGGCTTAGGTCTCCCTTGGGCATCACAAATGGTCCCAAGTAATGTGAGATCCCATACACCGCCTACACTCATCACTCAATATGGAATATTACATTTCTACACTTTCTTGCTTCCTCTCATACAAAAAGCTCCAAGAAACTGTTTCTTGGCCCTTAAGTTTTGCAATGGCCCACATCATCCCCACCCACCTTCGTAACCAAATGTCGTCTACTCTCCATCAATGTCCTTTATCTTCCAACTCCCTCTTTACAGCATGCCCTCCTCTCCCTTTTCCCTAGCTCTTCGATAGTCCTCTCCCTACCTTTGAGTCTCAAACATGTTCAACGGCCTACATTGGCCCTAACCACACCCCCTCCCCCCCACCTTCGCCACCAAATGATGTATGCTCTCCATCACTCTACTTTCTCTTCCAACTCCCTCATTTACACCATTCTCTTACTTTTTTTCCCGACTCATCGCCGCTTCTCTGCCTAGCTTCGCTTCTCAAACATGCTCCCAAGTCCAATAGTTGAGCCTACCAAAAACTCAAAGCAGTGCATAAATCTTCCCAAGTTGCTATAACATGGTGCATTTGCAAGGGTACCATTCCAATACCTGGAGGTGAGAAGCAGAGGAAAATTTGGGTGCTCTTGGTACAGTTTGAAAATGGAGTTCTGCCACGAGTCTCCCCATGATCCAGAACAGTTTTCAGACATGGTAAGTTATTCCATTTTATACTATTTTCTTGAAAACCAAGCATGACATGTTTAAAATATATAGTTGTGATTTCACAACTGATCTTAATTCACATTCTATTCACTATCGATCAATAGATGAAATTTGTATTGGGAAGAGCAGAATGGTGCCTGCTCAGAAGATAACTCCAAGAAAACTACATCAATAGATGAAGTTTGAGGTCATAAGTTTGAGTTGTCTCATGAAAACTACATACTCCAAGCAATGAACCCCAAATAGCACGATTGGTTCAAGAGGGGTAGTCTATGGACTAGCTCCTCTGCTGCTTTTAGATTCACAGCTCGGCCCCAAAGATTAATCATGCAAATATAATGCTCTAAACCTTTTTGAATTGCATAAACATCACTGATGGCATTAAATAACTCCCAACCTCAATTGACCAGCCCTGCATGGCTACATGCTGATAGGACACCCAAGAAAGTAATGGAATTTGGGTGGGCCCCGGATCTAAGCATGTCTTCAAAGATCTTGCAGGCTTCATTTGCCAGCCCATGATGTGAAAGCCCCATGATCATGGAATTCCAAGAAATTAAATCCCGAGAAGTCATATTTGAGAAAATGATGTGTGCATCGCCTATCTCCCCACATTTTGCATACATTGAGATCAAAGAATTCTCAAGAATCAGGCATTCATATAATGTTTTTATCAACAGGCAATGGAACTGCTTTCCCTGATCAAGATATGACAGTGTACCTACGGCTCCAAGAAGAATAGAATATGTAGAATTTAGAGGTAAAACACCATGGACTCACAATTCCAAGAATAAGTAGGTAGCTTCTGTGAAAAGCTCATTTTGAACAAGTCCTGAAATCATTGCAGTCCATGCAACTGCATCACTTTAAGGCATGTTATGAAACAGATGACATGCCTTCAATACTTGGCCAACATTGAAATAGC
Organism: Juglans microcarpa x Juglans regia; assembly: GCF_004785595.1. Taxonomy (NCBI): domain Eukaryota; kingdom Viridiplantae; phylum Streptophyta; class Magnoliopsida; order Fagales; family Juglandaceae; genus Juglans; species Juglans microcarpa x Juglans regia. The sequence goes on from NC_054604.1 coordinate 23,605,171, forward strand.
ATTTAATCATTGAAGTCCATGAGATCTCATCTCGGATGGGTACAATGTCAAACAAATGTTGAGCCTTTTCCAGCTGCGCTGTATGAATATATTTGATCATAGAATTATAAGACCGTTTATCAGGGTTCTTCATAAAAATAGAGCATGCAAAGTCTATCATACCAAAAGTAGAGTACATGTGAATGAGGCTCCTATATAGCCTGCCATCATAATCATCATGGTCCCAACTTTTAATAATCAGTTGAGCATGCAATTGCATACCAAGAAGAGGAAAACCTACACCTGCACAAGCATAGGCAAGTGAAATGAAAGTGTCTCCATTTAGTTTTACTTCAAAATCCCTCATTTCAAGAAAAAGCAACAAAGCCTCCATATATAAGCCATTCCGAGTGAACGCACTGATCATGGCTGTCCAAGAGACAATGTTCCTCTCAGGCATTCTCTGAAACGGACCATACCCCTCATCCACATTACCCACCCTACAGTAACCAACCATCGTGCTGGTCCAAGTGACCACATTCCTCTCTTCCATTTCATCAAACAATGTTTTTGCTTCTTCTATTCTACCATTCTCAACATAGCCCGCAATCATGGCATTCCAAGAAACTATGTTCTTATCTAGCTTTAGTTGCAAAACCCAGCTTGCTTCCTCCAAATCCTTGCTCCTAATCAACCCTGCCAACATTGAATTCCAAGACACAATATTCCTTTCTGGCATCACCTCAAATAACCTCCTCGCATCATCTATCCTCCCTGCAACCGCCAACGCACAAAGCATTAAAGTCCACGACACAACATTCCTTTCCGGCATCTCACCAAAGAACGACCAAGCCTCACTCAACCTCCCACTCTACATGTACCCAGACAACATCAGATTATAGGTAACAACATTCCTCTCAGGTATGATATTGAAGAGACCACGGGCTTCATCAACAAAGCCACTCTTCAAGTACTTGGACAAAACCGAAGTCCAAATACAGATTCAGCCATGCCGTCTCCAACAGATAATTCTTCAAGCATATTACATGCATCCTGAAGCCTATGTTCAGAAAGGAAATGGAGCAGTTGTGAATCATCGTTAGTGAGTTTTGGGTAATCGGTCTTGGAAAATGTGATCTGGGTTTTGAAGCAACAGACATAAATGAAACGGCACAGAAGTTCAGTTGAGGTTTTGAGAGAGAATAAAGTCGAAAGCTACTGGAAGAAACGACACACATTAATCGTTTTGCAAAACGAGATAACTGTCAAAGCAAAACAGTTTCCTCTTGTCTAGGCCTCTACCCCTAGAAAAAGAAAAGAGAAATAATATTTGCAATTGTGGATTGTGCAAGCGCCGTGCAATCCCTTTGAAAAAAAATGAGTAAATACGGGACCCCACTCTTTTTCAAAACGATTGCGAGGCGCTTGCGCACTTCACGACTGTATGTAGCATTACTCAAAAGAAAACTTATGCTTTACCTCTTCAAAGATGATAATATAAATATTGTTCATTGAGACGCATTCTATTATCAGGGAAGTAGTTACACTTGAAAAAAAAATCCATAACTTGAGAGCTGCATCCAAAATATCTCTCACTTGCGGGTATCATTTAAAGAGATCAGCTTTAAGGGCAGCTACCCAAACTGCTTTTTTTTTTTTTTTTTTTTTTTTTTTTGTTGGTGAGTATTATATTTTGTAAGGATAGCCACAGTAGCAAACACTACAGGAATCAAAGTCAGCCCTCACAGATGCACACACTTCAGGAATCAAAGTTATGAATAACATTAACTTGAGAGTTCATTGAAAGTATATGGCCACATCTCTGTTTTGCTGCACTCTTTTCCTTCGATGAGGTGAAAGTGGAAAGAGCTGGTCCACGGTTGATTCTGTTTTGGAAGGAGAGGGCTATCATGAAAACTAACCTTCGGGTTTATGTTATCTGCAGCACTGATAGAAGTGACAACCAACTATGATAAAGCAGGCTATGAAGTCTCACGAGAAAGAAGGAAAGGACAAAGATGACAGTTCAATCTCATAAACAGAACTTTGACAGCCACAACATTGAGAATGTAGCAAACAAAGTGGCAACAGATTCTTATAAGAGTGGCAACAGATCTCATGCCAACCAGAATATAATTATAGCCTGAGCTTCCAGATCTCATGCTGAGGTTATATGTGCAATGCAAATCAATATAGAGCTGGAAAACAATATAATACAAATACACAAAAGAAACTTGATTTTAAAAAAAATTGAATTCAACAATTGAGAAACCCACAGAATGGAAGTCAGATGAATATTCATTAACGTTTCCAACTAACTACATGCCCAAAGATCGAAAACATAATAAATGATTCTGGTGTAGTGCAATCATGAGCTTCCCAAAGAAATACTTATGAATTGTTCCTAGCAACATCTATTATAAAGGTCTACAATCATCACTCAGTATGGGGTATTACATTTCTATTCTGTATTTCTTGCTTCCTCTCATACAGAAAGCTCCAAGAAACTGTTTTCTTGGTCCCATATCAACCAACCATGAAATCACTCAATCTACAAATTCCAATATAGAAGCAGAGACAATCCAAACCCCCAGTTGGCACCAAACATCAAAGTCACAAAAATTAAACGGTGGATACGAGGCTAAAGCTCAAGGGTACCTTGCCCAAATTTGGAGTGGTGGTCCGTAGGATTTGAGAGCAAGGCTGCGCTGTCTAGGGACGTTCCTAATGCTCTGTAACACAGAAAAACAAGGTTAAAGTCGAGTTTGAGATGGTGAGGAACACGCGGAGGTAGAGAGAGAAAAACCGGACAAAGAGGAGGAGAGAGGAGAGAGAGAGAGACCGAGGTATACCTTGGCTGGGAGAGGCACAGGTTGGCTCCAGTAACCTCTATCGGTCGCGGTCTAAAACCTAGAGAGAGAGCGTCTGCGGGAGGGACAGACCGAGGAGTTATAAGAGAGAGAGAGAGGGACGGGCGGAGTACTTACTGGCATCAAACTACGAGCGGGAGGAGGCGACATTGGGTAACTCGCAGGGTGTGCCACACAGAGGAGAGAAAAGAGGGGCTGCCGGAGAGAAGAGAGAGGGCGTGAGAGAGGGAAGAAGAGAAGCGGGCAAAGAGAGGCGTCGGAGGCGGGGGAGGGGGTTTTGCACGTAGGGGAGAAAGAACAGAGGAAGAGGCGTCGGGGCAGTTGTTCTGTCGTGGGTGAGCCTCTGGAGAAAAGAGATGGGAGAAAGGGGATAATTCTTCCGTCGTGGGTGAGCACCAAGTGAAAAAGGAAGGCTGTGTTTTCAGTAGGCCTGTGCATTGGCCTGCCCAAGAAAATTTTTGGCCCGACCCGTCATAGCCCGCAACAGTACCCAGGGCAATATAACCCGACCCGGACCATTTGGGTCAAGTAAAAATAATCGGGTTTTTTTTTTTCCTAACCCCTATTTGTACAGAGACACAGATGCCCAATCTTGTAAACCCCCAATGCATCCGGATATAACAGATTTTTCTTTTCCTTTATGTAACATTTGTACATATTATAATATAATCACCCAATCTATATAATTGTAAACCCCTAACGCATCCAGCTAGTATAACAGATTTTTTTTTCTTTTTGCTACATAAAAGGAGTAAAAAAAAAATCATAATTTAAAGGAGTACGTTAAACATCATAATTTAAAAGAACACAATAAACATCATAATTTAAAGGAGTACAACCCAAAAAAGTCATCAAACATGAATCTTTAACAACAAATATAGAATGTGCAGACCATAAGCCTTGAGTCACTCCTCATCAACATAAATAAAGCTTGATTTAGGATCAAACTCTAAAAATAAAAAAGATATGTCAAGGGTTATTGTAAAATGGTAAAAGTGTTGGCCAAAAAAGCCAATAACCTGATTAAGCACTGTAAGTAATTAGCACAATCTCGGTTTGGGCAAACAGTTTAGCTCAAACAAAGCATGGTTATGATTCAGTTGGCCACTGGATCAACTCTACAATCAAATTATAAACAAAATTAAAAAATAAAATAGAATTATAATGATCAATTTTTCCACATTCCCACAAGTAACTTTGAATTACCAAAGCAAATATATTTGCTCTGGTTTCAACTAACTTATATTCAAGCATCACTAATTACCATCGAATCCTGTATGACCTCAATTAGGGGTGTAACCAGTCCGGTCCGGTCTGGTTTTAGACAAAATTTAGGACCGAACCAATATGTACCGGTTTTGCATTTTCAAAAACCGATTACGCGCCGGTTACCCCCCTAAACCGGTTTTACCGGTTCCGGTCCAGTTCGGTCCGGTTTTCCAGTTTTAATCATCTACCATAAAAAAGATTCTGCCATAAAAAAAAAAAAAAAAAAAAAAAAACTGCTCCCATGTAAAAAATCTGCTGCCATAAAAAATGTGCTATAAAAAAATCTGAAAAATCTACTATAAAAATATAAAATCTGATATTAAAAAAAAAAAAAAAAATTGTAACAACAAAATAAACCCTAAATCAGAAGCTCATTAAAGTTTTTACAATATGCAGTTATGCACGTATTGATGCCAGTTCATAAAAAATACACAAAAAAAAAATGGATCAACCAAAACTGACTTTTTTTATAAGTGTTCAATGGACACCAAATAAATTGATATAAAGAAATCTCAAATACATGAACTGCAACGACTAGCCAAAAGGGCAAAGTACCCTGCCTCTCGTTACATAGCACAAGAGAAAAAGCTTTTGGATTCCTTATATCAATACACAGAATAAAGATTAATAGAGAAAGAAAAGTCATCAATGCAATAGCAAAAAATTCAAATAGAGAATACACACAATGCAAGAAAACATTGTAATGATTCAAGACAACACAGAAAACACAAGAAACCAAACCAGTAGAATCACTGATTGACATCTATACAACCCAAAAAAATTTATCAGGTTCAAATCTACTAACATATATACGAACAAACGAACAAAATTACCCACAAAAACAAAAAGGAAAGAAATCAAGCTATTTTCAGCTGGATGGGGAACTATACATGTTCATCCTCGATGGGGAGCTATACAACATATATAAACCCTAAATCCTAAAATATAAAATTGTACCTTCCACAATTATAAAATACAGATTCAGCTTGATGGGGAGCTATACAAAAAAATATAAATATAAACCCTAATCAGATTTCGAAATCTGTAAAAAAACCCTAAATCTCAAATTTGTAAATTCGATTAAAAAAAAAAAAACCCTAAATGAAATGAATCAATTAGCAATGAATTGAAACATTGCAATGATTCATGAAGTGAATATAAGATTTTGAAAATTAAAAAGCATATATATGTTCACATACCGATTAGCTCGCCGAGAGAGGGGAAAACAATATCTGTGATTCTATAGCCTCGGGAACAACTGGAAGCGGAGGAGAACAGAACGGACCAACAGTGTCGACAGCGAGGGGCTGTTGACGGCGTGAGAGAGGGGCTGAGCGTGAGAGATGGCTGGGGCGAGTTAGGGACTCGAAAGGCAGAGCAAAGATGGTCGAGCAGGGAGAGAGAGGAGGGGGGTGTGGGGGGACCGTACCCCATTAAACAACGCCGTTTGGCCTTTGGGACTAAAATTTAGTCTATATTCATAATATATATATTATAATACTAACTATATATTATACTATTAAAGTGATACTATCATAATAATACTATATACTATACTAATACTAATACTATATATGGTATATGGTTATATATATTTTGTTATAGTGATTTAACCTTTTAAAAACAATTATAGTGATTTATATCTAATACTATAATATAGTATTAGTTATAGTGATTTAATATAACTATATTAGTATAAGTATATATATTAGTATTAGTTATAGCTATATAATATATTAGACTATATAATAGTATTAATATTAGACTATTAGTATAGCTATATAATATAAGTATAACTATAGCCTATATTAGACTATAAGTATAACTATAGCTATAGTGAGTTTGTTAATTGTTATATTAGTATTTGTTAATTGTTATAGTGAGTTTAATTTATTATAACTATATTATTGATAGTATTATCGTGATAGTATTAGTATGGTAATTTATTATAGTGATAGTATTAGTATAGTAATTTAGTATTAGTAATTAGTATTAATTAATTACTATATCATTATTTTATATGTGATTATTTAGCTATATATAATATATCAGTATAATTAGTTATATATTAGTATAGCTATAAATAAAATGTTAATAATAATTTAAATATATATTTTATGTTTAAAGTATATGATAAATTAAATTTTCATACTTAAGATTAAACTTTTATTTTATAAATTATAAAAACATTATCTTATATATAATTATATTAATAACATATGAACAAACAAATTACAAATGTTCATATTTAAGATTAACATTTTATATTATTTTTAGATTATAATATGAAATTATTTCATATATAATTATATATTATATATAAAACTTATATATAAAAAATATTTTGTATAATATTAATTTTGTATAAAACTTATATATATATAAAAATTTTTATTTTTTGATTTTTTTCCAACTGGTCCGGTCCGGTCTTGGAAACCATGGAACCGGAATGGGACCAGGTCCGGCTGGTTTTATGGTTACAAGAACGGGTCCCGGACCGGACTGGTTCAAAACCGGTCCGATTCAGACCGGTCCGGATTTCCAATTTTCCGGTTCAAATTTACACCCCTAACCTCAACGCTTGAAGTCATGAACCAGACCGGACCGATTTTCCAGTTTTCCGGTTCAAATTTACACCCCTAACCTCAATGCTGGAAGTCATGCCATGCCAAGTCAATCATTTATACAGCAAGTGCATTTATACTAGCAGATCCATTGTTTTAACTTTTTTTTTTATCAGTAGATCCATTGTTTTAACTTTTACCTGTATTTGACTCTCTCACTCAACTTTAAAGGCCATTTACTTTCTGTAAAGCATTTAAGCACGTCCATTCTTTCAACCACATTCATGCGTGCCCCTTTTCAATGCCTAAATCAATGTGGATGGCTCTTGTTTGGGCTGCTGTGTTTTTTACCTCTTCCCACCAGCATTTGTATCAGACTTACTAGTTCAATTTCATTGACTTCAGTTTTTTCCTAATTATCTGCATGGTGGAGGTGTCTCAATTCTAATCACATCAGTCTGCACAGTGGCTTTCCAGTTTATCTCACAACTGTGACGAAAATCCATATCTTATAAATAACATACAAAAAGAAAAAAAAAAATAGACCGAAGTTAGGAACTCCAACTCAATGACAGCAGTTCTTGGGATTGTGGGAATTTAACACAACAATTTACAGGTTCTTTGGTGAACAATTATTTTAGGGTTGATTCACCCAAATCCCAACCTTCAAAGCTGATGGGGTTTCCCTATTTTGCCGTATCTCTGTTTTCATAAAGTAAAAAGAGCAATTTTTTTGAATGATGCATCACAATGTTTTCTGTAGTCTCCACAGGAATTAAACATGTGATCTGAAAGAAAGCCATTTTCTCAAGCTTCTTTTGTGAATTAAATGGCAATTTAAGCTGGACACAAGGACACTTGTAGATGTATACTAACCCTCGGAGCTTCATTCAAACGACCATAATCACTAGATGGTTATTGCGGTTTATTTCTACATTATGCACATCAACTGTTTTAAACAAATGAGAAATCAAGACCGAGTCCTTAAATTAGTTCAGAATGCAAACTTCTACCATTCATACGATCTACCAGAGAAACATAACAAAATGAATAAAAACAAGGCTCAAAATCGTCCGAGTTCAACAAAGAAAGAATCAGACCCAGATTGACTAATCAAACCCCAAATAAAACTAACGGTCCAACGAATCAAAACCCCAAATAAAACTAACACAACGGAAGCTCCATGTGATACCAGCAACGACAAGATACTGGAAGGGCAGAGAAGGTGAAGACAGAGAAATTAGGAGCATGAGAAACGGAACATACCTCAGCAAATCGACTTGATCTTGGAGCTGCGGCCGAACAGTGATAGCGAACAGCGACGAAGAACGCCGATGGAGACTGCGACAGAGAACGGCGACGGAGAACGCCACTGGCTAGGGTTTCTGCAGGCAGCTTCGTGTTTGCTTGGAGTACTCGGTTGCTTAGAGGCGTGATCGAGGGGAGAGAGAGACTCGGTTTCTGCAGGCGTGATCGAGGAGAGAGAGATAGGTATAGGTTTGGATGTTTGGAATGGACGATAGACTCGGGTTGCTCTTTCGCCCGTTAAACAGCGGGGGTTGGATGATTTCCAACCCGTTGTCCAGTTGAACCCGCATTTAACGGGTGGGATCGAATGAATTTATCGGGCAGGTGCGGGTTATATATTTTTTTGAATAGGCATAGTTTTCGGCACATTTAATAGTAAAAGTATTTTATTTTATTTTATCTTATTTTATTATTATAATTTATTTTTTTATTTTGATCGTTCATATATTTAATTTTTTTAAAAAAAAATCTTAATGATAAAAGAAGTGACTGTTAAGAAATGTATTTTGATAGTAAAAGTATTTCATCTTATCTTATCCCATCTTATTATTATAATTTATTTTTTTATTTTGATCACTCATGTATTTAATTTTTTTTTTAAAAAATCTTAATGATAAAAGAAGTGACTGTTAATATATTTGTATGTTTTTATTTTTTAAAAATGTTTAATAAATGTTTGAAATAAAAAGTAAAAAAATAGAAAAATACAATTTGCGCTAGGCGGCATACTGAGTAGGCACCTATAGGCGGCAGAATAGCACCACTTTTTTTCAAATTTTTACATAAAATATAATAAATAATTCAATTTTTTTAAATCTCAAAACAATAATAATATTAAAAAATAATATTCTAACAATATTTTTTTCAACTTTCATCTAAAATCATCTCATCTCATCTTACTATCCAAATCACACCTTATAGCCATGTTTAAATTTAGAAATTATCATAACTTATCTCATCTCATTTAATCATTACTAATTTTCTAAATTTCTAAACAAAATACAATAAATAATTCAACTTTTTCAAATCTCAAAACAAAAATAATATTCTAACAGTATTTTATTAAACTTTCATATCATCTCAACTCAACTCGCTATTTAAATCTCCCCTTAATAGAATTTTTGCAGGGAAAAAAAGTAGGAGTGTTACCCACCCCCTACGAGGCGAGCCCACCACTTCCCCGCACCCCGCCCCACATGGGGCGGGGGGGTGGGGTTTTCACTCCAGTCCCCAACTCTCGGGATATGGGGGCAGGGTGTTGGGCGAATTTCCCAAACCGCCCCACCTCCATCTACTAAAAAAAAACTACATTTTACTTGGTTTAAAAATTATTTTCAAGTCTAAAAATAATTAAAAATACATTTTTAGACCAAAATTATAAATTTAAATTTTGTAAATATGACTATAATTTAAAAATTATATAATTTTTAAATTTGCTAGTACATATTTTGTGTAAATTGTAGTGTATTAGTTTTTAAATTATGTAGTTTTTTAAATTTGTCAGTGCATATTTTATGAACAAGTCTAACAAATTGTAATATATATTTATATATATACAGAATTTGTAAAATATAAGTACATATTTATGTTTATATAAATATAAATACATATTTATGTTTATATATAATATATATATATATATAAATGTAAGCAGGGGCAGAGCAGGATAGCGGGGTGTGGGCCCCACTGCTCACCCCTAGAAAAAAAGGGTATAACTAAAAATCGAAGATCAAAACGGTGCACTGTAACTTTTTTTTTTTGTTAAGAAATTTTTTATAGAAGTCTTACACCATATACATTCACTTAACCAATATAAGATTTGTCATTTTATTTAAAAAAAAAATAAAAAACCAGTTTAAGAATAAACCGGCCCAATTCTTATATTATTAAGAATCAGTCCAGTGCAGTACCGATTCTTAAGAACCAAAACTGGCCCTAAACCAATGCGATATCTGTTTTCATATTTTGAAATGTGGTTTAAACCAAACCGGACTGATATATATATTCATAACTTTTATATTATATATAATTTTTTATGTTATATCATATATATTATATGTTAAATTGCTAATTAATATAACATGAAATTTTAATCTTATTATTCAAGTCTATTAATCTTATAACTTAAAATTAATATAACATGTGATATAACATAAAATTATCTTAAATATAAAGATTAATATTAAGTTATTAATCTAAACTTACTTTATATATATATATATATATATATATATATATATCAATGATAAATAAATTTTTGACATAATAAATTATAATATATATATATATTCTTTTTCTAAATACATTTTTACACATTTGATCATATATACTCATATAAAAAGTTTAGAACTTATATAGCCTATAGTTAAATTCAATATTATACTAGTATATGTTAATTATTATAAAATAATGTACTTATACTATAATATAAATAGACTAATAGTTTAGTATATGTAAATATCATATTATTACTAACATAGATAATCCGTAAAATCGAAAAAATCGGACCAAATTGGACCAAAACTGGAGAAATTGAAAGTTTCGATTTCGATAGTGAATCGGTCTGGTATCAGTTCTTAAATTTTCAAAACTAGTATATATTGGTTCATTTCTAAAAAATGTACACAACTAGACCAATTAAACTCTTAAGTGGATGAGTGTGGTATAAGGTTTCCTTATAACATTTCTCTTTTTTGTTAACCCTGTGGGCAGGTTTTGAGCCTACTGGGTCGGATATTGCATCACATGTGTATTGTGTGGTTTGACCATGCACTCACAATTCGATACCATTAGCTACGATCAAGCAAATCTTGAGTTGAGGAGGCCTTGCAGAATTAGACTCCGAACTGAGACTCTAACTCCGAGTACAACTATTTTACTTTGAACTCCAAATCCGACTCTAAACTCCAAATCTTTTTTTTGTAGTGGGTGTCCAATGGAGTTGGAATTACGAAGTTTTTGCCTAGCCCTAGTTGGAGTTTTATACCACTTGGTGTTGTAATATGATTTTTACTAGGTTTTAATGCCGGGTTTTCAATACCATGTGGAGAATTAAATTTTTTGTAAGTTTTTCTTAAATATATTTAGTATTTTCCTCTTGCAAAGTTTGAACACGTGTCATTATGATGAAACATATTATTTGGAATTCTAATAAAGTAATGGTGACGATGGAATATTCATTCTCGCCTATGTGATAGTAGTAGTGGGTCCTATTTATTATTGAAATATTTTTAGAATGATTGATTAGTTGGTTTATGAATTATTCATCTTTATTTTTTTTGGAAAAAATCATATATTATTGATAGCCTTCATCAAAAGAAAAAATGAATATACGAGGGATAGTCCCAAAGTTTTGAATACCGTTTTGGTGATCGTTTCGGTGAAGATATTGAAACTAAATATTTCAGTACAAATACTATTTCAGAATGATCTATACATGAATAAATTTAAACTATATTGTAAAATAACAACAAAATAAATAAAGCATTCATTAAATAAAGTATGTCAATACATATATCAAATATACCATTCATATATTAAATATATGAAATATATATAAACTTTTTTTTCCCAAGAAACATACCATTCATTAAATAAAGCATTTCAGACTTCAGTTCATATATCAAATAAACAAGAAAGAAGTTAAAAGAAAAAAAAAAAAAAAAAAAAAAGCAAGGGTACACATTACCTTTTCCTGCAGTAAAAGTTAAACAAGAAAGTAAGAGGTACAAGTTACCATTAGAATCTAGAAAAAGTACACGAAATGACAATTTGCATATCGGTCGGTATCTCGAATTTTTGCCCGTATCAGTCGGTATCTCGGATTTCAGCCGATATCGGCAGAAACATACCGATACGGTTGGAATTTCTTTCCGGTACAAAGCATGTCTCTTCTTTGTACTGGCTGCTATTCTGGTGCAGCATATTTCGGCCGTACCGGCCAATATGGTACAATTTTTAAAACCTTGGATAGTTCTCCATATCAATAGTGTCCTCTGACAAGTTTAGAGAAGATTTTGCTAAAATGTGAGCAACAACATTTGCATCCCTATTAATACGTTGGGTAGACCAACTATCAAGTGGTGAAAGCTGTTGTTTTACATCAATAATAATAACACCTAAAGTATGCCATGAAGAGCTAGCTACTCTTGTTGACTTGAAGAGCATCACCTTCCAATATGATCTTCCTCAATCCAATCTCAATTGAAAAAATTGTAGCTTGTAAAGCTCCAAAAGATTCAGCTAAGATAGGCTAGGAAAAAACTTTCTCTGCATTATTTTTGTGGCTAGTACTTTATCTTCATGATCTCTAGCAATAATGCCAATGCCAACTCTGCCAAAAAGCCTAGTTAATTGCTGCGTCTCAATTCACTTTATAAAAAGATACAGGAGGAGGCTCCCATTTGTATACCCTTGTAGTCATCTCAACTCCTAGTCGACTAGTCCCTGCCTGCACTTCTTTGAAATCCAAGAGCATTTGTCTCGATTGTTGCATCACAGAGGAAGGATGAAAAAACTGGCCTTTTGACTCACTCAAAAATGAGTAGCACAAAGGCTCTCCCAAGTGCAGGAGGATGTCGCGTAATAATTAGGAATAAATTCCTAGATCGTCTCCTCAGGAAAAGTTACTTAAAATCAAACTCGTTTAAAATGGTGAAAATATTCACAAAGAAAAAATAAAATGATGATATGTGCAATGGATGAAATGGTGCAACAAGAATGAAAAGGGCACTAGTCATGGACTAGATTCATATTTTTGGTTTTTTGAGTATCGAAATGAAATGTAAAATACTAACAAATTGAAATTAACAATCAAAGAATCAACTAAAATAAACAATCTTAATTAATCTAAAAATTAAACAATAAAACTGAAATTATTTAAGTTCTAATTAAACTTTAATCAATCTAATATGCAATGGAACTAAGAGATTAATAAAACTAAGTTAAGAATTAAACTAGATTATAAAGTAATTGACAAAATACGAATTGAAAATTGAAAAACTCCAAAATCAAGATTCTAGGGTTCATCCTTGTATTTAAATCACAAATTCTCAAAATTAATCCATAACAATTGTAATTACTGTTCAATGAAATCTTAAAAGAACGAGAAAAATAGCGACATTAAGTAAAATAAATAGCAAATAAATTGCCCAAATTTCTAAGCCAAAAATCTCAAAATTACTCAATAAACTTTAAACTAAAATTAAATAAATAGTAGAAAGTGAAAAAAGCAAGTCAAATGAATGGAGATGGAGGTGGTAGACAATGAAAGAGGCGGCTGGAGCGGCAATTGGACCCTGTAAGAGTTCTTCAAATGTGAGGTGTTGCTCTGCAAAAATCTCCAGTTTCGTGCTAATGATATGCTTAAATAGGGTAGGAAAGAAACCCTAATGTCTTCAAATTCCGGCACACAAAATCGCTTAAATTTTAGGACTCAACTTGGCAGTCACGTACGCGCTTCAGGAGTTCAAATTTAGAAATACTTAAGAGACAACTTTGTAGCCCTTTAAGAAAGCTTTCCAACGCATCAAGAATCGTATCAATCCGATATTTGAACGGAAAGTTATGATTAAAATACTAAAGTGTGTCCATTCTGTAAACTTGACTTTTCTCAAACTTTTCATTTCTTGACCTTTTGGTACCTTGACTTTTCTCAAACTTTTTATTTCTTGACCTATAAAAACAATAGAAATTAGAAATAATATAAAAATTAAAAAGAAATAATAGAATCTCAAAAATATATTGTGCATGTGAATTAACATTATCCAATTAAATCACAAGTTATAAAATTAAACATAAATCATGTTATTAACCAATTTAAAACACAACTCGGATTTATTCATCTTAACTATTTTTTCATTTAAAACCAATAATAATGTAATGAAATAAATAAAATATATTGGTTCTAAATATATAAAATATGCAATAATTCAGCTCAATCACCTTTAAAGACAAATTCATTAATCCAAACATCTTTGCAGCATTTAGAATTTTGAGTTTCCAACAGTTGGTCCACTCCTCTTTCTTGGAGACAAACTTTGAAGCCTACCTTTTTGCTTGATTAATGAGTTCTTTTTGTAGATGATAGGCACTCTTCTCAGAAAAATGGTCATTAGCAGTACATCTCCAAATCAATTTGTCTAGTGTGTTTGAGAGGCTAATAGGAATCCTCTTGATAATATTAGCTTCACTGCTAGAAAATATTTATTCAATAAGTGTCACATTCGATTGCTTAGAATTAGAGTTAATAATGGCAGTTACATGAGAATTTTCATCCAATGTATGAACAATACTTTGCACTTTGTAGATTGTAGGTTGAGGTAGACATTTGTCTTTCCAAATTTTAACTAGTTGTCCATTTCTAATTCTCCAAAAGGAACCTTTTTCCACCAAATGTCTAGATGTAACAATGCTTTTCCAAATAAAAGATGGTCTGGACCCCAGTTTAGCTTGAAAGAATGAGGAATGAGGGAAATACTTTAGCTTGAGGATTTGGGTAGTGAGAGAATCAGGCCTTTGTATGAGTCTCCAACCTTGTTTGGCCAGTAAAGCCAAATTGAAACATTCCATGTCACGAAACCCCAAGCCTCCTGCCAACTTTGCCTTTCCCATTTGATTCTAAGAAACCCAATGGATCTTCCTCTCATTATGTTGTTGGCCCCACTAGTAATGGTGCATCACCCTATTGGTTTCTTTAAGCAAGGACTTTGGGAGTTTGAAGGCACCCATACTATAAGTAGGTAGAGCTTGAATCATTGATTTAAGAAGAATTTCCTTGCCTACCTACGAGAGAAACTTGGTTTTCTAGTTGCTGATCCTATTCCTCACCCTATGTAATATACTTTTGAAAGCTTGGTTTTGGGATCTACCAACAAGAGCTGGTAATCCAAGGTACTTTTCATATGAAGATGAGGATTTGACACTTGCAATGCTTAGGATAATCTTATTTGTGTCAGTAATGTATTTGCACTAAATTGAATAGAAGTCTTTTCTTTATTGAGTCTTTTTCCAAATGCTTTCTCATAGATATCGAGAATATCTATCAACCCGCTCCACTCCAATGAATTTGCTCTACAAAATAGATCTGCAAAAAAGAGGTGGTTAATACATAATTTGCCTCTAGCAATGGGGATGTCAATGATGATCCTTGATGTTTCTGCCTGATTGAGGCTTGTGCTTAGAGCTTTAAAGCAAAGAATAAAAGGATAAGGTGAGAGAAAATCACCCTGCCTAATTCTTCTTGTTGGCTTAAAAGAACACTGAGGAGATGCATTTATGAGAATTAAATAAGAAATAGAAATAACACATCTCATTACCATATCACTCTATTTACCATTAAATCCCATCATCCCATAACAGTTCTTAAGAAACCCCACTCCACTCTATCATATGCATTGCTTATGTCAAGTTTCAATGCCATAAAACTTGGATGACCCGAAAGTCTGTCATTCATAGAGTGCATAGCCTCATAAGCTACAATAACATTATCCGTGATTAATCTTTCTGGCACAAAAGCACTCTGTGTGTGAGAGATAAAATCAGGTTGTATATTCTTCAACCTGCTAGCCAAAACTTTTGAGATAATCTTATAAAAGACATTACATAAGGAGATTAACCTGAAATAAGAAACTTTCTTAAGGTTTTTAACTGTTGGAATCAACACAATGTATGTCTCATTAATATGTGCCAACTCACCAGAAGAATTGAGAAACTCAAGAGCAGCTTCACTCACATTATTTCCAACAATGTTCCAGTGAGCTTGGAAGAAAGCTGCAAGGAAACCATTCGGCCTAGGGGAACTCATGGGATTCATCTGAAAAATAGGCTCTTGAATTTCTGCTACTCTGAACTTTTTTGTCAGGGTTGAGTTAATCTGCTTAGTCACTTTTGGGGTCATAGAGCTGAGACATTCATCAATTCCTTCGAGGTGGGAGGATGAGAAGAGTTCCTTATAAAACTAGTAGAATACCTATGACATCTCCTCAGGAGTTGTAGCTACTAATCCATTATTTCTAACAATCCTTTTGATGGTATTAGTCTTCCTCCTTTGGTTACCACACATATGATAAAATTTATTATTCCTATCACCATCTTTTAACCAGGTCTGTTTTGCTCTTTGTTTCCATCTGACATTTTCTTCCTCTAACAAACCATCAACTTCTTTTTGCAGCTGTTTGATGCTACTCGTATGGTCACCTACGTTTAGATTTTGCAGCTTAGAAATATGATTAAGCTTTGTAGTAATTGAAGCCCTCTGCTTATTCACAGTCTCCTTGCTCCACTTCTTTAAGGACTCCTTACATCTTTGTAGTCCTTTAATAACAGTTACCATATTGGTAGGTGATCTCAACTGATGTGCCCAACTTTCATCAATGACATTATATCAATCGTCTCTGTTGGCCTGACTTGCCTCATACTTAAACAACTTCTCTTTCCACTGGTTAGAAACCAATCTATTCCTCATTAAGATCAATAAAGAACTATGATCAGTGGTTTGAGCAAGCAAAGTAGTAACAGAAGTGCTTGCAAACATAAGTGACTAGGCTTGGTTGCCAAATACTCGATCCAATCTTTCCTTTGTGAACTGATTGCCTTCTCTACTGTTGCTCCAAGCAAACTTTGATGCATGGAAACCATGGTCACCTCGGCTATATTTCTCATGATTGTATAATATCACATTAAAGTCCCCCATACATATCCAAGCCATCCCATTACTTGGTTTTAACATTTGAAGTAATTGCCAACTCTCTCATTTTAGTAGTTATTGTATTCCCATAGAAACCTGTTATTAGCAGTTGTGTACCATTTTCTCTTCTTCTGACAATAATGGATATATAGTATTGAGAGTAAGAATCCAAAACTACAGCATTAGAGCTCTTCCACAATAAGGCTAAGCCTCCACTGAGACCCCTGTTATTAACAACAAAACTACAATCAAAACCTAGTTGATTCCCCACTACCTCCACCTTATGTCTGTTGCACTTTATTTCCATAATGAAAACAAATTCCGTTTTTGACCCCCTATTAATACTCTCTAGCTCTCCTTTTCCAAGTGGCCTTCTTTTTCGACACATCATCATGCTATTTAAGAGAGTTAGCAGTTATAATGGTATCATGATGACTATAGCTCGTATTAGAATGGTTAGAATGTAATAAAACATCAGGAGGAGATGATGAAATAGTAAGCTCAAAATCCATGCTATTTTGCAAATTCATACCCTCTTGACTTTGTACCAATCCTGCCATATTTCCTTGATAAACCTTCCTTCATTATTTCCTTTGTAGTAAATGTGGCTTCCCTAGTTTGGAAACTTCCATGATTTAAGGCCTCATCTCTATCTCCTCCTTGATTGACCAGCTCACGCCCATTTTCAGCCTGTTCTGCATATTCTCCAGTTTCCAAATTAACAAGGTCTACCCCTGATTGTGCCTCAGATCCCTCCTTAGATTCTATATTTCCTTTCTTGATGTCATCACTATTCACCTAAGCTGGAAAGTTTCTGTTGTCGATTCTGAGTATTGGCCATGTCCACATTGCCACCGTATTTTTTAATTCCAAAAATGTGGAATTCACAGGCTGAGCTTGAAGCCAAGGACCATATTGAGATTGTGAATCCTCCGCCAATTATCTATCCATTTTCTGCTTTGTGCATCCTCTCCCCTTGTGTTTCAGGACATTGGAAACATAAATTTTGCAACCGTTCATACTTGAAAGAAATCCATAGTTGCTTATCACCCACTCTTAACCACTTTCCCCGTAACAATGATTTCGTTAATTCTACTTCAATCTATACTCGAAGACATCTTCCCCATCCCAAACCATCCCTGTCCACATCAATTGAGAGCACCTTACCGATAACTGAACTAATATTTACTCCAATTTCCTCATACATGCCTACCAGAGGTAAATTGAACTAATCTTTACTCCAATTTCCTTAGACATGCCTGCCAGAGGTAAATTGTGGAGTTGAACCCAAAACGGCTCATGCGAGAACAATATTGCATTAGGGGTTGTGCTACCGTCAGCTTCTTGAAAAGTAAGGAGAGCATGATCAAAGAACCAAGGCCTTCCATTTAACACCTTTTCCTCATCAAATTGCCTTTGAAATTCAATAATAAAACAATTGTCTCCCACTTCTTTGAAGGTAACCCATCTCTCCAACTTCCACGCTTGTGCCATATTTAAACGCATCTTTATTCACTCCCTTCGTTGTCCAATCAAGCCAAGAAGGTAGTGCTTCCCTCTAGGCCATGAATCACTAATAACCTCATTCGATAGATGGATAACCTGTTCCTCGTCCTCAGTAAGTCTAAGACCCTCCCAACTTTTGGAAAGATCATCTTCCTCCATATCCACACTCTCAAGAAAAAAGTCTGAAAGACAACGTCTTTGCCGAGGCAAAGAAAACAAAACCTTAAATCTCTCATATGAAAAGAGAAGGACAAAGTTCGTTTTGTTTAGTAACTCTATTGAAAACACTTTAGAATTCCTCTTTATCACTATCTCGAATTATTCATATACTTAATTATTGTGCAAATGACATTTTTGGGAAACACGGAATTCATGGTGATAATATATTTATTCGATGGGATACCATAATTCCGAATCATTTATGAATTATCGGCTCCAATTATTTTCTCTAAATTTGAAAAAAAAAAAAGACAAAATAAACAAATATTTTCATTCCATTTTGTATTTCAATTTTTTTCAATTGAATATTTCATTAAGTTGGGATTTTTAGTTAGTATGAATTTCATTACGTTAAAGTCCAACATGCATATACACATCGACCATGTGCCAAATCACAAATATATGCATTAAATAAAAAAATCTAGATAGATTACTTAGTTACCCATAAATACTTCTTGTTCAACATTGCAATGTCTCAAACACAATCGCAATTCGCATAGACAGAATAAAAACATTACCGTTTGGGTACGAGTCATCAGCATGATGTTGAAATAAACAATTTTCAATGCTCACTTTTATGTCCCCGCGTTGGTTTTGCAATGCCATCTTTGATAGTAGACATAACTCGGGCGCATTTGACATGTCAGGAATATAGGACGACTCAACAGCCTCACCAATAAAGCCTGTTTAGAACAATGTCTAGATTGCTAAACTCTTCGAAAAACTTATCATTGTGTGATACCATTCGAATGAAATTATGTAAGGCACAACATGCAACAATAATCAACTCTTGCTAATTTATGAGTCTCAAGGCATTGAGTCCAAAATTTGAAAATGTATTTTCAATACATCATATGTGTGTTCAATAACATTTCAAAGTGAAGAATGTCGATGGTTAAGGTACTCTTTATACGATGACCTATGATATCTTTCCCTCCGATATGGAGGTATAAATCGCATAGTGTAAGGAAAATCATAATCAATTAATAAATAATTTGGTATGCCCCATATAAATAATATGTAATAATTAACTTTCTTTGGCCATGAGAATCAATCTCCCCTCATACTTAAGACATCTACGAAGACTCGAGCATCATGGGTAGTTTCCTCTTACCCTATGTAGACAAATTTAAACTTCATATCGAACTCATGATTCCAAGACATTTTGTGCAATCCATTTTGTCCACCTCCAATCGAGACAAATCATTATAATTCCAAGGATTATTGGACAAGATTACGGTAATCTAAGCATCCCCCGAAATCCTATATTGTATTGTATTGTATTGCGGCATTGGTCTATGTGCTCTACTATAAAAAGATGCGAGCAACATCAGAGCAACAATAAATTATAATCATTTCCTCAAATAACGAATCATCATCACCAGGGTAAGTACCCAATCCATCTTCAGTACCAGTTGCACTGTTACACGATGTCTCTTCGCTGTGACTATTCTCTTCCATTGACAAGTCATCATTTGATACACTGTCAGTGTCCATTTTCGACACCGAAGAAAAAAAACTTCAGAAGGAATACCAATATATCAAACAACCATGGTTAAGAGAAACACGTCGAAGTCCAATATAATTTTGTGATGGTAAAAAGAAAATGAAGTCACGTATCAATGTTAGCCTAATTAGTCATACGAACAAATTAAAAGAGTTGTTCATAATATATACTATTATATGAGATAAGCCGTAAATTACCA
This sequence comes from Juglans microcarpa x Juglans regia, assembly GCF_004785595.1. NCBI lineage: Eukaryota > Viridiplantae > Streptophyta > Magnoliopsida > Fagales > Juglandaceae > Juglans > Juglans microcarpa x Juglans regia. The sequence goes on from NC_054604.1 coordinate 23,625,278, forward strand.
TTAAACCGATATCCATGGAACATCATAAATAACAGAGTTAGGATGAAAAAACATGAGCAAACATGCAAATTCCGTAACTATAAAGTGATACAGCTAGTACAAAAGAAATGTTAGGAAACTTATGCTTATCGCTTTGAATGATAAGCTTGAAATTATAGCACTGCTGAGTAATTGTCTGCCAACTCAATGCAAACTCCAAACCCATTGACTCCTGCGACGTTCAGACAATGCAAGGAAGCCATTTTGAACTGCCCAATCAAGTAATCGTTTCCTCGCTAGGTTATATTGCTCAGTTGTCAGGGAGGGTGTAATCTCATCCAACAATCGGACGCAGCGCGAGCGGCGATCAAAACCAGCAGCAGACTCGCAACTCTTTTCGACTTTAGAGCGCTTCCCTTTCATTTTCTTGTACAATAATTCATCCAAGTTAGCCCTCACTGCAGCACAGCTAGCAATTGCATCCAGACACTCGCTAATCACTGGTGGTAATTGCATCGAGGTCCCTGCCCTCTGTTGTCAGTGTGAGTTACGAGCAGACGTGCTTGATGATTGTCTCCCTGATCAGAAGGACACGTCCATGTCATCCACATCAATGGACAACTCCTGAAGGTGCTGCTCTTCATCACTAGTTGGTGGCTTGTCGTCACTAGTTGGTTGCTCTTGCGTGGAGGCATGATGGAGGATGCCTGTGGCAACAGCCTGACCGAATATGGTGCAGAGAATATCGTATTTCCGGCATCCATGTGTCTTAAATTGTTGAAAACTTGGATTCACCTGACAATAATGAGGAAACCCATTCACATAACTATAAGGCGTAACAGTTAGGGAACGAATGCAATGTGTACAAACTATTTTGTACAGATAAATAAAACTGAGCAAAGCATGAAGGAAAAAAAAGAAGAAAAGAAAGCTTTACCTTCAATGCATTTGCCCAATTTTCCGTGCTGCCAATCATAGTGTTGGTCTTGGGGTTCCAACCCATTCCAGTTGACCCATGAGATCAGTGAATAGCTGTTGTTTAGCCTTTAGGCATACAAGTTTGGCCTTCACTTGTGCTGAATCAATTACCTTCATACCAACGGCAGTAATCTGTTTAGCAAGTCTCATATGGTCTTTATTAGTGATTTTACCTCCCTTCAGTGTTCCATTAATGATTTCTTCATACACCATATCTATGAAGATATCCTCTAAGCCTTTGCTCCATAGGTCATGATCTCGTTGGATTTCAACCTCCTCCATGGGGTGCTAAAAACAGAAAATTATGCGAATCCGTATCCAAGCAATATCATAAATATATTATGGCTATTGAGTTATTGCACGATAAAGCAGGACAAAATGTAAACTAGAATTAAGCAGTTATATTATATCAATACCAAACCTCCAAAAACAAAGAAACAGTAGGTCGATTGTAATAACTATACATTAATTATTTCATACCTGCCAAGGATGTAACTTGCACGAGCATAAGAAATAACGCTACAAAATAAGGTTAAGTCAGTCAAGCATGGGTAATTTTGTTAAATTTGAGACATCATATTCGACATTATATCTGGAGCACATGTTAAATCCAATACATCATGTCAGTATGCTGGTCCCATCTCGGGTACTAAAGGGAGACTGAAAATAATAGCACTGCTGATTCATAATGGTAGATTCACTACAGCAATGCTGAATAATATGTTAGATAAAATAAACAAGAAACGTGCTGGTTGCAAGCCAAAACTATCGTCCACTTCAGAAAGGTTAGTTTTGGTGAATATCCGTCTTTTCAAGCATGCACCTTGATATGTTATCTATCCTTAATTATTCAAGTTTCAAAAGATGTTAGAAGACTTTTTCTGATTTCTATTTGGGTGATAAGGTAGGTAGAGCTTGTTTAAAAAAAAACGGATGCTTTTAAGTGTATGGACGAGGGTTCAAAGGGTACATATAATTAAGTGCATGGAATATGATACATGGTTCTGATACATGGTTCTTCTCTGTGGTCAGATTTCTTTAGCGATAATTAAAGAAACTCCACTTAAGCAAATTCCACTACACAACTATTTTCCAACATAAAATTTATTCACATTTTTGTCTTTCATTTCCCAAAGCCAAATCTCAAAATAATTCTGGAATTCTAATCACTTTTCATAACTGTCCACAGTTTTTGGCGTGATGATTGGTCGTGTCCACTAAGTTTGTCTACTAGTGTGGATGAGATGTGCCATGCCCACTAAGTTCTACATTTTGGAACTCCAATAACCATGGCAAGATGGCCCTAGGATTCCTGTTCTCATAACCACCAGCTTAGTTGCTGACTTTCAGGACATGTATTAAAAAGAATGGCACTTGTAAAACCCAATTCCAGTATATCTGTTAATGAAAAAAATGAAAGCATCGCTTGCTAGGTTTTCAGAAGAGTCATATAGCCGTACAATTTATCATTTGTTGCCCACCATTGGAGAGGTGTTATTTTTTCTATCATTGAGTTGGCTGCATAAATCCTAGGACCGGTTCATATGAAAAGGAAGTTTGTGCAAAAATGTGGAAGTTTGTAAGAATATGGTTTCGATACGGAGAGACTGTAGTTCCATCTAGGACCAAATTTGGCTGTCCAAGTGAGTGTCGCTAAAATATTATCATGGCTGGGTATTAATATTCCTTTCTGGAAGGCTGAGTAGAATGGTGGCTTTTTCTACAAAATCAACTTGGTATTGCCTTCAGATCTTATGGAGGAGTAGTGCCTCGTCATTCACTAGTTTGAAATATGTGCATTCCAGTTAAGCTGTTTGAAATGTGTTTTCAACTGAAGCTGTTTTCATGACTAATTACACTTTGATGAAAATATTCAAAAGTTACAGCTAGCTTTAGCTTCAAAATGTGACTGCTGTGTGGCATCAAATTATGAACACCTAGATCAATCTAGTTGGGGTGACTTAACTAGATTGATCACCAAACTTGGAAGCAAATTATGGTTTCTGTCTTTAGTATGCAAAGGAAAATCCATGACTTTGCGTAGTTGAGGGTTTTCTTCCATGCATTAATTACTTGGAATTTATGGTTGAGGTGAAGTTATGCAAGAATGAAAGGAGAATTTTGCAATATAATATAACTGAATTGGTGGATAAAGAATTTATTAGAAGATTTGTTGCCCAACATAAGAGCAGAATTGGTGCACGAAATTAGTGGTCTAAGTTCTAGATGTTCTAGATTAAATTTAGTTCATACGAACAGAAACATAGATGGTTTCCATCTTTGTTAATTCCAGCATCTTAACAGTGCATCTCCAATTACTTTAACATACCATATTTCATTGCAATCATTGATTCTTGTGGCTGCAACAGTTTAATTATCTAGTTTATTGATGAGCAAGCCTTGTCAATTATGAACACCAAAGATTAGTGTCCTAATGTTCTTTATTTTTCATTTTGGATTTCTTGTTTAACCAATTCAATGACAATGGAAACTCAACAAACATGAAATTGTATCCGTGATAGCCTTGGATTTTTACAAGTAGGGACCTTTTGGCAGATTGGAAATGTAGGACTGGACGCACAACATGTGATTAGACAATTTCAATGGGCATTATATAATCACATTTAAACCCCTGCTGCCATCCGCCACATTAACGGAATATAACCATCCGAATGAAGTCATATAGAATCAAGTCAGCCTACATCGTAATCAATGCACCAAATCGATAATTAAACTTTATCCAAGCTCAATACGGTAAAAATGGGAGGCCATTTATGCTTACATGGAAGGAGCGCGTCTTCGGTCACGTGGTTGCCGATTTATATGCAGGGCGTCGGTGCTCAGAGTTGGAAGTTGACGTGTGACGCTTACAGAGATTGGTGGTTTACCTCCGTTTGCGCATGTTGATTTTGTAGTGGAAACCGGTCCACAAGACAAACCCAAGTCCCTTCAAAAGATAGGGCAAATTTCGCCCAAGAGATAAGAGAGTTGGAAATGGCAGAGGGCAAAGGTAGCTGGTACATGGACCACGAGCGAAGACACTTTGCAGGATAGAGCCTAAAGATTCAGCGAAACGGACGAAAAGACAAGCGGCATTGTCGGCGGTGGAGCTAGGGACGAAAGTTTTGGAAACTCTGTCGTTGCTTTTATGGGGAACCGAAATGGAGGTGGAGGGAAACTTTTGGTCGATTGTCAGGAAGCTAGTACGGTGTTTTTGTTTTAGTATAGCTGCTGTTAGCAAGCGTATCCAGTACGTCTGGATGAGCAATTTTTTTTTTTTCTTAATTTTAATTAAAATTTATATTTTTTTCAAATTTTTTTAAATTTTAATATTTTTTCAAAATTTATTATATTTCATTTTTTATTCTTTTTCTATTCTATTAAAATAATTTTTTTATTATTTTTTTCTCTCACTCTCTTTTATATTTTTTCTCTATAGTCTATTAAAATATAATTTTAAAAAAACAAATATAAAGAATGAGTTAAGATTGTTATTTGTTACAGTACTTTCCAAACTGAGAGCAATTGCATCAATATTAAAAGAGCATGTAGCACAATATCCGTCCTATAAGAATAAAATTATTTTTTATTATTTTTTTATATTTTTAAATATATTTTTTTAAAACAAATTTATAACATCATTAAAAACATATTTTTTTAATTATTAAATAAATAAATATATAAAATTTGTCAAAACCCAACATTCAATAATTTTAGCATTTTTTATTTTAAAATTAAATCTTATTTTAGAGCAACTGTGAAAAAAATACTAATTTTATACTAGCAATTATTTGCAGCGGTAAGCGACAAGCGAAACGCTAATGCTACTCATTAATTATGGGAGTGGGTTGAAAAAGCAAAAATAATTTATGTATTGTTAAATCAGTCAGCCTCTCATTGTCCTTACGGTGCTTGCATTGTCAGGCCGCCACCTAAATAATTAATAAAATTAAAATTAAAAAATAAAAAATAAAAAGAAAAGGACAAAATGATAAAAAAATAAAAAGGAAAAACACAAAATCATTTTAGAGGTTTTGAAATTTATCATTTTTTCTCTCATCTTCGTTAATCTTTGTTTCCATGGGGAAAAATTTAAAAAGTAAAAAACTCTTCCTCTAAAACATCCTTCTATCCACTTCGATTTCCTTTTTATGTATATATATATATATAGGAACTCTTTCATTTCCTTTTAGCTGAATATATGATATTCAAATATTATTTTTTTTTCTTTTTAAATAATGGTTGACGTGGCCACTACGTGGCAAGGTCACGACAGGGAGCAAATATAGGGGCACCGTAGTAACATTCTTTTGAAATATACCTGTGTTGTCTTCCTCAATTCTAGTATGTTTACAATACAAGGAAAAGTCTAAACGCAGGCACGATTCAGGCCTCCCCGCAGATGACATCCTACATGGAAACAAAACGTACAGTTTTGAAGTAAATAAAACAGTACGTTTTGTTTCCACTCATATGGCCTCCTGCGTGAACCAAAACGTGGTGTTTTTCATTTCTTCTTCTTCGATCCGTCTCCCTCCCAAGAACTCTCTGCTCTCCCCAAGGCGATTTCGAATCCTTCTTCATTTCTCCCCGTACTCATCGTTGCTCCTCTTCGTTTCTCGATTTTTCTTCCCTTTTCTTATTCTTCGTTTCTCTTTTCAAGAATCGCTCCCCTGCCTGATCTCTCTCCCAAACCTAAACCTAAACCTAACGCACCTGTGCGATGCCGAGGAAGATTTGCGCTCCAGCTATCCACCAAGCGGCACCATCCTAGGTTACTTTCCTAACCTTATATACGTGTATATAACCATTAAATGTCACCAAAATAAGCTAGTTATACTCATTCGTTTCTCCTTATGATTTCGTTTTGCTTTATGTCACATTTATTCATAATGCATAACTAGTGAACTATTTTTAGTTCTAATTGTTGTTTCGCTCTTAGCCCTGAATCATTGTATGTGTTTTTATAGTTTTTCGATAATAATTCTCTCTATTGGTTGTCTTGGTTTCATAATTGAGAGGTGGATCTATACTTTACCTATAGGGAGGCAATCTTCACATTAGTCTCGTAGGAAGCATATGTTTCATTATTTTTGTTACTAAATTATGTCATCGGCTAAGTCTTTTATCATATTTTAACAATTTTAACAATCTAGTGTTGTCTTTTTGTTAGTTGTAGTTGCTAGTGTCAGAAATTTATATGCTGCCAAGATTTTTGTTATTTGAGCTTCTCATCTTAGTTGAATTGATTTTCATATCTTTCTTTTGTGTCATAAGTTGTATATGTTTATGTTCTTATGCAGAGGATACTTATGTTACCTAGTTTTCAATATCATTTGATGGTTACCATATCTAAGTCCCCTTAATCGAGTAAAGGTACTTCCCACGGGACTTATGTTTTTGTAGTTATTTTCTAACTTTCCAAAAAGAAGCTATTTTCGATTTTTATTGATTAAGGCTAGTTATATGTAGAAGTCATTGACCCTTGAATGATTCAGATTTTTCATTTAGCAATGGCTAGCACTTTAGTTGACATTTCTGTGATATAACTAGCTTATTTTGGTGGGACATGTTCAATGAATTTTTAATGTTAATTATTTTAGAGAGGGGATCAAGGCCAATAATTTGGATGTTAGCTATAGAGATCTACTCACTAGTACTACATTTATTTGTGACATCTTAATTGGGAAGATTTGAAAACATGAAAATGCACAAGTTGTTAGTTGTCCAACTTGTGAAGAAAAAGTTTGCTTTCAAGCTTAGCATTCCAATTTCTAGCCTTTAATCAGTTCCTATTCTTTCCCTTTCCTATGTAAATTCAATTTAGTTATATCTATCATTTTGTGACATGCTAGAGTATTGAAAAATCGAGACATACATAATAAACATCTTGTCAAAATTAGTTTTCATCTAGCCATTTGTATATAACTGTCTGAAGTGTAAATACTAGCTAAACTTAGTTTTGGTTTTACCTGTGTTCCCTTAGATTTTTCCTATTTTTCTTCATCTGAATAGCCTTCATTCATGATTCTACTTTACTTTTAATGTAGGAAATGTGGTGGACAAGCATTAGACCACAATTCTCATGCTTTGACACCATGAAACCTCACCAAGAAGCTTAGCCTCTCTTGAAATGAACTTATTATTGAGACTTCCAATTTCCAAGTGACTCATGGGCCTTATCTTGATTCTAAACCAAGATTACATAGCTATTGTGTGAAGTGTAAAAAGTGATTGGGTTGAATGGTGAAGCCGTTGGGTTGTTATTGTAAATATATGGAGAAGGAGCATTATACTTGAAGTTGGATTGAATTGAGTACGCGGTTGATGTAGATTAATAAAATCATTATACTAACTATCTTCATTAGTTTTCTGATGTTCTTAAATCAATCCAAATGCTGCAAATAATGCAGAGTTTGTTCTTAAACTGCGCACTGAACTATATGAAGATAGTTAGTAAGTCTTTCATGCTATTCATGGTATGCTTAACATGGCACAATGTTTAGGCCACTAAATTTACCTCTCATTATTATATCTTTTAATTCTCTCAACTGTATAGAGGAAAATTAAAGAAATTTGGAAGCATTACAGGTTGGGGAATTGACTGTTGGAGCAGTCCAAGTCTCTTCCCCTACTTATTCCTTTCCAAATAAACCTAGTGATCTATTGTGCGTTTATTACCAATTTATTTTTTTATGCCACCTATATCAATAACTAATTTTTATTCCAAATTGCCTCCTTCTCATCTTTCTTAAGCTGATGAACTGCATTATTCATATTTGTGGCAGAGATCATTCCTTTTGGAGATATTGTCGCTCTTGTGTACTTGTGGAATCCTTTCACAATAGTTGCATGCGTGGGTTTGTCAACATTCCCAATTGAAAATCTTGCCATCATCTTGTCCCTTTATGGAGCATGTAAACGTAAGATACTAACAATTGTTGCATTGTGAACTACAGGTTTACAGTTCTGAGGCTAACTTAGCAACTTTTTCTTTCAAGCTGGTCACCAAAATTGGTTAGTTTTTGTTCACATCTTTAGTTCATATTGGCTAACCAAATTAGGAGAAAAGGTTGGGATGTGTAAGCCATTAGCTAGTGAAAAAAAAAATCATAACACAAACTCTTAACACATTTTGTAAAGGAAGGGTTTGCATGCTACAATATACAAAAACTCACTGACTATATTGTTGGAGGTGCTGTTCTATTTCGTTGACAGATTTAGAATGTCGTCATCAGTTGCTTCAACATCGTTGCTTAATCATACATCAAGTAACGTCCCAATGTGCAGCTGTGGGAATCAAGCTGTACTTAGAATATCAAATACTCGAAAAAATCCGGGGCGAGCATTCTTTGGGTGTCCACTCTACAACAAAGAGGTAGACGCAATTAATAGTACTCGCAAGTTTTTATGTTTTCATATTACTGTTTTATTCAAAAATTTTGACGTCAAACATACTTGATTATTTATTTATAATCAGAGGTTACCACAATGCAACTTTTTCAGGTGGTCAGATAGTAGTGAATACAAAGAGCAAGTCCTTATAAAGAGAGAAGCAGAAGTATTAAGGAAAGATGAAGAACTTAAAAAGAGAGAAGCAGAGTTCGGGAAGAGGGAGTTGGCACTCCATAACGATCACACCCAGTTTCGCAGTCAAGAAGCCGACATGCTGCATGCACACAAACTATTTCTTGTACTTTGGCTAATAGCCATAGTTATTTACTTATATTTGATACTCTCACTGCGTTGACGAGTTTGTATTTGTATTTTATAGAAACTTAGCGTTTGTAAGTCGAGACTTTAAAATTATGTATTTGAGACGTTATTCTGATTTGTATAAAATCTTCATTCCTAAGACTTTATTTTATCTGAACGTGTCACTGCTTATTAAAAAGTATATATATGCGTGAAAATAACTTACTAGCCTGATCATTTTGTCAGAATATTTGACAGGACTAAATTACAGGTTTATTGAGTTACTTTTTTCCACGTGGACATAAGAGGCAATATCAAACACAGTATAATCTCAACTCATAACCAAACAAACATTCACATTCAATCAAAACCACATAAATTGAGCACTTGGATAGAAACTCAATTTTACATATATAGCGTACTTGGATACAAAATGTGCAAAGCGTGGCCTCAAATACTAAGCCACATATACAAAACGTACACTTTCACCACTAATACATAACATACTCCAACATACCAACACCAACACGCAAATTCCTACAAAATCACCCCTAACACACACATGCCAACAAACCCACAAACAACCCAAATTCCATCAACACACAACATAAGTAAGCATAATGGATCTCTAAAATCTTGCTACAAGAGACTGCTGGGCTACGTTCCATCTGCCGTCTCCGGCTGCGTTCCATCCATTCGTAGTTGTATCTGTGAACATAATAGCAGACAAAGTAAGACCCACATAATAAAAACCACGAACTATACAATAAAATGACCTCAAGTGGTAATTGTACACTTTCTTGTGTCCCTATCACTGGATGTTGTCCACTTTCTTCATTGACCATTATGGGAGTTTGTACATTTTCTTGCATCCTCATTTCCGATAGGCCGAGTTGATTTTCACTGCTTTCTAATGGTTCGGTGTCCAATCTACGCCTTTGACAACATAAAAAATAATTAGAGTTCAGAAGTAAGTAGAAGTAATAGTATATTATCAAATCTATGCCTATGAACATTAGGTAATAATGACAATAAATATGCTCTCACCAGTCTGCTTTTTCCCTTATCTTTTTTCTTATTCGCAGTCTTAGTTTTAATTTTCTTCACTCTTTCCTCCATCGTGGACATCCTCCTCTTACACGGGGGTCTTCCCTTACCTCTGACAACATGGAGACTTAGCACCTTCTTGGAACTTCCTTCTGTGAATGCATTCACGGTACTTTCTCCAACATTGGAATCTGTGTCGAAGGGCTTCGATGTGCGCCATACCTCATTCATCGCAAACAAGTTTGAAATAATTTCCTCAGTATGCCCATCGCACGAAAGTGCATTTGTTATTACCTCATTGAAAGTTCTCAAAATACGTTTATACCTAATAGTTTCGAGTCTCTGATGAACAACGTCATAACTGGTCGAAATAATAGTATAAGCCCGTTTTATGTCTTTCCGCCACCGGTCTAATATGTACTTCTCTGGCAAATAGCAGACTTTCTTAGCTGAAAAGATTACAAAAATATGTCTACATATTATCCCTCGCATCTCAAACAACCCACAAACACACTTCGCCTCACACTCGGCCTCATTAAAGTAAAGAGTATACGTAACCTCCTTGATGAAATCTTCAGCCTTTACTTGATCATTGACCGAGTAAATTGCAATTACTCCCTCCATTTTCTCGAAACGACAATGACAATATACCATTCCCATTATCTCTTGTTGAATCTCCTTAAATTTTGCATTTGTGTATATATTTTGAAACTTCTTCTCAAGAGCCAAGTGTGATATGTAAGGAATGGTGAAGTTAAATGAATTGAAGTCAGCTTGGTTTTCGTTCTCAACTTTTTTCTTGAGAGCATTGTCGAACTGATCAACAAATTCTTTAAGGTTTGTTTTGGCATGCACGTAGCCATCGAAGAAAGCATTCATGCTCTCACTGTGTTGAGTTGTACTCATTCCAACCCAAAACGAGTTCTTTAAATATACTGGCACCCAAAACTCTCTTTCCGCATATAAGCTTTGCAACCATGCATTTTCATGCAAGTTGAAAGTATCATTGAGGCTTTTCCAAGAATTCTCAAACTCCTCAATTGTAAGAAAGTCATATACACAAGATATCAACTTACTTTTCAGGCCACATTTGTATTGACCATGGGAACTAAGTTTCTCAGGGACCTTTCGTAATATGTGCCACAATCAATATCTATGCCGCGTGTTGGGAAAGACAATGACGATGACATTTTTCATTGCGCGATCTTGATCTGTAATAATAGTATTAGGCGCTTTTCCATCCGTGCAATCAAGCCAAGTTTTAAATAACCAAACAAACGATTCTGTATCCTCACTTGAAATAAGGCCTACACCCAACCTGATTGACTGTCCATGATGGTTTACACACACAAAAGGTGCAAATGGCATTCCATATCTATTTGTCAGGTATGTGGTATCGAATGTTACCACATCTCTAAAGTAGTTGTAGGCCCCTCTACTACGGGCGTCCGCCCAAAACACACTTTTCAGTCTATCATCATCGTCCAATTCCATGAGGCTGAAAAAGCCATCATTCTTGTATTGCATCCTTCTAAAATACTCAAACAACGCTTTAGCACTACCTTTACCAAGGCGCAGGTGTCGTGCCTCGTCAATGTAGTTACGACAATCTTTTTCTCCAAATGGTACGTTCTCAAACCCACCCGCCTCAGTGACAAGAGCATGGAAACTCTTATTAATCTGTATGCCAGCCTCATCATTTGTATCGAACACTCTCCTAACAGACTCATTAACTTCTCTATTACATCTGAAAAACCTGGATTTTTTTGGACTGAGCACATGATTGTGTGTTAAATATGGATGTGACACACAGCTTCCCATCCTTTAACATGACATTCATCCTTGCCTTACAGTCTGTTTTGCTTGTTGGTCGAGGCTTGGAGACGTTTGATGCCCTATTTCGTGCCTTGCCATCCCGAGCACATCCCACAGTGACATATTTCACAGTCCCATCTTTCTCTCTTTTACTCCTTTGTGTCATTACCGAAAAACCACATTGCTTTCCGTAATGTTTATAGTAATTTATTAACTCATCCTCCGACTTAAAGCGCATCCCTGGCTTTGGCTCCTCAGTGATATCACCCCCATCAGTGCCAGCCTCCTTGGTATCAACCGTATTACCCAAAGAGGCGGTAGATTGCGCTTCAACTTCTATCGAGTCTAATGTGGCCTCACTAATTTCTTCAACAGAGTTACTTTGCTGCACTTTATTTTCCTGTAAAATAGGAAAAAAAATATTATATGTAAAAATATGTTATGGATAATGTAAAAAACAGTGCATGTGGAGAATCCAAGACATCACCTCACTGCCACATGGATATGGGTTGGTAAAAGTTGGAGGAATAAATGTTGGTAAAGCCGAACAAGAGCTAGCAGCGACACTAGAACCGACAGCTACACTAGAACCGACAGCTACTTGCGGAACTAGACATGGGAGCGAAAGCAGAGATCCATGGGTGTTGCTATAGTTTTCCAAAAAAAAAAAATGTAAACATAAATAGTTAGACCAATATTCAAGTTTAACATTAACTTCAATAAATACTCTAAAAAATGATCACCTGGTTGCTCCATAGATATGTGTAGGCAGTTGGAGGAGGTCCCATCATTGTTATGGCGGAACTATACAAGGCAGTAGTACTTGACGTGGGAGCGGAACTACTCAAGATAGCAGTACTTGACGTGGCAGCTGAGGTAGTGTTCCATGGGTGTTGCTGCAGTTTTCCATAAAAAAATTAAAGATAAATAATTAGACGAAATATTCAAGTTTAGAAAATTAAAGCACACTAACTGCAATACATATTCCAAGACATTATCACCTGGTTGCTCCATGGATATGGGTAGGCAGTTGGAGGAGGTCCCATCATTGGTATGGCGACACTTGATGTGGCAGCAACAGTAGAGCTCCATGGGTCTTGCTGCAGTTCTCCCAAAAATAATTAAAAATAAATAATTAGACCAAATATTCAAGTTCATAACATAAAGCCCATGAACTACTTTACCATCCAATGATCACCTGGTTGCTCCATGGATATGGGCTGGCACTTGGAGGAGGCACAAAAGGTGGTAACCACGCATGAGGCACTGGACCGTAGTAACTTAGCATGTAATTTGGATGCAGTGGTCTTGATATGTCCTACCATATAACAACATAATGTTAATCAACCCAAGTGGACAATGATTACACATAAAATAAACAAACGCCAACTGTTGAAAGAGGTTTACAATACCTGCGTTGATGGATTGGTAATAGGAGCTGTTATGTGGGATGCATCTTCTTTTTCTTTCTCCATTTACCTCAACAATGAAACCAAGTGGGTCTTACTTTTTACGTAAATACTGCAGCAACACTGAATGCAACTTTTTACAATAAATCTTTATACAAATCTGCAGCAACATATATACACAATCAAGTTGGGAACTCAACATTTTTTCACTCGGCATTTTTTGAGGAAAAAATATTACAATCAAGTTGGGCATTTTTTAAAAACCAGCCAAGATTAGATACTACGGATTTTTTATATGACAAATGATACCATGGATTTCCACATTAATGTTTGGTGATTGTTTGTATCATTTGCTCAGACATAAGATTTCTCCATACTGGTTTTATTTCTCGTATACAACTGAATTTACCATTTAAGAATACCCTTTAATTCAAGCACCATACCTACATCAAGAGCCCAAAATATGGACAACTTTATGTAAAAGAAAGGCAGCAATTTTATACCATAATTGACACTGAACAACAAAAATATTTATGATATTTAAATCAAACCGCACATAAAGCACACTAACTTTATCAAAAAAAATTTCCAGTTTTTGAAAAACAATGCTAAAATACAAGACAGAGTTTCCACTTGCCAGTTCATAAATTTTGGTTCTTTTCTTATGTCACGTCCAATTAGATGCTCAAAAGTCCCATATATACACAAACAAAATATACCACAAGAATGCACTCGGGTGTTATATCACTCATAAAACACCCAGTGCCCACACTTCATGACTTCAAAAAAAGAAAACTCACAGAAGAAATGTGAACTACCGACAATTTTAGTATCTTACGTTTACTAAGCAAGACGAAAAAAGATTTTTAATTTTCATTGTTAGTATCTTACGTTTACATACTAACAATAAAAAAGATTTCACCGACAACTAAGCAAGACGAAAAAAAAATCAAAAGAAGGGGTTCTTCCCTACAAACATTACTCAAAAAAAATCAAAAGAGGCTTGAACCGCGGGGCGGCCTGACGGTGAAATCTCGGCTTCTCTACTTTTTTTCTCAGTTCTCCCGCTTGTTCACTTCGTAAATCGGCTTCTCTATCTTCGTTTCAGTTCTCCCGCTTGTTCTGTCCTGCTTTTGCCTTTTTTTTTTTTTTTATAAATATATAATTGTTGACGTGGCAAAATGCCACGTCAGTGGCGTCCGCGCGCAGGCACGACCTTATGCCTGCCTGTAGCAGTACTTGATTAGGTTTGTGTTGCGACGAAGAAAAATCAAAGCTTTGGTGCTTTATTCTTCTCTTTGTCTGAAGCGGTGGAGTATTCTTTTTAGAAAAAATAACATTACTTTTGATAAATATTTATTTGTCTTAAGTTCCCAAGAATTTGGAGAATTTTTTTCTACTATTTTAATACTTAATCCTTAAAATATTTATGCATAATGCATAAATCCCATCACTAACTGGCATTATGGTTGTAAGTTAATCAGTTTGTACGATTACTCATTTGATACTCACTTGGTTAAATTTGAATCGAGCTTAACTTATGAAAAAAAGTCATGAAAGTAGAAATCTGCTTGATAAGAAATGACATATACTCGATTAAACTCCAAGCAACTTGGTTAATGCTCGACTCGACTCTTTAGCTTGACTCAATTAATAATCATACATTATTAAGTATATATATGTAATATATATGTATACATATTAAATTTAATAATATAAGTATAGTAACATTTATAATTAAATATATGACATGTAACCCAATTATTTGTGCTTAGTCATTTATGCCTATGTATTGAATCTAATCCATAGTTATACGTTAGTTAGTTAAGTACTTAAGTGATTAAATTATAGTGACTATTTTATAATATATATATTACTAATAAGTAACTTATGTAGACATATATATAACTTATGTAGACATATAATTCGTGTGTAATGACATGAATTTGAATAATTAATAGCATGTGAAAGTGATTAAATACTAAGCAAAAATCGGCTTCATTTAGGGTTTGGGAGACCATTTAAGGTTTCGGTTTCCATAAGGTATATGGGGTTTAAATTGGATTTCAAATATTTGGGGCTTCACTAGGGTGGAAACTCTCTTTGGTTTGACACAAAAATGGATGGTGAGATGGAATAGTGTTTGGCTTAGGTAGCATAATCACAAATCTTGATTTTCCCTTCATTTCCTTCAAATTTTCATCTCATGGTTCTTCTTGGTGTCAAGTGTCCTATACTATTCACTAAGTGTGACTGAGATCTTGCCAAGTGTCCAAATGAAATTTGTCTAGACTGATTTGAACATTTCCACACTGCGGTATGAAAACAACTGGATTGTAGCCACATGGCACTATCATAGAAATTGCTATTCACTCCGAGAATAGTGAAAATAGCTTTACACCATAAAAACCTAAATAATCCTATGAAACTAAGAGTGTACTTCATTTCAAGAGTTTCAACTCCTAAGTGCCTTGAACAAATCAAAACGCGTTTTCGAACAGTTGTTGTCCGAAAAACTAAAATCGTTTTATTGAGCCGTAAAATCTTAAATATTTATCTGAGACTAATGGCCCAAACCATTTCTTATTCTCACATTAAGTACCTCAAATAAATAAAATTGTATTTCTGACACCTAAGTTGGCCAGAAACTGACTATGCTGACAGATTCAATCATACGCTATTACTCGATTTGTAAGACATTTATGGGGTTTTCATGATATTCCTAAAATCTAAAGAAACTCATCCACTGATTTCTAGTGTGCTGTCATAGACATTCCACGAGAACTTACTCAAAAGCTTCCATTTGTTTCAGGGGTCGTTTAGCACCACTTTACTTCTCAGCCAAACACAAAATTTCATTAAATCCCTCGATTACTAGCCAATGTAGTTTAATTGTATCCTTTAGTACATTACATTCCAACCTTCTGTTCTCTTAGCTAAACCTCGATGACCATAAAAGCTTGTAAATTGAGAATTCATGTCATCTTTTTTTGATTTGATCAATATATGGATCTGTCTTCGAGAATAATTCTATATCCATAAATCTACTTCATGAAATAAAAAAATGGCTAGCCCACCATTACTTTCCAAGCTATTTACTCAAAATCCATTCTCATAACGTACTTTATTCTCAACTCCTTCAATATTTTGTGGTTAGTTTCATCTCTATGAGCAACAAAATTGTTGGCTTCTTCTCATTCGCCATGTGGCAAAGGGTTCAAATTCTACAGAAGTTGCCAAGTCCCTGACAATTCCAATTTAACATATTCATGGCTTTTGACGAGGCTACCTAGTAGCCTTCAATGATAGATTTTTGGTATTTTGGGAGAACCTTCCTTTTCAATTCGCCTCCCCATACTCACTTACAATCATACTCTTCACCCTGTTTGTGCTGATGAATATTAGCCACATTTTGTTACTTCCTTTTATAGGCCTCAACCATAGATTTGCATTTGTATTTGGAACGATTCATTGTCATAGACAACTTCTTTTGGCTATGAGAAACCATCAAATTTAGTAGACATCTATCAAAAAGCCATAGGCATCCATATTACACTTGTGGTGCCCCTAACCCTTGGTAGTTCTTCGGAGAGGAACCATGGTACCCAGAATGTGAACTAATCAACTGTATCCCTTTCATTTGGGTGAGGGTTGTATGCATGTATACGGAACACACGTGCGTAGCAAGAATCACAACAAAAATAGTAAAAGAGAATAATTGGAGACTAATCTAGTAGTACTAGAGAATTGTACGAGTACTCATTTATTAACAATAATAATATCCCCCTGTCACTATCACTTTGTCCCATATAAAGTTACAAACCATCATAAGTTCATCACTTACATCATAATATAATGTACCATATAAAACTCGTTGCCTAATTATAATAAATGTTTTTAATTACAAAAGTATAAAACTAAATGGAGACAATCCTTTGTGGCTAATCCTTAGGTTGGATTGGTCTTTCTACCTCAGGGTAACTCTCCTTAACTACATCTGTATCAAAGTCTATGCCTAGGAGGGACGAAACCATAGTTGGACTAAGACAATGAGATTTCAATGAAACCTTAGTAAGTTCCTATAACAATACTAATAATGAGAGAGAATAGCAATGAATATACAAGCACAAGCTCATGTAAATAAAGCTAAGAACACACGTAATTTAAGTTTGGCGAGGAATCACCCCCTGCGCAAAATACATGTTTTTCATAAACATGGTGAGAAATCACCCTCACACTTTGAGCAAAACATATATATTCATTCAACCTGGAGAATCACTCCACCCATTTAACCTGGAGAAACCCTATACTCGGTCAACATGTGGAACACCTCCAACAAAATGCTCCACCTAATCGCCATGGGAACTCTCTCTACCGGTGATACCATCTGAGCCCTACGGAAATGCCCCATCTCGATGATCATAAGAAATCCTCAACCTGATCCCATGAGTACAAAACATATTGAAAGCACATCGTCTTGAAATCATATCATTAAAGTTAATCAATAAATATAGTGAGAAAAATATGCACTTTCATGAGAGAAATAGATGAGAAGTAGAATATGCAAATCCTAAACATACCATAAACATTCCTAGGATAGTCGTAGGAGTGAACCTACTTGAATATTATTTCTAATACTAAGGTTGTGTTGTTGCCGATTCCTTAGTTGATGAAGAGCCTTAGCCTTCTACTTCCTCATAGTCTTGGAAGATAAGAAGATAGACAAGAGAACACTTTACGATCTCAAAACTGAGATATTGACTATTGTCCAATATCTTTTATACGGCAAAACTGTCAGTTACAGTCTTGACAGATCTTGACGTTTCTTCTGACTTCTATCTTGCTTGAATGAGAGAAGTTTGATCTAGACTATCCATTTGTCCTCTAGACTTGAAGAATGGTAGAGATCGAGTGACAGATGGGACAAGGCATGCACGTCTCTACAGCTTGCCTAGGGACAAAACCCCATCTCTTCTTCTTATAAGAGTCTCCCACATAGGGTTAGGCCATACTTCTAAGGTTCAACGATATGGCCTGCAGGTTCGTATTCCTTCTTCCCAGAAGTACTCTTGTTGTAATGTCTTTGATGGAGCATAAGCCTTGGGTACGACACCTGCTGCCTTTTGAGCTCCTTCGTGTTATCTTTGAGTGTGAACTATTCATTCGTTGCCCTATGTTGTCCCACATCTGCTAGACTCTCTACAACATGCTACTCTCCTTACTTCCACCCTAGCTGCCTCTATAATGCCAGCATTTTGCCTATGTGACGGGAATCCTTCCCTCTTTTTGGAACAGTACTCACAACACTTTAGATAGATCTTGTCAACGAGAAAGACATTAAACATCGGATCTCTAAAAGTAGCCCTTCCCTCCATTTTCCAAACCTTCAATATTGTCGACCTTAAAATCTCCTTTTTGAGTTCTTTATATGATACAAGGCATGCAATCATACATTTTATTCCCTTTCTTCACTATCTCTATTGTGTATATTTTTGTAATAATTATATTGCTTAGCTTGTCCTCCATTAGTGAAAGATTCCCTCTAACTTTGTGAGTTCCTCAACTATAATTCTCCTTTCTACACTTGAACAACCTTCTCCATCATGAAGATTAGGAGAAAAGATTTTCCCTAAAGGAAGACTACACTCTCACTTCTCCTACATGAAGAGAGAGAACTTAGTTATATTTATAGTAATCCAGCCCATTAGAAGACCAAACCCAAGACCCCAAATCCAGTCTGCCCAGTTATATAAAAAAATCGAAGAAATAGAAAATGACGACATTTTACGTTATGCCCTAAACCATATTTTTCCTTCTTCCTTCTACACATATCCTACGTCCAGCGCCCCTTGCCCCCAAATCAAACTCTCCCCTCTACAATAAAATCGTAATGTCCAACCCCTTTACTGCCATTTCATCATTGCCTCACCACGCCACTCCTATTCATCCAGCGTTGGTAGCGGTATTCATTTTCATTCATCTCTCACCCTCTCCCTCACTTTCTCTCTCCATTTCTCCTTCTCATCTCTCAACTGCCTACGACACGCCAGGTTGCTGCACACCACAACCGTGCTCTGTTGCAGCGGTCAGTCCTCTCTATCTATTTCTTTATTTCTCTTTCAATTTCTTACCCTCCATCTGTCTCTCACTCCTTTGTTTTCACTCTCCATCTCGTCCCCCCCCCCCACCACACACACACACACACACACACACACACTCACTCTCTCTCTCTCTCTCTCTCTCTTAAGCCTTTTCCTAAGCTCTTCCACATCGTGGATTCCCGTCACACTCAGTTGTCACAATTGCCATGTGCAACCTCTACTCAAGAACTACACCACTATGCCGCCAAACACCACATGTCATCGACAGGCCACACAGTCCAACTCCTCTTCTGTCCCCGACGCTACCTTACCTTACTGGTGAGTCTCTCTCTCTCTCTCTCTCTGATCATCGTCTCAGTTTCTCTATCCATCTCTACTTTTTTGCTCTCTCTCTTTCTCTCTCTCTCTCTCAGTTGTTCTCTCTCCCTCTGACCCTTCTTTGCTTTGTGTCTCTGTCGCCCACTCTCTGTACCAAGCCATGTCGCTAGGCACGAGTTGGACGTTGCACACACTTGCCTTTTAGAGCATCTTCATTGACTTGGCCAAAATCCAATGATAGCTAAACTTTAGCCAATGTGTACCAAAAAACCACCACATTGGATTGGGCATCTCTATAAAATTTTAGACTTCTGTTACAGTGATTCTCCAAATTTGTAGGTGAACAGTAGGTTAGCCAAATATTAAAATATTCAATTTCCACTCCTCTCACAAAATATGTAGGTATTTTTTGTAATTAAGAAATTTGGTTCGATTTATTATTATTAAATATAAAATGTGATAAAAATAAATTAATTAGTTAATATTAATTAGAATATTAATTATTAAGTTAATTATAATGATAAGTTAATTATAATATAATTATTATTAATATTAATATTTAATTTTAATTTAATATTTAATAAATTTAATAAATATTAATTTAATTTAATTAGAATATAATTATTATTAATATTAAAATGGTAGAATTATAAAATGTGATACAAATAAATTAATTAACAAAATTATTAAAATAATAATATTTTATTATTATATAGAGAGTAAATAGCTAATCTAATGTGGAGATTGAATTTAAATAAAATAGGCAAATGCAAAAAAGTGTAATATTGGTTAAATTTTGAAGATGAATTTGGCTGATAATTTGGCCAAGCCAATGAAGATACTCTAAACCAGAGATAGATCACCATTGACAATAGGTAAATGCCTAGACTTTTACTAGTGTTAAGTTGATGTTTGGGTTGATCGAATTTTAATGGTTTATCTCATGTACGGGGTGTGACATATTTAATGTTTCATTACCCTAAATTGTGTGCTCATAAATGGTTTTAAAACTAACGTTTTTAAGATTTTTCTAGGGAAACATTTTCTTCTCTTGCCTTGTTTAGGAATGACAAATAAAAAGCTTTTAGTAAAAAATGGCTAGTGAATCAATAAAACAATTATGTACATGAAGTGGAAAATTACTTATCCCCTTTCAAGGCAATTAAGCCTTCTTTGGATGTTAATATGTGATGAGATGAGAAATTTATGAATAGTAATAAAATAGTTTTTGAATAATAATAAAATATTTTATAAGGTTTTGGAAAAAACATAAAAAAAAGTTGAACAAAAATATTATAAAGTTTAAATATTATTAAAATATTATTTTTATTTTAGGATTTGAAAAAGTTGAACTTATTTTTATGTTTTGTTTGTAAGTTTGAAAAAATTATAATAATTAAGTAATGATTAGATCAACGAGTTAAATATTTGAATTGAAAAGTATGCAAATTTGTGATGTTTGGATGTTGAAATAAGATGAGATGAGACTATCTTGTAATCTAAACCGTGTCAGTCATTTCTACTTCTTGTTTTATGCTTTTCCTTCCACCTAGACGACAAAGTCTTTTTTTGGATCAAATAAAAAGAAAGGACTTATATTAAAGATTTTTTGCTATTGCGAATAAGCTTAAGAGCATTAATATTGGTTTAGCCAAATGCGAGTGAAGCTATAAATTTAGCTAAAATAATCACTATTTAGGCCACATTGGATTAGTCAAACTAAAGTTATCCACCATAAGAGCTACAGTAAATCTATCACATAAGTCATATATGGCTTGAATTGTAGCAAAGTCATATGTATTTTTTATTATTTCCCATTAGTCATATGTATAGACCGTTGGATTGTGAAAATTGAAATGAAAATGATTGTTAGAGATTATGAAAATGAAAATAAAAAGTATTTAAACAAATAAAAAAAAATTGCATTAAAAATGCAAAATGAAAAATAATAAGATTTTATTATTATAGAGAGTATAATGATTAATCTAATGTAGAGTTCGAGTTTTTAGTGATTAGCGAAAAACTAAAAAGTGAAATATTAACCAAAATTTAACTTTTGGGATAACTAATCCAATGCTAGTACTCTAAAAGTTATTATATTTGAATTTTTTTTCTCACTCTTGGAGCACTGCATACACCAATGCAAACCAACGTTTACCTAATAAATTAAATCCGCTATATTGGTTTATGCATATGCATTTTTTTCCCCATAACAGACTAACAATAATTATGCATGTTTGGAGAAAAAAATTATTCACCATTCATATATTATTTTCACCTTTTTCTCGCTCACACTCACCATCCATATATTTGTTGATGTTCAATTTTAAACCATCCATATATTTGTTGATGTTCAATTTTAAGACATAACTATTGGTATATATTTGTAGATCTTATTTAGTGGGTTTTAATTGAAAAATCTATATAAAAAAAAACTAATTTTAGAAAAAAATTAATAATAATAAAAATTTTAGTTTAAATATGTATAATTCAATGTAAAAGCTTTTCTTGAATGACAAAAATAATTTTCAAAACATGTGATTTTAATCACTACCAATGCTCTTGCATGCTTTCTCTCTCCAATGCTCCATTCCTTCACTCTGGATTTACAACGACTCTAAAATATTTTAATATTGCAAATAAAATAATTTTTTCTAATTTTATAGAGTATATTAATACTATGAATCGAAGTATTAATATATAAATTCATAAAAATAACATGGTTTTTAATGCAATCAAACACCAGAAATTTATTTCCGTATCAATTTCAAAGTGTCAACCAAATAAAATAATGAATAATCTCTTCGAAAAAATAAATAAAGTATTTTCTTTTCAAAAATTATTCTTATCATCTTTACACACCACATACTATATATAATTTTTTTATTTTTTTCTCTTATAAAAAATATAGTATATGGATGATAAGTAGAATTCAATTAATTTAGTAGGAATAAAACTAAAAAAATTTTTAAAAAATAAAAATAAAAATAAATATAATATGTAGTATGTGAAATTGATGAGTAGCAAAATTCGTCTTCATTTTATAAGTTTCTTATTTAAGTTATTTTCTTCTTTTTAGATCTATACAAAAAGGGGTATTTACGTCATTTGATTAAAAACCCAACCCCCAAAATCGTATTAAACCCACCAGCGCCGAAACTCTCGGTTTATCTGGTCAGTGAACCATGGGTTTTCTCTCTTGGTTCAGAGGCAAGCCCCAGCAACAGCAACCCAAACCCGAATCCAAAACCAAACCCCCAGAGAATTCCAGCTCGAAACCCGCTGAAGTTCCCGGCATGCACGGCGCCGTCGAGGTCCCCAGACCCACAGACATAACGGTCTTCGAGTTCGGGTCCGTTGCCGCCACAGCCGACAAGGTCACTCTCGCCGGTTACTGCCCCGTCTCCGACGAGCTCGAGCCCTGCCGCTGGGAGATCCTTCCCGCGAGCGCTTCCGACGCGCCCCAGTTTCGCGTGGTGTTCTGAGAGAGACACAGACAAAGGCTCCAAACTGAAACTGAGAGAGACCCTTTTGTGGGTTTGTTTATCATATATAAATTCAAGAGGGTTCTGAATATTCCTATTAAACATGGGCTTTTGCTACTTCTCTTTATTTACTTCTGTTCTTGAGCGTATGGTTAAGCTATGTGATTGAAGAATTTAGCGGGATTAAAATTTTCACTAGAACATGGCTTATAATGCATGTTTTTAGTTCTATTCAAATCATTTTTGCGGTCAAATTTTATTCTTGGTTTCTTTTTCTTTTCGTGCTTCCTAGAGCTACTAGATTTGCTGCTTTGTTTACTTTATTACTCAATAGATTTTAACTTGGAAGTGAGTTTTTGCTTTAAATTTTGTGCCTTTTTGGTTGAAAATTGGAACTGCAAGAAATTTGGTTAGCTCAGATGCATTTTATGCACTTTAGCTGGAAACGATTTGCTGGCTTTTGGTTACGAGTTTCTTGGATCCATGTGTTTCATTGGAAAGATGTTGTGCTGGGAATTTTCTTTTGCAGTTTTTTTGTATAACTTGGATAATTTGACATTGAGATTCTTGCTTGCTATACCTTAGATATATGGATTTGCACATGGTGTCATCAAACTGTTCAATTTTTATGGGGAGATTATTATTAAGTGTAAATAAGTTGGGGTATCACTTTCTTTAAGGTCTAAGGTTCAACACCTCATGGGTGCAAATAATCCTTAGGGCCGCATCCCTGGTGAAAAGCCAGCGGCTTAAATAATTTCGTATAGGAAAACTTCTGAGAGTGTGGTGCACGGGACCGAGGTTTACTCTGCAGGGGTGGGTCCGAAGAGCCTGCCTTAGAGAGGTTCCCCGACATAGGTGTAAAACAGTTGAAGTATGATCAGGATCTTGTGATCTGCCATTATTATTATGGTAATTGAGATTGTTGACTGGGCAGTGGTTTTAGACCCTACAAGTCGAGTGGTTAAGCTGGCAAACATAAATGATGTATGCGTCAATGTAATCATAAGTTCCAAATTAGGAGTGAAATAGCAACAGTTGAAATCTCGTACAGTTTTGGCACTCCATACCCTCGACCACGAGTTAGAAGTGTTGCAACTCCTTGGTTCTTGGCTGGTTTATAAGCTTAATGTGTCCTAATGTTCAAGTTTTATATGTATTGCTTCTGTGATTCTTCTCAGGTTCGAGAATGTGGATGTGATGGTAATGATGAAAAATTTAACTGGTTTTGGTTCTGAATTTTAATCTTCTTAATGATGGAACGATACTTGAGCTACTATTGGTAAAGCGGCCTAGGGTATTCTGCAAAGAGTTCAGGGATCATTAGGACTTGTTAGGAGAGTGAGCTATTCCATGATTACCGGAATAGGGTTGGGTTATAGAAGATTGACTACCACTATAATAGTAATAATGATTTTATGATAACACAGCTAGGATATAATGATATTAGTATTGGTAATGTTCATAACGTTGATACAGTAGTACCTTCGGTGGTGATTGCAATGGTATCACTTTCCATGATGGCAGTTTTGAACTTTTGCAACTTCCTACCATCCCAAATTCTAGAGATGTAGTTGAATCTTCAAACAGCAAGCTCAGACAGAGCATTTTAATAACAACCTTGGCTCACTGATATTATTATGAATGCATGAATTTAGCTTTCACTTTAAATTATAATCAGTAGTGAGATTGCCATTCCAGGAAGCACCCACAAAATAATTGATCAGGTTAGCCTCTAGATTCAACTGAATCCAATCTATGCTTTTACTCTTGGGAATAAAGAAAAAAACTGAAACAAACAGTCCATAGCCAAAACTAACCATTTTGAAGGCAAAAATTCTATATCCCACACTACTATCTCATTTTCATCTCATTACGTAAGATGTGATACATTTATTTATCATCCAATGGTGATAAATGTATCATATCTTAGATGAAACTGAGATGAGAATATGGTGTATAACATTATTCATAATTAAATAAGAGATGCTTTGCAACAAAATGTTTCAAAACATATCCATTGTGATAAATGCACTCATCAAATGGACAAAAAAATATCACTCACAGTGAAGGGACAAATATGTAGCTAAAAAAAATAAGAAACAAAAATCCCAAGAAATGGAACTAAACTGATATTTCTTTACACAAATAGAGCAAGGGCTCCCCGAGAGCCATATCTCAAAGCGCACTGTAATAATCTTCAGCACTCATACGAATGTAACACATGATCGATAATACAAATATGAAAAAGGATGAGAGCTCCATTGCCAGGGCTCCCCAACCAATGACACCAGCATGCTTTAGTATAACTGGTATGGCAATGCTTCCAATAGCTGAAGCTCCAGTCAAGAATTTAGTCGCATTCACCCAGCTATTTCATCATCCAATAAGAAGCAAGAATAATTTAAATAATTAATTCAATTCTTCATCTGAAATTCAAGAAAATGGCAAAATCAATTTCTGGTCAGATTTTAAGAAAGGACTTGCCCGCTCTCAGATTCAGAGAATATAGCACTACTATCAGATCCCGCCAAAAACAGCAAAGGCATGGGAAGAAGCACATACATCAATACTGCAAGATAAAAATGTGAAAATGTTACCCTTGGGACTAACATTTATATAAAAGAAATCTCAAGCTAGCTTTCATTCTTTGGTAACATCCCACTCGAGGCAACATTAATCCAACTGAAGAATTGAAATGTAAACAATGCACTCGCTTGTCTGTGGCAAGGAAGAATTACTCCCCCACCCCCCAAAAAAAAATCATATCAAAGTGTGCAGCAAGAAGAAATTACCAAACTGATCCATCAAATCAAGACATGCAAGTTATGAGCAACTACAGTTGGCACGAATCTGCTTCTGCATGCATACAAACAGTTGCGTGTATGTAATACAGTATCTAATTCAATCCTAGAAAATTTAACCTATACCACACAGGATCATGTATTTTTAGTTGAATTTGACGACCAATTATTTATTATGCTCTAGGAATTCAGGTAAAACTAAAACCGTCAAGCTACGAAGTATATAGCATAAAGTGGATTGAGCCCTTAAGTTACAACTATCTCCCTCCCCCCACTCCCCCCCCCCCCCCCCCCTTCCCCTCCCGTGAAAAAAACAAAAACCCTATCTTTGTAGTTAAAAACCTACTAAGAAGCGCCAAAGTGGTACAACTCATATGGAGAACCTATTGATGTAATTCTAACATCAAAGGGCAAAAACTTTAGTCTTTACCTGTTAGCATCGGCCACCAATTGTTGTACAAAGCACATGCCTGAAGCATCACACATTATACGTAAGAAAAACGGTAAATAGACTTGGGCACAACAACTTTTTTGCTTCAGTTTATATTAATAATCCAAATATGATCAAAAGAAAAGACTGTACTTACCAAAATTTGCAATACAATTCCTCCAGAGACCAAAATTGCCAACAAAGCAAGTTTGCCACTCTGCAAGCAGGCGCGCAGATAACCTGGTAAGTCCGCCATCATCAAAACTTGCCTACCTCACCTCATAAAGAAGAACAACTGTAACAGAACACGCTATTAAAGAAGATTTTTAAGAAGCAAATCTATGAGTAGCCAAGAAAAAGGAAAAATTATTCAGTAAACTAGTGTAAACCAGAAAAGGGAGTTTAGTTGCATGAGGTTGACATAGAGATTATTCCCCAATGGTAAATAAATTCTTCAAGATGTTTAATTGTATATATCGGTGTTCAATTGAAGATATAACAAAACAGAGAATCTTGAAAAAACAAAAAAGGCAAACAGTTCTAACATTCAAATGTCGAAAAAGATAATTAGCTACTAGATGAAGTATACGAATCCACACACTTCCTTTAGATTAACAAACTGCCAAAAATATGAGAAAATACACCAAAACATATCTAGCTTACAAAACTACATACATAATCTAGGGAAAGAACGAGTCAATTAATTTGGATCTGAACAGCAGAAATCATCAAACTAATGGTTTGGTTTTTTTTTTTTTTTTTTTGGGGGGGGGGGGGGGGGTTTCTTCACCGCAATTCCAACATAAACAACGTTATTTCAACTTAATCCGGTCGTCTGAATCGCGTAACTTTCTGTAAACGCTGAATTATGGCGGAAACTACACCTAATAATAACAATCTAACAATCTCCCCGTTATCATATAGATTATATGACCAATAAAGAGTTTAAAAAAAAACGAAAAATTTGAGGAATGCGAGCGTACCGGAATCAGAAGCGCGGAGGTCCGACGGGCTTTCGGGGCAAGGGAGTTTGGAATGGGGTCCAAAGATACTAAAACATGGCCGTGGAATATACCAGACAGTGCCTACGGCTTTTTTAGGTACAGCAACAAAAGACAATAAGAAGAGGAGGTGGACAACCTGATTTACAGGCAGTTTTGTCAACGGTACGGGTAAGGTCCATCATCCTCAAAGGACCTCTCCCATCTTAGCGCACCGGCAAAATTAGAAGGTCCCCCGTCTTTCTAACGACATGTTTGGATGTTCGGAGTGAATAGTATAATGATTAGAATTAAAATATTTAATTAAATTTTAAGAAATGGGTGATAAAAAATTGAATAAAAATATTATATAGGTATTTGTTTAAATATAATTTTTATTTTGAAGTTTGTAAAAGTTTTATTTTTTTTTAATTTTGTTATAAAGTTTGTAAAAGTTTTATTAATTTTTGTATTTGAATAATGATTAGATGAAGAAGTTGAAAATTTGAAATTGAAAACTGTTTTGTGTTTGAGTGATATTTAAAGATAAAATTATGAGAAATGACATCCAAACATGCCCTAATGTTTCTTAAAGTTTCAATATTAATATATTTAAAATTGAATAATACTAAATATAATTTTAAGATGTGTAAATCCGGCAATTTGTTGAGTTTTATTTTAACAAGTATTTTCAACAATAATTTTAATATTTTGAGATATTCTTAATATTATAGTATTTAAAAATTCTTCTAAGGTATTTGTTTTAGAACATTTTATTTTAATTCTTTTGAAAATAAGGTTTTAGGATTGTTTGATTTTTTATTTATTTATTATTATTGATGTTTTGGGGTTGGGATTAATGTCATTACATGGTGACCAAGAGATTTCGTTGAGTTTAGACGGTTGGTGATGGGAGATTACCTAGCACCAAATAATAAATAAATAAATTTTCTGGAATCGTGGAGATTGGATCCTTGATTAGGATGGAAAAAGATAAAATAACTACTTTTTTTAAATATTTATTTTGATTTTGATTTGATGTGTTTGAAATTTTTAAAAAAATATATTTTATTAATAAATTGTAATTAGATTGTAAGGCTATCATCTCCCGATTAGGATTAGGAGGATGGGCAATTTGACTCTTGAGTCCGAGTTTGGCATGGGGTCAGCCAATTCGTCAAACGATAATTTATTACCGTCATAGTAAATTATTCCACGTTGCAAATAGGGAGAGACGCATTATTCCAAAGTTGAAAATAAGCAACAATAGATAGAAGTAGTAATATGTAACACAATTTATAAATTTAATACGAACATCACATAAAATTAATAGATTTGAGTTTAATATTAATAGGTTCGGATAAAAATGGATTAATCCGTTAAAATACGATTTACAAGTCAATAACAGGTGAATCCCCTTAACACAAAATTAACATATTTTGACATGTTTATAATTTATTTCAAAATTAAGATTTTATTATTGTGAAGTTGTAATATTAATATTTTTTAATATATTTTTTATTATTATAGGAATCCTAATCCTCCCCATGTGGCTTTTCCCCCTCTCTCTCTTCACGTAATACCTAAAGATGGTTTCGTTTGGAACCTCAACTTACCTCAATTGATCTCAACTTAACATTATAATTTTTTCAAATTTTAACATAAAATATAATAAATAATTTAATTTTTTTAAATTTTAAAATAATAATAATATTAAAAAATAATATTATAATAATATTTTATCATCTCAACTCAATTCAACTCAACTGAACTTAGTTTAACATTAAAACCCAACCTAAGAAGCCACCTAGATAAACGCCATCGAACTCTCTCTAAAATATTCATGTAAAATATAGAAGAGTTGAAAGGGGGCTGCATTGGAGCTGACCTAAACAATGAAATAATAGACTTGGACGCATAGAAAGCTGGAGAAATATTGGTGCATAAAACCGCGTGCATGGTTGGCGACAAAATAAATAAATAAATAAATAAATAATTAAAGAACAATATTATTTCCTAGTTTAACCAAAGTTATAACAATATTATCCATGGTTAGCGACAAATATGTAGACGCCAGTGCACTGTATAAAAAAAAAAAAAAAAAAAAAAAAAAAAAAAAAAACAGATTTCGCATTCGAGCTCATTATATTATTATAATTTATAGTTTAAGCATTATTTGCACTTTGGACCATATTATTTGCATTTTTGTGTTTATAATTTTGGTTGTATATCGTTCAAATCCTAAGATTAGTATCATATCTGATATTTTTCTTTTTGGTACAAAACCAATCTTATACCATATCTGTAATATTCATGCATTACATCTCCTTTCAGTTTCTCTCAAGACAGTACTCGTAAACAGAGTTGGCCCTTCCTCTATCCATACCCCCGCTTCTTTAACACACAAAGCATGCTTTGTTAACATATGTGCGAGTATGTTCCCCTCCCTTACACCTTCCGATCCACTCTCCCTTTTAAGAACCTCTTTAGATCTTCAACAATATGACCATACTGTGACAGATTTTCTGTAACAGCCTACCAAAAATTTAACGGATGAATTTCTTTAAGTTTTAGAAATCTTAAAAAAACACTGTAAGTTTTAACGAATTAATCAATCGTGTAGGTTTTAGTCTGTCGACATAGTCAGGTTTGCTACTCGATATGGTGCCAGAAATGCGATTTTATTTATTTAAGATACTTAGAAGAGTTAGAATGAGAAACGGTCTGCTCCATTAGACTTAGAAGAATATTTAGGATTTTATGGTGCAAAAAAATAATTTTCGATTTTCAGAATAATGCTTGTTCGAAAACGTATTTTGAGTTTTTTGAGGTACTTTAGAATCAAGTTTTGATAAAATATTTACACTTTGATGTTGGTATTATTATTTAGGATTTTACAGTATAAAGTTTATTTTTCACTTTTTCGGAGTGAATAGTAATCTCGATGTTAGCACCTAAACCAATGTTTTTAAAATCACAGTGTAGAAAGTCCAAATTAGGTTAATGAAGTTTTATTTGGATATTTGGAAAAATCTTACCCACACTTGGTATTAGTATTGGACACTTGACATCAAATGGAACCATGAGATGGAAAATGTAAATGAAGTCAAACTTTGTGATCATGCCACTTAAGCAAAATCATATTCCATCCAACCATCCAATTTGTGCTAAACCAAAAAGGGTTTCAACCCTAGAGAAATTCTAAATACTTGGAATCCAATTGAAACTCCAAAATCTTGGTAAAAACTGAAACCACAAATGGTTTCACCAAACCTCAAAAAGTTTGCCTCCAAACCCTAATTGAACCTATTTTTTGCTTAGTGTTTAATCACTTGATTAAATCACGTTCACATGCTATTAACTACTCAGATTCATGTTATTATATCCTTATTTAATCTTTATATCTCGGTAATTTTATTAGGCCAAGAAAAAATAGATTTGGGCTTGAAAGCAATCAAAACCCCATTGAAACCCTAAATGGAAGCCCATTCGATTAAAGCGCATTTAGGCCCACGAAATTGAGCTACCAAGGCAAGGCTTGAGGAGGAAGTTTCTCCCCTACCATGGCAGTCCTATCACTGCCCAAAGCAACCCCAAACAATGTTTGATGGGAAGGCCAAGGTCCACCTCACCCCTCTCTCTCACACGACAGCTAATGGTAGAAAACCATGGGCTGGTTTTGCCCCTGGTTTTGGCTGACACCCCATCACTCAAAGCGTTTTTCACTCACCTCCTATCAGCCCCTCTAGATGTTTAAAGCCTGCCCATGTCTATTCCCCTTGCATTTGGTCACTTTGCAACTATTTTCTTGGAGAGAAAATCAGAGAAGCTCCAAGACAATTTTTCTAGCTTACATTGCTCGACTTTTTTGGAGCTGTTTTAAGTGTTTTCTCATGAAGTATTCTTGACATAAGTTGTTCCCATTTGAGTATAGTTTATGTTGATATGTTTTGTGTCCATGATCATTTGATTGGTGAAAAGTTTGTTTAAGCATGAAAAGGTCATTCTGGGCGATAAACTAGATAGTATGTAACTCTTTGATTTTTTTGATGGTATGTCTATCAAGATATTGGTCTGATCTTTTTATGGATTATATTTAACATGCTAATATAAAATTTTTATGAGGATTCATTTTATATTATAAGTTTTTTATAAAAGTTTTGCAAAGATCTAAAAAGTTGAAAATTGGGAGGTTGAAAACAGATTCTATTTTGACTAAGTTCAAATCTTTTGTTGTGAAAGTATGCTCCAATGGCTTTAATATTCATATGTGATGTTCCTATGACTTTTATTTACATGTTAGGATGTTAGTTTGAGTATTTATGATGTGGTTTTAAAGATATGAGTTGTTATGCATGAAGGCGTTCGTATAGGTCACATATTTGAGGTTTTTGGATATATCTATGTTTTGATTCAAATTTTGCCATGTGATATTAAGTTTAATACTTATATCTATTCTAAGACTTGATTTATAACAATATGATATTGTTTATTTGTGATTTATTTCATAAAAGATTTGAGATAAAAAACCAAACCAAATAGATTCGATTGTGGTGAAAGTGTAAATGCCGAATACTTTAAGTTAGATTTTTGTGATTTTGTGGTTTTAGCTTGATAATTCAAAGCATGATAGTTCTTAAGAATGTGCTATGAATATATTGGAAGTATGTTATTGAGATTTTGAAGTTCTTGAAATTGTTTTGAAAAGAGATAAAAACCTTTAACATCAAAGGTAGTGCTTAAGGTTAAAAACTTGAAGTTTGGTATTGAAGAAATTTGTGGTTTTTGTGATGTAAGTTTTGTTGGTTGTTTTAGTATGTTATTTCAGCATATGATATGATTTTTTATGTTGCAATATTTTAGTTTAAACATAAGAAATGAGGTTTGATAAAATTGTAACAAAAATTAAGGATTTTGGCCTATAAATGTTTTGGCATGTACATGTTTGACCTAGTTGTGATATATTTTAAAATATTCTAATTAAATAGTTGGATTTAGGACAAAATTTACATAAGAAATGTAGATTTTAGTGAGTTTTGGAGTTAGGAAGTGAAATCCTTAAGTTAGGGATAAAATAGTCATTTTTCTTTAAGTCAGTATTTTTATATTTCTACTATATTAATTAGGAGTTTTTGAACTTTAGAAATCTCTCCTTACAGTTTTTTGTAATTCACTCGTTTAATTCGTCATGCTACGCTCACTATAAATTAGCTTCTAACTTATTGTCGGATTATTGTGTATGTGTGTTGGTAAGAGAATAGTTATTCATTTTCTTATGTTCTTATATATGTCATGTCACTACAATGTTTATCTGTTACACGTTTTATCATGTCATAAAATGTTTATCTATTACACATTTTATCATGTCACGAAATATTTATCTATTACACATTTTATCATGTCATGAAATGTTTATCTGTTATACGTTTTATCATGTCACAAAATTTTTATCTGTTACATATTTTATCATGTCACGAAATGTTTATCTTTTGCACATTTTATTTTGTCACGAAATATTTATTCATTACACATTATGCTATGTTACGAAATGTGTCTGTTTTATGTTATGCCATGTCGTTCATCTCATGTACATGTCACATTATGTTATGTCTAGTCATCTGTCCTTGCCTTTCATGTCACATCATGTCTCGAGTATAGAATGTGTCTCGAAAATAGTATTTCCATGTCAGTCAAGTCTGTTTATAGTTATCAGTGGAACTCCTTTGTCCACACTAGAGTGTCTAAACTAGTGTGAAATTTTTTGGGTTGACAAAGTAAAGATTAACAGGCTTCAAATGAAGCCTAATTAACTGGTCATGGGAAAAAAATTAGACACTTACACCGATGGTGCCTCCCACACTTTCAATCTCATGTTATACGCACTCGTGCTGGTGTAGATACTTGTCACGAGATACGTACATTACGTTTCTCATAGTAGGTGCAGATATATGTGAACTGATACATGTGTTAACACACTCACAGTTGGTGCATATACTTGTGTTGTGATGCGGTAATCGGCAGTGACACACGGCTCAAGGGAAACCTTGTAGCACCCATATGGTTACTTTTATTAATCATGCTTAATTATTGAACAAGATTCCAAGTTTATGTATTTCATGTTCATATTCATGTTATTTAACATTCAATTCAATTAATGTTCAGTCTCATTTCAGTTCACGTTTAGTTCAAGTTCAATTTATGTTCAATTTCACGTTTAGCTTTATGTCATATTCATTTCACGTCCGTTTAGTTCTTTTCATGTCAGTTTAAGTCATGTTATTTTTCAAGTCACATTATGCTTATTTATGATTACGTTTTGCATTTATGCTTTTGTTGTCATGCATGCATCTTTAAACTGTCAGTTTAAGTTATTTGTTAACTTGTTGAGATTTCTAATCAAATTTCACCATGGTTGTCCCAACTACCATTCCTCCCTGAATGGTAGGTGTTATGACATGGATCGATGGAACGAAATTAGACCAGACTAAGGTTGGCTTGGCCATAACCGAGTAGTATTGTTTTTATTATAGGCGATCGCTTCCAACCGATAGGTTGCTGCATGAATATTACTTTACTACTAGAGAAGGATATCGTGGGAATTTTGTAGGAGATCTTAGAACTTTTGAAATATACAGAATAAAGACTAAGATATTATAATCTGTACTAAGTACTTCTCTTTTGAGGTTTGAAAGAGCCCATGTTGTAGGAACCCTACTTTTGTTCATACATGGTTTAAACTAGTCTCTAAATGGTTTCTGTGAATTCGGTATATGTGAATAGTTATAGATAAGTAGTTAAGTTTGGGATTAACATTCTGGTACTTTATATATTACTCAAAGAAAAAAATTATCTGCTGCTAATATTGCATATTGCTAGATACATGCTAGGTGCATTACATTTTAATTGTCATGAACATGGAGGTAACCTTGTGTTGCATGTCTCAACACTTAAGAATCCGTCCGATCCCCGGCGAAATCTTGGGGCTTCACATCTTCCACTTCTCTTTTGGCAGCATTGATAACAAGCTGTGCATTACCCTCAAAGATCACCTTTCTAAAAGCAAGTTCTTCACAAAGTACAAGAGCCCTCTGAAAGGCAAGACACTCTACTAGAACAGGATAAGAAACAAGTTTTTTTTTTTTGTGTGCATACAGCTGCCATAATTTATCCCTTTTCATCTCTGGTAATGATTCATATTCCCATTTTCCTCTGTTTTAAGTCCAAAGAAGCATCCCAATTCACCTTGACATAACCCTTGTCTGGTTATCTGCACCTTTGAACAATCTTTCCAACATTTACTTATGTTTGCTTGCCACTCATAATCTCCTATGCAAACTGAAACTCTTCTAAACTGTCTTTAATCCTTTGTAACACCTTTCTTGGACCATCAAACTTCTCCTCATATATGAATTCATTTTGTATCCTTACATAATGCCAGCAATCACTTCCACTTCTGTCTTCTTCAACCTTTCCAACATTTTCTCCCAAATCTCCATAAAATCTACCTCATTTACTGCTTATTTCTAAACTGGACTAGTGTCCTCTGCCCACATCTCACAAGCTGTTGGGCAGCTCCATAATGTATGTGTTACAGTTTCATTTCTTCTGTAACATATCGAGCATAGGGGGTTGTCAACAATTTTCTTTATAAACAAATTTTCCTTTGTAGGCAGGATATTATTCTCTTCTCTCCATAAAAACATCTTCACCACTCCAGGTACATTCAAATTCCATATACTCTTCGATCTTTCATCCATTGTCTCCTCCTTTGAGGTTTCTCCCTTTAGTTTTCTATTTAGCTCTACAAAGTAAGCACTTCTGATAGAAAAGTACCCATCATTAGTATATTCCCATATCAATTTATCCTCTACTCCCAATATGCTTATAGGGATGCTACAAATATGTTCAGCTTCCTCTTTCTTAAAAATCTCTTGAATACGACCCTCATCCCAGATCTGATATAATTATTGGACAGTGAAAATATATCCAATAGCAGATGTAGCCATTAGGGCAATGCATATTCGGTTGTAAATACCACTAAACCTTGTGAAAGGATAGACTTAGGGCATTTTGGATAGTATAAAGCTTGTGAGCTGCTTGGACGTTCTCCCTTAAACCCTTAGCTTTGGGCTCTGATACTAGTTGTTGCGAAAAGCACCCAGGCTCTTACAACGATGTTGCAGACAAGTACCAAGTAAAGAGAAAATAAACAATTACACGACACAAAATTAACGTGGTTCGGCAATGAGCCTACTTCCACAAAACTTTAGAGGATTTTATTAAGAGAAAGTAGGAACATTGTGATGCAATATAATGTCTCTTCCTCGCTCTCTCTCTCTCTGTCTCTCTCTCTCACACACACACACACACACACACACATAAATGTTGCCTCTCTCTTTTTCTCTTTATTCCTTCCATTCAACCCTTCTCAAGATCTATCTTAAAAACATATAACACACACACACACAAATACACACATATATAAAGCATCGAAAACCCTAAAAAACATATATTTTGGGTTATTCGCTCGAATGAAGTATCGAGTGCACCTTGAGTGAACTCTCTGTGAACATTTGCTCGAGCGGCCTGTTGAGTGAGACTCAAGCGAATTTTCTGTCTGGGCTTCACTCGAGCGTCCTGTCGCACGAGCCTCGATCAAACTCTTTGTCTGAACTTCGTTCGAGCGACCCATTTTCTCTCAATGAAGATGAAGTAGTAGAAGTAATTGAAGACAAAGAAGAAGTAGGAGAAGAGGATAAAAAGAAGAATATTAAAAAGAAAAGGAAGAATTAAAAAGGAAAAGAAAGAAAAAGAACCAAAGAAGAAGTGAAGCAATGTGTCTGAGAGACAAGAGTGAAGAAATAAAATTGTGACGACTTAGGATTAGGTTAAAAGTATCTCTTAATTTTATAATAAAGATGTATATTATAATAAGTAAAGTGGATGGGGATAATTCTAGATGGTTGCAATTTGTCCCAACTCCCACCCAACTCATACCTTCTTTAAAAACGACCGGTTTGATAGCTTGTTATAGTATTTTCATCCGCTATAAAAATAATAGTTTAGTGAAAAATATGTAAAAATGACAAAATGAGAGTCTCTAGGGACATGATGAAGTGTTACACACCCCATACCTCTATGGTTTTAAAATTAGAAGAACTGAATCCTATTAACCTTAAAACGTTACGTTTTAGCGTAAGGTATGAAATATTCCATGATATTTACGAAACCCAAGTACTTCATTAAAAATAAAATCTCTCTTAAATAAAATTTTTCAGTAGCAGTTATTAAAGGAAACAAAGTATGTCATGTGCTACAAAGTCATTCAAACTGTAACTATATAAAGATTCTTCTCAATGCCTCAAGTGTTAATACCATCCCCTTGGATAACATCATTTCTCATAGCATCCTCATACTCTTCCTCACTTGGATGGAAAAAAATAAAAATATAAAATGAGTCGAATACTCAATAAGAACCACATCATGCAATACATATAATAACAATTTAGGTTTCAGTTAACATCAACATTCTCAAGAAAGCATTAACCTCTTAGTATACATAAGCAGCAACATCAAGCATAAAAGAAAGTATTCATTTCTTAACTTCATTTCATATCCTTAATGGTCGTTACACACAATTACTCCTGTGTGTTAGGGTTAGCGACCCTTTCGGTCATGGCTCTTTTCATGGCTAGCAAGTAAGAACCTAGCCTCTTTAGGAGAGAGTCATCACTAGGTGCACTACCGATGATGTAGTTTTGCATTGCAATTCACTCCAAACTCATGGTAATGTCTTTGTTGTCATGGCCAGTACATTAACCTTATCAAACACATGTAATCATACATTTTCATTTTCTTTTATTTCCTTTAACCTTACCTTGTTGTCATTTTATTAAAATATATACTCATACCGTATAATATTCAATCACATCATCATTCATGAGGCTTTATAATCACACGCAATTACCTTTATCATAGATAATGTTCATAAAAAAAAAGGCTCCCAACGAAGCTCATACATATACATATACCTATATAAACATTTATTTTACATATATAGTTGTAAAAGACCTTACAATTTACATAAAATGATGTATAGAAAAAATATGATCATAACCACTTATCTCAACCCTTATGCAATTAAGCTAAAGGCATGAATCCTAAAGCCTTCAAATGGGACCTATAATAAAGCATATACTAGGGTAACTATTTTTTTAACAATAAGCAACGCATGAAAGATGCGCCATGCAATTAGGTTAAAAAAAAAAATGAACTGAAACATGTCTAAATCCTTCCAAACTCAACCCTAGTTTTCTTTATTCGATTTATAAAATTGCATTATATGCGCTCCAACTAGCATGAATCCTCATTATTTAACCTAAAAACACTCCACGTAATATAATAGACCCAAAATGCCCCTTCTCCAACGTTTCACACTTATGGTTCGAAACCATAAGTAGGTTTAGTCCAAAATTAAATGTCATTGTGAATCATTCATCTAGTTCATAAACCTCAACCAAAATACACTCATACATATAGTGTCTACAATCAAACCCACACAAAACAATGACTTGGCTTCACATATAGAACCCATATCCCACTTCATGCTCACATAACACTTCGTCACTTGCACTACCTCTAGCCATTTTTCTTATTACACAACTTAGGATCATCCACTTGGAACACTTCAAATCGGCACACTCGAGCGAACCAACACCTATACACATTCGACTCCAAGATAATCACGCTGTGACTCGAGTATCACCTTT
The DNA here is from genome assembly GCF_004785595.1 of Juglans microcarpa x Juglans regia. Lineage (NCBI taxonomy): Eukaryota > Viridiplantae > Streptophyta > Magnoliopsida > Fagales > Juglandaceae > Juglans > Juglans microcarpa x Juglans regia. The sequence continues at coordinate 23,663,088 of NC_054604.1, forward strand.
CAAACACACACGATTAGCACTCTTAGACCTACTTATTCATGACTACACGTACAAGAGATTAAGGGAAATGTATCCATATCCAAAGGAAGTGGCTTTGAGTGGCGGCAATCGGGTGGCCGATGGTGAAGGATGGCTATGCAAAAGATCCTTTGTTTTCGATCCATCAAAACATACCATATTAGCTCACAAAATATGACATATATAGGAATATGTGGAGCTCGGCTGGAGGTGGGAATAGACTTAGGCTTATCTAGAGGCGAAATGATGTCCGAATGACAGTGGTTGGCGGCGAAAACCATATTGGGCTTGAGATGTGGCCTTAAGTGTCACACGAGATTGTTCGTGCACTAGGTGGCATACGACCTTCGTCCTTTGGTTTGGCTTGGTGGGTAGTGGTGCATGACGCTCCTAGGCAAAGCATAAAGCATTAGGGAGAAGTTACACCTACCTTTGTGGTAGCTTCAAGCGAAACTAAAAAATAAATGTGATTTGTGTGTGTAGTGGCGTAGTGTGAGGTTTACTTGGTGGCGTTAGGCGGCAGTGAGACGCCCCAAGGTAACTATTAAACAATGGCTAGGTTAGAATGTGGTAGTGCAATCCATCAACATGAAACCAAAATGTAATCGTGCAGTGTGTGCAATGTGAACCAAGTGCAACGTGTTGTGGGCTTACCTGGTGATGCTGGGTGGACCTGGACAGTGTTGTGGGGAGGAGCAAGGCAAGGGCTGAGCGACTGAGGCCGTTGGAACCAATCAAAAATTCCTATTTTTTGTGTAGGTATGGTGTTTTAGGGTATAACTGGAACACGATTTGGGCCTTCCAATGGGTCATAAGTCTTTGACACACAATTTCTAATGGGCTTGGGTCTTGAGTTCTAAACCACTTTCTAACGAAATTTCATCTCCAACCAAGTTCTAAGCCCAAGAATTATATCCTAAAATTGCATAAGGATCTATATTCTAACCCTTTTCTAATTAACTTCAACAAAATAATTAAAACTTAATAAAAATATCCAAAACCTAGTTAGACTTTAAAATATAATACCTAAGTAACAAAAATTGAAAATGCCTAACAAGTAAAATTACGAGCATAAAATAATGACTTTAAATCATATATAAAAAATGACATAAAATTGCACATAAAATAATAGCATCAACCATAATAAATAATCATACAATATAATAATTAAATAATTTATTTATAAATCATGCAAGGGTTACACGGTGTGTTAAACACCCTCTAATCTCAACGGGACATATCAAGGTTTCATATCTCTTAAAAAAAGTTTCTAAAACCTTAAAATATAGACCTCATATTCTAAAATCCTAAACCCCACCCTAACCCTCAACCATTTTTTACCATTTTTAGTCATTTTTGACTAATCATCTCTCGGATGACAACCGATCACCCCTCATTATAGAATATCGACATCAATAAGATCTGGTCAGATTCAGTGTGGATCCAACGAGTTAGGTCAAATTCAACATGAATCTGGCTAGATTCGACCCGATTTAGATTGATTGGTTCTTTGGGCCACTCTGAGCCAGGGCGTTATGAGGTGGTTGAAACCACCTTATGGTGGTCCGACAACCCTAAGGGGTTGGCCAATTGATCCCTTTCCATATTTGTGTTTGAGTAGTGTTACATTTACTTACAATTTTACTTACAAAACTTATTTTGTTAGTTTTCTTTTGAAATTCAAATTTTATGATTTTTAGCATATCATAACCGATACATGGAGAAGTAAGTTTTTTGTAAGTTTTTCTGAAGTATATTTAGTATTTTTCTTTGTGTTTTTTATTTTTTTTAAATTTCAACCTTTGACTGTGTTATTTCAACTTTTGTCTATTTTACTTATGAAAACGATAACGTGGTTATACCAAGGCTGTTATTCGGCCATATTTTTACATCATGAAATACGGGAAATATACACGGAAATGCATCCATCCTCGTTCGGTAGACGTGACCCATCCAGCAAAATCGTATGTTCAACAGTCTAAAAAGGAAGGAGGCTGCTAAAATGTTGTATGTAGAGACCACTCCATTCCATGTCTCATGCAAGTAGCAACCATGGAAGAAACCATGATGTCTTCTACCCCAAGGAAGCGCCCAAAACTAAAACCCAAACCCAATGTTAAACCTTCTCCTCCTCCTTCAGATTCTTCGCTGAAGTCTCTGATCGAACCCCCACACAATTTATTCCCCTCGAGGGACGAGTTCCCGAGGCTCATGGCTGTGCTCGGCATCGCAACCTTCGTCGCTTTAGCCTCCAACTTCTTGGCCACCAGTTTCATCAACCGCCAACCCAAGCCCTTCTGCGATAATCTCGACTTAGACTCCCCTGATTCAGTCTCCGGTGAGTCCCTTATTTCTTTTATTTATTTATTTATTTATTTTTTCCGGTTCTTGAAAGCTCTCTGAATGGTGTCTCACTCGATATGTTGGTTTCAGAGCCAGATTTACTTGCTCTCTGGGTGGTTGGCTGATGGAGAAGTAGTTTCTTGGTTCTATGTTTATTTTTATGGATTAAAAATTTAATCTTTGCGGTTAGGATACGTGTGTTCGTATTTCTGTGTCTGTGTGTAGGTGAGGTTCAATTTGTTCACAATGTGATTGATTCTCTATATGTTTGCGTATTATTTAGCGGGCCGAGACTCAAATTTTATTTAATAAAACGATAGAATATCTGTTTATCAGCGATCCAAGTGGAGTGGTAGGTGGTTCTAGCTGGACTTTGTCATCTCACTAGTGTGGTGGGCACGTGCAATGTAGATGCTTGATTCCCCTTAGTTGATAGAAAGAAGATTTCACCTTAAAGAATTCATTCATCCAATCACTTAGGTTTATTAACCGAATAAACGCATGGAACATAGAAAATAAACCAATAACTTTAAACAATGAATTGCGAAAATCTACAAATAGAACTACTCAGTCTTTGAGTACTATCGAGCTCATGAAAGCGGGCTTCAATCTAAGCCTTTTTCATTAAAAAAAGCTGTATCCGCATCATTACCTGTTATCATGTTCAACACTAAAGTCATTGGCGATTGATTTAGGCAATCTTGGCGTTTTCTTTTTTTGTGTTTTATAATTTTTATATGCCATCTGAAAAAAAAACAGTAACTGATTTGTTTTATTCTTTTAATAAATTTTTTTTATAGGTATTCTTTTAATAATATAAAACAACAAGATAGTGAAGTGTGCCAGAATTCTATTGCAACTTCTTTGAATTATAATATGTTGGGGATGGATCATCGTCCATTGGTATTGAGATCATACCTAAGTGTTCCATCTGCTATATGCTTATGAATGGTGGTACGAAGATCATGTCTTAAAATCCATCCACCATATGGTTTTTGTTAGTGCCAAAATAATGTGTTGATATATTGTTAAGACAAAACTTAGTCCAATTGAGTGTAATTGGTTTGGTTGCAAAATTGGATAAAAAATTGAAGATCGAACGAGTGCTAGAATCTCACTTGGCCCCTGCTTGGCCGAGACTTACATGGTTCACTCAACATGCATGCAGCACTTGCTCTAGCTAACTGTGGTGGACAGTTTGCTAGACGCTAGTGAGAGCAGTAATAGAGTGAACTGGCACAAATTTGAATCCTACCAGGTTTCTGAAATTAAAATTAAACTTGATTTATGCCCTACATGCATCTATTGAACGAGCCCGAATTTGAATCCTGCCAAGCTTTGGAATTCCAAATTAAAATTTTTGAGCCCTACCTATCTAAACGTAATAATACACAATTTTCAGATAGACATGGGCATTAGTTTGAGAATATATATTTTTTTTTGGCAAGAGATACTGAGATATTAAGCCTTAAAAGCCAAACAGTTTCTTTCTTTCCTATACACAGATTATCACCTTGTTAGTTTTTTGATCATTTGGAGAGCCGATGAGTTCATGAGTTCATTATTGGTACTGCTAGAGTTCTGGCTGAAGCTCTTTAGTGGGGGAAGTCATAAAAAATGACAAAAGGCTGAAGTTTTGGATCTGTTGTTGATCTAAAGATCGAGTGGGTTATTTGTGAGTATTACAACTCAAGTTTTGAGTCTGCATAAGTTTGTGGGTGTCTAAAAATTACTAAAATCAATTGTGATGATTACTTCTATAGTGGATTTATAGGTGGTGGTTGAACAACCAGATAGGTTTTTCTTTGAAAGAGTTCTTAAAGTTTTCCCTTCATGGCCAAAATGTTTGTGTTAATTGTTTTTACTGCTTTCTTAGATTCTAGCTTTTGTATTTGTGGTTGCGTAGATATATTGGTCTATTCAATCTTGAAATATTGTTGTATTTCATTGAAACGCCCACTCAACCCGTTATGCCTGTTTGAGATCCAGCTCATCTAATTATTTTCAGGCACACATTCCTTGAGGAACGACTAACATTTGTATTCCTGCATCATTTGAATTGCTAGTAATCTTATATCTTTTTACATGGGCTATGCCTATTTCATTCGTATCAATAAAGTTGATCTCTTACTTATAAAAAAAAAATATCTTTTTAAATCTGAGCCCTATGCAATAATTGTTGGTCTGACCGCTAAGCATGTTCTTGTAACTCTTCAGTACCATGTTTAGTATTTTTGCTACCTATATTAAATACACTAGTCCTAAGAAATATTTTGCAGTGTGATGCTGACTACTTATTGATGTTACGTTTTAATCGATTTGGGTAACTGACAGATTTCTGTGAGCCTTGTCCAAGTAATGGAGAATGTTATAAAGGCAAGTTGGAATGTGTTCGTGGTTATAGAAAGCATGGGAGGTTATGTGTAGAAGATGGAGATATTAATGAAACAGCTAAGAAACTTGTCTGTCCTAAAAAACTTGTTCATTTTGGTGTACTGATTTTCTAGGGATAGAAAGTAATTTTGAATTTGGTATGTATATTTCTGATATTTGATTTATATATATTGACATTTGCAGTCAGAGTGGATAGAAATCCGTCTTTGTGAAGCGCACGCTCAATTTTTGTGTGATGGAATTGGAACAGTTTGGGTCTGTCACCTTTTAACCCTCTTAACTTAATAAATTGGTTGTGTATTATGTAATATTTGTATTTGACTGAACACAACATGCTTGAATTTTGTCACCAATGATTGTATTTCTGATTATATACCCCATTATCAGGTAAGAGAGGATGATTTATGGAAAGAATTAAATGGACACGAACTGATGAAAAATGTTGTCCTGGACAATGCTACCTATATGTATACAAAACAAAGGGCAATGGATGCTGTTGGCAGATTGTTGGAGACAAGGACCAATCTTCATGGGTTTGCATTCCATCTTCATTTGTAGTCTTAAGATTTAGGCTGCTTTTGGATGTTGAACTGAGTTGAGTTGAGATGATAAAATATTATTAGAATATTATTTTTTAATATTATTATTATTTTGGGATTTAAAAAAGTTGAATTGTTTGTTATATTTTGTGTTGGAATTTGAAAAAGTTGTAATGATGAGTTGAGATAGGTTTAAGAACCAAACGAAGCCTTCGTGAATCTTTTGGGTCTTTAGGTTGGATGTTCCCTGACCATCCGCTTTATGTTCTTTTATTATTATTTTTTTAATTTAGGATCAAAGATTTGAAGTGCCCAGACTTGCTAGCTGAGCGTTACAAGCCATTTTCTTGTCGCATTCATCAGTGGTTCTCTAAGCACATTCTTATCATTTTTCCAGTTTGTGCACTGGTATTCCGTTTCTAAAAGACTTCCTTTAAATGCTTATGCTATAGTATAAATGAGTCGGAAGCTTGTTGACAATATCAAAGTTCACAGGTTGTTGGATGCACATTGTTGCTTCTAAAAGTTCTTCGTAGACGATATCTATCAAGCAGAGCTGAAGAGCTATACCACCAGGTATACGAGGCTGTCTATTTTTTCTCGTACAGCATACTGAATGTTATTTTCTTGTTTGGTTATATCGCCACTCCCTCTCATTCAAAAATGCATTGATCCCGCCTGTCTTAGAAATTTCAATTAATTTTGAACAATATCTATTTTTTGACAAGTAAAATAACTTAGTTACAAATACAGTGTATACAATAGAGTCACTTGTCATGAATTAGATAACGATACAAGAAAATCATAAATACTAAGCCCACTAAAGTTATAGATGCTGTCCAAAGTAAAGAGTATTAAAAAATAGAGTTTTGAGCTTCTCAAGTGTCCATTCATGATCTTCTAAATTCCTGTCTTCCTTTCCCTTCATTTACACCATACGAGGCAAGTAGGAATCATATTCTAAAGTGTGGCAATTTCTGGGTTTCCTTCTAACCCTTTCTAATGATTAAAAAGGTCTACTACTCTTCTGGGCATGACCCAAGCCAAGCCAATCCAGCCAGTTAGTAGAAATCACTCCATACAGCACTAGCCATGTTGCAATAGAGCAAAATATGAACAACAGATTTTGCATTCCTCTTGCACATGCACTATCAATCAATTACCTTAATGTGCCTTTCCCTAAGATTCTCCATGGTGAGTATCTTTCCTAGAAAGGCTGTTCATGCAAAAAACCCAGTTTTCAAAGGGGCCTTAGTCCACTAGATACTCTTCCAAGTAAAGATACTTCCCTTGACCCCATTAACAACTGTTCGCCCCTGCTCTACAGGAGAACAGGTAAAAGGTGAGATTTGTCCAGGACCCAAAAACCGAATTGAAAATACAGAGAAAAATCAACCAAACAGTGCAACTACCATTGAAATCAAAATCCACAGAGTAGGGCTGTACAAGAAACCGAAGGACCGACCGGGACTGACTCAGACCGGCTAGCTGATCTCGGAACCGGTCAAAACAGGTAGGGAACTGGTTGGCGGACGGTGAAATTTTATTAAAACCGACGTCGGCCGGTTCGGTCTCAGTTCGAACCAGTAGAAAACCGTTGAACCGGCCGACGTCTTAAACCAATTTTTTTTTTTTTTTTTTTTATATAAAATCCATTCTAAAACGACGCTGTTTCCAGGTGAAATGGCGTCGTTTTGCTTATGCAGTTTAAAACAAAAAAAAAAAAAAAAAGAAAAAGGGAACGGCGCCGTTTCTGCCTAGGGTTTAAACAACCCTGCTCTCAGTCTCCTCATTTCGTCATTTCCAACCCTCAGCACTCAGTCCTCTCACTGCTCTCAGTCTCAAGCGGTGCAGCGACTCATCCCTTCCAGCGTCCGCAACTGCGCAGCCCTCCACGTCCCTCCGTTTCAAACCCTCGCCCCCACTCCAGTCTCCACTCTCCAGCGACATCGGCAGGTGCAACTTCCTCAGCCGTCCCCCTCATTTCGTCCTCTCCACTCTCCAAATAAAAAAATTTTTGTCTAGTGTTATTTCTATTTTCTTGATTGATGATAATGTTGTTTACTATTTTCTTGGATTGTTAGATGATTTTGTTGTTTACGATTTCTTGGATTGTTAGATGATTTTATTGTTTACGATATCTATTTTCTGGATTTTTGAATTTTGTGGTTGTCTGGTTGGATTGAATGGCACATTTGGGCAATTTCTTTTTTGAAGAGACGCAACTGATTTCCAACAAACCGCCAAACCGACTGTGAACCCGCCGGCAACCGTAACAGCCTGTTTTACCCCTTACACTGCCGGTTTTCGGCCGATTTTCTTCCCCAAAATATCAGTATCGGTCGGTTTCGGTTTGTGCACAAAACCGAACCGAGGGTTCGGTTTTTCACCCCTACCACAGAGAGAGAAATAGAAAATCGAAACTCACAACAAAACCTTTTTATTTTATTTTTTTGATCAATAAAAAAAGTTTAGAGGTTTGAAACTCACAACAAAACTCAACTAAATTGATTACAAATAGAAAGAATGAGACTCCAATTGGAACCAAAATTAACTAAATCTAAACCCAGATCAAACAAATTGAAATGCTAAACAACTTCAAAATGTGTGTTTGTGTGTGTGAGAGAGAAAGAGAGAGAGAGAGAGAGAGAGAGTTCTGCATTTTGGAAGTGTGACTGAAACCTAAAATGTATAAGCACCAAATGGATTTTAAGGTTTCTCTATTGATTATGGTATTTTAATAGATACAAGTGGGTGCCTGCTGAACAACTCTACCTCTGAGGAAAGAAATTGTTGTCATAAGGGATGAGAGCATTATAGAAAGGGCGAACAATGAACTTCTCTTTCTTGGAAGGAGCCCAAAGAAGCGTCTAAGCTGTAAGCTATACATGAAACCCTATATCGGTTATATTAATGAGAAGGTGAATGAAAAAGAATTCGTTGAGGTCGATTAAGGACCTTTAATAAATTTGTTTAATCCTTTAGATTGAAATGTTAGGGAGGGTAATGCATCCCTCTGAGTAGCGCTCTCTCCTTGTTTGATCACAAAAACCATGCCGTTGCACAAAAATGATAGTGTTGGAGAATTCAAGAACAACCATATAGTATTATAGCCTTGTTTAAATTATTTGGTGGATTGTCAAAGCATTGGTCTGTCAAATGCTAGCACATGGATTTGAGTCTTGAGAACAACTACTTGATAGAAAAATACTGAATGATAAGACTGTATTCAAGCAACCTCTCTCAAGATGTTGTTTCAGTAGGAGGAACAGTAATGACCTTTTTGGGTATATCCGTAACTTAATATAACTCCAAGAATTGAAAGCTCCTTGGAAGAGCATAAATGACTTGAGATATTGTCAGATTTTGGTCGAATTCCTCTTTGAGGTGTTTTCCTTCTCATTATATAAAAAATAGTTCCAGAAATAATTATAAGATTGAGAATTCAATTTGAATCTCAACAAACTACATCTTCATCTTATCTAAACTAACCTGACTTTATCCTATCTAAATATGTACAAGTTTAATTTAAATACAAGATAAGATTAGTAAATAAATCCTAATCTATTTAAAATTCAGTTCTGCTGTATCCCAGTAAAATAGGAGATTAGTTTCCATGTAACCCTAGCCACTACCTAGTACAATAGGAGATTGGCTGCCTAGCTGCCGTATCTTAAAGAAAACCAGGGTTTTCTTTTGATACCCTCCCTCAAATTGATGCTAGTGAGTCGACTAGGAGCAATTGCTAACTAAGTATTGATGCCGTTGTCGAGTCAAAGCTTTGGTGAAGATATCAGCTACTTGGTGTTCAGTGGACACATGAGGGAGAATGATAGCTTTAGACTCATAGGCATCTCGGATATAGTGACAATCAACCTCGATGTGCTTTGTACATTCATGAAAAACTGGGTTAGCTACAATTTGAATGACACTTGTATTATCACCATAAAGAGGCGTGGGATGTGCCTGTGCAAAGCCGAGTTATGAAAGAATACCACGCAACCACATAATTTCTGAACATGCAACAGACATTGCCCAATATTTAGCCTCTATAGATGACTTAGATACACAATTTTGCTTCTTACACTTCCAAGAGATAAGAGAATCCCCAAGGAAGACACACCATCCAGTAGTAGAATGTCAAGAGTCTGGACATTCAGCCCAATCTGCATCACTGTAGGCAACTAATCGAAGAGAAGAACCCTTAGGAAAAAAACAGTCCACGATTAGGAGTCCCAAGTAGATAGCGAATAATCCGACGAACAGCTACAAAATGAAGATGTCTAGGAGAATCCATGAACTTACTAACAGTGTGGACAGCTTAGGAAATATTAGGGCGCGTGATAGTGAGATAAATCAAGCTGCCAACTAACTTACGGTATAAGGTAGGATCTGAGGGAAGTTCTCCTTCGTCTTTCCTATACTTAACATTCACCTCCTGAGGAGTATCAACTGGAGTAGTATCTTCCAATCTCCCCAACTGAATTAGATCTTGAATATACTTGTGTTGATTGAGAAATAAATCATGTGGCTGATACCTAACTTCCAACCCTAGAAAGTAGGTAAGATCCCCAAGATCCTTCACGTGAAATACATTATGAAGATGTTGCTAAAGTTTTTGAATCAAAAGTCCATCCGAACCAGAGACGATAATATCATCTACTTATACCAATAAGAATACTACTCCAGCATCGCCCTTGTGCAAAAATAAGGAAGCATCGTACTTACTTTGCTTAAAAGAAAACCCTAGCAAAGTATCGCGAAATTTCTCAAACCAAGCTTGAGGAGCTTGTTTAAGACCATACAAAGACCTCTTCAATTTACAAACAGCCGTAGGGGAGGAAATAGGCATACCAGATGGAAGTTTCATGTAGATATCTTCCTTTAGATTGCCATGCAAGAAAGCATTCTTGACATCCATTTGACGTAATTGCCAAGATTTAGAAGCAGCAAGAGCAAGTAACAAGCGAACAGTAGTCATCTTGGCAACCGGAGCAAAAGTCTCATCATAATCTATGCCATACTCTTGGCGATTCCCCAAAGCAACCAATCTAGCTTTGTATCGTTCCAGTGAGCCATCGGAACGAAGCTTTACGGAGTATACCCATTTACTACCAATTGGTTTGATAGAAGGAGGACATTGTACCACATCCCAGGTCTGATTAGCTGCAAGTGCATCAAGTTTTGTCTGCATTGTTTGCTGCTTGCACTCATGTTCCATAGCTTGTTTGTAACAAGAAGGGATAGCAATGGAAGATAATGTGGCAGTGAAAGAAGTGGGGGAAGAAAAACCATACCTATCTGGTGGGTGAGAGACACAGGTAGATTTCCGAGGAACAGAATCAGCAGGAACTATGGTGGATGTTGGATCAGGTGCCGGAGTAGGAGAATCTTGAAAAGCCATAGGAGACTCGGCTAAAGAGGTGCTATGACGTCGAGTGTAGACAAAACCAGGTTTAAACCAAGCCACTGGAGCAGAAGAGATATCAGGAATGGGCATAGGGAAGGGCTCGGACTCATCATTAAGAATTGAAAAACTAGGTGAGATAGGATCGACATGAGAGAGAAAAAATTGCTGATTTTCTAAAAATAACACATTCCTGGAAATTCAAATTCTTCGTGCATTAGGATCATAACAAAGAAATCCTTTTTGAGTGGAACTATATCCAAGAAAAGCACACTTAACAGATTGAGTAGTCAATTTATGTCTTTCATGTGGTGGAAGATGAACAAAACACACACAATCAAAGATATGCAAATCAGAATAACCAGGAGTGTGACCAAACAATATGGAATAGGGAGAAACATTATGTAAAACTGGTGTGGGCAATCTATTAATTAAATGGACAGCAGTAGCTAATGCTTCACACCAAAAACGAGATGGAACGGATGAGTCAATAAGAAGAGCCCGAACCATATCAAGTAGATGCCGATTCTTACGCTCAGCTACACCATTTTGTTGTGGTGTAGATGTGCAAGAACGTTGAGAAAGAATACCTTTTTCTTGAAGAAAATTCTGAAATTCATGAGACATATATTCACCCCCAGAATCAGATCATAAGACCTTGATTGAGGAAGCAAATTGTGTCTGAATGAGTGCAAGAATTGCCTTGAAAACAGAAAATACTTCACTTTTAGTACGAAGAAAATAGATCCAAGTGAATCTACTGCAATCGTCAATAAAAGTAACAAAATACTTGTAGTGAGCATGTGATATAACAGGAGATATACCCCAAACATCGCTATGAATTATATCAAACACCCGAGAAGCATGAGAACCAGATTGTGGAAATGGTAGCACTTTGCTTTTGGCAAGTTTGCAAGAGGTACAATCAAAAGAAATTGTTTCCATTGAAACATAATTTTTATTGTCAATAGCACCAGATTTAAACAAAGTTTGGAGTACATTAGGATTGGGATGTCCTAAACGTCGATGCCAATCCTTAGTACTTATTTTGACAGCATTACAAGAAATAAAGGAACTAGACGCAATAGAAGCTGAACTAGGATTTATTGGAAATAGCCGACCCTCCTTAGGACCCCTCGCGATCATTCTCCCGGACACTCGATCCTGTACAACACAACCAGAAGATAAAAAAGAGACATTACAATTATTTTCAACAAGCTGTCCAACAAAAAGTAAACTTGTGGAGAGAGTAGGAGAAACCAAAACATTTCGAATGACAGGGGACATATCACCCACGGCAGAAATTGGTAGTGAACTACCATTTGCCGTGTGGATTTTGAGAGGACCATCGTAGGACTGAAGATAGTGCAACAATGTGGAATTATTAGTCATATGATTTGAGGCACCAGAATCTATTAGCCAAGAATTAGGAGAGGACTTTGGTTTACCTGAGATGCCTAAAGCAGAAAAGGCAAAAATTATCATTTGTTGTACCATATCGGGAGTAAGAGTGGTAGAACTAGAACTGGCAGGTGCTGAAGCATGAGTGGTAGCAGCATGAGCTGAAGAAGAGGATGCACCCGAGACTTCAACAAAGGTGGAATAGGCACTCTCTTGCTTCCGAGGAGGTTGGATTGGGCAGTCCTTGATAATATGTCCAGATTTTCTGCAATAGTTACAAAATTTCTTTGGACAGTGGGTGGCAATGTGACCAAATCCCTTGCAACTATAGCATTGTGTAGTGCTATAGTCTCGGCCCTTGGATTTTCCTTGTGCTATAAATGCCACTTGAGCAGGAGATGCAAGCTGTTTTTTCATTGTACTCCGAGTAAGTAACCTTTGCTCCTCCCAAAGCAAATCTCCCAAACAATCATCAAGAGAAGGAACTTGATCTCTACTCATTAAATGAGAACGAACATATTCAAAATCAGAATGTAGTTTCATAAGAAACTGATCCCTCTTACTAGTTTCATGCACACTTTGCACGTGAGGGAGACCATCAGCAGGGATAGAAGAATACACAATGTCAGTGTATTCAGCCCACAGATTTGAAAAACCAGAATAGAAGTCCTCCACTGATAAGCCACCTTGAGAAAAATTAGCCATCTCAAATTCCAACTGAAATCTTCGAGCGGAATTATTCTGAGTGTAGATTCTCTTCAAATACTCCCACATAGCTTTGGAGGTTTTGTAGGGTCATAGATTGAGGATGATGTGAGGCTCAATAGAACCTAGGATCCAAGACATGATCTTGGCATCCTTACTCTCCCATGTAGACAATTCCTTTGCACTGTTAGGGGCTGGAATAGTCCCATCAACATGACCCCAGAGTTCTTTACCCTTGACAAGAAGCTGAAGGTGAAATGCCCAAGCAGAATAATTTTTTCCATTGAACTGAATGCACAAGGAATCAGATTTTTCAGATGCCATGAAAACAGACCAAGAGCAAGAAAAGAGAGCTGCTGCCGTGAAATAGAGGACCCTAGGAAAATCAAGAAACTAGAAGCAGCCTCTGGAAAAAAACAGAAAACAGCAACCCTAAAGATTTTAGGGTTGACCGAGGAAGTACAAAAAAAAAAAAGGAAATCAGAGTAGCTCTGATACCATGTCAGATTTTGGTCGAATCCCTCTTTGAGGTGCTTCCTTCTCATTATATAAAAAATAGTTCTAGAAATAATTACAAAGATAAGATTGAGAATTCAATTTGAATCTCAACAAACTACATCTTTATCTTATCTAAACTAACCTGACTTTATCCTATCTAAATATGTACAAGTTTAATTTAAATACAACATAAGATTAGTAAATAAATCCTAATCTATTTGAAATTCAGTTCTGCTGTATCCCAGTAAAATAGGAGATTAGTTGCCATGTAACCCTAGCCACAACCCAGTAAAATAGGAGATTGGCTGCCTAGCTGCCGTATCTTAAAGAAAACCCTAGTTTTCCTTTTTTTTATAGATATTAGATCAGCCGCCTTCTAGCCTTCATCCACATTTCCTTGATAAATACATATTCACAATTTCGGGTGCCAGTCAACTTATTAATTAGAACTAGGAGTGAAGAAACTAAACACATTCGAGGAAGGCTATATCTCACCCTTTATAATTTTACTGAGCATTTAGAATCCACTTAATTAAAACCAAGGTACACAATTTAGATTTGGATAACAAGATGCTGACTTGACCAATCATTCTAAGTAAATCAGTAAGCAGACCTTACTAAGCAATACAATAGAAGTAAATCAGTAAGCAGACCTTGTTTGACTCTATCCAACACCTCTTTTTTTTCTTTTTTTTTGAAAAAGAAAGTGAAAATCAAGGACATTTGCTCTGTTTACATCAAAGATAGTAGATATTTCACCAAAATGCAGAGTACTTACTTAGCAGATTATTCGGTCTACCTCATTGGGTGCACTGGCATTCTTATAGGTTTACATCAGTAGACTGGGATCCGTATTTTGCATAAAAGTTTTTGCAATGAAGTAGCCATTAAGTGTGCTGAGAATGCCCCTTTATGGTTGAAGGACTAAGACATCGTATAAAGAATATTCAGGTGACACTCACATGATTATCAATGGCAGATTTGTTCTAATACCGTGTATTCCTTCTAGTTTACCTATATAAAAAAAAATACCATCTATTCCTTCATGGATTTCTTTCTTTCTTGAATTTTTGCCACTGGTGCTCCACCCTTTTATACTTTTCTACTTGCATGGCATCCTTTGGGCTCTTTTTTCCTTATATTTAAACAAATTTATCACCAAAATATAGAACCTTGTCTTCCTTGGGGGTCTAGGAACGGCTGGAATTTGTTTCTCTTCTTTATCTTGCAAGCTGTTCTGATGTTATTTTATTAGTAGAGCTTTAGCAATGCATGGGTAGATGTGGATGTTTTTCTGTTAACATATGGATCCCCTTTTATTAACCAGTTACCGATCTATTCACATGTTAGTTATTATGTTCTTTATCCCCTGTTTATTCAATTTGATTAACATTTTTAATCAAACATTAAATTATCTGTGGCCTATATGATAGGTTTGTGAAGTACTTGAGGAAAATGCATTGATGTCAAAGAGAGTAAATGGAGAATGTGATCCTTGGGTTGTTGCTTCTAGGTTACGAGATCATCTTCTTTTGCCAAGAGAGAGGAAGGACCCTGTGCTATGGAAAAAGGTAACCTCATGTGCATGGAGCCAATTTCCGCTTAAATAACTTCTTTCTGTTGTGGTTCAGTGCAGATACATTACCGGTGTCCTAAGCAGTATGTTATCTCAATACTCTAGTGGAAGTCAAAGTTGTGCATGAGTTTTGTAGGTGTTCATTGACTGAAATGCTTTTGTGAGATTCTGAAGTTTGCATTTGTTCTTATAAAAAAAGAAAAAAGAAGTTTGCCTTTGTTCATATAATCTCATTGCACTGACCAGTTTTGGTGGTACCAGAGTATCGGGATAGAAGCACTATTTCCATGTTTAAATTCATAACACTCGGTTTCAAATATTATTCTGTCTGGATCTGGGCAAATTTTAATTTTAAGGCACCCTGAAATGTTCTTGCATTGAAGAACAGTTTGTAACCGAAAATCTACTCGTTGCACTTTTTAATAAAAGTTTGACTTATTTTTATTACCAAAGCTAGCTTTTTTTGTACCAGGGCATTGAGAACTCCTGTTTTCCTTTAGATTTCTATTGTTGTACATCTCAATTTCACTTAAAGGTTTCGGTGCTTTGTGTCAATTTAAACCACAGTAAATCATTTTAAGCTATCATTTCTGCAAAGCTTGTAACCCTTTCGGTAGCTGGTAATGAAGATACCTACTTTGTTGTCACCTAAATCCTTTAGTCTTCCAAAATCTTTGGGAGCAATTACGCGACTTTATGAAATAAATGCAAGTTTTATGGCAACTTGTTGAGGACCACTAGTATATTTATTCTGTATTGATTATTATTGTTATTGTTTTTTCTTGTACTAAAAGCTGTATCAATGATAATGTGTAGTTAATCGAGTTTATAATAATTTTTTCATTAATCATTTCCATACTATTTTCAGGTAGAAGAATTGGTTCAGGAAGATTCTCGAGTAGATCGTTATCCGAAGCTGGTGAAGGCTGAATCCAAAGTAGTCTGGGAATGGCAAGGTATAAAAGTGTACCAAACTGTTTTAGAAAATAATAAACAAGGTTTTCCAAATTGGTCCAGTCTCTTACCTAGCTGTCATTTTTTTCTTACAACTTAAAAGGTTATTACATCCAAACTAACATATTGAGAAACATGGGGCCTTTTAGGAAACAAAAGTTCTGTAAGATTTTGTCCAAAAAGTACTTAATAAAAAAATATATTTTGTCCAAAAAGTTTTTTGGCAGGGAAATGTGCCAATGAGAATAGGTGATTTAGAACATTTGGAGGAGTGAAGGGAGATCAAGGAAGGCCTAAAAAATATGCGTTAGTTTATTGAAGAGGAATATGATAAAGAGAAAAATGGTATAAAGTATGAAAGCGGGAGGGGGGATCATTGTGGAAGGATATTATTGACGCTAGCCATGGTATTGGTTTGGGTGGTTGGTGCTCTAATGAAGTGAGAGGGGGGTACGATGTGGGATTATGGAAGTATATAAGGAAGGGGTGGCTATGCTTTACAAATAAAATTCGCTTTGTAGTTGGTAAGGGCAATCGAATCAGATTTTGGCGGGACATGTGGTGTGGAGATCAGGCATTGGAAAGGGCTTTTCCGGCTTTATACCGTATTGCAGCTAATAGGGAAGCCTCAGTGGCGGACGTGCAGTTATTTTCTCATGGTACGCACCAATGAAATATTCTCTTTAATAGGGATTTCCATGATTGGTAATTGCCTAGTGTTTCAGATTTTTTCAGCTTACTATATTCCATGGAGACTCCTATGGCACAGCAGGATAGCTTGAAGTGGAGGTCTAATAATCACAAGATATGTACAATTAAGGCGTATTATAGCATCTTGACAATACTCCGTTCTCATGGAAGAATATGTGGAGATCTCGTGTGCCTTCTAAAGTAGCTTTTTTTGTTTGGAATACTACTCTTGGGAAGATATTGACCACAGACAACTTGAGAAAGAGAGGTTGTGTAGTGTTGGATTGGTGCTACATGTGTAAGATGAATGGAGAATCTGTGGACCATCTCTTACTACACTGTGAGGTAACAAGGGCGTTGTGGGATGAGATCTTTCAAAGGGTTGATGTTGCTTGGGTTATGTCCATGAGGGTGGTGGATTTGTTGGGTTGTTGCACAAAGTTGCAAGGCTGTCATCAAGTGGCAGCAGTGTGGAAGATGATTCCGTTGTGCATTATGTGGTGTATTTGGACGGAAAGGAATGCGCATTGCTTTGAAGATAAGGACAATGTTGAAGAATTTTTTTCTCCACACTCTAATGTGTTGGTTTTCCACTATTGTATTGCATAAGGACAATGTTCAGGATTTCTTGTCTTTAATTTATTGTTTTAAGAATGTATTTAGGAGCACTTAGGTATACTTCCTGTGTACAAGTGCCTATTTCATTCATATATATAATATCTATCTTTTACTGATAAAAATAAATAAAGTATGAAAGCTGGGGCCAAAACTCCACCTTTATAGCCCTTGTTCCTAAAAATGCTGAGGCATTATATGTTAAAGATTACCTTCCCATTGGCCTTGTGAATGGGGTGTACGAGATAATTCACAAAGTTCTTTCTAATAGGATGAGCAGTGTTGTTGAGAAGATCATTTTAAAGCCTTAAAATGCGTTTGTCGAAGGTAGACAAATCTTAGACTTTGTTATTGCTAATGAATATTTGGATAGTAGACTTTGTTCGGGTGAACCAAGGGTTCTACGCAAACTAGATATTGAGAACACATATGGTCAGGTTAAATAGGAGCTCCTACATCATTTGCTTGGCAGATGCAGATTTGGGAAGAAATGACGATGTTGGATTGATGACTGGTGCTCCCGTTAGCTTCTTCAGTAACTCTCAAAACTTGAGACAGGGTGATTCGCTCTCATGCTTTATGTCACTCTCTAAGGGTAGTGTTTTTTGTTTTTTTTTTTTTGTTTTTTTTTTTTTTTTTTTTTTTTTTGCTTGGGCACGTCTGTAGGGAAGATTCTCACCCTGGATAACCCAAGGAAATGTCATATCATTGTCATGGACTAGTGTTGTATGTGCAGGATTGCCGTGCCTTATGGAGCAATATCTTTGGCTGAGTTGGGTTGGCTTGGGTTATGACCAGAAGTATAATAGACCTCTACCAATTGGAGAGGGTTATATGGCATCTCACAAATTGCAGCAGTATGAAAGGATACCTATGTCTATTGTGGTGTATATGGAGGGAAAGGAATGAAAGAAATTTTGAGGATCACAGGCACTCAATGGAAGAGCTTAAACTTTTTTCTTCAAGATTTTACACTTTGGATAGCCTCTATAGATTTTAATGGGCATGGTCTTCACAATTTTCTTGTGTTGTTTCCAAAATTTTATTGTATCATTTTCTACTCCTAGTTAGGTGCTTCTCTTGTATACTTCCTGTGGTTCGCTTGAATCTTTATAAAGCTAACTGCAACTTAATCGGGATTGAGTCTTTGTCAAGTTTAGTTTTCTCAGTTGAGAACCAAATAAACCTGGTATCTATGATTTGGATTGTTCTCACCATGCTGTTCTGTTCACACGTTCTCTAAAATGACCAAAACTTCCCCCCTTTTTCTTTTAACTCTGCAGAACAGATTAGCTGATATTTAATTTAGCCTTTCTAGCTTCTTAGTATCTGGGGGCCTATATTGTCCAACTCTGATGTCCTCAATCACATTTGAGTGTTCAATTCCATGCTATCGTGACTTTTTGGAATTCTATATGTTTTTCTTATTTTGCCGTGTCATCTTCAACTTTGACATGTGCTCTCTTTTTTTTTTTTATATATATATATAGTTGAAGGCTCTTTAAGCTCTGCAAGGATGAGAAAAAAAGTAGAGGCAAGCAAACTGAAGTCCAATGAAGGAATTTACATAAATTCTGAGCAACGACAGCACACGTTGAAGGCTGGTGAGTTGCTAAACTATTTTAGGTGTTCCACATAATGCATTTATGTTGCAGATCAATCGACAGCTCAATGGAAAAATGTTCTCGATTGATATAGCTGGAATGATGTGTTGTACCATAAATTTCATGCAGAGCCAAAGGCGCTGATTTTTTGATATGGGCTTGGGGTTCTCTCCCCACCGAATGCTGAAACAAGTAGGACCCAACCAAGGTCTTTTGTAATTTCAAGTTTAGCTCTTTGTTTTGTACTTTATAGGGGGATTGAATGAGATGTCTCACCGATGGAAATGTTGGGACCTCCTATTGGAAGAATATAGAAATTGTATCATGTTTAGAGGTAATTTCAGGCGGTCCAGTTATGTCTTGTACATCTGTGCTCTGTTTGGAACCTTTGAATAATGATTGAATACAAGTTATGTACATCTTGTACATCTGTGCTCTGTCCAGTTGTCTTGTACATCTGTGCTCTGTTTGGACCCTGTGTACATCTGTACATCTGTGCTCAGCGATGATCATATTCTGAAATTTGTTCTCTCTCTCTCTCTCTCTCTCTCTCTCTCTCTCGCTCGCTCGCTCTCTCTCCTCTATGGATGTCATATATCTTTAAGCCAATCACTTGGAGCATTTTCATCTGCTTCCTTAAATTTTTTCCTAAATTTTAGCTAAAAAGAACACTCCTTATAATTTTATCCTAAATTTTACTCATCTTCAAAAAACATTCTACATCACATTCCCTATCTTTTATCTATTCTATTAAAATAATATTCTTCTATTTTTTTTTATTATTTTTTTCTCTCACTTCCATTTCCATTCTTAACCACTAACTCTTTTGTCTTATTCTCTTCTTTTCAAATATCACATTTTATAAATACTTATATGATTTTTTTTCTCGGATACAATATTATTTTTCAATTCAACATTGGTATTAAAAATAATAATTTTTTTTTAATATATGTATTTTCCAACGCGATGGTATTTTTTAATATGATTTTGTCGGTATATACTTTAGTAATATTTGATTTGCAATTGTCTAACGATGATATTTTTTTCATTTTCATATAACGGTAATATTTTTTCAGTTTCTCTAACGATAATAGCTACCTGCGTATTGATAATAAAGTTTTTTGCAAAATAGTACAACGGTAACATTTTGAATTCCTGCCTCCAATAGTAACATGCTTTGTCATTTCTCTAACGGTAATTTTTTTTGTCTTTTCTTCAACGGTAACTTTTTTTTTATCTTTTCTTTAACGGTAACATTTTATGTCTTATATGTAACGATAACTTTTCCTTCTATAAGAGCATTAGCATTGGATTCATCATTTTCATCTTCAAAATTTGATGAAAAGTACATGTTTTTCGTAAATTCAAAACCTTTCTATCCATAACCCCACATTGAATTAGCCATTGGATTCATCAAAATAATAATATAATATTATTTTGTTAATAATAATATTTTTAATTTATTTTTTTTATATTTTACAATTACACTAACTATATATTAATTAATAATTTAATTTGATATTTAAATTATTATTTCCTAACTTAAATATATTGTGGCTCAAAATTGAGAAACAATTATTTAAATAAATAAAATAATAGTTATAGAGTATGAATAGTGAGTCTTCAAATTTGAAGATGAAGATGAATGTACTATAGCTAAAAGCTTGACATTTGAGCATATGGTGAATCCAATGCCAAGATTTTAAAGCCAAAATCATCAAATTTTGAAGATTGGACTCATTTGATGAGTCCAATGCTAGTGCTCTAAATACGCCTTCTGCTTGCATTCACATTCTCAAATACCCAAATCTCATCTCCAACTCCTTTCATCAAATGACTCATTCTTTCTTTCACAAATTGCTCACATACTTGTCATTTGATGGTGAGTTGGATGTTGTTCTTAATGTTGAGGCTGATGGAGAGTCATCGAAATATCGTGGCAATCGCCAACGTCGTAAGTTTATTCGGCCTCTGTACTACCAACTGAATCTATAGGTGAATTAGGTGCAACTGTTGAGGTACGGGAATATGTCGGGGACATCGTCGACCTTCGCTTCATCTTGTCCTTTGTGCAATGTCGATTCCATTTCGATTGGTCCTTCAATAGCTGCCAACAATGCACGAATTGAAAGGAAGTTTTCTCAAGCGATTGGTACATGACCTTCGCTTTGTCAAACTTCCAATGAAAGCATAAAATCAACATAAGCGCTTCAGATTGGTTCGACTGTTAATCCCACAAAAATAGCCATCCATTCAACTCAAGATATGTAAGAAAAAACATTGAAAGAGAAATACGCTAGATTACAGAGAATCAAGCTAGCCCCTTTCTCATTTGCATCGCCCAAAACCATTCGCTGCTTCGCTGGTCTCTATGCACCGCCCTCAGTCTGATGTCAACGCCAACTAAAGCATCTCAGTCCGATGCCGACGCGTAGCGCGACGACTCATTTGCACCGCCCCTTTCTTGCACTAGCACGACTAAACGCATAACGACCACTCGTTTACCGCCCCTCTCTTGCACTTGCGAAACATTTCTGTTCTCATTTGCACCTCCCCAATCTCAGTCCGACGTCGATGGGGCTGACACTTAGTTTCTGCAATTTCAAAATTCATGGGGGTTGTCTGTATCGTTTATACCTTCCTTTAATTTACTTATTTTTCTTTAAAAAAAAAAAGAAAAAAAAAAAGAAGAAGAAGAAGAAGAAGAAGAACTTCTTAATTGAAAACACATCAATAAATCATAATGCTTATATATCAAATGGGACAAGGTGGAAGATGTGAAAAACTCTCTAATTATACCGTACTGCATATATCTTTAACTTGGCCACAAGTAAGCCAAAACGGTGAGGATGTATATTGGAACTGACAACAGGCTCGATAGCTAGTATCAGTGGCTCTACTGAGCCTTTCATCAAACATCTTGTGTGCTTTCTTATTCTTCCATCATTCCAGTAGCTATTACACTCACCATATTCCTCTTTACAAGCAATTCACACAACAGTCATTACATTTTATGGTAAATGTTCGTAAAAACTTGCTGTTGTTATTAACCCTCATGCAACTAGTTTCTGTTTGCATAACCAAAAAGTTTATTTTGAACATTTACTAGAGAGGATGAGGCTTCGAGGGAGAGGAAGAGGCTTGTAATGGAAGAGCTACGTGGCGGGTTGTAATTGGAGGGTTGTTATTGGTTATTCATCAGCCCGGCCGTTTATAAGGTTTTCTCTAAAAATCAAATAATTAACCACCTATTAAAGATAAAGGAAACATAACGCATAAATATCATAATTAAGTGTTGAAAATAATAAAAAAGTGGATGCTTATACCTTGTCTTACTCAGTCATGCCACTTTGATTCAACCTTTCAACTTGTGCGAGTTTAGCACAAAATTTGTTCGTCGCCTTTTGAATAGCAGATCACCGATATATTAAGAACCCAACACTCCACTCATTTGTACTTTGTTTATACTCATTGAAGTATTGACTAACTTTTTTCTCAAAGTTGGGCATGTTTTTGGTCCGTTTCCTGGATTGCATCAACTCTACTATTCAGCTATGCGGAGACAAATAACTTGTCTTCTTCGAGGTGAAGTTTGCACCCTTAGCTGATTTTTCTTTGAGAGGGCGGCTCTATTTAGGTTGGGGTGGAGAGTCATCCAAAGTCACGGGAGATTGTTCACTTTGACCACAAAAAATGTGTTCAACTTCATGCTCCTGAGTCAGGAGACTGGTGAATAACATATTTCCATGCTCTTGTGAATCCATCTTTAAAAAGTTGTAAGCACAAAAATATGGTACACATGTTAAACAATTATGAACAATATTCTGCAAGTGATTTTGATAACCGGCTCAGGAATCCTATGGTAACATATGACCACACTTGGCACCCTCCCTAGCATGGCTGCAATAACCAGTTTGAAAAAGTAGTGGTTCTATCTTATACAACACCTAGGAGGGGGGTGAATAGGTGCAATTTAAATTTTCTAATATAATAAAATTTAATGACAAGTAGCAATTAAAAGATGACACAAATCAAACAAATAATCAATACAGAGATTTGGTCACAAAGTGGAAACTCATTTGAAGAACGTCTCCAAATTCTAAAACCACTCCGGGTGTAAGCCACACCTAAAATCCACTATAGAAAAAGTTTGTTACAACCAATATAGAGACACTCACAAAACCTTTGTAGTTTCTAAACTTGGCTTGCAACATCACAAGTGACCCACTCGATCTCTACACGCATGTAGTGTCAGAACTCCGACCTTTCTATAGCATCCCACGAGAACCTCTGGATCTCTGCATCAACAGCAGCTCCGAAAACCTTCCGGCCAATTAAAACGTCCATTTCAATGGATTTTGAAGAAGATTTGATCTTGAGTGTGGTGTGGTGGAGATGTGTTTGTCTAAGAGAGATTCAACAATGTGAAAAAGTCTCTCTCTATGGCTCTTGAAGCAACTAGAGTTTTTGCTCTGTTTCTCCACACCAAAGAACAGAAATGAGCGCACATCGAGCGAACCTCTCTGGAAGAGTTCTGCTCGAGCGCCACGTCGAGCGCACATTGAGCGAACCTCTTTGTATGGTTCCGCTCAAGCGCTGAGTCGAGCGCACATCGAGCGAACCTCTCTGGAAAGTCCCGCTCGAGCGCCAGTTGAGCCATGTTGAGCACACTTCAATCTTTTTCATATCACACTGCTTCAACACTTGTTACAACTCAATTTTACACAGGTTTTTACAAAAATATGCCAATCAACTAATTTTTTCCTCAACAATCTCCCCTTTTGGCA
The DNA here is from genome assembly GCF_004785595.1 of Juglans microcarpa x Juglans regia. Taxonomy (NCBI): domain Eukaryota; kingdom Viridiplantae; phylum Streptophyta; class Magnoliopsida; order Fagales; family Juglandaceae; genus Juglans; species Juglans microcarpa x Juglans regia. The sequence goes on from NC_054604.1 coordinate 23,686,619, forward strand.
TTTCTGTGACAAAACCTCTAACCTATACATAGAACCTAATCCTGATACACCCCAAACAGGGTTCCCATGATTTAGACAAAATCTTGAACATGTTGAGAAATTTCTGCAAACACTTAGCAAACGGTTAAATGAACCACAAAAAGTATGCAAGAAATAATCTCATAAGCATAAACAATGTCAGTTGCACAGTTTTCATAAAAAACTTTTCATTAAGAAATTAATCAGACATTGAGTTCAATAGACAAACAATAACAGCAAGTAATTAACAATAAAAGCTGCTCCCAAAAAAAAATGTTACTAACAAACACAAAAGTTGCTCCCCCTACATCTATACCACTCCCCCTGAATATGTACTACTCCCCTTTTTTGTCACGAAAAGCCAAGGGTCTCATGTATCACCATCACTCTGATTGCCACCATCATCATCAAGGCGCTCCTCTATATCGTTGAAGCGTTGAGTCACAAGCTGCTGTAAGCTGTTAACTTTAGCATCAAGGCTATCAAACCGTACATCAAACCGGGCTTCAAGACGGGCAAGGTACTCAAAGACCTACTGAAGGCTGGGCTCAGTCAAATCAGGTGCCGATGTGGATGGTACCGAACTATGTGGCTGTGAGCTCGAAGGCCGAGAGCTCGATGGCTGAGAAGAGGGTGGTGGAGGATGCTCAACATCTAGAGGTTGAGGGGCAATGTGAGTACGACTCAGTTGCATGGTCCTACGACCAATAGGAGCTTTAAGAGGGACTCTAAGCTCATGTGGAAGAAGCGCAACTGACTGAGAGAGGGCTAACCTAGTGATGAGGCAAGCGAAAGGTAAACCAGTATGTGTTTTAGGGGAATTAAAAGCCTCAAGCATAACCCGGTACAAATGACTCTCCAAGTCCATGGAGACATCGTTGATCAGTGCATACAAAAGAGTGGCGCGGTCAGGACCCACATCACTATGATGACCAGTAGGATAGAGATTTGTAAGGACTATCCTACTGAGAATGAGAAAATCAGGTGGAAAACGTACCGTTTGAAGGGGTGACTTACCATCCCAACTAGAAAATGGACCAATTAGACACTCAACAATGACTGACGGACTATGAGGAGGAGTCCGTGTATAGGGATACACAAGATTTACCACATGCGGGGCATTTAGCAAGTCCACTAACATGCCTGGAGTCACCCGGAAGACAATGTTCCAGAGACTAACATCAAAAGAGCCATCATCAGAGATAGCATGAATGTTGGAGTAAAACTCCTTAACCAACTCCACAGAAGGAGGGGGATGACCAATGGTCAAGGCCAGCCACTGGCGAGACTAAAAAATATGTGGGATAATAGTCTCAGTAAGCTCACCGATGGTGACTTCCTGCTCGACAATAGGAGAACGGTTAGAAAAGTTTTGAGCGTAAAATTCTCTTGCACGAGCATCGTGGAAAAGAGCTTGAGCGGGAGCAGGAGGATTTTGGCGTGGACGAACACGTCGAGACATGACTTTGGCTGTGGACAATCAGTGACCGTTAGACAAGGCTAAAGGAAATGTGAAATGTCCAATGCATGTCTAAAATGCCCAATGCATGATTCAAACCAATGTATACTTTGCCAAAATTAGGTAATAAAAACCTATTTTAAAACCAAGGTATGAATGTTGTCAAAAACCATTTTAAAATGCACAATGCACATGTCCACAAACACAATTTAACAACCCATTTGGCATTTTGAGCACTTCAAGTGCAACTAAGCCAATGTTGGGTTTTAAACCCAATGTAGGTCTCAATCCTCAATGTCAAACACTATCCCAACACTAGGATAGACATGGAATGAATATGAGAACAATGTTATGCTGATGCATGATGAAAATGAGAAACCAAACATCATTGAGGCATTTCACCGAACACTTGGTGTGCATCCAAGCAAAAACTAAATGAAAAACTCTATGGGAGTTCCAAGAACTTCCTAAATACAAGAGTGAGAGATTCATTCTCTACACCCAAATAACAATCAACAAACACCCCAAAACTAATTCTCCATTTCGAAATCCAAAACAAAATTCCTAATTTCTGAAATACATGTTTATGGAAATGCATGATGGAAATGGAAAACAAAAAACCAAAATGATTGAGAAGAAGTAAGGATGAGAGACTTACCGTTATTAAAATGGGATTTCTTAAGTGAAATTGAGTGAAAAATCCGCCGAGAATAAGAGGAGAAGAATCGCACGAGGAGGGAAGACAAAACAGCACAGAGAGAAAAGAAATGGATGGGGAAAAAGAAAGGACGCGGGGGGTTTTTAAAACACTTTTGCTGAACGGAGGACCAAAATTTTCTCTGCTTCAAAATTTCAGTGTGATCCAACTATTAATGGAGTCAATTTTCAAACCATAAATACATGTCAAATGTAGAAGAGCATCATATCCTCAAAAAATACACAGGTAGTAAAAACAAAGTACCACAAGTAATAAAGACAGGCGTGTTAACAGGGTCCTTGCTCAATCAAGAAATTTCAACCGAAAGGTGTGAGCGGGGTTGGGCTGTACAAGAAACCATAAGTGTTTGAGAAGCTCTTCCAAGATGCAGAAAGTCAAACCTAATGCTGCTAGAACCTTTGTTCTTCTGTTTGATTACCTGTATCAATATCAAGGTACTTGTTTTTCCCTTTTTTTTTTTTATAATTGCAAAAACATCTATTTTTCTTTTCAATGATATACAACATCATTTCTTTTTCTTTTTCTTTGCACAAGGGAACAATAATGAGGTTGTCTAGCCCGTAGTCAATTCTGTGTGTAGGTAGAGCTTCCTAACACTTTTGATTGCCTCCCCAAAACTCACAGCGGTGAAACATCGATTGACTAAGCAGGGAGTGAAGTGTGTGATGTTAGTCACAATTTACAAAAGATACATGTTTCAAACTTTGTAAACCATAAATATATGATACAATTCTCAAAGTACACATGCACCTAAATTTTTAGAATTAACGGCACCAACACTCTTTGTCACATTCATGTGCAAAACATTATGCATGATGTTTGAGGAACACACACACAATATACTTTTAACAAAAATGAAGAAAAACTATACAAGACTTAAACATGTGTAAAATGCATGAATGCATGACCATCAGTCTATACCATGTCTGGTCTGCTCCTCTCCCTTTCTCATCCACACTTGTCTTACTTTTGGATGATTCACCTTATCAGCCTTCTGGCTAGTAGTCAATTGGTCTAACTTCACATTGATAATCTTATTTTGTTTGGTCAAGATCATGACTTGGCTCCACAAGTTTTGATGCCCTTTTCTTGAGTAGGACTTTTTCATTCTCTTAGGATGGCCCCTAAACTCAAAACAGTTTGGTCGTATGTGACCAATCTTACCACAATTGTGACAAACCTGATTTACCTTGTGAGCTTTATGTCCCATGGAGGGTGAGACGTACCTAAGAGCATTCAAGAACTTCTCACTCCTTTTAGAAGGATAACCAGTCCTACTTTAGAGAATGCGGGAGCATAAACAGATTGATTTTTTAACTTGAAGCAATCTGGTCTAATATGACCAACCTTCCCACAATGATGACATATAGGGCTCATATTGAGAGCTCCTTGTCTCTTGGGAGGTGGGACAAACTTTTGCACATGCAGGGTTTTCTTACCCTTTTTAAAAAGTTATGCTTGGTCATTCTCATTCGATGCAGGAACAAACATTATTTTTCTTTCATTTTTGCAGGAGATTTTTGAAGTTAAAGCCACATCATATCCTATACCTCTCTTGTCACCAAAGGACTTTCCCGAGTTTAGGATTTTGTCAAGTTTTTGTTTCCCAGAAGAAAAGTTTTTCAGTTTATCATTCAACAATTTCAACTCACTTTCAGCATTTTCATTTTATCCTCGAGAGACACATTCCTCTTTTGCAACTGTTCGGTTAGACAAATGGCTTCATTCAATTTACCTTGGAGATCCTCCTTTTCTCTTCTGCAAATATCTATATTTTCAATATGTGCTTTATTTAGTTTCCTCAATTTCACACATTCCTTGTACAACTTCTCATAGATTTCCTCCAACTCATCTTCATCCTCTGATTCACTTCCGGATGTACTCTCATTTTCAGACGTTGATTCACTTTTGTGACTTTGACCACCAACAGAAGAAGTGAATGCCATGTAGTTGAAATTTTTCTTTGGAGAAGGACTCTCTGAAGAATCACTTGTCTCAGAACCATTATCACTCAAGGAAGCACCATTTCCTTCCCTCTGACCTTTTTGTAATTTGCACACTCAAGACGAATGTGCCAAAGACCATGACATTCATGACACTGTATATCAGGTTGAATCTTGTCTTTGGTAGCTCTAGTATATTTCTTAGAGCTCCTTTCCTTGTTTCATGAACTGGAATTTTTATTTACTCTCTCAAACTTTTTCTTCTTATGGCCCCAGTTCTTTCTATTTCTGGACACAAACATATTCCTGAATTTTTTAGCATAAAAGGCTACTTCTTTGTCACTTATAGCCAACTCATCGGATGACTCATCAATAGTGTTGAGGGCTATGGACCTATTTTTCTTATCCACAGGAAGAGTATGTTCATAGGTTTGTAAAGAGCCCACCAGCTCTTTAATTCTCATACTGTCTAAATCTTTACTTTCTTCAATAGTAGTAACTTTAGGGCGAAACCTCTCAGGAAGAGATCTAAGAACTTTTCTCACAATTCTATTCTCAGGAATTCTGTCCCCTAAATTAAAACGAGAATTGACAACATCATTTAGTTTGACATAAAAAGCATCAAATGTTTCATCATCCTTCATTTTAAGTTCTTCAAAACTAGTGGTCAGCATTTGAAGCTTAGAATTCTTTACAGCCTTGGTACCTTCATGGGTGACCTTAAGAATGTCCCAAGCTTCTTTGCAATTCTCACACATGGAGATTCGCTTGAACTCCTCCTGGGACACAGCCATGAAAATCGCATTCAGACATTTGTTATCCAACCACACTCATTTAATTCATCCCTAGAATAGTTATCCACACTTTTGGGGATTTGAACTCCTTCAATAATAGTAACTGGTTCTCTCCATCCATTTGTTATGGAAACCCACATTCATTCATCCACAGATTTTAGGAATGCTCTCATTCGAACTTTCCAATAAGCGTAATTGTTTCCATCAAAATATGGTGGCATTGTGAGAGATTGAGATTTATCCATTTTAACCACTACAGCAGGATCACACTCAGGAATTTAATCCCAGCGGAGTGAACTTGCTCTGATACCAACTGAAAAAGTAGTGGTTCTATCCCATACAGCACCTACAGGAGGTGAATAGGTGCAGTTCAAATTTTCTAATCTAATAAAATTTAATGACAAGTAGCAATTAAAAGATGACACAAATCAAACAAATAATCACTACAGAGATTTGGTCACGAAGTGAAAACTCATTTGAAAAACGTCTTCAAATTCTAAAACCACTCCGGGTGTAAGCCACCACCTAAAATCTACTATAGAAAAAGTTTGTTACAACCAATATAGAGACACTCACAAAACCTTTGTAGTTCCTAAACTTAGCTTGCAACATCACGAGTGACCCACTCAATCTCTACACTCATGTAGTGTCGGAACTCCGACCTTTCTATAGCATCCCACGAGAACCTCTTGATATCTGCATCAACAGTAGCTCCGGAAACCTTCCGGCCAATTAAAACGTCCACTTCAATGGACTTTGAAAAAGATTTGATCTGGAGTGTGGTGTGGTGGAGATGTGTTTGTCAAAGAGAGATTCAACAATGTGGAAAAGTCTCTCTCTATGGCTCTTGAAGCAACTAGGGTTTTTGCTCTGTTTCTCCACACCAAAGAACAGAAATAAGCTGTTCTATATATAGTCCCAGCAAGACACGGCGCTCAAAATCATGAATTTTAGGTTGTCTTGAACATTGACTCAAGCGAGGTGTCGAGCGAAGGTCAAGCGCACGTTGTCTTCTGAAACCGCTTAAGCGAGACGTTGAGCGCACATCGAGCGAACCTCTCTGGATGAGTTCTGCTCGAGCGCCACGTCGAGCGCACATCGAGCAAACCTCTCAGGATGGGTTCTGCTCGAGCGCCATGTCGAGCGTACATCGAGCGAACCTTTCTGGATGAGTTCTGCTCGAGCGCTAGGTCGAGCGCACATCGAGCGAACCTCTCTGGATGGGTTCCGCTCGAGCGCACATCGAGCGAACCTCTCTGGAAGAGTTCTGCTCTAGCGCCACGTCAAGCGCACATCGAGCGAACCTCTCTAGAAGGTCCCGCTCGGGCGCTAGTTGAGCCATGTTGAGCACACTTCAATCTTTTTCATATCACACTGCTTCAACACTTGTTACAACTCAATTTTACACAGGTTTTCATAAGAATATGCCAATCAACTAACTTTTCCCTCAACACAGTTGACACTATTTATTGGTCATCCGGGTTACCATGTCATGGAAGTGTATGCCAATGTGTCACTTCACCCTTTTCAAATTTTCTTATCATCACAATCGAGCGGTTAAGACAACTCAAATCCAAACAAGTAAAAAATTTGTAAAATAGAAAATAAGAACATTCTCATCCGCTTCCCTAAACACTTGTATGTTTTAAATGTGGCTCAGAATGGTTTATAGAATTTACATTGTGTGAGACAGGAGCTCAACTAAGATAATGGCTCCAAAACAGCAAAACATCGATCGCCTTTTGCAAAAACGATCACAAAACAGTTAGTGGCCATCCGGGTTTGGATTACCCTGCCATATCGATGGAGCCCCATTAAAAACACTTGTCTCATACCCCCCTCCCATGGAGTCCTACATCCCTTCATCATAGTCTTATACTAGATATATAATCCCGGAGAATAGGCCTAAATCAGTACCAAACAGTAAATGAATGCATACAAAGAGATTGGGTAGAATTCAATATAACAACAGCTTATTTAGTCCAAACTAGGTAATTGACACTAACAACAAGTCAGTCCATAATAATAAGACAAGAGATACCACCACTAAATATGTCAATAATAATTAATAATTAGTTATGATAATTAATGATACTAGAAAAAAGTGATGCACAAACTAATAATAGTCTATGCCCAAAGAAGTAAGTCCAGCTCACAAATGTCATGATAATTAATAATTATGTACAAACTGAATAGTTGCAAAACGAACCATGAATATAAACTCAAACACATTATAATTTATTTGAACCATTTCCAATATTGATGAAAAAAAAATTAATCGACTAAGCTAATAAAAAAACCATCTTTCTAATTCTACTCAGAAGATTTAAATAAGTAGAATTAGAATCAATCAATTAGTTTAGTAGGAAGGCTATGTATAGGTTAATATGTGTTGAAAAATGTCTTAGACCACTAAATCAAATATGAGATTCCTTAAGCCAACATAGAAACAACAAAGCAGTGAAAAATAAAATGTCCAAAAATTCATTAATTTATTGAAATTGCTCACAGCAGCTCAAGAACAAATGGGAAGTCCAAACTCAGCACAGGTCCAAACACAAAGAACTAAGAGTTGGTTTTCGAAATTGCTCATTAGTAGCTCAAGAACAAACAATTTCCTCAAACATCACCTCTCAGAAAAATGTTTCAGACCACCAAATCAAATATGAGATTCTTTAAGCCAACATAGAAATAACAAAGCATGAATAATAAAATGCTCAAAAATCCATTAATATGGTTTAAAATTGCTCACAGCAACTCAAGAACAAATGGGAAGTCCAAACTCAGCACAGTTCCAAACACAAACTGAATACTAAGAGTTGGTTTTCGAAATTGCTCATTAGTAGCTCAAGAACAAACAATTTCCTCAAACATCATCTCTTAGAAATTCATCTCAGACCACCAAATCAAATATGGGATTCATTAAGCCAACATAGAAAGTACAAAGCATGAATAATAAAATGCCCAAAAATCCATTAACATGGTTTGAAATTAATCACAGCAGCTCAAGAACAAACAAGAAGTCCAAACTCAGCACAGGTCCAAAGACAAAGAATTAAGCATTGGTTGTTTGAAATTGCTCACAGCAGTTCAAGAACAAACAATTTCCTCAAACATCACATAGAAGAAAAATGTTTCAGACCACCAAATCAAATATATGATTCCTCAAGCCAACATATAAACCCTAGAGTAGTGAATTAAAAAAAGCCCAAATAACAAACAAATAAATCAATGCCAACCACACTGATGAAAATGAAAAGCAGATCGAGATGTATAACTTCAAGAAGTAAAAAAGGTAACACAGAGCATCAAATACAGTTAATTTTGAGGACATATCCAATCAAAATGCCAAACCCAGAAAAGTACTGTAGTCAGGAATCCGGGATCGCAAACATATTTCAGTAGCAAAAGTTAGATCCAAAGGTAATGAAAAATTATACTGCCTACAACATGCAATAGATTCAGCCATGGGAGAGAGATTTTGTGTAAACTCGTGCGCCAGAGAGGACAGAGTCTTGCCATAGGAAGGGGGCTTTAGATCCTAAAATCGTGTGAAAGATGAGTACAATTTACATATACTTGGGCCGATGAAGAGAAACCACCGTCAATGGTGGCAATAGGTGTGACAAAGAGCAACGTCGAAGAGGGTAACTGAGAGTAGAGAGAGAAGAATACGCGGAACCAACAACCCGAAAGGGATGAGAGAAAGAGTTGGGATGTACAGTCGTTCTCCAAATATGGGGAACCACTGTAACTCCCCTAAAATCAAAGCGTAAAATGAGAAATGGGATGAGAAGGAATTTTTCATCCCATTCCTAAATTTTCTCCCAAAATTTAGGTATAACAATGTTTTAGTCCACCGGATGGGAATGCTCTTAGCGTTTTTTTTCATTCTCCATGGTATTTGGATTATGTGTTTCATTCATGTCAAACATGCTACTCCTGAATTACGGATTTGTATTTGACTGTGCTTTCTTGCTGTTGAGGAAGAAAAAAGCAAATTATTGTAATTGCCTATGCATTATAGCGGGCACTTGTATGAATAGTCAGTCAGTCTTGATGCTAGCGTCGTAGTTACTAACAAACACAAACAAATGCTGGGTTTTTTGGGCCATTTTCTTTGTAGGGTACCACCATGGTGGTTTACATATATTAATAAGATATCTCCACATTAATTGATAGAAAGAAAAACCCATCCCTGAAAATTTAGACACCTCTCTTGCATACTGACCCCACAAACTAGAAAGATACCCATTTTGAATAAATAAAGGTCACACCCTCAGGGATAAAGCTACAAACGTGTCCACCCTATTAAGCAGGACGATTGCTTTCAAGCAAGAAGCAAATAAAACGAAGTATATGAGATGAATAGATACGACACATGCTCGTGAAGCTTCGCTAAGAAACCAAGATTAGATTCTTAAACATGGGAAAAAGTGTAAGTAAATCAGGAAATGCGTTGGCTTCTGAAAGGAGGAGGCATATGGGTCACACCTACTCGATTTATGGCACTAATGCACCTCACATGCATAGGTTGGTGGAGGGACCCCACATGTACCTCAGGTGGGAGATAGTTCTTGCTTTGATTCTTACCATTCAATAGTGCATAACAAATGCAGAAAAGGAAAATAGGGCACAGATTTCTTGGATCTCTATTAAATATGTGGAATGAAGGGCCAGAGGATGTTAGAAATAAATGGGTTAAGCATACAGTTGGGATTGGAGACAAGATATGTTAGGGCATGCTATGTCAGTATGGACTTTGGCAACTTTGTTTATTCTCTATAAGAGAAGTACTTTTGCTACAAAATGATTACATAAAAGTAAACACACAAAGTGTCATGCCTTGATATCGTCTTCCATATTGAATCCAATCAAAATCTCATCTGGATTCTGCAAAATGGGATTAAAAAAATAATAATACCAGAAATTGGCAAATTAACTGAAATGAGTGGAAAAGTTCAAAACACTTTCAAGTACGACATCTTCCCATGCCTTTTAAGTGCTGAATGGTCTTATGTGAACATTGGGTTCCAGCAAACCTAATTTTGTGCCTTGTAACTTGATATGATACACCACTTATCCAAAAGAATTATTTGTTATTATTTAGATGAGTGAGAGATTACAATTTCTTGAATATCACAAATCAAACTAAAGTTTCTACGTCTAGGATCCAATGTAGAATAGAGATAGACACATAAAATTAATCATTCAATACTTATTAAACATTTAATTTTGTAACATCCCTTTCAAAATAGTCTATATATTTTTTTTTTATGATGAATAATATCAATTTCAAGTGAAATAAAGTTGGTCATATTCATTCACTTCATGTATTTATTTCTCTCTCATGTTATTGATAATTTAAAGTTTTTATGCTAAGTAGATACTAGAATACATTAAAGTTCAAATAAAACTCTAAAAAATACTTAATCATAATCCCTATAATATTCTCACATTATTAATTTCGACTATTTACAACTTTGATGATCAGATCCAAATAGGATTCTCATTTTTATTTTGTTACTAATATTCATAATAGATTTATTTATTAATTATTATAAATTATTATGTCGGTAATGAATCTATAATGGTAAAGATCTTATGAAAGTTGTCGATTGTATAGTTACGAGTTGCTCTTCAGAATAAGCCTAAACCTTACTCAAGGATTCACATTTTGACTAATAATACGAGGAGCAAATTTATTTATCGATCCTGACGATCTAATTTAAGATTCGTTTAGATGTTTAGGTCATCTCAAATGATTTGAATTGATATGTTATTAATAGTATTTTTATAGATCTTATTGAGATATGTTTAAATATAAATAATCTAAGATATGTGTTTGAATGTATAAAATATATTGAGATGGATTTTAACATATTATGAGAAATTGAAAGGTAATGAATCCCATCAATGATTAATTTGAGATAGACTAAAGTGATTTCATCTTCTAAATATAGCCTAAAACAACACATAACTAACTAAAATACGTAAATATGATTCCCAACTCTTACTTTCATTTTTGTATTAACATACATGATGAAATGAAACTCAAAAAGTATTTTACTCACTCTAAAAAAAAAAAAAAAAAAAAAATCCTCCAAATCTGAGTTTCGTTGAAGGAGGACTCTCCTCGTTGTTCCCCCTATCGTTCCCTCATTTCTCATTCCCAACTCTTACTTTCATTTTTGTATTAACATATATAATGGAATGAAACTCAAAAAGTATTTTACTCACTAAAAAAAAAAAAAAAAAAAAAAAACTCCAAATCCGAGTTTCGTTGGAGGACTCTCCTCCTCATTCCCCCTCTCTTTCCCTCATTTTTCATTTCTCCTCCTGCCTCTCTTTCCCTTATTTCTTAATTTATTTTTCTTCTTTTAAGGCTGAAAAAGTCCAATCTACAGTTTTTCAGCAATTCTTGAGAGACACACATAGCATAAGAAGATAGTGACGGTTTTGCTAAAATCACCCCGCATGATCCTCACGCGACGCTCGCAACTGCGTGTGGTACTCACACGCCACACGTGCTGGATCACCAGAATCATCACCACTATAATTACTACCACCAGATCTGAAAGATTTGACTTTTGTGGCTGAAAAGAGACAAGCTTGTTACCTTCACTCATTGTCAAAATCTACTAAAATTGGTCAAAACTATAATCATTTCTTTTTCGTTTTTGTTTTCCTTTTTGTATGGTAAAAATAAAAAAAATAATTCATCTCTTGGACGATTTGTCCATAGAGATTGATTCCTCCCTCTCTTTGAAGGGTGAGGTTGAATCTCTATTTAAGCATAGTGCTGTCTCTTAAACGTTTGTCTGTAGAGAATATCAGCAGCAGTGAAATTTAGAACAATCTAATAGTGTACTGGTAAAGCTCCAAATTGTTGATATAAGAATATCTCTGTATGTATTCGATCATGTATGAAAGTTTCTCTTGACGAATGAGTGAATAAATGATGACATTTGCCTTAAAAAAAAAAAAAACAATTACCCCAAATATAGAAGTATATATATATATATTGAACCGTTGACTGGAGATCAAATAAAGCTTCGACACATGTCAAAATAAATAAATAAATAAAGCTTCTACTACTCTCATTAATGGAAACTAATGGATGGTTCTCTTTTTGAAACATATATCATAATGACCATGCGAATAAATCGGTGGGTTAACACGTTATTTATTGTGAAATTTATTATAATTTAAAAAAGAAAAGTTTTAATTAATAGATGGATAATAGAGAAAAGTATCCTATATTATAAGATAAATATTGAAACAGTTACAAATCTAGGATTCAATTTGTGTAACCTTATGTTTTTTTATTTTTATTACTTTAAGGCAATTTCCCAAAAGACATATAATATGGTTCGCTGTTCCAGAGCAAAGTACATCGCTATGTCTGTCGGCGGATAACTCCAAGGAGAGTAGACTGAAGAGTCCTCCAAAGTCTCTTTGTACTGTAAAGGACTTCTCTAACATTTTAACTACCAGTTATGCACTAATTCTCGCTCTTTCCTATTTTGCGTACATTTGCGGAGTTTCTCTCTGGCTCACCAGAGACGCACTGAGCCTTTTCCGGCATTTGGGAGGGGATCTTGTAGTTAGAGTGAGACAGAAAGAGCTTCAACTTTGTGGCTGGGCATGAAGTAATCTTCTCCTTGGATCTACAGAAGGTTGTTCCTCTTTTCCAGCTAAAGTATGTCAACTCGTTTTATGCTGTACTGTTTTTTGGGTGTCCTTTTTCTTTTTATTTTGTTTTGCTTGCTATATACTTCCATAAGATCTATGCGCTTGTATTTTCATCCATTTTTATTTTCTTATCCTGGGTATTGGAAAATATAAGCGATTTTAAATTTATGGAAAGGTAGAGAAAAAAAGAAAAGAAGGCATGTACTTTGTTTTTGTTTTCCTGCTTGTTGCATTTGTTGTTCTCTTTGGTTCTTTAGGCTCATTTATGTCAGATTTGGTTGTAAATACTCGTGATTTATTCAGTGTGAGTTCACATTTACATTACAATCTATTTCTTTTCAAGAAGGGGGGGGGGGGGGTGCGAGCTTGATGTTAGGCAATGACTTTAATGTATTTTTGTTGCTGACTTGAGGTAGTAAATCCTGGTACCGACTTGATGAAGCAAAAGAAGAGATCTCTGAGTTATTTTCGAGCAATTTTTGAGTTTGCCCCACTTTCTGTTGTGATAGCAAACATGGTTTCTAAAACGGTGGAACTAGAAGAAGATCCATATAGCTTTTTATAGAGAGGGAGGGCAGGGCAGAAGCCTTTGGTTTTTGTTTGAGGTCGTTATTATTTTGAGATATAAATTTATCTAAATTCATAGAATTTCGTTGTGACAGTCATTTATTTATTTTTTCATTGCTTGAAGCCTCTTGGGCACATGATTAATGAATATACGTATACTCTGTATTCATAGATAATTATTACTCCGTTCAAGCAATTATAATTGACTATTTTCTTTTAGGTCAATATTACTATTTAGCTTTGAGTTCTCAACCATAGATGAACTGCTCAAGTTATTGCTTTCTCATTTTGCTGCATATTACTGTAGGCATCAAAGATTTATCCCAATCTCATGATGGGGTCTAAGCATAACTCATCGGGCAATAGAACACGCCCCTTGTCGATATTTGTTATTATTGGTCTCTGCTGTTTCTTTTACCTTTTGGGAGCTTGGCAGAAGAGTGGCTTTGGAAAAGGGGATGGCATAGCTTTGGAAATAACCAGGCAGACCGATTGCAACATCTTTACGGATTTAAATTTCGAGGCTCACCACAATGTCGTTGAAATTATTCAACCTTACACGCCTAAAGCCAAAGTTTTCAAGCCATGTGATATTCGATACAGAGATTATACTCCTTGTCAAGAACAAGACCGAGCAATGAAATTCCCAAGGGAAAATATGATATACAGGGAAAGACATTGCCCTCCAGATGACGAAAAATTGCACTGTCTTATCCCAGCGCCGAAAGGATATGCAACTCCTTTCCCCTGGCCTAAAAGCCGTGATTATGCCCACTATGCTAATGTTCCTTATAAAAGCCTGACGGTTGAGAAGGCTGTCCAGAATTGGGTGCAGTTTCAGGGAGATGTGTTCAAATTTCCAGGTGGAGGAACAATGTTCCCTCAAGGCGCAGATGCATATATTGATGAACTTGCATCAGTTATTCCAATTGCAGATGGCTCTGTCAGAACAGCACTGGATACTGGTTGCGGAGTATGTTCTTTATTCTGTGTTCATAGTTAAGAATTCAGTTGTATTTCTTGTTGTCTCCCCTTCTCCCCTTTCTTTTCCTTGCCCTTTTAGCTTGTCTAGATCACTTTTTTTTTTTTGTTCTTCTGAGCTTGTCTGCATAAAATTGAGCAACTAAATTGTCTATTCTTTTTTGGGTATTCTCCAGTATCTGTTTAATACATGCATATACATGAGCTCATGCTCATGCTCACGCACCCATACCCACACCCAGTTATTATCTTTTGGTTTTGTTACAATGTTGAAGAAGTCAAGCACTCCAAAACCTATCACTGCTTGTTACAACATTTAACCACATAGGCATCTTCCTCAATGTTTTACATGGAAAATATAAGATGGTCATGCTAATGCGTATTGTCTGTCTTGATGTTATTCTTAACGTGCTATGCCTGCACTGAGGCCTGAAACAACTGGTTCATGTATCTTCTTTGAAAGCTTGGTATTTGAGATTCAGCCTGGGCTTTATGCTCTTAAATGCTATTCTTCTGGGCTCTATTCTGGGACACTTGACATATGCATCTTTCTTTTCTCGGTTTGAATGACCAATAAGAATGTGATTTCTTGTTGAAATCACAGCTGCCATAATCTACATATTCTTGGTTGGCTTTTCAATTGGGTAATGGTTGCTGGAATAATAAATCTGTTCATAATACAGGTTGCAAGCTGGGGTGCGTACTTGCTAAAGAAAAATGTATTGGCAATGTCCTTCGCACCAAGGGACAATCATGAAGCACAGGTACAGTTTGCATTAGAACGAGGTGTACCTGCTGTTATAGGTGTTCTTGGTTCAATACATCTTCCATACCCATCAAGAGCCTTTGATATGGCTCAGTGCTCTCGATGTTTGATACCATGGACTGCAAATGGTAAGTGCTAGGAATGACCAATATTTAGGTCAACAATCATGTATTGATGTCGTTACTTTGTCCTTTTTTATATATAAGTCGGTAATATGATTAATGAGCCAAAAGCGATACCATGTTCACAGGAAGTGTATATAGAGACATCTAGGTAGAAAGAGAAAAGATTAAAAAAAATACCAAAGAACAAAAGTTTGAAAAAAACATGTTGATATCACATCAACACCCCCCCCCCCCCCCCCCCACGGGGAAAGAGCCCTAAGCATCTTGTCGTCTCTTCCATATCTTATTCAAACTGAGTCGAATGGGAAAAAAGAGAGGCCAGGAGATTCAACTCCTAATTGTTTGTAGCTGTAATAAAATCCACTTCCCTGTGATTATATCCATTGCTCTAGAACTTTAGCTTGGAACCATTTCCCACCTCATATCTAGCAATTCTAGAGAACTCCCCAATCCCTATGAATGTCTTTCCACAATCCAACTCCAAAGTAACCATTAACCTCTTGAGAACGCCAATCACCCCAAGAGCTACCATGCTTCATGTCTATCATTGTCCTCCACAAGCTTGTCTTTACATTGGCATAGCATCATAATAATTTTCCCAAAAGGGCCTGGTTTTTTTCATAGTTTTTACGAAAGAACTCAAGAAGTAACAAAGAATCTTAGTTACCCAGAGAAGCATATTGTTTAATTAAAATATCTTTTACTTCTATTGCTTGGTATAATTCTGCTTGTAGAACATGGCCAAAGCTTCTGTTGTACTTCAATATATCTCTAAAGACTAGTGAATGATATATGAACTCGTGGTTTTTCTAATATTTCTTTATATATGATTGGTTCATTTAGGATGCTAGGCAGAAACTTATGTCCAAAAACATATTTGTTTCTCATATTTTTCAAGTCTTTCTATAGGTGAGGAAACTTTAACTTTTTACGGAGATATTATATACTAAACTGTTTCTATAAGTATGCTTAAGTATTTGAGGTTTCCATTGAGGTTGCAGTTAATTGAGTGGCCAACCCCGTCTAGCTGTGATCAATGCTCTGTTGAGTTGTGTGTTTTGTAGGCCCCTCCAACCAATGACTTTGGTTGCGAATCAATTGAAAAGTTTGTGTTTCCATAGAAAAAAAATCTGGTTATTTGTGAAAATATGTTTCATGCCTTCTGTATTTGGTCTGATGTACCAATTTCCTTACATATTTTACATTCATTTGTCTGATTATATTGGATATCAAATTGCACTACCAAAATTGAAAATCTTGTTTACTCCCTCTATGCTATGTTCGGTGGCCTTTGTTCCCTTTTGGGATGTTCCAAAATGCATATCCCATTTGAAAAGTCACATATGAAAAGTTCTTTATTTACAAAATTATCCATATATAGAGAAAAATTAAAATGTTCTTTTCATCTTTTGAGGGTTAGCTTTGGTGATTCACCGATTTTGCTAATAGGGAACAAGCATTAAAGAGCGTCTCTTAATTTGGGATGGAAGTTGTAATTTTGTGTACTCAGTGAAGTTGATGTTCTTTTCACCTCTAAACAGATGGCATGTACCTGATGGAAGTTGACCGAGTCCTCAGACCTGGTGGATACTGGATCCTGTCTGGCCCTCCAATCAATTGGAAGACCTACTACCAAACTTGGAAACGATCTAAGGAGGATGTCATGGCCGAACAAAGAAAGATTGAAGAGCTGGCGGAACTTCTTTGCTGGGAAAAGAAGTATGAGAAGGGAGATATTGCTATTTGGAGGAAAAAAGTAAACGCCAAATCATGCAGAAGAAAGTCAGCCAATATATGTGAATCAATGGATGCTGATGACGTGTGGTGAGTCCCTATGCACCTAAAACTTAACGTACATAATTTTCTTGAGGTTTTATTATTAGAGGTGTAAGTCTTTGCTTGTATAACATGTTTTGTAACTCCACCACTCTTCACTAAATGATTTATGTTTGAAGAAAGTCTTTGCTTCATCTCGTACTTAGTTTCTGTTACAAGCTGGTAGACATCCAGTCAAGTTATGTGAAATTCTCTGAGCTAGTTTAAGATGGAGTAAAACTAATCAAGATATTAGGATTTGTTAGTCATGTTAGAGGTCATTAGCATATCTTATCGTGGCCAGATGTTAGTAGTAGGTGGGAACTTTGTGCATAAAATCTCCAGTTATAAATAAAGATTCGTCTCTCAAATTTAAATCACAGAATCAAAGGAGTACTTGGGTTCCCTCAAAGCAACCCAGAGTGGTTTTGTTTTCTTAAGTTTGTAGTGTTTTGGCTTATCATAATTCCTCTCTTAACCTCTTTTAGTTTGGGACCATAACAATTAATCTGCCTAGGAGTGGAAGAACAAATGAAGTGGGTAGGGCATACTCTAAGGTCGCTGTATGAAGGACAGCGGAAAATTTTGGAATGATCGCAAAACATTACTCATGCCATTTTGTTAAAGGCGTTGGAAACGCTCATCAATTTGTTTAAAGAGTGCTTTGATTCCAAAGGCTATAGTACTACTACTAATGCTACTGCACAAGTTTTGTGACTGGAAAACAATGACAATACAAAGGAGAAAGCTTGCCAAGGAGGAAAAGCTACAAATGCTGAATTTTCACAAGCTTCTACATCTAAGTGGGAGAGCTCTAAATAAAAATATGTTGATGTTCTTGACCTCTCTCACAAGAACAAATCTACCAAACCATCCCAGCATCTGGTTGATTAGAAGCAAAATCGAGGATAAAATTGATGGCAAAGAAGAGAACAGGAACAAAAAAAAGAAGGAAAAACAATTCCTGGTTATGTTCTTGATAACAAGGCCACAATTAAGGATGAGGGAATGTTATAAGCTGGCCGACATCTAGTCAAATCATGTAGAATTCTCTGTGCTAATTTAAAAATTGAGTAAATGTTAATAAAATATTCTATTACTTATCCAAAAAAATTGAATAGATCTTATAAAGATATATGTTTTTTGATAGGTAATACTTGAAAAGTGCAGTTCATGACTCGAACTGGTGACACCCGGTTCAATATTTAGAAGTTCTTTAGGATTTAGTAAATCTTATCATAACTGGTCATGGTCAGATACTAGTAAAAGTAGTTGGAAATGTTTTATAATAAAGGACCTCCGTGTAGAAATAAATATCTATCTTTTGGTTACTCAGTGAGTAAAGAGAGAACTTGAGTTCTCTTGAAGCAACCCAGACCAGATAGACTTTCTCTTCTTCTCTACCATTTCAGCTCCTCCTAGTATTTTCTTAGATTCTCTTCTTATTTTAGTTTGGGACCATAAAAGTTCTCTGATATTTGAAAATGGCAGAGATAAGATATGGTTACTTGTATGCAATGTTCAGTATTCCATCCATCAATCATCATGTTGTAGTCATTCATATTTGAAGAAATTTTCTGTCAAGTTCTGTTATATATATTCATAGTCAGAGGTTTATATAGTCTTCAGTACTTGATTCTATGACTATTAATGTTTGTAAAAAGCTTTATGGTCATGGATACACTGGGAAGATTCTTACATTGGATATTTTAAGAAGTAGACATATCATCGTAATAAAATGATGCTATATGTGCAAAAGGTATAGGAATCCATGGATCATCTTTTACTCCACTGGTAGTTAGCACTTTATGACAAGTTTTTAGTCTCTTTGGGCTAGACTAGGTGATATGGATGCCTATATGGGTGGTAGACTTGTTAGTATGCTGGAAAGGGCAGTTTGACTGTCAACACAGCGAAACCCTATGGAAAATGATCCTGATCCATTTGATGGGGTGCATATGGAGAGAAATAAATGACCGGAGCTTTGAAGATTGGCATTATTACTGCTGTGGACTTGAAGGATTTGTTTTTCAATTCACTTTATCATTGGATGACAGCTCATCTATGTTTATGTAGCCTTGGCTTCCAGGATTTTCTTGATCTCTTTATTATTACTACTTAAGTGTCTGTCATGTACTCCCTATATACTTGGATAAAGTGTTTAAAACTTATCTTAAAAATTTGTCTATTTATTTGTGAATACTCGGGGTTAATGAAAGTGGATGGTAGAGTTGTAAAGTTATTTGAATATAAGTTTATAAGAGTAGTTTTTGTTTTGATTTTTGTGTTTGGGTAATGATTGGATGAAAAGTTGAAAAATCGAAATGTTGTACTTTTTGGAGATTTGAAGATGTTTTGTTTTATTTTGAAAAATTTTGAGATATTTTGTGAAAAATGGGGAAACCAAAATGGCTGGGGAGAGGAAAGGTTCCCTTTTTAGGGCTCTCAGGAACAGATCCAGTGGAGACGGGTTAGATGGGGAAACCAAACATGGCCTTTGTTTCCACCTATCTATTTTGGTTCAATCTCTCTTATATTACAAACCATAATATTGAAGATTTATTTGCAATTAGAAATACGCATAATTTTCTCGTATTCAATTTGAAGTACTGATCCAGTTTACTAAAACAAATCATGGTGTGTAATTTCATAATCCTTTTTTCTTGTATTCCCAAAATTGGTATTGTAGTTGCTTTTAATGTTTTCAGCCTAAGTTTAAGTTTTTTGGTGCATATCAGGTACAAGAAAATGGACACGTGTATAACTCCTTTCCCCGAGGTAACCAGTGCAGATGAAGTAGCAGGAGGGGAGTTGAAGAAGTTTCCAGCTAGGCTTTTTGCAGTCCCTCCCCGAATAGCTAAAGGATCCATTGAAGGTGTTACAACTGAATCTTACCAAGAGGATAATAAACTATGGAGAAAACGTTTAGATGTCTACAAAAGGACAAATGGATTGATTGGCACTACAAGATATCGGAATGTCATGGATATGAATGCAGGCCTTGGAGGATTTGCTGCTGCTCTTGAATCACGAAAATCTTGGGTGATGAATGTGGTGCCTACAATTGCTAAGAACACTTTAGGTGTCATTTATGAGAGAGGTCTAATTGGCATATATCATAACTGGTATGGCCCTACAAATTTCTCACTGTTTTTCCACTTAAAAGCCTTGTACATTTGCATGAATTGTTTATATTCTGAATTTTCTGCCAAAGAATAAATCTTCTAATAAGTTCCATTCATGGATAGGTTGGTGTAGGGATTCTCTCTCGATACACTTTTTCATTTTTTTCGTAAGTTGGCTGGCGATGTTGTTCATCGGCGCTTGATTGAGTGATTCTTGCACGTATGGGAAGGGAAATGGGTATGTTGAATGCTGTTATTATTGAACTCAAGGCATTTGAGGTAGTAAGAGATGGACGATGGGTGCACATTACTGAAAGGGGGTGGAAGTTAGTGAAAAATCTTCACTTGGAGTTAGCCACGGCACAGTGGTTCACTAAAGTGTTGGATGATTGCTTGAAGGTGGGGAGAAAGGAGTTTTATACAGCACACCATGAATGAGACAGGAGCTTCATAGCACAAAGGTGTTCCAACTCCCAAGGAACGTTCATAGCTTTGGTGGAATACAAATAGGGGGGTTGGCGAAATTGTATTCTCATTCTTGAAGACAGAGATGGGAAGGGGTGGAGAAAATTGGTGGAGGTTTTGAGGGAGGCTGGCAAAGAAGGCCGTTTTGCTGGGTCGGCACCATCAGTGACGATGGCATTGAAGACAACAGCTCAACCTTCGGCCCGGTCGTATATGGAGGCTCTACAGAAACCAGGGACAAACTGTGCTCAAGGACCTGTTGCTAGCTTTGGCCTGCGAGGTGTTGTCGCCGTCTCTGCAGGGGCGCAGTGTAGTGGGGGTGGTGTAGGGGAGTTGTTGGCCTTAAAAAGGAAAGCCTACTCCGGGCTCTGTCAGAGATGCAAGCTCAAATTGTTGAGTTGCAGAGTAATATATTGGTCTGATACGTTGTGTAGAGGAGGATAAAGGGGTGGGGTCAATACGATGCATTGAGGAGGATAAAGGGATGGGGTCGAAAAGGTGCGTTGAGGTAGTAAAGGGGGTGGGGACGGGCTTGGGCCAGGGGGTGGGGACGGGCTTGGAGGGTTTCATAGGGGGATGGGCTCGCTGGAGGGCCGAGATTGGTGGAGGGCCCGAAATGGGAGTTTCGGCATATCAGGAGGCTTGGGGGAGTCTAGCATGACGACGCCACCTCTTGACTCGATGGTGCCACCACTCGCACAGAAATTGTCGCTAGTCCTTGGTGAATCATCTGGTGGTGCGTCGAAGCTAGCACTGTTGCCAGAGGAGGAAGATGGAGAAATTATGGTTTGCAACCTGCTTGTGTTTGTGGTGGCTCTTCAGGCACTGGAAGTTGAAGAGGGGGAAATTATGGGGAATAATGCAGGAGGTGAAGGGCTGCAATATGTCGGTGAAGAAAGACTTGTAGTTGCACAAGGCGAGCCACAGAACATGCCAATGGAGGGAGAGGAGTCGCTTGTAGTTGAAGATATGATAGTTTTGGAGAGTCGAAATGAGATGGAGAAGGGGGGGATGGAAGGGGAAGGATTTTTTATCCTTTTTGAGCCTTCTAGATCAGAGGATGAGGAGCCTTCGGGGGGAGGACCCTTCTCCAATAAGTATTATGCCTCCTCTACCTCCTGATTGGGTAATGAAAAAGGTGGAGGAATTGGGAATTGCAGAGTTGTGTGGGGATTTTGTGTGAGGGCTATGCAGATCAATTTACAGCACTGTTAGTAGCCATTGAGGCAGGCCATTACCAACAGGGAGCAGTGTCAAAAAGAAATAGGGAGTTGAAGCGGCTAAATTGGTCTATCAACTATGATGGCAAGGAGGGGAGTGAAAGCTGTGGTAGGAACAAATGGAGGGTTGGAATAGTTGATAAATGAAGCCCAAAATTTTGATTGGAATGTTAGGGGGTTGAACCACCCCTTCCCCGCCCCTGCATGGGTGGGGGTGAGAATTTTTTCCCTGCAATCCGCCCCCGTCCATGAGGGGGTGGGGTACCCCATCCGCTGCATGGGGTGCGGGGATGGACCTCCATCCGTCCACCCCCCCTCCCCCCTCGGCCCAGTTCAGTTATCTGGGCCCAAAATGGCCCAAAAACACATTCAAAATAATTTAACTACAAAAATAAATATATTTAAAAACTGAAAATAAAAAATAAATTATATGGATAGAACTATTAACTATATACTAAGTTTTAACTAATACTATTACGTATTAACTAATAATCATCACTAAGACACTAAGCTATTACAATTATACAAATTAAGAGAACTAATATACTATTGCAATATTACAAACTCATATAAAAATAGTAAATATTGCAAATTGTACTATTAACTATTATAGCAACATTACAATTGATTGTAAATTAACAAAATCATAACATTTCAAATTTGATCAATTTGGGATGCCGGTGAGTTCATTGAGTTGTGTCGACTGCTGTGAGAATCGAGATCATAAAATCTGCAATATTAATAACTTAAAAATAAAACAAATTAGAATTATAAAGTTATAAATATGAAACAAAAATTTAAAATACAAAATATTAAAAGTACTAACCAAGATGAGATTGAGTCATTGGGATGAAGATGAACATAGATCATTGGGTCCTTAGGATTAAGATTTGACATATGTATATTGAGAATATAAAAGCTAAAAAACATACAAGCAAAATAATTAGATACTAAAATATTATATAAAATTATAAATGCAAAAAACAATTAAGGGACATTGTGCAAATCATGGCAATGGTGGGTCCTATACATACAAAGTCATACTGCAGCGGAGGTAGGCGTAGATGCCATCTCATGTATCACTACAACAATTAAATTTGAAATTAATTCCAATTAAATGAAAATTAATAAATAAAAATAAGAAAATGAAATTCAAGTCTCATGATTACCAGATCCATGCTAATCACCACTCTCCTCCTCGACGTCAGCCTCCTTATAGTCAAGAATATCCGGGACGTGAATTGGAGTCCCCGTGATCCAATTATGCGTGCAAATCAAAGCCTACACAGTGGGAGGAGCTACTGAACTCCAGAATGAATCCAATATGCGCCCTCCGGTGCTAAATGTTGACTTTGAGGCTACGGTGCTAATAGGGATGACCAAAAATACTACGGGCTATCTCTCCAAGAACTGAATACTTCACAACATTTATCTTCCAGCAACCTAATATATCAAAGTCTCGTGCAAATGGTTGAAGCTTCGCTACCAAGTATCTGTCTATCTTTGATTGAGCCTCAGTAGAACTTCGGACTAAGGGGTTCTGCTCTAACCTCTCACCCTAGTTCAATCTACGTCTTTTCCCAACCCCGGCTTATGGAACTGGTAGAGGGTAGGTCTAGGTGCTGCAATATTACCACCCTGCAAGACGGTAAACTCATTAAATAATCTACCAAGGGTTTCCCTAATCCGTGCTGCAATATGCTTCGCCCATGCTTGCCCGTACACAATTCCCAATCCATATACCATGTCATCCGCCTTAAATCAAGGGTCAACAACAACAACTATATATAACAAAATATTAGCCCTAGTGAAATCTCCTCAATACTTGTCGTACTTTATCCTCATAATCAATGTCATCTCCCGTAACCTAATGTGACTACCCGCGACCATGTCATCTAATTCTTCTTTTACCCTACCTATTTGCTGACAGAAATGATAGGATGTAGGGTACAAAGAAAAAGATAGCGTCGTGGTGACCTTGTAGAAAAGCCTCAAAAAATATACGAAAATAGATACAACTTTCCAATCATCATCCATAGGCTTCCCCAATTCCCCGTGATTATCAAAATATTTTACATATTGGATTTCTTCATTACCCAATAATGCAAATGCCAACTTATATTCTTGGGCCACCTCCAACATAAAAAATGTTGAGTTTCATCGTGTAGGTATATTAGTACAAAGACTCTTCTTGGATGTTAGGCTCGCTGACCTCACAACAACCTTAAATTTCTCCAATCTCGAAAGAGAATATCTCACAGTAGTCTTAACCTGAGCAATAGAGTTATGAAGATCTCTCAAGCCATTAGTGACAATAAGATTCAGAATATGTGCCATACATCTCACATACAAACACTCACCACCCATAATTGTATTTGCCTCTTTAAGATAGGTCTTAAGACGTCCCAATGCGACATCGTTATATGAGGCATTATCAACTATGACTGTAACAATTCGTGTCAATCCCCACTCCTTTATTGTGTCCTCCAAGGCCCTCCCAATTGTCTCATCTTTGTGATCAGTGATTTGACAAAATTTTATGATTTTCTTGTGCAATGTCCAATCACAATCAACAAAATGCAGAGTCAAATACATATAATTATAGTTTTGGACCAATGTCCAAGTGTCGGTGATGAGGCAAACAAATTTACCCGCCAATTGACCCGTCAACTTCTCTTTTTCAGACCAATAATTTTTTTTATATCCTTTGCCACCGTGTCGTTAGAAGGAAGATTAAATCTTGGTTCCTAGTAATGAGAATACGCTTGGAACCGTTTTTCATCAGTAACTTGAAAAGATAGCTCGTCCATGATGACCATACGAGTTAGGTGTCTCTTACACTCGTCAGAGTCATACTTAGTATACTCCTCAACGTTACACCCCCACTACTCCCATCCGCCATTTTTTTAAGTCCAATGTCTAGCCTAGTTTGGCTCTTCTTTTGTAATGATCTTAATATTGGACTTTTTTTGCATTTTTCAGTGCACCTTTAACTGTGAGGTACCATGTTTCCTATAATGGCGTCCATAAATTTTACAACAGTGGTTACACTTTGCTTGGGGGTTATTGAGATCACCACCCTCTAGTTTGGTGAAGTGAGACCAAACTATGGAAGCGGGTTTCTTGGTGGGCTTGGAGGCGGGGCAAGGTGTTGGGGCAAGGTAGGGGTACCCTAGGTAGGGGAACTCACACTAGAATCTGCCGGATATTCCATAAACTCAACGATGACAAGAAATTTGAAATTATAGTAAACATGCCAAACAATGAACATCCAACCAAGTTCCATGCATTACAAATGAACATTCACAAACATGCATTACAAAACGGATTTTTCAGCTTTTCTATTCTTTTGCCCCGAAGTTCCTTCCACCACCAATTCGTTTAAGAAAAACCTCGGGGGGAAAAAAAATCGTTTAAAAAAAAAAAGAAAAGTTTCCCTTTTCAATTTTGTACTTTCTAAAAAAAATAAAAAATCTTATGAAAGAGTACGTATATATTACTCTTAAAAGGTAATATCCCATCAAGGATTAACAGGTAAAGGAAATTGAGGATTTTTTTCCCAATTTAGTTCATACAGCTTCATTTGATTTTATGCACACCGAAACCCAAAAAAATAAACTTCAAATTCTCAAACAATAAACTTCAAATGGTCTCTAACTCTATGCATACTGAAACCCTAAAAAATTTCAATCAAAGTTCAAACAATTCACATGCACATTCATCCTCCATAGCACACAATTCACAATCTCATTTAATCCCATCCTCCATCGACCATATTGCATAAATTATTAAAAAAAAAAAAAAGCTAGATGAGATTAAGAGAAATCGGTCTTACCTTCGTTGTGACAGACAGCGACTTCAGCGAGATTGACAAACAGCGATGACGGTGAAGACGGCGACAACTCACGACTGTATCACAGATGGCAAGAGGACTTACGGTGGGTGAAGGGGGGAAACTTGCTGGCCGTTGGGATTCAGGAGGGTTAAGGGCTTTAGGATCG
Organism: Juglans microcarpa x Juglans regia; assembly: GCF_004785595.1. Classification (NCBI taxonomy): domain Eukaryota; kingdom Viridiplantae; phylum Streptophyta; class Magnoliopsida; order Fagales; family Juglandaceae; genus Juglans; species Juglans microcarpa x Juglans regia. The sequence continues at coordinate 23,712,311 of NC_054604.1, forward strand.
TGAAAAGAGGGAGGGGGAGGGGGGGGGGGGGGGAAGGTTGAAGGGTTACAAATACAAGGCTCAAAACGGCACCATTTTGATTATGGGGGGTTGTTAAAAAAAACTCAGGCATCAAATTAAAACGGCGTCGTTTTGATGCCTAGGTTTTTCTTTTTAATTAACATATATTATAAATATATAAAATATTATATATATATGGGCAGCGGGGTAGGGTGAGGTATTTGCGGGACGGGGATCACCCTCATCCCGCCCCCCCTTGCTGGGGGCTCCAAATGCGGGTAGGGCCACCCCTGCCCCGCATCTGGCAGATGGGGGATCCGCCCTCCCACAAGGGAGTGGGGAGGACGGGGGGCGGGGCCCCGCTGCCCACCCCTAACAAACTCTTCCGAATAAGATCTTTGTCAACACAATGAAAGATGGACATTATTAATTTGCAGGAAACTAAGTTGAAGCTTATTACAAGAAGAACTATACGGAGTATGTGAAGCTGCCAGTATGTAGGATGTCATACTTACCTTTGAAAGGGGCTTCGGGTGGAGTTTTGGTTATGTGAGATAAAAGGATGATGGAGAACATTGATAAAATTTGTGGGAGAATATTCGGTGGGGTGTTCTTTTTAAAATTTTGAAGATGGTTTTGTATGGGCCTTTGTTGGGGTTTATGACCCTAATTTGGATTGCGAGCGGCAGTTGCTTTGGGATGAGCTTGCAAGCTTATGTATTTGGTGGGAGATTTCATGGTGTATTGGTGGAGGTTTTAATGTGATAAAATTTCCTAGCGAAAGATCAGGGGAGGGACGAAAAAATCATGCTATGCTGGAATTCTCGGATCTCATATTCAAACTGGAACTCATGGACTTACTTCTTATGGGAGGTGAATATACTTGGTCTAATAACAAAGCCTGGTCAAGACTGGGCAGATTCCTCATATCTCCTTCATGGGAAATGCAATTTCCAGATTTATGTCAGAAGTATTTCTCGCGTCTTGTTTGCTACAAGTGAGAGAGAGAACCCTAAACACCTAGACCAGCCACCACCCCTACCCCACCCTAGTCGGCGTGGCATCTCACCATTGCAACAGACTTGGTCATTGGGCCCCAGCGTTGCTGCCAAGGGCCGGCCGGTGTCAGTCCTCCCTCCGGCTACCGGATTTTGCAACTTCTATCTCGGTTTCCATCGTCTGTGTAGTCCTTCTATGCCATTTGTCGTCGTCTATCCCTGTCTCTACCTCTGTCTCTCCGTCGTCTGCCTTTGTTGCCGAAACCAGATCTGTCTCTGTCTCCCTACATAAACGCCGCCACCCTCTCCCACTCTAGAACAGCAAGTGATCCCTCATCGCCGGCATAGATAAGGTCGACGGGCCCCAGCGACTTTGCTGAGGGCAGTCCGGCGTTAACTCCCTCTCCGGCGACCGGGTTTTTTTCGCAAAAACTGACCTAGATGAAGCTCTGTTGTTTTACTTTAAGAAGTTGAAGTTGGAGCAGTAGGGAGCAGTGGACATAGAAGGATTTGACAATGACGACGCGCGATGCGGACTCGTCTTAGTTGGAAGGCAAGAGGTGGTTGAAAGTGGAATAAAAAACTTTTGTTTTTACGAAAGAGGGAAGAAATAATTTTCATACTTCTGAACGTAGCAAAAGGATAGCTAAGTTCATGTGTTTAGGGGGGATGACAGTTTCGTGGGTGGCTAAAGGGATTGAGGATTGTTTATAACTCATCTGTCATGAAGGTTTCTTCAGAGAGTTAAGGATAGGTAATGGAGTTTTTATCATTCAACATCATGCTAACACAAGGGGCAGCTTTCTACAACTCTCAGAATTCTGGAATGGAAGGAGGAAATGATTGTTGGTGATTTCGGAGGGCGCTAATGGCATTGGATGGAAAGGCTTTTTGCAGTCCATTTGAAGTGTTACTGGGGAGTTTGGAAAAACAGTGGGAAGGCCGTCCTCAGTCAAAGCTGCTTTGTATGCTGCTGTGTTGAGGTCATTGACGAGTAGTCCGGTTGAGAACAACTTAGCGGCAAAAGAAAAGAGTAAGGCACTTGTAGGAGACAAATGTCATCAGGTGACATTAGGAGAGGTGGAGGGGGTCTTATGGGATGTCAAAGCTCAATTGAAGGGAGTTACGGAGTATGTGAGAGATCTGATGATTAAAGTGGATAAGGGGCTGGACTTAGTCGTGGGTTTTGGCGATGGGCCAAGCATGGATGAGGGAGGGCGGGGGGTAGATCCTTCGGGTTTGAAGGCCACAAGTGTGCCAGCAAAGGGTGTTTCAACACCGTCACAGATAGGGTCGTTGGATGCTGGCATCTTCACCATGCCAGTGTCACTATGCCTCTTGAGGGAGCTATAGGACCTCAATCACCATATGTAGATGGGGTTGGTACTTTTGTTCAGGGTTCATCCTTAGTTGAAGATGGGGGACCCTCTAGGGTCTCGAATATTTTGGAAGAAACAATCAAACATCTTTTGGAAGATGCAAACGAGGTTACAAAAGGTAGTGTTTCCCCTTCCTGTGCTATGGAGGGAACAGTAGGGCCAAACAAAGCGACATAAGGATCGTTGGGGGGTGGTGCAAAGTCAAGCAATATTGGCGGAGGGGAGGAACCTGTAATGGTGGCAGAAACAATGGACACTAGTAGTTTGTCGTTGGTGCCTCATGTGGGGGGAAGGTTTAGAATCGGGAGTGCAGTTGGGTACGGTGGCTGGAGCTAATGTCGTTCTCTTGGTTTCTATCCCTCCGTTAAACGATATAGCAAGTTCACCATTAGATTGGATTCTGATTAAAGTTAACGGACTTCAGCAAATCCTGGGGCTTTCATATGGAGAACAGGGAGAATATGAAGATCAATTTAAAGCTCTACTCACTGCGATTGAGGCAAGTCACCCGCTTGAAACCAAACCACATTTTAAGAAAAGCAGGGAATTAAAGCGTCTTCTATGTTCAATCAACTACGATGCTAAGGGAGATAGCTCAAGTCGAGGGAAGAATAAAGGGAGGGCATTATGAAGACGATCTCATTGTGGGATGTTCGGGTAGAGGATTAGTTTTATGGAATCAAGGGGTTGGGGTTGGGTAGGTGTGTCCAATTCGGGTTAGTGTATTTTGGGTAGGTTTTATGGGATTTTTAGGTCATTAGGGGCTCTCTTGTATGAGCTAGGCGTTTTCTTGTATACGTTCAGTGTACTTAGTTTCTCGTGTTGATTTATATATATATAATATTTTTACTAATAAAAAAAAAGATTTATGTCAGAAAAGACTTTCTCTGTTATGCTCTGATCACTTTCCCATAATGTTAGACTGTGGAGGAATTCCACGGGGTAGAAGGCCATTCAAATTTGAGAATATGTGGTTAAAAACGGAGGGGTTTGTAGAATTGGTTAGGCAATGGTGGAACTCATATCAATTATAGGGCACTCCGAGTAAGGTATTGGCTGGAAAATTGAAAGTTTTGAAGATGGATTTGAAGACATGGAATGAACAGGTATTTGGTAATGTAGCATTACAAAAAAAGAATCTCCTCCAAGAATTACAAAGTTTGGAGGGTGTAGAAGATGAGAACGAACACAAAGGTCAAGTAGTCTCAGAGTTAGAAATGTTGATTCTAATGGAAGAGATTTCGTGGAGGCAAAAGCAAAGGGCATTGTAGCTTAGGGAGGGGGACAAATGTACAAAGTTTTTTCATCGAGTTGCAAATTCACATAGGATGTTTAATACCATAGAGTCCATGACCATAGATGGAGGTTTATCTTCAGATCAAGCAGTAATAAAAGATCATGTTGATGGACATTTCGAACAATTGTTGTCGGAACCTTATGCATGGAGGCCTACAGTAGATGGTTTAGCTTTTGAGGTCATTGATCAAAATAGTATGGCTTGGTTGGAGAGATCATTTGAAGAGGAAGAGGTACGACTAGTAATTAGAAAAGTGAATAAAGATAAAGCTCTGGGTCCGGATGGTTTTACTATAGTATTTTTTCAAACTTGTTGGGAGGTGGTGAGAGAGGATGTTATGCAAATTTTTCAAGAATTTTTCTCTTTTGGAAAATTTTGAGAAAAATTTAAATGCTACTTTTATTGCACTTGTCCCTAACAAGGTTGGTGCAATAGAGGTGCAAGATTTCAAGCCTATTAATATTGTGGGCAGCGTGTACAAGATACTCTCCAAAGTACTTGCTTATAGGATGAGCACAATCATGGATAAGATTATTTATAAGTCTCAAAATGCCTTTGTGAGAGGTAGACAAATATTGGATTCAGTTCTTATAGCTAATGAGTGTTTAGACAGCAGGCTTAAGTCGGGAGTACCAAGTATTTTATGTAAACTGGACATGGAGAAGGCCTGATCACATCAACTGGAATTTTATGTTCTATTTGTTGCGTCAATGTGGATTTGGGAAAAGATGGAGGGGGTGGATGAGGCAATGTGTGTCAACGGCTCGCTTATTGGTTTTGGTAAATGGTGATCCTATTGGCTTCTTTAATAGTTCGCGGGGGCTAAGACAAGGCGATCCACTATCACCACTCTTATTTGTCCTTGTGATGGAGGCTCTAAGTAGAATGGTGTCGGCTACCGTAGAGGATGGTTTTTTTTTTTCAGGATTTTCAGCGGGAGCTATCCAACACCAACATGACTCTATCATTATTTCTCATCTCTTGTTTGTAGATGATACGTTATTGTTTTGTGAGGATAATGCAGGACACATTCAATCTTTGAAGGCTATCTTACTTTGTTTTGAAGCAGTATCCAGGCTAAAGATAAATCTTGCTAAAATGGAGATGGTTGCGGTGGGTGATGCAAGAAATATTAGGGGGTTGGCCAACATATTGGGATGTGTGGTCTCTTCGCTGCCGTTGAAGTACCTTGGTCTTTCGTTGGGAGCAACTTTTAAAGCTAAGACAATTTGGGATGAGGTGTTAGAGAAATTAAAGCGTAGGCTGGCCAGGGGGAAAAGGTTGTACTTATCGAAAGGGGGGCGGACCACACTTATTAAGAGCACTCTATCCAACCTTTCCACATATTTCTTGTCTTTATTTCCCCTCCTAGCGAGCATTGCATCTAGGATTGAGAAACTTCAACATGATTTCCTGTGGTGTGAACTAGGTGATGAGTTTAAATTTCATCTAGTTAGATGGGATAAAGGGTGTACTCCTATGAGAGATGGTGGTTTGTGGGTCCGTAATGTGAGGGCCTTTAATAAGGCTATATTAGATAAATGGTTATGGCATTATAATCACGAGAGGGAAGCCTTATGGAATGGGGTGATTGATGCGAAGCATGAGAGTGCAAGGGGGGCTGGTGTTCTAATGAAGGTAGGGGGGCATATGGTGTGGGGTTATGGAAGTATATACGTAAAGGGTGGGGGGCTTTTTCTAGTAATATTAGGCTATGTTTGGGGGATGGTAGTAGAATCAGCTTTTGGCATGATGTGTGGGTGGGAGATTCGGCTCTTAAGGTTGCTTATCCCAATATTTTTAGAATTGAACGAGAAAAAAAAGTTATGGTGGCTGAGGTGACTCAGGTGAGGGCAATTAGTCATGATTCACAGGAGTGGAACATCAACCTCACTAGGGGGACACATGATTGGGAAGTGAGTGGTCTGGTGGATTTTTTTAACTTGCTGTATAACACCACTTCTGTTGTTACAACTGAAGACAAGATGGAATGGAGACCTTCTAGGAAAAGGAAATTCTCGCTATGCTCTTTCTATGACACTCAACTTAGGCCCAATTTTCCTTGGAAGAACATATGGAGGAGTAAAGCAACTCCCTAGGCTGCGTTCTTTGTTTGGACAGCAGCTTTAGGGAAGATTCTAACCATTGATAATCTAAGAAGTCGTGGATTTATAATTACGGACTGGTGCTGTATGTGCAGAAATAGTGATGAAACGGTGGATCATTTACTCTTACATTGTGACTATGCATGGGACATGGAATTATTTCTTCAGCAGAATGAGATTAGCATGGGTACTGTCGAGAATGGTAGTTGAACTATTAGCTAGCTGGAGAGGGATCACAGGGACACCACAGATTGCAGTTGTTTGGAAGATGGCTCCTATTTGTATTCTTTGGTGTATTTGGAGCTAGAGAAATGATAGAAATTTTGAGGATCATGAACTTTCCTCGAAGGAGTTTAGGAGCTTTGGATTAAAGGGTCTCAGCTTCCATGATTTTCTTATAACAGTTTCTAGTTTTTAATTTGGTGTACTCACCTGTATACTTCCGGTGTACTTAGGCTATGCCTATCTTTATATCAATCAAATTTCTTCTTACTTATAAAAAAAAATATATATATATATATATTCTGAATTTGCTGAGAATTTGTAGTACTATAGTTTTATTTTCATTTTTTATGAAGATGAAAATATGTTATGCACTATCAACTTTGAAGTTTACCTACTTCTAAGGCCATTACATGTTAAAATCTATTGGTACATTCCGAGAGGAATTATTTTCCATAAGCTTCCCTTTTGTCATTATTGTTAACAGCATATTGACTTAAAATTTTCTGACTCTTCTTGTCACTTTTTTATTCTTCATGTCACATTGTGAAGAGAAATATGAGAATGTCAAATAATGCAAGAATCATGCACAGTACTAGTTCCATTCTTCCTCACAATGGCAAAGTTTTTGAATCTTGTTTACCTTTTTATTTGTCTATCTTGTTCAGGTGTGAAGGCTTTTCTACTTACCCAAGGACATACGATCTTATTCATGCTAGTGGTGTATTCAGCTTGTATCAGAACACGTAAGACACGTCCTCCTTTCATTGTGTATACCGGAACTATATCTGGCTTGGGCATCTTTAAATCATTTACATGGAAGCATTCCAATCATTTATATTTTCAAAAGATCCTCAATTTCCAGCATGAAATTTCTACCGTTTGTAAAACCCACTATTTTCCATAAGAGGTTTTGAATTAATGATAACATAATTTAAATGGCTTGAATTTTTCTGTGGGCTGAAGTGGAAATAGAACCATAACTTTAATGACAACAAAGTTCATTTGTTGTCTGATCACCCAGTCATTATTCCTTTATTCCCTCAGAAAATAGGTTGCTGCAACTAATATTAGCTTTAACTAACTCTCTACTCACCTTGATTCTTCTGATAGGCAACATCATTTATTATAAGGTTTTACTGCCTTTAAATTCTAATGGAAATGTATAAAATAAATAGGTGCCAACTAGAAGACATCCTTCTGGAGATGGATCGCATCTTGCGGCCTGAAGGGTCTGTCATCTTGAGGGATGAAGTTGATGTCCTGAACAAGGTTAAGAAAATTGCTGGAGGCATGAGATGGAATACCAAGTTGATAGATCATGAGGACGGACCCCTTGTGCCGGAGAAGATATTGGTTGCATTCAAACAGTATTGGGTCGGCGGTAGCGGAAACAGCACATCCAATGACAAATAAACCAGGAGATTGTTTGGTGGTGATTGGAAGCAAGAGTCTAGCACCAAAATTACCAACTTGCTCTGATGTGTAGGTACTCAAAAGAGTTCTGATCCTCAGATATGGCATGCATCCTTGTATTCATTTTGGAGTAGGGCTTTAAAAAAAAGGACATCCAAATAATTATTTCCACTATACCAGAGAGATAATTCTTAAGCATGACATTGATAATTATCATAATCAATTATTACTGCTTTATTGACTTTATAATAATGAGTGCTCTGCTCTGCTCTATATTGCTCGACTCTAGTTGCATTGGAAGTCATACATCTATAAAAATCTAAATTTTCTAGGATACTTGCTCTGGTTGAGACTGAATCCATTTCCCTGTCTCATCATAAATTTTAGAAGGTTAGAGGCAATTACTTAAAGATCATTTGCTTCTAATACTTTGGTTCTCATGACTCTAATACATTGGGGATCTAATTGAAATCATTTGGTATTTAGTGGGCCACTTGACTAATTCTCCATTTATCTTAATCTTCAGATTATAATTGAAGGTGTAAAGTGAAACCTATTGACAGTGGTGCAAATTAAATAAATGATAGTTTGTGGATGTAAAGTTTAATTTTACCATAGTTCGCAATATTAAAGCTTCTAAACCCAAAATGAGCTTATTAATGTATACATACATTTTCAAAAGGTTTAATTACAAAACTAGTTTATATAGTTTTGCTTAATGACTATATTGATCCCTAAGTTTTAAAATTGAACTTTTACGCCATAGATTTTTATGATTGATTAATTAACTCTTTCAATCTCTCTTCTGAAGAAACATCACGTCACTCGAAAAAATTGTTCAACGTATGTCATTTCTCAAACCACGTGCATCACACATAAAAAAATAGAAATGAAAATACTGTTAAAATAAAACTAATCGAAATTAAAAACAACAATTTTTTTTCTAATTTAGAAACTTATTGAAAACTATTTCTTGAATTTTAAATATTTTAAGAAAATGGATTACAACAATCTTTGAACAGAATACTTTGGCAACATCCCATAATGAGGTGTTAGACGCTCCTTTTAGAGACAGTTGTGAAAAAGGGAGAGGGGGATAATATTTTAAAATATGCTTCCCATTAATTAATCAAGGGAGCATGGTATATTATTTATAGAGATCAAATTACAATAGTTACAACAAATGTCATTTGAATTACGTAAAACTCTTATCTCTTCTTATGATAATCTATAGCATTTGAATTGCATGAAACTCTATCTCTTCTTATCCTTATCTATGGCATTTGAAACATCTACATGATCATCGTGAGTTTGAGTTGAAGAGGCTTTATCTTCAGAGATGTTGTCATTTGGTTTGACTTTGTCTCAATATGCCCTCGCAAACTGAATGGTAGTTCACGGATGTTGAGGTTGTTCATGAGGAAAGAGAATCATGATGTCGACAGTGGTTTCGTAAGTGTATCTGATAGTTATTAGCTTTTTGATGAGAGAAATCAAACATTGAGCGAACGAGCAGAGACCAAGTCACGGATGAAATGATAATCTATAGAGATATGTTTAGTCCATGAGTAAAAATAAGGGGTCGGAAACTTGGAAGTGAGGTAAGTGGCATCGATATCATCACACCATAGTGTTGAAGTCTAAGAAAGAGTGATATCGAGTTCCTGGAATAGAGAAAGAACTCAGATTAATTCAGTTGTAGTGTTTGCAATTGCACAATACTCTGCTTCTGCACTAGATTGAGAAACTATTTTCTACTTACATGAGCTCCAAGAGATAATGTTGGGTATAAGAAAAAGACAATACCTAATGGTAGATCTGCGATCATCTAGACAACCTGCCTAGTCCGAGTCAGAAAAGACTTGAAAGTATGAGATTTAGATTGTTGCAATAATAAATCATGATATATTGTTAATTTGAGATAGCGTAAAATCTATTCGAAAGAACTCCAATGGTTAGTGGTCAGCCGATGCATGAACTAGCAAACTTTGCTAACAAAAAAGGTGATATCTGGTTGAGTGAAGTTTTGACTATTGTAAAGAGCTCACAACACTACAGTAGAGTGTAGGATGATAGAATGGAGCACCATTGTATTGAGAGAGAGCAGTAGTTGATGACAGTGAAGAAGAGACACTCTTAGCGTGTAGCATGTTGGACTTACAGAGGAGCTTGGTCATATACTATTGTTGGGTCAAGAATAAACCAACATTAGTAAAATGGGCTTCAACACCAAGAAAGTAATGAAGATGCCCAAGATCCTTAAGGGTGAAGGTGTCTTGAAGTGTACGAATGGGTTGGAGAATAAGATCGAGTCCAGACCAATAACTAATATGTTGTCTACATAAATAAGGATGTAGACTGGGTTGGAGTCACGCTTGTAAATGAAAAGTCAAGCGTATGATTTTGAGCCCAAGAATCTCAATTTAATAAGTTTGGAGCTAAGTTGAGAAAACCAAGCCCATGGAGCTTGTTTGAACCCATAAAAAGCCTTTTTTAAGAGGCACACATGATTAGGGAATGGTGGATGTGTGAAGCCTAGTTGTTGAGTCATGAATACATCATTTTCAATAACACCAAAACACGTTTACCACATAAAGTTGATGAATAGGTCAATTTGATGAGACGATCAGTGAAAAAATGAGACGAATAGTGATAGGTTTAACCACAGAATTATATGTTTCACCATAGTCCATGCCTTCTTATTGATGATAACCTTTGGCCACAAGATGGGTTTTGCACTACTCAAGAGAACTATCATCCTGATGCTTTATTTTCTATAGCCATTTACAGCGCACAAGGTTGAATTTGGACCGAGGAAGGATTATAGCCCATGTACCATTTTGCATGGGAGTTGTAAGTTCTTCATTTATTGTCTTACGTCATTTAAGATATTTGCAAGCTACAGTGTATGATGTAGGCTCAGTTGGGTCTGGGCTAGACTTGAGAGTAGATTCAGTTGCACAAGATTTTGGTTGATAGGCCACAAATCCATCAAATAAATGTTTGGGTTTGAAAATATTATTGCGAGACCGAGTATGCATTTGACATTGCTGCACATCAGACAACACTGGTAGTTCTAAAGATGATGATTGATCAATGTTGGGTTGTGTTGTAGATGCAGCTAAATGAGTGTTTGATTGTGAGCGACGAGTGGATGGAGGTAAATAGGTACATGCAGGAGATGAGGATTGAGGAGAGACCAAGCTGGAATTAGCAAATGAAAATACAATCTCATCAAAAAATACATTTCGTGAAACATATATATGGCCATTATTGGGATCAAGGCACTTATAACCCCTATGGTGACCATTATAACAAGAAACGCAAAAAAAAATTGAACGATAATCTAATTTTTGACAGTTTTAAGGTCGAAGGTGAGGGCTACATGCACAACCAAAAGTCATTAAGAAGAATAGTTAGGATTTGTGTTATAGAAAAGTTCTAAATGTGTTTTATGATTAGTGATAAGAAAGGATAACTGATTTATTAAAGTAAGCAACTGTGATGAAGATTCATCCCAATAGGTTTTAGGAACACATTCATTAGCTAAGAGAGTGAGACTAGTTCCTACTAAGTATCTGTATTTACGCTCAACAGACTCGTTTTATTGGTGGATATGTGGACCGGTAAGTCTATGGGAGATACCAAATGAAGCAATGATAGGATGAAGTTTCTAGAATTCCTTGCCCTAGTTAGCTTGTATACTTTAATGGGATGACCAAATAAGTTTTCTACATTAGTTACAAAGTTTAAAAAGAAATTAGAGACATCAGATTTTGAAGATAATAGAAATAACAAAATATATTTAAAATAATCATCCACAAAGCAAAGATAATAAAGATTGTCATTAATAGAAATTTGGAGGGATGGACCCCATACATTTGAAAATAATAAAATCTAATAGACCCTACGAAATGGGTTTAGACAAAAGAAAATAAAGTCTACGGCTCTTGCCAAGTTGACAAAAGAAACATACTTTGTTTGATAAATTATTTGTACTAGCTAAATGATGCTTGGATACAACTTGATGAACAATTCAAAGGGAGGGAGGGATGACCTAAATGTTTATACCATTGATCAAAGGAAGCACGAGTAGAAATGGGATAGAAACCATTGTTACTCTTGCCTTGGAGTAGGACAGCTCCCGATGATTGATCCATGACATAGAAAAATAAAGAGTGAAACTAAAAATATAAGCAATTGTCTCTAGCAAACTGATATACATAAAGTAAATTCTTTTCAATATGTGGAACATGAAGTATATTATTTAGAAAGAAGGATTTTGTGGCAAAATAGTGAATTAAGGAACCAAAATGATGTATTTGCAAACCTTTCCCATTACCAACCATAACTTGGTCATGTCCAGTGTAATCTTCTATATGCAAATTTAGATAATTGAGATTTGAGGTGATATAATGGATAGCACCAACATCTAGATATCAAGCTTGATCAAATGAAGATTGTGTAGTAGTAACCCTGAGGAGTTTATGGAGTTTGGATTCTTGGAAGTCCTGATCAAACATGTATCAACATTTTGGAGCAGTATGATCAACTTTGAGACAGATTTGACATTAGGTTTTTGGAGAACTTGTGGATCTAGCATTTGAGGCAAATGAGATACTTCGAACACAGCCCCTACCACAACCACAAGATGAACCTCCACATGGAGGACCACGACCTTGTTCACCAGATCAAGAGGTACGACTTGCTAAGTTTGCTGTAGTAATATTTGATTTCAGTAGTAGCAACTAGTTGCTCAAGTCGCATCTCAAGAGTGATCAAATGACCATACAATTCATCAAGAGGCATAGGCTCCAAGCGAGTATTAACAAAAGTAATGACAGAGTCGTAATCTTTATGTAATCCACCAAGAATGTAGGAGATGATTTTAGATTCTCCAAGAGGTTGGCCATTGGCTGAAAGGATGTCAGAGAGAGTTTTTGCCTTCTGGAAGTAATCTTGAATTGAAAGACTGCTTTTCTTCAATGTGTTGAGTTGATATAGTGTGTTTATCATGCGAGCATGAGAGATGGTAGAGAACATTTTCTCCAATGTGATCTAGACAACATGAGATGTTTCTAGTTCAACAACTTGAGTGGACTAACTCAGAAAGAAAAGAAATGAGGGTACTAAGAATAAGCTGGTCTCTTTCATACCAAAAATCAAAAACAGGATTTGGTAAAGGACCAATAGAGGAAGAGGTTGGGATAAGAAATTTAGGAGTTGTAATGGTGCCGTCAACATAGCCAACTAGTTTCTAACCATGTAGTTTAAGGAAGTAGTTGAACTTTCTATGACAAATAGTTGTCATGTTTAAGTTTAAGGGTAATATGATGGGCGGGAGTAATGGTTTAGGAAGAAGAGTGTGACATGGATGAAGCTCAAGGATCGGAACTCGTAGTTGACATATTTAGGCAACTTTGGTCATATTAGGCTCTTGATACCATAAATAATTTTAAAATATGCTTCCCATTAATTAATCGTGGGAGTAGAGTATATTATTTATAGAGATCCATTTACAATAGTTACAACAAATGACATTTTAATTACATAAAACTCTATCTCTTCTTATCCTTATTTGTTTAGCATTTGAAACATATACATGATCATCTTGAGTATGATAAACAGGAGTTATCTTCGAAGATGATGTTATTTGGTTTGGCTATGTGTTGGTTTGACTCTGTCTCAATACTCAAGTTCGTTATAGTTATCATTAAAGTCTTCGATCCAATACAAATGATTCTTGTACTAACGAGAGTGATAAGAATATGAGGCACTGAGGTGATAAGTAGGAACTATAGTGTTGAAGTCGGAGTTAATGTCAAATCTATGTATATAATGACAATTGATTAGCACTAGGATACAATTAAGTAAAGAGAAGATGGCAAGGTAGCATATATTTGCAAGAAGTGAGCCATTATGTGGGGTTGTGCATAATGTTATTGTAGCAAAAATCACGTATGTTGTGTAGCCAATGTTGTTGACATCGCCCGATCTGCAAAATAAACGAGAAAACTCAGAGAAAATGAGAGAAAAAATGTAGGAGAAAGGAGAAATGGAGTAGGGTAGTGAGGGACGGAGGGGATTGGGAAAGAGAAAGGAAGTTAGAAAAACTTGAGAGGACACTATGAGAGAAAAAAAAGTTAGTAAATTAAATGAAATTCGAGAAGGAAAGTGAGCAACAAATGGCTAAAGAAAGCCATTTCAAAATTTTTGCAGAAAATGTGTTTTACGTGCAAGATTTGTGTTCAACCTGCAAACAACATCACATGCTTAGATACAATCCCAATTCCCTCTATCATTAACCCAATTACTCAAATTCTAAAGAAAATATGCTTTCATCTATCTATCTAACTTATTTTAGGGGTAAGATTTTATAAAACTACAATGAAGGATACAAAATGAGGGGATGGGGAGCTCATCAAAACAACCCACTCTATTCAATATAATGCACATTATCAAAAGCTTAAAATAATAAATAAAAATAATGGAGCCAAAACATTGGACCAAGTGCTTGTTGCTTTCCCTAAACGAAGATCTTGAGGCAGGAAATGCCAATCTCTTCAACGAAGATCTTAGGACAACAAATTGCAATGCAACCAAATTGGCAACATAGTTTGCATAGCTATGCCAATTGTAAGAAACTGTCATTTAAGATGGTGCCCTCTTTATAGGGAATGGGTGGGGATCAAATCTTTGGTCCCTAAACCTGATCTATTTTAATTTCTACATTGTGTTTATTATAAAGGGATATTTGTTGAGGAAAACCTATTCCTCCTCATGCATCTTGATTTCCTCATATTAATGAAATGTTTGCTTGAATAGAAAAAAAAAAAAAAAAAAAAAAAAAAAAAAAAAAAAAAAAAAAAAAAAAAAAAAAAAACACTTGTTGCTATATTAAATTGAGGAAATGACCACCAAAAGACAAATTTTTTATGCAAGCCCACAAAGGGTTTTTAGTACTGCAACTAAGAGTCATAACAGATAATGATGCATTGTGATTGAATGTTTCAAGCCATCTAATAGAACTTTCCAAGCCCTTATGCTCTATATCTTCTAAATGTTATGAAAGTGAGCCACCCAAATTCACCCATTAGGATCCACCCTTTGGAGGAATATCAAGAAAAATATAAAAATAATAACAACATAAGAATTTATGTAGAAAACTCCCAAAACCAAGAGAAAATCCACCAAACCTAGAGAAGAAAATTCACTATGTGAAAAATTGTTACAATCACACAAATTTTTTCTCACCCCAAGGATACCCACAAAACTTCTTCACTAGCAAAACTTTAACTCTCGCCTATTCCATTCTTTACAGAAAAAGGACAATAGAAAATTTTTACTAGAGTCACAAGTTACTACCTAAACTTATGACTGGTGTACTTAATCAATGAGGTTAACCCTCTTTTTATAGAGGATAGCCTTGGCTCTCTTTTCAAATCCCACCAAAGTGGAACTCTAAAAGGAGCAAATCCAATAATCTCCACCTTACAACTTTGGCTGGTCCCACAGCCACGCTCCACCTCGATGAAGATCTTCATAGCTTCCGTTATCATGCTCCACCATAAAAGCATACCCACTCAGAATAAACCAAATCTAAGCATTTTACTTCAACTCATGTAAAAAATAACCTTGCTGAAAATTATGGTATAACTTCGAAGTTTGACTTTTTTGGAAATTCATTAGCCACCAATATGAATTTCCACCACACACCCTACATCAATGTCAAACCAATGCCTATGTGTAAGTTTGTGGACCGATTAACATTAACACATCCTTTATCATGACAACTTTGAGATTTAGCAGCATGCCTTGAGGATGTACATGTCCCTTTTCAAGAGACATTGTCTTTCATGGAGAGAGACACAACGTTAACTTCATTTTCAGTATTTCCATTTACTGACTTGGAGCCACTTGCCAAACCTGCTCTAGCTCTTGGACAATTTTTCTTAACGTGCCCAAATTATCCACACTTCGAGCAGACTGCTTTCATTTTCATGAAGTTCTTCTTCTTCCCATTACCAACTACTTCCAATGCTAAATTTCCAAGTGAACCATTAATTCTACCACCTAGTCTTCTTACTTCAAAAAAGAGTTTACTAGTAACCTCTAAAAAAATTATTTTCTCATTCCTATATATCAAAATAGGTTTCATATGCTCATAGGAAGGTGGAAGAGACCATATGAGCCTCAAGGCTTGATCCTCATCATCAATTTTAACTCTAATAGATTCTAGCTCAGAGACAATGCCATTGAAAACACTTAAATAATTTGAAATATCATACATTCACTCATTCTCAGTGTATGAAACTGCTTCTTTAGGTACACCCGATTCAAGACGCCCTTCGTCTGATACAAATTTTTGAGTTTTTCCCAAAATCCCTTTGCCATAGATATTTCATGTACATTTGCAAGAACATTCTTGACCAAGCAAAGATATATCACACTTGTTGCTCTCAAATCCAAATCCTCTCAATTTTCATCGCTCATTACAAATCTATTCTTTGTTTCATCAACCACGCTAGTAACACTACTGACTACAGGGGTTGGTCTGTCTTTCAATGTTTTGTGTAATCTTGATTGAATCAAAACATCATTGACTTGTACTTGCCACAAGCCAAAATTAATTTTCCCATCAAATTTCACCACCTCAAATCTGATAGGATTTGAAACCCTACTTCCTAGGAGTTGGTAATGCCCCCATCCGTCTACCCCACCCCTCACCCCCTGGCCTCGCCTGGATAAGGCCTAGTGAGGGTGGGGGGCGACATGACCCCAGTAGGCCCCCTACTCAGCTCTACATATATAAAAACATATTTTTTTATATTTATATATAAATAAATATATTGTATATAGATATATACAATTTATTAAAGATTTGAAATTGTATTTAAGTTATTGGATTGCCTTGGCTTGCTATATAAATGTTGGTCTAGGAGGCGAAAACAATCCAAAATCTAACTCTAATGACTTTAAGCTCTTTTTGTATTTATAAATTTTAATTTATAATTTTAATTATATTATAATTTGGGTTAAAAAAAAAATTGGACCAAAAAATATTTTTTTAGACCCAATGTGTTAGTTTAGGCAGGTGGTGGGGCAGATGGGGTTTTTTCCCCCACTCCCCGCACCATGCGGGTAGTAGCCATACTACTTCCTGACATTGCCTTGATGAATTTTTACCGTAAAAATGAATAGTACTTACTAAGTAAGTTTTCAGGAAAGATCTTCTTTCCTAAACAGAACTTCAAGGTTCCTAAGAAAGATTGGAAGGGTCACAATGGTTCTGCTTAAATTTCAATATCCAAGACAGAACCTCCTTAGACTGTACGTATCCACACTATCACACCAAAGCTTTACCTTACCAAAAAGGACCCCAACTTTGATACCACTGTTGGGAATTTGAGCCACCCAAATTCACCCCCTAGGACTTTGGATGAATATCAAGAAAAATAGAGAAATAAAAACAACACAAGAGTTTATGTGGAAAAACCACCAGACCAAGATAAGAAAATCCACTACGTGAAAAATTATTACAATCACACAATTTTTCTCATCACCCCAATGACACCCACAAAGCTTTTCCTCTAGCAAAATTTTAACTCTCACATCTTCCATTCTTTACAAAAGAGAAATTTTACTAAAGTCACAAGTTACTAGCTAAGCTTATGACTGTTGCACTTAAGCAAAGAGGTTAACCCTCTTTTTATAGAGGATGGCCTTGGCTCTCTTCTCAAATCCCTCCGATGTGGGACTCTAGAAGGAGCAAATCCAACACTAAATGGGAGTTAAGAACCAATATCTATATTCTACAAAGAGAGAACAAATGACTATCCCTCGAATGAGGATAAAACCAAAAAATGCCACTAGATCGGATGGTGTGGGGGATACATGCACTACCACATAAGTGGTGCATGAGCCTTATAGTCTGACTATGGTGTTGATATGATGGTAGAGGCTAGTGGATTGGAAGGTTTCCAGCACAATGAAGGGGTGAGTGGCGGCAGGGATGCATCTTCCTTCAAAACAAAAGTGAGGGAAATAAAGAAAAAAAATGAGTCGAAAAACAACTAAAACAGTTGCAAAACACAACAAGGGTTGGTATAAAATCAGAAAAAAAAAATACTAAATACATTGGATGCATCATGAGTGGGTGGCGTGTGGCCTTCACGCACATTGTGGTGGCCAAAACCCAGCCCTGATCAACTACGATGAGTGGCTATTATTTTTTTTAATGTAAAAATAGTTTTTATTATTAAAATATATTTATTATTTTCT
The DNA here is from genome assembly GCF_004785595.1 of Juglans microcarpa x Juglans regia. Lineage (NCBI taxonomy): Eukaryota > Viridiplantae > Streptophyta > Magnoliopsida > Fagales > Juglandaceae > Juglans > Juglans microcarpa x Juglans regia. The sequence continues at coordinate 23,730,009 of NC_054604.1, forward strand.
AGAAAACATTATAATTTAAAAAAATTAACTTGCCACATAGCACAATATATATAAATGTTCCACGTGGTTTTTTAAGTAATAATGGATGAAAAATAGATGGAGGGTCCTATTTCAGCATGGCACATGAGTTAGTGAAAAAAAAAAAGGCACAGGGTGCATATCAAAACAGGCCAAAGCACAAGGGTTATCAGCTCATCAAAATTTCCTTAAATTTGTTTAATATGAAAATTGAATTAAGCAAGCTGTAATTAAACTTGCTTCCCTAGCTAATTGGTTCAACTTTTGGTCGATCTATTAATGAGTACTATCAATCATACTGATCAGTACGTACTTTTCATCCTTCCTTTTAGCAACGCTAGCTTAATTATAAGTTCTGACGTTTGAAGTAGTGAAAATTAATATATGAACTTAATTTGGGTTTTAAACGTTCGCCTACTAATGATTTTTAAAGTCATATATGCAACCTGCATGCATATATATATATATATATATATATGTATATATATATATTATATACTCCAAAAGTTTTGATGGATCATGAGTTCCCTGAAGGGCATTCATTAATTGTTGATCAGCTACCATTCTGCCATCGATACCCATCATGCATGTAATCCATGCATAGTAGTTGACTACTCACCTGCATACGTACGTAACATCCTAAATGCTATGTTTTTTCCACTACCACCCACAAAGGTATATACGTTGATGCATGCATGATCAGGAAATACTATAGATCGAGGCCGCATGCCTTCAATAGCTTTTAGCAGCCATGCCTAACAAAGTTAAAACAATTATTTGTTTCGACTAATTCTAAGATCATAAAGAAATGACGATATTATTTGAAATTTATGTTGGACCAAAAGATCTATATATATAGCTAAGGAAATGAAAGCCTATTCTCAACAGAGAATTATCATCTGTAGCTAGCCATGTTTTTGTTCAACCTATGCAAAGAGTCACGTTTGCCATTCATGGGTTATTGACTGTTAGTTGCAACAGTGGACCAGGGAGCAACTTCCACGAGCAGAGTCTGCAGCATGAACATGGATGGGCCATACAGCAGATCATTAACAAGATTCACAGTGCAAATCTCGTTTGATACCCTTTTTTCCTTTTTGACGTGTAGATGCAGATGGCTTTTTGATGAGCAGATCATCATAAAGAATGAAATTACCAGCTCCAGTACTACTCATCATGTATTGAGTTAACATCTCAGTTTTCTCAAATCAATATCTATACATGGTCTGATCTCGAACTTCACACATGATAACAACGTCAGAGAAAGCACACAAAAAAAAAACCACTTGATTTTTGTTGTCGGCTAAGTTGTTTAAGCTGAGACGTAAATTAAGGGACTGATGTTTGATGTTTTCTTATCTTTTAATAGTATGTTTTTGCATGGATGCTGTCATCTATCAAATCACTACAAAAAAAAAATATTTATTTACGACCAATTAGTTATCTTTAGCAGAATGATTATTTTAATTAAAATGAATTGATTTTATCATAAATAATTATTTTCATCCTAAAAAAATATTACAAATAATTATTTTTTTTATAATAAAATAACGTACAGAATTGCGCCATCTAAATATTGCAAAGGATCATCCTTACATATATGTAATATTTTTCTCTTTAATCTTTTTCCATCTCACATTAAACTAAATACCGATCTAACGGATCCAACAACATGAGAATTAAACATGACTTCCACTGCCCAATCAAGAAAGCAGTAAAAAAAATAAAAAGAAAGAAAAGCAAACTGCAAGGATTTTTGGTGCTGCAATGAGATTTTGTGAAGCCGTTTCAATAGACAGTCTTGCAGAGAATCATGCATTCTGGGTGAAAACACAGCTAGCTATGGCGTCGTGTATAGCTAGAAAGGAATCCAAATCTGTGGGCTCTAAAAAGGATTCAGCATTATTGAGAACTACTTTCGATCCTTGTACTATGGCATGTTGGTTGAACAGTAAATATTATGTACCTATCTGGCTAGGCTAGCTGCCACGTACTTAGTTTCTGTGGGTCCACGTCGATCGACCATCTATGGTCGACATCTGGCGGAACCCACCTAAATGAATGAGACACCACATCCTAATACGTCCAACAAATTAATTGGCCATATATATAGATACATCAAAAGGGTTCCAAACCCTAATTATATATCCATATCCTGTTGGCCGGGTGACATGTCCTGTTAAGCTTTGGCCGACATGAAGGGCACGCATGCGGTCGAAATTGCATACAGTCTAATCACGTTTTTATTAGTTCTATCACATTTGAAAATTTACCTCGCCGATGTGGAGAATATTATATGCACGTACAGTACTTTTTGTTGCCAAGAGAAAAGAACACAAAGTCAATTAAAAATAAATTTATAAATCGATATGATTCATATGATACATTAAATATATATTATAATAAAATTAATTTTATAATTTAACAAGTTACTTCAATTTATAAATATATTTTTATATAACTCTTTTGTAATTAAAACATTTCGCATATTATATGTAGACCCATAAGCATGTGCGCGCGCGAGATATATATCTTGGAAGAGAAAAGCTTCTATGTCCTCTATAATTGACCGCCCTAATTGACCGTTATTCAATTTTTTTTTTTTTTAACTTAGTGATATTAAGTATATTGATATATTTTTTTAATTTTTAAAAATATTAAAAAAAAACACTTGGCCGGCATAGTAACTTTACCCATCTTGGAACGACTCCCATGATCTTTTTGCCCCTCTCCTTTTCTCCAAAATTTCAATTGTAGTCAATTTTCCTAGTTTCCATGGAGAAAACTGAAAAGGGTGATCCGATCTACCCATATTAGTAATAAGGGTGGGTTAGCTAGGGAAGTTCAAGAAACCGGTCGGCTGGCAGTCTGAGGCCGGTTCGAGTGATTTCCAATGTACATGGCTGGCCCTGTATATGCATGGTTAGTAGAAAGTCATGCTGCCACTCAATGTACTCGTTACGGTACTAACCAAACATCAATCAATTAATGGGGTTTACTTACCAGCCAGTACTACTTATTAAGATTAGTGATGTTAGATATAAATTTTAAATAGATAAATTTTATGTAAGATTTTTATAAAAAAGTAAATTTTATTAAAAAAAATTAATTTTTTTTTACACTTTCAATATCGTGTTTTTTTAATGTGGTGTTTATCTTTTTATAAAGACTTACGTAAAATTTATCTATTTGAGATTTATATAAATAATTTTTTTTAAGATTACTATCTTAATTAATTAGTAACACTAATTATATAATCACCAATTGTTTCAAGCGTTTAAGCCAATAGAGAGAGGTAAATTTAATTATTTGAATAATATTCTAACACTCACTCTCACCTATAGGCCAAACTCATTTTTAAATGAATCAAATATATGGAATATTTGATTAAATGAAGGTAAAATATAAATTGAGAGCTCGAATTCGTGATCAAGCTAAATCATGCAGGCTTCTTTCAAAATCTTAAGTTAAATATAAGATCATGAGGAAATGACAAATTTAATTATTTAAATTATATTCTTAGAATATTTCATTTTCCCTACTTTTATCTATGGAAGAAAAAAGCAAGCTCATGCTACTCATCACCATTGCCAACTCTATTTTGAATCCACTCGATCTCCCCAAAAATATACATGAAAAAAGTTAGGGGGAAAACACCTAAACCTTGTGTCTTCTAATTCCTTTTTGGCTAGTCATAAAGTGTCATATTCTTATGATAGATCAACACATCTTGTACTAAGACTTTTTGTACAGATAAAGATAAGAAAAGTAAGAGTACTTCATGTAACCTGTGATTATGATAACCATGTTATAGCCTGACCCATAATCCCACATTAATGCTCCAATCAGATGAAATAGAATGGCATTAATGTAACCTGTGATTATGACAACTAATTAACAATTAATGAGTAAGATGTGGCTCTTAAATAAAGATGAAAGAAGGTTGGAAAAGACTCTAAAATGGGCAACGATTAATTGAGTGTGTGCCCCATCAAATCAGCATGGTAGGTGTGAATATCTATCTAGCTAATATTATTATTAATCGATATTATTATGAATATTAATTCTATCTAATGGGTTCATAATAAATAATATCAAAGTCACTCTATATATACAGTCTATGTTAGCACGGTTGCAATCGTGTGACACGGGAGGTGATGTCGGCATGATAGTGTTCATCCGAGGTTAGGAAAGATCTAATGCACAGCCAACTCGTGTGAGTGTCAAGACTGCTGTGGACGTCGGTTGTGGAGCGTGGTGGTTGTTACAATCTCATATCGACTAAGTATGAGATTGATTGGTGATTTATAAGTTTTTTGATATCATTTCTTTATAAGTCAATTTTTAAAGGTAAGTTATACTTAACGGATTTATAATAATATTGTTGTAAAATTAAGGATATATATATATATATATATATGTTATATATGGAATGGAGTGGTATTTTGAATTCTGGGTGCTGGGCTGTAGAGTCCTGATCGATCATCTCGATTACAAGTGAAAATGATTGAGTCCTTTGAAATTTCCAACAATTTGAGAAGCGATATTAGATTGGAGGAGACAAAGATCTATAATGGTGATCATGGTGGGGCTTCCACTACCTCTTGTAAAGGAAGAAAAAGATCAAAGATAAGGGTTGGCAGCTCATGAACAGTACTTTTATATCATCAATCCATGACCGTTTTGGCTATCTTGAGGGGACCGCTACTGACAACATTAGGTGAGATTTGAATAGTAAAAGAAAATGTGATTATTTTAAATAAAAATTAAAAGTTAAATAAAATATTATTAAAATATTATTTTTTAATATTAATATTATTTAAAAAATTAAAAAAATTAAACTATTTATTATATTTTATGTAAAAATTTAAAAAAATATATAATAATGAATTAAAATGATTTTTGAATACAAATGGAGATATCTGTTGGCTCAATTTTTCCACAGCAGAATATATATATTTGACTAGTTCATTGTCACATATAATTTTTAGCTTCAGAGATTATTAATATATATATATATATATATATATATATTTGAGCTCCCATTTGTCCTATCAAACTCACAATAAAATAGTTATTTTATTCTCAAGTCAGTTATATGAAGTACATCGTCTATATATAATATTTAAATGATAGATTAATTATTTTGTATGATTCAAATTTTAAAATTTTTCTCTAAATCAAATTAAACCTTGTAAACACTTATAACTATGTGTTATCTACGTCGGTTTATAAATAAAATTTAAAAAAAATCTAAAAAATTTAAAGAATTATATATATATATATATTATGTAAACATTTATCAATTGCGAAGTGGCCATTTCATAAATGTTTCATTGCAGATAATCATTAAAAGAAAATAACTTCCCTAACTTATATATTAAACTCTAAAAAAGTTTCAATAATAATATTAAATTTTTTTTTTACATATGCTGGCTTATTATATAGTATTTCCAATTAATTTAAAAATATAAAATCCAACCCAATTGCCATCCTGATCCACCATGTATACGCTGATTGGAAATCCCCCTAGCTAGCTAGAAACTGTACCAAGAGAATATTGAAGCCCGTTAGATTAACGTGCGTTTGTAACTTAAAATCATTTCAATTTATTATTATAATTTTTTTAAATTTTAATATAAAATATAATAAATAATTCAATTTTTTTAAATTTTAAAATAATAATAATAATATTAAAAAATAATATTTTATCATCTCAACTTAACTCAATTTAACATCCAAACGCAACCTAATATTACAGTACTTCTTGTAGATTCAAATTGGGATGTTTACGCATCTTCCTTGAAGAGGAAAAAGAGCTAACATCGTCAATTTAATGAAGCTTTAGAACCTATAAATGGGAAGATATTGCGAATGCATCGAAAGGGGATATTGTACGATCGGGATGTTTTACAATTTTAATGTGACTCAAATACTCTCTATAATTTAGAAAAAGATAAACAGCATACAAACCCCATTACATTAAATGATGGGGTCTACATATATTGAGGTTCACATATGTATCCATTTTTTAAGAATTATAAAGTATTTGATAAAAAAAAATTATAGAAAATCTCAATCAACTAAATGCATGAAAGCTAGTCAAATTACTTACTTTTATAAAAAAAAATATTTTAATTAATCATATATAAATTAATAAAAAAATTATTTAATGATTTATAATTTAATATTAATTGATAGCATATATTATTTTATATTTTATATGGTTAATGATAATAAATTAGATAAAAGTTATATATTTGCAATAAATATTATGCATATGAGCAGTACGTGCAGTAAATTTTTATTAGATTTAACGCTGCTGGTAGACGGAATGGAGGGATTTAAAAGTTTTAAAAATTCGAGAGTCTATTTTAATATAATTATTAATTTCGAAAGATGCATTATAAATTAAGTGAAAGTTTAAGATGATAATTAACCCCCGAAAGTTTCTTTCCCCTTTCACCGCGAAGGGCGCAGTACCATGTGATCGATATAATTTTCAAATCTGTAAAGGTTTATATTTTGTGCATTTAGATAAAGTTTGGGGAATTTATATAAATTTAAAAGGCAGACGTACATATTATTTGTGGCCCTTCAAATCTTCCCCAGGCCAGTTAGGCCCAACAGTAGTACTACCAGTGTACCACCACCAAATTTTCATAATTAGGTTGGTTTTCGACATGAAAAATGATTTATATATAATATTTTGTATAATATATTGTATAATAATATATTAAATGAAGAATATTTTTATAAAATATCTTATAAAAATAATATAATTTTATAAAAATATCTCCCTTTTATAATATTATTGTATAATATATTGTATAATTTATTATGTATATATCATTATTCTTTCGACATATGATGATAACTCATTGCAAGACACATCTCATCACTACATATATAATTTATCTTTACAAATAATTATTATACAACCAGCTATATATTTACAAAGTTAGGATATTTTTCACTTTTTTTGAAAGAGATTGAGAGATCCCACCATTTAAAAAAAAAAATGATTGCCCTTTCATATTCACAAGTATTTATGACATATTATATATAATTTATAACGATAATAATTATTTATAAAGAAAATAGATTATTTTAATGAAAGGAGGAAATACCATTTTTAACTTGTAATTAGTAGGTAGACAGGCAGGCATGCATAGGTAATCTTAGTGTATTAAAACCATCCAGTTAATAATTTGTCCCTCGATTCTGATCTCCCTGGCTGGCCAACCCTGATCCCATGCATTTTAATTCCAAGTTTAATTACAAAATAGAGGCATCATACAAAAAAAAAAAAAAGCTAGGCACGGTAATATTAAACTTATAGAAGAAATTAAGAACAATAATTGTAACAAAGATTTCATATTAATTACGTCACCAGCTACGTACGTCCTGCAAACACCTAACGTCGTACATTACTGGTCCCTAGGTGTCTATATATTTGTCTAGCACGAATTTTTATATTCAATACTTTTAATTATTTTGGACCAATATATATAGCCATCTTCCCCCACCACCCCATGCACCAAATAAAGATGCCGTCATTGATTTCCCAAACCTTCATTTAAACCAGCAGACAGCTTGATCTGCAAAATTCCATTTTGGTTCTCTTCATTTACACCAAGATTGTAATTTTGCTGCTAATTTTTTTCTTGAAACTATAGAGTTTTTCTATTTTCAAGCAAGTGTGTAGAGTAGTACATCATCTACATTAATACTTAGATAGGAAGATTTGATTTATAAAATTTAAATTTTAAAATTTATCTTTCAAATTAAATTATGTCATATAAACTCTTTAGTGAATGTACTCTCACACCAAGGACGAAGGCAGGATTATAAGTTTGAAGTGGCTGGATACTTTTAGGTCTAGAATAAATAGTTGAATTGAAAATTTTTAGGAACACCTTTAACAAATTGATGAAGAAAAAAAAATTAAAAAAATAAGCTTTTCATATGTTGCAATTAAGAGAAGATGTTGAACTATGGAAATGATCTAATATAGGAATTATAAAAAATAAAAAAAAAATAAATTGCAAACTTGCATTCTTCCATGAATACCGGTAAGTTCAGATCTAAACTTTTCATGTGTTGCAATTAAGAGAAGAGGTTAAACAATGGAAATGATCTATATGAGGTAATATATGTAAAACATAAACTAATTAGTTTAATAGTTTGTTGAATAATGTATAGCAGTAACGTCATATATTTAAAAAAAAAAAAAAATTAAGTAGCGGAATTACATACTACGCAGCCAGCTATCCAATGAATGTGTGGATTTTTGTTAAATACGTTTCACCTAAAAAATTACAAACCTTAAAGGAAAAATAATCTAATGTGAATATTATATTCTAATTTAATTTATTGAAATAAAATTTTAATTAATGAGATAAAAATTCTAATTTGATGACATATAAGAAATATCTATTAAAAACTTGTTTACAATTTGTAAGGCACCCCTTAAGAGTTAAGATTAGACATTTAAGAGCATTGATAAATGCCAATTATGAATTGTGGACAATAATAAGAACAAAGTATAAAAAAAACTAAGGAAGATATACAAATTAGACAAGATTATAATATATATATATATATATATATATATATATATATTTCAGAGTCTTTGCCCCTGGCGTCGTCCCTCATGATCAACACTGACTTGTAAATAGAATTTTTCATAATTATAACTCTACAAAAATGGTTCATCATTGATTTGTGGAGTCAAACACCATCTAATTAATGTGTCACATTTATTAATCATATATAGTGTATATGTGCAATTTGTGAGCAATTAGATATTAATAGGTTTTTATTTTCTAAGCAAGATATTAACAGGACGTTGCTTATTTTGAATAAAGATATTTAATATGTTTAGAAAGTACGTAGTCGATCGGCCCTCAACTACTCGATGATTGCAATGTTTCACGATCTTTTAATTGGTGTGTGTGTGTATATATATATATATATGATCTTCATTTTGACACGATATATATCAATCTGTATACAAAGAGTTTTGCATGCTGAAGAACATATGATAGTATAAGAAGGACTTGAAATAGCAACATATAATATAATTAAAATATAATTGACAGATGCAACAAATTAATTTGATATTATCTCTAACAAGAGAAAATACGTATGAGCTAGTTTAGAATATATATATATATATATATATATATATATATATATAATATGATGAAAATGAGATGACAGAGCAATTAAGTTTTGTTACAGTAGTCAGTGAGGGATCATATTAATTGATGATATATCGATATTAGCTAGCTAGCAAGCTGACTACTGAAGGAAGAGCACATGTTACAGATCTTCTTCATGATGGAAGATGGTCCTAAGGCTGACCTTGCTTATTTAATGCTCTTTATCTTCTTTCTATTTGTGGGAGATGGAAAAGCCATTTAAAATATCAGAATCTTATATATATAGCTAGGGGAAAGAGATCAGAAAATAAATAAATTAGTAACTTCCTTTTTCAGAATCAATTGTTGCATGGAAATGGGACGTTATTTCCATATCAGTATTATAAAGGGTCCTTGCGTATAATAACCTAGATCATGTATCTACTGCGCCCATATACAAAACTCACTAACTATTTATAAACATGGACAACAATAAGTAAAAACAAACCACAGAGATAATTTTTATATTTAATGCTTTTGAATTCAATGCATGGTAGGAATTTTGGTTCATCAACATTTATGCATGGTAGTACATTAAAACAATTTGAGCTTTAATTTAGGACAATTTCTTTCGGGATGAAACAAAAAGTCACCCAAATAATTTCAATTGAGGGCAGGATTTTAAAATTTGTCCCTAAACCAGCACAAACTGGAAAAATGTCCCTAATGGCCTAGCTCACCAGGCCCCTCGCTTATGCGGGAACGTGGGATGAGGGCCTTTGTTGCTTGCCCACCCACTAGGGGCATGTAGCACCCCTACTTGTCATATTTTTAACAAGTCAAATAGCATATATCTTTTTGTAAAGAAAGAAAATTGACGGATTTCATGAAAGCATATATAGACCCAAATCACATGATAGAAGAATAATCAAGGGTAGATTCTATTATTCTGTGTGCGCAATCGGATAAAAGAAACACCTGCATGGACAACCGACAATTCCGTGGATGCTGAAAAGCTTTTCCCAACCACGTTAAATCAGTACTGCACTTCGATTCTTGATTGCTACTGATCAATTTGACCTTATTTACTACCCATGCATTTTCCTTGTTTTTTTCTTTTTTCGTTGTTTTATATATGAATCTGATACGAGCACGAGTTATCAGATCATCGATGGGTAGTTTAGGTACTCATGCATGCAGAAATACTTGGTACACTTGGGTCCACGTAAATACTTACATGACCCGTGAAACCATTGTTCATGTGAGAGTCATGAACGGCAAAATCACTGTTCATATGTGGGTCCATTTGCACAGACCTCGTGTACGTACATAGCAAGACTCCATCACCTTTCAAAACGCCTATATATATATATATATATATATATAAAGAAAGTACCATAAATAAAATACCACATTGGTGCTCTTAACCAGTACTGTCTCTTGTGGTTAATGAGCCCTACCCATTAAACGAATCGTACCTGTCTTAATGTACTTAGTTTTTTTTTTTTTTTTAAATGATGGAAAACCATCCTACGGCAGAGCCTTTAAGATTACGTTTGGGTAATGAAAATATTTGAGAAGTGTTGAGAATATTTATGAATAATAGTAAAAAAATAATAATAGAATAATAAATAATAGATAAAAAATAATAAATAGTAAAAAAGTAGGTAAAAAGTAATAATAAATTAAGAAATAGTAGTGAGAGTATTTGAGGTACTCTTGGTACCCAAACGTAACATTAAGTCTCTATCTTAATATAAATATTTTTTTTGTTATTATTTTAAGAGAAAAATTAACAATATCCACAAGAAAAATTCATTAATATATTTAAGGTTTACGAGGTAATAATCTTTTAAGTATAATTAATAAAAAGTAAACTTACAATTTAATATATAATATTATATGATATTATAGATTTACTTTATAATACAAAGAGTTTTATATTTTTTTTAAATAAAATAGAGCGTTTATCCATCATGTCAAGCACATGTCCTCCAATTAATATATTTATATATATATATATATATATATATATATATATTAAAAAAAACACTTCAGCATGCAAGGAGCCACGTCATGAAATGATAGATTGTCAAGGTACTACCTTATAATATTAGGCTTTCCTATTGGTTAGAAAACGACCACATGAACACCCACGCTAGTGCATCTCAATCTATATAAATATTCTGTCCTTTAGGTGTTTCTCTCAAGTCTTTTATTACATAACAACGAGAGAATTCAGATAAATTCACGAATAACAGTGAAAATAATAATAAATTATTTATAAATAATAATAAAGTAGAGTTAGAATATTAGAATAAAACTTTAAAACAACCCATTCCTCCTTTTTGGCGTATTGCAATTAATAAATTCTTCTCATCAGTTATTATTAATTATTACATATTTTATATTTTATAAAATATATTTTTATATTATAAAAAACATCTTCACATTTTATAAAAAAAAAATTATAAATATGAAATGTAAAAATAAATAATAACTGATGCATAAATTTTTTTTATCCAATAATCCCCTTCTATGGTGCTCTTAAAAACTGGTTCAAAGATGTCCAACGCTACTCTCTATCCTTAGAAATTGGTAGTCAACAACAGACCAATAGTACTATCTCTATTAATCCTGTCCTTCGACTTTAATCAGCCGTGTGCCTCCGAAGTGAGTTGTTATTTATGACCATTGTACATCAGCATCACCAAACGTTTAATACAAATAGTAATTTAGATATTGGGTCGGATTGAAAAAAATTAAATTATTTATAAATAGTAGTAAGTTGAGATAATAAAATGAATTTTAAGATACATTTAATATGAGTTTAAATGTGTTTAGATGTCAAGATGAATTTAGATGTATTTATAGAAAGTTAAAAAAAATTATAAATTCTGTGTGTAAAAAGATTTTAAGTTAAAAAAATTATAAGTCCTACTTGTAAAGAAATATTGAATTGAGTGATATTTAATATTTAAAAATTGTGTGTTTAAATATTAGATTAGGTTTAAATTTAAACTTAACTCAGATGAATTCAACTGCTTTCATACTCAAAACGTAGCCTAATGGTATCCAAACCAGTCTTATTATATTGTAATTTTAGAGTATGAATATCAGTCGATATTCCCATTTTATCACATAATTCCGTATAAAAAAAAGGGTGCTGATATAAATAATTTGATGGCATTATATATATATATATTGTGATTGGGTGGGAGTGACACATCGTCCATTCTTTAATAGTAGGAATAATTTTACTTCAAAAGGGGAAAAAAAAAAAAAACTAAAAATGAATACGGTGTCGTTGGAAAGACATAACAAAGTATAGGAAGCAATCGCAAATTCACAAAAAGGTAAAGGTGGTATATGTAAATTCAGTGGAAGAGAGGGACTTAGCATTTTTTTTTTTTTTTTTTTTCAGAAAAACGAAACTATTAGAACATTGGTAGTGGTTTATGCATCTTCATATATAAAATCATCCTTTCTGAAAAATAATTTTATATATAAAAAAAACCTTTCACATTAGTTTATGCATATTTGAACCAAATAATAAAAAAAAAATTTATTTTTTTATTTTTTATTTGTTTCTTAAAATTATTTTTTTATATATATTTTACAATTAACATATACTTTGTATTATCAATTTAATACAAATTTTATGTATCAAAATTATCTTAATATAAATTCTACAAAATTGATTTTAATGAGTAGGAGAGAGAATAAAATAATAAAATAATATTTAAAAAATGAATAATGTTTCTTTAAATTTAAAAAATCACTATTTTTATCTATGTAAAAATTTAAAGATGTATAAATTAATATAGATAAATTTAAAGACATTTTTTAAATTTAAAGATAAAAATGAAAGAGCCATTACCAATGCTCAGCATTACTCAGAATTAAGCTTTCTCGTGACCGCTGGAGACTGACACGATTCGCACGTGATAGTGGCCTATTGATATGACACCGCATTCCGTACACTAATTACTTTAGTAAAAGAGTGATCCCATAAAATCATGAGCGTGAAAGTTTTTAAAAGTGTAAATTTATTATTTAAAAATTAATTTTTTTTATATAAATTGTATATTTATTTATTTTAAAAAGAGTGTTAGGTACTTGTATTTTTATGATTAAAAATATTATTATTTTTTATTAAAAAATGGTAAGTTACTCGTGATTTTATTTAATAGTTAAGAAAGTCTGAATTTATATATTTTTTAAATATTTTTAAATATTTAAAAGAAAAAGAGGTATAATTGTAGTAGGAGCATGAGTAGTGGTATATATTGGAAAACAGAGTGGCATTGTCCAAAATTATTATTTAATTATTTTAGTACGGCTGAATAATTGAATTCTCTTCCCACGTGTAATTAAAACTATTTTTTTTATATAATTTTAATTTAGACGATATTCTAATCTACTAAAAAACAAGTCTCTAAATTTTGAAATTATATTAAAAGTTCATTCAAACTTGTACTTCTTGGTTGGTCTGAAGTGAGTTGAGTTGAGTTGAGTTGAAATGATAAAATATTGTTAGAATATTATTTTTTAATATTATTATTATTTTGAGATTTAAAAAAAATTAAATTATTTATTATATTTTGTGTTAGAATTTAAAAAAATTATTGAAATAAATTGAGAGGAGTTGAAGATTCAAACTAAGCCTAACAACAAAAGTAAGGACTAGGAGGGATGTAAATCCAGACGTGGATCTACTCATGCGGATTTCGGTATTTGACTATATACTTGTATCGACATCTAGGTTTCTAATGTGGATTGGGTACTCAAAAGTTATAATCTGGGCTTGTTCCGACCTTATTCGAAATTTGTCAAATAACATTTTTTTTTTTAATGTGAAATGGATATTTGTAAAATCATTACTTGTCTTAAAAGTTCAAGTTAATGGAAATATATAAATTTAATCAGTTATATTATATTCTTAACAATCATCCTAAATGAGTAGATTCAACACGTAAAATATTTAATTAAATTAGATATAGTGTAGAGTCAGTATTTGAACTTAAGATTTAAGCTATGATATTATGTAAAATCATTACTTGTTCTAAAAGTTTAAACCGATAGAAAGATGTAAATTTAAATTATACTATGAAAAAATTATACTCATCATCTTCATACATCATATTTATATTTATTTTTATTTCTTATTAAATGTGTGGTATATAGATGATAAGTAGAATAATTCAATTAGTTTAAGAAAAAAAATCAAAAAAATAAAAATAAGTGTTGTATGTAATATGTGACGAAAAATGAGCAGCAAAGTTTTCAAAAAAAGCTAACCTAGATGTACAGCTACAGAAGGATCCGAGTGTACTTGATAATTGCTCGTAGCTTACGATCCAATTAACGAACCCCAACTACCAAGTTATGCTTTAAACAAATCTTTAAGCATGGATAAGAATTGGTTAAATTACAGCTTCATCCTTTTACCATTTACCTGGAAGGAAACCTATTACTATGTTTTCTCAATGTCCAAAGTCTTATTTTTGTGGAAAATGCATTTTAGTTTTGTTTATTTTTGTGGCAAAACTTTTTTTTTTTTTTTTTTAATCAACAAAAAAAGGTTAGCTTTTATTACTGAATTTAGTTGAGACCCAAAAACATCTTGAATAGGTCCAAGAGAGGAAAAAGTTGAGTAATTCAAAAATTTTTTTTTTCCCCAACAAATTGTGTTTTCTTTTGTATATGAATTAAAATGATGGAAACGATTACATCATATATTTGTACTATCGATTACAGTCTGACCGTTAAAAAATTATATCGCATATTTTAATTTTGTCAATCATAACTAATCAGCGACGCAAGTTCTTAAAAATTGATAATCCATAATGGAATAGAAAAAAAAAATGAAGATTTAAAATTGAGAAATGTATTATTTTATCCTAATTGTAGGGTAGAGGTATGTTTTGTAGTTTGAATGAAAAAATAGATGGATTTTAATGCAATGCACCTAAAGAAAAGTCATTAGAATTTGGAAAGTGGGGACTTTGCTAGGAGATGTAGCTTTCCTAGAATTGGAATAAAGGGCAAAAGATTGAGAATTAAAATGGAGAAAAGTCATATCATCATTCGCAACTACTATTGCTGGCTACATTCATTTGTAAAGGAAACTCAATGATTATTATGTCTGTATATTGCAATCAATTACTTCATGAACAACTTTAAGTTACAAGTGTTGTTGGTCGAGTGTCTAATAATACCCTCCAAAAGTCATAGCTTTAATCAGTTTTTCCATTCTTTTTAGGGGTGTTTTTATTAATTGATATATTTATTTATAAGTTTATGGTAATGAAAAGTGATATATTATTAAATTTATAATAATCTTATTCTTTTTCTAATCAAATATGAAAATATTTTAATTTAGTAGTATAGGGTACAATTCAAATTTTTACCGTATCGAAATCATCATTTATCCTTAAAGTTAGGCCTCATTTGATATCAAAATAGAAATGATTTCTTCTTATTTTATCTCATTTTATTATTATAATTTTTTTAATTTTTATACAAAATATAGTAAATAATTTAACTTCTTCAAATTATAAAATTATAATAATATTAAAAAAATAATATTATTATCAAAGAAAGAGATAAATTATTATATTTAAAATATATATTTGTGGATAAAAACAATATAATTCCAAAAAAACGTTTGATTACTTTTTGACAGATCCGTGCAACTTATTGACAATAGCGGTAATTTTTTGTTAAAGGAGTTCAATGAGATTCTCGTGTTTCGGAAAAGCCAAGAAAATTGTCAAAGAAAAAAAGAAAAGGGAGTGCATCGGTTACATGACAATGATGGAACAATTACAGCATTGTGAATCCTGGTGGGGTAAAATTGTTTTCAGAAATGAGATGAGATGAGATAAAATGAAAGTTAAAAAATTAAATAAAATATTATTAGAATATATTTTTTAATATTATTTTTATTTTGAGATTTAAAAAAGTTGAATTGTTTATTTTATTTTATGTAAAAATTTAAAAAAATTATAATGATGAAATGAGATAAAATATTTTCTGAAAACAAACCAGCCATATATATCTTTCTCATTTTCTGGGTAGTTTTTTGGGATATTAACCCAAAGGGACGCGGGAGAAAAGCTTATTGACCTTTTGGGAAGAGCCTTTTGCATATTCTGTGGTCCGTAATACACGATGGAAACTGTACAGTAAGTCACGGCCTCCCCTCAACAAGCGCACTTAAACCTCTCTCTGTCTCGGTTCTGAACACAGCCAAAGAAGGTAGAAGTGGAAGGAAGAGTACCTGGGGAGAGAAGAAGAACACTGTTCATTCAAGGTAGATGAGTAGATCAAAGAGTGGAAAAAAGATGGGTGATTTCTGTGTATTGACTATATCCTGTGATATGTTGCCATGCTACATGCATGCCGATTTGCTTTTTCTGTTTTCGTTTTGAGAGAGATTTGGACTATTTTCTGGTGATTTTTGTTCTTGTTATATGCATGCATGTGTTGGTCTTCTAGCATTATGATTTGGGTTGTCTCTTTAGTTTCACTCCGAACAAATCCCAGGCTTTCTTTGTCAAGGTGCTTTAAT
This sequence comes from Juglans microcarpa x Juglans regia, assembly GCF_004785595.1. Classification (NCBI taxonomy): domain Eukaryota; kingdom Viridiplantae; phylum Streptophyta; class Magnoliopsida; order Fagales; family Juglandaceae; genus Juglans; species Juglans microcarpa x Juglans regia. The sequence goes on from NC_054604.1 coordinate 23,746,749, forward strand.
TTTTTGTTTCTTCTTTCATTTTTTTTTATTTCGAAATTTTCTTGTCTGTTCGTCCGTACTTTTTTTAAAGGCTCGCATGGATTTTTTCTATTTATTTTTCTGCACAAGCGGCAGTAGCTAATAAGATCTTTACGCTTTGAATTTCTCCTTTATTGTTGGCTTAAATTTCCAGAATGATAATTCTTCAGTTGCTCATCTGTTTTTTTTTTTCTTTCTCCTCTTGTGGTACTTCTCTGGCAGGTAAGTTTTAAGTAAATGAATGGTCTAACACTTGATCCATGCATAATTAATACTTGTCCTTGCACTATTCTCTCAAGTTTTTGTGTTAAATTTTACCTTGTTATGATCAAATCTTCAGACATCAGTCAACATGTTGCTTTGTAATGGGTCATTATTGAGTAAGCATGATCAATTTGCAATATGGTACCCCCAATATGTCTGCTTCTTCTCTGTCTGTCTGTCATTCTCTCTCTCTCTCTCTCTCTCTCTCCCTTCTTTTGATTGTTTAGTTTTGCTAATTAATTTGGATTGCGAAAATAGACTATTAGAACAAGAAAGATAGTTCTGATGTGTGATTCATGGGGTTCAAACAGAATTGTGTGGATGTTGGTAAGCAGTGATCTGCAAGACCCATCGGCGGCCTAGGAAACGATGCCAAACCAGCTATGGTTTGCACTGCTAATGATTTACAGGAGTGGAAAGACTTTCCGAAGGGACTTAGGGTGCTTCTGCTTGATGGAGACAGCAGTTCTGCGGCTGAGATAAGATCAAAGCTTGAGGCAATGGATTACATTGGTTAGAGATGATTTTTCATTTATGTTCTTAGCGTTTTTTAAAACGATTATCTATCTATCCCAAACGAGAAGTTTCACTTTTCCACTTTTCCCACATTACCTAATCTTTCATAACTGCATTGTTCCCCATGCATGTTTGCATCTGATAGTGCCCCCATTTCTGTACATAATCTTGACTGAGGTTCTTTGCAAGCATGTGGTTTGGATTTTAGTCATCTAAGAATAGATGGTAGTTGTGAAGATCCTGAAGAGGAACCAATTTCATGCTATTTTCAACACAGCTCCAATTGTTGGCTTTAGATGAAGAGTGGTGCTACTCACACCGAAAAATGGGTACCGAACAGTGCAAAAAAAAATTTCCTTTTGTTTTTGCTTTTTTCTTCAAATATTTTTTAAATCACTTTAACAAAAATTTTTTTAAAAAATAAAATTTACAAGCTTATTAAAAAATACTTCCTTAACCATTAAGTTAAAAGAAAAATTAAAAATAAAATAAAATTCGTAGATAAATTCGGTGCGAGTTGTGTTTCTCTTAGATGAATATCATCTGGTCCAAATGACGAAACTAATATGTTACCATCTTTGGAAATTCTGGATAGCCTTTTGCATATCTATCTTTTCGTACTTTTAATTGCTTGTGATAATCAGTTCCTGACAATGATAATTTGATATTGTTTAAGAACAAATTAAAAACCAGTAAATTTGAGGAATGAGTGTTTGAAAATGGTAATGTTTTAGATCTCTAAAAAAAACCATCCATCTTTAGCAAAAAAGGAGAAAAAAAAAATTAACAAAAAAAAAAAAAAGCAATCATTCTTCATTGTGTTAATTGGATCTTAGTGAAATTCTTAGCTCTCTCTGTCTATCTTTATTAGTAAAATTCCGATGTTTCTCTGTCTACCTTCATACGTTTTTCTTTCCTTTTGTGTTCGTGCTAGTGTTTACATATATGTGATGTGCTCACCTTTTCTGCTACAGTTACTACATTCTGCAATGAGAATGAGGCTTTGACAGCAATTGTAAACAAGCCTGAAAGCTTTCATATTGCTATTGTTGAGGTAAATAACCTTTGTTGGCACCATAACATTACAAATTTTCCAATTTTTTTTTCTTTTTAAATATGACACGCTTAATAGGAAAAAAAACTGTTATCAGATATTTAAAACATTCAAGAAGGAAAATAATTTCCACTGTTCCCATTTAAGAATATATTTTCTTGCAAATGCATCTGCAGGTGGACATTCTTCCATCATCTCATTTTATCAATAGCATCATCCTGATGCATGCTTAATCCAACTGCATTAACATAATGGCTTCCTTACCATCAAGATAATTAAACCTTTTATGCTGTGTTGCATTAATTGTTCCCGACTATGTATGCATCTCTGACACTGACGTGCTGTAACAGGTGGGTACAAGCGACAACCATGGAAGCTTTAAGTTTCTTGAAACTGCAAAGGACGTGCCGACCATTAGTAAGTTTAGAAATTAATCCCAAGCAGTACATTCCATGTAAAGGATTTTTAATCTTTTGACAGAATGTTAATCTGTATTTCAGTTCTTGTAGTTTTTTAATTTTCCTGTCTGTTTAATCCATTAGATTTTGTTCTAGTTTTTCCTTTAATAATAATACCTGTTTGTAATCTTTTTCAATATGTTGTTTAACTGAAACTGTTTAACAAATATAAAAATAGAATTACAATTTCTTATTCAAAGCAACATGTGTTTCTGTTGCAGTGACTTCAAACGTCCATTGCCTGAGCACCATGATGAAGTGCATAGCGGTAAAGTTTTAAGTCCAGCCTTTTCATATATTATCAGTACACATACAATCATACGATCTTATCTTTTGCTTTTGGGGCTTTTTTTTTTTTTTTTTTTTTTAACATGATTTCGCCTTTTGTTTTCAAATCACAGATGTACTCTCAACTTATGGTTGTCTGCTTAATTTCTGGGAGTTTGATTCTCAGTTCATAAAAAAAAAGGACCTTGAATTGTTCGTAGGTATTAATGTGTCTATTTTAGCATTTATTTTCAGCTTGGTGCAGTTGAGTTCCTGCGGAAGCCACTCTCTGAGGACAAACTCAGGAATATTTGGCAGCATGTGGTTCATAAGGTCTGACAATTCTGAGAGCAATATGTTGGGACCTTCCATCATACACTTTATACAATTGGTCCGAGCAAAACAATGCTAATGTTGTGAATCTTTAACAGGCATTCAATGCTGGGGGTAGCATCCTCTGTGAGTCACTAAAGCCTGTCAAAGAGTCTGTAGCGTCCATGCTGCAGCTACCGCTGGAAAATGGAGAATTGAATAATAAAATATCAAGCGAAACCAAAAATGGGTCTCTTGTTTATGAAAATGACCATGAACACTCAGGAGGAAGTGATAAGTACCCAGCTCCTTCAACCCCACAATTGAAACAGGGAGCAAGGTTACTTGATGATGGGGATTGCCAAGATCAAACCAACTGCTCAACAGAAAAGGATAATGGCGAACAAGATGGTGAATCTAAATCTGTCGAAACTACTTGTGGTGATTCAATTGCTGAAGGCACTCTTCAGGATGGCAAACCTCAAACACAACATGAGTGTCTGATCAAAGAGGATGAGGAGTCTGCTGATGGTTTTAAAAGTGACGGAAAGGTGTCTCCTCACCAACATAATAAAGACAATCTTGGCAATATAGGTGGTGGTGGTGGCAGTGGTGGTGGTGCTGAAATCCCAAGTAAACCATCTGGATTTAATTCTAGCGTGACTCGAGCTAATCGGAAGAAGATGAAGGTAATATATTTCATGAAAGTTATAACAAACTTTTTTAAAGAAATCGCCCCTAAATCCCTATGTTAAGAATTTTATCCTAATTTTTCCCATATGATCCAATAAATTAGATAACGCTTGAGAAGTACATAGAGTTACAAACAATCTCTCAGTTGGTGCATATAGTTTTGCATTAATGTCATATGTAAAGAAGCGCACATGCTCAGATACACGCATGCAGGTACCAAACCAAAAAGTACTGCCTAATCAACTGAAATTTACTCTTAACAGATCCTTAGATTTTTCAAGTAGCTGTTTTAATGCCTGTTTACATACTCTTCAACCTAATATATGATTTTCACATACCAAAGTTTTCTCTGTTGTTATGAAGTGAGTAGAGAATGTTCTTCTATCGCATGTTTGAAACTTGTGGTTTTGGAATCTAGATTTTTAACCAAAATGCAATGCCGCAATCAACTCAGAGTATATAACAGCAGAACTTTCAGAAGTTTTGAGGATCACTGGCGGATGTTGGGGGAACTTAAAACTTTCTTTTTTTTTTACTCTGTTCCTCTTGGAAGCTTCTATAGATTGTAATTGATTGAACTTCCATGATCTTCTTGTCTCTTTTTCTACTTCTAATAAAGTTCCTCTTGTATACTACTTGTATACTTGAGCTATGTCTTTTACTTTTTTTTTTTTAATAAAATCTTCGATTACTTGTAAAAAGAAAAAAAAAAATAACTGTGAACTTATCAAAAATCCTGCATATGTTACTTGGTGTCATCGTTAGTTCACCTAGTGCTTGTACAATGGCTATCAAATCCTTCTCTTGTGCCTTTTTTCATTTGCCGTATCTTCATGATTAGTCCTAGATGTGCTCTTGTAGGAAAAGTTATTCCTAATTTGGATTGCTTTTAGGATCACTATTGGGCATGGTAAATGACGATAAGAGTATAATTTGGTGTTTATATGTTTTGGTTTCAGATAGACTGGACACAAGAACTGCACAAAAAGTTTGTGCGGGCAGTTGAACAACTAGGTATCGATCAAGCCATTCCCTCTCGGATACTAGAGCTCATGAAAGTGGAAGGTTTAACGAGGCATAACGTAGCAAGCCATCTCCAGGTTTTGACCACCCTTATGCCTCTTTTCCATGGCTTGTTAGGTAGTATTAGTTAAAACATATGAAAGCATGTATACTTCAGAAGGCTGAAGTATCCATGTTGACAATGTATTGGACATCAATACAGCTGAAACACAGCTGGATATTTTTATGACGCATGTCCACAGTTTTTTTTTTTTTTTTTTCCACATCCAATTTTAAATTTGGATACGTTTGGAACTCAACGAGATACTTTGATTATATAAATCATGTACTTGGTTCAGACATGTTTGGGGTAAAATAAAATTTTATTGATAAAAAATGAGGTTCTAAATGCTATTTCAAAATGCTTCTAGGTCAAATGTTAGAAAAGGGGACCAATATGCTTGACTTTGAATCTTTAAGGGACACAATAACATATTGATTGATGTTATTTTGGGGACATTGATTAATAGTATATTTAAGGATATTTATAAAATGAAACATGGATGGATGATAGTTACTTTATACTTTGAATGTGTGTTTCTTTCCTATCTATTATTACTTCCAATATTGGTTTGACATGTTTTTAATATTTTGCGCTTATGATACTTCTTTTAAATTAAATATATATATATATATAATATGTTGATTAACATTCATTCATTAATTAATTAATGATCTTCTTGTATTCTATCCTAATTTAGCAAGATGTTCTTGTTCTTGTGTCTGTCGATCCATATCATATAATGTCTGTATCGTGTATTGGTATTGAGACTTCATAGATTAAAACCACTTTCCTTTTTCCACTACCTTTTGGTAGTTGCCACTTTTTGGACTTCAAAAATAAATTTTGGGGTAGAAGACTCCACTAACTTAAAGGTAAAATTTGTGTTTATTAGCATATCCCAAAAGGTAACTTTTTGACCAATTTATTTGGGGGGAAAATCAATTTTTGTAAAACTTCCAGTATGAAACTTTCTAAAATTGCTTCTTGGGGTTGTAAAATCACTTTTCAAACAACTTGAACCAAACAGATTTGTTAACCTGATGTATATGTATTTTTTGTCAAATAGAAATACCGGATGCACAAGAGACACATCTTGCCCAAGGAAGAGGAACTGAGATGGCCGCATGCAAGGGATGTAATGCAAAGAAGTTATTATACACATAGACCAGTCATGGCCATCCCTTCATACCATTCTAATCACACGCTCTCCATGCCTCCTGTTTATCCAATGTGGGGCCCGCCTGGTGGTAACTCAGCTGGAGTCCAGATGTGGGGTACTGGTTATCCTGCATGGCAACCAACAGATAATTGGAATTGGAAGCCTTATCCAGGGGTAATAATGCATGTTTCTATGAAGACTAATATGCATATTACTGTCAACACTCAATAGACCCTGTGAAATTTAGTGTAACTAGCATGATGGGGGAATGTACGCCCATGTCATACTGATCTTGGGGTTATTTTGATGTTTCAGATGGCTGCTGATGCTTGGGGCTGCCCTGTTATGGCACCTCCACACTGTGCATATCCTTCATTCCCTCAAGTGAGTATGCCCATGAAGAGGTTCAGATCTTGTTTTCATGCATTGCTCAATGTGTCAATATCCAACCATGCATATAAAGATATGGCACTTCTAACAATCCACTGAATTCCCCATTCTCTGAAATGCAGGACACTTCAGGGATTCACCATGCAGGTGCAGTTGATATTAGCTCTGGCATGACACAAAATTCTTTCGACCTATATCCGGTAATACACCACCTTGCCTTGCCACTTTTTCTAAAACTTAGATGTCGATGCCCATTTTGTTTCAACAGATGTGGTGACCAAGCCATAGTTTCCTAGAGTAGTTTTTAGTTGAAGTAATCAAGAACTTCACCTTATCTTATTTCTAGATGTTAAAAACAAACAAATTATGAAAAAGAAGTTATATGAAACAGAAGCTATCTTATGTACAAAGATGGTCCATCACAACTTGCCAAAACCTACTTTGGTTATAGACACAAGTCATAATAAACAAGGGCCTCCCATTAACTATCAAAATCATTCACATGCAGGTGCCTGGCTAGTACGAGGTAAACATATTTTCCAAATACCAAGTGCCCGTGAGGTTTTTACATTTAAGATTTTTGTGTTTTTTGCAGGCAGATGAGGTGATTGACAAGGTTGTTAAAGAGGCAATCAGCAAGCCATGGCTACCCTTGCCCTTGGGCCTCAAGCCTCCCTCCACTGATAGTGTACTAACAGAACTCTCCAGACAAGGCATCTCCACCATCCCTCCTCACATCAACGGCTCTCATCCCTTCTGACGTGGCAGGCAACGTGTCACCGTGATCTAGATGGCCCTCGTCTGTCAGCAGATTTTCTAAAAAAAAAAAAAAAAATATAACAGGCATCAGAAACCCGACTGGTTGGGACCACCTGCCTATTTTTGGTCTTATCTCCACAGGCTGATCCTCAGGTGGCCCCACCCCCTACATAGACCAACAGATCACGTATGTAGACACAAAGAAAAAAGGACACAAAGGAGAAAACGACACTGACGACATCCATCTCTGCACTGAAGAGGATCATTTACGACGGGCTCTCTCTCTGCTGGTGGACAACGTGAGCGGTCGAGGGCAGGCCACGTTTGTGAGTCTGTGACCGCATGTGAGAACTTGTGGTGGTTTGAAATTGTAGGCTAATAAGAGTTGCTGACAGAGAACGTGAGGTGGGGTGCAGTTATGACTTTCTGATCTGAAAATTTACAATGTTTATCCGTTTTGAGGGATGGTGACGATGGATGGGAGGGGTCGTTTGAAGTTTCCGGTCTTGTTGGGCTGTTGGGGCCATCCAATGGGGTTGCTCTCTTAATAATGGAGGCAGGTGGGTGGGGGAGTACTGGATAAATATATATTCTTGTTTGAGTAGGGACTCTTGTGAATAAAGTTGACCTCAGTTTTCAGTGGATTTTGCGAATCTATGCTATCTTTGAAGGCCTGATGTCTTGGGTGGGGCATGCCCATGTTGGCTATTAACGTTGAGATGCCTCCTACCTATCATGTAATCTTCAGATTTCCTAAAATACAAGCCTACAACATTTTTATAATTTTTTTATTTTAATTGAAATGAAAAATTTTTCCGTATCGTAAAATGATTGTAGGTGTATGATTATGTAAAGGAACAAAAATACTTAGTACACAAGTGGTAGTGACGTGACACTGTCATGCCAATCAGGACAACATTTAATGTTGACTGGTCAGCGTTAACATGTCATGCCACGTTAGCATATAACCCAATGTGTTGGCGTGCTGATATGGCACTTTCACGTCAATTTGCAAACTTTGTTTAGTGCGGATCCAAGTACTTTGTCCATGCATAGGCTCGTGTAGTTTGTTCATGCACTTATGGGGTGGCCCTCCCCTGCCCAAATGGTCCGGAAAGATCAAGAAGAGTATTGTAAAACCTGGCAGGTTTGGAGTGAGATAAGATATAAAATTTTTATCTCATTTTATTATTATATATTTTTTAAATTTTTATATAAAATATAATAAATAATTCAACTTTTTCAAATCATAATTCACATTTTTTAAATTTTAAAATAATAATAATATTAAAATATAATATTTTAAATTCTAAAATAAAATATAAAATTCTCATCTCACCCCTCAAACTTGTCTAAAAATTTTAACCTTCATGCTTGATTTAAAAACAACTTTATAATCTGACAAATCATCAAGCCACATAAATTTATAAGATTAATTTTTTATAGTCCCTTTGTGACTAAAGCATTTTCCTAAAAAAAATAATCTAAGATATTATAATAATACAAATTAAAAACTTGTATACTTCTAAGTTGCAACTAATGATTCTAAGATATTACAATAATACAAATTAATCTAAAAATACTACAAGTTGTCACGTAGTTTAAATGAATAACAATAACACAAATAAATAAAAAATTGAGCAAGTTACAATTTAAATGATATCATTTTGCATTGTTTCAAATATTGGAATTTTGTGTGGTCACGGTGGTAGGAAAGTGAGTGAAGCTTAAGCTATGCTATAAGACTGTGAGATTATAAAACTTGAAGTATTAATAGGAAAATAAATTAGAATTACAAATGAGAAACAAAAATTATAAATACAAAGATTATATAGATATGTAAAAACTACAAATATTATTGGTTTGAGTTTGTAAAATAAGTGCCTTCACTGAAACTTTCATGAACCTATTTGAGTTGGTAAAAAAAACCAAATGTTAGTTGAGTCCTCTTTGAAGAAGTTGACTCTTTTGAAATCTAAGTTGGTTTGGTGACTAGACCTTCAAAACCTTTTTTTGATGAGAGTTAGATCTATGTGTTAAGTATTGTTTTGGACTATGAAACTAGGGTTTGAGTTGAGTCTTTGTCATAGATGCATGATTTTGGTGTAAGCTTTGAGGTACTTGCCTTTTGTTTGATTTAATCTTGAGTCTTGGTCATGATATGATTAAAATGGTGCTAAGACCTAGCTAGGATTTGATGATCTTAGGTGTGTTATTTCAAGAAAATTGGCATGCTACATAAGGATTTAGTCAAATTATTCTAGAACAAAGAACAAACATGTTTCGATTTTAGGGTTTTGTGTGTGATCCTAATTCTATCTCTTTGATATCATGAATTTGTTCCTTAGGATCATGTAATGCCATCTAGAAATGAATACTTAGCATGTTAGAAGTTAGGATTATTGGTTCATTGAAGTTCTTAATGTTCATTTGCAAGAGAAAAGTAAAGAACACCATGCTAGGGTTTCAGGTTGCAAGGTTAGTGTTGTGTTTGTATTTGTTTATTCATATGACAAAAATATGGTCATGAAGGATATGAATCTAGTGACTCAACATGTTACTAAGCTTGAGTTTAAAAGGTGATTAAGTGCTAAATCTGGATTAAGTCTTTAATAGTATGCAAGTAGGACCAAAAATCACAATGAGTGAGATTTAGGGCTATAGGGGTCTCGGCCTTGATGGGTTTCTCATAGTAGATGTATGATTTCTTAATTTCTAAGTTCAAAAATGAATTTAGAATAAAAAATACATGACATTTGTAAAGTTTGGTGAAATTAGGAGCCCGATTGTAATTATTGAAAGTTTAGGAACTTATTTGCAAGTCCTAAAGAGTTAATGAGAAAATTTGTAAATAGTGCTCTAGGAGTATTAGATTATAATATTTTATTAGTTAATGAGATTTCCTAACCTTAATATATCTCTAGTTTCAGCCCGCTAAATTTTTAAACACAAGAATATCTGTAAGCTAGCTTCCAACTTACCCTCGGTGTATGATTGTATGCTAGATAGTAAATTTCATACAAGTGAACCATGTTTTACCTAAATTCTTGTTATATTTGCAATAATTATGTTATGCCTGATGTCATTTGTCTAAACATGAATATATGTTATATAGCACAAACATATTTTTTATTTTTTTTATTTTTTTGACTGTAAAACTTATACTTCATTTCACCAGTTAACCATTACAAAGAGTGTCAAACAACAACTCCCTTCGAACTTCCTCAGGGAATTCCTCAATCCAGACTACTTCCTCTATAAAAGATAAGGCCAATCTAGCCAATTTGTGAGCTACCTTATTACCTTCCCTATGAACATGTATAATATCCCAACCCTCTCTATTAACAAAGAAAGTTCTAATATCATCAATCAAGTGTCCATACCAGGAACACATATCTTCACAGCTGTTAACAGCTTGTACCACAGCCAGCGCGTCTCCTTCAAAAATGACATTAGTCAGATTCAACTCCACACACAATTCCACTGCCCTCCACAAAGCCAAAATCTCAGCCACAATTGGCTTAAAAACACCCATCTTACTCATACATAAAGAAACTTGAACTTCCCCCATGGAATCTCGGATGATGATACCAGCCCCCATTCTGCTATTCTTCAAGTCCACAGCAGCGTCCCAATTTAGCTTTACACTGAGATTTGTTGGTGCCTTCCATCTGACATGTTCTCTCACCACACCTTGAGAATGAACTGCTGCACTGGTCCCCTCTTGAGCTTGCTGAAACATCTCCAAACTTCTCCTTGCCCCTTGTATAAGTTGACTTGGATTCGTAAATGTTTGCTCAAAAACAAATCTATTACTGCGCATCCATAAATCCCTCATAGTAACAGCCATCCATTCCAACTCATATGTAGAAACTCTCTTGCATAGAGAATCCCATAACACCAGGAAATCCTTCTCTAGCCCGTGCCGCTTCTGAATGGTAGCAGGGAACTCTAGCCATACATCAGCCGCAGCACAACAACCCCACAACACATGCTCTATAGTCTCCACTTCCCTCATGCAAACGGGACAAAGCTGAGAATCACTAATCTTTCTAATGAACAAGTTTTTCCTGGTTGGGAGGCATTCATTTAAAGCTTTCCATAGAAAAGTCTTCACCACACTTGGAACATTCAAACTCCAAACCTTCCTCCATACACCTTCCAGGTTATTCATATCTGAAACCTGCCCCTTCTCCCTTATTTTCCTTTCCATCTCTAAGTGGTATGCACTCCTTACTGAAAAAGCCCTATTTTTTTAGTAGAACCACATTCTTCTATCGGGGAGGCAAGTTAAGCTAACTAGAATACTGCACACCAAGTCAGCTTCTTCTTGATTGAGACTAGCCCTTACCAACTCTACATTCCACCCTTGACCCCCTTCAATCAACAAGTCACACACTCGAGAGTTTGGACTAAGAATTTTGGTCGAGGATTGAATGCAAAAAGAAGAAGGTTTTGGAACCCATCTATCCCCCCAAATTTTCACACTCTTACCATTTCCCACCCTCCACATCATCCTTCAACAAATCCAAAGCCCCCCTAATACTTCTCCAAATCAATGAAGGCCTGTACCCAAGTCTAGGCTCCAACAAGTCAGAATTTCTGAAATATTTCTCTTTAAGGACCTTAGCAATCAAAGAGGATGGGTTAGACAATATTCTCCAACACTGCTTTGCTAACATAGCTTGATTGAAGCACTCCAAATTTCTGAAACCCAACCCATCTCTATCCTTAGGCAGCCTCGTTTTCTTGTCATTTTGCATATGACCCCACCAAAACCGAGCCATCATCCCAGCCAATTCCTTACATAGCTTCACATGTAGCTTGAAGACACTCATATGACACGTAGGAATGGCCTGTACAACAGCTTTTAGGAGTACCTCTTTCCCAGGGAAAGATAAAAATTGATTTTTCCACCCATTTAGCTTCTGCCATACTTTTTCTTTAATCCCTCTAAAGGCTTTGTATTTGGATCTGCCCACCATTGCTGGTAATCCCAAGTATGTCCCACAAACATATGTTATGAAGCATAGGAGTCTATCATGAATTTTGAGTCAAGCATGAAAAGTTAATGTTCCATTTGGAAGTTGAGATGGTCTCATCTCATCCTATCTCATCTCTTATCATCTCATGACAACATCTAAACATTACTCAAATACAAATAATTTTCAATTTCTAATCTTTACTTTTTCATCTAATCATTACCTAATCATTACACATTTCTCAAATTTCAAAACAAAATACAAAAAGCAATTCAACTTTTCAAATTTCAAAATAAAAATACTATTAAAAAATTCTATTTTAACAATATTTTAAATTTATAATATTTTTATTCAACTTTTTCTCTCTCATTTCCCAAAACCCTATAAAAGATCTTAACTAAAATTATTTCACTACTATTTACAAACTATTTCACTACTATTTACAGATTTTTTTATCTCATATCATCTTCCAAATGCTAGGATGAGGGATTATCCTAGTGAAAGTCCTCTGTCCACTTTAGAGTGAACAAAATGGAGTGGAATCTCCTAAGTTGATAAAGAACCATCAACGAGCTTCGAATGAGATCAAAAGATCATTGGAATGAAGTCAAAAGACACTTAACACTGGTGGGTGCTACTGAATTATGGTATGGAAATACCATAAGATAAGACTCTGATAACGTACTCACAGTTGGTGGACAAACTGTGATGTGATGATGTAATCAGTAGGAGCACACGATTTATGGGAAACTGTGGAGTGTCCACCCTCTGTAAAAGCAAGAATATGAATGAATGAAATTTGTTTTATGAAAGCAAGCATGTTATAAGGTACGAAAACTCTGATTTCATTGAAGTTATGTTTTGTAAAAGTAAGTCCATGTCAACCATGCATACATATGCATGTTTTATAAACTGATGGTAGCTTAGTGGTATATCTTGCTAAGATTAAAAAATCTTACCGTGGTATTCTCAATTACTATTCCCACCCGAAATGGTAGAAGTTGTATTAGTTTTAGAAGAAAGTGAGTGTGATGGGCAATTGGCCTCAGATGATTGAAGAAGAGTTCACCCTTGAAGGCTAACTTGTGTTGATTGCCTTCTATATGGAGATCTTTAGGTGTTTGATATCGAACCTTTGAGAGATCTTAGAGGAAGAAGAATAATCATATTTGTAACCATGTAGCATAAAAAAATATGCTAAGCTTTTTGTGGTTTATGAAGGGTCAATGTTTAGGATCCTATTGTTATTGTATGGTTGTTTAAGACATGATATTTTGAGATTTAGTTTATTCTAGTGCAACTTATGATTAAACAAGAAAAAATCTCACTGCGATTATTGCATATTGCTAGAAACAAACTAGGTGCAATGAATTTTATATGTCATGAACATGGTTATGTAACCTTATGTTGGATGTCCCGACACTTCAGTATCCGTCAAGTCCCAAGCGAAGAGTAGGGGCGTCACAGTATTTCTCTGGCCTAGGAGTTAACTCATAGTCTGGCAACAAAAAAAAATCAGGGCTAACAATGTCATGCTTAAAGTAGATATGACTAAAGCTTTTGATAGAGTTAACTAGAACTACCTCTCTCATGTTCTTTCTTCTTTTGGTTTTAGTGAGGGCTTTGTCTCTCTTTTCCAAGTTTTTTTTTTTGGGTCCTACCTTTCTATCTCTTTGAACGGTTTTCACTCTAGTTATTTTACTTCTACTAGGGTTTAAGGCAAATGGGTCCCTTGCCTCTTTTTTCCATCCTTAATGAAGAACCTCTTAGTAGGGATCTTCACCAACTCATCATGGATGGTCGTATCAACCTCTATTCTTTCCCTTGGGGTTGTAGCTCTCTTTCTCATATTCTTTTGCAGATGACCTCGGGCTAGTTTGGGTAGTGGAGTAACTATTATTCATTATTTTATTATTACTTTTCACCTACTTTTCACTTTTATTCAATATTATATCATTACTTTTTCACTACTATTCACAAAATATCTGAAATCACCTCACTACCCAAACGCAACCTTAATCTTCACTAACGGTTCTAAGAAGAGCCTCACCAATCTTATAGGATTCATCACTCAATATGAAAGCATGTCTGGCTACAAGATTAATCACTCCAAGAGTATTTTCTTATTATACAAGAGTTCAATCAAGAACAAGAGGAGAAAACTCAGCTCACAAATAATATTCAATATTGTCTCCTTTATCTTCTTGGCCCATCTGGAAGTTGCAAAGGATCTTTAAAACTAGGTTCATCTTGGTTCCCATCATTCCCCCTCTCCTCAAAAGGATTCGACCTCGAATCTTCAATTGGATCAAAGGGAAAATGGTTAGTAACATTGAAAATAACAGAAACATGATACTTACCTGGAAGATCCATTAGATATGTATTTTCATTAATTTGTTCAAGAATTTGGAAAACAACCAAGCTACTCCTGTCATCAATAGGTAAATGTGTTAAATCTAAAAGAGTAAATGGATTAAGTCTATAAACAATTTCAAAAGAAGAATATAAAGTAGTAGTATACATGGTCCTATTATATGCCAACTCTATAAATGGCAAACAATCCTCCCAAGTTTTTAGATTCTTATGAACAACAGTGCGTAAAAGCTGAGTTAAAGTCCTATTAACTACTTTAGTCTGACCATCAATCTGTATATGACAAGTAGTGAAAAATAAGAGTTTAGTACCCAATTTCCCCCACAACACCTTCCAAAAGTAGCTAAGGAATTTAACATCCTTATCAGAAACAACACTTCTAGGTACACCATGGAGTCACACTATCTCCCTAAAAAACAAGTCAGTTATATTTGTGGCATCATCTGTTTTATGACATGGAATAAAATGTGTCATCTTACTAAATCTATCCACAACTACAAAAATAGAATCTCTACCCCTTTTTGTCCTAAGCAACCCCAAGACAAAGTCCATAGATATGTCTACCCATAGCTCACTAGGAACGGATAAGGGTGTATACAACCCAAGTGGCAAAATCTTAGATTTAGCCTTTCTACATGTAATGCACCTTCCACAAATACGATTAACATCTCTCTTCATCTTAGGCCAAAAGACATGTTCATGCAAAATGTCTAAAATTTTCTTGACACCAAAATGATCACTCCAATTAAATGCAAACTCAATGAATGGCAAGCAATACTCCCACAAACGTTCATGCAACACTTCAATGAATGGCAAATGATACTCTCATAAACGTTCATGCAATACATCAATGAATAAGAAATGATACTTCCACAAACGTTCATGCAACACGTCATTGAATGGCAAATAATGCTCCCACAAACGTTTATGCAAAACATCAATAAATGACAAATGATACTTCCACAAATGTTCATGCAACACGTCATTGAATGGCAAATGATATTCCCACAAACGTTCATGCAACACAACAAAAGTCTTCCTTACACCAAGGTTACCCAACAAACCACCATGTCTATCACACACAAGCAACTTAAGCATAAAACTAATAGGCATACAAAATCTACTCTCTCTAAACAAGTACCAATTTAGTTTATAGAACTTACCAAACGCTGCTTTCTCACATGTTTTATACACACTAGCAAAGCCATCATCATTAGTATGCAATTCCTTATCATATTCAAGTCTCAACAATTTTGCATCTAAAATAAAGACAAGGACATATCTTCTTGTTAAAGCATCAACTATAAAATTTTTCATACTTTGTGTGTATTTAAATACATGAGGAAAAGTATCAATACTGTCCTCCCACTTAGTATGCATTTTAGTCAGCAACTTACATTGTTCCTTCATGTGTGTCAATGACTCATGTTCTTGAAAGAAAGGTCGGTTAAGAATTGTCGCTCCTGGCACAAAATTAATATAGTACTCTATCTCCCCAATAGGTGGCAATCTATTAAACACACCGCTAGGAAACATGATCTCATATCCCTGCAACAAAGAGACAATAATACTAGGCAAATATATGTCAAGTTCGTCAGTATTAAAACTCGCCTTAGCATAAAAACTCACTTTTCTCTTTATTTTTCTCTTACTTTCTTCACTTTCTCTTTTCTTTCCACTCTCTTTTCGTTTTTCACTCTCTTTTTTCCTTTCACACTCTTTTTCTTTTCACTCTCTGTGTTTCTGTCACTCTATTTTTTCTCATTTTTTTTGAACTCTCAATCTCATAATTATTTTTCAACTCATTCTCTCTTTTTCTTGAGGTCTCAGTCTCACCCTCATATTTTTTCTCTTTCATTTTTCTCTCACTCTCTTTTTCGGCCTCACTATTTCTTTTTTTCTCAATCTCGCCTTTACTCTTTAGCTCAATCTCACTTTCACTCTTGCTTTTTAGTTCAATCTCTTTTTCACTTTTTCTTTTTTGATCACTCTCACTTTCATTCTTTCTTTTTTGATCACTTCCACTCTCACTCTTTCTTTTTTTATCACTCTCATTTTCACTCTTGTTTTTTAGAAACCTCACTTTTGAGTTTCAATTGGTCCCCATGGACCTCTGTTGGAGTTAAAGGAACAAGTTTGATTATTTTTCCATCCTTTTCAAAACTGTACATGTTCCTTAACCCATTATGAATCACATTCCTATCAAACTGCCACGGTTTTTCCAACAAAATATGACTAGCATGCATAGGCACTACATCACAAAAGACTATATCTTGATATTTCCCAATTAAAAAGGAAACTAGCATTTACTTATTTACCCTAACCTCTCCACAATCACTCAACCATTGCAACTTGTATGGTCTAGGGTGTTTCAAGATAGGTAAATTTAATTTCTCAACTAAAGTAGTGCTAGCCAAATTAATACAACTCTTCAGATCAATGATCATACTACAGACCTTATTGTTGATGTGGCATCTAGTATGAAAAATGTTCTCGTTCTTCTACTCTGTATCATTCATCTTGATTTGTGTATTGAGTGCACGCCTAGCAACAAGAGAATCACCATACTTTTTTTTCTTATACCCGTTTTCAACACTAGACTCACTTCGCCTCCTATCTCTCCTGCCCTGTAGATTTCTAATTACCACATCTTGATGATCTCTCCTATCCCTCACTTCACCCAACACCAAGTTCAACCGCTTAAACTGTTGTTGCATGGATTGCAACATAAAAGATGAGTTATCTACTATCCCCTTTGGTGAAGAGCCACTCCGGTGAGACATTGTAAAGTGCTGTATAAAAGAATGTTAGTGAAAAATCTCACACACTCCCTTACGTGTTTACACTCGAATAATAGCACTCTACTCGTGTTTCACTCTTAATTGGCTTTTTTTCGATAATAGTCTCACACTCTCTTGCCTTTTACTATAATAGTTTTCTCGCTCAAGTTCTTTAAGAACTAGTTGAACTAAATCAAGACAATAAAACCATGTATTATTCCAACCAGTAATATAGATCCAAGAAATAAGGAAGGAATAAAATGACACGAGACTCAAGGAATTTATACGAGGGAAAGAGTAATTATAAAACAAGATACCAACTAGAAAGATATATTTAGCCCCTTTGATGATAAATCTCAATCAATAAATGTCTTTCTTTCTCTTTGTTGTAACTATGTAGCAACCTTTGAATATGCTATCATTTTTTTTTTCTTTTTTTTTTCCTTTTCCTTTCCTTTCTTTTCTTTTCTTTTCTCTTCTTCTCCCTAATTCAATTACAAACAGCAATACTCAATTGTGAAAATGAAGCAATTGAATTCAAGCACACAAGAATTAACAATGAAATAGAAGAGAATCAATAGAATGACACTCGAAGTAATGGACAACCTTAGAGATGTAAGAAACCCTAGAATTTTGATACCATAAGAGATGCAAATTTCAGCAAAACCAGAAAAACCTAAGAATTTAGGTAAGCTACTTTTTGTTTCTGCAATTTTTTTCTTTTTTTTTTTGGCAACCCTAGAACAATGTAGCCCTAGAATTAAATTTAAGGATGCAAGAAATTAAAAGATAGAATCAGACCTGATTGGAAACCTTGCTTTGAATACCAAATGATATGAACCTGTAGGAAAATATTTTAATTTTCCTATGATGCCATTCTCTCCAAAATTTAAAAGAAAGTCACTAGGTGGAAAGGTCATCTCTTATCTACTCGAGGTAAACTTACTCTTATAAAGTCTGTCTTATCCTCCATTCTTATTCATATTCTTTATATTCTTAACCCCCTAAAAAAGGTGATTAACTCCATTCATAAAGGGAAATAGAAGGTCACTCCAAAAAAGAACATGAAAATGAATGGATTTTTTGTAATCATGCTGGCCTTTCTCAGAAAGAGATTTGGGTATCAGGAACTTGCATGATGTCATCAAAGCACTTCATTGTAAATTGGCTTGGAGATTTTTGTGTTCCAGCCCTCCTTAGGCCCAATTCTTGCACCAAAATACATGACCAACAACATCCCCTTGAGCCTTATTGGGGCTAAAGCTTTTTATTCTAACTCTTTGAAAATTATTTGCAAGTTCCACCTTATTTTCATCTTGAAACTAAATTAAATATATGTGAGGGTGATATAAACTTTTGGCATGACAATTGGGCCGATAACAACTCTTTAGTACAAAAAGGTCTCTTGGTTTTCATCCCTACATTTTATCTTAAAGACGTTTGTGCAAGAAGTTAACCAATTCTCTGTGACTCTTAAGCTGGGTTCTAATGCTTGAGTTTGGAAGCATACTCAAGATGGTGATACCACTTCAAAATTTTTCTGGAATCTTTTCAAATAATACTTATCTATTTTCCCTTTTGCGTCTTTTATTTGGTGTCATGGGATTCCTACCAAGATCTCTGTCTAGGTATGGAAATTATGGTACAATGGTGTCACTCTTGACGACAAGATCCAACAGTGTGGAATTCCCTTATCCTCCAATTGTTCTTCTTGCCTTGATCACCATGTGGAAAGTGCTAACCATGTCTTTGTTGATTGTTTCCCTTTTAAGAAGGTGTGGCTTCATTTTTTTCCTACATTTGGTCATGCGCATAGTGCCTCTAGAAGTTGGAAGAATAATACTATTCAATGGTAGTCCTCCTTTTATAGCTTTGATGAACTTCACTTGCTTGTTCCCTAGTTCTTTGGGAGGTTTGGTTAGTAAGGAACAAGGCTAGATTTGAAGATAGCCATACTAGTTTTTGTACTAAAATTTACAAGATCACCAAATGGTTTCGTGATCTCAACCTCTTGCTTAAGCCTAAGTCCTTATTGACCCATTCCAATGCATCGGTCCTTGAGTCTCTTCATATTTCCAGATCCCTCCCCCTTGGAAAGTTTTAAGCTCAACAGTGATTGTGTTACTAAAGGTAAGCCCGACCCGCTAACTGTGGGGGCATATTAAGAACCTCTTATAGCTTTATTATTGCTAGTTTTTCTTATTGTTTGGGTACCAGTGACACTAACACTTTTGCAGTGTTTTTGACTTTAAAGATTGGTTTGCTTTTATGTTATCAATTAAATGTGTTGGGCCTTATTGTGGAATTGAACTCTCAACTTGTGGTTAATTGGTTTAATTCTAATTTTCAACCTCGTGACAATTTATTGATATTTGAGATGATATCTTAAATTTTAAAAACCTCTCTCTTTTAGCGTTCATCGTGTTTACTGGGAAGATAATGCTTTAGTTGATAGTTTTGCCTCATTCTGTACGCATGGTAATACGGTAAATTTCTCTTCCATTTTACAACTTCCTAAATGTATGGTTGGTCTTGTTGCTTTGTATCTTGCAAGAATCCCTAATCTCAAGCATTAATTATTTATCTTCAACTTGCTCATGCGAGGGTGGGTTGGGCTCAGCTAGGGGTGTAAATTGGTCTGGTCTGATCAGGGGGTGAATTTTGGTCCATCATTTTCCCCGACCGGACCGTACCAGTAGTTATTGATCCAGCCCAATTATTATTTTTTTATTTTTTTCATTTTTTATAAATAAATTAATAAAAAAATTATTTAAAATATTAAATCAAAATCAAGTGAATTATTAATGTAGATTATGTAACTAACTCAATAAAAAATTATTTTATATGGTCAATGATAATAAATTAGATGAAAATTACATTACATTCTTAACTTATATAATTACTATATAATTAATTATTTGATATTATATATTAGTTATTTGATAGAATATTAATTTGTTAATAACATATTTAAAAATTTATATTTTTAATGGTGATAGGTTAGATGAAAATTATATAATTAAATATACAATTATTATATAAATAATATATATTTTTTAAATTTGATCATTCTGGTCCAGTTCAAGATGGGAAACCCCTGATTGAGACCAGACCGAAAAGTCTCAGTCCTCTATTTCAGGGACCGAGACCGACCAGTCTTGGTCCCTGGCCTGTCTAGTCAGTTTCTCCTATTTGGACCGACCAACTTTCACCCCTAGGCTGAGCCCTGCCGCCTCTGCATATACATATATATAATTCCGTTGTGGTAATGAAAATATTATATATATATATATATATATGACATCGTTTTGGGGGTTTTAGTTTAACCCTACCCCCCCTCACCCCGAGCCCCGAGTCTCTTCCCACTTCCTAGTCCCCCCTCCCTCTCTCTCTTTCCAGTTCCCCCCCGAGTGGCTCTTTGCCTCGCCGTAGTCATCTACGTCGTCTCTCCCTCAGTCCTCTCTGCGACGCCGTCTCTCCCTCTCAGGCTCTCTCCCTCTCTCTCAGTCTAAGATCTCTCTCTCTCTCTCTTCTCAATTATTTCTTGCAAGTGCTTGTGGAATCGTTGTGTTTATTTGTTGTGACTGTGGATTTGTAGATTTTGTGCATGGTGGCGGTGGCCTGTGGGTGGGTGGTGGACGGGAGGCGGACGGAGCAGGGGTCCGCCCTTGTCCCCCGACACTTGTACAAGGTGCCTCGTCCTCGCTGTGCGGGGACAGGTTCCAGCGTGAGAAGCCCCACCCTCTACCCATGCGGGGGCGGGGGCAGGAGGGGGGCTACCATACGTTGTAGGGTGTGGGTAGTATCCCTATTTTCACATAGTTCTTAGGAGTTCGATTTTGAGATTTTGAATGTAACTTCCAAGTTTCCTCTTATATAAAATATTCTTCCGCCATTAGTAAGGGTTATCTATCAATAAAATTAGAATACCATCATCTTGTTTAAAAAAATATTTGTTTTAGAATGTTTGAAAATTCAACATAAAGAAAATACTTAAGAAATCTCAAATATATAATATTTTTTCAAAAGTGGAGAAACTTTCGGACGAAGAGAAGTGGGTGAAGCCCAATATAATGGGCTAAACCCTGGGTTCACTCTTTTCTGGATTGCATGTAGTCCAACAACCGATGGTCTTTTTTTTTTTATTTTTTTGTGATTAATAGTTTTTTTTTAATTATTTCATTAACTTAATGAAAATATTATAGCCTTTAAAATTATGTAGCTGCCAGGTGGAGGTGGTATTTTAATTAAGAGTAATACTACATATAATTATAGAGTGTACAAGTGTCGTGCAATTATTTTAAAAAAGAGGAGGTTCACTATTAAAAAATTAATTTTTTTTTTCATGTAGGTCTCGTATTTATTCATTTTTTTCAAAGTAATTATACGGTACTTGCACATTCATTTCCCTTTAATTAAATCAAGTTTTGTTTTTACTGGAATTTAAATAAAGTTTTAAACTCAAAGATTTCCATAAAATCTCGTTTTAAACTCCTAACTTCAATTGGAGTTACATTTTCACCAAAAAAAAAAAAAAAATTGATATATATTTTTTTTATTGAAATCAAGTTTTGACCTCAATACTTCCATAAGATTTAGTTTAAACTCTGAACTTGAAATAGGGTACTTATACTTCGACAAAAATACGAAAAAAGAAAAAATGGGATTATTAGATATTAAAAATCTAACTATTGATCCAAAATTTCTATGACTATTAATACTAATTTAGTTAAACATTTAACCATCAGAATAATAATATTCTCCCATGGTTTCGAATCTGGCTTTTATGGCGGCCCACTTTATCGACATTAGAGGTGTAAATCCGTTCGGTCTAATCCAGTCCGGTTTGGGAGTTAATGGATCAAAATTTTCAGTCTACCATTTTCTCCAAACCAGACTGGACCGAACCGGTAGCTATCGGTCCAATTCGATCTAGCCCAATTATTTTTTATTTTTTCTTCTTTTTTCCAAATAAAGTAATAAAAAAGTTATCTAAATTACTAAATTAAAATAAGTGAATTATTAATGTGGATTACGTAACTAATTCATTAGAAAAATATTTTATATGGTCAATGATAATAATTTAAATGAAAATTACATCATTAACTTATATAATTACTATATAAAAATAAGATATTAAATTATTGAAATATTTTTAAAATATATATAGGAGTTCGGTTTGGTCCAAAATTTATAGATCCTAGGACCGGACTGAATTTTTTCGATCCACAATTTATGGGACCAAGATCAACTGGTCTGGAGTTTGGTCTGGTCCGGTTCGGACCGAATTCCTTACATCCCTAATTGACAGCGATCTAGTAGTAGCATTTTTTCTTTTGGTAATTTCACTCATTTATCAGTATTCAATGACTTAATACTATATTCATACATAATACTAAGATATTTTAATCCAACCTATAGATTATCTATTCCGTGACTTGAACTCGTGACGTGATCTCTACTTTGATACCAATTGTTAAAAATCTAACCATTAATCTAAAAATTTTAAGACTGTTGGATATTAATTTGATTAAACATTTAACTCTCAGAATGATAACATTATATAATTAACATATTTTTCAAATAAGTTGTTAACGTATTTACCGTTCTCATTGGGAAATCTTGTAGGAGAAAAAATTTTGGAGAGTTTTTGGTTATCTTAACACAATAATTTTTTAAAATTATAAATGTTTTCATAAATTCTTTAATATTTTATTGATAATGCCCCCTTAAAAAAACTTAATCTTGCTCGAACCCTTCTAAACTTTAATGATTAATCCTAGTTTCATCTATTGATTTATAATGTAAGCTATAAAATTTGGCTTACATTTAATGAATTTTTAAATAAATATGCTTTATTAAAATAAATAAATAAATAAATAAATAAGATTTATATATTAATTCATTTGGTTTTCTACAATTATTTATATAACAGAATGAATGATTAAATTAGGACGTACTCGTTGCAAGACGTAAGATTTGATTTGTAAGTTAAAATTTTTAAATTAAATTGTGTGTAAATATTTTATTAGGTGTGCTCAACGCACATTTTTTGAAAATAGAATTTTTATTGCCAAAAAAGCAACGCAAGAAATAAAAAGATGCTGACGAAAGATAAGCATTAACAATACACTTATATAGATCCAATGAACACGAAGAACAAAACAATAAAGCATTCTATGATTTGTCAACATATGTTATGGTCGGAAGTAGATAAAAATAGTAATGTGGATAGGGAGGGCTCAGGATTCTTTATTTTAAGAATTTATTATTGATGGTTACTATCTGCCGAATCTTCTTGACTAGTAATTATCATAGAACGACTGTTGTATCTACCTTTATATATATATAACAAAAATATTTAAAATACAATTTTAAAATATTTAAAAGATGAAAAGTTCTACTCATCGGCTTCATATTATATACTATGCATATTTTTTAATTTTTAATTTTTTTCCTTATCAAATTTATGGTATATGAATGATGAATAAAAGAATTCAATTAATTTAAGAAGAATAAAAAAATTTAAATAAAATAAACAAATAAAATAAAAATAAATATGATGTGTAGTATGATGAGTATCAAAACTCTTAAAATATGGCAAACCATAATAAATAATTGAGTAATTTCAATATTTTTAAAATAGATAAGTATATACTATTTATATTTGGTTATGAAACCTGTCCATATTATAGTGATATATTGAGATTTATCATTTGTTGAATCCATTATTATTATTATTATTATTATTATTTCTTTCCATTATTATTATTATTATTATTTCTACAGATGATTATTTAGTATTTTCTATTTCTTTTTTTAATTATTCTCTCTATTTTCTGATTATATAATAGAATTGACTTTCTTTCTTTTTCTTTTCGAGACTTTCTTATATATATATATATATATATATATATATATACACTACACTAGTTAAAGATGTTATGAGGCACGTATGCCCAATTGCATGTTTTCTATGTTTTTATCTCATTAATAAGTTACCAGTACTTTAATTTACAGAATTTTTACAAGTAGATAAAAAAGTTACAAATTTAACTAAAATGTATTTTTTTTTTCTTTTAGTCAATCACTCATTACTTAAAATCTACAATAAATTAGCTATTACACACTTTATAATAATAAAATATTATTATTCTTTATTATTAATATTTCTTTAATTACATTATATCAATGAACATTACTTATATTATAATTTATTATATGACAAAATTATTGCATTATCATTTACTTTGAACGATGCATGTTGGATGCTTTGATCTGTCATCGGTGAGCACAAACTAATTTGTTATATTATCTATTTTCATATAAACTAATTTGTTATATTATCTATTTTCATATCTAACTTATAAAAAGAAAAAAAGAAAAATCTATTTTCGTATCTAAAGTTCAAAAACCCAAAACTTAACCCGAACCCGTCTTCCCTAATTTCAGACGAGAAGCCCAGCTCTCTGTGCTCCCCATATAAACTCTCATCCTTTACATTAAAAAAAAGAAATTATTAAACAAAAATTATATATCTTAATAAATCATTAAACAAAAATAACATTCAAGTATGACATTTATTTATTTCGAGAATACAATAAATAATTGTACAACAAATTTCAATTCAAGTGTAATGTTTCAGAAGTGGGGACCATGATGAATTAACAATTTTATTTATTTAATCTCTACTCGTTGATAGATACAGAGCTCAAGACGGTCGTACTTTTATTTATTTACGTCGCTGCAGCTCTTCAACCGGTGGTCCCTCCTTTATGATAATACCCTCCCGCTTCCAAAATGTAAAAAAGACAACAAACACTTGGCAAAACGAAGAAACAAAATAAATGAAATGAAAATTTCGTTATAAAGATAGGGGTAAAAGAAAATATATTTTATGGGTTGATTTATAAAGTGGTCTATCACATGATAAAATCCAAAAAATAAACTCAACATTCAGCTACCTAAACGGCAGCGTATTGGATGTAGGGAATTTATATTCTTGATTACTCTTCTCTCCCATCTCCTCTCTTTTTCTCTCGCCGATCACTTCAGAGTCCAGATCCATTCTCTCTTTTCTCCCTCTCTCTCTCCCACTCTCCCTCACTACTTTAGGGCCTCTCTCCCTTCTCTTCTCTCCTCTCCCTTCTTCGCCTCGAGTAGCAGAAAACCATTCAGCCACCAAAGAATGACGGAAGACAGTGACTACAACAGCGCTCCCTCTTCCGAAGTCTAAGGTGGGAAAACAATAGACCCCATAATCAAGCTCCTCGGGAAGACGATCTCGGTGGATAGAAATCGTTTGGAGAGTTTGTTAATGATGGATATGGATATTTCGTTGGATCTGCGTTGGAGAAAATTTTTATTTTCCGATCTCATAAATCTTTGGATTTTCTTTGTTTGTGGGTTTATGGGTTTTTTGGTTTCTTCGCTCGAGTATATTTTGGCCAAATGATAAAAATCTTGGTATTTTTGCGACGTAATGAAATTTTGGAAAATTTTGGTTATTCTGTTTTTTATAAAACTGTGTATATTGCCAAAGAATTTGTTGTGGGGGCTCGTTTGGAGAGTTTGTTGATTATAGTTACGGGTATTTCTTTGGATCTGCGATGGAGAAAATTTTTATTTTCCGATCTGATGAATCTCTGGGTTTTATGTGTATGTGGGTTTCTTGATTTTTGAATTTTCTTGGATCTTCTTGGATCGGCTGTATTTTAGCCGATGGAAGAAAATTTTGGTGATTTTTGAAACATGTTGAAAAATTGGGTTCATTTGATGTGGTTTTTCTGTATTTAATGTATGCGTATGATTTGAGATCTATCATTTCTATATCTCAAATCCTCATGATGATGCCGACGTTGAGACTAATAAGGAAAAATTAATGGACGACAACACTATTCACCCGTACTTGAGAACGGGAAAACAACTCAAATACAGGGGTAAAGAAGGAAGAAAAATGAAGACGAAAAAACACATGGGCATAGATGGCTGACAAACTTAAGTCATCCCTTTTCCCAAAGCTCAAAGTACTGACACAAATAAATCCTTCTGATTCCTTTTTCCAAGACTCAAATAAATAAAAAGATTATTATATCCTTGTAGTACGTGGATGAAATACAAGATAAACACTTAAAAAAGGGGATAAAAGCGGTATAACAAAAAAAAAAAGACGAAAAAAGGATGAATAAAAAATTACTGTTCATCACTGTTTCAAATCGATAGCGGGCTGATTTAAAAAGTGGCCTATCACATGTTAAATCCCAAAAAAAAAACCCAACCTTTAGCTACCTAAACGATAGCGTATTGTGTGTAGGGAATGTATATTTTTATTTACTCTTCTCTCCCCTCGCCTCTCTCTTTCTCGCGCCGACCACTCTAGAGTCCAGACACCTTCTCTATTTTCTTCCTCTGCTTCTCCCTTCTCTCCCTCACGCCTTTCGTTCTCTCCCTCACCACTAAAGGGCCCTTTCTATTCTCTCCTCTCATCTCCTTTCTCTACCTCGTGTAGCTAAAAACCTCACAGCCTCCATAGATTGATGGAAGACAGTGCATATTGAAATGCTCCCACTTCCAAAGTCTAAGATGAGAAAACCATAGACCCTGCAATCAAGCTACTTGGGAAGACGATCCAGATGGGTAGGAGTCGTTTGGAGAATTTGTTGATAATTATTACAGGTATTTATTTGGATCTGCGTTGGAGTATTATTTTTTTTTCCAATCTGATAAATCTTTGGGTTTTTTCTATTTGTGGGTTTCTGGATTTTTTGATTTTCTTGGCATGTGTATATTTTGGCCGAATGATAAAAATCTTGGTGATTTTTGCAATGTAATGAAATTTTGAGTAATTTTAGTTTTTTCATATTTGATAAAACTATGCATATTGCCAGAGAATTTGTTGTGGGGGCTCGTTTGACGAATTTATTGATGATGGTTATAGGTATTTCTTTGGATATGAGTTGGAGAAAATTTTTATTTTCCGATCTGATGAATCTTTGGGTTTTATGTGTCTATAGGTTTCTGGGTTTTTGGATTTTCTTGGATCGGCTGTATTTTGACCGATGGAAGAAAATCTTAGTGATTTTTGCGACGTGATGAAAAATTGGGTTATTTTGATGTGATTTTTCTGTGTTTAATGTATGTGTATGATCTAATATCTACCATTTCTTTATCTCAAATCCTCTTGATGGTGCCGATGTCGAGACTAACAGGGAAAAATTAATGGTCGAAAATAATGTCCACCCCTACTCGAGAACGGGAAAACAACTCAAAAAGATAGGTAAAGAAGGAATAAAAAGGAAGACGAAAAAACACATGGGCATAGATGACAAATAAACTCAAGTCATCATTTTCCCAATGCTCAAAGTACTGACACAAATAAATCCATCTGATTCATTTTCCCATGACTAAAATAAATAAAAAGACAATTATATCCTTATAATACACGGATGAAATATAAGATAAACGCTTAAGAAAAAGGAAAAAAGCGGCATAACAAAAAAAAAAAAAGATGAAAAATAGATGAAAAAAAATTATTGTTCATCACTGTTTCAAATCGATAGCGGACTGATTTATAAAGTGGCCTATCACATGTTAAACCCCAAAAAGTAAACCCAACCTTCAGCTACCTAAACGACAGTGTATTGGTTGTAAGGAATCTATATTTTTATTTACTATTCTGACTCATCCCCTCTCTCTTTCTCGAGCCGACAACTCCAGAGTCCAGACCCCTTCTCTCTTTTCTTCCTCCCTCTCTCCCTCATGCCACTTCCTTCTCTCTCTCTCCACTTCAGGGCTCCTCTCTCTTCTACCCTCTCATCTCCCTTCTCTAACTCGCGTAGCAGAAAACCTCACAGTCACAATAGATTGACGGAAGACAGTGCCTCAAAAACGCTCCCTCTTCTGAAGTCTAAGGTGGGAAAACCATAGACCCTGCAATCAAGCTCCTAGGAAAGACGATCTCGGTGGGTAGGAATTGTTTAGAGAATTTGTTGATGAGGGTTACGAGTATTCCTTTGGGTCTGCGTTGGAGAATTTTTTTTTTAGATCTAATTAATCTTTGGGTTTTTTTGTTTTCATGGCTCGGATATATTTTGGCAGAATTATAAAAATTTTGGTGATTTTTACGATGTAATGAAATTTTGGGTAATTTTAGTTTTTCCGTGTTTGATAAAACTGTGCATATTGCCAAAAAATTTGTTGTGGGGGCTCGTTTGAAGAATTTGTTGATAATGGTTATGGGTAATTCATTGGATTTGCGTTGGAGAAAATTTTTATTTTCCAATATGATGAATCTTTGGGTTTTATGTGTACGTTGGTTTCTGGCTTTTTGGATTTTCTTCGATCGGCTATATTTTGGCTGAT
Source organism: Juglans microcarpa x Juglans regia (assembly GCF_004785595.1). Lineage (NCBI taxonomy): Eukaryota > Viridiplantae > Streptophyta > Magnoliopsida > Fagales > Juglandaceae > Juglans > Juglans microcarpa x Juglans regia. Next base: position 23,775,201 of record NC_054604.1, read on the forward strand.
AGAAGAAAATCTTGGTGATTTTTGCGATGTGATTTAAAATTGGGTTGTTTTGATGTGGTTTGTACATGTTTAATGTATGTGTATGATTTGAGATCTACCATTTCTGAATCTCGAATCCTCTTGATGGTGCCAATGTCAAGACTAACAAGGAAAAACTAATTGATGAAAATACTGTTCACCCCTACACGAGAACTGGGAAACAACTCAAATAGAGGGGTAACTAATGAAGAAAAAGGAAAAGAGAAAAATACATGGGCATAGATGGTTGACAAACTTAAGTTATCCCTTTCCCAAAGCTCAAAGTACTGAAACAAATAAATCCTACTGATTTCTTTTCCCAAGACTCAAATAAATAAAAAGATTATTATATTCCTGTAGTACGTTGATGAAATACAAGATAAACACTTAAAAAAAGGGATAAAAGCGGTATAACAAAAAAAAAAACAAAAAATGGATGAATAAAAAATTACTGTTCATCACTGTTTCAAATCGATAGCGGGATGATTTAAAAAGTGGCCTATCACATCTTAAATCCCAAAAAACAAACCCAACCTTTAGCTACCTAAACGATAGCGTATTATGTGTAGGGAATGTATATTTTTATTTACTCTTCTCCCCCCTCGCCTTTCTCTTTCTTGCGCCGACCACTCTAAAGTCCAGACACCTTCTCTATTTCCGTCCCTCCCCTTCTCTCCCTCACGCCTTTCGTTCTCTCCCTCACCACTAAAGGACCCATTTCTATTCTCTCCTCTCATCTCATTTCTCTACTTCGTGTAGCAGAAAACCTCACAGCCTCTATATATTGATGGAAGACAGTGCATATTGAAATACTCTCACTTCCAAAATCTAAGATGGGAAAACCATAGAGCCGGCAATCAAGCTACTTGGGAAGACGATCCTGGTGGGTAGGAGTTGTTTGGAGAATTTGTTGATGATGGTTACAGGTATTCCTTTGCATCTGCGTTGGAGTATTTTTTTTTCCAATCTGAAGAATCTTTGGGTTTTTTCTGTTTGTGGGTTTCTAGATTTTTTGATTTTCTTGGCTTGGGTATATTTTGCCCGAATGATAAAAATCTTGGAGATTTTTGCAATGTAATGAAATTTTGAGTAATTTTAGTTTTTTCGTAGTTGATGAAACTGTGCATATTGCCAAAGAATTTGTTTTGGGGGCTCATTTGAAGAATTTATTGATAATGGTTACGGGTATTTCTTTGGATATGCGTTGGAGAAAATTTTTATTTTCCGATCTAATAAATCTTTGGGTTTTATGTGTCTATGGGTTTCTGGGTTTTTGGATTTTCTTGGATCGGCTGTATTTTGGCCAATGGAAGAAAATCTTGGTGATTTTTGTGACATGATAAAAAATTGGGTTATTTTGATGTGATTTTTCTGTGTTTAATGTATGTGTATGATCTAAGATCTACTATTTCTTTATCTCAAATCCTCTTAATGGTGCCGATGTCGAGATTAACACGAAAAAGTTAATGGTCGAAAATAATGTTCACCCCCTACTCAAGAACGGGAAAACAACTCAAAAAGAGAGGTAAAGAAGGAATAAAAAGGAAGACAAAAAAACACATACGCATAGATGACAAACAAACTCAAGTCATCATTTTCCCAACACTCAAAGTACTGACAAAAATAAATCCATCTGATTCCTTTTCCCAAGACTAAAATAAATAAAAAAACTATTATATCCCTATAATGCACAGATGAAATATAAGATATATGCTTAAGAAAAAAGGAAAAAAGCGGTATAACAAAATAAAAAGATGAAAAATGGATGAAAAAAATTACTGTTCATCACTGTTTCAAATCGATAGCGGGCTGATTTATAAAGTGGTCTATCACATGTTAAAGCCCAAAAAGTAAACCCAACCTTCAACTACCTAAACGGTAGCGTATTGGATGTAGGGAATCTATATTTTTATTTACTATTCTCACTCATCTCCTCTCTCTTTCTCATGCCGATAACTCTAGAGTTCAGACCCCTTCCCTCTTTTCTTCCTCCCTCTCTCCCTCACGCCACTTATTTCTCTCCCTCTCCACTTCAGGACCCTTCTCTCTTCTATCCTCTCATCTCCCTTCTCTAACTCGCGCAGCAGAAAACCTCACAGCCACAATAGATTGACGGAAGACAGTGCCTAAAAAATGCTCCCTCTTCTAAAGTCTAAGGTGGGAAAACTATAGACACTGCAATTAAGCTCCTAGGAAAGACGATCTCGGTGGGTAGGAATTGTTTAGAGAATTTGTTGATGATGGTTAAGGGTATTCCTTTGGGTCTGCGTTGGAGAATTTTTTTTTCGATCTGATTAATCTTTAGGTTTTCTCTGTTTGTGGGTTTGTGGGGGTTTTTTTGTTTTCTTGGCTCGAGTATATTTTGGCAAAATGATAAAAATCTTCGTGATTTTTACGACGTGATGAAATTTTGGGTAATTTTGGTTTTACCATATTTGATGAAACTGTGCATATTGCCAAAAAATTTGTTGTGGGGGCTCGTATGAAAAATTTGTTGATGATGGTTACCGGTATTTCTTTGGATATGCGTTGGAGAAAATTTTTATTTTTCGATCTGATGAATCTTTGGGTTTTATGTGTCTATGAGTTTCTGAATTTTTGGATTTTCTTGGATCGACTGTATTTTGGCCGATGGAAGAAAATCTTGGTGATTTTTGCGACGTGATGAAAAATTTGATTATTTTGATATGATTTTTTCGTGTTTAATGTATGTGTATGATCTGAAATCTACCATTTTTTTTTTTATCTCAAATCCTCTTGATGGTGCCGACGTCGAGACTAATAGGGAAAAATTAATGGTCGAAAATAATGTTCAACCCTTACTCGAGAACGGGAAAACAACTCAAAAAGAGAGGTAAAGAAGGAATAAAAAAGAAGACAAAAAAATACATGGGCAACGATGGCTGACAAACTCAAGTCATCCATTTCCCATCGCTCAAAGTACTGACACAAATAAATCCATCTGATTCCTTTTCTCAAGACTCAAATAAATAAAAAGAGCATTGTATCCTTATAATATACGAATGAAATATAAGATAAACACTTAAAAAAAAGGATAGAAGCGGCATAACAAAAAGAAAAAGACGAAAATGGATAAAAAAATTACTGTTCATCACTGTTTCAAATCGATAGCGGGCTGATTTATAAAGTGGCTTATCACATGTTAAAGCCCAAAAAGTAAACCCAACCTTCAGCTACCTAAATGACAGCGTATTGGCTGTAGGGAAACTATATTTTTATTTTCTACTCTCACTCATCCCCTCTCTCTTTCTCGCGTTGACAATTCCAGAGTCCAGACCCCTTCTCTCTTTTCTTCCTCCCTCTCTCCCTCACGCCACTTCCTTCCCTCCCTCTCCATTTCAGGGCCCCTCTCTCTTCTATCCTCTCAACTCCCTTCTCTAACTTGCGTAGCAGAAAACTTCACAGCCACAATAGATTAACGAAAGACCGTGCCTAAAAAATGCTCCATCTTCTGAAGTCTAAGGTGGGAAAACCATAGACCCTGCAATCAAGCTCCTAGGAAAGACGATCCCAATAGATAGGAATTGTTTGGAGAATTTGTTGATAACGGTTATAGGTATTCTTTTGGATCTGCGTTGGAGTATTTTTTTCCCACTCTGATGAATCTTTGGGTTTTTTCTGTTTGAGGGTTTCTGGATTTTATGATTTTCTTGGCTCAGGTATATTTTGGCGGAATGATAAAAATCTTGGTGATTTTTGAAACGTAATGAAATTTTGAGAAATTTTAGTTTTTTGGTATTTGATGAAACTGTGCATATTGCCCAAGAATTTGTTGTGGGGGCTCGTTTGAAGAATTTGTTGTGGGGGCTCATTTGAAGAATTTGTTGATGATGGTTACAGGTAATTTTCTGGATATGCATTGGAGAAAATTTTTATTTTTCGATCAGATGAATCTTTGGATTTTATGTGTCCATGGTTATCTGGGTTTTTGAATTTTCTTGGATCGGCTGTCTTTTGGCCGATGGAAGAAAATCTTGGTGATTTTTGCGACGTGATGAAAAATTGGGTTATTTTGATGTGATTTTTCGTGTTTAATGTACGTGTATGATCTAAAAATCTACCATTTTTTTTTTATCTCAAATTCTCTTGAAGGTGCCGATGTCGAGACTCATAGGGAAAAATGAATGGTCGAAAATAATGTTCACCCCCTACTCGAGGACTAGAAAACAACTCAAAAAGAGAGGTAAAGAATGAATAAAAAGGAAGACGAAAAAATGCATGGGCATAGATGGCTGACAAACTCAAGTCATCCATTTCCCATCGCTCAAAGTACTGATACAAATAAATCCATCTGATTCTTTTTCTCAAGACTCAAATAAATAAAAAGACTATTGTATCCTTATAATACACGGATGAAATACAAGATAAACACTTAAGAAAAAGGATAGAAGCGACATAACAAAAAAAAAGGACGAAAAAAGGATGAAAAAAAATTACTGTTCATCAATGTTTCAAATCGATAGCGGGCTGATTTATAAAGTGGCCAATCACATGTTAAAACCCAAAAAGTAAACCCAACCTTCAGCTACCTAAACGGCAGCGTATTGGCTGAAGGGAATCTATATTTTTATTTACTATTCTCACTTATCCCCTCTCTCTTTCTCACGCCGACAACTCAAGAGTCCAGACCCCTTCTCTCTTTTCTTCCTCCATTTCTCTCTCACGCCACTTCTTACCTCACAGCCACAATAGATTGACGGAAGACAGTGCCTAAAAAATGCTCCATCTTCTGAAGTCTAAGGTAGGAAAACCATAGACCCTGCAATCAAGCTCCTAGGAAAGACGATCCCGGTGGATAGGAATTGTTTGGAGAATTTGTTGATGATAATTACAGGTATTCCATTGGATCTGCGTTGGAGTATTTTTTTCCCACTCTGATGAATCTTTGGGTTTTTTCTGTTTGAGGGTTTCTGGATTTTATGATTTTCTTGGCTCAGGTATATTTTGGCGGAATGATAAAAATCTTGGAGATTTTTGAAACGTAATGAAATTTTGAGTAATTTTAATTTTTTCGTATTTGATGAAACTGTGCATATTGCCTAAAAATTTGTTGTGGGGGCTTGTTTGAAGAATTTGTTGATGATGGTTACAGGTATTTCTTTGGATATGTGTTGGAGAAAATTTTTATTTTCCGATCTGATGAATCCTTGGTTTTTATGTGTCTATGGATTTCTGGGTTTTTGGATTTTCTTAGATCAGCTGTATTTCGGCCGATGGAAGAAAATATTGGTGATTTTTGCGATGTGATGAAAAATTGGGTTATTTTGATGTGATTTTTCCGTGTTTAATGTATATGTATGATCTAAGATTTACCATTTCTTTATCTCAAATCCACTTGATGGTGCCAATGTCGAGACTAACACGGAAAACTTAATTGTCGGAAATAATGTTCACCCCCAAATCAAGAACGGGAAAACAACTCAAAAAGAGAGGTAAATAAGGAATAAAAAGGAAGACAAAAAAACACATGGGCATAGATGGCAAACAAACTCAAGTCATCCTTTTCCCAACACTCATAATATTGATACAAATAAATCTGTTTGATTCCGTTTCTCAAGACTAAAATAAATAAAAAGACTATTATATCCCTATAATGCACGGATGAAATATATGATAAACGCTTAACAAAAAAGAAAAAAGCGGGAAAAAAATGAAAAATGGACGAAAAAATTACTGTTCATCACTGTTTCAAATCGATAGCGGGCTGATTTATAAAGTGGCCTATCACATGTTTAAGCCCAAAAAGAATACTCAACCTTCAGCTACCTAAACGACAGCGTATTAGCTGTAGGGAATCTATATTTTTATTTACTATTCTCACTCATCCCCTCACTCTTTCTCGTGCCGACAACTCCAGAGTCCAGACCCCTTCTCTCTTTTCTTCCTCCCTCTCTCCCTTTCTCCCTCACGCCACTTCCTTCTCTCCCTCTCCACTTCAGGGCCCTTCTCTCTTCTATCCTCTCATCTCCCTTCTCTAACTCTCGTAGCAGGAAACCTTACAGCCACAATAGATTGACGAAAGACAGTACCTCGAAAACGCTCCCTCTTTTGAAGTCTAAGGTGGGAAAACCATAGACCCTGCAATCAAGCTCCTAGGAAAGACGATCCCAGTGGGTAGGAATTGTTTAGAGAATTTGTTGATGTTGGTTAAGGGTATTCCTTTGGGTCTGCGATGGAGATTTTTTTTTTTCGATCTGATTAATCTTTGGGTTTTCTCTATTTGTGGGTTTGAAGGTTTTTTTGTTTTCTTGGCTCGGGAATATTTTGGTAGAATGATAAAAATCTTGGTGATTTTTGCAACGTAATGAAATTTTGAGTAATCTTAGTTTTTCCGTATATGATGAAACTGTGCATATTGCCAAAGAATTTGTTGTGGGGGCTTGTTTGAAGAATTTGTTGATGATGGTTACGGGTATTTCTTTGGATATGCATTAGAGAAAATTTTTATTTTCCAATCTGATGAATCTTTGGGTTTTATGTGTCTATGGGTTTCTGGGTTTTTAGATTTTCTTGGATCAGCTGTATTTTGGCCAATGGAAGAAAATCTCGGTGATTTTTGCGACGTGATGAAAAATTGGGTTATTTTGATATGATTTTTCCGTGTTTATTGTATGTGTATGATCTAAAATCTACCATTTCTTTATCTCAAATCCTCTTGATGGTGCCGATGTCGAGACTAATAGGGGAAAATTATTGGGCGAAAGTAATGTTCACCCCTTACTAGAGAACGGGAAAACAATTCAAAAAGAGTGGTGAAGAAGAAATAAAAAGGAAGACGAAAAAATACATGGGCATAGATGGCTGACAAACTCAAGTCATCCATTTCCCATCGCTCAAAGTACTAACACAAATAAATCCATCTGATTCATTTTCTCAAGACTCAAATAAATAAAAAGACTATTGTATCTTTATAATACATGGAAGAAATACAAGATAAACACTTAAGAAAAAGGATAGAAGCGGCATAACAAAAAAAAAGGATGAAAAAAGGATAAAAAAAATTACTGTTCATCAATGTTTCAAATCGATAGCGGGCTGATTTATAAAGTGGCATATCACATGTTAAAGCCCAAAAGGTAAACCCAACCTTCAACTACCTAAACGGCAGCGTATTGGCTGTAGGGAATCTATATTTTTATTTACTATTCTCACTCATCCCCTCTCTCTTTCTCGCGCCAACAACTCCAGAGTCCAGATCCCTTCTCTCTTTTCTTTCTCCCTTTCTCCCTCACGCCACTTCCTTCTCTCCCTCTCCACTTCAGGGCTCCTCTCTCTTCTATCCTCTCAACTCCCTTCTCTAACTCGCGTAGCAGAAAACCTTACAGCCACAATAGATTGACAGAAGACAGTGCCTCAAAAATACTCCATCTTCTGAAGTCTAAGGTGGGAAAACTATAGACTCTGCAATCAAGCTCCTAGGAAAGACGATCCCGGTGGATAGAAATTGTTTGAAGAATTTGTTGATGATGATTATAGGTATTCTTTTGGATCTGCGTTGGAGTATTTTTTTTCCCAATTTGATGAATCTTTAAGTTTTTTCTGTTTGTGGGTTTCTGGATTTTTTGATTTTCTTGGCTCGGGTATATTTTGCCCGAATGATAAAAATCTTGGTGATTTTTGCAACTTAATGAAATTTTGAGTAATTTTAATTTTTTCGTATTTGATGAAACTGTGCATATTGCCAAAAAATTTGTTGTGGGGGCTCGTTTGAAGAATTTGTTGATGATGGTTATGGGTATTTCTTTGGATATGCGTTGGAGAAAATTTTTATTTTCCGATCTGATGAATCTTTGGGTTTTATGTGTCTATGGATTTCTGGGTTTTTGGATTTTCTTAGATCGGCTGTATTTTGGCCGATGGAAGAAAATCTTGGTGATTTTTGCGACATGATGAAAAATTGGGTTATTTTGATGTGATTTTTCCGTGTTTAATGTATGTGTATGATCTAAGATCTACCATTTCTTTATTTCAAATCCTCTTGATGGTGCCGATATCGAGACTAACACAGAAAAGTTAATTGTTGAAAATAATATTCACCCCTACTCGAGAACGGGAAAACAACTCAAAAAGAGAGGTAAAGAAGGAATAAAAAGGAAGATGGAAAAACTTATGGGCATAGATGGCAAACAAACTCAAGTCATCCTTTTCCCAACACTCAAAGTACTGACACAAATAAATCCATCTGTTTCCTTTTTCCAAGACTAAAATAAATAAAAAGACTATTATATCCCTATAATGCATGGATGAAATATAAGATAAACGCTTAAGAAAAAGGAAAAAGTGGGATAAAAAAAAAGACGAAAAATGGATGAAAAAAATTATTATTCATCACTGTTTCAAATCGATAGCGGGCTGATTTATAAAGTGGCCTATCACATGTTAAAGCTTAAAAAGTAAACCCAACCTTCAGCTACCTAAACGACAGCGTATTGGTTGTAGGGAATTTATATTTTTATTTACTATTCTCACTCATCCCCTCTCTCTTTCTCGCGCCGACAACTCCAGAGTCCAGACCCCTTCTCTCTTTTCTTCCTCCCTCTCTCTCTCACGCCACTTCCTTCTTTCCCTCTCCACTTCAGAGCCCTTCTCTCTTCTATCCTCTCATCTCCCTTCTCTAACTCGCGTAGCAGAAATCCTCACAACCACAATAGATTGACGGAAGACAGTACCTCAAAAACGCTCCCTCTTCTGAAGTCTAAGGTGAGAAAACCATAGACCCTGTAATCAAGCTCCTAGGAAAGACGATCCCGGTGGGTAGGAATTGTTTAGAGAATTTGTTGATGATGGTTACGGGTATTCCTTTGGGTCTGCGTTGGAGAATTTTTTTTTTCAGTCTGATTAATCTTTGGGTTTTCTCTATTTGTGGGTTTGTGGGTTTTTTTGTTTTCTTGGCTCGGGTATATTTTGGTAGAATGATAAAAATCTAGGTGATTTTTGCAACGTAATAAAATTTTGAGTAATCTTAGTTTTTTCGTATTTGATGAAACTGTGCATATTGCCAAAGAAGTTGTTGTGGGGGCTCGTTTGAAGAATTTGTTGATGATGGTTACGGGTATTTCTTTGTTATGCGTTGGAGAAAATTTTTATTTTCCGATCTGATGAATCTTTGGGTTTTATGTGTCTATGGGTTTCTGGGTTTTTGAATTTTCTTGGATCAGCTGTATTTTGGCCGATGGAAGAAAATCTTGGTTATTTTTACGACGTGATGAAAAATTGGGTTATTTTGATGTGATTTTTCCATGTTTAATGTATGTGTATGATCTAAAATCTACCATTTTTTTTATCTCAAATCCTCTTGATGTTACCGATGTCGAGACTAATAGGGAAAAATTAATGGTCGAAAATAATGTTCACCCCTTACTAGAGAACGGGAAAACAACTCAAAAATAGAGGTAAAGAAGGAATAAAAAGAAAGACGAAAAAATACATGGGCATAGATGGCTGACAAACTCAAGTCATCCATTTCCCATCGCTCAAAGTACTGACACAAATAAATCCATCTGATTCCTTTTCTCAAGACTCAAATAAATAAAAAGACTATTGTATCCTTATAATACACGGATGAAATACAAGATAAACACTTAAAAAAAAGGATAGAAGCGGCATAACAAAAAAAAAAAAGATGAAAAAGGGATGAATAAAAAATTACTCTTTATCACTGTTTCAAATCGATAGCGGGCTGATTTAAAAAGTGGCGTATCACATGTTAAATCCCAAAAAATAAACCCAACCTTTGGCTACCTAAACGATAGCGTATTGTGTGTAGGGAATGTATATTTTTATTTACTCTTCTCTCCCCTCGTCTCTCTCTTTCTCGCGCCGACCACTCTAGAGTCCAGACACCTTATCTATTTTCTTCCTCCGTCTCTCCCCTTCTCTCCCTCACGCCTTTCGTTCTCTCCCTCACCACTAAAGGGCTCCTTTCTATTCTCTCCTCTCATCTCCTTTCTCTAACTCGTGTAGCAGAAAACCTCACAGCCTCCATAGATTGATGGAAGACAGTGCATACTGAAATGCTCCCACTTCCAAAGCCTAAGATGGGAAAACCATAGACCCTGCAATCAAGCTACTTGGGAAGACGATCCCGGTGGGTAGGAATCGTTTGGAGAATTTGTTGATGATGGTTACAAGTATTGATTTGGATCTGCGTTGGAGTATTTTTTTTCCCAATCTGATGAATCTTTTGGTCTTTTCTGTTTGCGGGTTTCTGGATTTTTTTATTTTCTTAGCTCGGGTATATTTTGGCCGAATGATAAAAATCTTGGTGATTTTTGCAACTTAAAGAAATTTTGAGTAATTTTAGTTTTTTCATATTTGATGAAACTGTGCATATTGCCAAAGAATTTGTTGTGGGGGCTCGTTTGAAGAATTTGTTGATGATGGTTACTGGTATTTCTTTGGATATGCATTGAAGAAAATTTTTATTTTCTGATCTAATGAATTTTTGGGTTTTATGTGTCTATGGGTTTCTGGGTTTTTGGATTTTCTTGGATCGGCTGTATTTTGGCCGATGGAAGAAAATCTTAGTGATTTTTGCGACGTGATGAAAAATTGGGTTATTTTGATGTGATTTTTTCGTGTTTAATGTGTGTGTATGATCTAAAATTTACCATTTCTTTATCTCAAATCCTCTTGATGGTGCCGATGTCGAGACTAACAGGAAAAAATTAATGGTCGAAAATAATGTTCACCCCCTACTCGAGAACGGAAAACAACTCAAAAATGGAGGCAAAGAAGGAATAAAAATGAAGACGAAAAAATACATGGGCATAGATGGCTGACAAACTCAAGTCATCCATTTCCCATCGCTCAAAGTACTGACACAAATAAATCCATTTGATTCATTTTCTCAAGACTCAAATAAATGAAAAGACTATTGTATCCTTATAATACACGGAATAAATACAAGATAAACACCTAAAAAAAGGATAGAAGCGGCGTAACAAAATAAAAACAAAGATGAAAAATAGATGAACAAAAATTATTGTTAATCAATGTCTCAAATTGATAGCTACTTTTAATCTTAGAATAGATATATCTATATATACTAGCAGTGGTTTAACGTGCGAAGCACATTTGCCATGTTTACCTAATTGAAAGAAAAAATAAACTTTTGAAAATAATATTTCCTAACAGCAAATAATACAAAATTTTGAATAATTGAATTAGTTGTTAGATCATCCTCATTGGCTTGGCCAAAGTCTAATGATAACTAAACTTTAACCAATATGTGCCAAAAAACCACCACATTGGATTGGGCATCTCTATAAAATTTTAGACTTCTGTTACAGTGATTCTCCAAATTTGTAGGTGAACAGTAGGTTAGCTAAATATTAAAATATTCAATTCTCACTCTTCTCACAAAATATATAGGTATTTTTGGTAATTAAGAAATTTGGTTCGATTTATTATTATTAAATTTAAAATGTGATAAAAATAAATTAATTAGTTAATATTATTTAGAATATTTATTATTAATATTAATATTTAATATTTAATAAATGTGATAAATATTAATATTACTTTAATTAGAATATAATTATTATTAATATTCATATATAATGTTAATTTAATATTTAATAAATGTAATAAATATTAATTTAATTTAATTAGAATATAATTATTATTAATATTAAATTGGTTATAAAATGTGATACAAATAAATTAAATAAAAAAATTATTAAATTAATAATATTTTATTATTATATAAAGAGTAAATTGCTAATTCAATGTGGAGATTGAATTTAAATAGAATAGGCAAATGTAAAAAAGTGTGATATTGGCTAAATTTTGAAGATGAATGTGACCAAGCCAATGAGGATGCTCTTAGTTCACAATCATCAAGATTGAAAGAGTATATAAGATAGATTAGTAAATAACCTAATGCATAAGAGCATAAAACCTAATATAAGCAAGCATCTATAAATTTTTATCTTTCTCTACTTTAATAAGAAAAATTTGTTCCAACCGCAGATGTAACACCCCGTAAATTAGTGCATTTTTAATGAAGCATTTTTATTTATTTATTCAAAATTTATTCTCTTATTTTATAATTATCGGATATTTTAAATGTGTTATTTTATGATCTTTAAATTGTGGGAATTAAATTGTTATGTTTTCTTAATATTTATTTATTGTTATACATTTAAATTGTTCTTCTTTAAAATTAATTGATTGTGAAATTTAATTATTTTATTTTCATTGTATCATTACGTTTAAATTATTTTAATTGATTTGCTGTTTTAAAATCATTTCCGTTGGATCATTTTCGTGACTCAAGATGTGAGGATTGGACCTCATTTCTTTCCCTTCATTTTTTCTTTTTCCCCTTGTTCATTTCTTTCTTTTCTTTTTCCCCGGTTTTCCCCCCATCCCACGCGACACTCTCTCTCTCTCTTTCTCTCTTGCCGTGCACCCGTTCTTCACCCAGCCCGCCGCCGTGCGCGACACCGCCCGGCCGACCAACTCCCCCTCCCTCCGGCGACCTCACCCCACCAACCTCACCTCCATTCGCGCCGCCGTTAACCACCAGTAGTCCTTCAAGCCGCGGCGTCACTTTCGTTCCAGCGCCACCGTCGCGCCACCTCCGGCCACCATCTTCACACCACATCATCCTCGACCTCTTGGCAACCCATTGGACCCAACCCCAGCTCCGATCTGCCACTGGTGAAGCTCCACCATCTACATTTCCGATTTGGGTATTTTGGTCTTCTACCGCCCATTCCGCCGCCACCCACGGCAAACCACCACCACCATTGGCTTCACCAACCTCCCTAGGCCCTACCCTATCAATCTTGGGTCTTCGTTTGCCTCTGTTTGAAAGTTGGTATTTGTGACCCACGGCCACAGTGTATTTTACACTGTGGTGTTGCTCAAACGTCGCCTTTTTCAACTTCGTGATCATTCGGAAATTGTTATATTGCACTGTAAGTATTTTTCTTAAAGAACTTTCGTGATTTAAATATATTTTTGCACTAACACACATTATCTGTGAATTGGTTTGTTTTGTCGGACTGAGTCTGAGGAGTTTCGGAGGTCGGATGGATTGTGGACAGAGTTGTTGTGTGTTTGTTTGCATTGTGGTTGTTGGTTGTTGGTTATGGCTTGTTCATGTACATCGCATATTGCATGCATGATCATGTTTGTAAAGAAAACTGGATTTTCGCATGATTACATACATATTCATGTGTTTATTGGAATTGGATTCTCATGTGAGTAAAAGAAAAAGAGACTGTAGGGATGGTGGTAAGCAGGGATGGTGGTAGAATCCCGCCTGCGATTCCCCCATACGGTGCACGCGGTAGGGATGGTGGTAAGCAGGGATGGTGGTTGTGTCCCGCCTGCGATTTCCGCCTACGGTGTACACGGTAGGGATGGTGGTAAGCAAGGACGGTGGTAGAGTCTCGCCTGTGATTCCCGCCTACAGTGCTCTGTTAAGTATTCATTGTGTGTAAAGGAACTGTATGGATGGTGGTAAGCAGGGATGGTGGTAGAGTCCCGCCTGCGATTCCTGCCTACGGTGCACGCGGTAGGGATGGTGGTAAGCAGGGATGGTGGTTGTGTCCCGCCTGCGATTCCCGCCTACGGTGCACACGGTAGGGATGGTGGTAAGCAGGGACGGTGGTAGAGTCCCGCCTGTGATTCCCGCCTATAGTGCTCTGTTAAGTATTCATTGTGTGTAAAGGAACTGTAGGGATGGTGGTAAGCAGGGATGGTGGTAGAGTCCCGCCTGCGATTCCCGTATACAATGCACGCGATAGGGATGGTGGTAAGCAGGGATGGTGGTTGTGTCCCGCCTGTGATTCCCGCCTACGGTGCACGAGGTAGGGATGGTGGTAAACAGAGACGGTGGTAGAGTCCCGCCTGCGATTCCCGCCTACAGCGTCCGATAAATGGGTTGTTTTGTGTGAATCATTTTCTAGGAAAATGACAAACTATATTTTTGGGCCAAAATGAGATTTTTGGGCCAAAATGAGATTTTTGGCGTGTGTTGGAAATAATCATTTTTCTGGGAAAAATGGTATTTTATGGCTAAATGTATTTTGTTATATTGTTGGTTGCATTAATGTATTTTTATCCCGAGAGTTGTTTGGTTTATACTTACCTGTGGTACCATTTTATGGTATCGCAGATTTTAATGCAGATGATGATGGCGAGCCTTAGCTTGGCTCTGTTGGTGGAGTGATTTGAGATTGCTCCTGTTTAGCGAGTTATATTTTTATCAATTTATGTATTTACCTTTTGTATTATATTTGGGATGACTATATAACTTTTAAAGATAAATTATTTTGGATACCTGTATTTAAATTTCTGGTACTTAGTTGACTTATTTATATTATCTGCTGCGACTTTTATTGTGCACCTTTGCATGTTGCACACACACTTGAGCACATTTTGTTGGGATGCGTGACCGTGTTGTCACCATCCTGACGTCACGATTCCCTTGTTTTTTGTACGTGGGAGTCGGGGCGTCACAGCAGAATTTCTATGAATTTCTCTACATTTCCCTTGGGTTGATCATATGTATGTGAAAGATCAATTACGATCACGTGTGAAAAGCTTTGCATGGAAGTTTCAGCTCTACAAATTAATCATATTTGACGGTAGAGATCAATGCATGCATGTCATGTTGTCTCCAACTATGCAGAAGATGTAGCGAGCTCGTATGAAGCAAATCTACTCTCTATGTTCCTACTCTCACATTCTTTCATCATTAAAATAAGCCTCTTATATTTTGGAAGCCCCAAAAATATTATAATTGTAGAAAATTATTTTATCTAAATGATTTTAGTTAATTAAGAATATTATGAGATTTAAATTATGTCAAAAACTCTATTTATTTATATGGTTTTATTTTCTTAAAAATATTTAGCAAAACTTCATCATTTATTTAATAATAAAAGATTAGTATTTTATAAATTCAAGTTTATTTTAAATGTATGATATGATATTTATTTTTTAATTATCTATTTTAAGTGTGTTTATTTAAATGTATGATTTGATCTACCGTTGGATTAAATCTAGAGACTCAAGATGAAGGGTTGAGATTTAAACGCTCAAACCCTAACTTTACCTCTCACTTTTCTCTCTTCCCTCCATCCAACGGCATGCCCCTCTCCTTCTCGATCTCTCTTCTCCTCGACTCCTCTCAACGCCGCCGACCTCCATTGCAGCGTCACCACAAGCTCAATCATCGGTGACCTTCCTCATGCCGATCTCCTCCTCACAGACCTTTCTCTCTCTCTCTCTCTCTCTCCCCTCAACAGGCCGAAGCCTGTGGCCCTCTCTTCCTCTCCTTTTGATTTCCCTCTATCACGCCACCGTGAGTAGCTCCTCCCACGAGCTTCGACAATCACCTCTTCCCCACAACGCGGCTCCAGCACCCATAACTCCTCCCTAGCCCTACCACACAGTACCTCTATACGCACGAGTTTCTCCTTGTAGCGCCGCTGATAGCCAAGCTCACGCCACCGCACCACCACGACAGCCTAGATCCATCGTCTATAGCCCATGGCGCCATCATCAGCCTTCCACGGCACCTCCCCTGCTCCTCCATGCCCAACTGAGCCTCTACCTCTCCCATTTTGTGATTTTGTAAATTTGTACATTTTGTGATTTTGTAGAATTAGAATGATTTACGGTGAGTTTGTGATTATCCTACAATGATTTTGAGATGATTTACGGTGAGTTTGGTCTGTGCTTACTGTGATTTTGTGATCTGTTGTGGTGATTTTATGATGATTTTGTGTGGTGATTTTGTGATCTGTTGTGGTATTTTGTGATGATCTGTTGTGGTGATTTTGTGGTATTTTGGAAAGAATATTGCTATGAGGATGTAGAGAGGGACGAAGAAGAAAAATGTAAAATAAGAATACTGTTCATTACTGTTCATTATAGATATTTTTAAGTATAAAGAGATATATATTAATATTTTTGGTCATAAACCCGGTTGATTTTATTGGGACAGTGTGAAATTTATCTTTTGCTAAGTCCTTTATTATTATGATTATTATTATTTGACTATAAAATTGACCTTTTTTTTTTTTTTTTTTTTTTTTTTATCTTTGGGCTGATTTAGATTAAAAAATGTAGTTTTAGATGAAACATAAAAGTTGAAAAAATATTATTAGAATGTTATTTTATAATATTGTTATTGTTTTGAGATTTAAAAAAGTAGAATAAGATTTAAAAAAATTAAATTGTTTACTATATTTTATGTAAAAATTTAAAAAAATTATAATAATGTGATGAGATAAAATGAAATACTTTTCAAATCAAAATGGATTAAATTTTTAATAAATAACTCAGTTGAGATATTTTTTTAAAGAAATATCCCGAATTCGTCGGTGAAACCAAAAAGAACAGAATCCCACGGTCCTAGTATCTATTGTTGAATGTCGACCACTACTAAACGCTAACTTGCACTCCATCTGGAAAACACCCGACAAAATACTTGGGGACATTTGGGGCAACCTCAATTTCCTTGAGGAACGGCCATCGAACCAAGCAATCCATTAATGCTGCATTTGGTAATCGAAGTAGTTTATAAGACTACTTTATTATTGTTTATTACTATTATCACAACATGCCATTTTTAAGTTCAAAATAATGGACCCCACTTCCCCTAAATCACCGAAGAGTCATCTTTGATTAAAGGTGGCTCCTTCCTGCCATGCGAACACAAATCCTCCGAGTCATTGAAAATCCATTCTATCTTCCTACAATAAACCAAGTTTAATAATAAAAGTCAAATATAATTATGTTTACTAGCTTTTAACAATTCTTACTCATTTAATAGTCATAATTTTCATTTTAAATTTTATTATTCTGGAATAAACATGATAAATTAACAAATTTTAAGGAGAATAATTTTTCTAATCAGTCACTATTCACCTTCACACCTTACATCTTATTAAAAAAAATTATTAGATATGATGTGTGAGAATAAATAATAACTGATATATAGTAAAATTATTATTAAAATACGTCACCAATGATCGGTAAAATTTAGGATAAAAAATATTTTCCAACTATTTTAGCGTAAATTGATTAGGAAAAGACATTACATTCAAAGGCAATTACTTTTTGTAGGGCTTTCTAAATTACATAAAAGTAAGAAAAGAATAAACCTAACACGCCGTCGTTTAGTACGTGGCTAGATTCCCCTCCAAAGAAGTGATCCGAGCGCCCCGCCCCCAAATAGTGAAATGAAATCCGTGAAAATGCAAAATGGACAGCGTTAACTGCAAAATACGGTTTAAACCGAATGATTTCCTCGTAACATAAAGTTTCCTTAGAGGTTATAAATGTAAATGTGTCACTACTAAAACAATGAGTGCAGCTAGAAAATTGCCAGCTGGCCATAACAATGTGGGGGCCACTTTTTGTTCCACCTTCAAATTTCTACAGACTCTCCAACACTCTGTCGCTCTGTCTCTCTCTCTCCTCTCTGTTTTCACTTTTCAGAAGTGGAAGGGAAAAATAGGAGAGCTCGCAATCCTGCATGTCTATGGAACTGGCGGTTGTATCTGTAAGTTTTCAGATTTCGAGTCCCTCTCTTTTCTTTATTCGTATTTATCTGGTTTGGTTAAGAAGATCTAAGCTAGATTATCCTTTAAAAATTCTCATTATTTATTTTTTTAGTTATGCTCTCTGATTCTTTTTCGGTAAATGGGTTATTAAATTGGGAATTCGTATGAATTGAATCGTGAGCTGGATTATCATGGCCTTTGGAGTCAAAACTTTCATTCAACGATATTTGATTTGCATGGGTTGGTGGAGTTCCAAACGTATTTGAAAAAAGTGGGGAAAGGTAAAAACAATAATAATAACCCAAACTGGATATTGAAATTGAATGTAGTTTTTGGCAGTTGAAACTAAATGTTTTTATTTTTTGGCTGTTTATGCTTGAAACTCATCCAAGCCAAATGGTTACTTTAGGTATTATGGCCAAGACGGAGTTAAATTCATTTTATTGGTTACTCTGAAGTTGCTGAAGTTTAGTCCATCTTCTTTCCAAGGCTCTCTCAAAAGCAATTGGAGCTTAATTTCTGATGTATTGATTCATTGCTCAATTTTTTTAACCGAGTTTTAATGATATTGTGGAAGTTATATGTTTAATTTATTGATCTTTTGTATTTTAATAGATATTGGCAATTGGATTGAATAGGAGCGACCCATTTGGATTTTAAGAGAAAGAATTGGAAGTATTGTGGAGAATGGCATGCAGAGGTTGCTTGGAGTGCCTATTGAAGCTTCTTAACTTCTTATTGAGTCTTGTGGGTCTTGCTATGGTTGGCTATGGGATCTACTTGCTGGTTGAGTACCAAAGATCTACAAGTAACACCCTTGTGGCTTCACCTGTGAGAGGCGATGAGAGTTTGATACAGCTTGGCCGACCCCTGCTCATGGGTGTTTCTCTGTCCAGTAGTATTTTTGATGACCTGCCGAAAGCTTGGTATGGCTGCTGAACATTTTGGCTAAAATTTGTTATGGGTTTCTGATTTGTTGATACTTTTGGCATTGTTGAACTTGTTGAATAACTGTCTTATCTTTTGATTTCAAAATTTGACTTCACAGAAAATGCAAAACTAATGGCATGTTTGGGTAACACCAAAATTCGCAAACATCACTCAAATACAAAATACTTTTCTATTTCAAATTTTAAACTTTTCATCTAATCATTACCTAATTACTACTTTAACACAAATCAATACAACTTTTACAAACTTCAAAACAAAAATAATATTAAAAAATTATATTCAAACAACTATTTAACTTTATCTATTCACTTTCACAAACTCCATTACAATACTTATTTTAAAAAATGTTTTTATTCAACTCTCTCTCTCTCTCTCTCTCTCTCCTTTTTCCCAAAACCTAATTTGAAACAAGTTCTCACAATTCTCAAATACTCCATTGAACATGCCCTAAGTTTTTGTGCCTGATTTCCATTGAACATATATTTTTTTTATAAGTAAATTGAAGCATCAACGTGTAGCCATGGTGGTTTGAACCCATTCCCTTTCCTTTGAAACAACACACTCTTACAATTGAGCATATATTTTATATCGCATATTTCTTGAGTTTCATTTTATATTTGGAGGGAATAAGGGAAGCTGAAGAAACATAATTAAATATGGTCATGAAGGAAAGCCACGTTTGAGATTCTTTTTCTGTTTCATCATGCTTTCAAAGCAAAGGAAAAAAAGAGAAGAGGAATACATATGAATGGGTTTACTTCATTCCTTATTTATTAATGTAGTATGTAGTCCTTGCTTGTCATTAACATGCCATATTTGTTTTAATAGAAATGATAGCAATACTCTTATTTCAATTTTAACTTTTACATTGCTTAGTGATAGCCTGTTGCAAAATCTACCTCACAAGTGCTTAAAATTTTTTTATTACACAGGGTCTGTAACACATACATACTGTACTGTTATGTTTTACCATGCTTAAAATTTTTGGTCACATTTAATTCCTGGAAGCAACTCTTGATCCTGGCATGAGATGTTAGATATTCTTACTATCACTTTAAGAAATTCCAACGCCTACTAAAAATATACATGGGCTGCTCTATACCAAAGTTTCATTGGCCTGCAAACTTCTCTTTGTTTACTGGATGGGTGAATGTAGGGGTGTAAGAATCTTGGTCCGGACCGAAAAAACTGATTGGACCGATTAAGGAATTGTTTGGTCTCGGTCCAAGAAAGTAGGGAAATTCAGTTTTTGGTCTGATATCGGGGTGGGGTATTTTCACCCCTGACTGAGGCGAATTTTTTTTTTTTTTTTGATAATTAATAAGAAATTTTATTACCAAAAATAAGCAAAGCCCAAGTACACAAGAAGTATATAAAGGAAATACCTACTACACTTTAGAAAGCAGGAAAGAGACTAATACAAATTCAGACCGACCGAATTTATTATATAAACTTTTAAATAATTTTTATATGATATTTTATAATTTTTTAAAGTAGTTATATAAATTGAAAACAAGTAATTATATAATTTTCTTCTAACTAATTATAACTAATTATGTAATTTTTTCAACCTAATTATTTATGCTTAGATTATATAAAATATTAAAGGTTAAGAATTTTAAGATAGGGTATTAACTATTAATTATTGATAATACACATACTATTAACATTATTAATTTATTTTACTTAATTAAAATACTTATTAGTTGAGTATATACTTAGGGAATGCTTGGGAAATGAGATGAGATGAGAAATATGTGAATAGTAGTGAAATGGTTTGTGAATAGTAGTAAAATGGTTTGAGTTATGATGTTTTATGGGGTTTTGGAAAAGGAGCGAGAAAAATTTGAATAAAAATATTATAAAGTTAAAATATTGTTAGAATATAATTTTTTAATATTAGATTTTATTTTGGGAGTTGAAAAAGTTGATTTTTTTTTTTTTTTTTGGTATTTTGTTTGAAAGTTTGAGAAAGTTGTAATGATTAGTTTGAAAGTATTTGTGTTTGAGTGATGTTTGGGAAGGAGATGGGATGGGATGAGATGAGATGAAAAACATTACCAAACATTCCCTTAGTTAGACAACTTAGATTACATCATTCACTTAATTATTTTTTTCTTATATAAATTTTTTTTGTAAAAAACTTGGAAAAAAAGAAAAGAAAAAAAGGGCCTGGACTGAAACACCCCAATAAGAACGACCGGACTGAACCAAAGTGGTCTAGTTTGATCTGGACTTTTGGTGGACCGAGAAATTCAGTCTGGTCCAAAATTCTCCTCCGAGACCAACCAGACTGGACTGATTACACCCCTAGATGAATGTACTGAGGCTTCCTGAAAAGCATTGTAGTAAGGTTTTTGATGCAGTCATGTTTGTATAGTCAAGTTTCGTATTGATGATGGCAGATTTGAGCTTTCGGGGATGTTGATAATTTGTTTGCATTGGTTGTAATGCTTTTATTTTATTTTATTTTATTTTTTTAGTAATGGAAATCCTATCCAAGTGCAGAGGGGCAGGATCCAAGTATATGGATATACCCAACAAACAAGAAGAATGAAAAGAGCAAAAATCCTTAAAACATAATGGGTTGGAAAATTGGGAGCTGTTCTGAACAGTCATCTTTTCTATGACACCATCCCAAATGAAATTCACCTCAAATGGTGCCCTTAATGGAAGACCATATACTTCATAGGTAGAAAAGACCTACAGCCAAGGATGCATGCCAAACTGCCAATATTGTCCACCTCTCCAACCGATACTAATTTTGACTTAGCCAAGTTGATTTTTAACCCTGAGATACCTTTGGAACATGGAAATAAACAAAAAATATGGCATGTTCTGAGATAGCCCCACAAGAGATGAGAGTATCAATAGTGAAAAGAAGATGCGATAGAATAAGCTCTTTTTCGTTACTTCTGGAGCCCATCGAGAAACTTGATGAGAGACCTTTGTTCACAGTAGTTGATAGGATTCTAAGTTGTGTAGAACTATTTCGGAGTGTTTTATTTATATTATTCTTAGCATCTAAAAATAACACCATTAAGATCAATGTATGCCATTACATAGAGTAGGATGTGACTTATGAACTTAGATTTAACTTACCAAGATGTCACACTACCGAAGGTTTTTGCTCAAAGTACTGCTTTGCCCATTACATTATAGGCAGCTCCATTGTGTATCCATAGACTATGGGTGTTATACATTCCATCATTCATTTCTCATACTGACAATCTTTTTTTATTTTTTTTATTTTTTTAGTGTTGATCTTAAGAGTTATTGTAACGCCTCAATGGAAGGCCCAAACTACATGACTTATACTCCAAAACGACTAGTAATGATTCAATTGGAGCCCTATTGAAATATTATAAAGAGTAATAACTTATCATTCCCAAGCAATATGAGATCTCATACACTACCTATTCTTATCTTTATCATATGGGGTATCACAATCTCCACTCTTTAAATTCCCGATGTCTTCAGTCAGGTCAGTCCATCGTAGGTGACACGCCTCAAGTCTTACATTTTTGGTTGGGATAGGCTCTGATACTATTTGTAACGCCTCACTGTAAGGCCCAAACCACATGACCTATACTCCAAAAGGACTAGCCAATGATACAATTGAAACCCCATTGAAACATTACAAAGAGCAAGAACTTTTTCTTTCCAAGTAATGTGGGATCCCATACCCCACTTATCCGTATCCTTATCATATAGGGTATCACAGTTGCATAAGTAAAATTGCTATATGTATATTGCATATTGATGAATGGCCCCAAATAAAATAACTCAAATTAAGTGTTGGTCAAAGTGTGCTTAAGCGCAAAGCCTAAAGCACCAAGGCCAAAGTGCATTTACAAAAGCGCGCTTTGTTGTGTAAATGCGCTTTTTGTGTGAGCTTAACGTGCAGAAAAGCGTGCTTTTGTAATCTGTTTTTTTTTTAAATTATATAAAATATTATGTTTAATTTTTATGTCATTAGTTTATTACTTGATTTATGTTGCATAATACGCTAATGCATTGAGTTAATAGGCTAAATATGTTGCCACTTTTGTTTCTAAAGCTTGTTTTGGTATTTTTTTTATTTTTTATTATTACACATCATTTTTTAAAATGCGTGCTTTACTTTAGTCAGGTGCACGCTTGCACTTTGCGCCTAGGCTCTAGTCTCTAGACAGCTTTTGCGGTTAAGTGTGCCTAGCGTTTTTACCAACACTGAATTTAACAAAACCGGTACTCTCAACTAGTTGGTATTTGTGAACTAGTTGATTTTTGCTGTTTTTTTTCCTTTGAATAGCTATGGCCAGTTATGTCTTTTCTCCTTGTCTTTACTCGTTTTTTGTGGCCGCGACACATCTGAATAAAAACTCCAAATCAAGTCAATTGTTTCAAAAGACTCCTTAGCAGAAAGCATTGGCTTAGGTGCGGTTTGAATAGTGAGATGAGATGAGATGCGATTGTTTCAGATAAAATTTGAAAGTTGAATAAAATATTGTTAGAATATTATTTTTTAATGTTATTATTGTTTTGGGATTTGAAAAAATTGAATTGTTTATTATATTTTGTATAGAAATTTGGGAAAGTTGTAATGATGAAATGAGATGAAACATTTTCACTATCCAAACGGGGCCTAGGCTTATTTCTACACCATCGTGTTTTTCCTAGGTCAAGAGTCGATGGCCACTTGGTCAAATGGCATCTCTAGTCCCATTAATTATGAATGGTTGGCATGGTCATAGCTTTGTCTTGTGGGGTATTTGAACTGCTTTCCAGTAAAGTGTAAAAAAACTCATCATACTGAGTTTAATGAACTTACTATTAAGCATTGGGTGGTAGTTTACTTGTGTACTTGGGCTTTGCCTATCTTTATTAATAACATTATCATTTACTTATAAAAAAAAAAATGTATTTATTGTTCCTTTTCTTTTTCTCTCTAATATCTTCAAAATTATTTTTCTGCAACCATTAGGTATTTGCTCTCTTATTATGTGTATATATTTTGTTGAAAGAACTAGTACCAAGTCCTCGATATATGCATATTCATATATGCCTTAAACTTGTTAATAAAAAAAGTCCATCTTGATGCATCAAACCAATTGACTGAACTTATTTGCGTCATGTATTTTCAGGTTCATATACTTATTTATTGGTATAGGAGTGATTCTCTTTGTCGTCTCTTGTTTTGGTTGTATTGGAGCTGTAACACGGAATGGGTGCTGCTTGAGCTGTGTATCCTAATACTGATGCATTTCTCTTAAAATTGATAGTATTCATCAATCTGAAGAAAATATATTATTTATATTAACTTTTCCTTAAAGGGATAACTGCCATGGAACTGTTGTGTGCACCACAGCCATGCATACTAGTAATGTCATGCATCATGAAATGTCACAAATATTGGATGGTTGATAGATTGCTATTTTGTCATGCTTCTTTTCTTCGTGGTAATTATTGGTTTCCTTAAACCGAGATAGTACTCAGTATTGGTGATCCTCTTGATCTTGGTAGAGCTGGGATGTGCAGCCTTCATATTTTTTGACAAAAGCTGGCAAGAAGTGAGTGCTGTTTTAATTGATTTCTCAAAATCTAAGATGTCTAGTCACCTAATTAGTTGTATGAGTTTGTTTGTAGGAAATTCCGACTGACAGAACTGGAGATTTTGACATGATATATGCTTTTCTGAAAGAGCACTGGACAATTATAAAATGGGTTGCTCTTGGTGCTGTTGTTTTGGAGGTAAGCACAACATTGTCACCTTTAACATAAACATGTGAAGAATTTTGGAATGGCAATATTTATATTTTCAAAATTCAAGCAATTTACCTTTTCTATTTTTTCCTTGCACAAGTGTAAATTTGGAAAATCTAGGAGTCTTATTTTTTGGGGCCTTCAGATTCTTTTTTTCAGTGTAAATTTGGAAGATTTCGTAGTATATTTAAGTTAACCTTGGTATTCTATGTCATTTCATTTTCTTAGGATGAAATATTATTGGGGAAATTTTTGTGGATCTGTGGTTCAGGTTTGGAAAGAAAAGGAGTAAAATAAATATGCTTGACATTTGTTTAACTATGTTGAAAACTGACTCGAGTTGTTTCATTCTATTAGTGTACAGACCTTGACCCAAGAAAGGTTATAAAGTGCAATGCACTTTTAACCCCTAGTGGTTGACTCAAGTGGTAAAGGCCTTGGTCTTGGGTGTGTGCTCCCCCAGGACAATTTTATCCAAACTACTTCTCTTTCTGCATACTCACTTTCACAAACCCACATACAAAATATATCTTACAAATTTTATACAAACAACTTCTCATTCTGCTTTCCCACCTTCACAATAATATCCCATACAAGACACATCTCAAAATTATTTTTAATAATTCTAAAACAATACAGTAAATTTCACTAACCAAACATGCCCTTTGTTTTACTAAAACATTCAGTATTTTTTCACCAGATGCTGTACCTGTCTTTAATTTACCACTTTGCAATTTTTTTTTTTTTTTTTTATATGCATGGTAGCGACCTGTCTAGTAGACATGAACAACAGAAACGGTTTGACATCCATTTTAGAAATTTGTGCTTTACTTCAATGAGGCACACGCTTTCTGTTTTGCACTTAGGCCCCATGAAGCCTTTGTCCTTCAGTGGACCTGGCACTTTTAACAACACTGACCAACGCCTGACGATGTGCTGGTAGAGTCGTGATTGTAATATTCTCTATCTAGTTTGAAGTTGATTTTGGGGGGCTTGCATGCCATCTTGATCTATTCCCTCAGGCCTCTACCATGACTTGAGGAAGAGAAACTGTGTTGGGCATGTTAAAATCAATTAACAAAGAAATATTGAGATGGAAGTGTTCTTGCTATGTGATTCGAATCTCTCTCTCTCTCTCTCTCTCTCTCTCTCACTCAAACACACAAGAAAAGCACTGGTTAGTATAACTGTTCATTTCTTGTGATGGACAACTGGATCCTTTATTAGGAATTTACCATGGAATTGCAGGCACTTCTATTCTTGTTAGCGCTCGTGGTCAGGGTAGCAAACAGAAAAGTAGAATATGACAGCGACGATGAGCTCATTGCCCCAAGGCAACAGATCAGTCAACCATTGATCAATAGGCCACCAATTCCAGCTGCAGGTGTACCTGTTGCTGGTGCCCTTAATCAGCGTGCAATTAGAAATGATGCTTGGAGTGCACGCATGAGAGAAAAGGTATGATCTGTTTGAGCAGAAGATTTTCTTCAAATATTTTAGTTTGTATGTTGTGGGTGCATTCATCGTCTATCTTGAAGGATGTTGTCTAGCAGAACAACTCTCAACCATCATAAAATGTACCATTTTTAACTAGTCCCGTATAGGGAAACTTCCGAGGGTGCGGTGCATGGGACCAGGGTTTACTCTGCAGGGGTGGATCCGAAGGGCTATGCCTTGGAGAGGTTCCCCGACATAAAAAAAAGAAAAAAGAAAAAAAAAGTACCATTTTTAAATGACAGCTGATTTATCATGAAGTAGTTGGGAGTCAATCTCATTGATGGTTCTGAAAAATTTTCTCGTTCTGTCTGATTCTTGCTTTCTTCCATATAATTCCTTCTTTTGCCATTATTTTTTTTTTCCTGATATTCTGCTCCTGTAAAATGCCTTATCTGATATTATATTTTTGAACAACTGTGTTGGGCTTTATGGGGCCTGTTGGATGCTCAGGCCTGATTTGGTTTCACAAACCTTTTGAAATCATCTTATCTTATCTCATTTCATTTTATCTCATCTCAATCACAAATATAGATATTTTTCAATTTCAAATGTTCAACTTTTTCATATAATCATTAATTAATCATTACAACTTTTTCAAATTTTCAAACAAAATATAAAAAATAATTTAAGTTTTTCAAATTTCAAAATAAAAATATTATTAAAAAATTATATTCAAACCCTCTTTTAATTTTATATTTTTTTATTTAACTTTT
Source organism: Juglans microcarpa x Juglans regia (assembly GCF_004785595.1). Classification (NCBI taxonomy): domain Eukaryota; kingdom Viridiplantae; phylum Streptophyta; class Magnoliopsida; order Fagales; family Juglandaceae; genus Juglans; species Juglans microcarpa x Juglans regia. Next base: position 23,801,677 of record NC_054604.1, read on the forward strand.
TCTTTCTCCTTTTCTAAAATTTTATAAAACATCTTAATTCAAATCACTTTACCACTATTTATAAATTATCTCACTACTATTCATAGATTTTATATCTCATTTTATCTTATTTGTATAATCAAACGGGGGCCTTAAATGGAAGAAAATATAGACCTAAGAGGCATTAGATCATTTGTGGAATAGATCGTTGGAATATAATAGTTACTCTTATAATTCCTTATCTTACAGCTTTTCCGTATTGATTTGCAGTACTTCATTAAACCCATTGTGGTATAATCCTAGGCCGCTAAATATACTGTCTGATTCTTAAATATCAATGTCATCTAGAAGTGTATTGCATGATGATTGTCCCATGAAGACTATTTTTGGTGCGGTGCAAATATGAGTAATGCTACATACAGTCATGGAGTACGCAAGCGCCGTGCAGTCGCTTTGAAAAAGAATAGGGTCCACATAAAAAGAAATTTCCACTATTAAAAAATTAATTTCTTTTTATGTGGGTCCCTTATTTATTCACTTTTTTCAAAGCGACTGTATGACGCTTGCGCACTCACGACTGTAAGTATCATTTCTCTGCAAATATATACCTTATGACCTATCATCCAGTAGTAAACAGAGGATAAATCATGCATAGTTTATAGTACAAATCTTATCAATAAATGGAAAAAAAAAATAAAAGAGGTAAAGGGATGACTTAATTGAGTTGTCCTGCCTTGTAGTTCACCAAGCAACGATCATCACAGTATAGACGATAAGATAGTCACCCTCTATGTATGATTTTATTCATTGTTGTTAATTCTTTCCGGTAATGACTACCTATCCCATAGCTAATGCCACTGCTTTACCGTTTAACTCTATATAAACCAGTATGGGCTTGATACTTCAGAGTTCACCTACAACCCATCCGAGTCACAAAGGTTACAGCAAGCTGCCACCCAGCCAGCGGAGGAAAGGAGCCGTTGCAGCATCATGTAATGAGTTAATAAATTTTGTTGTGTTGGTCTCTGAAGAGATCTGTCCTGGACAACTGTGTTGTAATTTCAATTTTCTCCAGAGCTGAGCTTTTCTTTCTGTTGAGCTTGGGTACAATACACATTTTTCAGTATCTTTCTTCTTTCCGTACCTTCTAGATGTGCTGTTATGATGTTTTTCTTCTTGTCATATGCATTACCGTCTGGTGTCTGAAACTTGTGCTGCCATTGACTGTAGTAGGTTTTTCTTATTGAGTTGCTGATGAACAAAATTTCATTTAACGGAATTATGAATAGATTCTACCGAGTTTCTTTAATCTGAAGAAAGAAAGGAAAGTATTGCTTATCTGCAGGCCTTTATGCATTGTTCAACAAATTGTATGATCATTGGCATGAATTGGTGTTGATTCCGTTTGGATCCCAGGTGTTACCAGCACATTTTAAGGTTTTATCATGTGGTGCTGTGTTGGGCTTTATGGGGCCTGTTGGAGGCTCAGGCCTGGTTTGGTTTTACAAATCTTTTAAAATCATTTCATCTTATTTTATTTCATTTTATCTCATTTCAATCATAAATACAGGTATTTTTCAATTTCAAATATGCAACTTTTTCATATAATCATTAATTAATTATTACAATTTTTTCAAACTTTCAAATAAAATATAAAAAATAATTTAAGTTTTTCAAATTCTAAAATAAAAATATTATTAAAAAATTATATTCGAATCCTCTTTTAATTTTATATTTTATATTTAATTTTTTCTTTTTTTTTTCAAAACTTTATAAAATATCTTAATTCAAATCATTTCACAATTATTTATAAATTATTTTACCACTATTCATAGATTTTTCATCTGATCTCATCTTATTTGTATAATCAAATGGGGGCTTTAAATGGAAGAAAAGATAGACCTAAGAGGCATTAGATCATTTGTAGAATGGACTGTAATAGTTACTCTTATAATTTAGGTAAGAATTTTAAAAATCTCATTAAATATATTTTTTATAAAACAAAAATGAGTAGAAAATTTAAAAAATATATTAAAAGAAATACTTTTTTATGATTTGCTGAAGACTCAAAGCCACCCATTTTTTGTCAAATGCATATGACCTAATTGGCATAAATTCCCAACCTTCAAAATGGAGATCTTGGATTCGAAACCCTCCTCCCCAAATGTATAAATATATATAATAAAAAAAAAGAAAAAAAGGACAATTTTCTCTCTAATTCCCTGCTGCATCTCATAGAAGAGCACTATGGAAACATCCAATGACTTTGTGGTGCAAAACAACGATGCGTTCTCTCTTTCCAAGATAAATAATTGGGTTTCCCATGTTTGCTGATTATCATCTAATGGAAAACACGAATTTTGCATTAGAAATTAAGATGATGCACTTCGTTTACCGTTCGTAAATAAAAATTTGGTAAGAGCACCTTTAGAGAAAAAGATTTATTTGTACCGACCGGCTTGTTTAGTAAAAGATTTCATCTTAAAATTCTCATCTCATCTCATCTAATCTCTTTCTCAAACATTACTTAAATACAAATACTTTTAAATTAATAATTATAATGGTTAATGTCTTAATTTGCATAATAGACCGGAAATGAGGAAAGAATTATCTCCGCCCAACGAGATGATTCGGGCTTCGATATAGTGTTCTTCATGTTCATCCATAAAATAAATAGCAAATAAGCATAAATAAATAGAGATACGAGAATTTACGTGGTTCAGCATAATGGCTACATCCATGTGTTGTTTGGGGGTGAAATCCACTAGAATGGGTGCTTTTATAATTTCTCATGACCTCACATATCTCACAATACAATAAGAAAATTTAGAGAAGATCCTTTGGAGTTGTAGTAGAGTTTGGCGTAGGGAGCTTCTATGGAGAGATCTTGTGTGTAAAGAGCTTTTTGAGAGTTCCTTTGTTTTGTGGGAGATCTCCTCATATATATAGAGATATATTTCCTTAGAGTGATTGCCTTGTGAAGTCTTTTCCTCTTAAGAGTCTGAGTCAACTTGTCCTATCTCTTCATGGCTTTATCTCTTAGTTCAATTTTCAGCCTTATCTCGAGGCTAAATTATAAGCTACTGATTTGACTCCTACAGATGCCCGTGATAAGGGCGATTTGCTGAACAAAAGGCCGTCAATAATCTACAAAATAAATTTTGAAAATTGGTCATTGGTTTCCTGTTTGGTCCCCGATTTTTTGTTCGTTTCCTCTTTTTTTTTTTTTTTTTTTTTTTTTTTTTTTTTTTTTTCTTGTGCTAAGTAGTGAGGAGCTCAACTTGGAGAGATAGGCGGGAATTTTAATCGATTGCATTAGGTGAGAGCACGGAGCTCTGCTTTGGCAAGAGATGTACCTGACTGTGTCATGGGCGATTGTGGAGCTCAATTTTGAGTTTGTTTATTTATGTGAATATTCGTCTGAGAGATTGTTTATTGTCAGCGAAGAGTGCATATTTCCATGATTTATTTTTGTGTGCATTTTTGTGATCGTTTTTGCTTTTGTTGGTAATAGTGAATTTTCTGCCCTTGGTTTAAATTGTTGTTAGCGTTCTCGTTTTGTTGTTTGTTTGTAGTAATCCGCGCTTAAGTGATCAGGGAACCTGTCGACCCTCTAGATCCATTTTAAGCGGTTGCTAAACCCGTCGACTTGTTCTCAAAGGACACCGGCATGAGGCGGTTGTAGAGCTTGGTAGCTCGTTCCCGAAGGTAACCCACTAGCAGCGATTGTGGTGCGAGTATAAACACTTAGCTTTTGTTAGAGAAGATGTTGTGCTTGTATTACTATCCATGTGAGAAAGGTCGGGTAGTCTAGAGAGTCGCCTGCTTGTTAGGCACCTGGGAGGTTGGGCGGTCTTTGACCTTTCCCTCTTGTTGGCTGCACTGCAGGTCTTTGGACTCGACTTTGGCGGCTAAGTAAGGGGGTCGTGGGGTCTCTTGACCTTCAAGCCCATTGATTGCACCGTGAGTTTTTGGACTCGACACTGGTGGCTAACTGTAGAGGCCGTCGGGTCTTCTGACCTCCACACCCGTTAAGTGCACTACAAGTCTTTGGACTTGACACTGGTGGCTACCCTTAGAGATTGTGGGGTCTTCTGACCTCCACACCAGTTGGGTGCACCGCAAGTCTTTGGACTCGATACTGGTGGCTATCCTTAGAGGTCGTGGGGTCTTCTGACGTCCATGCCAATTGAGTGCACCGTGAGTCTTTGGACTCAACATTGGTGGCTACCTATAGAGGCTGTGGGGCCTTCTAACCTCCACACCCGTTGAGTGCACCACGAGTCTTTGGACTCGATTTTGGCTTTTTGAGGGTCATTGTTCACTACGAGTCTAGGCACTAGATTTTGGTGGGGCCATTGCTCATTGCGAGTTTAGGAACTCAATTTTGGTGTTTGAGGGCCGTTGTTCACAGTGAGTCTAGAGACTCGACTTTGGTGGGGCCATTGCTCACCGTAAGTCTAGGGACTCAACTTTGGTGTTTGAGGGGATGCTCAACCGCATTATTGTGGCGGGAGGCTGAATTCGACCATCTTGAGAGGTTTCACCTAAAACCAAATAGGTTACAAATTATAAGTTTAAGATTTGTAAACCTGAGCCATTTTGCTTGAGTGTGGTGAAGGTCGGTGACACATAGGCGATACCCACGAGTAGCCATGCTTTGGCATTGATGAAGGCCGGGATGCCTGCAATACCAAACTGTCTATTCTGATGAAGATAGATTAATATGCTTGAGAGGGGCTTGTAAATAGTGTTCCACACCGCGTAGGTGATTTCTAGCAAAGTATATTCTAGAGCAATTTTGCTGCTGCTTTCCATTTCTCCTGATTGGGATTGTTCGCTGCTAGAGGAGTTGGTCTAATTGCTCACCCAAGGCGTTGGTTTGGTTGCTCGCCCAAGGCGTTGCTCTTGCACGGTGGGCTGTTGAAGTTTTGCTTGCCGAGAGGTGTTGGTCTTGTTGCTCGCCTAGAGGAGTTGGTCTTGTTTGGCAGTAATGAAACTACTTTCATTACCCGTCAAGAGGCACCGCCCGTCATGTACGCAACTAACAACCAGTAGATATTATCTGCACTGGTGTGAATCTGGCGATGTGTTGCTCGCCATGGGGATGGCGAGATGCACTATAGTTGCGTTGGCTGTTGTGGCGAGAAGCGTCCCTGGCAAGCACTATTGAAGGTGGTGAAAAAAGTTTTCAAGCTGAGCTACGGCGAGGGGCTCCCGTGGCGAGCAATTTCTTGACCTGCGGCGAGGAGCTCCCGTGGCGAGCACTCTGCACATGTCCAGTAGTAGAAGAAATGTACGTCGTCAGTTTTTGAGCACCTTGCTAGTGGGCTTCTAGGGGTTGGTGGTGTGGGGGTGTCTCCATGGCTACCTTTGGTGGTGTGCTGCGGCATTGCAGTGGAGTTATGGTTTCGATTGACTCCTTTGCAACGCGATAGGGACGTACACACTGGCGAATTGTCTGCTTGTTGTCCTCCTCCACGTGACGCTACCACCGGCGGCTCTAGGCTGTGAAAGCTCACAACGGACAACTGCGTTGGTGTCGATCTCCTGCAATGAGCGTTGGTGATGGTGGTTGGGGGTGACTGCATTGCACTCGGAAAACACCACACTGGCAATAGAGTATGCTGGCGAGCTAGGTGGTGGTCGAGCTGGTTTTGTTGGTGAGCGACAGTTGGCGTTGAGTGGGTTTCCATTGGTGCACTCGGGTGAGAATGGTGAGGTGCATGGCGAGGAGCTCCAGAGGGGTCAGGAATCACTACCCCAAGGACAGACAACATCGGCGAGCAAGGTGGTGGTCAGCGATGGGTTGTCTGGCGCATGGACGCCTAGTTTGGTGGTCCTTCGACAGCATGCATCCTCTCTTCTGGTGCGCACAGGAGAAAATGGCAAGGTGCATGGCGAGGAGCTCCGGGGGGGTCGAGAACCACCACACCAATGACAGACAACGCCGGTGAGCAAGGTGGTGGTCGGTGATGGGCTGATCGATGCACGGATGCCTAGTTTGATGGTCCTTCGGCAGCGTACATCCTCTGCCCGCGCTATGTCGGACGCAACTGGCTATCAGTGTTGAGGAACCACCCCACGGCGATAGAAACCTTCAGCAGTGCGGTTGGTGGGTGGTGATTACTTTGCCAGCTATGAACTTCGATGTGTGGATCTCCAGCAACTCGTTGATCTTTGCCTGCATTGTGCAAGGTGTGCATAGCGTGCCATTGTGAGGAGCGGCCAGTGGGGAGCTCTGCTGTTGCGGTATCTCCGCCATGCATGGTGGTTATCATCAAATCCCGCTGTGCTATGGGGTTGGTGGCTGTAGATCAGAACTCTGGTGATTTAAGTGCGTCTTGCGTGGCATAATGCCTTAATATATATATTCGCTGTAGTGTTAGAGTATAAACAACAAGAAAAATAATAAAGTTGAGGGGATCTTATCTAGTATTTTGTAAAGAAGATCTCTACAGTTACTTGAAATAAATAAAAAAAATTGAATCCCACATATGGCGCCAACTGTTAATGCCTTAATTTGCAAAACAGACCGGAAATGAGGAAAGAATTATCCCCGGCCCACGAGATGATTCGCACTTCGATACAATATTTTTCGCATTCATCCAAAAAATATATAGCAAATAAGCATAAATAAAGAGAGACAAGAGATTTATGTGGTTCGGCATAATGCCTACACCCACGGGTTGTTTAGGGGCGAAATCCATTATAATGGGTGCTTTTACAACTCTTATGGTTTCACATATCTCACAATATAATAGAAAAATTTAGGAAAGATCATTTGGAGTTGTGGTGGAGTTTGGCATAGGGAGCTTCTGTGAAGAGATCTTGTGTGTAGAGAGTTTGTTGAGAGTTCATTCGTTTTGCGTGAAATCTCCTCATATATATAGAGGTCTATTTATTTCAAATGATTGCCTTGCGAAGCTTTTTCCTCTTAGGAGTCTGAGTTAACTTGTCATATATCTTCATGACTTTATTTCTTAGCTTGATTTTCGACCTTATCTCGATGCTAAATTATAGGCTGCTGATTTGACTCCTACAATAACTTTTCCAAATTTTCAAATAAAAAACAAAAAACGATTCAATATTTTCAAATTCTCAAATAAAAATAATATTAAAAAATTATGTTCTAACAATATTTTATATTTACAATGTTTTTTATTCAACTTTTTCTCTCATTTCTCAAAACAAAAATGTTGAATGCAACCGGCTTGGGGAACCAGTGCATAACCGTGTCCTACGTGGAGGGTTAATGAAACGGTTCATTTGATTCGAACCTATGCAACGACGTGTTTCAGTTTGGAATTTCTCCTTCTCCCCATAGCCCTTCTGATCTCCCATGAACCCTTCCCCTTCTTCTTCTCCTTCTCCTTCTTCTTCTTATCTCCACGTACCCTTCCTCCTCTTCTCCATCTCCATCCTTATCTTTTCAAGATCCTCTAAAATTGATATTCTCCATCTCCATCTTCATGAGTTTCATCTCTTCTAATCTTCTCCATCTTCACGTCTCCTCTGATCCTCTGAGTTTCCTCATCAATATCTATTTTCGTCTGCTTAAGTTTCTTAAGTATGTTTCCTCTTCAACCCACGAAGCCTTATTTTTCCCTTTCACCGAATCTTCTCCTCCTTGCCAACACCAATCCCGAAACCCTAACCCTAACCCTAATCTAGCCCCTTCCCCTTCATCCCTAACTTTTGGACGTTGGGTTTGGGCACTGGGACAAATGGCCAGAGAACCCGCTGGTTTGAGAATCGGCTCACTCATTTATTTATTTATTTTTACTCTAGCTAGGAATAGAGCCCATGGCTGCAACCGAGTTAGAAAGTCTCTATGGGTGTCTCATCCATCTCTGTGGGTGTCTTTGTGAACAAGTGGTAGATCTTCTGCTTCGAATTTTTGAGCTCAATTCTTTTTGTCTTAAAATGGTAAATCTCGTCAATCTAGTTTCAAGTTTGTCTTAGAATGTATATATTTGTGTGTAAATTGTAAAGAGGAAATTTGGGTTAACTTAACTATGAGCCAAAAAGAGAGAGAGAGAGAGAGAGAGAGAGAGAGAGAGAGAGAGAGAGAGAGAGAGAGAGAGAGAGAGAAAGAGAGAACATTTTCTCACATTTTTCTCAATGATACTCTATAGTTCGTGTGGGGTGAAAGGGAAAGGGCTAGGAATTCCATCTGTACAAGGCATTTCAATTGTGGGTAAGTTACTTTCATAAAAACTTACAAACACCCAATTATGTGGGTCGCAAACTATATTTCAGTCTTGTTGATCACTATCCTCGTATAGAAAAAGAGTTGAAAGCTTAAATTAATTTTCTTTCATTTTCTCATCTCCCACATGTTTTGTAGTATTCCAACTCTAACAGGTAATAACTTGGTACCGCTTAACTTGGTCCTCAATTCTCCCATCATCTTTGGTTAAATGTTTCTTTATGTGCAACAAAATTCAATGGTCCAGAGATATATATATATATATATATATATATGTATATGGTTGACCTTACATGCAATATTGCAAAGATGAGAAAATAATTCCATGGTGTATATATATATATATATATATATATATATGTTTGCTGCTATCTTCCACATTGAAAACATTATTTTATATCCTTAGACTCACAAATAAAGAGTAAATCAGTTTTGGCAACTCTTTATTAAAATGCTCAAGCCCGAGTTCTATAATCACTTTTTTCCTCATCTTCCAATTATGTGTCATTATGGTATTAACCCACGAATATATCAACGCAATCTAACTGCAAGTCACATTTCAAAATTGACGCTTGTTTGTGGAACTTATAATGCTTCATATGATGAAAAAAATCTAGAAATCTTGCAAGTTGCAATTTTAAGATGGACTACAGTTATAGCCTTCCTTGGGATTGTTAGATGGAAAAATGAGAAGAACACTCATCTCCTTGGGATTGTACTTCATAATCTTAGATGAATTTTAGGAATGAAGTCGGACTGATGAAATGACCAAGTGATCATTATTGCTTGTATGAACCTACCAGTTACTGTTAGCATTCTATAGAGATTGTGGTGTTTTATTTGTATAGCTTTTGCACTCCCTAAATTAAAAGGGAGGCCCGCATTTTTGTATTTTTGTTTTCCTTATTCTTTCTAGTCATATCTCTTGTATACAAGTGAGGCACCCATTTTTCCTTTTAATAAAATTGACTTGCATATACATATAAGTATATGTAGCTCTTTTTTATCAAACAATTTATTTAGTTTTTAAAAATGATAAATGGTGGAAATAATTTATGTTGATTCTGTGCATTATCTTTTAGGTGGATATATTTCTAATATCTTTGGTTAGTAATTTTTGTATAGCTTCCCATTCATAGAAAAAAATATTTCAATTATGTCCTCTAACTTGGTGCAATGACTGCATTTGAACTAAATTTTCGTGTATAGCATGTGCATGTGTCAGATGTTGTCAAAGATAATCTTGTTTCGTTGGCATCAGAGTTGTTATCAATACAAGACAATGGCGATATTAATTTCTATACTGCATGTATTGTTTGGTTGGCTTCTTAATGTGCCATGCTGATGAACTTAATTGTGGTAAGTTCTGATTGGCTTGTGCATAATTTTGCACCAATAGTGGACAGGGTGCTTGTCTAGCATGTAAGAGGCAATTTGTTGGTTACAAGATCCAAATGATTTGTTGCACAAGCAGTGGTCTTGTGGAAACATCATATGGCAATCGAAAGGGGACGCCTTGTTTTCAAGAGATGGGAGAGGCACCACTACTTCAAAGTCTGACCCTGAGATTATAGACATGGAGTTTGAGGATAGAAGAACTCAAGAGTCCGAAACTGAAGCGCCATGTATTGGAACCAATGGTTATATTATATTGGACAATTATTTGTATTTTTAGCTGAAGAGATTTTTATTTGTAATTATTTTTAGATGGTATGAGAAATTTTATGTATAAATATGATGTTGGTGCTAGCAACTTTACACTATCTGAAATTTGAGTTTGTGTAATGATATGAGTTTGTGCGATGATACATTGACATAAATAGTAAATAACTTCCGAAATCTGAAATATGTACACAATATTGACATTGACATAAATACTTTGATACATTGGCATTGACATAATATTTGTACACAATCTGAAATCTAAATACTTTGATACATTGGCATAATATTTGTACACAATCTGAAATTTGTTTATACTATCCGAAATCACTTAGATACTACCAAGTAACATGAAACAACAATGCCAAAAGCCCAATACACCCGCAATAGTGTGCGTGAACGCCTTATTTAAGCTTGTTGCTCTAAAAGTACCAATTCCTTCACAACCTCCTAATTTCTTTTGGATAGCACAATCCCCCTCTTCTCAATCGCATCCACTCTCTTTTGAAACTCAATCTCCTTTTTGAAGCTCTAAAAGCACCACTCTCTTTCTTTTGGATAGCACAACCCCTCACTATCTACCCAATTGAAAAACTTGCAGTATGTTAATCTCTGATCATTTTATACATATTTAAAAAATGTTAGATGTAAATAATATTAAGCATCAGACTATGAACACATATGAAATGTTGTACAAATGATGTAGTTACCTCTGAGTTGTACTTTGAACAGCCTAAGAATGGTCGCCCTGGATTTATTGCAGTATTTGAGTATCTCAGCGTGACTTCAACTTCATAGAAGCCTAATAGTTGACTCAAAGTATGTTTAGCAAAGGATGAAGAAGATATTGATCATGATGACATTCTACTATGGACCAGATTCACAATGTAGTTGAAAATCAAACAACAGAAAAACATAATTTGATTGGATTCCAACATAACAAAGACAACACATAGCATTATAAAACTGTTAACCTTATTAAAGACAGCAGATAGCAGTCCCTTTTTCTTGGCTTGCTGTATATGTGGAGATCAGCAGTAAGTCTTTCTTTGCTTTTTCTTCATTTATTTTGTGTAATGCCAACACTACAAAGATGATTGATAATAAATGCCAAGAAACCTTGGGTGACCATCAGCATGACTTTGGTGTGAGCTTAGTTTTACCTTTACTCAAATAGCCCCAGTACAAATATTTGACTTTTGGACAATTTTTTTAAAGATCCTATAATAAAAATGGTCTATGAAAATGGGCTAGATCTCTTGGTATAGACAATGGTGGGTGATTTCAGTGAGGTTATACCTCTGTTATCAACCCTATCAAGCAAAATAAAATACATAAACAAAGAAAGTAAAGAGAGAGATAAGTATAATACCAATTATAATACATAAACAACACAGTTTTAAAAATCCATAATCCTTTCCACAGTAACCTTTGTTAGCTTGGATCATTTATTATATATCAACATCATGTGAGAGAATGAAATTGACTGCAATTGATGAGCTAGTGTAAGAATTTGTACACAAATCAAACGCTTAGTTGCATCACTTCATGACAAAATCCCCAATCTTCTAGTGGTAAGCTTTGTTATAGAGTGAAACAAAATCTCCAAGCTACCAATATAAGATTAGTAAGAAAATATAAAGAAAAACTAAAAATCACACCTTATATTGTCAAAAAAGTTAGTGTATACCTCTGTTATCAACCCTATCAAGCAAAATTAAATACACAAACAAAGAAAGCAAAGAGAGAGATAAGTACAATACCAATTATAATACATAAACAATACAGTTTTAAAAATCCATAATCCTTTCCACAGTAACCTTTGTTAGCTTGGATCCTTTATTATATATCAACATCATGTGAGAGAATGAAGTTGACTGCAATTGATGAGCTAGAGTAAGAATTTGTATACAAATCAAACGCTTAGTTGCATCATTTCATGACAAAATCCCCAATCTTCTAATGGTAAGCTTTGTTATAGAGTGAAACAAATTCTCCAAGCTACCAATATAAGATTAGTAAGAAAATATAAAGAAAGACTCAAAAAAATCACACATTTTATTGTCAAAAAAATAAATAAACAAGTGGGCCAGTTCTCAACTTTTTAACTCGGGGATTTGCTTTCCAAAGAACCCAGAGAACCAGCTCGTTTGAGAACCCGCTGGTTCTTAACAACTGTTTTTCGAAGTAGTTTGTTCTACACTTTTTCTGTACGAGGATAGTGATCAACAAGATTGAAATCTGGTTTACGACCCACATAATTAGGTGTTTGAAAGTTTTTATGAAAGTAACTTACCCACAATTGAAATTCCTTATACAGATGGAATTCCTAACCCCTTTCCCTTCACCCCACACGAACTACAAAGTATCATTGAAAAAAATGTGGGAAAATGTTCTCGCTTTTTTTTTTTTCTTTTTTCCTCACAATTCAGTTAACCCAAATTTCTTCTTTACAGTTTACACACAAATAAATACATTATAAGCCAAACTTGAAATTAGATGGATAAGATCTACCATTCTAAGACAAAAAGAACTAAGCTAAAAAATTCGAAGCAGAAGATCTACCACTTATTCATAGAGACACCCACGGAGATGGACGAGACACCCACGGAGACACCAACGGAGATTGAGGAGACGCTGGAGGAGACACCCACACCGAGACACCCACACCAAGATGATGCAGAGCACCACTTGACTTGAAGACGACGATGACAACGACGACAAAACAAATTTTCAGTCCAGACCCAGAAGCGAACGCGATCTCCTCTTCTAAATTCTGATATCTGATTTTCCCTCCCTCCTTCCGTTTGTTTTGAAATATGAGGAAACGAAGCTATGATTCACACACGGGAGACCCAAAGACGACATGACGCAGAGAGCAAATGAAATTGGTAGATTCAATTTTCTATGCGTGTGTGAAATGAAAATCCGAAATCTTCCCTCCTCTCTCTGTTTTTTTTTAATATTAGCTGCTAACGTGGCAGCCACTTCTGCGACAGGGACGCAGGGGCGATTGTCCCTAGCATTTTTGTTCCCAAAATCCATAAAACATTAGGTCTCGTTTGTTTTCACAACGATTCTCATATCATTATTACAATTTTCTTAAATTTTCACATAATAAATAAATAATTCAACTTTTTCAAATCTCAAAACAAAAATAATATTAAAAAATATATTATAACAATATTTTATTCAACTTTCAATTTTTATCTCAACTCATTTGTAAAAGTAAACGATTATAAACTTTGAATGAGTCCCATTAATTCTTTTTAAACTCAAACTATCTCATTACTATTCATAAAATTTGCATTTCATCTCACTCTCCAAGATTATCCTAAAATATCTTAATTATAAATTTTGAATGAGTCCCATCAATTCTTTTTAATGGAGTCTACTCATCAAGTTTCGTTTTTCTTTGCTTTGAACACGAGATTTGAAGATTTTGCAACAATTTTGATTTAGACGTAAAAGGCCGGTTTCTGGATAACATTATTGATTTAGGATATTCTAAAAGGTCAGTTTGTGGTATATATTTTTTTTTCCTTTTTATTTTTTAATGTTTGTAGTACTTCTCAAAGCAAAATGATCTTAAAAGTTCGAATCTAAACTGAAATTAATAATTTCTACGTACAGTCCGCTTAATATTTATTGAAACATATAATATAGAGTACGGTTATATATCAGCTGCACTTTCTGCACACCTCACATGATATATATATATATATATATATATATATATATATATTTTAAATTCAACACATAGTGTGCTACGATTATAAGTTGATATAAATAATTACACATAAATATATCATCAAGTTATATATTGAGCATCCACTTGATCATTGTGTTTAGATACTCCATTACTATTTAATATTTTATTATTATTATTTTTTTATTATTCATAAATTATTTAAAATCATTTCACTACTCAAATATAGCTTAAATTAAATTAAAACCAAGTCTCTCACGATATATAATTGGTCAATTAATCTACAAATTGAATCATCGTGAACGTCAATCATGACAGCATGATCATTTGGTTTAAGGTAGGTAGTAGTATTCCATTATTGGGATCATGACGAGTGTTGTTTCATAATTTTCTTTCCCTTGTAAAATGTTTTCACTTTCTTAACACACGTACGTACAGTTTCAAATTATCAACACTTTATCCGTTAATTAATGAATAATTTTAGATACAGTAGTAGAATACTCCTTACATGTACATACGCACTAGTACATAAATATCGTATAATTCTTTTAAAAAGAATTTTGATATTCATTATTCTCACACACTATATACTATACATTTTTTTTTTAATTTTTGTTTTTGATTTTATTCCTCTTAAACTTATTAAATTTTTTCTACTCATTATCCATATATTACAAATTTGGTAAAAGAAAAAAATAAAAAATATGATATATAATTGTGAAATGATGAATATAATTTTTCTTTTAAAAAAGAGTAAGACCTACTATTAAACAAATTAATTTTTTATATAGATATAGTATTTATTATTTTTTTAAAAAATATTATGCGAAGATTGTATACTTTATTATAAGAGAAATAATTTGTATAAATCTTAAATAGACAAATCTCATATAAGTTTTTATAAAAAAATAAATCACACTTTAAAAAAGTGTAAAAAAAATTATTATTTATTAATAAAATCTATTATTTTATAAAAAATTTATATAAAATTTATTTATTTAGAACTTCTATTTAGCATTTGATTTGTTGCTGGATAGCGGTCAGTATGAGCGGTCAATGATGGTATACTGTGCGCTCACGTAATTCTCAGAATTAGAACTCTTCCAGCGTTTTGCTTTCTCTGACTGCGAACAAAGCTTCCAGCTCTTTTGGTCCAAAAACATAACTGGCCTGGAGGTATTTTCTCAAGAGATTAGGCACCGTTTGAATAGTAAAATGAGATAAGATAATTTTAGATAAACTAAAAAATAAAATAAAATATTATTAAAATATTATTTTTTAATATTATTATTATTTTAAGACTTAAAAAAATTAAATTGTTTATGATATTTTGTGTAGGAATTTAAGAAAGTTATAATAATGAGATGAGATGAGATGAAATCGTTTCTGTAAAACCTAAATGAGATTTGATTTGATATGTTAGATTGTAAAGTTATTTTTATTAAAAATTAAATAGATCAAACAGATTCTATAAATTTACATCAATTTATAAATTTATTTTTATATAATATTTTTGTGTCTACAACATATCTCTTTTACAAAATACCACTAATTTGTAAGGGAGTTATATAACTGTGATGGGCAAAATCTTGAGTCGAGAGGCAAGCTAATAGCTAGGCATGACTGATTAATTCAGAGTTCTTTTGATTTTTGTTTTTATTGATAGTTATATGTGAGGTAACAATATGTGATACGATCCGTAAACTCAACACAAATATAACACAAAATTAACATGTTTGGATTTGATGTTAATGGGTTCGGATCAAAACGGGTCAACCCTCTTAACAAGAAA
The DNA here is from genome assembly GCF_004785595.1 of Juglans microcarpa x Juglans regia. Classification (NCBI taxonomy): domain Eukaryota; kingdom Viridiplantae; phylum Streptophyta; class Magnoliopsida; order Fagales; family Juglandaceae; genus Juglans; species Juglans microcarpa x Juglans regia. The sequence continues at coordinate 23,817,031 of NC_054604.1, forward strand.
TCAACATGTTTTGATCCGTTTAGATTTTATTTCAAAATTAAAATTTTATTATTGTTAAGCTGTAATATTGATATTTCTCAGTATTCTAATATTTTTATTGTTGAGATTGTAATTTTAGACTTATGTTCATATTTGTTATTGTATGGTTTGTAATATTAGTTTTATTATATGTTAAAATTTAAGAAATATTGATATATATTTTGTAAGATATTGTTGCTACTAATAAATATAGATTTTAACTTTTATGTAAAATTATATTAATTAGGTCAAATTAGTTATGCGTGTTAGTTTAACTCATTTAGTTTAACTCATTTACATGAAGCGAGTCAAAATAGGTGACACGACATGACTCGTTATCTAAATATATTGGGTTAGAGTTTGAAAGTTTGACACGTTTAACTTAATGGGTCGGATTCAAATTAACTTATATAGTTGAATATTCATAATCTGACACAACACGAACACAACCTGAAAACCCAATGCCAGCCCTAGTTACATGACATGCATAATCATCATTATACCTTTAATTTATGATCATCATTGCAAATTAGCTGATATTTGATGATAGGGATCCAAAAGAATAAGTACTACTACTCATAGCTAGCTAGCTACTTCAATTATATATATATATATATATATATATATATATGTATATACTAGTGGAGGTGCAACGTGTGATGCACGTTTGCCTAGTTGGGTTTTTTTATTTTTTTACATAAATTTTTTCAGAGAAATGTTAAAAAAAATTAAACAACAAGATAAGTTATAAATATTTTTTTTTCCCATCGTCATTGTAGTTCTGGACCATATTGGACAGGACCAATTGAGACAATATTGAAATTTTTGTGTTGTTGCTGTTGAATTTGTCTGGGTCTGCTGTAAGTTGAATCATCTACTGTTTTTCTGAAGCTTGTAATGCCATGTTTTCTATAAATGGTAAATGCTCCTGTATATTAAATATTTAGTGAGATTAAATGATCAACAAATGTATAAATAATTTGCACATAGAAAAAAAATTTAAAATTGAAAAATAACAGTTTTTTTATAAGCAGTTTAATTATATTATTAGAATTTTTAAGTTTAGAAATTGAAGTTGTTATTTATGATTTATATGTTAATTGTTGTAATATATAGTTGAATTATTTTATAGAAAACATAAGAGATATCTTAAAAGTATAATTAAGTATTTTTTGTCGAAAAGGAAAAAATAGTAAAAATGAAGAAAGTTATCTCTTCAGTATGATTCATGAAATCAATTGCTATACAATCCAATGCCTCCTCTGCAAGTTCACCAAACATAATTGCGGCTAGTTTTCATGTCTTATCAGCAAGTTCAACATATGCCCGACAGCTACAAATGATGAGAGTATTGTTTTTTGTTAGGATTGGTAAAAGTTACATACAAAAAAAATTTTGGAATGAATTATTAAGTAGTCAAATTTGAAGAATATATACTGTGGTTGAGCAACACTTTGATATTTACAGTGATAACAAAGAAAACTTTCATTTTGGTCATGTCCAGTTCCCTTGTTACAATTGATGCATGACATGTAAAAGAATATTTGGTGCAAGTTGATGATGTTTATCTTTGCCTTGATCCAGAATTTTACTTTCTATATTATATTAGAAACAATGTTTTATACAGTAAAAATGAGCAGAAATTTAAATATGGCATTAAGAAAAGTATTTTACCTCCATTGGTTGCAAACTTTTCAGCAACGCAGCAACATCACAATTTTGTATTATTTCTCAAACATTAACTGATGATAAAGATGTGAATGGATAATTCAAAGATTTTGCAATAATACTTTCAAGTATTGAATCATTAATTGCCGCCCTTAAAAATTAAAAATAAAATTTAATTTAAGAATGGGAAAAAAATGTTTAGATCTTCAATGTATATAGTTAAGTAATTTAAATCAATCAGTATTAATATAATTATGCTATTTTTAACGCATTAATAAAAGAGAAATATAGATCTGTAGCTTTTGATAGAAATATATTAATGAATAATTGCTTAAATATGGATTACCATATTTGCAAAGGCTCTGCCTCAGGAAGAAGAAGATTGATTGTAAATATACTTGTTGGCCATGACGAAAGAGATAATCATGTATTATAAATACAGATAATTATTAGTTAGAAAAAATATGATTCAAAAGAACATTTAAAAATGTTAATTATTACAAGTACCATTATAAAACCAAACTCTTAGCTTTGTTGCAAGTATAATTGGTTTTACTTCAATTATCTCTAAATTTTTTTGGCATTCATCTTGAACAAAGCGACCCTATATTGTTAAACAGATGAGATTTAAGCTATGACATATAAAGCAAAAGAATCAATAGAAAATTTTAAAAATAAAGATTTCAAAGTAATTTTAAAACACTAAAGAGAATGAATTTTTTTTTACCTCTGATCTATAACATAGATTTCTTGAATTACAGTTGGTCCACTTGTTAATGTTATCTCTTTAGATGGCTTCATATGAATGACAATTGCTAAGAGGTCTGATTAATAAGATTTAAATTATTAGTTTTTCGTTAATAAAAAATTTCAAAAAAAAATAATAAATTACCTATTTTTGCAATCGAGTCTTTATAAAGATCTAACTCTTCGATAAGAATGAGGTTGTACTTTGACATTCCTACTTGACCTTCATTCTTTGACACTTTTTCAATGATTGTTTTAGAATTTAGAATCTATTGATATTCATGACCCTCAATCCTATATTTAGGATCCAATGGCTTAACATATGCGTGTGTAATATAATACGATTGAAAAATCTGCAAACAATCATCTCGCGAATCAATATCTTTACCAAACAGCGCCGTTTGGACACGATTTCCCTATATCATATGAGAAAATATGAATAATTACTTTCTATGATAAAATATAATTACATAGTAGGTAAAAGATATATAATAAAAAATATAATGATTTTTTTTTATTGTAAAAAAAGGATAATCACAAAAATAAATGAAATACCTCTTGATCGAACAATGCCAAGTTTTGGTATTTCACTGGTGAGTGTTGCCCATTTTGTTTGGGAGATTTTTCAGCCACAAGCATTTTTATTTTCTAGTTTCTTGTGACTGAAGAAATATCTTTAATTGATGTATAAATGGTCTGCATGTTGAAAACTAACAACCTAGAAACAAATTAAATGTATAAGTATAGAATGTAAGATATACAGTTAATTAAAGTGCAGACTAAAAAGGAACAAAAAAAGAATTTTTTTTGATTGATTGAAAAAAATAAATTAGTAAAATATCTAACACAAATAAAAAGGGTAATGAATATCTAACTTGTTAGTAGTGGTTAAATATGAATTTTAGAATTTTATTTGATTACTTGTATAATATCAATCAAAAGATGCCAATGTTAATAATTCTGTATACACAATATATTTTGTGTAATTGTTTTCCGATTCTTCTGTTAAGATTGGCCGTAATCTTCATTGCAGAAATAGTCTTAGCTCTTGATAAAGCCATATATAACTGTCCATGCAAGAAAACTGGATGAGGTAAATATATTCCAATAAAATTTAATGTTTGTCCTTATGATTTGTTTATACTCATTACAAAGCTTAATTTAATAGGGAATTTAGTTCGCTTGAGTGTAAAACCACTATTTTCATTAAGATTTGGTAAGAATGAGATTTTGGAATAAAAACTTTTTCTCACTGTGATGACCAATTGCAATTTCTATATAAATGACGTTATGATCAAAATTGCGACAGATAAGTCGTTTTCCATTACATAATCCTTCTAAAGGGTTAATGTTCCTAAGCAACATGATTGACAAATTTTGTTTCAGTAATAACTCATGATGAGGAAGTCCATTTGGTATTAGAGTATTCAAGAAATCTTCCATAACAGTCTGGTCAGATGCATCAATCGATTCATCATAGTGGTAATATCATTTTAGCTCCTCAGGAAATTTTTGAATTAACAAAGTGTTTATTTCATCAACATAATTATTATTTGGTATCAATATAGCTTGATTCATCATGGTTGAAATATTTACTGAATAATCAAATATCATGAAAAACAGTATCCACCAAATAATCCAAATAAGTGGCATCATTTTCATATGGGATTAACATGGCTGCAAGGATTTTGATATGTTCATCAATTGTGAATAGTGGCATCCCATTGCCTAATTCCAATATTTATTTTGAAAAGTTTGGATCTAATCTTGTACGCATATTTTTAGTCAAATGAAACTTTGTTAATGTTGGCCATAGGTAGGAAGAAACCAAACTAGCATCAATTTGTTGTTGTCTTGTGCCTTTTTGAACCATAGTTAGAATTTGGTAAAAATCTCCACCAAACACAACAACCTTTCCACTAAAAGATAGTTCTGAATCATTAATGTTTGTCAACATTTTATTCAATACTTCTATGACTTCTTTTCTTGACATAGGAGTTTCATGCCATATAATTAACTTTGCTCTTTGTAGTAGTCTTGTAAGTCCACTTTGTTTGCTAACACCACATATGATATTTTTGTTAACATCTAATGATATTTGAAATCGTGAATGTGCAGTTTGACCTCCAGGTAAAATTGATGCAGCAACACCAAATGAAGCAGTTGCAAAAGCTACTAATTGTTTTGATCTTACTGTAGCAATGAGTGCCTTATATAGGAATGTTTTCCTTGTTCCACCAGGTCCATCAATAAAGAATGCAGCAGTTTCATTTGACAAAACTTTTTTCAAAACAGAATTGTAAACATTCTGTTGTTCACTATTAAGTAGTGTTGATGCAAGAATATTTTCTTCCGAGATTGGAACAACCAATTCATCATCAATTTCTCTAGACAAAAATTCATTTTCATCAAAATGAATGTTTTGGTCAACAAGATGGAATGAATTAATGTCTCTACCCATTGATTCAATTATTTTGGAAATAGAGCACAAAACTTCTGTTCTAACATTCAATGAAGAATGTTCAATTAATTGAAAATCAACTGGTATATCTTATTCAAAACGTTCCCAAAGATCTCTGGATTGGTGGGATTACAATAAATCAAAATTGTCGCAAACAATCTTCTCAAATTGAAGGACATCTGATAGAGGGAGGCTTTATATAAACATTATTCTAAACTATTATCTCTTTGTAACAAATCATGTATGATAGTTGTTTCATGAAATGTAGGGGCAAAAACATCATTTATTGTTTTCAGATCATCAAATGATAAATGACTTCTTATGTGATTTAGTAATATCTGCAGATAATACATTTCTCCTTCAAAAGGATTTGCTGTAACATTCGACCTATCACAATTTGTTTCTTTCGAGCAGTCCACATTTTGTACTGTTGGCTCCAATCGTAGAACTCCGGGAATTCTTTATACAACAATTTTTTGGCACTCACTTCGACTTGATTTGTTGCAAAAAATTTTGTAGAAAGATTGGAGTTCACCACATTGGTTAAGTTTTCATGTGCTCGAAAAGCCATTTGGTATTGATTTTCAAGATGTAAATGCAAGTTATAAACTGCTGGATATACATCATTGACAATAAATTCAAATATTCTCCACATAACCTTTGGTGGAGCAATCCATCAAGCTGATTGAAATCATTGGATTTCATCAACTTGTTGATTTAATTGTTCAGAAACTAAGTTAAAAGCAACACGGTCATGGCCTTTGTAAATATATCTATAAATATACTTAACTGCTTTTATTGTATAATATATTTCGACGTTAATATGACAGTCAAATATTGCAAGCAAATAATGATTATATGGAACAACCCAACGATTATCCAAATCATGACTTCTAATTCTAACTGGTGTTCCATTGCCAGAGCGTCTATATATTGGAAAGTAATCATTTCCAACAACTATGTTCGGCACAAACTGTTTTGGGTAATTATTCTTGCAACAACAATTTCTTTTTATGCATACATTTGTTGGATTTAGAATTCCGCACAGTTCATGCATCATATGTTTAATAACAGCTATATGTAGATGCAAATTCTTGTCTTTATTGGGCAATTCAGCAGAGACAATTTCATGAAAAGATTCTGGTGCATATAATTTCCAATTTTGACGTAATATAATCAAAAAATGCGGATGTGAAAGTCCTCTTTTTTGGTGTTCAATAACATAAACATATACTGAAATTTTTCCAAATATCTCTCGTTTGATTAGTTGATACTTTCACTCCTTTAATTTTGCTCTGAAGATTTGAGCAATTAAATCAGGCCGATTTTGAGTTTTTTTATGTGGTTGCAATTCATTTGAAATCTCTTTCCAGTTTGGGTTGCATGTGATTATTAAAAAAATATTTGGTTTGTTGTACTGTTGAACTAAAGTCATCGCTTCTATATATCTTTTTTAAATATCCCTTGGACTCTTAATAAAAGATGAAGGCAGAATCACATGCTTCCCAATTCTAGAAGCATTTTTCTCCCCAAGATTGATGCTATCAACAATGCATTGATATAATTCAGATCGAATGTGTTTTTGATTGATACGAAAATAATCTAACCTTGATGTTTCAATCTTAACATGCATATCAACAACAAATTGTTGAAGAAGCAGACTAGATAGTAGGAGGATAAATTTGATATTTTCTCTGATTTGTAACTTGTAAAAGTTATATTCATGGTACGAAACAATTGATTTTTTTTCTTTTTTTCCTTAACACTACAAAAAAATGAGAAATAATTTAGAAAATTACATACCTAATATGTAAATGGCTGGTTGTTATATAAAAAATGTAGAGTAAAAAATTCAACATTCTTGTTCTCTTGTAAATAATTCTTCTGCAAATATTGATTGATGAGGATCAATTGATCGGACTGTGCAATTATCAGCAAATACAGATAGAGCTCTTTTGTTAATTCTTTGTATACCTTAGTGTCATCCAACATCACTAAAGATGAGTAACAATGGATATTAAAGTGGATCATAACATACGAAATAATACTGAATAATATGATTCCCACCAACATGGTTAAATACAAAAATTTCACGAGGTGTTAACTGTTCTACATCATCATTTTCAATCCAAATTGCTGTAACTTCTGATGATGCTGGGGCATTAAATAACCGTTGATATAATCCAGGATCTGATTTTATACGATTTTTTTTATATTTTAAATTTGGTAGATCACCAATAGATCAAAAAAATATAGAATACGGATTTACACGAAGAATTTTCATGAGATAAGCAATAATTGATGGATTCATTCTAACTGAATCAAGAATGCGATTTTCAAATTCATGTTCATTATCATAGAAATACAGCTGCAAATTAGAAGGTTGACCATTTGAGGGAATCAAATAAAAAAGATAGTGATAGATCTGACTTTAAGCTTGAAATGTATAACTTCCATTATTTCTTCGGCACAAATTTCTGTCAAATTTAACTCCAAATGGTGTAAAAGCAAATTTGTTGTTGTATGTTCAAATGTATGTCCGAAATTGTACAGATTCAGGAGTGTTTGAAACAAACAGAATATAAAGTTGATAAAAAACATCATTTGCAACCAAAGAAATTGACCAATCAGCACAACAAAAACTGTTTATTTCATGGAAGAATCTCTTTGCTTTACAATGCTTACAATGTGGTACATTCGGTAAATAATTAGCTTCAAGCGAAACATTTTGTAATATTTGTTTATGTATAGTAATACGACAACGTGATGCACCTAAATTGGGATAAAATCAAGACAATGGAATAAACCTGATTAGAATTAGTTGAATAATTTCCTTATGATCGATACTTTAAGTATGGTTAAGGGTAGAACACAATGTCATAAAGAAACTGATTCTATTTTGGCTCCTTACCAAAAAGACTTGTTGGTGGATTCCTATGAGGAGGTGATTGTAGTTGATCAATAGAAATAGCCTATTTTTGAGAAAAAATCATTGTTGAATAAAAAGAATATGATAAGATACAATAAAAAAGAGGTTAAATTAGTAAACCTGTGGAATCGTATGTTGTTCAGAAACCTGTACTGTTTCTGTCAGTGTATTTGTTGATTTTTGTTTCAACAAATTCATAGAGTAATTCAAAGTGGTAGAAGAATCCAATAAAATATTTAATTGTGTAGATCCTTCTGAATCTGCCCCAAGGATATCAACATCTGGATGGACACTTGCCTCTTGTAAGAGTATTGGCATTGGACTCATCAAATGAGTTCAATATTCAAAATTTGATGAATTTATGTTTAAAATCACTGCATTGGATTCACTAAACACTAAAATCTGAAACTTTGAGCTACAATGCATTTCAATTCATCTTTAAATTTGAAGACTCACTATTCACACTCTACAACCATTATTTTATTTACTTAAATTATTGTTTTCCAATTTTGAGCCACAATATATTGAAGTTGGGAAACAATAATTTAAGTATAAAATTAAATAATTAATTAACATATAGTTAGTGTAATTATAAAATATGAAAAAAATAAATTAAAAATATTATTATTAAAAAATAATATTATATTATTATTTTGATAATTCCAATAACTAATCTAATGTGGAGTTATTGATAGGAAGATTTTGGATTTATGAAAAACAAGTACTTTTTATCAAATTTTGAAGATGAAAATGATGAATCCAATGCTAATGTTCTGAGGAGGTCATTTCAACAATGTCAACATTTCCATGAAAAATTCGGTGTCTTTTTCGTTGAGATTGTTGAACATTATAGTTTTAACCATCGCTAATAGATTAAAGATGATCATCTGATGTACCATCAATTGATATAATCATTTGATTAGCATCAGATGACATTGAATCTTTCAGCTTGATCATATTTCTTTTAGCAGCCTTTCTCTAAGCATATCTTTCTCTACCTTTTTGTCGAAATTCAGTTTTTTTTCTCTTATGAGAAATTTTTATTCGAGAATTTTTTTCAATTTTTTGCTATAATAAATATTTTATAATTAATTAAAAAAATCTTACCACTCATTATATCAATAGAGCAAATCACAGGCTGGAAAATTGCAAATTGCAATAAAACCAGAAGCAAACGAACCAGTGATCACGATTTAATATAAAATCCTCAACGAACAATGCATTTTAGATTCTTTAAAATGTTTACCATTTCCAACACTGAACAGTACATAATAAATATGTCTAAGTATATCAAACTTACACCAATATTATTCCAAAACATAGAAATAATTGGCAAATAAATATATAGATTTAAAAATGCATGGAAGAAAAGAAACAATTTGTAATAGATAACACAAAAAAAAAAATACTTACAGTTTTTTTCCAAGGATGAAACAATATTTGGTTGAGTTCAGGTCTTCTGATTGAGAAAATACTCCCTATTTTTCATAAAAAAAAAATTATGTTTTTTTTTTGGGAGAATATTTTCCTTACAATTTATAAAGTAAAAAAAAAACATTTTAAGTTGTTATAATTAATTTTGAATGCGAGCAATACAACAATTATTTATAAATAAAAATAAAGAATTAATAAAATAAATGTTTAAAATCTATTTTCGAATTAATTTAAAACACCAAGAACATTCATTTGTTTCTGAAATATCAAATCCAAAACACAAAAAATATTTCTCTGTTATTGAAAAAAAAAGATATAAAAAATTAATAAAAAGATAACTAAGAGTTAAGAGTTTTTTTGCATTATTACAAAAAAAAAAAAAAAAATTCTATAACTTAATCTTAGAAAAGGGATTTTTTTTTTTTTTGAATGTTTGTAAACTTACTATTAGAATAAATAGACCATATTTTTAAGAATAATGCAATAATAATTTAAATATATAAAATACGCAACTTTTTATGAAAGACAAATTGTCTGATAATACAAGAAAATTAAAATTAAAATTAATTAAGAATAAAATTGACCTTGTTTTTTTGAAATGGAGTTTTGAAAAATTCTTTTGGTTGGTTAAATTAGTACTGTTAAAAATAATAATAAATAATAACAGTATATTGCGTTAAACAAATGGTTACAATTTTCATTGTATATTGAGTTTAGATTTGTTTCAATTTTTAATTCTGATCAACACATTTCTTCTAATTAAATTAATTTCATACTTATAACATCAATAAATTGTGTTAAAAAACAGTAAAAACCTTAATTGTACATTATATATTTAAATTTGTCACAACTTTTAATTTATTTAATTTTAATATACTGGTAAGTCCTCTTTGGAAAAAAAAATTAATAAGCCAGACAAAATTAAGGCATTTGCTTCTACAAATATTCACCATCAAACAACTTGACATAAAAAACTCTTGAATCTAAACCTACATATTCCAACTTGATAAATTCAACTTTGAATAGAAATCAATATCTTATTAAAGCATCGTTTCGAAAATTACAAATTTACACAGTAATTTTACATTAAAACTTCATGCCAATACCATTTTCAAGATTGAACTCTTTTTTAAAATTTTCGACAAAAATTTTTTCATGAAAAAAAAAATTCCAACATGTTTTTTAAGTTATTAAACCATTGAGTTGTTTTACCTTGATAATACTAGATAAGTTGTTAAGATTGGCGGTAAGTAAAGTTGTAAAATTTAAATGCACAATAAAAGATAATAATTACATAGTAATTTCATAATTCATCTTTCAAATAAATTTGGTTGAGAGAACAAAATGTTCGAATACGATTTGAATCATGCCAATTTTGCATAGCAATTTTAACGATGAGAAATTGACTCTAATGTTATTTTGAAAACCCATCACAATTTTTAAAATTGAAGAAATTATATTTAAGAAAAAATATATGTTTGTTCAACAAACGCCAATAGATTCTATGACTCCATAAGGAGTTTAGCCAGTTAAAAAAAAAAGGGCATTTGTTGAAACAAACGTCCCTATAAACTGTACTCTTTACATTGTATCGGTTCTATACAATACTTTATAACTATTGTCCTTAATTCTTTCACATAAAAAAAATATCCACCCTTAACAATAAGCCATCTAAAACTTTCCAAAATATCAATAGAATATCACAAAGTTTATTCTGAATAGAAGAGTTTGTAAAATCAAAGAATAAAAAAAAAATTATAAAGTGATTTTGTTGTATGAATATTTGATGCTAGCACTAATTTCAAAACCCAAAATCAGACAAGAGGTTATAGAAAAATGTTTAAATAGACAAAAATGTTCAAGAAAATACAAACAGTTTGCACTAGTTCTTTGTAAATAAGGTGAAAGATGATCTATACAAAATAATTTTAAGGGTTACTTTTTCATAGCTAAAAAACTCTTTTTTCCAAAAAAAAAAAATTGTTATTATTTGAAACAGGTAGTTTAAAAAACATAACTAAAACTTACACAAAAGAGAGGCAAATCTCATTGGCATTGATGAGTGTATGAAAGTGCACTCTAAATACTCTATTATTAGACTAAATGCTAAAATGTTAATAGAAATCATTGAAATTAATGTGTATTCTTGAATTGAGTTTCTATTTACTTTGGGATACTCCTAAGCAGATTTTTATGTTTAATTTCAGAGTCTATAAAAGAGCAAGTCCAAGCCCATTCAAATTCAAAGGACTTTCAAGTGGGCAAAACGTTGGAACAACCTAAGAACTTTCAACGAGTGTAGGATTCTTCAAAGAATGATAATGATGGGGTTTGAGAATAATTCGGATCAGAGTCCAAAATGTGCTAGGAGACAAAATGGACACATATTAGTATTTTAATCATAACTTTTCGGTAAGATATCGGATTGATACGATTCTTGATGAGTTAGAAAGCTATCTTAAAGGAATACAAAGTTGTCTCTAATAAAGATTTCCAAATTCAAACTCCTAAAACACGTACGTGGCTACCAAGTTGAATCTTAAAATTTAGGCGATTTTATGTACGAAAATATGAAGACATTAGGGTTTCTTTCCTACCCTATTTAAGCACATCATTAGCACGAAATTGGGGAGTGCAGAAGAGGGGAGACAGCTCAATTTGAAGGAGGAAGATCTGAAATTAATTTTCATGGTCGCCGTTTGCTCTATTTTTCTCTTGAGATTTTTGTTGTCTATTATATTTATGGGTAACTAAATTCTCAAGTAGGGCTAAGGATAAACTTGCACATTAGATAGTATTTTTAATTTATTCTTAATTTATGTATATGATTTTCAATTACTAAAACTCTTTCATTTTATCATTCTCAATTCATTGTTGATATTTTTTTCTCCGAATAATTATAGAATTTATTCTGTTTATGAATTCAGTCATGTTTTTTCTATTGAATAGATTAGCTCTTTGATTATGTTTGAATCAATTATATATCTATATTGATTTAATTCTTTGCTGCAATATCCCTTCCTGAGTATATTGTCGTCGTTGGATTTTCTCAATATTGATAATAATTTACGTATTTTAAAAGTGGTGAATAATTTTTCAAGGAGTTACATTTGGTTTAATCTTGATTTATAAATCTATACCTTCCGATTGAGAATATTAGAAATTGAGTTCTCTATTGAGTTATTTAATGAATTAAGAATAATTAAAATATCATATTTGTGCAAGGGATTCCCGACACTTTACTTTTTGTCAAACTTGAGTACTTTTTTGTTAGTCGCTTTGCTTCACTTTAATTTGCATTTAAAATTAATATTTGTCTTCCATTAATCATTTAATCTATTTCTTTAGTTTCTTTGTTCCTTCTACAATTCTTTTAATTTGTCTCTCTGTGGAATCGACACTTCAAAGTTGTGCTACAACTACCGCATTATTCTTTGGGTGTAATCAAATTTTGGCGCCGTTGCCGGGGAGATGGTAGAAGAATTGCTAGATTGTTTTTCTTTTTAGCAGTTTGTAACGGCAGTAACTTCATTCTTTCTTTTAGCTTACTACATTATTATTATTATTATTATTATTATTTTCTTCTTTCTTTTTATTGTATTTTTTTTCTTTTAGTATTTTGTTATCTTGCATGCACAGATATAGAGACATCTTGGGTAGATTTGCTTGTAGGCTTGTGGAAGAGTCAGAATCAAATTTCTTAAATCTTTTATTTGACAATCCATCTAGTCCCGAAGAAATGAGTGAACACGAGAATCAACCCATTAGAACTCTTCATGATTACCTCCACCCTACACGCATAGTCACACCATCATGCATCATGTTTCTAGCTAATACTCGCCAACTGGATTTTAAAACAGGGATGATACAATTACTCTCTACTTTTCATAGCTTGGAAAATGAAAATGAAAAGTAATACTGTATAAATACAGTTAAATATTTAATAATTTTTTTTTTATTTTTTATAAACTATATATCGTTGACTATTTAGCAATACAAATGAAAATAAGAAAAATAAAACTATCTAGTACATTGGGATGTAAAAAACGAAATTACTAAAAATAAATATATAACTTTATAAATGCATTAAACAAAAGAAGCAATTGCTCCATTGCAACATAAATCATTATAATTGCTAAAAATCATTATAAATGCATAACAGAAAACACTGAGAACATTCCTCCATTGCAGAAAAATGAACCTCCAAATGAAAATTGTTTAACTATGTTTTGTCAAACATTTAAACAGAAAAAAAAAAAACTTTTGGTGATATAAGCCATGCGTCGAAATTTGACTTCACAAGTGAATCTCTAAATGAATTTTATTTGGCATATTCTTGCAATGGAGGAACATCCTAGATGTTTTAAGTGATTCCATTATAATGTTAGCTCTTCCATTATGATACAAGCTTCTTACATATAATAAAATAGATATTTCTTCTATTTACAAATTTGCTTTGTAAAAACATTACCAAGTAGATTTTTTTACACATTGATAACATATTAATTGGTAACATCCTAAACTTCTAAACACTTGTAGCCGGGCTTAGTTTCTTCCATACAAGCCAATCCTTTATACAAAAATACCAGATAAACAATCTCTCTTCTAGCATAAGAGTTGGATTGTTTATGCATTTTAACGACACATCATAAATTAGTATCACAACTTAAAGTATTAACTAACTGAAAGATTAGTACAATTACAATTATATCACTGAGGCAAAAATAATAATGTCTAAAACTATATTTACCTATAGGAGATCAACGACAAGAAAACAAAATAGACAAAAACTCAAAAATTGGTGATCATTATTTTCACGCTTTTTTTGAACGTTTGAATAAGTATAAAAAATTTTAAGATATGACTTCTGCACACAATATAGATGTAAAAAAAAAAAGAAAAAGAAAAAGAAAAGGAAAAGCCCACCAACTTAATTTCTTATATTATATGGAAATCTCTCATTAAACCCAACATCCTTGGGCATAAATGATGTTTTTGATATTATTTATTTCTAGCCACAGTTAAATAATCAAAATTTTGTAAATAATCTAGTCAAAACCTTAAACTATAACCTTGTCTTTTCATATAAGCTTAATGAAAAAGCACACAAAGGCATGGAAAGTTCTGACTGGATATTAACAAGTTAAAGTTGCAACAGTAAAGAAATTTACACAGGTAAGGTATTCTTTTATAACCGTTGATAATAAAAGGTTATAAAACAAAGACAAACTATATAACGTGTTAATACATATTTGCAACATAGAACTATAGATAGAAAATTAAAAAGAAAAATAATATAAAAGATTTTAATATTTCAAAAGTATTTCAAAAGGAAGCAATATTTTGTTCTGAACAAACAAACCCAACAACAAACAATGTTGAGAACAATGAGTATAAAAAAAATAAAAACCCAACAAGAACTTAAATTTAGAACACCAGGGAATAAAATTTAAATATATACAAACACAGAAATCATTTCAATATTAAACCAGAAACTAAGAAACAAAATACATAAAAAATTAGGAATAACTCCAATATATACATTTAAAATTAAAACATAATGTCCACCGTAAGATCTCAAATATATTCAAACCAAAACGTCTACATAAAAAATAATAACCTCAACATAACAACATCTACTCTGTTTAAATATAAAACTAAAATTAGGTTCAATTCATAGAAACATCTAATATAACACAAACAAACCTTAAATGAACAGACGACGAAAACAGTACTTCCAGGTTGCCTGTAGCAAAGATAAACAAATTAGAGCAATCAAAAGCAGATAAGAAAGGAAGGAAATTTCATAACCAAGCCAGCACGAACCAAACAAAACAACACAAAGATGCCAAACAACAAAAATGTATAGAAACATCCATGAAGATCTTCAACCATAAAAAAGACAAGAAGTGTTCAAATAAGTTACAAATCAGAACGCCACAACATAACTCAACGGTAAAACCATCTGGAAAATATTCAAATGCAAAAATATAAGAAATAAAAAACACAACACAAATAACCCGTGGCCTCAGACTGACGCAATATCAGAAAACAACACATATAAATTGAGGTCTCAGACATAAATAATGCAATGTAAAAAAATTGCTGAATAAAACTTGATGGTTAAACTGCACATCTATGAAGATCATGAACCATAAAAAAGACAAGAAATGTTCAAATAAGTTACAAATCTAAACGGAACAACATAACTAAACGTTTAAACTATAAAAAAAATTAAAATATAAAAATATAAGAAATGAAAAACACAATAAAAATAATTCTTGGTCTCAAACATAAGCTATATCACAAAAGAAGAGATAAATCGTGGTCTCAGATATAAATAAATGAATAAAAAATTGAATAAAATTTCGTTTTTCAAAAATGCAAGTATTTATAAATGAACTCTGCACAATAGGCAAATGATAAAAAAAAAATTGAAGAACTTTAACAACAGAAGGTACAAACACACAACACAAATAACCCGAGTTACAAATCTGAACGGAACAACATAACTAAACGTTTAAACCAAGAAAAAAAATATTCAAATGCAAAAATATAAGAAATAAAAAAACACAACAAAAATAACTCGTGGTCTCAGACAGAAGCTATATCACAAAAGAACAGAGATAAACTGTGGTCTCATATATAAATAATGGAATGTGAAAAAAAGAAACTAAATAAAACTTCATTTTTCAAAACTGCAAGTATTTAGAAATGAACTCTGAACAACAGAGAAATGACAAAAAAAATTGAGGAACTTTAACAACAGAAGTACAAACACACAACACAAATAACCAACCGTCTTAGACAAAAGTAACTAAAAAAAGAACACAGATAAACCGTGGTCTCAGATATAAATAATGGAATGTAGTAAAAAATATCAGAATAAAACTTGTTTATTAATACTGCAAGTATTTACAAATGAACTCTACACAACAGATAGATGACAAAAAAATGGAGGTATATGTAACAACCGAAAGTACCACCAAAATGTACCACAATAATACCTCGGAAAAAATACATCAATAACACTGAAAGGCAACCTAGATGCCATTTCATTTACTGTTTTTCAGAAAAATAAAGTGCATCATCGATCTCAGGATCAAACTGAAAAGAACTAAAAATCTAAATTTTAAAACAAGACCAAAATGCACCATCAAAAACTCCAAAAAAAACACATAAAACACACTGAAAGACCTAAATGAGCCAAACAGGAAAAATCAAACTGCAAACATCGATAACAAAGAAAGAGAAGTAAACACCTAGAGTTATACACAGAGAATGAAAGAGAAGAAGAAGACGAAAACCTAGAGAAACCAACAGAGAAGACCAAAAATGATGGACAGATAAAATGAAATGCAACCCAAACAACCAACCTAAATATTTAATCCAAGCAAAAAGGCAAATAGAACCCCTTACGCACAGAAACAAAGCGTAATAAATCTAAGGGCAAAAGAAATAAAACAAAATGCATAGAAAGATAAAACGGAGGGGAAAATTACTGTAGCAACATTGTAATTCAGAACTCCAAGTCCAATCTTCTTTTTTTAATACAAAACACTCGACCATAGATTGTTAGAAAACAACGAGAGAGAATAGAAGAGCAAAGTAGTGTATGATAAAGGATATATCGCGGTTTATATAGGTGTGGACATAAAGTAGGGATCCTGGAAGGAAGGACGTACAAAAAGAAAAGTAATCAAATAAGAAAAAACATTTCTACAGAAAATATAAATTAGATTACCTTTTCCCATTCCAAATACAATGACGACACAAAAACCCAAATACTCAACCCATCATCTCAAGCTGACAAACAATTCAGACGGTTGAAATTTCTAGAAAAGGACAAAAATAAATATTTTAGAAGCTGCCCTGTAGGAACTGAAATCTTAGAAACTGAATGTCCCCTACATATAAAAATGAAACGAGAATGCACAACCAAACGAAAAAAGAGCAGTGGACCAACAAAACAAAAGGAACTAAGAAACTAAGAAGTTGTCAAATCGAATATAAAAAAACAAATCTTGAAAACCGTATAAAAAATATCTACACAAATTTTAAGAAAAAATCTTCAAAAAAATTTTCAAATCTATCAACAATGACCGACGGACTCAGAGCACCATTAATGCACTGACCAAAGGCTGGCACATCCATTTAAAATAACCCCCCCCCCCCCCCACTGCACAGACAAACATATAGGAAATGAACGACAAAAAAATATAGAGCAAAATGCATGGAAGGGAAAAAACGGAATCAGAAAGTTACTGTAGAAACATGTAGTTCATAAATTCCTGCTAAAATAATAGAAAAGTAGAAATAGAATAGAGATAGAAATACTAATAAAACTAATAAAATAAGCATATAGGTATACATATAACTGTCAAAAAACCAAAAATCATGATTAAAATTGTTACTTAAAAACTCCAAGAAAAACAACAACAGATTTCTGATTACATGCATGAAACATAAAAGCAAAAAAAATCATATATTTGATCAGAGTTTCCCCACAAAATAAAATCTACAAACAACAATAATAACAAAACCCATAACTTTCATAAAAATTCCTACAAAAAAAAGTGCATCATCGACCACGGAATCAAAACTTACAACCAAAATCAAATTCACAAACAACACTTAACCACCACCACAATAATACCACGGATAAAATACAAGAAGAAGAACACAGAAAGACAACCTAAATGGCATTGTATACACTACTTCTCAGGAAAAGAAAGTGCATCATCGAACAAAAAATGTAAACGTTATTGAAACTAAAACAAATCCAACGAAGTTCATCATTGACCACGGGATCAAAGCGAAAAAAATGAAAAATATAAACCTTAAAACAAGACCAAAATGCACCACCAGAAAAAAATACATCAAGAGCACGGAAGGGCAACCCAAATGCAATTTTATATAGTGTTTTTCAGAAAAAGGAAGTGCATCATCGACCACGGGATCAAAGCGAAAAAAAATGAAAAATATAAACTAGACCAAAATGCACCACCAAAGACACCAAAAAAAACACACAAGACACACAAAAAAGACCCAAAAGAGCCAAACAGGAAAAAGGAAACTGTAACTCCTTCAAACTCTTTCAAAACTAGTAAAAAAATTCAACTTTAAACCCACAACAACATCCCACCGAAACAAAACCGCAACTTTCAATCCACAGAAAGTCACCCAAAGAGTCAAACAACAACATATTCGAACCCTTCCAAACTCGGCAACCAAAATGCACCAACAAAGACCCCCAAAAAACACACAAGACACACAAAAAAAAGACCCGAAAAAGGCAAACAACAAAAATGAAACTGCAACTCCTCCAAGCCTTTCCAAAACCAGCAAAAAACCTCAATTTTGAACCCACAACAACATACCTACTGAAACAAAATCGCAACCTTCAACCCACAGAAAATTCCCGGAAGAGCCAAACAACAACATGTTCGAACCCTTCCAAATTCTGCAACTCCTTCAAACCGATCAAAATGCACTACTAAAGACCCCAAAAAAACATACAAGACACACAAAAAACTCGAAACCCTTCAAACCCATCCAAAACCAGTAAAAAAACCTCAACTTTGAACCCACAACAACATCCCCACCAAAACAAAACTGCAACTTTCAACCCATAAAAAACTGCAACTTTAAACCCACAAAAACCACAACTTTCGGAAAGACCTACCAAAACCCTACAAAACAATCAGAGAAGCAACGGCCCTTGTTCTTCGACAAGCACCACCGAAAACAATGGACGGACAAAATGGCAAAATGAAAAGAAACCCAAACGTCTCAAACAAACCCACACAGCAAAGAAACAAAATAAGCACCAAGAGCCATATGCAGAGAATGGAAATGCAAAATGAAAAGCAAGTCAAACGTCCCAAACAAACCCACACAGAGAGCCATATGATGCAGAGAACGGAAGGGCAAAATGAAAAACAACCCAAACGTCCCAAACAAACCCACACAGAGAGCTATACGCAAAGAACGACAGAGAAGGAGAAGATGAAAACCTAGAGAAAGAGAGAGAAAAGACCAAATACAATGGATGGACGAAAGGCTAAAATGAAAAGCAACCCAAGTGTCCAAACAAACCCACCTAAATATCTACCCAACGAGAAGACAAAAAATACCCCCAACGAATGGAAACAAACGGTAGAAATGCAAGGGTAGAAAAGATAGAACCAAACATGCATGAAAGGAAAAAATGGAATGAGAAATTACTGTAGCACGCCGATCCCCACTTATATAATAACTATAGATATAGCTACTACTCATAACTAGCTGGCTACTCTAATTTTTTGTTTTAAAATTTTTCTAATTAATTAAGATCAGGTCTGGTACTACTAGCTACCGACGGCTGGGATACATATATATATATATATGAAAAAATCTATTCATTATTCCAACTCCCATCATCCTCCTATCATCCCATGATGTAACATTAAGTGATAGGTTTACAAGTAAAATGTAATAAATAATTTTCAATCACCTAATATCATATCATCGGTTGATGGAAGGATGATAAAAGTTGAGATAATGAGTAACATTACTTACATATATATATATATATATATATATATATATATATATATATATATATATATATATATATACACACACCACGTTGGGTTGGTTCCACGTACGTACGTACGCATGACATGAGTTGCGCCAAAACAGAAGAAAAAAAGAGGGCATATATATATATATATATATATATATATATATATATATATATATATATTCATGCAGTCCAACATTACCGTGCTAGCTAGCTGGTGCATATATGCATTCGTTTTAATTTATTATTATTATTGGCACCATATTGTACCTAAGCATCGCGGCCAATTGGTGGACTTTAATTCGAGATTTTTATTTATTTATTTATTTAATGAGCTAGCTATAGCTAGGTAGGCATGCATGCAGGACCACCAATTCACAATTCATATATGTAACAATATACATACATATATATATATATAATATATATATGTATTTATGCGTGTGTGAGCCAAGCATCGCCACAACAGTACACGAGTATAGTTTGTGATCAACGTATAATGTACGTACAGCTGTGGCACTACTGTTGGCACGTTAATATATAATTCATACCTTTAGATATATATTCAATTATATATATATAAGGATCGATCAGTAGTACCACTGGCTCTGATCGATCTCCCTCCTCTCTCTGGGTGGAAAGTTTTAATTAAGTAATACTAGAAATATAGCATGTAAATTTCGTGCTTTTTTTTTTTTTAATAAAATAGATCATTTTATTAAATAAGATGTGTCACATTTATTATTATTGAATGATCATTGTTAGATGCTTTTTTATCATTCAATAATAATAAATATATTATATATTATTTAATAAGATAGAAGTAAGATGAGAGTGTGATGTACATACATATATATACACACATATATACACACACAAAAGTTAAAAATAATGAGTGCACAAATTGAGAATCCACCATATCCATCACATGAGTGTACTCTTTTTTAATCTTTTTAATTAAAGGGATTAAATACTAGTATCTTCTGTTTAAAGAATATATTCATTTTAAATAATTAAAAGTGACTTAAAATGCGATACCTGATCAGTGCGATTAGGCTATGTCTGGTTGGTATGTAAGCATATCTCAATCAATTTCAAACCAATCAAGGATAGAACTTACTATTGTTTCAATTTTTTATAAAAAAGTTAAAACTCATCTCAATTTATTTTATACATTCAAACACATATCACAATATATTTATATTCAAACATATCTTAATGAGACTCATAAAATACTATTATTTACAAATCAAAACATTTGAAATCACTTGATCAACATCCAAACGCAGTCTACTTTAAAAGCTAGCAGTGACAAATTAAACTCAGTACAAACAGACTTTTTGGTTAGGAAAAACAAAAAATACTATGAGTGGATCAAAAGAGAAGGCCGAGAAGCTGAGCTTTGATATATAAATTTACTTCATTTACCTAAGCAAAAGGGGGCATATATATATATATATAGTGGTGTACAGAAAAGAAATTATTATTTTTAGGTAATTAAATAAAGGGTTTTTTTTATATAATTAATTATTCTTTTTCTTCCTTCGTTTTCGTCACACATATGTATCCTACATGACTTGATCCGTAATCACTCTTTCGTAATTAAATATTAGATCTTTTGTTTTTCAGAAACGCTGCTGGACGGAGGCACCTATAAACTGAGAATAACAAAGACAAATAGAGAGGTGACAAGTAGGCCTTCCTCTGTTGTTAATGTGGAAACGCATACAGGGTATCAATAGAAACATGAGCCCGAATCAGCCCGATCGTCTTTCTCTCTCTCCCCCCCAAAATCTATTTTCTCTCTCCCCAAAATCAATTTTCTCTCTCCTTCGATAATTCTTTCGATCGACTCTCCCTCTCGTAGAAATAGATTGGAATTTCCGCGACTCTCTCTCTCTCTCTTCTTCCCTCTCTCTTTCTCTCTCCTTCGATCTCTCATGGGAAATTCCTCCCGAAATCAATCGGTCGGCTCTCTCTCTCTCTCTCCTTCCCTCTCGCTCCTTCGAGTCAGTCTCATTCGATCTCCCTCACGAAAACACTCACAACAGTCTCCTTCGATCTCCTTCGGTACTGTGTTTTTTCCTAATTTTTTTTTTGTTATCCCTAATTTTTTGTAATCCCTATTTTCTAATGGTGTGCATTTTGTTGTAGGATTTTTTAGATTTTTGGCGATGGAGATGGAGGGAAGTGAGAGACGAAGATGGAGGTATTGTCTTTCGGATCGAGTGAGAGAGCAGAGAGAGAGGGAGCAGATTTTTGGCGATGGGGATGGAGGGAAGTGAGAGACGGAGATGGGATGATGCCTTTTGGATGTAGTTGTCTTTCAGAGATGGAGAGCATGGTTTTTCTCCTTCAACAGAGAGAGTGAGAGAGTAGAGAGAGGGAGCATGGTTTTCCTTCGACAGAGAGAGTGAGAGAGCAAAGAGAGAAGGGGAGGGGAGAATCGAGAGGCAGAGAGCGTAAGGGAAGAAAGTGAGATCTGCTGTTTACGCAGGGTATAATTTGGTCATGTGCTCCTTACGTGTCAGCGCGCTACTGGTCTCCGTTATTCTCAGTTTATAGGTGTCTCCGGTCAGAAGTTATTCTCTTTGTTTTTTTCTTTGCTCTTATTAAATAGATGGTAACTGCTTAATTAATAGGGTGTACGTTTTGTTTGATGAGGATTACATCTAACAAATAGTACACCTTAATTAAATACGATCTCCAATATAACATAATTAAAATGTGTACACTTAGTAGGTGACAATAGCGACCAATTGAGAAAAGGGATCGACGACCATATGGGTTGTTTGGATAGAGAGAGAGAGAACGACTAGAGTGAGAATGAACCTTCATGAGATGAGAGAGAGAGAAACTGAGAGGAAGTGGAAATGTGACTGGGGAGAGACTGACAGGAGGAAATGTTCTAAATGCACACCCATGCATGGTAAATAACGTGAATTTCTTATGTCTCCATTTTCTATTGGATCATGTAAATTACAACTTTACAGCATAACCGATTTGAAGCTTTTCTCAATTAAAATTAACACTTGATGATACTTAATTAATCCAAACACAACAATAATTATATTAAGGTTCATCATGATTATATGCATTACTAATATACATATGTGTGTGTGTGTGATGTTTTCCTGTTGTAAGATAATATATATTTATACGTGTGTGTGATGTTTTTCGGTTGTAAGATAATATATATTTATGAGTCGTGCTATATACAGTCGGACTGTATTGTAGACCTAGTGAATGAAATGACCAAATTGTCCCCATTTTTAGGCTTGAATTGACTACATTACCCCCTCTTTCTTCTACAACCTAAACTAAAACATTTGAAATTAGAATATTGTTTTCGCCTCTGCCGCGTGTGCCCCAACGGATTTCTACCATCGCCAACCACCACAACCCAATCTCCTCTACCATTGACAGAGGATAATCCCATTCACAAACAAGTGGAACCCATTCACAAATTTTTACAAACAAGTGGAGTGCACAACAGTAACAGGATAATCCCAGATAATCAATTCTCTTGAACATGACCAATACATAAAGATCTTAACACAAATTTACAGAACCAAACAAGAATTAACACAAATTTACATAATCGATTCATTGTAGCATGAGCGGCGACAATGACCAAATTCACGGCGACGATGATGGGGTGAGGGGGACTGCGTTGGTTAATTTCAACTGAGTATGGGCGCAAAGGGGGGGGGGGGGAGGGGATTTAATCTAGGTAGGGGCTGGTTTCAATGGTGCAAAGGGGGGGCGATTTCACCTTGGTATGGGCTGCGATTTCATCTGAGCGCAAGGGGGGCGACAACTTCATTCACTGGTTTGTTCTATCACTGGGTGAGTTCCTCATCACTTTTCTTTCAATTTCATTACCTTATGTCTAAGGAGGATTGATTTGTTCCCTGTAATGAAGCGTAGTGTGTCATTGAAACACTACTTTCATTAAGCTTACAAGTTCGGGGACTTCAATAAGAATAACTCTATATTTCTATGCATGTAACTTTCCCAATGACTTTACTTATTAAGCTAATTAAATTCCACCTCCTATATATATATATATATATATAATTTAGTAGTAATGCATATAATCATGATGAACCTTAATATAATTATTGTTGTGTTTGGATTAATTAAAAATGTCATGCATGTGCTTTGCAACCAATTATTGTTATTAAACTTGTGAATATTTTTCTTAGTAGTTTTAAAACCAAAGGAAAAAAAGTTAATGAACAAACTCATAAAAAGACGAAGCGAGTGCAACTTTTAAAACGTGTATTGGAAAACTCACAAACTAACATGATTTGTAAAATTATTTTTATTATAAAATAGATTTAATGTATTATATGAAGTTATGTTAGTTTGTAAATTTATTTTTGTGAGATCTTTTTATTATTCGTATAGCATTTCTTTTTATATAAATATGCTACATGTCTTTAGAAGGACAAAATAAACAAATTACCAAAGTCCACAATCAATCACGACGTTTAATAATTTGAGAGAGGAAAAAACACGACCATTAGACATTTCAACCATATTTTATATATTCTTTTCTAATGAAATTATATTCTTTTTAATAACTCACATTTAAACAAAATAAAAATAAAAAACTTAGGCAGAGTGTATCTATTTTGGGCCTTTGGCCCTGCACCTAACATTACTCCTCCCTCAATTGGTAAGCTGACGTACACACGCCCTCCCTCAATTGGTAAGCTGACGTACACACGCCCACACGCGCGTTATGCAGAAATTCCTACCTTCGCATCAAACGTTGCCAACATTTTGCTGTTTGACAAATTGCATGGCTGTTGTCGAATGTCTCCAACGTTTTTGTTTCATGGTATTTTCTTTCTTTTTCCATTCTCTCTCTCGGTTGTGTGCGTGCACTGCCTTGCCCTACTTGGGTCTCCAGCAAAAAGGTGGGTAGGTTTTTACAGTGGAAACGGCAATGGTTTATCGCATTCACATATAGTGGAGCACCGGGTCCACACGGCCTTCCGTCACGTCCAAATATTTCTGGTCGTAGGTCCTTTTCTCACACCTCAGTATAATATGTTATTACATAAATGGTTGAATATGATTACGCAGTTAGATTTGTATGTAGTCATAATTTTACAGAAAAACAAACCGAGGCGGACCGCCCTACCCATGGCTAATTCTACAGCTGTCCTTGACGTTCCTTCTTGATTATCCCATTTGACTTGATCTCTTATTTTTTTAGTGTCAACACCGTCCGGTGGGGTCACTGAAATTCTTGGCTGCGATGGTATGAACTTTTTGTTATTATAATTTAATATATGAACTATTGCTTTGTTTTTTAGTCGCTATTCTTAGTCAGTGTTTCTGTTTCGGAGGTACATTTATGGGCTCTAAAGTACTTTCTGAATTCTAGATTTGTGGTGGGTGATAGCTGTAGTGCTGGACTAGGGGCTTGATCACCGTGAGTCAATGCTTAGATGCAATTAGCTTTTGGGTTCGTTAAATTGTTGGAGTTATTCTGCACCTAGCTTGTGTTTTGACATTTGAGTCCCTATTTTTATTTTTTTATTTTTTATAATGGGTTTTATTAGATTATGTTTAGCTTTTCACTCTTCTGTCAATGGCTGTCATGCCCACCGCCTTGCTGAAAGAAATAGCCGCAGTGCCAATAGTTTCAGTGCTACAGATTTGTTGTTATGAAAATGAAGTTTTAGCCTTTCAGCAATTCTGGGTCGTTGTTGAATTTTCAACAATATCACGCATCTATGTTTATGTATTAGAAAATTGCAACATGGGGAAGGACCATTATGTATTCTTTTTTTTCGCAAGTTGAGGTTGAAGATGTCTGCTTGATATGTCCATACCCTTTCTGTCCTTTCTATTTGGTCGTGATATGAATCTTCCTTTTATTTGGCATCAAAATAAGCCTACCCTTAGGCTCTCTCATCAGGTTATGCCTGAAATACCTCTTATTTAACTAGTGATTACAAGCTTGCTACTGTTTCTATATTCAAGGACCTGTCCGTTGAAAGTCCAAAATATTGGTGATTCTGGCCTCTGGTGGAGATTTTTTATCTTGAGACTATGAGAACCAATCGAGGGAAACGCTCTGAGGTACGTTTTAATGTCAACGAATCTTTCTTTAACCCATTTTTAAATATCAAAATTATATATATGATTCTTGAAGATGTGTTTTGCCAATTACATTTGATTGCAGGCCTTTTGGCCTTCCATTGTGATGAAGAAGTGGCTAAATATCAAGCCGAAGGTGTATGAGTTCAGTGAAGATGAGGTTGACACTGAGACTGAAAGTGAAGATGATGGTATGTTTTAGCATGTTTGTCATGACATTTTAATCCATTTTGTTTCTTTGCTTGATCATTGTTTCTTCAAATTTTGTACAGCTTGCTCTCTTAAAGATGAAAGAATGCACGTGCCTGAGGATCACGCCCAGAGGACACAGGGGAACCTTTTCACTCGGCCCAGTCAAACTTCAGGCAGTACTTTGATTTCTATGGGTGATTGATCCTATTAGGATGAGACTGCTTTCTCAAGTTCTATTTACTGCTTACACTTATGGATACTTCTTGTCATATTTAGTATTGCTGGAACTTCTTGCCGTTTATGTGTGCTTATTTCTTCTAAGAACATTTGTGGTGCAGCTCCTTTAGATTTTGATTATATTATATTGTGGATCTCTCATTTGTTTAATGTTCCTGGTTTTGTTTCTTAGTTGAACATAGAAATTGTTTGCTCTAATTTGGAAGCAATTATGGTCAAAATCTGTTTTGCTTTTCTATATCATTGATGTGACCTTGGATCGAAAACATTTTGTGGTTAGTGGAAAAATATGCGATAAAAGGTAGGAGAAAGATCAACTTTGCTCAAAACAGAAACTATACTTAAAGCATTTAAAGCAATTGTCTTCTAATTCCTTCATACTCTTGGCTATATGGTTCATCCGGGGGAGAGATCGAGCTTCAAGAAATAGTGAATGGTCTTATCAATACACAAATGTATAACTCCCCAGGAATTTCAATTGCGCTTATATTCATCACTGTCGGAATTGGGTTCAAGCTTTCCCCAGCCCCTTCTCATCAATGGACTCCTGACTTCTTAGCTTTCAATTTGCCTCTGACCATCAAATGAAATGTGAATAATCCGTCCTCCTCTCTTTGAAACAAGGAGATCTGAGTGGAGGCAAAGTAACTTTTTACTCAATTAGCTCAGTAAATTTTAGCATGATTTCCTATTTTTTTTAAAGCTTGTCATCTGATAAATTTCCTCTGGTTTTGCTTTCCACTCATCCAGGTACATCTTCCACGGATTATCTGTTAAGGCACAGGAGAGGAAAATCCGAAACTTTGCGTGCACAGTACATTAATACAAAGGATGTGAGGTTTGTGGTTGACCTGTGTATGCCATCTAAAGCTATTAATATTTTGGTTCTTATTGGAATTTTGTAACGAAAGTTAATTTACTGTAGGGTGACAATTGGTACTTGGAATGTTGCTGGAAAACTTCCAAATGAAGATCTTGAGATTGATGACTGGCTTTGTACAGAAGAGCCAGCAGATATTTACATTATTGGGTGAGTGATTACTCACCCCTTGATCGGTGGTTTATTAAAAGAAATTGGTTAAGATAAATTAGATTACAAAGGGTAATAGTGCCTTCACAATGTGTTTTGAAGAAATTATTGTCGAAGAATAGTTTATATTGAAGGCCATATTCCATGAGATGGTCTTCAATATAAACTTCACTTATCAAAAAAAGTTTATATTGAAGGCCACCTCATGGAATACGGTGAAGAACAGTAGAATAATGGACTTAATAAAAATGACAATATCGTAATGGCTGCTTGGATGTCACATAAACATTGATGGAATTGATAATATATCGTTTACATTGGGTTGTTTTCATATCATTTCTGGTATTTACATTTAATTTTCCAAGCACTGCACATGGAGAAAAGAAAGTTTACGATATGCTATTAGAGGAAAGTATACATGTAAACTAAATAGAAATGTATTTTCCAAACCTCTGAAATTGGGCTAGGAACCCATGTGCATGTTGTATCATAGCATATGATACTTGACCTGATGCTTAGTGAGGTTTTTATCAATTTTTCCTGACTGGATAATAGATAAGCCAAATACATGACAATTGCATTTCAAGTATGAATCAACATTTTCTCGTTTCACTTGTACTTCATCTGTATTCTTGGAATATTTGACTCCAGAATCTGAAGCGCTCATAATACATGCATGCTTAATGCCTAGTCAAGGACTTCTTTCTACATTAAACAAGAATTTCGTCTCTGAACAGCTATGCAGAACACAATTGTATGAATCTTTTACCATGGGAGTTCGTGGTTGCTCTTCATGATTATCCTTCATGGTTTCTCTTCATGAGTATCCTATATGCATGCTATTCTAGGGAGATTGTTGACTTTTGCTTATTAGTTACAGGAGTTTTAACCATAAATATGCTAAATTGCCTTGCTCAATTGTTCTCGGTGAAGGTTCTGCTACCAACTAGCTTTCCATGATTTTGGCAGTCCACTCATAAGTATTTACCTGGGGTCTAAGAGCTTGTTCTGGAATGTTTCAAATCTTGATGGATTACACTTAAAAATCGACCATGGATTTTTATGAATAAAAACAAATAATCTCTATGCATCTGCTCTATCAGCATAGTAACCCACTTCCCTGACAATTCCTCCAAATTCAGGCCCAAAATACTTAAAAGATATTTGAACCGGAGTAATCATGTTCATATTGCATTATGTCACAGATTCTTCGAGCACTCTGGAAACAAACAGATTCCTAATGATTAAATGATGGTGTCAAATTTCCAACTTTTCAATAAGCAGCATCTTGCATATACATATATTCCTGTTTGCTTAAGCTGCGATGTTTTCCATTTACTTATATGTTATTTATATCTAAACTGAAAAAACTAATAGAGCTTGTGCTGTCCTTCATGATTTGCCGACTGTTGACATTGCTGCCTTGTTTGCAAACTCAGTGCTAAAATCAATCTGTCTCTGTCTGTCTGTCTTCTCTCTCTCTCTCTCTCTCTCTCCTCTCCGACTCTCCACCTCTCTTCCTCACTCTACAAGGGTGAGTTAGTTAGTTATGATGAAGCTTTTGGCTGCTGAGATGGTTTAGTAGTCTATTTAATATCGATTTATGTGCCTGTTCCAGTTTTCAAGAGGTAGTCCCTTTGAATGCGGGGAATGTTCTGGGAGCAGAGGATAGCCGGCCTATTCAAAAATGGGAGGCAATAATTCGAAAAACTCTCAACAAATCTTTGGATCCTAAAAGCAAACACAAGAGTTATAGTGCCCCACCCTCCCCAATGCTAAGGACTTCTTCTGTTGCTGATGTTCTTGCATCTGAAATTGATGTTCATCCATTAGAGATGATGTGTGAGGAATACACCAGGAAGAAAAAATTTTATGACATGGAACAAGAGACACTGGATAAAGGAATTGATATTGGAATGCATTCTCAATTGAGGAGAATATATGGCATTGATTTCACCAGTAGATTAGACTGGCCTGAGCATTCATTAGATGCAACCCCTCAGGTAATCTCCTCCAATTCAAAGTTGCGGAGAGTATTTAGCAGTTCGGGAAGAATTGGATATAACTTGACAGAGAATTCTCTACTAGGGAGTCCACAAACTTTGGCATTAGATGGTAGTAGATTGAAACGAATGCATAATAGCTCTGGTGATCTAGGCTTGATGTGGATGGAGCAGCAAGAGAAGCCTGAAGTTCTCGATTCTCTCTCTGATATTTCCAACACCTTTTCTGATGAGGAAGATGGTTTTTTTGAATTACCAGAGGAGCAGCATAATTTTGAAGTAACCGAAAATGGTGTGAAGTCATGTCCTAGGTATGTGCGAGTTGTCAGCAAGCAGATGGTAGGGATATATGTATCAGTTTGGGTTCGAAAGAGGTTGAGAAGGCATATCAACAATTTGGAAGTTTCTCTTGTTGGAGTCGGTCTAATGGGCTACATGGGAAACAAGGTAGTTCTTGTACTTTCATGCTAGAACTTGAAAACCTTGAGTTCCTCTTCCTGAACGTAAGCGTGTATATGCAAAAAAAAAAAAAAGTTGCTGACATTGTTTTATCATTTAAATAGACCGATACATATGGTGACCCAAAAAAAAAAAAAGAAGAATGAACATTGAAGGTTCATAATGGCAGTCATAGCCTCTACCATTATTTGTATTACATCATTGTAAAAGTCAGTACAGAATTACATCACACTGCATCGTGCTATGGAGGGTTGCTGACTCCATACCACTAAATGTGAAGTACTGTTTGGTTAATCCACCTGATTTATGTACTTTTATGGCACGGAAACAGTGCCCTCCATATTGTGATATGTTGCAATGTGATTGGTAGCATGCTCGTGATTCAAGTAATTGTAGAGGAGAAGACATGTCACTGTATATGATGATTATCAAACCTAGTTTTTATATGGATGATTATCAAACCTAGTTTTTATATGTTACTGGATGTCATAACCAACATGTGTTTTGTGGTTGCTGATGTAGGGCTCTGTTTCTGTTAGCATGTCCCTGTTTCAATCACGAATGTGCTTTGTTTGTTCTCATCTGACCTCTGGTCAGAAGGATGGGGCTGAGCAGAGGCGTAATTCTGATGTCTATGAAATAATACGACGTACCCGTTTCTCATCTTTCTTTGAAACAAATCAACCACAGACTATTCCTTCTCATGAGTAAGCATTATTTGGCATTTGAAATTCCATATTCATGCATTGCAAAATATGTTCACATGAGTTTTATTTTGTATTGAAATTTGTTGGAGCATAGAATTCAGATTTGGTACTATGCCTATGTTTCTGCATTATTCAAAACCTTCCTCATACTGGGACTTGATTTTGTTGATTTTGAGTAACAGAAAGCATTAATAGTATATGACTTCAAGTGGAAATACACGTGCTTCCCTCGTAACTTACAAACTTAAGTGCAAGAGTTGTTTCCAAATGCCTCTGTAGCTTCTTAGGTAGATCTTGTCCCTTCTTCAGCCCCATATCCTCTCCCTACTGCAGATCTCACCCCTTTTTTCAGCCCCATATCTCCCTTACTGCCTACTCATTCAAGGGGGATGGAAACTGGTCGTATCCATGCCCACAAGATGGGTATCACTTGGGCTCCTGGCCATGTAATCAGTCCAAGATTTGTGGAGCATTACGATCAACTTCTTGTGGAATAAAAAACAGAGAAGACAATAGAAGCATGAAAACTTGCCGTGGTCGTTGGCTGAGGTGGATGGAGACGATGACAGTGTGGTGGTATGGCTATGATGGTGTGGGCTGGAAGTGAGTAAGTTGGGATTGAGAGTTTAATCTACAGACATGAGAGGGTGGGAGATGGTTGGATAGGGAGGCTGTGTGGTGTCTATATGTAGAGCAAAAAAGAAATGAAAGTGTTCTTACCATTGTGGTAAAGAGACTAAGAGGAAGAAAAGAAAATTGAATATTCTACACTCTATTTTGAAGCAGAGAAAAAAACACCCTATTCTGAAAGATATTTTTGAATTTTTTAACGTTGTATAGGCGGGAGGGCGGGTTCTGCACTTGCGACCCTAAAACTGCTATCTGCCCACAAGGTACCGACTTTTAAAAGGTGCCCACGCCTGGCTGGGTAATGTGCAAAAGGTTACCTATTACCCTTGTGTCTGGGCGTAGCTTAGTGAACGGGCAGGTTTTACCTGGCCTGTTGAGCACCCCTAGCCATGAATCGGCATGACAAAACAAAAGGAACCAAAATTCATGGGTTGGATGTATTTTTGTGCTTAAGGCCAAATAGCAGAAACCTGGAAAACCTGTCACAATGGAGAAGCTCAGAAGCAGCTTCGAATTTTCAATTTTATCTTCAAGCACACGTGTTCTCATATTTGTATCTTTTACACTGATTGCTACCTTTTGAAATATCATGGCATAGTTTCTTACATCAAGAAGAACAATTGAAAGAAGGTAGCATGCTGCTCAACTTTGAACATTTGAGGACATTGGTTTGAGACTGTCACAAGTTTCAAAAAACAGATTGTAGGTATATACACTTCAAACCCCGGAAAGTGGATATCTAATAACTTTGAACAACTAAACAGTTTTGAGTTTGATGCAGCAAAAAGAACAAATTATAAGCGAAAATAGTGCTTTTGTTCAATTTGTATAGAGTTTAGTTACAAAAATTACATGGTAAGACTGGTCCAGATGATATTATTTCGGAGACTTTTTATGAATTGAAGATAAAGAGACTCTTTAATATTTATGGTCAAATTTTGAGTAGGGTTTTAGTGTGAAAAATATTTTGACTTTACTAACATGTAATTGCCCAAATGTTTCATATGGTCATTTTAGAATCTCCGGTAATTTTTTGTCTTTATCATTTTTACCTTGAATGTGAATTTGTGATTGGATCCCATTGTAAACAGTCAGATATTCTGGTTTGGGGATTTGAACTATCGTATCAATATGTTGGATACAGAAGTTAGGAAACTGGTTGCTCTTAGAAGGTGGGATGAACTTCTAAAAAATGATCAGGTGAGACTCATAATACTCTAATTTTGCATGACTGTGATATGGTTAGCCTTGGTCTTATTATTGGGACCTTTTCTGCCCGTATACTTGTTCCAGCTTGCCAGGTCAACTAAAGTGGCAAATATATGTCTCCTACACCAACCCAAATGTGAATCTACCTAAGATTTAAAAGTGTGATATATATTTGATCTTTAGACCTTAACAGAACTACTTTCAGAACTTTTGGATCATGCAGATTTTTTTTTGTTATTATGTAATGCAATGTTGTGGCATACAGTTTATTCTGAACCAAAAGCAAAATTGCTTTCTAAGTATGTAATTTTCTTTTCTTTCATCTCAAGAAGACAATGTAGAGACAGATTAATGAAAATATATTTGCTGAAAATTGATTCTCATTTCAAGACAACAATTAGTCATTTTTTCTATCAATTTTCTCAGGAATGTTGCTGCCTTCCCCTCCCCACCCCCAATCCCTTTCAAATGATTTTAATCACATAATTGATGCTGCAGCTAAGCAAAGAACTCCGGAGTGGACATGTATTTGATGGATGGAATGAGGGCGTGATAGACTTTCCACCTACTTACAAGTATGAAACCAACTCTGATAGATATGTTGGTGAGAACCCAAAAGAAGGGGAGAAAAGATCTCCGGCCTGGTAAGTACTACTTT
This sequence comes from Juglans microcarpa x Juglans regia, assembly GCF_004785595.1. Lineage (NCBI taxonomy): Eukaryota > Viridiplantae > Streptophyta > Magnoliopsida > Fagales > Juglandaceae > Juglans > Juglans microcarpa x Juglans regia. The sequence goes on from NC_054604.1 coordinate 23,850,097, forward strand.
CTTGGGACTAGCGAGAGTACAAACCTGGTGTTGATGAGAAGGGACTGGTGAGGAAAAATGTAATAAGTATGTCAGATTGTCCTTTTGTAACAAGTTTGATGTGCTTTTTATTTCACTACAAGGGTATATAATTTAATTCATCCATTCATAATTTTGCATTTATTTTTTTTAGTTTTTCTATATATTTTCTTTGAAATTTCTAATTTTCATGGTGCCTATGGGTGTGCATGTGTTGGGTTTGTTTGGTTTTGGTGTGCAAGTGATCAGTGTGGATTGGTTTAGGTCATCTCTTTAGGCTAGTTCTATCATGTCCATTCAGCCCTTTAAGTTCAACGATAGCTTGAATCACTTTTGCCAGAATGTTAAATTATTTGGTTCTTTAAGCATTCCAATACTCCATTTAACCATATAAATTCCAACTATTTATACGTATCAAAAAAAAAAAAAAATCCAACTATTTCATCGATTCATTTCCATTGTTTTGGCCAAAACCCCAATGACGCCTATATCAAACTTTTTGTTAAAAGTTTGGTTAAGCAGAGATTTTGGAAGCAGTGCCCATTTGGGCCTAAAAAATGAACAAGTGCATTCAATATAAAATATAACATCCAGAAATATAAAGTTTGTTCGGATTCATTAGTTTGTCAAGACATTGAACCTGACACAAAACCTTTCCTGTTGAGTTTTCTGATTCTGAAACTAACCGACCTGTAAAGAACCAATCAGAACACATTGGTATGGGTTGGTCGGCCGTATTAACAGTTCTTTGCACACCCTTGCACTGTTACTCTCATCAAGTTGACTCAACACTTCAGTGGTTAACATGAGACTGGCTGATTTGTTCAAATCTTGTTGATAGAGCTTGATCCCTCAAACCTTAGGCTTTATTAGTCAGTTTGAGCATATTCAACGAATACTGACCTTTGACAGTGTAGCCTTTTTTTTAGACACATGCAGAATGCAAATTTTTGGATTGTAAACGAATGATAGACTACTTGCTAATTGGGTATTTGATCTTTTATGCAGGTGTGATCGTGTGCTGTGGTTAGGAAAAGGTATAAAACAACTGTCCTACAAAAGGGCTGAAATAAGGCTCTCAGATCATCGACCAGTTCGTTCAAATTTCTTGGTTGAAGTTGAAGTCCTAGACCATCGGAAGCTGCAAAGGGCTATCAATTACAATAGTGCAGCTGTACATCCTGAAATTTTCCCCGATGAAGAGAGTTAGAATGAGGTAACTGCCCAGTTCATTATTGAAAATAAGTAATGATGAAAGACAGGCTTTAGCAAAGGCTTACAACCAGGATCATTATAAGTTTCAAATAATTAAAGTCACATTGGGCTGTGTTCTATGGTTTTATAATCACCAGGAGTAAATCAATGGGAAATGCCTATAAATGCAGCACATGTAAACTCAAGAGCAAAGGGCAATCCCATAACTGTCAACTGGCCTAACATATGAAAAAAAAAAAGGCATTAGAGAAAAAAGAACCTCCCATACCCATCGATGCCAAAGGGAGGGAAAAATCTCCCTCTTCGGCCACTTCCATGATCAAAAGCCTATCCAGCCTTTCGTTCTTGGTACCAAGAAGCTGCCTCCATTTTTCTCCCAGTTTTTCTGTAAGGAAGAAGCTCGATTCAGTGCCAACCGTCCACTATCAGATCCCATGCACCACCTCACAAGGGCACGGGCCAGTCTTCCATCCCATCAAAATGATTGGAAAAATCTCTGGTGCATTGGCCCATGCACCTCTGCAGGTGCCACAGGGATCACATGCGTCGCCCATATCAATGCTTCTTTGGCCAATTTTCTTTTTTCCTTGAGAAAAAGTATCTACCTTCTCCTTTGTCAAGGACCTGGAGGAACAGAGATTGGGTCTTTCCATCTCTCACTCGAAAATGGTAAACTGCAGTGCATCCCAATCAGAAATGGTCTACAAGCATGTCATTTCAGTTTTCTGGACTATATTGAAACCGTCCATAAGGCAGTTTCCCCTTGGTTTGACCAGGGAATATGGGGATGGGTTTAGGACCAATTTATGAGCGTATTATCACCTTCTTTGTTTGAATTTTCTTTATATACACCGTGTCTGATATTATAAGATGATTCTTGGGCTCCCCCACTCACTCCTTTCGTATCTTTTGTATTTCTTTCAATGCATTGCATACTAAGGAAAAAGATATGTAGAGCCTTTACTAAAAAATCAGACAATACATATAATAAATGAGAATCAATAATGAGAATGACAAGTTTAATCTTAAGTAAAAAATTAAAGAAGAAGAAGAAGTGCTAAACTAATAAAAGAGAGAGATAAACTAATGTTCAAATCTAAAACTTGTAATTTGGTAACGAGAATGATAAAGAAGACTGACACTTATTTTTTATTTTTTGATAGGTAAAAGAGAGTAACACTTATTGCACTCTAAAAGGCTACTAATTGCTCCCATAGCTGACCCTGCCTCCTTCCACTGTTGCTTGTGATATCCATTCAGCAGCTTGGTTTGTTTACATGACCATGCATTTCTAGAGTTTTTTCTTTTGGAATAACTGTTCATATATGTTCAACTCAAACTATAGACTTGATACTTCGTTACTGTTTGTAGATTATTTTAAAAGATTACTCCAGATATATGTGAAGACGGAACTTGAATTAACTACCTTGGTTCCCTATCTCTTGATTTTCAGCCTCTGTTACATTTTCCATAAGGTAGGTGAATTTTGAATGTGGGATTTTATTTCCAATTGTTCACTGATTCACTCTGTATTTGACTAATTACAACATTTATCTGAAAGGAACCACATACATTTTAGATTCTCGCCAGTGCTAATTCTGAAATGCCTAGTCTTGGCACTGAAGAGTAGTCACGTTCTGAAGTCATTGTTTGAGCCTTTTGCATTTGTAGAACTATGAAGTATCCATAGATGTGCCGCAGACCATGAGATTTATTAACAGTAGATGAAGTTCAATACCAAATAGTTTGTGACCCACCATTACATGTCCCTTTCTTGTTCTTCATCTTCTTCATTTTGGTCTTTTGGCATTTTAAAATTCATCAACTGTTAAATAGTTTCTTTGCAAGAGACTCCTGAATGGTGTTTAGAGATCAAGTTGCTTGCTTAGTTATACTTTGAAGAATTTAATGAGCTTGTTGTTTCATGCATATAATAACGTTATATAATTCTCTCTCAACAGGGATTGCAAATCATTTTGGCAAGGTTGCAAGATTGTTATCCAGTTGATGATTGTTGGCTTCAAGATATACCCACCAACTATCACTGTCTGACTAGTAGCTTACTAGAAGCGATCCTCACTGTCAAGTACTGTTGCAGCCTGCATCAGAATTTAAGTTTGCCTTAGGTTATACAAGCCAATAAGTTAATAGGACTAACAGGTAAATGTATATAGTAAAGGCCTATCCTTTTTTTTAAAGGCCTATCCATTTGTTTTTATAGTTTTTGTTTTAGTCTTGTTTTGTTAAATTTGTAGTTGATTGGTTTGTGGAGCTGATATAAATGCCATTTGACAGTTTTTACTTATAATTGGATCAATACATGCAAAATCTTTATCTTATCTTGGTTTACATTTAATGCATTTTTTTTAGAAAGTTGTTCCTCGGTATTAGTTAAAAAATATTTGCTTATGATGAAAGAATACCATAGTTACAAATCAAAGCACCTTGATATTTTAAGAGAATAAAAATCAAAACTAAAGTGACCAGGACAACTAGAAATCAATACAGAAGTGTGATCCTATACTTATCAACTTCAGCAGAAGTAAGTGGTAAATGCAAGAGCTGAGCCAACATAGGTGATGAGAAAGCAATTTAGGCTGTGTTTGGATGCTAAGGTGATCTCAGATGATTGAGTTTATCTATAAATAGTAACGTTTTGTGGGTTCTATTGAGATGTGTTTAAATGTAAATAGGTTGAGATATGTGTTTGAATATATGAAGTAAATTGAGATGAGTTTAACTTAGTATGGAAAGTTAAAAAAAAGTAGATCCTAAATGATTGGTTTGAGATGGGTCCAAACATAGCCTTAATCGATACAAAATATTAGCACCTATTACTTCAGGCAAACCCTGATCATTTGCAACAAGAAGCAGGAAGTCCAGCTCTGACAAGTACAACTTTCAAGAAACCTCTTTTGCAGTGGTATGATATTAATTCAATATATTCTGGGATAATACCTTCAGTTCCTTGTTTGGCCACGAGATCAATCACTGAAAGATATTTATTAAAATCTTACTTGTGACAGAAGAAAACTGTGGTTACAAATTTAAACTATTACACCTTTGTACCAAGCCTTATTACAAAACTGAATATGACACTCAAGCCACACTAATAGAGAGTTGTTGAGAAGCTGAAATGATCATATCTAGAATGAGTGAAGCTACGCACACGGACGTCCGTGTGTTTATCATTTTTGTTCTAGGACATATTGCTCTTACCTCAGTTATGGTATTTTGTACCCTCTCTATTAAGCGCTGAAAAGCTTGTATAAACTTTCGGCCTTCCGCATCTTGGACCACCCATCGACCACCATATTGCCCCCGTGTTTCAGAAACTTGTGCCATTTACATTTAATAACTCCTCCATAAGCTTGCCTATTCCATTGAAGAAGACTCATTTTTGGCAGTGTTTACTTGAATCTTGGGCAATCCCAACTGTTTGCGAAGTAATTTCACCCCGTTGCAGAGTAATCTATAACACTTCCCTCTGAGTAGGGAGTGCTCCTTATATAGTGATATCCCAAAATGGGCCTAGCTAGACAATAGGAAAATTAAATGCAAAGGGTCTAAATGTTATGAGCCGAGGCCCAATATCTGACACAACCTAAAGTAAATAAAAGTAACTAATAACATAACAGAAAAATAGATGTTGGCCCATGGCCCGTGGCCTTCTCGCCCAAAGCTCAGTTTCTTTCTTGGGTTGTGACAAACCCTTTTCCTTCAAAGTACCTTGCCATGCGGTTATGCCTCAAAAGGTTGTTGAACCTTTAGAGTCCTAGTGCTTCCACCACCCAGGTTAAATATGAGGATTTTCTTTTCACTAATTTTGTCATACTTCTGTCTCTCAGTTCCTCCCTTCGGTTCCCGCCAAGGAAGACTTTCTCTCAAGAAGTACATAAGGATAGATCCATGGGCTTATAAACCATTCAATTCATGAAGAAGATTGACATATGATTTCCCTTCATGCTTAGTTTGAAGACTCCTCGACCATATTTCCACAATCTTATCAATATTTCCAGCATATATATAACAAAGAGTAGCAGCCAACGTGTTACCAACATTCGGGTGTTTAGAAGAAAGTGTGTCACAGAGCTCAGTCCTTTTCTCTCTTTGTGAAAAACTACAGAGAAGAGCAAGGGTTTCCTTTCAGAATTTCAGGGGTCTAGTATAAACAATGCTAAGAGATCATTGTTCACCACAGCATAAACAACATTTAGGCAATGCCAGGGGCGGCTCAATTCAAATTGAGACATAAGGCAAAATTTAAGTGATCCATTCGTAAAAATGTAAATTATTATATAGAATAATTTTCAATAAAATAAGATTTTATTTAAAATCTTTAAATATTTTTTTTTGAATTTATATTTAACACAACAACGTAAAATGAGGCCTCAATGCAAATTTTATACCTCAATTTAGCAAAATCTTAAAAAAATTATTTAAAATATAAATAATTCATTGTATTAAATATTAGATTTAGTATTATGAGGCCTTGCACATTAAAAAATATAAAAATTATTTAAAATTTTATTTAATAAAATGATTTTTACTTTTATTTTTAAAACATTTAAAAAAAATGCCTCATTTTTTATTTTTGGAGTTCTTACATAGAGTGGAGGCCTTAGGCAATAGCCTAAATGGCCTTGCTATTGAGCCGACCCTGGGAGTGCTCTCCAACAAGGACGCACCACCAATGTGGGTAATAAGAGTGCTGCTAAGGTACCGCCCAGCAATCATGCCCCTAGGCAAATTTCCCTTTTTTAATTTTTAAAATTTTTCTTATTCATATTATTTTATTTTTTAAACATTTTTAAAAAAATATAAAAAATATTAATACACTAATAATCACTTTCTTAATCAGTAAGTAAAAAAATATATATATATATAAAAGAAATTAAATGCATGAACGGTCAAAATGATAGGACAAAATAAGGCGATATAGTAGCATTATTCATAACTAAAGCATCAGCCATTTAATGTGCAGATATGCACTGTGCAATTGCCCCTTTTCTCTCTTCTTTCTTGCCATTTTCATATTGCTCTTCCTTTGAATCTCTGTCAAGCTCCCCATCACTCCATAGCCAATTCACTTGCGGGTGGGAGATTTCTCCATTTCATTGACTGTTAGTTCCATACTGGCCTCACTCATTTTTTCGGCATCACTCTTTTGGCTCATCTTTCCCATACTCGTCATTGCGTCTCCTTGGTATCCCATGCTTTTGGAGGGGTTCAAGCACTGCATCTATTGGTTTTATAAAACTCTCCAATAGATTCCTACCCTTATCATCCTCTATACAATCCAACGTCAAGGAGAAACAGAAGCAGCAGCACCTTTACAAGCTAAAATTGAGCTGATTGAAATTGAGGCAGACATGAGGCAGAATAGGCACACTTTTAAAGGTGCATGGCTTTAGGAAGGAAGGCAGAGCATAGCCTCTCTAACGTCCCGATCCCGGAGGTCCGAAGATTTAGCTCCTAATATTGAATATCCTCTTTAATAGCACAATTATATATAATACAGAAACTCCATAAAATATTCAACACAAATATCTATGTTCCTTCGTAAGAACACTAAAGAAAATTCTCAATAAAATAAATTAAAAACTCTCTAAAAATTCAAAAATATCAATAACTTAACATACCAAAATAACCGAAAACAATAGATCTACTATACATGACCCAATAAATACTTGTACCAAATGAAACTTGTTCATCTACAATTATCACATCTTGCCAAAACTTTCTACTCTCGTTCTCCAGCTGAACCATCAAAATTATATGAAATATATTGTGGAGATAAGATGTGAGTTATCAATAACTCAGTAAGCAGAGAACATATACTAGTATAAAATATGAGTATTTACAGAGTTCAGAATGCAAAACAAAATACTTTTTATTTTCAAAATATAGAGTTAGAACATGTTATCAAAAATATCAGAGCGAAAGTTCAAATATATTCTTATTCAAAATTCCTTTGGCATATCATAACTGAACATCTTGATCTTATTGTATCATATCAGAACAGAGACCATGTTTAATTCCCGTAATAGGGTTGTGCAAACTCTAGCGGCCAACCGAGCAAAAACAGAATGTGAATATTTCCCTTATTATTCTCGTAGCCCCAAGTGTGCACATAGGAAAGATTACTTAGAAAAACTACTTTAGCTTGCAAAGTGGATGCATCGGAAACAAAAAAATTGGTACCATCCTGAGCAGATGCCACATTTTTACACTTGTGGTAAGGTTAGAATAGAACAGAAATAGAAACAAAATGTCATGCAGAGGTTTTCAGAAATTACATCATATTATATCAGAGTACAGAACATCTTCAGAATAGAATATAATCATATCACAAAAATATAATTTATGCACAAAATTTTATATTCGTTCTCTTTTGCATGGTTCAAAAATAATATGCTAAAAATAAGTTCATATCTACACCAGTTATGATGAAAATACTTGTCTCTTTCATATAGATTTCATGAGTAATGTCGAACAAATAATTGAGATTGTTTCAAAATTCTTTTCATAACAAAACATGCATATTTTTCATACAATCAACTTGAGTTCATTTGATTTTTTACAAAGTCTAACATAAGAATCCCGCTTATTTGAACTTCTTAACTTTTCAAAAAATTTTCACAATAATGCCGAATAAAGATTAATCATCACTTATAAAATAATCACGTAATTTCTATAAATATATGAAATTAACACCATTTTCAATACCTAACCTAAAATTGTAGGTAACCTATTTTCTTAAAAATCTAAATTACTCAAAATTCTAAAATATCATAAAATTCTCAAAACATCGATTTTTCACTTAATATTTTATACTATTTAAACTCTAAACTATCTCGATAACTTAGAAAGCATGGCTGACGTTTATACTCGTTAATTTAGATAAAGCCGTGAAACAAGAATGTACTCAATTTAATATGGACTTGATATAACCCTAACTCAAAAATAAATTTAATTAAAAACCAACCCCAGCCCAACGAAAATGCTGCTAGACCCGGGTGTTACATGCTCCCTTTAGTCTATAAGTTTTATTCCTACTATTTTTATTATCGTGTAGAATTTTGCTCATCTGTGTGATTCACTCGCTGTAACTCTTTTAACTTTTATTTATTTGTGATATAAAGTTTTATATATTTAGTTTTTCTTCCTAAATTTGGGAATTCTTTGGAATTTTATCCTTTTAACACGTACTAACGTTTAGTAACTATCATAATTGCTTTCTGAAAAAATATATAAAAATCTAATATATTTATATAAAAGCTTTGACTGGAGATAAAGTACAACTAGAAAGTCGTCTAAAATATTTACTAGATGTCGAGGGAGAGTTTGAACATACCTCTATGTCTTCCCATTTTCCCTTTTTGTATCTCTCTCCAAGGTGAGAGACTACTGCCGTCAGCAGTCTAACATTGGTGCCTCGTATGAGGGAGCATGTCGTTGTATTTAATGTGGTAACCTTTATGAACCTTGTGACAATCCCAACTGACATGGGCATATCTCTGAAACGGGCACTTCAGTACATTTAATGCAACATCTGTCCTAAGGTTCCCGATGAGCCTTCCCTGACAAAAATAGGTTCCTCTTGTGGACCCGTTGGCATGCTCTACACGATAGAACTTCTTAAGAGTAAGGAGGGCCATCGCCTTTTCCGTAAAGGTTTGCCCCTGCCCCAAGGGAAGGGCCTTTGGGCCACTTGCTTGCTTCCATTTCCTTGCACACAGACCCCAATTAAACGGGCTCAAGAAGATTTCAACTTTTGGGATGAGGATTGGGCCTAACACCCCCACAAATTCCTGTTGCGTGCACGCGACGTGAGTTTTGTTCTTTCATTCATTCTTCTTCTTCTTCTCCTCTCTCTCTCTCTCTCTCTCTTTCTTCTGTAGTCTCAGCTAGTTTGCTGCATGATTAACGTTAAGCAATTCCTTTCCCCATGTTCCCCCAAGCCGCATGCTTCGCGAGATTTGTGCGTCCCACCCTGCAATTGATGACACGCGTCGCTCTAGGTCGAAGCGTCGGTCTCCGACTGCCGCTTTTCTCTTTCAAAATGCCTTTATCGTTTCCGTACATCCTTCTGTTTTGGCTTTTCTCCCATTTGCTTTGCCACTGCCCTTGTGTTCCCCAGCCTCTCAAAGCCATACAACCTTCTATGGCTTCTTGTCACACCTCTCGTGTTGGAGCTCGTGCCTCTCACCCAGCACTCACTATCTGGTCCCCCAATGATTCCAACAGTGTGAATTTTCCTGAGGGTGAAAGGTTCGTAGGGAGCCAGTGGAGTGTGTTTTCACTATACAGCTAAAACCGTGCTAAACTATTTCTTAAGCATATTTTCAAGCACCATGAATTACCCCTCTCCATTATTTTGGATCGTGATATCACATTCTCTATTATGTTCTGGCAAGAGCCGTTTACCCTCCAAGAAGTCCAGATGAGCATGAGCACAACTTAACATCCTCAAACGGATGGACAGACCAAGTCAATCAACAAAATATTGAAAAATTACTTAAGGTGCTTCACAAGTGACCGTGCCAAAGACTGGTTTCAGTGGATCCCTCTTATTGAGTGGTGGTATAACACCACAACACCAATCCACTAAGCTCACCCCTTTGAAGCTTTGTACAGGTACCAACCACCAAGAATTCTCGACTATATGCCCAGGACAGCTTACCTGGAGGTAGTGGAGGCCTCCCTAAGAACCAAGGACCTGATTTCATAATTATTGAAGCACAACTTGCAGCGTGTACAAGAGAGAATGAAAAGATACACGGATCTAAGAAGAAAGGAGCAGAAATTTGAGATATGAGATTGGGTGTACCTGAGGCTTCAGCCCTACCAGTAGATCTCCATCGTGCACCGCCATAACCTAAAGTTGGCTCCAAGGTAGTTCGGCCCCTTCCAGATCTTGCAAAAAATTGGTTTTACAACCTACATGTTAGATCTGTCATCAACATCTCAGATCCCCCCTATTCTTCATGTTTCTCAACTAAAAAGGAAGTTGTGATTGAAGTTTACCATGGTTTCATTGCTGCCTTCTGTAAACCAGTCAAGGATCTTGAAGCCAGAGCCAAAAGAGGTGTTGAACTGTCGCATGTCGAAGTCTCAAAATCAACTAAGGGTTGTGGTTTTGGTTCATTGGCAAGGATAGAGTGCAAATGAGGCCGCCTAGGAAGAGTTTTCGTAGTTGAGAGAATCCTATCCTCACTTTAATTCCTGGTTTTGTTAGGCCCGGTATGTAGGCAATCAGTCCGTAAGAGCATTTTTTATTTGCTCAGATAGGTTTTTATCGAAAATCAAAGGAACCTTTTGTTTCCTTCTCAATTTTTCTTTCGGAGATACTCACAAGTGAGATTTACATTCAATACTATTTTATTACAAAAATCTGTTACACATTTCTCTCTTCAACCGTATAAACTAAATAATTTAATATTTTTATCATTCAAATTTTCTACTATTGTTATTAAAAAAAATAGAAAGAAGATCTAAAAAGGAAACTCACTTTTGATTAAAGTGTTGGAATCGGTCTTATGAATTGGGTCGAAATAAATGGAATCAGTATGGATTGAGCAATTTTATCAATTCTATGGTCTAATTGATAACTCATTGAAACCGATTTTAGTTCTAATCAAGCAAAATTAAATTGGTTTGAAATAACCCATTTAAATCATTTTTGGGAGCCAAGCGGCAGCCTTCCTTCACCTTACAAGCAAGAAACTAAAGTATATTTGAAAATTACCCCAAAACCAATTTAAATTGGGCCAAGAGTCCAAGCCGTTTATACTTCATGGTTTCTTATAACGGGTAATATTCTCAAGCTAGCAAAAGAGTTGAATTCATATGGAATTAGAACTTGGAATCCAAGTGTCAATGCCCAAAACAAATACTTCTACCAAACATATCCTTCAACGTAGAGGATTAGGATTGAAACGCTAGCTGTAAGATGTGTGTGTGTATGTATATATATTATATGCACCCACGAATTAAGGAAGCTCCATGGTTAGAACCCAAATTTACATTGCCGGAAAACCAAACCTCTTCTTAATTTTTACTTCAGTTTTCTCTTTGCAATCTTGGAGCAATATTCTCCGATGGGTTCGTGCAAGATGGAGGAGATTGGGTCAAAACGATGCAAGAACAGTGGTATCATTTCAGCATCAGCATGCTGCAATGGGGTAACAAAAAAAGCGAGAAGGGAGGTTTGTGAGCTAGAGCCATATCTGAAGATAAAAGTTGTTAAGGTAACAGACAATGCTGAAGGCTTCCTGTGAAAGGGTTCGTAAACAACTAGAGGACACTTTCTCCGGCATTGCGAGTGAAGCCGATGAGGGCATTTGGCATGATGTAGAAGCATGTGACCCAGTTCAGATTGCTACCTCCGTAGAATCTGCAATCTTCTTGGACAAATCGTGCCGGAGGTGCTTGTGGGCATGACTGCAGAAGAGATGGCAAGCCAGAAAAGGGAGCGTGAAAATGTTAAAGACCTAATCAATGATCCAAAAGCTCTAGGACTGTTGGATATTAATTTGGTTAAATCTTTAACCTTTAGGATCAGAACATTCCACCACGCTTCCGAATCCGACGTTCACGGTTGCTCACTCTATCGATACTGACCTGGTGGTAGCCATTTCCCTTTTGGCGGCTTCACTCATCTATTAGTATTTAATAACTTAACATTATGTCTATACATAATATCAAAACATTTTAATCCAACCTATAGGTCGCCCCCTCCCTGACTTGAACTCTTGACGTGGTCTCAGCTCTGATATCAATTGTTAAAGATCTAACCATTGATCCAAAAACCTTAGGATTGTTGGATACTAATTTGGTTAAACCTTTAACCATCAAGATCATAACAGAAAACACCCAAATTCGGTTGAAGATAATGAAAAGATGTATGCATGAAACGGACGAGAAAGAAAAAGCCTCCACATATATGTTCAAGTGTGGAAGGTGTGGTGAGCGTAAGTGTAGTTACTATCAAATGCAGACAAGGAGTGTTGATGATAGGTCCCAACAATTTGCAAATGCCGAAAACAAAGAAACAATTCTCTTCGGGTGAGAATAAACCACAACTTTGAATGAAATACTTGATTAATTCCATTACTGAAACGATGGCTGCTTAAATAAGCAAAACCAAACAATACAAACCGAAATATAAGGAAACTGCAACTGAAAAATAAAACTTGACCAATGTAAAACAGAATGCAAATAACAGAGCCAAATAACAGAGCATATTTAGCGGAAGCTAACTAACGTAAAACTCGCAACACTTCATTCCTCTTCTGCACGTTGAGCTACGACCCAGTCCTGCATGCAGCTCAAGTCCCTTGAGCCATGACTCAGTCCTGCATGTACTCATGTAACAGCATGCACTCACGTAACAGAGTATTACTCACGTAACAGAATATTTAGGATTCGGTCGACGCCCCCTCTCAGATCGTCGTGGCTTAACAGTTGATGAGCCAATGACAACCTATGTGATGTGCGTCAATTGCAATAATAACTGGAAGCTTTGAGAGATTAATATGCTGTAAATTGAGTTTTTAGATGTTTGGGAAGATCGTTGTAACTACACCAGAATCATTTATATATTTTGTTTCCATTTTTCTACTTGTAATTAGTTGGCAATGTTAACGGTTCATATCTTGAAGGCTCTTAATTTTTATTCATCTGACTGCCATTCAGTTGTATTTTATTATTGTTTCCAGCATTATATATATTGATTTGCATTGCACATATAAAACCTTAGCATGAGATATGGAAGTTGGAGCTATAAAGATATTCTGGCCAGCATGAGAACTCTTGGCACCTTTTTTTGCTACAATCTTAATCATGTTATGGTTTTTATAGTTCTGTTTATATACGAATGTTTATGTGGGATTGATTTCCCTAAACACTTGAGCTAGAGAGTGGTTGAGAAGCTCTAATGATGATTTCTAGAAAATATTGATTTTACCTCAGCCATGGTATTTGTATAATATTGAAATTAGATAAGCGCATATTAATTTTATTAAAAATTTAGTTAGCCCATAAGTCTGAAATATTAATGGGCTAATATTTATAGAAGCGCAAATTAGATTAGTTGGATAATTTTGGAAAAACCTTATCCCTTCATGTATACTAAGTATAGATAGCGGAAAAGACCCGCCTAACAAGGTGACTAGAGTAATCTTCTCGTCTTGATTATCTATCGTCAGCCTCTCTTTATTAAAGCGGATGTGGTATGTCTCTAGGCTCTCCTCTTCCATTTTCTTGATGGTCAGGAAGTATGCTGCTAGGTGCTTACATCTCCTGCTGAGTGCCTACGCCTCCTGTTGGGCATAAAATTTGTTAAGAACTGCTTTGTTGGCTCTTCAAAGCTATCGATGGATCCCGGCCGTAGTCTTCCAAACCATCCTCTTGTCAGGGGAAAGGATCGGCATGGAATTTCTCCTGAGAAATTGTGGAGTGTGATATGCACCTTGAAGTTTTCCAAGTTATCTACCAGGTCTTTGGACCCATCATACATCTCTATCTATGGCACTTTAAACTTCGGCAAGAACAGTATGACCATTACCGCGCTATAAGGCAAATCCATGAGGCTTAATAGTTGTTCCACTGAGGAAGATCCTTTCATCTTCTTCGCCATCTCCTTGTATTTGCCAGAGAGGCTATGTAGCTCGTCATGTAGCTTCTTCTTTTCCACATCCTCTACTTTCACTCCCCCATTGCTACATGCTTTTCCTTCTCCTTGTTCGCTATGGCTGGGCATGGTAGCATCACCGAGCTCGATATTGCAGTGTTTTAGTTCTTCGTTCTCTTTCCTTAGCTTTTCCATGGCGTCTAACGCTATCTTCAACTTTTCTTTTGTCACTGCTAGCCGTGTTTCTATGTTTACGGGTTTACGGGTATTGCTTTTGGTTCACGAGTTGCTTAAGAACGTGTCACGGTCGGCATAAGGGAACCAAGTTGAAGTCCAATGAAAAACTGAAATCACAGGGTACATAATCTCATAGACGTCGTCACTGTAAAGGACATGTCCCACCACCAATCATAATCGTTAACCTGCAAATCATTACATAGGTGGCGCAGTGTGCCTGTGACACTTCCGATGCCTAAGTTAGTAATAGGTGAGGGATAATACTTCAAGAATGCTCAATCAGATGATTCAAGGGTTATATGTTGCCTCTATATATAGGCGTGGAGAATATTGGATGAGTACCATAAATTGATTAACTTTGCACAATACTTCGACATTAGAAGAATTATCTATGATGTATAGGAATTATCTAATCACCATGTTATCCATATCCATAAGCATAATGATTAGCTTACTACCCTCTTACCACCTTTTTACTATTTTATAGTGTATTTGGAATTTTTATTTTTTTATTATTTTTTAAATATTTTTTTAACATCCTTAATCATTAAGAAAAAATTAAAAAAATATACAATGTCACTAATAGTCACTTCCTTAAAACCTTAGCATGAGATATGGAAGTTGGAGCTATAAAAATATTCTGGCTAGCATGAGAACTCTTGGCACCTTTTTTTGCTACAATCTTAATCATGTTATGGCTGTTATAGCTCTGTTTATATATGAGCAGTGCCATCTTTGTGCTTAATTTCCTTCTCTCTCGTATATGAGACTACACAGCCTGATATTTCATATATATATGTATATATATAATTGATTGATCCCCTCTTCTAATTAAAGTGCTGCAGATAACAAAAACTCAATATTATTACCGAAGTGAATCATATTTCTGTGAGATTGATTTCCCTAAACACTTGAGCCACAGAGTTGTACGTGTTGAGAAGCTGCAATGATCATTTTTAGAATATATTGCTTTTACCTCAGCCATGGTATTTGTATAATATTGCATATTAATTTTACTGAAATTTAGTTAGATCCATAAGCCTAAAATTTTATTTTAAAGTCGTTAAGATGTAATTGATGATTTACGAGAATATTAATGGGCTAATATTTATAGAAGCTCAAATTAAATTAGTTAGGTAATTTTGGAAAGACTTTAAACCCATAAATCATTGTGGTAAATTATAAAAGTTTTATTGAACTCAATAATTGAATGAAAGCCCATTTAATATATACGAACCAAGTGAACCTTATTTAATTGATGATAGGTGAAACTATTATTTTATAAGCCAAAAACGTTATCAGACAAGTGAGGCTCATTTTGAAATTTAAAATTTATTAAGTCACTTAACCTATAAAATTACATACAAGCCATATATCATAGTTTGAACTATTAAATAGACTCAACCCATGCGGAAGGCCCAAGGCGTAGGCCCAATCCAAACCATTCACACAAAAATTTCTACCTTCCTCATATAGTTAGGGTTTTCGGCAAAGTAGTGTGTATATATATATATATAATATATACATACACATACATATCAAAAACTATATTTACAATCATATACTCTACTAATATGATTTACTGCATCATTTTTTTAATAAAAAAAACTCATTCGGCCAATCACATCAGTGTAGTGCGTAAAGAGTATACAAAAGTGGACTATATATAACAGAATTACTTTTAGATACTGAAGGTTACACTTCACGGCCACACCACCCCCAATCTACACGTCCCCTTCCCACATCTCTACATCCAAGAAGTGTCCAACAAACACGGCAACAACCAGTAGCCACCACTTCTACCAACCACACGAATCACATAACAAAATGTGAAGACCACCATCTTCAACCTAGGGTTGCTACACCACCACAAGCCGCCAACCCCACGTTTCCATTGACCCCATACTTGTCAGCCGCAGCACCTGTTTAAGCCAAGAGAAAGGAAACCAACCCACCATGCAACTTCTCATCACGGTCAAAGAAGCCCACACGTATCATGACTTTACACCCTCACAGCCTCCCCTCAACCGCCCTATAGCACAAAACAACAACCTCCAAGAAGAACCATGCTGCTACACCATGAGACAACCGAGCACTCGACTACGCAGCAGGGAAGGTGCACCGCAAAGCCCATATCCAACCTGTTATATTATTATAGATTGTGATATTAAATTCATTGAATGTTAGTTATTATTTATTTTCGTGAATTACTATCTCAAAGAAATGCATTGGTTCAGTTGTAAGTATGTGTTGTTTCAAAAGAAAGTGTATAAGTTCAAATCATCATAGCACACTTTGATGCTTTAATTTTAAGAAGGCTATGGAATAGCCCAAGGAAAGCATGTGGGCCAAGCTAAAAAACGCACAATGCTTGGGCTGAAGAGGTATTACACATAGGCCGAAGAGATATAATATATGGTATGGGCCGAAGAGGTACCATGCATGGGCCGAATCGGCCTGTGTAAACACCCACTTGATGAGTGCAATGCTTCAAAATAAATTCAACTGAAATGTTGAATAGGTGTTTCGAACCAGTGACCTCCCTTGGAAGAGGTTTCCAACCACTTGACTAGGTATATTCTTCGATCTCTAAACGAAACGACATGACCTTTAAACTATAACTACTAGTTAAAAAGTCACAAGTTAAGAGTTGTGATTTTTTATATGGTGTTACTTCATTCTTTATAAATAGAGGATGAGATCCACGAATTTATTCATTCCATTTTTTCATATTTTCATTCACTTACAAAATTTTGTAGAGAAACTCTGAAATAAAAACTTTAAAATTGATATCTGTAGTTGATGACTTTGATGTATCTTGGAGGTGAATTACTTGTAACCTGGTAGTAAACTCTTTTAAATGGGGGCAATTATCAACTTAAATATAGTATTCTACACGCTTCAAAGTTGCATTTACATTTTCATATTACTCTATCCGCAAAATTTTAAGGTGATAATCGCAATGGGATCAGAATCTAATATAACGACTTTCAAGATGATGAATCAAGACTTTGTCGAACTAAATAGGTTTGATGGAACGAATTTTATTCGCTGGAAAGATAAGTTGATGTTCATTCTTACTACATTGAAGATTTCATATGTTTTTTATTCGAACTTGTCGGTACTTGTAGAACCCAAATCTGACGATAATGATTAAATCAAGGCGAAATGCAATAAGTGTGAAGAAGATGAAGTGGTATGTAGAAAACGCATTCTGAATACACTTTATGATCGTCTCTATGACTTGTTTACATCAATCAAGTCACCAAAAGAGATTTGGGAGGCATTGGAATTCAGGTATACAACCGAAAAGCAAGGTACAAATAAATTCCTTATTATGAAATATTTTGAATTTACAATGAATGATAATTCTTCTTTGATGGATCAAATCCATGAATTATAAGTTTTGGTGAATAAACTTCAAGATCTTAATATTGAAGTTTCTAAACCTTTGCAAGTTGGGACTATTATTGCCAAACTTCCTCCAAGTTGGAATAATTATAGAAAGAAACTTATGCACACAACAAAAAATTTCACTATAGAACAAATTAAAAAATATTTACGAATTAAAGAGAAAACTCGAATTCGTGATAATAAATTATTTTCTCAAAATGACTCTAAAGTAAACTTTATTGATAAGAAAAATAAATTTCAATGTAATTTTGAAAGAAATAAGAGAAAATATAATGATTTTTTCAACAATAGTGACAAGTCCAAGAAAATAATAACTTGTTACAATTGTAAAAAGAAGTGGCACTTTAAGCGTGAATGCAAGTACAAGAAGAATACAAGAAAGAAAGTGGTAATCCCAGTAGTGCAAATCTGATAGAAAATGAGATTTCAGAAATTTTGATCATGGTCTTTGAAATGCACATTAGCATAATTGTAGAGTTAAATATGACTACAACAACTAAGTCTTCTGATTGGTGGTATGATTTAGGCGCTACCGTTTTTGTTTGCAATTAGAGATGTTAATTCAAAAATTATGAAGATGCAGCAGATGTACATGTAGTACTAATGATAAATCACAACTCTGAAAAAGTTGTAGGAAAAGGAATTGTGGAACTTCAGTGGCTGGTATGTTTTCAAGACTAAAATCTAAAATTTTGAAAACTTTGAAAATCTCTCATCTCGTTATTACAATTTTTTCAAATCCCCACACAAAATAAAATAAACAATTCAACTTTTTCAAATCTCAAAACAAAAATAATATTAAAAAATATATTATAACAATATTTTATTCAACTTTTTAACTTTAATCTCAACTCATCTCTGAAAATAAACAAGGTTTTATTCTTGTCAATGTTCTTCATATCCTAGAAATAAAGAAAAATCTTGTATATGCAAATTTGTTTTGTAAAAAGGGTATAAAGACCGTAATCGAGTTTGGTAATGTAATTCTTTCTAAAGGGGGAGTGTTTGTTGGAAAATGGTACTCTTGTGATGGCATGTATAAACTAAGTATTAATAAAATATGTTATGATTCTCCTTATATTATTGAGTCTTCTACTTTGTGACATAATCGTTTAGCACATTTGAATTTTAAATATTTAAAGTTTATGTTTAAACATAGTTTAATTCCGTATAATCATAGACATTGTGCTAAATGTGAAATTTGCATTCAAGCAAAAATGACAAAAAATATTTTCCTAAAACAAACAGAAATACACAATTATCAGAACTTGTATATTTTGATATTTGTGAACTAAATGACATTTTAACTAGACGAGGTAATAGATATTTTATTACTTTTATTGATGATTTCTCAAGATATACGTATCTATACTTTGGGTTGGTTTGGTTATACAAAATCAAACTATCTTATCTTATTTTATATTACAATTTTTTCAAACTTTCACATAAAATATAATAAACACTTTAACTTTTTCAATTCCTAAAATATAAATAATATTAAAAAATAATATTATAATAATATTTTATCTAATTTTTAATAAAACATCTCATATCATCTCATCTAAATTGCATAACTGAGGGATAATAATCTTTGCCCCAGACTCTTCCAAAGAATTCCCAAATTTAGGAAGAAAAATTACTACGTAGTGACTTCCACTGTCTTAATTTATTTTTATTCAACTCATCTAAAATTATCTAAACTTTTTGAAATCCAAATGCCTATAAAATTTTGAAAAATGTTAAGTATCCCACTTTCAACTCCCGTTGGAGCTTCTGCCGGTTTATTTATTTATTTTTATTTTTATTTCGTGATTAAAGAAATGTTTTTGGCTTGAAAGCAACTGTTGGAAAGCAACTGTTTTTCGGCTTATCGGAAAGCAACTGTTGGAAAGCAACTCGTGTCCAAAAAAGTCTAAAAACATTTGCTTTCCAATGGTCTTGAAATTGAGTGGTGTTGTCTACGTGTGGGGGCATGCTTCCGATCAGAACTATTGATTTTTTCACTTGAAATAGATGTAATTTAGAATTCATTTTATATTTAAATTTATCTCAACTTATTATTATAATTTTTTTAAATTTTAAAATAAAATATAATAAATAATTTAATTTTTTCAAATCTCAAAATAATAATAATATTAAAAAATAATATTTTAACAATATTTTATCATCTCAACTCAATTCAACTCAATTTATCATCCAAACACAATTTTGAAATAAATTATTAATGTTTCTGTGTTGGTGTTCTAAAAGTGAGTATTAAGATAATCTTTTTGGTTATCTCCTATTAAGATATGAAACTGACTTAGTAAACTGAAAAGTAAATTTCCAAGAAGCCGATTCGACTTTAGAACTAGTCGTTGGAG
Organism: Juglans microcarpa x Juglans regia; assembly: GCF_004785595.1. Taxonomy (NCBI): domain Eukaryota; kingdom Viridiplantae; phylum Streptophyta; class Magnoliopsida; order Fagales; family Juglandaceae; genus Juglans; species Juglans microcarpa x Juglans regia. Next base: position 23,869,981 of record NC_054604.1, read on the forward strand.
GTGAAAATCTCATCCTATACGATCTGGGCACATAAATACTGGGATGGCCTCTTGCCGTATCTGCAACATTGTGGATTCCCGAATTTACTTTGAGAACTCAGAAGAATGAATTGCCTCATTGATCTGCGCTATTTGGTTCCGCCATTCATAAGCCTCTGCTTTATGATCCTCTTATCCCAAGACAAACCTTGGCCCCAAGATCATGTCAACTTGGCATTTGACATCCTCTACCACCATCCCTTTTCTCTCTTCTTTCTTGCCATTTTCATATGGCTCTTCCTTTTAATCTCTGTCAAGCTCCCCATCACTCTAGAGCCAATTCACTTGCGGATGGGAGATTTCTCTATTTCATTGACTGTTTCCATGCTGGCCTCACTCATTTTTCTGGCATCACTCTTTTGGCTCATCTTTCCCATACTCATCATTGCGTCTCCTTGGTATCGCATGCTTTTGGATGGGTTCAAGCGCTGCATCTATTGGTTTTATAAAATTCTCCAACAGATTCCTACCATTGTCATCCTCTGTACCATCCAACGTCGAGGAGAAACAGAAGCAGCACCTTTACAAGCTGAAATTGAGCTGATTGAAATGGTACAGGCAGACGTGTAAGGAGGAACAGGCGCTGTCTTAAAGGTGCATGGCTTTAGGAAGGAAGGCAGAGCATGGGTTCCCTTTAGTCTAGGTTTTATTGCTACTATTTTTATTATCATGTAGAAGTTTGCTCATCTGTGTGATTCACTCGCTGTAGGTCTTGTCACTTTTATTTATTTGGAATATGAGGAAGGATGCTTTTTTACATCCAGTTTCGAAGTAGGAATTGAAAATAAAATTTCTCTTGGGATATAAAGTTTTAGGATTGTGCTACGTACACCGCCTCCATTTATTGTTTTTGTTTACATGTATTTTTTTATATTTTTAAATATTTTTTAAAAAAATAAAAATGTCACCGTATTATTAAAAAATAAAATACTTCCTTAAAAAATAAAAAATCATAGTATTAAAAAATGTTTTCTTAATTATTAAGTAAAAAAAATTAAAAAATAAAATAAAAAATTTCAACAATAACACCGAATTGTATTGATTCTTACTAATTATTTTGATGTGTATTTTTTAACGCTTTTAAATATTTATATATTTTTTAAAAAATGTACAATATTATTAAAAAAATATTGTTTTAATCATAAAATAAAAATAAAAATAGATAAAAAAAAAAAAAAACTGCCAGCGACAGCAACTGGAGTCGGGAGCGGGACACTTTGGAATTTTTCAAAGTTTTATAGTCTCATTTAGATTTAAAGAAGTTAAAATAATTTTAGGAAAGTTGAAATAAAAATGAATTGAGACCAGTTTACTCAGCCTCCGCAGTCCGCACACCAGTTTACGTGATTTATTTTATTTTATTTTATTTTTATTTTGACTTAAACGTGCGTTTCAGACAACATAAAATCCAAGTTAACATAAAATCCAACCAGTTAATCCATAATTTTCAAGAACCGTCACGTGGGCTGTAGACCGGGTTCGTGACGGTGTGTGGCGTGCGACCAATAAACCGGGGGTTGAGTAGATTATTTCTCTCTCTCTCAATTCAGACACCCTCTCTAACCAACTTGCCGCCGTCAGCAGTCGCGGAGCAAGCCGGAGAGCAGGGTTTTGTCGTCCTAGGGCTCAACGGAAGCCACCTCTCCACGGTGATGGATATTTTTTCGTTGGTCTTCGCAGTGTTGTGTGAGTATCTCCTTTCGGTTCCTATTTTTTTTTTCCCTTTCTGCGAGATCTGAATCTGAAGTGTATTTCGTATATCCTCTTGCATCCGAGATTTTTTTTGCCTTTTGCTGTATTTTTGTTGTTCATTTTTGCATCTGGATCTGAAGTTTTTTCTGCCATCTTTTTTCTATCGCTGGATCTGAAATGTGCTTCGACAGGAGGCTAGCATCTTCTATTTTCGGTTTTGGTCATCAATCAGAGGAATATCGAAGGTGAAGCGTGGAAGAAAAGCTTCCATTCGGCGCTGAGTATATCTTCGTTGGTCTTCGTGCTGCCGTGTGCGTATCTCCTTTCGGTTCCTCTTTTTTTTTTTTTTTTCCTTTATGCGAGATATGAATCTGAAGGGTATTACCTTACAGTTCTATGTCCAAAAGTTTCTGCACTTTCGGTGTTTCTTTGTTTTTTATTTTTCCTATTTTGTCTATTGCAGCTTTGCGTCAGTGGCCTCCGTCAGTAGCCGCGAAGCAGGACGGACAGCAGCCCTCCTTCAAGCAGTAGCGGCTTTCTCTCGATCCCTCCTACGTTTCCCATTCGCAGCCGCCTTGCACTCGTAGTAAGGAAGACCCATCGAGCTGTCATCCACCGTCTGGAGCAGATCTAGCCTCCGGTTACGCCTCTGACCACCACAGACAGTGCCGGCGTCACCCACATAGCAAGATCCACTGTGATATCCAGCCCCCACCGCTCCTCTCTCTACTCCTCTGTTTCTCCCTTCTTCACCCCTATACGGAAATGGCCAAAACGCAAACCGCTCTCACCAAAGTGGAAGCACCAGAAGCAGAGCTAATGCTGGATTTTTGTTTGTGTACTTTGGGTTTTCGTTTTATAGAGTCTCGATTTTCCTGAAATGGGTAATGCTGGAAATCGGCTTGTAGCTGCTCTTTCACTGGTTAGAGTAAACTTCGATTGCAAAAATCCATTGCTTTTTTGGTTATTGTCAATGAATGATGGTCATTGTAGAATTGAGTGGAATAATATAAGTAATTTGTTTGGCCATTTAAGGTGAGACTTTTAAAATATTTAATATCGGTTGAAATTGCAATTGTACTCATAAAGTTGTGCTTTGCCTTGCTGAGGTTAGTGTAATGGTTGTTGATGTTGACGATGCTTCCGTGGGTTGCTGTTATTATTGTATTTTTGTAGCCGAATGAATGCCCTTGCCTCACGGAGTGCTGCGAGTTCTCTCTCCTCGGGCCTTATTGAAAGCCACCCATTGAAAAAGCCAAGTGAGTACCCATCAATTTGGCTTTGTTGTGTTTCCCACATTCTGTCAATTGGGTTTCTTTTTTATCTTTTTTTGTGGGATGGGCAGGGATGGTCCTGGACTTTTGTCAGTCTCTCACAATCCGTACTTGGGCATCGCTTTTTTCTTCCTCTGGAAGATGAATTTTTTTTCCGTGGGATTGATTTATGGAAGTATTGATTTTTACGGCTTGCATGATTTCTTATTACTGTTATGATTATGATTTTGATTGTTCTTTGATAAGCAGTATTTTTTAATTCCTAACTTTTATGAATTTGACAATGATGGTAAATATTATGTTTGGGATTGTTTTGTTTTCAGTAATGGGGAACCCTGGAGGAAGAAAAGGTTGAGCAGACGCTTCTACAGCTAAGAAGTTTGAAGAAAACTGTAAACAATCTGTGGAGCTTGCACAGGATCGAGCACTACTTAATAATCATGCAGATGTGCCCATGGCTCACTATCCTTCCCATGACCCTAGGGAACCTTTCATCTTTAATCTTGAGGTTGGGTTTTCTATGTAAATCTAAACTGCTGAGTTTCTCAAATTATTGCTTATTAAACTGGCTCTATTTTTTTTTTGCTTTCTTCAGTTTGTGCTGTGATTGAAGTGGTGAAAATGCACATTAGAGTAATGGTTTCTTCTCCTTAGATTTTTACACATTGTTTTTTTTTAATGCATAAGGGACAAAAACAGTTTCTATATAATGTTTCCTGTTATATGAAGCTTTTCGTTCTATTAATTTATCCACCTACTAGGGTAGATAAATTATTAACCTTAAATTAATTTCAGAATTTAAAAGTATTTTTCAGTTTCATTTACATTACAATTTGTTTACTTATTTCTTCATATAAAGGTTGGAGTTTTACATTATAATCATATGGTCAAATTAGTTAACACATAGTTCTATAGTTTATATTATTAAAATTGAGATGTTATTTATTCTGCAAATAAGTAATATATAACATAAGTGTTTGATTATAGCTGTTAAGAGTAATGATAATAGGTAAATTACTATAATTACTTTTTTGTATTTTCTTTAGTTCAATGGTTTGCTGCTATTATATTAAAAAGAGGGAATGTTCATGAGTTCTTGCTCTCTTTTCAGTTTTCTAGAATGTAATTAGGTGTCTTTTTTGTATACTTCTTGTGTACATGGGCAGTGCCTTGTTTCATTTGATCAATAAAATTTCTTTTTTATAAAAAAAAAATACTATAATTATACATATTTGTAAAGAAATAAGTTATAACTTATTCATATATTAAATATGTAATATGTCATTATTAGTATTTCACTTTGACAAGTCTCACAATGTAAATTCAATTAATGTCTTGCATTCTTTTAGTGTTTTTTTTATTTTATTTTTTTATTTCTTTTAGTGTTGCTTCAGATTTGTTTGGTTATAGAGATTAAATTTTTTTGCTTCAGATGTGTTTCATTATACAGATTAATTAGCACTGATTCGATCTAAAGCTGGTTTAAATAATTATTGAATTATATTGGTTTGGTTTGGTTTGTCATTTCTTTTTTTTTTTTTTTTTTTTTTTTTTCTTTTGAAGGATAAATGGAGAAAGGAAAATAATAATTGGCTTGGCGAAATATTTTCTGTTTTGATGACAGTGTTGTACAGTATTTTGTTCCCTCTAATTTTAACCTCTCTGAATATTTAGGTCTATTTCTATATTTTTGAATCTGTAATTGTTTGTATATACATATATATATTTTTTTTTCTCTTTTGGCATTTGTTAATGATTTCTTCTTAATCATCTTCGCTCATATGTATTTTTTTTTTTTAAACAATGGATGCCTTTCAGTTGTTTTTTGTTTGCATGTTGCGGTAGATGGCTTTTACCTTTTTTTTTTTTTCTTCCATTAATAAAATTTGTTCTGTTCTTTTTATTTTTTTGGTTTGAAGTTTAAATTTGTGGTCTTTTTTGTTTTTAAACTTGTTGGTTTGGTTCAGTATGAAAAAAATAGAAGCTTTTTATCTTTTTTTGTTGCATTTTTAGAAGTTGTTGTGTTTTTAATTTTAGGAATAGTTGGTATCTTTCTTTTATAGATTTTGTTGGATTTGTATATTTTATTATTTATTTGGTTTCTTGGTTTCATTTGTCTTGTCTGTTATTGGGTTTTGATTTGCAGCTTCTTGGAAAAAAAGATGGCTTTACTTTTTTATTCTATGATTAACTTTTTTTTGTTGCAATGATAGGATTTGCTGTTTTTTATTTTAAAAATTATACGTATCTTTGTTTTATATATTTTGTTGGGTTTGTATATTTTGTTATTGATTATGTTTCTTGGTTCCGTTTGTCTTTTCTATTATTGCGCTCTCATCTGCAATTTTTTTTTTTAAATGAGTAATCGATTTATGCTATTTGGATTAATGAGTTTGCAATTTTTATTTATCTTTTAAAAATGTTTAAGGGATTTAAAAAAATTTTGGAAAAAAAAAAATTCGCTAAACCGATTTATACTGTTTGGATTAATGACTTTCTGATTTTTATTTCTGTGCATTTTCTATTGTTAGGCTCTCATGTGCAGTTTTTTTAAAATAGTTTTTATTTATCAAATAGTCTCTTGAGGTCTTGGATTTGCTTTCTCGTGAAAATCCTATTGCTATTTTATTTTCAGTGATACCTTATGATGTGTGTGTCAATCTCTTAGTTTCTTGAGATTTTGGATTTGTTTCATATGCATACCGACCGAGTATGTTTTTGACTGTGTAGCTTTTGAATTAGAGGAATCTTTGTGATTTTGGGTGGTTGGTGGGTGGGTTGGTTTGAAACTTGGATTGGAGGTGACTATAGGAGTGGGATGTTCAGATGAAGAACTTGAAGTGGTTTGGTATCTTTTTATGGATAGGTTATGTTGTTTCAATGCTTCCTACTCTCCGGTAAGGATGCTTCTCTACTTCATGTCCTTTAGTGGTACTTTTATCATAACTAATATGCCATGTTGTGCGAAAGCTTAACCAAGAGGCTGGGAAGGTCCTTTAGTGGTACTTCATGGCCTTTGGTATTTTTTCCTTGGTAGAAAGGTGGAGAGAAGGATCTTATACATTGTTGTTGACATAATTTAGAACTTCAGTGGCCCTTTGTACCTTCCCCCTCCATTATCGAACACATGTTCACAGTCCTGGAAAGGTGTAGAAAAACTAATACACAGAATAAGAGAAAAAGGAAGAAGAAATTTCTCATGATTGCTCAGAAAAGGCCCCATCTCGATAACTTTTAGTGCTTTATTTGTATGAGATGATAATATGCTAATTATTTTAGTTATTTCTTTCTTTAAGTTTCGTCCTACTGTGTATAAATCTGTTAATTATTTTCTTTTGTACCCCATGGCTGTCTCTAAACCATGCTGGATTTATGTTGGGGGTTTTTATAATTCATAGTTTTTTTATGTAGCTTGTAGGAGTGCGTTCCCTGATTGGAATTCATATTATTAGGTTAGGAGTGTGCACTATTTTTCTGACAGCAACATATGAAACCTTATAACAAAAAGTTAAATTTGGATTGTATCCCGTTTGACTTGTAGATTGATGCACTGTATTGACCTCTTTTGCTTACTGCATTGTAATTGACAGGAAATGGGTCAGCTGCAGATGGGAATTCCAAAAGGTAAATCACCTATTCCAGTGTGTGTGTGTCATCATTTATAGGCGCTTGTAAAATAAAATTTTTCAATTGATGTTTCCTTTGAAGTTTTCATAAATTATTGACATTTTATTCTAATGGTGTATCTTAGTACAAAGGTGAATCACATGGAAAAGGTGGCGGTGTAACAGAAGAAAACTCCAAGTAATTTTCTGGCTTTCTATTGGTTGCATGTAATCATTATGCACTTAGTAACAACACATCTATACTCATGCATTCATTGTTCAACACTGGTAATGAACATGATTCATCTTCAGTGTGTTCTGGAAACTCGGTAGGCAATGCTCCACAAAGACTAAGCAGGGCCTGAGGCGCCACTGCTCAGCTGCGGTCTACTACCCTTGAACAACTGTAACCCTCCCCTAATCCTTCAAGCCGATGTAATCCACCAGCCATGAAGCAACAGATTTATCAGCCACCGTTGACCAGCAAGCAAAAAGCTAACCGAGCTCATCATTGCCCAGCTCAGCCCCTCAATAATGCAAAGCCTTCTGTTAATCTTCTGATAAAACAATACCATGTGATGACATAGGTGGTTTGCCAAGTGTTTCTTGCATACAGATATTGTTCGTGAATAAGATTATCAATTTCTTTTGGATTAGGACCTTAGAGTTGAGAATTTTGACCCAAAACGGTGAGTATGGATTGTGGTTACCTCTATGGAGTGATCTTTCCATCTCAATTCATCTCGTTACTATTCATTACTATTCATCAACTTTAATTCATAAATATCACTATTATTCACAATCCATCTCACTATTATTCACAATTCATCTCAACTCATCTTCGAATCCAAACGAGGCATTAATCTTATGGTCTGTTAGCACTTTATGATCATTCAAAATCTTATAACTTTTATAGAGAATCATGATAATGTTATTGTGCTAATGTGGGTTTCAATTCTGAAATAATATTAAAAACAATTTGGGTTGATGGATAGAATTAGCTTATACCAAAGATATGTTGAGTATTGTGTTATTTTGAAGTTAAAATCTGAATTTGTTTTGATATTTTATGGATATATAATAATTATGTTGGATTGGTGGATTTTTTTTGGAAGTAGATTTAAGCTATAGGAATAATAAAAAGTTTCCCTATACATGGATCATGATATATCAATTTTGAGATTCCCTAAATGGGAAATAATAAATATAAAAAGCTTTTGTTGGGAATGAAAATGAGATTGTTGGTTGTCGATTGTTTTCATGAATTAAGTTGGGGTGGCAAAGATTTTACTCTTATGAATAGGAAAGACAGATCAAAATGTGCAGGTACAGTGCATGTTTTAGAAGCTTATTTAAGATGTATTTTAGAACTTTTCCAACAATTTTTCCCTTTTTTGAGAGGCGGGTATCTAGCTGGCAAAAACTTCGCAAAGGGATTTTTTAACTTTCTATAGGACTATTTTGGACTAATCTTTTTGTTAAACTTGCATTACAGAAACTTGGCAAAATGATCAATTTGCAAAACATGTATTAAACTATGATATATTTTGAACTGATCTTTTTGTTTTTTTAATCTATCCAAACATGTAATTATTATACTTTACTAGCTTATCATTATCCAAACATATTTGCTAAATTTATTTTTAGAGCAATAAATTATTCAATAATCCATTTTTATTTTTTAACAAAATCATATAATTTTTGTTAAAAAAATTTCACCCAACTAGGCAATTTGCACGTTTGGTACCGTCCTAGTATATATATAAGCTTTGACCGGAGAAAAAGTGCAACTAGAAAGTTGTCTAAAATGTTTACTAAAGGAGAGTTTGAACATACCTTTATGTCTTCTCATTTTCCATTTTTGTATCTCTCTCCGAGGTGAGAGTCTCACCTACTGCCTTCGGCAGATTGACATTGGTACCTCATATGAGGGAATATGTCGCTGTATTTAATGCGGTAACCTTTATGGGCCTTGTGACCAACCCAACTGACATTGGCATATCTCTCAAATGGCCACTTCAGTGCATTTAATGTGACATTCCTCCAAAGGTTCCTGATGAACCCTCATTGACAAAAATAGGTTCCTCTTGTGGGCTTGCTGGCATGCTCTACATGATAGGACTTCTTAAGAGTAAGGATGGCCATCACTTTTTCCATACAGGTTTGCCCCCACCCCCAAGGGATGGGCCTTTGGGCCACTCTCTTGTCTCCCTTTCCTTGAACACAGACCCCAATTCAGCTGCTCGACAAGGTTTCAACTTTTGGGGTGAGAATTTGGCCTAACAGTTAATTCACCAATTCTTGTTGCATGTGTACGACATGAATTTTGTTCTTTCATTATTATTATTATTATTATTATTATTCTTCTTCTTCTTCTTCTTCTTCTTTCTCTCGCAATCTTAGATGGTTTGCTACATGATTAACTTCCCTTAAGTTAAGCAATTCCCTTCCCCACGTTCCCCGAAGCCGCTCGCTTCGTGAGATTTGTGCGTCCCACCCTGCAATTGATGACACGTGTCGCTCTAGGTCTAAGCGTCGCTCTCCGACCACTGTTTTTCTCTTTCAAAATGTCTTAGTCGTTCCTGTACATCTTTCTGTTTTGGCTTTTCTCCCATTTGCTTTGCCATTGCCCTTGTGTTTCTCAGCCTTTCAACGCTATTCAACCTTCTATGGCTTCTGGTCACACCTCTCGTGTTGGAGCTCGTGGCTCTTACCCAGCACCCACTATCTAGGCCTAATGATTCCAACAGTGTGAATCCTCCTAAGGGTGAGAGGTTCTTAGGGAGCCTTTGGTTTGCTAGTACCACTATAGCGAACCTAGACTCTGCAAGGGTTTTGCTCCCATTAAGGCACTACTTGTGTAATACATGGGTAGTTGCGCCGCCCATTCTTCCTTGACTAGGACGGCCAAAACGGTGTAGGGGGATACCGCTAGATATGTATAGAGTGTGTCTTCTTCTATAAGTTACCTCAAGAGTGGTGGATTGGTCAAATGCAGGTTTAGCTTTTGGAAAGTTTCGTCACACTTCGCATTCCTGGGGTGTGCCTTCCATAATACCCTAAAGAAGGGGAGGTATTTGTCTATAGATCTAGATACGAACCTATTTAAGGCCGCTACTCTTCCGACTAGCCATTGCGTGTCTTTTAGATTTTTTGGCGACTTCATGTTTATGATTGCTTCAATTTTTTTCGGGGAGGCTTCAATTCCTCTTTTTGACACGATGAACCCCAGAAACTTACATGACTCTACACCGAACGCGCACTTGGATGGGTTCAGCTTCATCTTGTACTATCTTAGTATCGTGAATGCTTCTCTTAGGTTGGCCAGATGTTGGGTGGGCTCTTTGCTTTTGACTAACAGGTCATCCATATAAACTTCCATAGTCCGTCCTGTTTGGTTTTTAAACATCCTGTTGACTAGCCTTTTGTAGGTTGCCCCCGCATTCTTCAGGGCAAATGGCAAGACTTGGTAGAAATACAACCTATGGTCTGTGATGAATGAGGTTTTCTCTTCACTTGCTGGGTGCATCCGGATTTGGTTATAGCTTGAATAAGCATCCATAAAGCTCAATACCTTGTACCCCATTGTAGTGTCTACAATGACATTGATTCATGGCAGGGGGAAGCTATCTTTTGTGTAGGTTTTGTTTAGATTGGTGAAGTCCATGCATATTCTCTACTTTCCGTTTGCTTTTTTACCAGGATAATGTTGGATATCCATTCGGGGTAATGGGCTTCCCTGATGAACCCTAAGGTGAACAGGCGTTCTACTTCCTCGACGATGGCTATATATCTCTCCTTGTTAAATGATCTTATCTTTTGACGTACCTTCTTGTGCATGGGGTCCATGCACAATGGGTGTTCGATAATGTTGTTGTCGATCTCGAGCATATCCTTGTGACTCTAGGCAAATACATCCCGGTGCTCTACTAACAGTTGCTTTAGGGCCTTTTGATTTTCTAGGGAAATTTGAGCTCCAATCTGCATTGTTGCATTGGGGCGATCTAGGTATAATGTTATGATCTCCAAGGGTTCTTTCGCCTTTGGTTGCTGTAAGTTTTGCTCGTCCCTTACCTCCACGCCCTTGTCCAAAAGGATCGTGTGGGGTGGGGGCAATGTAGCTTGGTTGTCCTCCTTGGTGGCTTGGTTGCCATCGCCTGCAATAGTACATACTTCTCCCCTTTTACTTATCAATTTCTGCAAATAACATTCCCATGCTAGGGCTTGCTCACCTCGTGCTTCTTCCACTCCTCCTTCAGTTGGTAACTTCATCATGACGTGGTACGTGGACATAACCGCCCCGAGATTGCTTAGTGTTGGTCGCCCTAGTATAGCATTATACGAGGAAGGTGCCTTTATGATCAAAAAATTGGTCATAGTGGTCGCAGTGCGCATCCCTCTTCCTGCCGTGACTGGGAGGGTAATGGCGCCCACCAGTTGGATCAAATCTCTAGAGAAGCCCTTCATCGGCGTCAGAAAGGGTCTCAGCATAGTGGCATCTATGCCCATATTTACAAAAGCCTCCTAAAATAGTATGCCTGCTTAGCTCCCATTATCAATGAGGATGCGCCTGGTAGTGTAATTAGCGACCAGGAGGGTTACTACTAGCGCATCATCACGAGGGTACAACACTTCTTCACAATTTTCTTCCTCGAGAGAGATAGCTACTGAGGTGTCAAGTTGTTGGTGCTTGGGTGACCTGTCCACTACATAGATTTCTTCGTATCTTGTCCTTCGGGCGTGCGCCCTCCTGCTAGACAAGGATGCGCCACCCCCAGCAAATCTGCCTGCTATTGTCCTGATTTCTCCTAGGGGTGCCTTGTCCCTATCATTTTTTTGAGGCGCCTTGTCCCTTTCATTATTAAGGGAGTCTTCCTTCAATAAGCGCTGCCTATATGGGCTGTTGCTTCTACGTGGGTTGTGTCCTCTCTCAAATCATCATTTGGGTTTTGCTCGCTCCGTGAGCATTTGTTCAAGCTCTCCAGTGCCCGCCAATTCAGTCACCCTTTTCTTTATGGTTGTGCAGTCCTTTATCCAGTGTGAGTCTGTTTGATGTTATTTGCAGTAGCGCCTACCGGGTCTAGGCTAGCGGTGTTTCTTTATAATTCTTCATTTTCTTGCACATTCAAATTATTGTGGATGAGTCGGGTATTATGCTCTTGTTGCCTTTTGCGCCTCCTGTCTTGGTGATTCGATGCAGCTTTCCTGTCCCTCGAACTGCTTTTGCATTTTGCCTTTGGCTCCCCTTCCCTTGGTTCTATAAGAGCCTGTAATGTATCTTCGGCATTGATGAAGTCATCCTCCCTATCCATAAACTCTCTCAGGGTAGAGGGGCTCTTTCTAGCCAACTCAGCCATGAACAGGCTACATGGCCAAATCCCACCTAACAAGGCAACTAGAGTAATCTTCTCGTCTTGATCATCTATCGTCAACCTCTCTTTATTAGAACGGGTGAAATATGTCTTTAGGCTCTCCTCTTCCCTTTGCTTGATGGTCAGGAGGTATGCCGCTAGGCGCCTACATCTCCTGCTTAGCGCTTACACCTCCTACTGGGCATAAATTGTGTTAAAACTGTCTGGCTAGCTCTTCACAGCTATCAATGGATCCCGATTGTAGTGCTCCAAACCATCCTCTCGTCAGGGGAAAGGATCGGCAGGAAATTTCTCCTGGGAAATCGTGGAGTGTGATATGCACTTTGAAGTTCTCCAAGTAATCTATTGGGTCCTTGGACCCATCATACATCTCTATTTATGGCACTCTAAACTTCGGCGGGAACGGCATGGCTAATACCGCACTATAAGGAAAATCCGTGCTGCTTAACAATTGTTCCACTGAGGAAGATCCTCTCATCTTCTTCGCCATCTCCTCATATTTGCCAGGGAGGTTATGTAGCTCATCATGTAGCTTCTTCTTTTCTACATCCTCTGCGTTCACTCCCCTATTGCTATGTGCTTATCCTTTTCCTTGTTTGCTATGGCTGGGCATGGTAGCATCACTGAGCTCGATATTGTGGCACTTTAGTTCTTCGTTCTCTTTCCTCAGGTTTTCCATGGCGTCTAACGCCATCTTCAACTTTTCTTCTGTCACTGCTAACTGTGTTTCCATGTTTGTGGGTATTGCCTCTGGTTCTTGAGTTGCTTAAGAACGTGTGACGGTCAGCATGAGGGAACCAAGTTGAAGTCCAATAAAAAACTGAAATCACAGATTACAAAATCCCATAGACGACGTCACTGTAAAAGACATGTCCCACCACTAGTCATGATCGTTAACCTGCAAATTGTTACATAGGCGGCACGATGTGTCTGTGACACTTTTGATGCCTAAGTTAGTAATAGGTGAGGGATAATAATTCAAGAATGTTCAATCAGATGATTCGAGGGTTACCAGTTGCCCCTATATATAGGCGTGGATAATATTGGATGAGTACCATAAATTGATTAACTTTGCACAATACTTCGCCATTAGAAGGATTATCCATGATGTACGAGATAAAAGAATTAATAGTCACTTCCTTAACCATTGAGTAAAAAGAATTAAAAAATAAAAAATAAAACGACTAGTAAATGGATGGTAGGAAGTAGTAAACTTATCATTATCCTATCCATAATGTGAGGATTTATCCGCCCTAATAAAGGCTAGGGCTTGCGTTAGACCACGCGACTCTTTTGAATAGTCATCCTACATGGATGATGGGCCTTGGGTTTCTAGTTTGGGCTAGACCATATTAACTCCATGAAATTTTCTCTATCAAAATATTATGTGAAATAAAATTGAATGGGAAATAATTTAGTTGAAATATTAAATTTTAGATTGCTTGAAATAAAACATTATAGTAAAAAATTAAGAAAAACGTTGCATGGGAAAACACACCAAGTTGAACTGGTCCCAAGTTGTCGATCGCCCATCCTTTAACGTCAGGGAAGTAACTCCGGCTCGCTGCCAAAAAAGGTCTATTTCCCCTTCTTCTAAATAGGAGAAGAAGAAGCCCTGCCTTGAACCCACTAGTGCTTGTGATTCCAAGGAGGTTCTTAGTCGGTTGTGCTCAAGATGCAACCCTGTGTCGCCGCGACTACACATGATACTTTCGCTCAAGAACCCAGCTCAAGTTCAGGTTCCAATGCTCCTCCTTAATCTCCTGGTGGAGATCTTTAACCAAGGGGTGAAGGATATTAGGGCAGTGATAAGCTCCCAGTTCTGTTCATGAGTCTGATAGTCGGGAAGGGGGGGGGGGTTTCGTGATGTTTAGGCCAAGCACCCCTGCCTTCGCCTGGCAATTGAGCACGCGCTCCACCACTGCTGCCAAGTCTCGATCGTGCGGCAGAGGCTTTTTGAGAGGAAGAGAAGAACATAGGTTCGAAGGAATTGTGATTTATGCCAAAGGGTGAAGGTCGACAACACCCTTCCCAATGGAGTGTGTTTTCACTATACAGCTAAAATCATGGCTAAACTATTTCTGAAGCATATTTTCAAGCACCACGAATTACCCCTCTCCATTGTTTTGGACCGGGATAGCACATTCTCTATTAAGTTCTGGCAAGAGCTATTCACCCTCTAAGGAGTGAAAATGAGCACAGCTTAACATCTTCAAACGGATGGACAGATTGAGTCAATCAACAAAATATTGAAAAATTACTTGAGGTGCTTCACAAGTGACTACCCCAAAAACTGGTTCCAGTGGATCCCCCTTATTGAGTGGTGGTATAACACCACAACACCTATCCACTAAGCTCACCTCTTTGAAGCTTTGTAAAGGTATCAACCACCATGAATTCTCAACTATATGCCCAGGACAGCTTACCTGGAGGTATTGGAGGCCTCCCTAAGAACCAAGGACCTGATTTCATAATTATTGAAGCACAACTTGCAGTGTGTACAAGAGAAAATGAAATGATACACGAACTTGAGAAGAAAGGAGCAGAAATTTGAGATAGGAGATTAGGTGTACCTGAGACTTCAGTCCTAGCGGCAGATCTCCATCGTGCACCGCCACAACCTAAAGTTGGCTCGAACGTACTTCGGCCCTTTCCATATCTTGCAAAAAGTCAATTTAGCAGCCTTCAAGTTAGATTTGCCATCAACATCTTGGATCCACCCAATTCTTCATGTTTCTCAACTAAAAAAGAAGTTGGGATAGAAGTTTACCACAGTTTCATTGTTGCCTCCTATTGACTAGTCAAGGATCTTGAAGCCAGAGCTAGAATGGGTGTTGAGCTGTCGCCCATTGAAGTCTCAAAATCAACTAAGGGTTGTGGTTTTGGTTCATTGGTGATGACAAAGTGCATATGAGGCCACCTAGGAAGAGTTTCGCCGTTGAAAGAATCCTATTCTCACTTTGTGGGCAAAGTGTTTTGAACGGGTAACAAGCCTAGTCAGTGAAGATGGAACTGAGATGGAGTTTCTGAAAGAGAAATTCTATTTGCAGTCCCTATTTAGAGATTGTATGTGCAAACTCTTCATTAAATGGAAAAAAATATCATTTTGATAAGGATATTATTGTAAGTTTAAAAAAATTTAAAAATAAAATTGACTAGACTTACAATACAGTCTCCAAATAAAAACTTTACGTAACATTGCTCTTTCTGAAAAGTATAGTACTTTTGTCCACAGATGTACTTGCGATGTGGAGTTGAGAAGAAGGTGGGCCATGGGGGAACCATGGAGCGAGGTGGCCATCCTTGGGCCATTTATGTTACTTATTTAATTAGTTAGTTGTTTTTTTATGGATTGTAAGTGATATTGGGCACAATCCGTAACATTTGGTTTGCTGCACTTTAATTCCTGGTTTTGTTAGGCCCGGTATGTAGGCAATCAGTCCGTAAGAGCATTTTTTATTTGCTCAGATAGGTTTTTATCGAAAATCAAAGGAACCTTTTGTTTCCTTCTCAATTTTTCTTTCGGAGATACTCACAAGTGAGATTTACATTCAATACTATTTTATTACAAAAATCTGTTACACATTTCTCTCTTCAACCGTATAAACTAAATAATTTAATATTTTTATCATTCAAATTTTCTACTATTGTTATTAAAAAAAATAGAAAGAAGATCTAAAAAGGAAACTCACTTTTGATTAAAGTGTTGGAATCGGTCTTATGAATTGGGTCGAAATAAATGGAATCAGTATGGATTGAGCAATTTTATCAATTCTATGGTCTAATTGATAACTCATTGAAACCGATTTTAGTTCTAATCAAGCAAAATTAAATTGGTTTGAAATAACCCATTTAAATCATTTTTGGGAGCCAAGCGGCAGCCTTCCTTCACCTTACAAGCAAGAAACTAAAGTATATTTGAAAATTACCCCAAAACCAATTTAAATTGGGCCAAGAGTCCAAGCCGTTTATACTTCATGGTTTCTTATAACGGGTAATATTCTCAAGCTAGCAAAAGAGTTGAATTCATATGGAATTAGAACTTGGAATCCAAGTGTCAATGCCCAAAACAAATACTTCTACCAAACATATCCTTCAACGTGAGAAATCCTTCAACGTAGAGGATTAGGATTGAAACGCTAGCTGTAAGATGTGTGTGTGTATGTATATATATTATATGCACCCACGAATTAAGGAAGCTCCATGGTTAGAACCCAAATTTACATTGCCGGAAAACCAAACCTCTTCTTAATTTCTACTTCAGTTTTCTCTTTGCAATCTTGGAGCAATATTCTCCGATGGGTTCGTGCAAGATGGAGGAGATTGGGTCAAAACGATGCAAGAACAGTGGTATCATTTCAGCATCAGCATGCTGCAATGGGGTAACAAAAAAAGCGAGAAGGGAGGTTTGTGAGCTAGAGCCATATCTGAAGATAAAAGTTGTTAAGGTAACAGACAATGCTAAAGGCTTCCTGTGAAAGGGTTCGTAAACAACTAGAGGACACTTTCTCCGGCATTGCGAGTG
Organism: Juglans microcarpa x Juglans regia; assembly: GCF_004785595.1. Lineage (NCBI taxonomy): Eukaryota > Viridiplantae > Streptophyta > Magnoliopsida > Fagales > Juglandaceae > Juglans > Juglans microcarpa x Juglans regia. Next base: position 23,886,488 of record NC_054604.1, read on the forward strand.
AAGCCGATGAGGGCATTTGGCATGATGTAGAAGCATGTGACCCAGTTCAGATTGCTACCTCCGTAGAATCTGCAATCTTCTTGGACAAATCGTGCCGGAGGTGCTTGTGGGCATGACTGCAGAAGAGATGGCAAGCCAGAAAAGGGAGCGTGAAAACGTTAAAGACCTAATCAATAAGTCAGAACATGGCAGGACCTTTGAACATTAGTCAAAACATCTTCCATAAGCTCATGTTATAATTTGTGTATAATTACAAACTTAATACAGATTTCTCAATTCTCTCTTCGACCATATAAACCAAATAATTTCATATTTTTATCATTCAGTTTTTCTACTATTGTTATCCAATAAAAACTGATTTTTCTCATATTTTTAAACAAGCAAAAAAATAGAAAGAAGATATGACATCCGGAAAACAATCCTAAAAGGAAAAACTCACTTTTGATTTAAGTGTTAGAATCGGTCTCCATTTGGTAGAACTTATTGGAATCAGTATGGATTGAGCGATTTTATTGATAACGACTCATTGAAGCCGATTTGAGTTCTAGTCAAGCAAAAATAATTAATTGGTCTGATTTAACCCGTTTAAGTAATTTTTGGGAGCCAAGTGGACTTCACCTTACAAGCAAGAAACTAAAGTATATTTGAAAATTACCCAAAAAAAAATTAAAAATACAACTTTATGTTTCTTTTGTAAAACCAAGAAATCATGGTAGGAAGAAAAATCTTTAAGATCAAGTACAGAATACAAAACGTTGAGAATGTACCTGCGGAAGACATGAATGAAGAATGCAGACTGATCTTCCCCTCCTTGCTCCTCACAAAATATCTATTTTCAATTGGGCAAACCAATAGATGTATGGAGAGGAAAGGGGACCTAGCCTCTTATAAATTGAAAACTTATAGAGTCCTCCCCCCATTAAGGACTAAAATTCTAATGGGTTTAGAAAATTTCAGAATAAGACCCTTAAGCTTCCAGGCCTACATACATAATTTACCACAATTTAAATAGAATATAATCCTATATTACTAAGGTGCAATAAACTCCAAATGATCACTCAACTTAATGGGTTAAATCAAAGTATCATTATGAGCTATATATATAAATATATATATATATATATCTAACCCATTTTATAAAACATGCAATCAAATGAAGCCCATATTTGAAATTATTCTAACATTCTCTCACTTGGGCAAACATTGATTGCTATAAAATAAAAACTTATTTTGAAAATGACTCTCGGGTTAGACTACATAGGTGGCCACACAAATATATAGCTCAAATGATAGCACCTTAGAAAACATGATCCAGTCCAACAAGAATATCAACATCAAACATGGAAGTCATTACACCACTTAAACGATGTAAGACCACTCCACAGCTACAAATGCTAATATTCTTATCGACATGGATCCCCATCCTCTGACCAATGTGGTAGTATGGAGTATGAACTTAGCACCAATGTGATCAAAAGTTGTGCTAATTCATATAAGTCCTCATAATGCTTCAAAATGAAGCCACATATATCTAAAAGAGACTCATCTTATGTCTTTTATCCATATATCTTGAGATCATAATGATATCATAATAAAAGACATAAGTCAAATGCATGTTCAAAAATGTAGTTTATGAATATGAGATTATTTTTATTGGAAAGGGGTTGCACCCTAAACAAATGGGTTGCCTATGTATCATGTAAAGGGATCAAGCCAAAACGTAGTTCTTTTTACATAAGAAACTCTCACTAACCAAAAAATCAAAAGTTTCTATAATATCCATATTTGTAAATGTGTTTTAAAAACTTTAGGAGCGAGTCCCTTAGTCAAAGGATTTGCAATCATTGCCTCTGTATTTATATACTCTATCTTTGTCTGACCTTCCTTAACTCTATCTCTGACCACCAAATACTTGATGCCAATGTGCTTGGATCCACTAGAACTTTTATTATTCGTTGAAAAGAACACCACTGCACTATTATCACAATAAATAGTAATTGGCCTCGAGATGGAATCAACAACTTTCAGTTCAGAAATAAAGTTCCTTAAACAACAGCTTGGATAGTAGCTCCATAACATGCCACAAATTCAGCTCGCATAGTAGTCCTGAGGTCGATTTCAAATCATCTTGACATCCGGCAAAATCAGAATCTAAGTAGCCTACCACCTCAAGGTGATTTGAACGTTGGAAAGTGAGCATGTTGCCTTCAGTTTTCTTCAAGTATCTCATAACTTTCTTAGCTGCTTTCCAGTGCTCTTGCCTTGGATTCAACTGAAACCTACTAAGAACACTAATTGCATAGGCAATATCTAGTCTAGTGCAAACTTGAGCATACATTAAACTCCCCACAACACTAGCATATGGTATGTTCTTTCCAGATTCTCTTTCGAGCTCATTCCTAGGACATTGAGTTTTGTTAAACTTATCCTCTTTTATGATAGGTACAACACCAAGAGCACATTTTTGCATTTCAAACATTTGTAGTACATGCCGTATATAAGCTTTCTGAGAAAGTCCCATCAAACTACGAGCTCTATCACGACATATTTCAATGCCAAGCACAAAAGAAACTTCTCTTAGATATTTCATTTTAAAATTAGCAGATAAAATTTTCTTTGTTTCATGAAGTAATCATAAGTCACTGCTAGCATGCAAAATGTCATCTACATACATAATAAGAAAAATAAAGTTTCTCCCTCTAGTCTTGTGATATATACACTGGTCAACTGCATTTTCAACAAAAGCAAGTGAAGTTACAACCTCATCAAACTTAAAATACCACTGTCGAGACGCTTGCTTCAAGCCATATAAGGATTTATTTAACTTACATACCAAGTTTTCTTTTCCATTCACTACAAAACTTTCAGGTTGTCTCATATAAACCTCTTCATAAAGATCTCCATTAAAAAATATTGTCTTTACATCCATCTGATGAAACTCCAAATCATAGTGTGCCACGAGTGCCATGATAATTTTAAAAGAATCCTTAGACGAAACTGGTGAAAATGTTTCATTATAGTCAATGTCTTCCCGCTGAGTGAAACCTTTTGCAACTAATCTTACATTCTTTCGTTCAACATTCCCTTTTGAATCTAATTTACTTTTGAATATCCATTTGTTGTCTATGGCCTTAGCATCTGGAGGAAGTTAAAAAAGATCCCATACTCTATTCTTTTCCATAGAATTCATTTTATCTTCTATAGCATTTAACCATTTATCTGACTCAAGACATGTTAAGGCATGCTTAAAAGTAACATGATCAACAATATGCCCAATATTAAAATCACTCTCTAACAAATAGACAATGTAATCATTAGGCAATGCAGACATTCTTTTCCTTTGAGATCTTCTAACTTGTGGCTTAGAAACTGACTCAATCACTGTTGAAATTTCTTCTTGTTGTCCAAGTTCTTCACTAACAATTTCAATTGGCAGAGAAACTACTCTTTCCTATACAACAGGAACTGGAACAACAACTGGATTAGGTTCAACAAAAAAATCCTTCAATATAGAACTCCCACTGACACTAACATCATTCTCCAAAAATTTTGCAGTAATGGACTTAACAATTTTGGTGCCACGATTAAGACAATAGAACTTATATCCTTTTGATCTATCTGGGTACCTAATAAATAACCTAGAGTAGATATTGGGTCTAGTTTCTTTCCAAGAGGATTATAAATCCTAACCTCAACTGGATATCCCCAAACTCTGAAATGAGCCAAACTTGGCTTACGGCCTATCCAGAATTCAAAAGGAGTTTTTGAAACAGTTTTACCAGGAACCCTGTTTAAAATGTACATAATAGTTTTCAAAGGTTCACCCTATAGATATTCTAGCAAATTTCTTATGATCATCATACTCCTAACCATATCCTTTAGAGTCCGATCTCGTCTTTCAGAAACACCATTCTTGCTCGAGTGTCCCTGGCATGGTATATTGAGGCACTATTCCACACTCTTGTAAAAATTTTACAAAATCGCCCATATTTTGACCAGACTCATCATACTTCCCATAATACTCACCACCACGGTCAGATCTTACAACTTTAATAGTTTTCCCACATTGATTTTCTACTTCCATTTTGAATATCTTAAATTTCTCAAGAGTTAGGGATTTATCATTAATCAGGTAAACATATCCATAGCGTGAGAAATCATCAATAAAAGTTATGAAGTACTTAACTGCTTATTTCCACATATGGTAGGAGGTAAAGGTCTACTAATGTTCGTATGTATTAAGTCTAAAATACCGTCGCTCCTAGTAGAACATTTTCTTGTGGATTTAGTCAGCTTTCCTCTTATACAATCCACACATGTGTTAAAATCTGAAAAGTCTAGAGAGGGAAGTATCTCAACTTTTACCAATCTCTCAATTCTTTCCTTCGATATGTGTCTCAACCTCTTGTGTCATAACATAGAAGATGATTCATGGATTAAAGACCTTTTCTTTGCTACATTGGTAAAACAAAAGACTTCACCAAAAGAAGCTAAAGACATTCTATATAAACCATCACATAAAAAATCATTTCCAACCAAACGAGAATCATAAAACAATTCAACTTTTCCACCACCAAACTTAAAAGAAAAATCAGAATCATCAAGTTTTGATATAGAAATCAAATTTCGTCTCATTGTCGGTACAAAAACTGTGTTCTCCAAAACAAGAGAAAAACCAGACTCCAAAATTAACTTTACTACTCCTATAAACTCGACCTTCACTTGAACTCCATTCCCAACGCACAAGCTCACTTTATTCTCACTTGGCCTCCGTTTGCTTATGAACCCCTTCAAGGAATCCGCAATATTAATACTTGCACCTGAGTCTATCTACCAAGAATTTAAAGGCACATCTACTAAAGAAGACCCGCACAAACTAAGGCCAAGGAGGTACCTGCCGAGTTCTTCTTCTTGTTCTCCAACTAAGTTTTAAACATAAAACAATCATTTTGCCAATGACCCTTCCTTTTACAAAACTTACATTGATCATTCTTCTTTGTAGTTTCTTTAGGACCACCAGAAGTCTGACCTTCAAACCTTTTATTGTGCTGATTTCGGTGTGACTTATTGTCCCTATGGAACTTAGACTTATGATTATGAAAAGACCTATTGTTCTGTTGTGGCTTAACAGCCAATTGCACAGTTTCTACAGTCTCACGACACATCCTATACTCCTCTTGGGCACATACTACTATTAAATCATTTAAATCCCATTTATCTCACTAAACATTATAAGTAACTTTTAGCTGATTAAACTGGTTAGGAAGACTAATAAGAACATGATAAACCAGTAAAGGCTCAACAATGGGAATTTTAAGGGCTTCTAGCTTAGAGGATATATGTATCATTTTGATAATATACTCCCTAACTTCACTAGAATCATTATATTTCATACTCATTAATCTATCCATCAGGTCTCCAATTTCAATTTTATCTGATTCAACAAACCTTTGGCCTATGGCATCCAAATTTTTTTTAGCATTGTCATTGTCCGGAATAGCTCCCATAATTGAATCTAATATAGAATGTTTGATGATCTTTAAACAAAGCCTGTTTGCCTATCCCACTTTTGATATTCAGCCACATATTCAGCAGTGCTCTTATCAGTAGGTTTTGAAGATTGCTCCTCCAGGGCAAAATCCAATCCCAAAAGACCAAGAGCAATTTCTACGTCTCGTTTCCATCTTACATAATTATTCTCAGTTAAGGTTTTAATAGCAGATAATTGACTTAAAATAGATGAGGCACTCAAAACTGTGAAAACATGAAATAATACATTTTATTTAATTATCATCCAATCATAATACATGCAGCCAATGGATGATAATGAATCTTTCTAATTAATATGGGCTATTAATTGGACAATCCATAATTAAGCTCGGAACCATATGAGCTTCATTACGGTAAGAGCCATGGTGCATCATTGTAAAGTCATCTTTAGGCTAACTAAATAACATGCTATAAGGTACTCTTAAAACATATCATAAAGCTAATTAATAAAATCACATCAGTTTTGAAATACCATCATCTTTAGGCAGAAGTAAATTTCCAGACTAATGCAATCTCATTAACTAGTTCTCACCATTTTCTAAAATATCACACACAATAACACCTTTAGGCAAGATATTATGTGCAATAAATTTGAAAACAAAGATATCATTTTCTTTTTTATTTTTTATTTTTTATAAATAAATATCAATGAGTGTGCCACTTTGGTGGCTACCACCCACTAATATTTCAAAAATTTGACTTAATGGAAAAACAAGGATAATCTGAATGCCCATGAATTACAATCACAAAATGATAATAATAATCATTAACTTGACACAATCAAAGTCAGAGTTCAAATGTAATTGTGAGACAAAAACAGTGTAAATAGATCAAGTATATAAGACAACAGATATGCCTAAAATTAAATATGAACTTCAAAAGCATATATATACAAAAAATGCTTATAATAACTTTCAAAATTAATATGCATCCAAAATAGGCTAAGAGAGAGAGTACATATATGCACAGATCATATAAGATACTGACTATTCACCAGAAAATTTATCACAATATTCAGTACACTGTAGCCCTTAGAAAAAGGTGTAAATAATATTTAAAATTATAAAACAATGTTTTATGATGGTACTAAAATTTTTCAAAAAATATATAAAGAATTAATAGGGCAATTAAATAAATACTGGAAAAAGAAAATAACAAAAAACAATGTTCATATGGCTACATGCGTCGCACGCGCGACTTGATGAGCATGGGCAACGTTTTGGCTGGAGGAGAATTCATCTTCAACTCTAGTCGGGTCTGAAAGCGGGTCACGGGTTTGCAGTTCGGGTAAACGGGTTTTCAAATGGATTTTTCTCAATTTCTTGCAATTCTTGAGTCAAAAAATAAAATTAATATAGGGGAAACATTATTGAGTTCCCAAAAAAATACATATATGATGTTTTAAAACAATGGGTATCCATATTTAGTATAGATTAATCAAACTTTGAAATGGGTATGAACCCTAGTTTTGTAAAAACTCGAAACCGAAACCAAGCAATGAATTAAAGACATCTAAAACAAGTAAATAGCATTCCAGAAAATGATTTTGATATGAATTTGATCAGTCGTTTATGCAATATGACTTTCTTTTCAAAAAATGGTTCCAAAAAATAATAAAACAAAATTTTAAATGAAACCATAATCATAAGGCCCGATTAAAAACAAAAGAATAAGGAGACTAAAAGGAATAAAAACCCAAAAGATTTGAAGATTTACAATAAGTAAATACAACAAATTTGATTTTGAGTGATCGGTTTGTATAGAGAAAAAGATTTTTCTCACGAAAGATTTTAATCCTAGCATGGTGGTTTTGATACCAAATGTAAAACCAAGAAATCATGCTAGGGAGAAAAATCTTTAAGAACAAATACAAAATACGAAATGTTGAGAATGTACCTGCAGAAGACATGGTTGAAGAATGCAGACTGATTTTTCCCTCCTTGCTCCTCACAAAATATCAGCTTTTAATGGGGCAAGCCATGCAATAGATGTATGGAGAGGAGAGGGGACCTAGCCTCTTATAAATTAAAAACTTATGGAGTCCTTCCATTAAGGACTCAAATTCCAAGGGGTCTAGAAAAATTTCAAAATAAAACCCTTAAGGTTCCTGGTCTACATACGTAATTTATCACAATTTAAATAGGATATAATCATATATTACTAAGGTGCAATAAACCCCAAATGATCACTCAACTTAATGGGTTAAACCAAAGTACCATTGTGAGCTATATATATATATATCTAACTCGTTTTATAAATCATGCAATCAAATGAAGCTCATATTTGAAATTATTCTAACATCTTTTATTTAAGAAGAGTACAGCCTGAACAAATTCATAAGCCGGGCCAAGGATTTTTTAATTAGTTTTTTCCCAAAAGATTAGAATTTAGAAATAATTTTTTTCTAAACGTTTAGTTTTTTTTATTAATTTTAATAATATAAAGTGGGAACTTAGTTTTTTAATTTTTTTAAATTTAAAAAAATTAAAAACTTTTTAATATAAAGAATGCACTTAAATTTGAAAATCGAAAATAATTGAAGGTTTAAGTAATAAGAACCCCTAAGGTGGCCAAGAGTCCAAGCCAGTTCATATACTTCATAGTGTCTTATAACGGGTAATATTCTCAAACTAGCAAAAGACTTGAATCCATACGGAATTAGAACTTGCTACCCAAGTGTCCATGCCCAAAAAAAAGGAAAAAGAAAAAAAAACTTCTATGAAACATCCTGCTCAGCAACGTATAGGATTAGGATTGAAACGTTGTAAGATGTGTATATATATATATGATATATTTATATATATAAATATATCTATATACATATCTTATAGCGTTTCAGTCTGTGTCACGTGCTGATCATGAGCCAATGACAACCTATGTGACGTGCGTCAATTGCAACAATCACTGGAAGCTTTGAGAGATTAATTTGCTGTAAACTGAGTTTTTAGATGTTTGGGAAGGTCGTTGTAATTAGTTGGCAATATTAACATTTCATATCTTGCAGGCTCTTAATTGACTGCCATTCTGTTGATTTCTCAATTGCATTTTATTATTGTTTCCAGCATTATATATATTGATTTGCATTGCACATATAAAACCTTAGCATTATATTCTGGCCAGCATGAGAACTCTTGGCACCTTTTTTTGCTACAATCTTAATCATGTTATGGCTGTTATGGCTCTGTTTATATATGAGCAGTGCCATCTTTGTGCTTAATTTCCTTCTCTCTCGTGAGATATTTCATACATAGTTGGTCGATCGCCTCTTCTAATTGAAGTGCTGCAGATAACTGAAAAGCTTCCAAATATATTGCCTGTCGTGTTTTCGAAACTACTACCATGTACATTTGATAACTCTTCCATAAGCTGGCCAATTCCATTGAAGAAGACACAATTTGTTACAAATGAGGAATAAGATTCTCGAGAATGTAATTTCACGAAAGATGGAATGAACCTCTTATCAACTCAACATTTGATCCCCTTACTGCAGCGGCCATAAGATCATTCTACCTCAGTTTGTTATAAATGATGAACAAGATTCACAATCACTCTCTCAAAATCTGCATACTTGCTCTCACTTTCTCTCTAAATATCATTCACAATCACTCCCTTCTCAAACATGGAAGCAACTTTGGAAGTCAAAACTCCATGACAAACAAACTATCTCTCAGGAAAATTCCATGGAATATTCTCCCTACAAGGGGAAATCTCAACAAAATAGCTCCCCACATTGATGACTCTTGCCCTCTTTGTGATCATCAAGCGTCAGAGATGTCAAGGATACGTTACCAACGTAATCCTCGGCTTGATCAATTGTCCTTAATCTTAGGAGATCTAATTGTACATATCAATTCTTTCCATTTCAATTGTAATACGGTCTTTATGCCTTGATTTGTAATTACTCCAATTGATAATATATATAGAAGAAATACTCACCACGATTATTGTGGTGACTTTGCACAAACATTCACATGGTATCAGCAGCCCGCACGGATTAACCTCCATCGATCCCTCTTGCTTCCATGGCTGCTGAAAACATCTCACCCACCCTTCTTCCCTTCAACACCATGATTCACATGGTAACCATCAAACTATCCTCCTCCAATTATCTCCTATGGAAAAGTCAGCTCCTTCCTCTCCTTGAAAGCCAAGAACTACTCGGACATGTGGATGGAACTCTTGCACCTCCTCCACGGTTTGACCCTGTTGGCTCTCAGACGCCAAATATCAAACACTTGGCGTGGAAGAATACTGACTAGCAACTCTTGAGCCTCTTGCTCTCCTCCCTCACGGAGGAAGCCATGGCCGAGGTTGTGGGTCTCTCCACCTCACGGGAAGTCTGGCTAGCCCTCAAAAATACCTTCAGTCACATATCAAAAGCTCGAGAAATTCGTCTCAAGGACGATTTACAGTTGATAAAACGAGGACGCGTTCAGTAACCGAATACGCTCGGGCATTCAAGGCCCTTTGTGATCAACTCCATGCCATCGGAAGACCTGTCGACGGCACTGATAAAGTTCACTGGTTCCTCCGAGGACTAGGTTTGGAGTTCACCAGCTTTTCCACCGCCCAAATGGCTCAAACTCCCCTGCCTTCCTTCACTGATTTAGTCTCCAAAGCTGAAAGTTTCAACCTTTTCCAGAAGTCCCTTGAATCTTCTGGTTCTTCACCTGCCGCTGCTTTCACCGCCACAAATCGCGGTCACCATCGCTCCAATTCTAGACATCCTGCTCACCATCAACAGGGACGAGGATTCTCTTCAAACCGTGGCAATGGCCGTTCCCACCATGGGCCAGGACACCGTCCATCGCACTGCCAAATCTATCGGCAGGAAGGGCACTATGCCGACAAGTGCAACCAGAGGTATGCACGGGGAGGAGATGCTGTTGGCACCACAGCCCATCTCGCTGAGGCCTTTAACGCCTCTTGTTCTCTTCATGGGCAGGAGCCCAGTGATTGGTACCTGGACACAAGGGCTTCGGCCCATATGACACCGGACCCCTCCCACTTGGATCACGCAAGCAATTATACGGGTAAGGATCGCGTAATTGTTGGAAATGGTGCTTCCCTATCCATTACCCATACTGGTACACTCTCTCCTACCCCAACACTTAATTTATTGTATGTCCTAGTTGTTCCTCATCTAACCAAAAATCTCATGTCAATTAGTAAATTAACATATGATTTTCCTCTCTCTGATACATTTACTAATAACCTTTTCTCTATCCAGAATCTTCAAACGGGAAGGGTTGTGGCAACCGGTAAAAGAGATGGTGGTTATATGTGCTGGAGCGCGGAAATTTCGTTTTTATTTCTGTTATTAAAAATAAGGCTCTTCATGCCTCATATGACTTATGGCATGCTCATCTTGGACATGTGAGCCATTCAATTATCATTATGTGACACATGTCAAATTGTAAAAAATCATCGCTTGCCTTACTCTCGTAATGAACGTCATTCGTCTCATGTGTTGGATCTTATTCATTGTGATATTTGGGGTCCTTCCCTAGTCAAGTCAAATTTGGGATTTATTTATTATGTATTATTCATTGATGATTATTCCCGTTTCACTTGGCTTTATCCTTTGAAATTAAAATCCGAATTTCATGACGTTTTTATTCATTTTCAACAATTTGTGGAAAATCAATTTTCCACCCGCATCAAAATTTTTCAAAGTGATGGTGGTGCTGAGTTTACAAGCAATCGCTTCAAAGCACACCTTAGCACCTCGGGTATTCACCATCAACTCTCTTGCCCATATACACCCGCCCAAAATGGCCGCGTTGAACAAAAACACCGACATGTGACCGAAACAGGACTGGCACTCCTTTTTCATTCCCATCTCTCTCTCCTCATTTTTGGGTTGACGCCTTCAGCACTGCAGCTTACATCATCAACCGTTTGCCCACACCGCTTCTTGGATGTATGTCTCTCTTTGAGCTTCTCTATGGTTCCTCACCAAATTATGAGAATTTTCATCCTTTTGGTTATCGTGTTTATCCTTGTTTGTGTGATTATATGTCTCACAAGTTTTCTCCTCGCAGCATCCCTTGCATTTTTCTCGGATACAACCCTTCCCATAAAGGATTTCGCTGCCTTGATCCCACTACCTCTAAGCTTTATATCACCCGCCATGCCCAATTTGATGAAAACCACTTTCCCTCCAGAGATAGCTCTCAGGCTTGGTCCCCTTCCTCTCTTCATTTTTCGAATTTTCTTGAACCAAGCATGCCAAATACCGACCCACCTCCACTGTCTCCTTTGCACCATTCTTCGCATATTACTCCATCTAACCCGTGTGTTATTTGTGCTGACCCACTGGACGAGTCCTTGCAGGTTACTAACTCTCTTGCAGGCCCCTCTTCACCACCTCAGGAGCCTCGCCCATCTCATATTGATTCTGATGTTACTCCTGCTTCGGCTCCTCCGTTGGGTTCCCATCCTATGCTCACACGAGCTAAAGCTAGCATTTTCAAGACTCGTCATCCGGCGAACCTCAGTGTTTTGGGATCCTCTGGACTTCTCTCTGCTCTTCTTGCCTCTACTGAGCCTAAAAGATTCAAGTCTGCTGCTAAAATCCTGCATGGCTTGCGGCCATGGATGAAGAAGTTCAAGCTTTGCAACACAATCGCACCTGGGTCCTGGTTCCTCAACCTGCCAACACCAATATCGTCGGTTCCAAATGGGTGTTTCGGACCAAATACCTGCCTGACGGATCCATTGAGCGCCTCAAGGCTCGTCTTGTGGCCAAAGGCTATACTCAGGTACCTGGTCTTGATTATACTAACACTTTCAGTCCTGTTATTAAGGCTACTACTGTTCGTGTTGTGCTCTCCCTTGTTGTCACCAACAGGTGGCCCCTCCGCCAACTTGATGTGAAAAATACATTTCTCAATGGCACTCTCACTGAACATGTCTATATGGAACAGCCCCATGGGTACATTGATCCTCGGTACCCAAATCATGTCTGTCAGTTGAAGAAAGCTCTCTATGGTCTCAAACAAGCACCTCGTGCCTGGTTTCAGCGTTTTAGTTCCTTTCTTCTCACTCTTGGGTTTTCTTGCAGCCGTGCAGATACTTCTCTCTTTATTTTTCATCAGCAGTCTGACACTATCTCTCTGCTCCTGTATGTTGATGATATTATCATTACTGGCAACAACTCTTCTCTTCTTGACAGCTTTGCTCGCAAGCTTAATTCTGAGTTTGCCTTCGTAAAGTATCCTTGACAAGAGACACGAGAACATCTTTTTCTTCATTGTCCACTGGCAAGAATTATATGGCATAAACCCCGATCGATGGCCATTTGACCTCACAAGATTCTTTGAAATGATCTCAAGCAATGGGTTCACGGATATGCAGCAATGCTTGGACTAGAGAATTCTGAAGCGCATAACTTTCAGCTTAATGCATCCATGGCAATGGATGGTGGAGGACTCCAAATAAAAAGGTACATCAGAATATTCTTCCACCTGGAAAAAACATATCATCTCAAATTGAAAAATTACACAATCAACACTGTCAAATTGGTCCACCCCCACAAAAAAAAGAAAAAAAGAAAAAATCGGATTATGTTTCTCTTGCTTTTGATACGGCTGTTAGAACATAATTCTCAGTGGCAGCAGTAGATTGAAGGGATTCAAAGGGTAACATCCTCAATGTTTGGGTGGAAAGTTTGGAACAATTAACTGATCCACTCGTAGGAGAAGCAAAAGCTTCATTACTGGCAATTACCACAGCCTCAAATCAAGTATACAACCATATTCAGCTAGAGAGAGACTTACTTTTTGTTATAACAGCTATCCTGGAACCAAATCTTACAAATAGCTGGATAATAGGCCCCATGCTCCCAGATATTCTCCACCACCTATCTACTTTCAAACAGTGGAAAGCTCACAAAATTCATTGAACACAAAATCGATGCCCAGATGCTATAGCGCAATGGTCAGCATTTTCTCTCTCTCTAGGATGTAAACAGAAAACCTTCTCCCTTCATGTATGCTAGATATAGATAGCGGAAAAAACCCGCCGCTGTAAAATATTTGCTTTAATAAAGTTTGCTTGTTAAAATTTTTTAAAAAAAAAAAAACCACCTTGTAGTTGGCATCTTCCTTCAATTCATTTCTAGATATTCCTGCATTCCAGCCTTGCATCTTCTAGTTTACAAGCATGATAAATGAAGGAAGCAAACAAACAAGAACAATATCCAGTTGTGAGGCTGACTAAATATATATATGTTCAATCAAACCACAATGTACACTACCCGATTTCTCCAGCATTGATATAGTATTAGTCGTATCCCCAACATGTCAGCAAAATGGTACTGCATAAAAGTAGCTGATTCACAGATCACAAGTAGATAAAATATGATCGAAAGATCTACATCATGTCCTTCACAACATTTACATTTAGAAACTTGAGAAGGCTCATTTTTGTCCATTCAAGGTATCAACGTATATTGACAGTCATGTCTTATATTAACGTATCCCAACTTTTCAAAGCAGTAAGAAACTAGAAAGCACTACAAGAAATAAGGCTTTTTGTGGCGATTTTATGTCTGTTGGAAATAAAATCGCCGCAAAAAACCTTTAATTGCGATGTTTTTTACATCGTCGCGAACTTTTTACATAAATTTTTGAAACTGGTCTTTTGCGGCGATTTTTTCACTTTTTTGCGATGGACATATTCGCCACAATTACTAAATTGGTCTTTTGCAGTGATTTTTCACTTTTTGCGTGAAAAAATTTGCCAACATATTAATAAACTTGTTACGATGGTTTGGTAATCGCTGTAATTGTGAAAGTGGCCTTTTGCAGTGATTTTTTAACTTTAAAAATCGCCGTAAATAATAATTAGGCCTTTTTCCAGCGATTGTAAAATCGTTGCAAAAAAGTTAGACCTTATTTCTAGTGAATTCCAAGTCGTCGCTTAATGTCCAGTGCTAAGTGAGAAATAACGAAGCAGATTATTGTATAATTCACTTGTTGCGGTGACTGTTGCAGTTGTTGCTGCGATTTTTGTCATCGTAATAAAGTATTTTTAACTGTAGCATCATTACACTTTCGTCGATTGGAAAAATCGCCGCAACAGATAATATTTATGGCGAACAGTATCGCTGTAAGAACATATGCTGCCAATTAAAGCTTATTAGCTGCGAATCAAAAGCGCTGAAAAAGCTAATAAAATTTAAACCCAGTGCCTAACTTTCTCCCCTCATTTCTATCTCTTCAGCGTCGTCTCCCCCCCTCCTCCCCCTCTCTCTCCCCAATCCCTATTCTCCCACAAGCCTCTGCCATGCACAGCCCGTTGCGAGTGACCCCATCACGCCACTGCCACCTCACCTCGATAGCCACCCCCTCCTTCTCCTCCAGCCCCCACAACGGAAATATCATTTTTCCCGAATCTGACTTCACCTCTCTCTCTCTCTCTCTCTCTCTCTCTCTCTCTTAGATTCCTCTGTGAAGACCGCCGCTAGGGGTGCTGTTCGCCACCAATCACATGTCGACTCCATCTCCACTCTGCCGTCAGAGCCCCTTCTCCTCCACCCCTAGCCCAGCAACCCTAGGTCCTTCCTCTCTCCCTTGCTCTGTTTGCAACCCACGGCCCCCACGTGATTTACTACACTACCACTCCTTTGTGAGTTTCGATTCTTCCCTTTGTCAATCTATGTACTCTGGTTAGTTGCAATGGTAAATAAATTAGCTTTTTTTTTTTTTTTTTTTTTTTTTTTTTTTTTTTTTTTTTTTCTTTTTTTAGCTCTGAACTAGCGAACCATGTTTGTCAGTGATGAAAAATATCGACAGTTTCAAGTAGATAGAAATCTTCAGTATAAATGCCCCATATGTCGTGGGGAATGCTATCAGGTTTGGTTAAAAAGAGAGTGCATTCTTCCATTTGTTATCAAGTTTTGGTTTGGAGGTTCTTGCATTTGACTGTTGTTTTTGTAACTAAAAATTTCTATATGTTAGGTCAAGGGTATTGAGGATGCTATTTGGGAGCTTTGGAGAAGAAGAGATGAAGCTGATTGTGATTTAGTTTCTAGCTTGAGGGCTGCTGCAGGTTGGATATGATTTGTCTTTCTTCTTCCTGTTTTTAGGAAAATTGTGCAGTTTTATGAGAGTTAGTATACTTAACAGTATAATAGGAGAATTCAATTAGATGCCTTCCATTTGATTCTTGGTATTGGTGAATGGTACTTTAAAGGATTTTTCAATAGTTATTGTGATTTGCAAAGCTCACAAGGGGGATCTTGTGTCTCCATCTTTTAAATCATTGTTAATGAAATATTGTGTACGATATCTGCTACGGTGCATGAGGATTTGTTATTAGGTTTTCCATGGGACAAGTGAAGCATTCTTCATAGTGGTTAAAATCAGCTTAAAGTTGTTAGGTTCAAAGTGAATAATTTCCTTAGTTTTGCCTGATGTAGAATTAGAAAGTAACCAATTGGATGTTGAGGAAGTAAATATGTGTAGAAAATATTGGATCTCCTCTAATACTTTATATTAGTCCTGAAACTTCATAAGTTTTGCTAGATATTTGCTTCTTTTTAATTATTGAAGAAAATTGCATCCAAGATAACACATCTGAAGGAAATTAGCAAGACTTTTTTAGAAACATCATAATTTAGCATTCGTGTTTTCGACATAATTAAGTGAGATTTTAATTGCCAAATCATTGATATTGTTTGAAACCATGATTCAATATTATGTTTGGGCCAATATAGGAAAACCACAATCAAATGCCTTGGGAATCATGACCACTAGTAAATACTAGAAGGAGCAATTTGATTGCTTATATGCCAACCATATGTTCATCTGGTGGTTTGTGATCTATA
Organism: Juglans microcarpa x Juglans regia; assembly: GCF_004785595.1. Lineage (NCBI taxonomy): Eukaryota > Viridiplantae > Streptophyta > Magnoliopsida > Fagales > Juglandaceae > Juglans > Juglans microcarpa x Juglans regia. The sequence continues at coordinate 23,902,872 of NC_054604.1, forward strand.
GTAGATTCTGGGTTGATTAATGGACTTTAATGTTTTCTTTAAAAACAGTCAATGGAGGAACCTTTTTAGGGGAGAAAGCCTTGACCAGATAATCTAAAGATATAGTTGTTAAGATTTGTCTTCTACCAATGATCTTATATTCCCTCTCCAAAATAAAGAGTTGTTGTTCCCTTTGAGATAAAAAGATTAGTGCTTGTAACTGAAGGTTCTTCACTAAAAATATTATGCAATTCACTTTTATGTTTGCATCTTAACAAATTTCAATTTCTAATTGACTGTGTACTGTTCTCATTGATTTATGTCCCCATTTTCTATATTGTTGCAGTTAGATGTAAAAGCAGCCAAACGAGCTATAAATGATGTTCAAGCAACAAATCCTGATCATACAAACCATGCAAAGCACTCGTACATAGCTGCTACAGATTCCTCACAAGGACTCATCATGCATGAGCACTCACTGTCACAGTGTACTGCACCAGCACCTGCCAAAGCAGCCTCAACAAATCATCCACTATAGCTCACATACGATGCATGATCATAGCTATACAATTTTGTTATTACCAGAATATTCCTTTAAAAATATTCCTCCATGAACCGTGTATAAGAGAGAGGCAAGACCTCATGTAATATTTGATTGAGAAATACATAATAAGAAGAGTTTCAACATGGTATCAGAGCAATAACAAGGACATGTCATCCACCATGTCGACTCCAACTTCTTCTTCTTCTTCCTCCTCCTCCTCTTCTTCCTCTTCCCCTCCACCACCATTCCCTTATCTAATATTTCTCATCTTATATCAATCAAACTTACTCCTGATAACTACCTTCTCTGGAAGGTTCAAGTTATCCCTTATCTCCGAGGGCAACGCCTATACAAGTATTTTGATGGCAGTTGTCCACCACCCCCCACAAAACTTCCAAACAACTCACCCAATCCCGAATATGAAACCTGGGTTCAACATGACCAATGGGTCATGTCTGCCCTAATCTCTTCACTCTCTCAATCCATCATTGCTCAAGTTGTTGGATGTTCTTTTGCTCGTGGGGTCTGGCTCTTTCTTGAAACCACCTATGCTTCGGTCTCACAAGCTCATCTAATCTAAACCCAACTCCAACTCGCTTCACTAAAAAGGGGTACTGACTCCATCCAAGCATATTATCAGTGGGCCAAACTTCTTGCCGACATCATGGCTGTCGCTGGAAGACCTTTACCCTCTACCGAGTTTATTCCATATTTGTTGATTGGCCTTGGTCCCTATTTTGATGCTTTGGTCTCATATGTTACATCACGTATGGACCCTATTGCCACTGAGGAGCTACTCAGTCACCTCCTTGCCCATGAGGCACGGTTACAGCACCATGCAAACACTACTGCTATGTTCTCACCACCAGAACCTATAGCACATTTCTCTACTCGTTCCCCTTCTGGTCGCAATTGTGGCTTTCGTGGCGGCCATCCTGGCAATCGTAACCGTGGCAGTAGAACTTCAAACACTCGAGGCCGTGGACCCTCTAGGTACTCAGGTAACTTTTTCTCTTCTTAATCTTTACCTGACTCTAGACCTATTTGTCAAGTGTGCAACAGAATGGGTCACATTGCCCTTACATGTGTCTACCGATTCAACCAAGCGTACACTACGGCAGTCCCTCCTTCGGCTTACTTCACATCCAACCAACACTCCAAGAGTACTTGGTACCCTGATACAGCGGCAACCAATGAGGTCACTAGCGAGCTTGTCCATTTGAACTTGCAGGCAGTTGAATATCACGGTGATGACCACGTTCGAGTTGGTGATGGCTCTCTTGTTCCCATTACTCACATTGGTTCCTCCACTTTCGCTTCCTCTCATTTTCTTTTGACTAAACTCTTATGTGTTCCATCATTTACAAAAAATCTTGTCTCTGTTCGCCAGTTTTGCCTTGACAACAATGCTTACTTTCAATTTTTCTCTGATGGTTTTTATGTAAAGGAGTGCAACACCAGGAAAACCCTACTTCAAAGGACAACCTCTAATGGACTTTACACCTTTTCGACATTGCCTCCACAAGCTTACTCAAGCACACTAGCTTCAATCCCACTTTGGCACTCCACACTTGCTCATCCTTCACTCAAGACCGTTCATTCCATCCTTTTTCAACATGGGCTTCCGTTTGAAAATTTTCCTCCAATACAATTTTGTAATGCATGTGCCATGGCTAAACACCATCGGGCACCTGCTCTAACTAGGCTTACTAAATCTTCAGCTTCTTTTGATCTTGTATTTAGTGATCTCTGGGGACCTTCACCCCATGTCTCCTTTGAAGGATTTCAATATTATATATCTTTCATTGATGATCATTCACACTACACATGGTTGTTCCCATTACAAAACAAATCTCAAGCACTGTCAGCTTTTACAAAATTCAAAGCCTATGTTGAGTTGCAATTTAACTCTAAAATCAAGCAACTACAACTGATTGGAGAGGGGAGTTCAGGTCTTTTACTGAGCTTCTCTCTACCTCGAGTATAAAGCACTGAATCACGCGTCCCCATGCTCATACCCAAAACGGCATAGTAGAGAGAAAACACAGACACATAGTTGATTATGGGTTAGCTTTGTTGGCCCATGCTTCAATTCCACTACAATTTTGGCCCTATGCCTTTCAACATGCCGTGAGAATTATCAACATGCTTCCATCTCCTTCACTGCAGAACCTATCCCCTTTTTCTATATTGCACAAAACAGAACCAGACTTCAAAAGTCTTTGTGCATTCGGCTTAGCATGTTGGCCCTTAACAAGGCCTTTCAACTCTCATAAATTTGAATACAGATCGGTCCAATGCGCATACCTTGGCCTCAGCCCGGCCCACAAAGGCTCAATTTGTTATCACATTCCTACTCATCGTGTATTCATCTCCAAAGATATTCGGTTTGATGAAGGAACCTTCCCATTTCTCCATCCACCAAAGCCTAACTCACTCTCTGAGCCCACTTTCGTCTATCTTCCTCCCCACTCCGGCCCACCGTCCACTACCCCTCTATATTAGGCCCAATTCCTTTCTCAAGTCACACTTCATCTCCTTCCTCAAGTCCCACTTCATCTCCTTCATTCAATGCTTCCCCTTCTCATGAAAGTCATCACTCTATTCAACAGCTTGAACGCCCAATATTGACATGTTCGCAAACTGGCTCAGCTCGCCCATGGCATTTTACTAACGGCACAGTCCCCTGGCCACCACCTCGTGCTCACTTGACTCACCTCTCCACCATTCCCGAAAACCCTTCATGTTTTTCCACTGCTCAGAAGCATTCCGAATGGAGAAATGCTATGTCAAACGAGTTCAATGCCCTCATAAAAAATCAGACCTGGACCTTTGTATCGGCTACTGATGCACCAAACATCATTACATGCAAGTGGGCATTTCGCACTAAATATCTTGCAGATGGCACCATCGAGCTGAGGAAAGCTCGACTAGTGGCCAAAGGTTTTTTACAGCAATCGGGGCTTGACTATGACCAGACTTTTAGTCCAGTGGTGAAAGCAACCATAATTCAACTAGTCTTAGCTCTTGCGGTTACAAAAAGATGGCCTATCAACCAGTAGGATGTGCAAAACGCATTTCTCCATGGACCACTCACAGAGACAGTTTTCATGGCCCAACCCCCAGGTTTTGCTCATCCTCAATATCCTACACATATGTGCAAGCTTCGAAAAGCCCTCTATGGACTTAAAAAATCCCCACGTGCATGGTATTCTCGTTTAAGTCAAAAGTTAATTGATCTTGGATTTTCTATCTCAAGAACACAGTTAACCTTGGTCTGATATTTTCCAAATCCTCTTCCATGAACATCAGTGCATTCACTTACGTCGATTGGGCAGGCTACCCCGATGATCGGCGGTCTACTAGTGCGTACCTCATTTACTCAGGCTCAAATGTAATCTCTTGGTCATCTAAGAAGCAACAAACAATAGCAAGGTCCTCAACCGAAGCAGAGTTCAAAGCAATCGCAAATGCCACAATAGAAATTATTTGGGTACAACATCTGTGTAAAGACCCTGGGATAACTCTCAACTCTGCTCCATCTCTTCACTGTGATAATCTCGGCACCATGTACCTATCATCTAACCCAGTTTTTCACGCACGAACGAAACACGCGGAGATTGATTTTCATTTCGTGAGAAACAAAGTTCTAAACAAATCTCTCTCAGTTGCTTTCATTTCAGGAAATGATCAATTGGCTAATGTCCTTACAAAGCCTTTGTTAGTATCCAGGTTGCGTTTGCTGTGTTCAAGTTTATGTTTACGTACACTACAGCTCGACTTGAGGGGGTCTGTTCAAGCAACAAATCCTAATCATACAAAACATGCAAAGCACTCGTATGTAGCTGCTGCAGATTCCTCACAAGGACTCATCATGCATGAGCACTCACTGTCACAGTGTACTGCACCAGCACCTGCCAGAGCAGCCTCAACAAATCATCCACTATAGCTCACGTACGATGCATGATCATAGTTGTAAAATTCTATTATAACCAGAATATTCCTTTACAAATATTCCTCCATGAACCGTGTATAAAAGAGAGGCAAGACCTCATGTAATATTTGAATGAGAAATACTTAATAAGAAGAGTTTCAACAATTGATGGTAAGAAATCATTTCGTGTCTCCCTTGTTGATCTCATTACCAGTGTTATGAGACTCTCTTGTCTGTTGCTAATATGCATTTCTTTTCTCGATTAGGTTTTAGAAAAACTGATGAATCTCTTCTCCAAGAAAGTGCTGCAAGTAAGATGGTTTTTTAAGAGTTAAGCTCCTCAACATTACTTTAAAAAAAGAGTTAAGCTCCTCAACATTCTTTCTTTAAATACATGACAGTATCTTTCTCTCACTCTAGATAGGTGTCTCTCTTGTTTACTTCCTATGTACTTGAGTTGTGCCTTTTGTGTTCTTTAATAAAGATTTATGCCAAAATAATAATAATAATAAAAATAAATTAACCATATCTTTAACGTATTATGTCATTTTTAGACTTTTGGAACACTTCGGCTAAACCATACCTTTCCTTCTTTTTTTTTTTTTTTTTCTCTTTTTTTTTTTTTTTTTTCCAGAAAAACAGTGGTCCAAGTTAGGATTTATGCTATAAGATTAAATTTGTTTTACCTAGCTAAAGACAGTCACTGCCTCAATCGAATCTCTGACCTGGAAGTTGGAAATGGTATTTAGTATAGAGTGGTAAGGGGCCTAGGTGTTACTTATGTTTCTGGTATCAATTATTGTCATAGAACCTTACAGATTTTATGGATGGAGTGAAGTGTCTTAAATTTTTTCAATCATTAACTAAAAAAAAAAAAAAAAATCAATCATTACACGAAACTAGTTGCTTATTAGATCAATCAAATTTTACTAAATAATGCTTTTTAGACCACAATATTTTTTCTTTTAGCCTTCATTGCCCTAGTCACTACGAGAGATGATATCATAGGCTGCACATGGATGAAGTCATTTGTCACCTCTCTCTCTCTCTCTCTCTCTAGCTAAAAGTTTTGCAATGCTTTACTTAAGAATTTATTCTTACGGCTTGTGATCTAATCCCATTTTTATCAGCGGGATATATGGCAGGATGGTGATACTGCAGTTTGTGTTTGAGTGCTAGGACAAGCGGTGAGTTCTTAATTCTTTTCTTTCTAATAATATACTAAGGCTGCGTTTGGATGTTGAGCTGAGCTGAGCTAAGTTGAGTTCTAGGTGCTTAGCAAGTTTTCTTTCTTTATGTAAGATGTAGTTGTTTGAATTTCTTGGGAAGAAACTTTGGCGTGTAAGGGTACTGTTGAGAAAAGTAGAGATATTTGGGTGGACAGCTATTCTTTGTAAAAGATTGACAATTGATTACCTGAGAAAAAAGAACTAGGAGTGTGGACAATTGATTACCAATTTGCCTATTATGGTGCATCTAGAAGGAAAGAAATGATTGGTGTTTCGAAAACAGGGAACACTTGTTAGAGGAGCTTAGATCTTCTTCAATACATTATTCTTATGCAATAGCTATTAATTGTAATGGGCCTAATTTTCACGATTTTCTTGTATCTCCTTCTTGTTCCTAATTAGGTGTTTGTATATCCTTCTTTAAATGGTTTTTAAAGATTATCTTACATTATACGATAAACATTCTATTTATAGTTTGTATATCCTTCTTTAAATGGTTTTTAATTAAAAAGTGATAATGAAGTTTGTAGATGTATTTCTCATTCTCCCTGTGTTTTCGCTAAACATATTCATGAGTTGTTCAAGTGTAGCTGCATTTTGTTTTATTTTATTTCATAATATTTTTTTTCTAAACGCTTTGGGCATTTTCATTTTCTTATTTTACTCTCAGGGTAGGAAATTTTCACTGGAATTTGGAGGATGTTATCAAATCAATTGTTTGCATGATGATGTCTGGCCCATGTCTAACTGGTTATACACAGGTATAATTCTAGTGATATAAAAAATGCTCCACTTCAACACCATAAGAACTTCAAACTCATCTAATGTAATCTTCTTTGATTGTTTCATTTTTTTAGACACTCAATGATTGGTATGACCGAGAAGTCGATGCAATAAATGAACTTTATCGTCCAATTCCTTCAGGAGCAATAGGTCTGAGAACGAGGCATTTAATTTATTGTCTTCTTTTCCATCCTTTTTTATACAAAGTTATTTAACCAATTGTAATGTATGTACACGAATCCTTCAACTTAATTCATTTATATTTTTTCTTTTATTTTCCGAATATTTCATGTTGCTCCCTATGATAGTATTGAAGATGAATATTAGTTCCTTAATCCTTACTTCTTTTTTGGTTATCCTTGTCACTAAGTCAAACCATTCGGCTTTCCTTCATGTTGCAGTGAAGACTTTGCTTAAACCATGACTAAGAGCATTGGTCTAAATTTTAGCTAGAATTTCAAGTTTTGGCTATAGCATTAATCTTTGGCTAGGTGAATCCACATTGGACTAGCCATTAGATTAGTCAAAATAATAATATAATATTATTTTTTTAATAATAATATTTTTAATTTATTTTTTTCATATTTTGCAATTACACTAACTATATTTTAATTAATAATTTAATTTGATACTTAAGTTATTGTTTCCTAACTAATTTTTTTCCTCAACCTATTATTTTTCATCTACAAAAATATAGAAGTTCCAAAGTACAATATAGAAGAAGAACCTGGAAACTAAGGACAAAAATGTGAGGTAAAAAAAAAAATAACCAACAACGATGTCAAAGCAGACCAGATATGGGGAACTCTCTGCCATCACCACTTCAGTCCATTAATCCTAAGTTACCCATGCTTAGGACCAACCCAAAGCAACCACACACTAATGAAATGGAGAAAACAAGGATCCCAAACATGTGCCAAATGCTCCCTTTATTTGTTTTCCGCTATGCATCTCCATAGTATTGCATCAGTGGAGTATGTATGTCCTTCTATACTAAAACATAACCATATACAAGCCATACACAAACCTGAGTCCAAACTTAGTGTAAATACAAAACATTTTGGAACCTAAATCCAACCTACTATAGTTTTTCCTCCCTTTTACACACGACACCAATTTACTAGAAGCAACCTCAGACATCTTTCAATGCAGCCATCCAAACAAAGAAAAGAGACTTTCGGGATAGACCAAATAGGTTTCAGATGAAAAGCATCACTATGATTTGCAGAGCAAAATAAATACTTGACCTCCAATATCTCAATCCATTGCAGGTCAAGTATTGAACTTGTGCTTGCAACTAAAGTCATAGGCAATACCATTAAAGAATACAAATGAAACTTGTGCTTGCAACTGGTCATCTTTTTAAAGAATAAACATTAGTATCCTCAACATAGTCCATAGTCCAACATATATAAAATGAATTAGCTGTATTGAGCAACATAGTCCACAAATAAATACCAACACAGTCCACAGTCCAACATTAGTATCATCAACATCTTAAAGTCGAACAAAGCAGCAAATTGTTGGCAATATATGCACTTCACATTAGAATAGTCATTTATGACTCAAGTAAAAAATAGGATAGGTATTAACAACATTAGCTCATTAAACAATCAAATAAAAACCATAGTGGAAGAAATTAATTTTCTAGGAGTTAGTGCAATGAAGTTCCTGCTCTGTTTAGTTGCATAATATACATAAAAAGTAATCTAAACACACAAATCACAATGGAACACAAAAATAACACAAGATCCACCAACTTCATTAGCAAGACACGGCAACACCATAGGAATACAAGATTCCAAATTCAAGTCCAGCAACACAGTTCATTACTCAAGTCTAGCAACACACGGCACCAACAGTCCATATAAATACCTCTTTATATACCAAAAGAGTCAGAAAAGTTACCAAAACAATCCACAAATTACCAACAGAGTTCAGTTTCTAGTACAAAGATAATATCCACAGTCCACGCATTTAGTTGCTGCCCAGCCACATATTTATCCAGCCCACATGTGGCTAGGCAGCCACTAAATTCTCAAAAAATTTAGTTCTATAAATATTAAAAGTTAGATATCTACATAGTAAGGTATCGAAGGAGAGTTAGATCTACCTCCGGAATTGGACTTCGATTCCTCAAAAATTGCTAGTTGAATATTACGGAAATATTCTTATTGCATGGCATTCATGCCACGTAGATCTAGCATCATCATCATCTTGCCTTCAAATTTCTTATTCTCTAGTTCAAACTTCTTCTTCTTTAGTTTAAATACTTTCTCGCTTTTTTGGTCTGCCTTCAACGCAGCATTTCTCTGCTCTTTCATGGTCGTGGCTCTATCATCGGTCATTTTAGCTAAGGAAATGATGATCTTAGACTCTTTGTCTTCCATCGACTTCTGCTTCCTCTCCCTTTCTTTATCAGTTTTTTTGCCTAAAGGTCTCTCAGTAAAACCTCCATGTTCTCCTCCACCGTGTCAATAGCAACTTTACCGTGCGGTTTTTCTTGTGGCCTTCTCCTCATCCCAAGGGTGGAGATGTGTTGCTACCATTTTGGTTGATGTCTTCTTAGATACCAGCAGTGTTCCATTGTGAAGTTACTCTTCTCCATCTCTTTGTACAAAATTTTTGCCTTCTCAATCTACAAATCTATAGGAATATTGTTAGTTCATAAATCAGTCCTACATAATTGTGATAATTAAAGGAAATGTTACATACCTTGTCTTGCTCCGTTTCACCACTCAGATGCAATGACTCTACTTGTGCTAAAAATGCACAAAACTTATTTGTGCATTTCTAAATCGAGGACCACCGATTCATCAAAGAAACTACAGAACAGTTCACATTGTTCGGTTTTTTATATTGATGATAAAATTCTGAAATTTTGTCCCACATTTGAGTGGACTTTTGATCAGTACCCTTTATTGCATCAATACTAATGTTGAGCCAAGCTGAGATGATGGAGTTATTCTCCTCTGCAGTGAAAGATGTACTCTTTTGAACTTTTTTTGGAGGATGCCTATTTTCACAGTCATTGAATGTTGCTTGGAGCACAACATTAAAATGTTGCATTGGGCTGCTATTACAATCATTTCCTCCACTTTGTAATAGAGTGGTGAAAAAGGGATTATCATCAATTTGTGTGTTCATCCTTGAAAAATATTATATTTTCAAGGAGTCAGAAAAGTTTAAAAATTTTCAAGTCCCACAAAGCAACAAATCATGTTAATGTTCTAATTAATCTAAATCAATATTATCTAAACAATAATAGGCATGCTCACAAACCCTTTATCGTAGCAAATCATGTTATAGATCTCAAATAATAGGATTTAGCTTATGCACATAAAGAAATGCGTACATACCCACATACATATAATTTTTTTTTATTTTTTTATTTTATGAGTGTCTTAACGATGGTAACAAATAATATATGTGGTGTTTCCGGGATCAAATGACATTGAAAGAAACCACCGATCAGGATAGCCACAAACGTTATATGTAGCGTCCAAGCCATTACCCACATACATATATTACTACATACACACATAAATACACCTTAAATCATGCTTACATGAAAGGAGAGCTTAAATTAGGAAAAATCTAGGGCATTTTCAAGAAAAGGAAAAGAAATTAAGAGGCTCTACATGAAAGCATATAAACTAGTAAACAGGAAAATCCCAACATTATCTTTTCATGTTGAGTACAAGCTCAAATCAAAACCCTGAATTAATACAAAAACAACAACAGCTACAACAATACAAAACCAAGTAACCAATAGCGAACCAAAAAAAAAAAAAAAAAAGGAACAGAAAAAAACTCAACAAGATAAAAAGCTTATAGAAAGAGCTTTTGGACCACCACATCCTTAACTGAAAGTTAAAAAGAATTTTTTGCAATCCTTCTTATTGGTATAGAAATATCCTTTCCTTTCCTTTTGAATTCTGTGGAATTCTGTTGAGGCAATTTTACAAGTTTACATGCTTGGCCCTTTTATTGAAGTGGACATTTAATTGTTGATGAATGATAGGAAGAAGCTGGGTGATAATATAATATGAGGTTGCCGGTTCAGAAACTCATTCTTTTATGTTGATGAGATGCATTGAATTTCATTATCACATTTCTTAGTTGGAAGGATGTAGGAGTTCTCTCTTAGCATTTAAAGAAGTTTGACTTGCATTCTATGTCTACTGTGTGCCACATTAGGAGGATCATTCTCTAGAAGAATTAGCCTGAAATCCTTACAATAGCTTCATTACATGATTCACAAAAAAGGTGTTTTGATTCATGTGCACACATAAAAAAAAAAATAGGGGTGTGGTGATGCATACATAAAAAAAAATGAGGCTCTACATGAAAGCATATAAACTAGTAAACAAGAAAATCCCTACATTATATTTTCATGTTGAGTACAAGCTCAAATCAAAACCTTGAATTAATACAAAAACAACAACAGCAGACACAATACAAAACCAAGTAACCAATAGCGAACATAAAACCAATCGATAACCAAAATGACTACTAAAATAACAGAGTGAGACACGAGAAAATGGTCATGCACAAAAAGCAAACAAACCCAAAAAAATGAAAGCAGAAATAGCAGATTGTAGTTACAGAAAAAAAAAATATGGGGGCTCGGTTCTAAGACTCTGAGAGGAGGTTTGGCTGGACGCGATAATAACCAACTGAAGCAAAATCAACAACACTAACTTCAGAAAAATCAGCAACACCAACTGTAGAAAAATCAACAACGATAATAACCAGCTTACGCAAACAAATTCATACCCATTTCACAAATTCATACTCAAAATACTCAATACAAAGCTTACCCAAATAAAGTTTCGGTAGTTTTACCAACCCAAACCGAGAGAGACTGTTGCGTTCTTGAGCCAAGCCGAGAGAGAGAGAGAGAGAGAGGAAATTGCACAACCGTAGAAGATCGACCCAGGAATGGAGAGACAATCGATTGAGGAAGAGAGAAGAGGGAGAGGAGTTTCAGAAAAAAAAAATGGCAAACGGAGAGACGAGCGAGGGAGAGAAGAGGGAGAGGAGTTTCAAAAAAACAAAATAGCAAACAGAGAGAAGAGGGAGAGACGAGAGACGAGGGAAAACACAAGGGAAATATGAGGGAAAGAGAGAGGGGCAGTTGGATGGAAACAATAAAATATACCTTTGATCCTTCTATAGGAACTCGCCAACTATGACTAGGGAGGGAGATTTACTGTAGCTCAAATTAGGAAAATATAGCTTTGGCTACTCCAATGTAGGGATTTTATCTCAGAAAAGGTTAAAATTTAAACTTGGACCTGGCAATGGCTAGTCCATTGCCAAGTGCTCTAATTCCAAATCTGGTTGAAGTTAAGCTGCAAGGATCTATGCCAGTATGCATATTGTTTTGTAAATCACAATTTTGTTCTCTTTGTTGTGGATTTTTTTTTTATTTTGTGAAATATCTTTTCCAGCAAGTAAAATTGGCCGGAAATATTTTTTTTATATAGTAAACTTATTTCCAGCGATCGTATATCGTTGGAAATAATTTTATTGGCGATTTTTATAGTATTTGCGGCAACTAATAGTCACCGCAAAAAATTTTCCCAGCAATTCAATTTGACCATTGGAATAGATCTCCTAATTACCGCCTATTTTTATAGTATTTATGACAACTATAATTTGCCGCAGAAAGTTTCAAGCGATTTAATAGGCAAACTAAATGGGCATTTGCAGCGTTTTATTTGGAATTTGAGACGAAAAAAAATCGCTGGAAAAGATAACCTTTTAGCAGTGATTTTTGACTTTTGTTGAGATAGATCAAAAGTGGAGGGATAATACCAGCAAACATACATCGATTTGTAAATCGCCGAAAAAAGTCAATGGCGGCGATTTATAGGACTTTTCCTATTAAAAATAATCACTGGAAAAAGTGACTTCCCTTGGGGGTTACAAGATACATATCATAGATAAACTAAAAGGTTACAAGATACAAGATTCAATAGAGTGTGAGTCCCCAACAATCATCCCAAGATCAACAAATAAAATACAAGCAAAAAAAAAAAAATGATCTGGAGCCAGAAGTTTAGCTCCCACCCATTTTCCACAAAGGTAAGCCGCTTGAAGTGATTTTTATATAGTCTAATAAACAGACTATAAGACTACGACTAGAAGCCACAATGAAATGATGTGTGCTATATTTTGTTGGGCTAGACTGGCTAAAGTAGACTTTCACCCCCACTTTATCTTGATCATTGGTTAGGGAAAACAGGAACATAAAAAAGTAGCAATTGGAAAATGAGTCGAAAGACCGCCACTGGTTGTGGAGGGCACGTGTAGCTCACGCGCCACCCTTGGCTGTAAAGTATAGGTCAGATCTAATAGATCTGAAGCCTTTGACCCCGATGGTGCCGCACGTTGCAGCAAAAGACCTCCCCTGGGACGACGGCACGTGAGTCTCACACGCAGTGTGAGCTATGCGTGAAATGTACGTGCCGCTTTTTTGGTCAGTTTTCTTTTGCCGTCTAACAGATTGGCAGCTGGAGAATCTGATGGTGGGGTGTGTGGCTGTCGTAGGAGGCCGGTAGGCAGCAGATCGGTGCATTTTGATGCTATAGGCTGGAAACTAAAGGAAAACCAGAAAAAAAAAAATGGACAGGTTAGGAGAATGACGGACAAGGGTGAGAGGGTGGAGCTGACTCTCCACCCCCTCTTGCTGGAAGAAATGGGGTTATACCAAAAACGGTAGTGGGAGGATCATATATCGAGAGAGAAAAGTGGAGTAGAAAGACAATATTTCGTTGTATTGTTTTTATTACTATGACTGACCCACTCGATTTTTTAATATTAAGATTTAAAACATATATTTGCAGATAAAATATTTCCAACCAATTATGTTTCTAATCCAATACAAATTAAGGAAAAAAATATTTTCATCTTATAGTGGTTATTGGCCCTTCATTTCTTACCCATTCAACTTCTTTATCTCTAACTCGTTTATCGTTTTATTATTACTTTCTCAATAAATAATTAAAAAAAACGTTTTTGACAATTGTCAAGAAAATATATCATAAAAATAAACTCACAAACTGACGTGGTTAGATATGATACGTTAGATTGTAAAATTACTTTTACTATAAAGTAAATCTAACGTATAATATGAAGTCATGTCAATTTATGATATTACTTTTTGTAAGATGTCTTTATGACTGTAACAGTACTTCTAGATAAGAAAAGACTTCATCTTATTCTATTGACTCTTTGTTACTTATACTTTTGACTTGTTAGCCGCTTAGCTCTTCTACTTTGAAGTCTTTGTATTCTCTATGGTTAATTTTGATGCTTATTGAGATATCAATATTATCATTCCTTGAGATTATATGAATGTTCTTGCATTCCAGACTCATTGCGACATAAATTTGAAATAATTAATGCTTGATAGTTAGATATGTTGGGTTTGTGGAGTCTGATTTTATTGGCTTGTCGGCCGATTTGATGACCCAACCTAATAAGGATGCATTATGGTTTTTGGGTAGATTTTCAATGAGGCTTGGGCCTATTGAAGTGAAAGTTCGCCTGACGTTCGTCTAACAGGTGACTCGAGTGAATCTCAAGTAGAGATCAGTTCACTTGAGTCTCACTCGACTGGTGGCTCGAGCGAATAATACATAAAAGTAAAAATTAAGATTTTCGTTGTGCGACACTATAAATATGTATTTAATGAACAATTTAGTACACCTTGAATGTTCTAAACAGTGAGATTTTGTCCCAAAGTGTATTTTGTGATTGTTTAGTATAATAATATCATCTACAATTCTGTGGACGTAGGCACGTAGCCAAAGTACGTTAATTTGTATCGTATGATTGATTTGTTTGTGTTTACTTTTACTTATTTGTCATCGTTCTTTCGTTACAGGATAATTATAATTCTCATAGATTGCACGAGTCGCCAACTGGCGTAAAGGTCGAATATAGAAAAACAATCAGAAAAGTTCTATATTCGAAATATAGAGATAAAGTGTATTGATAAGTGAGTCGTTATGAAAAATTCCTTTCATTCCGATCAGTAGTCAAAAGCTTAAAATGTCACCAAGACACCAACCAACCACGTTGTCTAGCAATGCATACATATATGTACTAAGCATTAGGCAATGGTCTGAAAATGATGTTTTACCATCCCTCGATGTCTCTTTCTGTGTTTCTGGCCAACCCTATCTTTTGAAAAAACCCTTCAACTGAGCCATTGGTTTTTAATTTGGTTTGCTCAACCTCATAATTCATTCCCTTTGGCCCAGCCGAGCCGTGATGATGGGATTCTTGATCGACTTTGGTTTGCTTTTAATTTGAAAGGTTGAACAACCCTAATATATATATATATATATATATATATATATATATATATATATATATATATATATATATATATATATGAACCAATTCCGTCTATCTTTAACATGGGAAAAAATTCCAGACTAGAGTTGGTGCAATCTGATTGGAATAGAGTAATGATATACTTATAACTCTATCACAATTATTTTATAACTCATTTTCAATCAACCAATAAAATCACGTCACTCAATTAAAAATAAATTTAATACAAAACTACCCTTTATGTCATATAGAGTTCATGTAAAATAAGCGTGCATTTAAAATTTGGGTTGGACGCTTAAACCAAATCTATCAAGCTAGCTAGTTATAAATTGTACTCAAGATGTAACCCATTAGCTGTCCAATCTGCTGCAACCAAAATATGAATAGTCAAACACTAGAGGAAAAATTAATTAGGTTGAGTTAGTTGCATCAAACTTTGATAAAAACCTCCGAAGATTTTTTGTTTTGTTTTTCAAAAGACAGATTTGGTTAGAAACAAAGACATAGACATTGAGGAATGGTAAAACATCATTTTCAGACCCTTGCCTAATGCCTAGTACATATATAGATCGAGCATGTAGTAGTACTACAACTGCAGCATCCCCCTCACAATATTCCATGTAATCCAACAAATATAGCCACAGTCAAGTCATTTTCTTCATCGTCAATGGCTGTTGCCAGAATAATATTCATGGTCGTAATTGCAGTACTTTTTTTTTTGGTTTTTCATGGGAGTTCTGAAACCTTGGGTACTGCCGACCTTCCTGATCTAGTTCTTGACTATTACAAACAAACTTGTCCCTCAGTTGAACAGATTGTGAGACGCAATGTTGAGGTTGCTGTGTTTAAAGATCCTCGAATGGCTGCTTCTCTCCTCCGCTTACATTTCCATGATTGTTTTGTCATGGTAAATGGCACCTCTCTCTCTCTCTCTCTCTCTCTCTCTCTCTCTCCCTCTGGTTATTGCTTGGTGGCTTTGAGAGCTTGAGGTTGATATATATAATTGAATGATTACATCAAATATAAGAAGTACTACTACATTCTTGAGAGGTTTCAAAGCATAATTAACATCTCTTTTTTGGTATATGATAATACTAGTCTTAGAACTATATAAAGTATAAATCAGTGCCTCAAAAGTGCACTATAAATGTATATATCTATTTATGCACTAAAAAATAAAAATAGTTGCTCATTTGCTGCTTTTTTTTTTTTTCCCCATGTTGAGCTGCTTAGTTATAAGAAGGCTTTATAATGTTCCTACACCGAGATGATATATATAATGAAAACTATATGTTTTAAATGGCTTCATATATCCATGATCACTTAAATAAACAACTGTGCAAAATGTGTCACGTCGATAAATATCAGTGAGGATGACAAAATTTAGATCAAGATCAACATTAATATTGATTGACAATAAGATGATGACTACATTATTTTTTGGGTCCACATGATCTATTATCTATGATCTTAGTTTAAGCCATCTATTGATTCTCAGTGGTTTTAGTTTTAAATATATATTTTAATTAATTTGGCTTATAGGGGTGCGATGCTTCGGTCCTTTTGGAAAGCCAAGGGAGCATGGTTAGTGAAAAGCAAGCAGGACCTAACCTCAACTCCCTACGTGGATTTGAGGTCATTGATGAGATCAAAAATGTTTTGGAAGAGGCTTGTCCCTATACTGTTTCCTGTGCTGATATACTAGCCCTTGTTGCTCGTGATGCAGTTTTATTGGTACCTCTCTCTCTTTCTAATCTCCAATTTGAATATTATATATATATATATATATATATAGGATAATACTTTAGTTACAAAAGAATTACACAAAAGTAAAACTACAAACTAATGCGTCTTGATGCGATCAATATTGTAAAGTTACTTTTTGTTGAGGAATAATCTTACATTGCCTGTAGACAAGGTCTTGGGCGTGTTTATAATGAATGATCAATCCTGTCTTATAGAACTTATTTTATGAGATGAGTTAGGCTTATGAATTTCTTCATGGTATCAGAACCTGCCACAGGATGAATGGGGGCACACACTACTTACTTCGTGACAAGGACAAAAAAAAAAAAATACTAGCCTGCACATGAGGGTGGGTGTTGAGGAATAATCTCACATTGCCTGTAGACATGATCTTAGACATGTTTATAAGGAATGATCAATATTCTTTTATAGAACCGATTTTATGAGATAGGTTAGGCCCATGAATTTCTTCACTTTTATTGTAAAGTAGATCCAACAGATTTCATGAAATCACATCAATTTGTAAGTTTACTTTTATATAATTATTTTATATTTGTAGCAGTTCTCATATATATATATATATATATAAATATATATGTATGTGTTAGATCTACACAGAGATCTTATAAAATTAAACTTATACAATGGTGTGGTTTAATATGATACGTTAGATCGATCGACTTTACCATAAAAAATTATATACAATTTGACATACCAAATCAAGACATATCAGTTTGTAAGTTTTCTTTTACAAAATCTCTGCGGAAACTAAACATTTCTATTTCTAATATTTTCATCAATACTGGTATCATTCAAACTACATCTATATTTTTTGAGTTTTTCTTACAAATTAATATACAGTATTTTTATCTTAAAAGAGAGGAGGGCCAGGATGGAACGTCTTGCTAGGAAGGAGAGACTCCCTGAAAGCAAGCTTTAGTGGTGCCAACCAGTTCATCCCTGCTCCAAATTCCTCTCTGGAGACTCTCATTGCTAATTTTCAAGATCAAGGCCTCGATGTGGCAGACCTGGTTGCTTTATCAGGTGAGATTTTAGCACATCTACATCCATATAACAACAGACTAATTAATTGATACTATTTTCATTATAACTTTTTTTTTTCCTTTTTTATGGAGAAGTAAAGAACTGGAGCCACATGATCATCAGTATTTGGTATGACATGATGATGCTCGTTGAGGAAAATCATCTGCAGGATTCCATCACTTTCTTGGGAATCGAACAGAATCTTAATTCTCCAGATTCTTTTTTTTTTTAATATGTATATTCCCTGCAAGAAACGACTACATATATAACACCTTGCATTATTAATCTTCAAGGGCTTGTCAACAGGTAGCCATACGATGGGAAGGGCAAGGTGTTTAAGCTTCAGGCAAAGGGTATACGATGTGAGCACTGAACATGATTATGATCGTTACAAGAGACACACAACTTTTAGAAGAATCCTACGGTCCATATGCCCAGAATCAGGAAGAGACAACGAGTTTGCACCGCTTGATTTTATGACTCCGGCCAGATTTGACAATCACTACTACCTTAATATTCTCGAGGGAGAAGGTTTGTTAGGATCTGACAATGCGTTGGTAGCAGAAGACGATGAGGGGGAAATAAGAAGGCAGGTGTGGGCTTATGCCTCTAATCAAAAGCTTTTTTTCGAATCATTTGTGAAATCTGTGGTGAAGATGGGGAACATCAATGTACTCACCGGAAATGAAGGAGAAATCAGAAGGAATTGTAGGTTTGTCAACTCCTAGCTGCTGGAAATTGGCTTCTAATTATTAATTAGAACTTTGTATTTGGACCTACATTTTATTGTACTAAGTTAGTACAAGACCCGTACGATATGCAAGAATATTTCAATTTATTAACTAAAAATATTATCTATTAATTTCTTTTCTGTACTTACGATAAAAGAACGAATTTGGCCTCAAAACTCGTGTTTCAATAGGGGGTAGAGAAGAGGAAAGCACTTCAGTACACACCGTTTCTCACGTCTGGGAGTCCAAAGGAAGAGTTGTGAAGGGTGTAACGCTCCGGATGGTTGGAGAGTTACTTCCTTTTAACTTAAAATCATATATCACAGTACATATATAAACTCTAAATTCTCAATACTATAGAAAAATTATTGTTTCAAACCAACTAACTCAATATAATTAACCTCCCAAAATACCAAGTCACAAAATTACTTAATAAAATTTCTCAATACTCATAAAAATCTTTTATGCTTAATCCATTATGCTTAAATCATCTCATCCATGCTCCATAATTTTGATCCTCAGCTGAAATATTCAAATTATCTGAAAAATATTGTGGAGATAAGGGGTGAGTTATCAACAACTCAGTAAGCAGAGAACATATATTAGTATATACACGTGAACCTTTTCACAGAGTTTAGAATGCAGAACTCTGTGAAATGCAGATCCAAAAACATGAACATTTCGTATCAGAAATGCAGATCCAAAAACATATTATCAGAATATCAGAGTGAGTTTCAAATGTTCATATTTTAAAAAAAAATGTCCTTTTGCATAACATGACTAAACATCATCATCTTATCATATTTTATCATATCATATCATAATAGAGACTATGTTTAACCCCCGTGGTAGGGTTATGCATTCTACGGAAAGCCCAACAGAACATAAATCACCATGTTATCAAAGCGATTGCACTTAAAACAGTGACTGTTATATCCCGTGGTAAGACCAGAAGTCACTATTATATCTCGTGACAGGATTAAAGGTCACTATTGTATCTCGTAACAGGGCCAGAGGTCACTATTATCCCGTGACATGTCTAGAGGTCACTATTATATCCCGTGACAGGGCCAGAGGTCGCTATTATATTCCGTGATAGAGTCCGATATCAGAGCAAAATAGAATCAAAATCACCATATCATAATCAGAATCAGAGTCAGAACAAAATAAAAAAAGTCATGTCAAAGGTTTTTCAGATGCCACATCATATCAAAACAAAGTATTGAAATTCAGATCATTTTACATTTTTCAAAACAGATTCAAAACATCTTCACGTCACATGCAAAAATTATCAAATTATCATATTCGCTCATTTTTCTCAGTTCAATAATAGAATGCCAAAAATAAGCTCATGTTTACACCAGTCATGTCTGAAAATACTTTATTCTTATACAGAATATCATGAGTAAATAACTAAGGTCGTTTCAAATTTCTTTTCATAACAAAATATGTATATTTTCCAAAAAGCAACCTCATCATATTTTATTTTTATGCAAAATCTAGCATAGGAATCTCGCTTATCTGAATTTTTTAACTTTTCAGAAATTTTCCACAATTGTGACAAACAACATTAACCATCACCTATAAAATAGTTACGTAACTTTCGTAAGTTTTTAATTGAGCACGTATTTCAATACTTAAACCCGAAATGCTAAATTAACCTATTTTTCCTAAAATTCTAAAATTCTCGTAATCCTAAAATATCGTCACTTTCCAAATTCATCGTCATCAATCAACTCCAGCTTAATATTTACTTTACGAAATTATAATAAAATCTATTACAAAAGAAAAAAATAAAAAGAAAAAAGGACTTCGTTTAATAGAATAGACTTAATCCTATCTAAAGCATTCAAAATTATATTAAACACTTACTACTGAAATTCATTTATAAAAATTCTTATACCAAATAATATAATAATAAGTAATATACTTTAAAACCTAATTAACTTCTGTAATATATATATTAACCAGGGGTATTTTTTAGAATTAACCATAAATATGTATGGTTCTTTGGGAAGGCTGGAATTCAATAAAAACTTCAAAAACTATAACCGCTCCAGACTAACCTGTGCTTTAGAAAGTGAAGTTCTATATCGAGAGAGATGTGAACATGCAACAGCGCCAGGAGATGGGCTGAGGTCGACACTGGTGATGCGGCGGCAGGGCAGGCGCTGAGAAAAAGAGAGAAAGTGATGAGAGAGAGGGAACAGAGAGAGAGAGAGAGAGAGAGAGAGAGAGAGAGAGAGAGAGGGGGAGGGAGGGAGGGAGGGAGGGAGGGAGGGAGAGCTCCGTGAGAGAGACGGAGAGTGATAGAAAGAGAGAACACAGGGGAGGAAGATACAAAAGCTTACGGTAGTGAATGGTGATCGACCTGGCAATGCCTCACAGCTGGGCTATGGTGCACGGCGGCAAGTGGCTGGGAAGCTTCAGTCGTTGGCAGTGGAGGTGCAACGTTTGACTCTGTTTTTGGCCTCCTAAAACAGAGGCTCTGATCGGTTTAAACATGGTGATGGTGCAACGGTTTGAGGCTGTGTTTCCGAAAATAAAAACTGACCTACGGTGGCTTTATGGCTGAGGTAGGCGGCGACAACTGTGTAGTGGCTTAGACCTAGGTGATAGGAGGGTTAAGGGAGGCGGGTTGATGATGGAGGCTACGGTGGTTGGGCGTGCAGTTTTCTGTTTTTCCATGAAGCGTGGTGCGTGATGCTGGTTTACATTTGAGGACACGGAGTGGCTGACGGTGGTTGAAACTGCTGGGCTTCGTGTTTGGTGTGGAGGACGTGCGACAGTGGCTGGGTGACCCACCGTAAACTAGAATAATACCACGCACAACAGACCTTTGCTTTTTTTTTCACCAGCCACTGTCGCACGTCCTCCACACCAAACACGAAGCCCAGCAGTTTCAACCACCGTCAACCACTCCGTGTCCTCAAATGTAAACCAGCATCACGCACCACGCATCACGCACCACGCTTCATGTAAACCAGCCTCCATCATCAGCCCGCCTCCCTCAACCCTCCTATCACCTAGGTCTAAGCCACTACAGTGGTTGTGTGTGGTATTATTCTGGTTTACGGTGGGTGATGCAACGAACGGGAGAGACTTTGAGAGAGAGAACCGATAGCATGAGAGACATGGATATAGAGAGAGTTTGTTGAGAGAGAACTTGAAGGGAGAAACAGGTTGAAAAGGCGTGGGGAGGTGGAACTCGGGGAGGGAGAAAAATGGGGGAGGGGGACTCGGAAGAGGTAACCGTCGAGGAGAAATAAAGGAAAAGGGATCCCTTACCTACACGGCGTCGTTCACCAAAGGGGCTGGGTATTACAAAGAAAATTCTTCTTGCAGCCACATGGACTTCGTGAACAAGGGGTGCACGAAATCGCCTACCTTCAGCTTTTATCAAGTCCTGAGTTCAAATTTTTATTTTCTGCCTCGTCGTTCACTGGTTTTCATTATATTTTCATACAAAACAAGGTAATTTGTCAGGAAGACCGATCGAACTCCCAGAAAAGTTCTCATTGACTTTGCCTCGGGTTCCTTTCCTGGGAGCCAGAGTTATCCATAAACTTTGAGTTTCTGTACCTTTCAGCTTAGTTATTTTAGTGCATAGTAGGGCTTGCACCTTCATTATTTTGTGTTTAGTCAATTGGCTTCTTCTGTATGGTTGCATGTTATACAATTTGTGAGAAAGAAATGGCCGGCTGAGCATCTCTTTTTTCGTCCATACAAACTATTTATAAACAACTCCTTGTTAAATATATAATATAAATAATAAAATCTTTTTTTTTTTATCTGTTTAAACTTTTGAAATAAATTATAATTTAATGTGATATAAAGTCAAAAATCTTGTGTTTGGACTCCGATTTTAGACCTCATTAATTAAATACTCTGTGTTTTTGTTTCGATTAATTAAGAGATTTGACCCACAAATCATGGTGATTATCTTCTAGAGAAGCGGCTGGACCCGAACGCAGACAAAAGAAAGTATCTATTGCCGTCAAGAGCCATTGAATTTCCTTGATTTTGACACATAGACAGTCCAAATGTAGAGCATGTCATCCTGTTATTTACACAAGGTTGGAACTTGAAACATGGTAGGTCTCGCCCTTTCTCTCTCCCTCTCCCTCTGCTCAAACAGCTAGATCATTAAACTGTATCTATATCAGAGAAGTCAATATATATTATCCTCGTAAACATGGAGATCAGTGAGGTGGTTGGCAGAGTAGACTATGGTGGGTCTCTGCCTGTTGAGAATGTGCAAGCTCTTGCTTCCAACAACTTGGAGGAGATCCCACCCAGGTACCTCTGGCCTGAGATGGAGTTTGAGGATCAGTACTGTTCAATCGAAGAGAACCTCCATATTCCAGTTATCGATCTGGGCAAGCTTATTCATCATCAATTTACAAGTCCAGAAGATGAACTTGAAAAACTTGACTTGGCCTGCCGGGACTGGGGCTTCTTTCAGGTATATATGTGTGTGTGTTTCTTTCTTTACACGGTTTATGCTACATAAAGATATTGTTTTCAGTTTGCAGCCCTATAAATAATTCAGACAGGCTCAAAAGTCTGGCAGTTTAGCTCAAAAGTAGGGATTAAAATTATTTATAAAGCATAATATAAATCAATAAATAAATGATTTATACACTCCTAAAGTATGCATGCTCCTTCATTTAGAAAAAAGTAAGAAAAATTCAGAACTCGAGAGAAAAAACTAACTTTTTCACCGTGGATCCATTTTTTTTTAAAACAGAGTGCACGTGACTTGGAAAATTAAAAACTGTATCTAGTATTATCATATAAATATGTGTGTGTTGTATTTTTTTTTAATTTTTTTTTTGTTTTTAATAAAATTATTGATACCTTTATGAGTGAATACAGTAGAGAACAGCTTTTAGCACATTAACAAGTTTTTATGCCCTTTTTTTTTGTTTTCTCAACCATTTTTTTATACTTGCACCCTTTTTTTTTTTTTTTTGTTATTAATTAAGTTTCAAATTCTCATTATAATTTGTCTTCACATCTCAGTAGCCAAGAAGATTTCTTTGTCTCTTTTCACAATTTTTTTTTTTTTATTCATTCTTTTTCTTTGGTGCCTATGCAAGTGATACATTTTTCAGGGAAAGAAATCATCTCAAGACTTTTGAATATATCTTTAGTAATGTGCGCATACTCATAAAAGGAGATCACATGAATCTATATTCTGCCCTGTTTGTATGGGTGTGGTATATAAAGTTTCTAGATTGTATAAATTGAAATTAAATTAGATTATCTTTTTTTAAGTGATGGAATAATCAACTGTAACAGAAAATGATAAAAAGAAAAAGAAAAAAGAAAAGAAACGGCAAATGACCTTGAAGCTCCGAAATATTAGTTATTCTTCAAAGAGTGCTACATCCACAAAGGAATTACATAAAAATAATCTTACAAATTGACGCGTCTTCATCTTATGCGTTAGATCTACTTTACAATAAAAGTAACTTTACAATCTAAACAACCATATCAAGTCACGTTAATTTGTGAAATTACTTTTATATAATATTTTTGTGGCTAAAATATTTTCCTGGTTGAAAACCATGTATTGAGATATGAATTATGTAAGATGGTTCTTCCGTAAGGATTAAACCTAGTATGAGTAATTGTGATTGTGAACAAGAAGGTGATAAACCATGGAGTACCAGAAGAGCTGATTGAGCAAATGAAGACTGATACAGAGGACTTCTTCAAGCTGCCATTGGAGGAAAAGAAGGCTTATGCTCAGCTACCAAACAACATTGAAGGCTATGGCCAAGCCTTTGTTGTGTCTGAAGATCAAAAGCTTGACTGGGGTGACATGCTCTTTATTCTTCCCCAGCCTATCCCCCAAAGGAATTTGAGATTCTGGCCTTCCATTCCCACTTCTTTCAGGTAAACTAACCACAAAAGTCTCAATAAACTAATACAAATATCACCAGATGCAACCATTTGATGGCCACTTTCATATCAGAGCAACTTTGGACAAGTACTCAACAGAGCTGCAGAGAGTCACAATCTGCCTCTTGAGATTGATGGCGCGAAACCTGGGGCTCGAACCCATGAAGCTCGCGAGCATGTTTGAGGAGGGAGTTCAGGGGATCAGAATGAACTATTATCCACCTTGCATTCAGGCTAACAAGGTTATGGGGCTAGCACCCACTCCGATGCCACAGGATTGACTCTGCTAATTCAAGTGAATGATGTCCAAGGTCTGCAAATCAAGAAAAATGATAAATGGGTTCCCATTGAACCCATCCCTGGAGCCTTCATAGTTAACATTGGCGACATCATTGAGGTGATTAATTCAAAACTGAATAGAAAATAACATTGATCTTCACAGCAAATTAACACCTTTGTTATACCATATTTATTGTCCAAGTATACTTACTGTCAATGCAGATCATGAGCAATGGAGAATATAAGAGCATAGAGCACAGAGCTGTTGTGAACCCAAGAAAGGAACGTCTTTCAATTGCAGCATTTCACAGTACAAATATGAGGACAATGATTGGTCCGGTGCCCGATATTGTGAAGGAGAATACAGCAAATTACAAGACTATAAACCATGAAGATTACATAAGACTCGTTGTTGCCAGCAAACTTGATGGCAAAACCCTTTTAGGCCATATGAAATCTCAGCATTGCAAGAGTGATGAATAGTTTAGTTCAAGATATGCCGAAACTCGAAACCCACCATGGCAGAGGAATTGAAGACAGAAGAAGTTGTTTTTAAACTTAGAAATGATTAAAATATTTAATGTTAAGTAAAAAATAATATGAATCATTACTATTGTTCAATGTATTAGTTCGATTGTCTAGATTTAAATAAAAAGATGTCATGGTAACTTTAACCAATGAATGCCTCTTAGGGATATGAGTCTTAACGGCTTACCAACCAAATAAATGGTTGTGTCCTTCAGTGAATTAGAAATATTTTCAACGTATTCTCTAATATTTGAGAAGTTGTGACTTCTCAAAAGTGTTCATTCATTTTAGTTATAACTTTTTACAAATATCCTTTCATATATATAAGTTATGACTTTTCATAAGTATAATTTCATTCTCTATAAATAGGGAACCCCACCCATAAATTTATGAACTCAAAATTCTCTACAAAAATTAAAGAAACACTTCCTCTTTTTTGTCTTTCTTTCTTTGAACTTTGACTATTTTATATTAGATTCGAGGATTTCCTTTTGTGTGCACCGACAATAAGATTAATGGAAACCAACGTTATTGTATCTTGAGAATAAATTATCAAGAAACCTAGTACATGTTAACATTTAAAGGCAACAAAATCTAATCTAAGGAAAGCGTCCACCAGAATATGCCTCTAGCTGAAAAATGAGTAAGAATTGCTTTGTGGGTGGCTTGATGGTTTAATTGGGACCTTGGGACTAGGGGTGAACAAAAAGACCGAATACGCGGCCCGACCGAATTACCGATCCGACCCGAACTAACCAACCCGTGTATGTTTTAAAACGGAAACGGAATACCCGTTACCCGATTCTTTTGTAAACGGGTAAAACCCGTTTACCCGATTTAATCTAAAACACAGTTTCTTCTTCTTCACCGAAAGACTCTCAGCCTTCCTCTCCTTTCTCCCGCTCAACATTCTCTCCCTCGCAGGCGCTCTCCTCCTCGCAGCCTCTCTCTCTCCCTCGCAGCTCACTCTGTCCATCGCAGTTGACTCTCGCAGCTCTCACTCTATCCATCGCAACTCAGAATCAAGGTTAGTGGGTTTGTCGTTTGGTTTATGGGTGTTTGGAGGGTTGGAAACAGAATCTTGCTCCCTTGCATGAGATTAGTTTCTGAGTTTGTTAGTCGTGGGTTTATGGGTGTTTTGAGTATTTTCTGATGAAGGAATCGACTATACTGAATATTTTGGGTTTATGGGTATTTTGAGTTTATGGGTTTTTTGTTTCACCATCCTGGTCTCAAGAAACGTAAGTTATAGATATTGTTTAATTCTTATCATGATTAACTTTGTTGGTTGCCCCTTGTTGACTATGAGCAAAGGGAGGAGAGCGTGAGGGAAAAGGGAGGGGGAGGGGAGATGGTTCTGGTTTTGGTTCTGGTTCAAATGATTTAAGAGTCATGCATGAAAGATAATTTATAGAGTGAAAGTATGTTGTTGAGGAATAGCTACTTTTTTTCCGGCTTTGCTGATTAATGGTTACTGATTACTTACTGTTAATGATGTTGGAGTGGAAGAGAAGAGAGGTTAACAGCTAGAGGGAAGTAATTTTACTTAGTTATGAATGTATGTTAATTGACATTTAATTTCGTTGAAGTGGTAGCCAGAATATTGATTTCATTGTCGCTGACATGTTCTTCACTTTCTTTCTTTCTTTTTTTCTTTTTCTTTTTCTTTTGTTTCTTTTTGTGGGCATGTTCTTCACTTTCTTGCTTGCTTAGTTTCTGTCACCATTAGTTCAAGAAATGATTTGAGTGAAATTTGGTGGGTTACTGCTCATGATTTGATTAATCTTATCCGTTTTCAGCTTATCTAAGTGGTTAAGACAATAATATAATCCGTTTGCTAAACCAAAAGCTAGCTCCCAGATAGGTCAGAATGATCATCCCATGCTTATTTGTCCAAAAGGCTGTCCTCGTTCATTTATAGAGACAATGTCACTGGTGGTGATGGGGTTTGATGTACCTTGGAATGGGGCAGTAAAAACCTCTAAAATGGGGGACCTTATCACTATAATTATTTCACTCAAATCATTTTCTTAGATTAAAAAAGAGATAAATACACACATCATCATGAGTTATATAGAATCTTAGTTCCTAAACTCTTCTTGTCTCATCATCATCATCCTTTTCCCAATGGTTTACTCCTCCTCGTGTAAGTTACAATCTTGTTTGATTATCTCCAATAATTAGCATTAACTTAGTACCTTACTAAAGACATCTCCTTTTGTCCCAAGTTGTGGAGTTATATATATTTTAAAAGTTTGCATTTCTTTAACATCAGGAGCAACCTAAAAGACTCAAGTGAGAGCAAAGCAGGTGCCTAAATTCACCAAATAAAAGAGACTAGTGCTTTGCATCAATCCTAAAAACTACAAAACATTGGAGAAAATCTCATTAAATATAATCAAGTGTTAGACTTCTTGTCTTCCCTCTGCTGCTACTTCTTCTTCTGCCAATTTTCTTTCATTTTATGCACATTGGAGAACTATATTTGCAGCAGTAAATGTCTTCACATGTAAAGATATAAAAAAACTTTTACGATTGTTTGGTAATGTACCTTGATTAAGTTTTCTCCTTCTTCTTCAGAAGCTGAAAGGCCTCATGCTTCTAAAGTTTCATCTGCTCTTCCACTTCCTTTCTGAGGTTGACATCTTCTTCTTTTGATGTTAAAGAAATGCAAACTATTCCGCTACTTTTGGTTTATGCTATATATATATATATATATATATATATATATATATATATAATGCTAACAACTCTTCTAAGAACGTAAAACGATAAGGCATCACTTGGGACTCGTATAAGCTTATGACTTTTTCCTTTTTGGCCTGCAAAAGCCATTAAAAATTTCTTCAATGATGCTTGATAAGAAGAATTACAGCGTGATCTGGGTGCTGATTTGCCACCAACCTAATTCTTTATTTCTATTCAAGGTATTACTTAAAAAAATTGTGTTTCTCGACATTGATTGACTTACGCTTTCATTAGTTTTTTAATCTAAATATATTGGTGTACCTGTAACATAATTTATCTCAAATTGCAGTTGAACTCTATGGAACATAGTGCTACTATGCCTTCATCTGGGTCTGAGTCAATGCCCAATGTGATTCATTTGGATAGTACTCTACCTCCAACTTTGGATAGCTCTCTCCCAACAACTAGTCCTCAAGTTCGCCCTCTTATCACAAGAAAACAAGGAAGATCAGATGTATGGCAACACTTTACAATGATTGATAATATTGATGATCCCAATGAGCCCAAAGCCACGTGCGATTATTGTGGTAAGGTTTTGTTATGTCATCCTAAACAACAAGGTACTTCATCTTTGAAGTACCATCATCAGACATGTAAAGTCTTTAATGCTATTGGAGTTGGAAGGGATAATCCCCAATAAAAAATGACCGGGACTAGGAGGACGGGGGTGGATGGTACAACTAGCAGTCCTAGTGTTGGACTTGCTAAGTACAATGAACAGAAAATATTATTGGGTTGTAGCTAAAATGATAATCATGGACGAGCTACCATTTAGATTTGTAGAAAAACAAGGTTTTAAGGACTTTATGGCCGTAGTTGAGCCTAGATTTCCAATCCCTCTCGCATTACTGTTATGTGAGATTGTATGAAGATGTATATATGTTAGAAAAAAATAAGTTGAAGAACATGTTCATGGCATCTGATTATAAGATTTGCATCACTACTGACATGTAATCTTAACTATATGTGCATAACAGCTCATTTTATTGATGATAATTGGATCTTGCATAAGAGGATTATAGATTTTAAGAAAGTTCTTGATCACAAAGGAATAACAATAGGAAAAGAGATTGAGTCATCTGTATTTGGATGGGGCATAAAGAAGATATTTACAATCACAGTCGACAATGCATCCTCTAATACTACGGCCATCGATTATTTGAGGAAAATTGTCAAATTTAGGGATTGTATGTTATTAGATAATGAACTTATGCATATAAGATGTTGTGCACATATTTTGGATCTTATTGTCCAGGATGGATTGAAAGAAGTTGATAAATCAATTGTCAAGATTCGAAATGCAATTAAATATGTAAAGTCTTCCCCTACAAGACTTAATAAGTTCAAGTCATAAGCAGAGAAGAAAAATATTTTGGGTGGCGGGCTTCTTTGTCTTGACGTTCCAACTATGTGGAACTCAACATATCTAATGTTGAGTGCGGCTCTCAAATATTATGCAGCGTTTGAGGTGATGCAATATGAAGACGAGTTTGGCCTATATTTACATGTGATTGGACAAAGAACACCAACTTTACAAGATTGGGAAACCATCAAGGTTTTTGTACAATTTTTGAAGCTTTGTTATGATATGATTTTGTGGGTTTCAGGCTCAGTTTATGCAACTTCAAATTTATTTATTAAAAAAATATTCTAATTAATAGTGAAATTCGGGTCGGATCGGGTGAACAGTCCAAGTTGGGACCTTGTTTTAGAAATATAATTTTTTTCATTAATATAAATATATATAATCGTAAAAAATCATGAAATATTCTTCAAATATAAATTTAAACTCTCTAATCCTTTAAATCCTATTGTCAGGGCCACTTGAGACAAGTCCAGTGGCCTGCCAAAACTGGTATGCACCTAAATAGATTGCTTCAGTCACCACACAGTTAATTGGACTCCCAGGGCCAAAACCATAAATCATGGGTTCGTTTGTTTTATGAATAAGATGAAATGAATAAAAGGAAATGAATTGGAATTAAAATTAAAAAATTAAAAAAAATATTGTTAGAAAGTATTTTTTAATATTATTTTTATTTTAAAATTTAAAAAAATTGAATTATTTATTTTATTTTATATTAAAAATTAAAAAATTATAATAATTAAATGAAATAAAATAAGATAAGATATTTTTTAAAAATAAACTATCAGATGGCCCAGAATAAATACTCGGCGCATAAAACCACATTTCAAACTAGTAATAAATTAGTAATCCCCAACAGTCCCATCATCTTTATTTTTCCTTCTTTCTTTCTCGTCTGTTCATTTTGGATAGTAGCTCATGAATAGGATTACTGCCATCGCATGATGCCATGAACCAGTAACCTGACAAACCCTCCACAGACCTGATTAAACAAACGTTTCTCTCACACAAGCACAGTTGCTTTTTGAGGAGCTTGATGTAGTTTGCATTTTACGACTCTTTTTTACCCATTTTAAAGCCAATTTGGCAAGCCATGCTCTTACAAGGTACAGGCACCATGGGCGGAGTGGCTTTGGCAGAAGAACCTCCCGAAAAAAGCTGCAATCTGTATATGGAAAGCAAGGTCTAATTGTTTACCGGTGGATGAACGCATTCGTTCCCTTGGAATCCCTTTAGTTTCAAGATGTGATTGTTGTGTAGATAGGAAGGTGGAAACCTTGGATCATATTTTTAGCATGGGGGAGTTGGCGAGGGAAGTCTGAAAGAGGGCTGCATTGGCTCTGGGAGTAAATTGCTTGGGGTCGTCCACTTTGTGGAGCAGAGTGACCATGTGGTATAGTTGCGCCAAAAATTCCTCGCAAAGGAGCGTGTTAATTGGCTTGGTGCCGGGCTTGATTGTCTGGAGATTATGGGCGAGAAGATGCACGGCCCGAATGGAGGGAGTTTTGGGCTCAGTGGACTCAGTGTGGCTATCTATTAATACTGGTTGAGGACCATTTCTGATTCTCTCACGCAGGTGTCGGCTCTATCTCGTGCGGATAGGAAATTACTGGAAGAATTGCAAGTCCCAATTTGCGCTATCAAGTACAGGTTGCCTAGGTTGATTCGGTGGAAAAGACCAGCTGCGGGGTGGGTGAAGCTTAACATAGATGGTAGTTGTAAAGGCAATCCCGGGACGTGTGGTGGAGGAGGGGTGATTAGAGATGACGATGGCCGTTTCTTAGCTGGGTTCTCAGAAAACTAGGGATTCGGCACTAACACAGAAGCTGAGTTGAGAGCTTTACTAGGTGGGGAGCGTCTGTGTCTGGCTTTGGGGTACTCACAAGTAGAGATTGAAGGAGACTCAGCGGTGATTATAAAATGGGCACAAAGGCACGTTTGCACCCTGTGGTACCTCTGGGATTTTTGGAATGAACTGCAGGTGGTGCTTTCGTCGATCTCTTACTCAATCTCACATCAGTTCCGGGAGGCCAATCAAGCGGCGGATTACTTGGCTAGGGAAAGAGAGGTTGGGTTTGCATTGAGGCTTGTTGGTGGGGCTTCGATCCCACGGCGATTAAGGGTCGTTTGGACAGATTGGGTTTGCCTTCGTTTAGAGTCTAGAGGCTAGCTGTCTGATGTATTGCCTGTTAAGAGTGTTTGTATTATGTTTTAAAAGTTTTTGGTTTCGGGGGTCCCTTTTTGGTTTAGAGAGTCTGTACTAAGTTTATCTTGAATAAAGTTTGAAGGTTTTTTTTTTTTTTTTTTACTAAATGCTCTTACAAGGTACAAGGCAAAAAGTTGATTTCAGGGTTTTCCAACCCAAAAAATATATCATCAATCAGTTCAATCGATGATCTGGTCTTAGTCTGAGTGGTTCAAAGTTCAAACTCCCTAACTCAGAAGCATGCTGCATTAAACTAACGCTACGTGCCTTTACAAACAAGAAAAGAGAAAAACGATGATAAAAACAAAAATGAAAATTGAAGTAGACATTGAAGGAGACATTAACCCAAAAGGACACGTATCATAGGAAAAGCTTCACCGAAAAAATGTAGAAAACAATAGAAAATAGCCATAAAACAATTTGTAGATTGACTACTACAATCTATTTTCTCTTCCCTTTTTTTTTTCAGTCATTAAATTCACTGCCTACGGGCAATTAAGTAAAGTGTAAAGCTTTCTATTCCTTAAATTCCTCCTCATCCTTGGTGAATGCAGTACTTGATCCTTATCTCTGGTATGAGTTCAATTGACTTTTACTAGCTAAGCTAATGGATGCCTATGACTCTTCCAATATGATTTCACTGGAAAATGCTACTAACTGAACAATCATCGTGAACACGCCAGATAGTTTCACCCAACAGATTTGCCACTGAAAGAACGGTCAATTGGGGAAAGTAGTTCTTCTCTGCAATTGGGATTGTGTTTGTGATAATCACCTCTTGAAACAGGCCACTTGACAGCCTTTCAATTGCAGGAGGGCTGTAGAGAAAAAAAAAAAGTAAGCATAGAAGAGTCATATGATTGAGATGGTTATACTCAAATTCACTCACTTTTTAAATTTAAACTGAAGGTCCA
The DNA here is from genome assembly GCF_004785595.1 of Juglans microcarpa x Juglans regia. NCBI lineage: Eukaryota > Viridiplantae > Streptophyta > Magnoliopsida > Fagales > Juglandaceae > Juglans > Juglans microcarpa x Juglans regia. The sequence goes on from NC_054604.1 coordinate 23,935,165, forward strand.
GTAATAAGATGTTTAATATCTCAATAATCTCTAATCAAAGTGTAGACCACTGCTAATATTTTTGTGATTTTGACAAAAATGAGGATAAACACAGGTGGTTTGGCTGTTCAGTCTTTCTAAAAATTCACTGCAACTTCTGTTCAGCATCAAACTGAAGACCCCCCCCCCCCCCCCCCCCCCCCCAAAAAAAAAAAAAACGAGTAGAAAAAAGCCAGCAGTCAACCATTTCGCTGGGCCCATTTAGAACTGCTAGCCTTATCATAAAGAAGTTAACAAGTCCGAGGTAAACATCTAGGAAAAAAACAAAGGAAAAGATTAACTGCTACAAATGAAGCCAATACCTAAACACAGCGTGAGTGCAGCATGCATATACCTCCCTGGCCCCCTCTTCATGTAATAGAGCTGCACCTTTAGCAATGGTTCCTATAGCAAACAACAAATTCATTAGTTATAAGATGATCTAATTTAAAGGAAACTCGTACAACTAATTATGTCCTCTTTCTAATTTTATTTTTTACTTTTATATTATTTTTAAGCCTTAAAAAAAGAAAATCTCCTCTATGCTGCTCCCTTTAAACGAATTAATTCCCAGGGTACAGCCAAATCGATGATGGTAAACATCAACTCCATGGAGATGCCTAATAATTGGAGGGGAAAAAAATCTGCAATAATCAACCCATTGTATGAACAGAAAAAATACAAAATAAATTTGTCATGATTTCGATCAAAAGGACATAATTGCACACCAGCTTATCTATAAACTGCAAAGGATATAAAGATACTGAGGGAATGGAAAAGTTAGTCAGTCGTGCCTTTATTAAAAATAAAATGGTGAATATACTCACGCCAACCCACAAGGAGAGAGGTAACCCAAATGATAAATTTAAATAGAAAATCATTAGCAATTGAGATATTTTCCAATATTAACTGAACATTAAAGGCTCCAATCTCCATGTGCAGGAAGGTTTAGGATTGGAGTTTGGCACTCAAAGGTACTGACTCACCAGCAGTGTCAATCATGTCATCCAACATCACTGCAACCTTTCCTTTTACATCTCCAATCAGATTCATCACCTGCAATGTAAATATTAGACATGGTTTTAGGATGTGGAAGACAAAACGAACTATAAAAACAAGCTTCATGGGCGTTTAGGCCATGTTTGGTTTACTAGAATTTTCCAAAAAAATTTGAAAATCAAACCAAACATCCTTAAATCTCAAAAAAACAATCTATTTCTAGCTTTCAACTCTTCATCTAATCATACCTAATCAATACTCACACACAAAAATCAGTATAACTTTTATAAATTTCAAAACATAAATAATCTTAAAAAATTATATTCAACCAACTTTTTAACTTTATCTATCCACTTTCACAAACTCCAATACAATACTTATTTTAAAAACGATTTTTATTCAAATTTTTCTCTCTCCTCCAAAACCTAATCTCAAACAAATTCTCAAATATTTCTAACATTTTTGGTAACCAAACATGGCCTTAATTTAAAATAACATTCAAGTGAATAAAAAATTTGATCAAGGCAGATGTAACCTGAAAAATAGATAGTGTCAAAGAGTACTCATGCAAAATTACCTCGGCAACATTGTGTCCATGACGCCTTTTGTCTACAATGGCTAAAGGCGCATCAGATAACTTTTTTGCAAAAGCACGTGCCCTTGCTACCCCACCAACATCAGGGGAAACAACTACCAAATCTTGAGAGTTTATCCTCTTACTGGCAAGATAATCAAGAATCACGGGCTAGAGCACACAACAAACAATAGTATCAGAGACCAATAAACTAGTGAGAGTCAACAATCAAGGCTATGGACTAATTTACCTGAGCGTATACATGGTCCACTGGGATATCAAAGTAACCCATGGACTGCCCAGAATGAAGGTCACAAGCAAGAACACGGTTTGCACCTGCTTCTGTGATAAGGTTTGCGACTAGTTTGGCGGCAATCGATTCACGCCCTTGGGTCTGGAAAGAAAAGTCACAGATGAAGAAGACAATGTTAAATTAGCCTATAAAGAACACAATATAGTGCAAATTCTTATGAACCATTGATTTGCTTAAGATGCAATGCTCAAACCAATCATGTCAATTCGTTGTGTTCAATCAAATCAGATTCAGTCATATCCCCTTCATCGACAACTAGATCATCCAGGCTTTTTTTTTTTTAAATAGATAGAAAAATAATTAAAGGTCATAAAAGTACACTGTAATTTAGAACTTGCCTTTCTGTCAGCTCTGGCATATCCAAAATATGGAATCACGGCAGTAATGGTTTTGGCCGATGCTCTACGACAAGCATCTATCATTATCAAAAGCTCCATGAGATTCTCATTTGCAGGAGGGCAGGTAGGCTGTACTAAGTATACATCACATCCTCTGACACTCTCTCGCAACTGAACATATATTTCGCCATCAGCAAATTGCTTTATGTTGATATTCCCAAGTTCCAGGCCCATATACCAAGCAATTTCCTGGGGATAAAAAACAGAGATTGGCAATATAAGCACAGCATTCCAAGAATTATACACGTATCTTGTGTTGAGAATAATTCTAGAGGATTTTTTAAAAAAAAAACTCATTCTCAGACATGCATAAAGAACTACATTCATCATATTTTGGGAGAATAGTAGCCGTTCAAAGCAAAGATACAACCATTGGTTCTCAGAAAGTAGACATATGGTACCTGAACGGTGAAAGGTTCAATTCCATGTCATGATATAACGAAAAATTCATCCAATGATTCCAAATTTCATAAATTGAAGACAGTGAGCATGCCAGATCACTGGTGTGCAGATAATGTTCAGAATAATATAATCAAAGAGAATTGTGGCGCAACCATTAAAAAAGGGAAAGAAAAACTCTAGAAGCATGACAGAATAAACCATGGAGAACTTGCAAACCTTGAATGATTTATCAATACACTTATTTGTGAACAATCAGAATTGACAATAATATAGAACATGAAGACAAAACCCTTGCCCATTACCTTCTTTCACCACTTAAACAGAAAATAATTCAGTAACAATATCTTACTCGTCCAAAGAATAAAGTACTAATAGTACCTGAGAAAGTGTAGGATTTGCAGTGCCAGAAAATAGTTTCAGCCTGGTACTAGTCCTGTTGATTGTTTTCTCCATACGTGCAGTTTCCAAAAACTTAGGTAGATTCCGCTCGTTAAGGATGGGAACAATCGGCTTCCCATTTACACTTTTGAACGGTGGTTCAGATAGATCACATATCTAACACAACAAAGAAACACCCATATCAATTATATTTGAGGACCTAAATTACATGTACCTCAAAATTTGAGAAGAAAAGCTGCTGGAATAACCATGACAGAGTTTATCCATGCCCCATAATTTTAGTTTTTACTCATATATGTTGCAAAAGTATCACAAAGGATAGATTCAAAATACTTTATAGTCACTAACTTGAAGCTCAGGACAGTGAGGCCATGTTTGGTAGACCAAGTTTTTTCAAATTACAATTAGTTTTTTAATCAAACCAAACATCTACAAATCTCAACTTTTCTCTTTCAACTTTTTCTATTTCAACTTATAAACCTTTTATCTACTCATTACCCAATTATTAACTAAACAAAAAAATGAATACCCCTTTTACAAACTCCAAAAAAAAAAATACTCTTAAAAAATTATATTCAAATAACTTTTCAATTCTACCTATTCACATTCACAAACTTCAATACAAAATTTATTTTTTTAAAAAAGTTATTCAAAATTTTCTCTCTCCTTTCCTAAAAATCAATCTCCATTCTCAAAATATTTCATAACCAAACATGGCCAAAATTTTTTTAATTTTTTAGAATTCTTGAGAAGTTTTGAAATACTTTTTGTAATAACTTTGTAAAGAGTAATGCTCCTCATCATCCTCTCATCATCTCACGATGTAATATCAAATGATTGAAAAACTATTTGTTATGTTTTAATTGTTCCTTAATCCTTTGATGCCACAAGGTAGATAGAATGAGAATTTGTTAGGCCAAAAGTTTCTGGAGATATACTTTGTAATGAGATTTGTAGAAATTGGAAGGTAGAATTAAAATTTTTACTACGAATTATTTATGAGTTTTTGTAAATTTTTTTAACGGAAATTGATGTTTTTTAAGGGATAATATAAATATATATATATATATATATATTTTTTATAAGTAATATATATATATTGATTGAAATAGATTTAAAAAGAAAAAACTGAATTTTTTTTAAAACCAAACGTACACTTAATATCCCATCTTCAAACTAAGAAAATTATACAGCAAACCCAAGCCCACAAATTAAAACAAGGAGAACCCATTGATATTGCAACCACTTAAAAATCACAATTTAAAAATATGACAAAATTTGGCTTAAATTTTTTTCCCATTGGAATTAGACTGAAATTAAACAGAGCCAAAAAATAACCCAAAAACTCACATTTTGAAGCCATGACAGTATTTAAAAAATAAAAAATAAATCTATGCATGTATATATTATGGGGAGACAGAGAGAGTTTACGATGCTGTTAGGGGCTTGAATTCGAGAGAGAGAGTCGCAGGAGACGAAGCGCCTATGGCTGAGGGGGAAGCTAGAGAACAGAGACGAGGCAGCAGCAGAAGAAGACGCAGAACCAGAACCGGCGGCGTAAGAGGAAGAAGAAGTATATGGCAGAGTCAGCGAGGCAGCAGCCATGGCTATTGTATTATGTACGGCTGGGCACAACGAGAGAGAGAGAGAGAGAGAGAGAGAGAGAAAGAGAGAGAGAGGTTACTTTTTAATTCTATGGAGGCTGGCGCTCTCCTCTTTTGCCTTTATTCTTTCTTGTGTATCAATGGCGGGTCTTTGTGTTTTCCACGAGATTCGGATTTTCGCATAATTTACCAAGGGCGGTGCGGCGTGGTGTGGGGAACCAAGTTACGGCGCCGTTTTAAGGTGTTTTATTTATCGGTCAAAATGCGCTAGTAAAAAGTAGCCAAGCCAGACAAGTCTTCCACGTTAATTCACAATTACCGTTAATATAGAAAAGTTTTATAAAAATAAATTTATAAATTTACGATAAATTTATTTTATAATAGAAATAATTTGATAATTTAATATATTATGTTAAATAATATTAATTTATAAATTTATAAATTTAATTTTACATTAATTTATGAATTTAATTTTATAAAATTCTTTATGATATATAAATATATTCCACTAAACAAATCAGAATTCACGTCGAGCCAGACAAATAAGTTTCGTGACAATGAATTTTTATATTAAACTAATACCTTTTTCATTTTCCTTTTTTCAAACATCAAAAAGGATAAAAATATTTTAAATTCTCCCAGTCCACAAGAGTGTTTACTTTATAGAAGTCAATTTTCTTTTCTTAATTTTTCTTTGAGTTTAGATAAGGTTTGAATCATCTTGTTCTACTTTCATGTATACATTTTGGCTCCACCAAAATTAAATAATATTTAAAATGAAAAATACAATGGAAGTTAGATAAAGCTACGAATCATCTTGAGTTTCCTTGATCATGTTCAATGGTAGTATTAAAGAAAAAAAAATGATATTAATAACATTTTAACCCTTATCTTTTTTATATTTTTTGACGTGACATATCTAATCATTTAATGTCATATTAAAAGAAAATAAATAAAATAGGTTGGATTATAAGAATTGTATACTATCAATTGAATATGAGGCCTTTGTTTGTGTTGCAAAAAGGGATGAATGGTATATACAGCAACATGCTAATTCGTGCCACCATAATAATCTCTTTTCCATGTCCAAAATATGTTATGATTTAACATAAAACGCCAAAAATGTGTAATGAATGAGAAGAAACATTCCAAAGAAAGACGCTGTCCACATTCTATGTTCACAACTGAGAAGTGAACGTCACCAAGTCAACATAACTCAGAAGCTGTCTACATTCTATGTTCAGAATTTTTAGATTCTTAATCAGAAAATTTGGAAAACTAGAGAGAGAGAGAGAGAGAGAGAGAGAGAGAGAGAGAGAGAGAGAGATCAGGACCATACTAAGTGGGAAAAGGATGAAACAAGTAGAAAGCGTGACTGAAGCAACACGTTTCCTATTCAAGCCGTAAACGTGTTTCAGACGCTTGGAGAAGTCAATATTGCACATATTCCTCCTGGTTACATATATCACTGCCACAGAGTTCTAGAATATCAGGAACTGGAACATTGCTAGCTTCTTCTTATGCTTGATATCCACACGATTTTAGGTGATATTCAATGTTACACTGAGACTAGGGATAGATCAATGTTGCAATATATATATATATAACAAGTTGGTCATCCTGAGTTAGAATTTGATGGCCTGCCCATGACCATTCTTCTATCTTAATCTGTTATTTCAGGCCTTCGGCAAAGTTGGTTTGGAGTTCAGTCAGCTAAGGCACCTCTGAAGATTTTGCCAAGCCATGTTCCTAAGAAATCACAGAGAATAGAAACATGAATATTACTAACTCTGTGTCTACAAGCTTTCACTCTATTTGCTGAACTTTTTGTGGAGGCAGCTCTATACTCAGAAAAAAATAAAAATAAAAACTGTAATTAGTATGATATGAATTAGGACTCACTAGAGTTGCTGTCTGAACTCTAGGACCTCGAGTTTGAGAGAGATCACCAACACAGAGAGTCCTCATAGACAGCAATATATGTTACACTGAATTTATCTCGCCCCAACTAGATCCTAAAACTCAGTCAAGATGATGTGTGGACCGGGGGTGGTGGGGTGGTGGAAAGAAAGAAAGAGTATACCTCGTGAGAAAGACGAGCTTGAGAGAGAGAATTAAGCTGGCAGCTTTCCATATTTGCAAGTAACTGGACTACTGGTTGCAGATAAGGAACACTGCAAAAAGTTGTTACTTAAATAAGACGAGGTATAAAATATTGTCAACTTAAATATCAGAGTGGCAATCGTTCTCTCTTTTATTCCGTGATATAATTGTCGCTTATGTCCCAAGGCAGCATACATACATGTATGTAATACAGCACATTATTACAGCAATGGTCATACAATGGCATGAAGATTGCGCTGGATGGTTTGTGCTTGAGAATAATTACACGGAAGCTTACATCCAAATCTGAAAAAATGGGGTAAACTGTGTAAAATGGAAGCCTACTTGCCCACAAAAAAACAAAAACTTGAGGAATGCAGTCAACAAAATACAATTTACATTGCATTTTTCTGTCAAGAACAACTGTCAGTTTTGGATAATTCAAAATGCTTCTGTTTGACACACCCCAAATAAAAAATGGCCAAGCAGCTGGGGATGAAGCTGAATTACTCAGAAGGAAATCTCCAACTAATTCCGAATAAATAAGTGCTTTCTTCCAAAGCACAATTGTTTCTATGTTTAAAATTTCAGGATCTAAAATATAACATAAAAACTGCCCCCCTTCTCCAACAAGGAAAGAGACCAAAAGCTTTTCAAAATGTGTTCATGACCCAGAATATGTGCCACGTCTATTTACATGTTTCCTTTAAAGTGAGAGTGACATCAGAAAGTTATTGATGTATTTTAAAGGCCATGTCAAGACCAACTGTAATCTGAAATAAAAATGGTGTTCTACATGCTACAACCTGTGTAATCCATTCTCCATATGTGCATCCAAGGATGAAATGACATGAGGCATCTGCTCCAACACCTGCAGCACAAGAAAAGAAGAATAGAAATATCAGAATGTGGTAAAGATATCCTATTGTTAAGAAACAAAAGAATAAAATAGTCCATATTTATTTTGTGCAGCAGATCTACATACTTGCCCGGTATTCTTGATTATAGAGGTTTTTGCCAAAAGGTTCTTTGGAAGCTTTCTCAGTTGGGCCTGCATATGATACAATAATAATTTATGAGCAACCATGCATAATAAACTATAAAGGAATATCAGTTTTCATTTGACAATTTAAGATCCTTTTGACAAGCACCAATTATGTACATCGTTCACGAAAGACAGAATGTGATTCATGTGTGACCTTAAAAATTGCACCTGATGACATGACTGGTTTTGTTTTGATAAGTAACGATGACATGACTGTACCAGTAAACATAAATGAGGATTCTTCTTATTTTCTCTCTAGTAGATCACAGGTTTTATGTCACATATCTTTTTTTATGGGTAAATAAAATTTTATACAAATGAGGATTCTTCTTATTTTCTCTCTAGTAGATCACAGGTTTTATGTCACATATCTTTTTTTTATGGGTAAATAAAATTTTATTGATTGTAAGAATACGTAAAAGCCCAAGTACAAGGGTCATAGACAAGAGCAACACATAGGAGTGATGTTCTAATGATACAAGAAATTCATGAATGGTCATGCCATTAAAATCAAGTTCAATTGACCATTGGAACAGGTGTTAAAAAAGAAAGTTCTAAGTTCATCCAATGACCGCTCACGATCCTTGAAGCTTCCCTCATTCCTCTCCCTTCAAAGGCACCCCCATAGCCAGATCAGAACCATCTTCCAAATTGCGGCAATCTGCAAAGTGCCTTGAAGACCTCTCCATGAAGCTAAGAGGTCAATCACCCTTATTGGCATCACCCAAGCTACACCCACCCTAGCAAGAAAGTCATTCCACAAGGTCGTGGCAATTTCACAATGTATTAGTAGATGATCGACAGATTCTCCACTCTTTTTACACATACAACACCAATCCAATACTATGATATGGCATTTCCTTTGGTTATCAATAGTGAGAATCTTCCTTAAAGAAGTTGTCCATACAAAAAATGATGTCTTTAAGGGGGCCTTTGTGTTTCAAATGCTCTTCCACGAGAATGGATTGGCATTATGCTTAGGGATGGATTGGTAAAAGGAGCGTACTGTGAAGTTCCCTTTTGCCAAAGGGCACCAAAAAAGCTGGTCTTCACCTCCCCCTCATAAGGATAGAATAGACTAGGTTGTAGAATTCAAAGATTGCGTTAACTTCCCAATCATAGACAGCTCTAAGAAATGTGACATTCCATTGGGGGGTGCCGTTAGAATGGTCAAGGAGGTCCGCAATTGAGGCTTCCTTCATACTTGCTATACCAAAGAAGTCCGGACAGGCTTCCTTCAGTGCTATGTCACTATACTATATGTCATGCCAGAATTTGATTCGGGACCCATTACCCACCTCAAACCAAGTAAAACTAGAAAATTCGGTCCATCCACACCATATGTGCTTCCAAAGACCCACCCAATAAAAATTCACTCACCTCGTTCGAGCACCAACCTCCCCATGTTCTACTATACTTCGAGTCTAAAACCAAAGTTTTGAATTTCGTACCGTACTGGCCGATACAGCTGAAATATACCGTTTCTGTGGTGTAGCCAGTACAGAGAAGTGTATAGTTTCGTATCGGTCAGAAATTCGGCCATTTCAACCCCTACCAGACAATATTTCGACCCGTACCGGCCTATATTTCGGCCTTTACTTTTTCTTCTTTTTTTTTTTTTCATTTCTTCAAATTGCAAGCTCATTTTTTTACGCCCCAATTCAGACCAGATTATTTATAATTTATATATATATATATAATTTATTCATATATAGACTATTATTTTGGAATATAATTTACATATATCTATGTATATAATTTATTCATATATAGATTATTCCGAAATGGTATTCGAAACGGCACCGGTACCGAAATATCTCGTTTCAATGCCTCGACCGAAACGGTCATTGGTACAATGTTCAAAACATTGTCTAAAATTGATCACCACAAAGCTCCATGTTCTAGGGGATATCACCATAGCCATTTTCCCAACAATGCCTTATTAAAAAGCTGCAAATTTCGGATACCCAAACCTCTTTCAGAAATTGGAGAACAAACAGTGCCCATTTTACCGGATGAAATTTGAACTCATCATTCATCCCTCTCCATAGGAAATCCAGCTGTATTTTCTCCATGCGGTAAGCTACTTGTGATGGAAGCGGAAATATAGAGAGGAAATAGGTCGATAAGTTGGATAGAAAGATGAAGAACACCCCATTGGATTGGCAAAGAAAATAGTTGCAAGGGCTGCAAAGTGAAACTAGTTCAACATGTGGGCGAGCAAGCACCTTGTAGAAGGCCTGAAAAATATGTCCCAAAGCGAGGTGGAGATGAGTGTCTTGCCCATGGTAGGCGAGCTAGAAAAGTCGCTAGCTATGAAGATGAGAACGAGGAGCTGAAGAAGCTAGTGGCTCTGATGAGACAAGAGTTACCCGCCCAAGGCAAGCAAGGACTACTCGTCCAGGACGAGTGACGATTTAGGACAGACCAACCTAGACATGGGAACTTTCTGGAATAACACGGAAGTGCTCAGAAGAGTGGCATTGTCGTAAGCAGAATCCCACACTCCACCTGAAGGGTCACATCTGGAGTGGGTCTGCTGAAGGGAGTACAACCCTGGTGGCCATGCGAACTGAACTCAAAAGTATGGCTCAACACCACGTGGAGAACCCTCATTCAAGGAACGACTAAGGAGTTGGCAGACCGTAGGGACGTGCGAACCATACCCTGACCGTCTGTCCCTGTCATCCTGTAGTGTGACAGTCAAGGCGAAAGGACTCGTATTCAAGCATACCTGGAGTCAGAGATAAGTCAGAAGGATGTCTGACGGTCCCACCCTATATAAGAAGACATGGAACAAAATCTCACTTTTAAAATCTTAGACCACCTGAGACCTTGTGGAGCCAAAATTTTCTAAGGAAGTGAGGAAATAGTAGCGCATCGATCCAGCAAACCCAAGTTGTAAGGTAGGTTAGCTTCTAAGACAGGATTGGAAAATGTGGGGTAAATGTTGTATGTAAGAAGCACTTGCATTTTTGTAACCCCCTCGTTTCTGATCATAAATAAATCTATTTTGGATCATTATGTTTATCTTATGTTCATTCCTTGTTTTTAGAGACTTTGCATGTATTTTCTATTTTCATTGAATCATGATCCCGATATGTGTATCTATATCTCTATGTGAGTATGTGTACCCTACATCAACTTTCATGGGGCAGGATAGAGTTCCCTGTGTCCATTCCCATGAGACGTCACCACGAGTTTCAAACGGGTATTCCCTGTGAGGATTGGGGTGGGCTGGTATTGTGGTGCTTGACCACACCTAATAGTCAAGATATAGAATCCCCAGCGTATCATGTGGTGGTGTCCTCAAGTTGGTTGGCTAGGTAGACGTTTCCCTGGTGTGACAAGTGATCTCTGCCTGAGAGTCAACCTGTGTTAGGGTTCAGGGAAGCTAGCTTGCACAAGGCTTAGACAGGTAGAAGAGATTTCCCCGAGACCAATAGTGGAGGGGCTCATTCCCCTAATCGCATTAGGCAACGAATGTCAGTGTGACGAAATGTTTGTGTGATGAGCCTCTGTATGTCGGTTGTTGTACCATTGATACCGATGCGACTTTATGGATTTGACCTATTGAGGAAGGGTGATTCCTCACCATATTATATATTCGTGCTTTGAATAATATTTTGCATAAGAGGGTAACTCCTTAAAGGGTGATTCCTCGCCAAGCTTATATGTATGTGTGGGTGTGTGTGTGTGTGTGTGTGTGTGTGTGTGTTCCACTAAGAGGGTGATTCCTTGTCACATTCTACGGATTCATTAGTTTATACCTCAGAGGGTGATTTCTCGCCAAAGCATGCACATATGTGTCCTTTGATTATTTACATGAACTATTCATTACATCTTCAGGAGCATTATCCCTCATTAGCAGTTTTTGTCATGGTTGTCTAACCTACCCATGGTTTCACTTTCGAAATCATAGACTGTGATATAGAGTTAAAACCGGAGTGATGCCCGAGGAGGAAGAGCCAAACTTGCCCAAACCCTAAAGACGAAAGCCTATCTTTGTCGTAGGCGCCAGCAATAAGGAGATGTACTTAGCCTTTTAGAAGGAGGCGACCTTTGATTATTTACATGAACTATTCATTACATCTTCAGGAGCATTATCCCTCATTAGCAGTTTTTGTCATGGTTGTCTAACCTACCCATGGTTTCACTTTCGAAACCATAGACTGTGATGTAGAGTTGAAACCGGAGTGATGCCCGAGGAGGAAGAGCGAAACTTGCCCTAACCCTAAAGACGAAGGCCTATCTTTGTCGTAGGCGCCAGCAATAAGGAGATGTACTTAACCTTTTAGAAGAAGGAGACCAACTGTATTTGGTCTGCTGCCTATTAGGCGATGAACATATTATTTTGGTTGATTGTAATATTACAAGGAAGGACAGTAATGATTTCCTAAAATATGTCGTAGGCCCCGTTTGGATTAAGAGTTGATCTCAACTCATCCCATCTCATCCCATCTCATCTCATCTCATCTCATGTAATCATTACAACTTTTCCAAATTTTCACACAAAATATAATAAACAATTCAACTTTTTCAAATCTCAAAACAATAATAATATTAAAAAATAATATTCTAACAATATTTTATTTAACTTTCAACTTTCATCTCAACTCACTATCCAAACCTCACCTTAGACTTCTGGTATTGCAAGGTCTACTTACCGACTAGGGCTTGTTTGGAGAAAATTTCCATCCCAAAATTCTCATCTCATCTCATCTCATATCCTTTCCAAACATGACTCAAACACAAATAATTTCAAACTAATCATTACAACTTTTTCAAACTAATTATTACAAATTTTTCAAACTTTCAAACAAAAAATAATAAACAATTCAACTTTTTCAAATCCCAAAACAAAAATAATATTAAAAAACTCTATTCTAATAATATTTTAACTTTATAATATTTTTTATTCAACATTTTCTCTCCTTTACCAAAACCCCATAAAACATTAAGGCTTCGTTTGGTAACTAAAATCATCTCAACTCATCTCAATTCATCATTACAACTTTTTCAAATTACAATACAAAATATAATAAGCAATTCTACTTTTTCAAATCCCAAAATAATAATAATATTAAAAATAATATTCTAACAATATTTTATCATCTCAACTCAACTCAGTTCAACATCCAAACGCAGCCTAACTCAAACTATCTCACTACTATTCACAAACGATTTTATTACTATTCACAAAATTCTCATCTTACTCCCCAAGCTTGTCCTAACCTCTACATTTTCCATTACGATCTTATGATCGAAACCAACACGCGCACTTCCTTTGGATGAGGCACGCCTAACCCAATCAAACTCTAGATGTAGACTGCTTGACTAGCACCCTTGGCACCATGGAACCTCGCCATGACCTTTACACGAGGGACGGGGCACCACAACATCCGCTTCCAACTAGCGAGTTTCCACTCCATCTTTTCTAGGACATCATTTCAAATGGATATCGATTTGTAGTGAGCACCCAACGGGAGACCAATATATTTCATGGGTAAATGAGATATCTTACATCCCAAGATAGAAGTCATACCATCCACATTTTGCACTTGCCCCACCGAAACTACATCTGATTCAGCAAAGTTCACCTTCAATCCAGAAACGACTTCAAAGCATAAGAGGAGAGCCTGCAATGCACGGATATGATCATGGTTGGCCTCACAAAATACTAGGGTATCATCGGCAAATAAGAGATGAGATATATTGAGAGAGCTAGTGTTTACGTCCCCCACTAAGAAGCCGGATATAAAGCCACCCTCGACAACATCGTCGATCATTTTGCTAAATGCTTCCATTACAGAAACAAAAAATAATGGAAATAAGGGATCCCCCTGTCTCAATCCCCGCGAACTTTCAAAGAAACCACTTGTTTTGCTGTTAATCAAAATAGAGAAGAAGCATGTAGTAGAGATGCAATGTTTGATCCAGGAACACCACTTCGCCCAAACCTACATCTCTCGAGCATATAGAGTAAGAAGATCCAATTGACTCAATCATAGGCCTTTTCCATATCTAGATTGCAAATAAGCCCTGGCTCTCCCGATTTGAGTCTACTATCCACGCATTCGTTGGCAATAAGCACTACATCAAGTATTTGCCTCCCTTTCACAAAGGCAATTTACGGCTTTGATATTACTTTCTCCACCACCGTGCTTAACCTGTTCACCAAGACTTTTGAAATGATTTTATACATCCCACTCACCAAACTTATGGGGCAATAATCTTTAGCCTCAACCACCCCTAGTTTTTTCGGAATAAGAGTAATGAAGGTTCAATAAGGCTTTTTTCAAACCTTCCATTTTCATCGAACTCTTGGAAGACCCCCATGATATCAGCCTTGATCACTTCCCAACAGAATTGAAAGAACGCCATAGTGAAACCGTCTGGACCTGGAACTTTATCATCCGCCATGCTTTTTAACACTTTCCGAACCTCCATTTCTTCAAAAGGCCTCTTGAGCCATCCTTTTACTTGTGGGTCGATGGTATCAAATGTAAGTCCATCTATTCTCGGTCGCCAAGGAAATTGATCCAAAAGCAAATTCTCATAGTAGTTGACAATGTGATCTGACCTTGGTTTAATTAGAGATAGTCACCCCATCTACCAACAACATATCAATCACATTGTTTCTCCTGTGTGAGTTAGTCACCCAATGGAAGAAATTCGTACATTTATCCCCCTCCTTCAACCAGAGGGCTCTTGACTTTTGTCTCCAAGATATCGCTTCCATGAGAGATACCCTCTTAAGTTCTACAGACACTTGAGTTTTGCGAGCCCTTTCCCTTACCTCCAATATGTTCTCCAAACCCTTAAGTTCCTCCAAGAATGACTTCTTCTAGCTTTCCACATTACCAAACACCTGTTCATTCCAACTCTTCAAGTCATTTTTCAGTGCCTCCAATTTACACGTTAGGATATAACTTGGAGTTCCATGGAATTTATAAGAAGTCCATCATTGTTTCACTCGATCAATAAAGCCCTCTGTCAAAATGCCGTGATCAGAATAAAGCACTTCTTGCTTTCACTAGTAAACATCTGCAAGGGCATTTATGTGTGGACACTAACACTATGGAAGCCCATTACAAAAAAAAAAAAAAAAAAAAATCAACAGCATAAACGCGGGTAAGAGTAAAGCACTAGCAATGGTGGATGAACTCCAAAATTCCAATCATGTTCTATCCATTTCAAATCATATGACCTGCCTTCAAGACTTTTGGTCCTTTGCCATGTTGAATATTGATGGTCATCATGGCCTCAAGGGACCATCCATCACGTTACTAGATAATAGCTTCTTATCCAGTTCCCAAAGATAAGTCTCACTCTTCATGCTTCACCCAGGTTACCTACAGTATTTGGCTCCATTCCCACGGGCCACCAACATTCACATTTCTTTTTCAGTTAAGTTCCAGTGTATATTTTTATTCCTCTCTTGAACACATTTGCATTTTTGTTTTATACTACATAAGTAGTATATCTTTTGAATTGGTAAGCTACTTGACCTCAACCTTTACCCTGTTCATATAAGGGAGAAAGAGGTATTATTTGAACTAGAACTCACTGGCACATTTATACAAGTATTCTAGGAACCCTTTCATATGACCCAGGATTGATCAAATTATTCCCATACTATCAAATTTCACAATTTATATTAAAGAAATTGATCAGATTTTGCCTCTCACTCTAACTAGCCTCTCTTTCTGCTTCATCTACTTGTCAAACAGTTATTACTAGTTACATACATGCAACACATGGTCTTATAAGAAGAATGGAAGAGATTCAAAAGGTTCAAAAGACCTTGCATCAGAATCAACAGAGAAACAAATTCGTGCCTCTTAATCGCACTACATATGATGTATGCACAAAAAAAATATTGTAGTCGACAGGTCAATCGATCTGGCAAAACAAAAAATAAAAATAAGACAAATATTCGTACTCCGATTCGAATGCGAATTAAATTCGGTGTTTCAACATTCATCGACATGTGCACATATAGAGAGTTCTTTCCGAAGAGGATTCAATCTTTCAAATTTAACCAAAACCGACATACAAAACGGCTTTATTATAGAAAACAGGACAAACGCACTGAGCCACAATGCACTGTATCTTCAAGAACGTAAAAATTATAGAGAGACGGGGGGGAGGGGGATAGGGGGCTAATTGCCTGAGAAGCAGAAGTCTGTTGCATCAAGTGAAGGAGATTGGAGGTGGACTGAACGGTTTGAAAGATCTGATCGGCCACGGAGGCTTTGGCCGCGCCTTCTCTGCTGCTCCCGTGGTTCGCTAACTTCGCTGAGGTTGCCATTGTTTACAAAAAAGTTTCTCCGACCCAATTTGGAAGAAACCTCTAATCTTTAAATAACTGTTATTTAAATAATTGACATTTTAAATTACTAAGCTAATAAAAATAACTGAAAGTCAAAATTTATATAGCATAATTATTACTTTTTAGAGTTTCTGATTTTTTTTTTTTTTTTTAATCAAGAATCATAAAACTGTGTATTAACTTTGAGTAATGTCATCAATACATTATTTTTTCGTATCTATCCTATCAGAAATAAAAGTTGGCATATCTTCCATCCAAATAAGTTTTGATTCTAAACATAAAGCTTGCTTGGCTAATTTATGAGCCACTTCATTTGATGTCTTGTGAACATACTGCACCTTCCATCCTTGCTGCTGTTGAAGCATCTTCTTGGCATCGTGAACTATACTCCCATAGATTGGATAATCAGTATTGTCTTCATTGATAACTTTCACAATATTTTGTGCATCACCCTCGAACATTACTCTATGAAAACCAAGGTCCCTACTGTTCTCCATAGCTTTCCAAAGTGCCATACATTCTGCTGTTGCAGGGTGTTGCACATATTTCTTTTGATCACAGCAGGCTGTTAGTGCTTCCCCCATTTCATCCCTTATAAATATGCCAATGCCCATTTTTTTCCATTTTTTTATCAATAGATGCATCCCAATTAACCTTCACCTGTCCTTTATTAGGTTTCTGCCATCTCGTTGGTCTCCCTATATTGCTGCTATGAAGTTTCTTCTTTATCTCTGATTGAGCCATTTTGAAATCTCTAATCTGTGCTCTTGCTGCATTGATAACCTGGCCAGGGGATATGAATTTGTTTTCAAACACAAGCTGGTTTCTTCTTATCCATATGTTCCACATAATCAAAATCACTTCCTCCATTTCCTCTTTAGCTAATTTCTGCATCAGTTTCTTAAGCAGTTCCAGCAGGTTACCCTCATTGGTTTTCCACTTTTGGATTTTAGAGTAAGTCTCACACCAGACATCATTAGTAGCAACACACTGCCACAACACGTGTATGACAGATTCCTTTTGCTCCTTGCATATTGGGCATGCATCATTCTTTACTAGTTTCTTGCTCAACAAATTAGCTCTAGTGGCTAGAAAGTTGTTCCCAGCTCTCCACAAAAACTGTTTGACTTTCCCTGGTACATCTAGTTGCCATATCTTAACCCATCTTTGGTCATCTTCCATCTCCTTTGAAGATTCACCTTTAAGACTTCTCTTCCTTTCTAGTTCAAGATAATAAGCACTTCTTACTGAGAATTGACCTTTATTAGAAGGGCCCCATACCAGCTTGTCTTCACAATCCATCCTACTCAAATGTAAGCTAAGAATCTGGTTCACCTCATCCACACCAAATAAATCTCGGATCAAGGCTTCATTCCATACCTTCTCCTCTTGCACAATCAGTTCCTCAACATTTGCCTCCTCATTCAATCTTGAAACTGGGGATTGAACTCTGAAAGATGAAGGAGTTGTTAGCCATTTATCCCCCCAAATTTTAATACTTCTTCCATTTCCCACCCTCCACCTCAAACCTTCCTTGATCAGATCAGAAGCCTGCCAGACACTTTTCTAGATTTGTGAAGGTCTACTGCCTAACTTGGCACTTAGGAAGGATGAGTCTTTAAAGTATTTCTGCTTGTAAATCTGAGCCACTAAACTCGAAGGATTATTCAAAAATCTCCATCCTTGCTTGGCTAGTAATGCTAAGTTGAAACACTCTACATTTCTAAACCCAAGCCCTCCTTTTTGTTTTTGTTTTCCCATATTTTCCCAACTACTCCAATGTACCCCTTTTCTGGTTTTATGATTGCACCACCAGAATTTGGCAAACATACTATTAAGCTCATGACAGAGTCTTTTTGGGAGCAGAAAGACACTCATAGTATAGGTTGGGACAGCTTGAAGAACAGCCTTAATTAACACCTCCTTTCCTGCAGTTGATAGAAAGTTGTTTTTCCAATTTGTGATTTTTCTCCAAACCCTTTCCTTTATGCCTCTGAAAGTGTGGTATTTGGACCTTCCAATAACTGGAGGCAACCCCAAGTACTTCTCATAAGTCCCTACCATCACAGCCCCACCAGCTTCTCTTATCAACCTCTTATCAAGAAGGTTTGTATTTGAACTAAAATAAATTGCAGATTTCTCTTTGTTAAGCACCTTGCCAGAGGCAATCTCGTATATCTGCAACATTGCTTGAATTTTCTGCCATTCCTCAACTTTATCCCTTCCAAATAAAACACAGTAATCTGCAAACAATAAATGGTTTACTCTGCAACCCCCTCTTGCCACATTAACCCCTCTTGTATCCCCATGTGAGTCAGAAAAATTGAGAAGAGTGGATAAGCCCTCTGCACAGAGAATAAAAAGATAAGGAGATAGTGGATCTCCTTGTCTCAATCCTCTAGAAGGGTAAAAGTAGAACCAGGCTGTCCATTCACCAATACTGAGTAAGAAACAGTCTGAACACACCTCATTATCAAGTGAATCCACTTATCACAGAACCCCATTCTACCCATGACAGATTCAAGAAAATTCCACTCTATTCTATCATAAGCCTTTGACATGTCCAATTTAATAGCCATGGAACCAATCTTGCCCTTCTTTCTGGCCTTCATAGAGTGCAAAAGTTTATAAGCAACCATAATGTTATCGGTTATTAATCTCCCTGGAATAAAAGCACTTTGGTTTGGAGATATAATGAGGTTTAGAAATTTCTTCATCCTATTTGCCAGCACCTTAGACATGATTTTATAAGCCACATTGCATAAACTAATGGGCCTATACTCACTAACTTTACTGTGGCTCTTAACTTTGGGAATTAGAGCAATTAAAGTATGGTTTAAAGAAGGGTCGAAAGGATTACCATTCAGCCAAGAGAGCACGGAATTGCTGACTTCTTCTCCAATTATGTGCCAGTGTTTCTGATAAAAACAAGCTCCGAATCCATCTGGTCCAGGAGACTTTAAAGGAGTCATTTGGTGTATTGCTTCTTCAATCTCTACTCTAGTAAACACCTTTTCCAGCCCTTCATTCATTTGAGCACTAACTCGAGGTTCCATCTTCAGAAGGCAATTACTTATTTCTGTTTGACTAGGATTAGAAGAAGTAAACAATTTCCCAAAATAATTGTTAAAGGCTGCTTCTACATCTTCTTTTCTTGACCAGTTTCTACCATTTTCATCACTAATTTCACTGATCTTATTCTTGGCTCTTCTCTGGTTTGCACAGCTATGGAAAAATTTTGTGTTTTTGTCCCCTAGCTGATACCAATTTTGTTTTGCTCTCTGCCTCCACCTTAAATCTTCCTTCTCCAATAGCCTCTCCACCTCCTTTTGAATTGTTTTTATAACTTCTACATTACTACTGCATTCCTTTTTTTGTAACCTCCTCAAAACTTTTGTTTTTTCTTCTAACTCCCTTCCCACACTTGATCCCTTCTGTTTACTCCATCTAGTTAGAGCTTGTTTGCTGATTTCTAGTTTGGAAAGCCTCATTGGAGTCTCCTCTTCCCTTATTTCTCCACTACCCCATATCCTTCTCAATATCTCAGAACACTCATCCTTAAGACCCCAACTAGCTTCATATCTAAATATTCTCTTCTTGTTCCTCTCCCTATCAACCATCTGGTTCATAAACCATAATAATGGCCTATGATCAGAACATCTAGCTGCCATTACATCCACCCAACCTTCTTGAAACAGATTTTTCCATCTTTCATTTACAACAGTCCTGTCTAGCCTTTCTTTAGTGAAGGTCTCATCTTCATGTTTATTGCTCCAAGTGTATTTGTCCCCTCTCCATCCCATATCATAAAGACTCCCTTCCTCCAAAGCACTTCTGAATGCTGCCATTTGACTTTCTTGCCGCTGTCTTCCACCCTTTTTTTCATCCTGAGCAATTATTTCATTGAAATCACCAATAACTCCCCACCCAATGTTCATATCAAGTTTAAGGGAGGAGAAAAATCTCCAAGAGGAAGCTCTCTTGCTAGCTTCAGGTTCTCCATAATACCCTGTCAATAACCACTTGTTCAAATCTCCTTCATTGGTAATCCATAAGCTAATGTGTCTATGAGAGTAATTAGCCACCTTAGCTGTCATCGTGTGATCCCAAAACATAATTAAGCCACCCTTCCTACCAACTGGTTCCACTACAAAGAACCCCTCACACTTCAGTCTTTTTTTCATTTTTTCACTTTTATTTTTATTCATCTTAGTTTCCATTAAGAAAACTATGTTGGGCCTCTTCTCCTTCACCATATGGTAAAGGTCTTGAATTGTCTAAGGGTTCCCAAGCCCTTGGCAATTCCAGCTTAGCATTTTCATTGTGGTAGGTGGGGCTGTTCAACAGCCACCACTCATACATTTGTATCTGCTGTACTTTCTTCATCTTCCAGATAACTCATCTTCTTTCTTGCTTTTTTCCTCTCTCCCTCCTCCCCTTGGCTCCCTTTTCTTTTTTTCACTTGGATGAAATCCCCTCTCTGTTTCTGATTTTTTCTTTATATGTTTGCCTGTTGGAATTAAATACTCAAATTTCAAAAGGATGCATAATATATAGAAGTGTTATAAATATAAAAAAATTATACAAAAGTAAATAACTAAAGTGAGGTGTATTCAAGTAATCAGTTAAATTTATTTTATGATAAAAATAATTTTATAATCTAACGTATTATATTAAATCATGTTATTTTTTAATTTTATTTTATATTATTACTTTATGTTTAAAGTACATAGTTGTCGCACTAACATGGGCCGAACGTCACTTATGTGTCTCATTGAATCCATTCTAAACCAATAATAGGAAAGGATGTCATATGTCCCCCAAAGTTAATTTTGGATACTTCATTATGGGGATCAGATTTTCAATGCCTTTAAATACGGATAATTGCAATGCACACTGTCGGATTGATTGATGAATAATGATAGTATTATCACTCTTCTACTTCCCTTCTATTATTTTTTTTAATTTTTTAAATTTTTTTAAAAATTTTCTTTTACTTAATAGTTAAAAAAAATATCTATTAGCGAAATTATATATTTTTAAAATTTTTTTAATTATTAAAGATATTAAAAAAATACTTAAAAGAAAAAAAATACACTAACAATAGTAAAGTGGTGGTAAAAAGATTGTAAGTCTATTACTACCCTAGATAGATTCTCTTTTAATTGACAAAACTGTCTTCGTGATATCGTCTTTTCTTTATCACAAAGAGAGAAATTTTAGAACTCTAATGGCTAGATTTCATTTTATTTATTTATTTCTGTAATGTATTGTTTGTTTGGAATGTTTGTTGAATTTTCCCGCCTCCAATTATTATATATATATATATATATATATATATATATATTATTTTCATTAATTTTAAATTACCCAAAAAAAACTAGGAAAGATATCAACTCGAAATCCAAAAGAAATATATCTCAGTAATTACTGCTCTTAAGCTTAAGATCCTGAAGTTGAGCTGTTAAGCTATTTATGAAATTATCCTTTAATGAAAATTAAAAAAATATATATATGCATTGCAGTCTAACTAATAATAATAAGGGCCTGCTGGATTATCCTTTTCTTGTAACGGGTCTTCTCTTTTCGTATATATATTTTTTTTTCAATAAAATGTTGTTTTAGTTATAAAAAAAATTATTAATATATAATTAGAGCAAAGTATTTCTTGTTAATCACTAATCGGTATCAGAATGTGGTTTTGGGGTGGTTGCAAATAGTCAAATGAATGGATTAGTTAGAGATCTGGGTCTATAACTCATCAAAAGGGAACCTGAAAATGAAGTCTATGGTGAGTGGGGCTGGCTCTCCTTTAGCCCGCCCATGTAGACTTCTCAGCTCCAGTACGTTGCAACAATGGCATCAGATTATGAATAATGTCAGGTACATTCTTGAAACGTGTAAATAATATGTAGTCATTTTGAAATAGTCTATTATTAAAAAATTAATTTTTTTTATATGAGTTTCGTATTTATTTACTTGTTTTAAATTAATTATATGACGTTTACACACTCACAACTGCAATAATCATTTCTCCATATTATTTTTCAATCTACTTTATTTTTATCACTTCTTCTAGTTGTAACTATTCTATAAGTGCAACTTTGACTTTTTAGCCCAATATTCAATTGTAAAGATGTTAAAACATGATTAGGAAAACCGGTTTTATTGGTAATAGGTTTTAATCACATGAACATTTATGACTCCCTTGTATCTTCAGACAATCATATATTGGTGCTGCTATTGTATATGTCTCTGCTTGGATTATGGTTACTCTTCACATTTATTTTTTGTTTGTCTCTGCTTGGATCGGTTCGGGCGGGGGGGCGGGGAGGACATTGTTTTTAGGGCATAAATGGGATGGGACTTGCAAAGTTCTTGTAAATTTTCAAAGAAAATTTTCATTTACTCTTATTGGAGATGTTTTAAAGTTCTTCGAACTCTAAGACCCCATTTGGATAAAAAAATACTATCAATCCATCTCATTTTATCATTATAACTTTCTCAAAATTCCACACAAAATATAATAAACAATTCAACTTTTTCAAATCTCAAAATAATAATAATATTAAAAAAATAATATTTTAACAATATTTTATTCAACTCATTTAAAACTATCTCATCTCACTATCCAAATGAGCCCTAAGAAAAATCTGGTCTTATTGGCTAGCACACATCTTTCTGTGTATATTTAGCACATGCACATCTTTGTATACAAGTTATAAATCACAAAGACATTATTTAAACGCTTATTTGAGTCTCACACACAAGTTACTACTAATAGTCTTAGAATATTAAAAATAGGAAAACACTATAGACACAAAGAAATTCCACAAAGGGATCACACACACTGATGTGGCACGTTTCTTCCCCTTTTTTTTTCCTTACTTTTTTTCCTCCTCCAGTGCGAGTTCCCTCCCCTCCTCTCCCTTTCCTCTTTGTCTCCGCCCGTCTCCACCCTTCATGTCGTCGTCATGGTGGTCAGGGACCACCTCAGGGTCGGCAGAATCTGTCGGCCATCCAAGCGGGGCACCGTCCGGCGAGGGGATGGGAGTTTCCATGCACGGCAAGCTGCATGCAATGGCGGCAACGGGAAGGATGGAGATGGGCGGAGACAGGGAGGGAAAGGGGAGGACGGGAGGGAACTCTCACGGGAGAGGCACTGCCGTGAATAGGACGGTGCCGCTTGGACCACTGGTAGATTCTGGAGGCTCTGAGGTGGACCCCGACCACCATAGCAACAACAGGAAGGGTGGAGACGGGTTGAGACAGAGGGAAAGGGGGATGAGGGGAGGGGAGACACACGGAAAGGGGAAAAAATCAAAAAAAAAAAAAAAGTGGAGAGACGTGGCACACTGTGTAAGTGTACCATCAATGTGTAAGATTCTTTTGTGTTTGTAGCAACCCTCTTAAAAATAAGAGGTCATGACCACATGAAGTATGGCTGAGCTCGTGTATATTTTACAATCGTGTTATCCTGAATAACAAGATTCCATATAATTCTTGCGATGGTAACAAGAAATAAAGCAAATGTCAGTGTATGTAAATATATGAACATATATAATTAAGCTATTTATTTTCTTCTCTGGATTATGTCAGTAAGCTGGTGAACATGGTGCATATTTTAATGGCATTTACCTTACTGATCCGCAATTTTATGGCATATTGATTTCCTCCTACAATTGAAATATTTCCTATGGGCCAACCTAGAGGTATTCGAGAACCGAGTTGTACGTATGCAGGACATTGTTGATTAAAACCTTTTCTTCCATTCACCTAATAGAATTTAAAGTCAAGGAATAAAATATATGCGTCTATATGCAGAATTTTTCACGAGCTATATACATCTTTGGTAAATTCGAAAAAAATATTAATGTGTCTTTTGTTGCTCTTATTTCTAAGAAAGTTGGGGCTATAGAGGTGAAAGATTTTTGGCCTATTAGTCTCATTAATGAAGTGTATAAGATTATCTCAAAGATATGGAAAACGCTTATGACCATTTTAATTGGAATTTTCTATGTTATTTACTTGGGAGGTGTGGTTTTTGGGATATATGGATTTCATGGATTAGGAATTATATACAGTTTGTTATTTTATTCAGTTTTGGTGAATGGAACACCAGAAGGATTCTTTAACAGCTCTAGGGGATTAAGACAAAGGATCCCCTCTCCCCTTTGCTGTTTGTCATTGTTATGGAAGCATCGAGTCGTATGTTGAGAGCGGTGGTTAATGGAAGCTTCCTTGCTGGATTTTCTATGGGAGGTGTTACTATATCTCACATTCTCTTTGCTGATGACACGCTACTTTTTTGTGAGACAGACAACGATCATGTGCAGTACTTAAGAGCTGCATTACTTTTGCTTTGAAGCGGTTTCGGGCCTAAAGGTAAATCTCTCAAAGTCTAAAATGGTTCATGTTGGTGGTGTGAACAATATTCAAGGCTTGACGAATGTCTTGGGCTGTAAGGTAGCTTTGCTGCCTTTGAAATACCTCAATCTTTCGTTGGGGCTGCCTTCAAGACAAAATCTATTTGGGATGGAGTGTTAGAAAAAATAGAAAGAAGACTGGCTGAATGGAAATGGATATATTTGTCCAAGAGTGGTAGATTAACTCTCATCAAGAGCACTTTATCTAACATTCCCACCTATTTTCTACCTATTTCCCCTATCTGCAAGTGTGGCCTCTCGTATTGAGAAAACTTTTTGCAACTTTCGTTGGGGAGGCATTGAGGAGGAAACTAAGTTCCATATTTGTTGGTTGGGATAAAGTTTGCTCATCGATTCCATGCAGTGTGTTGGGGTGCATAATGTGAGGGTTTTCAATAAAACACTTTTGGAGAAATGGTTGTAAAGATATCATGGGGAAGGGGAGGGCTTATGTAGAGAAATTATAGATTCTAAGTATGGGAGCATTCGAGGGTTGGTTGGCATTCTAAGGAAGTTAAGGGACACATGGTGTGTGATTGTGGAAAAATATTAGAGCTGGATAAGGAAGATTCTCCAAGTTTCTTAAATTCACAATTGGAAGAGATAATAGCATTTATTTTTTACATGATGTCTAGTGCGATGAAAGGGCTCTAAAGCAGATGTTTTCCATGCTCTACCAAATTTATTGTGACAAAAAAGTTGTTATGACTGATTTATTAGTATTATTTAATGGTGTTGTCCATTGGAACGTAAGGTTTTTCGAGACCAACTCAAGATTGGGAGTTGGATATATTTGCTTATTTTTTTGACTCATTATATGCAATAAGACAAAGGATAGGATGATTTGGTATCCAAATGAAAATAAAAAATTCTCGATGTGTTCCTTTTATACGACTCTCTTGGGATTTTCTAATGATTATAGTTTTCCTTGGAAGGTTATTCGGAAGTGCAAGGTACCTCCTAAGATTGCTTTCTTTGTATGCACTACATCTCTAAGGCGAATTCTCACTTCGGATAATCTGAGAAAACGTGACTTCATCATCTTAGATTGGTGATTTATGTGCAAGAGAGATGGAGAATCTGTGAATTATCTTTTGTTACATTGCAAGACGGCCCGGTGTTTACGGAATGAGATCTTTAATCGGACCAGGATGGCGTGGGTTATGCTTGGAAGAGTTAGGGATATTCTGAGGTGCTGGACATGAATTAAGGGAAATGCCCACATCACTGCTGTGTGGAGAATAATCATTCATTGCATTATGTGGCGATTGTGGCTAGAGAGAAACAAGAGGTGCTTTGAAGACATGGAGCATTCTTGAATGAGCTAAACGATTTTTTTACAATACTATACTCTCTTGGGGGCTTCGGCCATTATTTGTAATACGGACAATATTCATGACTTGATTGTATCTCTCATTGGTGTTTAGATGTAATAAGGTATGTTAGTTGTATACTACTAGTGCACTTAGACGATGCATTTTATATCAATAAAACCTTACTCTTATAAAAAAAAAAGTTACTAATGAATGATCCATATGCATGAAAGTTTTCAATGTCAAGCCTAAGGTCAAGTTAAATTAAGTTTACAGTATGATGTGCTATTACTGAATCTTCGACTAATTTTTCTTTGTTTTTATGTTTTAATATCCCAGATGGTGATGGTATGGACACCAAGCAGGAGTGTCAAGAGTAGATTTATGTTCTAGAGTCTTGCCTTTGAATAAGTGTTATTGCCACATAAGACTAGTTTATGCTTACTTTATTATATTTTAGCCTTTGAGTTATGAAACTTTGCCATGCCAAGTAAGTTTTATGATTCAATAAATGAGATATTTTTATAATGATAAGTCTATTTACCGGGCATAATGTTACAGATGTACATGACATTCTTGACCCAAGAGAAGGGGTGTTACAAAACCACCCTCCCCAACACCTAAGATCATCTTGCAAAGAGCTTCTTCCATTATAAAAATAAAAAATAGACAGGATAGAGGATCATCTTGTCTCAAATCTCAGGAGGTTTTAAAGAAGCTTAGCGGTGTGCCATTCACCAAAATAGAGAAGCGAATGGTGGAGATACAATGATTGATCCCTGAACACCATTTAGTACCAAAAACACATTTCTTAAGTATTCAAAGCAAAATCTCCAATTGACTTGGTAATAGGCTTTTTCCATATCAAGTTTGCACAAGAGTCCTGTCTCTTCCCAACTTAGAGTCTACTATCCAAGCATTCATGGGCAATAAAGCACCAAATCCAAAATTTACCCACCTCTAAAAAAAGCATTTTCGGCTTGGGTATTAACTTCTTCTCGACCACTATGCTTAATCTACTCACCAAGACTTTTGAGAGAATCTTGTACATTCCACTCACCATACTAATAGAATAATAATCTTTTACCTTTACCACGCCAAATTATTTTGGAATGAGAGAAATAAAGATTGCATTGAGATTTTTTTCAAAACTTCCATTTTCATGGAATTGGAAGATCCCCATCATATTGTCTTTAATCACTTCCCAACAAGTTTGAAAAAAAGTCATAGAGAAGCCATATGAACCTGGAGCTTTGTCACCCGCCATAAATTTTTACCGCTTCACAAAGCTCCATCTCATTGAAAGGTCTCTCAAGCCATCCTACTTCTTGTGAATTGAGAACTTCAAAATTGAGTCCATCTAAACTTGGTTTCGAAGAGCAAATTCTCATAGCAATTCACAATGTTTCTATGACTATTTTCAGGTTGATTTGAGGTAACCACCCCATCCGCCATCAATGTTTCTATGACATTGTTTCTCCTATGGGAGTTAGCCACCCAGTGAAAGAATTTTTCTGTAACTTATGAGAGCTATATGCAGAGGGTGAAAGAAAATACACGGAGAAATGACACGCTTTGTTATTGACAGATCAATTAAAGTTATTCCTTTTTCTGTAACTTATCATGCTCTCATACTGTCAAACCCCAGTCTTTCAAGCATAATGTTCTCTAGGGATGCGTCAATGCCATGCAAAAAGATTTTATTAAAATCATTGAAAACAAAGGCCATTGATATAATGATATGATTGCATTATACAAGATATTTTTCATTAGTTTATGCGAATTACATGCATGACTCTTTTGTGAAAGACATTGTCTCAATTTTTAACGACTGGCCCCAAGAGGGGAGGAAACTGAGTTGTATTTTGAGGTTCCTACAGGGAAGGAATAGGAGAACGTTTACTAATTAGCTTCAAATCTTTGAATGAGTTTGAACAACCATAACAAGCATCAAAGTTCTCCTTAAACTGAGCTTCAGGATTATGATGTAAGTACTACGAACCTTCTTAACCCAGTTTTATGACACAAACAATTAAATCATTTGCAATGCCATCAATATATACACAAAACATGTACAAATTTTCAAACAATTCTCACTCAAGAGTATTGAGCTTTATTCTCAAGAATTATGCCAAGCATATCTAAAAGCTGTAACATCATTTCTTTCTCCCATCAGCTGTGATACATGCCAACATATCATAAAAGCTATAATTAAGCTTGATTCTTAAGATAATCTCTAAAACCTCATCAAAAGTAGCCTACGAGTTTCAAAAATCAAAGAGGAAAATGTGCAAAGAGCATTATGAATAGAAAAGGCTCGAAACATAATTATATGAACTTTTCCGGACATTGCCGTACTTGAAGTGAAGTTACATAGAATCAATTGTTTCGATCTCACAGCACATAGCAAATACCTCTCCAACCATGTTAGTATGTTACACTACTCTAAACAACCCTGCCATACTATCCATATTACTTATTCAGTGCATTGGGTAAGATGGACACGTTTTACACGGAACAAAATCTTGATTACTATATAATTACAATACAAAGCAAACGAACTCAAGGAAAGCAAATTTTCGAACCTTGTTACGAAGAAGCCGCCTTGATAGCTCTCTGCAATTCAGATTCTAAATCGCTCACCCGATTGGTCTTATTTGATTCCCTTTGCCCATTCTCTTCTCCGCCACTCTTCTTGCTCTTCCGCTGCTCAAACTCCCTAGAAGTCTCCTTCGATTCTCTACGCCCATTGTCTTCTCTGCCACTATTCCTGCTCCTCCACTGCTCAAACTCGCTAGAACTTTGACCGGGAGGCGGTGAAACGTTCTTCCCTAAACCATCACTCTCCCAACGAATATTTTTCACAGAACCCCTGGTTCTCATCTCCTCCAAACTCAGCTTCATCTCTCTATTTTCCTTCTCCAAAGCCTTCAAATCCCTTCTCATCCAGAAACACATTACCTTCAACAGTTCCGAATCACCCTCATTACTCTCACCACCGTTCACCACCTGCTTCACCTGCTTCACCTGTTCAACCCTTTCTATACCAATCTTATTCACCGTCAAATATGGCAATCCCTTTCCCCCATCAGCCGGAAAATTGACACCCCACCGCATATTCACCATTAACCTTTTGGTCACTGGAAATGACGTCTTTGCCATAACACCAACTCCAGACAAAAATCTATCTTTCCGACTAATCTTCCAAGCCAATTGCCTCTCCGGTACAAACCCAATTCCACCATTGGAATGAACACCGCCATTCTCCAAAGAACTCGGGTTTGTAACTCCATCTTTGCCACCAAAAGGCTCCAATTTCAGCTCCTGCCAAACAGATGACCCCTCTGACACAAACCCACTTCCGAACTCACCATTTGAATGTGACTCGGAACCCAAATTGACCCCACTGTTGGAGTAAGACCCATAATTAACTTTATCCCCACCATCGGAGAAAGGCCCAGAAATTTTATCAGAAACAGGGTCAGAAAAAGTTGATTTTCTGAGGGAAAAATGGCCGAATTGGGGCTTTAGGTGGAGAGAGAAAGTAGGGATGGGAGTGTTTGTCGGGGAGAGGGAGAAATTGGCAGAGAAGACGAGGGGGGAGCTGTTGGGGGAGCCAAAGAGGCCAAGGCCAGACTTTAGGGAGAGAGAAAAAGGAGGGGAAGCTGTGGAGGTGGAGGTGGTGGGATGGTAGGATAACCTGAGGGAAGGGCCAGAGAGGAAGTTGGTGGAGAGGGAGAAGGAGAGGTCAGAGGAGGAGGTGGTGGTGGCTGGGATGGTGGTGGAGGAGATGAAGGGCTGGTTGAATATGGTTAGGGGTATTTTGGCTTTGAGGGTTTCGATTTGGTGGTGGTGGTGGTGAGCGTGGTGGCGATCTTCTTGAAACTCGAGGGAAAGCTTCATATCTACCGGCTGTATCTGCGTGTAAAGGATTTGTGTAATGAAAGAGGAAGAGCAGATTGCTGATAATCTCTTTTGGATTGGAGCTTCGTGAAGTTCTCTCAGGTTGTCGCTACTTTGATGCTCAGGTTATACGCAGTGCTGTCAATGAACGAACTCATTTGTGAAGGCAAAAGTTCCCTTTCGATCGGAGGCTGCAGCTCAAAGGGCGAAAAGAAAAGTGGAAAAAATAAAATTCCGTACTCGTAAAAAATTTACTTATTCACTTATCCCTTATGTTAGGTTTGCATACTAAGTTGATGTGAAATAAATAAAATTAAATAAAATATTATTAAAATATTAATTTTTTAAATTATTATTATTTTAAAATTTAAAAAAGTTGAATTGATTATTATATTTTATATAAAAATTTACGAAAATTATAATGATAAGATGAGATGTAACGCCTCAAATTCGGGTGGCTTGGAAAATTATTACTTGTCACTTATAAACATGTTTCCCAACACAACTAAAATAAATCTCCAAAAACTTTATTAGCAAAACTCAATCTCATGTCTTCTAAATAGGCACTTTGATAGCTCCACAAAGTTATTACCGCCACAAAATAAAAATAAAAATAAACTAAAGAGTCCACAATTTCCAAGTAGTCATAACAAGCCAAACCGATAATTTCATAAGTCTTACTAAACCCAAGATATAATTAAATCTAAGAGACATTAAATCTAAAAGACATCAAAATTCCTTTTTTTAACAGCCTCTCATCAGCTTAATCATGCTCACCAATCTAATCCAGGTCCTCAGTTGGACTCTCCACATCATCTGAAAATATTATGAAAATAGGGGGTGAGTTATCAACAACTCATTAAACAGAAGACATATGCTAGCGTGCAAACATGAGCATTTACAAAGTACATTATGCATAACAAAATATTTTACAAAGTTATCATGCAGAACAAAACATGTTTTCAAAAATAACATAGCGATGATTTTAAGACAAGTAAAACCCGCAGTATTTTAGCATAACATAACCTGAGCATCATCATCACATTAAAACAAAGCATCTCACAGAACAGAGACCATGTTTCACCCCCATGGTAGGGTTGTGCTAATCCCGGTGGCCAAACCAGGCAGAAACAGAGGTGAAATCTTTCCCTTATTCTTCTCAGAGTCCCGAGTGTGCACACAGGAAATACCACAATAAAACCACTTTGTTTTCAAAGTGGGTGCACTCAAAGATAGAGAAGTTGGTACCAACCCAAACAGAGCAAAACATAACAGAGTAGAGCAGAGCAAAGTAGAGACAGAGTCAAATACAAAAATCAGTACACCATGCCAAAGGTTTTCAGATGTTATATCAAAATAAAACAGAATAACAAAACATAATCAGATCATTTTCACATAACGAAAACAAAAGTCAGAGCATCTTTCTAAATAAGTGCACAATTTTTCAGATTCTCAATATCACTCTTTTTCAAATTTCAGAAACCACATGACAGAGTTTAGTTCATGTCTACACAATGCATGTCAGAAAATATTTTTCCTTTTCCACACAGATTTCATAAGTAATGCAAATAAGCGACCGAAGTTGTTTTTGTTTTCCCAAGTTCTCATTTCATCACAAAATATGCAAGTTTTCATAAAATCAACCTCAGTCTTATTAACTCGTATAAAACCTAGTATAGAAACCCTGCTTACCTGACTCCTGCAGCGTATTATCTATGCCTTGAAAACGATCTCTATCAATCTCGTCACCTATTCATAAAAATGATATATATAACTAAGTATTAAAGACTAACAACAATTTCGATCTAAAGAATCAAAACCCAAGTTCTAGACCATATTTTAGCAAATGTAATCCAACTCAAACAGCCAAAAAAAAAAAAAAAACAATGTGGACAAGCCACACTTCAACCCAAAATATCACATACCAACTTCAATATTGTCCTATAGGCCCACCAACCAAAATCAACTCAAATAATCAATAAATGACACCCATTTCAGTAGCCCATAACTCCAAGCAACCACCAACAATTTAACTCAAAATAACATTACACATTAAACGTTTCTCTCCATTCACAACTCTACAAAAAAAATTCAACACTTCTAAATGTTAATTGGCACCCACGAGATTCACTATTTTTTTATATAATACTCCAAAACATGAATACAAATTCACAATTTATTCTTCTTAGAGAGGGAAAGGGAAAAGAGGAAAACTTACAGACATGAGGGCCACTCTGCAACAAGTCAAATTTTTGTTCTCCACCCAACAACGTAGCACCAGAAATTAGCTAGAACAAAACACAGGAGAGTGAGTGTGTGAACGGGAAAAGAGAGAACAAACTCAAAATATGTGTGTGGCGTTTGTGAAACCAATAGGATCTTACCTTCGCTCAACAGGGCTTGGCGTTAATCACTGAGATTATCCACTTCACAGACGGGAGAGAGCAAGAGAGAACCGAGCGTGAGTGAGTGACTAAGAGGAACACAGTGAAAGAAAGAAAAAGAAAAACCACTAAAACGCATCTGCACTACCTGTAACTCCAAGCAAAACACAGAAAAAAACATAGTAAGAGAGAGAGCGTCAAATTAGAGAGAAAAACGAGATGTGAGGGAAAAGAAAATGAAGAAAAATTAGGGCATGAAAGTCGGACTCACGAAATTGACCAAACGAAAAGAAGAGATGAAATCGGGATGGGAAGGTGGGTAACGGGAGAGAGAGAGACATCTGGAAATGGGGAAACCAGAAAAAAAACCGAAAGAGAAAGAGAGGGAGAAAGAATCGGAGAAGTTGAGGAAGAAGGGGAACTTATTCCAAAACGGCGCCGTTTCAAACTCTTCCAAGAAAAGGCTGGGCCTTTGTGCACGGGTCCGGGCCTCACATACACTGGGCCTTACATGAGATGAGTTGAAAGTATTTTTTCAATCTAATCCAAACCAAACCTTATTCACCTAGTTTTTTACAATTTTCTTTTATATTTTATTTTTGTAACGAAGGTAGTGTATTGATAGAAAGCCACGTAGATATATAATTTTTGTGAGTACTCAATAAGAAAATTATGAATGTCAATGTGACTATACGAGTTATACAAGCCTAAAACCTTAAAAAAAAAAATACATGACTATGAAAAAAATAAAATCTATAACTAATTATTAATATTTTGTGTAAATTGGATTCCAAAGTTAATATTTTGACCCAAATAATTTTCATTAATTATGAAAAAATATAAAACTTAAAATCAAGTTAATTTGAATTATATCATAAATGATTAGCTTCTTCATGTAACATCCTAATGGAATACTTCTTAATGATTGGCCATGTGAGATCTCATATTTTTGGTTGGGATAGGCTCCGATATCATTTATAACACCTCAATAGAAGGTCCAAATCACATAGCCTATACTCCAAAATGATTACTCAATGATACAATTGAAGCTCTATTAGAACATTATAAAGATTAAAAAATTCTCATTTCCAAATAATGTGAGATACCATACACCATCTATATTTTTCTCTTTTCATATGGGGTATCACACTTAATATGTCTCCAAACTTCTTAAACTCTTATGTCCTAAGTCCAAGTGTGTATGTCAATGCAGAATCCAAATATGTACAAACTTCTCTTTATCCAAACCTATGATTTCTATTTTTATTTTGGGTTTGTTAGGGAATGCTTGGTGATTAGATAAGATAAAAAATTTGTAAATAATAATGAAATGATTTGTGAATAGTAGTGAAAATATTTGAGTTATGATATTTTATAGATTTTAAGAAATGAGAGAAAAAAATTAAATAAAAATATTATAAAGTTAAAATCATATTTTTAATATAAATGATATTTGTAATCTTAGAATGTGTAAGTCTCGTGTACTCATTTTAAAAAAATATATGGAATCTATATAAGAAAATTATTTTTTTAATAATGGATCTCACTCTTTTTCAAAAAAAGTACGCAAGACTTGTACACTTTATGACTGCATCTAACATTACTCAAATAAGAAGTCGAATAATTGAGACTTAGTCATCTGAGTAATTTTAAACCAGCATATATATATATATATATATATATATATATATATATATCTAAATGTGTTATTTAAGTTTGAGTCATTCAGGCTCGTATCAAGTAGCACATTTTGGTTGAACAGAACTGGAAAAATGGATTTTGCCACTAGTGATGATTGGAAAAATGCACGAATTTTTGTAGAGTTACTGAAAATATTTTATGATGTTACATTGAACATTTCATGTTCTTTATATATGACAACTAATGTATATTTTGAGCAACTTTGCACAATTGAAGATGCATTAAATGCTCCTCAATCTCTCAAGAAGCTAAGAAAGGGCCCTTTCGCTAAAAACAGAGAGATAAGCTATCCATTTCTCTAAAAAAACTCAATCACTTCGAGTGCTGTCGTTGGAGAGGCTCCACCCTCCTCTCTTTTCCCTTTCCATTACTGCAATGTGTATACACTTTCATGGTATTGTTTTTTTTCTCCCCTCCTCCATTGGCTCGGTTTTAGTCAGATTTATTGCACTATGGCCGCCATCAGTCGACACGCGCCCCACCACACCATCCTACAACCGCTAATCTACTAGGACGGAGCAAAATCGCTCCAAAATGTTCAAAGCGTGGCTTGTTTCCGCGTGTGCAGTATAACACATTTAGTGTGGCTAGTGGGGGGAGTTCTAATGTGGCTCAAGAGAGGCCAAGCAGTATTAATACAAATATTGGCAATGAGCTGGCACAGCCTCCGACTAAATTTCGTATCATGTTCACTAAATACCTTGAGGAGCAAAGTGTTATGGAGTTTAGATCGGAGTTGCAGAGGTATTTGTCTGAGGCGTGTGTAAAATAGTCGCTCAGTTTTGATATCTTAGATTGGTGGAGAGTTAATGTCACCAATTATTATGTCCTTGCTGAGGTAGTACGTGATGTGTTAGCCACTCTCATTTCCATTGTTACCTCGGAGTCCGCATTCAGTACGGGATGACGCATATTGGATCTTTTTAATAGTTCATTGTCTCCAGAAACTGTCGAAGCCCTCATTTGCACCCAAATTGATAAAGAACCAAACCAATCGTCATTCGGGAGTTGGAAGAATACATACAGTCGATGGACCTTGAAGGTAAGTTTGAAACTTGAAATATATATTTTTTAATATCTATCTAACTTAGTTTATTACATATCTAACTTGGTTTTTAATATTTTTTTAGATGATTATGTAGTTTTATCTTCAACCGAGGCTGTTGTGAGTCTCTCTTCCCATCTATTCTGAAAAATTTAGAATCAGTTACAAGAGAATATGTTCATCATCAATGGAGGTATTAGTATTATATATGCAATGGCTATGTTTTGTTATAATAACTCAGTTTATTATATGTTTTGTCACTATGGAAAGAGATTATACTAATGAGTCTGGTTCTTCATAACTCATTGCTTGTATTTCTCACGGTCTTCTCCTACTCCTAGTTGTCCTAATTGTTCTGTTACGAGGTAAAAGAAGAGTTTTGTTTGCACGTTAGATATTGGATGAGTACAGCCCCTTGGTTTCTCAGGTTCAATTTCGAATTCTGCACTATGTAATTTGATATAATTATTTATATGAATTGGAATTATTTATATGCATTTGATAGAATTATTTATTTATTTATATGTCATTTTCACCTTCTAGATAGGTGTGTCTCTTCTATACTCCCTGTGCGCGTGGGTTGCACTAATTTATGAAGATTTATTACCTATCAAAAAAAGATCTTGCATTTTATTGTAAAATAGAGCTAAGGAGTACTTGGTTTGGACATAAAGTCAGATTGTGCTTTCTTAACTATTGCAAAATGTATTTTCAAAAAAAAAAAAAAAAAAAAAAAAAAAAAAAAAAAAAAAAACTATTGCAAAATGTAACTTAAAAAAAAAAAAAAAAAAAAAAGAGAGAAAAGAAAAGAAAAAGAAGCTATTGCAGAATGTTTTTACTCTTTGTTGTTTGTGAGTCTGAAAGTGTCATTTTCATGGTTTTTTGTAGTACCTCTCAGGTGAATATGGACAAGGGTTGTGAGCTTGTGATGGCAATAGCTGGGATTTGACATAAGCTTCCCCAATTAGCTATAGTTCTGTACATATCGCAAACTGTTGAGTAATAAGAGTACTAGGTAATTTATGCTCTACTGATGCTTGTGTTTTTCAAGTTGTCTACAATTAATTTATGCTTGTGCTGCACCTAAGCCTTTGCTTGTGTTTTTCAAGTTGTCTAACATCATAGATTATACTTAACAATAAATAGAAAATGACCTGTAATATTAATGGATGACTTTGGGTTCAACACTTGACAAACAGGGACATATGCTTGTTATATTCAGATTGCACGACTAGACATGATGACCTTGAATTTGTGATGTATGAATTTGAGATTGCACGACTAGACAATAAATAATTAAAGGAGTGCATGAATTGAGATGTATGCTTTCATGTGACAAGCAGAGGATGTAGCTTTGCCTGGTGTGAAATTTGAGAAAGGAGACGCAGATGACGCAGATGAAGGTTCTCAATACACGACTAGACATGATGACCTTGATTTTGGTCCGTGTATACCTGGGTACCCGGTCCGGAATCCAGATGTACAGTCCTAGATTATGGTCTAATGATGTAGTCGCTTAGCTACTGTATATTAAAATTCTTATTTAATTTCTTATTCAATATCTGAAGACATTTGTGGACGTTCTTTTGCAGAGCCAAAAGGGTGGAATGTTTGCTTTCCATGCCACGGCTATGGCTAGCACTCTTAAATACTCCAATCATTGTTTTCACGAGGACAGGGCCAATGGCTATACTTTTAAGCCATTATCAGCTATGCTCTGCAATCTTTGCCTTCACAGACGAGTGAGTTCATTGACAGCACTGCATATAACATTCTTTCGACTCACATGTATTGATTTCTTTTGTGATCTGTAACCAGGATAAGAGCATTTATGTTGGAAAATATTACATTACTAGCACCAAACACTTTTTTTCATGGTAATGTAGTGTACAACACTTATCTTTGGAATCATTCCATGCTGATATGATCTGTGCATTTATCTTGCTCTATTCAAATAAGCATGCAGTTTGATTAAACCAAAGCTCATAAATCATATATGCCCAGCAAAATGCACAGTATATATTACTGGACGAAGGCATTTCGAAGCAAAGCAGTTTTATGAAACCTCAGGCCATACAAGATTAGAAACATCTATGGACAACGTTGACAAAAATCTATCTGTTTATTTTTTGAATAAATATTAATCATCTTGGATGAGGATGCCATTACTTATTAAAAGGGGGATCGTATGCATTCTGATTTCTAAATTTATCCGAAATGACTTCATCGTCCCGTATGCAGAGAAAGGATTAAACAGAGACTGGTGCTTTGTCATGGTGTCATGCCCATATACATGCAGTTTTTTTTTTTTTTTTTTTCAGATGATGAAGATGAGACCTTCTCCAGACCTTCTCTTCCCCAATTACCGTAGCACTCCGTCACATTAGTGCCACTACGTGACATTTATACATGTGACAAAGCTGGACTGTTTTCCAGTAGTATTATGGGACTGTACTCATTTGTATGTATCATTTGTGGGAGGATATAGTTATGTTTTTTTTTTTTTTTTATGTACATATAGATTCTGTTAAGAAAACACTCTTTAACCTTCACTGTTCTATACAACTGTTGGAGTTGAGTGCAAAACGTGCAGGATTTTCTCTCTTTCCATGGATCTGAGGAAACTGTTACTGGGCATGCAGCGGCCCTTTATCAGTCTATACAACATCAAGTGCAGAGCTAATGCTAGTGCTAGGTTTACGAATGCTTTGGCATCCAGTATAAGCCAATCAATGAAACAAGAGAACTACTATCTTATTTTCCCCGTAATCCATAACTGCAATTCACATAATTATCACATTTGTTCTGGAAATCTTATTTTTGAATATCAAGGGACAGAATAAGGCAAAGCATTGGACATCTGAAGTCTAAAAAGAGTAAGCTCTCATGAACCCATATGATGTGAAATTTGTAGAGAGAGCCAAGGCATACATTAGAACTTCTGTCAAGCAAATGTTTTCATGTCCATTGTAGAAATGGAAGCAAATATCCTTAAGCCAAACTCTTCAGAATCAACTCTGCATAACCTAGCTTGCTCCAAGAGCATGGAGAGAAATAGCTGCACTGAGTTAGGTGTTGGAGAAACAGCAAGGAGCGAGTGTAAGACATTTAGATGAGAATGAGTTTCTCTTACTGCATCTATCTTCAAGCAAGAACATATGCCAGTGTTTAGGGCTATCCCATTCCTCTTATTCATAGTATAAGCTGGTACCACGAGCCATAATATGTCTTGCCGATGTTCTTAAATACATCATACTCTGAAGTCTTCTGCCTCATATTTCTCTTCATATCTTCCTTCCAACTTGATGGACTTGTACCACTTAGCACAACCAATATAGATAACCAAATCTATTGTTGTCAAGGCGGCTAACAGGAAGTAAAACCTGTCCAGGTGACCTTTGTTGAGGTTTCCTGGGATCCATCCTGGCATGTGATCCTCAGTTGAGATCTTCATAACCATAGTCACAAGCAAGCTACTCACATAATTCCCAAGAGAGATAGATGCCATGCAAAGTGCACTTCCAAAGCTCTTTAACCCATCTGGTGTCTGTGCATTAAAGAACTCCAGTTGTCCCACATACATGAAAACTTCAGAAGCTCCTATAAAGGCATACTGAGGAATTTGCCAAAAGATACTCAAGGAGCTTGAGCCTTCACAGTGTCTGCAGTCTTTTCTTGCATACTTCAGCCTATAGCATTCCAGTATCCCGGCTGAAACCATTGCCATCACTGCTATAATAAGGCCAATGCCCATTCTCTGAAGCTCAGTGAGTCCATTGGAATCTGATTTCTTAATTCTACTGACAAGTGGGTCAAGAACTCGCCGGTAAAGGAAGATAAAAACTGCCACGCTGATTATGTCAAAGCTAGACATGCTTGCAGGTGGGATTCGGAAGTTTGAGATGGTAGTTTTCATGGCAGCACCTTGCTCCACAAAGAGAGAGGCCATTTGTGTGAAGACTACAGAGTAGAGTATAGTGCAGAGCCAAATTGGGAGTAGTCTTAGAATGCATTTAACTTCTTCCACTTGGGTGATTGCGCAGAGCCGCCAGGGATTCTGAACACCCTGGTTCCGGTCCTCAAAGTCCCTCGATGAGATAAATGCTGCCCTATCCAAGAACCTACATGATAAATCAAAATGGGTTAGCATCACAATGGATAGTCAAATATTATATCCATTCAGGTGCAGTTTAATATTGGAGTCCTAAAAACCATCACGAAGTAAGCAATCTGATAAAGCTTCGGCCAAGTATTATGAGTCAAATGGACTAAATTATATGCCAATGATCATGATTTTATACTTACTTGAAGCCATGGGTGTGGAGTATCCTTCTACAACCATTAGTGGAAGACTGTTTTCCATCCACTTCATACAAGCCCTCTGCACTTGGTGGCATCTCGACCCCCCACTTCTTCACTGCAGCAACTATGACCTGGCAAAACCTGGAGAGAGGGTTGCCACTTGGCTTGAAGTGTCTGTACCTTGGGGTCCCAACAAGAAACAAGACTAATGCTGCAAAGGCAGAGCCGGCAGACGCCCAAAATCCTAAAACCCACATCCCTCCATCCTCAAAGTACCCCAGTATGGTATTTGAGAAGAGGGAACCAAGGTTTAAAGCCAGGTAGAAGTAGCTAAAAAAGGCTACCTTTGAGTGCCCTTCCTTGGGGTTTTCCTCATCAAATTGATCAGCCCCAAACGTACAAATATTAGGTTGATACCCTCCATTTCCCAGGGCAACAAGGTAGATAGATATGTAAAATAATCCAATCTCCAGGTTTGAAGGTGTACTACATAGAGTTTCTCCATCCCCACAACCTCTAGGTCTGACCAAGAATAGATATGACGATAGTGATAGTGATACCAAACCCTGTCGAAAAATGCACATAGCTACTATTAAATAGCGAAGACACATTCCTTTTTTTCGGAATTTGAAAAATAGGAAAAACAAAAAGAAGAGAGTACAAAAATAGTAAATCAAGATACTTACCGCGACAAAGATGACCTGAAATATGGCACAGGTTTTGTATCTCCCCCAGTAGGAATCACTAAGGAAAGCGCCAACCAGAGAGAAGATGTAAACTGTTCCAGTCCATTTGCTCACGTTGTTAGCAGCATCAGCATTGTTTTGCTGTAAGACCCTTGTCAAGAACAATACCAGGTTCACTCCTACTCCAAAAAATGCTAGGGTAGCTAGACCTTGGTTCACTGTTGATACAATGAGAAATAAATTGTGAAATCACTATTCCTTCCCAAAGTTTAAATTAATATTTATATTATGCTTGAACACTCGCGTCACATGTGATTCAGACATCCTCCCCTCAATAAGTAAGCACAATATGTATAATATTTAAATAATGAGATAAAATATAAAGTCAGTATTCGAGACTTCGAAATCACCGCTTATCTCAAAATGTCAAATTAATAAAAAAATCTTAACACTAATAAAGAGAGACGTGAAGAAATAACGAACGATCGATCGACATGCTTGTATAACACCTTCACGATGTCTTAACTTCTTATTCTCTGCAGAAGGAAAAGGCGATGCAGACACCTGGAATTAGTAGCCTAAGGCATTAAATGCACTCAGATTCTGAAAAAACGGTCGAAAGAGAGGCCAGGTTAGCAATTAAATCGATCGTCTCGAAACAAGAAATCAGATTGCATGCATGCCTGCAGGCATTTACTAATAAATATTATGATCGAAATGAACCAATAATCGGTCATTGGCCTCAAGACTTCTTTGCATGTGCAGTGACTTCATCTGCATGTAGATTACTCTCCCCTAGAAGATTTGGTGGCCGGCCATCAATAAAAGCATTATTCAGCATGCATACATATGCTGCTGCCAAACTACATTTATAGCTACAGCTCCTGATCTTTAAATGCATCACATGATGATTTGTAAAGAGAATCATCCAAAAACACATTATCTTCCGCAACAGTAAATTGCTACAGTTACTTTATCAAGACCATATATATATATATATATATATATATATATATATATATATATATATATATATACTTGATCACCTCCAAATAATCTGCGTTTCTTTTTTCTTTTTTCTAATTTTTCTAAATAAGGTCGTAATCTTTTTCCACTAATTATTAATACTCCATGCAAGTGATTTTCATGTCATTACTCATTAGCCAGTTAGTGGGACATTTCATGGTTGTAAAGGGAGAAAAAGAAACATCACTTTATATTTTGAAGCTTAATTTTAAAATATAGAAGAAATAAATTAAAATTTTGGCCTTTTAATATTATGATAACCAAACTTTCGTACAAATTAATGACTGCGACTAGTTTGGTCCTCAGTTTCGTACAATTAATTTGGATTTACAAATACAATTTAATAAATTTAATAATCAATCTCTTTTCATAATGATGGAAATACAAAAATTAAAATAATTTTGAAGCAACCCAAAAAAAATCTTTAAAAAAATTTATATTTCCAAACATCATTTTGATGGATCCCATTATTTTTTCCATGTATCTATTG
Organism: Juglans microcarpa x Juglans regia; assembly: GCF_004785595.1. Taxonomy (NCBI): domain Eukaryota; kingdom Viridiplantae; phylum Streptophyta; class Magnoliopsida; order Fagales; family Juglandaceae; genus Juglans; species Juglans microcarpa x Juglans regia. The sequence continues at coordinate 23,976,631 of NC_054604.1, forward strand.
TTCCGAACATGAAAAAATTATGCTTATCATTTTCTACATCATATATCAATATGTGACTTATCATTTTAATTCTTCTATTTAAATACATATTGATGTATAGTTTATAAATATGCAAATATGTATATTTAAATAAAATAATAAAAATGAAAAATTACATTTTCTGTGATAATGATAAAGACCTTCGGGTGGTCACGGTTAAAATATAGTGCTAACTGCTATTGTCACGAGGGGCTGGAGTGGGTTTGGCTTCTATTTTCAATTTTTCATGCACTTTTTCAAGTGTTGGTGACAAATATTACACGTGGGAAAGACCCACGTTATGCAAAATAAAGGCAAAGATTACGTGCCGGGCATGTCTTGCTTCATATGCATGCTTTCTTCTCTCTCTCTCTCTCTCTCACTCTGTGAATCGAGGAATGCATGTCGTCTAGTTCTCTCACTCTGAAGGGAAGAGAGGGGGGGGGGGGGGGGGGGGGGGGGGGGGGGGGGGGGGGGTGGTTTAGCTTTAGCTGGCATAAAAGCTCAGCATGCAACAAGAGAACAACATCTGGTTAGGTTTTCAGTGCCAAATATGAACACCAGATCAGCTTCATTTATACAAATGTCCATATCTGAACTTTGGTAACAAGAAGCTCTTATCAAAGCTACCTTTTTTGTAACTGCTTATCTGAATAGGTTACATCTAGACGAAAACCTCACTTTCCTCTTCCAAAGTCTTAAATATCACTCCTTTTTTTCCTGAGAGCGGCACCAATATTATAGAACTGCACGCGCGCGCGCACACACACAAAGCCATTATGGCTAGAAACTAGATGAATATGCCCCCATCATGCATCTTTACTACTAGGAGGAAGGATGTTAGCTGCAAGTTTTTCTGATGTGGGAAAAAGCAGAGGATTTTAGAGAGTAACTGTGCCATAACTCTCATAAACAGAGGAAATGAAAAGAGAAAAAAAGAAGAAGAAGAATGCATGAATTACGTTTTTAAGATTGTTAATCAATCAAATTTGGGCATAGTTTTGTCACATGAACTGGTTAGATAAATGAGAAATCAAATAAACAGTCGGAAAAGAAAAATAAACCAATAATTCTCTTTTTTGTTTTTTGAATTGTTCTCCTGATTTGCTTCTATTTTCTCTTCAAAAGTGAGGTCTGAAAGCTTACGAAGTATGATAATCCCAGCAAACCACCCTCCAGATTTTCCCCTGATTGCTGAGCGGCCATGCCAATCAACACTTCCATCCAGAGTGCATGCTTCTTGCCCTTCTTTGAATTCAACCTGCATATTCTTGAAGAAAAAAACAATAAGAATACTGCTATAATCACACTACAAGTTTGCCATATTGCAAGAATGCATGTACAATTCGTTCCTTATAAACAACAAAATCCAAAGAAACATATGACATGCAATGATATAAAAGGTACTTGAGAGTGAAAGGAGAGAGTTTGTGTGTGTCTATCAATCTATCTATCTATCTATCTAGAGAGAGAGAGAGAGAGAGAGAGAGAAGAATATGAAATGTTTACTTACCTCCTTACACAACTCTAAGCAAGCCATTGTTGATGTTGAAGAGGTAGAGTTTGGCAATAAAATGCAGGGGATGTGCTCAGCAGAGGAGTGTGGTGATTATTGTGGTTTTCGAAGAAGAGGAAGGAGTTGGGACAGAAAATGAAATGGGAGGTGGTATAAATAGAAGAAAGAGTGTGGGATGAACGGTGGAGATTTACAAATATAAAGTAGGCCAACTTTAGAAACGAGATTTTTTGAGACCCACATAAAATAAAGAAAAACAAAACAAAAAAATGACCCACATGACGAATATCAAAATCTTAATACACGAGTTACGGTCATAAAAAACTTCGAAAAAAAAAATCATAAAAATTGACATGTTTGATGCGGTATATGATATCTACTGTGTAATAAAACTAAATTTACAATCTAACAAATCACATCAAGCCATATCAATTTATGAATTTACTTTTATGAAATTTCTTTGTAATTTTAATAAGATGTAATTTGTTCAATAGAAAAAGGAATGGAACGGAAAGTCATCCTTTTAAATTTTCCCTATACATGGGTGCATAGGGGTAACTTATATATATATATATATATATATATAGGTAATCAGTTTTAATTTACATATTGACACATTTCAGCCGAGGATGCCCTCATGTGCATTAGCATGTTTTCATTCCAAATACAAAGTTCAAGCTAGCACGGCTACCGCATCATCATCGATAACAAATATACATTTGCAGGGATGATGGAAAGGAAGGGAAAAGAAAGACAGAACAGGAGAGTAGTGAGGCCTAGAAAGAAGGGCAGGAAAAGTGACAAAATAGAGAGTACCAATCTATATATATATATATATATATATATATATATATATTATGCCAAAATGGAGGTGAGTGCATGATCACTCTCTCTTGGGTAAGTTTGAAATCCGCGTTAATTCCCTAGATAAGAGAAAAAGGAGATAATCTAGTGCTATAATATCTATAAAATTAATGGTTTGAGGGTAAGTTATATACTAAAAGATGAGTACTACATGTTTTGCCTGAATTAGATTGAATTGATCAGACTAAAATTTTTTAGAAGCTTAGTGTGCAAATTAAAGAGATAAATATAAACAAAACCTGAATTTTACATAATTTATTAGTAATTCTGGTGTGAATTAATCTCTTAATTAAATAGTATTAAATGCTTATAATCATAAACATGCAATGATACATGCATGCATAAACAATGCGTATATAATACTACTCATGCATCTTGGAGATCAATGTACAACATGATCATGAGGTAATATATGCTAATTAATGTACTTTCATTCTTTACAGCAAGCTGCTGCATGGCCTACTCCCAAAGAAACATGCAAACACGTTCCTATTTTCGTCCACAAATTAATAGCGTCATTTTATTCATTATCCCTAAGCTAGCCCTACACAAAGCATCGATCGTTTATGATCCAAAACCTCGTGAGAATTAATATTCTACATGCATGTGCGTTAATCCTTTTATCAATTAGACTGACTAGCTGGATGTCCTCTGAAAAGCTCAAAAGAATACTGAAATGTTTTTTGGCCATCAAATGAAGCATATATATTATATGTAAATCTAGCTCTGCAGGAAGAGTATATTATCTACATATAGCAAACAATGAAAAAGATCATCATGTAGTACTATCTGGGGAATTGTAAAGTGCAATTATCTTATATTAATAAAGAGAGCAACTACAACTAGTGCATATATGCATGCCCTCCACAGAATGTGGTATCTCTCAACAGTTAATAGGACAGGCTGGTTGAGTTGTGTTTATTATTTATATTTATATATATATATGTATATATAATTATATATATATATATATATCATGCATATATATATTTGCAGGTTGCTCCAATCTTTTTATCACCACCCTGTTTCTGTTGTTCCAAACCTGTTGTCTCTTTGTTCATCCACTGCCCCAGTAACTTCAGAAAACTAAATTTAATTCCACTATTAGATTAGGAAAAGAAAAATGGAAATACTGGACTTTTTATCAATTATTTTATCACTTTTGAAGGATAATTTGCACAAAAAAATTATTTACTAGGAATAATAGTGCTAGAAAGTACTACACCACTATATATATATATCTCACAATAATCTCACCTTGGCTTATAAGTCAGCATTTAATTAGGTATTCACTTTTTCTGAAACAAGGATTAATTAATCAGTTGAAAGTTATTAAACACCATGATCACATTAATAAATATGATAATGGTGGGATAATATTATAGTTTACAGCATTTTCTTTATATAAAGTTAATAATTAGCTCAATTGTATGTCTAATGTCTGATTTGGATAAATGACTAATATAGCTTAAAAAGTACATATATTTGTATAAAATTCAAACACTCAAGTGGATTAAATATTTGTATAAAATTGTGTTAATTTTATGAGTTACAACACACTACTGATCCCTCGAGTTGTGACATGATGAACAGCTGAGTCATATATTTGATACTATTAAACATATAATACAACTAGTGGTGGATGATATAAAAAAGGAGTCCCATTGAGCTAGCTGGGTGGTAATTAATTAAACTTAATTCATTTTAAAGCTTATCCACTAGCTAATTTATAGATGTGTGATGCACGCTAGCTAGCCTATCCACTAATTTACAGAAGTATTACTAATTATTATACACAAATTTAATAAAAGGAAATAATCTACTAGTAACATGACTGCACGTGATAGATCATATATATCTACTTTACAATATAAATAACATTACTTACAATCTAACATATCACATTAAGTTATATTGTCTTCATTATAAGCTTACTTTTGAAAGATCTTTATGTAGACTGGTCTGTCACATCTCACCTATTTATCTCGTCCAAACTATATGAAACTATCGCTATAAGAAAAACGTTTATTTGTGACCAATTATTTGTCATGAAAATGATCATTTTCTATTAAAATAAGTTTATTCTCGTTGCAAATAACTCATCACATATACTTATTTTTCTTGTATACACATCTTATCTTGTTCATGTATAAGATTATAATTAATTTGTCCTAGCTTTGCAGGCTTCATATATATATATATATATATATATATAGTGCACCATGTCCCGTGTCAACTACACAAGAGATCACATGATCATGAATCTGACTCCAAATTAGACACGAGGCTTTGATGCTCTACGACGGTAAATTAAAAGTACCAAGTTTGAGTGACACCTTCGTCGGAAAAAAACAAAACAAAAGCACCTAATTAAAGTGACCAAAAGATATTCTAGCTCCCCCATGCACCGCCAAAAAGATAAATCTAATTAAAGATAAATCTAATTTCTTATAACCGGCCTTATAATCAGCTTTGCCCTTTATTTATATATATATATATATATATATATATATATTTTCCACCAAACTAGCAGAGGTTTTATAATCAATTTACTGAACATTACATAATGAGATTTCAAACAAGTGAAAGTGATCAACTTAAGCAACAAATTAAGCTAGCTTTCGTACGTCGCAGCTACGCGGTTGAGTACATGAGTAGTACTGAACTTATCTACAGATGATATTGATCATATATGACAGATAATTAGAAATCCGTTCTCATTATATATGTGTGTGATGTATGTATAATTCCCTTCATTTTATGCAAATTCAAGTAAATTCATGGCGTCTCTAAAGTGATAAGGTACGTGCCGATCGAGTTCTGTTCACAAAAGTTATAAATAGCAAAGAAAACAAAAAAAGTTAGCTTGTTAGTTGTTGCGATGACCTAACATTTTCCACAGCACTCCACCTCCCCTTTTTGTTCTTCTAGAATGAAATGAAAAGGCCAAAAGAAAAAAAAAAAAAGGCAACACCACAACAGCCATTCACGATGTGTGGGGGCAGGCAACAATCAATTAGAAATCATAATATTCTAGGCAAAGAGAATGCCATTTTTTTGTTGTGAAACACAAAGGCATATTGCCTTATATTGCCATTTCCAACCATTCTTATAGCTCTTTTAACAAAAGGCAAAATACACCAATTATATATAAATACAAGAGCAATCCAGCTAGCTAGCTAGTTGTGAAACTTTGAATATTAAAAAAAAGCTAACTGATGGAGAAACGCAATTGCTCGTATATTATGCCATTTGCACTAACTTATCATCATCATCAACATCTAGCAACAGCATGAAGATTATTCTGGATTTTTCTTACGCAAGCAAGCATACATGACCATTAATTTCATGTAATATTTTCCACACCAAAAAGTGATGTTGATTTGTGTCGAAGGGATGATGATGACATCTGTCATGTGCAACAATGTTTCCCAATATTAATGTTGTTCTTGCAATTCTTCAAGTCTATACATATATATATATATATATATATATATATAATTAAGTCTGTGTTCACGAGTCAGATCCCACTCATGATCATGATTCGCTGAAAACATCAACATCGTTACCAGAATTTAATATTAGTTAATCGAAATATCATTCTTGATTGGACAAACAACTTGGTGCTCATGATGTATCATATATCATATACCACATTATAAAATATTGATGCAGACAATAACCTGAATTTTCTCAAAATTTATAAGCACACTTCCAGAGAGATTTATTGGTTGCAGCTCTCTCTTGGTGCCCCAATGACGTAGCAATTTTTCTTCTAGCTAGTTGCATCATGAGTTCTTTCCCATACATATATTAATCATGTGTATGCATGTCTCCGGCCTCCTCTTTGAGTACTATACACAAACAGTGATCGATTTATATATTAATTGATCAACTACTGCCCAATTCTCGAATTCGCTTATCCCTCACCATTAATTTTTGGATCTGTAAACATATATATATATATATATATATATATATATATACCAAATCCACCAACCAGTACTTATCATCATTTAATTTGTTGATGAATTATGTCATATATAATATATATATATATAGAGAGAGAGAGAGAGAGAGAGATATTATTAGTCCGCTTATTAATTAATATTTAACAGTACACTCATATAAATAGCAGAAAATGATCAAGTGTTGTAATTAAGCTTAGAACTAGCAGAAAAATCAGTAGTAACAATTACAAATTAATTCAATTAGGTCATAATTAACAAGTGGTTACGGCCGGAAATAATGATAGATTAAGATATATTTGAGCAAGGTTAATTAGTCAATTATGAGATTTTTAGCCCACAAGGATTATGGTAGCAGCATGATCTTTTAATTAGTTAATTTGGAGCCACAAGAATCATAATTAGGTTGCATTGCTTCTTCTTAGTAATTATAAGTTTCCTTTCAAAAATCTCTCTCTCTCTCTCTCTCTCTCTCTCTCTCTCTATATATATATATATATATATGTTGTTAATGATTTCATTTGAAATGAACCTGCAAGCTGCAGGATCGAGCTGGGGATCAGGAAGTTATAATATTAAAGATTAGATAATGGAATTGGATATTGAAGCACTAAAAGATGGATATATTCATGATGCATGCGCATGCTTCTTATATTTGATCGATCGATCATCATAATTAGCAAATACTGTTTGGGATTCAACTTCATGAACTATAAAAGGGAAACATGGTCAACCTACTAGCTAGTACTTAATGTTTAATTTTCATGATTAATGACTTTAATGCAGTATAGCTCGGTCTCTTGGTTGACATATATCCACGTACACGGCCTCGATCTCTATCCACTATATATATCTATATATGATATATATGGCTCTAGGCCGATCGTCACCTGTCCTTGATGAGTATGATCTTTTCAGTTAGGTCATTCCACAAATATTGTTGCATGTTTTGATTCATCGACTTGGACTTTGGATAATGAGTTGATCTCAACTCATTTTTTAATCATTATAATTTTTTTAAACTTTTAAATAAAATATAATAAATAATTCAACTTTTTCAAATTTTAAAATAAAATAAATATTAAAACACTATATTTTAAGAATATTTTATTTAACTTTCAATTCTCTTTTCATCTTAACTCAATTCACTATCGAAACCTCCAATCATGATCAGTATACCTTTTGTTTTCTATTGCAGTAATAGTGAATTAGTCTCATTCCTAGTAGTGCCATCGATGTATTGCTTCTTTCCTGATCTACATTGGATAATTAAAAAAAAAAAAAAAAAAAAAAAGGAGGAAAGAAAGAAAGAATGAAGTCTGTATACAGACTTTACAATACCTTTGTCTTATATAGCTAGTGAGAAATGATATATATAAGTTCTAAATATACAAGTCTTACGCAAGTCTTAAATGTACAAATATCACGTAAGTCCTTTATAAATTAAAAAATAGACTCCACCATAAAAAAATGTATCATAAAAAAATGTGAAAAACTCACCTTTTTATAGGGCCCACATTTTTATAAAATACTTATACAAGATTTTTACATTTAGACTTGTACCTAGTATTAATCATAGCTAGTACAGTTAGTGGGTAAATCCCTGCAAGGAAGGCTAGCTAGCATGCATGTCTCCTAAAGTACTTTTACAATTTAGTTATAAGATGAATGCCGAATATATATATCTTCCAATATTTGAAAAGCTTGGTCGACCACAGAATTTAGAAACATATATAATGCTGCTTAATTATGCTTTTAATTATCCTTTAAATTATAATTATAATAACTTCTAGCCTGCAGCCACTCATGAGATGAAGGAAACAGCAGCAGCATATTATATATGCATGGGGGGCCATGAGCTATCATATCAAGAGTTAGGTCATCCAATAGAAAAATCAGAATTATATATTGATTTGCCTTATCGGATAATGCGTCTGATCTCCCACCTTCTACATTAATGTTTATCTTAATTTCTTCGTCCTACATTAAACCCAATAACCATTTAAATTTTTTAAAAAATAATATAAAAACCGGTTTGACAAATTATATATCAATCGTTATTAATTTATATATATATACTCGACAGTACTGAACCACGATATGACATCTGGTCCGTCAAGTTTTTAAACGATCGAACTCTTTAGGGGTTTATAAATTAGAAGACGACACAAGTTATCGGCAATGATAATATATATACGTGCGCGTTTAAAATTGTCCCGAAACAGGCCGGCCAGCAAACCTTTCCTCAAAGCTCCTGCAAATTACCAAACAAAATGGGAAATTAAACAAGACCGACTTGATCATATATATATATATATATATATATATATATATATATATAGGCCAGGAACTCCATTAAATTTGGATAAAAACCGCGTACGCTAGCGCTAGCTTTCATGGGGTCCTCATGATCATCCGTATAGCTTGTTTCCAGCAATATTTATTACGCACTATTATTATCATTAGTATATATATGTGTGTCTATATATATATATATATAGGCTTTAATTTGGTGCATGCATGTATCGTATCGGAGCTCAAGTTCAAAGTGTTTCTCAAAACTACTAGCTACTTTCGTATCTCATTTTCTTTAATTATATACTGGAATTCTTTTCCCATTTCGATCGATCTCTGCACATAATAATCTTTTTAATTACTACGCTTGTTTATTATCTATATTAATTGGTATGATATATCATAGAATATATATATATGCAGGTTATAACGTACATTTGCTATCCCTAATATAATCTCATCATGATGATCAGTTCATCATGATGGACTAAGATTTTTCTTAATATATAACAGTATTAATTATGAAAAAGATCATACCTAGCTAAATAGTAGTTTTGGGACCCCATTATATATATATATATATATATATATATATATATATATAAATAATATATAACCACTAGACTTTTAAGTAAGTACTACGCCTTGCATATGCACATTTTTCTATTTTTAAGTTTAATTCGGTTTTGGTAAGAAAATGTTGGGACAACATTTATATATGGATCAACTCTAAACAACATTCATTATATCATCAGACCGGATCTCTCGGCCAGTATATGCTTTTTTTTCCCCATTAGTTAATCTTCTTTAATTTCACTAATTCGTGTAGTACGTTGTGAGATTATATATATATATATATATATATATATATATATATATATATATATATGCACATCTGCGTCACCACAGATGATGATGAAGAAACCACAAGGAAACTACTTTAATGTATTAAACTATATTAATTTAGGTTTAGACCAATCGCAAAAGCTTAAAATAGGAACCCTAACAAAGATGTGGACAGAATAGATGACTAAGTTACCACTCAGAGATCCAATCTCAATCTTTGCCAAGATTCTGGCTAATTTGTAGGATTTCTTCTATTAATTAACCATTTAGATTAATCTGTTATTCCATTGAGGAAGAAAGCAAAAGGACTAAGTAAACTAGCACACTTCTATTATATATATATATATATATATATATATATATATATTTTATAACATTTATATATGTGGGTTTTACTAGAAGCTACGATTTCATAAACCAATCTAGAGTGTCATTGATACATTGCACCTTCCCCATAAACTGACAAAGAATGAGAGAAAATTATGCACTTCAAACGACCAAATTTGACACATTAATGAATCTCAAATAGCTCTGCAGTCTAGTTATGATGTTAAGAGCTGTGATGCCCTAGGCCACACTTATGATCTTGCAGGTAGCCGCGGTGTTGGTTATGTGAAAAATTGTGTGCTCGAATGTTTGACACACGGGTGTAAAAGATAATACTCGCAATGAAAGATTAAGGTATATATATGTCATAACTAAGTTAGTAGTACCAGATAAATTATATTAGAACATCAAATTCAACATCATGAACATCCAGATATAGGTCACAACTCCGCATTAATTGTTAGGGCATTATAGACTATATATAAATCGTCCATCAAATCACTTAAAATACTAAATAGACATAGTCAAATAGAGAATGATAGGCCAAACGGGGATAAGCCCCCGTCTTACTCCTCGGGCTGTCCCGGTCTTCGTGCTCGTACACACCCTTATCTCCTACATATGCATCGAAGTCTACAAATTCAAGGACCGAAATCGTAGTGAAACTATCATTTCAATAAGTTTCAATAAGTTTAAAGTCATGAGAATCTATACATTGCATGTAAGGACAGTGAATATGCAAATGTAAACATAAGATTTAAAGTCAGTAAAGAATATTTACATAATTGAGAGATTGAGTAGAGAAATACAATACTGTAGGATTAAACAAAGCTCGAGCAACGTGTATATATATATATATATATATATATATAGGAATTCTACTAACATCATCTCGAGCAGCTGGCTTGAAGCTCAAAAGCACATGTCCTAAATCCAAGCAACAGTTAACTTTAAAATCGCGAGTAATTTGAACACAAAACATTTAACTTAGTCGTATAGATTTCCCGTGCAACACAAATAATTCTCGTGAGTACTTTAAAAATTGCAACAACCCGAGCGAATAACATATATATATATATATATAAACATTCTTTAACACAACAATTACTCCGAGCATCCAATGCTCGAAGATGAGATACAAGGTTCATCACCCGAGAGCCCTAGGCTCCCCACAATAACCATAAACTCAGTTGAGGAGTCAGACTCTCCCATTTCCTTGAATACCTTCTTAAACCATTCCTTCTCTTTAACGTATACCATGGCCTCCCCTATCATTGTTGTACACACACCTTAGTTCCCTTCACCATATTGAGGGTAACGATCGTGCGTATGACTTTGTTATAAGCAACGCTTGGCTTTGTGCCCCATTCTTTACCACATCCTTTACCACAGAGTTCTCTAGCTAGCCCCTGCTTGGCTTGTCAACGACTTCAACTCGAGAGTGTTACCATGATCTCCCTCAAGGTCGTTGATCGCACAACAACAACTTAAATCCTTTTGATAAAGCCAAAGGCAACCTCTATAAATATACAAGGCGAGATCTAGAGACAAAGCCTTTACATAGTCAACATCAAGAGATAAATAAATGAACACAACATGGTGCAAGATAAAAACAGCATAATCATCAAGATACTTTTCTCGCTCATTGTTTGCTCGCCTTTTTCCTTGCTCCCCCAGCGTCGTGCTGCCCTACCCATTGCTCGCCCAATTTCACACTCCATCAAACCATGATCCTATTGAACAATGTCACTATGCTGGGTGTTCCCACCTACGTGGTATGCGATTTCTCACAAGATTGATAAAAAATACATGACACGATAAAATTTAGAATGTATAAATTTATTTTGTTATTTGTTTAGAGTTGCAACGTGTCAATTTTGATATTTTTCATAAAAATGCAAAATTTCCGATAGTTCAAAAATGAAAAGTATATTTATCTCATAATCTATTGGTGATAATTAGTATATACGTAGAAGAACTTAGAAACTATTTTGCTTTAGATTGCAAGAGCAAGTACATCATATGTAACAATTATGTAAAGGGGTCATACAACACACAAACATATAATATAAATTTAGATAACCTTTTTTATGCTTATTCATTTATTTTATTTGATTTTTTCTCTCTCCTCTACAGTAATTAACAACAAGTCTTGCTACAGTAAATGGCCTCTTAAGCCCATTCAGTACATTTTGAATAGCCCATTTGGCATTTATGCCAAAAACATGGCTTGGGCATTTTGAACATATACCAACAGGCCCATATTCTTAACTTTGGTAATTTTGTCGTAACATTCATGCATCATAGTCTCTGACCTAATTACCAAAATTAAAAACAAAAAATAATTATATTTATTATGTTGTCTGTTTTTTGGTAGCCTTAGAAATTAGGAGTCTGACTATTTGAGCAGTAACAACAACAATTCAGATGATATAAATGTAACTTTTTTGAGATAGTTAGAAGTTTTAAAATAGTTTGGCAACGAAATATATACTAAATTTATATGTCTAGGAAAATGGGGTCCTTTTTCTCTGCATTTTTAAGATTATGGTGCTCTAAGTTCACATGTCAGTTGGGTTACACAACTAGTTCTTCCAATTCTACATTACCCAGCATGCAGTTAATTCCATCATTTCCCCCTAAATATTACTTTTTGCGGGAAATCTTATGTTAAGTACTGGATTTAATGAATATGCTAAGTTGACCAAACAGATACTTTTTAATAATTGAAATATTGGAAGCTTTCTTTCATCGTATTTTGCTCATAATATTATAGGATAAAAGAAGATGTATAGTTTGGAAACAATGCAATTCTGATCATGTTGTGCGTGTTCAACATTTTTCTTTTTTCTTTTTAATTTCAATAGAACATTTTGGTTTTCAAGAGTTAAGAAATATACCTTGTGTTGCATAATCCATTTAACTAGGTTTGTATTTAGTTACAAAAATAGATGGAAAATACTTAATTAATTTGCACTTCGAGAAAACAAGAGTAATCATCATGACACACATTTCACACAACTATATATTAAATAATCTGTATTAATAATGAAATATTAATATTGTTAAAGATGTGTTTCACACCCTGTCGTACTCCGTCGGTCACTTAAGGCAGAAAAGCTTGAAGGGCCTAGAGTGCCAGGAAGACTTCGATACCTAAATTAGTTTGAGTTTCAGAATAAAAAGGGGGTTGAGCTCGGGACAAGAAGTAAAAGAAGCTTGTCATGAATTATACCTACAACGGGGCTTTTATACTTCCCTCTCTGTCCGAAGCATCTGTTCTTGCCTTAAGGGGGGACAGTTGCATTCAATGCAGTGGCTCCTATCAGGGATAGGATCCTTGATTGAAATCCCCATCTGACACCCCCAATTGGTGCAATTAATGTGGCTTCGTTTGTCTTTACTCTAGATGGTGGGCTTGTGATAACCAGACCATGGGCCTTGCCGACCATACTCTAGGCCTAGCCCAACTAGGGGGGAATATCTCCCTCCAGTTACCTTGAAAATTCTCGACAGGCATGTGTGGCGGAAATTTTATTACCCGTGGACATTCTGCATCCAATCCTTTTAAAATTCTCATTTTCGATGGTACACGTTCCCACATTTGACGATGAGTTCAACAATTTATTGCTTGCGACCTTCCGTTTCCGCAAGGATCATGGGATTTCGCTCCAGGTGCTTCTGTCTTGATGACGCGTGTTGCTCCCTTACTTGGAAAGTTTTGCCTTTATTCCTCAAGGTTCTTATTTTCTTCCTCTCGGCACTTTTGCCTAGGGCTGAGCACTGACCATGTCGGAGTTGGAGGTACCTCCGACTCAGACTCCGATTTTGTCGGAGGTCAAATCCGACCTCCGACTTCGACTTCGACTTCGACTTGTCGGAGCGGAGTCGGATTTTTTTATTTTTTATTTTTTGTCTTTTTTAACTTCATATTTGACCCACTTTTTAAAAAAAAAAAAAAATTGTGGGCTTTCAAATTTCAATTTTCTCAACATTACAATCTAAATTAATTAAACTTTTGATTATAACAAAAAATACAACTAAATTAAACAAGTAACATACTAACTTTTGATTAACCTTTTGCTATAGTGATTTTAATTTAGTATAACTATATAATAGTATTAGTATAAATATTATACTAACTATATCACTAATAGTATTAGTATACTAATACTAGTATATCACTATAGTTAATAGTACCCTATAGTAATATAACTATATTAGTATTAGTTATAGTAATTACCATAATTATATGTTAGTATTTGCTATAGTGATTTTAATTTAGTATAACTATATAATAGTATTAATATAAATATTATACTAACTATATCACTGATTGTATTAGTACACTAATGTCTAATACTAGTATATCACTATAGTTAATAGTATCATATAGTAATATAGTATTAGTAATTAATACTATAGTGATTTATATAGTAATTTATATATTAGTAATTAATACTATAGTGATTTATATAGTAATTTATATATACGCTTAAAGTGGTTTACTAATTTATATATAGTAATTAATACTATTAATAATTTATATGAATAATACTTTAGTTATTATACATTAGTATTATATGTTATTATGAATTTATAGATTAGTGTTTATCCATTAGTATTACAATATTACATGTTGATGTTATTATGCATCTTAGTGTTTATAGTATATTATATATACATTAGTATTACATGCTATTATATTTATACATTAGTAATTTAGTGTTACATGGTAGTAATATTGTAAATTTGTAATAGTATGATATTTACATATAGTCATATACTAAACTATTATTAGTCAATATGTTATAGTATAAATATATTATTTAACTAGTATATTACTGAGTTTAACTAACTATATAAGATATAGTTATATAAAATTTAAATAATTAATATATAGAAAAACACATCTTTTTATAAAATATGTATAAAATCAGAGTTAGAGGGCCACGTCGGAGGCAGAGGCGGAGGTGAAGTCAGAGGGTCGGAGTCGGATAGGAGCGGAGCCGGAGTCGGTTCATCAATGACTCCGACTCCGACTCCGACAAGTCGGAGTCGGAGCTGAGCCAATGCGGAGTCAGATTCAGAGTCGGATTGTCGGATTTTTGCTCAGCCCTACTTTTGCCTCTCTTATAACCCCTAACCATCCCTTTCTTCTTTTCACAAATAGTCCCTAAAAATACTTCCTATTCTTCATCTCACAATTCCTAGTCATTGCATCCGAAAGGATCTTCCTGGGACTTTGGGAGCTTCTGACTTTTCTAGGCCCCAGGAAAACCCACACTACTTTGAGGGGCACCACTGGGCCACGACCACCACCATGACGATTTGAGTGTAGT
This sequence comes from Juglans microcarpa x Juglans regia, assembly GCF_004785595.1. NCBI lineage: Eukaryota > Viridiplantae > Streptophyta > Magnoliopsida > Fagales > Juglandaceae > Juglans > Juglans microcarpa x Juglans regia. The sequence goes on from NC_054604.1 coordinate 23,991,807, forward strand.
GAGGAACTCTTACAAGGTACTCGACTCTATCATCTTGGAGGTTCCGGGACCTAGCCACGACATTGTTGACTCGTAATGGTTTGTCCAAACAGTTGCCCTATAACATGCCATGTTTTCAAACAATTTGCGCCTTCCTTTATGTCGTCCTTCCTCGCACTGTCCCCGACGCAGCTTCACCCGAACAAATGGAGAGTTCTGATGTCCTATTGTATTGTATGGCATATGGTGTTGGGAACTTAGGGGGAGGAGTACCCTAGTCTGATGGCTCGGGAGTTCTTATTTACGCACAAGGTGCAACGTCTTGAGGGAAACTTATGTAGTTTTTGCTCTTACAACAAGTATACCATCTCTCATTTGGAAACTGACTTTTCCAGTGTCAAGGAATGGTTCAAGAGGGTTTTATTCGTATCTGGCTACGATTGGGAATTCCCTACGGGTGAGGTTGCCAGTCAAGAATTCCCTATCCGAGCAATGTGGGGAGTCATCCCCTATCTGCAAGGGGGCACACTCATTCTTCGTCCAGGATACGTCTTGCACCGTCACCACCTTTGGTGTCGCGTCCTACTCCACCAGGTGACCAGGGGCTGACCATGAGGAAAGAGAGCTTGAGACGGTATTTTTCTCTGCCTTCCTTGACCCTACTCCAAGGGGCTCCCAGGTGCCTATCGTGCCGTTTAAGGAGGTCTCGGAGACATTTGTCCTTAGCCCGAGAGGCATTCTTCATCGTCCAAGGCAGCCATCCTTCCTGTCATGAGGGTGACTTCGACTGGTGGTGGCGAGGTTTCCACCCCATTAAAGGGCCCAGGGGCTCATCGCAGGATGGCATCTTGGTCATGGATCTTTCCCGCCCCTTACCTTTCCGCTCGAGCCGTAGGTGACATCATCGAGCAAGCAACAAGCCGGTGTTGGCAATGTGGAGGTTCCAGCTTCGTCGGTAGCCGATGAGGGCAAAATGGGTGTCCCGATTATATTGGCACTAGCTGGGGGGAACATTTGGTCCCCAGATGCGTCGATACCCACTAGGGCCGAAGCTAAGGCCCCGACTGTGCCTGCGTCGGATGGGGGAATGGGGCCCTCTACCCGGCTCCTTCTCGTTCTCATTCTCCTTCCTTTCCTTCCTCATCTTTGCAGTTTGGTGGTATGAGGTGAGCTTCTTGGGAGGGAGGTCACAGTGCCCCCAGGGCTGGCTCGAGTATAGATAGGGCTCGGACTAAGGCCATGCGTCAAAAAGCTGATAAGTTAAAGGGGTTTTTGAACTCCATTAGTGTTCCCTCCGCTTTCCTCCACTATTTTCCCCTTATTGTCTCTTTTCTCACTAGTACTTAATGGGCTATTAGGGAATCAATGTGTTGGCCACTTGGATCATTGACAAGAGAAATGAGTTGGAGAAGGAAGTGCGTTGGTCGCAACCCTTTGTCATCTGCACCTATCAAGAAGTTGTTAAGGCGAGGAGGGAGAGAGATGAGTCAGGGACCGTTCTTCTCCTTCTTCTCCAAGAGGTGGCTGACCTACATGGAAATCTGGCAAATTTTGAGGAGGAGGTGGCTTATTGCAATACCGAGTTGTTGGAGGAGGAGCGAGACCACCTTGCTTGCTGGAGATGGCCTGAGAGGTATAAGTTGGTAGAAAGGGGACGTCATTTTTTGGAGGAGAAGCATCTCGAGCTCGGCGACTCCTTGCAGCATAAGTAGGACAAGGCTGAGTCCCAAAATAGGCATATAAAGGCCCTGTATTTCGAGTTGAGCACTGCTAAGGACGAAGTGGCCTCTCGGGAGCTGCGGATAGGGGCCCTGGAGTTCGAGTTGGTGGCTTCCAAGGAGAAAGTGGCTAGGCTCTCCTCCCAAATGTGAGCCACCAAGGTAGTCTGTACAAAGGCTTGGGGCTACAAGTATAGGGTGGGCTTGGTGACTTTAAGAGAACACTTGGTGGAGAATTCCAGGACCAACCTGAGGGCCCTTAACTTAATGACCCTTATGTTTGATAGCTAGGCCCTTTGGTTCCTTAGCTCTATGGGCCAAAACCTGAAGCCCAACGCATTCCTTGACACGTCAATAGACACAACACTAGACTTGCCTTCGGGCGCAGCCCCCAGTTCTTGCCCTTGTTATTGCACATTTGTGTTTTGCTATTTGGTTGTTGTTTGTTTGTTTTTTTTTGAAACTCGAATACTGTACATAAGCTTTTTGATTCTTATCGCTTTATAAGAAATGTATTTGTTCCAATTCGTGCCTTCAATGCTTTTAAATGATATACATTCACTCTGACTTGTATTTTAGTGGGTATTTGCACACACATGTTCTCTTGCTTCTTTCATCTTCTTTGTCCCTCCCTTTTGTGTGCAAATATACTTTCATTTGATTAAAGAGGTGGGTGACAGACTTCACTGCGTTGAGATGAGGAGGGATGAGACACTTAAGAGAGGTGTTCCCTCATTTTTTTGAGAGATGTGAGTGTGGAGCTTTGGCTTAAAGAAGTCAAGCGGGAGATGTGCTCGCCGCACTAGGTGGCAAGAAGGGATGCGACACTTAGGACAAGTGTTTTCTCCTTTGTTTGCCAGGTGCGAGCACGAAGCTTCGGCTTAAGGAAACCAGGCAGGAGATGTACTCGACCGCACTGGGTGGTGAGGAGAGATGATACACTTAGAAGATGTGTTCCCTCTTTTATTCACTAGGTGCGAGCGCAAAGTTTCAGCTTAAGGAAACCTGGTGGGAGATGTGCTCAACTGCGCTAGGTGGTGAAAAGAGATGAGATACTTAGAAAATGTGTTCTCTCGTTTGTTCACTAGGTGTAAGCGTAGAGTTTCAGCTCAAGGAAACCTAGTGAGAGATGTGCTCGATCGTGCTGAGTGGAGAGGAGAGATGAGACACTTAAGAGAGATGTTCCCCCACTTATTCATTGGGTGCGAGCGCAGATCCTTGGCTTAAAGAAACTATGCAAGAGATGTGCTCAACCGCTTTGGGTGGCGAGGAGAGATGAGAAACTTAGGAGAGGTGTTTCCTTTTTTGTTAGTCGGGAGCGAGCATGGAGTTTTAGTTTATGAAACCTGGAGAAAGATATGCTCAACTGCGCTGATTGGCTAGGAGAGATGAGACATTTAGGAAAGATACTTCCTCTTTTGTTTGCCGGGTGCGAACGCAAACTTTCGACTTAAGGAAACCTAGTGGGAGATGTGCTCGACCGAGATAGGTGGCGGGGAGAGATGTAACACTTAGGAGAGGTGTTCCCTCCTTTGTTCACTGGGTGAGAGCGCAGAGTTTCGGCTTAAGAAAATCTGGCGAGAGGTGTGCTCGATTGTGCTGGGTGGCGAGGAGAGATGGGACACTTACTTTTCTTGCATTTCATTTTTGCTTTCCTTTTCAGTATCATCAGATTGCTTGACTTCTGGTTTTGAGTTTTATTTTTTTATAATATATCAGCCGATTACCTGGTGGATCCCTACCGTCGGTTGTACGTAGCAGAACTGTATATTTATACACTGACGACAAAGGACAGTTGGCCTTGGGCTTTGTTTGGGTAACAAGATATTCTTATACACTCTCAAAATTCATAATTTTTAATTGCAAAACAAGTTTTTTGCTATATTTTTTAACAATTATAATAAAGAAAACAACTTTTTTGATATATTTCCACGATAGAATGATTGAATTGAAAGCTCAATCTGCTTCTACGACATGGAGATTTTATGGTTGGCCTTGAGGACCTTAAGGGAGGCTATTTGAAAGGGGCCTGGCACATTGTGGCAAGCCTATGACGACCTTTTCAACATTGGCTATCTCATTAAAAAGGCTGATCGCATGAAATCTTGATATTCATATGGTTATAATATTTAAACAATTATCCTCCATGATTTTTATTTTTAGTTTCTATTTATTTGGCATACAGTTTCAACGGTTTTTGTGTTTTTGAATACAATTTATAAACTATTACAAAAAATTGATCCATATTTCTACTATTTGACTTTATTTGTTTTTTCTTTTTTTCTAGGTTTGATAATGATTAGGTTAAACTAATGAATAGTATAAACAGTGGGGGAATGGACCCTAACAAATACCTCAAACAAGTAAAACAAAAAAATAAATTAAAAATTTCTGATAAGAAATGATTTAAAATGATAGAATTCAAGATAATGAATAAACTTAATGATATACAGCATTGGATTTCCCGAACAAATACCGGAGAGAATGAATGAAACAAAGTCCTGCATCTCTTTAAAGATTCAAATTAATCCCATCCCATCTTTATAAATAAATATATATTTTATTTTATTTTATTTTATCTTATTTATATTTAACATATCTTAATATTATTTACACATATTTTTTATCTTATTTTTGAAAGTAAACTAGATCACAAATAAAATTTTTTAAAATATATATAAATAATATTAAAATATGTCGATGAGATAACATGAAGTACTGTATATTTGTTTATAAAAATAAAATGAAATTAGTTTGACTTTTTTTTAAGTATTGATTCTAGTGAGACTCATAAATAATTATATTAATTTTTTATAATAAGTAATTGTAAAAAACCGTTGAAGCGCACACTTGAACGGTAAAAACCAATATCATCAACATTTTCGACGTTTTCGTTTATGTAAAACGTTTTGCCTTTTTTTTTCATCCTTTATTTAGCGATTATGTATAATTATTTTTTCTTTTTATCAAATATTTTATTGAGACATTAGAAATATTTGTTTAAAAAAAAAAAAACACAACCTCATTTACAAAATATATACATAAACTTTGAAGGAAAAATAAATAAATAAATAAATATATTCCAATCGTGTGTCGTTCGGCCAGTGGGGTCCAGTGGAGAGTGACAGAGAAATGTCTTTTTCTGCCAGCGGCTTCAAAAGCTAGATGAACAGTTTTGAAGTAAGATGAAAACCGAGTGAGATGAAAATACTAGAGGATTGATTATTTTATTTTTTAAATTTTGATTAATGTATAATTTTTTTATTTTTAACTAATCATTCAAAATTTAAATTATACATTAAATTAGTCATTATACTCTTTATAATAATAAAATATTATTATTTTATATTTTTATAATTTATTAATTCTATTTTCATAACTTCCTATAATCTCTTATAATCATATTTATTTTCATTTTTACAATTCAATAAATAAAATTTCATCACATGATATTAAAGAAAAGAGTCGTGGAAGAGAGGAGTCGAAATATAATAAACAATGAGTTTATACTTGCTACTTGACTTTTCATCTTTAAAAAGAAAAATGAAATTATTGTAACTCATACTTGAGATGAAAAATCTTTGACTAATTGAATATGAGTCAGTTATTGTTAAAATTCGTCAAATATAAAGATAAAAAGGCATTTGGCTAATCCAATGCCAATATTCTTACGAAGATTTGTTTTCGAAGAATATCTTATCATATTAAAATTTAGAGTAATTTTTAAAGTTTTGTATTTGATCCCCGAAAGCAAACGAGATTTAAATAAAATAAAGTGTTTTAAGTGATTTAAATTAAGAAATAATTTGAGATGAGTTAAGATGATTTACGAATAGTAAAACAAAAGTTAAATTATTTATTATATTTTATGTAGAAATTTAAAAAAATTATAATAATAAGATGAAATAAATTAAAATAAATTGAAATGAGTTTTGAATAACAGGACTAATCTAGGAGGATGGTTGGTGCGCGATTGGTGCTGGCTGCATTCAAAATTTTCCATAATTGTAAAGCAATGTTTTGTTGAGAAATATAACTTCTTCCTTATGTATTATGATATATTTTATATTAATAAAATATTTGTTCGAGACAAAAAAAAAAAAAAAAAAAAAAAAACATGGGTAGGCTGTACTTTACCTTTAGCAGCCACTCATAATTAGTCATCCCATTAATGCCCATAGTCTGTGTAGTCTGTACAAAGGTTTCGCTTGAGTTATCTCCCCCGACTACTGCTTCTTCTTAAAATGAGTTATGACTTTGTAAATAAATTTTTTAAATTATAAAATAAATATATTAATTGAGCATAGAGAAACAGCAAAGAGGAGAGTAGGGATGTAATTTTAAACTGAAAAATCGGACTGGATCGGATTGATTTTATCGGTTTTAAACTGGTCCGATCCGGAACCGGTTTCAAAAATCCTAAAACAGGCCGGTTCCAGTCCGGTTTCGGTTTTAAGATTTTTGGAACCGGACCGGACCGGACCGGACCGGTTCATAAAAAAATATACCAAAAAAAATATTTTTATATATAAGTTATTAAGTTTTATACAATATATTTTATATATATATATATTAATATATAAAATTATAAATTTATATGTGAAATTTTTATATATAATATATATAATTATATATATTCATATATGAAATAATTTCATATTATAATTTATAAATTATTACATTAAATGTTAATACTAATATATAAGTTTATAAATAATACTAATAGTCTAATATAGACTATATAGACTATAGTTATACTTATAATTAATACTAAAAGATTTTACTAAAAGTTTATAACTAATACTAATATTAAATATATAGTTTATAACTAATACTAATATATAACTTATAACTATACTAATAGTCTAATATTAATACTATTATATAGTCTAATATATTATTTAGCTTTACTAATATATAAGTCTATAACTATTTAATTAATAGTCTAATACTAATAGTTTAATATAGACTATAGTTATACTTATACTAATATAGTTATACTAAATCACTATAGACTATAGTGATACTAAATCACTATAGATTATAGTTATAGTTATACTAATATAGTTATACTAAATCACTATAGACTATAGTTATACTTATACTAATATAGCTATACTAAATCACTAAAAGTTTATAACTAATACTAATATATAGTTTATAACTAATACTAATATATAACTATACTAATAGGCTAATATTAATACTATTATATAGTCTAATATATTATATAGCTATACTAATATACAAGTCTATAACTATTTAACTAATAGTCTAATACTAATAGTTTAATATAGACTATAATTATAATTATACTAATATAGTTATACTAAATTACTATAACTAATACTAATATATATAATATAACTATACTAATAGACTAATATTAATACTATTAATCTATTATATAGTCTAATATATTATATAGCTATACTAATAATTTTTTGGACTTGTAATTTAGACTTTTGGACTTGTAATTTGTTGGACTTTTGGACTTCTAATTTAGACTTTTGAACTTATTTTATTCTATAGGCTCATAGGCTTGTTGATGTCTATTCTTGAATTTCTTGTGATTGCTCTAACTAAAAAATATGTGTAAGTACTAAGTTATTTCCTTTAGCATGCAAGGACTTATTGTAGATAAGGTAGTTTATTGCAGATTTTTTTTTTTCAGTTTTTGTAGTAGTTATATTCATAAGTTTGTAAAACAGTTTTTTTTTCCAGTTTTTTAGTAAAGCAATTTTTTGGAGTGAATCAGATTTTTTAGTAAAACAGATTTTTTATACTAAAACAGATTTTTTGTAGTAAAACAGATTTTTTATTGAAGTAATTTTTAGTAAAGCAGATTTTTTTATTTAAAGTTAAAACAGATTTTTTGTAATAATAGTTTATAAAACAGATTTTTTTAAATCAGTTTTTTTATTTTATAAACAAATTTTTAATGACAAACTATGAAATTTACATTTTTAAAAAATCGGAAAACCGGACTAAACCGGACCGAAAACCGATAAAACTGGAAGTACCGGTTTAGGAGGATAACCGGTACGTAATCGGTTTTGAAAAATATAAAATTGGTACATACCGGTTCAGTCTTAAATTTTATTCAAAATCAGATCGAACCGGACCGGTTACATCCCTAGAGAAGAGGCCCAGTCCCAAATGGGGGCAGCACGTGGCTTATGATAGGCCTACTCATGCATGCTTGACTTCCTCAGACCTTGCCTTTTACTTCTGTCTTACCAACTCAACTCTCTGTCTTTACCATATTTATTATTGTTTTCGTTTTCTTTTTCTTTTTCCAAAAAATGGCGTTTTACAATATTGCATTGTTTCCCGTGCCTGCCCTGGCCCTGCCGCAAGTGCTGGAAAATTCATAGCTCAACATTTTTCCGTTCGGTTTTGGTAATCAGACCTGACATTTCGGTCCGAAAAGCATCACCCGATACTCAACCTCGTCTACTTCATATCGTGTGGTGTCTTACTGTATCGTACCGGACTGAGCTGTCTATAGAGCTTGGGACGTTCCCCCGTTTTCTATGTAGAGCAGAGTAGTTGGTGATCAGTGATGGGTTGCTTGCACTCAAAAACCAGCCAACTTCACTCCCCGGACGACCCTTCCTCCCAACCCGACCCAGGTCCCTCCCTCTTTCTCTCTCTCTCGCGCGAGCACTTTAAATTTTTGTGGTTTTCATTTTTGGATTTTTAAGCTACTGAGATCAAGCTACTTCGTTGGTTTTCTTTAATGTTTTTTCTCCGTTTTTGAAGCTAATGGGCTTCGAGCTGGGTTTGTTTCTCCACTTTTTGATAGTACTAAAACGGGAGAACAAGCTACTACTTGTTTTCTCAGACTTTGATATTGATTTGAATGGGTTTTGTTTGGCTTTGGGGTTTTGAACATTCTGGGGATCAAGCTGATTTGTCTTGCTCACTATACGACTTTGAAATGTTAGTGGGTGTTGGCATTCCCTCTTTTTAAGCTAAAGGGAATGAAGCTTCTCTTGTTTTCTCATTTCCATGACATTGAAGCATTGATGGGTTGTTGTTTTGGCTTTATTTGGTTTTAAAGCCAATGGGGATCAAGCTGATCAAGACCTTCAAGTCCCGGCATTCAAAGAGTACGGTCTCAGTGAGCTCCGGAAAGCCACCAATGGCTTCAGCACCGATTACATTGTGTCCGAGAGCGGCGAGAAAGCTCCCAATGTGGTTTACAGAGGCAAACTCGAGAACAACCGCTTAGTCGCAGTCAAACGGTTCTCCAAGCAGTCCTGGCCTGACGCTCAACAGTTCGTGGTGAGACATTTACGAGTCTTCTTTCTGTTTTCTATATGAGAAAAATAAGGAAACGGGAAAATATTGCACGAAAAATAAAAGAAAATAACTTTTTGGTTTCTTCTTTGTTTGGTTGATTAGAAAGTGAAATAAAATAGGAATCGAGATGTGGACTTTTGCATGAGGCATCGATTGGGACTGGGAGAATTGATAGGAAACTTTATTCTAAATAGGGGTTTACTATTTTGTCCTTTGTTTTCATCTGAAACCAAGCTGGGTCTGGGGTTTTTATTACTTAAATTTCAACACTACTTGGTTTGATTCCTTTTTTTCTTTCTTTCGGACCTAATTTTTCTAGGTTTTGACCTTACTTTAATATCTCGTATTTATTTTTTGACCACTTAAATTTCTAAGCAAATGAGGAACAAAAGGAGTGATGTGTTTGGGCTTTATCTGGACTTTCGACGAAAATTTTTATATCTGTAAGTCTAAACAAACACATCTTTCCGGATCTTTGAGCAAATTTTGTTTTGAGTTTAATGCTGATGAAAATGCTTTTTCATCAGGCAGAGGCGGTGGGATTGGGGAAGGTGAGGCACAAGAGATTGGTGAATCTGATTGGTTGCTGTGCTGAAGGAGATGAACGCCTCTTGGTAGCTGAGTTCATGCCCCATGATACTCTGTCCAAGCATCTATTCCATTGTATTACTCATTCTCCTCCTTTGTTGTTCCTTTTTCAAGCACATGTTGAGTTAAAATCTATATGATAGCAGCTGATGAGCAGTTCTACTTTTATTATTCTAACTCTATATGATAGCAGCTGATGAGCAGTTCTACTTTTATTATTCTAACACTGGCAGTTTACCGATAAAAAATATTCTTCTAACAATGGCAGTGCACTAAGTTCTGTTTTTTGTTCGACCCTCTGGCTTTTCTTCCTAATAATGAACTATAATGACATGAACTCTCCACCTGTGAGTATGCCATCAGAAGCAACAATGATAAGTGCGTTGAGCTTGTGTTTTTCCATTTTGGCTAGGGGTGTAAATTTAAAATCTATATGAAAACCAGCCGGATCCGGTCCGGTTTCGGTTCCGTAGTTTTCGGGACCGGACTGAACTGGACCAGTTGGAAAAAATATATATATAAAAATTAATTTTATATATTATACAAAATATTTATATATATATATTAGTTTTATATATAATATATAATTATATATTAAATTTTTATATATAATATATATAATTATATATCATATATGAAATTTCATAATATAATTTATAAATTATAACATAAAATGTTAATCTTAAATATGAACATTTATAATTTGTTTGATCATATGTTATTAATATAATTATAAATAAGATAATATTATTATAATTTATAAAAAAAAGTTTAATTTTAAGGATGAAAATTTAATTTTTTTTATAAGTAAAAAGATGAAAATTTAATTGATCATATGCTTTAAACATAATATATATATTAAATTATTAATAACATTTTATCATAAGAAGTTACACTTTATTATATGTTTTTTACATTTTAAAAAAAGGGAAAAATGGGACCGGTCCGGAAACCGATAAAACCGGAGATATTGATTTAGGAGGGTAACTGGGGCGTAATCGGTTTTGAAAAATGCAAAACCGGTATATACCGGTTCGGTCCTAAATTTTGTCCAAAACCGGATCGAACTGGACTAGTTACACCCCTAATTCTGGCATTCTCTCCCAACAGAGAATATATGTTTTGAAAATGCATATACTCTGTGCCCATATATGTTCTGATTGGGGAACAGGTTTTAACACTTGAAAAATAATGCCATTTAGTATCTGGGTTAATTTAAGGGGGATTGGGGTCTAGCTTTCCTCTTGGACAGTGGTGTCAAATATCATTTTCATGTGCTAATGATTCTTTAACTTGAGTTTATTCAGTGTAGAACTGTTTTGGTGTACTTCAGCAACAATGTTTTCAAATTCTCTCGCTAACTGTAACTAGTCATATGAAGCTTAGGCATTTTAAGGGGATGATGTAAATTTTTGTTTCCCCGATTTTGTCTGAAGTCTGATATTAATAATGGTGTGAAGATTGTAAATAACCATCCTTTTCTAGCTAAATGCATTGCCTTGCCAATAGAGAAAAAATCCTGAAAGAAACTAATTTAATTGTAACTGTTCATGGTTTTTGAGATGCTCTAGATGCTATGCTATGTTCTGTTCAGGGTTTCTTGTAATGATTTTTGTAGTTATATCCTGCAGGGGATAAGCAGCCACTGCCATGGGAAATGCGTGTTAGAGTTGCATATAATATTGCACAGGCACTTGATCATTGTAATGCCGAAAATCGTAAAATTTATCATGATTTGAATGCATATCGAGTTCTTTTTGATGAGGTATGCTTATGACTGAGTATACAACTTCAGAATTTTTTTTTTCTTTTTCGAATTTGGAGTCTGCAGACTACCATGACCATTCTGGCCATAAGTATATACTTTTGTGGGAATAAGTAGGTAAAATAACTGTAATTTACTTAATCGTTAGGTTAAGTTACTGAAACTAATGGAATGACTTGATGAAAACTCTCCACTTTCAATAATCAGTACTGGGGCATTTTTCCTCAATGATGCCCTAAAGTTCCACTATTGAATTGCTTACTGAATGTTTGGACTTTAGTTAGTGATGGATAGTTAGGTTTTACCCAACTCACCTTAGAAGGACCCTGCAGTTAATGCTTGTGTTTTGTTGCTGTAATATTACCATGGCTCTTTAGATAAGTGCTGGCAAATACGTGAGGCTTGTAATTTATCATGAAATCAAATTGCTATAATGTTCATGGCCCTTTCAAGACTTGTCATGATGCTTTACGTGTTGCATGAACATTCCTGCTGCCTTGCCTTAATAATGATAAGGGTCTAGGATGTATTCCACTGATTCCTACAGAACAAGTGCTGTTAACATGTTACCTAGAATCCTAGATTACCCGCAAGAAAATGATTTGAGAGTGGGCCAAAACTTAAGGAAATACTCCCATTGTCTGAAATGGACAGTTGATCTTATGAAATTTATCTCATAAAGGAAACATCTTCAATTGCAATCACACTCTGTTATTAAAAATGAGGTCCCAGTAACTGACCTCAATTTCAGAAGCTTTCTAATTAGTTAAAAAGTTTGCTAAAAAAAAAAAGGTAATAGTATCTTCCAAAGTGGAGAACTAACATGAAAAGTCCAAAAAGGATATGGGCTAATTGGAATGGAAGGAGTAGGATTTATGCATCTGCAATAAAAGCTATATTTGCCCATTCCTATTTTAAGTCAGACCTCCATGCTTGCTTTGCATTATTTTTAGGCCTTGCTGATTCTTTCTGCAGGCGTACTAATTCCGTTTTGCTCATATTCCATGGAGTTCCTCTGACATTGCTTTTGATTGTTGCTGCCATAAACATCCTGAGCATTTTTTTTTTTATTTTTGTCTAATTCCATAAGTTTAGAGTCAGAGTTGTTGAATAACAACCCATGCTTGCAATCAAATGCACACATATGTAAGTACGCATGTATTTATGTCTGTACATGCATGTAGAAACTTTTATGCACATCAATATGGAATTTCTTTGGCAGTATTATGTAATACGGTTAATTTTTTTTGGTTAGATTATGACTAGCTCATTCATATTCAGGATGGTGACCCTCGTTTGTCTAGTTTTGGCCTTATGAAAAATGGTCGAGATGGAAAAAGCTACAGTACTAATTTAGCTTATACGCCACCTGAGTTTTTACGGACAGGTAATTACATAGAAAAAATGTATCCTTCTGAATGACTGAAAGTTGATTGTTGGATGTATTTCCTCCTTCCAATGCTATTTGCAACTTATTTTGATCAAGGTGAATTGCATCTTCGATGAATGGTCAGATTATCTTTAGTCTGAAATAGAATGGTATATAGGTTTCAAGTCATTAAAGCAGAATCCTTTTGTAACACTAAAAGCAATAAGCTTGGTTTTTTTTTTTTACAGTAATGCACTTCAAGTTTGAGTATATTATGTTGTAATGCCCCGTATTCGGAGGGTCAAGGAATTACTTCTTGTCACCTAAAAATCATTGAGAAATGATTTATGCAAGTCCCAAATAGACAAGCTCCATGCAAGCCCTTGTAAAAAGTGGACCCCACCTTAAAAAAGTGTAAAAAAAAACTATTATTTATTAGTGGGTCCCACTTTTTTACAAAAGGCTTGTCTATTGGGGCTTGTATCTAGCATTACTCAAAATCATTTTCCATAACACAAATATATACTCCAAGGCTCCATAACACATAAATTCATTTGTTCAAATCATATATATATATGTTCCTCTACAAGGACATCAAAGAAAGATCTCAACATAACAAATTAAAATCTCCATAAAGACTCAATATATGTATCCACATCTCGAAATACCCGAATGAACAAAAAGTAATAATCTATTGAAGAAACTCTCCAATAATCAAAGTACCCTCTTCTACTTAATCCACCATGCACACATAGCCTTGCCATGCTTCCTATTCTCGATTCTCAGCTGAAATATCCAAAACACAACACCTGAAAATATTGTGTAGATAAGGGGTGAGTACATATATCAATATGTAAACATGAGCCAATAGAGGCATAATACTGTATGTAAACATGAGCCAACCCACCATGAGTTTACTTAACTTATCGATTCTATCATACAAATAGAGGCAGAATACTTTCCCAGCAAACACCAAAATCAATTGTACAACACCCTATTAGGCTCTCCCATACACTTGGCCAACATCTAACAACAAGAATTTTCCCAACCATCAATTACAACCATCCACAAAATCAACAACCTCAATACAAGATTTTCCCAACCACCGATTACAATCAACAACCTCAATACAAGATTTTCCCAACCACCGATTACAACAGTCCATGCAAGCAACAATCTCAACACAAAAATTCATAGTTAGCACAACCCCTGAATTTCTAGAAATCAAGTGCAAGTTATACCTCTGTGATTTTGACCAACGAGAGTAACCGTCAGATGTGATGGAGATGTTGCTAGATTGTTTTGAAAATAGGGGATGTTGTGTTCGATGGAGGTTAGCAGCGGGTTGGATCTTTTGTGAGTGAGGGCATGGGTGTTTGCCGTGGTTTAAGTTGGAGTTGGGTGGTCTGGCTGTGAAGGCTGGTGGCTAGGAGCTGGACAACAAAGACACAGAGGGGCAAAAGACCCTGATCTGAACATCTATCGAGAGAGAGATCGACTGAGAGAGAGAGAGAGAGAGAGAGAGAGAGAGAGAGAGAGAGAGAGAGAGAGAAATGGAGTGAGTCCTACTGGCCAGCGAGACAGGCTTGGCATAGAGGAGATTGAGAGGGAGGTAAAAATTGGAAAAGGGAGCTTCCAGTGGCCTTGCTGCTGTGGGATGCATGACTCTAGATGGGCGGCGCATGACTTGCACTGGAGTGGTTCTTGGCCTGCCATGGCTTGAGGCTGGCGGTGGTAGCAGTGGGGAGAGAGAGAGAGAGAGAGAGAGAGAGAGAGAGAGAGTGTGGACAGAGGTAGTTGTGGAGAGTGAGAATCTGAGTGTGTGTGTGTGAGAAAGAAAAACTTACCGTCGTTCAGGACAGAGAGGTAGTTGTGGGGAGTGAGAATCTAAGTGGAGTTGGGGGGGGGGGGGGGGGAGTGAATTGGGGAGAAGTAAAAAAAAAACTAAATGGAAAAGAAAAATGAAGAAACCGTCGGGAAGATGAGAAGAAAAAGAGGGAAGAGGAGAAGAAACCAACTTACCAAAATGACACAGTTCCTACAGGTGGGTTGGGCTCCTCCATGGGCCTGGGCCAAGAATTGGGCTGGTTGTTTGTTCTTTCAAAGTTGCATTTAATAAGTACAGACTAATTTTTCTATGGGCTGTGAGTTGTGAGGCCTGCTAATAAGTTCTTGTTATGTAGTATTAACTCTTCACTTTTGGTGGTGATATGTTCATTTTAGAAAATTCAGTTGATGTTATTGGAGATATGAAGACCCATGTCCAGTGAATTTGATTATTGTCATACTCTGCAGGAAGGGTCATCCCAGAGAGTGTGATCTACAGTTATGGAACTGTTCTGTTGGACCTTTTAAGTGGGAAGCATATTCCTCCAAGCCATGTATGTTTGCCTCCATTCCATAAACCTTCAGATTGTTGTCTATTTATTTGTGTTGGAAGGGTTTTATTTTTCTTGTCTTCTTCTTTTATGTTATCTCCATCAACCTGTTTGATCTAACTTGAATGCATTCTGTTTTTCATTTCATTTCATTCCATTATATATGTATAATGTGAACTTCACAAGTGCTTTTTGGTTATTTGGTGTGTTCTGTGGATGCTTCCCGTGTACTAGGGCTATGCCTTTTACTATCAATAAATTTTTACTTATAAAAAAATGTATAATGGGAACATACTTTTAGTTATTTACGACATCAGCACTGCCTCAAATTACTGAGAACATCGGGTAATGAGAAAAATGGCTCCACAAAGAATTGTATGCTCATTACCTTCACTTGTTTAGTAGATAGTATCTTTAATATTCGTTTCATGCTTGCATTGCATAACTTTCTAAGGGCTGGTTTAGATAGTGAGATGAGATGAGATGGTTTTAGATAAAAGTTGAAAGTGGAATAAAATATTGTTAGAATATTATTTTTTAATATTATTATTGTTTTGAGATTTGAAAAAGTTGAATTATGATTTGAAAAAGTTGAATTGTTTATTATATAATCCTTAGGGGTTGGCTCAAGTGGTAAAGGCCTTGGGCTTAGGGGTATGCTCTCCCTAGGTCTAAGGTTCAAGTCCCCTTGGGTGCAAACAATTTCTAGGGGCCATCGGATTGGGGAATTTTCTCCTTGAATTACCCAAGGTGCACTTGCTGGAAACTCCTTGTCGAGGGCCTGTGCACCCCCAAGATTAGTTGGAACGTTGTTCCTGGACACCTAGTGCCAATAAAAAAAAAAAAGAATTGTTTATTATATTTTGTGTAGAAATTTGAAAAAGTTGTAATGATGAGATGAAACACTCTTTGAATCCAAACGAGCCCTATATCTCATTGGTATTTCTTTGTGTATGCATTTGGGTGACACCACACACACACACAAGTTGCATATAGTTGAATCAAATGATCACATGTGCTTTCCTAAATATATCATCGTCATCATCATCATCATTTAAGTGTTGTTATAATTCCAGGCACTGGACTTGATAAGTGGGAAAAATGTATTGTTGTTGATGGATTCCTCATTGGAAGGACAATATGCCAATGATGATGCTACTAAATTGGTTGAACTTGCTTCGAAGTGTCTTCAGTCTGAGACTAGGGACCGACCTGATACAAAGTTTCTTCTCGCAGATGTCGCACCGCTTCTAAAGCAGAAAGAGGTGGAATTTTATTTTATCCTTAATTCTTGCCACCTCACTTTATGATTTAACAATGCATTCCTTGGCCTATACTTGCTTTTATTCTGCTATTTAGGTAACATCACACGTTCTTATGGGCCTGCCTAAAAATACAGCTGTGCTGCCAACGTTGCTTTCCCCACTTGGGAAGGCTTGTGCAAGGATAGATCTTACTGCTGTGCATGATATTTTGTTAAAAACAGGCTATAAAGATGATGAGGGTGCAGAAAATGAGGTAGCAATCTTCTTGAACACATTACATGCAATGGATGCTCTTTTATTCTCTCAAAATATATCAATGTTGTTTAATGGATGTTAAATACTCAAATGAATGAATAACCTCAAATTCGAGAAATATACCGAGTTGCCAAAGAAGTTTTGGTAGCAATTGTAAAACTACGGATCTAGAATAATAGGGTGGTGAATGAGATATCACACTCCTTGGGAGGGAGAAGTTTTTGTGATTTATAATGATTCCAAGAAGCTCCAACTGTAACCTCAGCTAGTTATTTTGGAGTATCAACTCATATGTGGCTTGAGCTTTTCTTGGATTGTTACAAATGATATTAGTGCTAATTTCAACCAGAAGTGTGAGACTCGACTATGCCACCACAACACAATTGATTGATGAGGACGTCGGAGATTTAAAGAGTGAGAGATTGTAATATTCTGGATTTAGTATAAGAGGTGGTGAATGAAATCTCACATTACTTGAGTGGAAAAAGTTCTCGCAATTTATATTATTCCAAGGGTTCTAATTGCTACCTTAACTAGTCTCCATATGTGGCTTGAACTATCCTTGGGCTGTTAAGCAATTACTTGGAGAGTGGAGATGTGTCATTTACTTGTACATTTTAGTTTTAAAAATTTGTCTTTTTGGCATATACGTGTTGTGTCTGTTGTCATCTCCATGCAAGTTGTTTCCATGCAATCTGGATATATGATTGTTTTGAATCGCACAAGTCTTAGGCCCTGTTTGGATGTTGAACTGAGTTGAAATGAGTTAAATTATTTATAAATAGTACT
Source organism: Juglans microcarpa x Juglans regia (assembly GCF_004785595.1). Lineage (NCBI taxonomy): Eukaryota > Viridiplantae > Streptophyta > Magnoliopsida > Fagales > Juglandaceae > Juglans > Juglans microcarpa x Juglans regia. The sequence goes on from NC_054604.1 coordinate 24,009,221, forward strand.
AAGTTGAGATGGTGGAGTGAGTTTTGTGGGGCCCATCTAAGATGAGTTTAGATGTGTTTGGATGATAATATGAGTTTAGATGTATTTATGGAAAGTTGAAAAAGGTTGTGAGTCCTACGTGTAAAGAGGTCTTGAGTTGAAAAAGATTGTGGGTCCCACATGTAAAGAGGTTTTGAGTTGAATGAGTTTAGTGATTTGAGAGTTGGATGTTTGGATGTTAGACTCAGCTTAAAATTAGACTGATATCAGTTCAGTCTAAATTCCAAACGGGGTCTAAAACTTGTTTGGCAAACTGTGCTGATTTTACTTGTGATTTCCTTATTTTGGGCTCATTGTATCATGAATTCTATTTCACGGTATTCTTGAACCATATGCATGTGTAGCTGTCATTCCAAGAATGGACACAACAAGTGCAGGAGATGTTGAATACAAAGAAATTTGGGGATATTGCGTTTAGGGATAAGGATTTCAAGAGTGCAATCGAGTATTATTCCAAGGTAGATGCACTCTTTTCCTCTTCTTTTCTGTATTCACAATGGCATTTTTCTGTGCATATTTTTCTGGCAATCTAGGAAGTTTCATAATGATATTAACTCCATAGTTTAGTGTTTAATATGCTCAGGGATCAGAAATATGTTTTTAGCATATCTGAAAGGGTGATAACCTTGTAACCCACTGCCCACTTGAATAAAGTGTGCTTCTTATAAACGGTATAAACAGTAAAAATATTGCATTTATAATCTATGAGAAACGCTACAAGAAAGCCTTGTACCACACATCTCCACCTAACCAACATGTAATTTGTCATTTTTTCCATTATATTTAAATACACACATATTTAAGCATTAAGATAGAAGGACAAAAATGACAAATCACATGTTGATTAGGTAGAGGTGTGTGGTGTAAGTCTTCCATGTAGAATTTCTCATAATCTATCCGTCAATCAATGAATAAGATTTTGTGTAGTGGGTCCAATAACTACCGAGATGTCACTTCTTCTTCTTCTTCTTCTTCTTTATAAGCAGTTAGTTGCAATGATGTCCGTTCCTTCGGCCACTGTCTTTGCAAGGAGAGCCTTCTCCTACTTGATGAATGGTCAAGCAGAACTTGCCTTAAGGGACGCCATGCAGGCTCAGGTGTGCATACCAGAGTGGCCAACTGCATTCTACTTGCAGGCTCTTGCACTCTCAAAGCTAGGAATGCAAACCGATGCTCAGGACATGCTCAATGATGGGGCAACCTTCGAAGCAAAGCGGCAGAACAGTTGGCGTAGCTAAATTCCAAGCTCGATGCAAATACACTCGAGTTTCCGTTTCCATCTGTCCTTGACACCATGGTGGTGATGTGGTGAGGAAAAATGAGTAGTGTTAGCAGATGTTTTCAGGAAATTCCAACTGATAATGTGTTGCTTGAGCAATGTATAGATTAAAAAAAATAAGTCTTTGATTTATCAGATGGACATTTACCATGTGAAATCTAATTTACGTGGCCTCTCATTGGCCCGCAGGGCGGAATTATGGCAATGAGTTAGAAATAGTGAAGTAGCAGATTCTTGTTTCCTTTGAAATGTAATATTTTTTTTTTTTTTTTTTGGTTGGGGTTTCTGAAGGGCCCCGTATATTGGAGCAGTCAATGTTTTGCAGTGACAGATTTTGAATTTTGTTATTGGAACAGTCAATGGTTTGGCCATTTTTCTTATCCTAAAAAAATATTAATACGAAGTAATATTTAACTGAAGAAAGAAGGAATAAATGCAATGGCTTTGATGAATTACAAGCGTTTCAGGATTCAGGAATTGGAAGTTTTGATGCCAAGAACATTCCCTTTTCGTGCTCAAAGACTCTAGGCACCGTATGGATATTTGGATATTGAGCTGAGTTGAGTTCTTTATAAATATTAATGAGTTGAATGGTAAAGTAAGTTTTGTAGGGTCTACTTAAAATGAGTTTAGACGTATTTGAATGTTAAGATGAATTTAGATGTATTTATGAAAAATTGAAAAAGGATGAGTTGTGCGTGTAAAGATGTGAGATGAAAAAAGTTATGGGTCTCATATGTAAAAAGGTTTTGAGTTGAGATGAGTTTAGTGATATGAAAGTTGAGTGTTTAGATGTTAGACTCAGTTTAAAATTAGACTGAACTGAGTTGTTCAGTTCAAGTTCCAAACATGACCTAAACCAAAACAGATATGAAAACATAAAAAAAGATATGAAAACACCCATTAACATCATGTCGAATAATCTTTCTAAAATGTCGTCAAAACAAATCTGTCTTGAGATATGAAAATAATAATGCTTACTGTCTACTAATGGCCCATATTTCGTGGTTTTGATTGTTACGATTAGTCTACTAAAAAGCCTTTATGTTCTTGGCCGTATCGAATTTGGCATCATCGAAATTAAGGGAAAAAAAAAAAAAAAACATTTCTTATTTGGGAGTTCTGGTTCATGACATGAATTAAAATTCTAGATTAGGACATTCTAAGACTATAAAATATTATATAATGCTTTGTCATGGTAGTTGGATGAGAGACTTAACATGCTAGTGCACATGGAATACAATTGAAGTGTCTAGATCAATGTAAGGATAGATCCAAACTATATCTAGAGGGGGTGAATATGTGCCTCGTGACAATTATGATCAATATAAGTATTTAATTTTAACATCGAATCAATTGCGACTGATATTAAACTAAAGTCTAACAAATGGTAGTAAACTTTTCGTCTTAAAGTCTAGTTGGCTTGTTGTGGTAGTATGTGAAGTGTTGAGATATGTCAATAAAATAAAATAAAAAATAAAATAAAATGATGAGGTGGCTCAATGCTTCAAAAATTATATAGATAATAAAAGGTAATGAATCAATACAAAGTGCTAATAAGTGTGTTGATAGGCATTTTGGTTGGTGTAATGCAATGTTGTCTATTAGTGGATAAGATAGATAGGTCCAAGTACTCCATCTTCTATTTCTAGGGCATGCAAGTAATAAATACAAAGGCATCTAAGATGAGTCATGCATATGCTTGATATGTTGTCATGTTCTGAGTAATATAAAAGGGTAACCTGATAAGCATTACATTAACAATAAGTAGTTAAAAGTCAGCAAATAAAGTGATTGGAGACTTTGAGCAGTAGAGCTTGATTACAATATGCTTCCTTGCCATGTTGTTAGCAACATTGAACCTAGCTAGCTAGAAAGAACCTTTCAAACATAGGGTTTGGCACTGTATTTAAATTTGAGAGATTATTTATATTTTTAGAATAGTATGGTTTTGAGATTTCTTTTTATAGAGAAAATCTAACCAGCCTCCTTTTATCTTTTCAACAGCGCATGAATACACGTGTTACTTTTTTTTTTCTTTTTATTAGACTTTTGTGCTGTCCGCCATCTCTCTTTCAATTTTCTTTTCCCACCCACCCCCTATTTCGATCTACTCTCTCTCTCTTCCCCCCTCCACAATCTCTCTTTCGACCTACTCGCTCCCCCCTTTCGATATGTTGTTTCCCATTTCCTCTTTTCCTTCACTCACCCATCCCATTTTTCGTACACCCATAGAACATTCGGATCTCCTCTCCCCTGTGGGCCGCTCCTCCTCCGTGGGAATCTCCTCCTCTCCGTGCGTGGCTCCCCCACCGTGCGAAGATGTCCCCACAACATAGCAAACCTGTGAGAATCTGGCCCTCTCCCTACCCATGATTCTACCTTCAAAGCCGATAAGCATGCTTCCATTCGGTATCTTATTTTTACTCTCATATTTATTTTACTATTTTTTTAGGCAGTGGTAGCACGATTTGTCTGGGGTCATTCCTGATTTTTGTGTTATTTGAACATTGATTTTTTTGATTTGATATGGAAATTAGTATCTGGCAACCCATTATTTTTTGGATTTTTTTTAATACTATGATCAGTAAAATTTATGTGGTTTGTTGTAACGCCCCATACCGGGTGGATTGGAGAATTACGATCAGTCACTTATAAACATGTCTCCCAACACACCTAATAATCTCCCAAAAAAACCTTCATAAGGAAAAATCAATCTCATACCTTCTAAATAAACACATTAAAAATTTCATAAAGTCATTACTGCAAAAATAATAAACCAAGGGGCCCATAATCTCCTGATAGTCGTAACATATCAAACTGATAATTCCATAAGTCTTACTAAACTAGAAACATAATTAAATCTAAAAGACATCATAATTCATTCTTTTAACATCATTTCCTCAGCTTAATTATGCTCACAATTCCTAATCTAGGTCCTCAGTTGGACTCTCCACATCATTAGAAAATATTATGAAGATACTGGGGGTGAGTTATCAACAACTCAGTAAGCAGAGAACATATACTAGCGTGCAAACATAAGCATTTACAAAGTACAGTATGCATAACAAAATATTTTCCAGAGTTATCATGCAGAACAAAACATGTTTTCAAAAGTAACAGAGCGATGGTTTTAAGATAAGAAAAACCTAGAGTACTTTGGCATAACATAACCTGAGAATCATCATCACATCAAAACAGAGCATCTCACAGAGCAGAGACCATGTTTCACCCCCGTGGTAGGTTTGTGCTAACCACGGTGGCCAAACCAGGTAGAGACAGAGGTGAAATCTTTCCTTTATTCTTCTCGGAGCTCCGAGTGTGCACACAGGAAGACCACAATAAAACCACTTTGTTTCCAAAGTGGGTGCACTCAAAGACAGAGAAGTTGGTATCAACCCAAACAGAGCAGAGTATAATAGAGCAGAGCAGAGACAGAGACAGAGTTAGATACAAAATCAGTACATCATGCCAAAGGTTTTCAGATGCCATATCAAAATAAAACAGAGTACCAAACCATAATCAGATCATTCTCACATACTGAAAATAAAAGTTGGAGCATCTTTCTAAATCAATGCACATATTTTTCTGATTCTCAATATCGCTCTTTTTTAAATTTCAGAGACAACATGAAAAAATTTAGCTCGTGTCTACAAAATGCACAAATTTCCCAAGTTCTCATTTCATCACAAAATATGCAAAGTTTTCAAAAAGTCAACCTCAGTCTCAATAATTCATGTAAAGCCTAGTATAGGAATCACGCTTACCTGACTCCTGCAGTGTATTATCTATGTCCTGAATTCGACTTCTAATAATCTCGTCACATATCGATAGAAAACAAATATACAATAAGTGTTAAATGACTAATGACACGACTTCGATTTGAATAATTAAAACCCATAATCCCAAACCATATTACAGCAAAATAACTGAACTAAAACACAAAATACCAAATACCAATTTTGATATTGACCTATACACCCACCAAAGTCAACGTAAAACACAAATAATCAATATATCACCCTCACTTCAATGGTCCCTATCTCTAAGCAACCACCAACAACTCAACCAAAACAACGATAATATAACTCCAAATAATTTAGCCTCCACTCCATCGGTCGTATAAAAACCCGAATAGTACAAAAAAAAAAAAAATAGCCACTACTCAGCCCCAAGTATCCATTTGATTTACTGCACGTCCAACCCAATAATGCAAAACTCAAAGACCATTCCAACACAAGGTGTTTGCTTACACACAAAAATGCCCACGAACTACATATTTCAGATATTTCATTGGAGTGAAAAAAAACTGACTTGAAGTGAATGTGTGTGCGTGCGTGAGAAACAGAGAATGAGGATGGCCTACCAGTGAATGCTAGTGTCTCCTGTGATGGGCTTCAACGGTTACATAGAAAAAATTCAGGGACCCACGAAAATGCAGTGCCAACAATCACAAAGCAAAAAGAATCTGCAAGTGATGAGAAAGAGAGAGTAGGCTGAGAGGGTTGTTGTTCAGGGTCTTAAGTGAAGAAAGGATGAGATGGAGGGAGAGAGAGAGAGAGAGAGAGAGAGAGAGATGATTACCAGCGTTAGAAGCTTGGTGATTCAATCTGGAAATACCCAAAATCACAGCACCAAAAGACACTTCCAACAACAACCTCTAAGAGCAGAAAAAAATTGAAGGAGAGCAACGAAGTGAGGGTTAATCTGTTTTGAGAAAAAGAGGGTGAGGGAAAACCGCACGTAGATAATTGATAGGGGAGTGGGAGAAACATCGGGCATAAAACCAGGACTCACAAAACAGAAACCAAAAGGAGGGAAAAGAAAAGAATCGGGGAAGGAAAACTAAAATAGAAGAGAAACAGTGACATTTCAGGGGTTTTAGGTTGGCTTCAGCTGACACGGGCCTGGGCTTGACATCCTCTCCCCCTTACAAAAATTCTGTCCTCGAGATTCGCTACAAGCTACTAAAATTCTCGTCGAACAAGTGAGGGTACTTAACTCGCATATCTTTCTCGAATTCCTAATATGCTTCGTTGATAGCATGATTATTCCACAACACTTTAACCAAAGGGATAGTTCGAGTCTGTAACACTTGCTCTTTCCTATCTAAAATCCGTATTGGTTCCTCGGTGTAGGTCATATTCTCTTAAATCTGAAGTGGTTCATGATCTATAACTTGGGTGGGATCATGGATGTACTTTCTCAACATAGACACATGAAACACGTTATGCACTCCCGAGAAAGCCGGTGGTAAAGCCACCCTGTAAGCCATTAGTCCAATATGATCAAGAATCTCAAATGGTCCAATATATCTTGGGCTCAACTTACACTTCTTTCTGAATCTCATAACTCCTTTCATTGGTGCTATCCTTAAAAATACTTTATCTCCAACTTCAAACTCTAATTGGCCTTTTATCTGCATAACTTTTTTGTCGGCTCTGAGCTGGTTTCATTTTAGCTCGAATGGTATCTACTTTTTTGTCGGCTCTTAGCTGGTTTCATTTTAGCTCGAATGGTATCTACTTTTTTGTCGGCTCTTAGCTGGTTTCATTTTAGCCCGAATGGTATCTATCTTCTTTGTGGTTTGCTGAATAATCTCTGGCCCCAAAAGTTTCCTTTCACCTACTTCATCCTAATACAATGGAGATTTACACCTTCTGCCATACAAAACCTCATAGGGTGCCATCCCAATGCTAGCCTGAAAGCTATTATTATAAGCAAATTCGACCAATGGTAAATGTCGCATCCAAGTTCCCTTAAAATCCGTCACACATGCCCTCAACATGTCTTCTAAGATCTGAATAGTCCTTTCTGATAGCCCATCTGTCTGAAGGTGAAAAGCAATACTGAAACTTAACTTAGTACCCATTGCCTCTTGTAAGCTTTTCCAGAACTTGAAAGTGAAACGAGGGTCTCTATCCGACACAAAGGATACCGATACTCCATGTAACCTCACTATCTCCCGCACATACAGCTTAGCTAGTTTCTCTAGTTTATAAGAAACTTTAATGGGCACAAAACGAACAGTCTTTGTTAAGTGATCCACGATCACCCATATGGCATCTTGTCCGCTCAATGTCCTTGGTAGGCCTGTCACAAAGTCCATGGAGATATGCTCCCACTTCCATTCTAGAATCTGGAGTTGCTGGAATAATCCTGCTGGTCTCTGATGCTCCATCTTCACCTGTTGGCAAGTTAGGCACTGTTCCACAAATTTAGCAATTTCTCTTTTCATACCATTCCACTAGAAAGACTCTCTCAAGTCCCGATACATCTTAGTACTCCTTGGGTGAACTATGTACAAAGAACAGTGTGCTTTTTCAAGAATTACCCTTTTCAGTTCATCATTAGCAGGTATGCATAATCTACCTCTAAACCTCAAAAATCCATCCCCGAAAATGCTAAAATCAGATTTGTCCCCGTTCCTGACATCTTCCACTAGCATCACCAACCCTAAGTCCACTTGCTGAGCAGCTTTGATTCTATCTATCAAGGCTGGTTGAACTATCAAACTGGCTATGAAAGCATTTGTCTCACTAGCGATGACTTCAATACCGGCTCTTTCTAAGTCTATTAACAACCTATGTTGAGTGGTAAAGGCTGCAACTGCCGGTCCTATTGACTTCCTACTTAGGGCGTCGGCTACAACATTAGCTTTGTCTGGGTGATAATTGATGGTGCAATCATAATCATTGATCAACTCAAGCCATCTCCTCTGCCTTATATTTAATTCATTTTGGGTGAAAAAATATTTCAAAGTCTTATGATCCGTATAAATTTCGCACTTTTCCCTATACAAATAATGTCTCCAAATTTTAAGTACAAAAATGACTGCCGTGAGTTCCAGATCATGTGTGGGATAATTCTGCTCATACACTTTCAGTTGGCATGAGGCGTATGCTATAATCTTCCCATGTTGCATCAGCACGCACCCCAATCCAAGCCTTGATGCATCGCTATAGACTACAAATCCACCTCTAGCAGTGGGGACTATTAGCACCAGAGCTGTCACTAATCTCTGTTTCAACTCCTGGAAGCTTTTTTCACACTTTGCTGTCCATTCAAACTTATTATTTTTCCTAGTGAGTGCAATGAGAGGAACTGCTATCCTGGAGAAACCATCACTGAATCGACGGTAATAATCGGCCAATCCCAAGAAACTTCTAACCTCATGAACATTCTTCAGTGTCGACCAATTAACTACTGCTTCCACTTTTCCCAGGTCCACTGAAATGTCATCTTTTGAAACTACTTGCCCTAGAAAGGTGATTGAATCTAGCCAAAATTCTCACTTCTTTAATTTAGCAAACAACTTTTTATCTTTGAGTGTCCCAAGTACCAACTTCAAATGTTCTTCATGCTCAATCTTGCTTTTGGAGTATATCAGTATATCATCAATAAAAACAACCACAAACTTATCCAAAAATTCATGGAACACCCTGTTCATCAAATCCATGAATACTACTGGGGCGTTAATGAGGCCAAAAGGCATGACCAAAAACTCATAATGGTTATATCAGGTCCTGAAAGCAGTCTTAGCCACGTCTTCTGCCCTGATCTTCAATTGATGGTAACCTGATCGAAGATCAATCTTTGAAAATACCTGAGCACCTTGAAGCTGATAAAAAAAAATCTTCTATACGGGGTAACGGGTACTTATTCTTTATGGTCACCTGATTAAGTTCCCTGTAATCAATACACATTCTCATCGATTCATCATTCTTCTTCACAAAGAGAACTGGAGCTCCCCAAGGTGATACACTGGGCCTGATGAAACCCTTGTCCAACAAATCTTGCAACTACTCCTTGAGTTCCACTAATTCAGACGGCGCCATCCGGTAAGGTGCTTTCTAAAGGGGTGCTGTGCCTGGGACTAGTTCAATAGCAAACTCTACCTCCCGCTCGGGCGGAAGTCCAGATAAATCTTCTGGAAAAACCTCTGGATATTCACTCACAACAGGTATTTGTTCTAACTTCAACTCCTCTTTTGGTGCTTCTACCACGCAGGTTAAGAATCCCTGACAACCATCACGTAACAATTTTCTAACCTGAATGGTAGATATGATGGGCGGAAGCAACCTCACTTTTGACCCTGTGAACCGAAATTCACTTTCTTTTGGGGGTCTAAAAACCACTTCTTTTTTAAAACAATCAATACTGGTGTGGTAGTAAGCCATCCAATCCATATCCAAAATCACATCAAACCCGATCATGTTAAACACTATTAAATCTGCTGACATTAGTCTTCCCTCTAAAGATAAAGGGCACCCTGATAGAATCTCATTATAGACTACCGAATCTCCTGTTGGGGTTGCGACCACTAACTTGTGCTTCAACTTTTCTGTTTCTAAAGTGTAAAATCTAGAGTAAGTCGTGGAAACAAAAGAATGTGTCGCTCCCGAGTCAAATAACACAATAGCGTTATTAGAAAACAAAGAAAGAGTACCTGTGATCACATTCAGCCTTATCCATGAACTAAAATATTCAAAGTCTTAACCAAAACCAACAAATAAAATAAAATAAAATAAATAAAATCCTTAAAGCAAAACAAATGAGTCATACCAGTGATCACATCATTCCTATCCTTAGCCTCTCCAGGTGTCAGTGCAAAAACCCGTGCTGGTGCAGTAGGACGTTGGTTGCTGCCTCATGCTGTAACTTCATTTCTCTGAGGTGGCAGTATAGTCGCCTTGTTGCTACCCATTTGCAATGGGCAGTCCCTGATGTAGTGTCCTGATTTGCCGCAACGGAAACATAATCCTGCCCCTTTTCTACACTCTCTGAAATGCACTTGATTGCATGTCCTACACTGATAGGGCTGTCGGTTATCTTGAACCGGCCTCTTTCCTGAGCTACTACCTTTGTTCCTCTTTTTCCACGGTCCCTAGTCCATGCCAGAATGGTACCCAGTTGGAGTAGTCCTCTTCCTTTGTTCATGCAATGCAGTGCTTTTTTGAAGGTTTCGTTCAAAAACTGTGGTCTTATTCACCATTTCTGAGAAGTTTCGAATATAAAAGCCCACCACTCGTTCATAAATTTTCTCATTCAGCCCTTGCTCGAATTTATGCTCCTTCTTTTCCTCATTGGGGATCAGATACGCAGCAAAATGGGATAACTCAGTAAATCTAGCTGCATACTAGTGTACCGCCATTGTTCCCTGCACCAAGGTGGCGAATTCCATAGCCTTGTCATCTCGGACCGAGCTAGGGAAGAAGCGCTCAAGAAAAATATGCTTGAAATGCAGCCAACTGACTATTTCTGTCCCTTCTGCTTCTTTGATAGTTCTTTCAGAAATCCACCACCTTTTCACCTCCCTGATTAGCTTGAATGTGGCGTACGCCATCTTTTGTTCATCTGTACAAGTTAAGACCAACAATATCTTCTCAATGTCCTAAATCCAATCCTCCAATCCTTCGCCAAGGTTGGATTGCCTCTCCCATCAAATAAATAGGGGTGCATCCGATTGAATTGCTCTACGGTACAACCTCATTCATTATAATTGCGTTGGCAACTCGATGGATTCTGCACGAAGGCATCTATTAATTGATGTGCCGCTGCTCGTAGTACTTCAAAAGCACTCAGGTTTGTTTCCCTTTCGGTTTGCATTCAGATCTGACATACTTCGTTCTCGACGACGAGGTGACATCTTGACAAAAATAACTTGGATCTTAAATACTCGTTTAAAAAATTATAGAGTTCATATAAACATAATTAATTAGTAGAAATCGTAAAACAAAACATATATATAATACTTCAAAATTATAAAGGTACCTATAATAGAGAGAAAAGAAGTACACACAATGATAGTAATAGTCAATCTCCAAAATCTAAAACTTTACCCCATCTAACTATATAAGAAGTCTCTGGAATTAAAACAAACCTCAATCAACATGAATTTAGCTCATAGACCCGTAAAATCCTACACATGAAAATCATTTCTAAAGTTTGCGAATTCTAAGACTTTCAATACCTACAATATTCAGTCCTATAGTCCGCTCCACTATCACATCTTATCCGAAAATGATTTCTTAAAGACTATCTATACTCTGAAACCTCACATACTATAGTCTGCAGAACCTCAAACCAGACTCTGATACCAAATGTAACGCCTCATACCTGGGTGGGTTGGAGAATTACTACCTTCTCTCTTATAAACATGTCTCTCAACATACCTAATAATCTCCCAAAAAAACCCTTATAAGCAAAAATCAATCTCATATCTTCTAAATAAACACATTAAAAACTCTACAAAGTCATTACTACAATAATAATAAATCAAGGGGTTCAGAATCTCCCAGTAGTCGTAACATACCAAACTGATAATTCCATAAGTCCTACTAAACCAGAAACATAATTAAATATAAAAGACATCAAATCTAAAAGACATTAGAATTCATTCCCTTAACATGCTCTCCTTACCTTAATCATGCTCACAATTCCTAATCCAGGTCCTCAGTTGAACTCTCCACATCATCTGAAAATATTATGAAGATAAGGGGGTGAGTTATCAACAACTCAGTAAGCAAATGACATATGCTAGTGTGCAAACATGAGCATTTACAAAGTACAGTATGCAAAACAAAATATTTTTCAGAGTTATCATACAGATCAAAATATGTTTTCAAAAGTAACAGAACGATGGTTTTAAGATAAGGAAAACCTAGAGTACTTTGGCATAACATAACCTGAGCATCATCATCACATAAAAAAAGAGTATCTCACAGAGCAGAGACCATGTTTCACCCCCGTGGTAGGGTTGTGCTAATCCTGGTGGCCAAACCAGGCAGAGACAGAGGTGAAATCTTTCCTTTATTCTTCTCAGAGCTCCAAGTGTGCACACAGGAAAGACAACAATAAAACAACTTTGTTTCCAAAATAGGTACACTCAGAGACAGAGAAGTTGGTACCAACCCAAACAGAGCAGAGCATAACAGAGCAGAGTAGAGACAGAGTCAGATACAAAATCAGTACATCATGCCAAAGGTTTTCAACTGCACATCAAAATAAAACAGAGTACCAAAACATAATCAGATCATTCTCACATACTGAAAACAAAAGTTGGAGCATCTTTCTAAATCAATGCACATATTTTCCAGATTCTCAATATCGCTCTTTCTCAAATTTCAGAGACAACATGACAAAATTTAGCTCGTGTTTACACAATGCATGTAGGAAAATATTTTCCTTTTTCGTACAAATTTCATGAGTAGTGCAAATAAGCGTCTGAGATTGGTTTTTCCCAAGTTCTCATTTCATCACAAAATATTCAAAGTTTTCAGAAAGTCAACTTCAGTCTCAATAATTCGTGTAAAGCCTAGCATAAGAACCCCGCTTACCTGACTCTGGCAGCGTATTATCTATACCCTGAATTCGACTTCTAATAATCTCGTCACATATCAATAGAAAACAAATGTACACTAAGTGTTAAATGACTAATGACACGACTTCGATTTGAATAATTAAAACCCATAATCCCAAACCATATTACAGCAAAATAACTGAACTAAAACAACCATATAATAATCTGGACAGCTCACACTTCAACCCAAAATACAAAATACCAATTTTGATATTGACCTATACACCCACCAAAGTCAACGTAAAACACAAATAATCAATATATCACCCTCACTTCAATGGCCTCTATATCCAAGCAACCGCCAACAACTCAACCAAAACAACGATAATGTAACTCCAAATAATTTAATCTCCACTCCATCGGTGGTATAGAAACCCGAATAGGACAAAAAAAAAAAAAATAGCCACTACTCAGCCCTGGTATCCATTTGATTTATTGCACGTCCAACCCAATAATCCAAAACTCAAAGACCATTCCAACACAAGGTGTTTGCTTACACACAAAAATGCCCAAAGAACCCACGAACTACATATTTCAGATATTTCATTGGAGTGGAAAAAAACTGACTTGAAGTAAATGTGTGTGCATGCGTGAGAAACAGAGAATAAGGATGGCCTACCGGCGAATGCTAGTGTCTCCAATGATGGGTTTCAACGGCTACAAAGAAAAAATTCAGGGACCCACGAAAATGCAGTGCCAACAATCACAAAGCAAAAAGAATCTGCAAGTGATGAGAAATAGAGGGTCGACTGAGAGGGTTGTAGTTCAGAGTCTTTACTGAAGAAAGGATGAGAGAGAGAGAGAGAGAGAGAGAGAGAGAGAGATATGATGATTACCTGCGTTAGAAGCTTGGTGATTCAATCTGGAAATACCCAAAATCGCAATACCAAAACACACATCCAACAACAACCTCTAAGAGTTGAAAAAAATTGAAGGAGAGCAATGGAGTGAGGGTTAATTTGTTTTGAGAAAAAAATGGTGAGGGAAAACCGTACATAGATAACTGATAGGGGAGTGGGAGAAACGTCGGGCATAAAACCAGGACTCACAAAACAGAAACCAAAAGGAGGGAAAAGAAAAGAATCGGGGAAGGCAAACTAAAATGGTGAAACGGTGACATTTCAGGGGTTTTGGGTTGGCTTCAGCTGACACGGGCTTGGGCTTCATATTTGTGATTTATTGGGGTTAAGTGTTTGGGGAAATAAACAACTAGGATTTTTTCTTGAAAATAATTTTTTATTGAGTTTAGGGCGGCAAACAACAAACCATTCAACTAGTTTCTTTTGAAAAAACTCTTCAAGTAATCTTGGGTGATGGATGAATTGGTACATATTTTGACACAAAATGTCATAACATATGTCTAACAAAGTGCTGTCATTTGTGCTTGTAACTTGCCATCTGACGAAGTGCTGTAATTTTGCATCTTAAAACAATGAGTTCACTTTAAGCAGGAACAATATTTTTTGGGCAGGTGGGCAAGTGAACCCATTTTGTAACCATTCGACTTCTGATATGAAAAGCTTATATATATTGTTGGTCCCAGTTTCAGTTGTTTTAACCCTATCAACTTAAGCCTAAGGATTATTTGGGTCCATGCTTTGCACCTGTAATTCATTAGGCTATTAGGGTGTTTTGAAAGGGCATGGCAATGGAATAAGAAATTTTTATTTCCCTACTTTGTTCAAATGGCCATTAAAATTCTCTGCAAATTTCAGAAAAAGTTAGGGGAGTTACATAGGTCCTTATCTCTTTTACCTAAATTGCCTCAGTTTGTTGTGATCTTTTGACATGTAACAAGGCCAAATCAGTTTGCAATGCTAATCACAACCTTCAATATTTGCCACATATATTATAGTGCTGGAATTTAACCATTACACCCCTGGTTCGTGGTGGAGACCTACAATTATCAACAGGAAAGACCACAGGGAAGAGGGGAATGAGGTAGATGGGTTTTATGGAGGAATCAGAAAGCTTAAGAATGAGAATGAGATTTCCACATGGAAGCAACTTTGGCTAGCTGAAGTCTTGGAATAGCATGCATTGTAGGAAAAGGGCTTTGTAAACATCACCATGCTATGAACATAGAAGACTATTCTTTGGGATCAAGTGAAGTAATGAATTTTGAAATTTTGAAATCAGCTTTTTCTATGGGATCAAACTATTCTTTGGGACCATGCTACCTTTCATTCCCCCTCTCTTTTTTTTTTTCACAATTTTTTTTCCTAGTAGGTTTCAGGATTTCATGTAGTGCCAATCCATGAAAATGGTCTCCCATTTATGGCAAACTAATGTACAAAAGTTACCCCAACAATATGTTGTAATCAGTAGAAAATCTCTTCAAGTTTTGGCTGATATTATGTTAGAAGAATGATAGCTTTGAAGTCATACGACATCCAATCCATTTCTTCAGATTTCAGATTATCTATTTTTTGTCTGTCTTATTGACAATTAAATGGACATGAAATTTCGAAGTCAGAGATGCACACCTTTCAGAAAAGTTTCTTCTACATAGATGAATTTAATTTAAGTATCTTATTGCTTTGGGAGCCTGACCATTCATGCACTTCAACCATGCTCGGAACAACCAAACAAAAATATTTGTATCAGCCCCCTAACAATATGGACTGCCCATGATGGTTTACACCAATAAAGGAAGTGAAAGGCATATCGTACCTATTTGTTAAATACGTTGTATCAAATGTGATAATATCTCCGAAGTACTCATGCCGCTCGACTTCGTGTATCAACCTAGAACACATTTCTGACTCTGAACTCGTCATCCACGTCCATGACTGAAACAAAGCCATCATTCATTATACTCATTCTCTCTTCACTTTCATCAGGCATAGTTGATGATTGAACTGGGTGTTGGGAGGTCTCTTGGAATCGCTCCAGATTACTCGACGGAGGGTAGGACATAGTTGGAGGATGTTGCAATTACGGGAAAGACTTTTTGAATGAATCTAAAATGCATGTACCTGGATAGTCTCTTGAAATCATCTAAACTCTTTAGGATTACTCAACGAAGGGTAGGGAGTAGCTAGCGGATGTTGCAATAAGGCACGACGTTAGGAAAAAAAAAATTGCACGTACGAGAAAGATTTTTACAAAAATAAAAAGCATCTACATGGTTACCCCAATGATACGAATATCGATGTGGATACGTATATAAAGGCATCATATACACCGGGTGGTATGGATTTTCGGGACCAACATATCCCTATCATAAACAAATAAACAATATATTGAGTACTTGGAAATATTGAACACAACGACAGACATAACAACATATCCAAATGACGAACGTTTATCATACTTGGATGGGTGAAATCACGGTAGATGGCCTAGGCAAAATTCTATCTTCCTCTGTGCCTTCCATCTTGTAATATTCTTCTCTAACCTTACAATATTTACAACTAACCAACGCCATAGCGCCATTGCTCAGAAGTGAATCCACGACATCCACATAGAGAAAATTTGATATCAAAATAGCATGGCCAAACATTTAAGAAAGAGAAAAGCCCAAGACAATGAACAACTATCAAGTGGCTTACCATATTTGGCATCATCAAGATCATAAATATACAGGACATTGGCCCTTTATCTTTATCTCTCTACACAAGTCACTTCTACCTAAAAGGTAGATTTTATAGCATCAAATTATGGGCTAGTGAATTGTTTAGTGTTGTTATTGCCTTCTAGCTATATAGCAAAGCTTCAAACATGTGATTCAACCATAATGAATTTGATATGGATAATAATGCATTCTATATAGGAGATTGCTGTCACCAGACATATTAGTACTCAAAAACTCATGTTTCCTGTGGTTGATGTCTTGTATACACAGCACCACATTTTCAAGCTAAAAGGGTTTCTATTAGGATTTTTTTGACAAATGTGGGCAGTGAACAAAATACTACTTTCTAATTAAAACTAGACAAAAAGTTGTTGAAAATTACTACTTAATTGCAAAGCCACAGAAGCTTCTTCTACTTTGTTTTTTTTTTTCTTTTCTTTTAAAAAATCTTCTTTCCCTTTTTCCTTTAGAAGATATGAAATAAATTAACCAAAAAAAAAAGAGAAGCTTAGAAGCCAATAATTGGAAAGGCCATAACTTAGCCATAAATTTAGACATGCACAAAAAATGTATTTTTAAATGAAGCACAACACATCAAACTTACCAGTGGGGGAGGAGCTCGCACGGACTGGTATAGGTAGGGGGCTTTCGATCTAATGCAGGGGAGGGGGAAAATGAGAGGGAGAAGGTAGGGGGCTTTCGTCTGACGTAGGGGAGGGGGGCTTCTGTACGACGCAAGGGATGGGGAAAATGCCATGGTGGGACGGCAGAGTGGGGACATGGGGGGCTGGGAGGGAAATGCCAGGAGAGGGAAGGAGGGAGAGAGAAAATGAGTGGGGTGGAAAATAGAGATTTCGAATAGGATTAAGAGATATTAAAAAAAAAAGGTTGTCAGAAATTCATGCGGTGTAGATAAAATGGGGAGGCTGTATAGTACTACTCCTTTTTATAACCCCCAAGCTTCTCTATGTATAAAGTATTTCTGACGAGTTCCACACGCCACCGCAATTTGGCGACTCCAGCAAGCATAGGCACGTGCGACACCAATAGATTTTTTGGCATCAAAGTTTTAAAATATGTACCACCCTACCTTATTTCTGCTAGTACCTGAGCCTAAGGCCCAGTTTGGTCAACCAATATAGATGAAAACATCTTATCTGGAGCTATACAGTATAATAGTTTTGCCTATCCAAACACAATATTTTATTTTTTAAGTTTTGAAAACATCTACTTAGATGAACAGTAAATAAATAGTATAAGACATTGAGAACTGACATGAACAGTGCCAAACTAACTTGAACAGTGAAAAATGACATGAACAGTGCACAATTCTGGTACTCTATAAAATAATGGGACCTACACCTTTTTCAAATTCTAAAAATTAAAAGCTATATCATCTCATCTCGCTATCCAAACACATATTTTTTTTTACAAATTATTTTCTCTCATCTCATCTGAACCGTGTATCCAAACGAGGCCCAATGCTTCGGTAGAGTGACGGAGTACCACCAAATATTTAATTTCTTCGTCTCTAACTATCTACCTATGTTTATTCTTTCTGTTAATGAGAACATGAAAACAATAGAAGTAAAGTTCTCCAACGAAATGCCCTAAGATAAAAAATCACAGATCTTTCTATCGAAAATGCATGGCTTCAAGCCACAACTAATTGATCTACTTTTTGGATCAAAACAAATCGCCTTTGGTAGTCCTCTTCTTGACCTAGCTAAGAAACATGGACTTGAAGTACTGGTTAATTGCTCATTTCATTTTATTTTATCCCCTCCCTCTCTGTCTAAGCAATGCAAACAATGTAATAAGATTTTGTATGGGGGCACTCCACCCCCTCCTCTTATATCTCTAACTTAAACTCACTGCATCATTGATTAAAAGAAAAAAAGGGGTACAAGACAAAAACCTTGATCTTGCCAAATCAAATATGTATCATGATAAAGTCGCTCACTTAGTATCATTGTCTCTTAGGATTCTTTTAGGGTTAGACAGGAATATTAAATAATGTATAGACCAATGATATTTGCATGTGTCCTCATAATATAATAAAACAACATAATTTCTCTACACAGAAAATATATATTTATGTATGACAACTACTATTCACTACCCCACACCTTATACCATATGAAAAACGCCCCCACACCCTATGGAAAAAAAAAACCTATAGTTGTGGAGTGTGAAAGTAAATAATGGCTGATGCATAGAATTTCTCATTTATGTACATGTGTGTAATTTAGTGGCCTACCATGCTGGTCATGACTCAGTTTGTATTTTTTTTTTTTTTTTATAAGTTTGTTTAAGGTGGAAGATGGTTTTATAAGTTTTCTTTTTCAAAAATTGAGGGAAATGTAGGCACATTTTCCCCTTCATTTGAATCTCATAATCTTCATGGGTGAGCTATCACAAAGTTTGATGGTGTTTTTTTGTAGGGAATAATTTATCTTAGATTTTGGAGAATCATCCATTAACAAATTTAGGTATTCCCACGTGCAAAGTGGTGTCACCGTCCCACAAAGAAGAGCATCTATTTTCGTGTCTTGCATTATAGCAAACAGCATCAGATGGAGGGAAGGTGACAAACTTAACAACGTCATCATGTATGGATTTACGCTGTTCTTGAAAACATGTCAAGACTGCACGCACCGTAAATACAGACAGGTTTAGGCAGAGACGAGAGTCTTTAAAAAGCCTACCCTGGATTATTTTGGTATTGAGAGATCTTTCATTGGAGCCTTTGATCCAAGAAAAAGAAAAACAAAAAAGTGAAGATGGAATTGGGTTTTTGGTGGATTGTTTTCAGTACAGCTTTGATTGGTGGGTTTGTTGCAGTATGTTGGTTGCTAAAGAGTGTAAACGAGTGGTACTATGTTTCAAAGCTGGGTGGGAAAGGGAATACTCTCCCTCCAGGTGATATGGGCTGGCCTTTGATTGGGAATATGTGGTCTTTTCTCTTTGCTTTCAAGTGGGGAGACCCTGATTCATTCGTCTCCAGCTTCGTATCCAGGTCTCTCTCTCTCTCTCTCTCTCTGTATATATACATTTAGCATTTTTCATATTATATATATATATATATATATATATATATAGAGAGAGAGAGAGAGAGAGAGAGAGAGAGAGAGAGAGAGAGAGTAAGTTGGAAGAAAATCTGTTAATCTGCGAGAAAGATGAACTGCTCCCAAGAGAGTGAAAACAAGTACTACCATATAAACTAACATGCATGTTTATTAATCATATATATGACCTGAGTTGACCATGTTGTAGTACTTTTTATCCATGGCGCATGGGGATCATCGACATGAAAGAATCCACAAAATGCAAATTAATATCATATTGCAGAGCAAAATGAATATCCTCGACTTGAAACCAAACCTTATGGCTATCTATCAAATTTCTGTTGAATTTGTCTCTGCAGGCCTTTGTATTTGTGACAGTGGAACAAAACGGAGGACTTAGGGGAGATGGAGGGCCAGAGCCCTCATAGCTGCGGCACTAATGGTTGTTGTCATTTAGACTTATTAGTTCCTTTGCTCCTAATGAAAAAAAAAAAAAAAAAAAAAAAACAGCCTTAAATTAATATTCAGGTAATGTTCTTGCGCGCACACAGCAGAAATAACAAAAACTGACTATCCCAATCAGTAGAGCAGATATTCTCATTCAAATTCAGACTACAGTTCACCCCACTTTCTAGAGAGAGTCTACCTTTTCCCCTTAATTAGTATTCTCTGATATCATTTGTACCATGAAACAACTCGAACAAATATGGGTAATGTTCTCTGACACTCAAATACGCGACACTCTGTTGTGCTATATCTGATCTGCTAGAGCTGTCCTTTATCTTGTCTTGAATTATTTTCAAAATTTTTTCATGACACGCAATTGCTTGCCCACTAATACATACAGTTGCAATACCTTGTATAATTCTTCTTTCTGCTTGGGAACTAGCAGATTTGGCCGCACAGGAATCTACAGGGCCTATATGTTTGGAAATCCAACCATCATTGTCACCATGCCAGAAACATGCAGACGAGTCTTGATGGATGATGAAAGATTTAAACAAGGCTGGCCTAAATCCACTTGTGATTTAATGGGGAATAAATCATTTTTGGGTATTAGTGATGAAGAACACAAGCGGCTCCGCCGGTTAACAGCAGCTCCGATCAATGGACATAAGGCACTATCTGTGTACCATGAGCACATCAAGGATATTGTAGTGAATTCATTAGATAAATGGACTAAGGAAGAGAGACCAATTGAGTTCTTGACTGAGATTAAGAAGATCACTTTCAAAATTATAATGTACATTTTTCTAGGCAGTGAGATTGATCCAATGATGAAGACCCTGGAGAAGGAGTATGCTACTTTGAATAATGGACTAAGAGCTATGGCCATTAACCTCCCTGGATTTGCTTACCATGAGGCACTCAAGGTAATATCCTATACAAAAGTTTCTTTCATCCATTTTTTTTCTCAAGATCTTTAGCCTAAAACTGTCAAAGTTTTTGGACACTTGCTGCTGGCGTTTGTTCGAAATTGCCTCATCATGTGGAGTTGGCAGGGGGTATATCCTCAATACACAAGCATATTCCCTTTTTTTTGTTAGTGTGAAGCATCAAAATAAATAAATAGCTAAAAGAAGTTTTCTAGCTAGCTGAAGATTTAGTACAACAGGTATATATAGAGAATTTGCAGTTAAAGAATTGTTTCACAATTGGCATATTTTTTTTTCCATGTTGACAGTTGGATTTAGATCCCCTAGAGTGAGCAAGAACTCTAGACGTCGCATAGAGTGAAAGAGAGATAAACACATAAAATGGATTTCACGGCATTTATAGGGCCTACTTTGTGTGTCTACCTCACTCTCACTATAGACTCTAGAATTCGGGCAAGAACTCTAGGGGATCCAATCCCTGATCTCTATTTATTCTCTTTACTTTCAGGGAAATTAACATGCTAAATGTCCTCGTTTACTTAATTAAATCATCATGACAGAGGTGCTTTGATTACCATAGTTATTCTATTAGCAAGGAAAATAATTCTTGTGTCAGGCTCGGAGAACTTTGGTAAATATTCTTCAAGATGTTGTAGATGAAAGAAGGGCAAGAAAAGGAAGTGATATTTCAGAGACACACAAGAGTATGATGGACCTATTAATGGAAGTTGAGGATGAGAATGGAAGAAAATTGGATGATGAGGAGATAATTGACATAATCCTCATGTACTTGAATGCTGGCCATGAATCTTCAGCGCATGCCAAAATGTGGGCAACCCTTCTTTTACACCAGCATCCGGAATGTCTTCAGAAAGCCAGGGTGGGTGCAAAATCTGGTAGTATGCATTTGGACACAGCTTCTTCTATTTATAAACTTTCGGCATTTAAGGGAAGGGGACTAACTTTGAGCTTCACTCAAAACTATTAATAGTCAGAGAATACGGATGACGTGGTACTCACATCCTATTACAGAATGCCATGACATTAAAATTCCTTGATATAACTTGTTATCCTATGATTGAATAGGAGTAGTAAGTATTGGTACAATACAAGAAAAATGCTTATTTGTAACCAGTTATTTCTTGCAAAAATGATTATTTTCTGTCAAAATAAGTCTGTTTTCGTCACAAATAATAATGATTTTTTTCCGTCCTCCAATTCTTGTGGACGAGATAATGAATTCCATTAATGATTGGGTCAATCCGCCATTTTCCCAAACTATTTTTGAAACTCAAATACTATTTTAATTAACTTGATTTTTTCAGACAGAGCAAGTGGAGATTGTTAGAAGAAGATCATCATCAGATGAAGGATTGAGCTTCAAAGAAATAAAGCAAATGGAATATCTTTCCAAGGTACGTTTTGATTATCCTTAATGACACATCCGAGACCATGTATTTACATTCAGACAATATTCTATGAAATCGTATAAATTTCTCCAAGGAATAATCTTATTATTTAGATATAAATAACAATTTTTATGCTTTACTTGGATCAAAAGGTAATTGATGAAACGCTGAGAGCAATGAATGTTTCATTGTTTACTTGTCGGGAGGCAAAAACTGATGTTTCCATCTGTGGTTAGTGATTCATTCAACTCCATTAATTAATATTTTTTTTCCTTGTTGGTTTATTTCTTAATATTGAAATTTATGAACAATTATGTTTATATATTGAAGGTTATAAAATACCCCAAGGATGGAAAGTGTTAGTTTGGTTCAGGGGTGTTCACTTGGATCCACAATATTATTCAAACCCCAAACACTTTAATCCTTCGAGATGGGATGTAAGTAATTAGACAATATTTATATAGAGTAATGTTAGATACAAGTTTTAAATATACAAATCTCGTACATGTCTTTTGTACAAAAGTAGGCCCTACCAGAAAAATGACTTTTTTTTTTACGCTTTTTAATGATAGGATCTATTTTTTTACAAAGAATCTACACGAGACTTGTATATTTAGAGTTTGTACATATCGTTAATCGTTTATATATGTATGCTGCTGTTATTTCTTTGATCAGTAGATAGCTATTTATAAATGATGTTATGTTTAAGTGCAATGCACCATTAATGCAGGGACATAAATCCAAGGCAGGAACTTTTATTCCCTTTGGAACAGGGAGTAGGATTTGCCCCGGAAGTGATTTGACTAAGCTTGAAATTTCCACTTTTCTTCATTATTTTCTCCTTAATTATGAGTGAGTTCTCTCTTTGTTTTTCTTTGCTTTTCAGATAGTGGAAGAAAAAATAAATAAGGAATTAATAGTTTTAGATTTTACTTGATTTTTCTCTGGTCAAGATCAGATTTTATGAGAATACGATCAAGTCTGAAATTCAAGCACTCAGTCTTCTGAGCTTGCTGATGCAAATCATGTATTAGATAAAGTGGGCCAAAGTTTGGGCTAACCTATATAACCAACTCACCATTATTGATATTGACTTTTTCAACCCAGGTATAAGTGCTCAAGTTATGGCTGACAGACATAGATCAGGTGTTTGTCCAAATGTAATAGCTTTAGCACAATCTACTGTAAATGGTGTAGGTCATAGTAATGTAGTGTCTGTTCCTGTCCTGAATAACGTAATGGCTGAAGGCCATAGTGATGTTATTTGAAATGAAGTCTGAAGTTTCGAAAAGAAAAAAAAACAATTTTTTACAATTCTTTTGTACAAAACTTATTTAAAATTTTATTTTATGAAGTAACACTATCACATTTATTTATTATAAAATGTTGCAAAATAGTTGTATGCATATCATTATTTTTTTTAATATGCAAGAACATAATAATGAAAAATGATTGGGCAACCAACCCTGTAGAATTATATATATATATATATATATATATATATATTTTTTTTTTTTTTAAAAAGCACATAAGTTGCATACTTTTTGTCATGCATGGAAATGAGTCGATCATGTATTTTTGTAATAATCTATCTTTGCATGGCATAAAAATCCCAACAATTTAAGTTGGTGGAGCTCTCTAATCATGAGTGATTTTGGTTTAAATCCTAGCTTTGATGTGCATGCAGACTGGAACTGCTGAATCCGGGAAGTAGAGTGAGATATTTGCCTCATTCAAGTCCCATAGACAATTGTCTTGCCAACATCAAGAAGCTGATCTCGCCATCATCATCTACACAATCAACCGAATAGTCTGCCTACTTTTTCTTTCTCTGCTATATAATATGCTCGACCTCTT
The DNA here is from genome assembly GCF_004785595.1 of Juglans microcarpa x Juglans regia. NCBI lineage: Eukaryota > Viridiplantae > Streptophyta > Magnoliopsida > Fagales > Juglandaceae > Juglans > Juglans microcarpa x Juglans regia. The sequence continues at coordinate 24,033,188 of NC_054604.1, forward strand.
TGCTTTATCCTATATTATATGCAAACTTTCTTCTCTCTCTCTCTATCTCTCTCTCTCTCTCTATATATACTCTCTCTCTCTCTATATATATATATAGAGAGAGAGAGAGAGATGTAAGTCCATGACCATGAAAGAGGCCTCCTCAGGTTGTACTAGTAGCATGTTTTTTAATAAGAAAGGCCTTTCATTTTCTCCTGCTGCTTTATCATACTATACAAATCGATCTCAGGTCATGCAGTCCCCATTTCACCGAAAAAGCAAACATGTATAGTGTACTGCTGACACTGAACATTAGTATATATGTTTATGTAAAGGGTTGTGAAAAGAATTAATATTAAAATATAAATTAAATAATTAAATTTATATCTTCTTAGATCAGGAATTACATTTATTACTTTTCATCTTTTTATTATTATATTCTTTTATTCACTTTATTCATTTTTGTATCACATGCTAGTCACGTGTCATTTTTTACTTCCTCATGTATTTCTATAAATAGTGCTACTGTACACCGATGTAATTAACACTTTATGGAAGAATATTTTTTATTTCACTTCCAGAAGGTTCTTTTCCTTTCTCTCGACCCTTGGTCTGCTAGGGTTTTCACCCTTTGTGTGCTCTCCTAAGGTTTACTTTATATGGTATCAGACATCTTTTTTTTCTTGCTTCTATGGCGCCGTCTTATAAATCCGTCTCTGAAGATGCCACTTCTCTTTCTTTTCTTCATCCTAGTGACAGTCTTGGTATTTTATTGGTTACGCAACCTCTTCTCGGTGAGAATTATCATACCTGATCTCGCTCGATAACTATGGCTCTCTAGACTAAAAACAAGCTTGTATTTGTCGACAGATCCATTACTAAACCTTCAGATTCAACAGACTTCTCTCTCAATGGCCCCATTATATATTTTATTACTAAAGAATTGGAGTGGTGGCTACTCTAGCTGATATGAACATCTGCTATTAGAAAAAGTTAAAATACTTTTAATGTATATAAAGGTAAACGGATTAGGAATCACAAATAAAGTCAGCAACATTTTAGAACCTTCTAAGTCAATAGGTTAGGGTCAGGGTTAGGTTAGGGTATGATGGGTTAGGTTTCAAGCTCTGCCGTCTGTCTATGATACAAGGTTCTTCAATTGGACCACTCTTCTATTTTAGTTAACGATTTTTACCTACCCTAAACATATATATGTTTATCTATTTTTTATATTATTTAAATTTTTTCTTTATTTATTTTAAATATTTTTCTAACTACCATTAAATTTATTATATTCTTAAATCTTTCAATATTTCTCGTATATTAAGATGAACCCAATCTATTGCGACATTTGCCAAAATGACATGCATCAATAACCTAATACGAAATTAAAAAGAAAATAAAGATGAAAAAAACTCAATCATATTTTTTTTGAACTTTTTATCCTTTTAGCAGGTTTAGAAAGATTTTTAGCATAAATATTATAATAATTATATGATTTTTAGCATTAATAACCTAAGATAATTTTATATGATATATTATATTTAATTTATAATAAAAATAACGTTACATTCTAACGTGTTGATACCACATTAAATCAAATCAATATATAAATTTATTTTTATGTCATTTTTAAGACTAAAATATTTGAAAGAGCCAGAAGCTTATTTGACACAATTACGCTTAATGTACCATCAAGATTCAAAATTAAATATACATATAAAGCTTATTAATTAAACTTAGTTGTATCAAAGCAAAACAATATTATTGTTTTATATATTCTATATGTTGGCGCCATTAATTTTTCAATGGCCGGACTGGTACTGAAGATCGTCACTGCTGAAGGGCGGTTTTTCCTGTAAAATAAGAAAGCTTTCATTCAACTCCCTGGCGTACTCTTGGAAGCTGCTCAGGAATATTCTAATTTTTTTAAGATGTATATAACTTTTTAAAAAATTAGAGTAATGTTACATACAATCGTAGAATGTGTAAATATTGTGCAGTTATTTTAAAAAAGAGTGGGGTCTACTTTTTTAAAAAATTAATTTCTATTCATGTACGGATCTTATATTTATTTATTTTTTGCAAAATGACTACACGACACTTACACACTCACGACTGTAAGTATCATTTCTTATATATTATGTTTTAGTTTTAGAGATCAACTTAGGATATTTTTACGCGCATGGCAGACATTGAGCAATTTTTTTTTTTATAATTGATTTTTGTTACTTATAAATTTAGTCATGTCAACGCAACAACGTTTATCGTGAGACAATATTGTATAATTATAAAAATATATATATATATATATATAATTTTAGTTGTGTTTCAGAATTCAGATGTTGAAAAAAAAAAAGACTTTATAAATACATATTTTATCTTTCAATAATGGTGCATTTATTGTGGATTTTGTGGGGAGGGGATCCACTTGTTAACTTTATTACCCTAACGATCGGGGCTGTTACTTCAATTATCTTGCTCGGTTCAAGGGATGTTTAGGTAACGAGATGGCACGAGAATTATCGTGAATAATAGTAAAGTAGTTTAAATTAAAATATTTTATTAGATTGAAAGAAATTAGAAAAAGTTTTTTAATAAAAATATTATAAAATTAATAAATTATTTGAATATAAAATTTTAATTTTAATTTTATTTTAAAATTAAAAAGTGTTTGTGTGATTCTGTAATTTGTGTAAGCAACAATTAATTGACTATAGCCGTTGAAGCAAGCTGGCTAGCTGTATATGCTGCTTAAAGTTGTGGGAAATACTTTAATTTTCCATGAATGATGTATGAAATGAGATTGGATATGCTATTGATGACTTACATTTTTAGCATTGATTTGTCTATATGTAAATATAAAATCACATAATTTAGAGATTATCTTTATTATTTAAAAAAATTTTCATATTAGATTATGTATCTTTGAGTCAAAATAATAATAAAATATTAAATTTTTTTTGTAAAATTAATTCTTTTATATATTTTTTGTAATTAGCACCCACTACGTATATTTGACATTAATAATCAAATATAATAATAATAAAATATAATTTTTTTTATATATTATATAAAAAAATAAAATCAAATGATAAAAATATATATATAATATTATAATAATAAAATAAAGGTGAAGGTAAAGGTTGTGTTGTTGAGAGAGCAAGGAGAGAAAAAAAAAATTAAGCACATGATCATGTGCTTAATTGTCGCGTAAGTTTATACAGTATAATTAAGCACATGATCATGCCATGATCCCACCCTCATTTTGTTGACGAAAGGACCCCTCCTTCTCTAATATCCTATTGGTTCTGTATTTAAAACATGTGTATGCAGGCTGATTTGACTTTTATTGAACGCGATGAACATGATTATAAAAACAAATAAATAAATGTTATATTTCTGATTTCTTCATATATATATATATATATATATATATATATTATAGAATAAATTTATTTAAAGAGTTTTACATCACACATTATCTATATAATATAACTTGATTTAAAAAATAAATTTAAAGATCTTTATACCATATATCATTTACGTGGTATAATTTAATTTAAAAATAAATTTAAAAAATTTAAGTCTTACAACTACTGAGTATTTGAAACTTTGAATTTCATTGTTTTTATTGTTTTTGTATTACAAAGATCTTTTGTATTTCATTATTTTTTGGATTTTTGAAACTTTATTTTTCTTTGTCGCTGGATTTACTTTTTTTGCAATTGCAGATTTTTTTTTTTTTTTTGCTGCAAATTAGTGTTGTTTTTTTGCATTTGGTTGTATTTTTTCCTGGAACAGGTGGGAGAAGACCTGTGGAAAGTGTTTTTCATAAACCTTGAACACTTCACCACAAAGGAGAGAAAGCGTACCTCACTGTTCTCTTCATTAATGTTGAGAAAGATATCTATAACCAGATACTTTTCTCAACTACGTTCGCTAATCATTTGGTCAAAGATGTCTATTAGCTTACCAAAGTGAACCGCCGTGAGATGCCTTATGTTTTGGTGATCAATCTTCCTAAGCAGAGGACGAATTTTATGAGTTGTAGAAATCTGAGCAGGACGAAGGGTGGGAAGGAGAGAGAGAGAGAGATGAGGGGGAGAGAGAGGAAAAGTGATGGAAAAATAAAATATTATGATCATCTATATGTAATTTATTATTTATTTTAGTGCAACCTATACGTGAGAGTGTCTTATTTGTGGGTGTAAAAGAAATTATGCCACCCGACCGGCTCATCTTTTATAATCTCAGTCTCAGATAAAGCATATTCCCCCTCCTCAACCCCAATATCATCATCATGATAAGCATCAAGCAACTAGCTGAAACACGTGGCGACCTCACTTCCATCCCCACCGCTTACAACTTCTGTACTCTCAATAACGACATCCATCTACCAGTAGTTTCAGATGAATTATATGAGGACTCTGTCCCTACCATCGACTTCTCTCTCCTTACCTCCGGTACTCCCGAGCAACGGTCTAAGATCGTCAATGACCTTGGCAAAGCCTGTCGAGACTGGGGTTTTTTGGTGGTAATTATTAAATATGATATTGCAGTTGTCTTAGCTAGGGTTCTTTTGAGTACTTGTATTGGTTTTAAGGTTGATGATGATTATCAGGTGATCAATCATGGTGTGCCGGAGAGCCTGATGAAGGACGTTATGATTGAGACTTGTGGAGAATTTTCAAACTGTCGGAGGAGGAGAAGCAGGAATATGCAGGGAAGGACATTTTGGACCCAATTTTTTATGGCACTAGCATTAATGGTGCAACGACCCAAAGTGTTATTTTGGAGGGATTTTATCAAGTTTTTTGTTCATCCTAAGTTTCACTGTCCGACCAAACCCACTGGACTTAGGTAATGATATTAATGCCTCTTCCCTGTTCAGAATCTTCAGGGTCATCGGTCATTGGTTACTTTATAACGAGTAATACTAGTTGCAGCAGCGATCATGATGATATTAATGTTTTCGAAGCGTCAATAGAAACATAAAAACATTTCATAAAAATATATTTATTGACATGTCTTAATATGATACGTTAGATCTAGTTTATAATAAAAATAATTTTATAATCTAATGTAATACATAAAGACAAATCAATTTATAAATTTATTTTTATGAAATCTCTTTATAACTAAAACGTTTCTATACTTATTAGAGGTATACTTATTTGGGAAATTACACTTTTGCTGTTTTTATTGTTGAAACAGGGAGATTTCAATGGAGTACAGCAAAAGAACGCGGGAAGTAGCTAGAGGGTTGATGAAAGGAATATCAATGAGCTTGGGGTTGGAAACCTTTATCGCCATTCGTAGCAATTGGCTTACCTCCTCACTCAGATCACGGCCTCTTGACTCTTCTTATCCATAATGGGGTATGTGGTCTTCAGGTGCAGCATAAAGGGAATTGGGTCAAATTAAATTCCAATCCCAATGCATTCGTGGTTAACATTGGCAATCAGATGGAGGTGAATATCCCAATTATTCTAACATTATCAAGTTCATTAATTCTCACCTTTCTATGTGTATATATATATATATGTAGAGAGAGAGAGAGAGAGAGATCAGAAATATGCATAGTAATTGTATATACGTATATATTTTTTCTATTGCATGCATTGTTGAAGTTTATCTCACACCTTTATTTTTTCCTTTATGAGCAAGTCTGCAGGTTTAATTGATCAAATACAATTGATCATGTCAGTTCTTGGTGTTAAGAAGGGTAAATTATAGGGATTTTATTGTAGGGATTGACCGTATGTGTGTAATATTCAACATCCCGGTCGAGGGCATAGCTTACGATCATTAGCTTTAATCATGCCACTAGGCTTTTAATTAGGACATTGTAGAGTAATACAAACACTTCGCCGCATCTCTTCGATACAGATACATTAGCCACTATACGATCTCCTCTGTTACCAAGATAAAACATAAAATTTTTTAAATCAGTGATGGTGTTATATGGTATATATAGTAGATCAGGTCCTGATATTGAACTCTACATGAGAGTGAGGATTAAGATAAAATATAAAGAGAAAAAATATTTGCATTCGTGAATTGTGTAACTGCCGCATAATCGTTTTGATAAAAGTGAATAAAACGTGAATCTATATAAAAAATTAATTTTTTAATAGTAGACTCACTCTTTTTCAAAATAATTACATAGTGTTTATGCACTTCACGGTTGTATGTAGAATTACTCATAGCTAAAATCTACTTATTCCCATAAGAATTCAATTGGGGTCCTAAATCTGGTAAGGCGCTGCTTGCATGCTCTAATAAGGGTAATTATTATTAGGAGTTGTGTGTAGCCCTAATAAGGGTAATTCAGTGTCCTATTATTCTTTTAATTAGTATATTTGTCATCATGATCTTTTAATATTACCTCAAATGGTAATTATGCAGATGGTTGATAGGCTTATATATTATAGCCAGCCTAAGAAGACTGAAAAGAAAGGGAAGACCATGAAACTTCACGTGGAACAAAATGTTAAGGACAACAAGTGAGTAGATCGAGATGCAAGATGTCATGAACTGATTTAATTTATATATAATTTCATCGTATAATTAACTGTAAAATAGAGAAGACTACTATTTCGACAAACTATATGCAGTAAAGAGTGGCATCCTCGAGTGGTTTAATGTCACAGTTGGATAGTATAAAGGGAGATCCAACCGTATGGCCATGGGCCACTATGTGATTAGGTTATTTTCATTACTTGTTGGGTTGGGTTGGGTTATATCAATTTTGACTATAGTTGTATCTAGCTAATGGGCCTAGGCCATTTAATATCTTTTTATTACCGTTGTCATTTTAATGTTTTTCTTTAGCCGAGACCTGCGAGGGATAACTAGTATATGTACTAAGTCAAGGGACTCTAGGAGGATGTCAAGAATGATTAATGAAAATGTTTTCTTATTCTCTTTTATCTCTTCTTTTTGGAGGCTAGGTTAATCTCAAATTTGACTCATTTTCTCTATATTTTCTCTCACACTTTCTAATTATCCAAACATTATCTATCAAATGTGTTATAAATGGTATCCAGAGTTAGTCTTTCCTTAGATCGGCTTCATTAATCTATAAAAATAGAAGAAATTATTTCATCTTTGCTTAACATCAAAGAGCAAGTCAAACAATCACAACAACGTTTGGATGTTATTTTGCAGACATTCAAAGATGTCAAGAACCACATTAAAAATTTTCAGAACAATTTCAACGAAGAGTTATCAAATCTCGAAAACCAACTCTATTATCTGCAAGAAGAGGCAAAATATGAAGTAACAATGGAAGAAAATGAGGTAGTGATCCCCGCTAGGCTTACTCTTCCTCATGTTTCCATAAATCCTGTTAGAAACCAGAAATCATTTCCTCCATTCTCTAATTTCCCCTTCCGAATATCGTGTCCTTCCCTTCCTCTTAGAAATCGTTGTCTATTTTCTTCATTTCTTTCGGTTGTCCCTGGCAACAAAGACTCATTAACAGTAAGAAGAGAAGGCCTAGCCATCAGATGGAAATTTGATCCTGGTGGCGTCGAGTTTCAGATTCACGTCTCCTCACCATCAACCCGTAAACCCACACCATTTTCATTTTATCTATTCACTATTTTTTCCCATCTCCTAGGGCTAAGGTTTCACTCTCTCTCTCTCTCTCTCTCTCTCTCTCTCTCTCTGAGATTTGGTTCTTATTTTCGGTCTCTCCGGGATTTAATCACTCTTCTCTCGTTTATTTCATCTCTTCCTCGTGTCTTTCTTGGTTTCAATGGGATTCCATCTCGTGTCTTTCTCTCAGATGATAATGGCCGAAGGTTCATTAGAGTAAGGGCTGCATGTATCGTGTTTGATAAAATGCCAAATAAGAGTGGGGCTGGCTACGGGACTTCGTTGTCGGTTGGCTTTGATCAGTCAGGCCAGACTCAAGGGATTTTACTATTTTACGTTATGATGGATCAGTTGAACTTGCAACTAGAAACTAATACAAGACTCACAAAAGCTACGAAAGCTAGACTTGATCTAGAATGCAACTCGGCCACCAACACTAAAATTGATAACGCTGCAGAAGTCGGAACAATCAACAAGAACTCTCTTCACGATTTCAACCCAGACTTTATTGTCCCACGGTCTATTTCTTTTTCTTGTGTCTTGTGGTTTTGGCGTTTGGGTATAAGAGAGCCTTTAGGTGTCGGGTGTTATGCTAACAAGATTTATGAAATTCCTCTTGGTGGAGCAATAGTCAAGCAACCACTAACAGTTGGAGTATCCGACTCTAATGACTTGTGTGGATTTTTTGATGGAGGATGGGCGGAAGGTATGGTAACTTAGTTGTTTGAGGTAATCCTGATAACGGAACTGACATATACTGTAGGCACTATATGGTGGCTTTTGATTTCTATAAACATTCCTCTGTTGGTGGAAACTGATTGTGCAATTAGTGTTGCCATATTTTCTGTCCTGGCCTCATGGGCTACACACCCTCCAACTAAGGAATTTAAGGTTGTTGGTGTTGGAACTCTTTTAAATTTCAGAGCATGTTTTTACATGATTGGCTCTTGGGGAAGGTACACCTTTATCATTAACCTTATTCCGATGCATGTTTCTCTATACATAGCTACGGGTCACTACCTTTCCCAACGGCACATTGCATATGCCTCTCTTGTTGTCTTGGGAACCTTGCTAGCTTCATTAGTGTTTGTGGTGGGATTTAAAACAGTGATGACGTCAGAACCTTTTGCATCATTCTTGGTTTTCATTATGACCCATGTGGTGGCTCTTGTTTATTACATCAAAGGGATTCTCTCCCCAATGATATTCAAAGTTGTTGTCATCTTTGTTGTCTCTATTGGCCTGGTGGCGTGTGGTGCTATGATAGCTGTACTTATAGCTTTGGGGTGGCCTACTTCAAGTCTAGGAGACTTTGTTCTGTGGCGATCCAAGCTTCTATGTAATTCATGTGTGCTTCGTAGGCCACTTGTGGGATTTTTCATCATTGGAAGTGCTTCTGATGGGGGAACCAGGCATCAGAATTTCTTGAACTTGAAGCCTCATCTAGGCGTAACTTTGCAATTGCAATGAAAGACTTCCTAGCAAGGTAACTAGTGTGCGAGTTTACACAGGTGATGACAAATGCAAGGGAGAATTCTGTCGTCATTGATGAAAATAATAGGGCGGCGGTGGAGGCTATGGGGAGAGCCATTGCTGAGGAGTCTCTTATTAATGGTGTTGGAACTTTAGAGTTCCATTTTGCTCATTGGCACCATAAATTGGCATCTATGGATGCTTTACATGTTGGTGGGCGTAAGCAATGGATTTCAGGGTCACCAAATGATTGTGCATCAGCTTCTAATACAAATACTTATGCTTTAGGTGCTTCCTTGTCAAGGAGCAGCACACCCGGTAACTTGTGACAAGGGCACCAAGTCCTCGCACTACACCTGTTGAAGGATGGAGATTCCTGTTGCTAAACTCTTGTGATATACCCTACAGTGGAAATTATTGTGATCATGCTGGAATTGAACTCATGGTTCGTAACAACGATGGGGTTGGAAGCATCTATCATTGCTATTCTCTTGTTTGTGTTGCTGGGCATTTTTTATATGGTAGATGTCATCAATGAGTATGACGTCGGTCAGCTCAAAGAAATTGAACGCAAAAAGCTTGTCTCAGCTATAAAGAACGGGTTAAAGTATAACCGCACCTTGAAGGGGAAGGACTTGTCACAGTTCGATAGTATAAAGGGAGATCCAACTGTATGGCCATGGGCCACTATGTGATTGGGTTATTTTCATTACTTGTTGGGTTGGGGTTATATCAATTTAGACTTTAGTTGTAGCTGGCTAATGGGCCTAGGCCATTTAATTCCTTTTTATTACTGTTGTCATTTTAATGTTTTTCTTTAGCCGAGGCCCATGCAAGGGATAACTAGTATATGTACTGAGTCAAGGGACTTTAGGAGGATGTCAAGAATGATTAATGAAAATGTTTTCTTATTCTCTTTTATCTCTTTTTCTTAGAGGCTAGGTCAACCTCGAATCTGACTCATTTTCTCTATATTTTTTCTCACACTTTCTAGTTATCCAAACACTATCTATCAGGTGTGTTACATTTAATTGCCATTTGCCGACCATGATGATCAGCAGCATTAAGCATTAAAAGTTTGAGGTTCTAGAAGAGGGCTCATGCCCATGGTTTTATTATCCATTAATTGGCCAGTGAATGAATATTTTTTTAAAGGTAGATGACATGAGCCTGCAATTTTATTGATAAGCCTTCACTCATGGTGGAGAAATACATTATACAAAAGGAGCAAGGCACTTACAACATCTGAAACCTAAAAACCAGGCTCTTAAAAAAAAAAGAAAATCATTATTAGGAACGGAACAAAAATGAAGATACAAGAAGAAGCTAAGAATGTTATAATTAATGTCGGAAGTTTGGAATACCTGCATAGTTCAAAACAACAAGTCCAACCATATGTTTGAAAAATTCAAAAATAGAAGAGAAACTTACAGTGTTGCCCAAAACGCCATGATTAGCGAGACTATCTACTAAATTGTTCTCTTCTATGTAAATATGAGTAATGCTAAACGAAAAGAAATGATTAAAATGTAAGATATCATCCCAAAGATCAACATATTTTCAAGGGAGATGAGAATTCTTATTAAACCAATTCACAACAGGTAGAGAACCAGTTTCCACAAGTAGGACATGAATACTCAATTGATAGCACAAAGTAAGCCCCCAACTTTTAAAGCCGACAACTCTGCAAATGTGTTAGTACCCATACCAAGATAGCAAGAAAAATTAGCAACAAATGAGCAATCATGGGTTTGGAGAACCCCCCCCCCCAACAACCAGTAGACCCTAGATTAACTTTAGAGGCACCATCGATGTTGAACTTAAGAGATTTTTGAGAAGGAGCTAACCAACGAACAATGATGAGTTTTTTTTTTTTTTTTTTTTATCCAAATGGTGGTTGGGGGAATGTGTAGATAATGAATGACAGAAATATTAGCAGAGGATACGAGGAACAAGGCTTAATGAGAGAATTAAGGTCTCCTAACCACTTATTGATTTTATGAATGATAGTGGTAGCAGGGGTATAAGTATCCTCAAAATGAGATTTATTTCTAACAAGCCAAAGTTCTCAAAAGATAAGGGGAGGAAGAAGACGAGCAAGTAAATAGAGTTGATCTTAACCTCTAAAGAAGGACCACAAACGAGTAGTGACACGTGCATGAATATAGAATATGATTCTTAAGCATAAATACTGGGCCTAAGAGAGATGATACCGTTCGAAAATTGAAGTTATATATATATCGGACGGACCACTAAGGGTGGCCCAATACAAATTGGGCCTAAAGCAAAATTTAAATATATCCTTTTTTAGTTATAATACATTGAAATATAAATCATTATATTAAATATTTTCTAAAACCGATTATAATGAACTTTTTTGGTAAAGCATTAATATATCATAACCGCTTCAAGCTAGCTCTTATAATATCTTTAGAGCATTGGCATTAGTTTGTGTATATTTCTGGTTAAATTTTGGCTAAAGAAGGCATGCTAGCTAATTTAGTTAACTTATTTCAAAGTTTAGCCAAATTATATACTAATATTGGTTTTTGGAAGTTAAAGTGGAAGGAGTCCAATGAGATTGACAGCTTCTGATCAATGCTGAAGACTGATCAGTAAGAAATACTTCCCGTAGGGCCATATATACATATATATACATATATACATATTTATATGGGATACAAATAAAATTTGCAGTTCACTGAAAAAGTCATGAAATTTGCAAAGACGTTCATGTCGAGCCGTTTATATAATCTTCCCGATATTCAAATTGAAAGCTGGCCACTACAATAGATAAGGTCTTTTAGAACGAAAATTTTTATACCAAAATATTGGCATTTCGTCTGAAAACATATTTTAAAATGAAAAAAAAATTGTCTCAATTTTGTCCCTATAAAACCGTCTTAAAAGATATTTTGGGACGGAAATCACAAATTCATCTAAAAAAATATCTTTTGGGATGAAATTAAACTGAACCGTTCGATCGCGTTCGAATGGATTTTTTTTTTGGACCAATTAAATTCCTCTCGAAAATACGTCTGAACGTCTGAAAATAACGTTTGAACAATGAGGAACGGTTTGAACGGGTATTTCATGACTGTTCGATCGATACCAGTCCGTTCGACCAAATACACATGAAGAAACGTTCAAACAAAAAATTGATGATCGAACGCCCATAGTGAATTTCCTGTTCGAACGGCGTGAAATTTTTTACCGCTCGAACTCTAAATTTCAATATTCGAACGGTTGTGTCCGATTTATCTATGTTCGAACGTTTGATGAGAATTCGAATGGTTATTATTTTCTTGGACAATACTTAAAACCAAATAGATATTTATATTTCAAAAATACATTACAAATTATTCAAAATAAATAATACTAATCTAATAAGTCAGAACTAAATAAATAAAATACTAATAATACTAATAAAATTATCAGTACATGATATATAATTGTTCAATATGCAAAAATACTTATAATGAAATTCAATTGTTTGGAGGCCTGAATTGTTGCATAAGCATCTGCATTTGAAGCTGTATTTGTCTTTGTTGTTCTTGCATTTGGAGTTGCAACTCTCTTTGTTGATCTTCTTGTTGTTTTATACGCATCTCCATGTCTGCTTGTTTCGTCAATTGAGCCTCTAGCTCTTGCTATTTTGCCATCAATTTCGATCTTAGAATTTACATTTTCTAATGCAATGGCAGTAGTGCTTAACTTGATGAAGAGCTTGAAGGCTTTACACAGTGACCCAAACCCCTCAAGCAGCCCGAACGTTGACCCAAAACTTCTGTAAAAATTTCAACATCACTTGTTGATGAATTATGATCTGATGCAGCTTCAGCATAGAAGGCAACCATTTTATTTTACACACAACATATAAAATTAATATTGACACAATAATTTAAATATGATTAATTAAAAGAAATTATAATACTTACATAATTCTCACGAGCATCGGGATGAGTCCACTCTCTATTACTATCAGTATGTGATGAAGCATATAATTTTTTCAGATCAAAATTGGTGTCCGACTCTTTCTACAAGAGACATTGTTAAGATGTAAAGTCTATATTAAAAACAAACTACATATAATAAAAAAAATTAAAAAAAAAATTACATTACCAATTTATGAGAGAGTCGATGGAAAGATCTTGAGCCTGCATGATGATGAATCTTTAACTTTGATCTATTCATTTTTTTTTATAGAACTTCGCTCTTGCATAGAAGTTGTAAAAGTTAGTAAGTGAAAAATTACAAATATGACACATAAAGAATTCATTTAATTTATCTTATATGATGGATCCTCAAACATATCGCAAAGTTTTCCTCATTTTTCAGGTTGGACATCCTGAAAAGGATGCTGGCATGCATCTTCCTTATTCTCGTAATTCTTGTAATGCTCGTGACATCTCGTCTTATACTTGCGAAATGCATTACACATCAGCTCTTCGGCAGTCCTACGCTTATCTCTCCAACCAAAATTTAGTTCGAATTCATTCTTGAAAAAGTATATACACAAATATATTATCATTTAAAATATTAAATAATATCAATAAAAAATTATTATTTAAATATTACGTACCCAATGCTTCCTTATAAGCTCTTTCACATCTTGTTAGACTTTACGCCATGAACTTGTAGCCAAAAGTGCATAAGTCTGTGTAAGAGCACCCACATGTGAAGCAAGTCAAGCTATTTGTTGTCCCTCGCCTCGGGTATGTTCATCATGAATATTAACCTTAATCTTACCTACTTTATGATATTTCTCCAACGTCACACCTCTAGTAATGCCTCGTCCGTGACGAGATTGTACTGTTATCTCTATAAAATAATATTAGTTATTTACCTTGTATAAATTATCATATATCTTAATTAAAAAATGATTTATCTTGTTCCGTAGAGTCAGTCTCTAATGGTGAATCAGACGGAGAGTTAGGAACAGGTGGAGATGGGATGCGAACTTCTTTCCTCTTTGGTGGCATAATTGCGAGATATTGTATAATGTGAACACAAAATCGATCAATCATCTGTATCAATTTCATCTATAGATTCGCTCTCATAATTTGTAGATACTTCAAATGAGTCAACACTTTGATCAACTGTCACATCAACTATTTCAGCCTCAATATCTTTCCTATATAATGGGATCATCTCATATTGGCTCAAATCCACAAATAAGTTAAAGGCAGGTTGACTCTCTTGGTATACTTCTTGAGTAGAGGGATCATCTTCTTCTTCATCTTATCCCTCCGCCTCAAGAATAACGTCATAAATATTTCTAGGAGAAAACTTATGTACTACTTGCCATTGATTTCCTAACTGAGGATCGTCTAAATAGAATACTTGAGATGCTTGGGAAGCCAAAATAAAAGGATCATCTTCATACCATTTTTTTGATGTACTAATACTAAGAAAATATTCATCCTGGTATTTTCCCCTTCCAGGATTGCTTAAATCCCACCAATCACACTTAAATATATAAACCACAAGCTCCCCACATATCTCATTCCAATTATATCTATGATAACTCTATAGAAATCAACATTGTCTCCATCATGACTCCCTTCGATAAGGACACTACTATTTTGTGTTTTTCTATAAAGTTCTCGATTAATTGTGTGATATCTACTTCCTCGAGAAATACATGCAGAATATCGAGCAGCGTGTCTCGAGGGGCTGCTCGATAAAGTTTAATATTAATTATATTTTATTATTTGTATGATATATATAGTAAAGTATAATGGAATATATTATATGATATATATTAGTTAAGTATAAACTCATATCATATAGTACTATATGCTATCATATATATTACAATCTCATATATAACACTTTGATAGTAAAGTATTATGATATATTACTATTATACTATAATAAAATACATATAAGTTATTATGTTTTCATTTAAAGTATTATACTATCATAATATATATTATAATATATTATAATATTACATATATATTACGGTATATATAATCTACTATAATATTATATTAATTTATAGGATTATAAATATAATATATATTTAATATAAATTTTTACTAAACACAAAAAAATACCATTCGACCAGTAGTTTAAAACAGTTCGAACGGTAAAATATAACGTTCGAACGCTTATGCATATATAAGTTATCGATAGCAGAACTTTCTCTCACGCTGTCGTCCCACCGTTTGAAAATGAGAGAAAACGTTTGAACGCCCATCAATTGCTGTCGTATGTCGTCGTAATTAGCACCTACGTCAAACACATTTCCTCCCAAGTGAAAGTATGCATTTTAAAAGTTATTTTACCATTTATTTTATGATTTTATGGTTTTATTATTTTTTACTAGAAAAATTATATTTTTTCATCAATAGTCACCGTAGAACACCATAAATCCATCGTAGAATGTTTAGAAATGAAGAGTGGTATGTGTTTGTTGAAGAAACCACGGAATCAATGCATTTTTTGATGTTTTCATGGCCGCTGAGTTGACTCAGCCATAGTCGAGCTCGATCTAGTTTTCGTCCGAACGTGCTCGAACGATTTAACCCGTACGTTTGAACAGTTTTAAAGCGTTCGGAACGATTTTCAGTGTCCGTTAGACCATATATTTAATAGTTCGAACGCTTTATATTAAATTTGAACCATTTACTTTATATTAGCTTATTAAATTCTTTGCATCGTTTCATTGAATTGTTCTATGAATTAATTTATTAAATTGCTATTAGTATATAATTTTGTAAATATTTTTGTCGTAATTAAATTTTATCACCAATGTTGAATATATATTTTATTTTTAAAATTTTAGGTTCATAATAATGTCTTATAGGGGCCGTAAACGTGGTAGGTCAGGAGAGCCTTCCATCCAAACAGTTCGACAGTTGAATGTTTTACTTGAGCGACAGGTAAAACTTTATGGTTTTGTAGCTCTTATATGGGAGGGTCATTCCCTCCCATCAGTATTCAATAATCGTGGTTGGACACCAATCTTAGATCAGCAAGAAGAAGGAATGGAACTCATTTCCTACATTGAGATCGTTATTGAGTTCTATAAGGAACTCGGTGGTGCCAGTCCAAACGATGGAAGGGCATACAGGATCTGTGTCCGAGGAGTTCCTATTATATTTTTAGCGGACAGACTCGCTGCATATCTGGGTATTTTTAGCCTTCTTGATGCCAAATTGAACCTGCCGCCTAAAGAGTATGATCCTTCAAGTGATGCATAGTTGTCTCAAGACAAAGAACCAATTTACACAGATGAGATCGATACACTTGCTGATCATGAGGTCAGAGACTTAATTGTTGGTCCAGATGCTCTAGTGTACAATGGGACGAAGAGTACTAGGCAGACAGATTTATCTTCTTTCTTCAAGATAATGAACTTGATCATCGCCAACAATATTGATCATCGGCAGCACAAGATCGAAGTTGGCATGGATCGAGCGAAATTTATGATACGGGTGGCTCGTGGCATCTCGATCAACCTCGTGGTTTATATATTTGAGAGGATCCGATCAGAGGCAAGGTTCATTACGACAAATATACTGCCGTTTGGGATCTTCATCACTAGATTTTGGCTACATGCCGTGGTTGTGCTCTAGCCTGCCAAGCGTTCCCAAGAGCCGATGGGACCGATCAACAGCACCGCCCTGTCATGGAGCACAGGACACTCGAGATTTCATTTTTGTGGGGCTATTTCTGACAGGGCTGAGATTCAGAGAGATGCACAGCCGGGAGATACTGGAGTATCAGCTGGTGAAACATCTGCACAAGCCAAGGCATCACGCACATTTACTCGCCAAGAGATGGCCGACATATTGCGTGCTGAGATCGGCGTACACACATTAGCAATGATTGATGCAGTGCATACTGTCTGAGTTGCGCACAGAAATTATGGCTACCGTCTCTCGGTTACGTACATAGGTTAATGAGTTACATACAGAGATTAATGCCAATAATGCAACTCAGGTCACGCTTAGTACTTGACTGGCACAGGTAGAGAGACAATTAGCTGCAGTCGAGGATGTGTGTAGAGACTTTGCAACACAGTAGTTTCTATTTTTTATTTATACTTTTTTTTTTATAGTTATGGACAATATATATATATTTTTTTGATAGGAAATAGACATCATTTCATTCATTTATAAGGAAGTTACATATGTGACTCAAGGTACAAGCCAAACTAAACTCCTGTTGTAAGCTTCTCCGTACACAAATATTATGTGACGGACATTGTCTGAACTTCATAAAACTCTCAAAAAAGAGTATTACTCTCTGTATAAAACAGAGATTAAAAAACTAGCATCCAAACTCCATCCACCAAAAAGGGGGAGAAGTATAAAAAAACACCCATCCTTCTGACCGGAGGAGGGAGGAACCCACAATGCTATGGACATAGGTCCAATAGCCTATTTCACTTTATATTTCCTACAAACAAAAACAACAAGTACCAAACACACTGACATTAAATCGGAAACACAGAAATAGAAACAACAAAACAACCACCAAACATGCAGAAACTGAAAAGCAGTAAAGGGAATCGGTGATGGCGCGTGAATGACACGCGTCACCCTGGGGAGGAGCCAATCGGCCGGTCGAAGCAGTGCCAGTGAAATTGGGCCCTAAGCTGCCGCACATGGCACCGACGCAGTGTGATATGCGGTGGCTCGAGAGTACCACGCGTTCTCTGAGATCCGCTCGTGGGTGCGACACGCCGCTCCGAATGGCACCCAAAATGGAAGGTTGCAAGATCGGCGGGTGAGGGTTCTCTCGGTAGTGCGCGTGTAGGAAAATGGTCATCGGAGAAGTTCAGATCGACTACCCTCCCCTTATTCGGCCGAAAACTTGAAAAAGTAAAAAAATACAGAAAACTCATCGGAGACAATGGTAGAGAGGGAGGAGAGGGAGGGGAAGAGGGAGCCGAAGCTCCCCCTCCCCCAGCTGTGGTCAGACGAGAGAGTTTTAGAGAGAGGGTGTCTGGCTTTTGAGTTTTAGAGAGAGAGGGTCTATAAAACTTTCGTTGATTCCGTAACAAATGCTCTTGTTTATGGACAGTATATATGATGTTTTGATAATTTGCTTTATTTGTAAATTAAATATTTTATTTTTTCTAGAGTAATTATTGATTTATATTATGTGGTGTATGGTTGATAATATTTATTTAACTAAAAATTTTATTTAACATAAAAGAAATCATTAAAATATTTTTAAATTAATTACATAAAATTAATTAATGAATTTGTATATATGATATATATATTTTTTATATTTTGAATTTCGTACCGAGATTAATATTATACCTTCGAATGTATAAATGTGGTACTTGAATATGTTTTAACTAAATATATTCCGTTCGAACGGTTTAGAAACCTTGTCACCAGGTTTTACCAACAAATATTTTCCGTTTAAACACAACAAATTATCGTTCGAACGGTTGTGAACTTTTCCTGCCATAATAAATTACTTCATTGCCAATATTTTACTGTTCGAACTATTTTTTACTGGTCAAACAGAAAAAACTTTTTGAAACGATTTAATTCTTTACAGAAAAACTGTTTGAACAGTTATTTGACCGTTTGAACGATTTTGTAGAGTCATCACTTTTTTAGGACGAAATTTAAATTTTATCCCAAAAAATAACTTTTAGAGACGAAATTTTTTTCGTCCCTAAATAATTTCATCCCAAAAGCTCAAATTTGTTGTAGTGGGCAACAACAATATATAATAATACTATAATTAATATTATATTTTCACAACTTGATGATTACTTAATTCTTTGTAATATTAATGTTCTTAATTTGTTTTCTTTATCCTAATTTTCTCATGATCGATCTTTCAATACTTGCAACAATAAGTGACAAATTAAAATGTCTGTTCAAGGAGCATGACATGTTTGTACGTACCCATGCATAGCCAAGGATCATGACTAACTATCTATAATACTTTCATGCATGCATGCTACGCCAAATATAAATGGATTTCATGCATGGGTGCGTGGCCTGCATGGTTAGTTAATTTGGTAATTTAACAGTTAATCGTGGAGAACATGCAATATTAACTAGCCATGTATATATTAACCTCGGTTCTAAAATTGAATTACATTCTTATTGCAATGAAAATTTGATGAAATTTATAGCCATATATATATATATATACAATTCAAGAAAAATGATAGCCATGCATACAATTATATATTTTACAAATCTATTTTAAATGGAGGACATCTTGTAGAATAATGATGCTTATAAATTATTTTAAAAAACATACCCTTACTAAAATCACGTTTTAAAATTAAAACAAAAATGGTAATCTATCTTTATCGATCATCTCATAAATTTAATTATCACATCATATTAGATAAATGAAAAAGAAGATTAATTGGTATATATAGAAAATCAAAAACTGAAAAGTTAAGAAGCTGGCATATTATAAAGATAAATAATTTATACAATAATAATGGTAGTGATAGTTCTAGAGTAATGCAAGCTCCCTAAATTTTCTTAAAAAAAAAAAAATAGAGCTTACTATTAAAAAAATTATTATTTTTACTCAAATTCCAGATTTATCCATTTTAATTTTTAAAAAATTCATAAAACTTACACATTTTAAAATTAAAAATATCATTTCTTAAAAAATAATTTACACCAAACTTATCTATTTCGGCATTTACTTAGCAGTACTCTGTTAAGAGCAATAAATATATGCAGCAAATTAATACCGAGTCCAAAACTACCATCCCCGGTCAATCCCGGCCCCACTGCTTGCAGTACATGAACTTGAAGAAGTCAACAGCATTCCCTCTATAAAAGAATAAAACGCCTGCAAGCTGGACGTTTTACGTACAGACCGAAGAAAACAAAACTCCAATTACAAAATACTGATTCTAAGGCAAAAATGAGTCAGATCATCATGAAGACTGAAATCATTTCCAGAACCTGCATCAAACCCTCTTCACCCACTCCTCCCGATCTCAAAACCTTCAAACTCTCTCTTCTTGACCAACTCTCTCCCGCCATTCATGGCAACATGACCTTCTTCTTCCCCTCGGCCGTCTTCGACGTCGCCGTCGCCGACCCAGAATCTGAATTCGCACGTAAATCCCAACTTCTCCAGAAATCCATGTCCGAAACCCTCACCCGTTTCTACCCTCTTGCTGGGCGCCTCGTAGACGCCGCAACCATCGACTGCAACGACGATGGCGGTTTCTTCGTCGAGGCACGATGCAGTAGCCCGCTTTCGGACTTCCTTAGCAAACCCAACTGGGAGACGCTCGACCTCTTACTCCCCACTACGGACCCCGAAACCATGGAATTGTCCAAGGGTTCCATGTGGCTCCTGAGGTTCACCATGTTCACCTGCGGTGGTACCGCTATTAGTGTTTCCCTCACCCACAAGATCGCCGACATCGCTGGGCTTCTCACGCTCTTAAAGAGCTGGACTGCGGCTTGTCGTGGCTCGACCGAACCGGTCGTCCCGGATTTTACCGGAGCTTCAATCTTACCACCCAGAGAGATTCCGGGCATGTCGGGATCGCTGAACATTGCGGGCGAGAAGTTCATAGCCAGGAGGTTTGTGTTCAGTGCTCCAAAGATCGCGGAGCTGAAAGAAAAAGTTACAAGCACGATTGGGCGAGAAAAATACTATCCATCGCGGGTGGAGGTGGTACTAGCAGTTCTCTGGAAATCTGCAGCATCCGTCATCAAATCAAAAACCGGGACATTCAAGCCCACCGCGTTGTTCCAAGCGGTGAATCTCCGGCCCAGAATGGAACCGCCTTTGCCGGAAACAGCGTTCGGGAACTTCGTGTGGCCGTTCTGGGTGATCGCAGAGGAAGAGAGCGACATGGAAATACACCAGCTGGTGGAAGACATGCGGAAGAGCAAGAATGAGTTTCTCAACAACAAGGCGAACAAGTTCAAAGGCGAGGGAGGTTTCCCGGCGATAATAGAGGCTCTGAAGGAGAGGGGAGAGATCTTCAATAATAGGAAGGATCTGGTCATGTACAAATGCTCGAGTTGGTGCAAGTTTCCGTTGTTCGAAGCCGATTTCGGGTGGGGGAAACCGGCATGGATGACAAGTGTGAACAAGCTGGTGAGTAACACCATTTCTTTGATGGACACGAGCTCCGGTGGAGTTGAAGCTCTGGTTACCTTGGATGAGGAAGAGATGACCCTATTCGAACGCCATGAGGAGCTCCTGGAATTCGCTTCCGTGAACCCCAGCATTGTTCATTGATTTCACTGCCGCTGCTTGAATTTTAGGTTTATTTCCAGGGTGTTCAGAATCAAGGAATTAAGCATGGAAAATTAGTATTGTATTAATGGAAATTTGAAGTTTTATTTTGTGTCACAAGATCAATTGTTTCAGCACTGATGATGATGATCTCCAGATGTCGGGAAAATAAAAATATTTAATTTGATATCTTAATTTAAGGATACGTTTGAAATTTAAATTCTTCTCAATTTATCTTAATTTATTATTATAATTTTTTTAAATTTTAATATAAAATATAATAAATAATTTAATTTTTTTAAATTTTAAAATAATAATAATATTAAAAAATAATATTTTAATAATATTTTATCATTTCAATTCAATTCCATTTAATTCAATTAAACATTTAAATATACCCTAAATTGTCCAATTTTGACGCATGAAACTTTAATTTGTTAATTATTTTAGTATATAACGTGTCAACTCAGCTAGTTTCGAGGTAGGCAAAACATCATTTAAAAAATAAAAATAAAAAAAAAAGCATCTTTGGTAGTGAAAAACGTCTTGTCCATAAAAGCTAGTCTACTCCCATCTATAGACAACGAAAAATGCTAGAAACTCCTCCCCTCTCTATGTGATAACGAGAATATCGCTGATAATATTTATAAATAATTATGAATAGAGATTAAAATATATTTATAAATATTATTAAGAATATTTTAAATTATTTAAATGTATAAAATATGTTAAGTTGTTAATTTTTAAATATGTAATTAAAAAATATATGAGTCTCATTAATGATTAATTTTATTAAAAATAATGATGAAATGATGATTTTATTTATATATTATAGTGATAAATATAATGGCATAATAAATAATCTCCAAAATAAATTAAAAATCGAAATTTGATTAAAAAATGAAAATTAATTATATTATTACAAATTAATTAAAAATCAAAATTTGATTAAAAATGAAAACATTTCCGTATTGAAATAAAAAAAATTTTACATTATTACAAATTATAAATTCATGGTTTTCGGTAACGTGTTATTACAAATTACAAATGCATGCTTTCAGGTAACGTATTAAAATATAGATTTTAAATTTTACTACAAATTAAAAATTTATAACGCATTGAAATACAAATTTTATATATAACTTATTAAATCAAAATTATTTGAATGGACGACGGGGGCAATAACGTATTCAAAATTATTATGCATTTCATAATTTGTTTTGTATTAGAGAAAATTATTTGAATAAAAATTTGTCAAAAATCAATCTTTGGTTATATATTATGATATGTTTCCAGAGCGCTATTTTGAAATTTTTGTTTCACTTCGAAATTTTTTTAATTAAACCCATTTGAAATTGCAGGGACGTTCTCATGCTCCCCCCATTATCAATTTTTTCTTGTATATATGCTTATAAATACAATAAAAGCCAATATGCGATCTTCTACATCTATTCCTATCCAACTTCAAAATCACTTGCATTTCTCATTTAACAAGCATGATAATGATGAATTTTGATTTAAAAAATTCTTTCTACCAAAATTTATTGTAATCAAAATTTGTAAAAATCTATCTTTGGTTATATATTATGATGACAACTCACAATTGTGCTATTTCACATTTTTATTCACTCCAAAACTTATTTAATTAAACCCTTTCGAAATTGTAATAAATATTAGAATTAGTTCACACATACAAAAATCCAAAACATACAAAACATAAGAAATTCCAAAACTTGTTCCACACGTACAAAAAAAAAAAAAAAAAAAAAAAAAAAAAAAAAAAAAAAGAAAAGTCATACAATACAATAAAATTTAAGCAAGTATCAATGTGCCTCCCTATGTGCCCACATTTTTATTGCGATAGAGTCCCTGTTTCCAGCCATGGCTTGTGCTGAGGCAGATGACATGTCAGGCATATGTAACAGATGTTCCAGGTTATCCTCAACAATCTGTCCTTCATAAAGCTTCGGATTGTTAAATTTACGCCATATCTTATCATTCGGTGTAATAGATCGAATAATGTTATGCATGACACAACATGCAATGACAATATACCGATGTCGTGTCACCTTGTATGGGTTCATTGATTTCAAAATTCGAAACCCTTTTTTTAGCACACCAAATGTACGTTCAATCACATTCCGGAGGGAAGAATATTGATAATTAAAATAATCTTGATATCCAAAAAATGAGCTATTGCTATGGCAATTAGACCTATGATATCGCACCCTCGGGTACGGGGGCATAAATCCAAGTGTGCACGGAAAGACAGAATCAACTAAGTAATAATAACCTGAAAATCAAGTAACAAAAAAATAATGTGGGATTCAAACATTACGCCAGGACAAAAAACCGTTCCTCAATAAATTAATGAAAAACAATTCTTACCCTTAGGAGGCAATGGGAAATTGATCCCTGGATGACTCAACGCATCCATAAATAGGCGAGCATCATGGGCAGTGCCTTTCCAACTAGCGTAGTTGCCTCTGTGGGCACACATGCTTCGATATAAGTCCCGTTAATTACACCATAACATTTCTGCAATCATATATTTTAAAATTGTGAGTTCTCCCATTTTTAATAAAATGGGATCGACCATGGTCTCTTAATTTTCAACCACATTTCATTTTCTTTAAACCAGAGTAAGAAATTGTTACATCGAACCACAAATAATGTTTTGGATTGCATTGAATATAAGGCGCCACCCTAGCAGTATGTGTAGGTGCAATCTCATCAGGAACGAGGTGCGTGATGTGGCTTTGGCCATGGCTGGTTTATAATGCAAGGAAAATGATTTCTAGGGCACAAGGAGGGGAGATTTTCGAATATACCTCAGACAATACCTTACCAAAACCCAGTAGTAGAGGAATCTATTCAGTGGAGATGAGATGGAGCATGGAGCACGCCTTTGGTGAGGAAGCAGCAAATCACAATGGAGATATTCACCTCGATTGGAGTCTCAGATTACTTCGGCTACTGCGTTGTAGAGACAAATTTGAAAGGGAAAAAAAGAGAGGAAATAACTTTGCAGAGGGAGAGAGAGGTCGGGGTATGGTGATTTTGTGGTTCACTGTGGGGGGGATTCTCTCGATGGCTGATGGGAGTGATTTGGGGAAGAAGAATACATGTGCGTATACTTGATGGGAGTGATGTGTTGCGTATTTTTCCATCATTCGAAACAGTAGAGTTTGCACATGGGTCTGGACATGTTTTACAAACGTAGCTTTTCTCATTTGGATGGAAGACTATTTCATCCGTACGAGAGTTACTCAAAGTACCTTAGAGTAGTTGGACACCCAAACACTTAGTAGTATTCCTCGACAACTTTCCACAAACTCTCAAAGCTTCTTCTCACTCCAATTATGGATATGGTGCAGCTGATTCACTAAACAGAAGCCCTTTCTTGGAAAGGTTTAAACCTATCCCTTGAAAACGAACCTACTAATGGTGATCTTGAATTAACTCTCATTGGTAGAATAGTTGCTACTCGACCGTTGAACATAATTTCCTTACATGCTTCTTTTAGAGCAGCTTGGAGCTTCCTTAGTAAGTTCCACATTGAAGATCTTGATGTAAACCTTTTTCTCTTTACTTTTCAAAATGCCGGTGACAAAAAGAGAATCCTTAGCCAAATCCCTTGGAACTTCAAAGGGCATCTCCTTATCCTCAAAAACTGTCCTACAGCAACTACATGGAAAGAGATTCCTCTCGATACATCACATTTCTATATTCAAATCCATGGGCTTATCATAAACCACATGACAGAAAAAAAAAATGCTTATAAAATAGGGAGTGCTCTTGGAACTTTTCTAGGTGTGGATGTTGATCCTCTATTTGGTTTAGCTTGTAAGAAATTTATCAGAATAAAGGTGGACTTATACATCACCAAACCTTTGAAATAAGGACTCTGGGAACCAAGGGACAACAATTTTGACACATGGGTCTCGTTTAAATATGAACGTCTATCTGATTTTTGTTGTGCCTATGGTAGGGTTGGGCACTCCCAAACTTTCTGTAATTCTCTAAATTCCAACACAGAACAGATGCCATTTGGGCCTTGGCTACGTGCAGAATCTATTATCTTCATGTCGACTAATCCTATTCATCGAGGTCAAGATAGAGTCCCTAGGCTCTCTATGATTTTTTCTCCAGAAGAATAAAGGAGTCAAGAAAATATACTTCCAAACATTGAAATGTTGAAAAATAGGGGTTTTGGTTCGTCGACCCTCATTCTACCCTTGTCTCCTTTGAAAGAAAAAAAAGGAAAGAACCAATAACAGAGGATTTGTATGGGAAAGGGAAAGCTGCTATAACAGAAGAAGATCTCTCTGTAAGAGGAAATTCTTTCATTAGAGGAGATTTGGAAAATAATTGGGACTTTCATCAAGCAAATAATCGGAGCTTCCACAAAGCTCTCAATCTTCAGAAACATTTGATTAGGGTTAAGTCACCCTATGAGCTTATTTCAAGCCAAAATGCAAAAGAGTATCACCTTAAGCCTTAAGCAGATGCAAGAGGAAAATCAAAAAATAAAATCTTACCTCCCGAATTTTGACTAGGCAGAAGGAAACTGGGCTATTACTGGCGTCTCCACCAATCTTTCCAAGCCCTTGCATTGGCATTCCAACGAGCAAAATCTCATTGGTTGGTTGAAGAAAAGTGCGGAAGTTTTTATGCAAACTAAGTTGACTGGCTTATTCAGAAGCCTAGTTGGACGACATAGAGCACGCAAAGCCCAATCGGACATCAACCTTATTCGAAAGGTATGGCCCATAACAGTAAATGGAAGTCTGGCCCCCCTTTCAATGCATCAAAGCCCGTTGGGTCCAAAACCAAAATAATT
The DNA here is from genome assembly GCF_004785595.1 of Juglans microcarpa x Juglans regia. Classification (NCBI taxonomy): domain Eukaryota; kingdom Viridiplantae; phylum Streptophyta; class Magnoliopsida; order Fagales; family Juglandaceae; genus Juglans; species Juglans microcarpa x Juglans regia. Next base: position 24,059,304 of record NC_054604.1, read on the forward strand.
AAACTTTTTTCTCTCCATTACTTATCATCTAGTTAAATTAAGTGCTCCCTCAACAACCTCAAGCCATTTATCTGCTTCAAATAAGCCAAAGCCCAACATACGATATGTGGCAAAAAACAGTTCCTCTCTTCAGGATGGTCCTCTAGCTGGCGGTCAGGACAGCTCAACTTCACTAATCCCCATCAATGAGTTGGAAGCTCCACAGAAAAGGGTGACTCCTCTTTCTGTCCAAGGTTCTAACCCACCGAGAACAAAAGTGCAGAAAATATCTGAGGTTGATAACCCACAGACAGGTAGCATTATCAAAGATACTGGAGATGAGGAAAAAGAAGTGGCTATTGTTTTACTATCTATTAAATCAAAGTCATATGGGAAAGTTAAAAAAACAAAGGAAGCTGCAAGATCAAAACCATACACCAGAGCTTCATCCAAGGCATCACTACCCGAAAAATCCAAGAAAACTGACGAGGCGGGCTCTACCATACCTCCAGTTTTTCCATGAAGTCTCTGGTTTGGAATTGCAGGGGACTAGCCCGGCCAAAAGCAATCAGAAGTATAAGGGCTTTTATAAATAAGTTTAATTTGGATATTATCTTTTTGTCAGAAACCATGGTGTCTAATGATAGCACATCTATTATTGTAAATAGACTAGGTTTCCACCATTTTGTACATGTCCCCACCTCGGGAAAAAAATGAGGTCTTCTGTTATTATGGCGACCGGGTGTGGATATTGAACCGGTTCATATTAATGCTAATGCTATTTTTATTTTGGTTTATTCTGATCTTCTCAATAGTCCTTGGTTAGTAACTTTTGTTTATGCCCCAGCACAATGGCAATAAAAAGCAAATTTTTGGACTTATTTGGACTCAACTCATAGCTCCTTTAATGGTCCTTGGCTCTGCATAGGTGATTTCAACGACTTATTAGGCCAACAAGATAAATATGGCGGCAGACCAGTAATGTCATCCATAGGCGGCCTACAACATTTAATGGATTCTCATGGCTTCATCGACATTGGTTTCTTGGGACCTATTTTCACATGGTCAAATAATCAGACGGGAAGAGCGATGATTAGAGAATGACTGGACCGTGGTATAGGAAATGCAAAATGGCACCTACTTTTTCCATATGCCACTATCTAGTACATAGTTTCTTCAACTTCAGATCATAATCCCCTCTTACTTAACATTATGAAGATAAGGATGAATCATTCCCCATTTAAATTTGAGGAATTCTGGACTCGAGAGCTACTCAGCAATGTTATAATTCAAGAGGTATGGAGCCATCAATTCTATGGAAATCCAACTTTTATTCTATGCAATAAAAATAACGAAACAAAAAAGGCACTCAAGCATTGGAATAAAATCCACTTGGGGAAGATCCAGACCAACATCCAGCATCTCAAGTCAGAGCTAAGCAATCTCCAGAGTAACCCGTTGAACCAGTGAAGCTTATAGAGAGAAATTCCTTCACCACAAGCTTCAAGAACAACTCAAAAATGAAGAAACTCTTTGGCCAAAAAAATCAAGAATTAACTGGCTCACCATAACTGACCTAAATATAAAGTTTTTATCATTTGTCAACGACTATCCGTCAAAGAAGAAACAAGATCAACTCAATCAAGCTGAGCCCAGGTAATTGGACAATGAATCAGGATATCATTGAATCTACTTTCATAGATTATTTTAAATTCATTTATAGCTCCACAAATCCTATTTTCCCGGAGCATCTTGAAAACCTTTTCGAAAGATAAATTTCAAAGGATGAAAATAAATTCCTAATATCCATAACATCGGAATTGGGAATTTTTGGAGCACTCACGCAAATCCCAAACCGTAAAGCACAGGACCAACGGGATGACAACTCTTTTCTACAAACATTACTGGCATATTATCAAAAGAGATGTGGTTGCGGCTGTTCAAAATTTCTTTAGAAGTGGGAAACTTCTAAAACAAATAAACCACACCCACATAGCCCTCATTCCAAAAATAGTAAGCCCAGTTTCCCCTCAACATTTCCGGCCAATAAGCCTAACAAATGTTATTTATAAAATCATCACAAAACTTCTAGCAAATTGGCTAAAAATATCCCTTCCATCCATAATTTCCCCTTTCCAAACAGCCTTTGTACCTGGTCATAATATCAAGGAAAATTTTATAACAGGTCATGAGATGTTTCATCATCTAAAGCATCACAATGGGAAGAAAGGCTAGATTGCTTTAAAGCTAGAAATGGAAAAAATTTTTGATTTTATTGAAAGGAATTTTCTTTATGTTGTTATGAGGGTTTTGGGTTTCAACTCGACCTGGATAAATCTCATTAAGGAATACATTTATATGGCCTATTTCTCTATTCTCATCAATGGATCCCCAAAAGTTTCTTCAGTGCACAAAGGGGTCTTTGGCAAGGCGACCCCATCTCACCCTTTCTGTTTATCCTATGTACGGAGGTACTCTCAAGACTATTGGCTAGATCAGAAGCTTTGCAAAAGCTAGAAGGAATTAAAATCAGTAGAGATAACCCTCCAATATCTCACATTCTTTTTGCAGATGATTTAAATATCTTTGCAAAATCAAAAGGAAGGTCGATTAAGGCGATCAACAATACTCTAGAGAAGTTCATCAATCAAAGCAAATCCTCTATCTACATTACTCAAAATACTAGTCAAGCAACAAGAAGAGTAATCTCAGAGAATATGTCATACAAAGAGTCGACCTCAAAAATAAAATACTGGGAATGCTGACAACTTTTGGTCGATCTAGGAAAGAGGACTACAAAGAAGTGTTGGAAAAAATAAATAAAAGGCTGAATGGTTGGTAAAAATGCTCTCTCAAGCTGGTAGAACTATGCTCATCAGAACAGTAGCAAGCACCATCCCCACATATCAAATGTCAACGCACATGCTTCCAAAATCAATATGCAAGAAACTAAACACTAGTTTCAAAAGTTTTTGGTGGGGAAAAGCAAACGATCAAAAGCACAAGCTCTGCCTAAAATCATGAAAAACTATCTGTCAACCTTAAAAAGATGGTGGGTTGGGATTAAAACTGATGGAAAATATAAATGTAGCCTTGTTAGCAAAGACATGATAGGAAATTAGCCAACCAAGTAATAGTATCTGGCACAAGCTTTTATCCAAGAAATATTTGAAATCAAGCATCTTCAAATTAGCAACCCAAGAGGTAACTGACTCGAGTCTCTAGAAAGTAATTCTAAAGACAAGACCATTGCTAGAAAAAGGTACATGTTTCAAAATTGCAAATGGTTTGTCTATGAGAGCTTGGCTCAACCCCTGGATCCTGACTTTGGAAAATTTTAAACCTTTTCCTCTCACCCACACAACTAATCTCTCAACTACCCTCAAGGTCTCAAATCTGATTATTCAGAATAACAATCTTGGAATCTCCGAATGTTAACATCTTTGTTCCAACAAGAAAGCATAAAGGAAATTCATAAAATTCCTTTGCTCAACTCCAATCAAATTTCAGATTGCGCCATTTGGACTAAAACCCAAAATGAGATTTTCTCAGTTAAAAGTGCCCACTATCTTGCATCAACTATAGCAAACTCTACTAGAGAAGCAATCCCGAATATTTCATGCAGGAACATTTGGAATCTCAAGATCCATCACTGTCACAAGCTCCTTTTATGGAAGATACTTTGGGATATTCTACCAACAAGAGAGCCTCTTAAAAGGTTCATTTTGAGCATTCCCTCTATAAACTGCCCACTCTGTGATGAAAAAGAAAAAACTCTCCTGCACCTATTCATTGAATGCCCCATAACAAGAATTCTCTGGAGTTATAGCAGATGGCCTTTAAATCTATCCTCCCTGGTGGTAAACTCAATGAAGGATTGGTTCCAGTTTATTTTATACCCCCCAACAAAAACTTGGCCTTACCTCCTAGGAAGAACATCCTTTCAAAATTTTTGCAGATCTGATTCTAGATTTAATCTGGAGGCTTCAAAATGACCAAGTCCATAATCACAAGGAACTCTCTCTTCACAATCTTTCACAATAGTTAAACCTCTCTTATCAAGAAAATCTACATGCATGGAAAGAAAAGATCAACACCAAACTGAAGAAGGAATGACAAAAACCTCTCACAAATCAAATATCCATATCTTTTGATGCAGTAGTCAGGAATTCTTTCTCATTGGCTTCAACAGTAAGCAGAAACTCAACAGGATAAGTCATCGAAATCTAGACCGAAACAAATTTTACTACAACTCTGGTGATTGCAAAGGCACTAGCAGCCAAATTAACTTTCAAAATGGTGGACCATCTCAACTATCCCTCCATCTCTCTAGTTGGAGACTCTCAGTTGGTGATTTCATCTATTTATAAAGAGGAACAGATTTGGCAAATAGCACCAATTTCGGACGACATTGCAAACTCTTTGAAATCTCACATAGGCTGGAGTTTTAACAATATTGATCGATCCCAAAATCGATTTGCGCATTCGGTTGCGCAATGGGTAGCTACAAACTCTTTGTTTAGTAGCATTCCTTTAAAGATTATTCCTACTACTATTTTGTATATCAATAGTTGGAAAGACCTTCCATAGATGTCTGTAATATTTTATATTTTATTTATAATATGCAAGCTTGCTTAGGAAAAAAAAAAAAAAAAAAGGCAATGAAAAATGCTACTCTTATCACTCTTTCGTACCTTTGGAAGTTTCTGCTGTGATTTTTTATTTTTATTTTTTAATTTTTTTTACTTAGCCCCAATTTGGATTGGAAACTTATCTCAACTCATCTTATCTCATCATTACAACTTTTTCAAATTTTCACGAAAATATAATAAACAATTCAATTTTTTCAAATTCTAAAATAATAATAATATTAAAAATTAATATTCTAACAATATTTTATTTCACTCATCTCAACTCACCTCTAAATCTAAACGGGACTTTAGTGATTAAGGAAGTATTTTTTAATAATATTGCGATTTTCTTATTTTCTTAAAAAATATTTAAAAATGTTAAAAATATATATTTGAAAAAAAATCCGATAACTAACAGTAGCTCTGGGATTGATTTGTTAATGTTTTTCTTTTGGGTCACCGAGAGTGGCCCCGAGATTCTAATCAAAAAGTTTAAAATGTATTTTTTTTTATTTTAATTTTTTTTAAAAAATATTTTTTTAAAAAATTAAAAACTTATTTTAAAATATTTCTTTAATAATTATGTAAAAAAATATAAAAAATAAAAATGGGTAACTCAGTCGCAGCATGCATTTTCCTCATTTTCCTTTTACTTTACTAAACTGGACGTACGTTGGCCGGAAAGCCATATATACAAAAAGTAATAATTTTTATATGCTTTTGTCTCTCAATTAGTAAACTAGAAACCATGCACGTACCTGATATACATAGATACATCAGAGTGCTGGAATTGCCCAGATTATTAATGTTAACGTCGTATTTCGCACACCTTTAGGCCAAGTTCTGACAACTTAGGTTTTAGAGAATGGGCCTACAAAAGATGGAGAGTAGTAACTTGGAGAGGGTGGCTTTGGGATTGGGTAACCTCCGATGCTGAAGTTAGCAAACGAGTTTAGGGATTAGAGTCATTTCTTCGTACCTGGAGCTAACTATTTAAACCATGGATCTCCTGGGGGGGGGGGGGGGGGGTCTCCACAAAGTCCGTATCTTATTTTTTGTTTCGATTGTCAGACCTTCTTTAATGCAATGTGGCTCTGAGACGGCCCCATAAATCTAGGGTGTAGCTCAGCAGTGGTGCTATTAATGCGGCATGATTCCCTGACTTTGCGTCTGGTTTATATCAACCATAGATGGTCTGATACCGATGGATCGAGGGCGCAGTCTGTCAAGCTGAGCCATCTTGTCGACTATTCGGCACCCCTTCTTGGCATAAGTTTTGTATCCTATGCGGACTTGGGGGCTCTTAGGCCTATGTTGGGCTTAAGCCCAGTGGGCTTTAAGCAATGAGAAAATGTCCTTATAGTTACCCCGTCAATTCCTCTCAAACCAATCCGAGGGGAATTCTTTTTTCATTCCTTAACCATTCACTTTGCTAGATCTCCCGACCCTCTTCGCTGTGCACCGAACGACTGTCTGCATCAGACCCACGTGGCAATATGGCATCAACTAAGTTTTCGCATTGAATGAAGCCACTTCGATTTCTGCGTCACGACTTCATGTTATGCAGCCAATAATCCTGCATATCGTATCAGCAGATATACTCTACAACGATTGTGATAATCGAGAGATTCTGGTACTTTGTGGGGACACAAGGTGCTATGTGGGGTTATGGCGCCTCAGGAGTTCCAACGTCAACTTCGTCTATATAAGGACCCTCCTCTACATTGGGAAATTCATTATACTCACTCTGCCCCTTCTTTTACATTTTGTGCTTCTTGCTCCGCTGCTTGAGTTCTCTGTTCCTTCGTTTTCTTTGCTTTTCTCCCGAAGTTTTTTTGCTTATCTTTCTATCTTTCATGACTCCAAAAAAACCTTCACTCCCTGCTGGACGAGTGGGGTCCTCTAGTGGTGCTCAGGTCACTACTAGCGATCAGTGGTGACCTCCACCAAACTAGAGGAGTTAAGGGTGACTTACAGAATCCCATCAAAAGTGGAGCTCGTGGTGCCCTCCCCCATCGACGGAGTGGTGGATTCCGAGGGCTATGGCACCAAGGTGGAGGTGTACCCCACCAATTTTTCTTGCGGCCGTAGGTTGCTGTTTTATAGACCAATGCGAGAAGTTTTGGGCTTCATTGAGTTGGCGCCTGCTTAGCTTCCTCCCCTCGCATGGAGGATTCTTGTTTCGTGCTGTGTCATCTGGCATCACACCTTGGAGGAGGCTTGGTCAGATTTCTCAAATCTTATCGCCCGTGAGTTCTTTAGTACTCACAATGTTGTGCGGAAGGGCTGACACATCTATAGTTTCCAGCCGGTTCAAGAACTGATTCGGGTGGAGGCGTGTCAACATATTGTCATGAATGGATACACTCGTAAATTCTTCTTTTTTTCAGGCAAAGGGTGGGAGTTCCAGGCCAGGAAAACCCTCAAATGCCTGTTTCATGTACATGCCATATGGGGTACAGTAGATAGAGACACCAGTAGCCACCCCAAACCGACCGCGGAGGAGGAGTTGAGGCTTAGGATCATTCGAGCCTGGGTTAAGGCGCATCCAGGCGACGTTTCTTCGGAGGCTTTGTTGACAGAGGACAACCTTCGCCGGTATCTAGCTCCCCCAGCCAACTTGCTCTCTTATGCGCGTATCTCTATAAACACGCTCACGTCGCTTACTTGCAGTCGTTCCCCTAGTTCGCCATTTGAGGGAAGAGGGAAGAAGCCCCTGAGTTCTCACATGCCCCTACCGATTTTAACAATATCCCTATCCCTCTAGGGGGCCGTTTGTTATGGAGCTTTTTATCCCAGCACCCCCAAGAGGGCCTTAAAAGTTGGTGCCGATAGTGTACCCTCCTCACGTCGCATTGCCAATCTAAGGAGTCATGGTAGACGTTGCCTCCGTGACCGAGGTCGCCCCCTTGGGTGGTGTTAAGGCGGTGGAGACTGACGTTTCGGCTGAGGAAGCCATGGTGCCCGGTGCGCCTAACAAGGGGGAGGGTGAAGAATTCATTGAAGAAGTTCCAGAAGATCTTCGAATGACTCATTTGCCTGGTCACGCCAACCAAATCCGCAAGATGGAGAGTAGACTCCAGAGGCTACTCGCAGGGGTAAAACTTTACTTGCCAATTCCTCACTTTTCTTTGTTCCCTTCCTTCGGTTTTGATTTTACTTTCTATGGTAGCGATTGGAGTGTCTGGCGACGTTCATTGTGGACAACCAAGCGAAGTTGAGGAGCGAGAACAGGAACATTCATTCGCTGGATCAGATTGCCTTGGACTATGCGGCCATGGAGCTAAAGCAGAAGGAGCTAGCTGAGGAAGCCTTTGCTGACTTGATAAAATCCCAGAGGGAATTCAGGGAGCTCTGCATTAAGGCCTCGCTTACTTGCGAGGTGAGGGATATGTTGTAGTAATCCGTTGACAAATGCCAGTTCGAGCTTGAAAGGCTGCAGGCCAATATCCAAGAGATGCATTAGTAGTGGGATACAGACAGCCAGTCGATCAAATGACACAAGTTCAAAATATTAACGAGTCAGCAATGACGAGGAGGAAAGGCAGCGAAGGAAAATGCGAAGGCTGCCCTAGAAGTAACCAGGCTTGTTCTTGAAGGCCTTGAAGTTACCATCCGTGGTGTCCGCAACGATGCGTGGGACTTCAGCTATAAACAAGGCTTGGAGCGGATGAAGATTCACATTCTTTAGAACCCCAAGTCTAACCTCAGGGTTATGAATGTGGGGAATTTTCCCTGCATGAGAAGTCTATGCGGCGGGGTGACGTACTTGGGAAGAGTCTAATTCCAAGCGGCCTTGGTGATGGCCCTGGGGGAATGACCCTGCCTGTTGGAGGTGGATTTTCTACACAGATCTTCTTACCAATCCTCCGTTGTTGGGGTCCCTGACCTCTTTCTCTCGCTTTCGCCCTTTTACTTAATGTGCCTCACTCGTTCTCGCCCTTTTGCTTATAGGGCTCGACTTCAAAGCCATTCCCACCCGACATCTTCACTTCCTTCAACGGTTTCTTCTTCCTCTCCATAGCCGGCAGGTGGTTTTGGGTGTCTCCTCGGTGATGGTCATCACCGTACAACTTAATTAATTACCTCATTACATCCTTGTTGGTGTTTTAAGGTAACCTTGGGCGTTATCGATACATCGTAGTGGTGGACATCTCTGCTTGCTGCTCGCACGGAAATTTAATTTGATTGAGCTCGGTTGTAGTGATCATTGGCCTTCATTCGATAAGCGGTTCTCAATGTAGAAATCAACACCGAGATATTTCGATTCTTGGCAATATCTTCGTCGTTGTTGGGTATTTTCAGTTCATCCTGTTTTAGATGGGTTCGAGAACAGTGCGATCTTCTATCCTCTTGGATTATCCCTGGCCGTTTTATGGTCTAGGTCTACGGTCAGGCACTGGAACTTGTTTTGATGATATAAGGTCTCAAGTTGTAACTTGTTCCTTGTAGTTCTGCCGCTTAATGATGTAACTTGTTCATTGTAGCTCTACAGCTTTATGATGTAACTTGTTCTTTGTAGCTCTGCGACTTTATGATGTAACTTGCTCGTTGTAGCTTTCAATGATAAAATTACCTTTTGTTAATTATATCCAGCTATGCTTTTTCTACATTCTTTCCACTGTTCTTTCTTCTTTTTTTTTCTTCTCTTTTTGCTTTTGTGGGCCAGCCCAGGTAGAGCTCGGTCATGAGAGTTTGCCGTACAGTACCTCTTATGATCCACCCCGCCAATGTTAGGTCAACATTCGATGACCACGCCTGCTAGCGGTCTTCAGGCTATGCTCTTTTTGTTAGCCCTCACTATGTATTCATCTTTCCAAACCTTCATGACTTTGCTTTGAGGTGCGGGCGTCTTCCATATTTCCTTTGTCCTAACTTCACTCTTTGAGTAGCCGTGAGGCTGACCCCACTCTCCACCATAGGGAGCCAGGATGGCCTTAAGCACGACTTGTCTCCTTGGCCCACATGGAGGTAAAATAGTCTGGGTGGTTTGAGACTTTACCTGTCTTCCTCTATTAGCGCAGATTTGTCCTTCGGGCTGTCGTGATGTTGATTGTGCTCTCCCCCATGGGGAGTCAAGTCAGCCTTAGGCTCGGCTTGCCTCCTTAGTTTGTGGGGAGGGAAGCTAGTATGGTCAACTTCGAACTTTGCCCGTCTTCCTTCATTAGCTTAGCCACATCTATCCCATCTGGAAAGCAAGAACATTACCGTTACTTTGCTTCTCGTCACAGAAGTTAATGTCGTAAACCTGGGTTCTCTGGTCTATGTCGCACGATGCTTGTCGTTGATGTCTTTCTTGATTGTCCTGTATTTCTCGTTGTTCGCATTGATGATGTTCACATCTTTCGCTCTATCGTTTGGGCCGTCCGTGGACTTGGCCCGATCTTTGTCGGGAAGAGGTCAGAATACCTCATGCCAAACTGCCTCTTTCTCCCCCTGGAAGGTAAATCGGACAGCAACGTGGCTGGTTCACTCCTTCGCCACTGTGGGGTCAGGGTTTTGTATTCAGGCAACCTCAAGGCTAAACCCGCTCTCCACAACGGGAGGGATAAGGCAAAACCTTTAGGCCTACCTTCCCCTACGGGCCTTCCCCTACGGTATCCCACAGGGAGGTAAGTCGTTCGGGCAGTTTGTTACTAAACCCGCTCCCACCCATTAACACCATAGGAAAGGGTAATTTTGCGTCAAGCCGGCATTGATCCCACACTTCAACGTAATGGGGGTGGGGGTAAGTTATTCGGGTAGCCGTTAGGCTGATCTTGCTCTCCACTGTGGGAGGGACAAGGCAACTTTTAGGCCTACCTTTCCCTATGGTATCCTGCAGGGAAGTAAGTCGTTCAGGTAGTTTGCTATTGTACCCACGCCTGCCCGTTGATGCTCGTGAGGAAGGTAAAAGTTTTTTCCTTTGGGTAGCTGATGACTACCCAGACTTTGGTGCTGGAAGAATAAGGCAACCTTTAGGCCTACCTTTCCCTCTACTGTCCTGCGAGGAAGTAATTCTGACAGTGATGTGGCTAATCTAATCCCTAATGGGGGTCGGGTAAGTTATTTGGTCAGCCTTGGGGCCAGTCCCGCTCTCCCAGATGAGGAGGCTTAACCACTTGCCTACCATCACCCTTCTTAGGGAGGTAAATTATTCAGGTAGTTTGTTCTAGACCCGTTCCCGTTCGTTGACATCATAAGAAAGGGTAAATTTGGGTCAGACTGGTGCTAATCCTGCACTTCGTCGTAGCGAGGGTTGGGGTAAGTTATTCGGGTAGCCATGAAGCAGATCCACTCTCCAATGTGGGAGGGATAAGGCAACCTTTTAGGCCTACCTTTTCCTATGGTACCTTATAGGGAGGTCAATTGTACGAGTAGTTTTGTTACTGAACCCGCTCTCACCCATTGACACTCACGAGGAAGGTAAACCTTTGTCTTCGGGTGGTCAAGGACCGACCCGCACTCCTTCACGAGAGGGACAAGGCAACTTTTAGGCCTACATTTCCCTTTTCATCCCATCGGGAGGTAAATTGCTGATGGAGTTCCCGTTTAGCGAGTTGACTTTGTTGGCAGAGATTGTTGGTTCGTTTGGAGCGAAGTTCGCTTGACGGGTTGTGTTATGTCCTTAAAATTAGCCATTGAAACACAAATACTTCTTTTAAGGGCCCGCAACTGGTGCATGAGTACATATAAATTTATAATAATAAAACCAGATTAGCAATAATATTTTCGTAGATCCTCGGCGTTCCATGGGTGCAGCAGCTCGATTCCTTGTGAGTCTCTAAGGCGGAATGAGCCCAGGCGATTTGTGGCGACGACCACATAAGTGCCCTCCCATCAGGGGCCTAACTTTCCCTCATCTTGCGTCTTCGTTCCTATCTCTTTAAGTACGAGGTCTCCGACCTTAAATGTTCTTGGTCGCACACATTTGTTAAAGAATCTTCTTCTATTGGCTACGATTCTTATCTCAGCTTCTAGTCGGACTTCTTTCAGTAGGTCGAGCTGTTCTTCTAGCTGCCTGTTATTGGACTTTAGTTTGAAGTGCAGAACTCTGTAGGTGGGGATTCCGATTTCTACTAGCAGCATCGCCTCATGGCCTTACGTGAGGGTGAAAGGGTTTCTCCAGTCGGCGATTTTACTGTGACTTGGTAAGGACGCAGGACGGCGGGGAGCTCTTCTGCCTAAGCCCCCTTTCTGTCGTTGAGTCGCTTTTTGAGCATTCCATCAACGTTTTGTTGGTCGCTTCGACTTGCCCATTAGACTGAAAATCTCCTGGGGATGAGTATCAGAACTCGACCCCCAATTCCCGACACCAATTGTGGTAGTGGTCATAATCGAACTGCCTTCCATTATTTAAGATGATGGTGCGTGGGTCGCCAAATCTGCAAACCACTTATTTCCATAGAAAGCGCGTGATATTGTTCATCGTGGTAGTAGTTAGGACCTCAGTTTGAACCCACTTGGTGGAGTAGTCCACAACCACTACCACAAATTTGACTCTCCCTTAGCCCGGAGGGAGTGGTTGGACCAAGTCGATTCCCCACTGGGTGAAAGTCCAAGGCGACATAATTGACGTTAACAACTTTGACGGACAATGGGGCATCCTAACATACTCTTGGCAGTTTCGACACTTCCGTGCATAATCCTTGGCATCTCGCAAGGCCTGAAGCTTGTAATAGCTCGCTCTCATCACCTTTCCGACTAACGCTTGTCCTCTCGAGTGATTCCCGTAAATTTCTTTGTGTATTTCTGCTAACACGTACTGCACTTCTTCTATGGAGATACACCTTAAAAGAGGCGCTAGGTGACCCAGCCGATATAGAACTCCCTCGATCATGGTGTAGTGTGCCGTTCTATTTCTGATCTTTCTCTCCTCCTGTCAGTCCTCGGGTACCTTGTTGGTTTCCAAGTATTTGATTATGTCATCTGCCAAGTCCAGGGCTTCGGACTGTATTTCCATTACTTCGACTCCCACAACAGGTACTTCCACCATTCAGGTCACTGTATTTTCTAGTAGGGGGAGTCCTCTTGTCCGGACGCGACACGCACCAACTTTTTCGCTTTCAGATTTTCTATCCTTGGCACTTGCTAAATTTGGAAGTACTTGAAATGGGGCGTTCAACCTCTATCAATACCAGATATTTCTTCAATTTCTCGCTCTTTACAGCAAACTCCCATCGCACTTGATTCACCATTACTAGAGAATCGGCCCATACTTTGATTTCGGTGGCGCTTAGAGACTTGGCCATCTGTAATCCTGAAAGCAATGGTTCGAACTACGCCTCGTTATTCGTTGTTTTGAATGCCAATTTAATGGCATAATTGTGTTCTTCTCCCTTGAATGCCAGATATGCACCCCTACTCCCCTTCCAGCCCAGCAAGACGAGCCATCAATGAATACTTGTCAGGGCTTTACAGGAGGTGCATCATCGTTCTTTGTCGAGAAGCCGGTGAATTCAGCGACAAAATCTGCTAATACTTGCCCCTTTATGGTGTTTCATGGTGCGTAGTCAATGTCAAACTCACTCAGCTCCATTGCCCAATTCATAAGCAGACCTGAGGCGTTCATGAGGACCCGTACGAGGTGAGCTTGAAAGTATGTATGCAGCTTGCGCGTAGTTACTACCAGCGTAAAGGCCAGCTGCTCAATGCGAGGGTATTTGGCCTTGGCCCCCGATACGCCCGGTTGGTGTAGTAAATCAGCTTTTGGACCCCTTCATCTTTGCGTACCAACATTCAGGAACCTGCCTGAGGGGAGACCGCTAGGTACAAGGTCAACGTTTCTCCGCACTAGGTTGGCTAAGGAGTGGCGGACTCGTAAGGTATTTCTTGAGGGCTTCGAATGCCTGGTCACACTCGTCATCTCATGCCTTCGCTTTCCGCAAGACTTTGAAGAAAGGTAGGCATTTGTCAATTCACCTCAATACAAACCTGTTGAGTGCGACTATTCACCCAGCTTGCCTTTGTACTTCATTTATGCTTTGAGGCAGGGTCATGCTGAGGATGGCTACCACCTTCTCGGGGTTGGCCTCGATACTGCGCTTGAACACCATGAACCCTATGAACTTCCCCAACCCGACACCAAAAGTGCATTTTGCTGGATTCAGCTTCAGTTGGTACTGTCATAGTATCGCCAAAGCCTCTCTTAAGTTGCCCAAATGCTATTCTAAGGTTCTACTTTTGACCAACAGGTCATCCACGTAGACCTCTATGTTTCTTCCTATATGGCCTTTGAACATATGGTTGACCAACCACTGGTAGGTGGCCACCACATTCTTAAGCCTGAAGGGCATCGTTGTATAACAATTCAATCCTCAATTAATGATGAAAGAAGTTTTCTCTTCATCCTCAAGGTTCATATGGATTTGATTATACCAAGAGTAGGCATCCATGAAGCTGAGCAGACGATGACCTGCTGTTGACTCGACAATGAGGTCGATGCGAGGAAGCAGGAAGCTGTCCTTCAGGCAAACTTTGTTAAGGTCAGTGAAGTCAATGTACATTCTCCATTTGCCGCTCGGCTTCTTTATGAGTATTATATTAAATAGCCACTCTGGGTAGCGAGCTTCTTGAATGAATCTCGCACTCAGTAGTCGGTCCACCTACTCGACTATGACTGGATTCTTCTCTGCACTAAAGCTTCAACACTTCTACCTCACTCCTTTAGCTTTTGGGTCTACACTCAAGCTGTGCTGTACAATTTCAAGCGCCACGCGAACACATCCTGGTGCTCAACGAGAAGTTGTTGCATGGCGCTTCAAGCTTCAAACGTCATTTCGTAGCTAATTGTCACCTTGGCTTCTCGCCGATCTGGGTGAAGAGTAACAAGCTCCAATGGTCCGATTGGTTCTGCCTTCTGAAGTTCCTGCTCATCTCGAACTTCACTTATGACCTCTGCGCGATCTAGAGCTAGCGGCAAGACGCTGGCATCCTCTATTGGATGCGTCACTTTGCCAGCATGCATATGGCTTCCCCCCCATTGCAACCTTTTCACTCCCCTATGTTCGTCTCTCCGCCCGGTTTACTTCCATGCCTCTGGTAGTTTCGGCAAGCTTCTAAGTTGCCTAGAACGGGTTATCTCAAGCACGCGAAGTACAAGCAATATTTATAACAATCTCACAGACGACGCTACTGTTAACATCGTGTTTTGCACACCTTTGGACCAAGATTCGACAACTCAGGTTTTCGGGAATGGGCCTGCAAATGATGGAGAGTAGTGCAACTTGGAGACGGTGGCCTTGGGGCCAGATAACCTCTGATACTAAAGTTAGTAAATATTCTTGAAAGTTTGTAAATAAGTAAATGAGTATAGGGATCAGAGCCACTTCTTCGTACCTAGAGCTGGCTATTTATATCGTGGTTGGCCAGTGCCGAGGGGGGGGGGGAGGGGGTAAATCGTCTTTGTCGCCACAAAGACTGTGCCTTACTTTCTGTTTCCATTGTTAGACTTTCTTTAATGCGACGTGGCTCTGTGACGACTCCATAAATGTGTCGTATATAGCTCAGTAGCAGTGCCATTAATGCGGTTTGGTTCCCTGACTTTGCATCTAGTCTATATGAGTTGTAGATGGTCTGATGCCGATGGATCGAAGGTCCTCTGCATTTCCCATTTCCTGCTGCGCTCTGTGCAAGTCTCTCGGTTCTAAAAGCAGCCGCAGACTATCAGGTTGAGCTGTCTTGTCAACTATTCAGCACCCCTTCTTGACAAACGTTCTGTTCCCTATGAGGGCTTGGGGGCCGTTGGGTCGAGGCCCAGTAGGCTTTAAGCAGTGGAAAAATCTCCTTACAATTAATATTGGATAGCATCTAAACAAGCTGGAACACTACTCGTGTTCAATCGGTTAAAAGAAAGGGTTTTACTCATGTATCATACAGCCGCTAGCCTCTAGCTAAATAAAAATACGAGTATTTTTTAGGCACTGGGGACTCTGCTGGGGATTCCTCGATTTCTGGTGATCCGGCCTGGAAAATGCAGTTAATTGTTCAACGAGATCAGGCATTCCAGCTTTCTGTCCGATCTTTGTGATCGGAAATGTCTACATGATCTAGTATCGGTACTGGCCGTATTGTTGACCGTACATTAATACATGAGCATCAAGTATTTAGTATTTTAATTATAAAAAGTGACTTGTATAAATTTATAGAACGTACTATATATTCAATGTATTCATGTACGTACGTACGTACGAGTATTTGTAACCAAATTACCAAAAATATTTGGCAAGTGGGGTTATAAATATATATGTATTAAACACCAAATTAACGTACCATCACAAAAATTAGAAAACTCTATAGATCATGCTTTAACTTCCCCGGTAATTACGAGTATAGTTATTTTATATAATTCACTCTCATTCTACTCCTATATATTATACTATGACGTTGATGCGCATGCAAATGAAATTATTTATCAACTATTATATCAACATTATTTTTAATTTTGAAATAAAAAAAAAAATTAATAATTTAATGGATAATATCATATTAAAATAGGAACGGTGCGGGGTAAGGTGCATGCTAGCTGTGTATAGCAATTTTCTTACGACAAAGTTTTGTCACGCGCAATTATAATTAATACCTCTACGCGGCTTATACAAGAGTCAGTCCTACTACTAATTAGTCATATATATACCCATTATATTTATTATGAACATTAATTAATTAAGCAATATGGAGATCATATATTGAAATCGTAACAGTTTTGACTATAGATTATTATGAGTACGTACTTCATGATACTATATGTATATTAAAATAATTATATATAAGATATATATTAAAAAGTCCTTAATATTCCCGCACATAAATTGATATTTATTTTTCATGTCTTTTTTGTTTGATAGTGTACTCATACAATATGAATGCAGACTAATACTTATATTTTGTTGAAGTTTAGATTTTTTTTAATCTTAATTTTTAATCTTTTTTTAATCTTATATTTATTTTTTCAAACAAATAAGTTACTGATTTTTTTATTTTTTTTATTTAAATTATTATGTTAGGTACACTTCGAGACTAACGCATCCGAGAGCTCCCATATATATATATATATATATATATATATATGTATGTATGTAGGTGCGTTCTCCACCATTAAATCGTAGTTAAATATATCAAGTCAGAATAATGACTTTTTCAGACAACAAACTTCATTAATGGGATTAATAGTTTAATAGCCCAGTACTCTAATTTTTCAAAACTGACGTAAGATAAAATCGATAGGGAAATATCAACTTGAATAGTTCCTACGTAGGTCTTTTGTTTTGGAGGTTCCTCAATCCTTCATGTTTGTTTTTTAAGTGTTCAGATGAAAGTCTAAAGATTTGAATAGCTGAAACTCAACCCAAAAACGTGCTAATCACGACTAGATCTTGCCGACTAGATCTATATAAATGAACCATCTTACCAAATAGATTTATATATATGTCGCTAATAAGTCAAACATTATAGTTTGGTGTATATATTTGTTAATTAACAACTATATACATATTATATTATATATAAATGCGTGTGTGTAAGTATTCGAGGTAAGCTAGCTAGCTAGCTAGCATAGCTAATTAAATATATTCAGAAAATTATAAATAATCGGCCTTCCTAGTACCTACTTCATGCATGATGTCATTTTCTCCAACTCGCGTGATCGGCCATGATCATGATATATAATTAATTAAAAGAGCTCAGCAAAATTAATAGAAAAAAAAAATTATAAAAAAATCTTATATATATGCGTGTAGAACTGATGATTTATAAGCAAGTGGTGTGAAACTCAACCCAAGTAATTTATAGGATCATTAATTAGTCAATTAAAATAAGCAAATTTACTTATAAGTAGTATATATATAGCGCTAATTAATCATGCATGATATATGTATATATAATTGCTTCCACACAAATTAACGACGGAAACGAAGGAAGGCTAAGTTATATTAATTCGTTTCACCTACTTGAATTCATGCTAATTAATTAATTACTGATCTTATTTAATATAATATAATATGAAGAAATTAATTAGTCAAAGTACTCAAAGCTGATTTAACGGAGCTAATTAAGTAAGAACTAATTAATAGTTAGGGAAATTGACCCCATGCATGATAAAGAAACATGATATTATTCGCATGTACTAATATATATATATATATATATATATATATAGATGATCAAGTAATTAAAGAATATTATTTCAAAAAAAAAAGTAATTAAAGAATATATATTATTATATGCATTAACCGGCGCCCCTCAACGGACGTAATTAAGTTTGAATAAGTTTGTATGGACTTTGACTGATCATCACATTTAGTACTGATCTTCTTTTCTTGGACTGATTTAATTAGTGCGTGGTACTCTACGTTAATTAGATGTTAATTTCAGAACAAGTATGCATGTTCTTTTCCCGTATATTTAGTTATATAATTATTATGTATTTCGGATTAACCCTTCATTTGCATATATAAATTAGACAGTAATATAATCAGAAAGACTCACTACAAAAGATTTGATCTTTAGAGACAAAATCTTTTAAGGACAAATTAAATTTCGTCCCTAAAAGTACTTATTTCGGACAAAAATTAAATTTCATCTCAAAACATAGATGCAAGTTTTTATGTATTCAAACTAGACTTTCTGTGATGAAATATAGCATCTCAAAAAAAGAAAACCGTTCGAACAATAACAAAAACATTCGAACAGTATTTTAAAGACCATTCGAATGGTAACATAAATGTTCGAATAATAATTGTGATGGAAAAATATATACAATTGTGCTGGAAAAACTTCAAAACCGTTTGAACAAGATATTTAATAATTTAAACTGAAGTTTTGGTGGGAAGTTATAAATAAATATGGATGGGGATGTTGATATAGTGTTTCAACGCTCCAATACAAGTTGGAATAGTATTTTAATTCACGTTCAAATATTGACATAATTATTGAATAATAGTCATGAAGGGAACGTATTCACATTTGCACCTAGGGAAAGTTAGATCTCGTTCGAATGCTATATTTAATCGTTCAAACCAACTTTTTGGTGGAAAGTTATACATAAATCTAGCAGTGATGGTTGCAACATAGTTCAAATTGTATTTTTATATTCGAATGGATCTATATACCGTTTGAATGCTCATAATAGAAGTTCAAACAATACCGTTTAATTATAGAAACTTATTGAAAGAAATTCAAATATTTTAAAAATAAATATTATTTGAGTTTTAGTTATCATTTTCAAAAGATAAAAAATCTACCTATACGGATTTATTATTATTTATGGTAAATTAAAATATTTCATAATCCTAAGACTTTTATATGAGTTTTATTATGGTAAATAAGAATTTTCAATTAAAAAAGTAATAACTTATAGGGAGTGTTGTTTTTTATATCATCATGAACGGGAAATAAAATAAGAAAAATTATATTGCATGATCGATGCAATTAAACGGAAAGGACGAGGCTCATCTTTTTTGGAGGGAAACTTGCCGCCAAATCCATGGAATCTATACCCATTCGAACGAAAGTTTACATCATTCAAATGGAGAAGAGATAAGTAATGTGACAAACGCAAACTTGCGTTTTAGAGAATATGCTGAAGTACATTATTTTCAATCTGTTCAAACAGAGTATAATTCATTTCAACAATGCTTTGATGAAATAATGCGCACAGAAGATACGGCACCATTTCTAAAATTTCGCTTTCGAACTCATAAAGAAGTTTTCGAATGGGACTATTAAACTTAAATCGCCCAAACTTCCTTCAAGTTCAGAAATGTTGTCTTGCACTGAATAGAGTTGCGGGTTGGGGGGGGGGGGGGGCGTGTGTTTTATACATAATGAGAGGTAGGGAGAGGGAGAGATTTCATTCTAGAGAGTTAGTGTATTTTTCATGTGAAAGGTTTTTGTGTTGATAGTGTGCAAATCTATTAAGGTGTGTATTGTTTTTTATCCAAATAGTAGATTTCATTTTATATGTTTTTATAGATTTATTTGTTGGTTATTTGTATTGTGAATCATTGTTGAATGCTCTCTAACTCTTGACACTTTTTATGTAAAGGTTTTAAATTTTTGGTGGTAGTGGATTGCATAACCTTGAGGAAATGTTTATAATTTTTTGATATTATATATTGGAAATTAGTATATATCTGTTTGATTGGGGGTTTGAAATTCTTTGAAATTAGTATATATGTGGTTGATTAGGGATTAGTATATAATTTGTTGATTAGGGATTTGAAATTCTTTGAAATTAGTATATATATTTGTTTGATTAGGGATTAGTATATAATTTTTTTATTAGGGATTTGGTATATATTGGAAATTTTTTGATAGTGATTATAATATAATGTGTTAGCCATGGGGTGAAAGAAACGTCATTTTTAGTATAAATGTGTTAGCCATTGTTTAGTACACACAAAACTTAATTAGTATCTATCTAAAAGTTATATGCATGGTTGTAAGTGAGTTTGAGTAGAGATTTTTTTATGATATGCTTGAATTAAGTTGCATGTTATATTGACATTTTATTATCTTTTAATTAAGTCATTGCCTTTTTAATTTTATGGTTTTTTAATCTCTAGGCTTGGCGTTTTTATCAATTTTGTTTCTCCATCAAACTTTTGTTAACAAAATTGAGTAATTCCTAACATATAGAATAATAAAAATTAGAAAGATAGGCTTAAAATCATATTAGAATTTCAATTTTTTTTAAAAAAAATAAATAAATCGTAACACATAGAACAATAAAAAAAAAAAAAAATCCCAAGTGCCTTTTACAACAAACATGACTAAAAAACATAAGATTGTAGGGAAATAAAATATTTCCATAAATTACTTAATTACCTATTAATTCTAAACCCAAATAATCCTATTAATTCTAATTGAAATAATATAAATCTAAACCATAAATTATTCTAATTTAAATCTAAACCAACTACTTAATGACCTATTAATTCTTAACCAGAATAAAATATTAGTCTCATTTTCCATAAATTACCTAATTGTATTAATAAACCAACTACTTAATTACCTATTAATTCTAAATGCAAATAAAATATTAGTCTCATTTCTATAAATTACCCAAATAAAATGTTATTGTGTTTGCATGATTGACTTCTTGACTAATTGAACATTAGACCCATTCGAGAGTTGCGCCCTATTCTTCGCAAAAAATGTTTGGGTACAACTCTTGAATTGTCCGAAGTGGACAGTTTCGGATTTTATCATCCATATGACAAATATATTCAATCTAAACTCTTGTGTTAGTTTTGGAATTTGGTTCAGTGTTTCCTTTTATTCTTCGGGTGTGTGGTCTGTAAGTTGGTCAGCCCATGGATAGGGTCGAGGACTTTTAGCGACTAGCATACTTAGAGAATTGTAGGGAAATGTTGTCGAAATTTCGACTAACATGAGAGTTTTGGACTGAGTATACATGTGATATAGATGATAGTCTCTCGAATGAGACATGACCAACTACCTTACTAGCAATGAATATGGATAAACCATTTTTTCTATTATTTTGATTTTCATATTGCAATTGAACCTTAGACCCATTTGAGAGTTGTACTCAATGGTTCGCAAAAAATGTTTGGGTACAACTCTTGAATTGTCCAAAGTAGATAATTTGAGATTTTATCATTCATATGGCAGATATATTCAGTCTAAACTAACAGTTAGCTTTGAAAATTTTGGATGAGTGTTTCCTTTCATTCTTCGGAGGTGTGGTCCATAAGTTGCTTGACCTATGGATAGGGTCAAGGACTTTTTGCGACTAACATACTTGGAGAATTGCAAAGAAATGCTACAGAAGTTTCGACTAACATGAGAGTTTTGGATTGAGTATATATGCGATGTAGATGATAGTCTCTCGAATAGGATAGAACCAACTACCATATCAAAATACAAGCAATGAATATGAAAAGACCCTTAATAGTGTTTATCCATGACTTAGGTTTTTTTGGGTGATGGTCGTCGAGTAACGGAAGTACAATGGATAAGAGTTAGATGCTGCTGAGAGATTGACTTGGTAGAGGCTATAAGGAATATGCACAAAGGGTTAAGTTTTTTTAATAGAATTTTCTCGCAAGAGTGTTAATAGTCAAGGTTTTATAAGATGTCCGTGCAAGGAGTGCAAAAATCTTAGCTCGTATAACTTGGTGTTAGTGGAAGAGCATTTATATGTCAATGTAATCGATCCTAAATACTCACCATGGGTCTTACATGGTGAACCATTTCTTAAACGAATTAGATTTGACACTTAGTCTAATCAAATGGAGGAAGGTAACGACATCGACATTGATGAAATAAATATGGATGAATCTGATGATAGTGATGATAATGGAGAGGTAGAGATGTTAGGCGATCTTGGCGCAAGAATGTTTGGGGCGAGGGATGGAGAAAGAAAATCTATACAACCATTTGAGGGAAATAAAAATTTTGGAAGATTGTGGGAGGATGCACAGTGAGAACTATACAAGGGGTACACTCGTCATAACAAGTTTTCCTTCACAGTGAGGTTGCTTTATATTAAGTCTATATGTTGTATTTCTGTAAAGGCCATTGACATATTGCTCGAATTATTTAAAGAGACTCTCCCAGGGATAACGTATTACCCCATAATTTTTATAAAGCGAAGAAATTGAAGCAAGGGGTAGGATTCGATTATATTCACACATGTAAGAATGACTGTGTTCTCTTCTGACAGCAATATGCAGAATTTAATTCATGTCAAGTGTGTGTGTCATGAGTCAAGATAGACATCCAATAAGCGTAATGTACCCAAAAAGTATTAAGACATTTTTCGTTGATTCCTAGACTTCAAAGATTATTTATGTCCAAGTCGACTGCGAAAGATATGTCTTGGCATAACACAAAAAGAATCTGAAATGAAAACTTCCATTCGCATCTTGCAAATTCTTTATAATAGAAGAAAATTAATGCCAAGTACCCATGGTTTCCCGATAAACCTCGCAATGTACAACTTATGTTATCAACGAATGGTTTTAATCTATTTGGCAACATAAACACTTCTTACAGTACTTGGCCAGTCATATTAATACCCTATAGTTTGCCACCTTGGAAGTGCATGAAAGATCCTTACTTTATAATAACTCTACTAATACCAGGGCCAAGGTCACTAGAGAATGAAATAGAAGTATATCTTCAGCCACTAGTTGCAGAGTTGAAAGAGTTGTGGGATCAATGTGTTAGTACATATGTTGCAGCCTCATCGCGGGAGTTCAAGATGTATGTTATAGTGCTATGGACAATAAATAATTCTCCATTATACTGAACATATCTGGGTGGAGCACAAAAGGTAAACTGGTTTGTCCTATCTGTAATAAAAATACTCAGTCTCAATGGTTGACAAATGGTAGAAAATTATATTCCTTGGGACACCATCGATATTTACTACATGACCCTAGATAGCATTCAAAAAGAGCAATATTTGATGGAAGGGTTGAGTGCAGGTCATCACCATAAGAGTTTTCTGTGCTAGATATTATCATGCAGTTGATGGATGTTTTAGAAAAAAAATTTGGGAAGGATGCAAGAGCTCAAAAGAGGAAACGATAAGCAATGGAGTTAAATTGGACAAAAAAATATATTCTTTGAGTTGTCATACTGGTCTACCTTGACACTGTGCTATAATCTAGATGTTAAGTATATTGAAAAAATATATGTGAGAATATATTGGGCACTCTGATGTCAATAGAAGGGAAGACAAAATATACAGCTAGCTCTCGTAAAGATTTAAAGGAGTTGGGGATAAGACTGGAGTTGCATTTGCAAGATAATGAGTCGCTAGCTTATATGCCCCTTGGATGGTATATATTGTCAAATGATGAGAGAGAAATTCTATGAGTCGTTCATGACAATCAAATTAACTTATGGCTACACTTTGAACATGTCAAAATGTGTGCAAACTCATGATTAAGAGATAATTGGTTTTAAAAGTCACGAATGTCATGTATTTTTGCAGCGTTTGTTATCAGTTGGTCTGCGTGGAAAGTTTACTCAAGTTGTTCATACAACTCTAACAGAATTATGGATATTTTTCAAAGACAATTGCAATAGAACGTTGAAAGTTGATGCATTAGTAAAGATGGAAGCTAACATTGCAATGATATTATACAAATTGGAGAGTTTGTATCCTCCTTCATTCTTTGATGTAATAGTTCGCTTGGCTGTGCATCTGTCTCGTGAGGCTTTAGTTGTTGGCCCGATCCAGTATAGATGGATGTATCCTATTGAAAAGTTTTTGGAAAAACTTAAGCGATCCATGGGGAATAAAGCTTGTCCAAAAGGTTCAACAGCAAAGTCATACATTAATAATGAATGACATACATTTTGTTCTATGTATTTTCGTGGGGATGATACCAGATTCACTAGACCGGATGGAAATTATGAAGGTAGACAAATGAGAGTCTCATCATCATTTTTCGCATTTTGTCAAACCATACGTCCCATAGGCACATAAAAGGACTATGACCTATGTGGACAAGAGTTGGATAGAGTCTGATGGTATGTATTGAATAACTGCGTAGAGATTGACAACTACTTGAGGTTAGTGATGACTCTACATATGAAAATAAATTAAAAGTCATGGAATATAATATAACTTGATACAAATTAATTGTTAACTTGAACATGCACTGTAAACATATACAACTACTTCACCTGGATGGTGTAACTAACGTAGAAAAGAAGCACGAACATGAGTTCGCCTCGTGGTTTGAACAAACGGTATTACCAGAAAAATGTCTTACCATCTATGAATTTCATACCACTAAAAGCCATTTTTTGCTATCTAATATTGATATAACTGGAATAACATTTATTAATGTAAGTTGTATCGAAATATGGTGATAATTCATAAGAAATCTCAAGTAAACTGTATGCTTTGGCACATGGTCCATCCAGGCGGGCCATCCAATACTCAAGATGTTTGGTGCAGGGATATAGATTTCACACGGCTGATAGAGAACGATATAAAAAAATTCAAACTTGTGGGGTCGTAGTCTAAGGAAGCCACAGGGAGTATATAATTGACTTCAACAGAGTTGTCGAATATATCATTGGGTTAAAATATGTGGGAGGACATATGGTCTAATTATTTAAATGTAATTGGTGAGATGTCTCAAATTCTAGGTTGGGAGTGCATAATGACGAGTATTTTGTGAGTGGCAATACATCTCGCACATAGTATGAGGACGATCATTTCGTTCTCGCTTGCCAATCAAATCAAGTTTTTTATTTAG
Source organism: Juglans microcarpa x Juglans regia (assembly GCF_004785595.1). NCBI lineage: Eukaryota > Viridiplantae > Streptophyta > Magnoliopsida > Fagales > Juglandaceae > Juglans > Juglans microcarpa x Juglans regia. The sequence continues at coordinate 24,084,136 of NC_054604.1, forward strand.
ATGATTCGGAGTACGGAAACCCATGGGTGGAAAAGATGTTGAACCAAAAGTAATTAAGGGTGTATTGTCAGAAAAACATGAGTCAATTGAAGTGTCTAGTGAGGATGCGGACGACTGGTCCACCAAAACTGATGGTGAGTAAAATTAAATTTTGTGTAAGTCTCGTTGTTATAAATATAATAACATTTTTGCGAATAATAATTTATTACAGTTTAAAACAGATATGTCTCCAAAACACAAAGTAACTCGTGTGCCATCTCCATCTATTACCAACTCCCCAATTGGTTTGCTTGCCATGAATGGTAGGTCAACATCACCAGACACAAAACTAGGTATTTTACCAAAGTAAACTTCATTTTATGTAATGATTTAAGTAATAGTGTTTTAAAAATAAAATAATTGTTTTGATATTATGTGCTTTAATTACTTTATAGTTGTTGTAAGCTATTGCCGAGGTCGAGGTACTACTACGGATGTCTGTATAGAGAAAGTAAGGAAAGCGAAAAAAATTAAAATTGATATTCCTGATGATCACACCGGTGGCTCTGGAGATTGGGCAGCTTGACTTGCTTCTTATGTTGGTACCCTTACTCACACATATGCACTGATGGCTACATCCTCCTGAACTAAAGGTCCCCAAGATGTGAAAGACCACAACAAAAATCATTGCCTGGTAATAAGTTACTTAGAAAATAATTAAGTATAAAATATTAATTTATAGTTAGTTTATATTTAGACTAATCGTGTATAATTTTTCCAAGGATGAGTTGACCTTAATTTTGGCTAGTGAGAGGATCAACTAACGGTTGAGGAGCTGATGTCCAATGCATTCTAGATGTACAAAGATAGATGTCATGCACACTATCACAAGTTCAGCAGTGCAACAGAGGCACGTCAAAATCCATTCCAAAAAATGCCACCAAACGAATGCGAGAAGTTTTATGATATGTTTGAAAATCCCACATATCATGAGATTTCACTCCCATCTTTCTTTATGGTATATGATAGATGCTTTAAAAAAATATAGTAATAATGTTGTTTCCTTTTTTTTAGCAAAGGAGTACTATCAACAAAGCAAATAGAGCAAATTTAACGATACACCATCATACGGGTTCTTGATCTTATCATCGACTATCTAAAAAATTAGTAACGTTATACTAGTCCCCGTTAAATATTAACATATCAAAATTTCTTATTGGAGTTATAATATAGATTTTTCTTTTATAGGAAGAAGAAAGTCCTACTAACTATAATCTGACCCAATTGTATGTTGAAAATCACGTACAAATCGTGATGGTGCTTGGACCAGTCATGAAGCAGAAGCAAATTATGTAAGTTTAAATTTTTTATTTGTATTATCTAATAATATTTTTGTTATTTATACTATTTATAATGATTTTTTTTATAGAACAAGATGGTATTACTTAAGAAAACTATTGTAGCTCTATCTGATGAATCATCTGTGAACGACGTTTAGATCTTTTCTCAGGTTCTTGGACCACATTCTGGATATTTGAGAGGTTTAGAACGTTGCGTGAAGGCTTCCTCAACATCATCATCCCCTTCTCAAGTTAGATCGAATAACAACTGGGAATTAGAGGAAGCAATGATCGAGATAGAACATTTGAGGTCCAAGCAAAGAGAGTTGGGCGTGAGAGACCTTAAAGAGGTTCAAAAGTCACTTCATATGAAATTTGCCTTCTGTATTTTGTCTTCCAACAACCTTTGGTCTGATTTTTTTCTTACCAAATACCTTCGTCATGGCCTTTTTCTACTTACTAGGCGAGACCGACTGATTCTAGATTTTGGAGATCGATTTTAAAAATGCTACCAAAAGTTATGGATAATGTGAATGTCCTAGTGCGTGGTGGTAATGCTTTGTTTTGGTTTAATAGATGGTTGGCATCAGGTCTCCTTTCGATACGAGTTGAAGATGTTGTTAATAACAGATTGCGTATTCAAGGTTGTTGGTCCAATAATTTTTGGGATGAGGACATTCTTAGGGAGCTGGTTAGTGAGGAAGTTGTTGAGGAGATTTTACATATGCCTATTAATGGCACCAATGGTCCGAATTTGGTAGTGTGGAAACCTTCCACTGATGGTAGTTTTTCTACTCGTACAGCTTGGGAGGTGGTGAGAAAAAGAGGACAAGAATTACCATGGCATGATTGGTTCTAGCACCAGCTTCTCCCTAAACGAATTTCTATATGCTTGTAGAAAATCTGGATGGATTGTTTGCCTGTGGACGTTCGGGTTCAAAGTAAAGGTTTGTCTCTTGCCGCTGTGTGTAAATGTTGTGATCGGAGGTGTATGGAAGATATCGACCATATTTTTTCTATGGGGGTTGTGGCTCTTGAGGTTTGGTTTTATGCAAGTATTGCTTTGGGTATTCCTTGTAGGCACAGTTTATCGTGGAAAAATAGAGTAGCTGCCTGGTTCTCTTATGCAAAAACGTCCTCTTTTAAAGGTACTCTTGTTGGTTTAATTCCTTGTATCATCACTTGGTGCCTTTGGAAGAAAAGATGTAAGGCTAAAATGGATGGGAAGTATGATTCGGTAGAGATTGTTTGGAGAAGTGTTCGGGTGTGGATCAAATCTTTGGAGAATAATATCAACTCAGTTAGTAATTTATCCATGCACAACTTGAAGATTTTGGAAGAATTTAATTTAGAAAGGCCTCGCACTTCTATGAGACCTGGTAAAATTGTTAAATGGTCTAGGCCTCCTATGGGATGGGTGAAGCTTAATTGCGACAGGAGTTGTAGAGGAAATCCTGGTAATTCGGGAGGGGACGGCATTATTAGAGATTGGAATGGTTTGGTTAAAAGGGCTTTTTCTGCTCATTATAGGGTGGGTACGAACAATGGTGCCAAAGCGAAAGCAATTCTAGATGGCATTAGACTGTGTAAACGACTCCATATGGTTAATGTGATTATTGAAAGTGATTCACAAATTGTTGTTGATTGGCTTTGTAATGGTAAATGCTCTTTGTGGTATCGTTGGGATTTTTGGGGGGGTTTTGCGCAAGGAGCTTGAGGGGATAAATTTTGTAGTGGCTCATCAATTTCAAGAAGGTAACAGTTCAGCGGATTTTCTTGCTAGAGAAGGTGAGATGGGAACGAATGTCACGTATAATGGTAACCAAGACCTCCCCAGGTATTTAAAATGTATTGTGCGTCTGGATTTTTTAAGCATTCCATATTTTTGTCGTTAGTCTGCATTCCAGGTTTGTTTTGTTTTTCTGTTTGTTTTTTTGTTTTTGCTAGGCTTGTTTAGATGTTTTATGTCTTGATATAGGCCTGTTAGTTTTTTTTTTTTCATGTTTATTTATAGGCTTGTTTAGACTGTTTGTCTTTTTTGTTTCTTTTGTTTTGGTTTTTGGTTGGTTTGAATTTGGGAGGTTTTTGTTTTTATTTTCTTATCTGTAAACTCCCCTATACTTGGCTTGTAATTACGGTATTCCTCCGCCAAAAGTGAGGATTAGTTAATAAATTTGGGAAGGGGCCACTACCATATAGCTATTGGCTCTTTGGTAAAAAAAAAAAAAAAAAAAAAAAAAAAAAAAAAAAAAAAAAAAAAAAAAAAAAAAAAAAAAAAAGGTTGCAGACTCAATTAGATCAGGAAGCAGGACAGGTAGGCAGGAAATATAGGGAATCATCGATCTTCTAATAGCAGGCATGAAGAGGCATAACGGAGAACGCCCACAGGATAAAGTAAATCAGGAAGTCATGTCACATTAATGGCACAACTGCCCGGACTCTACGCCACATTAATGATGCCACCTCAGAAGCCATGCCGCAGTAAATGATTCTGACAAATGAATAGTGGAAATGACAAAGGTTCCTCAAAGTCAGGGATGGGCAATCCCTACCCAAAAATCGATCCCCAATTACGAAGAACTCTCTCTGATCCTCTAAGCTTACGCACAAACTACTAATGAGATATAATGACTTTGGCATCAGAGACACCCCAGCCACCACCAAGGCCCCCATTTTTTGTGTTTGCTTAACTGTGTAGATAAAAGCCTGAAGACCCGAGTTATTGGAACTAGACTCAAAGACATGCGAAACACGATGTTAACAATGTGAACAAACTTAAGGCCGCCTTGACAAAGCTTTGATCGATCTGCAATGTCGTCATGTTAGATCAACATATATATGTATGTGTGTCTATATATATATATATATATGTTTAGATCAACAAAAATCATTTCCATAAAAGACGAAAATATGCACAGTGAAGTTAGCTTACTGACTCGTAAAAGAATTTATGACTTTAAGAATATAAAGACAGGCATGAAAAGAGAAAAAGAAAAAGAATAAACGGTGGAAAGAAAAGAGATCGAAGTCTCCATATTTTCATGTACGAGCTGAGCTAGCAAGCTGGGTACTTCCATGCATGCTCGAACGTTCGTATAACGTGGGTTCCTCTAGCATTGAATTAAACGTCCGTTGATAACGTGCCTCTTGTAAAATATATATATATATATATATATATATATATATATTTATTAATTGTGGTACATATAGAATAAAATTTTGTAAAGAATAATATTTCCAGTAAAATAAAAGATCATTTGATAGCCCAGATTATTGGAAGTTCTTTCCTGATAATTGTGGCACATATTGGAAGCTTTGTCCGCCGGAGTGAAACTGAAGCGCTCATGTATTGCTCATCTCATGATGAGTTGTTGGATCTAAACTGTTAATGGGGGGGAGGAAGTTGTAGAATCATAATTATTGATCATTCCTAGCTATCAGGACTTTATTGATTAAAGAAACACATGGCCGGCGTACTATTCAATGTATTCCTGTACGTACGTACGTACGACTTGTAACCAAACTACCAAAAATACTTGGTAAGTGGGTTATAAATATATATGTATTAAACACCAAATTAATGTACCATCACAAAAATTAGAATACTCAATACCATCCGGCCATGATCATTAGAATTAAACGCGTACATGATATACTAATTACAAAACGTGAGTGCTAAAAACAGATGGGCATGACACAAATAAGATACCATGCAACAAACTTGCTACACCAAACACAAAGAGCTAGATCTCTTTGGTCGTTGATCTTCTGTAACAAAAATAATTAATTAATTAATTAATGATATATATATATATATGATCATAAGTAAATTTTATTTAAAACCTTGTACGTGTTAATAAGTAAAGAAACCCTAGCTTAAATCCTCTCAACAATTCAGACTGGGCAATAGAAGGCATAATTCGAGACTTAAGAGTGCTGCTCAACAACTTTGAAGACTGAGAAGCAACAAAAATACATCGGGCTCATAACTGATGTGCGCATCAATGTGCATGATCCTCCAAATCGGTATTTGAAGATTCATCAATGTCTTTTAGAGTTTCATAGTGGGAAGGACCCATCCCTTTTCAATTTTTAGTCTTTTATTTGTTTCCTTTAATTTGGACCTTCTAGTTTACGTGGATCTTTTGTTTTAATGCATGAAGTATCTTTGGAAGAAAAAAAAAGTAAAGAAACCCTAGCCATTCCATGGGCTGGACCTATAACGCACAAGTGTGTGTATGTGTGTGTATTTATATCATAAGGGTATATAACTTTCATCGATTTCAAATTAAACATTAATTCACTACATATCATGCTTTAACTTTTCCAGTAAGACTATAGTATTATATGTTATATAATACACGATCTCATTCTACTCCCATTATATTATTCTATGACGTTGATGCGCATGCAAGGATAAAGCAATGGAAAAACTTGCGGTTTGGTCTTCTATTCTTACCAATAATCGTTGATAGGCACTTGGACAAGATACAATGAGGAATTGAATTATAAAATATTGATCAAGAACAGGTCCTATCAACTATATTATATCTATCAAGGGTAGGTGAGCCGCATATACACCATATATTATATTTATTAGGAACATTAATTAATAAAGCAATATGGAGATCACATATTAAAATCGTAACAGTTCTGACTATACATTATCTACACTTTTCTAGCATAAAAAATTAAAGATATTTTAAATTAGAAAAATAATTTATACGATTTAAAAATTTGCAAGCTGTTAAGTCTCTTATACTCCTTTAAAAAAGAATAAAAAAATTTACGACTAACATAAAAATATATATATTTTTTAATAATAAATTTTAATTTGAAAAAAATACGCAAGACTTGCGAAAGATTTTCATTATTTTAAAATGTAGTGAAGAAAAACCGCCTACCAACTTTCATTTATGAGCCTGGCCTCAAAAATGAATTAATTAAATATGATGATCTATATATACATACTTCATGATACTATACATTGATTAAAGAAATTATATATAATCTGTACAAGTCAGATATACATATATATATATATATATATACATACATACACATGCATTCTCCACCAATATTAAATCCTAGTTAAATATACCAATAAGTCAAAATAACGACTTTTTCAGGCTCCAAACTGCATTAATGGGATTAATAATTTAATAGCCCAGTACTCTAATTTTTGAAAACTGACAAAAGAAAATCGATCGGGACGATCGAATATCTACTTGAATTGCCAGGTCAACACATGATCCGTAAATAGGGCTGTAATCAACCTGAGTCGAGTTGAGCTTTTGGATTATCGAGTCATACTGGACTCAAATAACTCGAATTCAAGCTCGAAATAAGAGTTTGCCGAGCCAAGCCGACTTCTAGTTGATTAAACACGAGTTCGAGCCGAGTCAAGTTATTTATCGATTTTTGTTTGTACTCTTATATATATTTTTTGAATAAATTGAATAATTAAAAAATACCAAATTACAAAACAAAATATTAAATCTAATGAAAATTTTAATTAATATATAAACCTTATATTGAACTATTAAGTTATAACATCTTTATGAATACATTTTTTATATGGTTATACATTGTAATATATAATGAAACTACCAAGTCCTATATACTAACTATTACACATTATAAAATATATACTATAATTAATCACTTAAGTACTTAATTAATTAATATATAATTATGAACTATATTCAATATGTAGGTATAAATGACTAGGCATAAGTAATTGGGTTACATACTACATATTTAATTATCAAGATAACTATGCTTATGTTATTAAATTTAATATGTATAGAAGCATATATGTGTGTGTGTGTGTAAGAATACTAATATATAGAAATAAATTATATATATCCAAAGATTTATGGACGAGCTCTAATTGAGTCAAGCTAACGAGCTGAGTTGAACATGAACGAGCGAGCCTCAGCGAGCCTTAACCGAATCGAGTCGAATTTAATCGAGTATGTGTCATTTACTAATCGAGCGGGTTTCTGCTTTCACAATCGAGCTTTTTTTTTTTCACGAGTCGAGCTCGGTTCTAGTTTAGCCGAGCAAATATCGGGCGAGCAATCGTACAAACTGGTTCATTTACAGCCCTATCTGTCAGTCAAAAGTAACTGCACGTAGTATATTCAGGTTTCATTTGGATAGTGAAAGTATTTCATCTCATCTCATCTCATCATTATATTTTTTTCAAATTTTCACACAAAATATAATAAACAATTCAACTTTTTCAAATCTCAAAACAATAATAATATCAAATATAATATTCTAATAATATTTTATTTAATTTTTATCTAAAATCATCTCATCTCATCTCACTATCCAAACCGCAGCTCAAGCATCAGCTAGCTAGTAGGGTATTTATAAAGTTCCTGATCGATCAAATACACATTTATATAAATAGCTAGCATTTTATGTAGAAAGAAAGAGACATCCACGATTCATTGCCGTGAATAAACATCTTCTTTAGTTAATTGTTTGAGTACTATTAACGCTAATTAATTAGATGCATTCATTTTTGAAAAAAAATAAAAAAAATAAAAAATAAAAATAAAAATAAAATAAAATAAAAACCATCACCGCTATATATAATCATGTAGAGTTTTCGAGTAGTATAAATTTGATCACGTGAACAATACTTAATGTTATCTGTGTTGAATTAATTAAGAGATTAAATATTAATGAATTAATTTCATGTCTTCTTATATATACTTTTTTTTATAAAATATCTATCGACAGATTTGCTGAAGATCAATATTTTTCATCACTAGCTATGATCAAGTATTGGAAGTCTAGCTAATTAAGCTTATAATTTCCTAATTAAAGTATATCATGTATCGGTCGATAAAAACAAATTAAGTAATGAAATTCATCTAATATATATTTTTTGTCCATGATATCGCTACTAGCATTAATTAATATTAATATATGAATCCCACAAAAAGGTTTAATTCTTTCAAGTATCAAGATTATTTATAAGAAAGGTTTTAGATATTATATGTAAAATACGTACGTATGTACGGATTAAAATGAACCATGCATCTTACCAACTAGATCTATATATATGTCGCTAATAATTCAAACATTATCAACATTTGGTCGAACAATTATATGTATAGCAAATTATAATGGTTGGTATATATATTTGTTAATTAACAAACTATATACATATTATATATATATATATATATATATATATATGCGTGTGTGTGTAAGTATTCTAGGTAAGAATTAAATATATTCAGAAATTAATTATAAATAATCGGCCTAGCTACTTCATGCATGATGTCATTTTCTCCAATTCGCGCGATCGGCCATGATCATGATATAAAATTAAAAGTGTCAGCAAATTTAATAGAAAAAAAATATAAATAAATCTTATATATGCGTGTAGAACTGATTTATAACTTAGCAAGCAATTGAGATCATTTGTCAATTAAAATAAGCTAATTTACTTATAAGTACTATATATATGGCGCCAATTAATCATGCATGATATATATATATATGACTTCTTCCACACAAAACTACGAAATTGACCCCATGCATGATAAAGAAACATGATCGATATCAATTATTCACATGTAATATATATATATATATATATAGATGATCAAGTAATTAAAGAATATATATTATTATATGCATTAACCGGTGCCCCTCAACGAACGTAAGTTTGAATAACTAATTTGTATGGACTTTGACTGATCATCAGTACAATTAGTACTGATCTTTTCTTGGACTGATTTAATTAGTGCGTACGTAGTAATTTGAGAACAAGTATGCATGTTTTTTTCCAGTATATTTCGTTATATAATTAGTATATATTTCGGATTAACACTTCATTTGCATATATAAATTAGAAATTAATAAATCAGAAAGACTTACATTAATTGAAATAACCATTACATATGCATGTGTAACCTGAGATTAACACCTGTATATAAATATATATTATCAACTGATGATCATGTATATTGATCGATGGCATATCTTTTGACATTTGAAAGCGTTCATGCTGCATTAATATTCTCGATTAGCAAAGTTACTTAGAATCCCCTCGCATTCTTCAGTTAATTGAAGCTTTAGGGAAGGGGGAACAAGTTCCAAGAGAATTTTCCTTATAGCAGGGGCTTCTACTCAAAAAAAGTAAACTAATGATTGTTCCTGATTCATCCTTTCAGAAGAAAGTATTGCAATACATTCACTACAGTCCAGTAACAGGTCATGTTGGCTACCATAAAACTTTACAAAGGGCTAAAATGGATTTTTTTGGGCCTGGTATGAGGAGAGACATCAGGAAATTGGTTAAGGAGTGTCAAGTCTGTCAAGTTAACAAGTCAGAAAATGTTCTTCCAGCAGGGTTACTTCAACCCTTGCCCATTCCTCAGAACCCTTAGCTCGATATTGCCATGGATTTTATTGAGGGTCTCCCAAGTTCTAATGGTAGCACTGTTATTTTTACAGTGGTGGATAGATTGACCAAGTTTGGTCATTTCTTTCCTTTGTCTCACCCATACACTGCAGCTAAGGTGGCAAAAATTTTTTTCTCTGGGGTTTTCAAGCTTCATGGTTTACCTAGAACAATTGTCTCAGATCGTGATGTTGTGTTCACAAGTTTTTTTTTTGCAAGAACTCTTCAAGATGCAGGGCACGACCTTGACTATGAGCTCAGCTTACCATCCTCAATCTGATGGTCAAGCTGAGGCTTTGAATAAGGTTGTTAAAACCTACTTAAGAGCTTATAGTGGTTCTAAACCAAAGAGTTGGAGTACTTGGCTTCCTATGGCTGAGTGGCATTACAATACGTATGTGCATGCCTCTACAAGTATTTCTCCATTTCAAGCCTTGTATGGCATGCCACCACCAAGGTTGTTGTCTTATGTGGCATGCACCACTGCTAATGAAGCAGTAGATCAGCACTTGAGGAATCGTGAGCAAGTGATGTCCTTGTTGAAAAAAAACTTAAGGAAAGCTCAAAGTAGAATGAAGACGTATGTTGACAAAAGGAGATCAGATCAGAGATCTTTTGTGGAGGGTGATTGGGTTTTTCTTAAACTCCAACCTTATAGACAAAAATCAGTAGCCATGAGACATAACATGAAGCTTGCCCCTAGATATTATGGTCCCTTTCAAGTCATTCAGAAAATTGGGACAGTTGCTTACAAATTGAGGTTGCCTTCTACATCAAAAATTCATCCAGTCTTCCATGTTTCTTGTCTTAAGAAGAAACTAGGGGACCAGATTTTCCCTTTGCCTACACTACCTCCAGTTGATGGTGAAGGTGTTGTTCAACCCGAGCCTGAAAAAATTCTGGAAAGGAGAATGAATAAGGTAGGGGGCCATGCTGCTACTGAGGTATTGATTAAATGGATGGGTGCTGAGATGAAGGATAATTCTTGGGAGTTTTTATACAAGTTGAGGTCTGTCTATCCTCATTTGATAGGCACTGTCTTGTGATGGTCACGGGTGCTTGGGTGCAAGGCCTTGAAGAGGTAAAGATTGTCACGGGTGCTTGGGGGTTGGTCCTTGAAGAGGAGGGAAGGTTATAATGTGAAAAGAAGGGTGAAGGCTATGCTGGTTGAGAGAGGTTGAATGAAAGCAGGAGGGAATGAAGTAACGGTTGTAACTACCTTTAGAATAAAAAGGGAAGTTTGGTGTTTAAGTGATACGGTGCGCATTGTAATAATAAGTACAGTGTCGTTTTGTTTGTAGAGTTGTGTGTTTTGAGGCCTTAAGTGAAACGGTGAGTTTTGCTTTAAGAGTTGTAATGTGTGTTATACGTTTTAGTCATGGTCGTTTTAGGGTCATCTTCATGCTCTGCGTGTATAAAAGCAGTACAGCTTGTGCGTAAAAGGCATTGATTGATCATTGGAGTTTAATACAATTTGGAGGTTGGGAATTCCTCGAATATTCCCTGTCAAGATTCACAAATGGAATCTTGCATTTGAGAATAATTATGTCTACTGGTGTGAATTACTCTTGAGTAAATTTTGTGCATTCAATTGCTGAGGATCCAGTAGTGTTCTTGCTAGCAGGTACATTACATAGGAGATAATTTCACAGTCCTCCAATGGTTTGCCAATGGCGGCAAGAGTATCAGATAGGTTCTTTGCCTTCTGAAAATAATATGTGATTGAGGAGTCACATTTTTTAAGCGTAGAGAGCTGGAATCTGATGCGAGTGATCCGGGCTTGGGAGTGAGCAGAGAACATGCGCTCCAAAGCTAACCAGACTTGCTGAGATGTGGAGAGGCCGACGATTTGAGTAAGAACACCTTCGGACAGAGAGGATACCAACAAACTTAGGATGATTTGATCTTGCTGAAACTATCGTGTGAACGACGGGTTGGGTAACGAAACACCCCCAACAGGGGGCAAAAAAGAAGATGGAGGAGTGACGCTACCATCAACAAAGCCGAACAACTGCTGACCACGAAAATACGGCATGATTTGCACCTTCCATAATAAATAGTTGTCTTTGTTGAGTTTTATAGTAATAAAATTGGAGAGATTTGTAGGGATGGCAGGTGGGAGGATTGATCGGGTGGGGGTTTTACAAAGGAGCTTGCAAAATCTGAGGCCATGGATCAGACGATGGTCTTTAATGGCTCTTGATACCATAAAATTATAATTAATTTAATGAATACTCTGCTCCACACTACACGTATGGAGGTGTCCTACTTTGTATTTATAAATGATATAATTGATTACAAGATAACAACCAAATAATCCTCACTTAGTTTGAATTACATTTATCCATATCTCTCTCAGTATTTACAATTTGAAAATTGTATATCTCTAGGAGTGATCTTCTCGGATTGACGTTTATCTTTGTGTTTGACTTTGGGAACAATATTATCTCTTACAGCTAGCATTACCCTATATATATATTATATATACAGGCAATGCTGGATCCTAACTTGCATGTTTCTTCTCGGCCATGAGTATCTGGCAATTATTACTGTCATCAACAATATTAATTCTCCATTATTCATTAAATATAATATATATTACTTAATTATATATTCTTGTTAAATTAATTATTCTTTTGCACTTCTGGCTTAACAGTACTATGGTCCCGTTAATTCCATTTATATACATTGTCCAGATGCTACCACAATTGTACTTAATTATATATTACTGGCGGCCGCTGTACAAATATTATCAATAAAAGATAAAAGTATATACATATTAAACTTAGAAACCATACCTATATATATATATATATATATATATATATATATTATAATAGTAAACTCACAAACTGATATAACTTCATATGATATGTTAGATCTTAATTAAATTTGTACGCTCTCATTATAAATTTCAGTAGATATATAATACCAAACTCATCACAATCAGATATTAACTTCATATAATATATAATACATGTATATAAATGCAGCCCTCACATATTAAATCTTTATTGACATAGTCGATATGCAGGAGGAGTAGATTAATTGGCAGTGTGAAAGAGAGTAAAAGACAAGCTAGAATAGTCTGAGCACTAATTGCTTGCAGAATAAAGAATTTGTTGACTAAAGTAACCATGAACTTTTCTTTTTTCCCCTCTCAATATATACAACAAAGTAGCCATATATATAATAACTAATTATATGCAACAAGATAGACTCAGTAAGCTGATATTTCAACATAGATTGCTTGGGAGGGAACATTACGGTCAGGAGTACTATAAAAGCTCACCTAACTAGCCATATTATATCCATGTGTAGGTTAAGAAAAATCCATAATAATGGAGTTGTGGTGGTTGATTCTTGGAGTTCTCTTGGGTGGATATGTGTTTCTATTCTGGTTTCTGAGGAAATTTAATGAGTGGTATTATGTAGGCAAGCTGGGGAAAACAAAATACCCTCTTCCTCCTGGTGATATGGGTTGGCCTTACCTTGGTGGTCTCCCAACCTTCCTCAAAGCTTTCAAATCCAATGACCCTGATTCCTACATTCACAACCTTGTAAACAAGTAACTTAACCCTCTCTCTCTCTCTCTCTCTCTCTCTCTCTCTCTCTGCGCTTCCCCTAGATGCTAATTATATATATATATATATATATATATATAAATGCTTTAAAATATTTTTCTGGTTTTGGAATTAATTATCTATGTGCAGGTATGGCAGGACTGGTATCTACAAGACTTTTATGTTTGGGAGCCCAAGTGTGATTGTTTCTATCCCAGAAACATGCAAAAAAGTTTTGATGGATGATGAAAGGTTCAAACTAGGTTATCCTAAGGCCACAACCATCCTTACAGGTAGAAGATCATTCCATGGCATTTCAACCTCCGAGCACAAGCGCCTTCGCCGGTTAACCACATCTCCAATCAACGGCCACGAGGCACTGGCTGGGTATATTGACCTTATCGAGGACATTGTGGTAACCTCATTGGAGGAGTGGGCCAGCATGAAGGAGCCAATCCAGCTCTTGACAGAGTTGAGAGGGTTTGCCTTTAAGGTCATCACCAACATTTTCATCAGCACCCACAGTGAGTCTGTTATTTCGGCAGTGGAAAACTTATACAGTGATTTAAATGCTGGAATAAAGTCTCAGGCCATTAATATTCCTGGATTTACATTCCATAGAGCGCTCAAGGTAAAGATATAATATCCCTGCTTTACTTAATCATGAACAATAAGACCCTAAAATTGCATTCCTTTAAAAAAACAAAAAGAATTTGGTGAAAAAATTAGACTTAATGAAGGAGTATTTTCTTGATTCAGGCACGAAAACGTTTGGTGAAGATCTTCCAAACTGTAGTAGATAAAAAGAGGGCAACGACCAAAAACGATTCCATTAATAATAATAATAATAATAATCCAACGGAGATGAAAAAAGATATGATGGATTTGCTATTGGGAGTTGAAGATGAAGATGGAAGACAATTGGAGGATGAGGATATCATAGATTTACTAATCGTGTTCATGTTAGCCGGCCATGAAAGCTCTGCCCATGGAGTATTGTGGGCAATCATCTACATGTCACAACATCCAGAAATCTTCAGGAAAGCCAAGGTGGGTTTTGTATTACCAGAACAGATCTGCATAAAAAGAAAAAGAAAAAAAAAAGACAGTAATCTCATGCATGACTTAAATGTCTGTTAAAGTTAAGTTGGATATATTCCACTACTTCTTAATTTTCAGGAAGAGCAAGATGAGATCGTGAAGAGAAGACCGTCTACACAGAAAGGACTGACTCTCACGGAGATCAGACAAATGGGATATCTTTCTAAGGTACGTATCTTATATGTCATGTGCATTAATGATGAAGGGTCGACGAACGACGTACTTACGTAAATATATATGTCCAGGGATTTTTTTCAATAAAAGTAAAGTTTTTTATAGGAAGAGATTTAATTTAATTTATCAGAAAACTAATATGCATGATTAGGGGATCATGTAAACTAATATGCATGGCATATGTACTCTCTCTCTTAATTTATCTTAATTAACATGACTGATCTGCTGCTAATTACTTCATAAATTAGGTAATTGAGGAGACGCTCCGCAGAACAAGTATCTCATTTTCGGTTTTCAGAGAGGCCAAAGAGGATGTTGACATAAATGGTTAGCCATTCAATCTCATACATACATATGTCATGTGTGCATGTATACAAACATACACACACACACACACATATATATATATTCAAATTATTTCTAGCATCTGATCCCTTTTTCATGTTTCTAAATCATATATATATATATATTTATTTATTTATTTATTTATTTGCAGGTTATCTCATTCCAAAGGGATGGAAAGTGTTGGTCTGGAACAGAGGAGTCCATATGGATCCCGAAAACTATCCAAACCCTAAAGAATTTGATCCTTCAAGATGGGATGTAAGACGTTAAACATCATGATGACATAAATCAAGATGGGATCTAAGACATTTTATATAATTAATTAATAATTGCTTGAGTTTTGTGCAGAATAAATCCAGATCAGCTGGGAGCTACCTTCCTTTTGGATTAGGAAGTAGGTATTGCCCTGGAAGTGATCTGGCCAAGCTCGAGATCACCATCTTCCTCCATCATTATCTCAGAAACTACAAGTAATAATATTTAAGTTTGCGATCTTAATTAATTTCATAAATTTATTCTTCTAAATAATATTAATGCATTTATATTTTAATTTACTCATTTTTTTTTTCTTCTTTAATATTGGTGCAGTGTGGAGCGACTTAACCCAGATGGCCCAATAAAATATTTACCCCTTCCAAGTCCTGCAGACAAGTGCCCAGCAAGAATCATAAAAGTCGCATAATCGATGGTTTCCATTTGCAATAAATTAATGATCTCTACTTTCAGTGTCTCGAGTTTAATATATATATATATATATATAGTCTCAAATATATTTATTTTGTCATGCTCAAACCAATGTTGTAATATTGGTTAATTAATTACTTCATACATCGAATATTAAATTAAAGCTCTAATGTATTAGGATTTACCATGTACGTGGCTTCGAGTGCTCATGTTGATATTTGTCGACGTTGTTCAATAATTTTCATTTTAAATAAAAAGTAGAAATTTAATTAGATATATTTGTTCATCTAATATAAAGTTTTTTAAGTTTGATTTAATTATAAAGTAATGGGAAATATTTTTTTTTCATTTAATGAAGATATAATAAAATAGTGGATAACATAAAACTACGATGCTAGCTTGAAATTTATTACAACGGATATGATCATGTTGATACAGCTTGATGTTCAATATCATAAGTCAGTGTTGATGATCTTAAGCACTGACTTCAGAAAATTGCAAAGAAAAGAATAGTATTACATCTATACGTTCGCGTGCACGCATGTCGCATCCCATCATCCTGTATTCTTTTTAAAATTTATACACAACAAAGAAATATATCCAAAAGATGCACAGATAATGTATTTCAATTAAAGAGAAGAATGAACTTTTCAAGAAATCGAAACTCGCTTTCAATGAATGTTAATGAACAATATTGCACTAAAGTGCAGCATTTATCGGCAGCTTCACCCCTTTTTTTTTTTCCTTCTTGTTTTGACCCGGCCTGAACCTCACTCCCCCAATCATGCTAGAGAGTAGAGAGCACAGTATTCCCTCTTTTTTTATGGGTATTAGAGCTTACTTTGAATAAACTAATGTAAAAGTCATCTTTATCCCAATCTCGAATAGTCAAGATCAACAAAGGGCCGGGAAGGTTCAGATCAAAATTGAGGTGAAACGGGCAGGTAATTAGGGATGAAGATGCAGAATTACAAAAGTGGGAGAAAAAAAAGATGGAAATTAGGAAAAGCAATATGCATATAATTTGTAAGTCATTTGTTTTCGCAGATTAGATGAGATGAGTTAAAATTAAAATTAAAAATTGAATAAAATATTGTTAAAATATTTTTTTAATATTATTTTTATTTTGAGATTTTAAAAAGTCGAATTGTTTATTTTATTTTATATGAGAATTTGATAAAGTTATAATGATTAGATGAGATGAGATGAATTGAAAAGTTTTCTGAAAACAAACGAGGAGTAACTTAGAGGCTGGGGCAAGCAACTTTTTGATCGTTAAGAATAAAATTTTCTTACCCTTTTTTAATGATAAGTAAAAGGTCTAGTAGAAAGCATGCAAGAATAACTCATGATAAGAACATAACAAATCAGATCAATCTTAAGCAGCTCTAAATGATCAGTGAGTCCAAGATGTACTTTCCGGCATGCAGAAATTTCAAAAGTTCAAACTCTAATGTGAAGCATCCTCCTCCTCACAGAATTTTGTGTATTCCTTTGGACCCATCATGGCTTCTAATTCAGAGGGATTGCTTGGCTTCACCTTGATCATCCATCCATCTTCGTATGGCTTTGAATTGATCTTCATTACAAAATATATCACCCATAAATTATAAATACATACAAAAACTCAGCTCCATCTTTTTAATACAAGTGATTGCAATGTTGTCTGAATTCTCAGCAATTAAATAAAAAATATAGATATAGGAATTGATCAAATCAACTTAAAGGAAAAGTAGATGGAAATTGAGATGGTAAAGATCAATTACCAAGCCAGGTGATTCAGTAAGCTTTGTGTTGACCTCAACAATCTCACCCGAGATAGGGGAATTGACATCACTGGTTGCTTTGACACTTTCCACAGCTCCAAAACTGGCACCTTGAGATATTGAGCCCCCAGCTTCTGGCAGTTCCACAAACACTACTTCTCCAAGATGGTCCTGCAACATATCGATCAAATGATGATGATGATGATGATGATCAGTTCCATATTTCAATTTTTCATTTTAATTGAGCCCTTAAATTAGAAAGAAAAATCAAACCGGTATGCAAATCAAATCATGTCATGTCAACTGTTTAGAGTATTATCTTTCATACTTACAAGTAAAAGTCTCCTGGCCAATGCTAATTACACAAGCTATCTATCGTGCAAGCAATACATATTCAATCACTAGAATTCAAAACTTGATGCCATCAGAAAATACAAATATATTACAACAATATAATAGTCTAGCAGGTGTCCTTTTCTTAGATTTGTCATGTTATAATTAAACAAATGATAATGATACTGAGCCTAATAAATTAAAGATATATTATCCGGACCATGTCTTCTTGACTTAGCTTGTGGCCAGGTGTGATCAAGCTTTTGCCGATTTGTTTACCGCATTCGTCAGCCGGGAAAAAATATAAGAGTCAAGGAAGGAATTAGGTATGAGATCGAAATCTTAGGAGGCCGGGAAAGGTTTTTAATGGAGTCTTCTTATCGTTATACATGATGTATGTGTGAGGTATAATATTAAATTCTATATATGAATAATGGAGAAAAATCATGTGAGGTATAATATTAAATTCTATATATGAATAATGGAGAAAATATTAGGAAAGGAAGAACACAAGAGATCATTAACATAACTCGATATTCATGAATAACATATACGCATTTCACAAAAGTTGAAAAGGATTGCATCTTTTTCATTCACTCGAGTCATGGCACAAAAGTTAATTTTGGTTTCAACTTATACGCAGTAGATAAAACTTAAATATATTGAAAAAGAAAGAACACAAAAGATTAAAGTGTTTAAACCCTAATATCCTACATTGCAGCACCAAAGCTCAAGGATAATATATATGTTGGCTACAATTTTTTGTTTTTTTTTTTTTTTTTTTTTTTGTATGTCGGAGAACCTCTCCAAGACAGAGCCCTTCAGACTCATCCCTGCAAAGTAAACCCCAGTCCTGTGCACCGCACTCACGGAAGTTTTCCTACACGAAACTGGTTAAATCGCTGGTTTTTTACCAAGGGATGTCCGGTCTCAAAGAATTGTTTGT
Source organism: Juglans microcarpa x Juglans regia (assembly GCF_004785595.1). Taxonomy (NCBI): domain Eukaryota; kingdom Viridiplantae; phylum Streptophyta; class Magnoliopsida; order Fagales; family Juglandaceae; genus Juglans; species Juglans microcarpa x Juglans regia. The sequence continues at coordinate 24,102,798 of NC_054604.1, forward strand.
ACCCATGAAGTGTTAAACATTGGATCTTGAAGAGAGTGATGGCTCAAGACCAAGATCATCACCACTTGGGCCAACCCCTTGGAGTTTTGGCTACAATTTTACTCCAACCAACCTCTAAGAAACTCAGGGGCTCAAGTTTTCATCTTCTTGTATAGGTTTTTTTATTTTTTTTCTCTTCATTTTAGTTTGCCTCTTTTATTTCATTTTTGTGTGTGTGTGTGTATGTGTAAATTGAAGCACATGAAACCTACGGAAATCTCTATCTCTGTAAAGCCCCTTTGTTTTTTAAGAAACTTTGCTCACATCTTCTTTGTAAAAGACTAAAATCTTAGTTCACGCCTAAACGATATTCTTTATAGCTCTCACACATGATATCCAAGTACTGGACTAAAGCTGGACTTTTTGGAGCTTATCAGAGTCCTCCTTGAAGCCCAATTGTGGCAGGCTCAACACAAGAAGAATTTTCCAAATTGTTTGGTTCAGCTTTAGGTGTAATTGTATTATCAAAACGAACCCACCACATCGGCCTGGAGAATTAAACAAACCAAACGAATCCGTAGGTGATCAATTTGAATTAGTTTGGTTTAAGCCCATTACAGAGTAGCTCATTATCTTTTCTTTTTTTTTTTTTTTTTTCTAAGCACCATTTTTATTTTTATTTTATGAGTATGATTAGCCTATTTCTATAATTTACCGATAATCATGACAACTGGAATCATTTTTGGCTAAAAAAAATAGCATTGGGACCTCAACTCATTCAAAAAAAGGAAAAAGTAGTCTTTTAAGTCTCCTAAATTAGAGATGACAAATGGTATCAGAGCCAGGTTTTAATTCTCAGACCTATTTTATAAAGACTAAGTATCGAAATCTGGCTCTGATACCACTTATTACTATTTAGGTTTATTCTCCAAAAGACAAACCGAAGTTACCATCAACGCTCTTTCTTAATCTTTATAAAGGCCAAAACGTTCCCTCTCGTAAGCAATGTGGGACATAAATTTTAATAATATCATACAGCATATTGGGGAGAAGAAGAGAAACCTGAGCATGGTCAGTGATGCCGATTGTAGCCACAGCGCCTTCATGCTTCACCCACTCATGCGAGGATGCATACTTCAACCCATCCAACACTGAAAAAATTCCCGCATAAGTAAATCAATTCACACCCACCTCATCACCGAAGGTTGAAAATCAGCTTTACAAAAGGAAAGTCATCTTCTTTATGAACACTCTCAAACACAGACACAGAGAGAGAGGAAAGATTACCTGTAGAGAAGCAGCGGGAGAGAGAGAATGCAGAGGAGAGTTGGGATTTGGAGGCATGAGAGAATCTGAATGCATTGGCTGTGGAAGAAGCCCACATTCTGAGAGCCATGTTTATCCTTTGTAGTATAGTGTGTGTTTTGTTTTGCTTGTCTCGGACGAACAAATAAGGGAGAGAGAGTTGATATATTTCCTGGTTTTTATTATCTTGTATGAATGGTGGGCAATGGCAGCCCCATCCTAGGACCAGAAGCCAAGGAGCCATTATTATTATTTTTATTTTTATTTTTTATTTCTTAACACCTCTATTTTCGTGACAAGTGTTGTTTATTTTTTTTTTATTTTTTTGAAATGAAATGAATTAAAATAAAAGTTAAAAATTAAATAAAATATTATTAAAATATATTTTATTAGTATTATTTTTATTTTAAAATTTTAAAAAATTAAATTATTTATTTTATTTTATTCAAAAATTTAAAAAAATTATAATAATTAAATAAGATGAAATGACGATGATTGTGAAAATTTTTTTTTTTTTTTTTTTTAAACGAGGCCATATCTACCATCATCAGGGATAAAATATAGATAGAAATTGTTATAATTGGGGTTTTAATTGTTTTGTTCTTTTTATATTAGTTTGTAAAAAAAATAAAATTTTAAATGGAAAAAAATATATGTCTGTAAATTTCACGCAGGAGTCTTCGAGGTGCACCGAGTCCGTGACAGTAATTTCAACTGTTCATAGTCTACAACTCTTTATATATATATTGGAATAGTGCAATTTTTTATAGAATAATATTATTACATACAATCTTAGAATGTCTAAGTTTCATGCATTTATTTTTTTATGTAGATCTCGTATTTATTTATTTTTTTTAAATAAAATACATAGGATTTTCACACTTTAAGGACTCGTTTGGTTACACAAATTATTTCATCTCATCTCATCTCATATAATCATTACAATTTTTTCAAATTTTTACATAAAATATAATAAATAATTTAACTTTTTTAAATCCTAAAATAAGAATAATATTAAAAAATTATATTCAGATAATATTTTATTTAATTTTTAATTTTTATATCATCTCATCTCATCTATATAACAAAACGAGGCCTAAAAATGTACTAATCATTTTCCTTCTTCATATCAGTCTCATATGGATTACGCCCTTGATATGCATGCGATTCTTGAAAGAAAAAAACAAATATTAATGATTTCATTATATGAATTAATATTATGCAAGAAATGAGAGTTGTTGTTTAGAAGTTTAGAACTATTTAGCATTATTTATTGATAAGATAAATATTATAATTTGTAAATTTTGTTTAAGAATATGTTTTATTGTTCATTTAATTATATTAGCTATTATCATTGAGATAATATTTTCAGTTGTGATAGACATTAATAGATTTGAAAGAAGTGCAATTATCTTTATTGAGGTAATGGGAGATGCAAAAATTCTATGTGCAATCAGTTTGACGTATTTTTTGTATATTTTATTAATGTAATTGGCTATATCACTTTTTTAAATATAAAATAATTATTTTGACTAATTATATGAATGGAATATATAAGGAGTATGCGTAATACAACTCTAGAAGATGTTAGCAACTTCTTCTGACTCAATATCCACAGTATTGGTATGAGCTATTGGAATCATTTAATTGATAACTTCGTCTAATGAAGAGCTAGTAGTTTCGTTGTTACTAAGTTGTGTTAAAAATAATCAAAATATAAACTAAAATATGTATTATTATCAAAGGCGTAAATCTCAAGTAATAAATAGATACTAATAATAGTTTAATGATAATAATATGCGGTATAATCAGTTATATGTATGAAAGCAGGTAAAACAGGCAGTATAACCGACTATATATATGAGGAAGTAAACAATATAGAAAATATATATAAAATCGACTTTATTAAAGACATAATACTTACAAGGAGATTAATTTTCAGAAGAGTTGAAATAAGACATGAAGAAATGAAGATTTACATATGATAGATTTTATAAAGTGTGGAAGACTTGAGTGAGGAAGACCAGAGAGATTTGGATGAGAGAAGAAGAGGCTTCAGATGAGAGTTTCTGAATGTCTTTCTCTCTTTACAGACTCCTTTATATAGACACTAGAACAGTACAAAACAATAATTCTAATAATACATGAATAGTATCAACACCTGAACTAAAACAGTAATTCTAATAATACATGAACAGTATATACAAAGTCATTTGTTGTTTTCTTCAACAATCTGTCATGAATAGTATAGATGAAGTTTTTTGTCTTTATTCTTCTGAGGAGATAATATTTCTTACAACTTCCATCTATCATGCTAACTAATTGAGAAAGTAGTAGTATTTTAGAATCACATAATCTGAAGGTCATAATTGGCTAATTCCAGATCGAATGGGTCTTGAGAATCCATCAGAAGTACTAGATGGTAGGATGAGTAATTTTGAGAAAGAGAGGCGGCTGAATTACCTTGAGAATGAGAAATCTATTGAGAATGAGAGGTTTGTTGGGCCAATAATAATGCAGGTTGCTGTAATGTAGATAATCTTGCTAGATGTTGTGTTTCTTCTTCATCATCGCTATCTGAAACTTATGACGTTGCTTCAACTAATTTTTTCAAATCTTTCTTGTTGGTAATAGATGTTAATTGTGTCTAAAATCTGCTCTATTAGACTAGAACTTCTGGAGTTTTAGTAATTTTTGAAAACATTTTTAAGACATGATCATAATTGTATTTTTCTCACCATTTGACAGAAACTTGACGGACTAAAAACATAATGGTTTTGAGATGGATGAGATTTGATAATGTATTTCCATTTCATAATCCAATTTAGTTTTGTTTTGAGGAAGAAAATGAGAAGTGGTGAACAATAGTTTAATGTTGGTGGGCTGTCATCTTATGAAGTAAAAATTTGAAGACTTTCCTAGAGTGGGAGAGGAAGGAGAAGAGGTACAGATCCATAATAGTCCTACCATAGTGAAAACCATTTTGGGAATGTGTTGATTTCTTATAATTTATCAAAATGAAGGAACCACGAATGATGTAAATTTTTGTTTTATTTTAGGAACAGTCCATGCCTACTGATAATCATAGTAATCATAATACGGCGGATCATAAAGATAAGAAAACTTTCTTGTTAAATAGAAATTTTTTTTTTCCATTGTTCCAAAGTGAGAACCTGTTTAATGGTAATTTTATGAAAATCAATAATTGAAGATGCAGGTGGAAAAAAGGTTGGGTTTAAAGAGAACAAATGATCTCAGAGAATATAATTGAGTCGGTGTCTACTAATATGAATTCAAAAAAATGTTAGATTTTTTTAATATTTTGTGGAACATAATGTCAATCTGGTAAAAGAAAGACGTTAAGTAATTTTTGGGGGGTCCAAGAGGTGTTGAATTTCATATTTGATTGGAAGAATGAGTGCTAGTAAGATTTGATGACAATAAGAGATGTAAAAGGTTGAGATGGTAATGAAGGATTAATAATTTGAGAATGAGAAGAGGAAGAAGAGGAAACAACTTTAGAGTATGTCGGTAATTTTGGAGAAGTTAATAGTGAAAATGAATTGTAAGACAATCTAATATTTGGTGAGTTTTAACCGAGCTGATCGCTCGAGTCTATAGGCTACCTCTCCTATCCGCTTCTCTACAAGGTCTACTTTCTTCTTCCTTCAGACCCGACCGGGCCAAGCCTTTAGGAATTTCACTGCCTATTCCGACCGGGGAGAACAGGCCATTCGACAGGGAGATTCTGAAATTGCAGAGGCTTGGTTCGATCAAGCCGCTGAGTATTGGAAACAAGCTATAGCGCTTACTCCAGGTAATTATATTGAAGCACAGAATTGGTTGAAGATCGGTCGTGAATATCTGAATAGGACAAACCGCGGAGCATGTGGTTTAATTCGATGCAAAGCGAAGAACCTTACCAGGGCTTGACATGCCGCGAATCCTCTTGAAAGAGAGGGGTGCCTTCGGGAACGCGGACACAGGTGGTGCATGGCTGTCGTCAGCTCGTGCCGTAAGGTGTTGGGTTGAGTCCCGCAACGAGCGCAACTAAACAGTGGTAATGACTCTAGTACCGTATATGGTCTCAGAGTTGAAGAAGGACAATATGAATGATAAGGAGGAGATATATGGTCTAATATTTATATATCTGCATATAAATATGATGAAAACATGCAAGTGATTAAAACAGAAAATAGTTTATCATTAGAAGATGTTGTAAATATTTTAATATATGTATTAGCTAAATACTTTGTTGGTGATCCTGTTCAATTCAAAGAAAAAACCAGTGATTTACTGATTAATTTAAAATGTCTTCAATTATCTAATTTCCGTTGGTATAAAGATGTATTTCAAACTAAATTTATAATCAGAAATGACTGCCGGCAACCATACTGGAAGGAAAAGTTCATAGCCGGACTTCCTTCGCCCAAAAGATACGAGAATCATTAATAAAAACAGATAATACTATTGATTTTTATAATCTCACATATGGTGATATAATAACTACTATTAATAGAACTAGTTTAACTATGTATAATGATTTAAAATTAAAAAAGCAAATGGATAAGGAAAAACAAAATTTGCTAAAAAAAATTATGTACATTTTGTGAACAGTTTGATTATAATCCATTATTAGCTTCTTCAAAAAGATACAAAAAGGGAAAAAGAATTATTCTGACAAAAAAAATATAAAATTTTTATAACAGAATAAAAGATAAACAAATATATAATAAACCAATAATAAATCCCAAAAAGACTAACAAAAATAAAAAATAAATTGTTTATTATAAATGTGAAAAAGTTAGATATTATAAATCAAATCGTAAAGTCAAACAACAGATTAAAAAATTAGATATATCTGAAACATTAAAAGAAAAATTATTAAATATTTTTATAAATTCAAGTGAAGAGGAAGAAAGCTCTTCAGAAGAATAAGAAATTTATCAATTAAAAGAATCAACATTTTCAAAACAATCTTCTGATAGTGAATCTGAAGATAATGAGATATAAATATGGAATTGTTTAGATAAAAATAATTGTATTTGTAATAAGACCATTAAAGTACTTTCAAAATAAGAAGATATTATATTATAATTAATAGAAAAAATTAGTAATCCCTAAGAAAGAAAAGATTACTTAGAAAAATTAAAAGATACTTTTAATAATCAAGATACTTCTATAACATCTTCAACACCTTATAATTTTTTAGAAATAGTAGGATGGTTTAAAATAGAAAAATAAAAAATTACAAAACAAGATCTACAATAAGAAATTAATAAAATAAAACAAGAGATTATAAATTTGAAAACATCTAATCTCAAACTAGAAGTTTCAAATGAACAATTATTACAAGAAATTATATTATTAAAAATAGATAAAAATGTAAATAATTCTCATAATAAATAACATAATAAAGAACAAGGAGATTGTTCAACAATAGTTATAAAGGACGAAATAGATAATTTCATTAATATTCTTGATAAGATAAATTTTCAAAAATGATATAGTAAAGTAACAGTTTCAATTAATCAAGAATTTTCTTTTACCACTATTACTCTATTAGACACATGACCATATTTAAATTGTATAGAAGAGAGATTAATGCATTCTAAATATTTTGAAAAAACAAAAGAGACATTATCTCAAGCCAATGGAACAAAATTAAACATAAATTATAAATATCTAATGCGCATATTTGTAATAATGGAATTTGTTTAAAACAATATTTATTTTAGTAAAAAATATTAACAAATATTTGGAAATCATTTCATTACCTTACTTTACTTTTTCTCTGTAATAGAAGAAGAAATCTATACTAAAATGCTTGAATAAGAAATTCAATTTAAATTCTTATTTCTCCCTGTATAAAAAAAAAAAAAAAAATTAATAACTCCTTAAAGGACATTTCATTAACTAGAGAAATTAATTTTTTAACAAAAAATAACATTAAGAGAAAGGAAAAACAGATAAGTTTCTTAAAATAAGAATTAAAATATAAAAGAATTTAAGAACAATTAAAAGACCTGTTATTAACCCAAAAAATTAATAATTTAAAAACTGTAATTGAAAATGAAGTATGCTCTAACCTACCCAAAACTTTCTGGAATAGAAAACAACATATAGTTGAATTATCTTATGAAAAAAAAATTTCTGAGAAAAATATTTCAACTAAGGCTACACCGATTTAAATGAATAATGAATTATTAGAATTCTTCAAAAAAAGAAATTAATGATTTACTAACAAAATTATTAATTAGGAAAAATAAGCTAACATGAAGTTGTGCTGTCTTTTATGTTAAAAAACAAAAAGAATTAGAAATGAGAGTTTCTCGTCTAGTTATCAATTATAAACCTTTAAATAAGGTATTACACTGGATTAGATACCCAATTCCTAATAAAAAATATTTATTATCCCGACTATATAATGTTACGGTATTTTCAACATTTGACATGAAAAGTAGATTTTGACAAATCTAAATCGCTGAAAAAGACCGATATAAAACAACATTCACAGTTCCTTTTGGATATTATGAATCAAACATTATGTCATTCGGGTTAAAAATACTTTTAGTGAATTTCAAAATATTATGAATGAAATATTTACCAATTTCACTCATTTTTCAATAGTTTATATAGATGATGTATTAATATTTTCATCATCTATTGAATAACATTGGAAACATCTAAATACTTTTGTCCAAATTATTAAACAAAACGGATTAGTCGTTTCATCATCAAAAATAAAATTATTTCAAGACAAAATTATATTTCTTGGACATGAAATCTATCAAGGAACTATTATACCAATTAATAGAGCAATAGAATTTGCTGATAAATTTTCATATGAAATAAAATATAAGCAACAACTACAAAGATTTTTAAGAAGTCTCAATTATGTTACAAATTTTTATTAATCTCTCAGGCCATTATGTAAACCATTATTTAAAAGATTAAAAAGGAATCTACCTCCATGGGCAGAAAAATATACAAATATTATAAAACAAATTAAGGCTCACATTAAGAAATTATCATGTTTAGGACTCTCATCTCTTCATACTTTAAAAATTGTTGAAACAGATGCCTCTGATCTTAGTTATGGAAGAATTATGAAACAAAAATTATCAACTGATTCGGAACAGATTGTTCGATTCCATTTAAGATGTTGGAATCAGGCCCAAAAAAATTATAGTACTATTAAAAAAGAAATTTTAGCTATTGTATTATGTATTTCTAAATTTCAAGATGATTTGTTGAACCAAAAGTTTTTACTAAGAATAGATTGGAAATTAGCCAAGGAAGTTTTGATTAAAAATGTAAAAAACCTGGCTGTTAAATAAATATTTGATAAATGGCAAGCTATATTAAGTATTTTTAATTTTGATATTGAACATATTAAAGGAAAATCTAATTCTCTTCTTGATTTTCAATCCCGAGAATTCTTACAGGAAAAATCTTGTCATCCTCAAAGTCAAAAGTAAAGTCTAAATCTTCTTATGCACGACCATCATCTCCTCCATATCCTTCACCTTATCCTTCTGCAACTCCAAGATCATAAACGGTACTGGGGTCATTATCCCAAAATATTAGACTATCTTACAATTCATTCTCACCCTCCTTTGAGACTACATGTCCCAAAAATACAATAGACTTAAGCCAAAATTCACACTTCTTCAACTTAGCAAACAGTTTCATATCCCTCAGTGTCCCCAGTACTTGTCTCAGATGGTCTTCATGTTCGACTCTGCTCTTGGAGTAGATTATATGTCATCGATAAACACTACTACAAATTTATCCAAGAATTCATGAAATACTCGATTCATCAAGTCCATAAATACTGCTGGGGCGTTGGTTAGTCTAAAAGGCATGACCAAGAATTCATAATGGCCATACCTGGTCCTGAAAGCTGTCTTAGGCACATCCTCCGCCTTGATCTTCAATTGATGATAACCCGATCTGAGATCAATCTTGGAGAAAACCTGAGCACCTCGCAACTGATCAAATAAATCATCGATGCGGGACAGCGGATATTTATTCTTTATGGTCACTCGGTTCAGTTCCCTGTAGTCTATACACATTCTCATTGTCTCGTCCTTCTTCTTCACAAACAAAACTGGAGCTCTCCAAGGTGATACACTAGGCCTGATGAAACCTTTATCTAATAAATCTTGCAACTGTTCTTTGAGCTCGGCCAACTCTGATGGTGCCATTCGATAAGGGGCTTTAGAAAGTGGTGCCATGCCTGGGGCTAACTCAATAGCAAACTTTACTTCCCGCTCGGGAGGCAATCCAGACAAATCTTCAGGAAAAACCTCCGGATACTCTCTCACAATGGGAATCTCTTCTAACTCCAATTCCACCATCTCTTCGCTTCTCCAGTTAGTTTAAAAGCTGCGAACCAAACCTTTTGCTGGTCGGTACACTCCAAAACACTAAATATTTCTTCAATGTCTTGTATCCAATCCTCCGCTATGTTCGTATCACCTCTTCCGTCAAAAATGGGAGGATGCGTTCGATTAAATTGTTCAAACGTGCAACCCCCATTGTTGTTGTTTTCGTTCAAATCTTCAAGGCTTCGAACTTGACGATGAGCCGCCATCCTGAAAACTTAAATTTGGTAAAACGTTCTAAAATAATTAAAAACAAAAATACTAAGTAAATAAAATAAATCAATAAAATAAATAAAATATGCGCATTAACACAAATACATATATATATATATATATATATATCTATTAACTATTGAAGCCTGACATCACTTAATACTCACATACGTCATTAGAATCTAAAAACCTCAAAGTTACGAATTCAACTCCTAACATCAAAACCTCAAATCCTATCAAAATCAATATTCACGTGATCATCCTTATAATCCTCAAATTCCTATACTAGATTTTTTTTTTTTTTTTACATCCTATGAACCCACAGATATCTAAACCTCCAAGGTCTATAGTATACAAAATTCAAACTTGTCTCTGATACCAACTGTAACTCCCCGACTCCGAGAATCCGGAGAGTTAACTCATATAACCTGATAATCAACTCCAATAATCCAAATGTATCTCCAATTCCAAGAATATATATATACTTCCAAAACTTCAAATCAAATATAAATACTTTAAATTAATAAACCATACATACTCACATATCAAATCCTCAGTCCAAGAACCCAAATAAAATATCAACTTTTCTCCATGTCTCACATAACAAATTAGAATAGAATAAAATTGACATAAGTCTCCATAAACCGTCTAAATCCATTGAAAACAACTTAATAAGTAAATAACATCTAACAACAGCACTAATATCACGAGATACCCAAAGCTATCCACAGCTAATCTTGTCCACAAACTCTAATACTGATCCTCAGCTGAACCATCAATGTCATCTGAAAATATTATAAAGATTAAGGGGTGAGTTATCAACAACTCAGCAAGCAGAGAGCATATACTAACATGTAAACATGAGCATTTATAACGTTCAACATGCAGAACAAAACATTCTCTTCCAGAATATAGAAACAACATGTTTACTTTCAGAATGTATAAACAAAACTTGTTACAAAACATCAGAGCGAAATTTTTAGAAAAACAAACTTATTCCCAAAAAGAAAATCCTTTGGCATATCCAAATTGAAACATTATATTCATATCATCTCATAGCATCACATTGGGACAAATACCCTGTTTAACCCCCGTGGTAGGGTTATAAACCACTATTATACCCGCGACTGTGCCGTATTCCATGTTTCACCCCCGTGGTAGGGTTAAAAACCACCATTATACCCGTGGCTGGGCCGTATACCATGTTTCACCCCCGTGATAGGGTTATAAACTACTATTATACCCGTAGCTGGGCCTTAACAGAAACAGAACAGAATATCATTGGAATCAAATCACATTCATATACAGAATCAAAACTTCATGCCAAGGTTTTCAGATGACACATCACATAAAAACAAAATACTGAATAGCTTCAGATCATTTTACATGTTCGAGATAAATAGAATCCAAAACATCTTCATTTATTCGTAACAAAAACTTTTAGATTTTCATATTCGTTATTTTTGCATAGTTTAGAAACAGAATGCACAAAATTAGCTCATGACAGAAAATATTTTCTCTTATATAAAATTTATACATATGCAAAACAAATATCTGAGGTCATTTTCAGATTTCTTTTCAAAAACAAATATACATATTTTCAAAGTCAACCTCATTTTATTTCTTTTATGCAAAACTAGTATATGAACCCCACTTACCTGACTTCCGTGTATTATCAACACCTTGAGTTGGAACTCTAGTAGTGATACCACCTAAACAAAACATATACCCAACATTTAATAAACCAATACAGTAAGCTACTATTTATTGAGTAATAAACCAAAACAGTCCCTTTTAACTCAATAACTATCATAACAATTAAACCCGAACAGTACTCTCCTCAAACCATTTGCATTTAAAGCCTAAAACAGCCACCTTTTATTAACACCAAACCAACCATAATCATTTCCAAAACCCTCAACAGCAACTCCAATGATTAAAACATAACCCAAACCATACTTCACCTCCAACCTTCAAATAAAATTTTCAGTACAAGCATCAATATTTTAGTCATTCAACAATTCGAGACTTGCATAAAATATCCAATACAACTAGCTCAAAACACCCATAAATTTACACCAACTAGTTTCAATTAATAGTCCAAAACAGTCTCACAAAGCCATCCAAAAATCATACTCCTCAACTTCAAGAATTCCATCACACTCCACCACAATCCAACATATAAAACGCCAACACAATATAAATTTATAACTGTAACAGATTGCCCAAAAGTCATTGTAGTAGTGCAAACATCTTACCCACGCCACACTCAAATCAGTAACATTACTACATTTCACAACCAACCACAATATCCAAACCCTACCAAAGGTTTCGGGAGTGACTTACCTAATAGAGTCACGAAAGCTTCAAACCACTTCAAACCGACACAACCCACTGTAGTCTATGCCCAAAAAATTCACAACAATCTCTAGTGAAAAAGAAAGTGACCTGCACAAGGAAAGCTTGAGAAGTTTGAGTGTGTGCATACGGCAAGCAAAATAGAGTGGTTTGTGTGTGTAAACAAAACAGGGCAAACCTGCATAGAAGAGAGGCCTGCGCGGATAAACCAGAAGAAAAGGAAGAAGAAGAAAGAAATAAAAATTAAAAAAAATGAAAGAGAGAAGGAATTACCAACGGTTGTTCAAGAAAAAAAAAACAGCGGTGGAGTCAAAAGCTGAAGCTCCAACACCCGGGTTGAACGCACGATGAAGGGATAGAGAAATTGAGAGGAATCGATTGAAAAGGTCTGCAGAAAGGTGCGAGTTCGTTTCTTGAGCGTGATAAGAGGTAAAACAAATGCAAAAGTTATGGGTTTGGTGCGCACGGTTTGAGCGATATGTGGAAATGCAGTGCAGTGGGAAGAAACCGTGCGGAAGAAAAGTAGTGCAATAGAAAAGGGGAATTACACACTCACCAAAACGACGCCGATCGAGTCTCTCATCAAGTGCTCGTGGGCCGGCTTCGTGCAACCGGGCTGACTTCAAAGAACTGGGCTTAGAGCCTGAATGTTACACATCTTCCCATCGAATATGAGATTCAACACCTGTCTGACCCCCAAAAATTACTTGATGTCTTTTTTTTACTAGATTGGCATTATGTTCTACAAAACATTAAAAAAATTCAACATTTTTATGAATTCATATTAGTAGACACCGACTCAATTATGCTCTCTGAGATTCCTTGTTTTCTTCAAACCCAACATTTTTCACCTGCATCTCCAATTATTAATTTTCATAAAGTTACCATTAAACAGGTCTCACTTTGGAACAATGAGGAAAAAATTCCTATTTAACAAAAACGTTTTCTCATCTTTATGATCCGTCGTATTATGATTACTATGATTACCAGTAGGCATGGACAAAACTGTTCCTAAAAGAAAATAAAAATTTATGTCATTCGTGGTTCCTTCATTTTGACAAATTTGCATCATCTATTGTTCTCTTCAATCCATATATTAAAGCATTTACAGTATCTTCTAATGGTAAACCATTTTCCATTTTAATCACTTTCATGTTTTCATCATGTTTATATAACTATTAGTATAGTTATATATCAGTATTAGTTATAAACTTATAGTGATTCAGTATAAGCATAACTATAGTCTAATAAGTATTAGTTATAAACTTATATATTAGTATAGTGTAACATATAAAATCTGTCGTGTTTATATTTTGTAAGAATTTTTTTAGACCAAATATTTTGGACTATGCATGATTTTTTTATTTTGGACTACACACAGAAATATTATACAAAACAGTTTGAACTTTCTCCCTTATGTATCAAGATTCGAAAAAATAATTCGATTCAGATCGATTCAGCCGATTCAAATTGAATCAGTAAGAAATCGAACCGATTTTAATAAGCTTTTCGAATTGTTTACTAAACCGCTTTAATCGATCGATTCAAATCGATTTGAACAAATTCAAAACTGTATTTTATTTTTAAATTGTCCAACAACTTAGTTGCTTTTTTAATTTCTTGTACAAAAATATAATAGAACTAAATATATATTAACTTTTTCATCATTATATTCGTTAAGAATTGTAGAAAAGTTGAAGGATAAAACATGCAGTTTTTTATTTTCTTTAGTTGAACAAAAAAATTAGGAGATGAAATGTGTGGTGGTATATTAAATACTACATTTGCCATGTATTTATAACTTAATGATTTTTACCTTATTCGTATATGAGGTAAAAAATATCGACAATTGAGATTAAATAGATAAGTTACATATTTATTAAAACTATTTAGATTCATATAATAAGAAATGATATTTCCATTTGGAATCATAAGTGGCTTCCCAATACTTCAAATTTTCAAGTGAGATCACCAGTTAGTATCCTAGCTGCTGATTCAAAAGTCAATTCTCTTATTTTTGAGGATATTCTGCTAGAATGAGAGGCTGGTTTGTGAAATTTTTAGTAGAGAAGAAGCTGCTCAGATCTGTAGTCTACCACTTAGCAGGTATGGTGAGGATGATAAAAGTTTTTGGGGCTTCACTAAGGATGGAAGGTTTTCTGTGAGAAGTGCATATCACTTAGGCACTGAAATGGAAAAAAACAGAATTTGGTGAATGCTCGAACAGGCAGAAACAGAAACAAGTATGAGAGGGGATATAGAGACTAATGTTCCTAGAATAACTTCATGCATGTGTCTCCTATAAACCTTCTGCATCGGAGACCAATGTGAGCTTGCCATGTAAGGGGCACATGAAGAAACTGAGGAGCTGCGCATACAGGGGATTGAATTCCTTACCCCCATCTCTGCTCTCTCACTCTCTGTCTCAATTCAAAATTTTGATGCCTCCCTCTCTCTCTCTGCTCTCTCACTCTCTGTCTCTCAATCCGAAATCGAGCCCTCTCTTTCTGCTCTTTTTGTTCTCACTCTCTTTCTGCTCTCTCACTCTCTCTGTCTCTCAGATGGAAAACCCAAACCCTCCCTCACGCTGCCAAAAGCGGTTCTAAGGTTAGAGACTCGGAAAAGAGAGAGATATTTTAAAAAATATAAATAAAAAATAAGGATAAAACTGAAATAACAAAATAGTGAAAATTATTTGTTTTCGCTTTATTCAAGGAGAGTGATTCAATGATAGTGGTTTTGGTTTTGGTTTAATTTTTTTTTTTCTTCTTCTTCTTCTTTCTATGGGGGAATTGGACTTTTATTTGCAGCACCTTGTACTTTGTTTGAAAAAGCAAGTTGAGACGGGAATTGAGAGTCTGTTATTTTCATTTCTTTGATAGTTGATCGATGTTCTTCATTTTCTTTCTTGAATAGCGTCGCTTTTTTTTCTCTAGAGAAAATCTTGGAGATTTCCCAGGAAAGTTTATCAAATCTCCAAGGTAATCCTTTTTATTTTTATGGGATTAAGTCTGGATAGTTCTAAAAAACCATCCGGAAGGTACTGTCCGATATCTAGCTAGGTGATTTCTAAAAATTGAGTTTCTTTTCTGAATAGATTAGAACCACATGAATATCTTATCTAATTTGTGAGTCTTCGCCGAAATCTGATTTTCCGATCTTGAATTCCCGGATTTAAATCATGGCGAAGAAACCAGGGTCATTGGAATACTGGAGGAATTACTTCCGGACTGCAAATTCGGACATTTTCGACATAATTGATCATGCAATCATGGCGGCGGCTTCGGATTGCCCCAAGGAGTTCAAGTTGCAAAGGGATCGAATCGTCGATAGGCTCTTCTCATGCAGATTGACCCTATGTTAGGGTTGCGACAAGGTTGAAGGAGAGAGAGGCAAGGAGAGAGAAAGGTTAGGGATTTCGGGAGGGATTTCGTGAGAGAGAGATTGAAGATGAGAGAGAGTTTCGTCGAGTGGGAACAGAAACTGGGAAGGAAGATTTCTGATCCCCTGCTATGTGTCTGCACTGTGACAGTTATGGAACCCTTACGTGGCAAGCTCTAATTGGTCTCCGATAAAACCTCCTTATAGGAGACACCTGCCAGAAGCGGTTCTGATGTTCCTAACTCTACCAAGCAATTTGTGTGGAAGGCATTGAACAACATCCTGCCTACCAAGAAGAACTTGGTCCAGAAGAATATTATTGAAGTTGCTACATGCCAAACTTATTGTATGGATGAAGAAATAGTATGTCATGTGTTATGGACCTATCCAGCTGCAAGTGATGTGTGGGCAAAAAGTCAAAGTGGCCTGCAGAAGTGGAAATGTGAGGAGAAGGATTTCTTTTATATCTGGGTTGATATGCAGACAAAACTGCAGAAGAAGAAAGTAGAAGAGGTTGCCACGATTTTAAAAGGATTATGGATTAGAAGAAATAGAATGGTGTTTGAAGGCAAGTTTGACAGTCCAAGCAAAGTTATAACTGTTGTTATATCAATCCTTAGGAGTTTTCAAGAATCTAGAATTGAGGTGAACCAGAATAAGGGGCTAAACATCAAAATGAGGAAAGATACAAAGGGGAAGCCACTTGATGAGGGAGTAAGGTGAATTTCGATGTTGCTCTTGATAAAACAAATAACAAACTTGGGATGGGCATAGCAGCAAGAAATTATAAAGGAGAGCTACTATTCTCATTATGTGCCTCAAAGATGTTTAGTGGAATTTTCGATCTGGCTGAAGCTGTTGTTCTATGGAGAGCCATGGATTTAGTAGTGGAACTAGATGTTAGAAATGTGGTGTTTGAAGGAGATACTGAAAGAGTAATAAAAGGGGTAACTAGAAAGGGAGATATATGTGCATCGATGGGGCAGATTCTTGATGACATGAGGTGCAGATTATTTCATAGACAAGATTGGTCTGTGGAGTTCATATATAGAGAAGGCAATAATGTGGCTCATGAACTTGCTAAGATGGCTTTGAGAATGGAAGGTGAATGTTGTTGGATTGAAGAGGGACCCATAGAGATTGCTGGTATAATCAACAGAGAAATGCTATGTAATAGTTTAGAGCAACATGATGCTGGCGACAGATTGTAAACATATGCAATTTTTGCACCTTATGATTATGAATGAATGAGAAGTAACTATTGATGATTAAAAAAAATGATATTGCAATCATAGAGTGCGCAAAGACCACGCAATTTCTTTGAAAAAAGTAAGTAAATATGGACTTTCATGAGGAAAAAAAACTAATTTTTTAATAGTAGATCCCTTTTTTTGCATTTTTCTTATTCATATATTTTTAGGAAAAAACTACTATGCTGCCCAAAACTTACCGCTTCATTTGACCACTAAGGGATTTTGTTTTTTACTTAATGATGAAGAAAGTGATTTTAAGTGTATTAGTGTATTTTTTTATTTTTTAAAAATATTTAAATATATTAAAAAAATGTGAATAGAAAAATGAAAAAAAAAATTGCAATAGCAACTATTAGTATAAATGAACGGTGCTACTCAGGCGGCAGAGTAGTGCCGCTCATTTTTTTAACATTTCTAAACATTTTTAAAAAACATAAAATAAATATTAATACTTTAATAGTTAATTTCTTAATCAGTAAGTAAAATAAAAAAAAATTAAATATGTGAGCGGTCAAAATAATGGGCAAAATAGAGAGGCATAGTAGTATTATTGTAATATAAAATATTTAAATTATATCATATATATATATATATATTTTTATTAATATTAAAATAACCGATCAAAAATTATGACGAAACAGCTGTTGAATGTATCGTTCCTATCTGATTTCAATCTTCGAAAGAAGGGATTCCGATTTTTGAGGCCCTCGTTATATACAACTGTACGAACGATGTGAGCACTATCCGATGTCGTATTAAACACACGCAGAGCGCCGGGAGCGAGAAAGGAGCTGCTAAGGGTGGTGAAAAGAAAAAGTGGGTCGGTTGGTCTCTTTCTCTCGGAGACTGTACGGACGCCGGTGGCGGTGAGTACCGATAAAGTAGCAACCGATTGGTTGATTTCGAGCCCTGCAAATCTATCTAATCGTAGCTTGGATAGATTTATGGGAGAGATCGTAGAGGAGGAGGGGCCTGATGTGGGCGACGCTGATCGCAATGGAGAAGTAGATAACAATAATACAGTGGAAGTCATTCTCCGAACCGTCGGCCCCGCTCGCCCCTCTCGCCTCCGCGTTCCCTCTACCATCAAAGTACGCCCCTTCTCTCTCTCTCTCTCTCTGTGCATGTCTACATACATGTATGATATGTTAGGGTTTGGGTTGATGTTTTTGGGTTTTTTGCATAATTAAGTGAAACTGGTGTTTGTCGTTTCCGATCATCATAATGCGTTTGTGTTGTTTGTTCGTAAATTAGGTGTGTGATTTGAGAAGATTGATTGCGGGAAACGATCGTCTACCCATTGATCATTTAAGGCTTATTTTGCGAGGGAATGTATTGCATGACAACGACGAAAATGGGAACCATGTCTACCTACGACTTAATGATGGCGGTATGGGTCCTTGTCCCCAATGTTATTAGCTTGGAATAATCATCCTAGATCTGTCTCTTTACCTTTATCTAGAGTTGGATAGACTAAACAAGAGATAACAATATTGACATCTATAACATCAGGTGGAGTTGTACTTGGGCATTGCCTAGTTTCATTCTATTCAATAAAGATTCTTACTTATCAAAAAAAAAAAAAACATCAGTTGGAGAAAGTCTTTTAGATGAACATACCTGCAAACATTAAAACGTTAGTGTCATGACTTGGTAATCCAAAGGGAGTACTTGTAATTGCTGCTCCTCGTAAGCACTCATGCAGTCCAGTTCAATTAAGTAAACACCTAGTCTGGACTCAACAAAGTACATACCCATACAACGCCTTCAAAATTCAACCAGGGCACCGCAGCTACAACAAGTCATATTCTAATTGAGAAATCAGTCAGTTTTCATGTTGTAACCTGCAATCTAAAGTTTATGTTTTGACTCTGTTACACGCATGTCTTTTCATGACTTCAAAACCTGTTAAGTTTAACTTGGCATTTAATGTACGAAATATGCGTACGGCTATTCACTATTGACTAAAATTCTCATCAGCTGTAGAAATGTGACGATCACTACAGAAAAAAGACAAAAATTTGCAGACCCATGATCATCTCTTCTAATTTCAACATTACAAGATCTCGTGGATGAAATTTAAGAACACCTGTTTGCTTAGAGGACTGAACCTCTAGGGCTTCTGGATTCTAGGTCCGGTTAATTTATCAATTCCTTTTGAACTGAATTTATTGCCTTGATGTGTCCTTGTAAGTTGTAGCTAGAGGCCAAGGAATATGGTACTAATGACAGTTGAGAATCACATTTTAATTGTGGTCTATGAAGTGTTCGGTTTTGGGTTTGTTGAGGGATTGGCTTTTGATTGTGGGAATTTGTTTTCTTTGTTTTCTAGATTCCCTAATTGTTGCTGTCAAACCGAAGCCACCAATTAAACATCTTCGTGAGGGATTTGATGATGAAGACGACGATGAAGATCTGGTACAACTAAATTATGGTTTTATTTTAAGCTGGAGTTAATCCCTCTTTTATGTAGCATTCCTGGTTTTTCTCTTTGTTTTGGTTAAGTAGTTTTTCCTCATTACAGAAGTTTCAGCTCCCACATTCATCAAGTAGGTGGAAAAGGAGGCTTTACTCTTTTCTGCATGATAAGTTGAAGCTTCCAGGTAATCAACTAGTTGACTAACTGCTATACTTCGAAACAAATTATTTGCTAACGAGTCTTCTTTTATTTGTCATGGTAGATATCCTTTTGATGGCGATTCTTTCTCTCAGTCTAAAGGCATGGGCCCTTATTGTCTTGTGGTTTATCTTGGCACCTGTTGCCCATAGATGGGATCTTGGACCTCTATATGTAAGTTCGCTTCTTTAAGTTTATCCTTTTTGTTTTTTTTACAAGTTCATTCAAGCAATGTATAAATGCATAGTATCTGTACTTTTTATTTTTTAAATACTATTTGTGTGACATTCTTTGAGTCTTAACTTGGGTGGAGAAAGCTTATCTTGAACATGTTTTAAGTAAATAATAACAAAAAAGACCATTGACTAAGTAAAACTTACTGTATGCACCTCAAGGGCACAACACTATCACATAGAAAAGTTTTATGGACTTTTCTTTCGGCTGGGAATTAATATTTTAATAAGAAAGAAATTTATTCAAAGTGCAAAGGGTGCAACCTTAGTACACATGAAGCATAGGATAGGAGACACCCAACTATCAGGATGAAGAGAAAGATCACATTTCTAAAAACTCTCGAAAGCTTGAGGAGTGGAAGCTGTCATGCACCACCACCCAAAGATAATGATTATTGAACTACAAACTCTGACAGGGAGTTCATACTGAGTGCAACTTGTTCCAAATTTATATTTTAATGCGGCCTTCATGGCCACATGCAAAATCATCACATTAAATAGGGCCTCTGACTTCCAGCTATGTGCTGTGCAACTCCTGTGAAGCGAATGAAGGGAAGCTCTTCGAGCATTCTCCGCCAGCGGCTTATGTAGATTTTATGTGAAGTTCATCCTTCCTGGATCTTTCCAACTTGAAGGAACCACAAATTGGATTCATTTAATTTCCTAACACATGCCTTGTAGTTTTGGAGGTGCTAAACAAATGAATTCCTAATTTTTTTTTTTCCATCAGAGAGGATGTTAAAAAAACCTGTAAGTTATGACTTTTGATGGGTATAATTAATTTGGCACACTATATAAAGGATTCTCAATCCCTTTTTTCGTGTTGCACCCCTCCTTTATATTGTCTTCTTTTAAACTTCTTGATTACCTATAAAAAAAATCCAAAAATAAAGAAAGAGTGGGGGGAGGAAAGATTCAGGTTCTCACTTTACTGAGATCAAGGTAATTTTGTAAAGAACATGGGTGGAACCCTTGCTTTAGGATTGGTCTTCTTGTAAAGTTTACCTTCGACAAAACTAAAGATTGTTTTTAGCGATAAAAAAATAATATAATTTAAAGTATGCCATGGTTTACATAAGTTAGCCAGAGATTCTTAGGCTCCTTTTGGATACAGAAACGGTTTCATCTCATCTCATCACATCATTACAACTTTTTCAAATTCCCACACGATATAATAAACAATTTCAACTTTTTCAAATCTCAAAACAATAATAATATTAAAACAATAATAATATTCTAACAATATTTTATTCAACTTTCAACTTTCATCTAAAACTATCTCATCTCATCTCATCTCATTATCCAAACGGGCCTTAATGTGCTTGCACAATAAACTTGTACACTTGTAGCTTTCTGAAAGGAACTGCTCATCAAAAAGATTTTTCACAGGAACTTTTTTTTATTTGATTCTTTTCAGCCTCACAAGTAGGTTTGTGCACATAGCTGTTGCCTTGTAGGTAAATTCACCCTATCCGGTCCTTATAATGTGATGATATCTATGGAAATGGGAATAATAATATCACCATGCTGGCCTTGATATTATAATTGGAGTGGAAGAAATATATATGCTCTTGTCAGCAATCAAGTACTGAGTGCTCAGATGATTTAAACTATAGAATTGGTGTGGATCTATTTTTTTATGCGTAAAAGTTAATATACTGGATTGATGTTACCTGTTAAGTTACTGATGTGACAGATCTTATTTCTTTTGTTATTCTCATGTTTGCTATGCATTCAGATACTTGGATCCGGCTTTGTAATCATTATCCTGAATCTT
The DNA here is from genome assembly GCF_004785595.1 of Juglans microcarpa x Juglans regia. NCBI lineage: Eukaryota > Viridiplantae > Streptophyta > Magnoliopsida > Fagales > Juglandaceae > Juglans > Juglans microcarpa x Juglans regia. Next base: position 24,124,304 of record NC_054604.1, read on the forward strand.
GGACATCGACAACCTGGTGACTTAAGGTATACACTTGAAAGAAATTTTTTTGTGTTACTACTTGCACGAAATTGTGTGCTCTATTTAATAATTTGTGGTTTAATTTAACCTAAACTATAAAAAATAGCATAAAATGTCATTCCCCATAACTCTCATGAATAATGTAAACAAGGCTTGCTTCTTTCTCTTTCTAAGATATGTATGGCTGTACGCAAAAGGAGAATAATGCTAAAATGGCACCTGATCCACTTCTAAGTCCGTCATTCTAACTTGAGAAGTGTTAGGTCTACACATGGATCTTACAAAAGCAACTATACAAATTGGTGTGGTTCATGTGATACGTCAAATCTACTTTATAACAAAGAAATGCTTTACAACCCGATGTACCATATTAAATTACATCAATTTGTAAGCTTCCTTTTGTAAGATTCTTTTTCAGATCATTTCTCTTCTAACTTTTGGCAAATTAGTTCCTCATGATGAAGACGTCCAATGTTTTCTGGGAGCATGTAATTCCGCATGTTCTAACTTGATGTTTGTGCTACATGCTAGTCCTCTGCCCCCCCTCCCCAACACAACCATGTGTATATCTGGTTGGTGGCTATCATGTTACCTTTTATGAATATTTAAAGTGAGTTTGTTTAAAATCACTATCAGTCATTTGAAATTTCAAGATTATCTTGGTGGTCTAATAGTCATTTACTATTTTTTTATAAGGTCTAACAGTCGTTTACTATTTCAATAATATCTTATTTTTGGGGTTTAACATTTGCAGTGCCTATTCTATTTTTAATGAAGAATTTAGAGAGCTTCCCGGGACACTTAATGCAGATCGTCTTGATAGAGATATACGAACAGGTCAATTTTGAGCCTTTATCAGTTCACACACCACATTCGATCATCCAGTTGTATTAAGATCAAGTTATGTAGTTGTGTATCAAGGAAACTACTTAGAAGTTTTTACTTTAAAGATGGCAAATATGCAAATTCGAATATATTGTAGAATATTGTCCAAGTAAGCGTGTATGAGGTGAATGTTACCTTGCGTGTGAGATTTGAGCAATTGAACTTGAATATTAGACACTATTCCTAAGCTAAAACCGAGTTTAGGGCAAACATGTTGTAGCTCGTTCTAACCTCTAGAAAGTCTCTCTTCTAAAGTAAAGCTTGACTAGGATTTTAAGAGCTTGACTAGAATGTTATATTTTTTGAGTCTGTAATACTGAAACTTGGCAATCTTGTGACCATACCTCGACCATAGTAATTTATAGTATTAAAGAAAATGGTGGAAAAGCTTGCTTGATTGCTTAAGTGGATAAGATAATGTAATCAGGAAAAGCATTTTGCCACTTGGAAGATAATGTAATCAGGGAAGGCCTTCAAATCCTTCATCCATATCTCCCTTAATGCAAAAATCAAGCTCATAATTTTTTGCCCTAATTTTTTTATTTTTTTAAAATAGAATAAAAGTGCATGCCATACGTACCAAGTTCAAGGCTCTTTATATATATATATATGTGTGTGTGTGTGTGTGTGTGTGTGTGTGTGCTTTTGTCTTTTTTAACATAGATTTTTTTTAACACTTTTAAATATTTTTATAAAATTAAAAAAAATTCACAATACCATTAAAAAAATACTTCTTTAATCACAAGTAAAAAAAAAATAGTCTTCCTACTGGCGCTAATAAAAAAATATTAATCCTTAAAAAATACATTAAAAAAACACGTCATCATTAAGGAAGTGTTTTTTAATTATGTAACTTTTTTATTTTTAAAAATATTTAAAAACGTTAAAAAAAATATATGTAAAAAAAGAACAAAAATAAAACACACATAAAAGAGCCAAGCGGAAGCCCGGCTCAAGCATTTTCCTTTATACTTTTCTCCTGCATGGTTTAGGAAAAAAAAAAAATCTCACTTTCCTTAGCAATCCTCGCTCCGAGTCTTGCCAAGATGTTCCATCTACTTTGTCCAGCTGAAGACTTGTTTCCTCTGAATTTCATTATTGTATTGGTCTTAAAGTGAACCATAAAAGTTTGGCCGATTTAGAAGACCAGAATCCCAATAAAATCAGTTGCAAAAGCATAAAAATTTTCCTAGAATACAAAAACATGGAAAGTGCCAACACGCCAACATAAGACTAAGATTCTGGTCCTCCCATTAATTCCAACATATAGCAGAGGGCAAGGGTAATAGGCTAGCTAGTCAGGTATCTTTCCATATGATGTTACAAGCACTTAGAATGGGCCAGAACCCTTGATATTGGGTAGGTCACATGATCCCTAAACAAATTCAACATTGCAGCAAAAGTCCATTTTGGGTTTTTACTGATACAATTCAACCTTATCCCAAATCCCCAAGAATAGGAAAAAGTGGGCCTTTTTTTTTTTTTTTTTTTTTTTTATTCTTATTAGGTTTGGAAGACACAACACCCATGTAAAATGAGTCAACCCACGCCTGCTCAGCTGCCTCACTCTGTCTCTGATCTGGTCCCCCAAACCCCCAACAACCAAGGTCTCCGTGTGAGATTGGAAGATCAAGTAGGTAAAACTTGGTGGTTTTGTCCTATTTTTAGAGGGAGAGGGAGGTAGGAATAGACATATGGCACATGGGACTTTGTGGTTTTGACAATGTTAACAGAGATGGTTTGAATTAGAGCACAAAAAAGGAGAAGCAAGGAAGGAAGGAAACCCAGAATCACTTTCAAAAGAAAACTACATGTAAGGGGTACTGTTTGTAATTCCAACCCCATTCAAATAGATCAATCCCCAGAAAATCTCATTTATACAAGTAGTCTCTCTCCCTTTCTACATCAAATTGGTGACTGTCGGTCCACTGAGGAACAAAATCCCTCTCGACTTCTAACTACTCCACAGGTAGTTTTTCAGTACACAGTTTTGTTGTAAAGTTGGTGGGTGAACTGTGTAGGCATAACATCCATTTTGTTCACATTTGGAGCTCAAATTTATGTAAGCTTTTACCACTACAAGTTCCTTTAATTAATGGGAGATGCTTTTTTTTTTTTTTGTTTTTTTGTGGAGAACTTTAAAGAGGATATTCAAAAAGAATATTCTATTTATCATCTTCACATACTATATATTATATTTATTTTAATTTTTTTTATTATAATAAATATATAGTGTATAGATAATAAGTAAAACAAGTTAATTAATTTAATAAGAATAAAATTAAATTTAAAAAAATAAAAAATAATTTAAAAATATATAGAATGTGTCGTGTGAGTAATCTGTTCAAAAAACTCTTAGCGGTCAGTAGGAGGACATCTTTCTCTCTCTAACAATCGCATGTTTACGAGGTCCATGACTTGAGGAGACATCATTTTCCAAACAGAAACACGATCCTGACGTGGTACAACACTTTTAAAGAGCAGGCCATCAACCTAACAACATGGTTTTCAACTCCTATAACCCTAACCCTACCTTAATTTGTGTTTCCCCGCCGGTTTTGATATGACTTGGAACAAATTGTCATGCACCCACTAAACAAGCAGCATCAAAATAAGGGTTTAGTTTTTTCTAAAAGGAAAAAGTTAATTTGCCTCTTCATTTTGCTTACAATTTTTTTTTTTTATCTAGTGATTAAAAAAATGATTTTAATGTATTGATATTTTTTTTTAAAAAAAATATTCAAATATATTAAAAAAATATGAAAAAAAAAAGAAAAAAAAAACTTTATACTAAGCGATACACCAGCAGTCAATATGGGACGACATAATAACCGCACCCTTTCTAAAAAATAGGAACAAATTTGAGTTTTTTGAGGAAATGTTTTTTTTTTTTTTTAAATAGTAGTTTATGACTTCAAATTTTGTATCATTCCTGAAAATATATTTGTAGTCATAAAATGCGACGCGCATTTCTTTTAGAAAAATAAATAAATATGAGATTCATTTGATAAAAACTATTTTTTAATGACGGATTTTGCTCTTTTTCACATAAAGTATGTGGTATTTATACAATTCATAATTGTATCTGATATTACTCACCAACATGTTCTGATTTAACAAAAAAGTTATTCAAAAAATTCAACTCAAAAGAAAATTGATTGAGATATCAATATGTAAAATCACTTTTATGAAATATCAATATGTAAAATAATTTTCCTCGAATTTACACAATACTTGATTCTCTTATAAATCAGATCATCAGAATATTTCTTTTGAAGTGAATATTGAAGCATGTGCATATAAGTTTCATCCATTCATCTTGTTCTCGTTTTATAACAATTAAAAAACACAGAAGAAGATTATGAGCATTATTTATTGGTGGAGGTTAGTTGTACTGCCAATCCTTGACGGCACGTAGTGGAAAAAGTCAACTATGTGCCAGCATATTTTTTTTTTCCTTTTTCTCCCTCTCCAAAATGCTCCATGTTCACTTAATTCTAATTTTTTTTTTTAAGAAATAAGATGGATTGAGATGAAATGAGTTGAAATTAAAGTTAAAAAATTGTTAGAATATATTTTTTAATATTATTTTTATTTTAAAATTTAAAAATATTGAATTGTTATTTTATTTTGAGTGAGAATTTGAGAAACTTGTAATAATGAGATGAGAGGTTGTAATGATGAGATGAGAAGTTTTCAAAATTTTCAAAAGTTTTAGATTTTAGTCTTGAAAACAAACCGGCAATGCCTCATTGACTCCTGCAGTTAAGCACTTAGATGAGATGAAATATTTTATTAAAAGTTGAATAAAATATTATTATAATATTATTTTTATTTTAAGATTTAAAAAAGTTAAATTATTTATTATATTTTATATAAAAATTTAAAAAAATTGCAATGAAGATGGAATGAGATAGTTTGGTTTTGTAACCAAACCAACCCTCTAAAGTCTAAAAGCTTTCAGGTTACACATTCTTTATTATTTTATAGATAATGATATGGTTACTATCCTCCTACTACTTTTTTATATTTTTATTTTATTTTATTTTATAGTTAAAGAATTGACTATTAGTAAAATTATATATATTTTTTATTTTTTTTAATGATTAAGGATGTTAAATAAATACAATTATAAAAGAAAACTTCAAATACATTATATACATTATACATTAAAAAATACTTAAAATAAAATGGGGCGAGGGGGGCCTTTAACAACACTTTTGTCCAGAAACTTTTTTCCCATTCAAATAGCCTTTGAACGAGTTGAGTGGATTTAAGATATTTTTTGAGACAGAAACTTGAAAAAAAGGTTTTCTTCCATGAATTAAGAAAAAACTAGCGATCAATGAAAGATATTATAACAACGCATGCATGCAATCCAATATATACTCTTGGAATTATTACACAAGCAGCTTCAGTACTCTACATGAAGATCGAAATGACAATTAGGGGTGAAAATGGTCCGGTTCAATCCGGTCCAGCGATGGGTCCATCATTTTTTCAGACCGGACCGGACCAAACATCAAAAGGGACCGGACCGGACCGATAGGTCCAGTCGGTCCGGCCTAATTTTTTTTTATTTTTTATTTTTTTAAATAATTAATAAAAAAAATTATTTAAAATACTAAATTAAATTAAGTGACTTATTAATGTGGATTATGTAACAAACTCAATAAAAAAATATTTCATATGGTTAATGATAATAAATTAGATGAAAATTATATTACTAATTTATATAATTACTATATAATTAACTAATTGATATTATATATTAGTTAACAAGTGTTAATAACATATTTAAAATTTTATATTATTAATAATGATCGGTTAGATGAAGATATATATAAAATATTGTTAATTTATAGAATATTAACAAGTATTAATAATATATTTAAAATTTTATATTGTTAATTGTACAATTATTATATATAAAATATATATTTTTTTTTTCATTCGGTCCGGTTCGGTCCGGAAAAATCCTAGACCGTGGACCGAACTGAACCGGTTTAAGTCTCAATCCGGTTAGGTTCGGACCGAAATGGTCAATCCGTTCGGTCCTACTGGACCGTTTATCACTCCTAATGACAGTACATACAATTTGTATGATAGTGAGAATCAACAAGATAATAGCACCAAAATCTTATTTTTGTATTTTATAAGGTTCAATTTATGATAAAAGAAAACTTCAAATACATTATATATATATATATATATATATATATAGGCTGCATGCCTAGTTACAATTAAGGAGGGATAAAAAAAAAACAAAAAAACACTTGCAAAACATGCCAAAGTTTGTATCACTCACTCGGCCACGCATATATATATATATATATATATATATATATATATATATATAAGAGCATGCAGCACTAGTTGATGATGCGTGCATGCAGATAGATGCATGTAAAAACAAATGTGTATGAGTCGAGCCAAATAAGGGGTTGTGCCTCCCCACGTAGACCTCAGTACTGTATCTGACCCACAGTTTATTAAAAGAAATTAATTAGAGCCTCAGCCACTAATTATTAATTATATTAAAAACTAAAAAGTAGCTGGGGATGCTTTAATTAACTTATCTGCCAAATCTTCATGAATCAGACTGAGTACATGCATGCATACATGCCAAGCCATTTTAATTGATATTCTTTGGCTCTCCTCCAAACCTTTAATTAAAAGTTTTATTAAGTTGTGGTGGCTGAGATATGGGAAGAATATCTGGGTTTTGAACTTCATAACCTTAGAAATATTTTTTTTATGTGGTGAGAGTATACAGATAGCATCATCTCTAACCTGATCCTAGCTAATCCTTGTGAATACACCAGTACTAGTGGGGCAATAGGGTTTGAATAATGAATATTGGGTTCTAGATGAACAATGGAGGAGTTGATTAATTATATTATATTATATATATATATATATAGAGAGAGAGAGAGAGAGAGAGAGAGAGAGAGAGAGCGAGCATAGGAGCTAATCACGCATGTTGCGTATATATAATTAAAGGAAAATACTAATATTCTTACCAAACATCCCACAGAGAGTGGGTCCGACTATTCTTTTTTTTTACTTAATTATTAAGAAAATGTTTTTTTAATAATTTTGTGATTTTTTTAAAAAAGAAGATTTTAAGAAGATTAACAAATATATGGAAAAAGAAAAAAAAAACTTTTGGCCGTATAGGGAGAATTCCTCGATAAGGAATCTCGGTGGCTGTATTGTTGCCCATAATTAAATTAATTAATTCACTATAAGAAAAATGCTTATTTATCACCAATTATTTGTTACAAAAATGACTATTTCTTTTTAAAATATATGAGTTTATTTCATCACAAAAGTTATTCTCATTACAAATAACTCGTTATATGTACTCATTTTTCTCATAGCATGGTAACTAGCAATTCGCAAAGTTTGTCACTTTTGCAATGTTGTAGTCTTCATGAACAGATTCTAAAAAAACTGATATTGGTAGCCCATCTATGTAATTATTACAAACTATCTCATCTTATCTCATATAATCATTACAATTTTTTTAAATCTCAAAATAAATTAAAATAATATTAATAAATTATATTGTAATAATATTTTATTTAATTTTTAACAAAACATCTCATCTCATCTTATCTGAACTGTGTAACTAAACGAGGGCTGAGAGTTTTAAGTGTCAAATGTTTCATATGACGTAATTGATCATAAAACCTAGAGCACCTTTACGATGAAAGGTAAAAACTCAAGGTTGTTAATTGTTTAAAGTCACAAAGTCAAGACTTTGATTCTCATCTATATATGAAGATATTAATTAAGGTGGGAAAAAAATCTCACCAATTTAACTTAAAATAATAGTTAAGACTTGAGGAAATGAGTTTTGTTACTCATTATTTCTATACATTATATTTTTTTTATTATTTTATTCTTCTTAAACTTATTGAATTCTTCTACTCATCATTCATATACCACACATTTGGTAAGAAAAAATAAATAAATAAAAATAAAAAAAAGTTGTGTGTGGTGTGTGGAGATGATGGATATAATTTTTCTAAGGATAGAGCTTTGTGAAATAGTCAAAGTAAAGTTTAGGTCTCGTTTGTTTTCACAGATGAGATGAGTTGAGATAAAAGTTAAAAGTTGAATAAAATATTGTTAGAATATATTTTTTTAATAGTCTTTTTGTTTTAAAATTTGAAAAAATTGAATTGTTTATTTTATTTTGTATGAAAATTTGAAAAAATTATAATAATTAAATGAGAATCATGAAATAAGATGAAAATGATTGTGAAACTAAACGAGATCTAGTAAAAATTCTAAAGCATCTTGTTTCAATTCAAGCTTTTCACAGTTTTTGCCGATAAGTATATTTTCCAATCATTGGTTACATCAAATTAAAATGAAGATAATAGATGGACGGTACTATGGGAGCCCAACAAAAACATCATTAAATAAGTGATGTGGATCGGTGCATGTGGTGCGTTAGTTAGATTATAAAGTAGATTTAACGTATTATATGAAACTATATCAATTTATGAGTATATTTTTGTGGTATCTTTGTATAATTGTAGCACTACTTCTCTTATATAAAACCATAAAACCAAAAAAAAAAAAAAAAAAAAAAATCTTAATACATCATATACATCATTGATCAAAGAAAAAGACCACCAAATCATGTAGGTTGCTTGTAGTACTTAAAAAAGTGGTCAATGGAACTCAATAAGAAACTACCTACGTTTAAAATGTAGGAATTAAGACTTTAGTCTCCAAAATTTAGAAAAAAAAAAAACAAAAAACAACACAAATTAGAATATTAAAAAAAGCTTGGAGAAGAGAGGGAACTTTCACACCGCTTTGTTTGTACCCTAATCTCGTCTAATGATTGTCCTATTCATATTCACGTGTATGTCATATTTATTTGTTTATTCTTTGACTACCCAAATATTTAAAAACAAAACAAATAAAGAAAAAGTGTCAAAGATGAAAAAAGATAGCTCCTTTTTTTTTTTATCCTAGCTAGGAGCGGGATATCAATTGAATTTTTACTTTGAGTTCTTTAATTTACATTCAAATTGACGTGATCAGTAACATATTTCCAATACTATTTATATGAAAATATTTAAATTTGTAAGATATTTAAGTTTTAAACTTCTCTTATTAATTAAATTATATCATGTCAGCAGTGTAGAATGTACTGTACTCTCTGTATACTTATTTGCAAATATAATTTTTCTTTTACTTAGCTAATATTGATAGAGATAAAAGAAATGTCATTTTCACAAACATTACACTATGTAATGATTCAAGAAAAGTCGAAGTTACATATTAGCTTATATTTCTAAGGAATTAGTCAATATTATAGTTAGAGCTCATCAAAATCAAATTATTATATAAATGATAAAATTTCCTCCCTCCCAAATAATTTGGATACCCATTGACCAACTGGAAAATGATCTACTTATGATTTTGTTTTACAATTCTATATTAAATTGAGGGTATTTGATCATGAATCTATAAAATTTATGAACTATTTGATGTCGAAAAGTATACTAGTGATGATAAATATAATCAAACTTGCATTTATATATTTATATATCTTTCCCTCTAATTTTCACCACTCATTCACTTAATTGTAACTATTTGGTCACAATAAGTCAATAATTACTTTTCTCCTTGCTAAAAAAAAAAATATAAAAATACAAATATAAAAGGATAGAGAAAATCAGTCAAGATTTAAGACTTCATCATTTTGTGCTTTCAAGCTCTATTTTGTTTTAAATATATATATTTTTAATTTTTTTAATAAATCACATGATATCACGTAATTGTTATATTTATAAAGAGATAAAATAAATAATATAAATTAGAGGAGATATAATAACATTATCCTTGATCTCTTTAAATCCAAAAATTAAGACAAATAGACAATTGTCCACGAGACATAATTTTTCGTTAGCTTTTTCATTTTTTATTTCCTATTATTTTGAATTTAATACTTTATCAAACAACAAATGGTCAAAGTCTCTTTATCAAAATTGGAGTGAAGTGTGTTTTTCATTGGTTTTTGGTCAGAAATGAGATTGATTGATTGATTTTCTATTCTTCAATCCAAAAAATATCATATTTTATCCATTTAAGTTTTTTTTAAACAATTTCCCTTAAATTTATTTTTTCATTATATTGAAAAATATTTATTTACTTCTATACGAAAAATAGTTGTTGATATTTTTTTCAATATTCGCCATAAATAATGAAATTTGAAATAAATAAGGCCGAATAAAGTATTATTTCTTAAATCTCTTATCAATAATCAATAAACTAATTTTGTCCATACGGCACATAATAAAACTAGAATTTTGTTGGGGGAAAGTAAAAGTGAAGGAAAAGTAAAATATATATATATATATATATATGTAGTAATAAAAGGTTTTGCTAATTAATTTATGTATAGAGATAAAAGAAAAAAAAAAATTGAAGTCCGACAAGATGACATCGTTTTTAAAGTTCCACCCACAAAGAGTGGACCCCACGTATCAGGACTTCGTCACGGTGTTGACCAACTGATTCATCGGAACCTGTATTTTTTTTTTTCTAAATTATTCATCATCTTAATTATTATCAATAAATTATTTTATGATAATTAAAAATTATTTATTATATTTCACTTATTAATCTATCATCTAATACTATATTATAGAATGATAAGAGAATGATGAATAGATTTTTCTATCTGAGAAATGGTTTCTATTTTTAAAGTTTGATACTTTAATTTAGTTGATTAAAAAACATTTTTTCAGTTTAATTTGGTTTATTAAAATAGCATCTTAACCTTCTAAACAAAAGGATGGGTTTTCTTTTTCAATCAAACTTGCACTGAAAAAAAAAAAAGAAAAAATACAAGGAGTGAACGTGGGATCATGATAAAAAAAAAAAATCTCATGATAGAAATTGGAATGCATAAAACAAATCCAAATAAATGGATAATAAGACTGATAAATTAAACCCAAACTCTTATTCCTTGGTCAAACTATGTAAAGGGTATAGAGAATTTACACTGCTATGGATTTGTATTTTGAACTCACAAATATTTTTATTCATGCTCTATATCTTTATATAACCCGAGAGACTTAAATTTTAAGCATTAAAAAATATGTAACTGAAAAGGAAGTTTACAATCACAATAAAAACAATATTTAGATAAATAAAAAACTGATCCTAGAATCATGGGAGGCACAAAATCTGGTGATGTTTATGGTGGCAGCTAAGCTTGAGTTGGCTCTCGGTTGGTTTCTTCAATTTCCTTGATACACCCCGGCAAGAACGGGCTACCATCAGATAGGCCGATCTTGTCTCGCAAATATTCTGTCCTTTGTCTTGAGAATGGCTTGGTGAGTAAATTTGTGAGTTGGTCATTAGTGTGAACATGTCGAACATTAAGAAATTTTTTCTCAACCAAATCACGCACAAAGTGAATGTCTATCTGGATGTGCTTCATTCTTGAATGTTGGACATGATTAAAACTTAGCTGTGTTGCACCCAAATCATCACACAAGAGTATAGGTGACTATGGTAATGTAAACTTCAGTTCTTGGAGTAGAGATAACAGTCACATGGACTTTGCTACAGCCGTTGCTAAAGCCCTATACTTAGCTTCTGTTGATGACCGTGCAATGGCACGTTGCTTTTTGGAGTTCTATGAAATGAGGGTGTGACCAAGAAAGAGAATATAAGCTGAAGTTGATTTTCTATCATCCAAACTACTAGCCCAATTAGCATCCGAGAAATATGTGAGTGCTGGGTTTGATGTTTTTTTGATGTTGATATCGTGAAAAATGGTGTTCTTCAAGTAACACAACAATCTTTTAGTGGCTGTCCAGTGGGTCTGTGTGGGGGCAATGCATAAACTATGATAGTTTATTCACTTCAAAGCTAATATCAGGTCGAGTTAAGGATAAATATTGCAATGCTCCAATCACCCTTCAGTATTCGGTTGAATCAACTAATGACGAACCATCTGCCAGCTTTAGAGAAATCGAGGTAGAGAGAGGAGTGGTGACATCCTTAGCTCCATCCATACTTGTTTTAGCTAGTATATCTCGGATATACTTATGCTGAGTTAGAAACAAGCCTTCTTTGGTAGGAATGACCTCAACACCAAAGAAAAAATGTAAAGACCCAAGTCCTTGATGGAGAATTTCTGCCCAAGTTGGTTAATAATGCTTGCAACAAATGTCGAGTTATTTCCAGTGAGAATCAAATCATCGACATATACTAGGCAAAAAGCAAGTATGAAACCATCATGAAACACAAATAGAGAGGAGTCAGATTTTGCATTGATGAAACCAACTGCTAATAGTGCTTGGTTGAAAGCTGAATACCAAGCACAAGGTGCTTGTTTTAGCCCGTATATTGCCTTTGTAAGGCAACAAACATGATTTGGTTTTTCTGGACTCCTGAAACCAGGTGGTTGCTTCATATATACCTTTTCAGTGAGATGCCCATGAATGAAGGCATTATTGACATCCAATTGCCTTAGAAACCAACCTTGCATAATAGCAAAGGTTAAGACAGTGCGCATGGTGATTGGTTTTACAACAGGACTAAATGTCTCTTTGTAATCCAGTCCTAGTCTCTGATTGAACCCTTTGGCCACGAGCCTGGCCTTGAATCGATCTACAGATCCATCAGCATGCCTCTTAATTCGAAACACGCACTTACAGCCAACAATATTACAGTCATTCGGAGGGTGCACAAGTTGCCATGTATTGTGACACATTAACCCAGTCAACTCAGAGGACATGGCATCACGCCATCTTGAATCAGTGAGTGCTTTAGTAACACTCGTGGGTTCCAATGCGGGTGGAAGAGGATGCTTAGTAACTACAAAAGACTTTTTTGGCTTATAAATATTGTTCATGGATCGGGTAGTCATTCGGTGAGTGCGCACTACATTATTTTCAGAAATAGTGGGTGCGTGCACTTCTAATGGAGAAATTTGGCTCGAAATCAAGGTAGGAGTAGAGAGGGTACTTACCTGGAGAGGAGATAGTTCAGGGAATGACCCATCTGCAAGCGATGGCGAGACTTCAGCACCCACTTCCGGAGATTCAGGAGTTCGGAGTGAAGGCAAGATGACTTGCGGCAACAATATCGATACAGAGGAGCCTTCGGCGTCTGATGAAGGTAAGATGGGCACATAATTGTTAGGGTTTGATTTCTGAAAAGGGAAAGTCCCTTCGTGGAAGATGACATGCCGAGAGGCAAAAAGCTTTCGGTTATTAGGCTCAAGACAAAGATACGCGTTTTGGGATAGTGAGTAACCCACGAATGTGCATGGTTGGGCCCTGGGCTCAAGTTTATGCTTGTTATAGGGCCTAGTTAATGGATAACATAGGTAGCCAAATTGCTTGAGCTTGAGGTAATTTGGGATTTGTTTGAACAATTTTGCAAACGGTGATTGATTGTTCAAAGTCGAGGTGGGCATTCTATTTATGAGATAGGTAGCAGTTTGAAATGCATATGGCCACTATGAGATAGGCATGCGAGCATCCATGAGTAAGGTGAGACCAGTCTCAACAACATGGCGATGTCGTCTTTTAGACATACCATTTTGTTGTGGAGTGTGGGGAGCGGTTGTGTAATGACTAATCCCATGAATGGAAAGATAAGATTTGAGTCCAACATATTCCCCACCATTATCAGAATAAAGACTCTTTATTTTGGTGTTAAACTTATTTTCCACAAGATTTCGGAATTGCGGAAAAATTATTTGAACATTGGACTTATGAGTCATGGGATAGAGCCAAATGTATTTGGTATAATGGTCAACAAAAATAATATAATATTTTGAGCCATCAATACCAATTTCATGAGATGGTCCCCAAACATCCGTGTAAATCAATTCCATGGGAGTAGTGCTAGTGAGACCATGAGAATTAAACGGTTGACGATGAGCTTTATTTTGAGAACATATTTTGAGAACATGAAGTACAAAGAGATAAATGTTCATTCTTATTGGTTGGTAAAGAAAAAACATGAATTAAACGATGGACTATTTTTTACGATGGATGACCAAGCCTTTTGTGCCATCCATTGGCAGTAATACGTTCATGAAAATAGGCAACGGCATATTTGGAGTTTGGCGGTAGATGCTTCGAAAATGGGTACACTCCATCTTCACATTCGCCTTTGAGTAGTGTCACCCCCGTGATCCAATCCTTCAACAAAAAATAAGTAAGATGAAATTCAAGGTAAGCATTGTTATCCTTGGTAAAGTGGTGAATGGAAATGAGATTTTTTTGAATTGTGGAAACACAAAGGGTATCACGTAAATGAAAGACACAATTAGACGATGCAAGAGATAATGAACCAATATGAGATATAGACAAACCTGATCCATCACCAATTACCACCTCATCAGTACCATCATATTCAGAATTAATCAACAGATTAGAGAGATCGGTGGTCATATTGTGAGATGTCGCTGAGTCAACTAGCCACTTTTGATTTTTTCCTTGAGAGGATGCTGCACAATTTGCAATGAATTGCTGAAGGCATTTTTGGCCGTGTGGCCCACTTGATCACACCATTGACACTTGGGCTTATATTTCCTGTAGCCCAAATTGGAGGGCCCGTTTTTATTATGCCCGTTGTTGCTGCGAGGCTTGTTGAAGGAAGACTTAGGGCTCGGTTTATGCTGTCCAGGAGCACCTCCTTGCCAATGAGAATAGTTTGCAGTGGGAACAAATGTTGTTGTTGATTGATTCTCCAACCGGCGAAGGTAACTCTCATGACCTACAAGAAGATAATGTATTTCTTCAAAGTTCAGAGACATCTCACGAGCATGAATGGGTGCCGCAATTTCTCTAAATTCGGGACCCAATCCATTGAGGACGTAAAGAATTAAATCATCATCCGAAACGGGATGATCGATGATTGGGAGTTCGTCAGCAATCACTTTGATTGCTTGAAGGAACTCAGTAACGGTGCGATTTCCACGAGTGCTCAAGGTAAAATCCTCCTTGAGTTGCATCGCACGCGTCTGTGATTTTCCCGCGTATAAACAGGTAAGTGTTGTCCAAGCCTCGTGGAATGTTTTGTATGCAGCAAGAAGGGGAGTAATAGTGGTTGGGTGGAATCAAGAATGGAGTGGAGGATGAGTATGTCTTGGCGAACCCAGTGGGAGTTTGCGGCTTTAGAGGCAGCAGAGTTCGATGCATCAATGGCAGGGCATTTTTTTACACCAGTGACAATTCAATGAGATCATAACTAGTGAGCAGTGCTTCAAATTGAGCCCTCCACTGAGGAAAGGTAGAAGAGGTGAGTTTTTCGTTGATAGTGGTTGTGGCGTTGATGGTGATGATGGGCAAATCGGTGGTAGATGCAGGGATGGTAGCCATGTCGCAGGAAGCAAGAAAGGAAAGATACTCGTTAGAGGTTTGGCTCTCCTGATACCATATGGAGAATTTACACTGTTATGGATTTGTATTTTGAACTCACAAAGATTTCTCTTCATGCTCTGTATCTTTATACAACCCAAGAGACTTAATTTTAGGCATTAAAAAATATGTAACTGAAAAGGAAGTTTACAATCACAATAAAACCAATATTTACATAAATAAAAAAGGCGCATGACATTGGCGTCGCATGACAGTCACTTGACAATCGTTTGTTGATTGCTCTTCTATCTAGTTTTGAAGATTAGCAACTGGCAAACATATCGGTGGGGTGGGTGGGGGTCAGACACGTGTGGCAAACTTATGGGTAGTGCTACTTGGTAGTGCATGAGGAGGAGGAAGGAAGAGTCGAGCTCTTCCCTCCTTATTAATGCCAAAAATTGTTTAACAGACTAGAAAGGAGAAAAGAATTATCCCCGATGGAGAGGACATTCCTCTCGCCTATACAGTACGGGCCTAGGCCTTCACTTAATCATGATTTGAGTATCAATACCGAAAGGGTCCACTAAAGTCGAGAAGGGTCCAACCCACTTCCCATTGTCGACTAAATAACTACCCAGCAGTGATAAAGGAAGGACAATTATTATAACAATCCATTAGAGCAAAAACCCTCATCCCCAAGTTTGAATTTGAATAATAGATATATCTATTATCACTTAAGCAACAGAATGATTCAGAGACTATATATAAGAGGAGAATCCAGGTACATAAAAGGGATGAATTTCATTGGTATTATTATTATTATCTTCAGTCACTGACTTAGGCATCGGAGGCGTTCCCTCAAACCCCAAGCCTCTACTCTTTGGTTGCAGGTGATCGTGAGGTGGTGGTTGTGAAACACGTCCATAACAGTTGGCACTGTCTGTGGGATTTCCTAAGTCTCACACTTAACGTGCTTTTCACATGCCCATCACCACTCGGTCTCAGGGAACTAGAGATCAAGGAGAAACTTCACAAAATATGGAGGAGAAACTTGCAGAAATTGAGGAGATAACAAAGAAAGTTTTCACAGAGGTGAACTCACTGCGTAAGGAGAATGAGACTCTCAAGTCACGAAACAGACCGTCAGGAGAAGACGTGACACCTAGTCAAGCTGACAGGGTAGAGATGGAGGCGAATAACGTGGGCATTGGCAAAGGCCATCAGGAGAACAAGGAGGCGAAGAAGCTACACCATGACGTATGCAGCCTGATGGATAAATATGAAGAGATAGCCAAAAAGATAAGAACGCCCTCCACGGTCGATCAGTTGCTATCCAGCATAAATCTACCGCTCTCTGTAGAAATTATGACAATGTCTCAGCCTCTAAAATTTAAAGTCTAGTCGATAGACCTATATGACGGCTCAAAAGATCCTGTGAAGCATCTGGAGACTTTCAAAACCCATATAGCGCTGCACGGTTTCCCAGGGAAAATTGCGTGTAGGGCTTCCCCTTTGACTCTAAAGGGATCGACGAGAGAATGGTTTGGTGCACAACAACCAAATTCCATATAAAGTTTTGAAAAACTAGGCTAGCAGTTCTTGACCCAGTTCATGGCAAGTAGAAGGCGTAGGAGACCAATCGTGTACTTGCTAATAGTTAAATAGAGAGATGATGAAAGTTTGAAATCGTATTTAACACGTTTCAATAAAGAAAAGATGACAACCAATGATTAAGACGAAAAAATCATGCTAGCAGCATTGCTGGTAGGTATTTGGCCAAGGAGCCCCTTTATGGCCGAACTAGCCAAGAAAACCTCTTCCACTTTACGAGAGTTCATGGACGAGGCCAACGACTTTGTCAACATTGAAGACACCCTTATCATCTTGACCGCCCAACCGGGAAAAAGGAATGAACGGGAACTCAAAGGAGAACAGAGGAAAGACCAAGATGGGGGCCAAAAGGCGAAGAAAGACCAATAGGAGGTAAGGAGGGATAGTAATTTAAGAAGACACAATGGAGGTTATGTGCACTACTCCAGTACACAAAGTAGGGACAAAACAAAGGAAGAAGAACCAACCAATGAGCAACAAACTGAGAAGTACTACGCTTAGCACAAAACAAGAGGGCACAAAACTGAGGATTGTTACAACTTGAAACAAAAAGTAGAAGAAATGAGGGGTAGTGGCGAGTTGGAACGCTTGATCACCCAGAAAATTACCCCCCCCCACGACACAAGAATGATCAGAAGCTCGAGTATAAGAAAATGAGGAGTGAAAGCCTAGGGCGGCGGGAATCACTGAGAAAAGGGAAGAGGTCACATGAACCTCGTGATCGGAAACTAAGAGCAAATGATGCTCGTAGAAACCCACCCTAAGGCGAAATACATATGATTGCTGGTGGGTATGCAGGAGGTGGCCCAACTTCTTCAAGAAGAAAGGCGTATGCTAGGTGGGTGAGATATGAAGAAGTTTTTAATGTGGAGAGACCCATCAAGCAACCCTGAGTGCATATATCCCCTACAATATCCTTTGGCAACGAGGATTGCCGAAGGGTCGTGTATCCATATGATGATGCCTTGGTAGTAACAATACTGGTGGCAAATTTTACCACAAAAATGATATTAATTGACAATGGAAGTTAGGCGGACATCCTATTCTGGGATGCTTTTAACAGGATGGGGATCAACAAAAATCAGTTGAAACCAACACTAACTAAGTTGAAAGGGTTCACTGCGATGACTGAGTGAGTACAGACCCTTATGTCGCCACGACAATAACTGAGTTTTTAGTAATGAAAACTCTGTCAGCATATAATGCGATCATTAGGTGACTCACGTTGAATGCTTTAAAGACTATCACCTCGACCTATCATCTAAAGATGAAGTTCCCAACAGGGGAAATGAGCTGCCCACGTGGAATGGGCAAGGTGCACGGCTAGCAGATCTTAGCTAAAGAATGTTATGTGTAAGAACTCAAACAGGGGCAAGGAGAGGTCAGTATTGTGGATACTGAAGAACACGTGGTCCTCCCACTAGGACCCCAGGTAATGATGACGGAGCTAAAGACTAGAGATGAAGATGCTCTGAAGCATAGGGAGGCAGATGAGCCCCTGGAGTTGGTCACTTTTGAGCAAAATCATCTCGAGAGCCATGTAAAGATCGAGACTAAATTGGCACAAGAAGAGAGACAACAACTAATAGATTTCCTTTTAGACCATAAAGACGTATTCACATGGAGTCATAAAAATATGCCCAGGATAGGCGAGGAGGTCATCGAACACAAGCTAAAAGTAGACCCAAAGGTGTGCCCAATAAAGCAAAAGAAGAAAAACTTCAGCACCGAGAAGTATGAAGCAATTGCGGAGGAGGTGGATCGGTTATTAGCAGCTGGATTCATCAAAGAAGCACAATATCCAAAGTGGTTGTCCAACGTGATATTGGTAAAAAAGTCCAACGAGAAGTGGCGAATGTGCGTAGATTCACCGATCTCAACAAGTCTTGCCCAAAAGACAGTTTTCCATTACCGTGGATAGATATGATAGTTGACGCAACAACAGGGCATAAAATGTTAGGCTTAATAGATGCATATTCAGGATACAACCAAATCAGGATGAAGGAGGTTGATTAAGAGAAAATTGCTTTTATAACTGACCGAGGATTATATTGCTATAAGGTAATGCTCTTCGGCTTGAAGAATGCTAGGACAACTTACCAGAGGTTGGTGAATAAAATGTTTAAAGACCAAATGTGAAGAAACATGGAAGTGTATGTCGACGATCTACTAGTGAAAAACATGAAGTTTGACCAACATGTGGAAGACCTTAGGGAGGCTTTCCAGGTTTTGTATGGTACCAAATGAAGCTCAACCCAACGAAGTTTTCATTCGGAGTGCAATTGGGAAAATTCCTCGATTTTATGGTGTTAGAAAGAGGAATCGAAACAAATCCTGAGAAACTTAGAACAATAATAGAGATGAAATCGCCCACAAATTTGAACAAGGTACAGAAGCTGGCAGGCAAGATCACAACTCATAATAGGTTTGTATCCCGATCAATAGATAAATGTCTTCCATTCTTTTAGGTGCTTAAGAAAGCACACAATTGGGATGTCAAGTTCGAGGAAGCATACCTAGTTAAAGGAATATTTGGTTAAGCCGTCATTGCTCAGTCACACCAAGCTAGGGGAGCCATTATCGCTATACCTAGCAGTGACTTCGGACGCAGTGTCTGCTGCATTGGTGGGAGATGAGAGGAAGGAACAAAAGCTGGTGTATTACATAAGTAGGGCCCTAAGAGGAGCTGAGGCCAGATATCCAAAGGTTGAGTTAGTCGCCTTTGCCATGGTGGTAGCAGCAAGGCAATTACTACCTTATTTCCAAGCCCATCCGATAAAGGTGATCGCCTCTATAGAAAGTGTTGCAGAAACTAGACACCTCAGGACGGCTGGTCAAATGCTCAATTGAGCTGAGTGAGTATGACATCAGTAACATACCAAAAAGTATCGTGAAGGGACAAATCTTGGCTGATTTTGTAGCATAATTTTTAAATTTCAAAGAAGAAGTACATAAACCACCTGAGAAGAATTCATGGCAAGTATATGTGGATGGATCATCCTGCTAAGTAGGGGGAGGAATTGGTGTGTACGTAGTAACGAGTGAGGGAAAGAGTCGTACCATGCACTACGATTGGAGTTCAAAGTAACAAACAACGAAGCTGAATATGAAACAGTACTCGCCGGTGTAGAATCAATGAGGGTATTAGGAGGTAAGAAAGTCGAGATGAAAGCTAATTCACAGGTAGTAGTCGGGCAAATCACCAGGGAGTATTTGGCAAGGGGAACCAAGCTAATAAAATACCTTCACCAAGTCCAGGAGTAGTACAAGGGCCTCAAATACGTTCGAATCGAGAAGATACATTGAGGAGACAATTTCAAAGCTAACCGATTGGCACGTGCGGCCTCAACAAAGCAAGAAGAAGCGCTGCCATTGAAGGTTAGTTTACGAACAATGGCTAGTCCAGCAGTAAGAGTGGAAAGTTTGCATAACGGGAAAAATACGCCAGGATGGGTTATAATATAAAAAAGTATTTGGAGATGGGTGATCTTCCCCTATCTCAGGGATAGGCGAGAAAGTTAAAAAGCAGGGCGGCCAGGTTTACTATAGTTGACAAAGTGCTTTCCAAGCGGGGTTTTTCAAACCCTTATTACGATGTATAACAAAGGAGGAAGCAAAGTACGTGATGAAGGAAGTACACGAGGGGATTTGCGGGACTCATTCAGGAGGAGGATTACTCACCGCAAAGATTGCAAGGGCAGGGTACTATTGGCCAAATGCACTCAAAGATGTGAAAGAGTTCGCGAAAAAGTGTGTCCAATGCCAGATTCATGCACGAGTTCCAAGTGCACCTCCTGAAGAGCTGCGGTCCATAACATCCCCATGACAGTTCGCCCAATGGGGAATAGACTTGGTAGGCCCTATGCCCCCTAGCATAGGAGGAACCAAGTTCATCATCGTAGCTGTCGACTACTTTACAAAGTGGGCAAAGGCTAAGGTGATGGCTACAATAACCGCCCAAAGTGTGACAAAGTTCCTGTAGAAGGCACTAGTGTGCAGGTTCGGGATACCTTAATGTATTATTTCTAATAATGGAAGACAGTTTGATTCCAAACATTATCGCCAATGGTGTGCGAAGCTAGGAATCAAGGTCAAATACTCTTCCCCATGCCATCCCTAGGCAAACGGAAAAGTTGAAGCAACTAATAAAACTATCAAGGGGATACTAAAAAAGAAGATAGGCGACAAAAAAGGGCTATGGGCCGACGAGCTTCCAAAAATTTTGTGGGCTTACAGAACAACACCAATAACCTCAATAGGCCAAACACCTTTCACCCTAGCATATGGAAGTGAGGCAATGACACCAATAGAGGTTGGGTTACCAAGTTACAAGAGGAAAAGTTTTGATCCAAAAGCAAACGTAACAGGGTTAGAAGAAAACCTAGACCTATTGGAAGAGATAAGGGCAGATGCAGAAGTCAGAGTTGTAGCTTTTAAGAAGAAGGCAGAGCAATACTTCAACAAGCAAGTGAGGCCCAGATCTTTCAAAGCGGGCGACTTAGTGCTGAAGGAAACCGGTGTCCCCACAGAAGAAAAAGAGAAATTAGGCCCTTGATGGGAAGGCCCTTACGTTGTAGTGGCAAGCTACGGACCGAGAGCTTACCACCTCAAGGATGCCACAGGGCGTCAGCTACCTTACCCATGGAATGCAGAACATCTATGAAAGTACTATGTTTAAGGGAAATATATGTAGTTTTTTCTTTCATTTGTCGATTTGCTTATTGATATCATTTTTCAGTAATAAATGGTTGCACATTTTTTTCCACCTTTTCTTTGGCTCTTTTTGTTCACAAATGCAAAAATATGACCAAGACCTGAAGAAAAAATGTGACATGGTCGAGGGATTTCCCACTAGCCTTCGAGGGATCTCCTGTTAACACCTTCTCACTAAAAGGTGACTTGGTCGAGGGATCTCCCACTAGACTAAAAACTTAAAGGTTAAAATGGTCGAGAGATCTCCTGTTAAAATCCTATCGCCAAAAGGTGACGTGGTCGAGGGATATCCCACTAGCCTAAAATCTTAAAGGTTAAAACGGTCGAGATATCTCACATTAACACCCTCTTGCTAAAAGGTGATGTGGTCGAGGGATCTCCCACTAGCCTAAAAACTTAAAGGTTAAAACGGTCGAGGGATCTCCCGTTAACACATTCTCACCAAAAGATGACATAGTCGAGGGATCTCTTGCTAACCTAAAAACTTAAAGTTTTTATAAAATAGTCGAGAGATCTCCCGTTAACACCTTCTCGCCAAAAGATGACGTGGTCGTGGGATCTTTCACTAGCCTAAAAACTTAAAAGCTAAAACGGTTGAGGGATCTCCCGTTAATACCTTCTCGCCAAAGGGTGACGTGGTCGAGAGATCTCCCATTAGCCTAATAAATCAAGGTTAAAATGGTTCCCCGTTAACACCTTATCACCAAACAGGCAACGTGGTTAAGGCACTTACTCGCTAGCCTAACACTTAAGGTATGAACAGCTTCGCCTGGTACTTAAAATATGAACAGCTTCACCTGGTACTTAAATATGAACAACATCATGTTTATATCTATGTGCAGATTACCAACAAACAACAAACAATGCTTATTATCTGATAAAAAAAGTTCAAAAGAGAACAAGACATCAATAAAGAAGGTCACAAAGTATCATTAATAAAAGTAGGAAGTCTCATCGCACACAAAGCATTCACAAAAGTTAAACAAATCCCTCACGAGGTACAAAAATTTCAAATTGGACAAGTCTTATAAGGGGCGAGGAAAAGCATTTGGCATTTCAGCTTGGCCTAATGAGTCACAAAGATGCAAAGCAACCTCGCTGGCAAGAACAAACTTCCAGTCTAAAGTTTGCAAGTTCGTCTCTGGGTTGGCAAGAAGTTGTTTCACACCAAGTTTGAAACCAAGACCCCAAGCTCGTGCCCGAACTTTGGGAGCGGCAGTCAGTTGGGGAAGAACCTGATTGAGGTCTTGTTGCGATTCCTCTAAGACGAGAGTCAACTCGGATACTTTTTTCTCAAAGATAGAGATTTTCTTTTTGGAAGAATTGACAACTGAGCTAAGTTAAAGATACTCGTTATTTCTATTTTTGAGATTTCACCTCACTCAAAGCCTTTTTAGCCTCTACTTTCATGCCCTCCGCCACACCTAAGTTTATAAGAAGCTCTCACCGCTCGTCCTCTAGGGAAGCCAGGCGAGAGGTGTAATCAGATTTGGCCACATCACCTTTTTAAGCTCTGCCTTTAGTCGATCATGGCTCACAACTAGATCATCTCGCTCCTTCAAAGCAAGCTTTGCCCGAGTGGCCAACTCATCCCTCTCTTTGATGAAGGCTTCCACTTGAGCGGCCAAATCATCCATCTCTTACAGGGCCACTTCTGCTTGACGAAGGCGAGTGGCCAACTCATCCCTGTCCTGTGTAGCCATCTGTGCCCGGTGGAGACGAGCAGCAAGATCATCTCGCTCCTGCTCAATGTTCTTCATTTGGTTTAGGTGGGTAGCAAGATCATTTTGCTCTTTCCCGAGTACAACCACCTCTTGGCGGTAGTAGTCGATGTCCACAGCAGAACTCGCCAACTTCCCTGAAGTGACTCAACCTGGACACGGAGGGCAACCAATTCATCCTCAGCCATGTGGGAACAAGCTTCCAGCAAGGCTAACTCATGAGCCCATTCGATCTTTTTCCTCTTCCAGACGTAATCTTTCTTCCACCAAGTCGGTAGCAAGGCAGTCGACCCCCTAAAATAAATAAATAAATAAAAAGACAAGATGTGTTGAATGTTATTATCTTTTCAAAGAACAACGAGGAAAACACACAGAAAATGGGAAGTGGATACGAAAAGATTACCGGTGCAAAAATACTACGAAGATGTTGAACGGTGGCGTTGAAAGCCTCTTCATGACGAGCATGTGAGGAAGGTGAGGAACCTGACAAATGAGGACTAAGAGGTCCCCTCAGGTTAGAGGCTTGAATAGGAGTAGTAGCGAAAAGCCCCCAAGGAGAAGCTCCTTCGACCTGACCAGGCGAGAGACTAGTAGGTGCCTCAACGTATGGGCTTGAATACACTTCAGCCTCATCCTGATGAGATGGTCCTTGAGTAACTCGAAAGTCTTCCTTAGGAACAATCAGGGGCGGCTTGCCCTCCCCCTTAGGAGAAACACTAAATGGGGGAGAAGGGATCGAAACCTTGCTCCCACTGGCGAGAGAAAAGGCTGGCAAAAAAAAAAAGATAAATCAGGAGTAGCCCCACCAGATGCCTTCGAAGTAAGTGGCGAGCCAGAACAGCTGCTGTTTCCTCAACATATTCTTCAACATTTTTCCCCTTAACATTTTCCACCCGAGGAGGTTCCACGGTAATATCAAGAGACCGAGCAGCGAAAGGCGGGGACAAAGGCAATGCAGGCAGAGGAGCCTCGAAATATTGGAAGTCCATTTGAGTAGATGGAGGCACTAGCAAGTCAAGGTTCAGAAGGATCATATCATCCTCTCCCGGAGGATTATCAATGCCCTTCTTTGTAGAAACATCGCCCTATGTGTTTAAGGGCTGAACAACGGTCGCAGCGGCAACTTCCGCCGTAATAATGGCCTCAAGATTCTCATCGGTCAGAGACATCACATTATCCAAGGAAAGAGTTAATGGCGCCACAAAAGTAGATAGTTTGCTCAATTTCTCCCGAGGTGCCTCCTCCGTACTTCCACTCGCCCGGGAAGTCTTTCCACTCGGTTTAGACTGAGGGGGGCCAATTTAACGTCACCTTCACTCGTCTTTGGCGTCAATTCGCTCGGTTACTCCTGAAGAGGAGCCAACTTACTGCATCCACTCGGCGCAAGGAATCACACTTCGAAGAGATGAACTCATCAAAACGGGGCGAGACACGAGCCCTTTTGAGTTTTCTTTTCTTTGATCCATCGGCACTAGGGTGTTTCTTTCCCCTAATGGTTTCTTTTTCCTCAAGTCACCTAGAAACCATTAGGAAATTCTCAATATTGTCGGGGGTCAAAAGCACATTCGAAAAGCATAAGTTGAGGTGAGCCTGAGCCCAGGAATCAACCAACCTCACACGGGCCTCCTCATGAGGGGAAAGAATAACTTCAAAGTCATCCCCAATCAGGAACAGGAGACCAGCATGCCCTAACAGGAAACCCCCAAATAAGAGCTTCATCGGCGGGAAATTCCCAACCCTCGCCAGCAAGCAGAAAAAATTTATTGGTCCAATTTTTACATGCGAATACTTACCCTCCAACTCAACCAATGCCTTCATGGCCTTAAAACTGCAAAGATTCTCATCCAAACGCCTTAAACCAGTGAAGAGAGAAAAACTCACGGGTTGTTAAATCTGGGTATTGATCGTCCATGGGTTCCAGTACCCTTCGCCACAAAATGCAGCAAGCCATCAAAATTCTCCAATCGTTGGGCACCAGTTGAGCTGGGGTGAGCCCTAAGACGTTTAGCACGTCGTGAAATGGTCACACGAAGGGCAATCGAAGCCCCATGGTAAACATAGCAAAGTAAAGGGCAACTTAAACGGTCATACCTTTGGCGTTGATAGCTTTCTGGTTTGGAGTAGGGGCCCTCAAATTGACAGAGTCTAGAATATTGAAGTTGTTCCAAGCATTCTCCAGCTTGTGGGAAGTAATGGTTGAAGACCAGTGAGAGCTCCCAAATATGGACGTCGGAGGAGCAACGACAACCCGGGGAGAGGAGTCGTGGGGGTGGTGAAGGTTCAGAGGCAGAAACCACACCCTTACCTTTAGAAGACGAAGAAGCCATGGAGAATGAAAAGAGAATAAGAACTCAGAAAGAGAGCAAGAACTAGAAAGGAGAGCAAGAACTCAGAAAGAAAGCAAGAAATACGAAAGGGGCATTAAATAGGAATGTACGTGAGGTGAAAGTTAACATTCCTAAGGAATGAAGGTGAAATGGCGCCCTGACACGCCTCGAAAATTGAAATGGCGCTTAGATTCAAGTCTCATCACACCAGATGTAATGAGACTTTGCGGGATAATTGGAGAAGACGTTCCTCTCGCCTATACAGTATGGGTATGTGCCTTCACCTATTCATGATTTGAGTTCCAATACCGAAGCGGCCTACTAAAGCTGAGAATGGCCCAATCCACCTCTCATTGCCGACTAAATAACCACCTAGAGATGATAAAGGAATGTCAGTTATTATAACAATCCATTAGAGTAAGAACCATCATCCCCAAGTTTAAATTTGAATAATAGATTATATCTATTATCACTTAAACAACAAAATGGTTCAGATGAGTCTATGTGTCTTTTCTCTTAAGAGTCTGTGTCCACTTCCTTTTAGGAGTCTGAGTCCACTTATCATATCTCTTCATGACATTATCTCTTAGCTTGATTTTCAATCTTATCCCGAAGCTAAATTATAAGCTGCTGATTTGACCCCTACAGATGCCCGTGATTCTTAAGGACGTCTTGTTGGACAAGAAGGCCTTCAGAATCTTCAAGTCAATAATCTGCATAATAAACTTAAAAAATTGGTCACTAGTTTCCTATTGGGTCCCTGGTTTTCTATTTGTTTCTTGGTTTTTTGTTTGTTCAGTGTTAAGCAATAAGAAGCTCAGCTTGGAGAGATGGGCGGGATGTGTACCCGACCGCATTAGGTGTGAGTGTGGAGCTCTACTTTAGTGAGAGATGTACTCAACCACATTAGGTGTGATCGTGGAGCTCGATTTTGAGTTTGTTGATTTGTGTAGATGTTTGTCGTGAGAGATCATTTATTGTTGATGAAAAGTACATATTTCCATGATTGGTTTTTTATGTGTATTTTTGTGATCGTTTTTTCTTTTGTTGGTAGTAGTGGATTTTCTGCTTCCTTGGTGTAAATTTATGTAGGTGTTCTTGTTTTGATGTTGGTGTTGTTGGTAGTAACTCATGCTTAAGTGATCAGGGAGTCCGTCGAAACCCTGGATCCATTCTAGGCAGTTGTTGAGTCCGTCAACTCATTCCCGAAGGACACCCGCACGAGGTGGTTGTAGAGATTGGTGGCTCATTACCGAAGGTAACCCACTCGAGGCGGTTGTGGTGAGAGCATAAACACTGGGCATTTGCTGGAGAAGATGTTGTGCTTGTACTGTTGTCCGTGTGAGAGAGGTTGGGCAGTTCAGAGAGTTGCCCGCCTGTTCGGGGTCTGGGAGGTTAGGCAGTACTTGACCTTTCCTGCTTGTTGGCTGCACCGCGAGTATTGACTCGATATTGGTGGCTAACTATAAAGGTCGAGCAGTCTATGACCTTTTTCGCCTATTGATTTGCACCGCGAGTGTGTACTCGACCTTTGGTGGCTAACTTATTAGGTGCACCGAGAGTGTGGACTCGTCCTTTGGTGGCTAACCATTGAGTGGGTTGTGGGGTCTTTTGACTTCCACGCCCTTGTTGGTTGCACTCTGAGTGAATACTCGACCTTTGGTGGCTAATCGTTGAATGGGTCGTGGGGTCTTCTGACCTCCACGCCTTTGTTGGTTGCCCGCGAGTGTATACTCGACCTTTGGTGGCTAATTGCTGGGTGCACTGCAAGTGTGTACTTGACCTATAGTGGCTAATTTTTGGGTGCATCGTGAGTGTGTATTCGACCTTTAGTGGCTAACCGTTGAGTGGGTCGTGGGGTCTTCTGACCTCCAAGCCCTTGTTAGTTGCGCTGCGAGTGTATACTATACCTTTGGTGACTAACTGTTGGTGGGTCGTGGGAGACTAAGTTCGACCGCCCTAAGTGGTTTTCACCAAAAACCAAATAGGTTAGTGTAATAGAAATTACAAGTTTGAGATTTGTAAACCTGAATCATTCTGCTAAAGTGTGATGAAAGCTGGTGACACGTAGGCGATTTTAGCATTGATGAAGGTTTGGGATGCCCGCGATACCAAAGGATCTATTATGAGGAAGATAGAATAATTTTCGAGAGGGGCTTTGTAGGCGGTGTTCCGTGACGTGCTGGTGATTTCCAGCAAAGTATATTCCCGTAGTGTGTAGCCACCCAGATTCTTGTGGAGCCTCGAGGAGCTTCGGTGGAGAAAAATCTCTAAAAGTCAAAATTATTTGTAAAAATTAAAATAGCGAGTTTGAAAGAGACAAACCATGATGATTTAGCCAATGCTATGCTTGTATGAATTAAGACTCATGGTTGAGCCTAGACGCTAGAGCAATTAAAGTGCATTATTTTTGTCTCTATGTTCTTGCTTGAAGTGCGACTCTCTGGCTGGCACTAGGAATTTTAATGGTTTCCAAGTTGGTGAAGGTCACTGTGATGGCGATGAAAGCACCAGAGCTACACAACATGGTCGTGGGTGGCACCAAAAGCACACGTTATGGTGTCGGCGTCGAGTAGCTCTCATGACAAGTTTTCATGATGGTTGCCCGGAGCTTTACGACAAACTTGTCTGGTGGGTGAGGATCAACCATGCTGGCGATAGAAATTGTCGGCGATTCTGGTGGCGGTCCGTAGTGTCTCCGCAACTTCGTGGACGCATGTGTGTGGGCCTCTGAATACTTGTTGCTCTCTGCCTTGTACTGTGCATGGTGTGCACTGCTCACCATTGCAGTACTGGGTGACCAACAGAAGGCTCCACCATCGAGTCTCCACCACGAAGGGCGAACGTCTTCAAGCCTCGCCATGCTACAGGGATTAGTGGTTGCATGTATGAACTCTAGCGCTTTATGTGCATTGTGCATGTGCCTATGCATGGGTGCATGCTCTAGGTGACCAGCAGAAGGCTTTACTGTCGAGTCTCCGCCACGAAGGGCGGATGTCTTTAAGCCTCACCATCCTACGAGGGTTGGTGGCTGCAGGTACGAACTCTGGCGCTTCATGTGTGCTGTGCATGTGCCCATGCACGATGCATGCTCTAGGTGACCTTCAAAAGGCTCTATTGTCGAGTCTCCGCCACGAAGGGTGGACATCTTCAAGCCTTGCTATGGTTGGTGGTCGAGCTGCTTCCCTCAGGGTGCTTGTCAATGTGCTCCTAGTGCTCTCATGGTGTAGAACGTGCACGGTATGTTACTGCGGCAAAGATCAATGGCGAGAACGCCGTTTCGGTTGGGGACCACTTTGTCGGCTGCAGAAGGTACTGATGGGCTAAGTGGTGGCTGTGGGTGGCACCACAAGCTCACAATTGGGCTGGGATGGCGAACATGTTGTAGCATCTGCGCCAAGCAGCTCCTACAACATGCTTTTGTGGTGGTGGTCAGGCTGACGACGAGCAAAGTCATAGTGGTCAAAGACCACACCATCGATGACAGAAACCTCCAGTGAGCTAGGTGGTGTCTGGCCCTTCGAGGTGCACATCAACGTGCATGCTCTGCCCATGTTGTGCCCGACGTGACCAACACCCGTGGTCAAGGAACCATCCCATTGGCGGTGCGGGTGGTGGCTGGAGGTGGCTCTGCCAGCTCACAGACACTAGTGTGTGGGCTTTTGACCACTTGTTGCTCTCTACTCATACTGTGCATGGCGTGTGCTACGCTCCACTACGGTGAGTGATTGGCAAAAGGCTCCACGGTCGTTGTGTCTCCGCCGTCGTTGCATCACCAGTGAGTTACTATCGAGTTATCGGTGGCTGTAGGTTCTGCTTGGAGAAGGAACAGGGTGCATGTCGTGCATCCCTTACGTGGGCAGTGCATGGTGCATGTGCGTAGTGTGTCCATTTCTAGTGTTCTTCCTCTCTCTCTCTCTCTCTCTCTATATATATATATATATATTTAAATCATTTGCTATAGCGTTAGTTCGTAAACAAAAAGAAAAATAACAAAGTTGAGGAGATCTTATCTAGCATTTTGAAGACGGTCTCGTGAGTCGGAGAATATCATTCTCCCAATTTCGATGCAGAAGATTAGTCGATCCTACAGATGATGCCAATTGTTAATACAAAAAATTACACAATAGACTAAAAAGAAAGAAAGAATTATCCTCGATCCATGTGATGATTCCTCCCTTCCTATCAACGAAGAGTTTGGATTGAGATTTTTGTGAGGGGTTGTAGTAGTACTCGAGAGAAAACAAGAACGATAAAAACTAAATAAAAAAGAATGATAACAAAAGATTAGATTACCAATAAAATATATATGTTGTTGGCAAAAAGGTAAACCCAGGACCGCGAAGTGTCCATGAATTCAAATTATGTATGGATGGGTACCATAGTTAAATAAGTACTCCCCGACTAACTTATGGTTAATTAACTTCTAAAAAAAGGCTACGTTTTAATGATATGTAAACAATAGTAAAAAATGGTGAAAAAATAATAATAAAATATTAAACGATAGTGAATTGTAGTGAAAAGTAAGAAAAAATAATAATAATAAGATATAAAATAGCAGTGGAGACTCCACTATCCAAACACAATCTTAAAAACATCCACCCATTAGAAGATTTGTAAAAGGGAATCTTACCTTACCTACGTTAGTTTGAAAGGGAATGTGAAAACAAAAAGGCCACTCCTCTCTCCACAATTTTTCAAGGTCATCATTTTAAATTCTTAATCTTAAAGAGTATAATTATTTGAGAGACTTTAGTAACCTCTTATGGGATATAGAAATGCAATCTCAATTACTAGATGTGATCTGTACGACGATCAAAGATCTTACTTGTAAAAACTCCGCATTGCTTAAAGTAAAAAACTAATGTGACATCGTATATTAGATTGTAAAGTGTTTTTTATTTGTGTAAAATAAAAATCTAATGTATTATATCTAATCACATCAACTTCTAAACTTTACTTTTATGAAAGTTTTATATAAACCTAATATTTTTGTACTCCAAATTAATCACTAATGATAAATAATTGGAGTATTCGCCCAAGTAAAACCCATTTAACTTAAATAAATAAATAAAAAGAACATGTGATCTTAGAGATTATACCACGTGGGACTTTGTCTTGGTACGATCAAAATAATATGATTTTTTCCTCTTTTTAATTATTTTTCATAATGGAGTAAAATGTATGAGTGATCTTAAAATCAATTTATTTAAGAAAATACTTAAAATATAAAAAGTTATACAAAAATAAACTTATAAATTAATGTGACTTGATATAGTACATCAGATTGTAAAACTACTTTTATTAAATAGTAGATCTAATGAATTCTATAAAATTACATTATTATATGAGTTTATTTTATATAATCTATTCGTATAACAATTATCATCTATTTAATAGATTAATGGATAGTCTTGACTTATATAATAATAATATCAATATATAATTTGAGTGTCTAGACGACAGAATGTGGGCGTTCACACGAGTCGCGTGACATTACGTGCTCTTGTCGTTTAGTCACAAGAATTCGTGCATCCAACAAACTCTTTGACTTGCACAAGACACAAAGAAAGAGACTGGAGAGAGAGAGAGAGAGAGGGGGAGATATTCCCGCCTTCACATGCAAAATTCTCACCTCTCTCTCTCTCTCTCTCCTTCCTTTTTAACATCCCAATAATAAAATCTATAATTTTAATTTATTTTAAAGAACTAAAATATATACTTTATTCAATCTCTACAGAAAATATTCAATTATTTTTTTCGAATAAATATTTTTTTGATTGATATAAATCAAATTCAGAAAATTTAAGATTATTTCTTGAAAAAAGAAAGATGACTGCAGAAGGAAAAGGACAATTGGAGAAATAAATAAAATTTTATTAGAAAAGTTTAAAATTAAAGAAGGAGGAGTTTGAAAAATTGGGGTTTTAAAGTTGAGACTACGACAAAAGCAAAAGGTGGAATTGGAGGCCTTTGACTAATCAGATACGTTCAGGCATAGTCCACAGAGAGACAAAATTTCTCTCTCTTTCTCGGGAGACAAATCCTGGCCGTCTAATGATTTTGTAAAAGTATGATCGTGCGGTTCTTGTCTTGGTTATGTGGGATGAAAGATGCCCGACCAGGATCCTTGATGTGGATGTCTGAATGCTTTTTGTGTTCGGGTCTGTCAAAGTCAAACCTCTTTTCTTCGGTCTTGGGATTCATGGCCCATTATCGGTCTTCGTTAATGACCAAAATGCCCCCTTCATCTTTTATTTTTTACATACTTTCTGTTTTTCTTTCCTTGTTAATTTTGAGAAAAATAGGTTAAAAATAATGTTTTGAATATCGTACCGGATACTATACCGGTCAAGACATTGGAACGAAATATTTTGATACTAGTATCATTTCGTGTACAGTTTTGAGATAGTGATATATGAATAAATTATATATAAATACATATATATAAAATATCAATAGTCTAGTCTGAATTGAGGGTCAAAAAATAAACTTGTAGCTTGAAAAAATGAAAAAAAAAATTAAAGGCTAAAATACAGGCCGAAATATAGACCGGTATAGTCAGTACGGCAAATACCAGCCGGTACGGTACGAGATTAAAAACAATGGTTAAAAGACTATGGCATTGTCCAATTTTTAATTTATCCACACACCTAACATAAACCCTACACAAGATTGAGGTTTATTGTGATAGAGTTTAGATCAAAATGAGTGAATTCAATTGGCTAATATAATGGATAAATTTTGTGTTAATCCACTTGATGCGCAATTGACAAACAATTGATCATTTAAATAGCTCGCATAATTGTGTTATAATTTTCATTAAAAGTTCAAACTATAAGAAAATATTTGTAAATAATTTTAATAGCCAATGATGATGCTTAGTATTGAGATTTTATCACACTATTTATATGCATTTTATTTGAAAATAATCTTATCTTGATTGAATATTTATACTTAAATTCTGATAAGTTAGATATATTATTAGTTATGATCATGAATAACGGGATATTCAAATTGATTTTGTCATTAGTCTAGTTGTGAATGCGTATACATCATACTTATAAGAAATGAAATTGTGTCAACAAGTCATATTGGATCAATTCAGCTAATTTATATTAAAAATGTTAAAATGAGCTGATTCAAATAGTTTTTAAGTCAATCCAACGTGATCTTTATTAAATGAGTTATAAGGATACCACAATATCATGCATTTATTGAAATGGATTGAGGCTAGTTAAGTCATATATCAATAGCTCAAAATGACAAAAACCTAGCCAATGAATATGAATTATCAACCCTATTTAAATGTTGTTTCAAGGCATAGTTTGATGTAATTAAGGCATGAGTTATGATTATTTTTAATCGAAGCCACATGTTAACATTTTTGTAAATATTTAAATCAAGATATTTTATCTTTTCATCTATGTTTTTATCTCTCTAATTTGTCTAAAAGTGTTCTTTAATTCTTCTTTTCCCCTCTCTACATCTCTGATCTGTCTCCCTCCCGGCAACGACAACCTCTACCTCCATGGCTTTACATCCATAAACATGGAAGGGCGCATTCATGGATGGCACCATGATCATGAAAGGGAGAAGGGAGAGAGAGAGAAGAGAGATACTAAAGGATATATATAAAAAGAAAGAAAGATTTTTCTAATCAAAATGGGATGAAAATATCCATTAGAAAGTTTGAATTTGGAAATGAGTTCTAACTCGAGTCAAAATATTTTAAAAGAAGGAGCTAGGATCTAAAATTCTAGCCATGGATTTGCTCCAATTAATAGCTAGTGATATTATAAAAAACCAAAAAAAAAAAAAAAAAAAAAAAACAAAGAATCAAAGAATCTCTTAGGGCCAACAAATACCAACCTGAATTTAATATGTAGCAAAGTTGTGATAGCCATAGGAAATCTATATTTGTGTAAGCAATTAAGAGCATTCTCAATTGGATTGGCTATATATGGTAGACACAACTACATGCCCACTAGATTTGTTGAAGGAAGAGTATGTATCAAAGTCAATAATTCTAATTTGTAAATGCCTGCAAATTCGTTTTATAATTGCACGCATTTTATTTGTACGTCTGATTATTGACATATCAAACACATTATTGATATAAAAGCTTACTATCAACCTTGGCATAAAAACTATTTTGCATCTGTTTTGAATTTTCTCGAGTCCTACATTAAATGGCATGTTTATAAAGTGAATTGTAAGCAGCAGAACTCTTATTCGAGTTTAACTAAAATAAAATAAAAAAAAAAAAGCTAAAAGAATGAGGTATATTAGGATGTTAGACCAAAATAGGACTTTAGCTTGCTTTAGAATGTAAGATTTCGACTACAAAGCTAGACTTATTGCAAGAATAAACCATCATTCCCATTAATTAGAGTCAAAGAGACTGAACCATTTGAGTAGTCTAGACTAAGAATCAAAATATACCATAAAATCCATTTTATACATCTATTATTTTTTACCCTCCAAACTTTATAGTTTGGATATGGACTTTGTAAAATAAAAAAACTATATATCTAAACCTATGTTATCATTTATGTGTGGATACAGATAACATGCCCATTTATAAATGGATGCGTTCCATTGCCTTTGTGATACACTTTTGACCATCATTCCTCCTTAATTAACTAATTAATCATAGTTAGTGACACTAATAAAGGGAGTTTCCAGGTGGGTTGGTTTAAATACTTGGAATGTAATCCTAATTTTAACTTATTGACTAATTGACTAAGAGATTACAAATTTAGAGAGATTAACTTGTGGACAAAGCTGTCAAAAGATGGCATCTTGTATTTAGGCCTAGTGGTTTGACCCGAATCAAAGAGTCTCGCGCACCCCTTTCAAAATAATGGAAAAAGGATAGAAGCAATGACCTCGCAGTATAGATGTAAACAATGTCTCTAAACTATTTAAAACTTAAAACAGAATATATATATATATATATATATATATATATATATATATTTATGTATAATAGATTTCATAGAATATCGGGTTTTTAATTTTTATCACGACTCATGAATTTGATATAAACTCGATACAAAATAACTAAAAAGATTAGAATTGAGTATAATTTCAGCGTGAGTCAATATGATATGAACTCCAATCTAATGTTACTCATATTATGTTCCGATCAATTCGGGTAACTTGTGGATTGACCCGACTAAATCATCTACTTCATGCATTATTTTTCAGGGTACACAATTTTCTTCTCATGATACCTAGAGTATAGATTTTCAAAAAACTTCAATGATACATTAATAAACTTTCAGTAACTGTTTGACCTTGAATATGAATGAAATGACAAAAAACCACACACTTTGCGACATAAAAAGAATTTGATTTGCATTAAAAATTAATTATTTTATAAATCAAAGAATAATATTTTTTTACACCATATATATATATATATAATTCTTCCTATTATAATAGAAGCAGATAATGTCAAAGATAATAATATAATTTGAAAGGTCAGATCCAAAGTTACCAAATCAACCTTAATCAAACGCTCCCAATGGACCCAACATAACGATCCACCTGGCATCCGAGGTGTCACTGTGTATTTTGGATTGAAAAAGACCACGTGTAACCGTCGACCAAGAGCCAACAGCTAACTGCACACAACAAAAAAAAATTAATAAAATAAAATGAAAGCAACAAAACAAAATTTAAATATTTAATAGAGAGAAAAGTAAAACACTCGCACACTTTCTCTCTCTAAAAACAAAAAAAAAAAAAAAAACAAAATGAGGTGAGACAGTCAGTCTTCTCCAATATATTATAATAAGCAAACACTATACATCGAATACATTATGTATATATAACACTCCCTCTCTCTCTCTCTCTCACTCCTTTTTTTTTTGGGGGGGTGGTTTTGCTTTGGAGTTTGCCGGAAAATATTATAGAGCTGGGATTTTCTCGGGAGCCAAACGGTGGAGTTCGTCAAATGTGATGGGAAGTGGAGTGTCGAGCCTGCTGTCTTGCTTCAGACCGGAGAACCGGACGAGCAACCAGCCCGACCACAACCAACAGGACCTGCTTTTCGCGCCCTCTGAACCCTTGGATGAAACCCTAGGCCACTCCTTCTGCTACGTTCGATCTTCCGCCCGCTTCCTCTCTCCCACTCAGTCCGATCGCTTCCTCTCCCCCACTAGCTCCCTTCGCTTTTCTCCCTCTCACGAACCGTCCGGGTCGAGGGTCAGACCTGGTTTTCCGGAGACCGGGTTCAAGACCATTTCCGGAGCTTCGGTCAGCGCCAACAGCTCCACTCCAAGAACTGTCCTTCAGCTCGACAATATTTACGACGATGCCACTGACACTGTTCTTGGCACTACTGGTGCTGCTGGTGGTGGCGTGAGGGGGAGTATTGTGAATGGCTTTGAGAGCACGTCGTTGTTTAGCGCGCTCCCTCTCCAGCCCGTGCCACGTGGCGGGGGTGGCGGAGACCCCTCGGGCCCCATGGAGCGGGGCGGTTTCTTCCTCTCGGGTCCAATCGAGCGCGGCGCGCTGTCAGGTCCACTCGACACCATCGCCGCCGCGAGCTCCGAAACCGGTGGTGCGGTCCCCTTCTCGGCTCCGCTCGGTGGTGCATACGTTAAAAGGAGGAAGAGGAAGGGCATTTCGGGGATTCGGAAGGCGTTCTACCGGAATTTTTCGGAGAAAAAGAGGCCGTGGGTGGTCCCAGTGCTCAATATCGTGGGACGCAGGGAAGGTTCAACGGATGGGGACGATTTGGCGGAGGTGAGGAACGAGAGCGAGAACGTACAGTGGGCGCTCGGTAAAGCCGGCGAGGATCGTGTACACATTGTCGTTTCGGAGGAGCAGGGGTGGTTGTTCGTTGGAATTTATGACGGGTTTAACGGCCCGGATGCGCCTGAGTTCTTAATGGGTAATCTCTATCGCGCCGTGTACAATGAGCTCCAGGGCTTGTTTTGGGAAATTGAGGAAGAAGCAGAGGAAGCCAGTAATCTTAATAATAATAATAATAATAATAATAATAGTAGTAGCAGTAATATTAATGATGGCGGTAATTATGAGAACTCATTAAATGTAGCTTTAGCAACTAACCCATCCATGGAAAACTCCAGGAGAGAGGTTAAAAGTGAAATTGGTGGAAATGGGAATGATTTGAATTTGAAATCGGACTCAATTCCCGTTGATAGAGTGTCGGCCAAGAGAGTGACATTTCAATTGGAGGGAACAGAAATTCGGAGGCGTAGGCTTTGGGAATTTCTCGCTGAGGATGACCCAGAAGATGGGCTCGATCTTTCAGGATCGGATAGGTTTGCGTTTTCTGTGGATGATGCTCTTAGTGTGAACAATGCAGGTTCGGCGGTCAGTAGACGGTGGCTTTTGTTGTCAAAATTGAAGCAGGGTTTATCGAAGCACAAAGAGGGTCATGGCAGGAAGCTGTTCCCATGGAGGTTTGGGTTGGAGGAGAAAGAGCAGGTTGAAGTTGAGCATAGAACGGAGGAGAGGTCTTTGCGAAGTGGGAGGAAGAAGAAGGAGGGGCCGGTGAATCATGATTTGGTTTTGAGGGCCTTGTCTCAGGCTCTCGAAGTTACAGAGCTCGCTTATTTGGACATGACAGACAAGGTTCTTGATACGAATCCGGAGCTTGCATTGATGGGTTCGTGTTTATTGGTCGTGTTAATGAGGGATGAGGATGTGTACGTGATGAATATAGGTGATAGTAGGGCTATTGTTGCGCAGTACGAGCCGCAGGAGGTTGGTTCAAGTACAACCGAACCGAGGGAGCCAGAGGACAATGGGTCAAGCATGGAGGGAATAACCGAGGAATCCTCAGCTATGGGTGAAAGGGAATTTAAAGTGGCATGCGATGCTCCTGCTCAAGCAATGAGATTGGTGGCTTTGCAGCTCTCCACTGATCACAGCACGAGCATTGAAGATGTAAGTTTTGAATTTTGTAAAAATCTCAAGTTTGTTACTTGTTCCTTATTGCATTTGCTGGAAATTTTGGGTTCTTCTTTTTTGG
The DNA here is from genome assembly GCF_004785595.1 of Juglans microcarpa x Juglans regia. Taxonomy (NCBI): domain Eukaryota; kingdom Viridiplantae; phylum Streptophyta; class Magnoliopsida; order Fagales; family Juglandaceae; genus Juglans; species Juglans microcarpa x Juglans regia. Next base: position 24,161,955 of record NC_054604.1, read on the forward strand.
CTGTTGACACTGAGATTTGAATAGTCACTGCTGAAACTTGTTGAAGGACGTACTGTCTGATTTGCATGTGTTGGATGGAATCACGTGGGTGCAAAACTTGGTCTGTTTTCAAATTGGTGTTCATTTGGTGTCCCTCTGACCCTTTGTAGACTTGGATGTTTATGGACTCTTGTTTTGCCTTGAACAGTAGTTGGTACTTGGAAAACCATCAGGTATCTCTTATTAAAAAAACCTCAGATATTGAATTTCATTCTTTCAGTGGCACTTGTAGCTGAAATCAGTTAAATAATAGATCTACTCATGGAAATTTGGCATAAAAAGATATTTAAGACCTTTCATCTAGGCTCAGGTCACATGCCTTTGTCCCATTAGTTATTGAGACTGTGACAATGGGACCACTATCCATTTCCCATTAGCAATTCTTGATTGTTCTGGTGTTTCAAACTTGTGATATCCTCTGGTTATTAATGGTTTACTGAACAGGACAGATAGTATATGGGAGATCACTCTTCCTGTTGTTTGATTAAGGAGGTTAGAAAGGAAATAAATCTTGGACCCTATATTTGCCGCCATTTCAGATCTTTGGAAATGTTAATTTCATAATAAAAATGGAACGAACTCCTCAAATGTTCCTTGAAGGTGCCATTCCTACAAAGGGACTCTGCATCAGTACTAAAGTTGCCCTAGATATGATTATGTAGCCAGTACTATCAGCTTTCACTCTTATGATCAAACAATTATTTTCTTGCTACTTGTGTTTTCCGGTTTTGGAAAACTTGTTGGTCGCGGATGAGAGTGTTCTGCACTGCTGGTGGCCTAAAATCAAAGGCGCTCCCTTGTCTTACTAATATGCATATTAGGTATTTTAATCCATACCATAGTTCTTAAAGCTTTCGATGCCATCTCGAAGGGCAGAAAAAATCCCAATCTCTTACTTATCTGCAATGCGTCTTCTGATTTAGAGTGTGGTACACATGGGTTTGGAGCTTGGAGTTTAGTGTGGTACACATGGGTTCGGAGCTTGGAGTTTAGCAATCTATGATTTTTTTTTATTTATTTGATTTTGTCTTGTTTCCTAAGACAATTATATGAGAATATTTAAACTTATTTAGAAAAGTGACTGGTTTTGAAAATTATGTTTTATTGGTCTAATCTTACTGGTGACACTAGAAGATTTGACGAAGCTTCCTTTTTCTTGTCCTGTCTTTTGCTTTTTTTATTTGTCTTTATGCACTTGGCGACTTTTTTTACAAGTGAAGAAGGAAGATGTGCAGAAGCTTCCTTGCCAGTCTTTTTTTTTTTTTTTCAAAATCCAAATCTGCTCTGATGACAAGTGTTTCTTTTGTGGATGTTGATTTGATGCATATATGTCACTAGATATGCAAATTGTTCTTTGTCTATTTCTCTATTGATGTGCATATTTTATAGTTTCTTTTCCCTTTTTTTTTTTTTTCTGTACAAATTGTTATTTGTTTATAGTTTCTTAATATCTGCTGCACCTGTACTTCTTTTGATCTTTCTCTTCCTCCTGAGATTGCGTAGGGGCTTCAGATTTTACACTGGGAGCACCCTTGGATGGGTTTATTTCTCTTAAGAGGAAAATAAAACTATATGGGTTTGTGCTATTTCTTTTGAGGGAAGGATCAAGCCCAATTGCATGGCTTAAAATTGATCATTTCCTTGATTCTTGTGGCTTGAAGCGTGGATGTAGCCATGATCATGAAGGGTTGAATCAGTTCTAGTCTACTGTATTTGTTTATCTCCTGTGCTTCAATGAAATCTACATTGCCAAACTAACTTATCTAAAAACCAAAAAAGAAAAAAGAAACTACATTGTTGAACTGTGGGATCAAGCCACTTTTCAAGTGTATGCTACATCATGCTCAACGCATGTGCCTTCTAAGCTGATAGATTTTAGGAAATCATAACTTGAGGTTTGATCTTAAGGCTTTACAAATCGTGTATGAGATTTATTTTTGTGGTAAAGTTTGTAGCTTTTCTTCTCTCTTTTTCTCATTTCTGCATTATACTAATCTTAAGGCTTTACATATTGCTGCGGTTTGGAAAATGATTCCTCACTGTATCATGTGGTGCCTTTGGATGGAGAGGAATGGTAGATGTTTCGAAGACCGGGAGCGTTCCTTGGACGAGCTGAAAAGATTCTTCTTCAACACTCTTTTTTCTTGGGCTTTTGTCATTGATTGTAATGGGGCTACTTCTCATAATTTGCTTGTATCCATTTTTTGTCAGTAGGTATTGCTAGGTGTAATCTGTGTATATTTTCTGTGCACTTGGGCTGTGCCTCTTTACAATCAATAAAACTTTATTCTTATAAAAAAGAAAAGTTTTGAGTACCCATCTCGTATGGTGAATCTTTGGATGCTTTTCTTCTTATGCTTGTTTTATTTTCCGTGTTTATGGGTATCTTTTTTTGTAATTATGATTGGTATTGCAGATTTTTCCAATAATTTCAGTCATCATTCTGCAGGAAGTCATAAGAATCAAGAGTGAGCACCCAGATGACAAACAATGCATTGTCAATGATAGAGTAAAAGGTCGTCTCAAGGTTACCAGAGCATTCGGCGCAGGATTTCTGAAACAGGTTCTCAGATTTATTGTTGTTCTTGGTAATTTGACTTTAGAATTTTCCCTTCTAAAATAATTCTGGAAAACAAGAAAAGTATCTTACTGTTGTCTGCATTAAAGTATCATCGAACAGTTGGCAATCTGTACTTCCTCTGATTTGTTCTCATGATGACTGCATATTCCTAAGTTTTAAAGGTAATTATGGCATCGAGATGAGACACATCTTCTAGAAAAGAAGAAAACTATATTGTCAGATCACTTATCATATTGTCTTTTTAATTTGCATTTTGTGTTTTCCATATTTGTGTAATAAATTCTTGTGCAGTATATACGTGGCTTTTTTTGTGGCAATAATGTTAACATATATAGGTTTGAAGATCCTGGTGAGGTTTGGGCTATTCACTACCTGTGAAAAAATTTGGCTACCTGTAAAGCACATATATATATATTTTACAAGTAAACCTGTAAAGCATATATAATTAATTACCTGTCAATCAATAACCTAAATAATGTATTATGATCCAGTTTTCACCACTCAAAAGTTCCAAGTTGGCACATATCACACGCATTTTTCATTTGAGAAACGAAAAGTTCTGCATCTTTTTGCTCTGGGCTTCTCTTTCCCACTTTTTCCATATGAATATCATTTTGGAAATTGATTTGAGTTTTTTTTTTAATTAAAAACTTATTAATATTAATAGGTGTAGCCAAGCAGATAGGGTGTATAAAAGAGAGAGCACCTAGCTAGGAAGAATAAATAGAGACAAGGAAATCATGAACGTTAAGCCCATTAAAACCTAAAGCTATTGCCCAGAAAAAGCGTGTGAATGGCCAACTGATTTCAGTTTCTAAATGAAGTAAGATGTAACCCCTAGGGGTAGGCTCAAGTGGTAAAGGCCTTGAGCTTGAGGGAATGCTCCTCTCAGGTCTAAAGTTCAAATCCCCTTGGATGCAAAAAATCTCTAGGGGCCATCGGACTGGGGGATTTTCCTCTTGAATTACCTAAGGTGCACTTGCGGGAAACTCCTTGCCAAGGGCATGTGCACCCTTGGGATTAGTCGGGACATTGTTCTCGGACACCTGGTGCCAATCAAAAAAAAAAAAAGATGTACAACATACTTGTATGTTGTGAATGACCACCCTATTTGTCCTTTCCTTATCATGGAGGTGGGCTGGGGATTGGGGCAGGGAAGATAACAAATATGTAACAGGAAGAAGGTAAGTTTAAGAATGATACTTTAACTAGTTATAAACCTATGTGATGTGTAGGAATGGCCAAAGTTATTAGATGAAAAAATACTCTATGTAACTAAGTTAAAAGGATCCTTCTAAAGAGCCCCCAATTTGAACGCATGTGTTTTTTTACCTTTCAAAATTTAATAAATTTGAAAAGTATTTTTTTTCCAATTCGATCAATTTTTTTTTTTTTTTTTTTTGGGGGGGGGGGGGGGGGGGGGGGGTGGTGGTGTGGGAGATGGGGGGGCAACCTAGCATTTTCCAAGTTAGAATACATTTAGGCATTCTATAATAAATAGAACCTTTGAAGGAGTGTCAATGTCAGTATTGCGATTGCCAAAATTTGGGTTGAGCAACTTGATCCTAGCCCTGTACTATTCTTTATTTCTATGTTAATGATTGAACTCATAAATTTTGCTTTAATGAAGAGCAGGACAAAGAGCTATTTATATGGTGTGCCAAATAAAAGATTATAAGTTGGGAAAACAAAAAAACACATTAGGAAAACTAAAAGACTAGTAATTTGAACAAAAAGTAAAAATTTCTTTAAAAATTTCATTTAATAATTTCATTTATTATTATAAGTTTAACTTAAGTATGCATATTATTATTAAAAAAATGGGGAGTGCATGATATAAGTTTATAGCACTAACTTTCATTTAATAATAATATAGGGGGATGGTTCATAGGTAGTTTCATAGGGGAGTAAATCTTCATCCTTTGAAAATTATGCAGCATCTTGATATATTCTGATATTCGAGCATGATGTTTTTCATGTCTGCTGGATTGTTGTGTGAAACTAAATTGTTGGTTAATGGAGTAACCCATCTTTACCAAGCTCATCCACCCCTCCGTTTCTTGATTAATAAGTTTTCAACTGATGAGCGTATTTTCATAATTTTCTTCTATCTTTTTCTACTTCTAGATAGGTGACTTTTGTATACTTCCTGTATACCTGAATTCACCTCTTGCATTTTTTATTGAAGTTTTATTACTTTTAAAAATGGTCAAGTTGTACAATGTCAGATTTGATTGTGCACATGTCCTGTGTGCATTCCATGCAATAAATAATGTGTTGTATGATTCAATCAAATCAAGTAAAAAATATTCTGGTGGTGGTGTAAACATACTAACTTGCAAGTGCAGCCAAAAAAGTCACGCTTGTGCTTCATGTCCATTGTCCACTGAATGAAGCTTTTAATATACAGTTTATTTGGATATGTCATGTGTTGTCAGTGTCTAGATGTGCATAATAACATGATGTACATGTTGGTGCAGCCCAAATGGAATGATGCACTGCTGGAAATGTTTCGGAATGAGTACATTGGTACTGCCCCTTACATATCCTGCTCACCTTCTCTTCGTCACCATAGACTCTGTCCTAGAGATCAGTTCTTAATCCTCTCATCTGATGGTCTATATCAGTATCTGAGTAATCAGGAAGTGGTTTCTCTTGTTGAGAGTTTCATGGAGAAGTTCCCTGATGGAGATCCTGCACAACATTTGATAGAGGAGCTTCTTTTTCGTGCAGCCAAGAAAGCTGGTACATAGTTTTCCTACCAATTAATATCTCGTCATTCATTTCTCAAACACTGATGTTTATATGTGAACTGTAAAAATGGTCTTTGAGATGATGAAAGAGTTGGTAGAAAAATTATTTGATGTCAACACGGACTCTAGTCAACTCTACTATGTCTTAACCCCAACCTAAGATTCTAGTGTTGGAAATACCATCAGATAAAGTAGATACTTTTACATGGGAAGTAATTAAACTGATCGCCAAATTCTAATGTTGGAATATAAACTGTGTATGGTTGCATGTTTGCCTTAAGCTATCTGATCTGTTAATATGAGGATCAGCGGTTTTAACAATTTCCACCAAATGTCTGAAAATAACTCTAAAGTGAATATCATTTTGTATTCTGTTCATTTGGCTGTTCTGAGTAATGCAGCTCCTCTATATAAATATCGCACACAATATAGCTCAACCCTTTGGTTATTGGATTAAATGTAGACATCTTGAAAGTGCTCTTCCACCCCTGTAGCAGGGTTTATTTTGTTTAGGTAGTCTGTTAAATTCTTTTAATCAAGATTAAATTCGATCTTTGGGAATAAATGCGAGCCATATGAGAGTAGAGAGACTCCATTCACCCTGTGTTCATTTCTCCACATCACTCAAGTCTAATGATTTCCAGTCTACTACTATTTTGTGCGTTTCCACGTGGTAAACTTGCAGTGGTTTGCTTTGCAGGATTGGAGTTTCATGAATTATTGGACATCCCGCAAGGAGATCGCAGAAAATACCATGATGATGTCACTGTTATGGTTATATCACTTGAAGGAAGAATTTGGAAGTCATCAGGAAAGTACCTGTGAAACCTTCATACACGAGTGATCTACTAATGAAATGGCAGCTCCAATTTTCAACTCGAGCCACTCGCAACGGGTAGCCGAATTTTCACAAATGAGCTTTATTTTCTGTTGCACGGCATAAGAATACAGCTAATAGAGGGAGTCCTGTATGATTACTGGCAAAAGGCTAGTCTTAGATATTCATCAAGGTTTCGAGTAGATGCCAAAAAGAATTGGTTCAAGGTTGAAAACCGGGAATCTGCCAGCGGCGGTGGTGTGGAAATGTTCTGTGGAGGAGAAAGAAAAACAAATCTTGTTTTTTTTTTTTTTTTTTTTCCTTATCCTTTTTAGACATTTTTTTTTTTGGTTAGAAAGAAAAAAACAAATAGAAATTTTGCATAGGATGAGTCTTTTCATTCAATTGCTCTTTTTCTTTCTTCCTTTACAAAGCCTAGAAATTGTGGTTGTAATTTGTAAATTGGTGGGGGTTACAGATTTTACTTACGGAACTTGATGGATTCCCTTCTTGTCAACAATGAGCTACTATAATTTTTGTGGTGGATTTTCACCACTGCGGGTTACAAGAGTTGGCAATTTACTTCTTAGAACATTGTGAACCATCTGCTGCTTAAGAATTACTTGTAGAATTATCATCTTTCAAAGACATTAAAAAATCAGTCAATGAGTTTTGGGTCTGTTAGTTCGGATAAAAGAGGAATACGAGAAAAGAAGGGAAATTGTGCAGTTTTGTAAGGTCATGGCAATACAATAAAATAAGTGAGACGGTGGTGCAATATATAATATGTAGAGACTTGAAACTAAAATCAATTGTTTTTGTTTTGAGGAGGGTTTTAGGGAGAGGGAGTGTAGAATATACATGATTTTAACGAATTTAACTTAAGTTTTGTTTGTTTTCACAATCATTATCATCTCATTTAATCATTACAATTTTCTCAAAATTTTATATAAAATAAAATAAGCAAGGGTGCTACTATAACAACCACTTGTGCATCCCGCTTTTGGTTCCCACTTGACGTGGATTGCCAGTTTTGCTTTTTGTTTTTTTTTTTTTTACATCATTTCAAAGCTCGCCCCTTCCCTCCTTGACAAATCTCGTCCCAATCCATTTCAAAACTCATTCACCCCTTGCAAAACCCCCCAAAACTCCTCTCCCAAACCCCTCCCCGATAGATCCCGTCAGGCACCAGTACTATTCATGCCTCTCTGAACAGTTGTTCCTCCACTCTTTCTCACCAACTGAAAAAGAAACACAAAAATTCTTAAAGTTGTGATCTTTGCTGTTGAATGCATCATTATCATACATTCATGCAACAAAGATCAGGAGCTGCTAATGGACTTTGCAGACTTCAATACACCCGAGAAAAATGCAATTGTTGTACCCAACAGTGATGCAGAAGGAGAATAGTGCTAATTGCATTAAGGGTATAGAAGAATGTTAAAGCAAGTCAGTCAGTTATGGGCAAAAAAATCCCATTTTTGTTGTTGATATAAAAGTTAATATTTCCAAATTCAGAGTCCAGAGCCCTAATCGCATCAAAATCGTGCAGAAAATCGACATAACTGATCGGCCATTATCACCTTCATAAAGGACATTGCCTGCGTGAAAGTCCTCAACTTTGCTCTTGATATTGAACCACTTCTTAACCAATGGCCTGGGCCATGAAAGCTTTACCAAGTAATACAGAGTCAACAATCTCATTACTTACAAAAAGGGGAAATGCGGACAAATTGAGAGAAGTGGCATTTCTTAAACCTTGTTTTTCTTCGAACTCCCATCTCTCATTGTCGCACAAACTTCATACGACAGTCAAGATTTACAGAAGCTAATTTCATTGTCACACAAACTTCATACGACAATCAAGATTTACAAAAGCTAATTTCAATTCATTCTTCAACTGTACAAAGAAATCTCACAATGGAAAAATGAACCAAAGATCATATAGAAAAATCAAATCTCAGGAAAAAAAATAAAGAAAAAAAAGCGAAACGCCTCAGAAACCTGTATCCTCCCCTCCATCTCTAGAATGAATTAAAATATAAGAGAAAAGAACCGATTTAATCCCAAAACAACGGGAAAAAACTGAGTTGTAAGAGCATAACCAAACGAATCGGCAATCAATACATTTTGTTTCCTTAGGTAATGGAGAGAAGGAAACAATTGATAGAACAAAGAAAATCTCAGTTTCTCGGCATTTTATCTTCTGAGCTTCCAAACATTTAGAAAAAACCTAAGAATGCTGAGAAGAAGATTTTTCGTTTCACTTCCTATTTTCAGGAAAAAGTTGAGAGAAAACAAAGGAATTTGAAAGGGAAATGAAGAAAGGGAGAGTGGGATGCCACCTGGGATGCCATTTTTTAATCCATTCTGCACGCCACCGGGATGCCACATCGAGCGGGATGCACAAGTGGGATGGACAAGTGGTGGGCCTAGCATATTCAATAAACAATTCAATTTTTTCAAATTTTAAAATAAAAATAATATTAAAAAAATATATTTTAATAATATTTTCTTAAACTTTCAATTTTTATCTCAACTCGTCTCATTTCATCTGTAAAAACAAAGGGGGCCTAGTAAAATCGCTTCGCCCCTGCATCTTGAAGGAGAACAATGATTGATTATTGCATTTCAGAGGAATTGAAGGAAATCAAAGCGTACAATCTGGTTTGATATCAAGATAAGATATTGCTGAATTTCAAAACTAGAAAGCAGATGAAGGTCTGCAATATGGTGAAAGCTATATGTAATTGATATTTCTTAGATGGATGACTAAAGCTAATATAACATATCCAAATTGCAAATATCATCATATTAAAGCAATGATGAAAGCTATCGAGACTGTAATTACTGTTGGTTCATCATCCTTTATGCTGCAACAGCAGGGCTTTCAAGCCGTGACTGCACCCATGACACTAGATCTTCCCGAGTTGCCACAAAAAAACCAACTTTCTCTTCACTCTGCCTAAACGGTACATCAAGTTTCTTGGCATGAGAAGCGAAGGAATTGGCCAGTCCTTGAGAGAATTTGTGCGTTCCTGTGCCAGTTTGAGCTGAAAATAACTCCGGTAATGCCTCCTTGCGCTGAACAATTTTGGATAGAGTTCCCATCCACTCTTCTAGTGCGGTTTGAGCTGCACCAACAGATAGGGACCTAACATCCAAGCACCACTCATCTACAGTCTTACTGTGTAAACTTGGGTACAATCCATACAGGGTTCCCAAGTAGAGCAACTCATGAGCTCTCTCGTGAAGCTCTTTGCTTCGGCATATATCAATCAAGCAATTACAGAAGGGTCTTCGGGCTTCAACTGCCGTTTCACCGAGAATGCTCTTGAACTCATCCCTCAAGGTTTCAAAGCTAGTTTTCTCTTCTATTACCAACTTCACAACGGAAAACAACTTTGGGTTAGCTTGGTTCAAACAAGTAAGAATCCTATCAACGTCTCCATTTTCCTCACATAAAGACACAACAGAAAGCAAGCATCCACAAAGCCTATCATCTGGTTTAACCCCTCTTTCAACAGATGCAGCAAACACTCTAACCAAGTCATCAATTCTCTTGGTCTTCCCTAAGCACTGAATCAAACATGTGCAGCCCATCACATTGAGCTCAACACCCAACTCGGACATTTCTTCAAACAATTTAACCGCTTTGTCAACCTTTCCTCCACTCCCATATATGTTAAGCATTGCCGTGTAGCTCCAACTATCTGGACTACAATACTCTAAACTCTTCATGTCCTCAAATAGCCTCTCAGCCTCTTCCTCCAATGCAAGGTCTGCACACATATTCAATAGAGTATTATATAAAATCAAATCCACCGGCCACCTGTTCGACCTCATTTGCTCCCACAATTCTAAGGCATCTCGAGCCCACCTCGCCTTGCCATAAATCTTAACAAGTGCGGTCAACGTTTTCTCATCAGGAGTTAACCCAGATTCAACCATTTCCTTGAATAAACTTCTAGCCAAACCTGGCTTCCCGACCTTACCCATTGCCTCCAACAACGTATTGTACACTACCAAATTAGGTTGCACACCAACAGACTTCATCTCTTGCAACACAAAGTTAATACCATCATAGTCCCCAGATGCACCAAACATCCTCCCTAATATAGAGAATGTGGCGTGGTCAGGTATCCACCCACTAGCCCTCCCTCTCTCATATAGATTTAAAGCTTCCTCAACACTACCCAATTTCGCATACACATCAAGGATAGCAGAGTAAGTCACCTCATCAGGCATCAAACCAGTCTTGTACATCCTCTCAAACCACTCCACAGCCTTATCAAAATCATTGCACTTTTTGGCACAAGTAATGATGGTGGAGTATGTGATATTATCAAGCTCAATCTCATTGCTAATCATCTCATGGGCAAGGTCCTCCATGAGCTGAAACTGTCTTCCAAACCTCAAAGACTTCATTGTGACATTGTAGAATATAGTTTCCAAGGGAAATAAATTCTGGGTCTTGATCCAATTGAGGAACAAACGCGTTTTCTGCCATGGCTTCAAGCAGTTGAGTATTAGAAGTGCATTTTCTCTGGTGGGTGGGTGTGGAATTTCCTCAAGAGTAGCCAAGAAAGCAGCCTCATCACAGTCATTGAGCTTCTGAGCAAAGCGCCTGAGCTCTCTGACCTGAGGATTGTATGAGTAAGAAGAGCGTTTCTGCCTCTGAAGGGAGAGCACGGAGCGTTTCGGCCTAGTGGGGTTCACCCAGGTGGACTTTGGCTTGGATATGAGCTGGGTTTGGTCCTTGGTGGGTTTTGAGAGGGTGGTTGTGGATAAAGGCTTGAGTTGCTCGGATAAAGATGGATTTTTCGGGTATGGCTCTATCAAATTGGGAGAGGCTTTTGGGGGAGACTTGGAAGAGCTGCACAAAATGGTAAATCTTCTAGTTGGGTGTTGTCTGAGCGGAGATTTGAAGATATTGTGTCTCTTTGTGTCCGAGAGATTGCCTGTAAAATGAACATCAAGAGCAGTAGACAGAGCAGCAGCCATGAGAGATACGGAGAGAGCTTTGGTTGAAGAAAAATCTGCTAGTTTACTATGTCTTGGGATATTTTTTCAAACCTTATCCGCCCTCAACCCTAGTATTAGGCATGTAAAAATGGATGGGGTGAAAAATCGAAAAAGAAAATTAAAGTTGGATTATAAGATACAGCTTGAGCCCGCATCTCCTCTAGGGCCCAGACCAACACAAACAAAGACTCGTATAGTCGTGTATAAGCCCCCTACTTATTTTTAGATTTTTTATAAGTTGATTTATAAATAACTAATGCTATATTCAGTACAAATTTCATGTATTCATTTCTTTAAAAAGTAGAATTTATTATTAAAAAAATAATTTTTTTCATTTAGATTTTAAATTTATCAACTTGTTTTAACAGGATTGCACGCGATTTACACACTTTAAAACTGTAAGTATTATTTCTCTTCATAAACATAGTCATAATAGCTAAATTGCTAATATAAAAAAGGAATTATTTTAAGGCTTTTTAAAGCTAGCTTATGGCTGACTTGGGGTTTGTCATACTTTCAAGAGAGGAAATAAACCAGGAAAATAATAAAAAAAAAAAGAAAAAAATGTGCATGTAATGACGGTTTCTTTTATAAAAAATATTTTGTGCAAGTATAAGATATGCAAGTTGTTTGAAAAAAGGGGGAACCCATACGGAACAATTTTTTTTTTTTTTTTTTTAATGAAGAGTCTCACTTCTTTTAAGGGCTTATACGCCTTAAGTCTGCATCTAACATTAGCATTACTCATATATGATATTGTTTGTATTCATCTTAACCTTATTCGGACTTACCGAAATATGATTTGTGCAAGTCCAGGATGTGTAAGTTTTTTGAAAAAAAATAAAACTCACTTGAACAATCTATTTTTTTATGATGGGATTCACTTTTTTCAAAGAGTTTGTATGGGTTTGCAGGTACTCTGCTTGTATTTAGCATTATTTAATTATATATATATATATATATATATATATATATATATATATATATATATAAAACAGAACTTGTTTAGAAATGGTAAAATTTATGTTAAGTTTGTGTAATTTATGTATTTTCTTTTACAATTATGCTCTAGACACCTACATCTGATTCTGTTAAAATTTTGTTCTAAATCAATATTGAGACATTTACTCTTTCTATATGTACACAGGAAGAGTGATAAGTTGTAATCTAGTTTAAATGTATGTCTTTGTTTGTTATTCAAAAGGATAAACTCTAATTATAATTTTAACAATAATAATTTTATTTGAAGGTTTTTACACCACACACTATTTATGTAGTATAATTTGATTTGGAATATAAATTTTCTTTCAACAATCCTATTGAATGTAGAGTATGGACGTGAGTAGCACTTTTCTTTATATCTCGTTCGGATATAAGAAATGTTTTATCTCATTTCATCAATTAAACTTTTCCAAATTCTCGTATAAAATATAATAAACAATTCAATTTTTTCAAATTTTAAAACAATAATAATATTAAAAAATAATATTATAATAATATTTTATGTAACTTTTAATTTTCATCTCATCTTAACTCACTATCTAAACAGCACCTAAATGAAATCAAAGACAACCTAAATTTAGTACCATCAGTGATGGAGTCGAGAATCTTCTATCGGTGAAGGAGACTAATGGGAATAATAAAATTAGAAATAAACTCCAAAATAATATATGAAAGGAAAAGTTTCCAAACGAGATCTTTGCATTGTTCTTGTCTTATAACTAAGATGGATTGACACAAGTAAGTTTAGTTGGACTACCTTTTAATGGATATGTTTCTGAGGAATGTCTTTGCTTTCTAAAAGCCAATGGAATTCCAAAGAATAAAACAAATTTCAAAGAATAATGGGGCTTAGAATTGGAAAGTGACAGCCTTGCTCACTTCAACATTTATGTAGAACAAAACAACATGCTGACCTTAGGTTGAGATCAGGCATTGATGGCATAGTATCTACACTTTTGGCATCCATGGAAGCCAAGTCTTACAGCCAAAAAAACTTTCACATTCCAATTATACTTTCCTTCCAAATTCAGTGATCTCTTCCATATAAATTAAGTATATCGTACCCGATACGCTAAAAGCCTCTACAATTATAAACTCTCCCTTTCTCAACTTATTCCATTATCCCAACTCTCACATCTGATAACTGAAAAGCCAAGGTTTGATGGGTAGCAAAACTCTTACCAACCTTCTTCTCTTGTTACTAATTACAGGTAATTGATTCTTTCTTCTGTTTTCTGTGTCTTGGTTCGAATCTTTCTGGCACAATGCTGAGCACTCCTGTCATCTTAATGTGATAAAATTATCGTGATTGATCTGAACCAGTTGTGCATATCTTCTTCAGGTGCACACTCTGAGGTAACGTTCAACTTCGAAAACCAATGCACTTACACAATATGGCTTGCTGCCAGCCCTTCAATTGGTGATGCTGATCCTGAGAGCGGTCCGGGAACCTTGGAGCTATTCTCAATGCCTGATCAATGGAGTGGAAGCATTTGGGCTAGGACAAATTGTGCCTACGATGTCTCCTATTTTTCATGTGAAACTGGGGACTGTGGTTCTGGCACCATAGACTGCCAATCCCCACCACCCACTTATCCGGTGACCTTACTCAATTTCGACATCAAACAATCGGTGGTCTCCTATGAAGTGAGCTTGAACCACGGGCACAACCTGCCCGTCCGGATCCAACCGGATGGCGGGTCTCTGCTTGGAGGAATAGGTTTGTGCCCTGTTGTAGATTGCATTGAAGATGTGAGTAACGTGTGTCCGGGTAGCCTAGTGGCCAAGAACAAGGATGGTCGATATGTCGGGTGTTACAGTGCTTGTGATGGTTTGAAGGATCCAAAATATTGCTGCACTGGGAACTATAGCAGTCCACAGGCTTGCCAGCCTAATGAGTACTCCCAAACGTTCAAGCAATTATGCAAACTTGCCCACACCTATCCACGTGATAATGATCCTCCAATTTATAGATGCTCCAGGGCAACCAGCTACAATATAACCTTTTGTCCCTCATAAACTTCACATGCCAGAAATCCTTGAAATTGAGGCATTGGTATTGTTGGAAATGACCATTTCATAAAGAAATAAAACAATTTTTGGAAGAGGAAGATGTTTTTGTGACTATGGTGTTAACCGTATAACGTTTTACTACACGCAGGATATTTTAATCATTTCACTTATCAATCTAATTACCTGTAGAAATACAAAGATCAAAACTCCTGGTGTTATATGCAGAGCCATCCATTTTAAGTGGACGAGAGGATTGATCTTATTCCTGTTGCAAGTGATGTACTTCTTTGTGCTTTCTGCAGAAGTAGCATGGAATGTAGACTAGAGATCACTTGTTTTATCAACATGATTTCTTTAAGAGGAATTGGAAAGAAGTGCTTAGCATGAGGTCTTCGATGGATATGCAGGTTGAACACTCCAACTGCATCAACTGCAGACATCATCTAACTATTGCCATCATCTACCTTAGACAGATCCAACATCTAAAGTTTGGTTTGTTAATAATGGGTTGTTAAAATGCAAGAAAGATTTAAAACAAGTAGTCAAAAACATAAAAACCAAAAACCAAAAAAAAAAAAAAAAAAAAAAAAAAAAAAAAAACAAAATATAAAAAAAAAAAAAAAAAAAAAGCTTAGAAAAGACTCATTTAACAAATTAGAGTTTTCCTTTTCAACCATTTCTAATATCTAATTCTTTTTAAGAGGAAGATCACCACAACATATTGAAGCCGATTCAACACGACAGACAACTAATGGGACATTTATTTGGGAACCTAAATCAATCACTATTAAATTCTAATCAATGCCTAGTTTCTCATTAGAGAAATACAAGGAAAAATATTCCATTCTAGGAAGCTTTTATCTGTGCCAGTTTTATAAAACGATTTGTATGTTTGGCAGATGCGCAGTAATAACTAAATTTATTATTTGAAAGTAAGCATGTCAACCAACTTAAAAAAACCCTAAACCTTTTATAAAATAAGAGTAGTTTTTTTTTTTTTTAAAAAGAGTGCTAATGTAAAGGCTGTTATTACATTGCTCTACTGTTCTAATGTAGAGATGAATCCATTAGTTACAAAACCCAAAAAAGAATGAGTTGGGAAAATAATGTGTTAGAAAAACCAAAAGATTCTACTAATCTTAAATGAAAATTATAATCGCAAGAAAAATGCTACTTGGCCATTGAAGTTTACAACTCAGATGACCTTCTTGATGTAACACTATCATGTGATGTCACGTGATTTATTAAAAAAAAAAAATACAAATACTAAAAAGGTATAAAGAACTTAGGATTTCAGTTTTCTCCTTTTTGTGTTTTTGAATGCCCTTTTTTTTTAATATATATTTTAAACCTTTTAACAAACCAAACTTAATCAGTTATATCATTTGGCATCTAATAATTTTAGCTTTACTTACTATATTATTTGAGTTCCATTTAATGGCATTTAAATTGGGTAAAAATAATTAGGAATTGGTGATGTAACTAAATAGGAAAAAAGCTTCCTACTTCAAAACTTATAAATCCTTGTTTTTTAATAGGTAACATAAAAATATCTTTGTTTTTGATACCCTGGACATTTAAAACATAGTTGTATAAAATGTTATGAAAAATGTTGTGTAAAGGTTTCATTTAAGATAGCCGCTGAAATCACGTGATTTTCAAGGTCACACACACATGAACAGTATCCTTGAAAAGTGAAACCACCAGTGATTTTAGCATTCAGTGTTCGTTTAATTCGATAAGGTGTAGATAAACTCTACACTATAGAAAGGAGGAAAAATGAAAGAAGTTTAAGAAATGGAGTTGAAATTTTTGGTACAATTATAGTTTTTCTTCACGCTTTATTGTCTCTTCCCCTTTCCTTAGGTATATTAAATTTAAATGGAGCATTAGGCTGGCTGTATACAATTTCGGAATGACCAAAATTTTCTAGAATTTCACAGCTTTTTCTCTTAAAACAAATAAACATAAGAAAACATACAAGTCCATAGTCCACTATGAGGACCCTTTAACTGTGGGATCCAACAATTCTCTAATTTGGCTCTCTACTTTCTTTTTAAGGAAAGAATAAGGCAGACGCTCTACCACCTCAGCTCCAAAGGAGAAGAGGAGAGCCTTTCTTGCTGTCTCTAAGCTGATTCCACGTGCCAGGAAATAGAAGAGCTGGCTTTCTTCTAGGTCGCTAATTGCAGCACCATGGGAGCATTTGACATCATCTGCAATTATTTGGAGATTGGGTTTGACATTCACAGTTGCACGAGGTTCAAGGAGCAGGCTCCTTGTTAGTTGTCCTGCATCTGTCTGCTGTGCAAATCTGCAAAATATATAGCAAACATTAAATCGATGCAAAGCATGTGCACTTCTTTCTTTCTTCCATTTTTGTAGTTCTAGATAACAAGGGTGTATCTATCAGCAAGCAACTAGTTACTGGACGTCTAAATCAAACAGCATTAGATAAATGACTAGAATAAGAATGCAACTCAAGACAGTCTGTAACATAACTAACCATCATTTTATAGTCGGCTTCAATAATAAAAGGCCATCAAATTAAAAATTGTGCCCATCGATGCGGCGCAATAGCCCTCAACAAACAAGAACTCAGAAACTGAATAGGCTTGGAACTAAGAATATACTCCAGCATATATGATTTCAAATAGTTCACAGGATGATGTGGAACAAAACTAAAGTGTACTCATAACTTTTTCTTTACTCTCTGAAGTGTACTCATCATAACTAGCCGTCAAATAGAGCAGAATTACCTGTTGACTTTTACATTCCCATCAAATACAGCTTGTCCTTGAGAATGTGCCACAATGCACTTGTGAAGTTGTCGAGAATAACCTCGTGGATGGTCCAAGATTATTCTGCTATGTAGATCTTGTGTCTGATCGTTGATAGACAAATGCAATGAGGATAACTCTGTGACTGTATCTGGGCCCAATTGCTGAATATGGACATTATGCCGGCTCAATTTTCCACCACTGCTTACCTCTACGAGTTCGTAAGTACTAGCTGATTCCTGTAAATAATCAACTTCTAATTACTGATCAGCCATTTCTGGATTAATTTCAAAAGATATGCTGTTAAAAAAAAAAATGAACAGAATAGGCTTCAATGAATTTCATGCACTTTATATTAACAAACATTTGGTGCCTAGGAGATAATCAAGAATGAAAACATCACAGCACCAAGAGCATAAGCATCTATGAGGCATTAGGTGAATAATTAATACAAGTTCTTAAAATACCACTATGCTCATGAAATGAAGCATTATGCTGAAAGAACACTTGAGGTGGTGATAAAAGATTTATCTGTAAAAAATACACCTGATAGAGATGGAAGAAAACCACATATTCACAGACACATGAGCACAACAGGCAACACAAACGCATAGTGAACAGAAACTTCCCTCAAGGAAAGTAATTGACAATGTTGTTAGATATATGAGAGGGTTGCATTATAGATTTTACTGGTCTCACAACCATAGTCAGATCACCCTTCAAACCCATCCCTGGGGAGTAAACCCCAACACAGGACCCCACCGGCCAGAACTGTGGATTAGGTAATCTAGGGAACTTCTAGTGGGGAATCAAACACAGGAGTTTGATCCTTCAGCTCTTCCTTTAACCACTAGGCCGTATCCTGACGTGCCTTTCACAAATATTATCAGCACTGAAGGGTAGATAGTGGAGGAAATACAGTGGGCAGAAAAATAGGAAAAAGCAGAGCAAAATTTATGCTCTTGTAACTGTAGCACTAGCAGTTTCTGTAACCAAGGTCAAATTTATGCATTTAAATCTTTCGCTAAAAGACTATGCTAAATAGCCCCCATAATAACCAATGGAATAGGGAATCACTACAAATTAAATTTTCTAAAACTGAGAAAAGAAAATAACACTTTTTTCTACTAAAAAACTAACAACTTTATGACTCAAGCACAAAATTTTCACTACTGCATTGGCATATCATACAAGCAAAAAGTGGGGGGAGGGAAACTTTGAGTAACCCCTGGAAATTCAAATATAAAAAATTAAATGAGGGTGTATAATTTTATGTGTCAACCCCCAAACTCCATCGTGATCACGTTGTCTTATGACTGAAAGTAAGGTTTAATTGGGTCGTTTCCTGTGAATTAGGAGAAACTTTATGGATCTATGCCTCCCTAATTTCCTGACCATAATTTTTTTAGGATTTTTTTCTTAATTAATTTTCCCTGGATTATTAGTGGGATTATTAATAGTGGAGTTTTTTTATCACATTTTCTTAGAATTTTTCATTTCACTAATCAAATTTGTAGTCCTAGCCTAGCCATAATAGTTTAAGGTGCCATTTAGATAGTGAGTTGAGATGAGATGAGATGAAAGATGAACGTTGAATAAAATATTGTTAGAATATTATTTTTAATATTATTATTATTTTGGGATTTGAAAAAGTTGAATTGCTTATTTATTTTGTGTGAGAATTTAGAAAAGTTGTAATGATGAGATGAGATGAGATGAGATGAAACACTTTCACTATCCAAAAAGGGCCTAAAAGTATATGAGTCTTGATAAATAGGCTTCATTGTATGTATAGAATTCACACATTAGTTAAATAAATATTTAGTATTATGAGAACTGAGACACATTGGCCTTACCATGTTGCTCTCTCTCTCTCTCTCTCTCTCTCTCTGTCTCTCTCCCCTTTGTCTTCTAACTCTCCTTTGTGTACTGCAACTGTTCACACTAACCCCAAGAACATAACTTTTCTTATTCTTATTCTAAAGTGTACTATACATAGATTAGAGATATGCTGTCTATAAGAAGTCCTACATCAGTAGTCAGTACCATATATTGCTAGTCAAGATTACTAATCCGTGTGTGTGTATATATATATATATATATATATATATATCTACTAAAACAAAATGACAAGCCTATAATGGAAATTGATCAGATTGCAACTTAGCTTGTATGCAACCATCCAATTTCAAGAACAAGCCCCTAGAAATACTTTTTGCTTGGCAAGTTACCCACAAACCTAATGGGTTTTAATCCATGATATCACCTTCCACTCTTTTTGTGAGGAGAGGCAGTGCCATTTTAGTAGCTCATAGGCCCAAGATCCCAATGATACAATCTTTCAAATATCTCAGAACGAGTTTACCATTAACCCTTTTTTTTTTATATGTGAGTTTACCATAAACTTAGAACCTTGTCATGTAACTAAGTAGCATTGGATACATCACCACACTGGACACTAATTGTTTTGATTAGCCTTACAAAAATTTCTGTTTCTTAGTGCTTTAATTAATAACATATCTTTAATTTCTATTATGTCTATTCATCCTATGAGCTCCACTTCTTCTTCACTGTGTTCATCTCACCTTTTCAGATATACACGCTATCTTTTTGCAAAGCTATAGTTTTCAAGCATCTCAATAAGAAATCCTGTACCAATTTGTATAGCAAATAATGACTCATATGGAAGCTCATTAGTAGCCTGATACCAAGACCAACGCCAAATAGCACAGTATATTAGAATTCAGTCAATATAGAAACTATTTTCTAGACATTTGTTTGACCGGTAAACAAGATTTTATTGATCATGAGAATAGGAAAGAGCCCAAGTACATGGGACACATTCAAGAGCATCACCTATGCATTATGTTCTAGACATTCATTTTGATTCTTTTAATCAATGATACAAGAATTGCCAGCGAGCTGCGAGGAACTCCCAGACAACCCATATATGAATTAAGATAAGGAGGCCTATGAAACCTTGAAAGAAGAAAGTGTCACCCCAAGCCCAGCAATTTGAATCCTCCATGTTGAGGAAAGAGCTCAACAGGGAGAAATGAATTGAAAGGGTAACCAGAAAAAGTTGGAGTATCTATTGGGTTTTGGGAAAGGAGAGAGAAAAAGTTGAATAAAAAATATTATAAAGTATTGCAAGAATATAATTTTTTAATATAATTTTTGTTTTTTGTTTGAAAGTTTGGGAAAGTTGTAATGATTAGTTTGAAAGTGTTTGTGTTTGAATGATGTTTGGGAAGGAAATGAGATATGATGAGATGGGATGGGATGAGATATAAATTGTTTCCAAACATCTCCTAAGTGTCTCAGGTTTGTTTTCTTTAAGGACAAGAGTGTTTATTTCTCTCTCTCTTCTCTTCTTTGGCACACTTTTACTCTTCAAATCACTATTCAAACAGCCCTTGAACCGTCTGATACCCTTTAGAGCCTTTAAACCCAAAATTTTACATAATTTTTATCCACCAGTTAATCCTTCAAATATGACCCAAAACCCTTAAATAGCTATCATTATTAAATTTTAAGAACCAGCTTTCACAGAATCACAAAGAAACAGCCCTCAATTCCATTACCCCTATCTTTGCATATCCTTTTTTTGATAAGTAAAATGAAAAAAAGGCATATCCTAGTTCAATCTATAAAAGCTAAACTTTTTCCCAACCATAACCAACCCAAGATCAAAAGTTTTCCTATCTTAAAGTGCACCATAAGAGGTTGAAGGAAACCTAATCAGTCTATGACCGTGGAACTTTGGCATGCCAATTGCCAAATAAACTATCCAAGGAGACATGAAGCACATATAACTGAATTACATGTGCCTGAGTGTGTCAGATATGCAAGAGAAATGTTGGCTATGTTTGAAGGGCTGCACAAAAGCCCAGTCACTTGAAATAGTTCCTTCAGCTATTAGAATCCTAATTTAAATGGAGCTGGTATTCAACACCATGTCCTTTTATTTTTATTCTTAATTATTTTTGGATTACCAAGATGGCTTAAGGTCATCCTCAATTTAGATTTTTCGTTTCCCAAAAGGGATTATAATTTTTGTTTTCATAAGTAAGAAAGGGGATTACAAATAAATTCAGCATCTTTACATTAAATATGATAACAATGGATCATTATAACTCTTAAAAGTTCTCAGTTTCAATTCATCAATAATTTGATGTAAGTGCTTTTCATATATGTGTTAACAACCACACATTTTACAATACTTAGCAAAAGCCACTAAAATAAATACATGTATAAGTCTCAAAGTGGCCCATTTATCTCCTCATGCTAAATGATACCTCAGAAAAATTGATGCAATCGTATGCTTAAAGAGGAAAATAATTCACATTTCCAACAATCTTCACCAAATTGAAAACATATCAAACAAGCACTGTATTTAAAAAAAAAGCATAAATTCAACAACAAGAAAATAGCAAGAACAAAAGTTCACCTGCTGGACAGAAGTCCACTTTATATGAGCAGCATTTAAAGATTGATTTTGAATATATGAATGACGAACCTTCCCACCTTCTCCAACCACCACTTCCAGAACCGAATTCGCCCAGTAACTCTTCTTCTCATCCTTACCTAGAAACTCCTCAATTATATCAATCTCTCCTCCCCTCTCCACCATCACAAACACCCTCGGATTTGATATGGGCAATGCATTTGAACCCTCGTCACCACCCTCAACCGAAATGTACCTAAAAAAAATCGGATTCTCTACTTTGCACCCCGCCGGAACATACACTACTGTCAAATCCGGCGCGCCAATCCCATTGATAGACCAAAACAAGTCCCCACAAACTGAATTAGTCAAGAATTCACAGACCCTTTTGGTGATACTCTCCTCAGAGAGCTCTAACAAGCTTCCAACAAAAATCCCACTTGGCAATTCGGACAAATTCGCCGAATTTACGACATACCCATCAGCAATGACAAGATTAGGGAACTGGGTATTCGAAGAAACGCCTGATAGAGCAGAGGAGTGAGGAGGGTGAGTGATTGGACTGATTTGGGAGTGTTTGATGAAGGAGGTGTCTGTGAAGCGAAAGGGCTCGTCTTTGCGGGAGGGCCAAGGGGTTGAGAGGAGGGTCTCGGATGAGGTATCTCTGAGCTTTTGAAGAGGCAACGGTGTTGAAGAGGACGAAGTGGGCAGAGAATCTTCAAGGGTTTCTGCTAGTTGGAGAACAAAGGGGTCTGAGAAGGATGGAGCGGGTTGGAGTGAGACTCTGGGTCTGATTCTGGGTTTTGGAGACTTGGTCTGAGTAGAGACTGGTGGGATTGGAGGTCTTTGATGGCGGGGTGTGAAGGCTAAAGCAGCCATGGACGACGATAGTGCTTCTGGATTTTGGAGTTACAGAGCGTCTTGTAGAAGAGTACTTTGCCCTGCCTTAACCATCGACACAGACAAAATGGTTAGCGAATCCTCCAACCAGAACCCAACATATAGCATTAGTAGTGTCGTTAACAAAGTTTAATCAAAATTTAGTTTGAGAATTTATTTTATAAATTTAGTTAGTTATTTTTTAACAATATCAAATAGCAGACTAAAATATTAATTTTAACATTTTTATTTATTTAATTATAATTATAATTTGAATATTTTTTCATTATCAAAAAAGTAAATATTAATTGTTTTAACGTACATATTATTCATAAATAATTATTTTTTCTTTATCTTGTAAAATGTAGCTTACCAAACCAAATTTCTTCTTTGGTTTAACTATTTATAACGTTCAAATTTCTTGTAAGGTGTATTTCTTCTTTCCCCAACTGTTTCTTGGACTGTACTAGCCAGGTTATATACATCATGGAAAATAAACATGATTTGACTATTGATATGTTTAATCAAATGGTTGAGTTCGGGATTAAGATCGATTTAATGGCATTCGCAACCACAGTTGTTCCTGTGGCATGTTACAATCGGTGCAACAAGGCAGGATTTAGCCATCAATTTGGAATTTTGTATGCCAAAATAATATTTAGCCAGAAATTTGGCCTGGCCAGATTTTGCCAGTGAAAATAATGAAAGTTAAAAACACTGAAGTATTGTAGAGTCCACTACAGTGATTTTTTATGCAACTTAGTTAAACACTTTGGCCAAAATATAGCTTTGTTGAGTCCATTATTAATGCTCTTAAGCTAGGTTTATTTTTATTTAAAAAAAAAATTCGATTTGAACTCAACCTTGTTTGTTTTTGTAGATAAGATGATATAAGATGAGTTGAGATAAAAATTGAAAGTTGAATAAAATATTGTTAGCATATATTTTTTTAATATTATTTTTATTTTAAAATTTGAAAAAAATGAATTGTTTATTTTATTTTGTGTGAAAATCTGAAAATAATTTTAATGTTAAAATAAGATAAAATGAGAATAATTATGAAAACAAACGATACGGATGCTATTTGTTACCTGAACTCATCTAAGCTAGGTTGATTTTTATTTTAAAAAAATGCAATAAGTGAAAAGAATTAAATATCTTTATTGTACTACTATTTTTTTAAAGGAAAAAAAAAACTATTTTCTTTATATAAAAAAGACTATCTTGTTTATAATATCTATCTCCCAAGCTGTTTGTTTCATCCCAACACATTTATAAGCTATCTTTTATCTAGTAAACAACAAACAATTTTGTACCCCTCAATACCTATTAATTCAGAGGACACAAACCGAGTAGAAGGAGATCAGGAAGGGTGGCATTGCTTGATGTCAATGATTATCTTCAAGTTACTGAGAAGAACAAGCTCAAACTAATTTCGTTCGATAAAGATGCAACACAACCAAATGATAAGAAGACTTCTTCTAACAAACAAGTTCTTAATCAATAGGTCTCTTAAGATGATATCTAGGTAGACTTCTATTTTCATTGTACAACTTATAGTTATAAATAAAATTTGCCTGCATTATATTTGGTGTGGCAATACTTTGAATTCTCTTTAGAGTCTTACATGGTATCAAGAGTTATCTAGACTAACGTTACAATTGCCATGATTTATCCTCCCTTATCTGCTTTTTATATGTCCTCACATTTTCTTCTTTGTACACCTATTTTACCACCACCCATGCCCACATCTGTAATGCCGCTTCATAACCTCATCAAAGGGGTTACGTATATGAAAGGTCAAGACCTCTATAGCTTCGCTGATAGCAGTTTCTCTTGTCCATCGTCGGTTATAAACTCCCTGTCAAATCAAAATTCACTAACCTGACTTACACATCATGGATGCTTTAGGATCAACTCATCTTAAGCTGCTCTAGATTCCTCACTATCAGAATGAATTTTGACTCATGTCATCAAATGCACTTCTTCATGTGCACTATGGTTCATCATGGAAAATATGTTTACTACTTCTTCTTGGGCTCTTTCCATCATTACCAACTCGCAACACTAAAGAAGGCCTACTTTACTGTTTCTGAATACTTCCACAAGTTCACCATTCTTGCAGACACCTTAGTCACCACTGATCAATCCCTCAATGACTTTGAACCTATTTCCTTTATTTTGGAAGGTCTTGGTTCAGAATATTATCCATTTGTCACCTCTGTGACCACTTGTGTCAAGCCTATTTTGCTCAAGGATCTTTATAGTCATTTACTTGCTCACGAGCTTCGTTTATCAATGGTGGGCGCCAATGTTAACAATAAGTATGTCTCTTCTCACCCTAGCCGTGGTGGGTGCTCACAATCCTCTTATAGAAATCACGGCTCTTACAATACCAACAACTATAGAGGCACTTGAGGTGAGGGGCATGGCAGATCTCAGTCCCCCAAACTTGTTTGTCAAGTTTGTAACAAGGTTGACCACAATGCTCTTTGTTGCTTTCATAGGTTCGATGAGAGCTATCAAAGTGAGTCCTCAGCCATGCAAGCCTATGTGACATCTCCATCTCAAAGCTCAGACCCTTCTTGGTGTCTAGACACTAGCGCCACACAATATATCACTCACGATCTAGCAAACCTTAATGTCAAAACTGAGGAACAAATTGGGTCAGATCAGATAAGAATGGGTAATGGCAAAGAACTCCCTGTCCAACACTTGGGCACTACTTAGATCTCTGCACCAGAATTTTCCTTTGTGTTACACAATATTTTACATGTTCTTGAAATAACAAAAAACTTTATGTCAGTCCAAACTTTCATTGCCACCACTAACACTAACTTTGAATTTCATCTCTCTTGATTTTTTGTGAAGGACCAAGCTACAAGAACAATTCTACTGCATGGGCCAAGTAAACATGGGTTGTACTCTCTATCGTCCACCTCTATGTCTCCTCCAAAACCAGAAAATGTACCACCAGATACATCGGGACCAATTTCCATCCATTTCATGATAACCCGCTCCCCTAGTCAAATTCCCAAAACCTATAATGATGGTACCATTCGCTACCCAATATCAAAAGCTCTCATTGTCGAAACTCATTCATCTATGGTTGAACACATCTGCTATTCTTCAGCTGTAAAATTTCCAAGATGAAATCAAGTTATGAACAACGAATTTGATCCCTTGTTACGCAATTGCACATGGACACTAATTCCACCAAGTGAAGCTTGTAACATCATTGGTTCAAAGTGGTTATTTCACATCAAACGGTAAGTTGATGACCAAATAAATCATTATAAAGCTTGACTAGTCGCTAAAGGCTTCTATCAATGATCTAGTATCGATTATTTTGAGACATACAGTCTTGCCATCAAGCCCATAACAGTGCACACAGTTTTATCTCTAGCTTTCTTGGCAGGCTGGGCTATCAGCCACGTTGATGTTGAAAATGCATTCTTGGACATGGATATATCTGAGGAAGTGTTCATATCACAACCACCAGGTTTCTCTTATCTTTAATATCCACATCACATTTGTAAATTATAGAAGGTCATTGATGGTCTCAAATAGGCTTCAAAAACTTGATTATTTAGATTAACAAATTGACTCTTAGTACTTGGATTTCGTAGCTCTCGGTCAGACTCTTCCTTGCTCATACAAACTCCAGATGCCTTCAATATGTACATTTTGATTTATGTAGACGACATTATAATCACTTGATGCAAATCCTCTACCATTGATGAATTACTCAACTCTTATATATGCAGACATAGAAATCAAGAACTTGGGTGGATTAATTTTTTTCTTGGGAGTCGGAGTAGTTTGATAACAAGGGAGGCATAGTTTTCACTCAACATCGATACATACTAGATTTACTCAAATGAACCAAGATGCTCAAGGCCAAGTTAGTTGGCTCCTCTATGGGAACATCCACTAGCCTCTCAGCTTTTAATGGTAAAACATTTGATGATTACAATTCATTGGTACTTTGCATATTTTTCAATCACCCGCCTTGACATTGTCCTTTTAGTTAACAAGTTGTCACAATTTATGCAAGATCCCAAACTCCCTCACTGGCAATCAATCAAGCGCCTTCTCCGATACCTCAAGCACACACCTTGTTTTAGTCTTCGCATCTCAAATTCCTCCAGCACTCAACTTCAAGCCTTCTTTGACTCGGATTGGATAGGATGGGCAACGGTATTGGCAATATTCTATATCTTTATTGGCAATATTCTCATCTCTTAGAGCTATAAAAAGTAGGCAACAGTAGCTTGGTCTAGCACTGAGGTTGAGTACAAAGCCTTGGCACACACAACTGCTGAGCTTGAGTGGCTTAAGTCTCTGTTGAGTGAACTTCTTATTGATCACACCAAAGCACCAATCTCATGGTGTAATAACATACGTGCAACCTACCTATCAGTGAATCCAGTCTTTCATGCTCGCACAAAGCATGTAGTAATCGACTTCCACTTTGTTCGCAACTTGATTGCTCTAAGACTTATTGAAGTTCGATTCCTATATACTTGAGACCAGTTAGTAGACATTTTTACTAAAACACTTTTGACAACTCAATTTACCACCTCTAGGAGAAGCTCAACATGGTATTCACCACCTTAGACTGGAGGGAGCAAGTCAATGATTATCTTCTAGTTACTAATAAGAACAAGCTCAGACCAATCTCGTCCAATAAAGATATAACGCAACGAAGTGGTAAGAAGACTTCTTCTAACAAACAAGTTCCTAGTCAATAGATCTTTTAAGATGCTATTGAAGTAAAATTTTATTTTCATTGTACAACTTACAATTATCAATAAAACGAACCTGCATAATGTTTGATGTGATAACGCTTTCAATTCTTTTTAGAGTTTTACACTTGGAGAGTCTAACTAAATGGTAAATAAGCTTAGCAACCAATACTTTTGCATGAGCTTATGAAAATTCAAATATCACATATATTCCTAACAATTTAGTTATTTATATAAAAATGTTGATTACTAATTAGCAATGGAAAATAAGGATCAAACTATGGTGAGAATTCAAGTTGGGGTATCGGTCTCACGAGTTGGGATGGATAGAGGGATCAAATGTAACAACTCGCTCTAGGGCATGTTGAGCTAGAGGAATGGGTGCTACTAATTTGAGCATACATTCTTTGCACCAAGTATAAAAGATTCCACAACATTTATAGAGTAAAGTCAAATACCTCATTAAAACAAAAGTTCTCGAAAGTAATTTTGTTTAGAAATTATGAATAAAACAATGAAATGTCTTGTAATACAAATCTCCTAAAAAATAAAATAATGAAATGTAGATTTCCTTCTTGGTGCCTTAAGCCTTAATTTCATTGTCATTCTCCAAGACAATATCCTTATTCGCAGTATCCTTGCAAGTCTCTACACTTAGGGTGAACAAAACATAAAAACATCTAAATGAGTCTAATACTCAGTAAGAACCACATTATGTAGTAAATATAATATAAACATATAGTTTAAGTTATCATTAACATTTTTGAGAAACATTGCGTTTAAGCATGCAAAAAACATTTACCTTAGGGCATTACAAAAATTTTTTATTTCCTCAACCTCAAATCATTAGTTATTTATTACCTTAACTTCATCCTTTAATGGTTATTACACATTGTTAACCCCTGCAGTTAGCGAATCAATGGTTCTTCTCGTAGATAGCAGATAAGAACCGAACCTTAGGAATTAGTCATCACTAGGTGCACCACAAGTGATGCATTCCAACATTGCCATCCGTTCCAACCTCATGGTATTGTCTTCATCCTCATATAGCTCATTCATTAATCTTATCAAATACATGCAGTTATACAATTGTATATTGTATTTCCTTTACCTTTAACTTTACTTTACCTCACCTTTCATTCTTTAAAATATATAGTCACATTATATGATATTCAGTCATATCATTCATGCACTCTAAAATCACTTATAATAACCTTTATCATAAATAGGGTTTATGAAAAGGGATTACCAAGGAAGGCTCATATGTATAGATAGTTTCATAAACATATACTACTTATATATAGTTACAAAAGAGACCTCACAATTTACATAAAGAGATGTGTAAAAGAATGTGATCATAGTTACTTACCTTGGTCCTTGTAAAAATTACGCTAACAGTGCATGTCTCAAAGCTATAAATCAAATCTATGATATTTAGGTAGTGACATAAGCATTCTCAATCATCATACGTTATACGTAACATGTTTCATGCATGGAGTCTGGGGGAACCTAAGTTCCTTAATCATTACTCTTTCCTCGCCTAAATCACTTTACTTGCTTAATACTCTTACCACTACCTCGCCCAATTCTTTCCTTACCTAATACTTTTCTCACCTAACTTTTTGTCTCGCCTAATCATTTTCCTGGCTCTAAACCTACTTACCCTCACATTATGCTCTTACAAAACTCTTACATAGTCTCTTTTGGTCTCACTCCCTTTCTTGAGCTCTAACCCTAGATCTTAAAGTTTGTCTAAGGGTCTATATGCATATGCGAAGGAAAACTATATGAATATAAGAAGAGAAACTTACTAATGATAGTGCGTGTGTTCACGAGGTAAAGATACAATGATCTTTCTTCCTTTGTTCCTTTGTTTAGGTTCTCAAGTGATGCTTAGCAGCCGTTAACTACACGATTGTGGTGGCTCAGTATAGTAGGGGTAAGTTACTACAACTCTTGTCCTCGTCTGTTCTCAATTAACAAATCAAAGTGTGTGAAATGCGACTTGTATGCCTTAAGTATGGATAATGAGTGTCACCGTACATGGATGTGAAATGGATGAAAATTGACTTTTGAAGGAGAAAGAGATGTATTTATAAGATGGTGGGTTGATTAGATATGTGTCATTACCTATTTCGTACGTTATGTTGGTATGATTACCCTCACAACTAGGTAAGGTTTTTAGGACATGTCACCGTTTGGGTCATGACTTGGGCTTTTATAAGAATCTGGGTCTTACTTTGGGCTTCTATGCTATTCTCTAACCCACTATTATCTCTACCCTACTTTAAGTTCCAGAAATTCATATACTGAAATCTCTAAAATCTAAAACTCCAAGTTTTCTCCTAACTTAGACATAATAATAATAATAATAATAACAACAATTAGAGTATATAAATAAAATATATATAACAACTAAAAACCAAAATGCTTCAATTATTATGCACGATTAATCAGGGGTTACATCAAAGTGGTCAAACAGTTACCTAAAGAGCCTTTATTTATATACCTATTAGTGACAGTTAGCAAGAGGCACAACTGCTGGATATAATCGAACAATTGTATCTCTTGGCACACCTCTAAACATCACCCCCATAGGGGGACGTACATGTAGCAGAGTGCACACTGTAGTTGTGTGGTCACCCCATTCATC
Source organism: Juglans microcarpa x Juglans regia (assembly GCF_004785595.1). Classification (NCBI taxonomy): domain Eukaryota; kingdom Viridiplantae; phylum Streptophyta; class Magnoliopsida; order Fagales; family Juglandaceae; genus Juglans; species Juglans microcarpa x Juglans regia. The sequence continues at coordinate 24,191,692 of NC_054604.1, forward strand.
TACATATCCCACTTGAACACACATAAACAATGACTAATGTAGTTGAGCATGTTTACCTTGGTACCAATATTAAATTTTCCACAAGTTAACTTTCATATGCGACACCTATATTTCTACATTAAATTATGAATAGGCCTTATGTGCACACGCTTTTGTCATTACCTTTTATGATCATACTCTTTACCATATGCTCTGTCACTGATTACATATTAACAGGGACTTAATTTCATTGTATTTTAATGAAAAACATAAATTATCCATAACTGAGTAAATGCTCTCACCATAATTGACGACTTCAGTCAATACATGAAACATGTATCACCTTGTACAAAACTTCTACTAAGTACTTCTTCCAAGGCCATTTGTCAATGTTTTCCTTAATGATCTTCTCAACGACTTTAAAATAACCAATTATTTTCTTGGATAATTTCACATAACTCCCATTTATCTTAGTATCACTAAAATCTTGGAGTTATTTCTATTAATTATGAGGTTACTTTACTTTGGTATATTTCAACCCATATTATCCAGATGCTTTCTGAACTTTTCCAAAGATAATCCCTTAGTTATGATATCGACTACTATTTCAGTCGAGGAAATAAAATTGACCTTAATCTCACATTTTGTGTTTTACCTTTTTTTAATGAGATAACAAACTTATTTTCACAAAACACATGGACTAGTCTGGTGATTATATCTAAATTTAAATTTTCAATAAAACGTTTTATCTAGACTGCATTACTAATTATAATGCTATATACAATATATTTAATTTTCATTATGGATTTTGCAACATCACATTGTTTCTTATTTAACAAAGAAATTGTTGTACTATCAAATAGTTACCACCAATTAGATTTTCTATCGTCTACATTATTTTCAAAATCAATATCACTATAGTCAATTGATTCTAGATCACTAATTTCAAAGCATAATTTCATATTTTTTGTGCCTTCTAAATACCTTAATATTCATTTTCTTACTTGGATTAAACTGAGTTTTACCTAACAATCCTACTATATAAGAAATATCAGGTTTTGTACTAGTCATTACATAAATGAGACTTTCCACAACTTGAGTATAAGAAACTTTAAACATTTAATGTTTTTCCTTCTCATATTTTAGGCACATATATTTACTACTTTACTCGAAGTATTTCCTTTACAAACAGGTATACTTAAGAATTTACATCTTTTCATGTCAAAATTTTAAGTATATTGTTTAGATATTTTTAACGATCTAAATATAAAACTTTTGAATTCCTAAATCTTGAAACTCTTATACAAAGAACATAGATGGCTTTATCCATATCATTCGTTTTAAACTTATATCACAAATGCTTTTTTATTATATTTATCATATCTAGACAATTGCTTGCCAACAATATATTATCGACGTACAATGATAATATTGTTATTTTATTGTTGCATTTTCATGTGTACACAGGTTTGTAGTAGGCTCATTTCATATCCAATTTCTAATATTGCTTGTGGAATTTTAAGTATCATTTTTTTTATAATTGATTAATTACATATAATAATGACTTCAATTTGTAGACTTTGTCTCCATATCCTTCAATTTGGAATCCTTTAAGTTGGATCGTAAAACGTCTTCTTTCAACTCACCATTAAGAAAAGTTGTATTAACATTTAATTGATGTAATTTCAAATTGCATTTTACAACTATAGACATGATATCTTTATGAATGTGAATTTTACTACAAACGAATATGTGTTACAAAGTTTAAACTTGATTGTTGAGTGAATTCTTTGACAACTAAAATTGCATATTTTTCCAAACTTTCATCAGCACTAATTTTTGTTTTGGAAAATCTGCTTGAAACCAACAAATTTTCTATCATTTGAAAGTTTTGTTAACTCTTCAACATCAATTTTTTGAATTGATTCTTATTCATCTTTCATGGTTTGAAGCCATTTATCTGAATCATTATTATTGAATACTTCAGAAAAATTTTCCAAATCATTTTCTAAACTTTCAATACATGTTTTAAAAGCATAATGATTTTGAAATAATGTTGATAATTGTTTAGTTCGTTTACTACCACTCTCTCCAATATTGATATTTGAAAATTGATTTTGATCAGATTTCTTTTTACTTTCCTTACTATGTACTAAGTATTTGAATCATTAGAAGATATAGAAACTTGCTTATTCTCTAAACCATTTAACAAATCGATTAGAGTAGTTAGGCATGTGTTTTTGAGAAAGACAACATTCATACTTTCTATCAATCATATTTCAAAATGATAAGATTGATAAACACTCTTATTTTCTACATACCCAATAAACTTGCTTCACAGGTTTTACTTTTTAACTTATTCCTTAGCGGCGTTGGAATAAACACTTGTGCTTTACAGCTCCATAGAGTTTGCTTAAGTCTGGTTTATGACCTGTCCATATCTTGTAAGGTGTAAGAGGTTTTTCTTTGGTTTTAATTCTATTTAATATGTGCATTGTGCAGTTGACAATACTTCACCCAAAAAATATGTTAGTAGATCAGCATATGTTATTATAGATCTTGTCATATCTAATAGAGTTCTATTTTATCTTTCTGCAATTCTATTTTATTCAAGTTTATATGATATGAGATAAATATATTTTATACCATTTGATTTGTAAAAACCATCCAAAACTTCATATTCATCTCCCTTATCACTATTCAAGCTTTTAATGAGTTTACCAAATTGGAGTTCTACTTTTACTTTATATTCTTTGAGTTTTTTTGTTATCTCATATTTATGTGTAAATAAGTTGATGTACCTATATCTTGAATAATAATAAGTGCAAGTATAAAGTATTCTATTCTTCTATATTTAGTTGTTTTAAAGGGTCCACAAACATCTGAATAAATTACTTCATATAAATTTGTTCACTTTTAATTTTCAGAAAATGATTTACTACTCAGTTTACTTTTGATATATAGTCCATACATCTAAATATTTAAGTTCGCTTGTGGTATTAATCCACTTTTGTACATTGACTACATTCTGATAATTTCATTATTATTTATATGACCAAATTTTAAATGCCATAAATACATACAATTAGTAGCTACATTCAAATAATTAAAAAAATATAATTTATTATTAATATTAATATTTAGTAAGTACATATTGTGATTTTTTTTACATATTTTATTGATTTTTCACATTTTCATTGATACATCACACCTTACACCAAGACAACACAATATGTGTTGTTGCCCATATATAATCTGTGTTCACTAGCTTGTTTCTTTTGGAGTTTGACAAATAATTCTTTATTTCTAGAGATATGTTTTATTGTTGCAGAGTCAATCTACCAAGAATTCGACATTAGTTCCACGAGTATTATGTTTGAAACTATCATCACAACTTCTTTATTCTTTTAAGATTTTTCTTTATTAGGACACTGAGATCTGTAATGCCATTTTTTTCCACACTTGAAATAGTTCCCAAATGACATATTTTGCCTTCTCTTAACCATTTGTTTTTCTTAAATTGCTTTTATTTTGTTTTGTTGTTAGTAGAGTACCGCGTGTCTTAAGCCATCAGAAGATTGGATGTTCCATTTTATTTCTTACTTCTCTTCATCCTTTCTTCCCCAACTACCAATAGTGATGGTTATTTCATTTTCATTGTATTAAAGAAGTAACAATATACTCTTAAGATAAATGAAATCTATTAAGTATGCTTGTAACTTGTATTTTATTAGTAATAGGATAACTAATATCAAATAATTCCTTTATGATCAGTCTCATTTGAAGTACATGATCACTCACACTTTCATTCTCTTGCATGGAAGTTTTGTTATACTAGTCCAATAAAAAATTGTATTCAAGTATCAGATCTTAATCTATACTTGCCTTTAATAACATCTATGAATTTCTTTATAGTTTCATAATCTTTGAAAAGAAGAATGATTTCTTTATTCATATAATGTAAAATCAATACTCATGTCCAAGGATTACGTTCTTCCCCTTTATTTATGGTTTAATGCCACTTCCACTTCCACTTTGGCCATTTCTAACATTTTGAGATGGTTTGTGTGTTGTTAATGTATCTAAATTCTTTTTATAGGGTAGAAGAAAAATTATATGCATTTTCCAAGTCCGAAAATATTGTTCATTCAATTTTTCAATTCTTAAAGGATTTGTACTTTTTTTTATGCCATAAAAAAGAAAACCTTAATACCAATAATAAAATATAGTAATAACAATAAATATGTACTATTACAATATTAGAAATATAACATTTCAAACTGTAATATCAAATAAATACAAATTAACTAATAAAATTAATAGTGGCTATCTTTATACTTGATCCAAGGTGATCGTTGAAAAATCTTCTTATTGTATTTCAAAGAAGAAGAATATGGAGAATGATGTCTTGATCGAATGGTTTCTTGAGCTTATCTTGAAGTTTATACTATTTCAAGAAATTTCTGTCAATAATTTCGACCAATGTATACTCCATTAAGATTCAACACAGAACTAAAATTGTAACGATTTTTTAATGGACTGAATCAACCTTGAAACAACTTAGAACAATGTTCTCAAATTTGTCTAAATCGAGTAAAAAAAAGAGGTAGGGCAAGTTGTGTTCGGGTTAGGTCCAACAAATTGAATCTCAGCTTGCGGGTCTGCTTGATGGGTAGCTTAGCGAGTCAAGTCAGTGGTGGGGCGAATGTTGGTTCATGGGTCGCACATCGAATCTACTTCGTTCTGGGCTTGTATCGTTTTTCTAATAAGTTTTTGAGCTTTAGCTAAGTGGGTCAGAGGCAAGATTCATTTGCGACCTATTTGGTGGAACTTCGGTCTAGTAAGAACGATTGTATTCTCTTGTGTGCATCTACGAGGGATCTCAGAACAATATTGTTACAACTAAAACAGGAATTGTATATATGTTGTGTAAGAAAGTGCATGAGAAGTTAGGAAGTTGGCATGAGACAATTAAGTTGGATCATAGCCAAGCAGATCATGTTTATGTACTTGTTGATCTTGTAGCTACGAGACAACTTTGGTTCCTATCACTTGTAACTTAGCAGGTCATCACTTGTAGTTTAGCAAGTCAATGGGTTTTGAAAAAATATTATTTTTTATTTTGAGCCATGGTTGCTATGTTTATTTTGGTAGGACATGGTTGTTCTTGTGCCATGTTTTGGTTATAAAGAATTTTGAGAATTTTTTTAATATGTATTATTTATTAGATTTTGAAAAAGAAAAGTGAAAATTTTGAATTTTTTTTTGTTGAAAATAAGATGTGTTGGGGATTAGGAAAATTAAATGTAGAGTTGAACAGATGTTTGAATATATGCAGATATATATATATATATATAAATATTTTATGAATAGTTTTATTTTGGTATTTGTAGAAGTGATTTTGAGTTTTGTATTTGGCCAATATGTTTTTGTTTTGGTCTAATAGTGTGCTTTATTGGTGCCATATGGGAGGAAGCTAATATATGAAGAATTAAAAACAAAAATAAAAAGGAAGATATAATGAACAATATATTACAACAACAGAAAGATATTTAGGAAAATATTAAAAATTCATTGGAAAATGCATGTCAGGTTTATGAGATAATAAGATATATCAGATCAGATAACATTTTGATCTCACCCATTAATTTGATATCATTAAAACTTTTTTGAAAGTTAACAAAATCACATTAATTTGTTAATTTTCTTTAATTACGAGACTCATTGTAAAACTTTTACTAGCTTGGATTGCTCAATTTTGAATCGGATTGTCTAATACATGCTCAAATTAAGGAGAATTAATATATATATATATTGCATTTATTTAATTTATAGTACTGGATATTAAGACAGACTAATTAACTACTATTCAATGTGATGATAGACAAAATAATTCTTTATTTTTATTCAAATTCTAATAATGGATAACTAAATAAAAATATATATTTTAAGTTCATAAAATCTTGTATAATTCTTTTACAAAAGAGTTATACATTTAGTGTGGAAAATCTATTTAATTATATAATAGCCAAGTTCAAACTTGCTTACTTGGCATTTTCCCTGCATAAATTGGCATAAAATCAGTTTCACTTAAATAAAGCATTCAAATTAGAAAAAGGGTCAAGAGGAAAAAATGTCTTTAAAATTTGAACCGTGTTTCAACTGTATATTGTGCCTGTGAAAAACTATGTTTACTTCGTTGCAACGTTTTGGCCAAGACTTGAAGTCTTGAAGCATTGCAATGACATTTCGACCAAAACTCGAAGTCTTAGAGCATCACAATGTTTTTTTCCTTGCAACGTTTCATGCTTCACTGATACAAAAAGGAAACCTCGGTTTCTAGCTTTTCAAACAGCCCACGGCAAAACTATCCAGAAGCTATGCTGATGAAATTCTCTTGATCGTCATTTCTTTCTTGCCGTTTTAAGAAGTCACCAGAACTTGCGTTCCATCCAAACGTTGGCATCGTATATGGCGTGAAACAAAGAATGATATACTTTGATGAGAAGTTCTTTGTTGGAGTGGGTGAATCCCATGAAAGTCAACAAACACTTAGAGACAGATTTTTATAGATTTTGCAATATAATGGATGGAGAACTATCAAGAAACCGATGTAGATAAGTTTTGACTCTCATTCCAAGTCTTCATCAGTAATGGATTTCAAATTTCACGATGAAACGATTCCTCCTATCTATATATCTTCCCTTCTACCATCTCCTCAAAATAAAATCTCTATTTCAAGAAATCAAATAGAGCACCCTACAGAACCTTACATAGACAAATCAAGAAACTCAGCAAGGTTATCGTAGCAATCTATCTTCAAGTCGAAACACTTACATTACCATTGTCGGGAGACACCCAGAAGGTGCCGAAGGTGCCGAAGGTGAGTTTTTCCTTTCTCCACAACGGGCGTTGGCTTTATCCCTCTCCTCTATCAATTTTTCATCTACAAGAGTAATTTATTTTGTGTGATTTGCTCCTGCTTCACCATTGACTCCACCGAGAGAGTCGGAAAACATTCGAGTAACCCGGAAAGTTTCGGCCCAATCATCACCATCGTACTCGGAGCTTCTCTTGCTAAGACCATGGCGATTCCTCTATCTTTTCTCCACTGTTCTTCAGTCTAAAGAAGCCTAAATTATTTTCTACACAGAAGCTTTCGCCAACATAGCCTCAATCCAGCCACCATTTCTATCGCAATTTCTCCTTCCTCTTGGTGAGTCTATTGCACATATTTTTTCGAAGAGTAATGATATACAAAAAACACATTGTACAACATATTACACAACAATATTATAAAATGAGGGTATTTTTATAAAATGATATTACTTTTATAAGATGTTTACGAAGCAACCTCTCATTTAAAACATAATTGTATAAAATATTGTGAAAAATATTATGTGTAAATCATTTTTCTTTCTTGATTATTTTTTATTCCTTTTTCCCCTCTCAGCACCAAACTTGCAGATTCTCTCTTTTCCATTTTCTCTTTTCTAAATCAAAACATTATCATTTTTTTATTTTTGCCTATCCTTATAAAGCATAGAGAAAATATATTCTTAGTCCGGTTTGGGCATCACACGCCACACGAATCTGATGCGGCAAATTGGTCTAACTTGAAATCCGGTCCAACTAAAATGAAATCTTGAGTCCCTCTCTCGTGAAGCCTCTCCCTCCTTGAATCTGAAATCTCTCTCCTCCCTTCAGAAATCCCTCACCAAAATGTACCCTCCCTCGTGAGAAATCTCTCTCCCCCTGTGAGAAATCCCTCACCAAATCTATCTCCCCTCGTGAATGACTCTGACGAGACCAGCCATTGGACTCTTGACTGCCCTCCGTTCTTGGCTTCCTCTCCATTTTCGCCAACCTTATCGACCCCCAAATTATTCACCTACAAAAGGGCCTCAACTATAGTTCCAACACAGTAGTTTCGTTCCAGAGAATCACTGTACTCTTGTCTGATTTGTGTATGTTGCATGGGGTTTATAGATTGACTAAAGATTTGGATTTGAAGAGGAGAACTTTGATCTGGGTATTGGTCATTTGGTCCCCAATACTTGTGATTGTGAACCATGTCCATTTCCAGTACAATGGATTTTTGTTGAAATTTTTGTTCATATCGCTTTCATATTTGGAGGGAGGGAATTGATAGGTGAGTTTTTCTTCGCAATTTTGTTGTGCTTCAAGCACTTGTTCGCATTGGCAGACAGTGGCACTGTGATTTGGGTATGGATATGTGTATGGGTATGAGTATGGATATGAGCATGGATACTTAGGTAGTAAAAGGTTTGATTGAAATGCATGTGTTTCGTTAAAAAAAGAAAAATAAAATGCATTTTACTATAAAAAGAAAAAGATAAAAAAAGTTACATCTCAGTTTCGTGTGGTGTATATGAGAAGAAGGAAGATGAGTAGAAGCTCTCATAAAGCTCTCATAGATTTGCTTTTGTCAGTGCCGTAGTCTCTTTCGGTAAACATACCCAGTTACTTAGCTAAATTAGGTTACAACATTTCTTTGTTTCTAGCTTTTCAGTGTGACACACGTGTACTTAAATTATTACAAAATACAAAAATTGCCATCTAACCTTCCAGTCAAACATAACCCATGTACGAGTTTGGAAACTTTAATTGCTCTCTTACTTCTAAACACAAAGTGGATGCTTTTAAGATTTGAGTTTGATTTCATGGGAATTTGTTTTAGTTTGAGTTTGTGTTCGTTATGAATCGATATTGTACTGCTTATTTTAATAGATTTAGATAAAATATAATTATCACTAAGCTATCATTTGAAAATGAAAATAGGATAAGAATATTTAAATAATATTATTACTAATGTATTAAAAAAGTTTAAAATTGAAGTTATTTTTTTACTATACGTGTTTAATTGAATAGAATATTATGAAAAATATTTTTCAAAAATTTAGTGACACGTCTTCCTAAAAAATCAATGACCAAGGAATCATGTTTAAATTAATGTGATATACATATTGTAAATTACGTGATGACGTTAGTTGAATCAATTTATTTTCTTTTAGATTATATAAGAAAGTCATGTTGTGAGATTTTTAAATCAAATTCAAAGAGCAAGTGAAAAAAAATAATTAAGTAATAAAATAATAGTAAAGTATATTTCAAGATATCATTGTCTAAATAAATATAGACCTATAAAACTCCACGTAAATAATAGTTTGCGCATTGCGCTGGTTAGAGGCTCGTCTACTTATAATTGAGTTGTATATATCTTTTTTCTTTGATATATTATATGATTCTCGATCACTTGGCAAAAGCTCATTGGTTGCTTAACATATAATTTTATTTGTTTTTGCATCCATTTTGAACCTTGAAACTATTCTTTTTAAAAGCAACATTTAAAAAAAAAAGGAAAAAAAAAAGTGATCATCCTCTAGTGTCATTTGTACTCATACCCTTAGCATTTGCTATATATATATATATATATATATATATATATATATGTATTTGCTCACAATAACAGAAAACCCATGTATCAATATTAACCCTGAAATCCTTTTTCCTTTTTGATGCAATCTTGAGATATATTGTATGATATTGTATGATTTCATGCTCCCAACAAAATAATAACAAAAATCATCAACAAGATCTTGAGAAGTGTTGGAAATATTTTCAAAATTATATATATATATATATTATATTTATTATTAATATTATTTTTGAAATTTATTTGAAAGTTATGAATTATTTTGAAAATGGAGAATTTATGAAAATTTTATAAGCTAAAGATTAGGCTTATACAAAAATGGGTCTATACATTTGTCATTAGCCATTCGCAATGGCTCAGTGGTGGGGAGTACCATTATCGACCTTACAATTAGAAACGAGTTTTAATCCTTTATTAGGATGCGGCCCAGCACCGTCCAGAAGCATGAAGAGCCACTCGAAAAATAACGTGACACGACTGAACAATTATGTCATTTGGTAACAGGCATAAATATACTTATTCGGAATAATTTTTAAAAAAATAAAAAATAATAATTTTTCATTCGGATCCTTTGACCATCTTTCAATAGATTCATTGGTCTGCCAGTTAAAAAAAAAAAAAAAAAAAAAATCTCAAAGCTAATTTTGAAATTATCCATTTTCAAAATGTTTTTATTTCTTCAAAACTTGTTAAATATTAAGATCTGTTCATTCTGCAAAAAATATATTTATAATTTCTTGATTGAATAGTAAAATTTGAAAGTATTCGGAATCTAATTTCATGTGTGCATAACTCAATTAGACAAACACATTTGTTCTGAGGTTCATTATATCTTAGAGGTAAATTTGCTTATAACCTCATGTGTGCATACCATTATTGGCCGGAGCGAATATTATAGTAAAGAAAGTGACATTGTAACGCGTCTTAAAGTAAACTATTTTCTCTCATTATTTTTGTTTTGCAGCCCCTTTGCACCAACTAGAAGCACTAGCAAGTAAAGTGAATCTAAAACCAGCAGCAATAACACTAGTACAAAACCGCCATTTGTTAACAAATTAGAATTCATAGTATCTTCAGGAAAAGTTAGAAAGGTGAAAGTAGAAAATAAGAGAAAGATTAATCCAAGGATATTGTGAAACACGAGGTAATTACATCAAACACGCACAGCGCGCATTACCGCACGCCATAACTTTGTTGCATCGATCGAGTGATCACTATATGTATACTGTTCTTAGTGTTTGACCATATGTTTGCATCATACTTGCATAATTGCATCCTTAATTTGTCAAACCAGCACACACTGAATATTCATGATCTGAACCATGTATATTAGTCATCTGTCAAATTAGCCTCTGATCATGGTCAAGATCTAGCTCGATTGAACCCTCAAATCTACGCTCAACCAATCGCTTCGGGACAAAGAGACCGCCGCTCGCACACCAAGACTCTACAGGATAGATCCATGCATGCCATGGATACTGATGTGGTGCAAGTGCCTCTTCAATATGGGTAGGGACATATATGACTAGTACGTGATTCCATGCATGATGCAAAGATCAGAGATATCTTTAACAACATATATAATGATAATCAGAGAAGATCCTTAATGATAATTTTGGAAGGATTAGGGTGCATGATCAGGTGGGCGTAAATCCAAGGACAGACAAAATCGATCACTTTTTTAATCTTTGCTTATGATGGAAAGAAAAGAAAAGCACTTTTTATCTTTACGAATTTTTGGCAACAGTATTTGGGGGCCACCTTTTCAAAAAATTTCCCAATGATAAAAAAATTACAAAAACCACAACTTGGTAAGTACTGCAGCCAGATCATGACTCGGAGCTCACTTACTCACTGTAGGCTATGATTTTGGTGGATGGATTCAAACGATGACAATAAAACTTTTCCTCTCTCAAGATCTCTTAGAATCTCATCCACTGATGGAGAAAAACAATTTCTCCCATTCCTCTCTCTCTCTCTCCCACATGGGAATTAATAGGCCTCTACCTTGGGTTTAGTTGAAGAAAACTTGACCCACAGATGATTTAGATAAGATTAGAAATTTTATGTATTAGTCACTATTCATTTTCACACTCCATAGACCCACATCTATAACTTTTTTTTTTTTTTTTTCATAAGATGTGAGGGTATTTTTTATAGGGTATGAGATGTAGGGTAGTGAATAGTGACTGCTACAAAGACTTTTTCTTTAGATAAACCTAAACTTAGAGGAAGCATTCATTTAAGACAAAAATGAATTGATTATTAAATCATGCACCTCATGAGAATCAAACTTAGTAAGCTGGTATGCGTTTAGCTGGCTTGATTAACCGAAAGATGGCATTATACTTATCATGATCTATTACTTGGTTGAATTTAGGGTTCCAGCTTGGAACACCCATTTAATTATATATGAGCATTTGTCTGCCATTTTTTTGACCTCTCTCTTTCCAAGGCTTGTTTCTATATGTTGATTAGAGGAAGGTGATGCACGTTGGCACCGGGAGGGGACAAAGGGAACCGAAAGCAGTAGACAAACAAGGACAGGGATTAGGTGGTCTTCTTATTTTCCAAATCCCCGTATATGAAAAGTCCTCCCCGTCATTGTTCCTGCCAATTTTCATTCTCTCACAATTAAACCCACCACCATCTTTAATTTGCTTTTTTTTTTTTTTTACTTCATTCACATTTAGATTCAGCTGCATGCATCATGTACCATTAATATTTGTGAACCAATCCATCACATAGGCTTCAAAAACCCTTTTTTTTTTTTTCCCCTTTTTGTTAAGTTATATAATCCTTGAAAGCATTTATAGATCAAGACAAAATTTGAAAAAAGATTTAGGTGTGAAAAGCTGATTTACAAAAAAAGCTTATTTTTTAAAAAAACTTTTTCAATATATAAATATGTATGTATGTATATATGTATATATTTAGTTAGTAAAATATGTTATTACTCCGCCTAGCAACCTGCGATCGAATTGTGAGTTACTGGTCAGAGATAGGACGTTGCTGTGCTGCAAAATTTTAGTTGAAAATTGATAGCCATGCCGTCATTGATGATGAAGAACATATCTTACGTACTTTCAAATGATCTTGCCGGGTTGGAAAAATAAAACATGATATGTTAAAATAAAGAACTCATCTTGCTTTTTTACCTTGCACATAGATCATCATCATGATCATCAGTAGTTGACAATAGAACATCTAATTAAAACTTTTTAGGCCAAGAAATTCTTGAGCATATATGCTTAATTGCAAGTAATAAGGATCATGCCCTAGTTGTATTAACCCTAGTTTCTTCAGAATTGGGGCGAGTTATAAGGATCGTGCTAGCTAGCTAGCTAGGGGCATTACAAAAACTCAATATCAGAGGACATCAATTGACTTAAAATGAGATTTCACAATATTCTTTGTGAGATGGAAATTCTTTTATAATATTAATCCATTTATGATATAAATATTTCCTTTAATCATTACCACAATTAAGCTATAAAACTCCAACTTTTCTCGTTCTTTCTAATGCAGAAGCTAAGGTACTGGCCCATTAAGTACTAACCTTACAGATTATATTCTTTGCAAAACATTACGTTATTTGGTCCCACTGAATGGGGTTAAGGTGTACAATCTACATGCATGTGAATTCCCAAAGACTTAAAAAGTCACCAATAAGGTGCATTTAGTCATTCCACAAAGTGAAAAGAAACTCTGCAAGCACTTCTGGTCTTTCTTTTGAAGAAGTGAGTGCATGGGCCCTGCTTGATGACAACATCACTTCGATAAAGTAAAGAAAAAAGTGTTTTGTCCGACTCATGATGATGTGGAAGGAGTTGGACTGAAGGCCATGACCAAGAAACCCCAAATTCTCCTCAAATCATTGCTGCGTTTGACCCACTGGCAGAGAGGTGATCTCTTATGTTCATGATTTCATCTGCATATTAAATATGAACTTATGGTTCCACAGATGAAGATTTTAGAGTTTTTCTTCCTCTTTTTTAATGAAAGAGAGAGTAGAATAGCCTCAATAGAGTTCCAGGAATCATATTAAATCGTCAATAATAGAATGAAAATAATGAATTCGATCATTTGTATTAATGTGTTACACATTATATATGAATATAAGTATTTACTCTATTGTCGCATATGAAATGAAGTACTCACATGCTCTTCTTGCAAATTTGTGGTCACTACAAGAGAATGCATTTTTTGGGATGAAAAATTTTGTCCCAAAAAATGACATTTTCGTCTCAAAAGAGTATTAGAGATGAAAAATTTTTATCTTTATTTTGTCCCAAAAGGTCCACCTCAAAATATTTTTGCAGACGAAATTTAAATTTCATCCAAAAAAATACTTTTAGGGATGAAATCTGGTAGAACTGGTCGAAAGCGTTAGAACGAGAATACTCTTTTGGGACGAAACGTTTTCATCCCAAAAAACCGTTCGAATGGAACATTTACTAATTGAACGGTAGGCTATCTGTTTGAACTCAATCAAAATTTGATTCGAATGACCCAAATTTATTTGATCCTATTTGAATGGAGGGAGTGTTCAAACAATTTAACAGATATATTTATGTTCGAACAAAAATAATTTGATCGAATGTGATTTATATACATTCGAATTGAAAACATCTGTTCGAACGTGTGGTTCAATATTTTTGTTCGAACGGTATATGGTTCATTCGAATGATGACAAATATGTTCAAACAAGCTATTATTTGTTCGAATGTTCAAACATGAAGTCTATTTGATCAGACAATTAATCTATTTGAACAAAATTGACGGTTTTCAAGTCATTCGAATGGTTTTAATTGGTATTTCGAACGGAAGCTAAAATGCATTCGAAGAGTAATAAATTGTAAATTACCATTCAAACTGGGTATTTTACGTTCGAACAGTACTCATGCTACAGTAAACTGTAAATTCAAATATAAACTAATATTAAATATTGTAATTAAAATATCACATTTGCTCAAATGTTGCATCAAGTCAGAATAATAAAAAGATAACTAAAGAAAATAAGTTCTAGGATTGTGGTGGCATAGAGTTTTAGGATTTCATTAATTGCCACTTTTCGAAAATTTTTTGGGATTGAATCTCCAGCTTCTTCTGTATGTTTTGTTCTAATCTCGCCTTTATATCTGTTGCCTGATCTAATTGAGTCTGCAACTCTCTTTGCTTGGATCTCAAATGTTCGATCTCGAGCCTTACTTTCTTTAATTCTTGAGAGCTGTTATTGGATCTGACTTGAAAAGAGGATGATGATGTTGAGGATGGTTTCACGCAAAGTCCTAAGTCCCTCAGATATCTAGACCGTGGTCTAATAATCTGAGAAAAAATCTGAACATCGTTCACAAATGATTCATTAGATGGAGCCGCAACAATTTCCATAAGTAATACCATATTGTCCTAAAAAAAATCATTAGAGATAGTATAAATAACAAAAACATTATTAGACAATACAAATAAAAAACTTAAATTTACATAATTTGTTTCTGTTTCAAGACTGGTCCAAACACCATCACGATTTGTATGTGATTTAGTATACGATTGGGTCTAATTATAATCAGTAGAACTTTCTTGTTTCTGCAAAAAGAAAATCTATATTATAACTTCAATCACAAATTTTAATATGTTAATATTTAACGGTGGACTAGTATAACGACTATCAATGTTTTTGATAGTCGATGAAAAGATCGAGAGCCCGCATGATAGTGTATAGTTAAATTTGCTCTATTTAATTTGTTGACAGTACTCCATTGCTACAAAAAAGAAACAACATTATTATTATATTTGTTTAATGCATCTATCATATACCATAAAAAACGATGGCAGCGAAATTATCTAATATGCGAGATCTTCAAATATATCACAAAACTTCTTTAATTTGTTTGGTGACATATTTTGGAATGGATTTTGATGCGCCTCTGTTATACTACTGAACTTATGATAATGTGCATGGCATCTACCTTTGTACCTCTGGAATGCATTGGACATCAGCTCATCAACCATTAGTCGATCCTCTCACCGGCCAAAATTAAGTTCACACTCATTCTTGAAAAAATTATAAACGATTAGTCCAAATACAAACTAATTATAAATTAACATGTTATACTTAATTATTTTCTAAGTAACTTATTACCATATAACGATTTTTGATGTGATCTTTCATATATTGGGAAACTTTAGCCCAGTAGGATGTAGTCATTGATGCATATGTGCGAGTAAGTGTACCAACATAAAAGGCAAGCCAAACTGCTAAATCTCTAGAGCAACCAGTGTGATCATCAGGAATATCAACTTTAATTTTTGTCCATTTTCTTTACTTTCTCTATACAGACACCCCTAGTTATACCTCGACTTTGGCGATGGCTTACAATAGCTATACAGTAATTAAAACACATAATATCAAAAAAATTATTTTATTTTAAAATATTATTACTTAAATCATCACATAAAATCAAGTTTCTATGTAACATACATTGTTTTGGTTCTGGTGATGTTGGCCCACCATTCATGGTATGCCAACCAAATGGAGAGTCGGTAATGGATGGAGATGGCACATGAGTTGGTTTGTGTTTAGGAGACATATCTATTTTAAACTGAAATAAATTATTATTCGCAAAAATGTTATTGTTTTTATAACAACGATACTTACACAAAAACAACTATCATTCACTATCAGTTTTGCTGGAGTAATTGCCCTCATCCTCACTAGACACTTAAGTGACTCATGTTCCTCTGACAATCCGCCCTCAATTACTTCTGGTTTAACATCTTCTCTATGCAATCAAACCATGTTATATTGGCTGAGATCAACAAATAGATTGATACCTGATTCATTTTCTTGATATGCTTCTTCATTTGTTGGACTATTAAATTTTTCATGTTGTTCATTTGCCTCTGTAATATAATCATATACATTTTTTGGTGCAAACTTCTGTACTACTCGCCATGGATTTTTGTACTGCAGATTATCTAAATAAAAAACTTGATTTGCTAGGCAAGCGAGAACGAAAGGATCGTCCTCATACCATGTGCGATATGTATTGATACTCACAAAATATTCCTCATTACGCACTCCCAACATTGGATTTGAGACATCCTACCAATGACATTTAAACGACCAGACCATATGTCCCCCCACATACTTTAACCCAATGATATTTTCGACAACTCCATAGAAGTCAATGTTATCCTCCTCGTGGCTTCCTTCGACTACAACCCCATAATTTTGAGTTTTTCTATATCGTTCTCTGTCAACTATGTGAAATCTATATCCACGTATCAAACATTTTGAGTATTGGATGGCCCGCTTGAAAGGACCACGTGTCAAAGCATACAGTTCACTTGAGATTTCATCTAAACTATCACCATATTTTGATACAACCTATATCAATAAATTTTATTCCATTTATATCAGTGTTAGATAGCAAAAAAAATCTATTTTAATGGTATGAAATTCGTAGATAGTAAGACATTTTTTAGTAATACCGTCTATTCAAACCATGAGGCGAACTCATCTTCATGCTTCTTTTCTACAGCAGTTATATTGTCCAGGTGAAGTAATTGTATATCTTTGTTGTGCATGTTCAAGTTAACAATTAATTTGTATCAAGTTATATTATATTTTATGACTTTTTATTTATTTTGATATGCACAGATCACTAACCTCAAGTAGTTGTCAATCTCTGCGCAATTATTCAATACATACCATCGAGTTCTATCAAACTCTCTTCCACATAGGTCATAGCACCTTTGTATGCCTATGGGACGTACAGTTTGAGAAAATAAGGAAAATGATGAATTAACTCTCATTAGTCCACCTTCATAATTTCGGTTTGGTCTCGTGAATCTAGTATTAACCCCACGAAAATATATAGAACAAAATGTATGTAATTCATTATCAATATATGACTCTGCAATCGAACTTTCCGGGCAAGCCTTATTCCCCACGGATCTCTTAAGTTTTTTAAAAAATTGTTCAATAGAATACATTCATCTATATTGGACCAGGTCAACAACTAAAGCCTCAAGAGGCAAGTGCACAACCAAACAAGCCATTACATCAAAGAATGAAGGTAGATACAAACTCTCCAATTTGCACAATATCACTGCAATGTCAACTTCCATCTTTACTAATGTATTAACTTTCAACGTTCTACTGCAAATGTCCTTGAAAAATTCCCCTAATTCTATCAGAGCTGCACGAATATTTCTAGTAAGCTTTCCAAGCACACCAATTGGCAACAAATGTTGCAAAAATACATAACAATCATGACTTTTAAAACCAATTATCTTCTAATCATGGGTTCGCACACATCTTGACATGTTCAAAGCATAACCATCAGGTAATTTGATTTTTATGAACCACTCATAGAATTTATTTCTCTCATCATTTGATAGTGTATACCAACCAATAGGCATATAAGCTAATAACTCATTATCTTGCAAATGCAACTCCCTTATTATCCTAACTCCTTTAAATTTTTATGAGCGTTAGCTGTATCTTTTGTCTTCCATTCTATTGACATCAGAGCACCCAGTATATTCACGCATGTATTTTTCTCAATGTGCATAACATCTAGATTATGTCACAGTGTCAAGGTAGACCATGACAACTCAAAGAATATATATATATATATATATATATATTTTTGTCCAATTCAACTCCATTGCTTGTCGTTTCCTCTTTCGAGTTCTTGCATCCTTTCCAAATCTATTTTTTGAAACATTCATCAACTGCACGATAATATCTAGCCCAGACAACTCTGGCAATGATGATTTGTGCTCAACCATTCCATCAAACATCGTTCTATTTGAACGTTATCTATGATCATGTGGTAAATATCAACAGTGTGCCATGAAACATAATTTTCTACCATTTGTCAACCATTAAGACTGATTATCTTTATTACAGATAGTACAAGTCATTTTACCTTTTCTGCTCCACTCAGATAAGTCTTCATATGCTAAAATTCATTTATTGTCCATACCATTGCAACATGCATCTTGAACTCCTGCGATAAGGCCGCATCATATGTACTGACGTCATGATACCACTACTCTTTTAACTCTGCAATCAGTGGCTGAAGATATACATCTATTTCATTCCCTGGTGACCTTGGCCCTAGTATAAGTAGAGTCATCATAAAGTACGGATCCTTCATGCACTTCCAAGGTGGCAAATTATAGGGCATTAACATAACTAGTCACGTACCATGAGAAGTGTTAATGTTGCCAAATGGAGTAAAACCATCCATTGCTAACCCAAGTTGTACATTGCGAGATTCTTCAGATTTTATTATAGTAGTATAGTATATAGTATAGTATATATAGTAGTTATAACATATTATACTATATCATAACTAGTATATTATAAGTACTAGATTCTATATGATAAGTACTATAGATGTGACGCCTCGACTCCCACGTACAAAAATAAGGGAATCGTGACGTCAAGATGATGACAACACGGGTCACGCATCCCAACGAAATGTGCTCAAGTGTGTGCAACATGCAAAAGTGCACAATAAAAATCGTAGCGGATAATATAAATAAGTCATCTAAGTACCAGAAATTTAAATACAAATATTTAAAACAAATTACCTTTAAAGAGTTATACAGTCATCCCAAATATATTACAAAGGCAACACATAAATTGATAAAAAATGAAACTCGATAAACAGGAGCAATCACAGATCACTCCACCAACGGAGCCAAGCTAAGGCTCGTTATCTTCATCTGCATCAAAATCTGCGATACCATAAAATGGTACCATAGGTAAGTATAAACCAAACAACTCTTGGGATAAAAACATATTAATGCAACCAACATGCATTCATACAAAAAAATCCACTTAGCCATAAAATACCATTTTTCTCCAAAAATGATTATTTCCAACACACGCCAAAATCCCATTTTGGCCCAAAAACATAGTCTGTCATTTTTCCAGAAAATGATTCACACAAAACAATCCATTTATCGGACAGTGTAGGCAGGAATCGCAGGCAGGACTCTACCACCGTTCCTGCTTACCACCATCCCTACCGCGTGCACCGTAGGCGGGAATCACAGGCGGGACTCTACCACTATCCCCGCGTACCACCATCCCTACAGTTCCTTTCCACACAATGAATACTTATCACACAAAATGAATACTTATCACACACCATGAATACTTATCAGAGCACTGTAGGCGGAAATCATAGGCGGGACTATACCACCATCCCTGCTTATCACCATCCCTACCGAGTGCACCGTAGGCGGGAATCACAGGCGGGACACAACCATCATCCCTGCTTACCATTATCCCTACTTACCACCATCCCTACCACGTGCACCGTAGGCGGGAATCACAGGTGGGACTCTACCACCATCCCTGCTTACCACCGTCCCTACAGTCTCTTTTCCTTTTTCTCAAACCAGTCAATCTAGTCGTTTCAAACACACTCAAATCATTTCACATGAAAATTCAATTTTCAGATAAACACATGAACATGTATGCAATCATGTGAAAACTCAGTTTTCATTTATAAACATGAACATGCGTGCAAATATGCCATATACATGAAACAACACCACAACAACCAACAATTCACAATACCAACCAAATATACAACTCCGTCCATAATCCATCCGACCCTCGAACTCCTCGGACTCAGTCCGGCATGTCCAACCAGATCACAATAATATGTGTTAGTGTAAAAATACATTTAAATCACCAAAGTTCTTTGGAAAAATACTTACAGTGCTATATAATAATTTTCGAAAGATCACGAAGCTGCAAGAAGTGGCGGCTTAGCAACGTAACAGTGTAAAATACACTGTAGCCGTGGGTCTCAAAAATCCACTTTTCAACGGAGACAAACTAAGACCCGAAATTGATAAGGTAGGGCCTAGAGAGGTCTGTGAAGCCAATGGTGGTGGTGGTTTGCCGTGGGTGGCGGCGCAAATGGTGGTTTTAGGCCAAAAATATCCAAATCGAAAATGGGGTTGGATGTGCTTCACCAGTGACGGATCGGAGCTGGGGTTGGGTCCATTGGGTTGCTAGGAGGTCAAAGATGAAGTGGTGAAGAGATGGTGGCCGGTGGTGGCGTGACGGCGGCGTTGGAGCTCAATATGCCCCGCGGCTTGGAGGGCTTGTGGGGGCAAATGGCGGCGCGATAGGAGCTGAGAATGGAGGGAGGTGGTCGCCGGCTGGTGGGGAAGCGAACGGTAGGGGTGGTGTCGTGCACGGCGGCGCGACAGCGGTGGGTTGGGTGGAAAGAGAGAAGCACACGAGAGAGAGGGGAGTGCGTCGCGCGGGGAAGGAGAAAAGCAGAGGGAGAAAAAGAAAAGGGGAAGAAAGAAAAGAAAGGGAAAAGAAAAAGAGAAAAAGAAAAGTAATGGGAAAAGAAATGAGGTCCAATCCTCACCTCTTAGGTCACAAAAAAAAATGATCCAACGAAGATAATTTTAAAACAGCAAATCAATTAAAATAATTTAAACGTAATGATACAATGAAAATAAAATAATTAAACCCCACAATCAATTAATTTCAAAGAAGAACAATTTAAATGTACAACAATAAATAAATATTAAGAAAACATAACAATTTAATTTTCACAATTTAAAGATCATAAAATAACCCATTTAAAATATCCGATAATTATAAAATAAGAGAATAAATTTTTGAATTATTAAAAATAATCATTCAGTGAAAATACACTAAAATACGGGATGTTACAATAAAAGTTATAATATATTATATTACATTATGTAAGCTTCATGAATTTACAATATTTAGCAGTATAGTATATAGTACAATTTTTCGAGAATTTGTGGGGATTGTGGTGTAAATATTACTATATATATAGTATAGTATATGGTAATATAGTAGTATAGTATATAGTAGTATAGTAGAATAGTATATAGTATAGTATATAGTAGAATAGTATAGTATAAATAGTAGTATAGTATAGTATAGTAGTGTAGTGTAATATAGTATAGTAATATAGTATAGTATAGTATATAGTATAGTCTAGTATATAGTAGAATAGTATATAGTATAGTATATATAATAGTTATAATATATCTATAGTAGTTATAATATATTATACTATATTATGGAAGTTTCATAAATCTACAGTGAACGGAATAATTTCTATTCAAACTAGTAAAACAATTGTCTAAACAAAAAAGTTTGGTTCAAACAAATGAATTCATTCTAATAAACCATATCAACTTAAAAATAGTAGTTCGAACGTGACTGTTCGAGGCATAAGACCCAGTTTGAATATAAGCCATTGTAAGCCGTTGTTCGCCACCAATCTCTGCCGTTTTACAACTATTTTCTACCGTCTATTTGGGCTTGATATTAGGACAAAAATAGGATGAAAATGGGGTCAAAATTTGAATTGAATCCGACCCCTTTTGTGGCATTTTCCATCCGCCATACACGACATCTGGCCGTATAAATGGAATAAAGCCTAGGCTTCACCCCATGTAAGTTTATATGATTAAAACCAACAATTCTTGATGAAACATTAGTTTTTTGGTTCGGTCCCGACTCAGCTCAGCCATGAATCTTCATAGGTTAGCTCATTCTAACGACCTAAAAATTGTTCAAAACGTTTTTGCCAAATAGACATTTTCTAGTTCAAACGTGGCACTACACGTTCAAACGGCAAAAACTAAGTTAATTATTCATTCAAATATATTTACTCCGTTCGAACGAATAAGCATTAGTTCGAATGTTATTAAATTATCAGAATGAGGACTATATGATTATGTTGTTCGAAGAATATTTTTATTTATTCGTATGTGTATAAACCGTTTGAACAAAGTGTCGCTTTTGTTCGAACGATTTAATTTTGCATATAATTTTATCCGTTCGAATGAATTAAATTTATTCGACCAAGTTTACAACTAATTTTCTTGTTTGAACGTGTAGTGCAACGTTCGTACGGAAAAATATATGTTTGGCAAAAACTATTCGAACAACTTTCAAACTATTCGAATGGGCTGTTCGAATAGGCTACCGTTTACTTTGAACAATACTCAGTATAATATTTTACAACTTTCCATTTTATTTATATTCATTGTCTATTTGTTTTGTGAACAGTGAATTAATGACATATGTTGGAAGGAAACATGGGAGTAAGGGCCAAACTAGCGGTGAAGCTAGTGAGCTGAGGAGATCGATACTATTTGAGTGGAGGATCATTATAAAAGACTTCAACGATTTTTTCTGGGATGAAAGGAGCCTATTATCTATTATCAGCAATAGAGAATGGAGCCCGATCTATCAGCAGAGGGGTTGGCCTATTCTGACATGGAAATGAACCATACAAACTTAAAAATAGTAGTTCGAACGTGACTATTTGAGGCATAAGACCAAGCTCGAATATCGAACGGAACATATTTTCACAAACCATTCGAATATAAGCAATCATCAGCTGTTGTTTGCCACCAATCTCTGCCGTTTTACGACTATTTTCTACCATCTAAGAGGTATGGCCCACCATCCTTGTCTATTTGGGCTTGATATTAGGACAAAAATATGATGAAAATGTGGTCAAATTTTGAATCGAATCTGACCCCTTTTGTGGCATTTTTCATCCGCTATACACAACATTTGGCTGTAGAAATGATGGAGTAAAGCCTAGGCTTCACCCCATGTAAGTTTATATGATTAAAACCAACAATTCTTGATGAATTGTTGGTTATTTTGTTCGGTTCAGACTTGACTCAGCCACGAAGCAAAACTTGAGTTAATTATTTGTTCAAATATATTTACTTTGTTCTAACGGATAAGCATTAGTTCGAACATTATTAAATTATCAAAATGATGACCATATGATGATGATGTTCTAAGAATATTTTTATTTATTCGAATGTGTATAAACCGTTCGAACAAGTGTCACTTTTGTTCAAACAATTTAATTTTGCATATAATTTTATCTGTTCAAATGAAGCAAATTTATTTGAACGAGTTTACAACTAATTTTGCTGTTTGAACGTGTAACCATGTTCGTACAAAAAAATTTATGTTTGGCAAAAACTATTCGAACAGATTTCAAACCATTCGAATAGGATACCTTTTAATTTGAACAATACTCAATATAATATTTTACAACTTTCCATTTTATTTATATTCATTGTCAGTTTGTTTTGTGAACAGTGAATTAATGGCATATGTTGGAAGGAAACGTGAGAGTGACGGCCAAACTAGTGGTGAAGTTAGTGAGCTGAGGAGGTCGATGCTGGTTGAGCAGGAGATCATTATAGAAGACTTCCGCGATTTTGTTAGGAATGGGAGGAGCCTATTATCTATTATCAGCAATAGAGAATGGAGCTCGATCTGTCAGCAAATGGGGTGCCCTATTCTGGCATGGAAATGAACCATAGAAACTTAAAAATAGTAGTTCGACTGTGACTGTTTGAGGCATAAGAACTAGCTCGAATATCGAAAGGTTCATATTTTCACAAACCATTCGAATATAAGCAGTCGTGAGCCATTATTCGCCACCAATCTCTACCATTTTATGACTGTTTTCGGCTGTCTAAGAGGTATGGCCCACCATCCTTGTTTATTTGGGCTTGATATTAGGACAAAAATGGATGAAAACGGGGTCCAATTTTGAATCGAATTGTGGCGTTTTCCGTTCGCCATACACGACATTTGGGCGTAGAAATGATGGATTAAAGCCTAAGCTTCACCCCATGTAAGTTTATATGATTAAAACCAATTGTTCTTGATGAACTGTTGGTTTTTTGGTTTGGTTCCGACTCGACTCAGCCATGAATCTTCATGGGTTAGCTCGTTCTAACGGTCTGGAAACTGTTCAAATAGTTTTTGCCAAACAGACATTTTCTAGTTTGAATGTGGCACTACACGTTCGAACGGCAAAAACTGAGTTAATTATTCATTCAAATATATTTACTCCGTTCGAATGGATAAGCATTAGTTTGAACGTTATTAAATTATCAAAATAATGACCATATGATGATGTTGTTCGAATAATATTTTTATTTATTCGAATGTGTATAAACTGTTCGAACAAGTGTTGCTTTTGTTCAAACGGTTTAATTTTGCGTATAATTTTATCTGTTCCAATGAACTAAATTTATTCGAACGAGTTTACAACTAATTTTTCTGTTTGAACGTGTAGTGCCACGTTCGTATGAAAAAAATTATGTTTGGTAAAAACTATTCGAACAATTTTCAAACCATTCGAATAGGCTACCTTTTAGTTCGAACAATACTCAGTATAATATTTTACAACTTTCCATTTTATTTATATTTATTGTCTATTTGTTTTGTGAACAATAAATTAATGTTATATGTTGGAAAGAAACGTAAAAGTGAGGGCCAAACTAGCGGTGAAGCTATTGAGCTGAGGAGGTCGATGCTGGTTGAGTGGGAGATCATTATATAAGACTTCTACGATTTTGTCTGGGATGGGAGGAGCCTATTATCTATTATCAGCGATAGAGAATGGAGCTCGATCTGTCAGTAGAGGGGGTGACCTATTCTGACATGGAAATGAACCATACGAACTTAAAAATAGTAGTTCGAACGTGACTGTTTAAGGCATAAGACCTAGCTCGAATATTGAACTGTTCATATTTTCACAAACCGTTTGAATATAAGCAGTCGTGAGCCATTGTTCGCTACCAATCTCTGCTGTTTTATAGCAATTTTCTGACATCTAAGAGGTATGGCCCACCATCCTTGTCTATTTGTGCTTGATATTAGGACAAAAAAAAAGATGAAAATGAGGTCGAATTTCGAATCGAATCCTACCTCTTTTGTGGCATTTTCCGTCTGCCATACACGACATTTGGCCATAGAAATGGAGTGAAGCCTAGGCTTCACCCCATGAAGTTTGTATGATTAAAACCAACAATTCTTGATGAAACTTTGGTTTTTTTGGTTCGGTTCCAACTCAACTCAGCCATGAATCCTCATGGGTTAGCTCATTCTAATAACCTGAAAACTGTTCAAATAGTTTTTGCCAAATAGACATTTTCCAGTTCGAACGTGGCACTACACGTTCGAATGGAAAAAATTGATTTAATTATTCGTTCAAATATATTTATTCCGTTCGAACGGATAAGCATTAGTTTGAACGTTATTAAATTATCAAAATGATGACCATATGATGATGTTGTTTAAAAATAACAACTAATTTTTCTTTTTGAACGTGTAGTGCCACGTTCGTACGGAAAAATTTATGTTTGGTAAAAACTATTCGAACAATTTTCAAACTGTTCGAATGGGCTGTTTGAATACGCTACCGTTTAGTTTGAACAATACTCAATATAATATTTTACAACTTTCCATTTATTTATATTCATTGTCTATTTGTTTTGTGAACAGTGAATTAATGGCGTATGTTGGTAGGAAACGTGGGAGTGAGGGCCAAACTAGCGGTGAAGCTAGTGAGTTGAGGAGGTCGATATTGGTTGAGCGAGAGATCATTATAGAAGACTTTCACGATTATGTCTGGGATGGGAAGAGCTTATTATCTATTATCAAGGATAGAGAATGGAGCCCGATCTGTTAGTAGAGGGGGTGGCCTATTTTGGCATGGTAATGAACCATACGAACTAAAAAATATTAGTTTGAACGTGTCTGTTCGAGGAATAAGACCAAGTTCAAATATCGAACGGTTCATATTTTCACAAACTGTTCGAATATAAGCCGTCGCAAGCTATTGTTCGCCACCAATCTCTACCGTTTTACTACCATTTTATGCTGTCTAAGAGGTATGACCCATCATCCTTATCTATTTGAGCTTGATATTAGGACAAAAATAGGATGAAAACGGGATCAAATTTTGAATCGAATCCGACCCCTTTTGTGGTGTTTTCCGTCCACCATATACGGCATTTGGCCATAGAAATGATGGAGTGAAGACTAGGCTTCACCCCATATAAGTTTGTATGATTAAAACCAACAATTCATGATGAACCATTGGTTTTTTGGTTTGTTCTGACTCGACTCAGCCATGAATCTTCTTGGATTAGCTTGTTCTAACGGCCTGAAAATTGTTCAAATAGTTTTTGCCAAACACACGTTTTCTAGTTCTTTACTCCCTTCAAACATATAAGCATTAATTCGAACGTTATTCAATTATCAGAATGATGGCCATAGGATGATGTTGTTCGAATAATATTTTTATTTATTCGAATGTCTATAAACCGTTTGAACAAGTGTCACTTTTGTTTGAACGGTTTCATTTTGCGTATAATTTTATCCGTTCGAATGAATTAAATTTATTCAAACGAGTTTACAACTAATTTTTTTGTTTGACGTGTAGTGCAACATTCCTACAGAAAACTTTATGTTTGGCAAAAATTATTCAAACAATTTTCAAACCGTTCGAATGAGCTATTTGAATAGGCTACCTTTTAGTTCAAACAATACTCAGTATAATATTTTACAACTTTCTATTTTATTTATATTCATTGTCTATTTGTTTTGTAAATAGTAAATTAATGGCATATGTTGGAAGGAAACGTGGGAGTGATGGCCAAACTAGCTATGAAGCTAGTGAGCTGAGGATGTCAATACTAGTTGAGCAGGAGATCATTGTAGAAGACTTCCACGATTTCGTTTGGGATGAGAGGAGCCTATTATCTATTATCAAGGATAGAGAATGGAGCCCAATCTGTCAGTATAAGGGGTGGCCTATTCTGACATGGTAATGAACCATACAAACTTAAAAATAGAAGTTTGAACGTGACTGTTCGAGGAAAAAGACCTTGTTCAAATATCGAACGGTTCATATTTTCAGAAACTGTTCGAATATAAGCCATCGTGAGCCTTGTTCGCCACCAATCTCTGCCATATAATGACCGTTTTCTGCCATCTAAGAGGTATGGACCACCATCCGTTTCTATTTGGGTTGATATTAGGACAAAAATAGGATGAAAATGGGGTCAAATTTTGAATCGAATCCGACCCCTTTTGTGGCGTTTTCCGTTCACTATATACAACATTTGGCCGTAGAAATGATGGAGTGAAGCCTACATTTCACCCCATGTAAGTTTGTATGATTAAAACCAATAATTCTTGATGAACCATTGATTCTTTGGTTCGGTTCCGACTCAACTCAGCCATGAATCTTCATGGGTTAGCTCGTTCTAACGGCCTGAAAATTGTTCAAATAGTTTTTGCCAAACAGACATTTTCCAGTTAGAACATGGCACTACACGTTCAAACGACAAAAACTGAGTTAATTATTCATTCAAATATATTTACTCCGTTCGAACAGATAAGCAATTGTTCGAACGTTATTAAATATCAGAATGATGGCTATATGATGATGTTGTTCGAATAATACTTTTATTTATTCGAATGTGTACAAACTATTCGAACAAGTGTCGCTTTTGTTCGAACGGTTTTATTTTGCATATAATTTTATCCGTTTGAATAAAGTAAATTTATTCAAACGAGTTTACAACTAATTTTTCTATTTGAACGTGTAATGCCATGTTCGTACAGGAAAATCTCTGTTTGGCAAAAAATTTTCGAATAGTTTTCGAACCAATCGAATGGGCTGTTCGAATAGGCTAGCTTTAGTTCGAACAATATTCAGTATAATATTTTAAAACTTTCCATTTTATTTATAATCATTGTCTATTTGTTTTGTGAACAGTGAATTAATGGCATATAGTGGAAGAAAACGTGGGAGTGAGGGCCAAACTAGCGGTGAAGCTAGTGAACTGAGAATGTTGATTCTGGTTGAGTGAGAGATCACTATAGAAGACTTCCGCGATTTTGTCTGGGATGGGAGGAGCCTATTATCTATTATTAGTGATAGAGAATGGAGCCCAATCTGTCAGCAGAGGGGATGGCCTATCCTGACATGGTCAGTTAGTTTTAGGGGTAAAAATTGAAGGTCTTGGTGCGATTTTGGTCCAAACCCGAAACTGCACCAATACACTGAGAATATGATTATCTTGAGCGAAACCGGCCGATGAAAGGGAAGAAAACCATTAACTTCGGTGTCAGTTTTCTTCTGGTTGGTTCACTAGCATTGTTAGTGGCACAAAGAGAGAGAGAGAGAGGAATGAGAAACACAAACAGATTCACGGATTTACAAAGTTACACGTAAACTCGAACTCATTCATCATAGATTCACAAAATTACAAGATTCACAACATATATTAAATGATTCATAACGAATATCACACTATCACAAGTTCACAACAGTATTGGTACCTTTTCTAGGAAAAATAAAAGAACCCCAGTCCCCATCAACAAACCTCAACAAATTGGAGATGAGAGCTTTAAACGGCGCAAATGGATGAAACAACGAAAATGAATGGAGGGAGAGAGGGACGACATCGGAGAGAGAGAGAGAGAGAGCTGAGAGGGAGATGAAAGAATCAGAGAGAGAGAGGCTAGAGCTGAGAGAATGGCGTAGAGATAAGAATGAGAAAGGAGAAAAGGGGGGGGGATCTTAACCTATGCATGAAACGACGCTGTTTGCTTTATTTATTTTTTCAGCTGAGGGGGCCAAGGCCTTTCTGGGGCTATGGTGTTGTATAGGTGACTTTGAAGACTTGCTAAATCAAACAGAAAAATTTGGAGGGCGTCCTTTTGCAACATGCTTGATAGGTGGATTGAAAAACTTAATGGAAAGTCAAGGTCTAATTGACATTGGATACACAGGCCCATCTTTTACATGGACAAATAATTGGCACGGTAGAGCACTTATCCAAGAGCGATTGGATAGAGGTATTGTAAACCAACAATGGAGACTGCTATTTCCGGATGCCACCCTTCAGCACCTGACATCCTCGACTTCGGATCATCATCCACTATTACTAAATACAACAACTTAACATAGTCAACCTCACTCCTTTAAATTTGAAAAATTTTGGATTCATGAGCCACTTAGTCACATGATAATCTAATAAGCGTGGAGCAAACAATTCAAAGGAACCCCTGCTTACATTTTCTGCAAAACAAATCAAGGCCACCAAAGATACTCTCAAACATTGGAACAAAGTCCAATTTGGAAAAATCCAGGTCAACATTCAAAAAATAGAAAGTGAACTCCTTGAAATACAGTGTCACGCACCATTTATACAAAATCAGATAATAGAACAACAGCTTCAACATAATCTCCAGTGGCAACTGAAAAATGAAGAAGTCTTGTGGCTTAAAAAATCCCGCATCTCATGGCTAACAACCATGAACTTCAACACCAGATTCTATTATTTATCAACAACAATCGAGAGATGGAGGAATGCCATCAACTCCATTAAATTGGGCCTAGGTAATTGGTCGATGGAGCAATCTTTAATTGAGTCTACTTTTATAGTTTACTTCCAGACTATATATACCACCTCAAATCCAACATTTCCGGGTCATCTTGAAAACCTTTTCGTAAGACAAAGTTCGAATCAAGATAATGAACTCATTAGTGCCTTACCTAGTGAAGATGAAATCTTCGCAGCACTGAAACAAATTCCGAATAAAAAAGCCTTGGGTCTGGACAGAATGATCGCTCTTTTTTACAGACATTATTGGAATATCATTAAGAAAGAAGTTATCAACATAGTGCATAATTTATTTCAAATTGGAAAGCTTCTAAAATAAATGAACCACACAAATATTGCACTCATTCCAAAAATCTCCAATCCTAGTAATCCATAGCATTACCGCCTAATAAGCCTGACAAACGTCATATACAAAATCATCACGAAAATTATGCAAACAAACTCAAAACTACCCTTCTCTATCATCATTAATGGATAAATCTTGTATATAGTAGCACCTGGATAAATCTTATCAGAGAATGTATCTCAGCAGCATCCTTTGCTATGTTCATTAACAGATCCCCCAGAGGTTTATTTAAAGCTCAAAGGGGACTCAAACAAGGCAACCCTATTTCGCCTTTATATTTCACTCTATGCACGAAGGTGTTTTCCAGATTAATAATCCGATCAGAAGTCTAAGGAAAGTTTGAAGGAATCCAACTAAGCAAGAATTATCCCACAATCTCACATCTTTTATTTGTTGATGACCTCATTGTATTTGGAAGAGCTAATGAACAAAATGCAAAAGTCTTATATGAAGATCTCGAGAAATATATGGAATGGTCAGGACAGAAAATCAACCACAATAAGTCTTCCATTTTTATCTCAAGAAACACAAATTTTGCGACAAAAGCATTGATTAGCCAAATACTATCATACAAACCATCCTCATCCAGAATGAAGTAATTGGACCTTCCAACCTCTTTCACTAAAGCAAAAAAAGAGAGCTTTATAGGTTTAATTAGGGGTGTAATCAGTCCGATTTTGAACATATTTTAGAATCAAACCGATATATACCAGTTTTGAGATTTTAAGAACCGATACTGCACCAGTGTAACCGATACTTCCAATGGTTCAATTCGATTTTTTCAGTATATTATATATATGTATAGTATATATAATATACTGTATATATTATAGTTATTTATATAGGATTTTAAAATTAATATTATATTAATCAGTAATTTAGCATTAATACAAAACTATTTTATATATAATTATATATATTATATATAATATAAAAAATCATATAAAAAATAATTTATATAATATAAAAAATTAAAATATATATAAATATGAACTGGTCTGTTCAGGTTTTCTCCGATGTTAAAAAAAGAAAAATCGGAATCGGATTGATTTCAACTATTTTTGAGAAAAATGGAACCAGTATCGGACCAAACCCACCTGTTTGGTCCGGTTTACTGGTTTTTTTTTTCACCTCTAGGTTTAATGGGAAAAATCAACAACAAATTAGAAGGCTGGAAGTCAAAATTACT
Organism: Juglans microcarpa x Juglans regia; assembly: GCF_004785595.1. Classification (NCBI taxonomy): domain Eukaryota; kingdom Viridiplantae; phylum Streptophyta; class Magnoliopsida; order Fagales; family Juglandaceae; genus Juglans; species Juglans microcarpa x Juglans regia. The sequence continues at coordinate 24,222,946 of NC_054604.1, forward strand.
CTCACAAGCTGGAAGAACTATGTTAATCCAAATTGTTGCAAGCACGATCCCTACATACCAGATTCAAACATTCATGCTTCCGAAGTCAATGCGCAAGTTGCTGAACACAAGCTTCAAAAAATTTTGGTGGGATTTCCCAAAAGGAAAAATCCAAAATCTCTCTTTGAAATCATGGAAATCCATATGTCAGCTGTAAAGATTAGGGGGATGGGTCTCAGATTAATGAAGAATGTGAATTTAGATTTATTAGCAAAAACAAATTGGGAAATAAGTCAAGTAAACAATGGGCTATGGCATGAGATACTACAAAAAATATATATAAGCTCAACGGATTTTCTGAGTGCAACTCTAAAATCATCAGACTCATGGCTATGGAAAGGACTCCTTAAGACGAGAGCTTTACTTTCAAAATGCAAATGCTATCAAATCTTCAACAGATCAGAGGTAAATGTATGGACAACACCATGGATCCCAACTATGGAATCATTCAAGCCAAAGCTAATCTAACAAATGAATGAGGTACACCCGTTACTGAAAGTTTTTGACATCATCACAACAAATCCTCGTTCATGGAGCACAGAGAAAATGCTAACATTGTTCGAGCAAGAGACCATTGCACAAATAGAAAAAATTCTCCTTCCTCAAAATAGTCAAAGAATTGACATGGCGATCTGGCTCCCAAATCAGAATGGCACATTTGCAGTCAAAACCACTTACCACTTAGCAGTCAATGATCCAGGTATTTCTCCTCCACAAAACTTCCAAATTTCAAAATTCAAAAAACCCAGGAGGCTAAAGATCCACGATTGACACATGCTGCTACTGTAGAAAATAATTTGCGATATGCTTCCCACGAGGGCAAGATTAAGCAATTTCACCTCAAACACTCAAAAATGAGAACTGTCCATTATCAATGGGGAAGAAGAAACGTTACTTCATCTCTTCATCAAATGTCCCATTACATGCATTATATGGCAACAAAGCAACTGGCCATTAAGGCCCGGTTTGTATTCGCAAGCCATCTCAACTCATTTCAACTCATCTCACTACTATTCATTATTATTCATCAATTTTAACTCACAAATCTCACTACTATTCACAACTCATCTCAACTCATCTCACTACTATTCATTATTATTCATCAATTTTAACTCACAAATCTCACTATTATTCACAACTCATCTCACTACTATTCACAACTCATCTCAACTCATCTTCGAATCCAAACGATATCTAAATCTTGCAATGTTGCCGATCAACTCAATAAATGATTGGATATAGCTAATAATCAACCCAGTTCCTTTACTGAGTCTTACGACTCAAGAGTTACATCCCTTCCAAATTTTTGCAGTGATAGTAATGAACTTTATATGAAGGCAAGGGATTAATATTGTTCCAATCATTCAACTCTCTCACTCAAGAAGGCAACACTCCAGCTAGTAAAGACATTCCATGCTTATACTCAAGCATGGGAACAAAAGGCAAAAACTCATCAAAATTTAAGCTGGGGCACCTTCCCCTCTAACCAATGGAGCTTCTTCTTTGATGCAGCAGTAAGGGACCAATTCTCAACCTCTTCAACAATATGCCGAGATTCCAAAGGTAACATTGTGGAGGTATGGACAGCGAGGATTGAAACCTCCAACCCAACATTAGCTGGAGCTTCATCAGCTCTTTTGGCAACGCAAATGGCAAAAATACTTCAACACGGGCTAGTAGTCTTGGAAGGCAACGCTCAAATTGTTATAGACGCTATATCAAAAGAAACTTCCTCACCTTCATGGCACATAAATCCAATCATTTAAGATATTTGTCAAAATCTCTTACCTAGATAACATTGAAGGGTAGCCCAAATACACTAGTCTCAAAATTGGTGCACGCACTCTGTGACGCAATAGGCAGCAACCAACATTCTTTTTGGTCGCATACCTCTTGATCGCATTCCAACATGTATCTTATATATTAACAGTGGAAAAGTTCCGCCTTGAACTCTTATGTATTCCTTAATCTATTTATAATAGAATTGCATGCTTGTCAAGGAATAAAAAAAAAAAAAAAAAAAAAAAAAAAAAAAAAAAAAAAAAAAAAAAAAAAAAAAAAAAAAAAGAGATATTATATGACCAGTCTTATGGTATTTATAATTGTTATCGCGTGATACGTGTCGTTACAAGTTCACGTGGTTTTCGTAGGACACAATTCGTGTAATACAGTTATCAAATTCGGACAAAAATTCGAAAATACTTATCATTTATGTGGATGCAAGTATGCATATGAATTTCCAGGCAGCCAAACACTTTTGAAGCCACGAAGTTAACGGTCGTCAATTGATTTGGCGCGAAGTAACTGTTTGGTGTGAACTGGGTTGGAGTTGTGTGGGCCATTCCCTTGGAATTTTGGGAACGCTTGTGACAAGAAATCTCAAAACTTTCGGTGTGTGTTTTTGGACCGTTGGTTCTTCCCAATGTCTTCTATATAACACCCCATTCGCCTCTCGATTTTACTCTACACTTCTTCCTCCACTCCCCTTTCTTCTTTGCATCTTGCAACTTACTGATCTTTTTGTCAGTTTCCCACACATTCCAGTTCGACCCATTCAAAATACTTTTTTTTTTCTTATAACTATTTTGAATGGTTTTAGATTCCGGGTCTTTGATTAGGTTCCAATTTTGGAAGTTAAAGTCTCATTTTGTTTTTGGTGGAATTTAAGCGGTTTCAGCATCTGGGTACTGCTGAAAGTTCAAGTCTTTGTTCATTTCAACTTTGTTCTTTGAGTGTGACTAAAATCTGAGGGGGTTAGTGGGGGAGACAATTTGATCATAGTCAAAATCTCGAATCTTACAGACAATGATTCCGTTGTACAACGGATGCATACTGTGGAAATTGTGGTCGGTTTTCGACAAAAAATCTGTTGTTGATAAAAGCTTTTATTTTTGGATCTTCCAAATTTTTACTAGGTACAGTATAGGAACATATCCAACAAGTTGAAATTTTTTGTGCCTGAATTTTTTTGCTTTTCTATCCGTTCTGTTCGTTCCGTGTCTGTTCTCAAAGAATTAGATTAGTGCAGAGGAGCGCAAAAATATGGCAGGAGCATCATTGCCACCAGGATTTCGTTTCCACCCGACGGATGAGGAATTGGTGGGGTATTACCTGAAAAGAAAAGTGGAGAGGCTTGAAATTGAGCTCGAAGTTATTCCGGTAGTGGATCTCTACAAATTCGACCCATGGGAGTTACCGGGTAATCTTCAAATCTGTCTTTCTGGGTTTTTGTTTCGCTTTTTTCATTGATTATCTTGTTTTTATCATGTTTATTTATGTCTAAAATTGTAGGCCATTACTGTGGGAGTTTAGAAGTGTTGGAAAGGAAATATTAGAGCAATCATATATGACCATCTGACATCTGTGTTGGTTTGAGTCAAAACTAAGACTGGTGTTGGAGATTGTTGAGAACTCATGGACCAATGTAAAATCAGCCTGTGGTTTTAGTTGTGGATTTAGTGAATTGAAATTTTATGCCAGTGTGAATAGAGAATACTTTTGTGTTGGAAAGTGATTTTTTGTTTGTTTTGTTTTCTTTAATCATTGTTCTTTATGACCGATACCTGTTATCAAATTTTGTTTTTTAATGGGACCTTTAACGTTTATGTTCTAAAAGCCAGTTCAATTGGATTTCTTTTATTCCCCTGAATATTATGAAAAGGATACACTGCGAGGAAATTTTTCCCTCTGAGTGGGTTCTTCATGATTTTCGTTTGAAGCTTATTGTTTGGGAGATTTTGTTGATCTATAACTGGAAAATGGCAGAGAAATCATTCCTCCCGAAAAGAGATATGGAATGGTTCTTCTTCTGTCCCCGGGATAGAAAGTATCCGAATGGCTCACGAACAAATAGAGCAACCAAATCTGGCTACTGGAAAGCCACAGGAAAAGATAGGAAGGTGGTCTGTCAGTCTTCTGTGACTGGGTATCGCAAGACCCTAGTTTTCTATCGTGGACGGGCTCCTTTAGGAGATCGAACAGATTGGGTAATGCATGAGTACCGCCTTTGTGACGATCTTTCACAAGGATCACCAAGTTTTCAGGTAAATTCAAGAGTCTCATATAATGGGCTAGCTTTACATTTGCCTTTCAAGTTTGTTTGGAAGGCTTTGGTGCTTGGTTTCCTTCTAGAGTTTGGGAGACTGATACTGTATTTGGTTATTCTCCCAAGGGAGCTTTTGCTTTGTGCCGCATTGTTAAGAAGAATGAGCACATACAGAAGATAAAGGATACTGGAGAGCCAAAAGCTGAGAGGGTTCGAAGAAGTTTGAGCAATGGGGATTTTATGTCCACGAGAACCCCAAACGAGGCCATGAGCATTCCCAACAATGAGAGTCAGTATTCTAGCCCTAGCACTTCTCCATATGAAGTTACTCCAACGGCAGAGTTTGAACCTGCTTTGATGGAGACCAATCCTACAAGCTTCTGGGTCTCACCTGACCTAATCCTTGATTCCTCAAAGGTATCAAATTGAGGAGTTAAGAAACCACGCACCAATCAGTGAGCTTATTTTAGATTTTTTTTTTACAATTTCTTGAAAGATATCACCTTGGATTACTGCAGGACTACTCACAAGTACAAGAAGCTGCATCTGAATACTTTCCACAATACCAGTTTCCAAGCTTGGAAACTCCTTGGCCAACATTTGAACATGCAGAAATCTCTTCCAGCTCATCACATTCAAATTTCACTGGAGAAATTGAAGCTCATGATGATTTTAGTCGAATTGGCTGTTTGTCACCTTACTCCGGGCATACAAACTACATGGGCCTTTTTGGAAGTGAAGATGTGCCTTATGAAGGTTATGACCAGACCAGCTCACTAAGATATCCACATCCCTTCTGAAAAGGAATGAAAGATCATAGTAGCTCTTTTTTTAATGCAGGGCTAGAATTTTGGAACCAAGCTCCAGTATGCACACAAGCAATTGGAGATGGGAGTTCAGGGGAACTTGGTGGTCTATGGTTGCAGGAGGACAACTTTATGATTGTAATGTAGGCGCCTACTTTGTGGTAGGATTAATCAACTATATATTGTATTTGGTGTTATCTAGAAGGGCCTCCGAGACAACGCCTTTTAACGTTGATTCTTGGAATTTAAAATAATGACTATAACCCTCCATGTATTATTAAGCAGAAAACAGCTTGCTGCATAAGTACTTCTCATGCCATTGTATTAGATCAGCTGGTTTGGTATCCAAGTCTGGCTTTAGTCTCTTGTTATTGCTGTTACCTAGCAACCCCCGGTGACAATCACTATTATCGATTGCATCAGAGTTTGGTTTGCTGGCAGTTGTCTACATGGTTTTATAAATTTCAAGTGTTTGAACAACAGTCACCTTTGCCTGCATATGGAAGTATATTTGTGCATGAGTTCCATCTAATGTTGCAATGCCATGCAAACATTGTATATTTGTTTTGCCGCGCGAAACTCAAATTGAATTGAACATTCTATTGTAATTTCTTCAGGTTCATTTTGTTGAGAATGTCACTGGTCCTGAATATATACAGAACAGTGATGCGGCGCTGTTTCCTAATCAAATGGCTTGCAACGGTTGCTCTGTTTAACTTTGTATTATTGTTTGATAAAGATGCTTAATTTTGTTAGTCTGCAAGGTAAAGACAAAACAAGTTGAAAGGTGGTAGGGCATGTGAACTGGAGAGAGTACTTCTGTTTGGACTTTCAACCGGCAAAGTTGCTTTAGTTGGTGACTGTACTCGTCAAGTTGCTTGAATAGTTTGAAATACAATGTTCTCTTTAGTTTTAAAGCCAAGGTAAAGTTTACTTTTAAAATCTATGCTGATAAGCCATTGTATTAGAAATCACTTTTACGCACATTCTTTAAACTTTTTGTTGGTTTCTTATTGCTTTGGTGGCAATTGAATTATTGGTGGATTCTAAAAGACGTCCACTACTGGATTGGAAGCTGCTCCAAGATAGATCCATTTTGATATTTTTTTTCTATTTTTCTTTTATTAGGCTTCATCAAACAAGACATCCATTGGAAACTTTCCTTTCTTCTAGCATCTCAGTGACATGGAAAGGTGTAGGGGGTGGTTCCTTGTGATATAAAAACAGGTTTCTTATCTACAAGGTATAGATAGTCGAAGGAGGATTATCAAAACAAATCTAGTAAAGATTTTCGTTGCTAGCTAGAATAAAATTGAAAACTCTGCAATGCATAGAAAGTTGCACAAAAATTGGTGGCTTTATTCTCACTCATATATGTAGCAGTTTGATATAGTCTGATTGGTTGAGATGAGTTGAGTTGGGTTCATCTTCCAAACCCAACCTCACTGGTCCTTAAGTCTGTTTCAAACCTGTTGTCTAGCATCGTCAATGTTTTGGCTTCGTTCTGTTAGGTTGCTACTTGTAAGGATGGAGTTATTACTTGCTATTTAGTGATGGTTGTTGAGGAATGATCTCACATTATCTGTGGACAAAGTCTTGGATATATTTATAAAGAATGAACAATCCTCTTTTATAGAACCGATTTTATGAGATGAGTTAGGCCCATTAATTTTTTCAGTGGTTGTAGGTGTATTTGTGTATTTTGTTAATGAAGTCACTTTATATACTCAGAGAATCCTCAAACCATTTTACATTTGACGTAGTTTTGCAGAGAAAACTGCTAAATTTCAAAGGGAAAGTTAGAAAGAGCTCCATAACATGGTAGTAAGCGTTGTATGAAAAAATCTACATTTGAACTCAAGTAGCTGCTTAGTTTTATGAATAACCAGGCAGCCATGTCATTCATTCTACGTTTCAAATGACCATAAATTTAAAATAATTTGAAAAGTCTTGAGGTTTTAAAGGTTATCAACACTTTCGTCTTCTTTCTTCTTTATAGAACTCATTAAAATTAAAAAATCTTTCCAGGCAACCCGCGACCAGTAACTCAAATTTAGAGGGCAAATGTGAAACAGCAGCGCCTCAAAGAAGGCAAGTGCTAGCTAGCTAGCTAGCTAGCATTTTAAAAACATATCTTTCTCCTGGCCGAAGTATGTAAATTGTTCCTGAAGCCATCTTCACTTCGGCAAGAATCTTGATAAAGAAACCATAGTTGGGTGGCTTTAGAATGCTTTCCTTAAAGCCCTGCAATCCACAAATCCTTTTCATGCAACACTATCTAATTCTTCAGAATACTTTTCTCCCGCCCCCTACTACTACTTTTCCCTTGTCACCTTCTTCATGTATCATATGGTATAGAATGCGCATTTATGCCACTTTTCCTCACTATGAAAACAACTAAATTGAGTAGTCAGAGAAAACCCTTTATCGTTTATATGCCACTAGTTCTATTTTTGACAGTGAGATGAGGAAGTGCAGCATTGAAGTTAATTTCTGCATATGTATCTTTATTTTCCTTAGCTGATGCTTGCTTATATCTTGATGGAAGTAGTAGTGTTGGTAACCTGTGAAAGAGACAACTCTTTTGCATCATTTTGCTGCTGTGCTTAAAGCATTTACACAACAATCATGAGTATAGGAACAGTTTGTTGCTTTTATTAAGATAGTCTGCGTTACAACTTACAACTTACTTGTTGCTATCCACTTCAGTATAAACTTGCAATTTGAGGACTGCAAAAAACTTGCACTTCTTCAAGGGTAGCCTTATTATCATCTCCAAACAGAGACTCCTTCCCATCTTCCCTTTTTGCATACGACAATCCTAATCTAGATTTTGCTTGCCTCAGATCTCCAATGCCTGAATTGGTGTCTGGCCCTGCAAATCCACCCATAACCGGCGCTAGAGGAGGCCCGATGAGCAGCCCATCAGCCCCAAACTGGGGCCCGCCACGAGCATAATCGAAAAGGGCTGCACCGCTACCCCCTATCTTGGGGAGAGCGATGGGGTCAATTTTCTCCTTGTCCATCCAATAGAACAGGAATGCATCAAAAGTATCATAATAATCATCCGTGCTTCTGTAACCTTCAGGGTTAAATGCACCAAATTTGAAGGACTTTTTTGTGTAGCCTATTATAACGCATGGCCCCTTGAAGTCGCAGCAATTGTGGAAGTTAGCTGCGCTAAATCCATCAATGGTGGCCTTGTAGCAGCATTTCAGTTCCCTCCCTGCTCACAATCACTCTAAACTTTAGGTCATTCAATTCCTTATAATATGTTAATGAATTCGAATATTCTCAGTTATACCCATCACAAGAAATGGCACAATGAATATTGATGGCTGCTGCATTCATCCATTGCAGCAAACAGATTGCAAACTTGTACACTTAGAAATATCATTTGATATGATGAAATATATAAAGAAAAGAAGCACAAACCCAAGCCCATATTGATTGTATCATTTTCCTTTCCCATGCCGCTGTTATGTCATCAGCTCAAACAAACGTATCATAATGCCAAGACTTGAATACATATGGTTAAAGACATAGATGAACACTACTGTTCTGAAAAAGATGCACAAGTCACTGCTGTATTTTGTTAGAGGTGCATATGCATTTCACAGAGAGAGAGAGAGAGAGAGAGAGAGAGAGAGAGTACCCCTCAGGAATGTTTTATCAACCAGGGAAAGTGAAAATGGAAGATCAATATCATGGTACTTAGTCAGCTGCCCATCATCATACTTTTTCTTGCCAATGTTCCATCCAAATAAGCTATATGGACTTCTGTACCAGCCAGATGATACAGTGTTTGAGATGCAACAGGCCATCTGCAGATGAATAATCCATGCGTTATCTCTATTTCACCTGCGTCCTCACAAGTCACAACAGTCAGGAAAAGCAATATCTTATCCTTGAACCTTCTCTACCCACTTAATGACACGTCACTTTGCTATTGAATTGATCAGAGCTGTTCCCTGAACCCAGAGGAGTGGAGGGGGCCCATCCTAATTCAGATTTGGCACTAATGAAAGTCTTTATCTTAATTGGGACCTGTGATTAGACTAATAAGCCACCGTCCATTGTTTTAAAGATGAGTAATCCTGTATACATAGAAGGTATAAGTTTCGTATACTCTTTTTAAGAAATTAAAATTTATTATTAAAATGATTTTTTTCATTTAAATTTCATATTTATCTTTTTTTTTTTTTTTTTTTTTTTTAAGGGAGTACTTGAGTTTACGCATTTAAAATTTTAAATATTATTTTTCTATATGGTTCTGCTTTCTCCACCCCCCTCCCCCAGAAAATCAATGAAGAAGAAAAAGAAAAAGATATGGTTTTGCAATTGACACTGCCTGACCTAAGCATTATTTTGTCAACTTTGTTGTATCGTTATCGAGATTAAGATGAGTAATGTCATGCTCCAAATTAAGTAAATTCTACTTGTCTTTCCTTACAAATAATCAGAGGAAAGAGCTTCTCTCTCTCTCTCTCTCTATCCAAAAAACAATCTCAAGTTGTCTTTTTTCATCCTTTCTCGTCGGAGAGGCTCGTCCCTCCATCTCTTCTCTTTTGCTCCATAGATTTTTTCTGGTTTTACCAGAGGAAAGAAAACACTTGGTATTTTGTATTGTGATTTATGTATAGTTATATAAAATACTGTGTGCCACAAGAAGACAAGTGGGTCCATAGCTCAGTGGTAGAGCATTTGACTGCAGATCAAGAGGTCACCGGTTCGAACCCGGTTGGGCCCTATTTCTTTATTTTTATTATTTTCCCAAAACAAGCCACAATTAGTTATTTGCTCCAATGCTACATTTTTTTGATAGTATTACACAAATTCAAGATAGAAAAATACGTGATCTAGAACCGAAAAATCAATAGCCTTTTGGTTCTAATCATTTTGAATCAATATCTTGCTTACAAATCTGGGCAACAACTAGCTTTTTGCTACTAATCTGGGCCATGGGATGGCAAGTTGTTCCGAGTAACATTGATATGCGGAGTCTCACAAGTCACAACAATCTGATCACTATGATGGTATTCCTTGAAGGATGCTGTCCTCCCCAATTCTTCGACTTCCTCGATAATTTGGTCGAGTTTTGCAACCATCTCTACAAGCAAAGATGCAAAAGCAGCAAAAGGAAGTGCCTCCGAGAACTCAAGGCTAGTGATGGCAATCTTACTCAACTGTGGCCTTAAGCACTTCCGGTCGGCCTCCTTTGACTGCTCGGAAGCCCTTCTGGTTTTCCATTCCGACAATGCAGAAGAGTCTGTTTTCACACTTGATAATGAGACTCCAGAGCCTTTCTGTTGCTTTTGGCTAGCATGTGCAGCAGCTAAGGCGAGCATGTTGCTGGCTTGGTTGTTGTTGGAGCCAAGGAAGAGCCTTGGTTGGGAATTTATAGCTGTGTTAAGGTCTTGTAAGGCTTCATGGAGATGATCAGAGAGTATCTCCGGAGAGCAGTGGCATCGTTTTCTTATGCTATCTGCAAGTTCCATTAGTACTTTTGATACTTCCCCTGCAAGTCGAATGCAAGGATCTTTGAAGAGGGCTCTCACTGATCGTGGGGTCTAGACAGAAAACATGTCAAATAAGAGATGGTTAAGGAAACAGAACATCAAATATAGTTATCGTAAGAAAAATATATTTGTAAGCCGAGGAGGACACGTACTTTTTGTCATTTACGTGACAAGATTTAATTTGTTTTATAATTTAATTTTAAACTTTTCTTGCAAATCAGATCTTACCTGGATTTCTGTCTGCAAACATCCATGCAGGGCTACAACCGTGTAGCCAAAATGGCGAAGAACAGCTCCCAGTTTCACATACTGCTGCCATGGAAACCTATGGCAGTATCTTGAGTGCCTTGGCTCCCAACTTGCATGTAATGCCTGCTTAGTTCACAATATCATCGACATCATTCCAAGAACATTGAGGAGCTAGCATATGTTCTATATTAATCCTTGAGTATATAACAAACTAAACCAGGAGAGTTTGAAAAGCTTACCAACATTTCATCAATGGATTTCGAGTCCAAGACAGCCTTATAACCTTCGTAGATGGGATCCTCTGAAGATTTAATTTCAGTTACTTCTGTATTACTATCACTAAAGTACTCATTGACACAACCTGCAAAGTTAATATTTATTGGCATCGAGCAAAGGAACATTGAAGTGTGATTAAAGTTTCAAAAGTATTTATTTGCATAAGCCAAAAAAGTTCTAATTTTCTAAATTTAAAGTTTGCATGCATTCATTGCAATTAGCATACCTGCAATAGATTTTCCTAGACCTTCAAGCTTGAACACAGTGGAATGATGGAGGTCTTCCCCTGACCAATTTGGAAATATCAACAAACTCATGAATAGACAGACACCGCAGCCAATGGCAATGCTGTAGAAACGCTCATGTGCAATCTTCAAGACATTCTCAACACGGTAGCTCGATACAGTTATAAGATTAAAAGTCAAGAGAAATATCACAATTCCATAGTCATAGTTCTTCTTTATATAGGGAAAGAACCTCATGTATGTAGCCGCAGCTCCTGCCAAATTGAATAAAAATTGGAAATGAAAAACAGGTTAATTAACTTGCTTCTTCTGTAATGCAACATAACATTTAGCCTCAGAAAAGATGCAGCAAAGCAAAACTCAAAACTGAAGTCAGCTGAAGCTGGTACTAAATTTGAACGGTTCTGGTTATGACTCTACACCCTAAATAAATCAACAAAGTAAGGATTTCGACATTAAGTCTTTTGTTATAGATTGCAAAAAAGTTTGGACAATAACACTATAAATTTCATTGAAATCCATATGTCGCATGAAAATGGAACTTGAGCTATGGAAACCCAAAATTTCAGCACGGTTAAGTATCATAAAACTGCCCTTTGTATCGAACAAAACAAAATTTTGCTAAACTTCAGTTTGTTTAAATGAAATGAAGTTGATATGCAAATCAAGGCTCGTTTCATATCTTATGCGAATTACAATGGACTGAATATATTTGTGTCTTAAACACTCCTTTGAAATAGCATATGTCATTAAAAGGCCTGGGATTAATTGGTTACAGCTTAGTTTTAAGGTGAAACTTAATTACCAACTAGAAAAACTGCAGCACCAATGAAAATAGCTCGAAAGACCCGGCCAGATTCATTTGAAATGTACTCGATGAAGAAGGCCAATGATCCAGCCAATAGCGTCCCAAACCCTCTATTCAGCCCCTTGCACAAAGTTGCCCCTGTAATCGAAAAATTCTCTCAACCCAATTTAGTGACAAACTCTTAAATTAACATACAGAAACAATTAATTATGCAAATAGACTAACCTGCTGTAAACTCTAGCACAACAACCACAGTCATGACTGCCCAAATGGCACCCTGTCCTATCCCTTTGAACAGGGGTTCCATGAGATATAATAAGGAAACCAGCGTCAAAGATAGACCAACTTTCAAAGAGTGGATCACCCTTCTCGGGTCTTCTCTTCCCACTTTCCACATCGTTGGCCACACCAAACCAGGGAATCTTTTCATTTTCTGGGCAAATATTTCTATACGTTTCCCCCAATCCTCCATGGTTTTAGTGGATTCCCCATTTCTGTCCGTAGCCATTTCCATTCCTGCATGAACTTTGTTAAACATTTATTGACTGGAAACAAGAAAAGCTATGGTCAGTAATGGTAATGGGAGTAATATTTTGTACAGAAAATGGTGATTCTAATGCAAGAGCTCTGATCTAGATGATTCCCTAGACTTAAGAAACAAAAGTACCATGCGACCATGATATGGGAAACAATTAGCAAATAGGGAAAAAAATGATACTTTAATTCGTATGGTTGTTGGTGAGTTTCGTTGTATAATGGGAAACCCACCTTTCATCAAGAGGCTAGTGTCACTTTATATCTTGGGGCGAGAGAGAGAGAGAGAAAGAGACAGAGGGTGGTGACTGGTGATGTTCTTGCTACATTCACATGCATTCCATTGGCATTGACAGCTATCGAAGGTCGACGTTGCTTTGAAGGGAACTGAAAGTCAAAACAAGGTAGAAATGATTCAGAAGGTGATTAACTAGAGGTGTTTGCAATGCACCAGTACCTGGTAATTCTTCTTTAATCTGCACTCAATATACACATTAGAGATTTTCTGTGAAAGGGAAAAAAAAACTTCCTTTCTTGATTGATTTGCATAATTTAACTCGAGAAAAAAAGGAAGGATGATCAGGAGGAAGATGGCCAAATTAAGAAATCTGTTTGAAAAACTACCAAAAGTTTCCAATAGATTAGTGCAGTGATTCAATCAAGTTACTAAAACTGGGCCTAACCATTGCATTATCACAGATTGTTCTCTTCAAATGAACTCAAAACCGAGATATCCAGCAGAGTTGGCTAGCTAAATGGATGCTGTCATTATCAATGGTTAAGTTAGGAGTTGACCCAATTCAAGTGGGCATATGTATATGGTTATTACACGACCTGTTGCTGCATTAAAAGGTGCTGCAAGTTAGAGGCATTATTTCAGAATCACGGGTCATATATATACAGTTAATTGTCCCAATTAATGCTTCTAACTTGCCGGAGGAGGAAGGAAACCTTATGGTTAACCTAACAGTATGAAATTTGAGAGCAACTTTTCTTTTCCTTGTGGTATGTTGTTCTCAATCAGAGCTAGCTGTGGCTGATTTGTATTGAGCAATACACCCACCCGTGCAGTGCCAACTTCTTTATATGAATCTAAGGCTTTCCATGTGGCACATTTCTTGAGTTCCCGGCGTAATCTTCCTTTTTTTTCTTCACGAGAACTAAAAAGTTTGTTAAATGGAATAAAAAGAGACCCTTCAGTTCTAAGTTCAATTGGAAACAAGAAGAAATATAAAAAGACCCTTCTCTTTTCTTTCTTTTAAAGAGTTTTGCATGCTCTTCTTTAATCACATCATCAACTTTTATTATCTATTTATTAAATTAGATTTGGGTAATATATGGAATTAAAGCCGAAATTATTAGATGGAAAATAATATATGTAATCACATTGGATTCGATAATTTTAATGAATTTTTGAGAAAGTTAAAAGAGTTTATAAGTTGTGACAACTCTCTCTCTCTCTCTCTCTCTGATATTTTAAGGTTCAAATGCAGCAAGAGATCAGGAGAAAATAAGTACTCTTCCTCCATTGCAATAAAAGTTCAACGCTCCAACCCTAATCTGTCTTTATTATTGTTGGACTAGAGCAATTCTTTTAGACTAACAAACAAAAAAGAACTGAACATTGTTATTTCGTAGACTCTAGTAGTAAAAGGTCCGACCAGTAAAGAGTTTCCTGTTTCAGTAAATAATAATAATAATAATAATAATAGATGACTTTTTATTATTATTATTATTATTAATATGGTTGGTAGCATGAAAACTCGATTCTTAAAAATTGAGACAAATGTCATCAGACGGCTGATACATAACTGTGTTTAAAACATATGAGATGAATATTAATTTCTGACCTTAGTGAAAGACAAGCCTCCTAAGTACATTGCCTCATGGCTCATACGAGGGGATTGCCATGAGTCCCCTCAGTTCACGACTCAATTATTATTCATGAGTCCCCTCTAATTGTAATGCTCTTACAATTATTATCCATGAGTCCCCTCAGTTCACGACTCTAACTAAAATAAACTATCTTGCCCCGTAAACACGGATTCTTTGTTCAATTGGGACCCTGCAACACGGACAAGTAGCTTTACCCCTTTTACCATAGCTATCACTGCAGTTAGCACATAGAACTTGATGAGCACACGGCAAGAAAACGATTGACACTTCATCTTTCGAACAAATCATGCATTCTCTATCACAATTGGCTTCTTTATCTGAGGGATCTTCCTGACCATATAATTCATGAAGCAGCTTAGCAATTGTTTCTCCTTTTGGTTTTGCTTCCTCGTCGTATGCTGTGGAGACCATATTTGATGGATAATGCGACTCAGGGGATGGAGCAGAAGCTTTTAGACGTGAAAGTTCTTGTTCAAGTCTCTGAATATCATCCTTGTGCCGCTGGAAGTCTATTTCTAACTTTAGACGCAAAGCCTCAACCTTTCTTTTGTTACCGGCCTCAGCAGCTTCCTTGGAGCGTCGTTCCTCCTCCACTTGTGCAAAGGCTAGCTCTTTGGCCTTCAGCTCCTGCCTCCACTTTTCCTGTAATGAGAATAGTGCCAACATAGTTTAACTAAGATATACACGGAAATCATGGGAACATACAAGCCACATAACCGAATAATAAGCAAGCACCTAACTGGGACAGTCGTACGTGCAAAGATTATAACAGTGATGAAACTGGCACAAAGAAAAGGTGTTGAATTGGGTTTAAGGTTCTGAAGGACCCACTGAGATTATTAGATGCATGGGGATTGGGTTGGTGATCAGAAATTCTGGAAACTCTACCAGAGTTATCAGATTCAAATGACTTAATCCCCACTTCATTTCAAGGCATTTACTTTATCCTCATATATATCATTTATAAAAATAAAATATATTACCATCATGTACATCTTACAGAATATCACCGATGGGTCTAAAATTTTGAAATCCAACTTATCATATTTCCATTGAACATATTGCTTCAATATACTGCCCAATCTTAGCTGGTTCCTCATTTGTTAAACTCAGCCCATACATTGCATATAATCATTTTTTGACTCGTCATCCTGTAGCTTTTGTGCACGTATTCATGACAAGTAACTATTAGTTTGTGCGTGTGTGGTGTGAAGATGAATAAATTAACATTCTTAACACACCTCAGCTTCTTTCTGAGCCAGTGTGATTAGAACCAGCTGTTGTTGCAATTCCATGATCTTCTGTTTCTCGTCTGCAATCTCCTCCTGCAACTTTGTTTTCTGTTTTTCCCATGCCAAAAGCTTCTTCATGCACTTTTTCTCCCTCTTTGCAACCTCCAAACATGTCTCGACTGACTCTGATGCACTTAATTTAGAAGCCTCCATCTCTGCTCTGATTTCAGCATTCTCAGTCTCAAGTCGTCTCACAGCCGCATTTGCCCTGTCCACTTGACCACTAGCCTTTCTCAATGCATTCTCCATCTCCGAGAGTCTCTTCATGGTTGTATCATCAAGAGTTTGTTTCCCTTTCTTCAACCTTTGAGTCTCCTCCCTTTCCATTCTCAACATCTTAAGCTCAGTCAGATCATGGCAAAGCTTTCTCGCAGCTTGCATTGCCTTCTGATGTGCCCATTCCTTCCGGTCCTTCACTTGTTTCTCGAGATCCTTTACCTGATGAAGCAAAGTTACAATCATCTCATCCTTCTGATCTTCTGCCACAGAATCCCAACTCTCATCAAGCTTCAAATCACGAAATTTACTCAAAACCGAGTTTACAACCTCTTGGTTGTTAAGACCCAAAGAATCTTCATTCTGCTCAGCTGGAACTTCAGCTCCCAATACAAAATGGGCATGCCCATGCGACAAAGCACTCGGGCAGGCTTGAGAGTGTAGCTGCAGCTGTTTTGAGTTGGCCCGGAAACCAGCAGCAAAACTTGCAACATTCCTTTTTAATAATGACTTCATCGAAGGAGAAAGATTAAACCTCTTTGGGCACTCAATATCTCTCGGCAAAGTCACCTCATTAACTGGAAACTCCGACCCTCCCCCATTCCCAAAACCCCACCCACCATGAAACCTACAAAGTGCTGGGGCCATAACACCACGACCACCCACGCTCTCAACACCATTAGACACAGCAGGACCACTACTAAGATCCTTATTTCCCATATTCAAAGGAAGCACCGGGATTTCAATGCTACTCGCCCGACCCACATGAAGTTCACTCATAAGCAAACACCACATGGCATCACCCTTACTCAAATTTGGTCTAACCTGCTGCAAAATACACACCATACCCGCAAGCGAGTACTCCTCCAACTGCCTCAAATCCGTGAACACAGGCTCTGAATCATCCGAATTCCCATCACCACCACCGTTACCTCGATCACTAATACCACTACTTGTCAAATACGCCAAGGAGTTATGCATAATGTTTGTCAAAACATCCATACCACCATACCAATGCCCGTTTCTCAAAATCGCTTTAAGGGCAACATCCTCATCATATCCCAATGCAACAAGCTTAGAAATAGCTTCATTGTAGAGGAATTCCAAGTTTTTTAACAGAAACTCCTCTATTTGTTCCTCGGAACAGTAGCCCCACCCGTTATCTTCGGTATCAGGGTCATTAGAATCAGGGTTTTGGGTCGAGTCCTTGAGACCCAGATGATCCAGACGGTATTTCCAAGATTTGAGACTAGAATCAAATACGGATTTGGAGATTGATGCTCTGTCTAAATGAGCATTGGAATCGAATTCAGGTTTCACCGATCGGAGCCTCCGATTCGCTCTGATGTGCTTCTCTCTTACAGTGCAACCCATGTGCGTGTATATGTTTAAACAGAGATTGATACAGAACCGCAATAGAATTACAAAAAGAAATAGACTATTAATCTGTATGAAATAAGAACGAATTTTTATGCTATTTGAGAGACTCACTGTATTTCTGGAGAGGATCGGCTATTGATTCTGCACGACGCAGCAGAGAGAGAGAGAGATTGTAAACGCGCACGAGTGGATGACAACTGACAAGGAAAGGGCATGCAAATTGCAGAGAGCTTGATATGGTTTAGGTGTTGATCTATGGCTTATCGGATTTATATTAGAGAAATGATATTTGTACTAGTGCCCAAGTAATTCATATAAAAAAATTTAACTTTTTAATAATAAATTATATATATTTTTTTAAAGCGATTGTATGGTCCTTACGTATTCTATAATTACATGACTACCACTTAAATGATAGTTATTTAAAAAATATCACATAATCAACTATGAATGGAGATAACAATTTATTGGCTAAAGAAAAGCATATTAATCAATTAAGAATTATTCATGTAAACATTAATTTATATAATATAACATTTTATGATAAGATGTGAGTAGTATGTGCCTATATTCCAGGAGTATCTATCAATTAATCGAGATAATCTAATTACTGTCGTTCACAAATTTAGACAAAGTTGATCCGCTTTGAAAATTTTTGTATCAAATTAAGATTGTATATGAATTAATTTTAATCTAACTCATCCAATTAAATAGATGGAGTTCTAAACCCTAATTCAGTTAATTTTGTATAAAATTCGTTGTGTAAAAAACTATAGATCCTAATTGGCCATCTAATATACATACATGGATCATGATTTTTTTTATTTTGAAAAAATGGATAATGATTTGTGATTGGACAAGGTGGCACTGTTTCTGTAGAGTGGACCATAAAAAAAAAAAAAAAAACCAAACAAAATAAGAAGAAGAAGAAAGAGGAGGTTGAGAAGGGAAGGAAGGAAAAAGAAGCAAGTGGAGGGTGGTTGGGAAGGAATTTGGGTGGACCAATATAAATATTGATTATGGACCACAATTAAGTTGGTTTTTGTGCTCTTTCTGCTTAATAAACCCCAACTTCTTGCAGTCTACGGTTGGTTTGGATAGTGAAAAAATATGGTTTTAGATAAAAGTTAAAAGTTAAATAAAATATTATTTTTTAATATTATTATTATTTTGAAATTTGAAAAAGTCTAATTGAGATTTGAAAAAATTAAATTATTTATTATATTTTGTGTGGAAATTTTGAAAAACTATAACGATGAAATGAGATAAGATAAGATGAGATGAAATTAAACACTCTTTGAATCCAAACGAGCCAAATATAACCCCAAGAAAAGAAAATAGATCAAAATCATTTCTTGCGTTGAGTTTTCAATTCTATTAGATTGTAGTTGATGTAGTAAATAAGCCACAGATGTCACACGGTATGGGCATATTGTGGAGGAAATTAAGCAAGTTTTAAATGGTTTGGATCCTTGGCAGATCTGCTATGTTAAGAGGGCTTCTAATCAAGTTGCACATGTTCTTGCAAAACATGCTTTATTATATAGTTCTAAGTGTGTAGATAAGGGATTTGTACCTAATTGTATTAGTGGGATTATGCTGTCTAATTTGGTTATTCAGTAATGAAAGTGGATGTGTTTTTACTAAAAAAAAATCTATTAGATTAAGATAAATCAGTTTAAGCCTTTATAAGATATTTTTCCACCATAAGTGAAAGTTTATCAATAAAATTGGAGTATCGTCATTTTCTCTAAAAAAATTAAACTTTTATCAATTGCATTCTTTCATCTATATTCTGTTTGCATTTTTAGTACAATGTGTTTTTTAATAATGTAGATAAAAGCTAAGGTATCATTAATAGGGTTAGCTAACATATTGAAAGATTCAAAACTTTCAATTAGGATGTGAATCATATTCAATTAAAGTTTAAGGAAGTAAGTGATGATAAGACAATAGTTTGCAAGACGAGAAATCATGTAACTAACCCTAAAAAGTTCTATAACAATCAGATTGTATTACGTAGAGATCATTATTATATTTGATTGAGGTATGAATATCTTGCTCTCATGTAACTATGGGAGAATAATATTGTATGACGAGTAAATCTTTAGGCATGTGTAGACATCAAACGAGACCAGGTATGGTAGTTCTCACTGATAAGAGGTTGCGTAACTAAAAGAACACTAGGACTATCACTAAGATGAAGAAAATAAGGAGAAATGACATCCTTGGAATCGAATTTGTGAGACAACGCCATAGAAGCAATGAAAAAGAACGTCTGATACCATATAAATGTAAACTCTACCAGAGCACGGGAAGGGTGAAACCCTAACAGACCAAAGGTCGGGAGAGAGAGAGAGAGGGTGAATCTTCCAGAAGAAGTGAAGAAAAGATATTATTGTAAAAGTGTATTTACATCCGTGTACAGTAGCGGTATTTATAGTAATATATGAGGAAATAAAAAACATGTGACTAACATGTGATACAAAGAGGAATAATAAACTTAAAGAATAAGTTTAATTCCTTATACATGTCGTGGTGATAAGGGTCAAATGATCTGGAATCCCATTTCTCCATGAGTAAGACTACAAAAGGGAACCCCGCCCTAGACCCACTGTCATGACCATGGAATCCACAATTGTCATGACACTTGATGATCGACAACATCGCCATCGCCCATTGCCATGACCCATTGCCATCGACCAGGGCTCTAAACCCATTTCTTTGAAAGCTAACTAGTTGCCCAGTCATTGCCATCAACACTCGCCATAAACCCTCACCAATAGGTCTAAGTGTGACGAATCCAACCCAAGATCGTCATGAAGCTGAGAGTGCTCTGTGAGCTGACTTGGTAATTCTATCTTTACTTATTTATACCGTGTCTTCAGGCTTCTGTTATTTTTCATATTTTGACATTATTTGTTGTGGATGTTGCTCAATCATTTAGATTTTACATTTACAAGTATTTCTTTCTGTTCCATTCTGCATTCCCTTCCACACACACACACACACACTTTCTCTCTCTCATTTGAGGAATACTTTAGGCTTTCAGTCTACAGGTAGTGTCTGTTTGAAACCAAATCAAGATGGATTGCCAAAAGAAAGACTTCTTGAAGAGGTCGAGAATAACACTAGTAGGTCTAGTTTGGCTCATATTGAACAAGAAATGGAAGCATGGGGTTACAAAGTTGATGAGATTGACCCCTCAGTGGTTGATGAGTTACCACCAAAAATCCAGGAAGGAGTTCAGGCCTGGCTAAGGCCTCATAAGTGGCTTAATGTAGTTAAAAACTTAAAAGGTTATTATTGTTCATTATTTCTTTCAAGCCAAAAATAGATGAAGTAGCAATAATGTAGATGGGCCTGTTATCTCTTTCAAGCTTAAAGAAAGATGGTGATGTTGGAATTTCTTGATATACAATATAGTTAGAATTTACTATGGTTAAGGCTTAGGAATCCTGGAAGTGCTTTTTGAGTACATATGCATTTTTATCATTCTTCCTATGGATTTTATGGAAAGAAGCTAATTCCTGTTAAGTTTGGACAATATTCAATCTAGAAAGTGATTGTTGGAAAGTGACAATATTAAGTTTGGAAAGTGATTGTTGGAAAGTAAGAGCTAACGGATTGAAAAGGTTTGTGTAAGTTTCTTTTAGTCAATTTATTAATGTGATGATCAATGGTTGTTTTTGTGGTTATTGAGTTACGGTCATTGAACTCGTTCTTGTGTCATAGCCTATTTATTCAATTGAATTCTAAATTCTTGAGAATTGAACATTTAACTCCATTGATTTATTCTTTAGAACGGTCATAGACATGTTCTGGTAATGCTTTAATCCAGGATAGTTGGCATATTCTCACGTTAATAGGACAATTACTAGGTAACACCATAACATAATTGAGATTATGTTTTGGATCTTCAAAAGCTTATTCCAAGAGCACATCTAATATAAATTGGATCATTAAGATGTTTAGTTGCTTCTCTGACTTGATTTTCATTTTGTACATAATTTATGGGGACAAATATGGTATTGGTGATTAATAGTCTTCTTCCATCAGTCACTCTAAATTTATTCATTACTGTGGCTCTAATCTTTTTAAAAATGCATTGCCCTTTCTTTAGTTTAGAGTGAGTTGATGTCTTGTGTATCTATTTTCAAGCAATATGGTAAGTTCAGGTTCTCATTCCGATTTAAGTCCTTGGACTACAAGAGCAAAAGACAAAATTAATTTTGAGAGACAATTTTGCTACTGTGAGATTCCATCCAAGCTAAAGATTTTTGGCAAGACTGATAGTTTTGGCAAACAATTTTACAATTGTCCAAACAATCAAATCAACAAACAATGTAGATTTTTTTAATGGATTGATCTTGATATGGAACAAAAAACTTGTTACAAGATTACATTGCAATTAGCTCAACAAAGGAATAACAAAATAAATGTTGAACATGTAATGACTGAACAAATCAAATTTAAAGTCATGGAGAAGAAGTGTAAGGGAACCTTGAAGGTTTTAATATTGTCATGGTTTTGTTTCATTGTGATTTGTGCTGGAATTATTATGTATCTAAAATACAATAATGTATGTCGGTCAGTGCTAAGATATGGTTATTAGGTGATTTGTAATTATCTTTTGTGTATCATGCCAAGATGTTGTAATGTTTATAAGACATTGTGTACAACTGCCTATTAAGGCATGTTTATGTTGAAATGTGATTAATATAATGAACATATTTACTTACATGGCTGTGTTTAGATGTTAAACTGAGTTGAGTTGAGATGATAAAATATTATTAGAATATTATTTTTTAATATTATTATTATTTTGGGATTTGAAAAAGTTGAATTGTTTATTATATTTTGTATTGGAATTTGAAAAAGTTGTAATAATGAGTTGAGATGAGTTGAGAGAAATTTGGCTTCCAAACGAAGCCTGTGTTTTATTATCACCATCATGCATAATTATACATCCATTTAACTTCGGCAAAACTACAACAACTTAGACAACATCCATTTGAAAAACTACACAAACCACAAGTCAAGATCTTGGTAAAATTTGGGCATCCAAGTTCATCAAATTAGTTTAATTACAATATCAATTATAATTACAGCAAAAGAATTATAAAATTAGGCCTTCATAGCTTCTAAAAAATAATTGTACTATTTTAAAAGTCACCAAAAAATATAGTTACAAGATATACTAATTAAATGGGCACAAGTAGCTACAAAAGCTCCAACACTCGAATATGGCCTTCCATATATATCATATTTAAATTTAAAAAAACTTCATCAGATTTTTTCAGTTGTCAACCAAGACCATTTATGAAGAAATTTGCTATAACATAACAATAAAATCAATTAAATTCATGAAGAATGGACAAATTAAATAAATATTTTAAAATTATCACTAAAAATCTTAAAATATTTTAAAACCTATAGACATTTTGCACTAAGGATCCAATCTTTTTCTTTTAGATATAGAGATTGTTGTATTTTCAAGATCCCTAAAAACCTAAAAAAATAAGAATTAGTATGCTAGATTAAAATTAATCAAACATAATAATTTTATAACTTACTATACTGATGAAAGATAATTATTCTTAGCATGACCTCATTCTTGCAAATGTTACATAGCTCTATTATTTGCTGCTTGAGTCTCTTTTGGGTTATTTACCCTTAAAATTCTTGGTCATTCTATTGTTGGCACTTGTGAAGGATCTTGTAGCATTAGTGAAAACTTTGATACAATTTGACTTTTTAATATATGAGAATTTAGTTTTTGGCACCTCTACCTTCTAAATTTTTTTCACGACTATATTCCATTCAAGCAACCCTTGATGAACCTTATGTAAGGCAATATAGAGGTAGTTGAGTTTTTTTTATTAATTGTGACCAAACTTCTGCAATATCGTAAAATTACATCATCAACTTGTTTTTCTTGATCATTTTGTGTCATTGCATGGCATTCATAATTAGGTATGTCGATAATAGCTTAACTTTTAGCATTGATTATCCATCTCTCTATAATATAATAATGCGGCAAAATATCTAATTTAGATTTCTTATCCAAAACACGTAGAATATGCCTACATAGAATTCCCATGAACTCAAATATATGACATGTACATGTTATATTTTTTTCTCCACTCTCCAATATCACATAATAAATAGGGATCTACTGGCCATGAGGTGCCACGTTATATATCTTACTTTCATCCTCTTTGTGATCTTTGGTTGACTTGTATCGTTGGCTATTGAAAACTCATCTTAAAAAATTATTAAAGTCTTTTCTGCATACTTTTATTTCTCTTTAAAATAAAGTGCATATAAGACTTTCTTATATTGATGCACAGATTCAGTGATCATAGTGTTTGAACAAAGATAATTCTTAAAAAACTTGTTCATATTTTCACCCCTTTGAGTTATTGGCATATTGGCATAAAATGTGGTTCTCAAATAAGTCAGAACCCACTTTTTTTCCCATCAGATATAAAGACTTTGCAGTCAAGTATTATCTAGTAGCTTATATTTAATAGTGAACTTTATTCCTACTCGAACTCATTAATCATTATGTCTCGTGAATCCAATGACAAATTTTTTTTTGAAATTCTAGAAATTTGTTATATATATATAAATCAAATGTTCAGGAAATTTTTACAAAATGTTCAGGAAATTTTTACAAAATGTCTCCCAAGCACATCCTATGAGTTGTATTTGAGAGTACCTTTACAATTGCCTTAGCCATCGCCTCGTTGTCATTGGTGATTATAGTTGATGAAGCATGCTCAATCATTGTCTCTTGTCATGTTCTTAATAACCATGTATATAATTCAACTATTTCATTAACTAACAAAGCAAAACCAAACAACTTCCCCAAGGCATGTTATAAATATTTGTCAAGTATGTGACATCAAAATGCATCTTATAAATATTTGTCAAGTATGTGATATCAAAGGTGACAACATCCCTAGTATTGGTATGCAGGCCTTAATCTTGCATCTGTCAAAAAATAACTTTCCATACACTCATTTTCAAAAACTTGGATGGAAGCACAAAACCAAGTTCTTTACATTGTTAATCAAGAAAGTAGGCATACATCCTTTGTGCCTCACCCTCTTCAAACAATTTTCTTCTTTTGTTTGCCAAGTAATTTTCCACACCCTTACCAATACAACTAACGTTAAAATCACCGCATAATTCTTTGTCTTTTCTTCATGTAGCTTTTTGATGTTTACTTTCTACTCCCTGACTTTTACAGTGAAATGCCACTTGTGATGAGGCTTATAAATTACATAACTTGTGGAATGTTGATGTGCTGGCCATTTGTTGTTGGAGGGTGGCAACTCCTTTTTCACACTACGTCCACTCCAAAGCGAAACTATTGTATGATACACATTCATCTTTGCAATGGATTTACTGTTGCATTGGCTCTAAGAAATATGTAAAAAAGTAATTTTCTATATATTTGCATTTATACTTATTCACTAAAAATGATAAAACACATTTTATGTAAAGATGGTAGTTAATTGATTTGTTTTGAACTAAGTTCCAACATAATAAATAAACAAGAAGATAATAGAGTTATTGGAATATATTTATATATATATATATATTTAAATGTTATATTAACAATAAAGCAAATCACATGATAAAATATTTTCGTAACAATAATCATAATTATTGATGTGATATATTTTAATGATTATTCATTTAATAGGTAAGCATATAAAATATTTAAAATATGTAACATTAGCGCATATATATATATATACACACGTGTGTCTACAAGTACACGCACCTAAATTAAAGGTTGGTGCATGACTTCAAATTAGACTAATTCAACCATGATATTTTAAGGCAAAAATGAAAAGATTTTCCTCATGACCAATTTATAAGGATAGGGTTTCAATCATCTCTAGATGATGTCATTAGATAAACAATAAAATATCACATAATTGTTCAAACACTATCCCAATCACCTAAATCTTGCATAAATATTAGTTTATGATTCTATAGATTCACTATATAATATAAAAGATCGTAAGAGAGACTCACAAAGGATCCGTTACCTAGTTGGGAATTTAAAACTTCAAAAGTGTTTAAACTCGTATTGGAATTTTTTAGAGTTTACAAAAATGCATTGGATAATTACTTGATTTAGGTAAAATGCAGATATTATGTGCTCAAACTAACTCTATGTGCTTACTTTATAGGTAAAAAGATGAATCAAAATCTCATGTTAGCGATGTTAGAAATATTATTTTTCATGGAAATTGAGATATTTAACTAAATAAAAATTCTCATAAATTTGAAAAATTCTTATCTTAAATTCTAGCTGAGAATCACGTGTGCATGACACGTGCTTGATTCCCCACGGGAGGCAAAGTGCTCGCTACCAAGGTGAGTACCACGAAGTATGTATCATGAAGAGGGAAAGAGCTCTTACCTCGGGCAAGCATAATAGAACAGCATTGCCCATTACCTTGGCATGGATCAAGTGCGCCAAAGAGCTCGTCACCTCGGCATGCAGCTTGGGGAGGGGTAATTGCCCTGAGCAAGCAACATGGAGAGCATCAAGGTGCCAAAGGCTTGCCATCTCAGCGAGCAAACTACAAAAGGAAAGTGATCGCCTGGGCTAGCACGTTGGGGAGGAATGTGGAAAGACACAGAGCTAGCCCCTTAGACGAGTACCAGGAGAAGTAAATGAGCAATAAGTATTGTTGGGCCCTAGTTTATATGTTTATATCTCTCCCACTTGAGACTTTCAAGTTTAGATATGAATTTGAGGGAACCTTGATCCAACATAGCTTCTCCCTCTCCCCTACCCACTTTTCTTTGTTTGACCTAATCTTTCTCTATCATTTTCTTTGATTTTTTCCCCTCCCCCTAAATTTTTCTTAGGTGTTTTATGCTAGTTCTATTGTCATAGGGTCGTTTACCACCCACGCAACCCATACTAATGGAATCATGGCCTTTCTAACTTCAAACTCCACCATATGGTCCATTTTTGTGATCGTGTGATTGTCATGTGCCATCTCCAATGCAAATGATTGCCACGTGCTACCTTCTTTGGAGCATTCTCATCCTTATTCAACTAGGTTTTGAATGCATCATCTTTTGACTGATATATCACCTTTCTTACACCATTAACCATCAGTTACCGTCCCATTGCTCTGCCACCTTTTGATCCACAATATAATGGCCCCAACATTGCCATTTTACCATACTTAGTGCCCATGCACCCCCAACTTGCGACGCCTAAAAGGAAGTTACTCTCTTTTGAGAGACAATTATTTTCCATGTCTTTTTTCAAAAACAAAAAACATGTTTTTACTTCCTTTTAAGAGAATAAGGAGGATGACAACTTAGAAAAACTCTCTTCATATACTTTAAAGTAGTATATCTATTTCTACGCCTTTCAAATGAAACACCACAAATCCTAAGTGGGACTCTATCAAAGATTGACATTTACTACCAAGGAATGCAAACCCAATACAAGCTTTTGGTTCTACTCTCTTTTTTATTATTTTAACTTTATGCACTATTGATGGGAACCAAGGTGGGTTTAGTCTTAAAGATCATTTACAAATTCCAGATGGGCCAATTACAAGATCAAGGGCCAAGAAGATCAATGAATCAATGCACGGATTGGTACAATCCACTTGGGATGAAGCTAGCAAGAGCCCAACACTGAAGATGGGCTTGAAGAAGGAGAACCAGCTTTGATCCACTTTATTCAAGCTGTGGAAGACATGACTTAGAGATACGGCCTATTGTTATTGGAGGCTTCTAATTTGGTTAAATGATTTATTTTATTAGTTTAAAATAAGTGGGCTTGAAGATGCTTAGCTCACATGTCTTATTTCTTATGAACTATGTTTTTGGGAAGGCCTTGTATTTTGGTCAAGGGCTTATTTGGAAAGTTACATTTTAGGAACTAGGGTTTCATCAATTTATTGTAGGGGTTACTGTAGTTGCGGGTATTGTAGCTGGTACTGTTCATCAAGGGTAATTTTGGGTAAAAGGGGCTTTATTTTGGCTAGGGTTTTGATTAGATTTGGGTTTAAAAACTCTTTGTAGCCTCATTTGAGAGATTAGACAATATTGAATTTTATTTGTGAGTTGAGTTTTTTTCTCTTGTTCTTGATTGAACTCTTGAACTTATCAAAGGTAAATCGCAACCTTTGTGGCGTTCCTCCTTTGTAATCTAGGTTCTTGAGACGGGTTCTTCAACGGGTCTAGATTTTAATATAATCTAGGTTCTTGAAATGGGTTCTCATCGGGTCTAGATTCTCCGTCCTTGACTTGATTTTTTTGGCTTTCTTGGAGAGTTTTCAAATTGATTGTGGGTTCAAGGGAATTCATTCCTATGGGTTCATATCATTTGGTATCAGAGCAAGGTTTCCAATCAGGTCTGATTCTATCTTTTAATTTCTTGCATCCTTAAATTTAATTCTAGGGCTACATTGTTCTAGAGTTGCCAAAAAAAAAAAAAAAAAGAAATTGCAAAAACGAAAAGTAGGCTGCCAAAATTCTAAGGGTTTTTGGTTTGACTGAAATTTGCATCACCTAGGGTTTCAAAATTCTAGGGTTTAATGCATATCTGAGTTTGTCATTTGCTTGGAATGTCGTTCCTTTGATTCTCTTCTATTTCGTTGTCAATTCTTGTGTGCTTCAATTTAATTGCTTGATTTTTACAATTGAGTATTTCTGTTTGTGATTGAATTAGAAAAAAAGAAAAGAAAAGAAAAGAAAGGAAAGGAAAAGAAAAGAAGAGAAAAGAAAAGAAAAGAAAGGAAAGGAAGAGAAAAGGAAAGGAAAAAAAAAAAGAAAATTCGAAAAAAAAAAAAAAGAAGAAGAAGAAGAAGAAAAAGGAGAAGAAGATAAAGAGAGGTAGCATATTTAAAGGTTGCTACATAGTTACAATAAAGACAAAGAAAAACATTTGTTGATTGAGTTTTATCCTCAAAGGGGTTGAATATATATTTGTAGTTGGTATCTTGTTCTATAATTACTCTTTCCCTCATATAAATTCCTTAAGTCCCGTGTCGTTTTATTCCTTCCTTGTTTCTTGTTTCTTGGATCTATATTACTGGTTGGAATAATACAAGGTTGTATTGTCTTGATTTAGTTCAACTAGTTCTTAAAGAACTTGAGCGGAAAAACTCTTGAGGTAAAAGGCAAGAGAGTGTGAGACTATATTTATCGGGAAAAAGCCAATTAAGAGTGAAACACTAGTGGAGTGCCATTATTCGAGTGTAAACACATATGGGAGTGTGTGAGGTTTTCTTTTTGTCACTAACATTCTTTTGTGCAGCATCTTATAATGTCTCAGCGGAGTAACGCATCACCAAGGGGGAGAGCAGATAACTCATCCTATGTATTGCAAGCCATGCAACAACAGTTTGAGCGGTTGAACTTTGTGTTGGGTGAAGTGAGAGATAGGATGGATCATCAAGAAGCAGCGATTAGAAATCTTCAATGTGAGAGAGATATGAGGCGACGTGAGTATAGAGTTGAAAATGAGTATGAGAATGAGGGAGATGGTGAGGATGAGGAAGACTTAACATATGAAGTTGGATTGGGTAGACATAGAGGAGTTAGGCGTGGAAGGGGACTTAGGGCAAAGCCGGGGGTCGAGATGGAGTAGATAAGAACCTTGGGAGCATCAAAATGAAAATACCAGCATTTCAAGGTAGAACTGACCCTGAAGTTTATTTAGAGTGGGAGAAAAGAATAGAGTTGGTGTTTGATTACCATAATTACTCTGAGGAGAAGAAGGTGAAGTTGGCGGTAATTGAGTTCACTGATTATGCCAGTATTTGGTGGGATCAATTAGTGACCAATAGGAGGAGGAATCTTGAGAGGCCTGTAGAAACTTGGAGAGAGTTGAAAGCTATCATGAGGCGGAGATTTGTACCTAGCCACTACTATAGAGACCTCCACCAAAAATTACAAAATCTTACACAGGGGTCTAGGAGTGTAGAGGATTACTATAAGGAGATGAAGGTGGCTATGATTCAGGCTAACATAGTGGAGGATCGGGAGGCCACGATGACAAAATTTTTGAGTGGGTTGAATAGGGAGATAGCCAATGTAGTTGAGTTGCAACATTATGTGGAGGTAGAGGACATGGTACACATGGCTATGAAGGTGGAGAGGAAGTTGAAAATAAAGGGTACATCAAGGTATACTTTCGTTTCTAGTACTCCTTGGAAACAAAAGTGGGACAAAAATGATCAAGCTGTAACAAAGGGGAAGACCGAACTACCTAAGGGAAAAGATGAGGGTGAGGCTGAAACCTCAAGAAAAATAGAGAATGAGTTGGAAAACAATTGTGAGGCTGAGAGTTCAAAAAAGGATGAGAGTGAAAGAAAAAAAGAGAGTGAAAATGAAAAATATAGTGAGATGAAAAGAGAGAATGAGGACGAAACATCAAGAGAAAGAGAGAGTGAAAAAGAAAATATAGAGGTGGCTGAGAGTCAAGAAAAAAGAGTGGTGCTACAAGAGGAAAAAGAAAGAGAGATTGCAAAGAGAAACAGAGAGACAAAAGTGAGTTTTTATGCTAAGGCAAACTTTTATACTAACAAATTTAACAACTCTTTGCCTAGTGTTGTTGTTTCTTTGTTGCAAGGATATGAGGTCATGATTTCTAGCGGCGTGTTTTGTGGATTGCCACCTATTAGGGAGATAAAGCATTACATTAATTTTGTGCCAGGTGCGACAATTCCTAACCGACCTTTCCTTGAAGAACATGAGTTTTTTACACACTTGAAGGGACAAGGTATGTCGTTGACTATAATGCATGCTAAGTGGGAGGACTGTGTTGAGACTTTTCCTCATGTAGTCAAATACACACAATGTATGGAAAATTTTGTGGTTGATGCTTTAGCAAGAAGGTACGTCTTTATCTTCATTTTAGATGCAAAATTGTTGAGACTTGAATATAATAAGGAATTGCATGCTAATGATGATGACTTTGCTAGTGTGTATGGAACATGTGAAAAAACATTGTTTGGTAAGTTCTATAAATTAGATTGGTACTTGTTTAGAGGGAATAGATTTTGTGAGCCAACTAGTTTTATGCTTAAGTTGCTTGTGTGTGATAGACATGGTGGTTTGTTGGGTAACTTTGGTGTAAGGAAGACTTTCAATATGTTGCATGAACGTTTGTGGGAGTATCATTTGCCATTCACTGACGTATTGCATGAATGTTTGTGGAAATATCATTTGTCATTCATTAACGTGTTGCATGAACATTTGTGGAAGTATTACTTGCCATTCATTGAGTTTGCATATAATTGGAGTGGTGTAAGAAAAAATTTAGGTGTGTTTTATGAACTTTTGTGGGAGTATCATTTGCCATTCATTGAATTGCTACATGGACATTTGCAGGAGTATCATTTGCCCTTATTAGAGTGTGCATATAAAACCTTGCATACTACTATTTCTTATTCTCCATTTGAGGTTGTTTATAGTTTTAATCCACTTACTCCATTACCTTTAATGGCCTTGCTTGTTGATGATAGGAGTAGCTTGGATGAACATTTTCAATTTCTTGAGAAAATTAATGAAAATACATATGAAGTAGGTAAGCATCATGTTTTTGCTGTTTTCAATGTTACTAATATTTTTCCTTTTGATACAGGTGGAGATTCGAGGTCGAATCCTTTTGAGGAGAAGGGGAATGATGGGAACCAAGGTGGGCCTAGTCTTAAAGATCATTTGCAAATTCCAGATGAGCCAATTACAAGATCAAGGGCCAAGAAAATCAATGAATCAATGCACGGATTGGTACAATCCACTTGGAATGAAGCTAGCAAGAGCCCAACACTGAAGATGAGCTTGAAGAAGGAAAACCAGTTTTGATCCACTTTATTCAAGCTGTGGAAGACATGACTTAGAGATACGGCCTATTGTTATTGGAGGCTTCTAATTTGGTTAAATGATTTATTTTATTAGTTTAAAATAAGTGGGCTTGAAGATGCTTAGCTCACATGTCTTATTTCTTATGAACTATGTTTTTGGGAAGACCTTGTATTTTGGCCAATGGCTTATTTGGAAAGTTACATTTTAGGAACTAGGGTTTCATCAATTTATTGTAGGAGTTACTGTAGCCGCGGGTACTGTAGCTGGTATTGTTCATCAAGGGTAATTTTGGGTAAAAGGGGCTTTATTTTGGCTAGGGTTTTGATTAGATTTGGGTTTAAAAACTCTTTGTAGCCTCATTTGAGAGATTAGACAATATTGAATTTTATTTGTGAGTTGAGTTTTCTTCTCTTCTTCTTGATTGAACTCTTGAACTTATCAAAGGTAAATCACAACCTTTGTGGCGTTCCTCCTTTGTAATCTGGGTTCTTGAGACGGGTTCTTCAACGGGTCTAGATTTTAATATAATCTAGATTCTTGAAATGGGTTCTCATCGGGCCTAGATTCTCCATCCTTGACTTGATTTTTTTGGCTTTCTTGGGAAGTTTTCAAATTGATTGTGGGTTCAAGGGAATTCATTTCTACGGGTTCATATTATTATTGGTTATAAGAGGACATTTGTTGAAAATTCTATTGAAATATTGTTCTTCATCTTAAATCTTATCATTCATAATCGTAACAAGATTTTGGCTAGGATTAGGTGACTAAAATAATAAGGTTTATGCTATCATTGTGTTTGTAATTATGGATGAATGTAAAATATTTATTCACTCTATCTATAACATTATTAAGTTTATCCAGAAGTCATAAAGTTTGTTTAGATAAGTCAGTTATGTAAAAATTGAGTCCATAAGGATATGCACTTATCCAAAATAGAAGCTAAACTGGAATCAGTTACTACAGTGAAGAGTTATCGCGACATGTTAGTAATTTGTCAGGAGACTTCTTCGTGACAGACTAAATTCGTTAGCAGAGTCCTATCTCAGCTGGAATTCTTTCCAGACTTGATATTTAAAGGAATTCGGTTTATCAATTATCTAAGGAGTTTTTATTGAGAAAATATACAGAAGATATTTTGTGTGCTTAAGAGAGAAAATTCACTTGAGAATTTTTTTTTTAATCTCTCCTTGAGTGTGATTGTGCTCCAAGTTGGAGGATCGTTAATTGGATTTCAACCACTGGAGTTTCAGGAGAAAAATACAAATATTTGAAGATCGCCATAGGTTCTAATTGCTACTGCAGTAGAAGATAAACGAGTCATTTGTCTGGTCAAGTAAGAGAGTCAATTGATAAAGGTTTTGTAATTGAGAACTTATTTGTAATTTTATTTTTAAATAATAAATTGACTTTTCTGGATTTGGTTGTCTCATATGAATATTTTACTTTTAAAAAGTTCTTTAAAGGGTTTTCCTTCGTCACCAATCGTTGTGTCATGCAATTTATTTAATTACTTTACATGTTCATTTGTTTAAATAATTGCAATATTGTGATCTAACAAACTTGTTCAAGTGGATTGGTGAATATTTCCGTGAATACACATGAGTACTTGGGTAATTTCATAATCATATTACTACAATATATTTTAAGCAGTTGTGCATTTAAATAATCAACATATGAAACCACAAAAAAAATATATCAATAAGTATAACTAAAAATCTAAAATAAAAACTAATAATACTAGTATGCAAATTTTGATGCAGAAACTCATTAAGTTAGTTGTTTCGAATATATATATATATATATATATATATATATATATATATATATATATCTTTTTGGTTATATTGGATTAACCATTAGCAAAATTAAAAGAAAATAGTTAGAATGATGAGGTGGACCTTTTGATCGATTATACGTCATGGCTAAGTTTTCAAACGCCTCCACACTTC
Source organism: Juglans microcarpa x Juglans regia (assembly GCF_004785595.1). Lineage (NCBI taxonomy): Eukaryota > Viridiplantae > Streptophyta > Magnoliopsida > Fagales > Juglandaceae > Juglans > Juglans microcarpa x Juglans regia. Next base: position 24,256,069 of record NC_054604.1, read on the forward strand.
ATCACTGATGACGTAATAGACTCCCAAGGTCTCATGTGAAAACTCAAACTGAAAACGTGTAACATCCATAATCTACCATAAAAAAAAAGTCGACTATTTCCCAAAAAATAAACAATAGAAAATGGTGTCTCATTTCAGCTGCGAAAATTGCATTAGAGCACTCCACTAACATTTGAGCATCCTCGTTCAAAGTCATCCATTTGCTTAATAGATCATCAAAAACACCTACATTGGATTAAGCAAGTCCAAATAAAATTTATTGATTACTCTAAAATTATTGATGGTATATTTGAATTTCCTAATTAATTATTTAGTATAAATATATTTTTCAGTGAACATTTTAGTGAAAAACATTAGTTTTCTATTTTTAAACCATACAATTTTTAATCTTATAACTTTCTATTCTTTTAAGAAAAATGATGTTCTCCATCTTTAATGTCGTCATCTTCAGTGATTTTATTCATTACCCAGTTAAATGAACAATCACTTAAAGCATATCACTTCAACAAGTGTGATTGATGATGACAAAATCAAGAATATTTTTGTTATTATAATATTTAAAAAACTCATCTCTTCTATCCAGACGTATTTTTCCAGAAATCATGTCTTCACAGTAATTATATTTTCAAAATGTATATTTATAATTTATAATCATAATTTATACTTCCTTTTTGTTATTGAGGAACTTTGATTTACTAGTCACTTTGTAAAATAAATTGAGGTGAATGCACTCTTGTGGGTTAATTCTTGAGGCTTCCCTATAAACATGTTTGCTGAGAAATGATATTTGTAATTATAGAACGTATAAATCTCACGCATTCATTTGAAAAAAATAAATAAATCTTGAATCCACATAAAAAATATATATATATTTTTATTAATGGTGGACTCTACTTGTTTTCAAATGGAGTGCGAGAGATTTGTACATCTTAAAATTGTATTTAATATTATTCTAAAATTTATATGTAGACAATATACAAATGAAAAAAAAAAAAAAAGAGGAATATGTAGTACTCATGTTCATGCACTATTTATATTAACAGAAGATATGTACTGTTTTTTTTTTTTTCTCTTCACTTGTGTATTTTCCGTGTGACAATCATTGGAGAAAAATAAAAAATAAAAACCCAATAATAGCTGCATAATACATTTTAGAAAAATAAAAAATAAAAAAACTCTATCATAGCTGCATAGTACATTGGTAGCCACGGTTCCAAGAGAACAAAAAGAAAAAACAATAAAATCAGCTTTATCGTCCAACTAGTTAACTTGCCTGCCTCTGGCTATATTCGCAATTTTCTTTTGATATGTTTTTTTTGGTAATTATTTTTTATTCATTTAAATTAAATTTTTATATATTATTTTCTTTTAAGATTTTGAAATTTGTATGCTGATATGTTTTTTTGAATAAATAGTGATAATAATTCGTCAGTGAAAAGGAATATACTCTCATAGAAGCAGTTTATATATCTTGAAAAATACTCTAGTCACAAATAGATTACATAAAAATAATCCTACAAATTAATGTGACTTGATGTGGTTCGTTAGATTATAAAATTACTTTTATTATAAATTATATCTAACGACTTTAGATGAAATCATATTAATTTGTGAGATCGATTACTTTTATGTAATTCGTTCGTAGATATAGCAGTAAGATTATGTATTGAGTCTACAAAGGATTCCCGAGAATTACTCTTTCAAAAATTTTGAAGCTTAAAGGCATAATTTGCAAAAGCTTGGGATTTAATTTAGATTAAGAGAGTAATAATCACATTAAATGATTCTTTATAATCATTAACTCATTATTAAGATTTGGCATTCTTATAATCTTTGTAGAATGTCCTCAAAAAATATTTTTATTTTTATAAAATAATAATATTTTATACTAACTCATGTGACAAGATTCTACATCAGCAATGTATTTAGTGTGTCAATAAATTAAATATAAATTTTCAACTTTAAATTAGTTATCTTCATTCTTATTTTAGTTTCGGGTACTTATAAATTTGCGTATATATCCTCGAAAAACTCCAGTTATAAAAAATGAAAAAAAAAAAAAAAAAATTAAGAACACAAATATTATTTATCTTCATTTCTATTTTAGTTTATTATTGCATGTCTTTCTTTGGGTATTCTAAATTAGCGTAAGGAATCAGGACCATTAAAAGAATAGTCTGGTTTGTATTCACAACTCATCTCAACTCATCTTATTATTATTCAATAATTTTAACTCATAAATCTCATTATTATTCACAATATATTTTATTACTATTTACAATTCATCTCAACTTATCTTTAAATTCAAACGACAACTATAGGTTTTTATCCTCTGATAGCCAACAGTATATCATGCAAAACAGCAAAAGCAATGCCAGCCTAAAAAAACTTTGAAAGCAAACGTAAAGATGATTAAAGTTGGTTTAAGAAATAATAGACGAAAACAATAAGATAAGAGTTTGGTAGAAGAAATTAAATAATTAAATAAATATATTTTTTATTCCTTGATACCAGAATAGAAAATTCAGATAAAATCTTTTCTTTGCCAGTTGCCACTATTTAATCTTTGTTGTATCACAAGTCTAATCCTAAGAATCAAAACCACAGCCCATAGACGCTTCAAAACCAAGGCCATTTCCTCCTCCCAAATCAGTTGTTCCGAAAGTCCAAACAACTATAGCCATGGCTGTAATACCCAAGCAAGAGCCTCCATCACCTGCCTTTGCAGAAACAGTAGAAGAAATAACGAGAATCTATAGATCACTGCCAACAAGACCTTCCGTTGAAGAGGTTGAAGCCGCCATTTCTGTGCTAAAAACTGTGGATACCGAGGAGCAGATGAAGCTTGAAGAAATTTCAAAGCAAGAGGCTTCCCAAGATGTCCCTGTGGAAATCTTCTCTGTGCTGCAGCAAGTGAGGAGGAACATGGTTTTGTTCCAGAGCCATGAACAGAAGAAGGAGGCTCTCCACTTGGTTGAGCTTGACAAGAAGTTTCAGGAATTTGATGATCTCATTCAAAGAGCTTCTGGGTTGGTTTCTGGGGATACCCAGAATGAAAAACATGTTGTTTTGGATAAAGAATTTAACAAATTTGGGAGAGAAAGTATAGTCAGTGATGAGGATTTGGTGAAGAACAGGGAAGATGAAGAACCAGAGGGAAAGACTTCGAAGGGTTTGACTAGGAGTGCTTCCACAAAGGCTTCTATTTTCTCTTCAGGTTAGCGTATATTTCTCTTTTATTTCGAGAATTTAGTAGTTTCACGACCGGATTCGTATTCCAGAGAAACCTGCCATGGACAGAATTAATTTGAACAAAAAAAAAAAAAAAAAAAAAAAACAGTAGTTGGCTTCTTATCTTCTGAAAAATTATTTTGCTTCCTGCTTTGTCAGATGAAAATAATGATTTTTTTATCAATTTCATGTTGCAGATGAAGCCAACATTAGGTATAACAAAAAAACTATAGAAAAGAAGAACTAAAAATATATCTGAAAGGGTGATTCTTCTATTATCTCTCGATTGACAGAACTATTTTGAGTTTTCGTTTTCAGAAGTCCATCTTTGTGATTTGTTCCATATGTCTTGTGTTTCCTTCGAAAACTAGGCCCATATCGGGATAGTTGAAGTTTCTTCAATGTCTTGATGTAGTTCAATTGGTAAATTTGTAGGTGGTGGAGACTCCAAGAAGTGGAGTTTACTGAAGGTAGCAGCTCTGATTGAAAAGTCTGCTAAAACTGGGGCAGTAGTTGTTGATCTTAAGGGGAAGTTAATGGATCGTATGGAATGGCTTCCTGTCTCAATTGGGAAATTATCAGAGGTCACTGATTTGGACCTATCTGAGAACCAAATTATGGCTCTTCCACACACAATTGGTGGCCTCAGGGCCTTGAAAAAGCTTGACATCCACTCAAACCAAGTTATAAACCTTCCTGACTCATTTGGGGAACTGATCAATCTCACTGATCTTGACCTCCATGCAAATAGGTTGAAATCACTGCCAGATTCTTTTGGTAACTTGATAAATCTCATTAATCTTGATTTGAGCTTGAATGACTTCACTCATTTACCAGAGACAATTGGGAATTTTACTTGCTTGAAGAGATTGAATGTAGAAACTAATGAGCTTGTGGAATTACCTTACACAATTGGATCTTGTTCATCACTTGTGGAGCTGAGATTAGATTTCAATCAGCTCAAGGCTCTTCCTGAGGCAATTGGAAAGCTTGAATGCTTGGAGATCATTACTTTTCACTACAATAGAGTTAAAGGGTTGCCAACAACAATGGGCAACCTTTCCAATTTGAAGGAACTTGATGCCAGCTTCAATGAACTTGAATATATACCTGAAAACCTATGTTTTGCAGTAGGTCTAAAGAAATTGATTGTGGGGAAGAACTTTGCAGATCTAAGAGCCTTGCCTAGATCTATTGGCAATCTCGAGATGCTTGAAGAGTTGGATATTAGTGACAATCAAATAAGAACATTGCCAGATTCTTTCAGGCTTTTGTCAAGTTTGAGAGTCTTCCGTGCAGATGAAACACCTTTGGAAGTGCCACCAAGACAAGTAACTGCATTAGGTGCTCAGGTGATCTTGGTGTTGGATCTCCACTTTAGAACATTGGTTTTCTTTCTTTTTAAGGTTCTGTTTCCTGTTAAACTAGTCATATGAAACTAACTTATTTATCTCCCTTGTTCACCAGGCTGTTGTTCAGTACATGGCTGATTTTGTTGCAAAGAGGGATGCTGTATCTACACCAATATCAAAGAAGAAGAAGGGATTTTGGTTCTGGGTTTGCTCAATGTTCAGTCCCAAGCGGAGTAATGTCTCCAAAATCAAGAATGTGCCGAGAACTTAATTTTTACACTGATCAGCTCATGTGCATATTTGAGAATTTTTCTCTTCTTTTTTCCCCAAAAAATTGTTTCCATATTTGCAGTTTACTGTACAAATAATTAAGTGATGCCACACAATTTTCAACTTCTGGTATTGGTTGGTGGGAGCGAAATGTAAGACACTGTAATAACATGTTTTACTCTGATACAAAGGTAATAACTCTTTAGTTTCCATCATTATTTACTTGACTTGTGTATGAATCATTTGAGTTTATTCGTCCAATTCCTAAAGAACTGCTATGGAAATAGCTATGAGCTTTCTTGTTTTGCTCGTTCTTTATTGTCTCTCTCTTAGTACTGTATTTGTTGATGGTGAGTAGCTTGACAAATGGTATCTTTTTCTTCAATGTTCTTCAGCAAAGTTTCACCATAGTTATTTCATAACAGTCGCCTAATTTATCACATCATTATGATCAAAATACATGTTTCATGTGTTCGTACGATTATAATATAATAATAAAAAAATATCTTAATTTGATTTTCATAACGTTTAAGATATTTACCTTATCTTATCTTAATATAATTTTCTATAAATATGGATATATGCATTTTATACAACAACAATTGAGAAAGCAAATATGTAGCTCTCAATGTCTCTTTCTCTCTCCTCTATCTTCTTTTATATTATATTTTATTTTTCTATCATTTCCATCGTCTTCTTCTAGAAAGAAATTGGCAATGAGTCCATCAGTGGTGTTGCAAGAAGTCAATTGGTCTTGTTTGGTTACACAGATAATATAAGATGAAAATTAAATAAAAGATTATTATAATATTATTTTTATTTTGAAATTTAAAAAAAAAATGAATTATTTTTTATATTTTATTCGAAAGTTTAAAAAAATTATAATTATAAAATGAGATGAGATGGTTTATGAAAATAATGAATATTTAGTGAAAGATTACAATCCGGAATTGAAGTATACATAGGTTTGTAAGAGCTGAAGAGCACTCAGCTCTCTTTTAAAGAGTTTCAAAAAAATTTTCCTTGGTGAACAAAATTTTTGTGTTTCTTATTTTTGTTGCTTCCTTAGATTTTAAATTCTGTCACACGTAGTTGCCTAGTTTTATTAGCATGTGAATATTTTAAATTCTACTAGATTTGGTTAAGGGATTGTTTGGATATCAAAATCATCTTAATTCATTCTACTTAATCATTATAATTTTTCTAAATTTTTAAATAAAATATAATAAATAATTTAACTTTTTTAAATTTTAAAATAATATTTTATTCAACTTTCAAACTTACTAAATAAATCGCCCCTGAAATACACATTTACCCCCTCTAGCTGTATTTGGAAATTTGGAATCCATTCTACTGAATTTTTCGGCTCGGTGTTAAAAGGCATATCTAAAGTAGTTATCATTAGGCAAGAATAAATAAAAGTCTTAAAGGAGACATTCTCAAGAAGTACATGGAGCTAGCAGCCGTTAGAATCAATGTTTTAAATTCCGGGTTATCATTTCGGTTTTAATTTATCATTTCGAAATTAGCTATATGATAATTAATAAAAGAAATACATTTAAGTGTGTAATATATACGTATTTGTGTGTATAGGTGGTATATTTATGGAAGAATTAAATATTTCTAAAATGAATATATGTTGCAAACATTAAAAACAATTAGAGATATCATTGTCAAAAGATATTATTAAAAAACCACAAACTTGAGTCAAGATAAATAAAATAATAATAAAGAAAAAATAAAGAGCCAAGAAATTATTAAAAATAATGAGATTTAAAAAAAACAAGAGAATATATTTAAAATTATAAAAAATTTAAATTATATAAATCTTTTTTAGATTTTAAAATTATATGAATGTTATTTAAATTTGAGATTTACAAGAATATTATCCAAAATCAAGAAAATGACAAAATTGTTACGAGTAGTATTACACGTATGCACAATATTATACGTACTGAATGTCAATACCATTTTATCAGTGTTTTCTTTTTTAGTTTGAATTTCAAATCTAGAATTTTAAAATTTCTATCATGTCCAATCGCTGACACATTAGCATATAAGATCATAAAATTATAAGTATAAATAATATTTTTCAATTGCCATTAAAACAATCGAGAATAGAATGTAGTTTAGAATGAACTGAAATTTAGAACAAAACGGATTGAGAATGTATAGTATAAGTAATACTACACCAAAACAGAAAATTTCGATCATTCTAATTGAAATAAAACGAAATTCAAAACTATGTTTAGATCTTTGGTTTAATCATTTTTCATCAGTGTCATATCTTATGCTTCACAAGTATTGTTGTTGTTGTTGATGTTTGTCACCAAGAAAGTCTATGTGGGAAAATGTCGACATCGTGCTCATGAGACAACGGTCTGTTTAAAATATGGATCAAGTTACGTGATAAACAATGCCGCATCAGCTTCTTATATTATTGGATAAATGTTTTATTATTGGATGGTGACCAAAAAATAAAAAAAAGTTGACTTATTAAGCTGCTTGCTTCCAAACGCATCCCTATTTTCAATCTATTTTCTCAGACGGTGGGCTTCTCTCGGTTCACAGCTCTCTGGCTACTTTTTTAGAATATTTATTCAGTATTTTTAAAAATACGAATATATGATATTATAGGATTTTGAATACACAATATTCTTATTTTATTATAAGATGATATATTATTAAAAATCAATATTTATATAAATAATTATAACAACGTGACATTGTAGTGTCGAAATCTTAAAGTAGTGTCACAAATATTTTAAAAATAAAAATAGAAGGAAGTGTGTTGGTTTATGACTTTTCAATCACAAATCATGTGCGTGTCAGAAATTAATGGCAACTTTTTTTTTTTTTTTCCATAAAAAATATTAGCGTGTTTTGCCGCAATGTAAAAATAAATAAATAAATAGGAGGTTGCATTTAAGCCCTTAGTTTTTAAGAGAGAGATGAACAGTGCTGAGTTAAGATTAAAAAAAAAGAGAGATTATTTCAGACGAAATAAGTTGTGTGTATTTGGATTGAGAGTATATCCACAAGTATGAAACGATTACAGATGATTTGATAACGTCTTAACAACCAAACGAGTCCTAAACTTCCAAGTTGAAAAAGGCCGCAACAAGATATTAAAGAAACTAATTATTAAGAAAACTTTAACTGATAGATATAACATAAAAGGAAAAAGATTAATAAAAAGAAAAATGCTCAATTATAACATTCAATGATTTACAAAAAATTAAAAAATAAAGAAAGTAAACTATGCCAAATTCACACTTTTTTTTTTCTCTCTCTCTAGTAGTAGTAAAGGCCATAGTCAAGCTTATCCAAACATTTTTTTTTGTCTTATTCTATCTCCCACATTGACACGTTTTCTACTTCCTTATAATTTCTTGAATTGTTTATTATTACTTTATGTCTTCTCTCCTCTCTCGATTGGAATGAATTATAACTTATTTCCTTTAACGTATTATATATTGAAAGAAATTTATATAAAAATAATCTTATAAATTAGAATCGTTTGATGTAATTTATTATATTATAAATTTATTTTATTATAAAATAAATTTAACAAATTACTTAAAATTACGCTAATTATATATTGTGTAAGTATTTTATAACTGTAGTACTTCTTATTATATATATATATATACACACACAAGTAAAGACATAATGTGATATGCCAGTTGTAAAAATATGAAAAATATAATTAATAAAAAATGAGATACGAGAAATAAAAAAAAAAATAAACAAAGTTAAAAAGAGTAATGAATTTATTTAAGTTATAGTAAATTTAATATAAAGTTAACATGTGACAAATTTATAAAAATCAGTGTTTTATCCGGTTACTTAATTACAATAATGAAAAATTTGATAAGAAAAGATGTTAAAGCTTTTAGGTTGTCTTTTCATTGACGGATTGAAGTTAAGACTACCGTGTTGATAGATTTGTGTCATCTCTCAATGCCCGCCGACGCTGGTCACGTTTTTAGGGAACTCAGTAACGTGACCATTTGTTCAAGCTCGAGATAGAGTATTGACCGTTGCTTGAGCCGGCTGCAATCAAGTTGCATAGGGGGCTCTCGTTTTTGTCCTTTTCTTTTCCACACGTACACATAAAAGTTGTCAGATATAGAAACATACGGATAAAATTTAAGCATATTTCAATTAGAAAGACCATCTTTTAAACTCGAAAGAAAATTATTAAGGCTATAGACACATCACAACAAGAAGGAACCAAGCATGACCCGAAGGAATGATTCTGGGAAAAAGAATAGAATATTTCTTGTAACCGTTTTAGCACAGGTGTCTCTTTGTCATTAGAGATTGGATTATGTACTGATCTGATTGTGTCTATAAAAAGGACACACACTGTGTAATGAAGGGGCAAGGAAAAAGAGTAATATTCGCAACATCATATGCCTCTGTTTTCCCTTTGTGGCATTTACACATACAGTTAGCATGCATTCTTATTTTCAAAGTTTCATCATGGTATCAAGAGCCTGAAGACTCACGTCTGCTCAACCATGTCTACAACCCTTCCCACCGTTCCCTCCTCCATCACCACCGCTGTCTCCCACTCTGTTACTCTCAAACTCACTCTCCAAAATTATCTACTCTGGAAACTTCAAATAGTTCCATTCTTAAAAGGCCACCAAGTTTTCGGATATGTAGATGGAAGCATTACCGCTCCTCCACGCACCATTGACAACAAACCCAATCCTGCTCACTCCCAGTGGCTCGTTCAAGATCAACTTGTCATCTCGGCTCTCACTTCTTCTATCTCTGAGTCACTTCTTCCTCAAGTTCTTGATTGCTCTACTTCTCAAGATGTATGGTCCACTCTCCAAAATCTCTTTGCTTCCCAATCTTCTGCTCATGTCATGCATACAAAATACCAACTGGCCACGTTAAAGAAAGGGTCTGATTCCATGCCTGAGTACTTTAACAAAGCCAAAAATCTTGCCTCCTCGCTTGGTGCTGCAGGCTATCCTCTCCCTGACTCGGAATTTGTCATTTATCTCCTTGCTGGTCTCAGTTCTGAATACGAAGCCCTAGTAACTTCTCTTACTACCAGACCTGATCCTATTTCCATCCCACAAATTTACAGCTATCTCTTAAATCAAGAATCTCGCCTCACTCATCAAACACAATCCCTCCTCTCTGGATCCCCGTTATCTGCAAACTTTACTAGTACTCGACCTCCAGATTCGTCCAATGTCTCTTCTCGTGGCCGCTTCTCCTCTAATCGAGGAGGACTTCGTGGTCGCAACTTCAATCGTGGGGGTTACTCTGGCCCTCGAAACCCCTCTTCATCCACTCACAACTTCTCTCCTCGACCCACTTGTCAGTTGTGTAACAAACCTGGTCATCTTGTGATTAATTGTTATCATCGGTTTGATCATTCGTACCAAGCAGCCGCTCCCCCCTCCTTGGCGGCTAATCTCACAACGTTTCCCCCATCCACGCCAACAAACGCGTGGTTCCCTGACACAGCAGCCACGCATCATTTCACTCCCGAGCACACCAACCTCAACCTTGGTTCGTCTCCTTATCAGGGCACTGACCAGATCAGCATCGGTGATGGCTCTTCCTTGCCCATTCACAACATTGGCTCTGCTCAACTTAGCTCCACTACTGGCAACTATCTCTTAACTCAGCTTCTTCATGTTCCTTCTTTATGTAAAAATTTACTCTCTGTTCGGCAATTTTGCCAAGATAATCATGCTTACTTTGAGTTCCATTTTGATTTTTTTGTTGTGAAGGATTCTCATACCCGGGCAATACTTCTTCGGGGTCCTGTTGAGAACAATTTGTACGTCCTGCCCTCCTCCACAGCATCAACATCCACTGCACCCGCATCACCACCTCAAGCTCTTATCACTTTCCGCAACTCAGCTCACCTTTGGCATCTTCGTCTAGGACACCCCTCCTCACGGACCACCGCCTTAACCATCTCCAAGTATCATTTACCGAGTGTCAATAATGGACTGCCCAATTGCTCTGCATGTGTTCAAGCCAAGGCCCACGCTCTTCCTCATCCTACCTCTCCATCTCAATCTCCGAAACCTTTTAATTTGATTTTTCTTGATGTATGGGGTCCAGCCCCTGTGTTATCTTCTAATGGTTGTCACTATTACCTTTCTATAGTTGATGATCATACCAAATATATATGGCTATTTACCCTTCAATCTAAATCCAATGTGCCTCCAATTGTTCTTGCTTTCGTCCAATATGTTAAAAATTTTTTTTCCACTAATATTCTTTCCGTTCAAACTGATTGGGGTGGCGAATTTCGTCCTCTCAAACCCATTTTCCAACAATTAGGAATTACACATCGCATTTCTTGTCCATACTCTCATCAACAAAATGGCACCGTTGAACGTCGTCATCGACATATTGTTGAGACGGGCCTTTCCCTGTTATCTCATGCGTCAATGCCTCAAAAATATTGGGCTGAAGCCTTTCTCACTGCCTCATTCCTTATCAATCGCATGCCTACACCCCTTCTAGCCAATCAATCCCCTTTTGAACTACTAATGGGTCATGCTCCTGACTACTTGTCTCTTCGTGTTTTTGGTTCACTGTGCTGGCCCAATTTGCGGCCTTATAACAAACATAAGCTTGACTACCGTTCAAAACCTTGTGTGTTTCTGGGTTACAGCCCAGATCACAAAGGTTATATTTGCCTTCACTTAGAAACTGGCCGCAGATATATCTCAAGAGATGTTAAATTCTTTGAGGATCAATTCCCGTTTGCCAAACCTTCTGACCCAAACAATAATCCAACCCAAGGGCCCCTCATCTCGTTGGCCCACCTACCCATCACACCCTCACCGTCCCTCTATGAACCCATAAGCCCATTACCGCAGCCCATAAACTCGTTAATCCCAACTCCCCTCGTCCCCATCATCTAGGTCATCACCACATTCAGCTCCTTCTCTACCCAGTCAATCTCCAGAATCTTCCTCCACTTCAAATCTATCAACCGCCCCGTCTGTACCTCAGCCCCTTATCAAGTCTCCTCAACCCACACACCCCATGGTCACACGGTCCAAATCGAACATCCAATGCCCTCGCATACACTCTGACGGCACCATCCCATGGCCACCCAAACCCACTCTTTCTCTTACCACTTCTTCGGTTCCACCTTCCACACAGTCTTCTTCCATTCCTGAGGAACCTACCTCGTTTACCGAAGCCTCAAAATACCCTGACTGGCGCTCTGCCATGCATCTCGAATTTCAGGCCTTATTACAAAACCAGACTTGGGAACTTGTCCCCTTCTCTCCTCACTACAATATTCTTGGCTCGAATGGATCCTCAAAACAAAACGTAGAGCTGATGGCTCCCTAGAGCGTCGAAAGGCTCGCCTTGTGGCCAAGGGCTTTCATCAACAACCTGGCCTCGACTACTCAGAAACCTTCAGTCCCGTTGTCAAACCCGTAACCATTCGCCTTCTACTCTCACTTGCTGTTTCGGCTCACTGGACCCTTCATCAGCTGGACGTACAAAATGCGTTTCTCCACGGAGACCTTGAAGAAACGGTGTTCATGCAACAACCACCTGGGTTTGTCCATCCAGATCATCCACATCATGTTTGTAAGCTCCGAAAATCACTTTATGGTTTAAAACAAGCCCCTAGGGCTTGGTTTGCAAAGTTAAGTGATAAATTAATTTCCTTTGGTTTTCACGCTTCTCGTTCTGACTCATCCTTGTTTATTTTCAAAAATTCAATCGATTGTTTGTATATACTAATCTATGTTGATGACATAATCGTGACTGGTTCAAACACTGTGCTGATTTCAGAGTTCATTCGGTCTTTGAGTTTACACTTTCCCGTCAAACACTTGGGAAATTTACACTATTTCCTGGGTATAGAAGTCAGTTATAACTCATCTGGTCTCACTCTATCTCAGACTAAATACACTCATGATCTTCTTGTTAAAACAAACATGCATAACTCGAAATCTGTGTGTACACCGATGTCCTCTTCCATCAAACTCTCTGCCTTTGATGGCAACACATTTGAGGATCCATCTCTGTACAGAAGTGTTGTAGGTAGCCTCCAGTACTTGGCTTTTACACGTCCTGACATCTCATTTGCTGTCAATCGTGTCTGCCAATACATGCACTGTCCTCGCCAGCCCCACTGGCAGGCTGTCAAACGCATTTTACGCTACCTTAACCACACTAAGTCTCATGGTCTCTACTTTCAGTCTTCCTCCACTCCCACCATATCTGCCTTTTGTGATGCTGATTGGGCTGGATGCCCTGATGACCGCCGATCCACTGGTGGTTTTTGCGTGTATTTTGGGTCTCACCTTGTCTTTTGGGGGTCGAAAAAGCAGCCAACAATAGCTCGGTCCTCTACTGAGGCCGAGTACAAGTCAGTTGCTAACACAACTTGTGAGATTCTATGGCTACAATCTTTACTCAAGGAACTTGGAATTTTTTTACAAAATCCACCTCTCCTCTGGTGCGACAACCTAGGCGCCACCTATTTATCAGCCAACCCTGTATTACATTCTCGAACCAAGCATGTGGAACTAGACTTTCATTTTGTGAGGGAAAAGGTTGCTGCCAAAACACTCCAGGTATCTTTCATCTCCACCAAGGATCAAATTGCAGACATTTTCACCAAACCACTCTCTACAGCCAGATTTCAACATCTACGGTCAAGCCTCAACATCACAGCTGTAACGCTTGACTCGCGGGCGGGTATTAAGGCTATAGACACATCACAACAAGAAGGAACCAAGCATGACCCGAAGGAATGATTCTGGGAAAAAGAATAGAATATTTCTTGTAACCGTTTTAGCACAGGTGTCTCTTTGTCATTAAAGATTGGATTATGTACTGATCTGATTGTGTCTATAAAAAGGACACACACTGTGTAATGAAGGGGCAAGGAAAAAGAGTAATATTCGCAACATCATATGCCTCTGTTTTCCCTTTGTGGCATTTACACATACAGTTAGCATGCATTCTTATTTTCAAAGTTTCATAAAAAATAAACAAACTATAGTAAAATTGAAACGGTAAATCTGTTTCGAATATCTTTATTAATTTTAGGTTAATAAATAAACTATTCAATTCATAGAAAAATAAAACAAACATTTAACTTTCAAAATTATATATCTTAATAAATTAGTAAGGATAAATTGATAAGAAACAGAAAAAAACAATTATATAACCAACTACAGATTGATAGTAAAATGTAACAATTCAATTCAATATGCACAAAATATAAAATAAAAGGTTTTCCAATATTAAAGTTATTTTTTCAAGAGTTAATTTGTCTAAATAAAGATTTTATGAAGAGTTACCATCAATTTGCAAGAAAAAAAAAAGACTATAGGCCATTTGGGATAAATTTCTTACCTGATTTATAAACCGGTCTATTTGTCACATGTTAAGTCCAAAGGTTATAAACGGAAGCCAACGTCCCCTATCCATTCCAAACGGTGTCATTTAAGACAATACACTAAATCCAAAAATTTCTCTTTTCTTCTTTCTCTCTCTCTTTCTTTCCCCATCCTCCCTTCCTGTGTCGACAACCCATCAAGTTCTCATAAACGAGTACTTTCAAATGACTTCTCTCTCCCCATGTCTCCATCTCTCTCTCTCTCCCTCCCCATTACTACACCACGTTCTCTAAAACTTTCTTTGTTGTCTTGCCGTCAAATCCTCTCATCATCAATAGTAGTGGCCGTTGTCTTCCTCCCTCCATCTATGTCCACAACTCGTCTCTTCCATCTCCCTCTGTCTCTTTGCCTTGCCATCACTCGGTCGCACTCTCTCCTCTTTGTTCTGTACAACTTTCATCAACAACAACCGCCACCCTCCATGACCTACAACCTCACACCACCTCAGTGCCTCGGTGTAAGAATCTATAAGATCTCTCTTGTTTCCGTTTCTTAATCATCTCATCAACAATGTTTTTTAGTATTTGGTGGTTGTCTGATGGTGGTGAGTCTTGGTGTTTGGTAATCGAAGTGGGGTGCAAATCAAAGCTCTTTGTGCATCAAAAGGAGGGATTGGGAAGAAACTTAACTATGGCAGTGGCATAAGAAAGAGAGTAAACAAAAGCTTAACTATGGCGGTGGAGAGAGAGAGAGAGAGAGAGAGAGAAACTGTCAGACAAAAAGTACTGTAAAGTCAGACAAAAGGAAGCAAAAAGATGAAATTTCATGACAAAATTTGGGAAAAATTTGGGAAGAAATTAGTGGACGAATAAATTGTTCATACTCGGTCAGGGGCAAAATCGTAATAACAACCAGCCTCATAGGGGCATAAATGGAGAAAAAGTCTCAAACAAAATTATTGTGGATTCTTGTTCATATGTCGATAGCCACTTTTATAGTATAATAAATATATATCATATACACATAGGTGATTCGTCATATCGTAAAGTTACTTTTACTGTAAAATAGATCTAACAGATCACATGAAGTTACATAAGTTACTTTTGTGTAGAATCACTCATCGTTATAATATATATATATATATATATATATATATATATATACATACATATATATATTGTAAGAGATAGGCATCCATAGTGGGCACCATTTCTGCTTCTCTTGATGGTTATGAAGTGGCTTAAGAGCCACTTTATGTGACTTAATAGTTGGCCCTTAATGGCCAGCTAGGGGTTACGTTTAGAGGGGTAATCTACATAGCCCATCTTCCATTTGGATGACTGACTTGCATCAAGAACGATCTCTCTCTCAAATGATTCTCTCTAGTTTCGCCATCTAGGCTGTGGAACTAGTGAGTGTTGTTCTGGTATTACCACGTAGCACACGCCACCATCGCCGAGAGGATATTGGAAGAACAACAACGAAAACAAAGAATCTGTAGAGCAATTGCACTAGATCTATGATTTACCAACTAGGTAATATCGCTTTCACTGTATACTTTGATCTAATTTTTCTAACATTGGTATCAGAGCAAGAGATTGGTTGTTCCCGATTTGTCTTTTTTACGTGCTTGTTATGATTTTCTTGATTGGGATTTTTTTCCCATGACGAGAAAATTTTATTTCTCTGTTGGTAACATTTGCCGCTTGAGAAGTTAAACGGTTGTAGCAAACCATCCATGCAAAGCGAAGAGCATGACCTTGGTGCGGCTACCACATGCGGCATAACGACCACCGTGGCGCGTCACGTACCTGATGGTGTTCTACACCTCAGTGCTGCGCGCATTAAAGGGTCAATTGCACCCACATGACATGTATCCAAAGGTGTTGCAACCGTGCACTTCCAAGTGATGCCACAGACAAGGACTGAAAGGATCTGAACGCAAGGTTGAGCAAGCTCCGCTATGTGCTACACCGCACGTTGCAGAAGGTAAAGCGTTACTACCAAAGGTGAAGTGACCATACCAACTGCTGTGTCTCCAAAACACAGTACAGTGCAGCTAGGGTGTTGCACGCAGTGCAACGCACACCGAGGTGTAGAACACCATCAGGTTGAACGCTGCAAATTACCTTGGCGAAGCACACTTCTATGATGGATGGGCTTAACAGATAGTGATGAACTTTTTGAATATTCACTTCATTGATAGATATTTACATAGTGACTCTGTGCATGTTATATAGGCATGAGCAATACAACAAGCAATACAAAAAGAGAATAAAAGTTTGTTACAACAGACTCATTATAGAAGGTAGCAATTTTGGAATATTTTGAGTTGGCTGAGGTGGCTCTTGCTACTTGTTGGTTCCATGGGTGGCATTCTCTTGATTTACTCTAATACGCTCCCTCGAGTCAAGTGGGGGTGTCAAACACACGAAGACTCGTTCTGAGAATGAAAAATCTATCAGACACCACGGGTTTAGTAAACACATCGGCAATTTGATCTTTGTTGTTGCAGAATTGGACTTGTAAAATTTTGGCAGCCACCCTATCTCTCACAAAATGAAAGTCTATATTCATGTGCTTTGTGCGAGAGTGATACACAAGATTAGAAGTGAGACATGTTGCCCTTAGATTATCACACCATAAAATAGAGGGCTGTGAAAGAGAGAAGCCGAGCTCTTTAATCAAAGTTTGTAACCAGATAAGTTCATCAATGGTATTTGCCAAGGATTTGTATTCAGCCTCATTGTTGGACCTTGCAACAGTATGTTGCTTTCTTGAACTCCATGAAATTGGAAGATTGCCCAGAAAAATACAGAAGCCACCAGTAGACCTTCTGTCATCTGGGGTGTACCCTGCCCAATCTACATCAGAGTATGCATGGAATGTGAAAATGGACTGTTTTGAAAGGAAAAGACCATGATTAATGGTGGACTTAAGGTACCGAATAATTCTTTTGACAGCAGTCCAGTGAATGAGTTTGGGTTCATGCATAAATTGACATACTTTATTTACAGCAAAAGAGACATTAGGTCTTGTTAATGAAAGGTACTACAAACTTCCAACAGTACTTCTGAATAATTTACATCTTCAAAAGGTGGAGAATCAAATTTGGAAAGTTTTGTTGAAGCTGACATGGGTGAGGAGATGAGATTAGGAGAACTCATATTGGTCTTTTTCAATATGTCTGAAATATAATTTCGTTGACTTATGAGGATACCATCCGGAAGGAATTCACAAGGAAATATGATAATTTGCCTAAATCTTTAACTGGGACGGCATGACTAAGGGAGGTAATGAGGTTATCAACAGCAAGGGATGATGAGGAAGTAATGATCATGTCATTGACATACACAAGGATAAACATGCATACTGATGATGTGTGCATAATGAAAAGGGACGGGTCACCCTTTGATGTAGAAAATCCATAATGAAGTAACCAAGAGCTCAATTCTGAGAACCACGCTCGAGGAGCTTGCTTAAGACCGTAAAACACTTTGTTCAACTTGCAAACAAAATGAGGCCTCTGTGGATCAACAAACCATTGGGGTTGTTGCATAAAAATTGTTTCAAAAAGCTAACCATAAAGGAAAGCATTCTGTATGTCTATTTGTCTAAGACACCAGCCATGAGCAGTTGCAATTGAGAGGACTAACCGAATGGTTGATGGCTTGACCATTGGGCTGAACGTTTCGGTATAGTCAATACTGATTTGTTGATGAAATTTCTTGGCCACGAGCCTCCTTTTTCGTCTTTCAATTGAGCCATCGGATTGCAATTTCGTCTGAAATGCCCACCTGCATCCAATGAGGTTAGAAATAGAGGAAGGGGAAACAAGTGTCCAGGTGTTGGTCTTAACAAGGGTTTGGTATTCTTAGGACATGGCTTCTTTCCATTCTGGAAATTTGGAGGCAGTAGTGAAGGAGGGCTCATCTGGTACCATCATAGTGGAGACATAATAGTGTCGAGAGGGATATGGAACAGTTCCATCGGTGAAGGTGCGAGATTGAGAGGAATTGGTGATAGAGCGAGTGATGAAGGCGATCTTGGAGGAATTAAGGCAACGAGAGGGCAATTTGTTGAAGTTTGAGTAAGTGTAGGAGATGGATTAGGGATTTCGGATGAGGAAGACGAAGTGAAATTGGGGGAAGAAGTCGTGGTGAAGGATCAGAGAGACTGCTAGTCTAGTAGCTTTGATACCATAACAGATAGTGATGAACTTTCTGAATATTCATTTCATTGATAGATATTTACATAGTGCCTTTGTGCTTGTTATATTGGCACGAGCAATACAACAAGTAGTACAAAAAAGAATAAAAGTTTGTTACAATAGACTCATTCTAGAAGGTAGCAATTCTGCAATATTCTGAGTTGGTTGAGGTGGCTCTTCTGCTTGTTGGTTCCGTGGGTGGCCTTATCTTGATTTACTCTAATAGGGCCAAGTGTAGCACGATGTCGCAAGGGGCAGCATTGGGTGGTGGCGTTGTGGGCTATGCTGCAAGCAGAGGAGCACCGCGAGCTTCGATTTTTTTACTGCCACAAGGAGTGCGTGGTGGTGGAACAAAGATAATGAACTAGCGACGCTGCCATGGAGGGCTGCTCGATAACGCAACGGAGTGGTAGAGGCTAGAGCTATCAGCAACACCATGCTGCGTTGTTCATGGCTCTGCCCTTCACCAGCATGCACGTAGAGCTGCAGTGCAGTGTCGCAAGAGACTTTGTGCAGCACCGACAGAGTGGTGCTGTGTAGAAGCAACGCCTCAAGAAAGCTGTGTGCACACAGTGGTGCTGCGTGCACCCCAGCACAGTGCGCGCTGCCATGGTGCAGCGCTGCACACAGTGAGAATCTGTTCATCCCATGGTGCACACTGCACACAGTGAGAATCTGTTCATCCCATGGTGTGTGCTACCATGGCGTAGCGTTGCACACTGTGCAGCATGGGGTAGCATTGCCATGGCTCATCGCCTCTACCAGGAGGTTCAAAGTCGCCATTAATGGACTCACGTTGAAACGGGCCGCGACTTAATGCATTTTTTTTTTAAAAATTCTAAACATAAGCCCCACACTCTTGTACAAAACTTAAAAATATGTGATTTTATCCTTTTACCCTCATATTTCATGAAATATGAAAGATGAAGATAAAAAAGTAAAATCACATATTTTTCAGTAGTGTGTAGAGTGTGAGGCTTCTGTGTAGCACGACTCTTTTTTTTTGTTTGGATGAAAAGTAATCGTAGGTTACAAATGAGGAAGAAGATGAACAGTTTGTGTTTCATCTATACGGGCTGGAGGTTACAAATGAAATGGGCCTGTTTTTAATATAGCCTTTGGGTTGAGAACCATTTTTTTTTTTTTTTTTTTTTTTTTTTTTGCGTTAAAACATTTTGTTTGGGCTGAAAAGAGGATGCAGCCAGTTTTACATTTTCTTTTTTAAAATCCAGCCAATATGATATTCTGTTAAAGGTGCTAATGGACTGGGCTGTAAGTACAGACCTCATACACAAGGGCTATAGGCTCAACCATTGGGCTAGAGACTATTGTTAGTTTGTTTGCTATTTTTTATTGATTAATTCAGCATGTGATTATGACATAAAATATTTATTTTTTTTCTGAGTTATATTTTTGCAAGTGCTTATTGAATACTTGCATGCCATGACATTATGAGATATTTTACCGCATTTGTTAGGTATTTTATTTTATGTTATAAATTGCCTATATCATTTTGTTTGTGAATAATAATTATTTGGATGAAATGTGATATTATTTCTACATGTACTATGATTACATGTAATTGTGAGCTTATTTTATCACTTGTATTGTTAGGCTATTTTTTAAGAATTAGTCTTCAAGTTTTTAGATGTGATAAAATAGAAGATTAAGTAATCCGAGTATGATTAGTCTATGGTTATGATTAGCCCAAATGAATTTCTTCGATCCTAGAAGAAACAGTTTCTTGCATGTGACTAACTCAGTAGATTGCTTAACCTAGTGGGAGTATGGTTCAGATTAATTTCGAATTAATCTCCTATACGACATAAATTTACGCAAAAATTAAGTTAAAAATTAATAATTATGCATTGTGGTGTAAGAGATGATTAGGAAGTTTAGCGAATTTTTTATCTTACGACATATATTAATTATTTTTGTTCTAACTTAGATTAACACGTAAAATTTCTTATGTGTGTGTGCAATTAGATGCGCATAGGTTAATAACTTTGGTATAACCGAGAATAAAGTTTAGAGATTATGTATGCGACTTAGTGGTCGCATTAATCTCCTCTATGAGCAGTAGTTGGAAACGAATGAAGATTATTATGAGTGTCAGATAGTCTTAGACCATCATTATTGTGAAACCTCTCAAAGGTCTAGAGTAAAATTGGAAGTGCGCGTGGAACGCTTGCACTACAATTTTTATAGAAGTTGATGGGATTAACTGTCAGATAGAGCTAAACCACTATTTTACATTTGAATCTTGTGGGTGATAACAGAAGTTGCATGTTGTTTTTGTAACGCAAAGATTAATTGCTCATATATTTGAGGTTTAGCATTATAATCTTAAAGTAACTTCGATTAACTCACAAATAAGCACATACCCTCTCTACTTGCTAGTATGTCTGTCAATTAAGGACATTAAAATATGAGTGTGCAAGTGTGTTGATGACATTCTTGAATGACACATTCATTTTAAAGGTTTTATTAGTTCACCAGTATGTGGTATTAGCACTGGTAATTTTGCTCAATTTTTATTTTTTTCTCTAGTGAGAACAAATATGTTCTTGTAGATATATAAATTTAGGAGCGCCTCTTGAGAGTAATACCAAGCATCTTAGAGATTTGCATGGTAATTGTGGCAAAAGTCTGAATAATTAGGTACAACTTAATTAAATCTAAAAATCTTGCTTGTGGTTGCGCTGATGCAAGATAGGTTTTAGGCTAAGATAATTTCTCTCAAAGTTTTTTTTTTTCTTTTTCTTTCCTATAGTGGATTGGAGAAAACGAAAAATGGGCATACTACATTTGTTGCACAAAGCAATGCTTTTATTAGCACTTTTAATGCGATATTAGAGAAGTCTATACCTAATTTGATTTAAGACTAATTGAAAACAGTGGTGTTAGTAAGAATTCCTAAAGGTTTAGGAGTTGGATGGTCATTCATTGACTCAGTGATATTATTTCTTGAGAGGAGAGATTATATGATAAAATATGTTGTGGAGGCATAGGATGATGGTTGTGAAGTTTGAGAAATTAAAATTTTTCTTGCTAATGAGATCCCTCTCCTTTGTTTAGAAGAGTCAAAGAGAAATGGTAATATGAGCATTTTATATGTGAAAGTTCCTAGACGTGCACACTAGGGACATAGGATATGAAAAATATTGTTTCATCTTATAAATGTGATTCAAAATCTTTTTTAGGAAAATATATTTTTCAATTAAAATAGTTTTTCAAAATTGCAATCGTATGAGTTATATGATGAGAACAGTTATCTCGCAGTTTAATGACTTGTAGAGAAAGTAATTATAAATAAATTATGTCGCAAAACAGTTGTTATATCACACTTGGGTTGATGTAATATGAGGTTGCGGCCTTAATTTTGATTTGTTGTCCTTAGTTTGAGTTCATTCGCCTTTGAGAAAGGCTGAGTGACTATTTTGTGCAAACGTGAATTCTATTAAAAATATAGAGGATCTAAGTTTGAACATTTTTTGTTGAGTCAAGAAATCTACTCGTATTTTCAGCAAGGGTGGGGAATTGTAGATTTTTGTGAAATAGTTATTTTTTGGAAAGAAAGTTTAGAATGTTTGTTTCATCAAGTTTCATTCCACATTAACTTATCCTTAATATTTTCAAAATTTTTTTAAAAAGATCGCCGAAAATAGTGGAAGTAATTCAACAACTAATATAAGTATAAATCAAGTCTACAGAAATTATCTTTGCTAAAATAATCTTGCTGACGTGGCAGGGTGAAATTTTTTCCTCTACTAGGCTGTCACGTCGCATGGGTGTTCAGGCTGCGGCCTTTCGCCACTCTATGTGGCCCTATGGCAGCCCCTATTGCCGGTTCTGAGGTGGTGGCCCTTGTTGCTGGTTCTGGGGGTGCTCTGAAGGATGGAGTTGGGAAGTTGCAGGATGGTTCTGGTGTGGTTTTGCATGGAAAAGGTGAGGGATTCTCAAGTGGAGGTGGAGTACGTTTGCTCAAGCTCTACATAGACCATTGCTGACTACGAAACTTAGGTTTCCTTTGAGGAAACCAGAGTGGATTGATGGGGAATTGGAGTTCGTTTTTTCAAAAGTGGAGATGGATATAGTGGCGGAAGAGTTGAAGTTTGCTCTAGTTACGAAATTCCTCTTAGCAAGGCCTTCTATTGATGATTTACGGTTGCAAATTATTAAGGTCTGGGGTTTCAATGAAATTTCGATGATAAGTTTTATAGATGACTATCATGTATTGTTGCATTTGGCGAATGAGAAAAATTATCTCCATGCTTGGGAGAGAAAGGGCAGGGTTGTTGCTGGATGTCAGTTTCGGTTGTTCAATTGGTTAGTGGATTTTGATGTGAAGAGGGAACCTTCGATTGTGCCTCAGTGGATTTATTTGCCAAGTTTGCCATTACACCTTTATTGATTGGACTACTTGCAAATTTTGGCATCTAGGTTTTGTAAATTTCTTGGCACCGATAATGCAACTCTTTGCCAAATGAGGGCTACTAGTGCTAGATTGTGTGTTGAAGTGGATTTGCAAGATGAGCCGATTGGTGGATTTTCGTTCGTTGTAGGGAAGAAACAGATATGGCAGCAGGTGGTTTATGAGAAAATGAGATTTTATTGCACTCAATGTTTTAGACAGGGCCACACTGCTGTGGTATGTCGTGCTGGTGAGAGAGCAAAGCCCAAACCTAGTAGGAAGGAGGGTGTGGGGAGAGGAAAGGAGGGAGAGGAAAAAATTTGGGAGGAAGTGGGGAAGAGAGATAAGAAAAATTTATTGTCTGAGGGGTTGGGGAACCAGGATGAGGATGAGCAGGGACTGGGTTGTGTGAATCAGGATAATTCTTTGGTGTTGTTCTCTGAGTCTAATGGGTTGAGGATTAAGGAGATAGGCAAAGTGAGTGTGCCTGTTAGTTGTGTGAATAATGTTAAGGGGGGGAGTTGTTGAAAGCAGGAAGGTCTGAGGATATTCCTTTTATGGTAGAGGTGGGGGAAGGTTCGGGTCCTAAAATTGGCCTTGAGGAGGAGGATGTTCATGTTTTGGTGGAGATAAAGGAGGCATAGGAGGAAGACGGTCATGTTGGAGGGGAGAAATCACTAGATGTGGTGGAGGGGAATCAAGATAAGGATGAGGAGGGTGCGGTTTGTAGAAATAGTTTTGCTGTTTTATCAGAAGGGGAAAATGAGGATACTATTAATAATCTAAAGGATTATTGTTCGGATCCGGGTGCTCATTCTCAGTGTGCTTCAGGTGTGCAAGACTTTAAAGATATGACTGTGAGGAAGTCTCGTAGGGTGAAGGCCCAACCCTAAAAATTGAATTTATGGTTGAAAAAATTTTGGTTTGGAATGTTAGGGGGTAGGGTACGTCGAAAAGAAGATTGAGAAAGTTGGTAAGAAAATTTTATATCTCAGTGTTGGTTATCTCTGAGCCTTTTTAAGATGTGTCTCGGTTGCAATTATGGGCTCATAGTTTGCAATTTGATAATTTATGTTCTAATGTGGGAGAAGGTGGCAAAATCTGTGTGTGTTGGAAGGACAACGTTCAAATGGGTGTAGTGGGTTTGTCGAATCAGTCTTTGACGACCTTATTTTTGGATGTAAGTAGTTCTTTGTTGGTTTCTTTTGTTTATGCTTAGTACTCTCAAGTTGATCGTAATGGGCTAAGGGAGCACTTGGAGGGTATTTCGAGTGTTGATGTTGCATGGGTGGTGATGGGTGATTTCAATATTATACACTCAGATGATGAAAGGGTGGAAGGCCGAGACTTCCTTCAACTGTGGCTGATTTTAATGCCTGTACAAATAGGTGTGGTCTGATGGATTTAAGGTTAGAAGGGAGACGACTGTCTTGGTGTAATGGACATCAAGGTTTGGCTTGAAGTTGGGCGAAGCTTGATAGAGTACTGATTAACAATGCATTTATCTCTCAGCATGGTTACACAACTGCTTGTTTGCTAAGTAGAAGAACGTCAGATCATTCGCCTATTTTATTAAAGCTGGTTGATGAGGTTGGTAGGTATGGGTTAGCTCCGTTCAAATTTCAGAATATGTGGATTTCATATGGGGGGTTTTTTGGAGGTTGTAGAGCAGTCTTGGATAGATTCTGTAGTTGGTGACTCGGGTTTGTGCAGGTTGGCTGGGAAATTAAAAAGGTTGAAACAGAGGTTGTGGGTATGGAATAAAGAGACTTTTGGCCGTGTTGGGAGTATCATTAAGGAGTTAGAAGAAAGGTTGGAACATTATGAGGCTGTTTTACAGTCTTCTTTTTTTTAGGCGTCCAAAGAGGAGTTCTTGATTATGAAGGTGGAACTGGAACTGGAACTTTGGTATAAAAGGGAAGATATGAGGTTGGCACAATAAGCTAAGAAGTCTTGGCTAGCAGAGGGGGATCAAAATTCCAAGTCTTTTCATGCTATTATTGCTTAAAGAAGGCGGAATTCTTGTGTAAAAACTATGTGGTTGCCGGATGGTTCGGTGTTTGATAATGTGGAAATGGTGCATGAGGGAGCTGTGCATCATTTTGAGGAGTTCCTTGCCCAGGATGTCTTGGTGCAGTTGCCAGATTTGGATTCTTTGATCCAACCTGTAATATTGGATAACATGGTTAGCAAGTTGCCGGAGTTGCTTATGGAGGATGAGGTTTATGAGGCATTGCCTTATATTTCGGCAGATAGCAGGCCTGGGCCTGATGGGTTCAGTTCTGCATTTTATTTAGCTTGTTGGAATATTGTTAAGGGAGATGTGATGGAGGTTGTCCAGGACTTTTATATGGGTGAGATATTTCCTAGATTTTTTACTTCCTCCTACATTGTGCTTATCCCGAAGGTAAAAAATCCTTAAGAGTTTCGATAAGTTCCATTCAATTAGTCTTTGCAATGTTATTTATAAAGTCTTCTCAGAGATTTTGGTTGCTAAGCTGTCATTGGTGTTAGATGGTATTATTTCTCCTCAACAAGGGGCTTTGTGAAGAATGAGTATTTTTGAAAATGTTACTCTTACTCAGGAGTTGACAAAGATGTTACATGGATTGGAGATTTCTGGAACATGTTTTACGTGCTTTTGGCTTTCCAGAGTTTTTCTGTAAACTGATTATGAATTGTGTGAATTCATTGTGGTTCTCGATTATGATGCATGTTACTTACAAAGGTTTTTTTAAGTCTAAGAGAGGCCTTCGACAAGGAGATCCACTGTCTCCGTATCTATTCATCATTGTGGAGAAGGTGTTCTCAAGATTGATAAATAAGAAAATCTCAGATAAGAGGATTATTCCTTTTTCTTGTCTGGGTGGTGCTCCCATTACTTCTCATTTGTTAAATGATGACGACGTCGTTGTTTTTGCTAATGCAAGTAAGAGATCCATTCGGGGCCTCTTGAAGGTATTGAGAGACTACTATGAAAAGTGGATTGGGCAAAGGATAAATTACGAGAAGTCGGCTATTTTCTTTTCGAAGCAACTGAATCAATGAAGAAAGGGTGAGTTGTAGGCAGAAGCAGGTTTTAAGGAAGGTCATTTCCCGTTTACTTATTTGGGGGTGCCGATTATAGATGGCATGTTGAAGGTGAGCCATTTCGATCATTGCTTCAAAAAACTAGCATGAAGATTTTAGGATGGAAGAGTAGATTGCTATCACAAGGGGGCTATTTAATTCTTTTGAGGCATGTTCGTTCAAGTTTGCCGTTGCATTTGTTGTCGGTACTGCATGCTCCAAAAACTGTGATTCGTAAGTTACACGGTTTGTTTGCAAATTTCTTTTGGGGTGAACATGATGTTAGAGGCAAAAGGAAGTGGAGGGCTTGGAAGAAATTGTGTATCCCTATGGAAGAGGGCAGACTTGGAGTTCGGGATGTGGTGGATGTTCAGAGATCTCTATTTATGAAGTTTGGATGGCAGCTACTGTCACATAACTCTCTTTGAGCCAGATTTTTTCATGTTAAGTATGTTAAAAAGGGTCATGTTGTGCTTTGTGGAAATAGATCAGGTTCAATTTTTTGGAAGAAAATTCTGGAGTGTTTGCCGGAATTAATGTCACACTCAAAGTGGAAGGTGTGGGAAGGAAATATTTCTTTATGGTATGACAAGTTCTAGAGCTTGGGGCCTTTATTAGACGAGATGATTGGGGTGGAGCATATGAATATCAGGTTGAAGGATCTGGTGGTTAATGATATGTGAGATGTTGAAAGGCTCAATATATTGTTGGGGAGTCAAAAAGCATTAGAAGTAATGGAGGCGATAGGGAACTTGCGGGATGCAAATGATATTCTTTTATGGCTACCTGAGAAGAGTGGGAATTTCTCTTCTAAGTAGGCTTGGGAGGTAGTCAGAATTAAATTACCAAAGTTTGTGTGGGCTAGATGGGTTTGGCATATTTTATTACATAGAAAAATTGCTTTGTGTATGTGGAAGGCAGCTTTTAGCTGTTTAAGTGTAGATGAAAAGATTCAGCAATTGGGAATTTCACTTGTGTCTGCGTGTAATTGTTGCAGGGAGAGGAAGAGTGAAGATTTGGAACACGTCCTGTGCAAGAGGGAGTTTGCAGTGGAGGTATGGAGGATTGTCTCTGCAGAAATTGGAGTTCCTTTCTTCAGACAACAAAGCTGGAAGGAAAGGGCACAAGTGTGGTTTAATAGAGCTTCAAGGTTGTCGCAGCTAGGGACCTTAATGGGTCTAATTCCATGCATTGTTGTGTGGAGGCGTTGGCAATGTAGGTGTGCAGCTCGGATGGAGGGGAGATATGAAAGTATTATGGAGGTGTGGAGCTCGATTAAACACTGGGTGAGATTAGTGGCTTGTAGAATGAAGGAAGTCCAAAACTTAACTGATAAGGATGCTCGGGTTTTGGAAAAATTGGAGATTCCGTTTGTGAATAAAAAACAACGTAAAATGCCAGTGGTGATATGGATGAAGCCTTGGCCTGGTCGTTTGAAATTGAACCTGGATGGAAGTAGCATTGGCAACCCAGGTCCAACAAGTGGAGTTGATATTTTGAGAGATTCTTGTGGTAATTTCGTTTTTGGGTTCTCAAAATTCTTTGGTTCATGTTCTAATAATGAAGCCGAGTTAAGGGTGTTAATGGATGGAATAAGGCTTTGCAACCAGTTGGGTTATTCTGCTATTGATGTTGAGTGCGACTTGGCTATTGTAGTGTCTTGGGTTTTGGCTAATAATTGTACAGTGTGGTATGTTTGGGATTTTTGGGATCAATTGAGGGTCTTGTTAGAGGGATTTGATTTCTCTATTTGGCATTTTTATAAAGAAGGGGATAAAGTGGCGGACTCCTTGGCTAGGCAGGGTGCGATGGGAGATAATAAATTTTTCACAGCTAGTTCTCAGCTTTCTCAATTGACTAGAGGATTGTATAGATTGGACAAAATGGGTATGACTTATGTTAGAAGTAATTTTTGAAAGTGTATAGTTTTTTAATGGGGGATAGTTTATTTCTTTGTTGGAAGGATTGGTTGTTTTGTTTGAAAGTTTTCTTCTGCCATAAGTAAGGGGTAATAAAGATTATGGAGGTTCCGCCCTCCTTTAAAAAAAATTAAAAAAAAAAAAAACTAGTGTAAGTATACATTTTGAGTAATGGTGTACCATAGGACTGTTCATCTGGGCCGGATTTTTTCTCGATCCAGTGAACCCAGGTTCACCCGATTCTTTTTTTTTTTTTCGTTTGAAAGTTTTGCATGGATTCATCCGGGTTCCCACTACTACCTAGTTTTTAAGTCACTCTATGTTAGGCATAGGGTCCCGCGAATACTTTGCCCAATGCACTCAACTTGGACCCCATTGATTTGACTTTTGTCATCCATGTTTTGGCCACCTTTTCTGTGTCTTTTACCACGGGAATGTTACCTCTGCTTTCTCATATTATAGTTTCTCTGTTTTAGAATTCTCTCTTGGAAGAAAGTAACCTCTATCTAAAGAAAAGAAATGGCAGGATTTACACCAAAAACCAAGTATTGCTTTTATATGGAGATAATCAAGATACCAATCCAATTGTGAATGTGACATAATTATTGGCTCTCTAGCTTCTAGAACTCATAAAGTCGATGCAGCATGTCATTTTCTAGTGTAACTCGTATATGATATACACAAAACTGTATATAATCAGCAATGCAAAACATTAAAAAAAAAAACCAGGTTTAGTCCTAGTGTACCACTAGTGATAGTGACTCACAAAATTCTTAGAATGTAAAGATCCTCATAAATAGCGTAATAGTTATATATCAGTATTCTCTCATTGTTTAGAGATTAGAAGAGAATATTTCTAATATTGTTCTGCCAAAGGTACTGAATTCACATAGTCAGAATCCGAACATAGAATCTGAGATTCACTTCACTTATATGATCCAACCTGGGATTCTTGATCTGATTGATAAAAGGAAAAGTTGAGTTGAAAGAGGTATAAATCCATCTTTTGACACTAATTGAGTTGCATTTAGATAACCATTGATCGCACATTTATTGAAACTTTTATAGAAAGAGTCAAATAGTTGATTTTCGCAGGAGAATTAGATGGTTATTTTTTTGTGATATTTAGGAACAAAGTACTAGAGTGCATGATTGTTGCTTGTACCATTTTGATACAAAAAGCAAATGAATGATGCTGGTACTGTTTATATGCAACCTAAATGAATCATATATTCAAAGATATCCAATATACCTAGTCATTTCTTATTAGTGACATATTGAATAAAATGGGGTTCTTTAAACGCTGTTGACATTCTTAAAAGTGTCCTAAGATATATGATGACATGGTTGTCTTAAATTATTAATTGTCACATAATGAGATGTTTTCCATACTACGAAGTAATGGACATGGATTTGTAAAAAGTTGCTAAGACTTCACGTCTTGTGAGACTGTGTATAAGAAAAACAGTTTATATGAGCTCTTATTCAAAATCCATAGACAATTAATGAGATGGATAATAGAAAGAATCTAGTTTTGCCTTTACTATTTAGTGTTTCCCTTAAGGTTTGCTCATGGGAGTTAAATGTTAAGATTTTGTTAGAGAGTAAATATGGCTTACTTAATTAAGTGAGTTTGTGATGCGATTGTCGTTAAAAGTAATGACTAGACTATTATGATTATCTTTGGGGGCAAATGTCCTAATCGCTTTACCCTTAAAAAAATGAATGATGGTTATCTCACATACTTTTTTTTGAGTATGAGAGATTTATATGAAACATTGAAGTTACAAATTAAGTTTGTTGAATGGCATTTATGGTCACCTTGCAGATTCTTAAAAGTCGCAGTATGACTTGCTTACTAGAATCTAAGGTTGATATTGTGAATTTGATCTTAAATGAGATTTGTGATAAGTCGTTGCTAATTTCATGATTGTGTAAAGAACTTTTATATATAGTCTCTTGGTAGGTGCATGTTTTGTAAAGTTACTACACATGAAAATGTGTGCAGAGAGAAATGGTCCTAAAACTTCACTTGAGAGTTGTGATTTGATTATTTTTAGTTGACCATGTAATTTCTCTCTGTCATGGTTTTGTTCGTCATGCACATGACACTGATGTGCTCTATGATCATATGGTATGACTGGAAGCATATTTTGGTAAGCACACACAGTTACCATAAATTTGAAAGTTATGGTGAAAAAGGTATATCAACAGGCATAAATTGGTCCACTCACACGAGTGATCGCCTTTGGCGCTAGAAATGATTAGCGAGCAAAGATAAGGCAATGTGACATTCGGTACTTGTCCAGAGAGGGATAAGTTGTAAGACACAAAAGATATGTCACCTCAGTAGGAGCTAAGATGATGCCCATCATATTTAAAAGGATTGTGCATGATTACCCACAATCCATGTAGCCTGTGGTTTAGCCAGATGTGAGATCTTCTTTAGCGCTTCAGATAGCGAATAAATGAAGGAACTCGGGTTAGGTTTTGAGATATCGACTAGACTAAGAACTGTACAGTGTATTGAGATTAGATATACGCTCTTTATTTTAAAAAAGAACTTCATCGTAATATGTATTTCATACTACATGTGCTTTTGCGACCAATAGTAAATGTGAGTGAATGAATCCATGCTTCTTCACCGTGCGAGTCCTATAGGTCATAACTGATTACCTTAATTTATTTATGCTCTTAGGAGACCTTTGACTATGTCAGAAGGTTGATGTTTTAGTATCTGCTACTTTGGCATGTTATCTATGGCCATGAATGATGCGGTCTAAAGAGATATTGCTGGGAAAGCTACTAAACTAAAACTAAATGACATAAGGGTGAAGGGAAGACTATTCCATAACGCCTCGATAATGATGCATACTCATTGCCGGCAAGTTATGTTGCTTGTTGGGAGTTGCAACATAATTGTGAGTACATCACGTTTTATGGAGATTGAGCATTGCTTTAAGTCATTCAGACTCGAGAGGGATTAGGGATACTTAGTCTGATATGACCAAATGAGTCGAGACATAACGAGACACTTTTAGGGATATTGCTATGCTGGTCTTCTCTTATAGAGATTTGGTATAGTGCTCCAATTTTTCTTTTACAACTATGCTCGATGGTCGCATAGCCTATTTATCAGTATGAACAAGATCGAGAACATATTGAGAGAAGTAGACCTGAGGTCTTGCCCACTATATGCGAGTGGAAGATGTAAGAAATGAGCACCCATAGTGGGCACGATTTCCCCTTCCCTTAGGGGTTATGAAGTGGCTTAAGAGCCATTTCATGAGATTTGATGGCTAATCCATAATGGCTAGCCAGGGGTTACACTTAGATGGGTTATTTACATAGCCCCTCCCTCATTTGGATGACTGACTTGCATCAAGAAAAATTTCTCTCTCAAATGGTTCTCCCTAATCCCGACATCTAGGCTATGAAATTATTGAGTATTGCTTTGATATTATCACATAGCACACTCTACTATCGCTGGGAGGATATTGGAAGAACAACAACGATAATGAAGACTCTGTGGAAAAATCGCACTAGATCTATAATTTACCAACGAGGTAATATCGTTTCCACTGTATACTTTGATCTAATTTTTCTAACATATATATATATATATATGATATTTATTTGATGACTTAAGTTAATTGAAGGAGCATTAAGTGCATTTTTCATGTTAGTTCCTTTTATTATGTTTTTTTATTTATATTATAACTTTTAGGCATCGATAGTATGGCATGATACAACAACTTAAAAGAATTAGTTGTCAATCAATTATCAAAATATATATTTACCTATTACATTTTAGCATCATATCCGACCCTCCTGAGATAAACATCCTAGCTTCGTCTTGCCTGATAGAAAGAGAATGTCACATCATGTGTGCGTGTAGATTATTTAATAGTTTTCTATAGTTCTAGATATGTACGAGATTTATAGAAAAATGTTATATACATAAGAGTAGCAATCCTTTTTACTATTAATTTTATTATAGATAATAAGATATGACACATTTTAAGTCATTTATAAGTCAATCACTTAAATAATATGCCATTTAAAATGTAATGCAGTAACTAATGTGATTCAGATGATTTAGATAAATAACAACATTTCTTTATATATACACTCTTAATATTTACTAATTGTTTAGATATTTTGGAGCATCTTTTGATTCTTCCTAATGATAGTTTATTTTGTTCTCACTAGTGTTAGAACTATAATATGCATTTTTTACTCGACCTTAACCTTAAATGGATTCAACAAACAACACATTTCAATAATTACAATGCATGAAAATAAAAAGTATAATGGTACAATGTAATACCATATATATAGTATAATAGATATATATCATATGCCGATGGCAACTTTTATAGTATAATAGATATATATCACATAACATAGGTGATTCATCATATTGTAAAGTTATTTTTATTGTAAAATAAATCTAACGGATCACATGAATGTCTTTATTAAGGACCCTACCCATTTATAACTGGAGTGAGTATGGTAAATATTAAATGCAAGTATGGTAAATATTAAGAGAAATGATAGT
This sequence comes from Juglans microcarpa x Juglans regia, assembly GCF_004785595.1. Lineage (NCBI taxonomy): Eukaryota > Viridiplantae > Streptophyta > Magnoliopsida > Fagales > Juglandaceae > Juglans > Juglans microcarpa x Juglans regia. The sequence goes on from NC_054604.1 coordinate 24,288,463, forward strand.
TGCAGTTGTGAGTATACAAGCGCCGCGCAATCACTTTGAAAAAAGTGAATAAATATGGAACCCACATGAAAAGAAATTAATTTTTTAATAGTGAACCATACTTTTTTTCAAAGCGACTGCACGGCACTTGCGTACTCTACGACTATATGTAGCATTACTAAAATATTAAATGCAACCCAATTTCAATGACAACCATCACGAGAATTTTTTTTTTGAAGTTTTCCGTTCGAACGTTTACCTGATCATGTATCATTCGAACGTTATTTTTTCTAATGATAGATTATTTTAGTTCACACGTACCATTCGTTCGAAGGTTTGAAACATGATGTTTGGATTTTAAATACGAACGTCCATCAACAAAAGTTTGAATGTGAAAAAACACACATTTTGACAATTTGAAAATACATTTGAACGTTTTTTTAAATGCGACGTTTGAATGGTACCATATAGTTCAAATGTCGGGTTGTCATTAGTTCGAACGTAAAGGGATATACGTTAAGATGTGGAAGGATATGTTTGCATATTTGAGAACAATATATGTTTGAATGTGATAGTGTACAATCGAACATTATTATTGCACGTTCCGTATTTATGATCGAATATTTTCTCAATTATGATCACACGTTCGTATGTGAACTCACGTTCAAGTATAAGTTTTACATTCGCACGAATGGTCAATCAGAACTAATAATTAGGTAAAATTAAATATAATTCAAATTGTATCTACTAGATGATAAATGTTTCGACCAAATATTAAAGTTCAATCTTTCTTCTTTCCCCAATCACCGTGATCCTACTGCAGAGACATGACACGTTCCATGTGGACCAACAACATCTTTCTCCGTATCTGTTGTTAAACTTCATTGCGTATTCTTTCCTTCTGGTCTATTTATTGCTCCTATAAATACGTATCTAAATCTTACTGTCGTGATAGGAGATCCTCCAACTCCTGTTATCTTAATTTCATTTGCTTAATTTCTTGTCGCGCGACGTCCAAATCTTTGATAAGATTATTAACTTTTGAACTTGAGGTCGTAGAGGATGAACTGACACACTTAAAAGAACATCCCAGCCCTTTGACCAAACCAAACCTGGTCCCAAGAACTTGCATAAATATGTCGATATCATTGGGAGAAGATTCCTTAGAGGCAGACTATAACATCATTTTCACCTACAAGAAATACAGAAACTGCAATAAGTAACAAACTAAAACATAATAAAAAAAATGATATCTATGTTGGCATAGTTATTCACAAAATTGATTTTTTCTTATGTAATTATCTCTAGCGACAGGATTAATCCACTCGCAGTTGGCATCAGTATGCGTAGCAGAATATGCATGAATCTATGAGAAATTTTCAGGATCATCTCGTTTATAATAAAGCCACATTAGCAAAACTAAATCAAATTAGCACTTAATTATAGAATATGAAAAAGATTTAGATATAATAACTAATTACTATTTTCTCTGTAAGACATTGAAATAACCTTGAATATGCGCGATGGTGGATTCTCAAAGATGACCAATTTTGTGCACTGATAGAACTTAAGTGTTGTAGGAGAAGGTAACAATGTTAAATATAACCTATTCGATATTGACATTATTTAAATAAGTTATAGGAAAAAATCTCAATTGCTTGATAATCTGGACTTGCAAAAGGTCTTAGTACTTCTTCCAATCGTCTAAGTTTACTTAATTCTCTTAATTGTTTTTCCAACCCTATATATGTTTCTAAAAATCCATCATCAACACAATTCACAACACAATCACATTAAATTTAACTTCTCACAAAATCAAACACCATACAAAGTTTACTCAATTCTCTTAATTTTTTTTCCAACCACCCAGTACATGTTTCTAACAACTCATCATCAACACAATTTATAACACAATTACATTAAATTTAACTTCTCACAAAACCAAATACTACATCACATTTAACTTTACACAACCAAAAACCAATCCTTCAAAATTTTTAACACATCATCATCAACACATTAAATTCAAAAGATTCTCACCATACAAACCAAACACAAATATCACTACAAAAAAATCATGATTAGCCAATGTTTACATTATCAACATTTATGTATGTGCCGGTAAATATAAATTATTGTCAGCGCTTAATTTTTACGCCGGTAAGTAAAAAGTTTTCCCGACATTTACATTGTTACGCCGATAATAATCTATAATTGTATCGGGTTTATGAAAATGTCAAAAATTTATCAATTATATTTTGGCAAATTAGAAGTTTTCCCAACGTTTACATTGTTACACCTGCAATAACATATAATTGTGCTAGCGTTTATAAAAACTCCAGAAATTTATCAATTATGCATCTGTAAATAAGAAGTTTTTTCGGTGTTTACATTGTTAGGCCGTTAATAATATATAATTGTTCTGATATTCATAAAAAGTCATATGATCAATTAATTTTCCCTTATACTTTTCTCATGTCAATTCCACTTTTTCTCTTTCAAATTAATCCAACGTTCGACTAATTTGTTCGCCAACAATAAAATATAATTATTCTGTCGTTTATAAAAAGACTGGTGCTACGTACGCCATACACGGATTGGCATGTGGTATGCATTTAAGAGGATGTCTTTCTGCTAAGTCTGCGCCCCCCCCCCCCCCCCCCCCTCTCTCCCTCTCTCATTTTCTTCACCCTCTCTTTGTCATTTTCTTTTTTCCCATACTGCATTTTTTTCGTTCCATGTCTAAACTTGGCTAACAGATCCATTCAAGCTCTAATTTTGAGTTCATTTTGGTTTGAAATCCAACTATTAGAAACGGTCTCCACTTGGTAAGGTAACCTCCAAATTACAATAATAATAATAATAATAATAATAATAATAATAATAATAATAATAATAATAATAATAAAGTAAATTTTTTCATTTTTCCTCTATTTTAATAAAAACCATCAAATTGCACAGCTAAATTCAATGTGAGACTTGGGTCTAGAGCTTAATCACCTAAATATTAATGGTGGATTTCAAATTGGTCTGGTGCTTTAGATGATGGATGGAATGAAAAAAAAAATGGGTACACCTAAACTTAGAGTTGGGTCTTTCGAAGTAAGAGTATATCGTTTTGGAGCCAAAAATTAAAGGAACTCAGATATATATGAAATTAAAGATGGGATTGTAAAGCAGAAATTTCAAGATCCAAAAAAGAAAGAGAGTTTGAAGATGGGAATAATAGAGAGAACATGGTAGGGGATGAAGAGTATGAAAGAACTAAAAAACTGTTCTGGAAAATTTACCAGCTACAGAGTATATTTTGTTATATTTATATACGTTGTTGTTACATGTAGATAAAGATAATTTACAAGTTTGTTATAAGAGATAGACTAGAGAAGATAAGCCAGCTAACAGATTTTATAAATCAAATAACCAAGCCGTGAAGATCCTGGAGACTGAACATATCTGTTTATCTTGTTTGATCTTTATCTTAACCAACTGAATCTGCTAGCACATGAGTAGAGTGATCCTTATCCTTAATATTCTCCCGAAAACTGAGAGGGAGGTCACAAACCGACAGTTTGGCACGTAGAAAACAAAAGCAATTAGCAGTATGGCCCTTAGTAAAAATATCAGCAGGTTGAAGAGTAGTGGGAATGTGCTCCAGTCGAATGTCTCAGTTTGCCACCTTTTCACGCACAAAGTGGTAATCCACTTCAATATGTTTAGATCGTGCATGAAAAATAGGATTAGAAGCAAGAGCAAGTGCATTGATATTGTCACACCAAATGACAGGAGGGGAATCAAGAGAAACCTGTAACTCGCATAAGAGCATACGCAGCCAATATACTTCAGCCGTAACCAAGGCTAAACACCTGTATTCAGCCTCAGTACTAGATTTAGAGACCACAGGTTGTTTCTTGGCGGACCAAGAGATGAGATTAGGACCAACATAGACACCATAACCACACGTCGATCTTCTATTGTCAGGGTCACCAGCCCAGTCGGAGTCACAGTAGGCATTGATTGAAAAGGGACCAGATTTATAGAGGCGACCATAATCTAGAGTATTCTTTAAATAGCGCAGTACTCATTTAGGGCAGGTTTGGGGGATGGGATGAGACACAAAATTCTCATCTCATCTCATCTCATCATTACACATTTTTCAAATCCCCATACAAAATATAATAAACAATTCAACTTTTTCAAATCCCAAATCACCTTTTTCAAATCCCAATACAATAATAATATTAAAACATAATATTTTAAACTCTAAAACAAAACACAAAATTCTCATCTCACCCTCCAAACCTGCCCTTAGTCACTGTCCAGTGTGCAGTAGCCGATGTCTGCATGTGTTGGCATAGTTGATTCATTGAATAGGCTATATCCAGATGTGTAAGAGTAACATATTGTAATGCACCCACAGTATGACGATATTCTGAACGATCGGAAAGTGTCTCCATCAAATTTGGATAATTTGGATCCGGAAAACACAAGGAGCATGATAGGGACGAATGCCAAGAAGTTTAACTCGTTCTAGAAGATCAATAATATATCTTGTCTGACGAAGATGAAGACTTGAGAAATCACGAGTAGCTTCAATGCCTAGAAAATAGGATAGCTGACCAAGATCTTTCATAGCAAAATCCAACTGCATCTTGGATATTAGAGAAGATACAAATGATCGATCATTAGAGGTCACAAGTATATCGTCCACGTATACTAGCAAGAAAACATGCACTGAATCATGGTGATAAGTAAACAAAGAAGGGTCAACTTGAGAACTTTGGAAGCCAAGAGACAAGAGTATAGTTGACAACCTGTTGAACCAAGCCCGAGGGGCTTGTTTTAAAGCATATAGGGACTTATGAAGCTTGCAAACAAAGCCAGGATGCTCAGGGTCCTCAAATCCCTTTGGTTGAGCCATATACACCTCTTCTTCCGAAATACCATGGAGAAAGGCATTAGAAACATCAAGTTGCCGAATATCCTAGTTGAAAGAAACAGCAAGAGCAAGGACCATACGGACAGTAGAAGATTTTATAACTGGGCTGAAGGTTTCATGAAAGTCTAGACCACTACGCTGGAGATAGCCAACAACAACCAACCATGCTTTAAGCCGTTCAATACTCAGGTCTGCGTTTGCATTTAAAAACCCATTTGTTAGGGACAACATTCTTACCAGGGGACGTGAACATAGAGTCTAGGTGGCATTCCTCAGTAAAGCCTGAAATTCACTCTCCATTGCCGCACACCACTCAGGCATAGACACAGCTTGAGCATAGTTACGGGGTTCAGAAATGATAGCATCTGCATGCAAAGCACGAAGTGGGTGTTGTGTAGAGTGATATAATTTAAAGCCAGGAAAGGAACGGGGTTGAAGATGCCCAGTTTGAGACCGAGTGACAACGTGATATGGAGGTGGAGGTAGTTGAGGTTCAGAAGGGTTGGAAAGGGAAGATGTAGTAGTTGGAGAGGAGATTACGAGAGGCTCAGGTGAGTCAATGGAAATCGGCATAGAAGAAAGGGAACGGAGTTGAAGATGCCCAGTTTGAGACCGAGTGACAACATGATAGGGAGGTGGGGATAAATGAGGTTCATAAGTGTTGGAAAGGGAAGGGGCAGTAGTTGGAGAGGAGGTTACAAAAGGCTCAGTGGAGTAAATGGAAATCGGCGTAAAAGGAGGGAAAGAAATTGGTTCGGGCGAGATAGTGGGCATATGAACAGCAGGGGAAGAAAACAGAGGTGGGTTGGGAACTAGAGAATGGTCAGAAGATAAAGATGATAAAATATGTGGAGGAGAGAGGAGTAAAGTTGGAGTGATACTTGAGGGAGTCATGGAACTGTCAGAGTCAGTGATAAGGGACTGCCCACGAGCAGGGAACACAGCTTCATCAAACACCACACTCGTGGAGAGATAAACACGTTGGGATGAGGGATCAAAACACCGAAACCCTTTATGATTGGAGCAATAGCCGATGAAGATGCAAGGTGTACTTTGATAGGAAAGTTTATCAGGCATATAGGGACGAAGATAGGGAAAACACTGACAACCAAAAGTCCTAAAGTAACTAAAGTCAGGGGAACGATGAAAAAACGCTCAAACAAAGATGAAAAATTAAGAACCTGAGCGGGTAGACGATTTATAATAAAAATAGATGTTAAGAAGGCATCCACCCAAAATTTCTTGGGTAACCCGGATTGAGCAAGGAGTGTGAGACCCATTTCAACGATATGGCGATGTTTTCGCTCGGAAAGACCGTTTTGTTGAGCTGTGTGAGGACACGATAGGTGATAAAAAATCTCATTACAACTTAGAAATTCCTTAAAATTAGCAGAACAATATTCACCTATATTGTCACTTTGAAATTGTTTAATGGAATAGTTAAATTGCTTTTCCACTAACTGTTTGAATTTCACAAATGTAGAGAAAACATCGGATTTATTTGTAATAGGAAATAACCAACAAAAACGAGTAAAGTCATCAATAAAGATTACATAGTAACGACAACCACTCAAGGAGTGAGTGGAAGTGGACCAAACATCGAAATGAATTAATTCTAGAGGTGTAGTGGATTCTCGTGAAGAATCAGAGAATGGCAACTGCTTAGACTTTCCTAATTGACAAGACACACAAACAGATTGTTTATTGAATGAATTACTAACAGGAAGTGAAAAACTAGTAAGGACTCGATGAAGAATAGCTGCAGATGGATGCCCCAGGCGGTAATGCCAAGTGGAGGTAAGAGCCTTAACACCAATAGTCATTGTGAGAGCATGGAGCTTAGATGAAGATAGTTGACGAAGATTGATTAGGTATAGTCCATTATCACTTGGCCCCGTCAAGAGCGTGACCCCCGTCGAGATGTTCTTCACAGAAAAATTTGAACCGATGAGCTCAAAAAGAACATTGTTATCTCTACAAAATTTATTTATAGAAAGACGATGAGCTGATGCTTGAGGATAGTAAGCAATATCTTTTAAAGCAAGAGTAGAAGAGAGAGTTTTTATGTAAGCATTTCCAGTGCGTGAGATGATCAAACCTGCCCCATTACCTACACCCACGGAGTCCTCGCCTTCATATGGTTGGGAAGTGGCGAGGTTAGTAACATCTGAAATAATATGAACATTGGCACCACTATCGGCATACCATTGATGTTGATTCAGATAAGTAGTGTTCGCCTCAGCAACCATGGCTGCTAATTCTGTAGGAGGGTGGCGTCCCTGAAATGCATAATTCATACGATTAAAACAGTCAAGAGCCTGATGATTTTCCCTTTTGCAGATCTGACAAGGAGAGCGAGAGCGGGATTCCGATGGTGAAGATGTAGGTGTCGAAGTAGGCAAGTGAGGTAGGAGTTGCCGAAACTGACTTGTAACATGCCCATTTGATTTGGAAGATCCCGTAAATCGGGACCTATTATTGTTGCGAGAACTTGACTTAGCACCAGGTTTATTGAAGTAGAGAGCATAAGATCCAGTTTCTGGTTGAATAGATTGTTTGTGAAACTTTTGCATGGGATCGTAATTTAATAGTTCTGCATGAAAATCAGAGAAAGGCATGGATTTTTCCTTAGCAAGCAGCATGTAGGTGGTGACAAAGGAGTGAAATGATTAATTGAGTCCATTAAGAATAGAGAGAATTAAATTAGAGTCTTCAACTGGTTTGCCAACAGCCGATAATTCATCTGCAAGAGCCTTGACTTCATCTAGAAAATTCTGGCAAGACATAGGACCTTGCTGGAGGACTGCAATTTTCTCTTGATGAGAGCAATGCGAGAAGTCAAAGGCGCAACAAAACGCAAGCCAAGGGCCTGCCAAGCAAGCCGAGATGTTTCCAGACCATAAATAGTAGAAACAATAGAAGGAGATAAAGATGATACTATCCAGCCAAGTACCGTTTGATCCTTGTACTGCCAAACCACATAAGCAGAATTAAGGACACCCTCGGCCTTGAGTTCATCGCTGGAAAACTTAGGAGGATAGGGATCGGAACCATCAACAATCCCCATCAAGCCATAGCTCCTAAAAATTGGAAGTAATTGAGCACTCTAGGCAAGGAAGTTAGTCCCATCAAGCTTGATGGATATAACTTGTGCTGGAAGATGAAAGGCAGCAGAAGAAACAACCATAGAATCGAAAGAAGCGTAAGCTTTAGATTTCGTCTGATACCATGAAAGAACTGAAAAACTGTTCTGGAAAACTTACCAGCCACAGACTATATTTTGTTATATTTATATACGTTGCTGTTACATGTAGATAAAGATAATTTACAAGTTTGTTATAAGAGATAGACTAAAAAAGATAAGCCAGCTAACAGATTACATAAATCAAATAACCAAGCCGTGAAGATCCTGAAGACTGAACAGATCGGTTTATCTTGTTTGATCTTTATCCTAACCAACTAAATCTGCTAGCACGTGAGCATAGTGATCCTTATCCTTAATAGAGTATACACAAGAGGAAAGGACTTGTGTAAAATTCAAAGGAATCCAATTTTTTAAGAGAATAACTTCACTGTGAGAAGAAATGTTTCAGAGAGGGGGAGGGGATGAAGGTTGCATTCTGGAAAGATGGAAGGAAGAAAATGTGAGAGAGAGAGAGAGAGAGGGGGGGGGGGCGAAGACCATTGGGAGTGTTTTTGTGTTTCCGTCGAAGGGAGGGAGGGGTGGGTGTGAGCATGTGTAGACTATATTTTTGTGAAATGCTGAAGTGACAGTTTTCTATTGGTGTTCATTAAACTCCATCTATAGGATGGACCTGTCCAAAGAGGAACTGTTAAAAAAATATTATTGTTTTCTTGAATTTCCTTGACCAGATGATACAACCAGAGTTCAACAGAGAGAAAAATTCAGCAAGAGAAATGACTTGTGGTAGAAAAGTAATCCATGAATTATTTTATATGGGAGGGAATTAAATTCCTACAGAGAGAGATAGAGTCACGTACGTATGTAAGTAATAGTGGCACTTGCATGCTTATAAGACAAATTAAAAGAAAAACTAATAAAAAGACTTCTGAACAACCTTCTTTAACTACAAAGTCTTCTTTAATTACAAACTCTTATAGAATCACGTTCTGCGAAGTCCTATTTAATTACAAACTCATATATAATCACATTAAACCAAAATAAGTTAAAAGAAAAACTAAACAAAAGACATTTGTTAGGCTCTCAATCTTTTGGTCCTTCTCACATCACTACACCAATTCTGGATTTCATATGTCCACTGCTTTCGAGGGTTTTTTCAACAACTGCATCCTTGCCATAACCTCATAGTTTAATTTCAAAATCATCATTTACGGTATTAATCTATTTCTTAGAAATCATAAGTACAAAGTTGAACTTGTTTATCTATAAATGTATAGATAGATAAACCAGCTTGCAATAGATTTAGTTTTTCAAAACTTTAAATTGGAATTTGAGATGTTGTAGTTGAACCTTTGTAAGCCTGATTGAATCGTATGTTGATTAAAATATATTGATGAAATACCATACAAGTATGACACAAAAACTGACTAGCACTACAAGAAATATCACTTTTTGAGGCGCCTAAAATAGACACGAAAAGTAGCACATGCCTTGCAAATAACTTTTCTTGTCCATTTAGATTCGCCTCTAGGTGGACGATAATAATAAGTCTCAAAAGTTCTTTTATAGGGATTTTATTTTTGGCACAAAAAAAAAAAAAAAAATCAATATTTGCAGCGATATATATAGCTGGAAATAGTCTAAATTTTGTCACAAAAGTCTACCAACCATGGTTAATTATTGCTGGTAGATAAAGCCATGGCCTGATATTATACGTAGCTTAAGCATCATCTCAACATGAACACTATTGCTTTTAAGATATAATCATCTCCAATCACCCATTTCATATACTGTATTGTGTCTAGTTTTTCAATCAAACTTAAATGCCCACAAAGGTAAACCAAAGTTCAAACAATGAGTACAAAATTAGTTATCAAACTCTAGTCCACCCACTTCCTAGTCCTCATGGTTAGAAACTTCATTATTTAAAAAATTCTCAATAAATTGTGCATGTCCTCTACAAGTCACAAGATTTACCACTAAAACATTGGAAATAATCTTAACCATCAATAGATTGGGAAAACCATAAGGCAATAACATATAAATTAATACGAGAAATAAGAATAGAAACTCACAAGGTTACCGAATCCAATATAAATGTTGTCTCACCTTATCAAAAAGAAAAAATATAATAAGAAGATAAAAGAATATACAAACTAAAATGGAGGAAAGAAGCAACATGCTTGAATGAGAAGAAACTCACAATATGCCAACTGATTTACATATCTTCTAGAAATAAACTCGATCCACTTATATTCTGGAAAAAAACTTCTTAATTGGATCAACACAAAAGGATAACACCATAACAAAATAAGCATAAGCATATAAGCCTAGGAAGAATAAGTGCCTACAAACAGAGATAGAAAAAAAAAATATATGACAATCAAAATTGTGAGCTTCTCTCTCGAACCCAAAATAGGGAATTGCTTTCTGCAACTCTTCACCTAGATTTATTTGGATATAACTCGTGTATTATGATTTAAAAATTTAGGAAAAAAACGAGTGGATTTGCATGAAATGGCTTTATGTTAAAATTTTTATTTGAGTTCATAAATTTTGATACTTTAATTTATCCTTTATTTTGCTTTACTTTTCAAAGTTCAATATTATTTTCCATACTAAGTTTTAAGTTATTGATGATCTTGCATTCATATTCAATTCTATTTTCATATTTCAAATATAGTTAAACTGTGGACAAAAGTTGGATAAAAAAACCTCGACATACAAAAGAGTATGTAGATGGTCTCAAGGAGTTTTTGAAGTTTGCATGTGAGAGTTGTCCTACAAATTCTTCGATTTGAAAATGTGGATTACGTATGCTATTCATGCCCAACATGGAATATGATCATTTGATTAGCTATAAAATTTTTCAAGGTTACACCATTTGATATGCTCATGGGGAGAGAAAATGGAAAGCATCTTACCATGCTACTGATGCCCAATACAATAATGAGAAAACATATGAAGGCTCCAGTTGGATGACAACCATGTTACATAACATTTTTCCTATGTTTGATCCTGAAATAGTTGAAGGTGAACCTGAAATAAGTGTGGAAGCTAGAGAAGCTGGAGTATAAGATAAAAATCGATCAGGTTCTAGCGAGAGAGTTAATAAATTTTATAATATGTTGAAAGATGCCGATGAGCCACTATATGAAGAGTGCACAAAATATACTAAGTTTAGTGCTGTCATATGTCTCTAGAATATGTTGTGTTTGGGTGAATGGAGTAATATCATATTTACAAAATTGCTTGAATTCGTGAATGAGTTATTCCTACCAGGAGCATCATTACCTAAGAATACATACGACGTAAAGAAGTGCTAAATGATTTAGAGCTTGGATACGAGAGGATCTTAGTTTGTCCCAATGGTTGTATGTTAGTTTGGAAGGACAATGAGAATCTGAAAACATGTGTGATATGCAGAGCGTCAAAGTGGAAGCAGAAAGAGTCTATGGATGAAAGGTCTAAAAGAAATCATAGAATTCCAGGGAAAGTATTACGGCGGCTTCCATTAAAACCAAGATTGCAAAGGCTTTTTATGATATTAAAGACCTTTTCACAAATGAAATGACATGCTATAGGCCGCACAAATGATGGGCACTAAGGCATCTAGTAGATGGTTTGACTTGGAAGACATTTGATTCACAACATTATAAGTTTGCCTCTGACCCCTGTAATGTTAGGCTTGGTTAATCTATAGATGTCTTTAATCCTTTTGGTAACATAAACATTTCCTATAGTACCTGGCCAGCTATGTTGGTACCTTATAATTTACCTCCTTGGATGTGCATGAAAAGATTAACTTTCATGTTATCGTTGATTATATCGGGCCTATCATCACCTTTAATGAATATAGATATATACCTAGAGCCTCTAATATCATAATTAAAGGAATTATGGGAGCTTTGAGCACCAACCTATGATGTTTGCTCTAGAGATATATTTACAATGCGTGCGACTTTAATGAGGACGATAGATAATTTTCCTGCATATAGTGATTTGTCTGGATGGAGTATGAAATGTCATTTAGCATGTCCTTGTTGTATGGGTAATACACAATCTAGATGGATGAAATATGGAAAAAAGTTTTCCTATATGAGGCATAGACGATTCTTGCCAAGAAATCATAGGTGGAAAATTATGGCAAGAACATTTTATAGTACATGAGAAATTGATCCTCCACCTATGACAATAGCTTATGAGATTTTCGAATAATTAGAGGATGAAGGATGCAATGCTAGAAGAAATCATAAAAGAAATAGAGTTGTGGGGTCCACTGATGTTAAGGAACACTCATAGAAGAAACGTAGCATTTTCTTTAATTTGCTTTACTAGAAAGATAATTTATTGCATCATAATCATGATGTGATGCATGTTGAAAAAAATGTGGTGGATAATATTGTTGGCACATTGTTAAATATTGATACAAAATCAAAAGATGGCCTACAGGCATGCCTTGACTTATAAGAGATGGGTTTGAGACCATAATGTCATCCGGTTATCAAAGCTGCAAATAAAACATATTTGCCTCCGGCTATTTTTATAATGAATAACAAAGAGAGAAAACTTGTTGAAGGTAATAAAAAGTGTAAAAGTGTTAGATGGTTATACTTCAAATTTTCACTGTGTGTCAAACTTCAACAGAGTATTATACTGATGCAACAACTTCTGCCAATTGCATTGCGTGGATCATTACCTAAGAAGATTATAGAACCCTTAATTGAGCTATTTGGATTTTTTAGGAAAATTTGTTAAAAAACGATGCGGCTTGAAGATTTGGACTGATTGGAATCTAGAGTACCTTACGTATTTTGCACATTTTCAATTCTCACAATCATTTCCCTCCACAACTATTCACGTTCAAATGTACAACTATTCGTGATCAAACGTATGTTGCTAGTTAATTAAAATATGATATAATACTATATATATAATATATAGTTTATTATATATTATACTATACATACTATATATAATATATAGTTTTATAATACTATATATACTATACTATAATGTTTTGTATTATACTACATATATATGCATTAAGTCTATTAGACTATACTATAATATATACTACCAGTATAATATACTATATATTATACTAAACTATATATTTTACTTTACTATATAATATGCTATACTATATAGCATATTATTATACCATACTCAATTTTGTAATAGCACCATACTATAATATAGGACTATACTATAATAGCATTGTAAATATTGTATTATGCTAGTATTATACATTTAGTAATGGTTACTAGTATTGTATAATAGTATATGTGAATTATACTATACATATGTATATATACTAACATCCAATGTATATATATAGTCTTGTATTATAATCTAAACATTTTAAATCCTAAAGATCATGATAACAAACACTATGAACAAAATAATATTCCATAAAAACATTAGATATCATAACAACAATATAAAATAGATACTAATATCAAAGTCCATATTTTTCTCCAATTTTTTAAGTAAGAAGACAGATGGTAGCTGGAGAATGTGTATTGACTATAGGGCTTTGAATAATGAAATTTTTAAAGATAAGTTTCCTATTCCTGTTGTACAAGAGTTGCTTGGATGAATTATTTGGTTCTAATAATTATTCTAAGCTAGATTTACGATCTGGTTTTCATTAGATCCAGGTCAGAACTAAAGACATTTCTAATATATCCTTTAGGACACATGAGGGTCATTACGAGTTCTTAGTTATGCCTTTTGGTTTGACTAATACACCCTCTACGTTTTAGTCATTGATGAATACCATTTTTAAGCCCTATATGAGAAAATTTATTTTGATATTTTTTTATAATATCCTAGTATATAGCAAAAATGAGGTTAAACATGTTAAACATTTGTAATTACACTAGAGATTCTGAGGCAGAATCAATTATTTGTTAAGCTGATTAAATGTAGATTTGGATGCAGTGAGGTGGATTATTTTGGGCACTTGGTTTCTGTGAATGGAGTTAGGGTAGACTCAACTAAACTACAAGCCATGGTTGACTTGCTAGTGCCCACCTCAGTTAAATCGTTAAGAAGTTTCTTGGGTTTTACTGGGTATTACAGAAAAATTATTAGAGATTATGGAGGTACTACTACTCTCTCATTGCCTTACTCAAGAAGAACAGTTTCTTGTGGACTACAGAAGCTCAAGCAACATTTGAGAAACTGAAGCAGGTAGTCACTCAACCCCTAGTACTAGCCCTTTTAGATTTTTCAAAAATTTTTGTCATTGAGTGTGATGTTTCAGGTACGCGTATTGAGGCAGTTTTAATGCAAGAATCTAGGCCCTTGGCTTTCTTTACCCAACCCTTGAAGGGTAGGATTGTAGCCTTATCTACCTATGAGAAGGAATTGTTGGCCCTAATGTCTATAGTTCAAAGATGGAGGCCATATTTGTTGGATCAATCTTTTGTCATTAAAACTGACCATCAGAGTTTGAAATACTTGTTGGAGTAGAGGGTGGGCACCCTTATGCAACAGAGGTGGATGACTATATTGTAGAGTATAATAAGGGGCAGGATAATCAAGTGGTAGGTTCCCTTTTTAAAAAATTTGAAAGAATCTGATTCTTTGTTTCTTATCTTTTTTCCTAGTATCAACTGGTTATCAAAATTAAAACAAAGCTATTCTAATGGTCACCAATTATAGGAGATTTTTAAGAAAGTAGCTGAGGGTTAATCTTCTTCTTTAAAATTTGCTATCAAAGGGGATCTGCTATTCTATAAAGGTAGATTCTATGTGCCTAATGACCCCATTTTTATTAAGAAGTTGCATCTACTTCACAAGTGTTGAAGGAGGGCATATTGGGGTTAATAAAACCCTCTACAGGGTGAGGAGAAACTTCTTCTCACCAAGCTTTAAGGGTGCTGTTAAGGAGTTCAGACATGGCTGTGATGTTTATTAAAGGATTAAAGTTGAGCAGTCTGTGCCCAGTGGATTGCTTCAGCCTTCTTATTCCTAATCAGCCTTGGACATACATCTCAATGGACTTCATTGAGGGTTCGCCAGTTTTAAGGGTCACTTAGTTCTATGGGTTGTGGTGGACAAATTGACTAAATGTAGTCATTTTGTCTCATTATCCCATCCTTATATTGCTAAGACTATTGTCTAGCTTTATATACAACATATTTTCAAATTGCATGGGATCCACGAATGGATGGGCAGTTCGATTGTTAATAAAAGTCTAGAGAATTGTCTCAGATGTTTCTTTGGGGATCATCCTAAGGACTGGGTGCAATGGGTCTCATTAGTAGAGTGGTAGTACAATATCTCCGTGAATGTCTTGACCAAGATGATCCCCTTCCAGGCCTTGTATGGATTTCAACCTCCTTGAATCTTGTTGTACATGCATGGAACCAACCAAGTTGCTAAGGTAGATCAACAACTATTGACCAGAGAGCAGATGCTCTGCTTGCTAAAAGACAACCTGCACCATGCACAAGATTGCATGAAAAGATTTGACGATTTAAAGAGAAAGGAACAAAATTTTACAAATGGGGACTGATTCTACCTTCAATTGTAGCCATATCGAAAGTCTTTAATGTCAAAGTGCTGGTCTCTTAAAGTAGCTCCAAAGTTTTATGGGCCCTTCCAAGTGACTTAGGGTTGGGAAAGTTGCTTACCGGTTAGCAACTTGCTTTGTCTCAGATTCATCCGGTCTTCTATGTATCTCAATTGAAGTGCAAGCTTGGGTCTTTAGTAGTGCTTGTGCCTCAACTTATCTGGTTGATTCGCCTAGTGTCCTTAAACCAAAACGAGTCAAAATCCTCAATTGATGACTCCGCAAGCACCGCAATCAACCCTTGGTTGAGTTACTAGTCCATTGACAGGGACAATCGGCTGAGGATGCCACTTGGGAGGAGTTTCAATCAATGTTGGTGGCCTACCCACACCTTGTAGGCAAGGTTTTCTTAGGGTAACATAAACTTAGACACACATGGAAGGATGGGTAGTATGACGGGTAGCATATGGGCCGAGTTAGTCAGGCTGGAGATGGGTTTAGTTAGTCGTAATTATTGTAAGAAATATTAATGCCCACAATTGTTATCAAAACTCATAATTACCAATTGAGTAAAACCCAAGATTGTATAAAAGGCTACGAGTGGAATAGTAAGATACAAGAAAATAATACATTGATTCTTAGTTTTCTCTCTCAATTTTCTCTTATTGTAACGCCCCAATGGAAGGCCCAAATCACATGACCTATATTCTAAAAGGACTAGTCAATGATACAATTGGAGCCCTATTAGAACCTTATAAAGAGCAAGAACTTATCATTCTCAAATAATGTGAGATCTCATACACCACCCATCCTTATCCATATCATATAGGGTATCACAATCTACCTCCTTAGATTCCCAACGTTCTCGTCGGGCCTGTCCATTATAGGTGGCACGGCTCAAGTCTCACATTTCGAGTTGGGATAGGCTCTGATACCATTTGTAACGCCCCAATAGAAGATCCAAATCACATGGCCTATATTCTAAAAGAATTAGTCAACGATACAATTGGAGCCTCATTGGAACCTTATAAAGAGCAAGAACTTCTCATTCCCAAACAATATGGGATTCCATATACCACCCACTCTTATCCATATCATATGGGATATCACACTTATTCGCTCTCTCTCTCTCTCTCATTCTTTATTTTATCTTCTTATTGGTGCTTTTGACATTACACGATGAATATTGGATTATTTTTGTTACATTCATTTAGTTAAAAGTGTAATTAGTTGTTATTAGCTTTATTCACTCCTTTGACACAAAATTTAGTTTTACATTTTGATATATTTTTATTTTTATGGACAAATGGACAATTTGAGATTTATTTGATGGTTAGAGATTTATTTCATTGTCTTTATTATTTTCCAACATTTTTCTTTTTTTCTTGAAAAAAGTTTAGTTAGAAAAAGCTTCTAAAAGAACAAAAAAGGGACGGCTTTTGGATAGTGGATATCCGAATTTCAATATAGCGGTATACCCGAATACGCGTGCGGGTGCCAAAAACAAATCTGCAACAGAGACGACGTCGTAGCAACCACAGCCCTCCTTTTTTGTGCCTTGTATATGGCCTTTAACCTGTCCTGTTGCCCTTCAGTGTTGTCGCTCAACTGCTTGTTCTTCCTCCTCATAAATCAGAAGTTTGCTTCGTAGGCAGCTGCCCCAGCTACTCCCTCCGCTCCATGTAAGTAGACAAAGATAGATATATACATATCTTATATAGATTTATATTTACGATGTTTACATTTGCGTATCTATGTTTATATTCGATGGACTTCGATATTTTTTATCATGTTGAAAATCTCTTGGCACCCTTTTTTCAGTGCAAATGAGTTGCTAGTTCTGTAAAAATACTCACAAAGAAAAATCTAATCTTATTTGAAATAAAGGTCTTTGAGAAACTATATCTACTTTACTGTACTTCGTTTGCTGAATCAGATGACGTTTTGTTATGATCCTTTTTCCCATTATTTTGATTCAATTCTATAAAGTATGCGCAGTTGTTAGCTGCCTTCAAGTTTCTGTTGGTTTCCCATTTCCTAATAACTCCGTTTGAATATTTGGTTTACAAGTCATTGTAGTTAATCCCATAAAACCCCTCTGTTGTGGTTGTTGATAATGAGCTATATTTCTATATGATATAATATATGTGATTTTATTTATGGACTTTCTTAAAGTTGGTTCTTTGATACCAAAATAGAGAACATCATGGGTGATAATCTGCATGTTCCACACGAAGAAACAAAAGGGATTGTTGAAGACACCGTGGATGGGAGACTAGATGTGTATATATGGGACATGGATGAGACACTTATACTGCTCAAGTCCTTGTTGAATGGGATGTATGCTGAGGCTTTCAACGGTTTGAAGGACGCCCAGAAGGGTGTAGAAATCGGGAAGATGTGGGAGAAACACATTCTTGATTTGTGTGACAGTCATTTCTTCTATGAACAAGTATGTTTGCCTTTTTGCTTAGGTGTAGACAGTCATTTCTTCTATGAACATGTATGTTTGCCTTTTTGCTTAGGTGTGTTCTATCTTGCATTGCGATTCTGAATTTGTTCTTTTGATATCTGATCTGAATCCTTCATGACTTGTTTTATGCCTGGAGAGTTTCTTTTGAGATTTTGTTTGTTGAGTTTGGTGTTGTACGCACAGATTGAGAACTACAATAAGCCATTTCTTGATGCCTTGCTCCAATATGATGACGGGAAGGATCTTTCTGGTTACAAATTTGATCAAGATGGGTTTGGTCCACCACATGATGATGACAACAAAAGAAAACTTGCTTACAGGCACAGATACATAGCCCAAAAGTATGAAAAGGTATAAAAACTGGTGTTCATAACTCTATCTGAGGGGATAATTCTCAAAGAGGGGAAAAAATAAGAAGGAAATTGAGATCAATTTTGTTTTTTATCAATCATTGTTTATTTACTTGCAACTCCTTGCTGTTTGCTTCCGTGTAGTTATGCTTATGTAAGCAATGATTAATAAAAAACTGATATGAGATTTGCACTCAAGATGATTATTACATTTTCCTTATTACTTTCACTATCATTATATGTTTGCATGTGTACTGGTATGCTTATGATTTGTCAAGGTTTTTTTTTCTCAACCATATGCCTTTCAAAATCAGTTTTTTTTTTTTTTTATTTATTTATTTATTTATTTATTTATTTATTCTTTATGCGTGTTTCTTGCACCGCTCTTCAATTTCACAATGGATACAGTTTTTAGTAGCTGGCATATTAAGCGAAGTTTTAGTAGACATATGTAGGCAGCTTTTTCTTAGTGTACTTATTCTCTAGTGGTGAAGATATAAATTTGGTATGTGAAAATTAGATAATTATTAGTTTGAAATTTTGTGTGTGCTTGTTTGTGTGTGCATGCAAGGGCTTTCTTGTGGTTATATTTATGGATTCACTTAGCTCATGCATCTACCTTGGAAAGGTTTATTGGATATATGTTGAAAAGGTTTTATGCGTGCATATCTTTTTTCTATTTTTGAAGATTTCTTGGAGTTAGATAGTCTATCAGATGCTCTTATGAAAAAAAAGGTCTATCAAATGCTGATTAAGTGTGGAGGATATGGATTATATAAGGAGAGATAATCGCTGGTTCTGACAGTCATTTATCTTCCATAGTGACAACTCTTGTTCCTGAAACTAAGATAATTATTAGTTAGAACTTTGGCGCAATACCTTAGAAACTCAAAGTATATACCTTGCTATGTCACTATAATTATAGATTGAAATATAAATTTGTTAGATGAAACTAAGATTACATTATTATTAGTAACAATTACCCAAGGTACACTTGCAGGAAACTCCTTGCCGAGGGTGTGTGCACCCCTTGTATTAGTCAGGATGTTGTTCTCGAACACCCGGTGACAATAACAAAAAATTAGTTACAAGATTTGATGAAGGCTTAAGAATCAAAGGTCTTAAGGTGAGTAGGATGACATAGTTTATATGGAACATGGGAAAGGTATTACCAAAGAGGATAAATAGAGGAAAAGGTTAAGCAAATACCCACCAACGATACCCTTTGTTTAAATTGACTATCCGTGGAGGGGGTGAGATTGCTTGTGGATAGTATGGATGACTAGTCATGGATTTTGTAATAAAATACTGGAAATTACCTCTTAGCTAGGGATGTTATTTGAAAGAAGGCCATCATATAATGAAATAGTGGACTATCAATACTCCCTACATATTTCTTATGAGAATAACTTCAGGCCGGAGACTCCTATAAAGTTAGAATATTAAAGACCAGTAAGAAATAGACACGTAAGCGAGCGCACATGACCTCCCCCTCCCCCCCTCTCTCTGTGCTCTCTCACTGGATCCGATTCTCCCCTCCCCCTCTCTCTGCTCTCGATCTCTCTCTCTGTTGAAAGAGAAAACCTCTACTCCCTCTCTCTCTGCTCTCTCACTGGATCCGAAAGAGAAAACCCTCACTGCCTCTCATCGAAGCCACCAAGATTTTGAATTGGTGAAAAAGAAGAAAGATAGAGCAAGAGGGGAGAAGTAGAACCCAGACACGAAAATGCAGAGTGGTGGAGGTTTTAAAGCAATAATATCAGTGTTAAATCAAGAAGCATTTTGAAAGGATTCAGAATACCTTTTTGGGCGTAGACATACCCCTGAGGAATCTAGAAAAGACCCACCTTTTCAAAAATCAAAGAAAATCACACAAAACAAATTAAAAAGGAAAATAACTTAGTTGCTCCATTCTGAAACTCTAAAACCACTGCAGAGATTTGAACCCAGTGGAATTCCAAGGAACAAAAAACAGAGAAACAGAGGAAATCGAGAACGAAGGAGAGAGAGACTTGATCGGGAAGGACAAAACAAGATGACCCTGTATGCGTCCCCACATTAACATGGCATGGAAGGCTTACGTGTCCCCTAATTGATTGGTCTTCGACAAACCCACATTTTAGGTGTCTCCGTTCTGAAGCGTTTCTGATTTCTTATCCTTATTCCCTCTCCCCAATTGTGTGGCGTCTCATATTAAGAAGGTCCAATGTGAATTTCTGTGGAGTGGGCTAGGTGAGGAGTTTAAGTTTCACCTTGTTGGTTGGGACAAGGTTTGTTCTCCGACTAGAGGAGGTGGGCTGGGGGTTCGTAATCTGAGGGCCTTCAACAAGGCTCTCCTAAGGAAGTGGTTGTTGCGATATAACTACGAGAGAGAGGTCTTGTGGAAGGGCGTTATAGATTCTAAGTACCAAGGTAGGGAGGGGAGGGGGAGTGGTGTTCCAATGAGGTTCAAGGGGCACATGGAGTGGGGCCGTGGAAAAACATTAGGAAAGGTTGGGGCATTTTCTAGAAATAGCAAATTGGTGCTGGGTGATGGCTTCTGGATTAGCCTTTGGCATGATATAAGGTGTGGATATAGGGCCCTCAGGGATTCTTCAGGATTGCACGTGAGTAGAGCCTTCTGTGGTAGAATTAAGGGAAATTTCCAATGGTTCACAATATTAATTTAGCTTTATAAGGGCCGCACACGACTGGGAAGTTACATAATTCTTCAATTTACTGTATTCAGCTGGGGTAAGTAATGAAACGCTGGAGGGGGGGGGGGGGGGGGGGGGGGGGGGGGGGGGGGGGGGGGGGGGGGGGGGGGGAATAGAGGATTCTGGAACTTCACTGTATGTTGATTCTATGAGGCCACTTCTATTCATATTAACAACCATTTTCCTTGGAGGAGCATTTGGAGGTGCCAGGTGCCTTTTAAGGCTGTTTTCTTTTAATGGACAGCTGCCTTTGGGAAGATCTTGATCATGGACAAGCTAAGGAAATGCCGGATCATTATCATCAACTGGTGCTATATGTGCAAAAATAGTGGAGAAACAATGGATCACTTACTCCATTTTGAGGTTGCCAGGATGCTATGGAATGATATCTTCACCAGAGTTGGGTTAGTATGGATTATACCTAGGAAGGTAGCTGATCTTATTGCTAGCTGTTGAGGTCTCTATGGTATACCCCAAATTACAGCAGTGTGGAAGATGGTTACCGTTTGCCTTTTTTGGTGCATTTGTCAGATGTTCAGATGAATGATCCTTAGCTAGGTGCTTTCTCTTGTATACGTCCCGTGTATTTGGGCTAGGCCTACTTATCATTTATCAATAAAGTTTTTGTTTACCTACAAAAAATAGATGTTTCAACAAATGAGCAGCAATAAAAAGGATGATAAATACTGATCAATATATAATTTCGAGATTACTTAAAAACAATATATAGTTATATATATTACATACTGAAAGATGATAGTTGGCAATATTTAGATGATAAAAAATTGTTTAAGATGCTCTAGTTGTGCAACAAAACCTTCGACTCCACCAGTGTGGTCTGATGTGATTCTAGTTGGAGCCTCTACCAGATTGAGAGGATGGCCAAACAGGATGTTGGTTCAGTATATTATAATAGACCTAGTGTCCTATTAAAAAAATAATAATAGACCTAATGACCTAGAATATAATGCAAGATTTGGCCATAGACAGAGGTAATTGGTAAAAATATTAACGAAAAAAATGTTTAATTATGATGGTAAGACCACCATGCCTTTTGAGACTACAGGAAACGAACATGTACCAAATGTATATATTCCTAAAACTTGGGAAAAGATGCAAATACGGAAGCATAAATTGGGACAATCTCTTTGTAAATATGCATATTCTTGTCTATATTTGGTATTACAAGTGCATAACAAGCAAAGTCAATTAGGTCCATCTCCCACATTTGCATATCTAAGGGTTTAAATGAGAATTCAGGTTAGTTTTACTATGCCTCTCCTAGTTGAACAAAATAATGTTCTTTCCTTTTCTTATCTTATGATATTTTGGTGCAGATTAATTGTTATTTACAATGTCTTTAGCAATAGTGATAATAGTTTTGCCAGGTTGAAGTTCAATCATTAACTTTAGGTTTGTTTTTCAACCTAATTAAACTTCATTCGCATATAAGTTTGAAGACTATTACCAAATGGAATGAATCGATTTTATGAAGTTGCCTCCTTCATTTACATAGATCCACATAGCATCACCGTAGAAGAGCTAATTTACTTCCTGTAGCTATCTTAGTTATAGTATCATCAGCAAGAGATAACTCTCCCTCTCTCTCTCATTTCAGGGCTTGCATAACTTTTTTGATCAAGAGGCAATGAAACTCTGGGATGAATTGTATGATGTCACTGATAAGTATACAGATAGATGGCTTTCATCAGGTATGTTATCTAATAACGGTGCTTCTTCATAGTGATTCAATCATTTATTTTGAAGGTTCTGATGTTTTGGTTTAGTACTGGACATCTTGTCTCATGTTGCTGAAGTCTTTGACATATTTAGCTGTCTTTTGTATATTATTTTACTTTTTCCACCACACCTAGGCAAAAATGAAGAAATACAATTGACCATTAAGGGAGAGCCATCTGCATGTATAGAGATATTTTTAATGGTTTAATTGGCAGTGAACCAGGGTCTTGTTATATTGGCCACAATTTTTTCTTTCATTTTAAGAAAAGAGGGTGGCACGAGGAAAATATTAGATGGGTTCCTCACGATGAAAAGCAGATACACTCCAAAGCAGTACTCAGTCAAACGTTGATCTCAAAAACAAAAAAAAGGTGAATTCTAAGTTGTCTCAAAACGATAAATGTCTGTCTATCATGTTGCTCCAAATAACTACATGGCACAAATTTCAGATCTTGCTAGCAGCCCTTTTTTTTTTTTTTTTTTTTTTTTGCGCAATAACCCCAAATAAAGTGGAAGCAAAAGATCATTAGCCATACTGAAAATACGGGTTCTATAATCAATGAACTTTTAGCGAAAAACAGGGATACCAGTCATATCTACAGTATGCTTGGCCCAATACACTGTCCTAGAATGACATTCTTTAATTGTCTCGTAATGATGGGGAATGGAAACATTAAATTATCTACATTTGGAAATAGTTTTTCTTGATGATAAGTATGCATCCTGGGAACTAATCAATGCAACAACTATTCTTGGCCTGAGAACCAGAAATTTTGGCAATTACTCTATAATGGCTGCTTAGCGAAATAATAATGAGTCCCTGGGAAGAAATGTACTTGACATTGGAATTGAGGATGTGGAAGATGGAGCTAGTTTTTTTACTTCTACCCTCAATAATATTTTTCATGCACATCTTCCTGATAATTAAACCAAACATGCCCTCCATGGTGTATGTAGACTAGACATTTCTTTCTTGTAGTTATGTAAGTACTTTACATGGTTTTCCTTTACCTTTGTGCTGACTGGTGATAAGATATCTTCTTGTGGAGTCTGAGATATACTTTGTACTGTGCTTTGCTATCTCATTTCCGACTATTATTGCATGACATCTTTTTACTTACACAGTTCTATCTCTCTCTCTCTCTCTCTCTCTCTCTCTCTCTCTCTATATATATATATATATATATATATATATATAGCACGGGCCTTCTTGGAGCAGTGTTTGATTGGGAAGAAAGACGCAACGTCTTCTGTTGCCTCTGCTGTCGGGGCCCTTGACTCTCCTGATTCAAATTATCAGCAGGTTAATGTTTTAGTGACTTCTGGGTCACTGATACCCAGCCTTGTCAAATGCTTGCTCTTTCGTCTTGACGGTATAATAACACATGGAAATGGCAAGTCTTTTTTCCTCTCTTTGATGTTTAATTGAAATACACTTTTGATCAGCTTATGCTTGTTTTTTGACTTGTAGGTATCTGAACTGCCATTAGCTGTTTCTACCTAATTGACCTTATCACAGTAACGTGTCTGCTGTATACTAATCTCCATTGCCTGTTTAGAGAAGGCGTATCAGTTTAAGCTTCCTCAATACATGACATAGTATTTTAGATGATTGAACTATCAATGTTGAAGAGAAATACTATGCACCATTAAAGTGGGAGCCTCAGAATAAGTTTCTCAATGCTTAAACATGGTATTTTCTAAGTCATTTGCTGACCAGATAACCAGGATAGAATTTTTTACAATCAAGCTACAGTTAAGTGAGCCCTTCACATTCTTTTTGTTTATCTTCCTTTTGCCAGACACATGTATGGTATACAATATGTGGAAACTCCATTTTTGTCGAAGTTCATGAACCAGATGGGTAAAAGTATATCATCAGCCAACTAGAAGAGCATAATAACCTCTTAGTCATATGATTGCGGTTTCTATAAGCAGCATAGCTCCATAGCTCCACATTATTTAGAACAGTTTAAAGGTCGGCCTGCTGGTTTTCTGGTTTGCATGAATAGAGTATTTCCTGAACGTGGCAAAGTAATGCCTCAGAATTACCATAAACGATCTACATGTCCTCTAGTGCAGGAAACCTATTTTATTTGATTTAATAAAATTTTATTTTACCTATCAGAAAAAACCTATTTTGCTTGTGATATTTGATGGAAAACTGTGGAGACATGCAATGTAATGCAGCAAATGAATCCATGTTTTCTGCCAGTTTTGTTTTTTAACTGTGTATTTTTTTTTTATTGATAATAAGGATAAGCAATAGTCTAAGTACACAAGACATATACAAGAGCATCACCTATGCTTGATGATCTAGTGATACAACATATTCATGTTTTCTGCCAGTTAATGTTCGTTTATTGTTTATTGTTATGTATCTTTGCCTCTAATACTATTCCAATATACAAAACTTGACTTTGCATAAATACTTTGTTGCTTGTATCTTTTTTATTTGATGTTCATATGAGTCTCTCCCTTAATAACCCAATATGTGAAACCTCATTCACACAATACTTTAGGGCTTGTATCTTTTTGATTATGGTAATACGAATCTCTTACATTTACATTAGCTTAAGTTGAAGTAATAGGTAGTGACAGATCTGCCATTTCTTCAGTTTACAGCTCATGGGAAGTGGGGAAAGTCCAATGTTTTCAATGGATCAAGGAGCGTTTTAGCTGTTCAAATGTTCGTTTTTGTGTAATTGGGGATGGATGGGAAGAATGTGAAGCTGCACAAGCCATGAGATGGCCATTTGTTAAGATTGATCTGCGACCAGGCAGTTCTCACAGGTTTCCTGGCCTCACATTGAGAACAGTAGGTTACTATTTCTCTGTTGTATATGGAAGCCCCGATGCTGAAGATGACAAAGATTAAGTCTCATCCTGTGCACTAGTAAGCTGTTTTCCTTTCTGGGAGTTCTATCTGTATATAGAAAGAAAGAAGCATTCACGGAAGTCTCAGTTTTTGTATAAATGATGCGAATTAGATGACCACAACCGATTAATAGGCCATATGCTAATTGAAATAGAAAATTAGAGAGGTGAAAGAATATTTTTCCCTGAACATTGCCTTGTAAACATGGTTATGGTCATCTGGCCAGACTCTTTCTTTAAGAGCTCTCTTAGAATCCATTGCTTTTTGTATTTATTACATCAAATGTTTGTTAAGTTCCTAATGTCTCCCTTTCTTGAAGTAAATGTCTCCTTTATATTTAACATATTGCTAATATTCACTATAAATATTTATCCTACATGACTACCATGACGTTTTCCTTGAAGTAGGACACATTTTTATACATATTTCATAGTCGTAAACCAACCTACATGTTCTTTCTGCTGCACATGATATCTTGTTTGAATAGGCAGGCATGTGAACATCAATGGAGTTGGTGGTGCATATGATACGTATGAGTCTATGACCCACATCTGAACCCCCCTGGAAATATTTTGATGTCTGGCTAATGAGTGCATACGATTTGTAGACCCTGTAGAAGTGTCAATGTCTGGTGGTCTGTTGTTTCAAACTATTTGTTCGTCCACAGAATCCCTCCCCCTCTACTTTCTCTCCTCCTGTTTCTTTCCCTTCCCTACTGTGCACGAATAGATTGAAATGTGGCTGAGAATGTGTAGGCATAGCTGAAATTTTATCTCGGCAATATATCTATGGGCCAGTCCAGAGTATGAGATGTCGGCCTTGGAATTGATAGGAAACTTTTCCTACCAAATTCAGGGCTTTTCAGTTTGAAGCTCCTGTGTGGATCAAAATTGTCTTGAGCTATGGAAGTTAATCTAATCAAGTGAAAAGACATAAGATCTAATAAGATTCAGTTCTTACTCTTTAACATTTTAGTGGCTAAACTGCATGCATTATCTCATTATCTTATATTAGGTGGGGGCATTTAGCAGATGCTTGGCAAATCAAGTGGATTGCTTTAGATAAGCGACGTACGAAGTGGATAATGTGGAACAGTCGAAGAAAAATCTTGTCATGTCTTTTAGTTGAGCAGCAGAGCACTCTGGCATCTTATCTCATTGCTCCCACCCGAATGCTGGCCAGGCAGCAAAGTTAGCAATCATTTCTGAACTCCACACTGAAAAGTTGCAGTTGTAGGTACTGTCAACAGGTCAATAACTTTTAAACGTGTAAAAAGTGAGTAGGACTTGTTTGGTAGCCAGAAAACATATGGAACAACCCCAAGGAGGCTCCACAGGACCACAACCATTCTGGCAGGTGAATTGTGGATGCCGCAAATGAAAGCCATTTTTTTTTCGTACAAAAACACATTTTATTAGCAATTTTGAGTTTACCTAAAAGAATGAAAATAAAATAAAATTGAAAAAAGAGCTTTCGGACCCAAAGTATTCCAATTACATTGAACTTGTAGGGATTGGTTCGAGTAGTAGGATTTTTATCTTGGAGGTATGCTCCCTCCAGATAAGGTTTTAATCCTTAGATGCAAATAATTTTTAGGATCATATTTCATCGGTGAAAAATTTATGACTTGACTTACCTGATTCATATGATGGGAACGTATTACACATAGCACTGTTCATCTGGGTTCCAGTCCGAAAACTCAGGTATACTCATACCGGAACCCAGATTTCAAACCAAAGTTGGTACTTGGACCAGGTTAGCTCAGGTTAAACCTGGGCCGGAATTCGGGTTCCGGGTTAGTTTTTTTTTTTAACTCAAAGCCTACATGTTAGGAATATTTTTTATGAAAAAATGTTGAGATAGCATTTAAACTCTATTTATTTAATTTTTTAAATCAAAGCCTACATGTTCATTGACCACTAATAAAAAGCCACATGGAGAAGAGAGTAAAAAAAAACCATAAAATAGATGATTCATTAAACATAATATGCATTTTGTTTTTAAGTTTTTGTCCATTTAGTTGTTAAAAAAAAACTGGTTACCGGTTTGTAACTCCGGGTTCCGAGTTTAAAATCCAGTACTCTGGACAGGTGTACCAAGATACCGACCTAGAGTTGTTCTGGGCCGGAACCTATCCCGGTTTCAAATGAACAGGCCTAATTACACGGGTCTAAAGTTTAACAAAATTAGAGGTATGTTGCGTTTATGTCCTCAGATATTGTTGTCATAAAAATATATATGATATGGGCTGTATTTAAGGAGGGAGAGAACAAGAAATTGGCTTTTGAGGGTTGGGGGGGTTCTTTGCCATTTTAATTTTTGGAAAAAAAAGAACTTTTTTATTTGTGAATTAAAAGGGAAAACAAAAGAATAAATGAAAGGCACAGATACAGCTAAATTATTGAGGAGACACTATAGTAACTAGTAAGTCAATAATTCGAGGAATATCCAGTTGGGATCAAGTAGTATATGGGGGTCCATTTAAGCGTTGTTTGGATATTAAAAATATCTCAACTCATCTCATTGTATCATTATAATTTTTCAACTTCTCAAATATAATATAATAAATAATTCAACTTTTTCAAATTTTAAAATAAAAATAATATTATAAAATAATATTCTAATAATATTTTATTTAACTTTTAACTTTCATCTCAACTTACTATCCAAACAAACTTTCTACAAAAAACTTTTGTGGCTCCCATTTTTTTGGGCCCTTTGAACCTCGAAACCCATTTGGATCGGACTAATTCATATACTTTATTTAATTTTATACACTATAATAGACTCGTATTAGAATAAATATTAAATATTTTATAAATAGTTTTAGGCCTCGCGTAGATGCAGGAAGCAGTTCAACTCAGCTCATTTTTAAACTACCTTAAATATCTAAACATAATTTTACCCACAAATAAGTGCAGTTTAATTTATAACTTATCTGGACCCCACGCATAACAAACACACACCTTACTTTTTCTTTTCTTTTTCATTGGACCCCACAACATGTTACTCATTATTTACATTGAAAATGGTGGGTGCAAGTGCAATCACGTGTTGTACATTTTTTCATAGTTACAAGTGCAGCTTGTATGATGGCTTTTTTTCTTTATAGGTTTGGCACACAGTGACGAGAATGTCAAGTGAACAATGATTTTTAATGATGAGATCTACAATTTTTTTAATTTTTTATAAATATATTTAAATTCATCTTAACATCTAAATATATTTAAACTCAACTTAAATGGACCATACAAAACTTACTTTATCATCTCAACTTACTATTATTTATAAAAAATTTAATTCAATTCAAGCTAACTCAAGATACAAACACAGCCTAAAATCTGAATACATGGATGTTTGAAATAGAGTAAGAGAACCCTTAATAATGTGGGTCTCCACTCAGTCTTATTTTCTGATTTAATTTTAATATGTTGCAATATTCGTTTCAGGGTATTTGTGGCCCCACCCGATCTTGTTTCTGTTTAGTTTGTTTATGCAATCTTGATTTTATTTATTAAAAAAAAGAAAACAAGAAAGTTTGGATATGTTTGAAGCCAAAAAAAAAGAAAAAAAAATAAAAAAAAGGAGCTTATGGAATTTATTGCCGATACTTCATGTACTTCTCAAGAGGGTCAACTTGCGTTTTGTCATGTCCCTTTCGCCTCATTAACGTTTTTGTTGTAGTTTCGTTTTCTTCCTATTTGTTTATATTTTTGGTAAAGATCTCAACAGTGTTGTTCATCATTGCGTAACTTTTGTCACCGCTCCCTTCTACGCCTTCGGTTGCATAGACTTAAAGCAGAATCACCCACTAACCTTTTTGAAAGATTCATGAAAACAGCATTTAGGAGGGTGCAGATATCAATCTTAATATGCTCAAAACTTCCTTAATTTACAGTCTGTTGGATTTGTTAAGTCTGATTTTATTGATGTATCGGTCTGATTTGATGACTCGACCCAACAAAGATGCCTTATAGTTTTTTAACGAATTTTTGAGGAGGTTTGGGCTCATAGGCCCAAGCTGAAGAGATCGAAATTTTTTGACATTATTTGCAATCGAAAAAGCGTTTGGTAAAAAGTTCGTTTGACACTTGTTCGACAGGTCGCTTGAGCGAAACTCAACTAGAGAGTTCGCTTGGAGCGCGCTCGACATTCCATTCAAGAGAATAACATAGAAAAATGAAAATTATGATTTCCACTATATAACACTATAAATATGTAATTAATGAACAGCTTAGTACACGCTTACTGATCTAAACAGTGAGATCTCCTCCCAAAGCGTATTTTACGATTCCTCATAATTAAATCTTCTTGAACTTTGTGGACGTAAGCACGTTATCGAATCATGTTAATTTTGTATCATGTGATTAATTTGCTTTTATTAGCTTTCACTTGTTTGTCGTCATCGTTGTTTTTCACAACACTGTCATAACAAAACCAAATGGGAATATAAAAGGTTGCTCTGGGTGACTCTTGTATTTGGATTTGAATTGATGTTACTCTTTCAAGCCTATACAAATGATTAATCTAGTAGATCATATTGGAGGACTATAGATTTGCCAAGTGAGTCCTAAAAGAATAATGCAACCCTTAATAGTAGATTTTGTCATTTCGAATCACATTTATTGATATGACACATTATAAGTAGTTACATATGTCGACTAATTAAATAAACAACTAGGGGTAAAAAAAAATCAGTGAACCGGTAAACTGGACAGGATCGAACCGGTGGGTTTGATCCGATACTAGGTTTGGGGATATTATATATTATAATATACTATAATATATCGATATATTATATCGATATATTATAGTATATTATAATATATCGCTATAGTCTATAATACAATTATAATATATGTAAGGGGATTTTTTCCACTTCATAAAGCCCACTGGGCCGCGACCCAACACTCGGCCCAAGGGCCCCCAAATTTGCGCAGAAGGTGGAACGTCTACCAGGGAAAGGCACTGAGTGGCTAACAAGGAAGATCAGCCTAGCAGTTTGTGGCCCTTGATTTGTTGGCATCAGATCATCTACAATTCATAGACACCAGACGTGAAATCAGAAAACCATGCTACATTAATGGCGTCACTACCGAGCTACACGCCACATTTATAGTGCCATCTCATAGCCACACCGTATCAAAGAGTTCTGACAGTAGGAATTGCAGAGGAGGCACGAACCTTGTAGAGACAAAGATGATCTTTGCCTTTCCCACCCACGGTATAAATAGTCAGTTCCACGTACGAGAAAGCTTTCGAATCCAAAGACTCTTTTACTTATTTACAAGCTTCTAAGAATACTTACTAACTTTGGCATTGGAGGTTCCCCAGCCCCAAGACCACCCTCCCTTAGTTGTACTCTCATTCGTCTTTTGCAGGCCTATTTTCAGAAGACCTGAGTTGTCGAAACCTGGCCCAAAGGTGTGCTAAACACGACATTAACAATATATATTATAATATACTACAATATATTATCATTATATTATTATATACTACAATATACTATATAATATACCGGAAAAATCGGACTGAACCGGACTGAAACCTGTAAAATCGGAAGTACTGGTTTAGGAGTGTAACCGGTGCGGTATCAGTTTTTCAAATCTAAAAGTCAGTATATACAGGTTCGGTCTTCGGTTCTAAAATATGTCCAAAATCAGACTGAACCGAACCGGTTACACTCCTATAGACAACCACATAAAACCTATCACATATGTTGATACCAAAAATTGCACAACAGGCTGGAATGGGAGAAAGAGTCATTTCCGGCCCATTGTAGCGATTCAGGCTACGATCAGAGTAGTTTGGAGCCTCTGGCGGCAGTCCGGTGTGGCTGTACGACATCTATACATACATCCATGACAGTGAATAGGAAAGAAATGCAGGATAAATATAAGAGATGAAGACATACATATTCACGTGATTCGGCACTAGGCGTACATCCACGGGTCATTTGGAGGGCAAATCTACTATAATATGATTTTTTACAGTCTCTCATCCGCGCTGTATAATGGAAGTCTAAGATATATTTTCTGGATGAGATCCTTCATCTAGAGCTCTCGTCGTGAGGTTGAAGAAGCTGAA
Organism: Juglans microcarpa x Juglans regia; assembly: GCF_004785595.1. NCBI lineage: Eukaryota > Viridiplantae > Streptophyta > Magnoliopsida > Fagales > Juglandaceae > Juglans > Juglans microcarpa x Juglans regia. The sequence goes on from NC_054604.1 coordinate 24,320,269, forward strand.
GCTGAAGTTGTCCGGAAGTCCCATTTTCTTGTTCAGTTTGATCCCACTTTTATCCTCCGTCCATCCTTGGTTTATGTCACCTTTCTCTTTCTCTCTCTCTATGTCACATTCCACTTTTCCCCTAACACACCTTATTTTCCCCAACCCTTGACCCCCTTCTCTTACTCTCTCTTTCCTTTGGATGAGATCCCTCCTTGGGGCTAGGCTTGGTAGATCGTATTGGGCCTAAGAAATTTTATTCCCTTCAGTTGCTCATGATTTTTAAGGTTGATTTATTCCAAAAGAAGGCATTGAGAATCTTTAGTATAAAATAGTGACAAAGACAGTCTGTAGAAGTCCTTAGAGAAATAAATTTTGGGAGCAGATCCCTTGCTTTCCATTACGCTCGCGTTAAGTGATAAAGATTTTCGAGCGCGAGGCAAGGCGGGAGATGTACTCGACCGCATTAAGTGCCAACATGAAGCTCAGTTTTGGCGAGAGATGAGCTCGATCGTGTTAGGTGCTAGTGTAGTGCTCGGTTTGGCAAGATAAGTGGGAAGTGAGCTCGACCGCATTAGGTGCGAGCGTGAAGCTTAGCTTTGGTGAGAGATGAGCTCGACCGCGTTAAGTAAGAGTGCGGAGCTCGGCTTGGCGAGATAAGCAGGAGGTGTGCTCGACTGGAATAGGAGCGAGCGCAAAGCTCGCTTTTGTCTGAATATCAAGCTCCTAGGAGGTCGGGCGATCCCGACCTTTCCCTCCTCTGTGGCGCAATAGGTGAGGTCGGGCAGTCGAGAGACTTCCCTGCCTGTTGGGTGCCTAGGAGGTCAGGCGGTCCCTGATCTTTCCCACCTTTGCGGCGCAATAGGTGAGGTTGGGCAATCGAGAGACTTGCCTGCCTGTTGTCTTGTCATGAGGTCGGGCAGTCGAGTGGTTGGACTCGCATATTGACTCTTGACGAAGTGTGAGTGAGGTCGAGCAAGGTCGGGCACTCAAGTGGCTAGACTCGCTTGTTGACTCTCGACAAGATATGAGTTAGGTTTGAGTTCGTTTGTATGAATGTTTATCATTAGCAAAGAGTGTTTATCCTTATGATGTTTTTGTTTTTATGGTGTTAGTAAATTTTCGCCCATTGATGTGAATTGTTATTGATGTTTTTGATAATAGCTGAGTTATATATAATTTTATTATTTTAAATAAAGCGTTGTCACAATTATATAGTATTAATTCTTATATTTTTATTAATTTTAAAATATTTATTTTTCTTATAGGAGTTGCAAAAATAAATAAATAAATTTTGGACATGAACATAGAAGGAAAAATAAAAGAGTCGTGTTATATAAAAGTTTCACACTCTGCACACCACTTAAAAACATGTGATTTTACTATTTTATTCTTATATTTCATATTCATAAATCTCACACTCTGCACACCACTTTGAAGATAAAAAAGTAAAATCACATATTTTTAAGTGATATGTATTAATATGAAATATGAGGATAGAAAAATAAAATTATATATTTTTAAGTCGTGTGCAGAAATGTAATTTTGTCTAGAATTTAAAAAAAAAAAAAAAAAAAAAAAAAAAAAGTAAGTTTAAGAGGTCATGAAAAGTGGTGCTCGCTGCACACGCTAGAAGGCTGGCTTGGACACGGCAAAAAGAAAAGAAACGGAAAAGGTAACGTGAGATAAAGGAAGAGGAGTACGAGAAAGGAAAAGCTTTTCAACTCTATAAATAAACAACAACCGGACTAGACGAGCACGCCGAAAGGTGAATAGAAGGAAAATGACTTATACACATTATTTTTTATATTATTTTATATAATTATATTTTAAATAAAACTTATTTTTATAAAACATCTTATAGAAATAATATCATTTATAAAAATATCCTCATATCTGAGGAGACATACCTAGCGCCACAGAACTTTTTGGACAGAAATAAAATTGGAGCCCTACCTCCACTTTTATAGTTATGTTTACGTTTACAACTCTGTAATTTTTATTTTTTTTTAATTTCTTTTAAATATCATTTTGATGTTTATTTACATTCAGATTTTAAAATTTATTTTTATGAACATGTTTAACTAAGTTTTTAACTGAGGTTGAGAATGAAACGTCATTGATGAGTAGTAGTATTATTTATGAGATTGATTTTTCCCTCAGTTATTTATGCGTTTAATGATATATTATTCTTACTTCATCTCAAATGAAAGAGATAGAGTTCTTGATATGTGTTAAATCATGTTTTTCTCATGATCTAGAATAATCTTATTCAATTGAGAACCTGATTTATAATTTTGTTAAAAATAAAATCTTATATTTTTTGTGATTTGTTTTAACAGATACAAGTGATGATTTGATTTTCTATCTTTGAGCGAAGAAGAACATACTTTAGATATTTACTTAAAAAAATGGTTTCAACAATACTATTTTCCATGATAAGAAGATTGATTTCTAGATTATCATGTAGATGTTTGGGAAGAATCAATTTTCTATATTATTATGAATTAATGAGGTAAATTCCAAAACTTTAGTTCATTCTCCATTAATAGTTTATTCGTTATTTAGATTAGTTTGCATCTTTAGAATTTATTTTAGTTCTTTTTATTGTGATTAGTTTATTAATTTAACTATTTCTTGTTTTGATTAGGGCTGTAATCGAGCCGAGCCGAGCCGAGCCGAGCCGATTTTTAGCTTGCCAAGCTCGGCTCGACTCAAAATACTCGACCTCAAGATTTTTTTTATTCTTTGTTCGAACTTGACTCGATAAGCTAAATTCTTAACTCGAGCTCGAGCTCGAGCTCGTTCCATAAATGAGTTTGAGTTGAGCCGAGCTCGATCTCGAGTTCGAATTGTTTATTTTTTTTATTTTTTGAATAAGATTTAATAATTAATAAAAAAATCTAATATTGAATTTATATAACCAACAAGTAGAACTTTTATTGAATTATAAAATTTTAAAAAATTTATAAATAATTAATATCTAACTAGTTGATATTTATCCAAAATAACAATATATTATATGCTTGCATATATTATTAATACATACACTTAATATGATAGCATATATCTATTTCATATATGGTTTCCACATACTAGTATATGAAATTATTAAATTTTATCGACTAATTATTATACAAATTACAAAATATACTTATGAAGTATATTCACTATATAGACATAAGTAATTAGATTACATATTATATATTTAAGTATAAAAGTGGTATGCTTATATTATTAGTTACTACATATATACATGTGTATGTATATATACATAAGTGTATGCATATATTTATCAATATATGACTGAGTTTTAATCGAGTCAAGCTAACGAGTCGACTTGAGCATAAACGAGCAAGCCTTAGCCGAGTCGAGTTGCGTTTTGTCAGGAACGTGTCATTTACAATTCAAGCGGGTATCTGCTTTCACGAACGATCTTTTTTTTCAAGAGTCGAGTTCAATTCGAATTTAACCGAGCGGTCTATCGAACAGACTGGTTCATTTACAGGCCTAGCTTTGATTAATTGATTGTTTAGTTCTTAATTTCTTGTTTTATTTTACAACTCATCTTTCTAAACTAGATTAGAATTTATTTGGTTTATATTTAATTGGTTTCCTACATTTTACAAGTCCCTATGGGTTCGACCTTGTCATGCTAAACTATACTTCGGTATGGTTCATGCACTTGCAAGTATATTTAAAATTCCACAACAGTTTCCATTTTGGTATTGATGTTAGAGTTTGTTTATAGTAACCCACACTAAGTGGTCAGGGAGCCCGTCGATCCATTGGGTCCATCTTAGGCAGTTACTGAGCCCATCAACTCGTTCCCAAAGGTGACCCATGGGAGGCGGTTATGGAGTTCGGAAGTTTGTTCCCTGAGATAACCCGCTGACGGCGGTTATGGCACGAGTGTAAACACTCGGTGTTTGCTGGAAAAGATGTTGTTTTGGTGTTGTTGTCTAGGTGAGGGAGGTCAAATAGTTGAGTGGCTGGATTTGCCTGTTGACTCTCAACCAGGAACTTAGCAAGGTTGCGTGTGATTTTGCCGTAAGGGTGGTCGGGCAGTTGAATGGTTGGTCCTTCCTGTTGACTCTCACTAGTAAATGAATAAGATTGGGTAGTCGAAAGGCTGGATCAGCCATGATTTCGCCTTCTGGGTGTTTAAGCAGTCGAATGGACCCGCCTGTTGACTCTCAACTGGAAATGAATAAGGTCGAGCAGTCAAAAGGCTGGACCCACCATGATTTTGTTGTGAGGGAGGTTGGGCAGTCGAATGGCTAAATTCACCTGTTGACTCTCAATGGGAAATGAATAAGGTCGAGTAGTTGAAAGGCTGGACCCGCTGTGATTTTGCCATGAGGGAGGTCGGACTCGAAAGACTAAACTCGCATGTTGACTCTCGGGGAAGTGTGACCTATCTTTTGTTTGACAGAAATGCTTGACCATGCTAGGAAAAACCAAACCGGTTAGTGCAGATAATCTAAATCACAAACGCGAGATTTGCAAACTTGAATCGCTTTGCTAGAGTATGGCGAAGGTTTGAGGTGCGCCGACGAGGCCGATGGGCAACCATGCTTTGGCAATGATGAAGGTCTAGTGTAGCACCCGGGCCAATTAAACCCAAGGCTGTTCCATTGGAGTCTCTTGTTTTTTTTTTTCTCTCCTGTTTTCATGCAGCTGAGTAACCTCTCCTACCCCACGACGTTGTTTGCAGTGAGCTTATCTCATTTTATCTTCTCGACCGTTTTTTAATTTTAGTTTCTGCACTTCCGAAGATTTCTCCACCCAATCTTCATTATTTCCACGTGATCTAGGTAGTTTGAAGTTTGAACTTCCTTCCCCTTTTTGAGTTCTCTTCTTTTATTTTCGTTTCCGTCCAGCACTCGAGTCTCTCCCACCTATTTTTATTGTCTTCTACTTGCAGTGCTTTTCTGTTTCTTTTTCTATCCTCTCAAACTCTCTTTATTTATCTATTTTCTCCGCACCAAGTCGCGAGGCACCTGGAGACTCTACCATCCAACCACCACGGGTCAGCCCCCACGGCCCAACACCTTGGTGTCCTCAACGAAGCCTATCCCATGCACTCGTCGGCCTCGACTGAACCAGTCAAGATCATCGTCAAATAGGAATCAGCACTGTCACGCGTCTATCCCTGCTTCGTGAATCAGACAACAACTTTCCTCCTCAACCACCTCCCAAGGCACTGCCTCAGGTCAGAAATACCATGAAAACAGCCCAACCACAGCATCCCAACTACCCAGCAACTTCCTCTGTTTTGCTATGCCAAAAACAGAGCAACCCACCACCAGTTCCACCTTAAACGGCAACTCCTTGTGTCAAGCAAACCCACCACAAGCTACCCAGCCACCACAAGCGTCGCACGGTGCAGCCCTTGCCACACTCGATCAACCACCCAATCACCATGAGCCCTATCTCGAACCACCAGTCGTTGCTCCAAGTGTCCCCATGCTCGGCCATTCACAGTTGATCGATGAGGGCTCAAGACACAGTCGATCTTCTGACCACTACCGACGTCGTGCTCAGATCCTCCGTCCATGGTTGCACCATCGTGCACGACCTCCACCCCTCACGTGCCAGGCCGCCGTGCTCACCACCGTCGATACCTGTCCAGCTCACTGTCCCATCGCGCCTTTCTTCTTCCCCCGGTGAGTATGCCTCTGTGTTACTCAGTTTTGATCCAAGCATTCCTTTTAGTTTGTCCCACTTTGTTTTCTTGTTTCCAGTCGTACCCAACAAGCATGCATGTTGGTGTTTTTATTTTTCCAAAACGCCCTTTTCATTTAGATGGTTTTATATTGGACCGTTTTCATATTAAACTTTTGTAAGTGGGTCTTGTTTGAAGCATGAGAATTTACATTTACGGATTCCAGTTTAATTACTAAATATTCTTACAATTTGATTTTTGGTAGTAAACTGTAAGTATTTTAATCTTTTATTTTTTTTAAGCACTTTAAGCCTATTATATGAAATAAACTTTGTATGGTTTTAAATTAGATATGATTAGTAGTTTGCAATGATTTTTAAAAATATTATTAACTATATTTTATGAACTACAATTGCTTAAAGAAATTTACGATTTCCTATTACATTATATGCTGGTGGTATTAAATTTAGGATATTTTAGGGTTTTGTGAAATTTAGCTTTTTTAGGAAAATAGATTACTTAGCGTTTCAGTTGTAAGCATTGAAAAATTGTGTTAAATTTGGATATTTATGGGAGTACGTGACTATTTTATAGGTGACGATTGATTTTCGTTTACTATTGCTGTGGAGAAATTCTGAAAAGCTAAGAAGTTCAAGTAAGCGGGGTTCCTATGCTAGGTTTTATATGAGTTAATAAGACTGGGGTTGACTTTCTGAAAACTTACATATTTTGTGATGTAATGGGAACTTAAGAAAACAAAAACCAACCTCGGTCGCTTATTTGCATTATTCATGAAATCTGTGTGAAAAATGAAAAATATTTTCTGACATGCATGGTGTAGACATGAGCTAAATTCTGTCATGTGGTCTCTGATGTTTGAAAAAGAGCGATATTGAGAATTTGAAAAAATTGTGTATTTATTTAGAAAGATGTTCTGGCTTTTGTTTTCAGTATGTGCAAATGATCTGATTTTGTTTTGGTACTCTGTATTATTTTGATATAACATATGAAAACCTTTGGCATGGTGTACTGATTTTTTGTATCTGACTTTGTCTCTGCTCTGCTCTGTTATGTTTTGCTTTATTTGGGTTGGTACCAACTTCTCTGTCTCTGGGTGCACCCACTTTGGAAACAAAGTGATTTTATTGTAGTCTTTCTTGTGTGCACACTCAGGGCTCCAAGAAGAATAAGGAAAAGATTTCACCTCTGTCTCTACCCGGGTTGGCCACCGGGGTTAGCACAACCCTACCACGGGGTGAAACATGGTCTCTGCTCTGTAAGATACTCTGTTTTGATGTGATGATGATACTCAATTTATGTTATGTCAAAGTACGATGGGTTTTACTTGTCTTAAAACCATCGCTCTGTTACTTTTGAAAACATGTTTTTTTCTGCATGATAACTCTGAAAAATATTTTGTTTTGCATGCTGTACTTTGTAAATGCTCATGTTTGCATGCTAGCATATGTCATCTGCTTACTGAGTTGTTGATAACTCACCCCTTTATCTCCACAACATTTTTTTCAGATATTTTGGATACTTTAGAGGAGGTCCAAGAATAGGAAGCATGGATAAGGCTTTGTGAGCATAGTCTATTATATACAAAGAGGGTACTTGATATTGGAGAATTTTATGGAATAGTTTCGTTTTTCTCTATTGACTTAGTACTTTGGGAAGTTGACTTTTATTTTGAGATTTTTTCGTAATCGTAGTTATTTATTTTAGAGTAGATGATTTGAAACAATGAGGTATATGAGTAAATGAGGAAATTGGAGTTTACATTTGTACAATGAAATATGATTTTAAGTGTTAAAAGGTAACTCTCCGACTCATTCGGGACTGGGGCGTTACATCTAGGGTGCCCGCGATTTTGAGCAGGGTTGTGTATCCAGTGCCCCGTGTTGCACAGGTGAGTTTCGACAAGGTCTATTCTAGGGGTGTGCTGACACTAGAGAGATGAGGCCGTTATTTCTAATTTTCACTTGACTAAGTTTGTCCATTGCTGATTTTTCTTCTTTTCTCTCTCTCTCTCTCTTTTTTTTTTTTTTTTTGGCTAAGACTGTTTATTGCTAGCGCGCAGTGGAGGGTGCCTGCGATGAGTCAGGCTTCTTCTCTATGGTCAAGGGACTTTGAGTGGTCGAGCGGTGGTTGAGGAGCTGTGTGTCCGAGCAGTGGCTAAGGAGCTAGGTGTCCGAGGAGCCGAGTGTTCCAACAGTGGCTGAAGAGCTGAGTAGTGGCCGAGGAGCTAGGTGTCCGAGTAGCGCCTGAGGAGTTGGGTGTTGTAGTAGTGGCTGAAAAGCCGAGCAGTGGCTAAGGAGAGGTGTATCCAAGCTCCCATGCCCGGGTGGTTGCCACGGGAGCTCCCATTGGCGTGGCTGTTTCGGAAGGGAGATGTTGCATCGGAGACAGACAACGTTAAAGACCTCGCTGGTGGCCATTGGGTGCTTCATGAACTCACAGCTGGGCGTTGCGAGCCTTAGGCCATATGTCAGTTGTTCTGGCATGCACATCCCCCCCTATCATGAGATTGCCTCAGGGGTGGACGGAAATCACTAGAGGACCACGTGGTGGCCTCTGGTCCTGCTAAAGGGGCTCACAGCGGGGCTGCCTTAAGCCTCCTGGGTACACAACAACGTGCACCCGTTAGGTGCATTGTGCACGACCCTTGTGGACTTGGGGTGACATGGTGTAGACAAAAACTGCCAACGGTCCACGTGGTGGCCATTGGAGGATCAAATGGACTAGCGGTGGGCTGCCGCGAGCCTCCCAGGTGCACGACAACATGTACTCGTTGTACACTATGCATGGCACTGTGCATGCCATGCACAACTAGGACATGCACAATGATATGCCTAACACGTGTAGGTGAACGGTGCTAGGGACTTGGGACGTGTATGTGCATGTGCATAGTGCATTTAAGTGCACATTACTCACCCATGTTCTCCCCTCTCTTTTTGCACGGAGCACTCAAAGTGCACTAAACACTTGCAACTTAAGTGGTCAAGGAGCTCGGGTTCCCGACCTTACATGTTGGGTGCATAAAAAGCACTTAAGTGCACAGTGCACTTAACCGCCTGGGTGAGGAAAGGTTTACTTGGCCAATTTTTCACAATAGTGTTGTTTATAAAAATAAAAGTCGAAAGGCCGAGAATACTTAGTGGAAAAATTTTATCTACTCATTTGAAGATTATTGCACATGCCAGAAAATCATCCTTCTCCCACTTTGGAGGTAGAAAAAAAGTCACATCCCATAAATGACTCCAAATGTTGATGCTAAAATTTGCACAACATGCCGAAAGGAGAGAAATAGTCATTCCCAATAAAGCTACAATTTGGGTCCAAAACAGACGCCGCACCGACTAGTTTTGGAAAGGCGCCAAACCGGTGAATTTGGGGTAGAAAATTGGCAGATTCGGTCTCGGCGTGAATCAGTGTGGTTCGTCGGTTTGCCATCAGTGTCTTTGTGAAGGAGGAGGGGAGCGACGGACTGTGCCTTCGGTGGGAAGAAGCGAACTTGCAATGGAAAAAATCGGAGGGAAGAAGAAGACGGGGAAGAAGAAGATGGGGGGTTATTAATTCAAGGTCGAAACGACACTGTTTCATCTAAATTTTTTTTTTATAAAATTCGAAACTAAAATGATGTTGTTTCACTAAGTGAAGCGGCGTCATTTTATATACGTATAATATAAAATATATATAATTGGTCGGTTCGATGGTTTGGGTTTGGTTCTTTAGATAGAAACTGAATTGGTTGGCTTTGGTTTCCTTATTTTTATACTGTCGGCCGACTAGTTCTTTGCCTGTTTCGACCGGTTCTGGACTTCGGTGGCCGAACCGCATTGGCGATGGCCAATCCCCATTAGTGATGGCCAGTCCCATCAATTTCTGTGCAACCCTAATTCCCAATCGAATGTGATGATTTGGGCCTTGATCGGCGTGGTTTGGAGCCCTGTCAGTAGTTCAGTGCAGCTGTACAGCATCCTTATGTATATCCATGACAGTGAAGAGGAAATAAATACAAGAAAAATAAAAGAGACAGAAAAATACAGATTTACATGGTTCGACACTGGACCTAAATCTACAGATCGTTTGGAGGATAAATCCACTATAATATGATTGTTTTACAGTCTCTCATGAATCCATGATCTTTCATCCTCAATGTCAATAGAAGTCTGAGATTTATTTTCTGGAAGAGATCCCTTTAGAGCTCTCGCCGTGAGGTTAAAGAAGCTGAAGCTGAAATCGTCCAAAAGTCATATTTTCTCGTTTGGTTTCATCCCTCTTTATCCTCTTCTCATCCTTACTTTATGTGACCTCTCTCCCTCTTTATGTCACTTTACTTTCCCCCACCTTTGTCCCACTTCTCCTCCTCTCTCTCTCTCTTTTATAAGATCACTCTTTGGGGCCGGGCTTGATGGATCATATTGAGTTTGAGATATTTTATTTTCTTCAATATCAATAAATGTGATTAAAGATGATAGTCTAAGAAGAAGAACAATATTCCTGCTTATTGGGCGCTCAAATACGGGCATCTACATGCCCAAGTAGCTGTTGTTTGTAGTAATGAAAATATAATGGGAATTTGTGCACCAATAACAATTTCAACAAAATCTTAAAATGCAGGGAGGTATGACAAACTTTTATCAAGATTTCCTCCGGACAAGGTTTGGATGGTGTGTAGAATTGAGATGTGATGGTTTGATGCAGAGATGAGATGAGATGATTTTAGATAAAAAATAAAAGTTAAAAAAATATTGTTAGAATATTAATTTTTAATATTATTATTATTTTGAGAATTGAAAAAATTGAATTGAGATTTAAAAATTTTGAATTGTTTAGTATATTTTGTGTGAGAATTTGAAGAAGTTGTAATGATGATGAGATGAGATGAAACACTTTCTAAATCTAAACGAGATCTTAAAAGTTAAATAAAATATTGTTAGAATATTATTTTTTAATATTATTTTTATTTTGAGATTTGAAAAAATTGAATTGTTTATTATATTTTATTTAAGAATTTAGAAAAGTTGTAATGATTAGATGAGTTGAGATCAATTTTAAAATCTAAACAACCCAATGAACTCTGTAGACTTTCTCCGTGAGGTGGTGAATGGAGGGTTTGAATCTAAACAACCCAGTTATTGTTCCATGTCGTTTTATTTATTTTTATTGCATTTGTATTTGTCAGTTTATTTATAGGTTGGTCACTATCTCGTTTTCTATCAATTTAATTATATGTTTTACAAAAAAAATATGGTAATAATTGTTACGATATTAAGTATATCTCATATTATTTGTAAATAATAATGAAATAATTTATGAATAGTAGTGTAATAATATGGATAATTTATGAATAGTAATAAGCTGTCTGTAAATAGTAGTAAAAAAGTTTGAGATGGTCTTAACAGCCAAACATAGCCAAGCCTAAGCCTGATTTGGATAGTGAGTTGAGTTGAGATGAAATGAGATGAGATGAGATGAGATGATTTGTGAATAGTAGTGAGATATTTGAGCTGAGACGAAATGAGTTAGAATTAGTTTGAGTTAAAATGTTGTATGGAATTTTGGGAAAGGAGAGAGAAAAAGTTGAATAAAAATATTATAAAGTTAAAATATTGTTAGAATATAATTTTTGTTTTGAGATTTGAAAAAATTGAGTTTTTTTTTTTATTTATTTAAAAGTTTGAAAAAGTTGTAATAATTAGTTAGATGAAAAAATTGAAAATTGAAAATTGAAAATTGAAAAGTGTTTGTATTTGTAATGTTTAGATATTAAGATGAGATTGAATGAGATAGAAGTATCTCAAGCTGGTCTGGCTTACTTCCTATTTTGATTACCAAGGCATTATGGAGGACAAGATGCGATGTGAGAATGGAAGATAAAAACCCTGAGTGGCGTGCGGTTGTTCTGTGGGTTAAAGGTGCCTTGCTTGACATTTTTTCTCAAGATCGGAAGTTCAAGAAAATGCAGATGGAAGACTTGAAAATATTCCAGGAATTAAATTGTTCTCTATCACCGATTGTTCAAAAAATCCCAAAGGTTGTGGCTTGGTCGAAACTAAGAAGAGGGTGCTTAAAGCTCAATGTAGATGGGAGCTCAATTGGAAATCCTGGAGCAGCAGGTGGAGGGGCATAATTCGGGACTCTAATGGTAGGGTTTTGGCTCGGTTTGCACATCACTATGGAGTGGCTTCTAACACTATTGCGGAAGTTCGTGCACTACTTGATGGCTTAAGAATGGCTTAACAAATGGGAATCAACGAACTCATGGTGGAATCAGACTCTTCTATGGTGGTGGGATGGATTCGAAGTGAAATGTGTCAGTTTTGGCATATGTGAGATTTTTGGGAAGAAATAAACGTCTTGTTTCAATCCTTGAAGAACAATATAAGTCATATTTATAGAGAAGAAAATATGGTTGTAGATTTCCTTGCCAAGGAGGGTGCTAAAAACAATATTTGGGTATTTTCTAGATTAGATATTGGAACCGAAAAGTTACGTGATCTTTTGCGCACTGATTATTGGGAATTTCTTTATTTACGCGTGTAATTTTATTGCTTATTTTCTAGTGTAAATGATAGTTGCTCCGCCTTAGCGAGGATCTTGCAATAAATTTGTCCTCCTTTTTCTTACAAAAAAAAAAAAAAAGATAGAAATGTCTTTCTATCAAAACCAGACCTAATAGGAAATCTTCCTATTAGTGATCCAACAAATTTGCTTACACCTGGCTTTAAAACTTAAGAAATCATACACAATGATAAAAGGGTCCATGTGTACGAACCAGCCATGGCCCCTCCAGACTCTTGGAAATTTCATTTCATCAAAAAAGCGTAAGTGTAAATCTCATTTCAGGGATGGAGTGTGTAAATTCAACCACCTTTAACATGGTGTGTTTAGGGGTGTAAAAAAAAAAAAAAAAAAAAAAAAAAGCACAGAAAATCAGTTGAACCAGATCGAACCGGTACTGGTTCTTAAGAATCAAAATTGGTCCTAAACTAATATGGTACCCATTTTCATATTTTAAAAATCGATTTAAACCGAACCAAACCAATATATATATATATATAATTTTTTATATTATATATAATTTTTTATTGTATTATATATATAATATTATATGCTAAATTGCTTATTAATATAACATAAAATTTTAATCTTAAACATAAATATTAATATTAAATTATTATTATAAACTTACTTTTGATATATATATAATGTATTTATATTATAATATAAATAGACTAATAGTTTAATATAGTAAATATCACATTATTACTAACATTGATAATCCATAAAATCGGAAAAATCGGACCAAAACAGTAAAGATTAGACTGGATCGGACCAAAACCAAAATCAAAAAAATTAAAAATTTCGGTTTCGGTAGTGAATTGGTCCAGTATCGGTTATTAAATTTCAAAACTAATGTATACTAGTTCGATTATAAAAAATGTACAAAATCAGATCAAAGAGAACCGATTACGTGTTGACACAAAACCATGATCAAATGACAGAATTTGATTTTTTTTTTTTTTTTTTTTTTTTTTGCGCTCATTCTGTGCTTGTTTGTCCTTGGGATAAAATTCGAGCCACGAATTCAAAAGGGAACAATCATGAGCTGAGCTGTCTCAACACTTGGGGAGAGAAATATACCCCAATAGCACACCTATGCATACTGTATACTGTCCGAGATTAGCTAAGCATGTCGGGCCATACAAACCTGAAAATTGATGACCAGCCATGTAAGCAACTTGAAATCGATGTCAATTGCATATATTGACCTTCTCTTTGGCCCAACACCAACCTTAGTCTGAGAGTGCTGCATTATTGATGTACTCTTACATGCATGCATGCAAAAATGTGGGGTATTGACAGCGTCAAAGTTAACTCTAGAATGGCGCTGAGGTAAATGCAGCAATGAATCATGGGTCGGATATCAAACCGATATGTGAGTGAAGCTCATAATAATGCAAAGCAAACAGGACCACCAGCCAAAGAGGGCTGACCGCACAATCTATATTTCTGAGCAAGCAGAGTGAGACTGGTGTCTTGCATACGGCCCCGATTGCTGTTTGCTGCCTAACGTGGGTTATTGTGAACCGTCCAATTCCCGTGAGGAAGGAGCGTGTGGCTGGTTGCATCATGCATTCACATGCAGTATTGTATTACCACTAATAGCAAAGCGAGACGGGGGGCCCAGAGTTTGAGACAAAGTTGATCTTGATATGCCACCAACGGAATGGAAGTTAATCACCGCATCTATATCTTAAAGAGAGAAAAAAAGCAAAGAGGCAATAATGTTTGTCTTTGCAATGAAGTGAGAAGGAAAAGACGGTAAAAAATCTCTTTTTAACACCATCTTTTCTCACTGTACTCCAATGTCTACTTATATCCTCGGCAATTTAAGGTGTGTTTTGGCAGATCTTTTCGTTAGATCTTACATTCGTAGCATTCTTTCCGGTGCTCTCTATTTTCTTTTCTTTTTCTATATCCAGCACATAAGAATGGGAGGATGAGAGTATTCTGCATGTCTCAGGCTGTGAACTACTGAGAGATTGCAAGGGAAAGAATTAACTCTCAGATTTTATAATGCCAGTTCCGCTTGCACCATATCCTACACCTCCAGCGCCATATACACCACCTGCAAATGGTATCTCACTCAGTTCTGCACTAGATTGAGCTTTTAAAAGTGTAGAATCTCTTTCTTTTCGTTGCTAAAGATTAAGAGAATGGTTTAGAAATCTAGGCATCTTTCCACTACATGGTGTTGAGCCAGTTGTGGTAAGATTAGATTGTTCCATTTCTTTTTCTTTTTCTTTTCCCTCATTCCCTTTCTTGTCTGTAAATTGATGGACTCAATAGTCCATTGGTTCCGAATATAGGTTCAAAGAAGAAAAATCCATGCTGTTCATTAGAAGAATACATTATTTGAGGGGTCAGTCAAATCAGAAGCTGTAACATTTAGAACTGAAAATATTGAACATGGTGAACTTCTTAAATTAACAATAGTTGCTAGTTACTTAAATCTATTCTAGTCTCCTGCCATGCTCGTTCATCATCGAAGCAACTACTCTTCTGAAAATATTGAGGGGTCAGTCAAATCAGAAGCTATAACATTTAGAACTGAAAATATTGAACATGGTGAACTTCTTAAATTAACAATAGTTGCTAGTTACTTGAATTTATTCTAGTCTCCTGTCATGCTCGTTCATCATCGAAGCAACTACTCTTCTGGGCAGCATCGATGCTGAAAATTTTTGGTTTTTTGCATTAGTACAAAGTTGCCATGCTTCTATTATTTATTACTTCTGAGATAGTCTATACTTTCGCTGACCATCAGGTGCACAGAGCCAGCTTGTTTGCTCTGGATGTCGAAACCTTTTACTGTATCCGGTGGGAGCAACTTCTGTATGCTGTGCTGTTTGCAATGCAGTCACAGCTGTGCCACCTCCAGGTATGTTTCTTTCTATGAGTTCTTGGCTCATATAGCTCTGATATTTATATCAATTAAAAGTTCAGTATAGTTCTGAGTCTCTTTAATCTCAATTGGGCTAAGCTAAGCAAGTAGACAAGGTCAAGAACGCCAAAGAAGACTCACTTTCTGTTTGTTTGACTCTTTCACAGGCACGGAAATGGCCCAATTGGTTTGTGGAGGGTGCCATACATTGCTTATGTACATCCGTGGAGCAACAAGCGTACAGTGTTCTTGTTGTCACACTGTCAATCTAGCCTTGGAAGGTAAAACTATTGACTGCATAAACTGTTTCGCGAAATTAATTCATCTTCTTTCCTCCACAAACCTTACCAAATGAGCAACTGCTAATTGGGAAAGCAACGCCATGTATTGAAACAGCAAACCAGGTGGCACACGTCAATTGTGGCAACTGCAGGATGCTATTAATGTACCAATATGGAGCACGATCTGTGAAATGTGCTGTCTGCAATTTTGTGACATCGGTTGGGGTCAGTATGCATTTCTTTTACACGGTGTACACTTTTATTGAACTAAAGAGTTTCTTGCTAATGTATGTGACTCAAACTAAAACCAGACTTATGATGATCAGGAAATTGGGATTTAACAGCTGTTTAAGGTTGATGAATAAATCCTATAGATATTCCTAAATACATACAGCTTCAAGGCATGCATATAGAATAATAATTCCCCGCCACCCCCCCCCCCCCCCCCCCTTCCCCAAGCTAGTTTGGGTGTCAAGGAATTCTCGGAGAAAACCTCACTACTATTCATTATTTTATTATTATTTTAACCTACTTTTTACTACTATTTACTATTATTCAATATTTTATCATTACTTTTTCACTACTATTCACATTCAAAATACCTCACTATATTGACTATTCACTACTCTTCACTATACCTCAGAATACCTCACTTCTTCACTCCTAAATACTTTTTCACTACTATTCACTATATGATGTTGAGAATTACAAGCATGTGTGTCTGATATCTGGCACCTCACAGAAATTCCAAGCAGTTCATTCTTCAAAAAGTGAGGATATTAACGGATGTAGTTCATATTGAATATGTAAAGGGGTAATAAATTCCTGTTTTTTTTTTTGCCTCTGACAATGGGAGATGAGAGATATATTATGTAAAATATCAGGAGCATGAGAACTATATAGTTGTAAAACCTTCCCCTTTCTGTGTATTCATATTTCCTTAAGTGTGACGTCATGGATGATGCAGGCCTCAGCAAGCACAACGGAACAGAAATTCCACAATTAAAATTTCCACACAACTAAAGTGGATATTAGAAAGTCTACAACTTTGGTTTTGCATATAATAAAATTCCCCATCAGTGCATCTTTCAGCAAGCAGTGGATTTTCCCCCTAATCACTTTGTATAGAGTTATTTTTTCCTGGCGTGAAGTCTTTTATGAATAAAGTATGGGCAGGTTGGATGTATGAAAACTATTCTATAAGAAGACTTTTTGAGTGCTTTTGAAACTGTTCAGATATATATATGAACGTTATTTTGGTTTTACCTTGACATGTGTGTATGAATGAATGACATCATAGTACACGAGAAAATTTTTACATCAGATGCTTTTTGCTTTTTGGTTTGTGAACTTAACACTCGATGCAAATTGTGTTGGGAAGCAAGGAGATATTTCAGAAACATTATTGAGGTGAGCGTGAGGATTGTCTGGAGAAGCAGGTTGTTATTAAATGGGTGGTGGTGAATGGCCATGACTTTCATCAGTAACTTCACAAGGATTATAGGATCAAAGAACCCAAAAAGAATCTTTGAATAAAGACAACATGACATTAATTTTTCGTATGGTGGATTTGAAACCTGATGTGCAAGAAAACATTTAAGAGCATAGCTTTTTGCCAAGATAAAGAAAGAAAGCTTTCCCAATGAGGTAAAGAATAGCACTCATCCAACATGAGGTTTAAATCCAAAGTCATACTTATCTAAGAGAATCAAAAGGAAAAAAAAAAAAAAAATACCTAGCATATTTCACCATATTTTCACGTATCAGCTTACTCTCACCATTAAAATAAGCCAAGCTGTATTCAATTTGTTGAATGAGCTATGCTACCCATAAGCCTCACACTCTGCACATTTACTTAAAAATATGTCATTTTACTTTTTTATCTTATTTTACTTACAAACATGTCTGGAATCATTTTCATTACGTGGGGGGTAAAAAAGTAAAATGACATATTTTTAAGTGGGTGTATAGGGTGTGAAGCTTATGTCTAGAGTTTTTCTTGTTGAATAAGTTGCAAAGGAGCTACTAATAAGGGGACGAGACCTTGCAACTATAAAAGTATTCTAATAAGGGGCTAATAATAAGGGGACGAGACCTTAGAGCATTGGTATTGGACTCATAAAATGAGTGTCATATTTAAAATTTGATAAATTTATGTTTAAAATCATTGCATTGGATTCAGCATACACTAAAATCTTCAACTTTGAGCTACAATACATTTAAGTTCATCTCTAAATTTGAAGACTAACTGGTCACACTCTATAACCATTATTTTATTTACTTAAATTATTGTTTCCAAATTTTGAGCCACAATATATTTAAGTTAAGAAATAATACTTGAAGTATCAAATTAAATTGTTAATAAACATATAGTTAGTGTAATTGTAAAATATGAAAAAAATAAATTAAGAATATTATTATTAAAAAATAATATTATATTATTATTTTGACTAATCTAATGGTTAATCTAATGTGGGGTTATGGCTATGGAGATTTTGGATTTATGAAAAACATGTACTTTTCATCAAATTCTAGAGATAAATTTGATGAAACTAATGCCAATGCTCTTAGCCACACCTTATTTTCTATTCTTTCAAATCTGCCTGCATCTTGAAACATGTCAGTATTTGTTGATGTGCAATGATTCTTCTTTTGTAGCACATGATAAGGATATATCTTAATTGAGACCCTCTCATTTTGTCTCCAAATATGCAATTATCCAGGTCTCACAAAGGAAAGTGTACTGGTTCTTTGACATATAAACATATCCCACCACAACATGACATGATCATTCTGTATCTCCATCTACACTTTGCTTTCAGTCATTTTCTATATATAATGTCACTTTATAGAATAAAAACTGTTTTGATGAGAATTAAAAACTTTCCTTCTATTATACATGATCGTAAAGCTCACATAAGTTAGCTGCAAATCGTACATTTTGGTCTAGATATAATTTCCTTTGAAGCGTTCAAGTACTATTCTAACTTGGAATTCACCCCTTCAGCAAACTTCTTTTGAACGATAACTATCATGTCGCCATCAATAGAAACTTAGCACTAGACCTCTTGCTTGTTACATTATGCAGTCCACTGGATCTAAACACCTTTTCTCTTTAGTTGTTTTCTTGACGTAACAAGAAAACTGATATCATATTCGCGAGACATACCTTGTGGTGGTTAATCCACCATCTACTTTTGAATGAGTATCTATTTATAGCGCAACCATAAAAGTTGAAAACAACTATAGAGTTCCATATTATCTGGTTTCCACCATTGCTTTCATATCCAATTTCATTTCTGAGATCTTATGGAGCATGATATCAAGGAGAAATTTTCCCTATGACTTGCTCTATCATCAACGTTATAATGTCAATAACTTCTGACATCTGCTGGTCCAGGGCACATCAACTAGTTCCATGGACCATCAATGGCGAAGCATACTTAGGCCATTGGTGAAGCATGCTTAAGCCTAGCTTCAATTTACAAAGTTTCGGGTCCTAGCTTAGATGTGTAACTTGTAAGGGCTAAACGCAATTTCTGACATCTGCTGGTCCAGGCACGTCAAGTCATATTCCTTGAACCACCTTTCTGTCCTAGGAAGATTGTGAATACAGGCAAAAAGTTCCACATTTTCAGTGCCATTGGTGAGGCATACTTAGACCCAGCTTCAATTTTTACAAGCTCGTTAGATGCTGACCATCCCTTGCGACTTCTGTGCATGAAGCCCTGTTTGATGCTAACCATCTTATCAGGAGATCCGATGTGCAACGGTTTGCATAAACCCGGATTTTTTTTTTTTTTTTTTTTTTTTTCCCGTGTTACTCAGAAATGTCTTTCTCCATCTTTCAGTTGTATTAGCCATCATATGTGGCTGCGTACTTCAACCAACATGTTTGAAGATAACTCCTAGAAGATCACCGATTAGGATTCGGATTCGGACAACAACCATTTGAGGCATCAGGGAGTGTTGCATGGCAGTGATCTATATGTGTAACTAACCTTATAGCTCCATTTGAACTAGGTTAGAGTAGCTTTTTCTAGGCTCCCTACTTTTCTGCAGGATAACCAGTTCGGGTTTCTTTGTATACTAATACGTTATGTCTGTTTGCTGTATAAACCAGATTTGCCTAACATCTTCTATAGGAACCATATAAGAGCTGCACTTCTCAAAATAAGATGAACCTGAAGATACTAGTGTCATTTTCACTTTGAAGCAAACCACAAGGATGTTCCTATCAATATTTTCTATTGTTTTTCTGAGGCAAGCTATGAAATGACTTCACGCCCATCTTCAAATTAGCTATAACAATTTCTTTCCACCATCTAGAGTTTACAAAGATAGATAGTTACCTTCGTGTGAACAGACAAGTGATTCATTTACAGATCAGCCGTAAACTATGAAAATGTAGTATAAACCAAAAAGAGAGTTAAAAAAAGCAAATTTCTTCATCAGGGTATACTGAGGCAATCAAATTTGCTGTCGAAGTTTAAGTTTTCAAATTTTTGGGCTTCGCAGTTGTCATATATTCCATGTTTTTGAGATTCAGTAAGAATAAAAGATCAACCATGATCAATTTCTGTTTCAGTTGAAATCTCTGTCTCAATGCATTTTAGTGGCATCTAGATAGTTAATAATGCTAGATTTTTCAGTATGTGGTAAGAGAGAACCAGCTCAGCTATTTTTGTCTGCATTTCAGTGCCCCCACAAAGGTGAGGATTATTATTACAACTATGCTAAATGATTCTGTATAAGACAAATATACACCATTCTGAAGTAGACAACCAAATAGCATATTTAAATACAAATAAAGTGTCAACTTTAACATGGTACCTCTTAGGAAGTAGTGCCATGTTTTCTGCATCTTTACCCTCAAACTCAGCAGCATGGTAGGCCCAGCTTGAACTCCACAAACAAATCCTCAGAGGACACATCCTAATTTCCTCATGCAACCATTCAAAACCATACTCCCTGATGTCCTCCGGACAGAACCACTCATCAAGTAATCCTGATAAAATACCATCTAGAGCCTCTCTTATCACAACTTAGCCAAACAGTTTTTAATTATGTGGAGCTGCTATAAGAAAAGGTAGAAACTGTTGTCATTTTAAAATATCTGTGTCAATTACAATCTTGTGGCCCCAGGACAAGTTGATATACTTTTGAGTTCAGACAAAACAGTTTAGCCTTGATCTTGTCCTTTATATTGACATTAAGTTATTCATTTTTGTTATCTACCTTGCATTAGTAATTGGACAAGTTATCAACAATAGACCTGCAACTGAAAAGCATTTCTGATAACAGTAATACCAAGAAGAAGAGGAAAATGAACAGATCAACAGACGAATCTGTTTTCTTTTACTTAATGGATAGTTGTGTTTTGAACCATTGTGCTGAAGATATATATCTGTTGATTAAGAATTGAGCTTGAAGACAGATCAAACATGGAAAGATGCATGCAGGGGAAAAACACAAAAATATTAATGAGAAACTGGGATTTCTGTCGTCATGAGCAACACAAATTTTCTGAACCTTTTGTTAGTACCGCATAGCTTGCATGCCAGAAATAATTTAACGAAAGAAAAGATGGAAATAAACTTTTTTTTTTAAGTAATGCTACGACAATGTTTAAAAAAAAAAAGCGAGATTTATTATTAAAAAATTAATTTTTTTATATAAATTTCGTATTTATTTATTTTTTTAAAATAATTATACAACCCTTACATAGCAGCTATCATTTCTTTTTCCGTGAATTTTTTTTTTTTTTTTAGAAGGTGGGGGCCCGGGGGAGTTTTTTTTTTTTTTTTTTTTTTTTTGCATTCTTCCTTTACCCTAGAAATAATAATGTAACAAATCCAATCAACTTGGGCTTAAATGTTAACTGGCACTATCTCGTTTTATTAGATCTAGAAGTTAGTTGGGCTGGGCTCTCTGACTTTGACTGGCTCAAAAGGTCATAGACTATGTGCTGCTACGCGTACTTAAAAGAAAATTTAAGAAAAACGTACAACATGCGAGTGCAATTGATTGAGGTAAAAAGTAAACCGTAAAGTAAAAAATTTGAAAGTAAAGAAAAATATCAGAAATGGAAAAGTAAAATAAACAAAAAAGCTCTTCTATGTACAAATAAATTTGTGGATCAATCTATATATTAATATTGACGCGAATTATTTTATCAAGTGTTAATTAAAAAAGAAAAAGAAAGAGATCGTTTCATTAAAGTCTACTTTTTTACCTCAGCATTGATGCGCGTATTGGTGTACAAATCTACTTATAATCAAATTTTTCCTAAACAAAAACGTACAAAAGGAAACATGAAGAAAATGTCATAACCCATCGTCCCACCCAGCAACGCCTCTCCTGACAAAGAAAATGAAGAAAAATTTTAGCAAAGTAAAATTTCAAATTTCACTGGAAATATGACGAAAATGAAAAAAACAAAATTCAGCAAAATGAAATTTCAGATTTTCTTAAATTTTTAAATGAGGCTAAAATAGAATTATTAGACTTGGTTATATCTTTATCAGAAAAAATGATAAGTGGGAAATTGAGTAAATTTTAAGAATCTATTCTATTCAATAACAATAAAAAAAAAAATTACAGTTGAACCAGATTTGAGTTTATATTGTAAAGGAATTAGTCAATAGTATAATTGGAGCCCTTTAAAATCAATACATAACGTACTAATAATAGCAGCAATCTAAATTCTTAGTACACAAAATCAATCCTCAACACACTAAATCACCCAAAAATAAGTGCAATTGTTGAGTACATGACACACTAATAATTGCAATAACCTCCACTTAGAATACATAGCATGACAATTACATATCCAATATTTTTTACTACATAACAAGGGCATCATTATGTATTCAAGTGTCCACCTCCTTGACTTCCAAAATCATGAGGCCAACCTGCAAATATTACAAAACACACAAGATAAAATAAGTACCAAAATGAGTGGGCCAACTTGAAAATAAGGTAATATTAATATTAGTCTCATGTTATGAGCAAAAACAATCCACGTCTTCACATTTGACTAAAGTGTTTGCCAATATTAAGATTTACATCTTCACTACATCTATGTTGTTTATCATCTTGTATGGCAAAAGGTGCACCAAGATGTGTACTCGCTTGACTCCAAATATAGTGATCCTAAAAATAAAGAACAATGACATCTTGATAGTAATCATAAAACTAAATAATAGTGATCCTAAAACTAAAAAATATTGATCTTAAAACATACTCTAGAAAGACTTAATTGATGCTATGTTTGATACATTGAATGTTGCATTGAAGGTGCGTAAAGTTTTGCTTCCTTAGCAGGCTTCGGTTTAGAATGCATAGGCACACAAAGTTATAAACCAAATAGATTATATTAGTCTATATAAAATGAAATATAATGAAAGCTAGCCTATTTTTTTTTCCTTTGATTTATTAATAGCCTTTTCCATGGTGGAGGCTTTTCACTTAGATGGGGGCCTACCCTTACTTCGGACAACTAATAGGTTTAGCACTTTATTCCTTCCCCACAAATCACTGAGGCATGCATCAACAAAGTCATGAGACATTGTGTTGCCATTGCATTGATTTCCACTACGTACAAAGTCAACTTTCAACATATCCAAACGTCCCATTAATCTGTTGCAACTTTCCTCACTTTCCGATGCCGACAATGCAATTTCAGAAAATGCTTTTGTGACTCTATCATATATTTTTACTTTAGGATTATCCACTAAATCCTCATAACTATACTTTAATAGAATATATCTCTTTTTCAAGTCCTTTCTCCCGCGATCAAGAATATATTTTGAGGGCAACAAAGTCTTGTCAAGCATTTTAAGGACACACAAGGCATGCCTACACATTATTCCCCAAAATTCAAACAATCTACAATTGTATTCAACAACAAAATCATTCTCATTGTATGAAACCCAAAACACCACTCATTTAATATAGTCATCCGCCACTTTGACTTCATCAGTAACCTTATAAGTGTGGACTAGATCTTCACAATTGACTAAAAAAGATCGACAATATAAAAACTCGCGAAACTCATCTTGAACTTCTTTGAACTTTGTGTTAGTGTACAATGATTGAAATTGCTTTTCAATAGAGTAGTGGGATTATACATGGATATTGGGTATGGAAGGAGCTAAAGTCTGCTACTGTCTCATTCTCGGCTTTTCTTTTTAAAGCATTATCATATTGCTTAACAAATTGCTTTAGAGAGGTCTTTGAGTTAACATAATCATCGAAGAATGCGTTCATACTTTTGCTTTGTTGTGTTGTCAACATCCCAGCCCAAAATGTATTTTTCACATATGCGGGCACCCACTTACGCCTCTCCCTATACAACCAATCCAACCAATCATTATCATGTAGATTTAAGGTGCCAAGCATCACCTCCCATTTTTCTTCAAATTCCTCAGACATCAAAGAGTCGTAAACACAATTATGTATCCAAGCCTTAATTACTTCATATTGAGAGTGGGAGGCAAATTTTTTCTGGTAACTTCTTCATGATATGCCATAGACAAAATCGGTGCCGAGATATTGGAAGGACTATCCTTATAGCAATTGCAATTTGCATTGCTTTATCTTTATCCATAATTATTGTTTTTGGAGCTTGGTCACCCATACAATCTAACCATGATTGAAATAATCAAGTGAAAGTGCTTTTGTCTTCACTCGATATTAACCCACATCTAAGAAGAATGAATTGTCCATGATGATTGACTCCTACAAAAGAAGCAAAAGGCATTTTATAAACGTTGGTCAAGTAGGTTGTATCGAATGTAATTACGTCTCCAAGGTATTCGTATGCAACCCTACTTCGTGCATCTGCCCAAAATACATTTATGAGACGACAATCATCATCTACATCTATTACATAATAAAAACGATCATTCTTCTTTTACATTCTCACAAAGTAATTTCGAATTGATTCGGCACCTCCTTCACCAAGTCGAAGCTACCTTGCTTTATCAATTTAATTGCGATAATTTTTTTCTCCAAATGTAAGGTTCTTATACCCACCAACTTCAACTATCAAAGACTTAAAATTTTTACTAACGCTTATACCAAACTTGTCTAGATTTTCCAGCCTTCTTTTTGTAGTTGAATCGGTTTTCTTGTTGCATCTAAAAAATCTAGATTTTTTTTTTTGACTCAATTCATGTACATGTTCAAGCACAACAATACAAAGTACATATTTTCCATCGAGACAGAGAGTTGCATTAATCTTTGTCTTACATCCCACTCTCTCAATTGATATTGACATGAGGGGATTAGAACTTGTAGATTTTGTTTGGCGTTGTTATAAGCAAACTAGCGTGAAGTATTTTAATCTTTCATCATCTCTAGGTGTAGAGCTTCGTTTTGACATCCCAAAACCCATCGATCTAGCATATTTTGTATAGTATAATCTGACTTCATTTTTGGATGAAAAGGTCATTCCAACCATTAGTTCTTCCACCTTTTCATTTCATTCTGTGTTAGTATTTACATCACCAACATTACCATTCATGTTTATCACTTGGTCAATGGTCAAGTTCTCTACATAACCAAATATTCAATATAAATATACTACGCGAGAGATTTCAAATAGAACAACAAATCACATATTTTCAAGTGATTACAAATAACTTTTCATACTACTAATAACATAAAAAAATACAACAATCTACCAAAAGGTAATTAGTCTTTGATAAAAATAAAATGCACAAAGGTTCGTAGCACTAATAATGTATAAAAATCCATAAAATACACTACTAAATACATCTTGTAAAAGTTGGGACAAAGAAAAAACCCTACATATAAAAGCCTCCTTTCAGATTTGTTATTAAAAATTAACAATCACCAACACCAACAAGAACAACAATAGCATTGTTTAAATCAATTCAGATAAACCCCACAAACAAAAACCCTCTTCCTGACTTGCTCAATTTAACAAATTAATTTAAATAAATGCCTAGACCATGAGAGAGAAAAAATTCTTACCATCGGTATATATGTTTATGAGTGGAGAGATTGAAATCCAAAAAGAGAAAAATAGATTGTTCGCAGACAGCAGTTTGTTGAAGATAAGTGCTAGCTTGGAGGCAATTGAAAATACGCACTGGAGGTTGGAGGCGATTGAAGAGGCGCGTTGGTTGGAGGCGACGGGTCCTCTTCATTTCTTTTTAACTTTTTTCAGTTTGCTTTCATTTCTTACTTTTCCATTTCTTTTAATAAAACGTGTGGGGTTTCACGTGTAGAGTTTTAAGGCAGCTATCACTTTTCCGTTTGCTATCACATGTGGGATTTTAAGTGTACGTTTTCTTTAAGTTCAAAAAGCATTTCTCTATTTCTTTTGTTGCATTTCCTTAAATGGGCTAGGCCAAACGTTGGCCCAGTTGTCTGTATTTCCTTTCATGTTTGTTTGCTTTATGTTTATATGCTTAGGTGGACTTGAGAGCCCATGGCCTTACTTAGTCTCTTCTGTAGAATTCTCATGAGGGTATATGTACCCAAACATTATTTTGTGTGGGACATTTTGGAATGATAATAGAACTTTTCTCTTCATCACTCGTATCTTCTTCTTCTTATTCATACGGAAGTGCTCTCCTCGAAGTGAGCTATTATTTGTGCATTTCTATCAAACAATTGGGGTGTATTACATATTAGTATTGGAGAAGTCGATCCCAAAATGACCGATCTAAATAACACCGAATTACAACTCTATTTGATAATTATCATGTTGTCATTAAGAACAAAATTCTTAGGGTTCCAAGAGAAAGAATACTAACTATGAAGTCCTTGCTAGATAATAAAGAGTTATAGATCTTGATTCAGCCCTTTTACACAATCTCTGACGTGAAGTTAATTATTGAATATGCTTACAAGAGAGAGATCTACCAATTGGAGCAACAAGAGTTGATATACAATGATATTTTCTTGAAGGATGAGCAAACCGTGATTGAGACTAAGGTATATGAAAGTGGTTATATCTTCTTTATTGATTTGGGTTTGGTGGAAATAGAAGATTACAGACATGAAGCAAAGAAGGCGAAAATTGAAGACATAACAGAGTCTTCGGAATCAAAGCTCACATAGCGCTTGGTGCTCAACCCTGGGGACAGTAACTTAGATTTCAATATTGTATGAAATGGTCTTCAAGGATCTGCACTCCACGAGCATGCATTTGCTTATTATTGGTCTGGTTTCGTGGCATTTCTAGAGGGGATGATAGTGTGGGGAACTTAGGGGAAAATGGTCACAGCTTTAGTTTTAGGGGCGTCCTCAAATTTTTGGGCACCTGATGGGAGTTTGACCCTAGTGGTGTCGTTATAAGGCACACCATTACAAAGACTTGAGTGAGGGAAAAGGCTTATCATCTTGTCACCGACGTGGTTGATGAAAAGGGCAAATTGGGGCTTAGCATATTGGGGTTAAGGATAAAGATCCTTAGTCGCTTAAAGTAATGTTATACACCACACTTTCATACTACTACGTAAGATGTGACACATTCATCGTCATTGGATGATAAAGAAGCATCCAATAAATGATCATTCAATAGTGATAAATGTGTCACATCTTACTTAGTAGAACAAAAATGCAATGGTAGTGTAGTGTGTAGAATTTTTCAGCATATTATAATCTAGAAGGTGATGGGGTAGCACTTAATGAAGATGGAGATCTACATGCAATGATGAAGAGGTGCTGGGAATTTTTTAGCATTTTCATTATTGCCCAGATAACAATAAATCCTAGACAATGCATGAGGAAATGATTAAAAACTCCAAGGATTTCTATAAGACACTGAACATACCCTATCAAGTTGTTGCTATTGTTTCTGGTGCTCTTAATGATGCTGCTTCAAATAAGTTTGAATTGGAATGATGATTTCTTGCATCTCAAACGTACAGGAAGCTACTGTCCTGCTCAAACTATACATACTACTAGTCCAGAAGATTGAAGATTCGAAGTGGGCAGAAAAAGAGCAATGAACAAACAAAGAAATATGTACACTTATTGAACTTGACACTCACAACAACAACAAGAACAATATGCTCTATACTTGAGAATTTTAGGGGTAAGAATATGAAAACTTAGGTCTCTAAAGTCTTTTATGCTTCTCTAGTAATCTCTGGTGGTGGGCAATGGAAAAATCTCATAGGTTTGCAAGTTTTAGTAGATAAGAATATTGTTTCTCAATTGCTTAATGAAATGTCACTTAGGGGTATGTTTGGGTGTTAGGGGATATATCTTAAAATTGGGTTGGTTTCTTGGGATTTTTTATCATGCTTGTTTTTCCCCTAAAGTTCCTTATAATATCACCTCATTGGCCTTTTGATAGAGGAAGAAGAATAGACCTTTTCGATTCAACTCTCCCTGAATGCACCATCAATGTGAACTATGATATTTTGCTATAGATGTGTGTCACACCCCAACCCAAGCTAGGCCTCTAAGATTTAGAATTAGTTCTAGTTAGGCCTAAGTGAAGTATAGGCCTAAGGGCCATAAAGATTAAAACCATGTGAGGTGAGATTTAGTCCTATCTTTTGTTAGTTAGTGTGTAGGCATCCAAGGGCCAAGGGAAGACCTTAGGTCCAATGATTTCCGGCCACCATGAGGAAGAGGGCTTGAGAAAGCCCATTAGGGTTTTAGAAACCTAGTGGAGGTGCCACTTGGTACCAAGCAATAGGAAAACCTTTGGGTTTTCAAGAAGCAATCATTAGGCATATGGAAAAATAAGGATTTCAATTTTTTCAAGAGGTACAGGCCACTTGGCAAGCATGCAAAGGCATCAGGGTTTTAGATTTAACGTGGCACAGGCCACCTCCTCCACTCTTGCCACATGGTCTTCATGCATAGGAATTTTAAGACTTCTAGAAGGTACAATCATAAAGAGAGTTTCGGTTTTCTAAGGGTACATGCCAATTGGCAAGCATATAAGATGGGTTTTCAAGTTTCTAGAAGAAAAATGATGAGGGGGAAGGAAGAGTCATTTCAGCGAAGACAACAAATGCCACTTGTCATCCATGAACTTGTATATTTAAGTTTCAAGAAAAGAAATAATGAAAGGAAGAAGGGAGTGGTCGGTTTAGCAAAGGAACATGCCACCCATGCATGAGGATTTAGGGTTTCAAACATGCAATCTTTAGGGAGACAAAAGGGGGTTTTGGTTTTCTTAGAAGAAAACCTCATACAAATTTGAGCAAGAGTTCTAGAAGAATTTGAAGAAGGGAAGAGAAGCTAGGGTTTCAACCAACAAGCAATAAGTGCCACTTTTCCTCCATGCAATGCAGCTGGTAGTGCCAAGAAAGGTGATGATTAAGAAGGGTAGCTAGAGAGAATTTCAGCCAGTGTACAAAGGGTCACATGGCGCCCATGTAAGTAGGTTTCTTGAGACTTTTCAATTTCTTGAAGTGGGTGATGATAGGATAGAGAATAAGTGGGAACAAGGGAGGGTATAAATAAGGCCATTTATGTCTAAAAGCATTTCTCTTTACTAATTGTATTTTTTTTCTTTTTCGTTTGTTATCTTATGTTTCTTTTTCTAGGATAATACTTTTATTTTTTAATAGCCTTTCCTCTAAATTACTTTTTCCAATTCATTTAAAAAAAAGTCTAATTCAAATGCATGCTATGTGTGGTGTAGAGATTATATACAAACCTATGATGTTAAAATTTAATATCAATAAGAATGGAACTTTGATCAATAATTAATACACAAGTACGTGATTAGCACTCTAAACGACATCATAAATCTCGAATACAAATATCACAAATATATATAGAGAGAGAGTAATGTTCTATGTACATATAATTTTATTTATAATTTTACATACAAGTCTCGTTTTATCAAATTTCTTTAATTCAAATTTTAAATTTCATAATTTTCAGCATATTAATAGCTGACACATCAGTACGTATTATTTTGTGAGTAAACATTATAAGTACAAATAACATTTTCTTAGGTAGGATGCTTATCGTGATTCAGCCCATTAAATATTCTCTATATTCTTCTTAAGTTGATAACGAAATTTAAGAGTTAGAGATATAATATGTGTGAAGTAAATTTTATTCATGAATATTTAATGTCGGACACAAAATATACATTTATAACAATAATAAATATTATAAATTTTACTTTATATAATATAATACATAACTCTCTCATTGACAACCAAATTCAAATAAAGTTTTACTCGAAAAAAAAAAATCAAATAAAGTTTTGAAAAAAAAAAAAAAAAAAAAACTTCCTACGTACGCATGAGTACTCCACGCAAGAACACTCGTACGTACGTAGTTTGTAAATTAAGCATTTTCGTTGGTGATAACTTTGAACTGATAAAGCTCCAGGATTGCAGCACACATATCAATTATTAGCTAATAGTTTAGACATATCTCTTTCACTTGTGATAAGCTCTAAACTCTCATGTATTGAATCTCATACGTTGTGGCAGCATGCATAATAAGCACTTCAATCTGCATGTTTGCCACGCGGCAATCTACGTGTCCCGCCCCACGACTCTCGGTGGCTTGCCTGCCGTCTTCTTCTTCGACTATAAGGTTGGGATGATTGAATTTAAAAGTGCATTGATGCCTTATAATTAGAGCAAGCTGTGGTTCATATCAGATCACAATTAAGAGAGATTTAGAGGGAGAGATAAAGATGCATTCTGCAAAGGAGAAACTCAGCAACGTGGCAAGTGCTGCCAAGGAGCACGTAAACATCTGTACAGCCAAAGTTGAAGAAAAGGTATGGTTTTTTTCGTTTCTTTTTTCAATACATATGTGTTCATGGATATATAGTCTTGATATGAATATTCTTCAAGTATAGAAGTGAGTAATTATTATATATTGGGTTGAGCACTGCAGGCGGAGAAAGCGGCGGCGAGAACTGAGGAGGAGAAAAAGATAGCAGTGGAGCGCAGAAAAGCCAAGGAGGCTGAAGCCAAAATGGAGCTGCACCAGGCTAAAGCCAGGCACGTGGCCGAGAATCAGCCCGTGGTTGGAGGTACACATGGGCAGCAGCCCGTTGGAACTGCGGCTCCTATGGCTGGAGCAACTGCTCCAACTTACCCGCTAGGAGGGCACCGTCCCGGGCACAAGTATATGTAGATGGACCATGTTCATGATTTCCAGTAGTTTTGGTGTGGGTTTTTCTTTTCTTTTCTTCTTCTTGAAGTGGTCGGTTAATTTGCATTCCCTAATCTCTTCATCGATTGATTTTGAGTTGTGTGTGAGGAGCTTTGGGTTTTAGGTTGAAAGCGGTTATAATATGAATGCTTTAAATTTGAACAATTGCACTTGATACTTACGCTTGAGCTGCTTCACAATCTGCAACCATTTGGGGCGCTTTGCTTTGTTTATAACCAAATTTAGGCCGAAATTAAGGAAAAAGGTAAGAACCAAATCTAATAGAGGGTGTAGCTTGTGCATATAAGCTACATATGCGCAACACACTATCTTGTTGTCACCCATTTATCAAATGATAAGATGTTGTTAATTTCGTACTTGATTTTCAAGTCAAATAGAGGTAATAGGTGCAACTACATGCTCCAGAACATAAATGGTTTTCTTTGCGAGAAAGGATCATAATCTGATATAAAGATTATGGTTTGGAAAACATAATCTGATAGAATTGGTGATCTTCATTTTTTTTTAATTAAGTCTTACTTATGGCGGAGGAAAATCTTTTAACAAATAAAACCTCTCTTTACAAGCCAAACTTGGAAACCCAATCACGAACTATGACCGACACCTTACATATGCCGTACCCACTTTGTCTAACTTGTACAAACCTCTTACCTCGCGTGGCAACATCTAAAAACAAAAATCCCCCCCCCCCCCCCAACGCACTAGCTCTAGCCAATTCATCAACAACTTTATTCAATTCTCTAAAAAGATGCTTGATAGAGAAATTAAAACCCTCCAACAAGTTCATTAATTGGTCCCAAAAATTCCATAAATACCATATTGTACAAACTCTATTCACTAACCAAGAAACTACAATCAAAGAATTACATTCTATCTCAATGAAAGAATAGCCCAACTGTCGGCAAAATTTTATTCCCTCTATAACTACCCGAAGCTCTGCTTCATTATTAATGCAAAAACTAAAGAATTTTGAGAAAGCAAACACAAACCTCCCTTCATGATTTCGAAGGATTCTCCCTCCCCTAGCAAGTCCTGGATTTCCTAACGAGTTGCCATCTAAATTCAGTTTCAGCTTCCCAAAAGAAGGCCTCAACCAGCGGACTACAATTACCTTGGAAGGCCTCAGTTCCACAACTAGGATGTCTAAGCGAAGCAACAAATGTAAATCTCAATCAGACAACTTAGTTACCTTTGAGATTTCGGCTGCAAGGACCTTAACCTAGTATTTAATCGAACACCAAACCTGCTGTACAGTTTCAATTTTTCCCTTCATGCGTGTAGCACATCTCCTTTTCCACACTCTCTATATAACCACAACAGGAATCAAGCCCATCAAAATACCAATCTGAGATTGTCTAGTTGCTCTAGCGAACCACAATTGAACTCTATCAATCCAAGATTGTTGTGCCAAGAAAGGAACGCCAACCTCTCCCGAAACTTTTTTTCCAGATTTCCAATGCAAAGTCTCCTTTGCCAAGAACATGTTGCAAATCCTCCTCATGACCCTCCACACAACAGTTACACCGAGAAGCTATAGGAATTCCCAGTCGACGCACCTGCTCATCCACACTTAAACAACCAAGCATAGCTTTCCACATAGAAATTGACATTTTTTTCGATAAAAGTTTATGTTATATCCATCTTGCCCAAACAAACCTTGGCATCTTAATTCTTAGGACTTCCCATGCCAACTTTGATGTAAACACCCCATTTTTTTCAGGTAGCCATATTAACACGTCTTTCTCATTTCTTAAAGAGCTCACTTGCAACATAACATCTCTTGCTTTTTGTGTCCCCAACAACATCTCAAGACGAGCCACATCCAACCGATCATTTACAAACAATTCTTTAATTTTAAAGCTCAGTTCTACCACCTCATCAGCTTCTTCACACAACAACCCTTGTTCTATAAACTTATCAAACCACAAGGGGATATTGTTCCCTCATGCACCTTCCATTTTGAATTTTGCAAGAGTAGTGGCAACCCCTCCACTACCCGTCTCCAGAACACTTGAAACATGCCCCATTTTAACATATTTAGCTTTAAAGAATTCCAAAGCGACTCTTGCGTCAATAAATTCAACCCAAATTTCAAGAATAAAGATCTTTGTACCTCTTCCAGATTTTTCACCCCAATTCTACCTTCCTCCACTGGCAAGCACATCTCCTTTCATGCTCTCCAATGCCTTTTACTTCTACCACCCTGCTCCCCCCAGAAAAAATTAGCAAATAGCCCATTCAGCTTTCAAATGACAGCTTTAAGAACCTGCAATACCGAAAGTAAATGAATGGGTAAGCTAGAAAAAACATGACGCAACAAAACCAACTTTCCCCCTTACAACAATAATCTACTCTTCCATCCCGATAATTTCTTTTCTTCTCTCTCCAACAAAGGCATAAAATGTCTAATTTGTAGTCAACCATCCATTATCAGAGCACCCAAATACGTGAAAGAGAAATGACTTTCTGAAAAACCAGTTTCAGCCAACAATTCCCGAGTTCTCCTACCATACAGATGCTTAGAGAAAAATACTGCTGATTTATCATAATTCACTCTCTGTCCTGACCAGCATTCATAGTCTTTTAAAACACCCATCCAACACTTGACTCACTTTCTTCTACCATTCAGATACACCACCACATCATCAAAATATAATAAATAATTAATTCTTTGAGCAGAAACTAGATGAGAAAAAGGCTGAATACCCCTCTTTGACATTCTCTTATTTAACAATATTGAGAACACATCTTCCATGATGAAAAATAAATATGGCGATAGTAGATCCCCCTATCGTAACCCCCTCTTAGACTTGAAAAAATTCATATACGTGTCATTCATCATAACAGAAAACCAAGGTATAGAGACACAATTATCAATCAATTTCCAAAAACAATCTGGAATCCCAAGAGTCCGTAAAACATGAGCTAGGAACCTCCAATCTACTCTATCATATGCCTTACTCATATCTATTTTCAGCATAATGTTCCCCCTAGTCTTCCGATGTAATAACTTCGTCATCTCTTGAGTGAGGGAAATATTCTCAAAAATATTTCGACCCTTCACAAACGCCCCCTGTTTAGGTGAAATAATACTTCCAAGTAACATGGAAGTCGATTAACCAACAGCTTTGAAAACACCTTATACACGACGTTACAGAGACTTATTGTCCTGAACTTATAAAAGTTATGCAGGTTTATTACTTTAGGAATAAGAACAATAAAGGAAGCTATATAAAATCTAGGAAGATCAATACCTTGAAAGAACTCCTTCACAGCAAGCATAATATCAACTTTTACTAAATTCCAGCAAGCCAAATAAAAGGAGGACCCAAAGCCATCAGGCCCTGGGCTGCTGTCCGCATCAATAGATGAGAATACCTGTTTCACTTCCTCTTCCAAAGGTTCCAGCATCAATCCCCTCCTCTCACACTCGGCTAAAGGTTGTGGAAACAACCAGTTCAAATTTGGCAACTCTCCCACTTCTTCATGCAAAAAAAAAGGTCGTAAAGTAACGAATAGCTTCCTCATGAATCCTTTTCGACAAATCCAAGACCAACCAATCTGAAAGCCGCATTTCCTTCACACTTAAGCTCCTCCTCCTCTGCGCAATAACATCATGAAAGAACTTTGAATTTTGATCCCCTTCTAACGCCCACTTCTTTTTTGCTTGCTGAGCCAATCAGACTTCATCTTGCCTTATCCAAATATCAAGTTTAGCCTTTGTCACCAAATAATCCTCTTCCACCTTCTCTGAGAAATTGGATTGAAGCACCCCCTCGAGTATTTCTAATCGTTCCTCCAACTCTTGAATAACCCCATCAACTCTTCCAAATACATTTTTATTCCATTCATACAGTTTATGTTTCAATCTCTTCAATTTTTCAACCAAAACAAACAGACCACTACTATACAAAATCAGTTCCTTCCAAGAACTTTCTACCACCTTTAAAATATCCAAATGCAAAATCCACATATTTTGAAAGCGAAAAGGAGCTGGCCCATACCTCCAGAACCCTAAGGATAGCTGCAAAACAATGGGCAAATGAACGGAAGACTTCCGGCATAAGAGCTGCGCCAAAGCATCTCCAAACTTTGCCATAAACACATTGTTCACAATCACACGACCAAGTTTGGCCCAACTTCTTGCCAATCCGAATTGATAGAATTGGTTATTGTTTCCTAGACTGAAGCATTTTTCTTTACAATTTCTAACACCAATTAAATTTGCTTTTTGGCTCCAATTATATTTTTGACGAGTTCCCTCGAAAGAATGTATCCTGAAATAAACAAGCTCGGGCATCCACAATCTCAAAGAGTCGGGGTTTCAAATGAGGCATGGGTAGTGGAAAACATAATGCTAAAAAGTTTGTAGCTCACTGCAATTCAACTAACGAGTCACAAGTATTCATCAATTTATGGCAGCCAAAATTAAAGCTGCATATATATCAGCAATGGTTGATCAAATCAATCATAAGCTTACTTTATATATATATGATATTTTACAGCAATTACACTCCTATTAAATTTTTTTGATAAGAACTCTCCTATTAAATTATAACCGAATGGTTACAATTTATCAATTTAATCTCGAGTGTATACAAACAGACATAAATGTTATACCTTGATTTGAGGTTTTTTCACGTTTCACGTCTATGGCCAGATACATCAGTTCATACGATTAGTGATCAATCAGGAAGATTCTGACAAAATACTATAGGAAGTTAAACCCAGACATTGATAAGAAGGGTAGCAAGGTTCCACAGTGCAATAAAAAAAACAATTTTAAGATCTTTTCTAAAGCAACAAATTGACAACATGCTTGTGCAAGAACAAACCCTACCACCCAGAAGCTTGGTATTAGTTTAAATGCACTTCATACCCACTGTAATCTGCCCTGGTGTTCCACACACTGCATTCTCCCATCAGGTGACATGACCAGGTTCTTCACTTTAGCCGGCCTTGAACCATACTTCACTTCAAACCTTGGAAATTGACTTTGATGATCTTCTATGTTAGTTGACGTCTCCAGCAGGACCTCTTCAAGGAATTCATCTGCTACATCTCCATCTTCATCTATTCTCAGCCGCTTTGCATACCATCTCAGACCCTGAATCCCAAAGGATAAGAAATTATAAATTTAACTACAACATGACACCAAAACATTAAGAAAGGAAATATATGATGTAAACATGTGCGAGGCCAAGTGCATCCCCATATGAATCCAAATTATTTTCTGAAAACCAAATGCCAACAGTTGAGGGAAGCCAGAACTTCTGTCCATTTCCTACACCAACTACAAATTCAAGTTTGGCAAATACATTGTCAGTGTTAGACCATATTCGCATGGGAATGGAGAAGACTGTCACTAATATGTTTGTATTCTCCAACCAGACATATGAAAAGAACCCCAGCAAAAAGGGTATTGAATTCTATATTGAAACACCGAACTGGCTTTCAACGACAGCCAGATTTGGTGCTTCCTCACACAGAAAGATGGATTCTTCGAAAATATGCAGATCACAAGGACATGCTTTGGCCTTGAGTAAAAATAATACAATATATTGCAGAAAGCAATGGTAATTACATTAGGACTCGGGAGACTTGTCCCTCAGAATTTACAAGCCCTACGTCACCACCATAAACAGGACTGACATTCACAACAGCACTGCAGCGCATAACTGCAGCCATCCATGGCAACAATTAAGTATAAGTTTCTAATACAAAGCATCCAAACCTCACCGGTCATTGCAAAATCTAAGCTAGAACGGTAAGAGGCACACAAACAATGGAGACCTGAGGTTCCTTGCAACAACAATGGAGAACTAAGCAGGGTTTAGAAAACAATCCTAGAGGAGCACCCGCACTAATGCCTTAAAAAAAAACAAGTTGGGGAATGACTGAATGATGAAAAGGCTATTAAACTGGAGAGAGGCCAATTTGCAATGTCTAACCAAGAGACCACCCATCACTTTACTCAATACACGCTTGTATGAGCAAGCAAAAGATCCCATGCTCTAATCATAAACTTCCACTAAATTCCTGATGAGATAGCTGTACAGAAGAAACAAATCAAAAGAGAAACCATCACTTTTCCTCATCGATTATCAGTGTTTTGTTGTCGAGCATGCGCTGAGCATATATTTGTCTTTATGACTGAATGTAGAAACAAAACTCCCATAACAACAAGGTCTTTACTCATACCCCAAGAAAGGAACATCTATGACCACGCTGAACCTATAGTTCAAAAGAGATATGCACTCACAACTACTTTAATTAGTCACATCCAATCTATTTCTTTTCTTTCCTTGGCCTGCATTACTCTTCGTGGACTTCTTTCTTTCTGGCTAAACGAACTCTGGACAGCTATGAATAACCCACAAGAATTCAACACAGAGACACATCAAATAGAATAAGTATCCAAAGGCAAAATTAATAGAATTTTGCCATGGTCTAGATGTTTCATCAATAAAACTGAAGAATATGGTCTCAGTTATTCAATGTTTTTGGTAAATGCAAGTTTCAACCTGCTGACTAGCAGCAAAAATTTGAGCTCTCACCAAACATGCAGAAACCTACTTAAGCTTTGAGGTGGTAACCTTTAAAATGAAAACTATCCATCAGAAGCACATCAAACAATTAATCTTCAGAATATGCTAACACTGAGAACACACAAATCTTCCGTAAAACCCAAAGAACCGGTCTTGGAATCAAATGGGTTAAAGAAAAACTCTCTTATTTTATAGAAAAATAATTTTTTTATAGGTAATCTGCGCTTAGACTGAAGGTGGAGCAAATGCTTTAATGTGCCTGGTGCTTTCACAAACACTGCTTCAACATGGGGAGAATGATACAGGCTGAATTTTACCAAGAGTTGGTGGCATTAACAAACAAATGCATCTGACTAAGGTATTGAGCATTAAATTCCATACCAGATACCTAGGCATAGGTTTCATATTGAGTATTAGTTGCATAAAAAAGATCAATTTTGCATTTGGATTTCCCAATTCCCAAGGCTGTATAGATTTATACCAATGCCTCTAGTTTTTTCTTCTAGATAAGCATACTTTAAGGTTCAAAGCACATGGGAAAGATAGTATCAAATCTGCAATTGGTATATCCGCCTTCAGTTCTTGCTTCTTACATGAGGTTTCTTCTTTTATAGGAGGAAGGCAAGTACTTAGTGAATAATGATTTGATAATCATTTAATCAGAAAGATCACAATCACAGTTACTTCCACTCTATATTCTTTCCTGCCATTAGAAAAAAAAAATCGTTAACGCATCACACGGTGATGGAAAAATTCAATAATTCAATGAGGCACTCATTCAACATTGACAATATACCAACTGAAGTGCAACAATAACTCATCCAGCTTCAGTCTCTTCAACGGCCAACTTTTACACATAACCAATCACTTATTATCCATACAATTTGGATTTTTTAGATTTTGGACATTTAGCAAAAGGAGTGATGCAAACCGTCGCGCCCGGTTTGTATTCGTAAACCATCTCAACTCATCTCACTACTATTCACTACTTTAACTCACAAATCTCACTACTATTCACAACTC
The DNA here is from genome assembly GCF_004785595.1 of Juglans microcarpa x Juglans regia. Classification (NCBI taxonomy): domain Eukaryota; kingdom Viridiplantae; phylum Streptophyta; class Magnoliopsida; order Fagales; family Juglandaceae; genus Juglans; species Juglans microcarpa x Juglans regia. Next base: position 24,358,372 of record NC_054604.1, read on the forward strand.
ATCTCACTACTATTCACAACCCATCTCAACTCATCTTCGAATTCAAACGATACAGAGTGCATGACAATAGAGAAAAAAAAATTACTTAATCTTTCTGCTTTGCACCACCTACATGAAAACCATTAAAAAACTAAATCTAAAGCAGCAGAATAATAAAAACTAATAATCTCTATGTAACTTAAATTGTGCACAAACTAAAGTAAACCGGTAAATAATCAGAATTAAGAGAACTAAGCAATTGAATATCGAAATGGGAAGAGGAATGAAATGATTGACCTGGACACCGCCATCACCAGGATTACAGCGGGTGATGACAGGGCCAACCTGGGGCCGATCGACGACGACCTGGACCGGCACACCGAAGCCTCTGCGAGGAAGCCCGGTTTCTTGGAAATGGGCCCGATCATGGGTCTGAGTATCGGGATTGTTGTTATCGTCCTCTTCATCTTTGGGTTCGTGGCCATTGTCCTTACCAAGCCCTAGAAAGCCAGCTATTTTCCTTAAAAATCCCATCGGGAGGAATCAACTAAGAGATACAGAAAAGACTGATCGAATGGCGGTCCAGTATTGTGGGTTGAAGAAAAGTATTCAAAATAAAAAGGAAAAATATAGGCTTTTTCGAAGATGAAGATCTTGGAATATAGAGAGAGGAAGGGTTTGGGAAAGTGGGAAGAAAGGGCAGTAGGTGGTTTTTTGGGGGTTCTGGCTGCTCTCAACTGATTATCTCCTTAGCTGTTTGTTTGCTCTGAATTTGGGATTGAGTTTTCCGGGAATTGATTTTTTTTTTTTTTTTTCGTTTGGGGAGGGAAAATTAAAAAATGTGAATAGAATAAAAATGAAAATGAAAATTATTTGTATAGCATTTTCCATTTATTTGGATTTTTAAGAGACATTATTTGTTTGAAGGTCGTTCATGTAATTTGTCACTATTATATGTTTTAGTTATAAAGAAATTTTTATAAAAATATACTTTAATTATAATTTTTTTTTTTATAAAAATAAATATACAAACTGACATGTCTTGACGTACTAAATTAATATGTGTTGAAGTGATATGTTAGATTGTAAAGTAAATATAATTTATAATACAAAATCACGTCAATTTGTGAGTTTAATTTTATAAAATTTCTTTTAATATAATTATTTTTTATATTTGAATTTAAAAAATAATTTAATTCAATATAGAAAATAAAAAAATATTATTAATTATATTTTAATCTTCATCTTTTTATATGGATGCTTAAGTGTCCTGATTCATTTAAAAAAGCTTTCAACTTTCTATAACTTTTCATCTAAAAGATTTTGTGTAATGCTAGGTACAAAAATAGATAAGCCTCATATAAAATTTTCATAAAAAAATAGGTTCCATTAATAAAAATATAAATTATTTTACATTTTTTTTAAATAGAATCTACCTTTTCACAAAAATTTTATATGAGGCTTATTAATTTGGAATTATACAAATCATCTCTCAAAGATATTATAAATTAAAAAAAGTACTACAATCATTATTAGACCTCATCATTTTTACAAGAAAAGAAAATTCAAAAATCAAACATTTGTTACAAAATTTGAAGATAAAATGAGAAATTTATGAATAATAGTGAATTATTTAAAAAAATATTATAACGTTAAAATATTGTTAGAATATAATTTTTTAATATAATTTTTGTTTTGAAATTTAAAAAAATTGAATTATTTTTGTATTTTATTTGGAAATTTGAAAAATTGTAATGATTAGATGAAAGAGTTAAACATTTGAAATTGAAAAGTGTTTGTATTTAAGTAATGTTTGAGAAGGAAATAAGATGAGAAATTTTTATATAAGATGAGATGAGATGAAACTATGTCTATTTCCAAACAACATCTTAGGTTAGGTTTGGATAGTGAGTTGAGATAAAAATTAAAAGTTGAATAAAATATTGTTAAAATTAGGAGTGCCCACCCCGCCCCTTGGCCCCGCATGGGCGGGGTGGTGAGTTTTGCCCCCGTCCCGAATAATGGGGTGCAGGTAGGGGGTCATTCATCCGCCCCTGCCTCCTACTGGGTAAGAGGCTCAGAAGCGATTTTGGGCCATTTTTGGCCCAGAAACCTCTGAAATTGGCCTAAAATGGCCATTTTGAGCCCATAAAATTAGAAGTTTAAAAAAATAAAAATAAAATAAAAAGAGTTAAAAAGGAAAAAATTTACACGAATAAAAATAATATATACATGATATAAATTTATATAATTAAGATTCTAATGAAGCATACTGCAAGTCTATTACCTAATAAACTAATAAATAATAATAATAACTAAACTATTACAAAAATAAAATGGAAAGTCTAAACAATTACAAAATTACAAACAAAAAAGTGTCCAATGGAACATTGTATCAATATTACAAAATTACAAATCAAATACATAATACGTACAACTTATTCAAATTTCAATATTCTAGTAAATTAAGAATCTAAAAATAGAGGCAAGCTATTTGGGTCTTTGACTGTGACATTTGGGGCAGCTCGGATGGGTAGTCTTTTGAGGATTGAGCACATATTCATATTGCAGTGGAAGTAGACACCGTCTAAGTTCTCATGTGTTACTACAATAATTAATACTAAAATTAATACTGATGAAATCGAAATAAATATAAATAAATCAAAATAATAAAATAAAAACAACAATTACCAGATGGCCCAGATCCGGACTGATCACCACCCTCGTCATCGGTCTCTTTAAAATCTAAAACATCCGGAACATAAATACCATTTCCCATCATCCAACTCTGTGTGCATATCAATGCCTCCACAGTTGTAGGAGACAATGAACTACGGAAAGGATCCAATATGCACCCTCTGGTACTAAAGGCAGAATCCGAGACAATGATGCTAATAAGGATGGCTAATATATAACGGGCATTTTCAGAAATAATGAGATATTTCTTTGATGCTGCCTTCAACCATCATAATATGTCGAAACCATCATCATCTTGAATAAGATCTCCTGACAAATAATTGTCTAACTCTAAAACCACCCTCGTAGATTGATGGACTAGTGTGAGATTATGTGCGAGGGTCTTAGTCCATGTCAATCTAAGCTTCTTTGTTGTCTCGGTGTCTGGAGGAATTGTTGGGGTAGGTGTAGGTGTAGTAGATGCAGTACCACCCTTAATTGCATTAGGACGTTGCTACTCGCCTCGCTCTTAAGTCTCGTTGTATTATTCCGCTTGAAGTAGAAAGTAATTTATTCATTTTAAAACACACGTTAGCAACGGTAACAGATCATTTCAAAATTTCTCTTTATCGGGTTCCTCTGCACATTATCTCTCTTGCCCATCGCCCATCGCCTATCGCCCATCGACCCCGTGAGCCCTAGGTTCATCTCCGACGGAATCTCCAGACCACAGCTCCATCTCCGACCTCATCTCCCTCCTCATCTCTGCACGTTTTTTTTTTCTCCTCCCAAACCCACCATTTTGCCCACCCAGACCCACCATTTTGCCATCCCCAGCCCACCCAGTTCGAACCCCACCATCTCGGCCATCTCTCCTATAGAATTTGCAAGGTAATTTTCTTCATCTCAGTTTCTTTCCCCTGCACTAGACTAGGGAGGCCGAAAGCATGTAATTTTTTTTTTTGTTTGTTTTGTTTGGATTTTTTTTTTTCTTCTGAATTATGTTGTTATGATTCTTGCTTATTGTACTAAGGAAGGGAATGAAAATTGAATGTAGGAGACATTTGTAAAAAAATGGATTGCAATTGACATGCTTATGAAAATGCTTGTGAGAAGTGAAATTACAATGAAATTACATGTTTGTGAAATTACTGATAATCAAATTAAACTTATAGAATCTTGATCTTTCTAAGCAATGTTAGATTCCATTCATCATCTTTCTATACTCAATACAGGTATTATATGCATTTCTTCTCTCAAAATAGAACGATGCACAATGTGTTTGGCCGGCTTCTTTCTCAGTATTGTATGTTCTAGAAATTAGTAATGCGATTGTTAATTATATATAGTTTAATTTCATGATGATTATATTATAGTTTCAAGTTGTAAAAATTAGATCCATCTCTCTCTCGAACCCGTCTCCCTCTAAACCCTTATTACAATTCTGTCTCGAGGGGGTGGGAGCTTCTGCTCCTTCCCCCTCCCTCCCTCCCCACCGTCCCTTCGAACGTAGTGTTCTGTTTTTTTGTGTTTGTTGTATTTGCAGGCCAAATAAGGGAAAATCACGGATCTTGGATGTCCGAAGACTATAGATCAGCACGCGCCTCTCCATGGTGTTGCCCAGTCGCCGATCTTCAAGACTTCTGAAGGCAGCGCCAATCGGAGCGGCGAGTTGCTCGCACGCGCGGCCAAAAGATATCGGAGACGTTCGGCGAGTGGCTCTCTCGCTACGCGAGGAGGCCCTCTACCATCGTCACACGCGGCGCCCCTGGGATCTGTGAGTCCGAAACCTCCAAGATCAGTCGTTGGTTTCTCCCAAGGTACTGCACGCGACACTGCAGCCTCGTGGAGCATTGTACTTTTCTGTTGTTACAATGGTTTTTCCATTGTATTTTATTTCGTGTCCTGTTTTTCTTTTTTTGAAAAAATAAAAAACCAAAAATGTTGTCCCTTCAGACCTTGGTCCGATGTCGGGGATAGAGTTGTGCACGACGGATCCTTTAGACTTAGGTCTTTAGAGATTTGTCGTCTGGACTAGACCATGTCAGCCACGGAAGTGTGCTGGGGAGCTATTAACGTATGTAACTGACTTTTTTTTAAGTCAAAATTGTATGTTCTCTTTTATGAATGAAATGTGATCCCTTTAAAAAAAAAAAAATTCATGATGATTTGGTACTGCCCACTGATATGGAAGAGGTCTATATATGCTTGACATCGTTCATAATTAATGTCTTTTTTTTTTAATGTTGTCACGTTTTGATTTTTTGGTTCTTTATTTGATAATTTATAAACAAGTGAATAGAACTTGCCTAATGAAGTCATCACATACATCAGTTGGCCAGGAATAATTGCTCACGGGTAGGCACTAATTTTTAATTAATGATCAACTATCACGCAAACACACACACACATTCAAAGTTCTAAAATTTGGTATTTGAAATTAACTTATGAAATGGATCACAAGCAAGTGATGACCAAGATGTCTTGTTCAAAGTCTGAATCTGCAGTACTTGCAATAATCAAGTAGTGTTTTGGGTCCCCTCATACTTTCTCCCATGACTAAAGACTCTTAAATTCAAATGAATTCATCATTTTGACTGATTGATTTTTGGTAGTAGTAAGAGGGTAGTATATCTAGAATGAACAGTGTAATTTTAAATTCCACAAGACATATTTGTTCTAAGGTCATAGGTGCTATAATGTAACTGTTTTCACATTTTATAAAGGCTTTGATATAATTATTTTGTACATAAATAAATATTTCATTTTCATTTCTTGTAGGATAAAAGCTGTTAAAGAAGTGTGGTAATCCTACAATGTCGGAAGCGCGTAGTAGCACTAACAATATCACACGCTCAAAGAACTCTTGGCAAAATGAATATCCAATATGTTTTTGTGGTATTAAAGCATGTAGATGAACTGCGCATATGGAGGATAATGAAGGGCGTCGATTTTTCAGTTGCCAAAACTTTGAGGTATGTTATTTCAATCTTGTTTGTTAAGAAGTGTGGTAATCCTTGTTTGTTAATGTGTTGGTTGATTTTGCAGGCTGTATATTCTTGCAGATATTTTTGTTGGTATGATCCGGAAATACTACCATATGGCAAGAAGAAAATCAACCGTTTAAAGATTGACATTCAAAAGATACAACTAGCAATGAATGTCCAAACAACTCGACATTGACTAGAACTAGAGATTGAGAGGCATAAGAGAAATGTTGAGAGAGTCATTGTAGTTTTAGTAATTTCAATGTCATGAGTACTTTATTTAGGCATGTTTTTTGAAAAATTCTAAGACAATATGTAATCTTTGAAGTTAATGTAATTTCATGTAATCTTGTAATCTTGTGTAGTTGCGTAGTACTGGGTAATCCAAATCCAATTAATAGAATGATTACGATTATGATCTAAACACATCAATACAAAAACAGGTTCTATAAAATCCCAATATTACAATCACTTGATCTAAACACGTCAATAAAAAAAAAAGGTTCAATAAAATCTCAATGTTACAATATAAAATCTCAAGATTACAATATAAAATATTGAAGTCCCTATGGAAAGCCTCCGCAATCAAAAAGTACTAAAGGCCTGATGAAAAGCCTCTGTAGTGTTGTCATATAGGGGCATAAAAAAATGTTGTAAGTGGCGACACAATTCACGAAACCCATTACCAAAATATTTTAGTTTTACATTACCTGTGAGTGATGAGCAGTCGAAGAAGTTGAAAAAAATTCCGGCGCATGTGTCCAAACTTGACTTTGCTGATCCTAGTATAATTTAAAACTAAAGTAAAAAAAAACAACAAAACATTCAAACCAAGTGAATCGTAAATTTAGTATACAACATAAATAAAAAGGAACCCCAGCTTCATTGTTGTGCAATTTTCTTTTCGTACTGGATTTCTTAATACTCTTTTCAGCGGGGTGCATTTTTCTCTTAGGCGGTGGTCTTCCCTTACTAACTACCAATGGATTAAGAACTCTCGAGGTCGAAGCCTCTGTTGAAGGAGTTGTATTAACTGTATTGCTAGTATCATGATTAGCGATACTAGGGTACTTTGTCTTCAACTGTTCTATCTGACTAATCAATTTAGCATAATTGCTCTCAGTCTTTGAAGCATGGGAACACAGTTCATAGAAGCAATTTTGGATCCTATCGTACCTTCGTGCATCGTCAATGCTAGTATTGTCATAACTACTTTTCACGAAGGTGTATTTTCGCTTAACATCTTTCCTCCACCGATCCAAGATGTATTTTAATAGTATTATATGTTGGCCCATCTAAGTTAAGACACGGAGAGCGTGTCTACACAAAATACCCCTAAATTCAAATAACTTACAACTGCATTTCACATCACAAGGATCTTGATCAACTTCCACATTAAAGGTTACACGTTTTAATAAGTCATTACCAACTTGAACCTCATCCACAACAACGAACATATATCTACTATCCTCACACCCCATCTCATTAGTAATCAAATATAGAAATCCTCGCAATTCCTCTTGTACCTCTTTGAATTTAGTAAGAGTATATGCACCTTGAAATTGCTTCTCAAGAGGATAGCAACTGATGCAAGGAATGTCTGTGTTAAAGGAATTGAAGTTAGCAATTGCTTCATTCTCTACTTTCCTCCTAAGGGCCGAATCATACTGGTCAACAAATTGCTTTAGAATAGTTCTAGAGTGAACGTAATCGTCAACAAATGCATTCATTCCTTCACTTCGCTGTGTGGTTGACATTCCTGCCCAGAATGTGTCTCTAACATAGGCCGTCACCCAATAATGTCGATCACTATACAGTGATACTAACCATACATTCTCATGCAAATCAAATGTATCAAGCATATGACACCAATGTTCATCAAACTCATGATGATTGAAAGAGTCATATACGCACCTATGTATAGTACTCTTGATTTCCCCATACCGACAATGTGAGCCAGATTTCTCAGGAAACTTTTTCATTATATGTCACAAGCAGAAGCGATGTCTAGAAGTTGGAAACACCCTCTAGGTTGCAATTTTCATGGCCTTGTCTTGATATGTGATGATTGCATTTGGCGGTTGGTTATTCATACACTACAACCATGACTCAAATAACCACTCAAATGTATCTGCATCCTCACTGGATATCAATCTGCAACCGAGTAGGATTGATTGCCTATGGTGGTTCATACCCATAAACGGAGCAAAATGCATTTTATACGCATTAGTCAAATATGTTGTATCAAATGTAATCACATCTCCGAATGACTCATACACAGCTCTACTCCAGGCGTTTGCCCAAAACACATTCTTTAACTGCATCTCATTGTCAACGTCAATCTTATAATAAAATTTCGGATTTCTTTTTTGCATATCTTCGAAATAGTTACATAGAGCTACACCACCTCCAACCCCGAGACGAAGTCTTCGTGCTTTGTCAATATAATTTCGACACTCCTTCTCCTCGAATGTTACATTCTCATAACCCTCATACCTTAACAACCACAGACTTGAAATTTTTGGACAACCTTATTCCTGCTTCGTTATTTATTTCAAGCCTTTTAGCGACACGAGCATCAACCTTTTTAAAGCATTTGAAATGTCTTGCCTTCTCCGGACTACAGGCATGTGTCTGATCCAATATCACCTTAGATATAGTATATCAACCTTCAACATTTAATATATCATTAATCCTAGCCTTACAACTCATCTTTACTGTTTGTCTTGGTTTCATAACATTGGCAACCGTACTCTTCGATGTGCCTCCTCGTGCGCATGCCAAGCAAAACCATCTTACCGTCCCATCATCACCCTGTCTAATATTCCTTTTGGATACCCCAAACCCCTTATTCTTACCATACTTCATATAGTAAGCATGCACTTCTTCTGCAGATGAAAATTGCTTTCCAACCGTAGGTTCTTCAATAATTTCACCACCTCCAATCTTCTTATCAATTCCTACCTCATCACACTCATTATTTGAAAATTCTATGTCGGCATTCATTGCAACGTTCAAATTATCTACAACTATACAACATGTGAAACAATGATATTAAAACAAAGCTTTAAAAAAATAGTTGTAATACGAGAACTAAAGATGAATATATAATGAAATAAGCATTATGACATCTATTGAATATTTAGTGTTGCATGTCAAACCGAGAGACCATTATAATTTCACTTCTCACAAGCATTTTCACAAATGTCTCCTACATTCAATTTTCATTCCATTCTTTAGTACAATAAGCAAGAATCATAACAACATAGCTCAGAAGAAAAAAAAAATTACAGACAAAAAAAAAAAATTACATGCTTTCTGACTCCCTAGTCTAGTGCAGGGGAAAGAAATTGAGATGAAGAAAATTACCTTGGAGATTCCGTCAGAGAGATGGCCGAGATGGTGGGGCTCGAACTGGGCAGGGCTGGGGATGGCGAAATGGTGGGTCTGGGAGGAGAAAAAAAAAACACGTGTAGAGATGAGGACGGAGATGAGCTCGGAGATGAGGTCGGAGATGGAGTTGTGGTCTGGAGATTCCGTGGGAGATGAACCTAAGGCTCATGGGGTCGATGGGCGATGGGCAAGAGAGATAACGTGCAAAGTCAAAGTACGGGAGATTACGTGTGTTTTAAAATGTGAATAAATTACTTTCCACGTCAAGTGGGATAACACAACGGGACCTAAGAGCGGGGCGAGTAGACTTTTCCATTGCATTAAACTCATTATATAATTTATAAAGGGTATCTCGAGCCATCTCATCAATAAGATCAATCCATGCCTAATCATGCGCAAGTCTCAAACCATATAATATGCCTGAAATTTTCAGATGGAGATTAAGAATAACAGCCATATATAACAAAATATTTAGTATAGTCAAATCTCCCCAATACTTGTCATATTTGACCCTCATGGTCAATGCCATCCCCCTCATCCTTAGATTGGAACCCCTACACATGTCGTCTAATTCTTCTTTCACTCTACATATTTGTTGACAAAATGCATGGGATGTATGGTGTAAAGAAGCAGATAACTTCAATGTGATATTGTAAAAAAGCCCGAGAAAATCAACAAAAATAGAAACTACCTCCCAATCATCATCATTAGACTTTCCCAATCCAACGTGCTTATCAAAGTATTTGACATATTGAATGTCTTCATCAACCAATAATTGAAAGGCTTCCTTATATTCTTGGGCCGTCTCCAACATCAAGAAGGTTGAGTTCCATCTGGTAGGAACATCAGTAAAAAAGACCATTCTTTGATGTTATGCCCACAATTGTCGTAGCAATCTTGAATTTCTCTAATCTAAAAGGAGAAGACCTCACAAATTTCACAGCCAGTCTAACTCGTGCAACCGAGTCATCAACATTTTTCAACCCCTTAGTCACAACTAGATTCAAGATATGGGCAGAACATCTAACATGCAAATATTCACCACCCAAGAATGTCTTATTTGCCTCATTAAGATAAGTCTTCAGATATCTCAAGGTGACATCATTAGACGAGGTATTGTCAATCGAAATTGTCAAGGCCCATGCCAACCCCCACTCTTTTATGGAGGTCTCCAAGGCCTTCCCAATCGTCTCACTCTTGTGATCAGTTATTTGGCAAAACTTAATAATCTTTTTATGAAGAATCCAATCAGAATTAATGAAATGAACAGTCAAAGACATATAATTGAAATTTTGGACAGAAGTCCAAATATCGGTAGTGAGGCAAACTACCAAACCCGCCAATTGGTCCCTTAAAACATCTTTATACTTCCAGTATATCTTTTTAATATCTTTTGCCACAGTGTGGCGAGAAGGAAGAGTAAATCTAGGTTCCAATTCTTGGACAAATTCTTGGAATCCTCTCCCATCCACAAATTGAAAAGGTAGCATGTCTATGATAATCATACGAGCTAACTTCCTTCTACACTCATTAGCATTATACTTTGTATCCCCTATCAACGTTGGACCCCCACTACTCTCATCCGCCATTTTTTTTAGTCCAATTTCTAGTCTAGATTGACTCTTCTCCAGTAAGAATCTTAATATTGGACTCTTCTTGCATTATTGATCTAAATGGACCTTTAATTGAGACATCCATATATTTTCCTACAATCATTACATTTAGCCTGTGGGTTATTGGGGTCACCACCTCTAGTTTGGTAAAATGAGACCAAACTATGAAAACAAGTTTCTTGTTTTGTGTGGGCTTGGGGGCGGGGCAAGGTGTACTCCCACTCCTAGGGGTTGGAGTAGGGTTAGGTTCTGGGGTTGGGGTATTGGTAGGGGTAGAAGAGCTATTAGTGAAATCTATTTGAGAATACATTCCTGATTCCACAATACAATAAAAAATTATAAAATCAATCAACGCACGACATAAGAAAATCATAATAATACACCACACATGAAAAAACAAGGCAAAGTGTAAAGCCAACACAATTTAGGGGTTTCGGATTGAACCCCTAAATGATTTAGGGATTCAATCCGAAACTCCTAAATTGAAGAGATAAATTGAACCCCTAAATAGTTTGTAGTTTGTAGTAAAATACAAACTACAAAAACAAAAAAAAAAAAAACAAAAAAACAAACAGAGACAACTCAGGGAAGACATAAGTTTCAAATACATGCACAAATCAATCCACAGCACACAAGTTCACAATCATTCCCATCCTCTTTCTCTGATTCAACCCATCCTTCCTCCAATCTCCAATCCAAAACTAAAAAAATAAAATCTAGAGTTTCGGATGTCTTACCTTTGAGCTGCGGTGAATGTGAAGTTTCAAAATAATTTCTCCAAACGACGGTGGAGTGACTGGAGTCCCGGTGGTGCTCGTGCAGTTGTGCGAGAGAGAGAATAGATCAAGCGAGAGAGACTGAGAGAGTGCGAGAGAGTGCGAGAGAGTGGGAGACAGAAAGAGTGTGAGTCTGAGAGAGAAGAGAGTTCGAGGAGTGAAGGACGCGGGGGGAAGGGGGGACTTGACTAAAAATGAAACGGCGCCGTTTTGTCACCATTTCACTTACTTATGGACTTTATATATATATATATATATATAATTTTAATTATATATATTAAGTGGGGCAAGGGAAAAGCGGAGCGACTCCAATTGCCTCAACTTTAACTTTATTGCCATCCTCAAGTAAATAAAGTTTTCTGCATCACTTGGTTTTTGGCACTTTAGGTAACCCTGCATAATAACACTTATGTGAATAGTAGTTCCTGAATCTATCCACCAAGTGTTAGGTTGTAAATAGCCAAATTTATTTCTGTGCAAACAAAGATAGAAAAACCACTTTTCTTTGGAAGCCACTTCTTATACTGGAAACAATTCTTCTTCAAATAGCCATCCATTTTGCAAAAGTAACAGGCATAAACTTTATCCTGTTCTTGTTGCACAATTGGCTGTAAAGTTCCAGTATCCGTAGTTATCTTAACTTTGTCATTCCTCTTTCTTTTCTTGGTGCCTTGATTTTCAAGAGGAAAAACTGTCACGTGAGCACTTTTTGTCCTTTATTGTTTCAATCTCTATTCCTCTTGCACACAATGAGCAATGAGCTCATTAAGAGTCTATTTCTCCCTTTGAGTATTATAATTAATTTTAAAATGACCAAATTGTGCAGGAAGAGAAATCAGAATGAGATGCACAAGAATTTCATCAGAAAATTCTAACTTTATTGTTCTCAATTTAGTAACAAGATTGGACATTTCCATAATATACTCCCTTATGTTCCCTTTGCCATTATGGCGCATTGAAACAAGTTTGTTAAGAAGTGTACTTGTCTCTACCTTTTCCGATACAACAAATCGGTATGCTGTTTAGCTCAGGTACATTTTGGCATTTTCTTCTTTAGGCATTGCATCTCGAATTGAATCAGGAATAGAATGTTTCATTATCATAAGACTCATGCGATTAGAGCGCTCCCACTTTTCATAAGCTATCTCTGATACCACTTGTTGGATTTTGAATAAAATCCGAGAACTCCTAGATCTCTTGTCAAATCCATGTAGAAAACATAATAAAAGTGCGTACCTGTAGCCATTGGATGGAAGAGCGCAGTGGTATGATCTTCCACGTCCAATATTCACTCTCTGGTAAAAACTCACAATGATGGGATATGTAAAGTAAAAAATGAATCTGGCGTAGGAACCATAACCTTATATATATAACACCTAGAATTCCAATTTTACCCATTGTAAAACAATGGAATTACATGGGTCCTTAATAGGTCTTTACACATGAATTGGACCCGTACCACTTTATGCTCATGAACTGACCAAAATCATGGGCTTCAAGAGATGTGTTGGCCTTATTATGTCACTTTATTAATCACATTTATTTGGTCTTACAAACATTATCCAAATTTTATATCAGACAATTTTACAATGTGAAATTCGTAATCTATGTAGGTCCATTAATTTAAATAATGCTAACATTTTGGATTGTCATTCCACACATCATCCAAACATCCAAAGCCTCCTTTTTAAAGAATAGAAAATGACCTTACTGGAATTCACCTTATTACAATGCCCCAAAGATCTGTTTGTCTCCGAAAGATGAATTATCTGTTTACAATAATAATGAAAGAAATAATTAAACACAGAATATGAGAATACACATGCAATAAAAAGAAGGCTTATTTTCTGTCGAAAACAAACAAAAATAGAAGACTTTATTTTCCTTTGAACCACACGTGCCTGTACAAACGAAGACCCAATGGTATACGCTGACCAGTGACCGCAGCTGCCCAGCGGCTTGAGACTTCTCATTTGGAAGAAACGAAATAGGAAAAAAGAAAAACAGTTATTTCATATTTGCGTTCTTCATTGTCATCGTCGTCTTCGACTCTCTATCTCAAAGCGCGATCATTTCCGGTGCAGTAGTCTCGCAGCCAACGCTGTCCGTTCTGCAGATCTGAGATCCCACTCTCACCTCATCAGCGTCCATCTTAGTGTTTTGTATCTTGATTTTGGACGCGATCCACTGGATCAGACATGCCGGTGGCCGCTTCGGCTATATACTTCCTGAACCTCAGAGGGGATGTTCTCATCAACCGCCTCTACCGCGACGACGTCGGGTAATCACACACACACACACACACACACACACACACACACTCTCTCTCTACTCTCTCATTAATTCTTGGTGCTATGGCCGTATACTTTGATGGGTTCTAATATTTTTTTAATTCAATAATGTGACGCTTCGATGTGACCATATGTTCAAGCTGATAGTTGGTTTATGTATTCAAATAAGGTTTTGAACAATGGGTTAACTTTATTTCGGGGTTTAACTATCTGGGTATTGCGTAATTCTTCTTTCTGTTTTTGGGTGTTTCAATGTATCTGGTTAATGGGTATGCTGTGCTTTCATTAGGTCCCAAATAAGAAATCAAATTGTACGAAATATTGATCGGATTTTGGACAAAGTCTGTAATTTGTTCTGCATACTATACAACTGTGTAGGTGTTGTGATCTTGCAATTCATGCGGCCAGAATTGGTGATCTGGAGTAGGTGTTTTTTTTTTTTCCTGGGCTTGAATAAAAATTACCTGAGTTTTTGTGGTCTGTTTAACTACTCACATAGGATTTTGAAGAGGATAGCAATTTGGAAAGGCCTTTTTGGTTCAGGCACTGGTATATACTTTTTCCGCTTCTCTGTGTCTAAGCAACTTAAGAAATATTGGAGTAGTTTCTTGTGGAGTAGCAGTGATAAGAGTGTTCTTCTAGCAGGTCTAGCTTATGGAAATGGCACATTACACGTTTGCGTCATATTACGTGATTTGCTGCTTTGGCCTATGTGGTCTGCTTCCTTTCATGCTTTTAATCAGTTTAAGCATGAACTCTTGTTAGAAATAATGGGAAAATGTTACAAAGTCTAATTTTTGGATTTGTTTCAAATACGCATGACAGATTGGTACCCTTGTGGTCCAACTTTCTCACAAACTGATTGTGTGTTATGCTTTTTGAAATAATTGTATAAACTATGCTGTGTACATTGACTAACTGCATTTTGTCTAGTTGTAACAAGAGTGCATCCTTGGTGAAAATTGATGTTATATTAGTTGAAACAGTTATGCTGACCAGTTGTGACATTGAAGCTTCATGTAGAAATTTGGCACTTGCCGTTTATTTTGGGTATTAGTGAAATCTGTTGGAAAATAGATAATTGATTCCCTCAATCTTTGGTATATTAGGAAACCTATATATTTGTTGTATCTTTGACTTCCCTAGAATTAGGAGATAACCATAAGGAATCCCACTGATATAGAAATCTGTTTTAGGGAGGAAAGTTTCCTATTTTATTTCCTTGTAATTAGCTCTATAAATCAGCCATGTAATCGTACATATAGTCTGTGTGAAGGCTACAATTGAAATAATACAATTGATTCATTTTTTCCCACATGGTATCATAGCTTTAGGCTCTTTTCTGGGATTCTTGGCCTTCATTGCCGTGAATCAATGTCTGAAATCAAAGTATCCAATACTATGGCACAATCTGAGGACGCCCTTTCACATCAGTCATCCAGTGACCTTCAAAACATTCAGGGAGCATATAGGCTGAACGGAAAGAACTACTTGAAGTGGTCCCAATTTATTCAAACCTATTTGAAGGGAAGGGGAAAGCTTAGCCATCTCCTAGGGACTGGACCAAAGGAAGGAGATCCACGGTATGATGCGTGGGATGAAGCAGATTCCATGATTATGTCATAGTTATGGAATTCGATGAACCCGGAGATTAGCGTCACTTGTATGTTTTTATCCACAGCTAAAGAAATCTGGGATGCAATTTGATAGACGTACTCGAAGGCCCGTGATGCAGCTCAAGTATACGAGATCAAGGTCAAGACCAGTGCAACTAGACAAGGCAGTAAAACTGTAACCGAATATGCCAACTTGCTGAAAAATCTGTGGCAGGAACTTGATCATTACCGGTGCATAGAGACTAAACGTGCATCAGATGCTGCCATCTTAAAAAGTTTTATTGAAAAGGATAGAGTCTACGACTTCCTCGCAGGACTCAACGTAGAATTCGATCAAGTCAGGGTCCAATTCTCGGCAAAGAAGAGGTACCATCTCTCAATGAGACTATCTCTCTAATTCGTGCTGAGGAAAGTCGCAGGGGAGTTATGCTGGAACCCCAAGTTCTGGAAGGTTCAGCCATGGTGACTAAAATAGAGCAGCAACCAATACAAGTGAACGTGAAGAGAGATCCATTGAGAAACTCAGGACGAGATAACAAAGATGCCCTTTGGTGCACTTATTGCAAGAAACCACGGCATACTAAACAAAATTGTTGGAAGTTGAATGGTAAACCACCAAGCAAAGAATGGGGTTACCAAGGAGGATCGCAGAGGAATCCAAACCAGGCCTACTTCACCATGACTCAACCCACAAATCAGAAACATCAAGAAAATTCTCAAAATGTGGTTGAGCTCAATAAGGAAGAGATCGAGAAATTCAGGGGACTTTTGGAATCATTGGAGAAGCTTACTGGTGTATGTTCTCTTGCACTCTCAGGTGAGTTCTCTATTTCTCAAGGATTAAATGTCTCAAATGAACCTATTAGGAATCTATGGGTTATTGACTCAGGAGCCACGGATCATATGACTCACTCTTCATTACATTTTAACACTTATACACCATGCCCAAGCAATCGAAAAATAGCTGTTGCCGATGGTTCTCTCACTAAAGTAGCTGGTCTAGGGGATATCCGTGTCAATCCATCTCTTATCCTAAAAAATGTTCTTCATGTCCCCAAATTATCCACCAACCTATTATCCATCCAAAAACTGACTCAAGATATTAACTGCTATGTGGTTTTCTATCCCTCTTACTGTGTATTTCAGGACCGAGATTCGGGGAAGAGGATTGGACTTGCTAGGGAGAAGGACGGGCTCTACTATCTTGAGGAATCAGGCATATCAAATATTGTCAGGAATAAATTATCCCTGTCACTGTTATCAGCATCCAATAGAGACACCATTTGGCTTCATCATTTTAGACTAGGGCACCCATCATTTGGAGTTTTAAAAACTATGTTTCCTTCATTGTTTAATGGGCTGAATTCTGAACCTTTTTTCTGTGATGTATGTGAGTTTGCAAAACATAAACGTGCAATAAGTAATGAGAGAAGTTCAGTTCCATTTGCTTTGATTCATTGTGATA
Organism: Juglans microcarpa x Juglans regia; assembly: GCF_004785595.1. Classification (NCBI taxonomy): domain Eukaryota; kingdom Viridiplantae; phylum Streptophyta; class Magnoliopsida; order Fagales; family Juglandaceae; genus Juglans; species Juglans microcarpa x Juglans regia. The sequence goes on from NC_054604.1 coordinate 24,375,168, forward strand.
TATGGGGACCCTCCACAGTTCCAAATGTTTCAGGTTCACGATGGTTTGTCTCTTTTATCTATGATTGCACTAGAGTCTCTTGGATCTTTCTCCTCAAAGGCAAATCTGATGTAAGTAGTGTGCTCCCAAATTTTCGTAACATGGTTCAAAACCAATTTGGTGTTAAAATCAAAAAATTTAGATCGGATAATTCACGGGATTATTTCAATTGTATCTTATCTCCTTACTTTCAAAAAGAAGGTATTATCCATGAATCCTCCTGCATTAATACCCCACAGCAAAATGGCATTGCTGAGAGGAAGAATGGTCATTTGCTAGCCACAACACGAGCCTTCCTTTCCATCAAAATGTTCCAAAAACTTATTGGGGGGAGGCTGTACTCACAGCTACATATATCATCAACCGACTGCCATCAAGGGTGCTAGGGTTTAAAACACCAATGGAGACACTTTCCCAGTTTTATCCCGATCTAAGAATAACAAATCATCTCATTCCACGAATTTTTGGTTGCACGGCCTTTGTTCATATTCATAGCCATCAAAGAGGAAAATTGGATCCAAGAGCAGTTAAGTGTATTTTTGTGGGGTATTCATCAACCCAAAACGGGTACAAGTATTATCATCCACCTACCAGGAAGTTCTTTGTTTCTATTGATGTCACCTTTAAGGAGCAACAATCATACTTTACTCAGCCTTATCTTCAGGGGGAGCCCTTGTCATTCATTGAAGATAAGGACTGGGATTTGTTTTTACTTGACTTACCATTGAATCCTTCAATTCTTCAAACCTCAAACTCAGCCCATGAATTTGTCCAATCCACTTCCATACCTGCTGAACCATCTCAAACTGTGATAGAGAATGATGAATTTCGTGACTCTAGAAGATTTGTGCAGGTTTACTCAAGACGAAGAGATCTGGACCCTAATCCTGAGCAAATTCCAGCTCAACTCTAGATCTTGAGAATGAGGTAAGTCCCGATATTTCTCCTCCATTAGCTCATGATCACGATCTTCCTATTGCTATTAGGAAAGGCACAAGAGAATGCACTAAACACCCATTGTACCCTTTATCAAAGTTTGTGTCACTTAGAAAATTCTCACAATCACATAGGAGTTTTCTAGATAGCATAATACCATTCCTATTCCTAATACTTTATCTGAGGCATTATCTAATGAGAATTGGAGAAATGCTATGAATAAGAGATGCAGACACTAAGAAAAAATCAGACATGGGAAATTGCGGATTTACCACCCGGGAAGAAAGTTGTGGGATGCAAGTGGGTGTTTACAGTGAAGTATAAGTCAGATGGTTCCTTGGAGAGATACAATGCCAGACCAGTGGCAAAAGGATACACGCAGACCTATGGGATTGACTATCAGGAAACATTTGCTCCAGTAGCTAAGATGAGTACGGTAAGAGTGCTGCTATCACTAGCTGCTAACTTTGACTGGTACTTGGAGCAATTCGATGTTAAAAGCGCATTTCTTGATGGTGAGTTGGAGGAAGAAATATACATGGATGTTCCTCTGGGCTTCAAGGGAAATCTGAAAAGTAATAAAGTTTGCAGATTGAAGAAAACACTTTATGGTCTTAAACAATCACCAAGGGCTTGGTTTGGAAGGTTTACCAAAGTAATGCTTGCCACTGGATACAGAAAGAGTCAAGGAGATCATACACTCTTTGTTAAGCACTCAGATGCAGGGGGAGTCACAGCTCTTTTGGTATATGTTGATGACATAATTATGACAGGAAATGATGAGAAGGAGAAGGAAGCCTTGAGAAGGTGTCTTGTCAGAGAATTTGAGATAAAAGAACTTGGAAGACTAAATTATTTTCTGGGAATTGAAGTAGCTCATTCCAAAGAAGGTATCTTTATTTCACAGCAGAAATATGTAACTGATCTTCTAAGGGAGACAGGAAAGTTGGCATATAGATCCGTCTCCACACCGATCCAGCCAAACCACAAACTTGGAGAGGCAAATGAAGATCCAGCTGTAGACAAGGAAATGTACCAGAAACTGGTAGGAAAACATATATATCTTGCTCACACATGGCCAGACATTGCATATGCCGTGAGTGTGGTTAGCCAATTTATGCACAACCCAAGAGAAGTTCACCTACAGGCTGTGTATCGTGTACCTAAAGGCCAATCCTGGCAAGGGAATTCTATTTAGAAGAAACGCCGGATTGATTCTTGAAGCATACACCGATGCTGATAATGCAGGCTCACTGGTTGATAAGAGGTCTACTACAAGTTATTGCACTTTCCTTGGAGGCAATCTTGTGACCTGGAGGAGTAAGAAGCAGAATGTGGTAGCTTGATCAAGTGCAGAGGCAGAATTTAGGGCGATGGCTCAAGGAGTGTGTGAATTACTATGGCTCAAGATAATTCTGGAAGACCTTAGAATTAGATGGGAAGGACCAATGAAATTATTTTGTGACAACAAGTCAGCCATCAACATTGCTCACAATCCTGTTCAACATGATAGAACAAAGCACATTGAAGTGGATAGACACTTCATAAAAGAAAAGTTGGATAGTGGATTAATTTGTACCCCATATGTGTCAACTAGTGGCCAACTCGCGGATGTACTCAGGGCTTAGCAGTGCAGCATTCTAAGGACTTATCTTCAAGCTGGGAATGAAGGATGTATATTCACCAGCTTGAGGGGGAGTGTTGGAAAATAGATAAATGATTCCCTCAATCTTTGGTATATTAGGAAACCTATATATTTATTGTATCTTTGACTTCCCTAGGATTAGGGGATAACCATTAAGGAATCCCACTGATATAGAAATCTGTTTTAGGAAGGAAAGTTTCCTATTTTATGTCCTTGTAATTAGCTCTGTAAATCAGCCATGTAATCGTACATATAGTCTGTGTAAAGGCTACAATCAAAATAATACAATTGATTCATTTTTTCCCACAAAATATCTTGTTTAAGTTTGTCATTTTCTAAGTAATTCCCTTTTAACATTTTATTTCTTGCCCCATAAGTTAAAATTTATTTCATGGCTTTATTGTTTGTTTTCTATATACCAACCCTAATTTTTTTATGTTAGGGGAAATATGGTTGATGCTTTCCGGGTGCATATAATGCAAACGAAAGAACTTGGTACATGTCCTGTGCGGCAGATTGGTGGTTGCTCCTTCTTTTACATGAGAATCAGCAATGTCTACATTGTGATCGTTGTCAGCAGCAATGCTAATGTAGCTTGTGCTTTCAAGTTTGTCGTTGAGGTAGTCAGCTTCTTCTTTTCGTTAACATTCTTGGTTGTGGTGTTTTTTTGGAATTAGTAATTCAAGATTTTGTTGCCCACATGTAAGTTTTTTATATTTGTTTTCAGCCAGGTTTTTAGCAGCTTCTGGAAGTACCTCATATATGCATTAATGTGTGGATAAAAGCCAGTTATATCTACTCATTAAAAGAAGCCGGTCATATTTAAACGAGTGTGTTGAATAGGGTGGATAGTGAGGTTATGAGTTCAAGTCTCATTGGGTGTGAGGGTAATCCTTTTTTTCAATGACATGGAACCCACCAAAGCAAGACCAAAACCCACCCCTAAGGAGTAAACCTGAATACACGACTTCACCTGCTAAAACCGTGTATCATGTAATCCAAGAGAACTCCTTGTTCAAAATCAAACCCAGGATGTTTGAGTCTACAGCTCATCCCAAGCCCATCTTTTAACCACCAGACTGCACCTTGAAGGGAACATAGTCCAAAAAATAAAGTAGCGGCATTCATCTTCCAATGTCTATAGACATGGTCATATTTCTAATCATTTATCTGAGACAGGAATTATGTCTTGTTATGCTCACTTTGTTGTTAGCTGATGGTTAAGGTCTTCAGCCTTTATGCTAGCGGTTAATAATGTTTTCAACATATTTCTAATTTTCATAAGAAATATGGTTGCTGATGCTAATGATTCGCTCTGTTACCGTTGCAGGCTGTTTCACTTTTCAAATCTTATTTTGGTGGGGCTTTTGATGAAGATGCGATCCGTAATAATTTTGTTCTTATTTATGAGTTATTAGATGGTATGTAACTTGAGAGGCAATGACACTCCATTATTTCCACATGTGTAATTTTACTCATGGTTATTAGACAGATTGACCTGGATGGTTTGGGCTGGTGAAATGGTCACATGGAACTTAGATCAGTCCATTTCTTCTGTTGCATGAGGTGTGACCATAGACCAGTCAAAGCCATTTTACCTGGTGGGTATTTTAATGATACGTGTGACCTGGGACCTGACTGGTTTGCTATGAACCTGTTTGGTTTTAGTTTGCAGCATAAACTTGTTTTTCATTTGGAAAACATATGTAGCATGAATTGAACTTAATACCACTTAAAAGGTAGTATAGCTAAATAACCAATTATGATCAGGCTACAATGATTCTCCTGTTTATAACATCTTCTTTATATTTATGTATTTTTCTCCATATGATTTTGGTTGCATACACACATTGTAAAATATAGATGGATGTAACTACTCGATAATTAATTGTGAAGGATAGTATTAAATCCTGTATTAATCATTCTCGATTGTGGGTGTGTTGTTTTTCTAGCATTAGTCAACTTTGATTTGTGCATGTATACACAGTGTGTCTATTATATTGCTTTTTAAAGAATTTACTTATGTTTGTAAATCATCATTTGGCAGATGAAAGGCCATATGTTAATCAGAATAAATAAAATTGTGTAAGTGTGCTAATGATCAATGTCACTATAATTGCAGAAATTATGGATTTTGGTTACCCACAAAATCTATCTCCTGAGATTTTAAAGCTTTACATCACTCAGGAAGGAGTGCGTTCACCATTCTCATCCAAGGTTAGTTGTCAGTTATATATTCCAGGATTTGGTCCCCCATCAATGCCTATAGGAATCTTCTAGGAATTTGTTTGAGTCACTTTTATGTTTTAGGTACATTACATTGCATGTCTGATATGCTTGTAAAAGATGAAGAAGTGATTTCCTCTTTTTTTATATATTATTTTAAAATGCTTTGATAATTTGGTCAATCATGCCTAGGTGTTGCTCTTGTATGTGTCCCATGTACCTGGGCTATGCCTAGTTCTCATCAAAATTCTTGTTTACTGAAAACAAAATATGCTTTGATAATTTTTTCTACCATATGCTCAAAAAAGCCTACAGATAAACCTGTTCCCAATGCAACCTTACAAGTTACGGGTGCTGTTGGTTGGCGAAGAGAAGGCCTAGTTTATAAGAAGAATGAGGTGATTAGTATTTCCATTTCTTTTCTGCATTCAATAAAGCCATGCCGGATTCTTTCAAGAGTTATCCTGTACAGGTCTTTCTGGATATTGTGGAAAGTGTAAATCTTCTTATGTCTTCGAAAGGTGGGTAGTGGTTTTTTGTGGTATTTTGCACGGCCTTTCTTAATTTTGTCACTTCTAATCAGTTTGTTCAATATAGGTAGTGTTCTGCGTTGTGATGTAACGGGGAAGATTCTTATGAAGTGCTTCCTGTCTGGAATGCCTGATCTTAAGTTGGGTTTAAATGATAAAATTGGCCTTGAGAAAGAGTCACAGCTTAAATCCCGTCCTACCAAAAGGTAATTTGATGACACTTGTCTAAATCTTCCCTATTCTTCCTAAAAATGCCTTTTTATTGTTCTATTACTCATATTATCTGCTTATTTGTTCCCTTTAGAAAATTTTATTTTGCCTTAATTTTTGTTTAGTCGTTTTCACTCTTCACATACAGAATAGGCCATACAAGAGGACTACTTGACTTGACTTCTGCTTGTGCCTCATCCATTCGTTATCTCGATAGTTACAATGTGATTGCCATTAAAAATCAGATTTGTCTTTACATTGTTTCTTCCTTTCCTCATTGCCCTCCTTTTCTTCGGTTTTTTTTTTTTGTTGGGTTGTGGGGAGGAGATGATAATTGGTACGATCCGATTGGTCTTGGAGGCACTTTTTGTACTGGACCGATTCACCGGACCAAACCAATCTCTATCAGTCCAGTTGGTCTTATGGCATTCAGTCTGGGCCTTGCTAATTTTGGGCCAATTTGCTGTTAAGGTCCAGTTGACAAAAACTGAGCTGAAAAAGGGTATTTGAAGCAATTTGCTTGGTTACAATGTACAATTTATCACATAAAAATTGTATTATAATATGTATAATATATTATATAAAAAAATATAAAAAAATCATATATTTTGGTTGTTCTGATACGGTTCATGGTGGAAAACCCCACCCTAAGACCGGGCCAAAGATCAAACATTTCCTAAATGTTGGACAGTGACTGACTTGTTCAGTATATTTCTCTTTTCCATTAAGGAATCTCTCATGAACACATTGTGTGTACTTGGGATATGCCTTCATTTTACATCAGTATAATTATTGATTACTTATCAAAAACATAAAACTAAGAGGGTTTAATTTAATGGTTGGTAGTTTACAACTAGTTTACATTTCATTTTAAAACAACCAATATAATTGTGACATTTCTTTAAAAAATAATTTCAATTTTACATAACTGCCCTTCATTTTAAGTAGAGTGGTAAAATAGTTGTAAACTAATTGTAAGTTAATCATTTTCCTTTTGGGAAAACATTTGATCCGTTATTGCACATGCATTTTGGCCTTGCACAAATATACTTCAAATTACTAGTTTTATGCAGTGCTGGATTGTTCTGGACAGTATTTTTATAGTTTTTGTCTGATCACTTCATCGTTGGTTCTTTAACAATGCTATATTTTGCAGTGGTAAAACAATAGAGCTCGATGATGTTACTTTCCATCAATGTGTGAATTTGACGAGGTTTAACTCAGAGAAGACTGTGAGTTTTGTGCCACCAGATGGTGAATTTGAATTGATGAAGTAAGCTCACAAATATTCTCACTTGACAATATGTTATATAATCTGTGCACTATCTTTGATATGCAGTAATCTATGCAACTAGATGCACTTCCCTCCACCCCTTCCCCCTTTGAAATTCTCTTTTGTAAACTTGCTGATGTGCTTATCCAATTTATGTTATCTGTTATCTGCTCTATGTAAGATTTTTTTTTTTCAATCAAGAAAAAGGGCGGGCAATTCTGATTTTTTGTTATTAGTGATCTCTTGTAAGTTGTAATAATGGAATATTTAATTATATTTCAACTATCTATGAATCTGGTAGCCTGAGAGATTACCAACTTTATTTTTTATTTTATAGCATTAAGTTTACCAATGACGTTGTCAATGGTAAAACAACCTGATGCTATCAAGCGTGATATCACACTAGTCACACCCTAACTTTTGGAGATCAGAAATGAAATGCCAATAAGCTGCACGAACTAGTATGCTATTTGCGATTTGGATCTATGCATCGTGTCAAACTTCATTCTCTACTCTTCCCAAATGTGTGCCCTTTTGCTTAAAGATCCACTTTTGCCATTATTTTAGGCTTTATGATCTTTTTAATATTATTTGTGTTGAAAACATCTTGACAGCCTCATTTCATTCCTTACCTATTATGGTCCTCACCTAGCTTACATCTCATGTGCTGTTCTTTCTCAAAATTAAAGTTATCCATCTTACTTCACCTTTGCAGCTATGCTGGTTCTGTTACTTTCACATTGGAAGGGCTTTTGCATAACCCTTAGATATGAATACCCTTTCTTTTTGGATTTTTGTTTTCAACTGCTTCTATAACTTGGTGTCTCACAATTTTTATGTGATTAGCCTCTTATTATCCAAGTTTTTGTTATTTTATATTTCCTTATTGAGGGTCCATTTATTGGGTTTTAATTACTGCCTATCTCTGTCACTATATCTACCATAGGTATCGTATTACTGAGGGTGTTAATCTTCCATTCCGAGTATTGCCAACAATTAAGGAACTTGGTAGAACACGCATGGAAGTAAATGTCAAGGTTTGTAATTTTTAGTTGTCCAGGCTTCCAGTCTCTGAATGGTTTCCCCATTAGCTTATATATGTTTATATTCAGGTAAAGAGTGTCTTTGGCGCAAAAATGTTTGCCCTTGGCGTGGTCATCAAAATTCCTGTACCAAAACAAACTGCAAAAACAAGTTTCCAAGTGACATCAGGTCGAGCAAAGTACAATGCAGCTATTGATTGCTTGGTTTGGAAGTGAGTGTCTTAATTCGATACCTTCTGAAAGTTTAAAGTTTCAGTTCCTTTTAATATATTTCAACTTTGCAACATGGTATAATTTTATTAAACTATTGTATGTAGAAGATTGCTGCATGCATTCTTCTCATATTAAACATGGAAGCGCCCCCAAAAAATTCTGATGCAGGCTTGGAATTATTAAATATTTTCTTCAATGTAAAAATATTTTCTTCAATGATTTCACCTCAATCATATTTCTGTTTGTTCCTACTGTACTTCACCTCTTTTCCTTTTACATTTTTTCCCAAAGCCTAAGATTTGACACTTTTAGCTCTGGGAGGATTGCCTTTTTTGTAACTGGTTTGCACACCCTTGGTGCTTTTTAATGTGTTTTTATACAGAAAGAAAAAAAGAACAGAAATGGGGATGGTGACTGGAAGGTGCAAATTTTTGTAAGGATGATTCTCTGCTGACTCTTACATTGAGTTGAGCTCAGTGAGACAGATAAGAGACCATACATAGGCTATTAAAGCTGACCTACTAACAGCACGTGGTGTTTGGTTCTTAGAGCAACATGGGACCAGAGAAGAATGTTGAGGATTTGAGTGGGAGGATTTTTATGTCCCACTAAGTCCCACGTTGGGTGGGAGAAATATGATTGACGTGAAATCAGAACTATTAATATATACAATATTTACATATAAAAAAATATACAATATTAGAGAAGCATGGCCCCTCTGGTGCCGTCTCTAAGCCCTGCCTCTCTCCAACCATAAAAAGGAGGAAAAAAATTATAACTGAAAATATCTTTTACTCAGTACCTGTGACAAGTTTTTTAGTTGAATTAGCTTGTCACTTTCATTCATTATTTATGTGCCATGTCTGGATGCTTCATCTCTAGTTTTAGTGCAATTGATGTTACTCACTTCAATATTTTCAAAACTTTGTAGAATAAGAAAATTTCCTGGTCAAACTGAGCCAACCATGAGTGCAGAAGTTGAGTTGATTTCAACAATCGCAGAAAAGAAATCTTGGACAAGGCCACCAATCCAGATGGAGTTCCAGGTGCTTAATCAGTTGCCATTTCTAATTTTTTGTCAGTCTTAATGCCCATGTTAAATAAGCATAAGAATGGGAAGAACAATCTTTCTACATTTGACAAGAATGATATTGGATTAGGAAAGAGAATAACCAGCCAATTAGTTATAAACTACAAAATGAAACTTCGAATGTCTTTCTGTGATTATTACTATCTTTTTAAATCCACCAGTGACAAATGAAAGTTGTGGGGGCTCCTTTTTTCCACTACTCTTAAAATATGTTTCCTGAGATATTATATGACAATCATAAGTAAAATAATGAGGACGGGCTCTTTTAATAGATGAGTCATAAAATGCATTTGAAAGATGCCAACAACATTAAAGTCGTTGATTTGGCTTTCTCGAGATCTGTAACGAGGTTGAGAAAAGAAGAAATGTAGAATTTGACATCTGATATTTAATCATTTTTGGGCTTGCTTTGAAATATTTATACTATGTCAGTCATCATTTAAAATTTGTCCACCTAACATGAGAGGTATTGCTCATATTACATGTACATTTTGCATTACCAGATTGAAATATGGTATTGGGCTTTGGACTTCTAGTGAACTTGAATCTTCCTAGTTTTCTGCAATATTGCATTTCGGTCCTTTAATATTGCCAAAAAGTATGGGACAATGAGAGTATGGTGGGCTAACAACAAATATGACACATTTCCATCCTTTGGGTTTTAAGTGTCAAGCATCATCTGCATGTACATGAAGATACACATGCCATTGCACTCTGCGCAAAGGTGGACAACTGATTGCTTTAAACATCGTTTATGCAGGTTCCCATGTTCACAGCATCTGGTTTACGTGTTCGATTCCTGAAGGTAATTTTTCTGGTTTGTCAGAATGTCATACATGTTTACAGAATGCAGCATTTACGTTATTTAAAGTTCTACTTAACATTTTCTGCAGGTATGGGAAAAGAGTGGCTACAACACTGTTGAGTGGGTCCGATATATTACCAAGGCCGGTTCTTATGAGATTAGGTGCTAGATGCTGGAAAATGATGTAAGGTTTTTGATGACTTAAAATGGTTGAGATTGAAATATTGTCAGCCTGTTGTGAAGGATTTGATTGGTGGCTTTTTAATAATGTGTTTCTTTTATGAAGTGTCTCATTTTTTTCCTGTAACATATACTATATAGTAAGAAAATGGCTTTGTTAGTATGTGAATTAAATGGTATTGTGACTATCTTGGTTTGCCATTTTACCTTGGTTGTTTTTGCAGATGAGATGAGTTGAGAATAAAGTTAAATAAAATCTTGTTAGAATATATATTTTTAATATTATTTTTGTTTCGAGATTTGAAAAAGTTGAATTGTTTATTTTATTTTGTGTAAGAATTTAGAAAAATTGTAATGATGAGATGTGATGAATTGAGATGAACTGAAAAAAACAAACTAAGTGCTTTGACTGATACCAAACACAAGTACCTTGAAAGAGTAAAAGACTAAACACAACTTTTGTGACAAAAGAACCCAGTCTCTGGTTTACGCACCATGGGTGATGCATGCGCGGTACGAGTCTACGTGACAATTTTATTATCTTGCTAATGGAGCCTAACGGCAACGACCACATCTGCATGTTCCTTCCCAGCAACTTCAAGTGCTGGTTCTACTTCACACTTGGGGCCCAACTCGTTTCATCCAAAGCTAGTACTGAAAAATACATTAAAAATCCAACAGTTTCAGAAGTCTTTGGCCATATGTCACAATATTGTGATTGTAATGGAAAAAAAAAGAAGGTAGCAAATTGTAAACTTGGGTTCCAGGGTTAATAACCCGGTACCTAGACTGGGTGTACTCGGGTTTTGCAACCTGGGTTCCAGCCTGAATTTGTTCCGGACAAGAACTCAGAATCGGAATTCGATTTTCCGGGTTCCAAACTTGGCCAGGAAAAAATCCGGTCTGGATGAATAATTTTGTGTATTTTTTTTATTCTTACTAAAATAATTAAGTTATTCTATTCATCATTCATACATTACATATTTGGTAAGGAAAAAGAAATAAAAAAATTATATGTGATGTATAGTGTAAGAATGATGAGTAGAATTTTTATTTGTCTAAATTATATTTAAAAATGAAGTGATGCATAAGGACCTAAAACTTACCCCAGAAAGAAGTCAATGGAAAATGTGAAAGCAGGTACAATTGTAATCATCTCTCAAGTGTAAAATGAAAAGTTCCTTCCAACTACACCCCAATTTGGCAATTTGTAATGATCTCTCAAACTATCAATTGGGCAATCTCACTAAATTATGAAAATTACAAAACATCCCACTTTCCCTTAAAATGACAATTATTCTTTAAAACTCTAATACAAATATAAAATCCCTAATAAATTAAGATATAATAATTTTATAAAATATAATATTCTTTTTTTAAAAAAAATTAAAATTTCCAAATTTCAATTTTTAATATTTTAACCATTATGACTTTTCTCAAACTATCTTGTTGATGTCGAAAAATAGCAGAATGGGCCAGAGGAGAGAAATATTAATTCTCGACCCACAATGGTGGAGACCTTTTATCTAGAGCCCTCATCGTCAAGTTGAAGAAGCTGAAGTTGAAGTCGTCTACCCCCTCGTTTGGTCTAATCTCCCTTTTTATCCTCTGCCCATCCTTGCTTTACGTCCCCTCCTTCCCTCTCTTTATATCACATCCCACGTTCCCCCTGACACACGTTATTTTCCCAAGCCTTTTGTCCTCTTCTCTCTTCCCTTTTGATGAGATCCCTTCTTGGGGTTGGGCTTGGTAGATCGTATTGGGCTTGAGATATTTTATCCTCTTCAGTTTGTTAATACCAAAAAATAGTACAACGGGCCAGAAGGAGAGAAAGAGTCATTCTGACTCACGATGGAGATACAGGTCTCGATTGGTGTGATTTAGAGTCCCCACCGGCAGTCTGATGTGGTTGTGGTTGTACGACATCCCTAGTATATCCATAGCATTGAATAAGAGATAAATGCAAGAAAAATAAAAGAGATGGAGACACATATTTTCATTGTTTGACACTAGGCCTACATCTACGAGTCGTTTGGAGGGAAAACTCATTAGAATATGATAGATTTACAGTCTCTCATGTTCTTGTATCCTTGCTATATAATGGAAATCAAAGATCTATTTTCTTGTAGAGATATTCTCTTTGAGCTCTCGTCGTCAGGTTGAAGAAGCTGAAGCTGAGTTGATGGACCCGCCTGTTGACCTGTCATGAGGGCGGTCGAGTAGTCGAGTGGCTGGACTCGCCTGTTGACTCTTAACGAGGTATGAGTTGGCTTTGAGCTCGTTTGTATGAATGTTTATAGTTAGCAAAGAGTGCCTATCCTTTCGACGTTTTTGTTTTTTATGGTGTTAATAGATTTTCGCCCCTTGATTTGAATTGTTGTTGGCGTTTCCATTTTATTATTGATGCTAGAGTTTGTTTGTAGTAACTCGAACTAGTGTTCAGGGAGCCCGTCAACCCTCTAGATCCCCCATAGGTAGTTGCTGAGTCCATCAACTCATTCCTGAAGGCTTTTTCCCGGAGGTAACCTGCTGGCAGCAGTTATGGCATGAGTGTAAACACTCGGTGTTTATTGGAGAAAATGTTATGTCGGTATTGTTGTCTAGGGGAGGGAGGTCGGGCAGTCTAAATGCTGGAGTCGCCGTGAGGGAGGTTGGGCAGTCGAATGGCTAGACCTACCTGTTGACTCTCAACGAGAAATGAATAAGGCTGGGTAGTTGAAAGGCTGAACCCGCCGTGATTTTGCCGTGAGGGAGGTCGGGCAGTCGAATGACTAGACCTGTGTAACGACTTGGCCCAATAATTCTAAAGTCAAGATATTTAAAATTTTTATTGGACCTAAATTATATTTTATGGGTCATATTGGATAAACACACGAGTGATAAATTATTGAGGTTGATTATGAGTTTTAATTAGGCCTAATAATTAGGTTAAATCTAATTTATTATTTATTAAACGAGTTAGACTCCTTTTACAATTTAAAGATTAGCCATTAAAAGATTTATTTTAATTTAAAATTATCACAGATTGAAATCCCTTCTCAGTCTCAGTCACTATCAATCCTACATTGAATGAACTACTAGATCATGTTTTTAAATTCAAACTCTCTTCTTGAATGATCGTGACCAAGTCCCACTTGAACTCGAATGAGTTGGCATCCTATTCTAACAGAGATACAACTCTACAAGTCATATTCACGTTAAAACTCTTTAACTGAGTCCAACTCAAACTAGCTTTCACCTTCTCCTAAATCTCTATAAATATCTCCCTTTTACGTGTTATTTGGAAAAAAAAATCATAAACCTCCCAGTTTAGCACCGTGATCGATTTTGTATAAAAAATTTTAGGAAGCAACACTATAAGGTAAGTAACTTGATCATAAATTAGGATTAACATACGGTAGCTAGTTATATATATTATTATTAAAACCAATTCTTTTGAATCCAGGGTTTACATACCACACATGTCATGATATTTGCAACCACGTCATTCATCATATTTTATTCCACATATTATAGTCATGTACGTATTATGCATCTCATGCATCTCACGTTGCATAAAACACGTAAACTTTCATAAGATCAAGTGTAAGATAAGCTCATAACAGTTAATCAAATGGTCATTCAGATGCATGGTACCAATGCAGTTTTAAGGTCGGCATGCAAGCTACGGACTCAAGCATGGTCCACCGTATTACGCCAGAGTACTGCACAGTCGGCTTCCTTTGTTGCAGCAGGGGAAGGTAGTGCACAACTTTGCACGTAGGGTTAAGTGTGTTGGCCAGCCAAATAAATCAGATTATTCAGTTAATTTAAATAAATTAGTTATGCATTGCATAAGCATCAGTATGATCAATCATGATTTTAAGTTCTCAGTATGAAATATTTTATGAAAAATCTTATGTTAAATATATTTACGTTATGATGAGTTTCTCACTGAATCATAGACTCATTTTAGTTTGATTTTATGTTTTTACACAGCCCAGGTCAGGATAATTATGACGATAGAGCTGTAGGACGGGACTTAGTCTAGGGAGGTGTGACAATGGCCTAGATCATGTATAAAGATTTTAAGTTATGATTTTTATGGCATAGATTTTCAGAAATTTTAATAAATGCTTATGCGCACTCTCATTTATGATTTTAGTATTTTAATATAAAACGACTCTATTTATTATAATGAATATTTGTACTTGGCACTTTCTTTAAAATAAAAGAAAATATTTTTAAGTCAAGATTCAGTAGTAGCATGCTGGCTCCTGAGAATCTTAAAAAGTGACTTTATTATTAACCATGAGAGTGAGGTGTCACGACCTGTCTGTTGACTCTTAATAATAAATGAATAAGGTCGGGCAGTCAAAAGGCTGGACTTGCCATGATTTCACCGTGAAGGAGGTCGGGTAGTTGAAAGTCTGAACCCGCCCATTGACTCTCAACAGGAAATTAATAAGGTCGGACAGTCGAAAGGCTAAACCCCCCGTGATTTTTCACCGTGAAGAGGGTCGGGCAGTCAAATGAATGGACCTATCTGTTAACACTCAGGGAGGTGTGACCTTTCTTTTGTTTTGACAGAGATGCTTGACCACGCTAAGAAAAACCAAACCGGCTAGCATAGATAATCCAAATCACAAATGCAAGATTTGCAACTTGAATTGTTTTGCTAGAGCGTGACAAAGGTTTGAGGTGCACCAGTGTGGCCATTGGGCAGCCAGGCTTTGGCAATGATGAAGTTTTGGAGTACTTGCGATATCGAGCAGTGTTTTGTATCCGGTACCCAGTGTTGCATGGGTGAGTTCCAACAAGGTATGTCCTCGGGATGTGCTGACACTAGGGCAATGAGGTAGTTGTTCTTGATTTTCGCTTGACTAAGTTTGTCCACTGCCAATTTTTCCTCTTTTTTTTTTCTTCTTTTTTTAACCGTGGCTCCCAATGGCTGATGCATTGTCTAAAGCGTGCGAATCTTTTTTGAAAATCTATGGAGCACCAAATAACTTCGATCAGCGCATATTGTGTGGCTTTGATCACGTGGGTTGGCTATTGCATGGGACATGCAACGTGTGATCATCGCGGCATCTCTCTTTGGCTGCGTAACTTCATGCGGTAGATAGTTTTGATAATGGCTGAGGGACTTTGTGTTTGAGCTCCATTACTGTGGGGCTGTGTGGTTGAAGAACTACAAAGGCAGAGAGCTGTTTCCGAGGAAGTTGATGGTCGTGCTTACCATTGAGGCTGAGTGACTCCGAGTCTGAGCAAGTAAGGCTAAGTGACCCTAAGTCCAAGCAAGTGTGGCCAAGTAACTCTAGGTGGTAGAGGAGGTGAGGCCAAGTAAATGTGTCTCGAAGTAGAGATAGAGAAGTTGCACACGTTCACCGAGTTGTGCTAGAGAAGAGCTGCTGGTTTAGATTGAGCAAGTGGTCCTCATGCATGGCCTTGCTCATGCTAGGATGGTTGCTCGCCATGGGTGAGGGAGCTTTGGCCAAGCAACTCCGGCCAAGTAGTTCTGGCCGAGTGAGCTCTAACCAAGCAATGCTCAAGCCGGGCAACTGCTATAGAGTAAGCTCTGACAGTGAAGCTTTGACATTTGCTGGGTGGTGGCTGAGTAACCTGTGCCTGTGGAGTTTCTGGTTGTAGAACTCCTATCCAAGCAACTCTGTTGCTGAGGAGCTACATGGCCGGGGAACCTGCATGGTCGAAAGACTCTCTGTGGCTAGGTGATGCAGTTGTCAGAGGACCTGTGGCCGAGTAACTCACTCTGGCCGAGCAGAGTGGTGGCCAAGAAATTCTAAGCTCAGGCCAAGATGCATGCTTAATTGCGTGCATGGTCGAGATAGGTGGATGCCTGCGTGCATGTGGCCGAGATGGCTGGCTCAGTTATGGCTACGGAAAGGGCCGGGGCCATGGAACACCCCACTTGTGATAGAAATCATTGACCGTCCTAATGGTGGCCCTGCCAACTCACGGGCGCCGATGGGGGAGGGCCTCCCTTCGGGAGCATGGCAATGTGCGCCTGTTGCCCAAACGATGTGGATAGAAACCTGCCCCGTTAGGTTTACCGGGCTCACAGTGGGATGCCATGAGCCTCCCAGGTGCACGACAATGTGCAACTGGGTGCATTGTGCATGGCCTTCGCCGACAGGGGCTAGCACGTCCAGAACAGAAACAATCAATAGTCACCAAGTGTACCGTCGAAATCCACACCAGGCCCATGGCTAGCTATCGTGGGCCTTTTGGAGGGCATGGCATTGTGCATGCCCCCCAAGCACAGTGCACTATGCATGCACGATTGTATGGCCGTTAAACTTTCTTCCCTGGCGCTAGAAGCTGGGGCCATGTGCTTTGTGCACTGTGCACATTTATGTTGCCCTTGACCACAGGGGATGAAAGACTTGTCCAATTTTTTTATAACAATGTTGTCGATAAAATAAAAGTAGAAAAGTTGGGAATACTTATCTCTCAAAAAAATTCATTTGCTCAGTTTGAGATGATTTTGCAAACCAAAAAATCATCATTCTCACACTTATAGTGTAGAAAATTATTTGAATCCCACAGATGGCGCCAAATGTTGATGCCAAAAAATAGCACAACGGGCCGAAATGGGAGAAAGTGTCATTTCCGGCCTCCGATGGTGATATAGGCCTCGATCAACATGGTTTGGAGCTCCTGGCAGTAGTCTGGTGCGGCTATACAACATTCGTACGTATATCCATAGCAGTGAATATGAAATAAATGCAAGAAAAATATAGGAGATGGTGACACTCCTTGCTTTATGTCCCCTCCTTGTCCTCTTCTCACTTCCCTTTCGATGAGATCCCTCATTTTGGATCTCTTTGGAGATCCCTTTTATCCTTTCATATCCATTCTTTCATTTTTTTTTTATAGTTTTAATTAATAAATTGCTATTTTTAATTTTCATGTTTTTTAATTTAAATTCATTTTTAATAAGAAATTATTTTTATTTTTATGTCTTTTGATTTTTATATGAAGGGTGTACGTGATAAATTGGGTTGCGGTTTGAGGAATTTTTATTATTATTATTTTCCCTTAATTTATGTTTTGTTTTTGCACTTGGTCGTCCTTTATAAATTTAGGCTTCTTATGCAAAATGCTTTATTTTGATAGAAAAATACACTTTGCACATTTCAACTTCCAATGTTCTACATCACAAACTACGAACATCCACTCATGTAATCAATTAAGATGGATATTTTAAGAACGATAAGATAATTTAAAACAAAAAATTAAAAATTAAATAAAATATTATTTTTTAATATTATTATTATTTTAAAATTTGAAAAAATTAAATTATTTATTATATTTTATATAAAAATTTAATAAAATTATAATAATTAAATAAAATAAAATCATTTCTATATCTAGACGGATATAAGACCGACACAAACACCGTACATTAACATTATGTTGGTTCTACTTCTACCTCACTTAATATTAATGATGCATTGTAACTACCATTAATTTGCCTTCAACCTAAATAGACGGCCCCACGAAACCAGCCAAATTGGATTCAAAATTTCAATAAATTCTCGAACCAACATGCATATGCATTCGCGGTACAATATATATTAATACTTTATTGCTTCAATTTGACTCGTTTGGACACTTTAAATATCACACGCTCTTCAATTATATATATATATATATATATATATATACATCACTTATTCAGCAAATCATATATATATATATATATTAATTTTAGATACTAAGATAGATGAAATTACACTCTTGTGTGATATACTTTTGATGGTCAAATTTTAACAAAGTATTTTTACTGAATTAAAGAAATCAATGAATAGTGATATTTGGAATATCTCCATTAAACTTTCACCTTAAAATTCTTAAAATTAACTCCAATAGTTCTCATAATTTCATTCTCAAATATCACTAAAATATAAAATATTTTTTTAATTTTAAATTTTCAAAATTTTTATTAAATCATTATCTAATAATTACTTAAACACAAAAATAAATATAACTTTTAGAAACTTGAAAATAAAAATAATATCTAAATTACTTTTTAACTTTATCTATTCATTTTCACAAACTTTAATACAATAATTATTTTAAAATATATTTTTATTAAACTTCTTATATCTCATTTTTCAAATTTTAGTAAAATATCTTCACCTAAATCATTTGTTGATTACTGAGCATCCAAACGTGCCCTTAGCATATCTCCACTGATGGAGGCAATGGCCGGGGCTTCCCACTTTACTCCACCAAAAAATATTTAAACTGCTTACTTCCTAAAAACAAATAAAAATAAAAATCTCCCCCAAACAAAGAGAATATCCTTAAAATGTAAGAAAGAGTCTAAAACACAGTCTCATATTTCTATAATTATTCTCCCGAAATTTATCTCTCCCTTGTTCCTATAATAAGATGTTTTAAAAAATGATTTATTCTACCAAAGTTCAAAATAAAATATCTAAAAAAGTCTCGCGTTCCTCCAAAAACATCTAATAAGAATATACATAAAGCATCTTTTCTATCAAACCTAAAAATCTTAATTAAATATCCCTCCAACTCAAATCTTGACTAGAAATGTTTCAAAAATTTAAAAAGATATATTTCCTCAAACTAGCAATAAACGATTTATCACTACTACTATCAACTATATATGGATTTTCTGTTTAAAAGGGAAATTTATGATTTATAATTCAAAAATCTATTACAAGTATAAGTTGATGAACATGTTGATACTATATTTAATTTTCCATTCTAAAATAACCTAGTTGTTGTAATGAATAAAAAAACAAATTCTTTTTAATTATTTGATGTTAAATCTTTTTTCTTTTTGGTGCGCAAGAAAACTCATTATGTTAAGGGCTCGTTTGGATAGTGAGATGAGATGATTTTAGATGAGTTAAATAAAATATTGTTAAAATATTATTTTTAATATTATTATTATTTTGAAATTTTAAAAATTTGAATTGTTTATTATATTTTGTGTAAAAATTTAAAAAAATTATAATAATGATATGAGATAAAATGAGATGAAATAAGATGATTTTTATATCCGAACAAATCAAAACATGACAAAAAGGATAAAAAAAAAAAAAAAAACTTAATTGTAATTAGCAGCATCTTGAACGCGTTAAAAAGATATTAAAATAGTCAAACCCAACAAAGCTTAACCTTTATTTTTTCTGTTTTTGTTTTTCCACCTAATGGTAATAGTTCATATATAATTTCCAACGTCGCCTAACGCGCTTTGGTCTGTCTTTGATGTTAACCTCTCCCAATGGAATGTACGTTGCACACTGCACCGACGCGTTGAATCGGCTCGAATCGCACATTGAAGTCGATCCAGACCATTTCCACCCTGACAACAGCACCTTCCAGGCTGCAGAGTGCATTCACTCCCGTACTCGTCAATGGTTGTTTCTCTTCTCACTCAAGTGATTGTAGATAGATATTGTCTTGCGAGTTGCGATGTATAAATTCTGCACGCTATTTTTATTTTTAAAAATGAAGGTAATATTAAAAAAATATTATTTTATATGATTCTTGGATTTATCCATTATTTTTTTAAGATTGTAAATATTATTATCTTTTTCTTATAGCGACACAAGGAACACGCTGCCCTTTTCATTATATTATACCGTAAGAATGAAAATTGTCACATCTACATAAAAATCTCACTAAAAATAAAAAAATAAAAATTATAGATTAACATGATTTGTCAGATTTTAAAGTGTTCTTTTTTATTGTATATCAATAACTCAAATGAAATTACAAAAATTTATAAATATTTTTGTATAAGATTTCTATTTAAACTAAATATTTATAAGAATTGGTCAATTTTACAAAAATGATTTTACCTCATGATCTGAATTGTAATTTAGTTTTCTTTTCGAGTTATCAAATATGTGTGTAAGAGTAATTCTATTTGCAATCTCACTTAGAAATTGTACGTGTAAATCCTTTATTAAATGAAAGAAAATATCATTTTAGGAGAGATAATTTTATACTTTTAAAAAGATTTAAAGATAAAATTATCTAGATTTATATTATAGTCTCTAAATAGAGACTGTACCTAACATTGCTCGTGTGTGTAATAATAAGATTTGATTTATAAATTTTAAAATTTAAAATTTATTTTTTAAATTAAATTATACTACATAATTAATTTAGTATGTATAATATACAAATAGAAATTTTCTTTTCTTATATAACATGGTGCGTAAGTCGGCAAGTCATATTCCAATTCCCAACACCTTCGGCAGACATCCTTTCCTCGCTCCCAACGGCTTCTTCTCCTGCGTATCACCCTCATCAAATATACTCTTTTTTTGTTTCCTCTCCCTAGCCGTTGCTTTTGGCCTATTCAACTCCAACCTTTCAATCATCTCTTTCACTAATTCCAAACAACCACATATTCGCATCTCTTATTATATAATCTCCGACTCTCACCCACATATTCTTAGACTCGTTCATGAGCTTTTTCCGTCGGTGTTCTGTATACAGTCTTCGCAGATAGTGTTTTGTAATGGATTGCTTGGTCTTGCCTGTGACTATATTGAGGCAATGCTACTCGGGCACCCGATTGGGCTACCGGCCATTGAGCCAAGATGGTTTCGCCGACTCCGGCCGGCTTGTGACCGTCGTGGTTGGCAAGGAGAAGAGGGAGTTCTTGGTGGATTCGTTCGTGTTGGAGGAAAACCCATTTCGGGTATTGATCGAGATGATGAAGAAGGATGATCAGGAGGAGAGTTTCGATGGGGAAAGCAGCAAGAAAGGGGTGATTTTTGTGGATGTGGACGCCATCTTGTTTGAGCACATGCTTTGGTTGATGCGTAACGATTGTTCTTCTCTGTTTCAGCTCAACCTTAAGGAGATAATCGACTTCTATGCTCAAGATTCTTAGAGATCCGATCGATCAGGGAAACTCTACTGTTTTGAGTTGTTGGTGATCAACCTGTGTAAAGGAACAGTACTTTAGTTTATTATTCCATCCCAAATAACTCCAGATATCCATAAATATCTAGGAATACCCTCTCATCTCTTATATATATTCTTGATTTTTCAATACTTTTCATCCGTTCCTGCGTTTTACTTTTTAACATAACTCCTTACAATTTTCTGATCCAAATAATGCAAAGAGAGATGGATAGTATCTGTAGGGTAGGATAATGATACATTACAGCTTCTTTATTATTGTTTTACTATTTAATTTTTTTTTTAAATTTTGATTAAAAATTTCAAAACATGACATCATTCGTGATATATATAAAAAAAATTCAATCAACTAATATAATAATTTAATTTTATTAAAAATAAAATAAAATTACATGTTTACGTTAGTTGATTAAATTTATTTTTTTCTAGATTATACAAGAAGGTCATGTTCCAAAATTTTTAATCCAGATTCAAATAGCAAAAAGAACAAAAAAATAACTAGATAGTAAAACAGTAGTAAAGTAGGTGTAAGGATATCATTATCCCTATTTGTAAACTGTACAAAATTGATTTCTGCACGTGATGACGTAGATTCTGGCATGAATTACAATAAAATGTATCAATATCTTTCATGACCTGTTATAACCTTTAGTTTAAGAGAAGTTCTAGAGCTACATAATGAATATATAAAATTAATCTTATAAATTAATGTGATTTCATGATTTGTCATATTTATTTTATAATAAAAATAACGTTACAATTTGACAAATCATATCAAATCGCATTAATTTATGAGATTATTTATGTATAATCTTTTTATAGCTAGATTATTTCTCTTGTTATATGTTATGCTAAACATTAGCCCAAATGCATCCAACGCACGTTGATGGGCATTTAGGACCGATCCAACAGAAGACAATATCAATGTCCATCTGGGGGACACATCCAGAACATGGGTGGAAGCCTTTTAAACCTGAAGTTCTGTTTTTTTGTCGTTGTAAAGGTGACAGGTCAATTTCTTTTTGTTTAATCTTTAAGGCGGCATCTGAATCACTGTTGGCTAAAGAACAATGTGTCTTTAGGGCGGCATGCACATGGAACTGTCAAGTTGTTGGGACGTTCAATTGAGCAACTCAATCGATCTCATCTTGTATCATTAATTTCATCTATGTTCATCATGTCACAAACTTTAACAGCTACGTACTTGGAAAACAATAAAAAAACCTTGCCATGAATGAAATCTACCAACTTATTGGATGCATAGAAAATTGCTGGAGAGAGAGAGTAAATAAAAACTGAGAAAAAGAGAATTGAACACTTGATCTAATTGGGCTGGTTGTATTTTACACCTCACGCACGTCTTCCAAAAGCATTAATGATGCCCAGCCTGCCTCCCATTCATGCTCTAGAGCTTAACCCAGGCGCGCTGGAGTCTAGATATCTCAACCTTTAGCACCAAGATCTCCGACTCCTGAATGTGTGAGTGAGCATCCAATTGAGAGTACGCAGCTTCTCATTGTTTCTTTTCCTCCACCGCCTTAAATACGGCTTGTTGGTCTCCCTCCATAAATGAACGAGAGGGTTTGATTTGCTCCTCTATACCAGATTGGCGATGGGCAACTCATCCGGCTAAGGAGAATAAACCCCACAACGAACTGGAGAAATAAAATGCTCAAGTTCTCAAGCAATTCGGGTGACTAAAGGATCAAAAGATCGACCCACCTGTGAGATAGACGGAGAAGGTTGAGCTAGGGAGGAACCAAAGACCTCTGGCCAAGGACAGGATATCTGAGGAGTTGCGCTAGGTGAAGGATGGTTTGTTTGTTCGATAGGAGCCATTGGTGGGGGTGCATCAGAAGATGCCCCTGGACTTGGCGAGGGAATCATGAGTTGATGCACGAGAAGCTCAGCAGAAGCATAGTTGCTCCCAACGAACATCGGGGAGTGGGCCTGGCTAATAGCAGCAGCAGCAGTGAGAACTTCCTTGCCAAGAGCAGCGATTAGTGAGGGTGTAGGACCCATCAACTAGGAATCTGACAACCTACAACATGCGACCGATTGGGAACCATCAAGAAACAATCGACATTGTCCTTAGTATTGATCACATCAGAACCAATAGAGTTTGGGTTTTCCCTAACCCATTAGTTGATAAGGTCCAAACACCCCATCTCTCCTCTGGTGGGAATAACTTGGAAATCATAATCGTCAGGAACAGAATGCCAAAAGGCCCTCATAGGAAACTCACGACGGCTGACCTCACCAACGAATGCCTAATGAATGTTGGATCATCTCCATTTGCATGTTAGAAAGGGTATATTATGTGATTTTATAGTTGGTTGATGTTAGGTGCTCTATGTGTGTGCAATGGATTTCAAGGGGACTTGGATGTTGTACTTACCTTTGGTTGAGTTTTTCTATAATAATAGTTATCAGGCAAGTATTGAAACGGAACCCTATGAACCACTATATGATAGGAGGTGTAGATCTCCCTTGTATTGAGACAAGGTGTGAAAGAAAAATATTAGGGTCATAAATCATCTAGAAAATAACAGAGAAGATAGAGATCATTCAGGATAGAATGAAGGAAGCTCAAAGTTGACAAAAAGAGCTATGCAGATAATCGTCATTGCCAATTAGAGTTTGAGGTTGGGGACAAAGTGTTTATGAGGACTATACCGATGGAAAGAGTTATGGGATTTAGAAAAATGGGAAATTTGAACCCTAGGTATATCATGCCCTTTGAAATCCTTGATCAGATTGGCCCAATGGCTTATAGGGTGGCCCTGCCACCAAAACTCTCTGGAGTGCATAACATATTTCAAGTGTCTATGTTGAGGAAGTACATCTCCGAACCCACCCACATTATTGAATATGAGCCACTTCAGATTTAGGAAAATCTGACCAATGCTGAAGAACCAATGTAGATTTTGGAGGGAAAAAAACAAGTGCTATGAGCTCAAACTATTTCTTTAGTCAAAGTTTTGTGGAATAACCACGCTATCAGATAAGCTTCATGGGAGTTTGAGAAAGATATACGAGTCAAGTACATACACTTGTTTGAGAGGAATCTTGACAACTCATACCAAATTCCAAGGATAATTTTCATAAGAGGGGAGGATGTGACACCCTAGCCCAGGCCTGCGAAGAAGCCAACTTGCCTGAAGAAACAGTGCCATTTTAGTAAGTTAATCTCCCCTCTCCGTTATTCCCCTCCTCCTCATTTCACTTCTCGATCAGCCCCTTTCACGCCACTTCAACTTTTCACTCAATAAATTCTCTCTCGTAGTTTGCTCCCTCCCTTATCCCTGTTGTGCATCGCCATTGTTAGAGCACCTTCGTTGGTTTCTCCCTCTTCATGCTAGTAAGTCTTGAATCTTAACCATTTGGCACTAGGGGTGCTACCCGCACCATATGGTGCGAGGTAGCCCCTCCCCGCCCCTCGCCCACTTCAATAATAGACTATAGTCCACTAGGCCTAAAAATTATTTTTGGGTCCAAAAGTGATCAAGAACACATTTTTTTTTACACAAATTGTAAATTTGAATTTATAGTTTAAAAATATGATAGTGCATATTTTGTATAAGTTGTAGTTTAATACAAGAGTCTCACATTCCTTAAGTGTGTGACTTCTATTGTCAAGATAATCTATAAAAGGGTAACCCTACTACACTACAATTTACACAAAGTATTAAGTAAAAGTTCTACTTAATACATATTAATATATGGGTAGTGATAGGGTTACTACCCTATCACTACCCATTTACTACTCATAGTTCATTTCAAGTTTTTTATTTTTTTATCATTTAATTTTAAGTATTTTTTTAACATCATAAACCATTAAGAAAAAATTAAAAAAAATATAATTTTACTGATAATCACTTCCTTAACTATTAAGTAAAATTAAAAATTAAAAATAAATCAAATATAAAATAAGTAGTAAATGAGTAATAGAAAGGTAGTAATCCTATTATTTTCCTTAATATATTTATATGTAGTAAAAACAATAAATATTTATATGTAAATATATATTTATATAAAAAAATTGGGTGGGCAGGGGATGGGGCGAGGCCCCGTTGGGGCCATACTGCCCCCGCCAATGTCTTACCTTGTGGGGCGGGGGCCCCAGCCCAGCGGGGTGCAGCCCCCTGCTGCCCCGCCTAAACGCCACACCCAAGCATACACCAAAGTATACGCTTAAGCATGTGGAACGGTATTTTCAATAGAAGTATTAATAAATGGACACCCTTCTTTTTCTTTTTGTCATGTGGGACTCTTCCAAAGCCATAATTTAAACACTATTAAAGTACCCACATCCCTAATGACAATTTGAGAAATGATATTTGTAGTCGTAAAATGTGCAAACGTCATGCAATCACTTTAAAAAAAATGAGTAAAAAAGGGACCCACATGATAGAAAACTAATTTTTTAATAGTAGGCCTCACTATTTTTCAAAAATATTGCGAGGCACTTGCACACTCCACGAGTGTATGTAGCATTGCTCCATCGAATGTAGAGTTCTAATTACATTAAAAAAAAAAGCGGACGATACCCCAAGTTTATTGATAACTCTCACTTTTGGCGGAGGAAAATAGTAGTTATAACCAGACACTTAGGGGCTACAAATAATCATAAAGGCCCAAACCCAAGCATAAAAAAAACTAAAATCATAAATCCACAATACAAAATAAACTAAAAAAAAAAAAAATACAAGCATAGCAAAAAGGAACACAAAACCTGTAAAACCAATGTTAGCACCTGCAAAAAAGAAAACAAAAACAATACCAAACAAAAAATAAAATAAACCAGAATATACCCAGATAAATAATCAACAACGAAGCGAATGAAGGCCTAGCTTGTCCAATCTAATGATGCCTCGCAGGATTCTCGGCACTTCCCAAAGGCCTTGCCACTCCATTTGTTGACCCATCGCACCATACTTTGCAAGCTAATCTATAGCTTTATTTCTCTCTCTAAAGATATGTCGCACTAAGCAAACCATAGAATCCATGAGTGCAAAGATTTCTTCCCAATAGTCTTCCAAATACCAAACTCCATATCTTCTTATCTTCCACCACAACATCATCACTTGAGAATCAAGTTCAATATCCACAAAACCAATTCCCAGATTTTTAGAGACTTTAAGACCATGCAGAAAGGCTAATAATTTAGCTTTATTATTCGATCCAACGTCTATTGGAGAAGCAAGAACTTGAACCAAATTACCTTGATCATCTCTGATAGTACCACCCACCCCTGAAGGCCCAGGATTGACAAAACTGCTACCATCTGTATTTAACTTAAACCAACCTTTACTTGATTTTTTCTAGGCCACCAACTGAGGACTACACCTTGACAGAACTAAAGGCAGAATAAACAAAGAATGTAAAACCTGAGTATCATGTCTGGAACATTTAGAAATCTTATGAATGTCTTGACAGATCGCACTAATTTAGCTCTGAAGGGATTGCCAAACCACTCTGAAGGACTCTAGTCAACCCTCCATGCGAGCAACACATCTACGACGCCAAAGACGCCAAGAAAGAAAAGAAGGGAGGAGTCCCACAAGAATCTCCACTTGGGTAGAAGAAGTAGCACGTCTAAACCACGCCTCCACTATCTCTTTCCAATTGCCACCAATAGATAAACCATAGATAGCGCCACAATATCGCCACACCCTACTAACAAAATTCCCTTGGAAAAACACATGATTTAGGTCTTCATAATTTCCCTCATCGCAACAATCACACCTAGAAACAATCGGAACACCAATTCGACGAAGGCGATCATCAACACTAAGAGCATTATTCCAAGCTTTCCACATGGAGACCAAAACTTTCAAAGGAAGCATCTTATGCCACACCCAAGTATGCCCTGCCATAATAAAGCGCCTTATACGGATACAAACCCAAGCTGATTTGGTAGAAAAATAACCACTGTCATGCCTAATCCAGATCAACACATCCAAACCCCCTTACAAATAGAGAGAACATCAATAATATCCTCCACATTATCATGCCCCACCAATTGAACCAAAAAATCTATGTCCCATGAATCAGACATTTTACAATTCATAACTTTAAGCATAGGATGACCCACAATTGGAAGGTCATTAATTAAAGGACCCTGATCACTCCATTTATCATACCAAAAGTAAAGGTCACCTTTCCTAATACACCACTTCGAATTATCCAGGACCAACAGAATACTTTTAAAAATCATCTTCCAAAATCTCGTACCCTTTTTCATATCAATGAGAGTCCAAGGTTTAAAACCCATATATTTACCTTAAAGAATTGAGCCCAAAGAGAATTACCTTGGAGTAAATTCCAAGCAAACTTCATATGTAAAGCCTTTTGCATGTCATCTAGGTTACGTAAACCTAGTCCTCCTTCTTCCACTAGTTTAGACATTTTGTGCCAAGCCACCCATTTTTTCTTCCCTTTCCCATTTGCCTCACTCCAAAAAAATGTACTCATCAATCAGTGTAGCTTTTTGATAGTGGATTGAGGAACCTGTAAGACAACAAACAAATGCAGCCATACTAGAGAGCACATCCTGAAGTAAAATAAGTTGACCTTCTGAAGAAAAATTTATAACCATCTCTGCCAGATGAATGTGCTTAAGCCTCCCCAAACTATTAGGCACCCCTAAATATTTGAATGGAAAAAAAAGCATCCAAAGACCCAGTCATACACATAAGAGCTCTTTTATGACCCAAAGAAATTTTTTGAGAAAAAAAATATTGCAGTTTTTTCTTTATTAATCCTCTGGCATGACCACTTCTCATATGTGTCTAAAACAAACAAAAGCTCCTGAATAGATCTTATGCTACCATTGGTAAAAATCACCATGTCATCAGCATACATAAGATAGGATATTTGAATCGTACTTTGGGCTTGGGAAAATTGACCAAATCTATTCTCCACCACACTATTCTTTAGGACTCTAAAGTGAACCTTTTGAAAAATAATAAATAGGTAAGGGGAGAGAGGATCCCCCTGACGCAAACCACGACCGCATTGGAGAAAACCTTTAGAGGTTCCATTCATCATAACTGGATACCAAGGTGACGAGAAATAAGCCCAAAGTAAGTCACATACCTGAGGGGAAAAACCGAAGTAACGAAGAACCTCCAACAAGAAGTGCCAATCAACTCGATTATACGCTTTAACCATGTCCACTTTAAGGATGATATTGCCACCATGAGACTTCTTATTAATAGAATGGATCATTTCCTGCATAAAAGAGATATTTTCAAAAATATTGCTCCTAAGAATGAAGGCACCTTGCTCAAGAGAGATCATCTTCGGGAGAAGGGTCCTCAACTGATGAACAATAATTTTAGAGCATATTTTATAGAAGACCGTACATAGGCTGATGGGCCTAAACTTGTCAAAATCTACACATCAATCTTCGAAATTAAGACAATGAAAGAGGCCGAATAAAATCTCGGCAATTGCTTAAAGAGGAAAATTTTTGATATTGCTTCCCAAACATCCACCTTTACTACCTTCCAGAAACTCATGAAGAAACATGCTCCAAAACCATGAGGCCCTGGAGAACTATTTGTTGGAATAGAGGAAATAGCCGCATAGATCTCTTCCATAGTAGGAGTGCAACATATACGGGCATTCTCCTCAACTGAGATAATGTGAGAGATTAAGTAGGAAAGATCTGAAATTTCTCTCAAAGGGTCCGCTTGAAGAAAACCAGAGAAATAATCCACAGCACCTTGGTGAATGGCTTTCAGCGAATAAAAAACAACCCCATCCGCAGCTCTCATGTCAGAAATGAGTTTACATCTCTTATTTGCCAAACAAGTATGGAAAAAAAACAAAGTTTATGTCCCCATCCACTTTCCATTTTAACTTGGTCATTTGTGCAAGTCTAGTATCCTCTCTACGCCTCCACGAAGAGAGTTATGCAAAGCCAATTGTAGCTCCCTATCAGCAGCTTCATCCCAACCCAGAATTAAGCTGCTTTCAAGCCTCTCCATTTCTCTTCAACCTGATCAATTATGGCCGTAGTTCGACCAAAAACCCCTTATTCCAATCACAGAGAGCCACCTGAACTTGTTTTAATTTATTAGCAAGCTTCCATAAACCCGTACCTTCAACTGGTACCATCCAAGCTCTTTGAACACAAACTAAAAATTTAGGATGATCAACCCACATCTGCTGAAACTGAAACAGAGGAATAAAAGAAAAGATCTTTGGTTAACTCAATATGCATTGGACAATGATCAAATGTCGATCTCAGTAAATATGAACAAACAACATTAGCAAATCTTGAAATAAGAGAGGCATAAAAAAACACACGATCTAGCTTTGCCTAGCTTCTGGCTAACCCACGCTGACCATTGCACCAAGAGAACCTTCTGCCCTTTGTTTTCATTTCAAACAAACCGCCTTGATGAATCCAACTATTGAACTCTTCCATAGAAACCCGAGGCCTAGGACGACCACCCCTTCTTTCCGAGTCAGATCGAATAACATTAAAATTGCCTGCAAATAAACAAGGCTCAACCCCAAGGTGAATCAAGCTAAGGTCCTCCCATAACTCCTGCCTTTCTAACCAAGAACACTTTGCGTAAATGAAATTGCATAAGAATTGTTGAGAACCCGCCCCTACGCGAATAGAAAGTTGACGTATTGAGCTTCTTGCGGGGAGACACACCTTACTAAGGGGAGTCAAGAAATCCCGTTTGATGAAAACCAAACTTTCCCGCCAACTTCTTCATTAGAACAACCATTCTCAAAGTGCAAACAACACATCAAATTTTGAGCTCTATCAAAACTGTGAAACGGTTCCATTAAAACAACAATATCGGGCTTTAGAGTTCCTATTAACTTCTTCAAACGTCTTTTAGAGGTACCTATACCTCTAATATTAATTGAAAAAATTGAGCCAATCATAAAGATAATTTAGTGGCTCGGGTGTGAACCCAAGAAGAGCTCCTCACTTTTTCAAACTGTTTCTTGTTATATTTCCTCTTAGCGACATCAGCCTCAGCATCTGTAAAGTAATCTTTTTCCTGAGGGAGGACTTCTGAAATTAACTCAGGTTCTGGTTCCGACACCGAATCCCTTCTAGGAGTAGCTCATCTACATTCAGTAAAGCTTTTTCAACTTGCACCATTGTATCCTACTGTAAAACCCCTATAGCCTCTCCCACGGTCTCTGTTTCAGTTGCAATCACCCCAGAGAATTTATGAGCATCATTAATCAAGTCATTAGAAACCATAGAAGCCATATATTGGTCTTGCAGAGTCATTTCACCATCCTGAGTAATTTCCAAGTTAGTATCCACAACCAACTGTTTTTCTGATTGATCATTGACGGACCCCCTATTTCTAGCAGCTTCTCATGAGTTTCTTGCTGCTCCACGACAGGTAGTTCTTCTTCCACCAGTTGTTTTGTTTATCCTCTGTAGATTCTCCCAAAGCAGGGCCCTTTTTCCAAACCCATATTTTTTCCCCAATCACCGTCTTAAGAGCTTGACATGTCTGAGAATTGAGCCCCTACACCTTGCACCTACAACAGAACGCTAGAAGCGTTTCGTAGATTACTTCTTGCTTATGGCTCGATGTCTGTTTAGGAGGCCCAATCCAGAAATAAGGAAGAGGCTCTTTAAAGGCATCCATGACCACACATAAACGTGCTCCATCAGTCCAAGTAACACACTAGGTTGGGTTATCATGCCATATAAAATTTCCAATTGGAGCACTAAGTATGGTAGAAGTTAGGAGGCAAACCTGGCAGCACAATCCATACCGGGACCAATTATGGTTATTCTTTTTCACTAAATTCAGGCGTCCAATGGAAAGCATGATAGTCAACACCATCGATATCGCAGACTTCACGCGACAGGGCTTTCAGAAAATCCTCCTCAAAGGATATAAGGATGAATTCATTTGGAGGACGCCTCATTGCAGAGACAACTGATGTTTCTTCTAGCCCCCATCTACAACGAATGAATGCCCGAATGGCGTCCAGAGAAGGATGTTGTCTAAGGAATTTCAAAACTATTGAAAACTTGAATGGTTCCGCTGATCTTGGAATTTCTTCCTTGGAAAACTCGAAGTAGACTTCTCCATCAATGGTTTTAGGCACACGGAACAGAACAGACATCTCAGGGAGAGGTTGAGGCACTGTAGAGACGAGGTCCATGAACTAGCGACCTGCGTTGGCTGCCATGAAGCCTTACCTGAAAACTCTTATGCGTCAACAAAAGAGAAAAACCCTAACAGAGCTCAAACAACAAGAATAGTTTCAAAAAACTTAATTACATCAAAGCAAATGAAAATAAAAAATCTCATCACTTGTAGCAATTGAATTTGGTCCTAAATCTTAATATCTTGTAGTAGTACTTATAGATTAGGACTTGTCCAAAATGATCGATCAGTTTCTTCATACAAAAGCACACATATGAGTCCCAAAATAAATACAAAAACTACCAATAGATTTTCTATCATCCGGGCAACCAGCCCAATCAGGATTAGAGAAAGTAGTGAGTGCAAGAAGAGAAAAGGAGGAGAAATGTATTCCAAAATTGGTGGTGAGACGGAGATAACGGAGAATCCACTTGACAGCTTGCCAATGAGGAAAACATGGACAATGCATGAATTGACACACTTTATTGACAGCAAATAAAATATATGGTCGAGTAAAGGCAAGATATTGAAGACTTTCAACAATACTACGATAGAGTTGAGGATCTTCAAAGGAATTGTTGTCAGTAAGTTTGACTGAGGCAAACATGGGGGTGGACACTAGTTTTGATTGTTGCATGTTAGTATGGGATAACAAATCATAGATATATCGTGTTTGGGACATGAATAAACTAGTGGTAGTTCGAAGCACTTCAATTCCTAAAAAATAATGCAGAGCACCAAGATCTTTAACAAGGAAGGATGATCTAAGAGCATTAATAAAATCAGTAATGAGAGCCAAATGAGAGCCAGTCACAACAATATCATCCACATAAATTAAAACAAAAACCAAGGCACTGGGAGTAGAAAAAATAAAAAGTGATAAATTAGAGTTGGAACCTTGAAACCCTAGTGCTAACAACTTAGTACTCAGCTTAGAAAACCAAGCCCTAGGAACTTGTTTCAGACCATAAATAAACTTGCACAATTTACAAATGTGAGTAGGGAAGTCAGAATTTACAAACCCAGTGGGTTATTGCATGTAGACATCCTCTTCCAGGTCCAATGTGTAGGAAGGCATTTTGAATGTCGAGTTGGTAAAGGGGCCATTGATTTTGCACTACAATGGAAATGAGGAGGCGGATGGTGGCTGGTTTCACAACAGGACTAAATATCTCTGTGTAATCGAGTCCGGCTTTCTAATGAAAACCCTTGGCAACAAGGAGAGCCTTGCAGCGCTCAAGGGACCCATCAATGTGTCATTTCATCTTAAAGACCTATTTGGATCCGAAGACATTGAGATCACAAGTGTTGTTCTAGAGAAGGGCCTGAAACTCAATATTCATGGTAGTGCGCCATTCCTGGAATTTGGAGACTTCGGTATAGGAGGAGGGTTCCTTAGGAACCGAAGATGGCGCCGAGAGAGTGAGGGAGATGGATGGTTTGGGGGGAAGCCATGGAATAGTTCCATTGAAACGTTGGAGAGGTCAGTGAATAAGTGATTTCAATCAGGTTATCATTGGATGATATGCCACAGGCCCAGAAAAGGGAGGTGAGGGAGAGACAGTGGATGATTGGGAAGGAGATGGCGCAGTGGGTGAGGAATTAAGGTTATGCTGTGGAGAGGAGGACTCGGGTAACTGAGAAGAGGAAGGAGGCTGGAGTGGGCCTAACGGAGATATGGGGATGGGATGCTCGATGGGCTCAAGCGTTGAGGAGATAGGCCCAGCAGAAATAACAGAGACAGGGAGATCAGGAGACCAAGTAAATGAGTGAAGTAAGCCCAGCGATGGTGATGAACTGTACAGAGTCATGAAAGGAAAATGGGCCTCATTAAATCGAACATCCTGAGAAATACAGGTCCATCCAGTAGGTATGTGTAAACAATTATATCCTTTATGATCATGAGTATATCCCATGAAGAAACACAATTGGGAATGAAAATCCATTTTATGACAATTAAATGGTCGTAGATTAGGCCAACATGCCGAGCCAAAAATACACAAAGATGAGTAATTGGGGATGATGACCGAAAATGACTCAAAATGTTGAAATGTTTTGGAGAATTGGTGTGGGCATTCGATTTATGAGAAAAGCAACAATTTGGAAAGCCTCAGTCCAATATTTGGCAGGAACAGAGGCATGAGATAAAAGAGACAGCCCGGTTTCAACTATCTGGCAATGGCGTCTTTTGACACTGCCATTTTGAACATGTGAGTAAGAACAAGTGATACGATGAGTGATGCCAAAAGATTTTAAGTATGGAGGATAGGGAGCAAAATTCACCACCCCATTGAGTTTGAATAGAGATGATATTTGAAGAAAAAGTGTTACTAACATAACGTAAAAAAAGGGAAAAAAAATGGATACATCAGATTTTGCATGAAGTGGGAAAAACCAAATATAATTTGTGAAATCATCTACAATAGAAAGATAAAATCTATGACTAGAGGAGGACAACATAAGCGTCGGTCCCCAGACATCAAGAAACAATAAGGAAAGGCTTTAGTTGATTGAGAAGACGAAGGTGGCTGAGGAAGGGTATGTGACTTGGCTTGAGGACAAGGTGAGCATGGAGTGAGCGCAATATTGGTTGTAAGAGGGAGCTAAAAATGATGGGTGGTGAATGAAGTGATTTGTGGAGAGGGGTGCCCAAGATGAGAGTGCCAAATTTTTGAAGAGGTATGTTCACCAATAAAAGCAGCAGCCGAGGAGGAAGAGGTAAACTCAGCATCGGTGGGAAGCTCATAGAGGCCATTCCTAACGGGTCCCTGGAGGAGCACCTTCTGAGTGTGTAGATCCTTCACAAGAAAACCATAAGAGAGAAATTCAAATTAAATAGAATTATCTAAGCAAAACTGATGAACAGATAAAAGATTGCGAGTAATTTGAGGAACATGTAAAAGTTAGCAAAGAAGAAAATTGACATTGGCTGAAGTTGGGCAGTGCTAGTGTTTGAGATAGGAAGGGAAGAGTCATCTCCAATGCTGACATGGTTCGTGCCATGATAGGGAGAAGATTCTAAATTGAAATTAGAGAAATCTGCTGTGAAGTGATTTCTAGCTGTTTTGTCAGGGAACAAGGAATTGTGATTAGTAGTGGAGGGTGGGAGGGTTGTGTAGTGAGCAGTAAGAGAGGATGGTGGAAATGCTTGGTAAGATTGATTAAAACAGTGATAACAAGATAACACGATATGACCAGTTTTGTGACAGACTTGGCACATGGGTTTAGTAGTAGACCGATGAGAGAAGAATTGGAACTTGTGTCAGGGACACAACTAGTGCCACGACCATGGATTCTATTTGAGGATGGGAAATTAGATCTGGTGATTGTCGTATGAGCTTGAAGGGGATTGCCTAAAAGGAGAGAATCGGTCTAGTGGGCTAGTCTAGATTCATGGTTAAGCAAATAACCATAAACTTGAGAAGAGGATAGAGGATTGGGTCAAGTGGAAATGGAGGTGACAAGAGACTCATAGTTGGTTCCTAAACCAGCAAGGAGGTAAGTAATAAACTCGAAGGGGGAGAGAAGTTGGCCAGCTGCAACGAGAGTGGCAGCTAAGGTCTTTGCTCAATGGAAGTATTGTTTAATATTCTTGGAACCTTTCTTTAGGGTGGCAAGTTGAAACTGTGTTTGCATGATGTGGGCTGAGGTTTGAGCTGAGAACATGCTATGAAGGGTGGACCAAACTTCCCATGAGGTACTACAATCAAGAACTTGAGAGAGAACAATATCGGTAAGGGAAGTGTTGATAGCAGAGATGATTAATTGGTCTTGCAGAATCCATTTTGTGTAATTTGGGTTAGGTTGGCCATCAATGGAGGAAGGGGGAGTGGAGATAGAACCATCAACATAGCCAAATAACTGATGACCTTTGAAAAATGGGAAGATTTGAGCTTTGCATAATAGATAATTGTCAATGGAGAGTTTCTGAGTGATGAAATGAGTGGTAGAGTTGATGACTGTGGGATTTACAGTGGGGTTGGTCTTTTCGGGTTCCATGGTTTTGTAGGAAGGAAGAAGAAGGTGGACGTTAGTCCTCTAATGCTCTGGTGCCATAAAGAGATCACCAAGTGTTCTACGAAAAGCCACACAAAGAGTATTTCATTCAAAACAATTTTTACAGATTTTGGTATTCATCCTCTTTACATCAAATGTTCAATATCACACAGATATTTATAGACTACTCAGACTATATAATTCTATTACAAACAAATCCTTCTAGAATCATATAGTGCATTTTGTTATGTGACGTGGCTGGAGCCTTGACTAGCTGTGCTTGAGGCGGAATTTTGCCAGAGTCTGTTTGTGAGCTGTGCGCTTCCTCTGCTGGAGCAGTTTTGAAATATGCCTTACTAATCTTGGTTCTAGTTTTGTCTAACGGTACATTCAGGTCGTTCTTAGTTTGGGCTTGGAGTTAGATTTTGATCAGAGACGATCACTGATTATGAGTTTGGAGCTATGGGTTTGCTCCGCTTGCTTGATTGGAATTGAAACACATTCTGTATGTATATATGTGTGATTCCCAAGGAACATGGTCATGAAACTTGGATCTTAGAAATCGAATTGATCACATGGGAATTTATAATATTAAATGTAATATTTGGGTATCTTAGGGGATTTAACATCGGCTACATGATTTCTTTATCATCAATATCAATTCATATGTGGCTCTGTATGGACTAGAAACAGTCTCTGATATATAATTTTTCTCTACTGACTCTAGAATATTGGCCCAACTCTAGCTAGCTCCTCATGTTATATTAATTACTTAAACTGGTTTTTAAAAAACAAGGATCATGAAGTAAATGAAGAATATTGGCATCAGTTGGGTTTTGAAGATCGACGGTAAACGAGCACAGTGGTCTGGCACATGTGATGGCCTGGTGATAGAAGGAACATTTTTCTGGTGGTATTAAAAGAAAAAAGAATAAAAATGGCGGCGCCAGTAAGTTAATCGGTCATGATGACCAAACTGCAATAATAGATATGAAAGGCTAAAAGTGGCAGCAAAATGGTTCAAAACACATCAAAAGCAAGTTCTCCAATATCCTTCAGTAAAAAAATGCAGTAAAGTTCCAACAACTGGACTCTCTTATCGGCATTGTCATTCGGAGGCTAAAGGCACCACATTTTTTGCACAGCAGTTTCCAAAGGAAAACCGTCAAGCCAGGTTCCAGCAAAATAGAGAGGTACAGAAAAAAGAAGCTGGATTTGAGTTTCCGGGCAGATTTGGTTCAAAATCCCCCCCTTGCGCCCTCAAATCAGGCCCATGTTTGAGTCTCAAGTACTCAATATTAGATATGTCATTCGAGCAGAGCTTCACCACCAATCAGGTCTAATTATGTATGAAAAGCCCTTATACTTCCGTATTATTATTATTATTTGTTTGTTAAGAATTGAGTCATAGTTCGAGACAGGGCTGTTCTGATGGCAAAACAAAGGCAGGTCATGGAGACTGGGAAATTGGCATATTTAATTAATGATATATTCTCTGTTAAACCTCCATTTTCTTTTGAGACCTGAAATATGTTTCTGGGTGTGAATAGTAACTACAACCAGCCATCTTTAATCTTACAGTGCAGAAGACTAGGAAACATATGTAACATATTTCCTTTTTGGGTAAGTAATAAATTCGTTAAACCAATGAGAAAACTTCTTTCCAAGTTACACATGCAATCCCCAACAAGCAGCATTAATGTATAGCTAGACAAGCCAATTATACTCACATTGCAATAACAGGTAAGACCAACTAACACAACACATGGCACTAGCCAATTATAAGAATAATGCAAACCAATTGCGCATAACAGCTATATCAGCAAGAAAAATTGTGCATATGGTCTGGCATGTAGCATGACTGTGGGAATAATTAGTGGATAGGCTGAGGACAGCAAAACCAGATGGAGCTTTGGGGGTTGCTATTATAGCAGCAAACTAGCAGCATAAGACAGAAATGACATTAATTAAGAGCAATATGTAGCCAGCATATAGAAAGGACATTAACATGAGCAATTGTAGCCAAAGAGCAAGCCTGGCCAATTTCCAAACAGGAAATCGTGGACAGCAAACCTGGTGGAGCATTGGTTGCCACTTTAGCAGCAAAAACAGCAGCGCAATTGGACAACAGCAAAATAGCGCAGCAAGACAAAAGCAAACCAGCACAGCATAACAGCATCACAATTGGACAGCAAAACCAGTAGAGTTTAGACAGCTAGCGAATATATAGTGGCATCTTCATCAGGGACAAGAAGTGTATGCAAGTATAAAGAGGTCAAGCACAATTAGTAGCACGAACATTGTAATGATCACCATGTATCTTAAGATCTTCGGGAAAGCAAGATTAACTGCAGGCATAGTATTGACATGGGAACAAAAGGATACTACCAAGATATAGAATTGCTCGTGCGCGCGATTACATCCCCACCATATCAATGTTCTTGGGATGAACATTATACATAGCCTTCGATCAGAAACTTAAGTTCGACTTTATTGACTACTCTGACCTTGGGTTTCAGTGCTGTACGTATTTCTCCACCCTGATCTATATTACCTCCAAGTTCATCAGAAAATGACGCAACTCAATTCATCACGTACAGGTTTCTTTGCCTCTAATTTACATATCCGCATGAACTTTCTTTAAATTCTTAATTACTTCGATTTGTTTGTTTTTGACTTCATGGTCTACATGACAATATGATTACTGCATACCTTTCAATCGATCGATATTCATCATGATGACGTATTTTGCATCTTATAAGTGCTGTTTATAACATCTAGGACAACATGATCATTTCTTAATACATCCATCTTGAAATCATAAATATTCATTCTGTGTCTAGGATGCATGATTAAAAAACTATATAGTTTGACGCTCGCCATCATGATTTGAATCTCTTGAATACTATCTTGCGTATGCATTTAAAATCAAGCATACTTATATGAAATCACTATTTATAAAACAAAACTGCCCCATGAGAGAAGTATTAAAACTGATCCGTAGTACTTTTTCATCATTATTGTCTCCTCCTTAGCGGTCACATTACACAATTTAACCTAGAAAAGTCCCCACAAATGTGGTTACACTTGATTACTGTTGACTGGAAGCTTACATTAAAATACCATAATACTATGATTTCTGCTGGTACTGGAAATATAAAATTCAGCTGCTCTTGATCATTCCTTAAACAGCCGACAGCTTATAATTTAAATTGTCTATATATATATATATATATAGACACGTACAATGAATTTGATACAATATTTCTCGTGTGATCTGTTCAGCTAATTAAATTTTTTGACTCATTTGATCTGTTGGTTAAAGAATGATTCCACCACACATGAGCTTGCACTGCTTTGAGTTTTGGTAATTAGCTAAGATCTTAATTTAACTATTCCCGGCCAAGTCCTCATATTTTAAGTGCTTTCAAATCTCTCACAAGCCATTTTTTCTTCTTCTTCTTCTTGATCTTCTTCCTCTTCTTCTCTTCATCTATCGTCTTCTTTTTCTTATACGCGGGCGCCCTCCTGATCTCTTGAGTAAGTTGGAACCATTCCGTTTATTCATGATGATGAAAATCGAACAGGCAATTACGGGAAGACTAGGGGATCAAAATAAGGCTTGCCTTTCCCCATCAACAACTAGCAGAATTTCTATCATTTCGTATATGTTATTTTTACATATTTTCTCAAAAGAGATGAATAATTTCTGTATTCTTCTATGAAAACGGGTTACGTACCTTGTTTTCAGGTTTCTGGGAAATAACACGTACCACGTTGAGTAGTTGTCCACTCATCATGTTGTCCAATGAGTACATATATACTCCATTCAAGTGTATCCGATTTACAAGTAAATCTAAAGTTCTTATATATATCCCCAACTAGAGTAAAGTAGCAGGCCGCCTTCATATATATATATATATATATATATATATATATATATATAATTACTTTCTTATGTCTATTGGATGCAATTAATTAGAAATAAATTGCTCGCTCTCCAAAGGGCGCTACTACTACTTTAAAGAAACGATTGACCATTCCTAGACCTGCTCCAAAAAAAGATCCCTTGAATTGATCAGTTTTGACTCCAAATGATCTAGAGCTATTATAACTGGATTTTATTCTCCACATGGATCTTGGATCAACAAAAACATTGCTACGAGACCTAACCGGCAGGAAAAGTAGTTCATGATTAGTTAAGACTAATGTTTCAAGACATTAATTATCTTAAAAAATTCCAATAATTGTATAAACATACTGATCCTCATTGGATAAAAAAAATAGGAAGAAAAAAAAAAGAATTCCTTGAGAGATCGAATCAGCACATTAATTAAGTTAATTGTAGCATGATTAATTTGTTTTTCTTTCGATCCATGTACAGTAGTTGCAGCTGAGCTACGCTTCACGTGGAGTTCCATCTATATACTTTAATAGAGTATATATGAGTTAGTACTGCACTTAAGTCCTGAATGTTGTCTAGCTAGAAGAAATATTTATAGAAATTCTGACAAATTAGTACGAGTTCTTCACACCCTCTAGCTCGCATGTCCTTCAATCTTCATCCTCTTTCGGATCGAGTACGATAATGTCATATGTATAAATACTTCCTTTCACATTCATGCAAGACAGTCGGCATCATTCACATTTGCAACCTATGTAATTAGGTTACCCTGAAAATTCCCGAGAAATGTAAGCATATTCCTTAACTAAAGTGCGTTAAGGAATCAAATGCAATTGTCCAAAGACAAGACCCACGAGAATTTGTTGCATCAATGGCACCTCGCATAATCGTTTTGAGTGGAGAATAATTAAAGTCATTTGACAGGACTGGAGTTTTACAATATTTAAGTGATCTGCCGCAAACCTATATGCCTAGGAAATTGTTGATCATGGTTTACCATGTCTCTTAGCAGAGGACGGAGGCAATGCCTTTTCCCTAAGATTAATGAGTGTCTCCCTATAATTCGAGGAGCATGCTACTCATCATCTTAATTCTCATCATTCCATGATGTGGTATTAGATAATTGGAGACTATTTATTATATTTTACTTGTGAACCTATCATCTAATACAACATCGTGGGATGATGAGAGGATGATGAAAAAATGGATGATGAATTGATCTTTTCTAATTCGAGTACCCCAGACTTCCAATAAACTTGACTTATATGGTTACAAAGAACAAGAAGCTAATTCATAAGTAGTAGCTGCAGAACATTAAATTTTTCTAATTATTACCTTTTAATTTGAAAGATTGAATTGTGTGTGTAATGGCATATATAGACGGAGTGGTGGGGGAAGAAAAGGCCTTTCATATTTCATCGAATATATTAATTGAAGCACTTATTAATTAATTTAATTTCCCAAGATAAGCATATAATAAATAAAACAGAAAATTTTTAATAGGGAAGTTGTTTTCCAAATATCAAATAGATCTTAACTTGATGGTTATTAAATAAGCCATACCGCGTAGAACTTAAAATATTCTCACACAGATAAGGGTTATAGATATAATTATAATATCGGAAGAATATTTCAGCACGAGAAAAATGCCTCTGGACTTAATCTCTTTTAAGACCAGTCAAGATCTGTTGTTGGTAATGAAATTTATATAATATATATATATATATATATATATATATTTCAAAATGTATCGATTCTCACTTCTTGTTTTTTACTTCGATCTCAGTTATGGATATAAGTTGGCTAAGTAGTCATGCCTCCTCAACAGAAGCACGGAGGCTGTTCAAAACTTGTAAAAGGCATCGAACCCAGCTTGCAGTGTCTGCACTCTGCAGGCTGTTTCAACCACAAATAGTGTCTAAATGTTGTATTCATCGAAGTTTTAGAGTCCGAGGAGATCACCATGTACAAAACCAAGGCTCCAAAGGCTAGCTAATTTCTGAGTACTAGTTTGCTCCGATTTGGAAAAATGGATCGTGCTGGAGACATACGTATGGTTAAGTGAACAAAAGTGGATCTTCATTCGAGTATGCTAGCTATAATGCCTCTTGATTTAAACACAACCCAAACCAGGTACTTGAGAAAGAACTCCAAATACCTTTCATCTCCGAAAGATCATTTGATGGAGTGGATAATGCATGCATAATATATAATCATGCACTAGTTACCAAGCAGACTTTATTTATGTTTGAGAGAAGAGTACTTTTATCACTAGAAACTCGCCAAAAGACATGTCGCCCAGATGTTGAAGATTATTTTTATATTTTCAAGAGGTATGGTTGTGAAGGGAGATTTTGAATTCAGTAGAAAACTAAAAGGAGCTCATTCCCAGAAGGAGTAGATAAGGAAAGTCAGGTTGAACGCTAATATAGCTTAATTCTGTTGGTTTGACAGGTTTGACACCAACACGAAGTCCATCCAACTAGGAGAATCCTAGGGAGCATTGGAAAAACCCTTGTTCTTTTGCACTGTTTTATTTATTATTTTCTGAAAACAATGCAAAGAACATAATCCCATGTTCCCAAATCCTATAAGATGTAATGAAACATTTTCACAAATTGATTATGAGGGAAAAAATAAAATATATATATATATATATATATGTATGTATGTATATATATGGACGTAAACAAAGGTAAAATATTATAGTTGATCCTAAAAATAGAAAACCTAGTCCATATCAAAAAAAGGGGAAGACAGGGAGAAACCTAGCCGATCTGTTCCTAACAGTTAAGTTCAGTAACTGCCAGTTTCACATGGTGATAGACAAATTTTGTTAGAAAGCTGAATCATCAAACCATTTCAAATTAATAAGTAAAAGAGAGTTCCACCATCACAGAAGACTATTTCCAGATATCAACGAGACCAAAATCCAACGAGGAAGTGGCACTAGAAGAAGAAGAAGAAGAAGAAGAAAGCGTGGGTACAACATCGACAGAAAAGGAAGAAGATAAGGAAAAAGAAAAAAGAAACTTACCCACGTTGATGATAGTCCATGAATTTCCTGACCTTTAACCAGAAGTCTCTCTTATCCAATGCAAAAAACCTCCAGAAAAGCTCTTAAATTCCCATATCAAGGCCGAAAGATCGCATTATGCGAACACCCAGAACTCCATTAATGCCTCAGAACGGATTACGGCCGGATGAGTTCCCCGCCCACCCATCAACTGGTAACTGAACATTCGATGGCATATTAAGCGGTAAATTCAAGAAAGGAAACCCCGCAGAAGGGTCCGGAAACGGATTGTTCCCCACACCTCCACCACCACCACCCGAACCCTGTGGAGCTGGCGGCTGTATTTGGAGCTGCTCCTCCTCATCCAGCGGCAACCTCTCGTACGCAACATTAGTAAACGACGCTGCGATGACGATGACTGGCCCCGCGGCGGTCAACTCCCCCACCACGCTTCCTCCCACTACCTGCCCCTGCCCACCGGCTAAGAATATGGTCAGGCTAGTTGCGCCAGGTGGAGCCGGCGGTGGAAGGAAAGATCCCGAGAGGGATAGAATCTCGAACCTCCCATGAAGCGTGACTATGGCTCCTGCCGCTGCCGGCTGCCTGAGGCTGACATTGGTTACAGTCCCGCTGCCACTTAGAATACAGATCCCGCGCTGTCGACGGCGCGCATAGGTGGCCACACACTCGAACACATCGCAGCCAGTCCCCACCTCAAGAATATGGGCTCTGAGCGTGTTCGCGCTCTCTCGGGTAATTATGACCGGTGGTTTTGGCTTGTTCTTTGACCCTGGGGGTCGGCCTCGGGGGCGCCGAGCCACGATATCCCCAGGTCCAGCTATGTTGGCGGCCACCAGCTCGAGACCCTGATGGGGACCACCATCGTCCAGATGATCTCCGGAGTACTGTCCACCGCGGTTGTTGTCTTCCTCCGAATCAGGTTGTTGCTGTTGTTGATGATGTTGCTGTTGTATTTGGAGGTTGAAGTCCGGCCTGTGAAGCTGGTGAACGTAGCGAGAAGAAGGACCTAAATCCAAACCAGCCATAGGCACATCAAAGGGAAACAAAAGGAAAACAGAAAACAAGGAAAATATTAAAAATAAGAGAATTAAAAAACAAATGAAACTGTTGTTTTTTTAGCTTTTGTTTATTTTAAGGGAAGTGCGAAAATATTAAGAAAAAGAGAGTGCAGAGAAAAGAAATAGAAAGAAAAGGGAGACGGAGGAAAAGAGATATATAGAGAGCTCCGGAACTAAAAGCCTAGATTTGAAAGGATTTTTTTAAGAAAATTTAAAAAAGGAAGAAAACCAACGACAAAAGAAGAGCAAGATCGAGTGCAGAGAAAGAGAAGGGAGAGGAAGAAGGAAGATGAGAGAGCTATGGGGGGATGGTGAGGGGACAAAGACTCAAGACGCAGTCATTTCTCACACACGAAAAGTTTAAATATGGTATTAGTTGGGAAATTTTTTAATATAGCTTTCTTGTATTGAGAGAGGAGAAGGATCCGATGCAACTCTGAGTCGCATTTATGGTGAGTGAGTTCAACGCTATGTACTCTAAC
Organism: Juglans microcarpa x Juglans regia; assembly: GCF_004785595.1. Classification (NCBI taxonomy): domain Eukaryota; kingdom Viridiplantae; phylum Streptophyta; class Magnoliopsida; order Fagales; family Juglandaceae; genus Juglans; species Juglans microcarpa x Juglans regia. The sequence continues at coordinate 24,418,906 of NC_054604.1, forward strand.
TATCCATCAGTTATTATTTATCATAATATATATCTATAATTTTTTTATAGAATATATGAGAGTATTTTTTTATAGTGTGAGATAGTACATGAGAAAGATGAGAAGAATTTTTCATTATTGTAGATTATAAGTTCGTAGGTCATTCCCATGAAACTAATGAATTAAATTGCTTATTCCATTTCTTTATTAAAAATTACTGATTTTTGCTACGAAATTCAACTTCCTTTTTGGTTCTGATCTCCTACAAGATGAAGAAACATTTTTCTACACAACATGAAACTTGAATCAAGGTTGTCATGCCATGGATAAGGATTTGCGTGCAACAATACTATATATAACTGACAATGTTATCTTTTGAAATAGTAAAGCAAAAAAAAAAAAAAAACAGTTACCTATGCAAAGTTTGACTCTCTTATAAAACTTCTCAGTGTTCTTATAAATTAAGAGAAGAAATTTATAAAGATTATTAATTTCAAGGTCATGATTGTTAAATGGAAAACTTTAACATAACATGTGTGTGGGATTGAAAACTTGGTTTTCTTTTTCCTTATTTTAAGCTCACTTTTACATGATATTTTTAGACAACTTTTATGCTCATACTACTCTTCAAGTAGAAAAATATAGGACTTCTAACTTCAATACATATATATATATATATGCACACACATGTGTGTGTTTTTTAGCTCTTTATAATATAATATGCCATAGTTTTCAAAATAATAAATGTTTTGATATATATAATAAAAGAAATTAATATGAATATATATGCAATTACTTTTAGGCCTCATTTGTTTTTATAGATGAAATAAGATGAGTTGAGATTAAAATTAAAAGTTGAATAAAATATTATTAGAATATTTTTTTTAATATTATTTTTATTTTAAAATTTGAAAATGTAGAATTGTTTATTTTATTTTATATGAAATTTAAAAAAATTATAATAATTAAATAAAATAAATTAAAATAAATTATAAAAATAAACGAGGCTTCAAATCCTATTGATTATGTAAACAAATTAAAAAAAAAAATAAAATAAGAGGTGAAGTAAAGTGGCGCGTGGGGAGATAGTATGGTCCAATGACATAAACATCCGAGGAAATGAACCCTAGAAGAAGGGGGAGTGTGTGGGTGGGGTTAGAGGATGAACATTGCTTGCAGGTCATGGTGGGGTTTGGACTTTGGAATTTCCTTGTGGGTTTAAAAGGAACCATGGTTAAAAGAGGGGACCAAGTTGACCAGGTTAGGGTTAAGTTGAAACGTGAGGAGGGGACAAAGTTTCTTTTTAAAAAATACACAAACGAGGAAGGAATGGGCAAGTGGGAGATGTTGGCTGCGGCGGATGGGTCCCATCTAACGTTGTCTTCTTCACCCACCCTGGACGGCCTTATTCTTCATCTTTGAGCTGCTCGAAGCCCGGCCCCCAACCTTTCGCCAATTGAATGGCTCTCTGCTGGGGTGTCTCGCGTCTCAACCTTGGTTTGTATACAGAGATTCTGATGGGATGTCATCTAATTTCATTTTATCTAATTTTATTTTAATATCTAAATATAATAAATATATATTTTTCAATTTTTAATTTTTAATTTTAAACAAAACATAAAAAATAATTTAAAATTTTCAAATCTTAAAATAAAAATAATGTTAAAAATTTATATTTTAATAATATTTTAACAATATAATATTTTTATTTAACTTTTTTTCTCTCCTTAATTTCCAAAATCTTATAAAAAATTTTAACTCAAACAATTTTACTATATTAATAAATCATCTCATTACTATTCATATATCATTCTAATTCATCTTATCTCAACTTACAATCTAAATCAGGCCTAAGACGTATGCTATGGTAGTATGTACCCCCTACATTAAGTCATTTTGATATTGAATCCAATATATAGCGGCCAAATACACTTTGCAATTCCAAGCTATACCCAATTTGGCATTTGCAATGTGTTTTTCTAATTATATTTTTAAATTACTAAAAAGCTGTATTGTAATTCAGTAGACTTTTATCTAGACTCGCTAGATCCTTGCTAGGTCCTCATGAGATGTTGCGTCTAGCCAAAACTTGTAAAACTTCCCTAGACTTTTTGGGAAACTATGATGTGCTTCCTTATCGAATGTCTTTGTTATTAATTCTTGTGAGAGAAAACTCTTTGCGCGCGAGACTATCATGTGCATCCTAACCAAATATTTTTCTCTCTAATTACGAACAGATCACCCCCAACATGATCTTTTGATCATTTTGTTAATGGATTGCAGAGTTTATATATATGTGTGCTATAGAGTTTAGCACAACAAACAAGTTTGTTCGTGGGAGAAACTATATATAGAAGAGGTGGAGCTTTGCAATTATTGCTTTGCAGAGAGGTGGAGCTTTGTAAGTCATTGATCGTGAGATTGCAAGTGAAGTTTAAAATAAAAAAAAAAAAAAAAGAAAAAATAAATTCAAATTCAGTGCTTAAAACTATTTGTAATAGTAACTTTTATATCAGTGGATGTATATATAGATCTTTTATCAACAAAAGCTTCATGTGTTCATTAGTACTTTTTATTTTTTTTTATTTTTTATTTTTTATTTCTAGGTTGCTTAAAAATATTGGTTTGTTTTAAATTGGTTATTATTTTACTATGTTTTGTTAAAAACAAAAAACAAAAAAACAAAAACAAAAGTCCCTATTCACCCTCAGTACTAGTGTGTTCAGAATTTGGTGATCGAATGAACTTTCAAACGGAAGTTAAAGACAATGCATTGGTTACAATTAGACAATTCTATCAGGAGTGTGACAATGCATATTAGAATGTAATTAATGGTACTACACATGAATTTATCCAAATGTAAGCTTTGCTTAATTCTTTTTAATGTTTATTAAATAGATTCTACCACTTATAATTAAGTTAATTCATGCGTTACTTAATACACCAAAATATTGTGAGACCTATTAAAATTAAAAAAAAAAACTTAAAATATCAAATCTTTTATTATATTATTACTAGCTGATTATGTGGGATTCTACATACTATACGTAGAAGAATTCTATATGATCATTAGTATGTAAGCTGGTATATACACGTTAACTAAAGAAACTAATTACAAATAGATTTTTTCTTCTTTAATTATATAATTTGTTATGCTTTGTACTCTAAGTGCAGACAAAGGTTGTTAAGAGCATTGGCAATGGCTAGGCCATTGCCAAATTCAAGTTCAAATTTTGGCTTTTATTGAGTTAAAAGTCCTACATTGAACTAGCCAAAGGCATAAATTCTCAACTTTGAGCTATAGTGAAATCACATCCCTGGCTATATAGTTGGCGAGCCACTGTTGAAAGATCAAAGATTTATTTTATTGTTTCCGTCCCAACTGCTCCTCTCTCTTTCCCTCGTATTTTCCTTCATTCAGAAACTCTCCCTCTTCTCTCCGTTTTCATTTCTTCGGAAACTCTTCTCTCCCTTTTCTCTCCGTTCCTGGATCGATCTTGACTCCTTCTCTTCTCTCCTGCACATTCATTTCCCTGCATATTCATTTCGCACGACCATCTCATTATTTTCCTTTTCTTTTCCTCTCATTTTCCTTTTCCTCTCCCTTCACATCTCCTTCTCCCTATCTCCCACACAGCTCTTTTCGTTTTTCTTCCTATAAAATTGCCCACAGCTCTCTTTCCAGCAGCTGCTCAGAGCTTTTCTCCAAATCATATACCAAAAACACGTTAAGATCCGAAACCCTAGCCTTGATTTTTTTCATTTATTTTGCTCGGTTTTTTTGGATTTCACTAGCAAATTTCGTATACTCCATTTTTGGATTTCCTTGGGTTTGGGTTTTGAGTATGAAACGGGTATGATTTTGTGAAATGGGTATCAATCTATTGTGCGATGGATTTTTCTTCATTTGGCGTTTGTGCATTTTTGTGGAAGTCGTAGTTCCTGGTTATTGTGCGATTTCCTCTCTCTCTCTTGAATTTTCTTATTGTTATTATCGTTTGCTGGGTTACAAGTCTCCAACAATTTAAGCAGATTTAATGTTTGGGTGAATGACTGAGAGAACGAGGGTATTTTTTACACCTATTTGTTAACAGCCAATGGTTGTTGAAAACTTCTTATGTGTATAAGCTTTATTCTATTTGAATTTGTCTTGTTTTCACGCTCATATTTAGTTGTCAAGATTAAAAGTGATCTCAGAAGGTGGTGCTTGGCCGAGGCTAAAGAGATGGCTGAAGTATATTTTCTTTGTTTACTTTTCCAATAGAACATTAGGTTTTTGATGCTTCTCTTCACACTCTTACTGTTACAAGATTGATAGTTAATGTTCTGGAGGGATAATGATGAAGAAAGATGCTTGCTTGCCAGTTTTTTATTTTATTTTGTTAGGGTGGTTGAACTATTTCACTTTTTTCAGGAAGTTTGTGCATGCCCATCTTAATTCAATTCAATTTAGTTATTCAATGAGAGTTTTCGGTGTTTTTGCATTTTTATGGAAGTCTAGTAGTCTGTTTGTGCATTATTGGACATTAGTTCTTCCCTCAAGTAATCGAAAAATTATAGAAACAGCGCACTATTGGACATTAGTTTTTCCAACATAGCATTGCTGCATTTCCTTAGATGATGTTTTCTCATCTGTTAATTGTAAATGTTTACAATCTCTAAAGATATTGGTGACTCGGTGAGGATATTGGTGAAACACAGACAAATGATTCATCTGACTTTGATTCTGAAGATGACTATGAGGAAGACTTCATTGACGACAGTGATCTTGAGATGTACTTTCCTTCACATATGCCAAATAGTGGAGGTAGCTTGAAATTTTGGAAGACTTCTCTAACTTTGAGCAACATAAAATTTGAAGATTTAAGTGACCATGATGTTTGGATGGCATTGTTGATACTGAGTACAACGTTATTAGCATGTTGTTATTATAATTATTAGTAACTCTTTCCAAGACAATGAACAAACATTGAATGGAAGTGGAACATTGGAAAAAAGTAGAGTTGTCCCTTCCCTTTTTATTATAAAAGGCCACCTATGTTGTTGATTCATTGCTGCATATTGTGATGTCTTCCTTTGATCAAGTAAAGTCTATCCCCTTTCCATTTGAAGGAAGCTAATACCTTCTGATTTATAATTTAGGATGCATTCGCCGAGTCCAATGAAATGTGTGCATGCATGTAACTTTTCATTGTATTGTTTAGTTTTAATTCTGATTGGTTCAGTTTCTAGAAGTTCTTGATTTGGTGTTGGTTCAGTTTTTGAAACTAATTGTGGTTTTGGTATTGAAAATAGCCGACCTGACCATTTAAATAATTTTAAATAAAAATTAAATTATTAATTAATATATTAAGTATATTTTCAAAATATTAAAAAAAATGTAAAATATTATTAAAATATATAATATTATATTATTATTTTGACTTTAAGATAACTAGTCCAATGTGGATTCATCTAGCTAAAGTTTAATGCTATAGCCAAAATCTAGAATTCTAGCCAAACTTTGGACTTGGCAATGGCTAGGCCATTGCTAATGCTCTACGGCCAGCTTTCAATTGACATCTGTATTGGCTACCTAACCATGTGTTGGAGCAATATTCTATTCTAATTAAAAGAGAAATCTTTAGAACCGGTCGGACTTATGTTACCCAAATAATTGCTCACCATTAATATAGTGACACCTAGGCTTTCTACCACTACAATGTTGTGGATGCACTACATCAAATTTCCTAGTTACGTCCTGCAGCTTCGAGTATTTTGAGGAACTTTTTTTCTTGTTGAAATCGACAGAGTGATTTCCATCAAAGAAAGTCTTGCTTCGTGTGAAATCTTTTGCATCTGTACTTTCATGATTTCTGGTTTTTTTTAGGCAGGGTAGTTCTTTGTAGGGGATGAGTTTGTCGTAGAAGACGATGTTCTTCTTCGCTGTTGCTGCACAAGTGGAGGCTGTGAAGTCCTCACTTAAGAACGTCGTCTTAGGGCAAGCTTTGGTCTTGATCTTTTAAGTAGCAAAGGAAACGCCCCTTATCCAGTGACCCACTCCGTCTACAGAGGGATTATCTTTCAAAATTTGTGTCAAGACCAACTAAGGAGTTTATGAGAACCGAAAAGTGATGATTGGAGCTCTCTCTAGAAAGGGCAGATCTTACAGCTAAAAAATTTGAAAAAAATTAAGTTTAGATGTTGCAAATCTCTTGAGAATCAAATAGGCACCATGACTTGGGTTTATACTGCTTCATGCAAAATCTTTTGACTAATGCTATGTGGATTGATTTGGTGGATAATGGGTTGATGGATTAATGAAAGGAATGTAATTAAAAGTAGTTGCTTCATGTGAGTTTATTTATTTTTTGAATGTATCTAGACTCAGTGGTTGGAATTGGGAATCTTACAGGAGAAACCCCAAATACCAGACAGAATGAAAATAAATGAGAGAGACCATTTTTCCTGTTTCATTTTCACATCACTCTTTGCTCTGCTTTCTCAGCTTGCTGCTTATCGTTTGCATGTTGATTTAATTTGTTGTATGTTGCTATTTCCTTTCAAACTCATTTGTTTGTTTCGCACTATCCAACATTCTTCTGCATCTGTATTGCTATGAGAGGGGGGTTCTGTGAGAGACGGAGGTGCGAAAGTGCAGATTGCGGGAGGACATTAAGAAAACTAGAGGGGGTGCAAAAGGGCATTCCAGCCTTCACAAAATTTCCCAACCAAGAAAGCAATATGCTTTGCTGCTCCTCTAAAGGTAGGGTGAGGTTAGGGGATTCGGTGGAAGAGGGAGAGGGGAAGGGATTTTTTTCACGTTTTTAACAACATTATCAGCATTCCTTTTCTTCTCTAGTAGTTTTTTATTCTGATTTTTTCCTTCTTGCTTTGTCGATGAAAGTGAAGTGGCCGGGGATGATGGTGGTGGCGGACTGGTGGTGGTGGACTGGTGTAGGTGGATTGTTGGCGGACGAGGATTACTCAATGGTGAAACTAGAAGCAGAGCTCGGTTCCTATCGTGAAGCACCCTCTGGTTTCCTTTCTCTAGTTTGCCCTTTTCTTTCCCATGTGAATGAGTGTATCTTGAGCTTGGTGTAATTTCTGAGGTGACAACATATAAGTGGAAGGCTGTTATTTGAGGAAAAATGGCTCGATCACTTATAAGCGATTCTGTAATTAAAAATTAAAATAATGTATGTATAAATAATTATAAGAATAAACTAATAACATAATGGTTTAAGGTCTGACACATTTTAATTACAAATTATTGTCTGAACTACATTTTTTAATAAGTTGAAGAAAGTGTAGGTGATCATGATATATGCATATATATATATATATATATATATAGGTATGTATGTATGTATGCATACACACACAATGTTCCCATAATTAATAAATTTGCCCCATTTCATTTGACAAAATGAAACATAAACAAAGTTATTCTTTCCTTTTCAAAACAAGAAAATCGAACTAAACGTGAACTAATTATTCGGATCTTTAATTAATTTATTTTTATATATAGGAATTTTCTAATCTATGGAAAAAATAGCTAGCTAGATAGGAATTATTTTGGATCAAAGCATCAATAATTATAATGCATGGTAAAATTCCGGCTGCTGGTTAGATCGATCATCTCATGTACATATATATCAATCGGAAGATCTGATCAATTAGATCATCGAGGTTAATATATTTATATCTCATTGTCTCCCTTTTTTCCTTCACTCTAATTTGGGATTGAGATTGTTAATTTTCAATTATTTTTTGAATTAGACCAGCTGCATGGGAGATATAATATATATATATATATATATATATTTAAGCATCGTACAATATTTAACAAACGATGTGGATAGTGTGTGTCACACATATTACTATCTCTTTCCAAATTTAATTATCCAATTCATGAAGCACATAATTAGTGTGAATGGACTTAACTCATGATCAATGTTGAATTTTCTTTTGTCCTTGTATTCGTGCATGGCCTTTAGTACTCTGTTTCAATCATCATCAAATCATTTCAAGATAGGCGATCCGGCCGGTGGAGCAAGAGGTCGAAGGCTAGCTAGGTCAAGACGAAAACGGATGATCTAGAATCTTAATTTGTTCTATATATAAGAGGGCAACCTTCTACATACTTAATTGGTCTCCTTATTATAAGAGTTTTCCATTCTTGGATCTCTGTGGCTTTTGATACAGCTTGACTTCTGATTTATTCGAATGGATGGACAAGCTAGCAAAATGCTTAATAAATTTTAGCAGAAATGAATGAGAGGCTACAATATTACTACAAGTGCACGTTAATTTCCTAGCTAATTTGATCAATTAAAGTTAACGAGGCCGGTTAATTAAGGTTCGAAATCAAAGCCTACTTATTAATTCAGCTGAAAATAAATCAAGATACAAATCAACTGTGCAAGGGGCCAATATATAATTTTCTATATGATAACATAAAGAGAAATTCTATTTGTAGTTCCCAAGTGATCATGATTGCATGTGCAGACTCATTGATATATTTCATTAAATGAAAATTATTGTAATTTGAGAAGGATATTATTGTAATTTTAAAAAACTTTTAAAACCAAAATTATCCCGACTTGCATGAGTAGTCCCCAAATGGGTACTGTAGGTAACATTACTCATATATATATATATATATATAGAAAGAGAGAGAGAGAGCAAATTGAAGACCCCAATGAAGTTAAGGGTTAATTTTCTTAAGGGCCGATGAGATAGAGTAACTTTTTTTATTTGCCCAAATGTCTAGTTACCTAACTGAAACAACTTGGTCCTCCTAATTAAAGAATAATTATTATATATTTAGGATTGAACCAAATAGATTTAACTCAGTGAATGCCAATCAATTAATGGCGACCTCCTAATTAATTAACCAACCAATATGCGGCCAATTGGAGGCGTGCATTGAAATTTACCATGGCACTAAGTCTGAATGATAACAGTCATGTGATCTTAATTAATTAGTTAGGTGGATCGTATACATCTAAAGCTACAATTATTGTTAAGGGGACATATATATGCCTATTAAAAAAAGGTATCAAGAGGACATATATGGATTGAAAATCGTATGTAGTATCCAAATTCAGGGATATTTTTAAAAGAGATCAAATGTTTTAGTCATAAAGATCAAATCTTATAAAAATAAATCCACAAATTCACGTGACTTGATATAATACGTACTTGAATTATAAAATTACTTTTATTATAAAGTATATCTAGCATATAACATATGAAATAATGTCAGTTATAATAATAAATTCATGGATATATAACCTCCAGCTGATCATAAGTTTATTTTTTTAAAAAAATATAATCATCATATTTACCTCACACTTTTTATTAATAAATTAAGTTATTAATGTTTAAAAGTTGTTTATTAAGAACATAAGGTAGGCGGGCAGTTGTTTAATTATACAAAACTGCTAGGTACAACCGTTTGTGTAAACGTGGGGTAACAGGCTGGCCCACATGGAAGAGAAAACAAAAAGAATGCAAAAATACAATCGGAAAAAGCAAAGAAAGAAAAATGGAAAGAAGGAAGTGAGAAGCAAAGTAAAAAGTTGACGTTTTCTTCTTCCCAATAGCAAACTAAAGCACAATCAAAATTCATGATACATTGAAGCATTTCTCTACCAAGAAAAAAAAAACCCATCTCTTAGATTTTATCGTTAACATATTTCTTCCAAACCCATTTCAGATTTTTGCCAAACGGTGAAAGAGACATTAGAAATGACTAAGATTGTTGAAGAGAATCGCAAAAAAGACACTGTTGGAGAGAGAGTTTATGAAGAAAGTAAAAAGACCGAGATTCTTAGTCAACCTGCAGAAAGGAGGCTGCTAAAAAGGGGCTTGAACTTGAAGCAACAAAGAAACATGAGATTCAAGAGGTAGAGAAAGTAGAAGAAAATGAAATGGAAAAAGAAAAGAGCACCAAGGATGAATCTAGTTGAGCAGAACAAAAAATTCCTCAAGAACTACACGATCTGATGTCATATATAGATGTTCAAGAGTCAACAAAATCCAAAGCTAATCAAGAAGAACCATTTGGACTTGGGGAACTCTATTCCTATTTCTACAACTTCGGACTCGACCCTGAAACTTCAATCTTGGTACACTGGTTCTAAACTGGAGAGCATCTTAACCGAACCTCTGTTCAAGTGTTCCTCTTGGACTTTTGTTACAGAAATTACAGAGCACAACAAGCGACCTTCGTGGTCTGTACAACAAGGGCAACCGCCCTCTCCACCAAAGCCAGTTCCCTTTTTTTTTTTGGTTTATTTCCATTCTTTCTAAAAGGAGTTTTTGTCCACATCTTTCAAAATATTGAGATATAGAATCACTCGGTGAAACTTCTTTTATGGTAGTACTACATAAGATGAATCTTTGGCTAAAAAAAAAAAAAAAAGGCATAAGAAGAACAGCTATGGCAGCAACAGTGTCTCCTTCGGCCAAGCCCAGTGCCTGGGCACTTGACTTTGAGCAACACGAGGTTGAGCTTCACCAACTACAACAAAACGAAAACCAACCCATCTCCAGAATTCCAACCGAGCCTCTCACCGATTTTTCATCCCTGTCCATCGAGGTCACCTCCAAGTAGAAGAAGAAGAAAAGCTAGACCATCTCCCTCGCTGAGCTCACAACCAAGAAGGGGTTGCTCTAAGTGGCGATGATGAAGTGGTATTCGATCGTGGCTTCGAGGGTTCGTAGAGACAACCGGGGGCGAAGAAGACGAATGGAAGGGATTGGCTTCGTAAAGAAGACGTTGGGCAACAGTGCGTTTTGAGACATAAAATGAAACGGGGCATTTCATCTCCACGTGAGCAACGGTTCCCCAGAGGTTTCCCAATGGTGGTTGTATATAGTATTTTACTTAATCATATGATCAACTAGTTGTTTTTTCCGTTTCTCTCTCATAAGAAAGAAAAAAAAAACTAAATTATCCATGTTTTTCTTATAACTCTTCCCCTCATCACTTATTTGTGAAACAACAATGCTTTGGCCATGACATGCATTCTTATTGGAAATGCTAACAAAATTAAGAGTAATGTGAAATAAAAATTTTAAATTTGCAAGTTTCGTACAATCATTTTAAAAAATATAGTGAATTCTAATACTATATATATATATATAAATTATAAAAACTTTCGTAATGAAGTCCATTTTATTCAAATAGTTTACAAATCATTTTTCATAAATTAACACTAAATTCAGTATAAAATGATTGCAAAGAGAAATGAATAATTGGATGCAGACATGGTCCCATTTGGATTGATAAGTGATCTCAACTCATTTCATTTCATTTCATTTCATTTCATTTCATCTCATTATTACAATTTTTTAAAATTTCCACACAAAATATAATAATCAATTCAATTTTTTTAAATCTCAAAATAATAATAATAATATTAAAAAATAATATTCTAACAATATTTTATTTAACTAATCTAAAACTAACTCATCTCATTATCTAAACGAGTCTTAAGAGTAATGTTAAATGTAAATTTAAAGTATGCATTTACTTCCATACAATTATTTTAAAAAATAGTAAATTCTAATATTATTAAAAAAAGTTATAAAATCTTTTGTAATGAAGTCCATTTTATTCAAATAGTTTACAAATCATTTATCATAAATTAACACTAAATTCAGTATAAAATGATTGCAAAAGAAATGAATAAGATGCGGACATAGTAAACTTCTTGAAAATAACCTATTAATTTGGAACGTAACACGACCCGCATGAGGCATGCGTTTATGGCGCGTTAGGGGAACGCTCTATATATGAAGGTAGGGAAGAGAAAGTTTGGTCAGTATTTTCATGCTTTTTTCAGGATGTTGTACTTGAAAGGACCCAAAGAAGATTTTGACAAACGAAACGAATCACAAATGTCATATCAAAATTCTTTTGGATCATCCACGTAACCTCAACTCAACGCAGACTTAAAAATTAAAACACCATTATTTCGTACAAGTTCAAGTATAGCTATATATACGTACGTACTAGTACCGCATGTTATCCTTCTAATTTTGTTTCAAAAATAATAATCGGAAAGTTGCACTAATTGGGCAATAAATCTTGATCACCATTACATGATTTTGAGCAACGGACTTTAATTAATATGACTTATATATAACTCTCTCGTACATACCTTGTCTCATGTATTTATCATAGACTAATGTTAAGTACAAACATCAAATTATATACAAATTTTATTCAAGTATTTTATAAAAAATTGAGCAGAAAAAATGAATTTTTTATATATTTTTATAATGATATTCATTTTTTTTATAAAATAATTGTACGAGATTTATGCATTTGTGCGTTAGAAACAAACTATAATTAAGTACTAGAACCATATGTGCATTAGAATTTTTTTTTTGAAGTATGGGTGAACAAAATTAATTAATAAAAGAACAATAATTTAATGTAAAACAAATTCAATGCAAGATGTTTAATGAGTGACAACAATACTTCAAGTGCAAAGTGATAAAAAGAGAGGAGTAGCATAGAAAACTCTTTTTTTTTTTTTTAAGTTTGGTTAACTACAGTAAACATCAAATATGATCCAAGAGTTAGTTTACTGTAGCTAAAAGTCTTTTTTTTCTTTAATCCAATACTGTACATTTTTATGTTCTATTAGCCAAACTCCTCCTTTTATTTACATTTACATAATCTAATAAGGGTGCTTGAATGGAGGCTAGAGGTTCCTTACTCATGAGTGATGCTAGTGTGCCACCCAACTTTGACTACTGGGCATGCCCACTATTACAAATTCTATATTTTATTTATTTTTTCATATTCTTTAAACATCTTTAAATATTTTAAAAAAATAAAAAAATATACTAATACACTAAAAGTCAATTCCTTAACTATTAAATAAAAAAAATTAAATATATGAGTGTTCAAAATAAGGAGTCAAAACTGGGCGACATACTAGCATTTTCCCTTACTTATTCCTCCCGTTCTTACAATGGACACCACATTTTCCCTCTTGCTGTACTCAAGCCAATGGGCAGGAACATGTCCCAAAATCATCAGCATATATATCCTTGGCCAGAACATTGATTTTTTGTAGTTTACCTTAAAGTCAAATTAGTCACTATACTTTTCAATAGGATTTTTTACATTTAGTTGATAAGTGAAGTAATTATTATTCATGGATTATGTAAGATCACTTCAACATCTAAATATAATCTTAGGATTGATCAAAATGATCATTAGTGAGATTAATCCTATTGATAAAATTTAAAACATGTTGACATGGCATGGTGTAAAAAATAAGAAAAACAGAAAAGTAGAATAATAAATAAATTTTATTCTAAAATATAAAAAAGAGGTAGTTGATGTAACATTTTTAGCGATTTATGAACCGAAATGGAATAATTTTATACCAATTAACGATATACACTAAAAGGCAAAATATGAAAAGGGATTCTAAGACCTTAAAAACAAAAGAAACTTCTCCTTCAAATATGTTTGATACACTAATCAATTAAGTTCTTTTTCAAACTCGAAAAAATATCCTAAGGTTTTGTTTGGATCCTTGACTGAGTTTAGTTCATCTCAGTTGAATTTTATTTTAGATAATTTATTTCAACATCCAAACACACAACTCTAAAATAATTAAATATCACTCAATTCAAAATCTTTTTGCACGTGAGATCCACAATTTTTTTCAACTCAACACGTTTTTACATATTAGACTCATAATCTTTTTTAATTTTCTATAAATATATTTAAACTTATCTTAACATTCAAACATATCTAAACTCATCTTAAATGAATTTTATAAAACTCACTACTATTCATAAAAAATTCAACTCAATAAACATCTAAACTGTGGCTAAATATTGGAACTAATTTTTCCCATAACTATATTTGTATGTCGAAACTTTACATGAATTCTCACATTCTAATTCTCTTCTCAATACCGGAGTAATTCATTTTCCTCCCCTCTCGAGAACAATGCTCTCTTTTACACGAGTCATTAGTCCATGCATTTTGGATCTCGTTCTCAACAAAGTTTTCCGGAAGCAAGCCGTATAGTCTCTCTTTCACCCTCTGTAAATCTTCTTTCGGAGTTGCAACTTTGAGGATTCGTACTTTATTTTTTTACACTCAATCACTCCTAGAGAGAGAAGCTTCACGTGAGGTCTCAGGTCAAAAACGGAGCTTGGGGTTAGGGGCACCGTATAGCTGTCGGCCACGAGGCAGCTCTGTCATTAGCCATTGGGAATTGGACTCTCTCTCCCCCTTCTCTCTATCTCTCTCTTTCACACCAGAGATTCAACCCCTTAAATCCCGGGGGTCCTTTATTATGTGTCCTCCTCTTACCTGCCCCTAGTTCTCCACTCCATGCACACGTATTGGTGGCGCGTGTTCTCCAAACTCCGGTGAGTATGCATTTTTTGACCTGCCCAACAGAGGGTGTTAATCCCACATGCCGGGTTACAACGTGGGGGGAAAATGTCGCTGTCAGGATTGATATTCCTGTCTTGAGCAATAATCCTTGGTGGTGGGGTTCAGAGGGTCTTTCTGCCTTGCTTTGGGCAGAGATAAAGCTTGTAATATGCGATAAACCATGTCCTTCCCAATCCTAGAAAAGCCCCCCCCAGAATTTTAGGCCACCAGAGTTTCAGTACCTCAGTTCTTCAGTCTTTTAACTCTCTCTCTCATTCTGTTCATTTTTTTAAGTAATTAAGCAAAGAAGCTTTGTTTTTTCGGGGTACCCTTTTCTATCTGTTCACTCTCACACGAGTCATCGTTACTGCAGGCTAGCTAGCTCTCACCTCAAGCTTTAAGCCTGATGTCATAAAAGACAAACCCACGGCAAAGAGATCAAAGAAGTCAAAGATAGAGGAAGGAAAAGCCAGGTGTCTAATCTCTTGACCGTGCTGATTAGACCCAGTCCGCGCATCCTTGGAAGATCTACCAACTCTGTAACCCCACCATGTCCTCCTTCGCGTCTACATCACATGTCAACTCCGTATATCTATTTCTCTCAAATGTCAAACTTCATTGGGTTGGCTTTGGGGGAGTTCCTTCTAAATGAGCACCTGTTAGGACACCTTCCCTTATTCACGGGCTGGAGCCCCTAAAAGATGCCGTGAGCCACTCTTGCATGGGGTCACGTCGCATGCTTGCAGGCCGTCTCTCTAGGGTCTTTCTTGTTTTGAACTCATTTCTACAACATTTGCAAAATGCTTTGTACATATATATGCGCGTATGAGAGAGAGAGAGAGAGAGAGATCAGAGTATGACAAATGCTCGCAATTGCTGAATTTAAAATGTATTTACCCCACCAACTTCCTTTCTTAATTCGGTTTGAAAATGACATTTAAAAATGATGGAAATTATGGTCGCTTCTTTGTAAAATAAGGAAGAAATTAGCAACTAGAGTTTAAGATGCCGGTTTATTTAGATATATATGTTATAATAATCGACATATAATATCCATTTTAAGCATCTGCACGACTGCGCGCATTTTTTTTTTAATCTGGATAGGGACTATATCCTTTTAAAGTGCACCTTGTAATTGCATGTTAACGTTACTTTTCAACAATTTTTGGAACTATCAGATAATTTATTTTCCGACATCTCTTCCCTCCCACCCCTCCATCCCCCTATCCCGCTGTCACCCAAAAAAGATAGAAAAAATAGAACATCATGAACGTACTTACTATACGCATGACTAGCTAGTCTAGCTTATATATGGTGGCTAAAAATTGCCCTTTTAAAGCCTATACATCTTAATTTAAATGTCCCATTACAATCTTCGATCCCGTGTTTGGTCAGATTTGTATATATTAATAAATCCACCGAAGTTGTAGCCCTAATCAATCTAAAGTACGTTGTTTTCATTGACTGTCATTCGAAAAGATCCAAGGTTTAGGTCCCATCATTCTTACTTCAGGTTTTATGATGTGCGAACAACTTATATATGCTTAATGAACGACATGTGGGCATATATAATTCGTGTGTCGTCTAGGTGACGATCGAGAGGAGGTTTGATTAATGGAGTCCTTCTCTTGAAACAGTTTAAAACCATAGTTATCTTTTATACATGTCATCAATTGATTGACAATCTCAAATAATTGAGAGAGATCAGCTAAGCATAAGCTCCTTGATCATTGTATATTATTCCTCCAACTAAGGGATCGTTTGTTTTCAGAGATGAGAAGAGATGGGATGAGATTAAAGTTAAAAAGTTGAATAAAATATTGTTAGAATATATTTTTTAATATTATTTTTGTTTTGAGATTTGAAAAAATTGAATTGTTTATTTTATTTTGTGTGAGGATTTAAGAAAATTATAATGATGAAGTAAGATGAGATGAGATGTTTCCTGAAAATAAATGAGGCCTAAGTTCACCCACCGAGTCTAAATACATGCACTACTAATTTGTCATCTTCTATATAAAATATTAACATTCATATCTTTTTTATTATCTTGATGATAGCATCAGCTTGACCAATAATCGTGCATTAACGTGTCTCCGGATTCCAAAGTGTTCATTTCCTTCCGGATCCGCTAATATATGTAAGCTTAAATCCGATCGAGGTCCCCACAAACAGCTTTTAATTTGTTTGGATTATAACTTAATGTTTGTATAAAGACTACTTAAATTAAATTCTCACTTTGAACCATTCAAATACTATATATTAATCCCGAAAAAAGAAAAAAAGAAGTCATACAAACGACAATCTTGCAAGGCCGTGATCAGTATCGATCATCTACTTATTGGCCATGTAACACTGCAAAACTAACCATAGCAATGATATGTAACACTGGAAAATTAACCATAGCACAATTCAGCGTTTTAAATTTCGTTCCTGTTATTATTCCGGTTTAAGCACTGAATGGAATATTTCGGTACCAATGTGTTTAGGTGTACTGTTTCGGGATTAGCTATATATATATATATATTTAAATATAGAACTTAATAATTAATAAAATAAAAACATGTATATGTAAGTGTGTATCATGTGTGCATATATATATATATATATATAGAAAAATTGGAGATTTTATAAAATATATATACGTTGAAAACATTAAAACAAAAAAAATAAAAAAAAGATAGAGATAATGGTAGGCTTTAAAAGATAATGTTAAAAGAGAAATGCTTTGAGTCCCGAATTCGGATCCAAAAAGTGTCCCGAATGTTTTTTTTTTTTTACTTAATGATTAAGTAAGTGTTTTTTAATGATGTTGTGAATTTTTTATTTTTTTTAAAATGTTTATGATAATTAAAAAAATACATGAAAAAAAAACAAAAATAAAAAAATGAAATCAACTATTCGGTGAACTGCTTCGGGCTACTTTTTCGGTAGCCCTAGCAGAACTCATTTTAAAAAAATCACAAAACTTGGGTTGAGACAAAAAGAAAATAAAGACAAAATAAAAGAGCCTAGAAATTATTAAAAATAATGAAATTTGAAAAAGAGAGAATGATATGACATATTTAAAGTTACAAAAAAATAAAATTATATAAATGACCTTCAGATTTTAAAATTGCATTAATGTCATATAAATTTGAGATTTACATAAACGTCATCCAAACTGAAAAGGATCACAAATTTGCCATTAAAATAGTACTTCAGAACGGAATGTAGTTTGGAATGTAAATTCTAGTTGGAATGGTCGAAATTGATTGTAATGGGCATGAATTTGAAACGAAACAGAATTAGGATGTATAGTGTGTGCACTAGATACTATATCAAAATAGATCAAAATTCCAACCATTGCAATTGAAATGAAACGAAATTCAAAACTATGCTACAATCCCTAAGAGACCTTCATATCTTGATCTAGCTGTGGTGGGCTATATATATTACTTCATAATAATAAACCTCCACAAACTGTAATATCCTTATTGCAATATAGTCCAATGGATCTTAATTATTTGTTTATTTTTTAGATAAGGTAATTAAAGTTTATCCCTGCATATATAAAGGGCTTGATACAAATATTAAGGAGTGCAAAGACTCAAACCCATATATAAAAGGCCTGATACAAATATTAGATGAGGTTTTACACTTGATGAAGGCAAGGGGCAGAGAAAGATTGGTCATATGACTATTAAGCTAGATATGTCCAAGTCATACAATAGGGTGGAGTGGGTTTTTTTGGATTCTATGATGTTGAAGATGGACTTTGAGGAGAGGTGGGTCGCCTTGATTATGGGGTGTGTTAAGTCTGTTTCTTATGCCATTTTGGTGAATGGTGAATTTGGGGAGAAATTCCTACCATCTAGAGGACTTAGGCAAAGGGATCCACTATCCTCTTACATGTTTTTGCTATGTGTATAAGGATTTAGTTCACTGTTGGAGCAAGCTGAAAGTGCAAGTGATATTAGAGGGGTAAAAGTGGCTAGAGGGGGAATGCAGATCTCTCATCTCCTATTTGTTGATGACTCTGTTATCTTTGGGAGTGCTAACTTAGCTGCATGGAGAAGGCTCAATAATTTGTTGGGGATTTATGAAACTGCCTCAGGCTAATGTATTAACATAAATAAAACTACTATGTTTTTTAGTTCTAATGTGAGTGTGGAGGTGAAACAACAGTTATTAAAGGAAGTAGGAGCCAGTAGTAGCAATAGTTATGAGAGGTACTTGGGGTTGCCAACTATAGTAGGGAGATCCAAATACAATGCTTTTAGAGGCACTAAAGTTAAGGTGTGGCAGAAGTTGAATGGTTGGAAAAACCATTTCTTATCCTTTCCTGGGAAAGAAGTTCTTTAAAAGCAATGGTGCAGGCTATTCCTATTTATCATATGAGTGTGTTTAAGTTTCCCGTGAGATTGTGTAAGGAGTTGGCTGGGATGATGGCTCGCTTCTGGTGGGGCCATAAAAAAAAAAAAAAAAAAAAACTCACTGGAGAAGTTGGAATAAGATGGGTTGGCAAAGGATAAATGGGGCTTGGGATTTAGAAACCTAGAGTGTTTTAACCAGGCTATGTTAGCTAAACAGTGCTGGAGAGTTTTCTCAAATCCATTTGCTCTGGTTGCCAGGGTTCTTAAAGAGAAATATTTTAAGAATTCTAATTTTCTAGAGGCAAGGTTAGGTAATGGACCATCTTTAATTTGGAGAAGTTTGTTGGGGGGCATTTGATCTATTAAAGGAGGGGCTTGTTTGGAGGATGGGAAATGGTTAGAGTGTGAGGATTTGGGGGGACAGATGGGTCCCAAAACCTGCTACTTTTTGTATTCAATCTCCAGTTAAAATTCTTCACAAAGACTCTTGGGTTAATGAATTGTTTGTTGATGGGGGTCGAGGTTGGAATGAGGGTCTGGTCAGAGCCATTCTTTGTAATGAGGAAGCTGCGCTAGTGTGTGGTATCCTTGTTAGCTTAACTAGTCTTCATGATAGGAGGTTTGATTTCACTCAAAAAATGGAGTTTTCTCTGTAAGAAGTGCATATCACTTAGAGATGGAAAGAAAGCAAGGGGGAGGGGAGTTCTCTGGTGTTGATGATTTGAAAGATGAGTTGAGGAGGTTGTCGAGGTTGAATGTTCCTGGTATTGTGAAGACCTTCTTGTGGAAGGCCTTGAATGAATGTCTTCCAACTAAGAAGACCCCGTTTATGAGCAAGATACGTGAGTCCTAACTTTGTCCTATTTGTGTAAGGGAGGTGGAGACTGTGGCACATGTGCTTTGGGGGTGCAATGCTGCTTCAAACTTGCGGTTGGAATTCCTTGGCCCAATTCAGAAATGGTATTGTTCAGATGATGATTTTATGGTGCTGTGGGGATCTCTAAGTAAGAGCTTATCAGAAGAAGTATTAGAATGGGTGGCTGTTACCATGAGATGTATATGGATGCAAAGGAATAAGTTTGTTTTTGAACAAAATTTCACAAGTCCAAGTGTTTTGGCACAAGGTGCAAAGAGAAGCCTAGAGGAGTTTCAAAAGGCACAAGAGGGGCCCATATCAAAAGTTGATTCCCAAAAGGTGGAGAGAGATCAGATCATGTGGAAGGCACTAGAGGATAACATAATCAAGTTGAAATGTGATGTTGCTTTGTATTTGAAGTGCAGAAGGATGGGTGCAGGTATCATCATCCGAGACTCAAAAGGGGAAGCATTGATTTCTAAAATGAATAAAGATGGTGTGTCTAAACCAGTGGTGGCTGAGATCCTATCTCTATGGAGGGCAGTTGAGTTGTGTGTTGAGCTAAACTAGACTGATGTTATATTTGAGGGGGATGCACAAGTAGTGGTGAAAGCTGTCAATAGTAGAGATGATATGTGTTCTTGGTATGGACATCTTATAGATGATATTAGATCTAACTTTGTTTATAGGGATGGGTGGGATATTATACATGATGTTCATAGGGAGGGTAATAAGGTTGCTCATAAGTTGGCAAAACTGTCTTTGTCATTTAGAGAGGAATTAGTTTGGGTTCAGGAATGCCCAGAGGAAGTGTGTAGGGAGTTTCTATTTGACAAACTGTGTACAAATTGATAATGAGATGAACGAAGTATACTTTTACAGTTAAAAAAAAAAAAAAAAAAAAAAAAAAAAAAAAAAAAAAAAAAAAAAACCTTCTCTGGACTTATAAGCACTAGAACATGATAGCTAGCCATGATCAGATGCGTCCATAATGATCAATTATTAAGTAGGCCGTTGACTCTGATCTCACCGTGGGAATTAATTAATTTGTTTTGCTACCAATTAAAGAACATTAATTAATTAAACTTTTCAAAAAAATGTCACAAGATAAATGAACCTAGTACCAACGATCAACTCATGTCAGGTTATTTGTCCTTATTCTTCGACCATTAATAATAGTCACAAGCTGATCGATCGCTTAATTTGTGCCTATAAATGAGGCCAGCCAATAGCGGTTTAAACTCTTTTCTTAATCGCTAATTGCAAAATCTAACTACTTTTATTTAATTATTATCGAGTTGCAAAGTTGTCTGATCAGGAAAACTATATTATTTCATCTCTTGATCTTTTGAATAGATCAGAAGAATCCTGCATGATAGCATGAAAGACTTTTCTTGACAGGTTATATATATATATATGGTTATTAAATATATATTATGTTATGTATTTAAACAGAAGTATTAGTACTACTTTTGATTATATATATATATATATATATAGTTTATGTCAATACATATATATTTGATCTTTAATGAAATGGCTAAACCTAGGATAATTGATTTTGGACCAATCATTACATGATCATTAGTACTCCTTTCTTTCTTTGGACACAAGAATCCATTTTCGTAGTAAAGTAAAATAATAAAAGTCCGGAAAAACTGATGATCAAGATCAGTACCTACTTGGCGATTATTCATAACAAAGTAATAATAAATTAATACTCTTTTTTTTTTTTTTTAATTCAAGTTAATGATCAAATATTATTATAACTGTTAATTTAAGTAATAGTTCTCTCTTTCATTAGAAAAGATTAATATAACTAAAAGATAAATAATTACATGCGATCCACGTTTAAAAAAAGTACATCCTTAAGTCTTATATTATAATGTTAATGACAAAATTAAACTAACATATTTGTTAAAATTACTATTTACACGTCAAATATTAATTAATTAACTGGGCCTCGAAAAGGTGGTTAATTTCATGAATTAAAGTATGTGTGTGTGTGTGTGTGTATCAAGTACTGAAAATGATCAAGGATCGATGGTGGGTGATTCTTATCTTTAAAAATAATTTAAGGGATTAAATTAGTTCAACGTCAAACAAACAAGTAAATCTTCTATAGTAGTACATGCACGATCTTCTTTAGCAATCAATTTCTTTCATTTTCTTCTAATTTTATGAAGATTCTGGTGATCTTAGACGTTTGTAAAAGACATCATGCATGATAAAATAAGCAACAAGAGCAACGCGCGGCGATGAGTACTGAGCAGTAAAAAATGATCAATGCACGGACCAAATAAGGACAATTTGATCTCTAAGGACTCTAATTAGGTTAGGTTTTAAAATGCATTTACTACTAAAGAAGAGAGGTAATTAGAGATTTATATAAGTCGTAGCTTCATCTAGCATTTGGTCAATTTGATTCAATAATATTGGACTTATTTAACTCAAACCTTAGGTTGATCTCTGCCAAGAACTCGCAATATGGTGAAACTCTAATCATCATTTAAGTCAATTACTACGCAGTGCAATATAATCATATATAAACGTTTTTCTTGTAATACAAGTGAAAGTTGATGCAATCTCAAGAAGTGAATTACGAGGTGGATGAATGGTTTTTGTTAATTATCTCTTGTCTCATCAGACTAATGACAGTACTTGCTCTGATTAATGGGTCTGTTGGGAAGTGAAAAAAGAGCTCCTGTATAGGTTTAGGGTTCATGAAAATCCTAGTTTTCAATCACAAAATCGCGGATTTGGAAAAATAGTATAGTTGCGGCTCATGACATGATAGCTAGGCTATTGATCGATATGTCTCAAGTTTGTATAACACAAAATTCATCCAATTAAAATTCGTTGAATGAGGATGTCAAGATAGTTTGCTAACAGATCATGTCTGTTTTGACCATAAATAAAACTTTCAAATGTCACATAAAAAGTTCAGATTTCGAACCCAAGTATCATGAATATTATACAAATCAATACAATTTTTTATTACCAAATTATATATGCCAACACTAATGATCAGATATAAAAAAGAGAGAACTGTTATATACTAGTGTTGATAGTTTAATTTTTTGGATTATAGCACAAATTGTTTCTACTTGATGATCATCTAATTTCCTGGATCTTGTAAGTATGTTAGATAGAAACTAGGATTGAGAATGAGAAGAGATGCAAAATAGAGAGAAAATTCTGAAAAATATTGACTAATGATAGAATTAGAAATTATTTAATGAAGCCCTTAAGTTAGGCTTAAATACCTTCAAAATTCGAAACTATGAGAACTTTATCAAAATGGAAAATCTAAATTATTACTTGAAAATTAAATATGTAATTAAACAATAATTTGGAAAAATTTGGCCAAAATTGAAATCAAAACCACTTTCAAAACTTGAAATGAAATATTTCCTAAGACGACAAAAATGAACGTAAATTGATTATTATTTGGGGGAAAACAGCAGATTTTACCCCAATCCAATAAAGCTTAAAAGTTTCGTGCCAGATTTGCACAAATCTACTTTCTTAAAATAGTTTAACACTATCAATATAGAATCCAGATCGAGATACGCATATCAGTTTAGGTTTGCATAATCGGATAAGATCTTAATGGGTAACAAACACGATAATCTGATTAGTTGTATATCTTTTGAAAGGACTCCAAACTC
Organism: Juglans microcarpa x Juglans regia; assembly: GCF_004785595.1. Taxonomy (NCBI): domain Eukaryota; kingdom Viridiplantae; phylum Streptophyta; class Magnoliopsida; order Fagales; family Juglandaceae; genus Juglans; species Juglans microcarpa x Juglans regia. The sequence continues at coordinate 24,442,174 of NC_054604.1, forward strand.
ATCCACATCACATTGACAATCATAACCAAACAATCTTTTTGAAAAATTGATCTAATACTAAAGCCAACTTGCAAACACTATATATATAATATAATTCAATCGATGTAATTAAAATATAGGTGCCTAGCAGCTTGTTACCTTTTCAGTGTCCTGGCCTACAAATAAAGAAGAAACAAAAACTGTCCAAACCCACACATTAGAGCATAAATTCCGCGGTCTTTGAATGTAATTAGTTTAATTGAAAAGGTTAACGAAAATCGTGGGTACTGCAATATGGTTATGGACTGCCCATGTGGTTGATAATGACAGCATTTTCGCTTTAATATTTTTATATGGGGTAGGCTCTATCTTTTGATCAACTTGCTGCATATACATATCATGCCCCTCTTCATGATCATCATCAGGATTTGGGCCCTGGCCAGACCTATATATGCGGGCACCAGAAATTTAAAAGCTATTTATTTTTACAGGAAACTCAAAGCTGGCATAGGAAAGATGAAATTTTGCAAACATTAATGGCAAGAATATACAAAAAAGAAGTTACTATTTTTTTGGAGTTCAAATATTGAAGTTTCTGTGGCTGTTTCACTCGTTAGATAGCTGCAAGCTGTTGCTGTACATATAATTTGCAGTTGCTGTATTTTGTTCTTGATGCATGGTGGCTAGCAACTTGTAGTTTATACTCTCAGGAAATACTTCCTATTTCTTAATTATTCTATACTCCCAGGAAATTGTTGCAGTGTTCTGTAATGTTTGACTGATGATGTTAATGCTTTAATGCAATGCTGTGACTTATAAAAATGGTCGTGTAACGAGCTTGTTTTAAGGTCCCCTCCTTGTGTTATGGGCAGAGCTAGACCATGTCTTCTATAATTGTACAGGGGCATGAATGAACTTTTCACTTAACAAGAAGATCATGATGATCAATTGAACAAATATGAAATGTTTGGAATTATCCAAAGTGTAGAACCCATGCACAAAGTATTTTCACTCCTATTCTAGTGAGGATGAGTACTCAATTCTGTGTAGATGAGCCACGGCATTTTAGTTTGTAATTTTTCAGTCAAGAGTAATGCTAGATATAATACTCATAGGTTAATTATGCAAGCAATGTACACTCATTTTGAAAAATAATAGGGTCTATCATTAAAAAATTAATATTTTCATGTGAATTTCATATTTACTCACTTTTTCAATTGATCATGCATATTGCTTGCATTCTATGATTCTAAATATCATTTTTCTATCCTCTCTCTCTCTCTATATATATATATATATTTATATTTGCTATTTAAAAAACACTCAGAAAATAGGATAATCAGCAGTAAATAATGATTTCTAAATAAACATATTGTTCTCGGTGGTTTTTGACTTGAACATTTTGATCAAGGAATTTTCTTTTTAAATAATTAAAAAAGAAAAAAGGAGACAGAACCGACCAGATGATGGCTCTATTCACATTTTGAAACTCCCTAATTTTGAAACCCCAAGGGGGAAAATGCTCTACTGCCGCCCCACTGTTCTTAACTCCCCAAGGCCTGAGCCGAACCCCCTCACTACTGAGGCTACCGTCACCGCTCACCTCCATCACCCACATCCCTCTCATATGAAACCCTAAGACCTCCACTTCCATTTATGGCAAAAACTGTGGTGCAAAGCTCCGTTTCTGATGTGGCCCGAGTTCCCTCACGACATTTTACAACAACACTCGAGGACCTCCACTTCCATTTTTGGCAAAAACCGTGGTGTAGATCTCCATTTTTGGCTTGGCCTGGGTTCCCTCAGGGTATTGTACAACAACACTCGAGATTGTTACTCTGTATGCTTCTATCATATTTTCACTTCTCTATTTTATTTTCTCTTGCATGATTGGTCCCTCGAAGTAGTTTATGGATTTCTGTTTAGTCCCTCAAATTTTTTGCTATTTTTGTGTTCTGGGGTTGACTCTATGGAGTACATGATTGGTCCCTCGAATTACTCCATGGATTTTCTAGATGGGAATTTCTTGGTTTGCACAAATTTTATCTGTTGATAAATGGTTAGAAAAATATGAATCTCCAAAGCTGATCCTCATGAACTTTTTGCTTATTAGATGTTCTTTTTAATACTTTTGCATATTTTATGCATTGTTTGATGCTGTCTTTTGATCATGTTTCTGGTTATGTGAGATAATATTAATTGAAATTTTCTTCTGCTTAGAGAGTGCCTGTTTATTACTTTTTGTAATATCCTCGTTGAGTTTTCTTTTTAAGACTAATGTTCTATACGAATTGAATTAATTGGTTGATGCTCTTCCTATGATTCTTGTGATATGTTTTTGGGTTTGGGAGGTTTTTGGTATCGTGCGACAATAGGAGATAGGTTTTTTTTTTTAGCAAGATTTTTTTTTTTTTTTTGGCAAGCTTAGGACTATATTGGTTTCTAAATGTTGTTGTAATTGATGGAGTTGATAGTTCTCAAGATATTGTTGGGGGTGAAAGATTTTTGCAATTCATATTAACAACAACTTTACCCAATGTTTGAGTCACGTAGTAGTATTAGCAATATCTCACGCTTAGGAAACTCTCGTTAAAATGAATACCCAATTTGTTATTGTGGTATTAAAGCATGGCGAAGAACTGCTCATATAGAGGATAATAAGGGGCATTGATTTTTTGGTTTCCAAAACTTTGAAATGTGTTATTTGTTGGTAGTCTTGTTTGCTAATATATGTTGGTTGAATTTGCAGTCTTGGCATTCTTGCAGGTTTTTTGTTGGTATGACTCGAAAATACTAACATATGGCAAAAAGAGAGTCAACCGATTAAAAATAAATCTTCAAAAGATATAAGTAGCAGTGAATATCTAAATAACTTGACATCAACTAGAAATAGAGGCTGGCGGTACGAGAGAAAACCAATTTTTTTTTTTTTATAGTAATTTCAATGTTGAGTATTTTGTTTGGGAATTTATTTTGAAAATTTATGAGAAAACAACGTGAGCAAGATGTAATTTTTTTTATAAGAAAATACTTTCATTAATAACATAACCAACTCCACTTACATCAAGGAATCAAACCAAATAATTTGTGAGATACAATTAGGAAAAGAATCCACCAAACTATCAAGTCTTCTAAATGCCAGGCAAATTTTGTCAAAGTATGAGCTGTTTCATTAGCCATTCTTCCTTTATGTTGGATTGAACATCTCGGAATCAACTTCATCATAGTCTTGATTTCACAAACTAAGTTGCCCAGTGAAGACCTCGACTCCTCTGCTGCCTGAATCTCATTCATCATCAATAGTGAATCACTTTCAATAATCAGATCATGGATGCCTAGAGGGAGATAGATTTGTAGACCATAAAAAACAGCCAACAAATCCACCCCCATAGGGTCATTTACAACATTTTCCTTCTTACTAGCAGCAAGTATCACTCCCTCTTGCATTATTTCTTAAGACCATTCCCACCCCTGACTTACATTGATTATTGAAAGTTGCCCCATCAACATTTAACTTCAACATCTCGAGAGGTGGAGGCTGCCATCTGCAAGCTTTTAGCTGTTTGGATGGAGGAATACCTTTAACATCTTTGAACTCATGAGCTAATGACAATGCATGTTCAATTACTTGTTTAGTAGCTAGCACTTTGTTCTCAAAGATTTTCTAATTCCTTCTGTAACACAATCCCCATCCAATCGGAAAAAATTTCTCCAAATCTCCTTTCAAATCTCGTGTCATGACATGCCATATAATTTGCAAAAAATCTAAATTCTCATCAAACACTAGCAAATCGTGCAAATAGACCTTCCAGGGTTCTTTCAACAAAGGGCAGTAGAATAAGACATGCCTCACATCCTCCTCCCCTTTAGCACACCACTTGCAAGTAGTCTCTTGTATGATGTTCTTCTCCTTCAGTTTCTGCATAGTTGGGAGGCCATTTTTACATGCTCTTCAAGCAAAAACTTTAATTTTGTTGGGGATCTACAACTTCCATATCTTCCTTCATACACTTTTTTGATTTTCAGCATCTAAACATTCACCAACTTGTCTGGTCTGATCTAGGGATTGAAAGAACCTATAAGCATTCTTAACACTAAAAATTTCATGCCTTTCATGTTCCCATATAATGCAATTTGGTCCACCTTCTACACTAAGCAAAAATTTTAAGACTTCACCAGCTTCTCCAGGAGGGAGCATATTTTACTCATTCCACATTCCACCATCTGGTATCTTCATCAATGAGGCACTCAACTCTTGAGAATTCAGCTTCATCTCTTTGATATGAATTTGGAATCAACCTATGGCCTGGGAGCCAATAGTCAGACCATATATTTATAGCTTTTCAATCTCCCACGCTCCACCTACACCCATTTAAGAGGTTCTTTTTAGACTCTCATATCCCTCTCCATACATATGAAGGTGAGGATCCTAGTTTTGCATTGCAGAATTTAGTTTGAGGGAAATATCTAGCTTTAAACACTATATACAGAAGAGAAGATTCCTCTGTCATGATCCTCCAACCTTGTTTGACAAGTAAAGCCTCATTGAAAACCTGTAACTCCTTGAAACCCATTCCTTCATTAGCTTTAGTTTGACACAATTTTCTCCAACTAACCCATCTAACCTTATTTTTATCCTACTTCTAGCCCCACTCGAACTTGGCCATCATGTTTTCAAGCTCACTGTAGCAAGTGGCAGAGAGGTTGAAGCAACTCATTGTATAAGTTGGGATAGCAAGTGCAAGTACTGCTTTAATCAGAACATCTTTTCCACCCTAGGACAATATCTTTTTCTTCCATCCAGCTAGCTTGTTCCAAACATTTCGTTTTAGCTCTGAGAAAGCTTTCATATTATTTCTACCCACAATAGAAGGAAGACCAAGATACTTTTCATACTGATAATGTTGTTGAACCCCCCAAAATACCATAATCTCTTCTTGTTGTTTGATAGGGACATTCTTGCTGAAAACCATTAAAGTCTTGTCTCTATTTACCTTCTATCCAGATGCTTTCTTATAGATCTCATGTAAGTGTTGAATATTAAGACTTGTTTGCAAATTAGCCCTACAAAACAGCACACTATCATCTGTAAATAAAAGTTGATTTATTTTTTGGGTCTATTTGCAAATTTATATGCCTTCCATTTGTTTATACTTTGCTGCCTTCTTCAATAGAGAAATTAAGCCTTTAGTGCATAAGAGGAATAGGTAAGGGGAGATAGCGTCCCCTTACCTCAGACCTTGTGTAGGATAAATTAGACCCTTGGCTCACAATTCACCAAAATTAAGAAATATACTGATCTCACACAGAATATAATGAGGTTGATCCATTTGTCATCAAAACCCATCTTCTTCATCACAGCCTCTAAAAACCCCCATTCCACCCTATCATATGTCATACTCATATCAAGCTTCAAAGACATAAAACCATTCTTACCAACTCTTTTCTATCTCAGGAAATGCACAAACTCATAAGCCATCAGAATGTTGTTTGTTATTAATCTTCTTGGAACAAATGCACTTTCGGACAAGGAAATGAGTTTTGGCAACACCATTTTAAGTCTATTAGCTAAGATTTTTTTATATCAATTTGTATATCACATTGCAGAGGCTTATAGGCCTGAAACCAAAAATCAACTTGATCAAGTTGTTTCTTCTTGGGAATTAAAGTAATGTAGGTGTTATTTACTTCAGTGAGAAATTGGCCACTATTGAGAGCCTTCAACACTACCTCTGTAACATCTTTCCCAACAACATGCCAAATTTTTTTAAAGAATATGGGAGCCATTTCATCAAGCCTTAGTGCCTTGGTTGGGTTCATTTGTTTAAGAGCCACAATAACTTCATCTTCACTAAATACCTTCAGCAAGTTCTCATTAATGTCAGTATCCATTCTTCCTTGTAGCCCCTCCAAGAAATCCATCTGACTAGACTCTGTTGATGCTTTAAAAAGAGTACTAAAATACTCTAGGATAAGCTTATCTCTATCCTCATTCAGCTGACGTATTCCATTTCCATCTCTAAGTCCTTTAATAGTATTCTTTTTCTTCTTTTGCGTGGCTTTGTGATGGAAAAATCTAGCATTTGTATCCCCTTCCTTTAACCATAGGGCCTTGGACCTTTGTCTCCACATAATTTCCTCTATCTCAAGCTATTTCTGCATATTAACTCGTGCCTCTTTATATTTTGATCTATGATACAAAGGGTCATTACTCTGAAGAAAATTCAATCTTGTTCTAGCCTGCTCAATTCCCTTCCTTACATGACCAAACTGATGCTTGTTCCAAACTGACAAATTTTCCCCACACCTCTCAATCCTCTTTATAACAGTATGCATCTCAGTCCCACCTGCAATCCCTTTTATAGCCTCCTCAATAACCCTTGTACAGTACAGTTTGGTGCTTCCACCCTCATAGCCTCAAATTTGAAAGGTTTATGGCCTCTCCTCTGATGCATCTTAGAAACCATATTCAACAACATTGGAACATGGTTTGAGTAGGCATCAGTACAATGCTTCACTCGAGCATTTGGAAATAGGGAACAACACTTCAAATTTGCAAGGCCCCTATCAAGTCTTTCTTGAAGACATTGATTAGTTCTCTATTATTGCACCAAGTATACCGATTCCCTGAATAATCCAGTTCTTTTAAAGCACACTCATCCACAACTGCTCTAAAGGCCATCAATTGTCTTTATGGCCTTGGTTCCCCCCCCCTCCCCCCAAATTCTCGTTATTGCCCATAATCTCTTTAAGTCTCCCATTAGTAACCTTGCTTGATTCTGAGCCACCTTCAATGATCTAATTAGGTCCCATGTCTTATGTCTTTTAGTAGCATCTAGGTTTCCATAAACCCCAGTAAAAAACCAAAGTTTAGGCTCACCCACAACATTTATTTGAGCATGAATGTGTGACTTCGAGTAATTCCTGATAGTAAGCCTCACTCCCTCCTTCCAGAACAAAGCAAGTCCCCCACTTCTACCCTCACAACTCACAACTAGGCAATTTCCAAATCCCATCCCACATCATCATCCTCGACCTCCACATCCTCCACCACTCCCATGGACCTGCTCATCTTTTCACCACATTTACGGTTCATACCCAGCAAAGGTAAATTATGGAATTACACCCAGAAGGCTGCCTTATCGAAACTCATCTTACTAGGTTAGGTCAGACCATCGAATTTGTCAATCACGAACCAATGATGATCAAACAACAAAGGCCTTCCCTCTAGTACACGACTTTTGTCTGCATGGGTTCCAAACATATTCTCTCCAACCTCTTGAAAATTGGCAGGCTTACTCAACCTCCAAATCTTAGCCATTGTTGATTCCATAATGAGCTTACCTATCACTATGTCATTCCAAATCTTCCCTATCCAACATCTTTCCCCGTTGCATTCTACCTTAGTGGTTTTCTCCCCCTCTAATACAATATCTTCGTCCCTCCGCTTCGCTTAGTTTAAACTTACCCCACAACTCTTGTAATCTCTCCATTCTTTCTTGAAAAAAAAAAAAAAAAACGCAACCACAACCTCTCCTTACTTTACTAGACTACTCCGGCGACTATAAGGCTGTTCCACCTCTATCCTCCCAAAGAGAGCGAATAGATAGGAGACTAATTACATAGTGCCCAATGATAGAGTTGACTTATTCCAATCATATCGGTCCTATCCTTGTCATGTTATGTGAGCAAGATGTAACTAAGCATACTCCATTTTATATGAAGGTGTTTTCATATTAGCTACTTAATTTAGCTTTTATTTGAGAACGTGAAAATTATTTTTCTTTTAGGAGTTGTCTCTACTTCATTCTATGGAAGTGATGTGAAGCAACCTAAGGGTCTAATCAGGTTATTTTACTTGCAACTGCATTTAATATTTAGGGGATCTAAATGAAGATACAGTGGAGAGGGGTGAAATTCAAGTCAAGTTTGTCCTCACAACCAAGATAGTGGTAGATATATCATGATCAGGGATTGTCTTTGGCTAAATTCATGGAGAATACAACTTAATTTTATGGGATCGAAAAGTACTTGGATGAGATAGCTATATGGTTAAAGAGCATAAATCATAAGGGTTCATAGATGTCTGGATGAACTATATTATGTGGTCCACCTAACAGACGTAATTGGTCAATTAAAGGCAACAGATGTTGATCACACCATACACTTGAGAGGAGGTTTACCAATTTCAATACTTGAAAGAGATGCAACTGCTTGAAAGAACATCACTGCATGTCTACATCTTTGAAAATATGTAGTGGGTGGGGCATTTTATCGAGACAAATACACTAATAAAGAAACAATTGGGAAATAATTCGATATTGAGCATATAAAGCTCTAAAAATACAAATTATAGGCCTCTCCCAATAACAAAACTTCACCAAAAATTAGTCATCTCCACCAAAACATAGTATAACTATGACTCCCAAAATGTGTAAATCATCATCTTGGTTCGAGAGATGCAATCGAGAAGGTTGCGCCTAAAAGAACAGAACGTAGTAAGAATCAACTCAAAATTAAAAACATAATTTTGCCCATATTTCACATTGACATTGTCTACAATGGAGGAGCACTCGATTCAATACCAAAATAATTCGTAGTGTATACTTGACCAGGTGTATACTATTGGCATAAAAAAAATGTTAAAAGAACCAATGCTTTTAAGATATGTTATACCATAATTTAGTTTGAATTACCTGTGAGGGAGGAGCAGTCGAAGGAGTTGAAAAAAAATCAGCGCATGTGTACAAACTTGACTTTGTTGATCCTATAGCCATTTAATGCGGAGAATGCACAATATTATTTTTTCTGTAGTTCTAAACATACAAAATGTAACAACAATAAACAAGAAAAAGTATCTGGGTTTGAAAAGTCTCATGTTGTGTGTGGCGCCCCCAATCCCCCTTAGATAAATACACAGGGATCGAGACGCCAGGATGGTGACAACACGGTCACGCATCCCAACGAAATGTGCTCAAGTGTGTGCAACATGCAAAGGTGCACAATAAAAGTCGCAGCGGATAATATAAATAAGTCAACTAAGTACCAGAAATTTAACTACAAATATTCAACACAATTTATCTTTAAAAATTATACAGTCATCCCAAATATAATACAAAAGGTAAATACATAAATTGATAAAAACATAACTCACTAAACAGGAGCAATCCCAGATCACTCCTCCAACGGAGCCAAGCTAAGGCTCGTCATCATCATCTGCATCAAAATCTGCGATACCATAAAATGGTACCACAGGTAAGTATAAACCAAACAACTCTCGGGATAAAAATACATTAATGCAACCAACAATATAGCAAAATACATTTAGCCATAAAATACCATTTTTTCCCAGAAAAATGATTATTTCCAACACACGCCAAAAATCCCATTTTGGCCCAAAATATCCGTAAAACATTTTCCCATAAAATGATTCACACAAACAATCCATTTATCGGACACTGTAGGCGGGAATCGCAGGCGGGACTCTACCACCGTCCCTGCTTACCACCATCCCTACCGCGTGCACCGTAGGCGGGAATCACAGGCGGGACACAACCACCATCCCTGCTTACCACCATCCCTATCGCGTGCACCGTAGGCGGGAATCACAGGCGGGACTCTACCACCATCTCTGCTTACCACCATCCCTACAGTTCCTTTACACACAATAAATACTTAACAGAGCACTGTAGGCGGGAATCACAGGCGGGACACAACCACCATCCCTGCTTACCACCATCCCTACAGTCTCTTTTCCTTTTACTCACATGAAAATCCAATTCCAATAAACACATGAACATGTATGCAATCATGCGAAAACTCAGTTTTCTTTACAAATATGATCATGCATGCAATATGCGATGTACATGAACAAGCCATAACCAACAACCAACAACCACAATTCACAATGCAAACAAACACACAACTCCGTCCACAATCCATCCGACCCCCGAAACTCCTCGGACTCAGTCCGGCAAAACAAACCAATTCACAGATAATATGTGTTAGTGCAAAAATATATTTAAATCACGAAAGTTCTTTAAGGAAAATACTTACAGTGCAATATAATAATTTCCGAAGGATCTCGAAGCTGCAAGTGGTGATTTCTGAGCAACACCACAGTGTAAAATACACTGTGGCTGTGGGTCACAGATACCCACTTTTCAACGAGGGCAAACGAAGACCCAAAAATGGTAGGGTAGGGCCTAGAGAGGTCGGTGAAGCCAATGGTGGTGGTGGTTTGCCGTGGGTGGCGGCGGAATGGGCGGTAGAAGACCAAAATGCCCAAATCGGAAATGGGCTTGGTGGGGCTTCACCGGTGACGGATCGGAGCTGGGGTTGGGTCCAATGGGTTGCCAAGAGGTGCGGGATGAAGTGGTAGGAAGATGGTGGCCAATGGTGGTGCGACGGCGGCGCAACGGCGGAAAGAGTGTCGCGGCTTCGAAGGGCTACTGGTGGTTAACGGCGGCACGGATGGAGGTGAGGTTGGTGGGGTGAGGTTGCCGGTGGCTGGGGAAGCTAGCGGGCTGGGCAGTGAGGGCCACCGCCGGCTCACGGCGGCGCTGGCGTGAAGGTGGCTCGCGGCTTCGTGGGGTGCGTGTGGGCTACCGGCGGCGAGGTAGGGGCTGAGATTTGGGAGGTGAGGTCGCCGGAGGGAGGGGGAGCTGGTCGGCCGGGCGGTGTCGCGCACGGCGGCGCGACGGCGGCGGGCTGGGGGAAAGGAAGAACGGACGGAGAGAGAGGGAGGGAGAGGGAGTTGCGCACACGGGGGAGGGGAGAAATAAGGAAGAAGAAAAAAAAGAAAAGAAAGAAAAGAAAAGAAAAGGAGAGGAAGAAAAATGGAGGGAAAAGAAATGAGGTCCAATCCTCATAACTTGGGTCACGAAAATGATCCAACGGATATGATTTTAAAACCACAAGTTAAATAAAATAATTTAAACGTAATGGTAAAGTCAAATTGAAATAATTAAATCCCACAGTAATTAATTTAAATATTAAAAGCAATTTAAATGCATAACAATAAATAAATATTTGGAAAGCACATAAAAATAATTTTCACCAAATTAAAATCATAGAAATAAACTTACTAAAATCCAACCAATTTTAAAATAAGAGGATAAATTTTTGAACAATAAAAAATAATCATTCAGTAAAAATACACTGAAATACGGGGTGTTACATTGTGTGCCGCTCATATTGCATTAAACTGGTAAATGACTCTCCACTATGCATGGGAATAAGTATAATAATGTATCGTTATAAGAAATATAAGATTTTGTTAGTCAACTGAACTTTGCAACATTATTAGAAAGGAACCTCAACTTCGCTATAGCACAATCTCTTTCTCGTACTAGGTTTCTTAAGAGTCTTCTCAACGGGGTATAATTTTCTCCTAGATGGTGGTCTTCCTTATTGCGAACTACCAACAGACTAAGAATTCTACATGTCATGCCCTCCATAGAAGTAGTTGGATAAACTGTGTTGCTAGTATCATGATCAGTAATGCCAGGGTACTTTACCTTCAACTACTCTAGCTAGCTAATCAATTTCATATAGTTGCTCTCAACCTTTGAAGCATTCAAACACAGTTCATAGAAGTAATTTTGGATTCTATCGTACCTTTGGCCATAGTGGTTGCTACTCGATTCACAACTAGTTTTGACAAAGGTGTATTTTTGCTTTATATCCTTCCTCCATCGATCCAAAATGTATTTTAATGGTACTGTACTCTTACCTAGCTGAGTCAAGATATGAAGAGCGTGTCTACATAATATGCCCTTAAATTCAAATAACTTTTAATTGCATTTAACATAAAGGGGATCTTCATCAAGTATGACAATATAGTTTGCACGTTTTAATTATTCATCACTCACTTAAACCTCATTGGCAACTACGTATGTATATCTAACACCCTCAAATCCAAAACACGAGGTAGTTGAATATAGAAATCCTTACAATTCGTCTTATAGTTATTTGAATATAGCAATTGTGTATGCTTTTTTAAACTGAATCTCAAGAGGATAGCAACTGATATAAGGAATCTCGGTGTTAATAAATTGAAGTAAAAAATGGCTTCATTCTCTACCTTCTATCTAAGGATTGAATCATACTGGTCAACAAATTATTTCATAGTAGTCTTAGAGTTAATGTATTTATTGAAAAATGCATTCATGCCTTCACTCTATGGTGTAGTTGACATTTTAGCCTAAAATGAGTCCCTAATGTAGGCCGACACCCAAAAAAGCCAATCACTATATAGTAATCCAACCATGCATTCTCATGTAGATTATAGGTATCGAGCAAATTGTACCAACGTTATTCGAATTTATGCTATCTTAAATAGTCATATACACACTTCTATAGAGTACTTTTAATCTCTTCATATCAAGAATGTGATCAAAACTTTTCAGGAAACTTGTTCATTATGTGCCACAAGTGGAAGCAATGGTTAGACGTTGGAAACACCTTCAAATTCATAATTTGCATTGTCTTGTCTTGGTCTATAATGATTGCATTTGGTGGTTGGTCGTTCATATACTTCAACCATGACTCAAACAATTACTTAAAGGTATGTGCGTCCTCATTAGATATCAATCTGCACCCGAATATGATTGACTGACCATGATGGTTCACATCCACAAATGATACAAAGCTATCTTATAGGCATTAGTAAGGTATGTTGTATCAAATGTAATGACATCTCCAAATGATTCATACGCAGCTCTACTTTGGGCATCTGTCCAAAACACATCATTTAACCTCAAGTCATGGTCCACGTCATCTCATAGTAAAAATCTAGATTTTTTTTTGTTGCATTTCACAGAAGTAGTTACATAGAGCTTCAAAACCTCCAACCTCAAGGCGAAATTTTCGTGTTTTGTCAGTATAGTTTTGATACTCCTGCTCTTAGATTTCATAGTGCAACAATGAAATAGGCTAGTAAACAAAAACATCAACAAACAACGATAAAATTATATTCGACTCAGCTCTTCTCAATTAAAGAATGAAAAATTTAGCATACGAAAGTCTCACAAAAAGAAGGCCAAAGAATGCGTATAATTCGAGTAGAATACAAGACCATTGCCCAAGTGAGATTATACCCCCTTATAAGCTAAAGGATTAGGGCTTATGTCATTCGACCAGAATGTGCTCCATTGGCACTCTTGCTCATTGCCTGAATTATACATGGAATGGCTTTCAACTAGCTAAAGTTTAGCCAATTCTAACTGGAAAGTCTCTTCTACTTAAATATACCTTAGGGAAATGATAACATTTGCATTATTAAGAAAAGAAAATAAAAAAATATAAAACCCTAATTTTGCATCGGATTTCCCAAGCAAATGAATCTTTGAGCTCCTCACTACAACTACAAACACAAGAAGGCCAACATCCATGCATCTTGAAGGATGGCAACTGTTGGTGACTGATTCCGTGAGTGATGGGTGGAGTGAGGGGGAGGAATGAGGGTTAGAGCTAGATGGGGGTTTTTTGTATTTGGGGAATAAATATATCTGAGGGGGAGGGTCTTTCCAAAATTCTAAAGTATATCGTCAGGGTTTTTCCTCCATTTTTTTATTTTACCAATAGTCACTCACATGGCATATGCCATTTTAGTCGGTAGAAGTTTTCGGTAGTTTTTTTCGATGACTGTAGCATTACCCTTTGATCAATTACATTAATTTCACTCGGTCCATAGTTGTTTGCTAAATTAGTATGAACTTATGTTAGTACCTAGTTCAGGTATTTATTGCTTGGATCCTTGCTGATTCGAATCTTTGAAATGCCAATTTATAATTAGTTAAATTATAATTATTTTTGAATAATTTCGTTAGTATATTAATTTAGATAAACTCCAAGATCATTTCACTTTTATAGAAATAGGCATTGTTCTCCACTGATACAACATGTATATATTGTAATTTAAGAGGATAAGATAATTATAAGTAGATTCCTATAAGTTATTGTTCATTGTCTTATTTATTTATTTCTTTTCTTTTACGGCCTTGTTCATCTTCCTAAGGTTTCTATCACGTACACGTGTGTGTGTGAGAATTAATATTGAAATATTGAAAACCAAGTTTTACTAAGGAAACCTAGTCCTGAACCACCGTAACATGTGCTAGATCTATGTTTTTTCTTAAGATAAGTAAGAGACATTCGTGCTTCTAAACTTAATTATATATACGTGTCTGCAATTCATGAATTACAAGAGAGTTGAGGGTATTTAACATGATTAAAAATAGGCTATAGTGCCATTGAAAATCATGTGGATTTCATTGAATATTAAGAACCGGCCACATGGATTTTAGGGATTGGCACTTGATCATGACTAGTACGTACTATATGCTTATTAATCATCATGCTTACTGCATTAATTATAAATAGTGGATTCATTAATTCTAAAAAGACAGGAGCTGTACTGAATTAATTAAAACTTGATAAGCCTGATCATCGAGGATAAAAGAAATGGACGCCATGCCCCTGCAACGACCCTGCATGCATGCAAAACTTTGAACCAGTAGTACTATATTCAATCCTAGCTAGCTAGCTGGCTTGAAAGCCGATCGATCGATATGGTGTTAACGTCAAAGCGTGATAGAAGTCTCATTTGGTTGCGCAAACCATCTTATTTTATTTCATCTAATTATCTTAAATTTCTTTGAATTAATATGATTAATGTAAATGTCATGCATGTCTAGGCTATTCTCAAACAACGGCTGCTGATCAGTACCTTAGTTGAGATAATTAGATCAGTAGACATGGAAGGATCGAAGCTAGCAGATCAATATTAATGGCATATGCAATATTGTAAGTCCTACAGAAGCAGATCAATTGTATCATAAATTAATGAGAAGAACACATGCTTTAGAGTTATATTAATATATAATTAGTTCGCACGTGTATTATTCGACTCAAAGTACTTTGGGTCATGTTTAATTATGTATACATTGTTGAGTAATCTTTACCAGCTAATTGTATGAGTATGTATCAGGTCGAAACAATTGCACTCCTAACATTATAAGGATGCATGGGACTCGGGCTGGGGTTCCACATACGTACATGCATGATCACGTGCACCGTACCGGACCCAAATTTCCAATTAATTTGTTAATAAAAGCTTCGAACCCCAAATCGGTCAAAGTCGATCTATCAGCTGCCACGTGATCACGTGCGATTCACGAGGCCCGAGCATCAATGAGTTTGCATCATATGCACATCTCTTGATGATTTTTCCAGTTCTGAGTACTTTTATTCCTTAATTCCACTGTTCCACGTGACACATTAAGGCCTTAATTGATCAGAAAATTAATGTACATATATCCTTGTTCATATGATCTATTCATTGCTCCGAAGAAAAAGAAAAAAAAAAAGACTAGTGTAGAGATATATTAATATATCCACGCCGTCTAATTGTTGGAGATGCTCCAAATTGTGTAGCTTTTGAAGTAATTACATGCATGCATTTTCGATAGTACGTATCACTTTTAAACGTATCATATACCAATTGGTAGATTGAGAGAAAAAAAACAAAACATCTCAATTAGTGTAATAGAAAGTTTGACCAGAAAAATTGGGTATAGGATCATCGATATATATGAGTACTAGTATTGAAAACTAATGGCTTCATGTTACAAGAAACCATCTGAAATTGATGTTACATTTCATTGACATTTTATATATCACTGGCCAATAAATCGCAAATTAAACTATACATGAGTTAATTTGCATAAGAATTGCCGTGCGGCCAATTGAACTCTGAAATTCCCCCCCTACTGGAATAATCGTTAACCGATCGAGTCCTTATAAATTAGCATCTGCGCCATGATGATGAGCTTTTATCACAACATTAATTTGGATGAGAACGAACATCACTCGTGACTAAAGATGTAACTAAAGCAAACATAAGATTTAACAAAACGAGGGGAGAGAGAGAGAGAGAGACAGAGAGAGCCATTCATGTATCTTATCATGAGCGCACCATTTTCACGGCTTTTCTCTCGTTTGTTTGTTTTAAAGTGCCTTTTTTAACATGTGGGATGGGATGAGTTCACTTTCACTTGATATTGGAAGATGGAACAGGAACCTACTCCATTATTCTTCCGATGATAAAGTTGGACCGGACAACCAAAGAGTTTACGAAAAGATCTATGGTTGCATTTGTTTAATGTAAAAACTGTATTAAAATAATAGGGTTATTAGTTGGTTGATGGAGGAGAAAGCAGAGGAAATTATAGTTATTGGAGCCGAAAGAGTCCAAAAGAAGAGACCTACCTATTCTTTAATTTGCGAGAGGCCGGAAGAGGGCATCATTTGCAAGTGGCGGCCATGTGTACGCGTAGCCAAGAGTGGGTAGAGAGCGACAATTAATCCCTCGCTGAAAATGCTTTTTTGGCTAATGAAAATAATGGATTGTGCTGGCGAAGATGGTGGGATTTCTTGTGTGAACACTCTTCCCCATTATTGGATAGACTCCAGCAAACACACTCAAATTGAGCGTACGTCCTCCAAGCCAATCATCCCAAGGTCAACCATTGCTGTTGCTCATATATAGGGTGTGACGGTAGGGTACTTCACTATGCGCGCGCGCACGAGAGAGAGAGAGAGGTTTATGTGCCAGCTGCCTCGGCTTCAGGTTGTCAATTAGTTGAGTCTGTATTGGCTGGCAATAAAATAAAAAAATAATGTCATTCATTAAAATAATAAACTGAGGTTTTCGAGTGGGCCATTCAGCTGACAAAAACTTCAATGCTAGCTAATGAATTATAATTCCGGCCAGTAGCTAAAACGCCGGTCATGAGCAGATTCATCAGTTGAAGATCATATACCTTAATTTGTGTATGTGTGTGTGTGTATTACCAGGACTAAATGCAATCAATATCTGGATCGATCTCAAGCCGTCTCTCTCTCTCTCTCTCTCTCTATATATATTGAAGAAAACTGAGTACTCCAAAGATCATGCATGCGTTTATGAGATCATGATCAGGAGGTATTTATATAGACAGGATATATAAATTCCAAATTTGGTTCTTAATTTTTTTTTTAGATGGTGTGAAGATTCAGATTATCTGATTATTTCAAGGGAAAAGGTTGAATACTTCAGTCTCATGAAAAGGACTTCATTAATTCTACGCTCATAGACAGCCCTATACATATAAATTGATAATGAGACAGTCAATTAATAGAATGTTTTCTGACAGGAATATATATTTCTCAAATAGCTAGATTTTACATCCCTAAATAAAGGGAATTAAGAAAACATATAAATTCATGAAAAGCGTTCCTACGTACGTACTCAAGCTAATAGGTAATTATATTGCATGCATGGTATAATAAGTTAATCTTTAATTTCTAGTATTAATCTAGCTATCTAGGACAAGCAGTCTTTCATATATTATATATAATGGGATGACACATGAAATGTTTAATTAATTAATTCGATCCAGGATAATTCTCTCTTCTTAGCTTCCTTTTAACAATCATTATATGATAAGCAGTACTTCCAGCTGATCGGTGTTTTTGTAATCAAAACATGATCTCTAATAATAATAATAATAATAAACAACATATGCATGCTAGCTGCTAGGACTATATATATATATATATATATATATATATATATATATATATATATATATATATTTCATTTTAAAAAATGTTAATCTCATACAAAACAACAACTTAAATTATAATTTAAATGAATAAATTAAATATAAAAGAATCGAAGAGCAATTAACTGACAAAATCCTTCAATTTCAGAGAAATAAGTCTGATCTGCATCCAACAACAATAAGTAATTTCAAACTTTGCAGATACAAAATCTAGTTTAATAAAGTCATTATAAGATCATATTATTGGTGACGCTCATCATCATCGTAAAAGAATTTAAACCTAACATTGAAGCTGCAACGATCTGTGAATAACTATCGTAGTAGGAAAAGAGGTCTTTAAACCAGGTTAAATTGGGCCTAAATGTTCCAGGTCAGGTTGAGCCCACTTCATTTGGACAAAGTAAAAACGTACAGACCACACCGGCCTGTTTATGAGTTAAAAATCTGTCAACTCCTACACATACAAAGGACCAATTTATATCATCATGTACCTCGGCATAGGAAAACAAATTGAAAGAAATTAGAGAAACTCTTTTAATGGCCATTCGTCAATCACTCATTTAACTAAACATCAGATGATTAGGAATTATTCTTCTTTTATTTTCACTCACCCATCACTTATTTGATGTCACATTGACCAAAAAACAATAGTCAAAATGCTTGCAAAAATTATTTGCAAGAAATAGTTCTCAAGAGCATTCTACTACTGTAACACCCCGTATTTTAGTGTATTTTTACTGAAGGAATTATTTTTATGTAATTAAAATAATTTCTCTTATTTTAAATTGGTTGGATTTTTAGTGAGTTTATTTTTATGATTTTTATTTGGTGAAAATTATTTTTATATGCTTTCTTAATATTTATTTATTATTATGCATTTAAATTGCTTTTAATATTTAAATTAATTACCGTGGGATTTAATTATTTCAATTTGACTTTACCATTACGTTTAAATTATTTTATTTAACTTGTGGTTTTAAAATCGTTTCCGTTGGATCATTTTTGTGACCCAAGTTATGAGGATTGGACCTCATTTCTTTTTCCCTCTTTTTCTTTCCTCTCCTTTTCTTTTTCTCTTTTTTTCTTTTTCTCCTTATTTTTTTTTCCTCTCCCGCGCGATCTCTCCTCTCCTCTCCTCTCCTCCGCCCGTTTCCATCGTCCACTCCCAGCGCCGCCGTCCGCCAGCGGTGGTCGACACCGCCCAGCCCATTAGATTCCCCAGCCGCCGGCCGTCCTACCCCACCAATATCACCGCCGTTCGTGCCGCCGTTAGCCTCCACGAAGCCCACGAAACCCACGACGCCGCGGCACACTTTCCTCCATTGCGCCGCCGTCGCGCCACCTCCGGCCACCATCTTCCTACCACTTCATCCCCGGCCTCTTGGCAACCCATTGGACCCAACCCCAGCTCCGATCCGTCACCGGTGAAGCCCCACCAAGTCCATCTCCGATTTGCACTTTTTTGGCCTAAAACCACCCCTTGCGCCGCCACCCACGGCAAACCACCACCACCACTAGCTTCACCGACCTCCCTAGGCCCTACCCTATCAATCTTGGGTCTTCGTTTGTCCTCGTTGAAAAGTTGGTATTTGTGACCCACGGCCACAGTGTATTTTACACTGTGGTGTTGCTCAAACGTCGCCTTTTTCAACTTCGCGATCCTCGGAAAATTATTATATTGCACTGTAAGTATTTCTCCAAAGAATTTTCGTAATTTAAATGTATTTTTGCACTAACCCATTTCACTGTGTTTTTGGCATGCCGGACTGAGTCCGAGGAGTTCGGGGGTCGGATGGATTTGTGATTGGAGTTGTTTGGTTGGATTTGATTGGATTGGTATCTGTTGGTTTGGACATTGTGTTGGTACATGTGCATTTCATTATTTCATGCATGATCATGTTTGTAAAAGAAAACTGGGTTTTCATGTATTGCATTCATGTTCATGTGCTTTGAAAAGCTATGATTTTATGTGTTAATATTTTTGGAGCGTGCGTATCACGACCCCAAGCTGAGATGGGGCATTAACTCGGTGGAGCTCCTCTGGTTACTCGGGAGCGGAATATACTGAGTAACGTCCCCTGGATTGTCGCCGGGCGACAATGGGTTCGGACGAGATGGTCTCGTGCCGACTCCGTGGTCCTTCTGCTGGCGGGGACTAGAGGATGTCTGGCCACGTACGCGCTGGGCGCGGAACTGGGCATCGCTCGTTGCGTAGTGTGGGTGCTTGGCCATGTACGCGCTGGGCGCGGAACTGAGCACCGCTGCGAAGCCAGGACATGCGGATGGTCCATAGGGGAGACCATGGTGCATATGGAAATAATGCATGGTGCATTTGGTATTAATGCACTATTTTCTGGGAAAATAGTGCGAGTTGATTTTTGGGTAAATCATTTTCTAGGAAAATGTTTTACGGATAATTTGGACCAAAATGAGATTTTGGTGTGTGTTGGAAATTTATCATTTTCGAAAAAATGATGTTTTGTGGAAAAATGCATGTTTTCATGTGCATGCATGTTAGTTGCATTTAATGCATTTTGTATTACGTTGTTGTTTGGGTTATACTTACCTGCGAGACCATTTTATGGTGTCGCAGATTTTGATGCTGATGAGGAGGAGGAGGGCGAGCCTGAGGAGACGGCTCCGCCTGAGGAGTGATCTGGGATCACTCGTTTGTAGCTTTTAAAACTATTGTAAATTATTTTATGGATGACTGTATAACTGCTATTTAAATCTTTACTGATGTTTGATTGTAATTAAATTCTGGTACTTAGTTGACTATCCGCTGCGTTATTTTATTTGAACACTGTTGCATGTACACACACTGGCACTTCGTTGGGATGCGTGACCGTGTTGTCACCATCCTGGCGTCTCGATCCCTGTGTATTTATATAAGGGGGATTGGGGGCGCCACAGGTGGTATCAGAGCAGTTCGGCTCTGGGTAAAACCACATGTCCTTTAGGATAGTACCAGAAAATTATTTTTATTATTATAAAAAAAAAAATTTTAATAGTTATGTAAGTTAAGTTATTTATTTTACATTATGAGTTGTTGCTATGTCATTTTATGTTAATTGTTATTATTTAAATTATTTTATTTATCGCTTTAATTATTGTTTATTTTTGGTTGAATATAAATTATCTGGATTTAAGCGGGGTTGGAGAATGCTCTATGACAGGATTATGGTGAGGCCAAGAAGGCAAGCTGAGGTGCCTGAAGATGAGTTACCTAGAGGTGATGGAAATTATGCTATGGCAAGAGCATTAAATAGAATGACAGAATTTCTTCAACAGAATTTCCGACCGCCGCAGGGAGATTCAAGTAGAGGAGCCCAAGTGGGGTGTCCCTATGAGTGCTTCCTAACGCATAGGACCCCTGCCTTCACTGGGGAGGAGGACCCAATGCGAGCTAGGAGGTGGATTCAAGATTTGGAAAGAACATTTGAAGTTTGTGGATGCACGGAGGCTCAGATGGTATTATATGGAAGTTATATGCTGCAAGGTGAAGCGGCAAATTGGTGGGAGACCAAGCGGACATTATTAGAAATGGAGTTGGGTTCCTTGGCTGCTGTGTCTTGGCAGCGTTTCAAGAAAGAGTTCGATGACCGGTTCTTTCCTGCTTCAGTGAGAAGGCAAAAGGCTCGGGAGTTCAATAATTTGGTCCAAGGTGGCATGACTGTGGAGCAATATGCAAGAAAGTTTATGGAGCTTGGACGGTTCGCTCCTCACCTCATTACTACGGAGGAGTTGCGGGTCGAGCGCTTCCTGGAGGGTTTGCGCCATGAGGTACGTAAACAAGTGGCCTGCCTTCGGATTAAGGACTTTCAAGAGTTAGTGGATTTAGCCAGCATTGCAGAGCGGGAAAACAGTTTTGGAGCAGGTTCCCCTCCTGGTCAGAAAAGGCGAAGTTACCTTGGCGAAGGGAGTAGTTCTGGGTCGCCTCATAAGTTCGTGCAAAGGACTAGTGCCCGTCCGCAGACGACCACCGGTGTTCGTGCTGGAGGTCGAGCTCCAGTTTGTAACAGGTGCAATAGAGCCCATGAGGGTGAGTGTGGCCAGAGAGGAATTCAGTGTTTTAGATGTGGCCAGCCGGGTCACTTTGCTCGGGAGTGTCCTGGTCAAGTTCAAGGAGGGCAAGAAGCGCGAGGAGCGCGAGGAGGTCGACGAGGTGGAAGGGGCAACCAGAGACAGTTGGTACAAGCTCGGGTTTATGCAGTGACCCCTGGTGATGTGGATTACGGAGCTCCAGAGACCCACGATGCTGGGGTTATTACTGGTATGCATTTAATCATTTTAATTTGATTTAATATTGCTATGGTTGGATTATTTGGGATTTTCTGGTGGATGTGTTTGCTTCAGGTAGAGTTCGCCTATATGATTTCTATGCATGTACTTTGTTTGATTCTGGGGCGTCTCGATCTTTTGTGTCTGCCACTTTTGCACGGATGTGTAATCTGGTCACGGAGCCTTTATCGTAAACTCTAGTAGTGGCACTTCCAAATGGTGAGATGGTGTGGTGCTCTAAAGTTGCTTTGGGCTGTCCTTTGGATTTTGGAGGGAGGACGCTGGATGCAGATTTGATTGTATTCAAGTTACTGGGATTTGATATAATTTTGGGAATGGACTGGCTATATCGATATTCAGCAAATATTGATTGTAGAAGCTGGGTAATTGGTTTTCAACTCTCGGATGATGATTATGTGGAATTCGCGGGAAGTAAGTTGAAGGCAAAACCAACAATTATATCAGCAATTCAAGCTAGGAGAGATATAGCTCGTGGAGCAGATGCTTTTTTGGTCCAAGTTGAGTCTACGTCATCTGAGAAGAAGTCGTTAGTAGATATTCCAGTTGTGGGCGAGTTTCCTGATGTGTTTGTAGATGATTTGTCCGGATTACCTCCCGTTCGCGATATGGAATTTGTTATTGATTTGGAACCTGGTGCGGCTCCTGTGCATAAAGCACCTTATCGCATGGCACCGGCTGAATTAAAAGAGTTGAAGACTCAATTGCAAGAACTGGTCGACAAGGGATTTATTCAGCCTAGTACTTCACCGTGGGGAGCGCCCGTGTTGTTTGTCAAGAAGAAAGATGGTACTCTCCGAATGTGTATAGATTATCGGGAGCTTAACAAAGTGACTATTAAGAACAAGTATCCTCTACCAAGAATTGATGATTTGTTTGACCAACTTCAGGGAGCGGCTATCTTTTCGAAGATTGATTTGAGGTCAGGGTACTATCAGTTGAGAATAAGAGATAAGGACGTGCCCAAGACTGCTTTCAGGACGAGGTATGGGCATTATGAATTTAAGGTGATGTCTTTTGGGTTAGCTAATGCCCCTGCTGCTTTTATGGATTTAATGAATAGGGTGTTTCGGCCTTTCTTGGATTCTTTTGTGGTGGTGTTTCTCGACGACATTTTGATTTATTCTCGAGATTTGGAAGAGCATGCTTGTCACCTTCGCCTGGCACTTGGGAAATTAAGAGAACATCAATTGTACGCTAAGTTGAGCAAGTGTGAATTCTGGTTAGAAGAAGTTAAGTTTCTTGGACATGTGATTTCTCAAGAAGGGGTGGCTGTAGATCCTAGTAAAGTAGAAGCTGTTTTGTCGTGGCCTCGCCCTTCGACAGTTCGTGAGATACGAAGTTTCTTGGGACTTGCCGGTTACTATCGAAGATTTGTGGAAGGTTTTTCTCGACTATCAGGACCTCTCACTGCCTTGACTAGGAAGAATACTGAGTTTGTATGGTCTGACAAATGTGAGAGAAGTTTTCAAGAGTTGAAGAGAAGATTGACAACGGCACCTATTTTGGCACTTCCGGAGCCACACAAGCCATTTGTGATTTTCAGTGATGCATCCAAATTCGGGTTGGGATGCGTTCTTATGCAAGAGGGACGGGTTGTTGCTTATGCATCTCGTCAGCTGAAGATTCATGAAAGGAATTATCCCACGCATGATTAGGAGTTGGCGGCAATAGTTTTTGCGCTTAAGATCTGGCGGCATTATCTGTATGGCGAAGCCTGTGAAGTTTATACTGATCACAAGAGCTTGAAGCATCTGTTTACTCAGAAGAATCTAAACATGAGGCAGAGACGGTGGTTAGAGCTAATTAGCGACTATCAGTGTGAAATCAAGTATCATCCAGGAAAGGCAAATTTAGTCGCTGATGCCTTGAGTAGGAAGTCACAACAAGTGGATGAAGCGGAATCTTCAGATGTGGACTCTCTCCTTTGTGGAATGAGGAGACTTCTTATCGAGAGTTCACAGCAAGAAGAATTATTATCTTCAGTCTTGGATGTCCGAGTAGTGGATTTTGATGAATTAAATACTCTCCAAAGAAAGGACCCTAATCTGTTGGCTATCAGGAAAAGAGTCAGAAAGTCTAGAGGACCCTTGCATTACAGCTTGGATAAGGATGGCATTCTTAGGTTTCGGGATCGTAGAGTGATTCCCCGAGACTCTGAATTTAAAGAGCGAATTTTAGCAGAAGCTCATGCAGCTCCTTATTCGGTTCATCCAGGAAGCACAAAGATGTATAGGGATTTAAAGAAGAATTTCTGGTGGGAAGGAATGAAGTTGGACATCGCCCTGTTTATTGAGAAATGTGACACATGCCGACAGGTGAAGGCTGAACATCAGAGACCTGCTGGTAGACTCCAACCTCTCCCTATTCCGGAATGGAAGTGGGATGATATTTCTATGGATTTTGTGGTAGGGTTGCCGAGGACTCCTAGTGGGAAGAACTCCATTTGGGTGATTGTGGATCGGTTGACCAAGAGTGCCCATTTCTTGCCTGTTAATAATACTGACTCGTTGGGTAAGTTGACTCGGTTATATGTCAAGGAGATAGTGCGTTTGCATGGAATACCCAAGAGTATTGTGTCAGATCGGGACCCGCGATTCACGTCCCATTTCTGGAAGAGTTTGCAGGCGGCATTAGGCACTAAATTGAAGTTTAGTTCGGCGTATCACCCCCAAACAGACGGCCAATCAGAGCGTACTATTCAGACTCTGGAGGATATGTTGCGGTCTTGTGTCATGGAATTCCAGGGAAGTTGGGAGAATCACTTACCACTTATTGAGTTCTCTTATAATAACAGTTTTCATTCCTCCATCCAGATGGCCCCGTATGAAGCCTTATATGGACGGAAGTGCAGATCGCCTTTATGTTGGGATGAAGTTGGCGAGAACAAATTGCTTGGGCCTGAGTTAATTCAAGAGATGAAGGATCAAGTTCAGTTTATCAGGAAGAAGATGGCTGAAGCGCAAAGTTGCCAGAAAAGTTACGCAGATACAAGAAGAAGAGACTTATCCTTTGAAGAAGGAGATTGGGTTTATCTTAAAGTCTCTCCTATGAAAGGCGTTAAGCGCTTTGGTAAGAAAGGAAAGCTTAGTCCAAGATATATTGGCCCTTTTCAGATCGTAGAGAAGGTTGGGCTTGTTGCTTATAGAGTTGCCTTGCCAGATTATTTTGGAGATGTTCATGATGTGTTTCATGTGTCCTCATTGAAGAAGAGTTTTGGACAGCAAGAGCCACGTTTTGTGGATCCCGAACGCATTCAACTGCGGCCCAATCTTACTTATGAAGTTGCCCCGACCCAGATCGTAGATTGGAAAGAGCAAGAGTTAAGGTCCAAGGTAATACCTATGGTGAAAGTGGCATGGGGTGATCCGTTGGCTCAAGATTTCTCTTGGGAGAGAGAGGCCGACATGAGGGAGCAATATCCATGCTTGTTTGATTGATTTTGACGGTATGTTCTAAGTATTCTCTTGGTTGAATCTTGATCTTGTCTTGGTGCAATATTTGACCTTGCCAATTTCGTGGACGAAATTTTTTTTTAAGGGGGGGAGGATGTAACACCCCGTATTTTAGTGTATTTTTACTGAAGGAATTATTTTTATGTAATTAAAATAATTTCTCTTATTTTAAATTGGTTGGATTTTTAGTGAGTTTATTTCTATGATTTTTATTTGGTGAAAATTATTTTTATATGCTTTCTTAATATTTATTTATTATTATGCATTTAAATTGCTTTTAATATTTAAATTAATTACCGTGGGATTTAATTATTTCAATTTGACTTTACCATTACGTTTAAATTATTTTATTTAACTTGTGGTTTTAAAATCGTTTCCGTTGGATCATTTTTGTGACCCAAGTTATGAGGATTGGACCTCATTTCTTTTTCCCTCTTTTTCTTTCCTCTCCTTTTCTTTTTCTCTTTTTTTCTTTTTCTCCTTATTTTTTTTTCCTCTCCCGCGCGATCTCTCCTCTCCTCTCCTCTCCTCCGCCCGTTTCCATCGTCCACTCCCAGCGCCGCCGTCCGCCGGCGGTGGTCGACACCGCCCAGCCCATTAGATTCCCCAGCCGCCGGCCGTCCTACCCCACCAATATCACCGCCGTTCGTGCCGCCGTTAGCCTCCACGAAGCCCACGAAACCCACGACGCCGCGGCACACTTTCCTCCATTGCGCCGCCGTCGCGCCACCTCCGGCCACCATCTTCCTACCACTTCATCCCCGGCCTCTTGGCAACCCATTGGACCCAACCCCAGCTCCGATCCGTCACCGGTGAAGCCCCACCAAGTCCATCTCCGATTTGCACTTTTTTGGCCTAAAACCACCCCTTGCGCCGCCACCCACGGCAAACCACCACCACCACTAGATTCACCGACCTCCCTAGGCCCTACCCTATCAATCTTGGGTCTTCGTTTGTCCTCGTTGAAAAGTTGGTATTTGTGACCCACGGCCATAGTGTATTTTACACTGTGGTGTTGCTCAAACGTCGCCTTTTTCAACTTCGCGATCCTCGAAAAATTATTATATTGCACTGTAAGTATTTCTCCAAAGAATTTTTGTAATTTAAATGTATTTTTGCACTAACCCATTTCACTGTGTTTTTGGCATGCCGGACTGAGTCCGAGGAGTTCGGGGGTCGGATGGATTTGTGACTGGAGTTGTTTGGTTGGATTTGATTGGATTGGTATCTGTTGGTTTGGACATTGTGTTGGATGTGCATTTCATTATTTCATGCATGATCATGTTTGTAAAAGAAAACTGGGTTTTCGTGTATTGCATTCATGTTCATGTGCTTTGAAAAGCTATGATTTTATGTGTTAATATTTTTGGAGCGTGCGTATCACGACCCCAAGCCGAGATGGGGTATTAACTCGGTGGAGCTCCTCTGGTTACTCGGGAGCGGAATATACTGAGTAACGTCCCCTGGATTGTCGCCGGGCGACAATGGGTTCGGACGAGATGGTCTCGTGCCGACTCCGTGGTCCTTCTGCTGGCGGGGACTAGAGGATGTCTGGCCACGTACGCGCTGGGCGCGGAACTGGGCATCGCTCGTTGCGTAGTGTGGGTGCTTGGCCATGTACGCGCTGGGCGCGGAACTGAGCACCGCTGCGAAGCCAGGACGTGCGGATGGTCCATAGGGGAGACCATGGTGCATATGGAAATAATGCATGGTGCATTTGGTATTAATGCACTATTTTCTGGGAAAATAGTGCGAGTTGATTTTTGGGTAAATCATTTTCTGGGAAAATGTTTTACGGATAATTTGGACCAAAATGAGATTTTGGTGTGTGTTGGAAATTTATCATTTTCGGAAAAATGATGTTTTGTGGAAAAATGCATGTTTTCATGTGCATGCATGTTAGTTGCATTTAATGCATTTTGTATTACGTTGTTGTTTGGGTTATACTTACCTGCGAGACCATTTTGTGGTGTCGCAGATTTTGATGCTGATGAGGAGGAGGAGGGCGAGCCTGAGGAGACGGCTCCGCCTGAGGAGTGATCTGGGATCACTCGTTTGTAGCTTTTAAAACTATTGTAAATTATTTTATGGATGACTGTATAACTGCTATTTAAATCTTTACTGATGTTTGATTGTAATTAAATTATGGTACTTAGTTGACTATCCGCTGCGTTATTTTATTTGAACACTGTTGCATGTACACACACTGGCACTTCGTTGGGATGCGTGACCGTGTTGTCACCATCCTGGCGTCTCGATCCCTGTGTATTTATATAAGGGGGATTGGGGGCGCCACAACTACCAACATTCATATATAGTCCGTCTTAAAATCCCTACAAGGATGTTGTTATAAAAGGGCTCAGTTCTCTACTGAATCATGCAGAGGATGCTGATATGATAAAAGGGGCCGTTGCTGCATCATGAGGTGGTTTAAAAATAAATCATCTTCTCTTTACTATTGACAGTGTGCTTTTTTGTCGATCTAGCCTAGAAGAGTGGCAGAAGATACAAGAGTTACTGCAGATATATGAAAAGGCCTCGGGGCAATATTTAAATAGAGATAAAACATTTGCGTTTTTTAGCTCCAATACCAAGGAAGGGACTAAGCAGCAATTGGTGTCTGTTGTTGGGGTGTCTATCAATAATAACTCTGAAAAATACTTGAGACTTCCAATAATGGTGGGTAGATCAAAATACCAGGCTTTCAGATCTATAAAGGAGAGGATATGGGCAAAGATATCTAGTTGGAAGAATATTTTTCTTTCTCAAGCAGGGAAGGAAGTTATGCTAAAAGTTGTGATCCAAGTAATCCCAACTTTCACATGCTACCTAAGAAGCTGCTAAAGGAAATAAATTTGATGATGGGGAAGTTTTGGTGGAATCATAATCTGAATTATAACAAGATTTAGTGGAAAAGTTGGAGGAGTATGGGGGAATCAAAGAAGAGAGGTGGATTGGGTTTTAGAGACTTTGAATCCTTTAATAAAGCTATGTTGGCAAAACAAATATGGAGAATGTTGAATGACTAGATTCTCTTGTGGCAAAATAATGAGGCAGAAGTACTTCAAAAATGGTAACTTGCTGAATGCTAAGCTGCATTCTAATCCATCTATGATATGGAAGAGTCTTTGGCTCTCACTGGATTTAGTAAAAGCCACAAGTATGTGGAGGGTTGGTAATGGGAGGTGCATTAGAATATGGAATGATAAATGGTTACCAAAACCTACATCTTTTCAAGTACAATCTCCTATATCTATATTGCATGGTGATGTAGCAGTGTCAGAATTGTTAGAAGAAAGTGGAAGCTGCTGGAATAAAGAATTGATTTCACAAATTTTTCAGCCTCAAGAAATGGAACTAATTTCTAGAACCCCAGTAAGTAAGAGGGGTGCTCAAGATAAGTTGATATGAGGATATATGGCAAATGGTAAGTTCAGTGTAAGAAGTGCATATCATTTGCAGTTTTCAATAAAAAGGCAAGAGAAGAGGGAATGTTCTGGTATTACAGCAGGTATGTTTGATTGGCAACAGATGTGGAGTCTTCAAGTGTAACACCCGAGCCCAACCAGGCTGCTTTACAAAATTTTGGGTTATAGTTATGAAAAATCGTTTGGGATTACGAGTAAAATTTTTTAGAAGAGAGTTTGGGCCTAAGATATTTTTAGTGGTTTATAATTTAATTTTTTTTAATAGGTTTGATAATTAGGTTTTAAAGTCTTTAATGGATCAAGTGGATGTTCATCAAAAAAAATTTATGAGATAAGTGTATTTATTTTAGGTTAAGTAGAGATCCAAAACTTTAGATAAAAACCATGCAATGATCTCGTTAAGGGTCCAAGACGTGAGCCTAAGTATATATATTTTTTACTTTATGTTATGTTATGTTATGTTATTTTCTTTTCTTTTTAGACGTAAGAACCCAGTCCGTGGAACTGTTTTCCAGACTCCATTGCATGGTTTGCGTCCAATTTCCTTTTTCAGGCAGTCATTCCATCCTCTCCTCTAGGTTTTTTTTTATCTCTTTACTATATATATCTTATATATACGTGTTAAGCACCCTCAACTTAGATTCAGCGCTGCTGCCCTCTCTTCACGCTTTGATGAGCCATTTAAACTCATTTGAGCTTCCATCCCCAACCTCAGTACAGACCACAGCTAGCCATCACTGCGCGGTAAAACACCAAACCGAAGGGCTCGGCTTGCTTCTAGTAAACCGCCACCCCAAAGCTAATCTGCGTGCCGCGACGCTGCCAAGCACCATCCGCGTCAGTACCTCAGCCTCTCTCAGTTCACCACCCAGGCCATGCGCCACTGCCCCTCCGAGTACCCCGTCCGGTTCTCAGTTATCCCCACCCCTTGTTTTTACACCAAGAAACAGAGGAGTGTTTTCCCACCACCGTGCGCCATCAACCTGCCAACCCACGCCGCCAGCCATTGTCCCGTCACCTTCGGTCTGCCGCACGCCACCTTGGTCTGTCGGTAAGCCACTGACACCCCCTCGCTGTAGCTCCCCTTTCGGTTTTACTCTTCCCTTCCGCCTCTTCTCTCACTTTTGCTCTCCCTCTCTCTCGGTTTCAGCTCTATCTCTCTCTCTTTCCCTCCGTGCGACGCCGTCGAGGACATCACCACCACCTCAGCCCAACTTCCATCGCACTCCCACGGTGCCACGCTGTAGCCTCTACACGTTGCTATTTTTGGTAGTTGTTGTTAGTTGTGTAAAAAGGAAACAGATGGTATATATATATATATATATATATATATATATATATATATATATCGGTGAACCCAGTAGGAAGAAGAGTGTGTTTTGGGTTTTGACCTTTCTACCCCTTTTTATTAAAGGTATACTTTAATTTTTGGAGAGGCTTTTAATGAACTACAACTTATACCGTTAGGCTCAGTTTTATTTGATTGGCGTTTAAATTTAGTGAGTTATTTATTAGTGGTCTGGGCTTAAGATTTATTTGATATACATCATTTTGATAAATCCGTCTATTTTTATTAGACGTGATTTCATTATGTTTGATAAATTGTTTTAGTAATTTTATTGGACTGAGATTTTTTTTTTAGAAAGTAAAAATTTCACTGTTATAGATATGAGTAGTTGGACTCGAATTCTTTTTATAATTATATTATCCAGTAGGGGATTTTATAGTTACACTTCAATAGTAAGTAAGTTAGATTTTTTGTTATGTTTAGTCGAAGTATTAAAGGGACATAAATGATTTATGAAAGTGATGATATATTCTGAGGTTATGAGGATTTTAAGTTTTGAGGAATTAAAATAAGTTATTCTAGAAGGTTAGGCTTAAATATTGAAATACATGTTCAATTGAAATTTATGGGAATTACGTTATTACCTTATAGGTGACGATTGATAATTGTTCGGCATTGGGAGGAAATTTTTGGAAAAAGCTAAGAAGTTCAGGTAAGCGGGGTTCCTATGCTACACTTTGCATAAAATAAAATGATCTGAAATTGATTTTAGAAAATATGCATGTTTTTGTTATGAAAAGAAATTTTGAAAACGATCTCAGTTATTTGTTCTGCATTACTCATGAAATTTTGTATAACGAGGAAATATTTTCTGACATGACTAGTGTAGACATGAGCTTATTTTGACATTTTGTTTCCGAACTGTGCAAAAGAAAGCGAATATAAAATTTGTGCATAAATTATAATTTTGTGATCTGATTTTGTTCTGTTCTGAAAATGTTCAGTACTCTGATATGATAAGATGTGATTTTTGAAACCTCTGGCATGACATTCTGTTTCTGTTCTAACCTTATCACGGGTGTAAAATTGTGGCCTCTGTTTGGGTTGGTACCAACTTTTCTGTTTCTGGTGCACCCACTTTGGAAACAAAGTGGTTTTCTGCGTGGTCTTTCTTATGTGCACACTCGGGACTCCGAGAATGATAAGGGAAGATTCACATTCTGTTTCTGCTCGGTTGGCCACCGGGGTTTGCACAACCCTACTACGGGGGTTAAACATGGAATTCTATTCTGATATGATGTTTCAGTTATATTGTGCCAAGGGAATTTTGAATAAGAATATTGTGAACTTTCGCTCTGATATTTTGATAATATGTTCTAACTCTGCATTCTGAAAATAAAAAGTGTTTTGTTCTACATTCTGAAATCTGTAAATGCTCATGTTTGCATACTGGTATATGCTCTTTACTTACTGAGTTATTGATAACTCACCCCTATCTCCATAATATGTTTCAGATAATTTTGATGCAACAACTAAAAATCAAGAATAGGGAGTACTTGCAAATTTGTTAAGCATAGAAAACTAAGTGCCTTAGGGTACAATGACTGTTGGAGAGTCTTTTGGTAGTGTTAATATTGTATGTGGCTTTGGTATTTTGAGTAATTGATATTCCTAGTCCTTGTGGGAAAGTTTATGTTTATTAATGATACACCACTGATTTGCTCTTATGTAGGAACATGGATATTTGTATTGAACAAATAGATTAATAAGTTATGGAGACTCTGGTTTATTTTGAAAGTATTATTTGGAAAAGATTTTTTTTTAGAGGATATGTGTTAACTCTCCGAACCTTTGGGACTGGGGCGTTACATCTAGTCCTAGGGAAGATTAAACATTTTTTGTGAAAGGCTGCACATGATTCTTTACCAACAATGTCGAATCTGGTGAAAAGGAAGGTGGTTGAAACTGATCTTTGCCATATTTGCCAGAGGGAAACTGAGATAGTGTTTCATACTTTATGGAGTTGTTTTGCAGCTAGTGATGTATGGGATAAATCACTTAGTCCAGTTACTAAATAGTCAAGTTTAGCTATGGATTTTAAAGCTTTATGGTCAGATTTGAACTTAAAGCTGCCAGTGGAAGCTACACAGCTCTTTTGTTTTATTTTGAGAAGGATATGGATTAGGAGGAATTATGTAGTCTTTGGAAAAGATTTCGAGAGTCCACACCAGGTGATAAAGGCTGCTAGTTCAAATAGGGATCTTTTCATACAATCACAAATTCAAGAGTTTACTCAACAAGTTGAAGGGGTTATTGCTAGAAGTGAATTAAGATGGAAAAGACCAAGTAACAGCTGCCTCAAAGCCAATTGGGATGCATTAGTAAGCTTGTAGCAGAAGCAGACAAGTTTTAGCATAATTATAAGGGATGAAGTAGGGGCTGTAATGGTCTGTGTGCGAAAAATTGGGATATTATATGAAACTTGTTGTAGCAAAGGGTATGGCCCTGAGGAAGGCAATAGAGGTCTATGTAGACTTGGGGTTTGCGAGGGTAAAATTTGAAGGTGACTCTCATGTTATAGTAAAGGCTACTAATAGTCATAAAGAATTTTGTACAGATTATCGGGCTTTGGTGTATGATGCTCGATCAATGCTGATGGAAAGGTCTGGATGGCAGATTTTATTCACTTACAGAGAAGCTAATGGTGTTGCACATCAACTTGCAAAACTTGCTTTATTGCAAGAAGATGAGCAAATTTGGATGGAAGAGGGGCCTGAGCAGATTAAGGCTATTGTTAGTATGGCACAATCTATATAATGATTGTAGTATGTTATTGCAGATATATATATATATATATATATATATATATATATATATATTAATGAAGTTCTGTTTTTCTCAAAAGAAAAAAAAAATGAGGAATAGGTAGTAGTAGACCCCACTCAAAAAGCTCCATGCATGATCATAACCGTATAAAGCCAATTTTTAGATAATGGCCATGAGCCCCATTTTTAGGGAATAACCACTCACTCCGAACTATCTAACCAATTCAAAATCGACACATGACAAGTATTTATGGGCTCTAAAAATCCTAATAGAGGTTACTCCTTAATATGGAAAGAGAATTGTAAAAAAATGGAAGAAAATACTCCCACTCTCTCTCTCTTGAGTTTCACTATAAGAAATTAGTGACTAACTTTTTCATTGGAGTGTCTCCGGTCCATTGAGATTTGGTTGAGTCTGGGGATGATTTACTTATTTATAAGAGGTCATCCGAGAAAGGGGACCTCCTTAATTAGAAGCGAGAAAGGAGGTCATCTAACCATACTGTTGGCATCCTCCCTTAGCCGAAAATGTATGAACAATTTGGTGTCGTCTGTGGGATTGATTTATCACTCCCTAAATAAATGGTCACATGACCCCTTAATAAAGACTAGTTCTACATAAAGGAGGTGTCTAGCAAAATTACGCATAAAAAAAAGCTATGAAGATAAATCTCTTACTATTACTTTGTTATTTTAGGATTTACAAGTTTAAAATAGCAAGCGCTGGAGTGTGCATTACACACGTAAGCACTGCACGCCCATGCACATGTCATGCAAGGGTGAGCACCAAAGCTTGCCCCTTAGCACAAGCATGGAGGGCACTCAACCTACCCTTGTTAGGAATACCTCGAGCAAGTAATGAAACTCGCCCTGAGGAACAAGCATGGTGGGCAAGCAATGAAGGTCGCCACACACAAAAAGCTAGGCGAGCACTTTGGTCAATGCATTACCCACGCTCAAGGACGAGCAATGAAGCTTGCCCCGAGCAATAAGTGTAACACCCCGTATTTCAGTGTATTTTTACTGAAGGATTATTTTTTATTGTTCAAAAATTTATCCTCTTATTTTAAAATTGGTTGGATTTTTAGTAAGTTTATTTCTATGATTTTATTTGGTGAAAATTATTTTTTTGTGCTTTCCAAATATTTATTTATTATTATGCATTTAAATTGCTTTTAATATTTAAATTAATTACTGTGGGATTTAATTATTTCAATTTGACTTTACCATTACGTTTAAATTATTTTATTTAACTTGTGGTTTTAAAATCGTCTCCGTTGGATCTTTTTTGTGACCCAAGTTATGAGGATTGGACCTCATTTCTTTTCCTCCATTTTTTCTTTCCTTCCTTTTTCTTTTCTTTCTTTTCTTTTTTTTTCCTCATTTCCTCTCCTTCCCGCGCGATCTCTCTCTCTCCTCTCCTCCGCCCGTTTCCATCGTCTCCTCCCAGCGCCGCCGTCGCGCCGCCGTGTGCGACACCGCCCAGCCGACCAGCTCCCCCTCCCTCCGGCGACCTCACCTCCCAAACCTCAGCCCCTACCTCGCCGCCGGTAGCCCACACGCCCCCCACGAAGCCGCGGGCCACCTTCACGCCAGCGCCGCCGTGAGCCGGCGGTGGCCCTCACCGCCCAGCCCATTAGCTTCCCCAGCCGCCGGCGACCTCACCCCACCAATCTCACCTCCATCCGTGCCGCCGTTAACCACCAGTAGCTCTTCGAAGCCGCGGCACTCCTT
This sequence comes from Juglans microcarpa x Juglans regia, assembly GCF_004785595.1. Classification (NCBI taxonomy): domain Eukaryota; kingdom Viridiplantae; phylum Streptophyta; class Magnoliopsida; order Fagales; family Juglandaceae; genus Juglans; species Juglans microcarpa x Juglans regia. The sequence continues at coordinate 24,476,791 of NC_054604.1, forward strand.
CCGCCGTTGCGCCGCCGTCGCACCACCATTGGCCACCATCTTCCTACCACTTCATCCCCGACCTCTTGGCAACCCATTGGACCCAACCCCACCTCCGATCCGTCACCGGTGAAGCTCCACCAACTACATTTCCGATTTGGGCATTTTGGTCTTCTACCGCCCATTCCGCCGCCACCCACGGCAAACCACCGCCACCATTGGCTTCACCGACCTCCCTAGGCCCTACCCTATCAATCTTGGGTCTTCGTTTGTCCTCGTTGAAAAGTTGGTAATTGTGACCCACGGCCACAGTGTATTTTACACTGTGGTGTTGCTCAGAAATCACCACTTGCAACTTCGAGATCCTCCGGAAATTATTATATTGCACTGTAAGTATTTTCCTTAAAGAACTTTCGTGATTTAAATATATTTTTGCACTAACGCATATTATCTGTGAATTGGGTTGTTTTGCCGGACTGAGTCCGAGGAGTTTCGGGGGTTGGATGGATTGTGGACGGAGTTGTGTTTGTTTGCATTGTGAATTGTGGTTGTTGGTTATGACTTGTTCACGTACATCGCATATTGTATGCATGATCATGTTTGTAAAGAAAACTGGGTTTTCGTGTGTTGCATACATGTTTATGTATTTATTGGATTTGGATTTTCATGTGAGTAAAAGGAAAGAGACTGTAGGGATGGTGGTAAGCAGGGATGGTGGTTGTGTCCCGCCTGTGATTCCCGCCTACAGTGCTCTGTTAAGTATTTATTGTGTGTAAAGGAACTGTAGGGATGGTGGTAAGCAGGGATGGTGGTAGAGTCCCGCCTGTGATTCCCGCCTACGGTGCACGCGTTAGGGATGGTGGTAAGCAGGGATGGTGGTTGTGTCCCGCCTGTGATTCCCGCCTACGGTGCACGCGGTAGGGATGGTGGTAAGCAGGGACGGTGGTAGAGTCCCGCCTGCGATTCCCGCCTACAGTGTCCGATAATTGGATTGTTTGTGTGAATCATTTTATGGGAAAATGTGTTACGGATATTTTGGGCCAAAATGGGATTTTTGGCGTGTGTTGGAAATAATCATTTTTCTGGGAAAAAATGGTATTTTATGGTTAACTGTATTTTGCTATATTGTTGGTTGCATTAATGTATTTTTATCCCGAGAGTTGTTTGGTTTATACTTACCTGTGGTACCATTTTATGGTATCGCAGATTTTGATGCAGATGATGATGACGAGCCTTAGCTTGGCTCCGTTGGAGGAGTGATCTGGGATTGCTCCTGTTTAGTGAGTTATGTGTTTTTATCAGTTTATGTATTCACCTTTTGTATTATATTTGGGATGACTGTATAATTTTTTAAAGATAAATTGTTTTAAATATTTGTATTTAAATTCTGGTACTTAGTTGACTATCCGCTGCGTTATTATATTTGTACACTGTTGCATGTACACACACTGGCACTTCGTTGGGATGTGTGACCGTGTTGTCACCATCCTGGCGTCTCGATCCCTGTGTATTTATATAAGGGGGATTGGGGGCGCCACAGGTGGTATCAGAGCAGTTCGGCTCTGGGTAAAACCACATGTCCCATAGGTGTAGTACCAGAAAATTTTAAAATTTTGATTTGAAATTATTTTGTTGGGAGTACATTATTTTAATTTATTTATTTTAATTGTACGTTAATTGTTTGTTATTTATCTTATTTTTGTTATTTTAGTTTATTTAGTTATTTTATTATATGGCAGGCAATTTTACTTGTTTCAATTATTTTCTTGTGTACTATTTCATTTGTTTTATTCCTTTTATCTTATGATATTTTATTTTGTTGGTTTTATTTTATTTTATTTTATTTTATGTGATATGGTTGTATTTTAATTTATTTTACTATAATTATATTTTTTAGTTTGTTTTAAACTGATAGTGGGGTTAAGGGTTACGCTATGGCAGGAAAATGGTACGACCAAGAAGGCAAGCTAATGAGCCCGAGGATGAACTACCGAGGGGTGATGGAAATTATGCCATGGCGAGGGCGTTGAATAGGATGACGGAGTTTCTTCAGCAGAATTTTCGTCCACAGCAAGGAGAGCAGTTCAGGGCGATGCAGGCCGGGTGCACCTATGAGCGCTTCTTAGCGCATAGGACCCCTGCTTTTTCTGGTGAAGAGGATCCATTACGGGCTAGAAGGTGGATTCAAGATCTGGAAAGAACGTTTGAAGTCTGTGGATGCACTGAGGCCCAGAGGGTATTATATGGGAGCTATATGCTGCAAGGTGAAGCGGCGAATTGGTGGGAGACCAAGCGGTCACTTTTAGAGATGGAGTTGGGATCCTTGGCTGCTGTGTCTTGGCAGCGTTTTAAGAAAGAATTTGATGATCGATTCTTTCCTGTTTCGGTGAGACGACAATTGGCTCGGGATTTCAATAATTTGGTTCAAGGAGACATGACTATCGAGCAGTATGCAAGGAAATTTATGGAGCTTGGGCGGTTTGCTCCTCACCTCATTGCTACGGAAGAGATGCGGGCTGAACGTTTCCAAGAAGGGTTGCGCCCTCAAATCCGCAGGCAGGTCGCATGCTTGGAAATCCAGAACTTTCAGAGGTTGGTCAATGTGGCCTCAATTGCTGAGCGAGAGCGAGGTGCTGTGGTAGATTCCCCTCCGGGTAAGAAGCGACTGAACGTTGATGGTGAAGGGAGCAGCTCCGGGTCGCCACAGAAGTTTGTGCAAAGGATCGGGGCCAGAGCGCAGGCAGCTTCCGGTATACGTATTGGGGGCCGAGCTCCAGTTTGTGGTAGATGTAATAGAGCCCACGAGGGCGAGTGTCGTCAGGGTTGGAACCAGTGCTTTGAGTGTGGTCAGACAGGACACTTTGCTCGTGAGTGCCCTAATTGGACCCAAGGAAATCAGGGTGGTCATCGCGGTGGTAGGACTAATCAGAGGCAACTAGTTCAGGCTCGGGTGTATGCAGTGACTCCTGGTAGTGCTGGCGACGAGATTCCAGGGACTCAGGACGCTGGAGTTACGGCAGGTATGGGTCTAATCTTACCTTTCGTAATGGATGCCATGTGTGGTTTATTCTTGGGTTTTGGAAAGTTATGCAAGTTGTATCCATGCCCGTTGGGTGTTGGAGGTTGTGTGATTTTCTTAAGAGTGTTATGGTTGTATTTGGTATCCTGCCTTAGAGTGATGATTGGCCCTACAAATTTCGAGAACGAAATTTTATTTTAAGGGGGGAGGATGTAACACCCCGTATTTCAGTGTATTTTTACTGAAGGATTATTTTTGATTGTTCAAAAATTTATCCTCTTATTTTAAAATTGGTTGGATTTTTAGTAAGTTTATTTCTATGATTTTATTTGGTGAAAATTATTTTTTTGTGCTTTCCAAATATTTATTTATTATTATGCATTTAAATTGCTTTTAATATTTAAATTAATTACTGTGGGATTTAATTATTTCAATTTGACTTTACCATTACGTTTAAATTATTTTATTTAACTTGTGGTTTTAAAATCGTCTCCGTTGGATCTTTTTTGTGACCCAAGTTATGAGGATTGGACCTCATTTCTTTTCCTCCATTTTTTCTTTCCTTCCTTTTTCTTTTCTTTCTTTTCTTTTTTTTTCCTCATTTCCTCTCCTTCCCGCGCGATCTCTCTCTCTCCTCTCCTCCGCCCGTTTCCATCGTCTCCTCCCAGCGCCGCCGTCGCGCCGCCGTGCGCGACACCGCCCAGCCGACCAGCTCCCCCTCCCTCCGGCGACCTCACCTCCCAAACCTCAGCCCCTACCTCGCCGCCGGTAGCCCACACGCCCCTCTTGGCAACCCATTGGACCCAACCCCACCTCCGATCCGTCACCGGTGAAGCTCCACCAACTACATTTCCGATTTGGGCATTTTGGTCTTCTACCGCCCATTCCGCCGCCACCCACGGCAAACCACCGCCACCATTGGCTTCACCGACCTCCCTAGGCCCTACCCTATCAATCTTGGGTCTTCGTTTGTCCTCGTTGAAAAGTTGGTAATTGTGACCCACGGCCACAGTGTATTTTACACTGTGGTGTTGCTCAGAAATCACCACTTGCAACTTCGAGATCCTCCGGAAATTATTATATTGCACTGTAAGTATTTTCCTTAAAGAACTTTCGTGATTTAAATATATTTTTGCACTAACGCATATTATCTGTGAATTGGGTTGTTTTGCCGGACTGAGTCCGAGGAGTTTCGGGGGTTGGATGGATTGTGGACGGAGTTGTGTTTGTTTGCATTGTGAATTGTGGTTGTTGGTTATGACTTGTTCACGTACATCGCATATTGCATGCATGATCATGTTTGTAAAGAAAACTGGGTTTTCGTGTGTTGCATACATGTTTATGTATTTATTGGATTTGGATTTTCATGTGAGTAAAAGGAAAGAGACTGTAGGGATGGTGGTAAGCAGGGATGGTGGTTGTGTCCCGCCTGTGATTCCCGCCTACAGTGCTCTGTTAAGTATTTATTGTGTGTAAAGGAACTGTAGGGATGGTGGTAAGCAGGGATGGTGGTAGAGTCCCGCCTGTGATTCCCGCCTACGGTGCACGCGTTAGGGATGGTGGTAAGCAGGGATGGTGGTTGTGTCCCGCCTGTGATTCCCGCCTACGGTGCACGCGGTAGGGATGGTGGTAAGCAGGGACGGTGGTAGAGTCCCGCCTGCGATTCCCGCCTACAGTGTCCGATAATTGGATTGTTTGTGTGAATCATTTTATGGGAAAATGTGTTACGGATATTTTGGGCCAAAATGGGATTTTTGGCGTGTGTTGGAAATAATCATTTTTCTGGGAAAAAATGGTATTTTATGGTTAACTGTATTTTGCTATATTGTTGGTTGTATTAATGTATTTTTATCCTGAGAGTTGTTTGGTTTATACTTACCTGTGGTACCATTTTATGGTATCGCAGATTTTGATGCAGATGATGATGACGAGCCTTAGCTTGGCTCCGTTGGAGGAGTGATCTGGGATTGCTCCTGTTTAGTGAGTTATGTGTTTTTATCAGTTTATGTATTCACCTTTTGTATTATATTTGGGATGACTGTATAATTTTTTAAAGATAAATTGTTTTAAATATTTGTATTTAAATTCTGGTACTTAGTTGACTATCCGCTGCGTTATTATATTTGTACACTGTTGCATGTACACACACTGGCACTTCGTTGGGATGTGTGACCGTGTTGTCACCATCCTGGCGTCTCGATCCCTGTGTATTTATATAAGGGGGATTGGGGGCGCCACAATAAGCGTGTCGGGTACTTACTTACCTAGCACTACATTTCTCCCTGAGCAACCTGCATGCAAGGATATGTGCTCGCCGCCCCATCACGGGAAGTAACAAAGCTCTTCCCGAGCAACACAAGGTACCCTCACAACCAAGTAATGAAACTCACCCCGAACAATAAGAGTGTCGAGCACTTACTTCCAAAGCAATGCATTTCTCCCTGAGCAACTACCATGGTGGGCTATGTGCCCACCGATCATGGGAGGCAACAAAGCTCCTTCAGAGCAACAAGGTACCCCCACAGGCTAGCAATGAAGCTCACCTGGAACCACGAGCATAGCAAGATCAGAACAATGAGCACTAAGACTAACCCCTGAGCAACTAGCATGCAAACACTAAACTTGCTCGTGCTCTAAAACTCAGGTGAGTAATGAAGCTCACCCAATGCTGCCCTCCGACAATAGGACTAAAAGCAAAACAAAAAAAAGGATAGAAAAATGACATAAGGCCGAAATAAAAATAGGACGGAAGAGAGTTTCTTGAGGCGGAATATAAAAGCGGGATGGAAAAAAAACTGTCGAGCTAAAAGTAAAGATAGGAAGGAAAAATACAATAAGGTGTAAAAATGAAGATAAGACAAAAACCTCCTCGAGCTTTTTTGCTTGAGCTTTTAAGATTTATCTTCCAAATCAAATTATATCATATAAACATTTTAGGTATACTTTATTCATGGACTTAATATATATATATATATATATATAGTATTAGAAAGCAGTAGATACATCCGTACGTCGCTAAATTCAATTAAATCTGGTCCAAGGTCAGATCGACCGGATCTATATATCCTTTGATGTACCAGTACTCGAGTCCAGGCCCAATTCAGGGCCGGCTACCCACAATATTATAAACTAGGGCTATGATCCTCCATGCATAGAACACACGTGTGTGTCCATATATGCGTGTATATATATATATATATATGTATGTATGTATACATGTATGTATATGCTGATCTATTATTAGACATGATGAATCTAAAAAGTCAATGGTACTGACTTTGGCAATAATTAATAAAACTCCGTGATGTCTGTTTTTCCTTAAAAGTTGTCCCTTTTCTATTAATTTATACATGTACTAATTTTCATCCTGCCCTACGTATTCTATCTTGTCCGGGTGGCCCGTATCGTCGTCTTTTATTAATACTGCTAGCGACTTTATATATAATAAAACAGGAATATCCTTGCAAACGATAAGATCATCGATGTATATATGGTCTGGTACGTAAGGAATGTGACAGATTTTACAACTTAACTAACTCTTTAATTAATCTCAATATCACTTAAAATATTGATATTTTATATACTAATTATTATAAGTAGGATATTGGAATTAAAATCTGAAAGAAATATATATACATATATGGTATTGAATGCAAAGTTTATATATATATATATATATATATATACACACACCTTTACCCACCCCTAGGTATGCATGTCTTGGTACTAAGTGGCAGGGGAGATCCAAGACGACAGAAACTAGGAAATGGGAAAGCAAGATTAATTGATGTTCCTTGGCGAATTCGGTGGTGAACAAATCTATGCATGGGAGGCCAATCAACATTTAGTAGCTAATTAATAGATAGTTCAGTTTTGGAGAAAGATCATATATATTATAATCATCATGACCAGGCCGGTATAGTGATCATTATCTTCACAAGATTTAAATTAAAATGAAATTAAGATTAGACTATAAATATTATATGATCTTGCTAGCTCTTACGTACTCATCCTGCTAATATTAAAGCGTCGATGTTCAAACTTTCTGATCTTATCATCATAATTTCAAGTCGCAGATCATCATTATATGCTTGGAGGGTCATACAGTTAATTTGACGTTGATGTGACAAAAAGAAAGTAGCGAAACAGATAATTCATGTTTGGCAAGGTGACAAGGGTCATTAGCACTTGATAATTTTGTTCTGCCAGTGCCTGACAATCTACATCCAAGAGGCCGGAGTACTTCGTCGATCGGACATTATATATAAGCATAACTGGACTACATTTTTTTTTTTTTTTTATTAATAACGATGAGAAACTAGAAAACATTGGAGATAACATATAGAATTAGTTTGTATGAAAACGTTGTTAACGAAAACGTTTCTATATTATATATATGCCTTGGAAATTTAGACACTAAAATATGATTGACAGAAAATAATTTACATAAATTTAAGTGTGCAACTTCAGCATAAATATAATTGATTCCATAAAAAAGAATTTTATACATTAGTCATTATTTATTTTCATACGTGATATTTATAATTTTTTTTATAAGATATGAGGATGTTTTCATAGAATATAAAAATATTTTTTATAAAATATGAAATATGAATAATGAATAAGTACTTAAAAAAAAAAAAATTTCTTCCATAAAAGTTACACTCACGTAAAAAGCACTTTCATTTTTCACTTTCATAAAGGTCCCTCTGGTGATTTCAGTGGCAGGGGAGATCCAAGACAATTCACTATCCCATATAAGTATATGATCTTGGTACCTAGTCTTACGTATAGTACTGATCCTGCTAATAATTTTAAAACGATATTCAAACTTTGTGATCTTACCATCATAATTTCAAGTCGCAGATCATCATATGCTTGGAGGGTCATATAATTAATTTGTTGATGTGACAAAAACAAAGTAGCAAAACAGAGAATTGTTTGGCAAGGTGACAAACAATATATTGAATTAGTTTCTATATATGCCTTGGAGATTTAAGTTACGTTTAGGTAGTAAGATATTATGTGAATAATAGTGAAAATGTAATGAAAAAATAAAGATAAAATATTAAATAGTAGTGAATATTAGTTAAAAGTAATATATAGAATTAGAATAATATTGCGTCGTTGATCTCTTAGATGCGCTTTACTCCGCCTAGTCTTTTAATTCTTCCATTTTGTGTTGTCGTGCTTTATTTTGATATGCAACTGGGCCCTTTGACCTATGATGCGATATGCTTGCTGCTTTCTACCATATTGTTGATGTCTGCATTACTAGGTGCAACATTTGGGCGGTCGAAGGACCCGACTCACACTCCATCGGGGAGAGGTCAGGATGCCTCAGCCAACTTGCCCCTTTAACACCCTAAGGAGGTAATTTGGATAGCGATGTAACTGCTCTACTCTTTCGCCGCGATGGGAGTCAAGGTAAGTTTTCGGCTAGCCTCGAGATTGGACCTGCTCTCCATTGTGGGTGGGACAAGGTGGCCTTTGGCTCAACGTGTCCCTTTCATCTCCGTAGGAGGTAGGTTGTTCAGACAGTTTGTAGCTGGACCTGCTCCCGCCCATTCACATCGCAGGGAAGTGTAAGTTTGGTTCAGTTTGGCGTCAATCCCACACTTCATCGTAGCAGAGATCAGGATAAGTTATTCGGGTAGTCGGGGGTTGATCCCACTCTCCCCTCGGACAGTCTGTTACTAGATTTGCTCCCGCCTATTGACGCTTACGAGAAAGGTAAGTTTTCATCTACGAGTTGCTGATGACTACTCGAACTCCTTCGAGGAGGGGTCAGGGTAAGTTTTCAGAAAGCGATGTGGTTGTTCCGCTCCTTCGCCTAGATGGGGCTCGGGCTAAGTTTCTAAGCAGCCTTATGGCTGGACCTGCTCTCCATCACTGGAGGGACAAGGTGGCCGCTGGCTCAACCCGTCCATTTATTCCTCGCAATTGTTCGAGCTGTCTACTACTGGAACCGCTCCGCCCGTTGACACCGTAGGGAAGGGTAAGATTTGGGTCAGGTTGGGGTAAGTTTACGGGTAGCCGTGCGGCTGGTCTCGCTCTCCACCAGGGGGAGACATGGCAACCTTTCACTCGACCCTTCTAATTGGTCCGTGGGGAGGTAGGTTGTTAGGGCAGTCTACTGTTGGACTCGCTCCCGCCTATTGACGTTTACGAGGAATGTAAGTTTTTGCATTCGAGTAGTTGAGGACTAATTCGCACTCCATCACTAGAGGGAAAAGGAAACATTTTGGGTTACCTTTCCCTTTGGTATCTCGCGGGGGAGGTAATTCGAACAGCAATGCAGTTGGTCCGCTACTTCACAGCGATAGGGGTTAGGGTAAGTTTTTTGGTCCACTGGGGGGCCTGGTCTCGCTCTCCCGGATGAGGAGGTTGAGCCTCTTGCTCACCTATCATCTTTCATGGGGAGGTAGGCTGCTCGGGCAGTTTGGGACTGGACCCGTTCCTGCCTATTGACATCCCAGTAAAGGGTAAGTTAGGGTCAAGTTGGCGTTGATCCCACTTCGTCATGGCAGAGGTCGAGATAAGTTTTTCAAGTAGCCTCAGGGCTGGACCTGCTCTCCATTGTGGTAGGGACAAGGTAGCCTTTGGCTTAAACTGTAACACCCCGTATTTTAGTGTATTTTTACTGAATGATTATTTTTGATTGTTCAAAAATTTATCCTCTTATTTTAAAATTGGTTGGATTTTTAGTGAGTTTATTTCTATGATTTTAATTTGGTGAAAATTATTGTTATGTGTTTTCCAAATATTTATTTATTGTTATACATTTAAATTGCTTTTAATATTTAAATTAATTACCGTGGGATTTAATTATTTCAATTTGACTTTACCATTACGTTTAAATTATTTTATTTAACTTGTGGTTTTAAAATCATCTCTGTTGGATCATTTTTGTGACCCAAGTTATGAGGATTGGACCTCATTTCTTTTCCCTCCATTTTCTTTCCTTCCTTTTTTTTTCTTTCTTTTCTTTTTTCTTCTTTATTTTTCCCCTCCCCCGTGCGCGCGAACTCAGCTCTCTCTCTCTCCCTCTCTCTCCCCGTGCGTCCGTCACCTTCACCCAGCCCGCCGCCGTCGCGCCGGCGTGCGCGACACCGCCCGGTCGACCAGCTCCCCCTCCATCCGGCGACCTCACCCCCCAAATCTCAGCCCCTACCTCGCCGCCGGTAGCCCGCACGCACCCCACGAATCCGCGGGCCACTTTCACGCCAGCGCCGCCGTGAGCCAGCGGTGGCCTTCACCGCCCACCCCATTGTGTTCCCCTGCCGCCGGCGACCTCACCCCACCAACCTCACCTCCATTCGCGCCGCCGTTAACCACCAGTAGCCCTTCAAAGCCGCGGCCACCTTTCGTTCCAGCGCTACCGTCGCGCCACCTCCGGCCACCATCTTCCTACCACTTCATCCCCGACCTCTTAGCCACCCATTGGACCCAACCCCACCTCCGATCCGTCACCGGTGAAGCTCCACTATCTACATTTCTGATTTGGGCATTTTGGTCTTCTACCACCCATTTCGCCGCCACCCACGGCAAACCACCACCACCATTGGCTTCACCGACCTCCCTAGGCCCTACCCTATCAATTTTGGGTCTTCGTTTGCCTCCGTTTGAAAGTTGGTATTTGTGACCCACGGCCACAGTGTATTTTACACTGTGGTATTGCTCAAACGTCGCCTTTTTCAACTTCGAGATCCTTCAAAAATTGTTATATTGCACTGTAAGTATTTTCCTTAAAGAACTTTCGTGATTTAAATATATTTTTGCACTAACACATATTATCTGTGAATTGGTTTGTTTTGCCGGACTGAGTCCGAGGAGTTTCGGGGGTCGGATGGATTGTGGACGGAGTTGTGTGTTTGTTTGCATTGTGAATTGTGGTTGTTGGTTGTTGGTTATGGCTTGTTCATGTACATCGCATATTGCATGCATGATCATGTTTGTAAAGAAAACTGAGTTTTTCGCATGATTGCATACATGTTCATGTGTTTATTGGAATTGGATTCTCATGTGAGTAAAAGGAAAAGAGACTGTAGCGATGGTGGTAAGCAGGGATGGTGGTTGTGTCCCGCCTGTGATTCCCGCCTACAGTGCTCTATTAAGTATTCATTGTGTGTAAAGGAACTGTAGGGATGGTGGTAAGCAGGGATGGTGGTAGAGTCCCGCCTGCGATTCCCGCCTACGGTGCACGCGATAGGGATGGTGGTAAGCAGGGATGGTGGTTGTGTCTCGCCTGTGATTCCCGCTTACGGTGCACGCGGTAGGGATGGTGGTAAGCAGGGACGGTGGTAGAGTCCCGCTTGCGATTCCCGCCTACAGTGTCCGATAAATGGGTTGTTTGTGTGATTCATTTTATGGGAGAATGTTTTACTGATATTTTGGGCCAAAATGGGATTTTTGGCGTGTGTTGGAAATAATCATTTTTCTGGGAAAAAATGGTATTTTATGGCTAAATGTATTTTGTCGTATTGTTGGTTGCATTAATGTATTTTTATCCCGAGAGTTGTTTGGTTTATACTTACCTGTGGTACCATTTTATGGTATCGCAGATTTTGATGCAGATGATGATGACGAGACTTAGCTTGGCTCCTTTGGAGGAGTGATCTGGGATTGCTCCTGTTTAGTGAGTTATGTTTTTATCAATTACTGTATTTACCTTTTGTATTATATTTGGGATGACTGTATAATTTTTAAAGATAAATTGTGTTGAATATTTATATTTAAATTTCTGGTACTTAGTTGACTTATTTATACTATCTGCTGCGTTATTTTATTTGTACACTGTTGCATGTACACACACACTGGCACTTCGTTGGGATGTGTGACCGTGTTGTCACCATCCTGACGTCACGATTCCCTTGTTTTTTGTACGTGGGAGTCGGGGCGTCACATAAATCGCACTCTTGAAAGGTATGTTGTTCAGCCAGTCTGTAATTGGACCCACTCCCATCTATTGATGCTCATGAGTAAGGTAAGTTTTCGTCTTCGAGTGGCCAAAGGCCAACCCACACTCCTCTGCAAGAGGGATAGAGCAGCCTCTGGCATGACTCATCCCTTTAGTGTCTCGCAGGGAGATAAATAGTCAATGAAGACTTTGTTGATGGAGATTACGTTGATGATGATTCTGTTAATGGCGATTACTTTGATGGAGATTCTATTACGTTCCTGAAAGTCGACATTGAAACACAACACGTCTTCTATTAGGATTTGCAGTGTATGCATGAAAATATAAATTTACAAAAATTAAGCTAGCTTTAGCAATAAAATTTTCGTAGGTGTTTGGCATTCTAGGAGTGCAGCAGCTCGTCAAAACTATCTATGAAACTAGGCACCCAAGACCTGAACCATGCTCGTGCTAGACCCCTTAGGGTTAGTGGGAACGCCCTGCATACCACCTCTCCCAGGAAGTCATGCAATGTCATGTGAACCCTGAAGGTTTCCAAGTGCTCAAAAGAGTCTTTCCCCTATCGTAAATTTCCATGGTGGAGACCCTGAACTTTGATAGCAATGGCACAACCATCACTTCTTTCGTGTAGGGTGGACCAGTGCTTGTGAGCAATTGGTCCACCGACGATGATGTGCCCACTTTCTATGTAATCTCTTCGTATTTCCCTTTTAGATTGCAAAGCTCGTCTTTCATGTTCTTCCTCTCATCCTCTACATTCGCTCCAGCTCCCTCGTTTCGGGAGTTCACGTGCTCGCTATTACTAGGTTCTGCCTCTTCGTTTTGTCCTTGTTGAGATTTCATGAGCTCCTCATTCTCCTTGTAAAGTTTTTGCACTTTGCCGGTTCACTTTGTTACCCAGTCATCCATAGCTTTCTTTCTCGCGTCCATGGCAACTTCTTCTGTGTCCCTCTTGAGTTGTCTAAAACAGGTTATCGCATGCATACGAAGTACACACAAGATCTACGAAGGATCCCACAAACGGCGCTACTGTTAAAGTCATGTTTCGTACACCTTTGGGTCGGGTTCTAGCAACTCAGGTCTTCAAAGCTAGGCCTGCAAAAACGAAGAAGAAAAAAGATGGGAGAGGGCAACCTTGGGGCCGAGGATTCTCCGATACTAAAGTCAGTAGAGTATTTTATAAGTTTAGAAATAATGAGAGTCTTGAGGCTAGATAGTTTTTTCGTATCTGAAAATTGCTATTTATATCAAGAGTTTAGAGGTACAAATCGTGCCTGCCCCCGTAGAGCTCATGTCATTTTTATTGTTCCTTTTGTCAGAGTCATTTCTATGCGGCGTGTCTCTACAACGACGCCATTAATGCGGCGTGACTTCCTGATCTCTCAAACCCTGTTGGCCGTCAGTCGATGTTCCCTTGTCAGAAGATCAAAGGTTCTCTGTCTATCCCATTCTGCCCCGTACGAGTCCCCATGAGTGGGATGCGACTGAGCAGGTCAGATCCATTTGTCCCATCAACCATCATTCCTTACTTTCCCTTGTAGGCAAATTATTTTATGGGCAAGTTTGGGTCCTAGGGCTGGGTATCAGAACGAAACCCAATATTCTAGGCCAAGCGCCTAGTGGGCTTATGAGCGAGGGGGAAATCCCCTTACATAATTGTCCATATATTAATATATATGACAATAAGCTTATAATTTTGCCTTTGTCTGTGCACATTCCATGCATTAATATATGTCCGTATACATATCATAATTTCCATATATATTAGTTTTGCTTATGAAGCTACGTACGAATTAAAAGTTGTCTTATACTTATGGATGTTCTGTCCATTAATTATGGTAATGGCTGTGGCGTTGTGCCTGCTAGCTACATAGCATACACTACAACAAATTAGCCTTTTTTCCACTAGCGATTTTGTTGCAATTAGTCTATATTTTTGTCCAAAATAATTTTTTCCCACCATTTCAAGTCGTAGCTGACTCCTCATAAATGCACAGTAACTTATAGTACTTAAAACTACGAGCAAAATATATGTCGGAAATACTCTTTTTTTCTAGCAATTCTTTTCCTCGCAAAGTGGAAACTTTCATTGCAAAAAGTATGCTAACCATGGTTAACTAGGGTCGGAAATACTTATCCGCCACAGTAGAAATCGCAGGAAATAAGCAATTGCGACTAAAAAAATATTTTCGGCGAGTTATGTTCGTTGGAAATAATCTTTTATGAAATAATAAAAAACAAAAACTAGTAGAACAATATCAAAACCTTATACCTAAAATGCAAAAAATGTGAATAATATATTACCAATACACTAACGTCAGTAATAATATATTATGCACTTAAGTCGAGCTGAAAACAAAAGAGTCGCAAAGTAAAACTAGAAAAGCTTATATTTGTCAAAAAGTAAAAGTAGAAAAGTTTACAACTGCATTTGGCCACATTGACTAAGTACACATATGTGAAATTCTCTAGGCTTACATAGAAGAGACAACATAAAACTGGGAAAAAAAAACTACTCTGTACATAAATTAGATTAATGAAGTACTTTGATTACCGGGTTGGCCCATCAGTTTGATCCCTCTCATATTCCCACTTTGATTACTAGCTACCAACTGGTGCAACCCTTACACCCAAAAAAAAAAAAGAAAAAAAAAGAAAGTGGGACCATTTTAATTAAAAAACTTAATCACAATAGGTGTAAAATTTTCAAACTAGCTTTATTGATGTTCAATTAACATTGACCGTCCAACATCAAAAGTACGAGTATAAAATATGGACTAATATATAAGGCATAAACATGTACAAATTAGCATCTAAAACCAAATAAGAGGGAAAAAAAATAAGCTAGCAACTATTAATTTCAATGATTAAAACTACCTAAGCCACAACTTTAATCAATAGGATTTTTTCCCATCCCAATCTCAATTATCAGAGCACAATACATCATTACAAGAAAAAATAGCACAATAAGAAATTAGGCTTAAGAGGGTTGCCTTACTGTAAGTGATTAACTTTACTTTAGATTTTTACCCTTTTCTCGGCTATGATCAATTTGAGCCTAAAACTTGTATTGCAAAGATCTACTTCCACTACCAGGGACAGAGTAACTAAGATCTGATCACAATAAAAAGCATGCAAGTTTGTTTCTATGTACACGGCATCATGTCATCATATTCAACTAATCGTTCTTAATATATACATATTCAACTAGCACAATCAGAGCACTTTCTTCACATATGCAATTTACAACATAACATAGCTTATCAAATATGCATGAAATTCATTTGACAACATTAACAAACTGATAATAATTCATTAAGCCATAGAAACTTACCTTGTTTTGAAGTAGTAATGGTTCTACAGATTTTTTATCCACGCTAAAGATTCCATCTGCACAATTTACCACACAATAAAGAATGCGTATGATAGAACTACAAAAACAAAATGGGTGGTGGAGGGGGAGCAAAACCCAAAATGGTTGGTGGAGGCCGTGACACACGTAGGAGAGGGAGAGAAAGGTATACACATATTTGAGAGAAGAGGGGACTCGGGCTGGCCATGGGAGAGCAGGGGGTGCCAGTGGATGGTTGGTAGCTTCGAGAAGGTGGTGCGGCAACCGCTTGCGGTGGATTTGGGCCTTGCGATGGTATAGAACTCGTGTAGGGAGGGGGCTCGATTCGGTGAGGAGGAGAGGGAGGGAGGGGTGCGGGAAGGCAGATCAGAGGTGGGGGTGATCTGGTGAGGTGGTGGTGGTGGTCTGTGACGATGGGAGGCTACAGTGGCCCTGGGCTGAAGAGGAGAGCAGATCGGGTGAGGGAGGGGTTGTTTCAAAATGGAGGGAGGAGGCCGAAGACGTGGGGGCTGGGGGAGGTTCGTGCTCGTGAGGGGAGTCTGACCCCGATGACTGCGTGGCTGCATTACCATGGCGTCACTCTGGCCGAAGGAGAAGAGAGAGAAGAGCGGAGGGGCTTGTCGGCTGTGAGAGAGAGAGAGAGAGAGAGAGAAATGAGAGAGAAAAGAGAAAGAAGAGGTTTATATCTAAGATTTTAAATTTTTTTCAACAACCAATTTTGTCACTATTGAATACATATGTCATTGTAGAAAAATATTATCTACAAACTTTTTTGGATGATTTTAATTTTATGGAAAAAAAATCTTTAATTTTCACAGAATAAAACTCCTGACAAATAAAATTTTATCCAATATAATTATTTGCAACGAGAATTTTCTAACGACGTGAATTTGGTAGCAAAATGTAATTATTTGCTACCAAATACTATTTGTAGGAACTGTTAATTTTTCTTCACTAACTGATTCCGTCACTAATGAATGCATGTCACTGTAAGAAAATATTATCTGCAAGTTTTTTCTAATGAACTTAATTTTGTGGGAAAAGTAAAAAAATATAATGTGTAAACTTTTTCTAATGGTTTTAATTGGTGGGAAAATGCCTTTAATTTTCATAGATTGTAACTCGTAACAAAAGGAAATGGTCTAATATAATTATTTGCGGGGATATTTTTCTGATGACGTGAATTTGGTGGCAAATTGTAATTATTTGCAACCAAATTGGATTCGCGGGAATTGTAAATAGGTGTAAAAAAATATAATGTGCAAACTTTTTTCTGATGATTTTAATTGGTAGAAAAAAGTCATTAATTTTCACAGATTAAAACTTGTGACAAATAAAATTTGATCTAACATAATTATTTGTGGCGAGTATTTTTTGACGATATGAATTTGTCTACAAAGTGTAATTATTTGCTACCAAATACTATTCGCGGGAGCCGTAAATTTTTTGTCACCAATCAATTCCATCACTAATGAATGTATATGTTATTGTAAAAAATATTATCTGTAAATTTTTTTTGATAAGCTTAATTTTGTGAAAAAAAATCTTTAATTTTTATAAATTGTAACTCGTGACAAATAAAATAGTCTAATATAATTATTTACGATGAGAATCTTCTGACAATGTGAATTTGATAACTAAACGTAATTATTTATTATTAAATAATATTCGAAGTTAAAATTGTCCCAAAAGCAACCATTTGTTGTAGTGATAATTAATTAATTTGGTGATATTTGCGTTGCTGCAGCTATATATAATATATTAATAGTGGTACTGTATGATTAATTGTTCTTGTTGGTTTAATTCTGACAGACAATTAAATAATCAACTCCTTTAATTTAGCTGTTTGTTGGGTGTGTAGGCTTTTTGTAAGCTATTTCATAATTAGGATACTAATTTATAATTAATGAACCTGCATGCATGCTGCATCTGTAGCTTGTTTGGGCAGGCAGGAAAGCTACTGGTTTTTGCTATCTGTTTGCGTACGTACTTCGATCGTACCCTCCTAAGTCCTATATATATATATATTTCCTATTATTTATTATAGTACTTTTATTTTCTCTGGTTAAGATATATATTTGTTAACTTACCGCGTACCCTAGAAAGCTGGCTACGTAATTGCACTCATGAAAGTTAAAAGAACTAGGCCACAACTAGCTAAGATTATATATATATATATATATAGTGGATCCAATATTTTATTTTTCTTTTCTTATAAGAAAACATCATATTCATAAAACAGAGACATTACAGAGAATATTTGTCCAATCATATGTCTTGGGATACATGAATAGGAACACAATCCCCCCACATCTCTATATCTTCAACATTCCAAGCATGTCTAGTAAACCCATGAGCTGTCTCATTTCTTAGTCGATTAACATATTGAATGTTACACTCCGTAAATGGATGAATGAGTCTTTTTGTTTCCTACACTAAAAGTATTTGTGGTGCATATGAAACATTGATATCCTGAAGCTTAGAAACCATCATCAAGCAGTCATTTTCAATTATAAGCTTTTCTATCCCCATGTTTGCACATGACTACAGGCCTTGGAACATGGCTAGAATTTCAATAGTAGCAAGATCTGAAACCTCGTCTTCTACTTCACTAGCTGACATCACAACATCCCCTTTTGTATCTGTGAGAATGATGCCCACCCCAACCTTCTTTTGATCACAAAACATTGCACCAGCCACATTCAGTTTTAGAAAATCTACTGATGGGGGTTGCCACCTATAGCTTGTCTTCTGTTGAGAAACTGGGACTTGCCTCATGAATCATGATATTAGGAACTTTTTTCATTGAGAAAGCAAACTCTATCACCTGATGTGGTTCCATGCATACTTTTTCATGCACCATTTTATTTCTTCTAAGCCAAAAGCCCCATGCAAGTAGTGCAAAATTGGCCAGCTCATCAATCGTGCCTTCTTCCTTAATGCGCAAAGCCACTTCCCTTAATGACATATTTTGATCCACATTTTGTATAAGAGGAACATATCTGACCCAGTGATCATGAATACTTGGATAGTTCAGAAGGGCATGTGGTATATCCTCCATTTTGTCTTTGCAGAAAATACATTTATCATCCACATCAATCTGTCTTCTTCTAAGATTTTTGAAAGTTGGAAGTCCGTCCCTACATGTTCTCCATGCAAATACTTTAACTTTACTGGGAATCTTCAACTTTCATAAGGTAAACCATAATGAGTTTTGGATTCTAGCATTCGAGATTTCCCCTATGCTCTCACCTTTGCTAGCTCTAAAAAGTCGATAGCCACTTTGTGTTTCAATCAGTCAGTTCTCCCACATTGGCTTCAGTTGATGCGAATTCTACATAGGCAGACTCCCTTTCTGGATTTGGATGGCCTGGTACCCAGTAGTCCTTCCAAATCCTAACAGACTTGCCATTCCCTATGCTCCACCTGCCTCCTTTGAGAAGGAGATTCATAGCTTCCCAAATTCCCTTCCAAGCATAAGAGGGGTTAGTACCTATAGAGGCATAAAAATAATGAGCTTTTGGAAAATACTTTGCCTTGTAGATTTTCTGCAGCAGGCTTCCATCTTCTTGCAAGATTCTCCACCCTTGCTTAGCCAGCAATGCCATATTAAAAACTCGTAGATCTTTAAAACTAAGTCCACCTTTATTTTTGGATTCACACATTTTTGCCCAACTGACCCAGTGAATCTTCCTCTCTTCCTTTCTCTGACTCCACCAGAATATGGCCAACATGTTTTCAAGCGCTGCCTATAGACCGCCTGGTAGCTTGAAACAACTCATAGTGTAAGTTGGGATAGATAGTGCCACTACTTTGATCAACACCTCTCTTCCCCCTTGAGAGAACATGTGTTCCTTCCAGTTTTGTAACTCCCTTCCACATTCAAAGTTAATTCTCTCTTGAAAAATATATCTCCATCATATCACACTCAAGATTAAATACAGTTGAGTCCATTGGTGTGGACGTGTTCATTGGCTAGAAGATTTTCGGAGCTGCCATTGACGCAGAGATTGAGAAGTTTTTGTGAAAATTTATAGAAAGGTGGGAGTTCCGGCACTGCATGCAGTGTGGAGAGATATAGTGGGTAACTCATGGTATTGCAAGCTAGGTTTAGCTATTACAAAGGTTTTGTGAATGTTCCTAAAATGGTTGTAATAAACTAAAGTTTCTATAGTGGATTTGAGGTAATGACTTATACCCGGAGTGGTTTTAGATTTTGAAGGCGTTCTCAAATGAGTTTCAACTTCGTGGCCAAATTATTATGTTGATTATTTGTGTGTTTTGTTCCATTGATTAATTTTTTGCTTAACAATATTTTTGAATAAACCATTAAAATCGAATTGCACCTATTCACCTACCTCTAGGTGTTGTGTTGGGTAAAACTACTGCTTTTTCAATTTGATCCATGAATTTATTTGCATATCACTAATTTCCAATCAAGTACTGATCTGAAATTAAGCTGATATACATGGGCGTGCTGGCTCTTTTCTCTGAAATTAATTAAGTTCTTTTGTAATATTTTATCCATCTTAATAATATTTGCATATTCTATCTTTCTCCAAGTGAGGGCTGAAAATGAATATTTAAACCTGCAAATAGGTAGGCGTTGAACCCAACGCTAGATATTGTCGTCCTCAAAGGCATGCAGTAAATAGCTAGGCTAGCTAGCTGGGTTGGCTAAATTATTATTATTATAATGTCGACCTTACTAAAATCCAACTGCTTGCTTCAAGTTTGGGTGATATATCCGGTGTTAGGGCTTTATTTTGTCTCCACCTAATTTGCATGCTCCTTAGCCCATTCCCTATTTAACCCATTTTTTTTCTCCATTTCCTTCCACAATATCATAAAGTACTTTAACCTTATTAGTCTTAAATGTTAGTGCTACTGGTACCATGGCTGCAGAACTTGGCCTTCTCTCCTTGACCCAGCTCCAAAGATTGGCTCAGTCCCAACATCAGCACTATCAACTAAACCCTAGCTTGACCCGGCCGTCTGCCGGTTCGTGGATGTGGAACCCTAAGCAAGCCAGCGAGGAAGATGATTCATGGGAGGTAAGAGCCTTTGCGGAAGACACTGGAAATGCCTCGGGCACCACTTGGCCACCGAGGTCTTACACTTGCACCTTTTGCAGAAGGGAGTTCCGATCAGCCCAAGCTCTCGGCGGCCATATGAATGTGCACCGCCGAGATCGTGTCCGGCTCAACCAACCGCAGCCTAATTCCAACAATCCCACCTCCTCATCTTCTTCGACTACTTCTTCATTTATAATCCCAAGTACTCAAGAATATTATTCCAGCAATGGTGGACTGTGCCGGCTCTACCAATCGCCAAACCCTAATGGTGCCTTTACTTCAAGAGTATCAGTAAATGCATCTCATTTTGAGTCACCTTCCACCCTTCTCTCGATTTCAGTACCCTCTCCACCTAACAACTTGATGCCTCCTTGCTCTCCCTCAATTAGTTACCCATCGGGGTCACCAGGTACTAATTCTCCTCGCTTTTACTCTAGCAAAGCCAAAGAAACATCCCCAACCACAGATAATGTGAATGATCAAGATCTTGATCTCGAGCTTCGGCTCGGGCAGAGACCTATGTCATCATAAGAAGCAAGAAAACATGGTGTGCGCGCGGTAGCTAGGTTTACGCTTTTCCAGTTTCAGGAAGATCGATCAGAGTGCGCCGTATGATGTGTAAGATACAGTGTTTCGTGAAATTTTGTGAGATTCTCTTCTGCTTATTTTCCAGATTCCATGGTTAATATTTCATTTGCGTGTGTAAGTGCATGCGTGACATTGAAGACACATATGGATTGGAAAAAAAAAAAAAAAACGGAAGCCAGAAAGATTGCCCTGGAAATCCCAAGAAAAAAAAAAAAAAAAAACAAAGATTTATTTTAAGAAGTTTTTTGAAATTAGGGTTTTTAGTGATGGACTAGTAAAGGTGCTTGCAGTGCACTGTCATTTTCTGTTACAGATTTCTGAGAAAAGTCTGTCTGGGTATGATACGTACGTTTCCATGGGACTATTTCTATCACGTATGCTGCCAAGGATATCGTAATGGCACCCTTCTTGTTTCCACAAACTACGAATATGCCATTTCCATTGAATTCATAACAAGATATGCTAATTCTTATCCATTTATAGCATTCAGTTACGAGGCATGAGGTCATTAAGCAACTCAGAAAGTTCTTATCCATTCATGTTAGAATGCATTAACTTTTCTATAGATGAAGTAAACCCTGTCATGTCGAACAAGCATGCAACAAAATATTTCCGGTTTCTGGCAAGATCAAGCTCGATCTTGTCACCCGGCCAAGTTTACTATTCCTTTGATTTAGAACACTCATTCGCGCGCGCGAGTTTTCATATTTTTAAAGTTTCGCACGATTGTTTCATTCCTATTAATGCTATTATTAAAGAGTAATACTATAGGGAAGCTATTGTAGTAGTGCATACTTTGCACTCACTGTATGGCTGCTTCTAGTTGATTGTTCCCAATACTCACTTGGAGAGATGTGTGGTCTAGATAATGTCACATCATGTATATAAAATGAATGCTCTCAATAATAGTTTCTATCTATATTTATTCATTATTAAAATAACGATCTGATCAATTTTTAACATCCTGATCTTTAGAGTTTGAGCATGATTTTTTTTTTTTTTGTTTTTGTCTATTTCTGATCTCTTCAATCTCATATTCTTCACATGAGCTAGAATATCTTGGGAGTGAGATAACCTTTTTTAACATGTTGAGATTAAACCTAAGTATAACATAAATTCTTCTTTTGTTTATGTGAGATTTTAATTGATTAAATTTTAACCAAGTTCTCATTATAATTACCCCGGCCCACAGTTTTCTGGATGCAACTATAAAAAGAATTCTCATAGTTAATCTCAAACACATTTTTAATGGTTGAAATAATTTCTTTTTTTTTTTAAAAAAAGCCTTATAAAATTATAGATGCATTTAAATAGTTCTCTAAAGATCCAGTGCCCACTCACATACATTTGACTCCGCCACTAGAGATCGCATTCGTTCACTTTAGCAGGACTTATCCAATGATAATTTGTTCATGAATTAATGGATGTAAGCGCACCTCTATTTGTGTTATCATTGCTCGTGTGTGTGTGTGTGTGTGTATATATATATATATATATATATATATATTAACATATTGAAAAATAATGAATATTTATCTCCTCTTCTAACGACACTATTCAATGAGATATCATGTACATGATATGCGAAACTTAATTACATGAGTACTAATTAACATGTTTTTTGCAACAAAATATTCCTAACATTCATACGTACAATATTCCTTTCCAAACTAATTTCAGGCAATTAGGATGTCTTGCTTGTTGGTTAGATGACCTAAAAACAACCAAGATGAAAATTAGTCGAATGCAAAGAAAAAAAGCGGGGAATTATGATGTTACAAATGAAAGTTATTGAAATCTCTAATTAACAAGAGAATCATGATGATGAGAAGTAGCTATATACCAGAGATAGAAAATTAGTAGAGATTGAAAGCTGGCTTGAAGTGGTGATGATATTCTCGTTGTGAGAATTGAAGGTTGAATATTGGAGGTCGAAGGAGACAGCTTGGATTAATTAGAATTATCGGATAACTTAGCTTTTCATATTGGAGAAAATTATCATTCATATAATACAATTAGGTAAACCGTCGTACCGTGTAATAATCATTCCCTAATAACCAACATGCTTAGGTAAACCGTACCAAAAAAGAATTTAGCTAGCCAGGCAATAGATCATGATCAGCTAGATAATTCAAGATCATTTAATTAATTAGCATGAAATTATAGCTAGACTATTCTTCGTCGTTGTACGCACACAGCTTCCAACTGATCTTTATGGCAAAATAGCAAGTATTGATCTCACTAAAATCTCTCACCATATATAGTAGGTTATAAAAGCCTCAAAATGTTTTCTCGATAATAAATTCCCCTATGAACCTCCAAAGAGTGATCCTTATCCTAATTACCAAATGGTTTAAAAAATCCAACAAAAAAACTCCCTTACAGCTCAGAGGTACTGGAATCTTCTGCATGATGCACCAATGGTCGAATAAGATCCTGATCCGTAGAAGGCTTTTTCAAAAACATAAATCCGTAAGCTGGTTGGAATTCCCTTCATCGAAGAGGGCTCTTTCCAAGTATTTGCTTGAGTAAGTTTTGGTATATAATCCAGTTTTGCTCGGCGAAGCTTTGAGCTTTGTTATATATAATTGGACATAACCCTAGCTAATACGTAGTACTTCTCCCTATGATTTTGGTTGACATGATGTGGAAAGCCATGAATTTGAAGTAAAGTTTTGTTTCCTTTTTACCACTGAAACCCCACCAAAAGTCTTTAAAGAGACAATATTCCATCTTATGGCAGAGGCTAGGTTTTTGGAATAAAAAATTATGACATTATATCTGTAGGAGGTACTAATGGAGCTAGCTAGCTACATTTCTAATTAGAGAAGTTCGATCTAGCAATTTGAGAATGGATCTTTGATTTCTAGATTGCAAATTTCAATAATGATAGAGAATGGAGTACTTGAACAAGGGCTTTTTCATTTCTTGATTAATTGAGGATATATAAAGGGAGGCCTAGGGTTTTTTAGAAGAGAATGATACTTTGCAGTAAGTTCTATTAATCATCAACCCTTATTTCTAGTGGAGGAATACCGTGATAATAAAATAAATCATCATAATTCTACTAAGGGCAGTAAGATGTAAGTTAAAGTACAACTCCCTGCGTGAAGGAAAAGGACAATACAACTCAGCAAGTAAATGGACTGGGGTTAGTATTTTTGCTAAAGAAGAATGAAGGATTTTTCTACATTGGCATTTTTACCTGACCAATTTGACTAAAATATAATCTAGTGTGAAATGGCTAGATCATCTTATAAGAAGAGAAGATCGTGAATGATCGTCTTAATTACTCCCATATATATATATATATATATATATTCTCTCTCCACTACAAGAAAACTGCTTATTTATGACCAGTTATTTCTAATAAAAATAATTATTTCTTGTTAAAATAAGTCTGTTTTTTCTCACAAATAGTCATTATCATGGTAAATAATCTATTGCAAATAGAGCTCTAACACGGAGTCTTAAAGAAAATCCATTACTAAGAATAAACATAATAGGGGATAAGGGATACCTTGATCCAAGTCCTCGATTGACTTCACTTAAAGAATCCTTTAAGGAAGCCATTGATAATTAGAATATAAAACTGTAGATCAGAAACATTCGTATATCCAATTTGTGCAAGTTTTGTCGAAGGTAAAGAAAATTAGAATTTTAAAAAAGAAATAACTACTTCATAAAGTCAATGGCCTTTTTCATGTCATAAACCACACAATTTGGTCAAAGGGCGCTATTTATTTGTAATGCTGATCCACAACCAAGATTAATAACCTAAGACTTTGGAAAATCATGGTCAACTTGGATCTTGATGCATCAATCCAAAGTATGGGAAATTCCCAATGATACTTCTCAGATGATGGAAATCTTCTGATAATACTAATTACTCAAACCGGGGTACTAGAGATCAACTAATTCTTAGAAACTCACAACCTATATATATATATAGAGCGGTACTACTCTGCCGCCCGAGTAGCATCGCTCAGTTTGACCGCTAGTTGTAAAACTATTTTTTTTTATTCACATTTTTTTAATGTATTTAAATGTTTTAAAAAAATAAAAAAATACATCAATACATTTAAAATCACTTTCTTTATCATTCGGTAAAAAAAAATATATCAAGCGGTATCATTTGGGCGGCATAATAGACTTTTTCATATATATATATATATATATATATATATATGCCACTTGGAGAGAAATATAAGAGTCTTCTAGCTAGGATCGATAGGCACAGGAAATATTTGTAGTGTTTTCCATAATATCTGGTATGTAATTAGGGCTAGAGCAAAGACCAATAATAGTTTCCTTGTTTTGCAAAAACCATTTAAATCAATACTTGTTCTTTACTTGAGCTGAGATAGTCGGCACATCATGTCCTTGGACTGTTCTAGCCTAGGGTAGGTAGGCCTGCATATACACCTCTTTTTTTTTCTTTAAAAAAAGAGTTAGAGGGAGCGATTAGAGATGGGTTCCCCATTAGGAGATAACCATAGTAACAGCCAACCCGATGGGAGCAAGACATTCTTCAGAGTCAGAGGCAATAAATAAGGCAAGAGATCCAAGGAAGAAATTTACGTTAAACACAGTATTTTCAGGCCATCCTCGAACACATGCATTTTTCAGAGTGAGCAAGAGAATCGAGAAAGAAAGTAAGGAAAACAGTACCGAGCTTAACTATCATTTATAAAAGCTGCATCAACAGCTTCATGAATGATCTTAAACTCGATCGATACATATAATATGCCGTCTTTCTATTTGATTCCGGCAAAAGGGGAAAAAGAGAAAAGAACAAAGAGAAAGAGCTAAGCAAAATAGATTAGGTTCATGCATATGATATATAGCCTAGGTTCAGTGAATAGGGTAACACAGACTAAACTATTTCATCAGAAACAATTATCTGCAAAAACATTCGAACGTGAAAACTGCTTATGCTCGCTCGACGAAAACTCCGGCCCCGCCGGCCTGACAACATAGGTACAGTAAAGAAAGTAGTACTGAAAGTTAATAATTAGTACATGTTGCTCCCATCTGCAATATTATCTCAAAATGCTTGCCCTTGGCTGTGTGGACCACTCTACAATATCCGTACTTCAACACCAAATCCATGCATCGGTATTCGAGGTCTCCATTCAGTGCCTGATGATCAAAGACGACCAAAATTTTCGAATGTTTTCAATTCGAATAAATGTCGTTCAAGTTTCAAGTCAAATGACAGATTAAGCTAGCATTTTTTAAATCAGTTGGATCGGAACAGCATCTGGCAGTAAAAGTTTTGGTTATGAAAGACCAACGATCGACTTTCAAAACTAGCCATCGCAGATGAGAAACAAATAAAGTATCCCTATTGCTTATAAGTTATAATTACTACTTATTTCAACTTTTATTTTATTTTTCAGTAGAGAAGTGCTAGGTCTACGTACAGATAGATCTCATAAAAATAAATTCACAGACTTATCTGATACTTTAGACTGCAAAACACTTTTATTTTAGTAATATATAATTTGCGCTAAATCCTTTCTAAACCATAAAGTGGCTCTCTCTCTCTCTCTCTCTCTCTCTCTCTGATCAGGTGGCACGATTGAGGTAATAAGATATAGCTATACTAGTAGATTAAAATCCCAGTTGTAACACTTATACCAATTTTATAGTTTTGATGGATCTCATTGTTGTAGTTTTTTTCTAGTTTTTTTTCACGTATATATCTTTGAACCTCCCTGTAATGAACACGGTTTATCTTAAAAAATTAAAGAAAATACACTTTGATTCAGATAATTTACGCGGCACTTAATGATAATTATATATACATATAGAGGAAAGGGTCGCACAGTAGCGCTCTGGATGACCGCCTGACGTGGCATGCCACATGGCATATAATAAATTATTAAAAAAAAACCAATCGAAAATCACATTTTTTTAAATTGTTCTTTACCCTCACATTACCCTCGCCATCCCCATGGCCATCCCGTCACTGAACACCGTCACGAGTGTCTTCCGTCGCCAGTGGCTTCCGTCTCCAAGTGGCTTCCATCGCCGAGTTGCTTCTGTCGAAGAATGGCTTCGGTCGCATAGTGCCTTCCATCGCAGAGCTTCTACCCTCCTCCACGAGTGCCTTCTGTTACCTTCCGTCGCCAAAAGCTAGCTCGGCTTTCTCTTCATTGTTTGTTTATTTTTGGTAACCTCTGGTAACCTCCACCACTTCAATGAATTATTTCTTCTCTTCACATGTAAGGGTTTGTTTTTTTAATTTTTTTTTTCTCAAAGTTTTTGACCTACTTCTTAGGGGTTTCGGTTTGTTCTTTTTTTAAAGTCTAGAATTATCTTTGAATAAGTTTTGAGATTTGGTGGAGGTTAGTGAATTTTTTCTATTGTTGTTCCATGGATTTGTTTTGATGAATTAAGCGACTAGATCAAATTGGGTTCCATGGATTTTTTTCTATTATTGTTCCAAGGATTTGTTTTGATGAATTAAGCGACTGGCACCGTGAGGGAGGGGGCAGGCGGATGAGAGGGAGAAGGGTTCGGCTCCTTACACAGAGAGAAGTTTCGCAAGAGAGCTGAGAGAGAGAGCTGATTTCGGCGGAGACAGAGGGCTGATTTCAGCACACACAGAGATGTGATTCGTCGTGAGGGAGGGTTTTGCGAGGAGATGTGGCTTCGGTTACACAAAAGGGTTCTGCGAGGAAGAAGCTGTGCGTTAGAGGGGGTTGATTGATTTCTTTTTCTTTTTTCTTTTCACCATGCCACATCAGGATCTACACCTCAGCAACCACATCAAGGGGTAAGTTGGAGCGGTCAAATGGAAGCGGCAAACTAGCTTTATTCTATATACATATATATATATGATAAAAAGAATTCATAAAAGTAAATCTAAAAACTTACATGACTTTACAATAAAAGTAATTTTATAATCTAACGTATTACATCAAATCACGTCAATTTATAGATTTATTTTTATAAAATCTTTTTGTAACTAAAACAATTCTTATGTGTGTGTGTGTATATATATATATATATATATATATATAGATAATATTGTTTCTCTCCCATGCATGTGGTACAGCGCTTACTGGCTACTAAAGTATAATATTATATATTCATTTCCCTCAAAACCTATATGCAGCTAGGTATCGATACAAACTATTTTTTAGAAGTTATTTTTTTGGCAATTAGTATCCACATTGTGTAGTTCTACCATGCAATGCTCTTGTACGACGACAGACTGGTGGGCTTTGTGTTTCCGCATTATTTATATATTATATATATATATATATATATATATATATATGCACGTGATCAAGGATTCAAACTTTCCTCAATCTTGTGTGGAAACTTATAACTTTTACTGCTGAGTATTAATACTTACCTAGCTAGCTACTAAATTAAAATTAAAGAAATGATGTTTATAATTATAGAGTGCGTAAGTGTCGCACAAGTATTTTTTAAAAAAAAAAATGAATAAATATAAAACTCATGAAAAAAATTAATTTTTTAATAGTAGATTCCATTTTTTCTAAGAAAGATTGCTTAGCGTTTATGTAGAGCTTATGCATTACACGACTGTATCTAATATTATTTTTAAAATTAAGAGATTTTAAACTATTTGGAGAATGAAAAATTATTTTCATCAATTACTATTTACTATTTTATATCTCACATATTATAAAAAACATCCTAGGTCTATATAAAAAATTTATAAACCAATATGAAGTATGAGAGGAAATAATTACTAATGCACAGCAATCCTCTTGGAGAATGGAGCGACTTGCAATCCGGCCATTAGGCTCTCGTTACTGTTAGTGTGAACTTGGTTTATTCAAGTAGTATATATCCATTTAGGACCCCCTTGCATGCCCTAGCTGTCTTACGTACGTACCCTGTAGTGGGCCCCCATAAAAAAATCCTTGCCTGGACAGAGAGCCAGCTAAGAGTACTGCACATATTTCATGCATGGTCTAAATTTCTTGGCAGACCAGACACTGTACTGCTTAATCGGTCCCCTCCCTTCTACTCTCCCTCTCCTTCCCGTAGAAATGCTAAAGATGCTAAGATTCTAATAACCATAAATTCAGTGTCCACTATTCGCTTATATCTCTTCCTCGTGAGTTGTGTGCACGCATATAATATATATATATATATATCAATTTTATGTTATGCTATAAATGGATGATATTCTTATGAAATAATTTTAAAAAAGTATGATGATTTTATATATTAAGATATCCCATGCATTATAAAAAAGGATTGTGTATAAATTAAAACTGTGACCACTCTTATACTACATACTGTGCTTTGCAGATAGAAACCCTAGGAACCCTTTGGAAGAATTACAGACCCTAATGCTTTAGGTGTTTCTTATGGTAGCTTGCCTTACCCGACAGGCTGAGTAATATCGACCAAGATTCGGACAGTAGAAGAGCAATACAGAGAGGTGGGACATGGGTGGGGTCGTTAAAAGTAATGCTTGTGGGCAGTGGGTTTGAGGTTAAGTCGCGGTCAGTGCATGGGCTCGGATTCCCAGTCTCTTCCCCCCCAATCCATAATCATTGCCTTTCCTTTATCCTCATCATATACCTGCACTGAACTCTGTCTGCTTCGATCCCCTCCCTTCTGTTGACTGTTACTAATAGTGACACTTCTATAAACTGCAAAACACACGACTTTCTTTGAGGTTTTTGGTTTAACAGGAGAAAATCCTACTGAGCTCTTGCTCATACATAAATGTTCTTAATTACTAGCTGAATTAAAATTTCTTTTCCTGTGATGCCAAATATTAGAGTTGGGACATAAACCCATTAATATCCTCATTTTAAGTATAAAAATAAAGAAAACTAGGAATAGTACTGGTCTATATATCTTTTTGAGTGAATATTTTATCTTCAGAGATGAAATTGTAATCTATTTTTTCTTTACAGCTTTTCAAAATTTTAAAAAAATTATCATTTCATTAAATAGAACATAAAACGTTTATATTTATAGCACTATAATTAATACAATCAAATCCAAAACTTTGAGAAATACATGCAATATCCTATACTAACTGATGAGTGCAGATGATATATAAGATCTCATATTACTTGAAAGATGAAAGTTCTTACTGATCTGTATAATATTGGATCCAAATCGGCCACAAGTACTTTATTATTTACTAGTCATTTTGGAGTGAAGACCCAAATGTGGCTTAGGCTTTCAATCCATTGGGCGTTATAAATGATATCAGAGTTTATTCCAACTAGAATTGTGAGACTTGAGTCATGCCACCTATGATAGACTGACCCAACGAGGACGTCGAAAATTTAAGGGGAGAGATTGTGATATCCCATATTGACTAATGAGTGTAGGTCCCAATTAATTTCTTGAGAGGGAGAAATCCATTTTGACTAATGAGTATATGCAGTGGTGCATGAGATCTCACGTTACTTGGCAAAATAACTAATTAAATAAAACCGACATTTAGTTGAGAATTTTAAGGGATACGAGTAGGAAAGAATGTCCTATGTTGTATATAGTTATAAAAGTAAATAGACTGTATGTATATAGTTATAAGAGTCACCAAGGTGACAAGGTAATTCCTAACACAAATACTCAAATTAAATCTTATTGAAGCATAATTTCCTTGTATGGAATATAAGGGGGTTTCCAATTAGGCTCATTTCTTCATTTGAAACACCTTATTACATTACAAGAAAACTGCTTGTTTGTGATCAGTTATTTTTAGCCAAAATGATTATTTCCTGTCAAAATGAGTCTGTTTTTATCGCAAATTGTCATTATCGTCGCAAATAATCTCTCACAAAAACTTGTTTTTCTTATAGTGTTAAAACTTATGCATTACCTTTCTTTGTTGTTCTAGAACCTATGGTTCCTTTTAATAAAACTTTTGCTTTATGTAGTAAGTTGGGATTCTTCCAGTCCTTTTCTAATGAAGATGAGCGGGTAAAATTTGGTTGTGTGCTAAAGATGAAGTGGTTATTTCAATAGTTTGTTATAATAAGCAGCATCTAACATTCTCCATTTTATGGTGTTGCTCCAATGTGTTGGTATCTATTGTTTATGCAAAGTTTGGCTATATTCAAAGGCGATCCTTATGGGAATCTTTGTCTAGTTTAACTAGTAACATGCCTTGGGTTATTATGGGAGATTTCAACACTATTAAGAGCTAGTGATGAAGAAAAAGCAGGAGGAATACCAGGTCCGAGAGTTGCTAAATCTGATTTTGTGAATTTTATAGAGCAAAATTCTCTATATGATTTGCCTTTTAAAGGATCAAGGTTTACATGGTGTTGTCGAATGGAGGGGAACTTTACATGGGAAAGGCTTGTTAGGGGTTTGTTTAATAGTTTATGGAGTGAGTCTTTGGTTGATAATACTTTGGTTAATATTGTATTTGGAAAGAATCCACTTAGACCACGCTCCCGTACTTGTTACTTGTAAGGAACACACTCGAACTGGTCCATCCTTTTTTAAATTTCAAAGGATGTGGGTGAATCACCCAAAATTTACTAATTTTCTAGCTGGGGACTGGTCAAATACGCCTTGTCACTTTACAGGAATGAAAAAAGATTAGCTAGGAAGCTAAAAAGATTAAAGCTAGCCTTAAAGATATTGTGATTTTTGTGAATGGTGGGAAGAGAGGTAGATGAAAGGTCTGACTCAAGTTTTGAATTCCTATGAAGATGGGTCAGGCCAAGATCTCAATAAAGAGAAAAGTGCTATTTTTTTTCTCTAAACATATTTATGTTTCTAGAAAGTGTTACATTCTTCGTACTACTGGTTTTTCTGAGGGCTCTTTTCCTTTTAATTATTTAGGTGTGCCTATTACTAATGGTAGACTGAAGGCTTCTGATTTTAGTGATTTGTTAGGGAAAGTTAAAAAGAAAATTCCAAGTTGGAAGATGAAGTTACTTTCTGCTGGTGGCAAAGTTGTTCTTTTGCGTCATGTCCTATCGAGTATGGCCACTTATTTGCTTGCTATGTTACATGTTCCCAAGGTAATGATTAGGGAGCTGAACAGGATTCTGAGCTCTTTCTTTAGGGGCAAATCTGAAGAAAAAGGTAAAAGAAAATGGGTGGCTTGGAAGAGGATTTGTCACCCTATAGAAGAAGGAGGGTTGGGTATAAGGGATTTTGCGGATATTCAGAGGGCTTTACACATGAAGCTTGTCTAGCATTTGATGTCGGGTCAATCTTTGTGGGTGGATTTTTTCAAAAGTAAGTATGTTAGGGGTAAGCATTTATCCCTTCTGGCGCCTAATAAGGTTACTAGGTTTTGGAAGTCTCTTGTTAGTTGTATTTTTGGGTGTTCTTAATAATGCTAAATGGAGTGTGAGATAGGGTAATTTCTCTTTTTGGTATGATAAGTGGGAGGAGGGCAGCCCTCTTCATGCAATATGTCCGATTAGTGGATACCAGATGATTAAGATTAAAGGTTGTCGTATTGAAAATGGTTGGGATATCTTTCTCTTCGAAAGACTTGTGGGTCAACATAAAGCTCAAGATTTGTATCAGTTTTTGGCTAGGAGGAAAGAGTGGCAGGATGTTTTAATTTGGTGGAAGGAAAATGATGGTAGTTTTTCTACTAAAAGTGCTTGGGATTGTATTAGGGTTCAGTCGCCTCCTCTACCTTGGGCCCATTGGATTTGGCATAATAACCTCCCTAAAAAATTTTCCATTTTGATGTGGAAGGCTTACAATAATTGTCTGAGTCTGGATGATAAGATTAAAAGGGCTGGGAATCCTATGGCATCTAAGTGTAATTGTTATGCTTTGGGTCAAATGGAGGACCTTAATCATGTTCTATGTACCGGTGATTTTGCTAGACAAATATGGCACATGGCATCAATTTAGCTAGGTGTGCATATAGGTTTTTTCCGTACTTGGCAGGAACAAATTGAGTTTTGGTTTTGTCGTGTTGGTAAGACTTCTCAAGTTATGATTATTTTTTGTCTTCTTCCAGCTATTGTTTCTTGGAAGCTTTAGGATAGGCGCTGTAAAGCTCGATATGATGGTCAGATCAACACGGTTGAGGTGGTCTGGCATGTTATTAAGCTTTGGATTTGTAGAATCATGCAATTGAATCAGATTCCCCTGAGGCTGCCTATTCAAGATGATGCCATTATGAAAAGGATGGATATTTCGATGTTGACTCCTGAGCCTAAGAAGGTTTTTGTGGTGAAGTGGACCCTGGCCCCGCAAAATATGGTTAAGCTTAATACGGATGGGAGTATTTTGGGTAATTCTGGCCAGGCTGGGGCTGGAAGTGTTATTCATGATGCCGAGGGCAAGATGTGTAAAGCTTTTTGTGTTTTTCTAGGTCAGGGCAATAATAATTTTGCTAAATTAAGAAATCAAGGAGTTTGGAGGTGCTACTAACTGGGTTTTTTCGAGTTGATATTGAAATAGACTCTCAAATTCTAGTTAATTGGATTAAAAAGGGTGGGTGTAATATTTGGTCTCTTGAAGATTATTGGGACGAGCTTTAAGTCTGCCTTGGGTGCATGGACTATAGAATGAGTCATATTTTTCGTGAAGGCAATGCCATGGCTGATTTCCTTGCTAAACGTGGTATTGGGGGTCTTAATATGGAGTGGTTTGAAGATAGAGGTACGTTATCCCGCAAGCTAAGAAGTCTTTTGCGCATGCATATAATTGGTCTTCCTTATTTGCATATATCATAGTTAGGTATATCTTTTCTTGCAGCTGGTTTTTTATTTGATACTTTTTTCTGTATGAGCTGTTTTTTTTTTGCAGGTGGTCTTTTTTTGGTAGGATGTAATGGTCTTTATGTTCTTTTTTGGATTTTTGTATTTTGGTTTGTTGTCTAGGGTTTTCTAGGCCTGGGTTCTGGTCCTTTTGAATATTTGTAATCCCCAGGTCTCTGATTTGTAATTACGAATTTTTTCCGCTACAAGTGAAGGCTATCAATAAATTGAGATGCAATTTTTTTTAAAAAAAATGTATTAATGTTTTCATCAATATTAGATGATTTATTAATTGTTTTGCATATTGTCTATGCTGGATTCATTTATAATTATTGTAACACATTAATCAGTCCTTATTTAATGTTTGAATAGATGATGAACCATATCCATAATGCGTGATATTTTTTTTTTCTGTTATGTAAGAGTATTTGTAGCAAGATACATTCACTGCAAATAGTTTTTTCCCTTCACAAATAGTTATTTGCAACAAAAGTATATGTTGTTCCTAATAGACATATTTGTAATAATAAAATCTCATGACTATATGCAACAAAAAAAAGAATCGTTGAGATAGACTTTCCCCAACGTGGCATTTGCAAGAGTAGGGCAATGACAGTTTGTCATTGCAAAAGAATATTTGCAACAGAAATTGGACTTTTTAAAACAGTTTTTTTCCTTGCAAAAAACTATTGCATGGCAGATTCTACAAATTCAAATTAAATGGGGATCATGTTAGATTGAGTTTATGGGCATATGTGAGAACGACATGAAGATGGCATGCGCATGATCGTGATGAATACATAAGGAGAAAATTTAATTAATATCCTTGAAATAGAATATAGTATAATTTTGAGAATTATGTACTGCACTCAATTTGAGCAGGTTGAACTTGACGGCCAGTAGTAAGACTACAAGTACTCCTACTTGCATGAATGTTAAGGGTGTTCAACCGGACTGATTTTTTTTCTGGATCCGGTCTGAAACCTGGAAATCCGGGTGTATCCGGGCGGTTAAAAAGATTCCAGATCCGGTTATGGATCCAATTATGTGACCCGATTATCAGTAACCGGTCCTTTAAAATGAAAAAAATCACCCATTTCTAGTCTTCAGTCGAAATTTTCGAATCGCTTAGAATTTGCAACAAACCGTTTGCTTTCTCGAATCGCTTAGTTTGCTTTCTCGTCTTCTCGAATCTGCCTTTTCTCTCGTTCTCGAATCCGCCTTCTCTCTCGCTTAGGCTTTACAGCTTTCTCGTCTTCTCCAATCCCTTCTGGCCTTTTCTCTCAAGGCTCTGTTCTCTCTCAAGTCTTTTGACCTCACCGAAACACGAAAACAAAAACTTTGAAGTGCTTTTCGCATCTGGGTGAGACACGCGGAGGCTACCATCGAAGGCTCTCTCTCTCTCTGAGCTCTTAAGGTACCTTTCTTTGTACTTAGGGATTTTTCTCAGATTTTTCTTAAAAAAAGCTCATATTTGTTTGGTTTATATTATTTTTCCTTTACTCTGTAAGTTTATTTTGATACCTTATTAATGGATTTTTTCCTTTGCTCTATTTTTCACATGGGATTTAGTTTTAATCATTGTTTTATGTCATACTCTGTTTGTTTGGTTTATATTATTTTCCTTTGCTCTGTTTTTGACATGGGATTTAGTTTTAATCACTATTTTATGCAACATCATCACATTAAATTTAGACCTAACAAATACCTATTTACAGTCCATGTATCGGCAACAAATCCTGCTCCACAACAATATATGTTTGGTGCCATATATTGAATATTTTCACAGTTCTTATCAATTATGATGGGTCTTTCAATGGTTCTTGTATCTGTTCCAAGAATGATACCGTCAAGAATATATGTTGAAAAAGAGTAAAACATTAATCAAATACATATTATGGATGTGATAAAAGGAAACTACTTCAATTGCAGTTTCTTCAGTCTGAAATTGATGAATAAAAATAACTATGTATGCTTCAAAATACCTCGCTTATCAATCAAAGGAGTCTTCTATTTTCCTGTATAATTGGGGTTCTTAATTTTCTGTCAAGTCAAAATGACCAGTTTTATCATAATGGAAAAGAATTGTGAGATGTTTTCATCTTCTTTAATATTAGTTTTAATGCTTTCCAAAGGTATCAAGTCACAAAATAGTAGAAGTCAACATAAAAAAAGAAAAAGAAATGGAAACAAGGAGAATAAATTAAAATAAAGCAACCTTTTGGATTGCACACTAAGATCCAAAAGGTGCCCAGTTTTGTCAACATTATTAAAGCCAAGCAGCAATTCATACACATGGTCTTGCTTATGATATGGCTTCTTAAGCTAAACTAACCCTTTTGGCTTTTGGGTCAGGAACCTCTCCTGGAATTGAATCATATCCATACAACAACCAAGTTAAACATATTTTCAACACATAAAACGAAAATTGCTAGAATCATATCCCATGTGTCTTCTCCCTTAGCACCCAAAGCTTATCACCCTTAGCAAGTCTTTCTAGTTTTGTGTTTTTTTTTTTTTTTAGTGATCCAGGTTATCAGTTTTGTTGCTTCACACCCTAACCCATGCACAATAATATTTTTGGCTATCACATTAGCTATTGGTTTGATTTTTATTATATTTCTTTTTTTTCTTCTTATGTTTAAAACAGATGGAATGTAGTTTTAGTGGTAGTATTAGTGGATCAGCGCCTATTTCATTGGACATGGAGGAAAACACTAGTCTTTTAGTACCTTCCTCTATGAATACCCAAAACCTCACACCATCTCTCCCCCCAAAGTCAAAAAGAGCCAAGAAGGCTATGAACCAATCTCATATATGAGATCATTTTACAAGGGTTGAACCTGTTGATCCCATTGCACCTAAAGCTCAATGCAATTATTGCTTTAAGATTTATGGATGCCATTATAAAAATAGTACTTCAACAATATCACACCACCTAGTATATGCTTGTCTGAACTCTCCCATTAGAGAGAATAAAAAGCTTGGGAATGATAAATCACCATCACACACTGGAGTTAGGATGGATGGTAAATGATCTAGTCCTCAAGTGTTAGGACAATATGATCGTGAAAAATTAAAGGCGATGATTTCCAATTTGTTTATCCAGTGTGAATTGTCATTCATGGTTATAGAGCATCCGGTATTTGTTAAACTTTTGGGTTATTTAGAGCCTAGACACACATTGTCATCCTGAACTACCTTCCAAAAAGAGTGTATTGGTTTATACAAGGAAGAGAAGCAAAAGTTGAAGGCATTGTTGAGCAATCAAAGAGTTTGTTTGACCACCGATTTATGGACATCGGTGCAATACAAGAATTATATTTGTGTTACATGCCATTATATTGATCAAAGTTGGGTATTACACAAGAAAATTATAATGTTTTTCAAGATTCCTAATCATAGGGATGAGACCATTGCTTGGATGTTAGAGTCTTGCTTGGCAGATTGGGAGATTAACCGCCTTTGTACGATCACCGTGGATAATGCATCATTTAATGATGTTGCTATTGATCATGTGAGGAGGAATATAAGAGATAATGAGTTCACAATTTTGGGAGGTGAGTTCATACATGTGCGATGTGCTGCACATATTTTAAACCTCATTGTATGTGATGGTTTAAAAATTATTCATGATGCTGTAAATAAGATTAGAGAAGTAATAAGATTTGTGAGGTCCTCACCGGCAAGGCTTATATGTTTAAAACATGTGCAAATGAGCTAAATATTGTGTGTGAAAAAATGGTATAGATGTTCCTACTAGATGGAACTCAACATACCTAATGCTTAATATTGCTAAAAAATATGAAAGAGCTTTTGTACTAATGGGAGTGTAGGAGTCACAGTTTTTGGCTCCTTCGTTTGAAAATTGGCGAATGACTCTTATTTTTATTAAGTTTCTAAAATTTTTCTATGATGCCACTTTGAAAATATCTAGCTCATTATATGTGACCTCTAATATGTTATTTCAACAAATCTGTACAATTGAGAATACTTGGAACAACATGGGTCAGAGTGAGGATGATATGTTGATGAGGATGGCTTCTACTATAAAACTTAAGTTTGATAAATATTGGGGGAAAACGGATAGGATGAACATGATTGTTTATATAGTTTTTGTCCTTGACCCTCAATATAAGATTACAGTCTTGTCATATTGGTTAAAAAGGTGCAAAAGAGATGAATGCGGAGATAGAATTGAGGTCAATGTAAGATTGCTCATGAATCGTTTGATTGAGCAACCACAAGTTTCATGGGCTAGATAGTGGAAGATCAAATATGGCCCATAGAATTTCCTCAAGTATTATTGGTGATGACTTGGACTATGAAGATTTTGATACAGCTTTAGAGCAATATCTTGAGAAGCAAAATAGTTTAGTACTTAGCTCGGATATGGATAGTTATTTGTCAGATGTGATTGAACCAAAAGTACCCAAGTTTTATATTTTGGATTGGTGGAAGAAGAACTCATTTAGATATCCCATCCTTGTGGAAATCGCACGTGATGTATTGGGCATCCCTATTTCCACTGTTGCATCCGAGTCCGCATTCAACATCGGTGGACGTGTAATAGACTCATACCGAAGCTCATTAGCATCGGAGACTGTCCAAGCACTAATTTGCACGCAAAATTGGTTGATTTGTGAACCACTTAGTTCTTGGGTGGTGGAGGAGCATGTAGAACGCATTGACATCGAAGGTAAATACTTTTATTTGTTAAGTTTGATTTTTTATTATTAATTTATCCATTTAACTTAACCTCTACATTTTTTTCTGCTTAAGGTAACCCTCTTCCTTCAACTTCAGCAACTTAAGCAACTTCAACTTAACCCTCTTCCTTCAACTTCAGCAACTTAAGCAACTTCAACTTAACCCTCTTCTTAAGGTTCCCTTTATTTTTGTAATAATTCATTAGAATTGATATTGTGCTTAAGAATTTTCACATATATGAAACTGCTTTGTGCATTTAATATTTGTAGTATGAGCCAGTCATGGAACATGAATTCAAGAGTGTACTAGAAGAAAGAGAAGACTTTTTCTATTCGGTTCGTGTATGAAATGAAAAAAGGCAAGTTTTAATCACTGTTTTATGTAATACTCTGTTTGTTTGGTTTATATTATTTTTCCTTCTGTTTGTTTGGTTTATATGAAATGAAGAAAGGCAAGTTGTACTATTTGTGTTCAAGCCTTAAAAAAATGGACAATAGACTTTTTTCCATTCTTGTTTTGTTACTTAAATTGTTGGTTTTACTGGTTTCTAATTGCTTGTACTTCCTGTTGTCATGGTGGGACCTAGTACTGACTTGGCACCTTTCAGAGGATTTCTATAGGTCTGGATTGTGTTGGGATTATTAGGTGGTGTTGGGATTGTGTTGCATGAATAATTGTAATAGTTAATGCTGGGATAGCATATAATAAAGCAGAACTCTAAACATTTGATTCAGACAGATCGATTCACCCAAAATGTGTGGGGTTGCGATCTATATGATTTATAGTGAAAATGGTTCTGCTGGTTGAAGTTATAGACACTCATTTTATAATATATGTGTTCCTTATCATTGCTGCTGATTGACTTATTGTTTCTAATCATTATAGTTTTAAGTTACCTGTTGTAATTGATGTTGTTGGCAGCTTATGGAGACTCAGTCTAGCAGAAAATTTTCCAAAATGGCATCAACAGATCAAGGTGAAAGAAATCAATGTTTCCCCCATATTCCAGATTCAAGATGTAAAGACTAATGCATTTTTATCTTTATAAATTTATGTTTTAGTTTAATTAGTTGTGATGTATTATTATTTCTTTTGTTCTTTGTAAATTTATGTTTTAGTTAATTCGTTGTGATATATTATTATTTATTTATTTTTTTGTAAATTTATGTTTTGCATTGTGATGTACGTAACAACAATATTATTTATTTTGTATTTTTATTTATTTTGTTTGTTAATTTATTTTTTTTTATAAAAATCTTTTAAAAAGTGTTTAAATTATTTTAGCATCCAAATTCGGATCCCGTTATTGCTGGATATCTGGACCCGTCTGGATCCGGTTAAATACCCCTAATGAATGTAAAAGTAAATTAAGTTTAATATTAGCATAATTATAGTAATTAAATCTTAAATCTTAAAATATATAAGATTATTAATCTCTTTCCCTCTCTCTCTCTCTCTATATATATATATATAGGGAGAGAGATTATCTTCCTGCAGGCACCCCCAATCTCACCTCAAAAACGGCATCTAATAATATTGTGATACGTATGCACTCCATTTACCGTCTATGTGATCGCGTTGCGGTGGATTGGGAAAAAAGAAACCAGTTTCCCGTATCTCCCATTTCCTTCCTCTCAATCTCTCTCCCTCAAGAACAATTCCCTCGAGCCCTAGCCGAATACCCCCTCCCTCCCTCCCGTCGAGCCACAGCCACGACCCATCCTTCCATCCCGTCGAGCCATAACCCCACCCCATTCTTCCCTCTCGTCGAACCCTAGCCCTTGTAACACCCCGTATTTTAGTGTATTTTTATTGAATAATTATTTTTATTAATTCAAAAATTTATTCTCTTCTTTTACAATTATCGAATATTTTAAATGGTTTATTTTATGATCTTTAAATTGTGAAAATTAATTTGTTATGTTTTCTTGATATTTATTTATTATTGTACATTTAAATTGTTCTTCTTTTTAAATTAATTGATTGTTGAATTTAATTATTTTATCTTCATTTTATCATTACGTTTAAATTATTTTATTTAACTTACTGTTTTGAAATTATTTTCGTTAGATCATTTTCTATGACCCAAGATGTGAGGATTAGACCTCATTTATTTTTCCTACTTTTCTTTTTCCTCTTTTCTTTTTCTTTCCTCTTTCTTTTTTTCTTCTTTTCTTTTTCCCCCAGCTCTCTCCCGCGCGTCATCCCTCTCCCTCTTCCCCGTGCATTCCTTCGCTCTCCCAGCCCTTCGTCGTCGGGCCACCGTGTGCGACACCGCCTAGCCCAACCTCTCCCCCATCGGCCGGTGACCCTTCCCAGTAAATCTAAGCCCCTATCTCACCGTCGTTAGCCTCCACAAACCACCCAAAGCTGCGGCCTTCTCTTCCTTCCAGCGCCGCCGTCATGCAATTTCTTACCACCAACTCTTCATCATTTCATCCTCAACCTCATAGCAACCCAATGGACCTAACCCTAGCTCCGATCCGTCACCGGTGAAGTCTATTTATCTTCATATCCGATTTCAACATTTTTGGCCTAAAACCACCATTTGCACCGCCATTCACTGCAAACCACCACCACCACTAGCTTCACCGACCTCTCTAAGCCCTACATTATCAATTTCGGATCTTAGTTTGTCTCCATTCAAAAATGGGTATTTGAGACCCACGGTCACAGTGTATTTTGCACTGTTACGTTGCTGTGTCACCACCCTTTGTACCTCCGTGATCCTTCAAAAATTATAATATAGCATTGTAAGTATTTTTCCAAGGAACTTTCGTGATTTAAATGTATTTTTAGACTAACTCATTTTATCTGTGAACTGGTTGGTTATGCCGGACTAAGTCCGAGGAATTCGGGGGTCGGATGGATTGTGGATGGAGTTGTTGTATATTTGGTTTGCATAGTTGGTTATTGTTATGGTGTTGTTCATGTATATGGTATATTGCACGCATGATCATGTTTGTAAATGAAACTGAGTTTTCGTGTACATACATTCATGTTCATGTGTTTATTGAAAACTGAGTTTTCATGTGTTTGTTTGAAAATTGAATTTTCATGTGAAAAGATTTTGAGTGTGTTTGAAACGACTGGATTGACTGGTTTGAGAAAAATGAAAAGAGACTGTAAGGATGGTGGTAAGCAGAGATTGTAACACCCTGTATTTTAATGTATTTTTATTGAATGATTATTTTAATAATTCAAAAATTTATTCTCTTGTTTTAAAATTATCAGATATTTTAAATGGCTTATTTTTATGATCTTTACATTTTGAAAATTAAATTTGAAATGTTTTCTTAATATTTATTATTGTGATGCATTTAAATTGTTCTTTGTTTTAAATTAATTGATTGTTGGATTTAATTATTTTATCTTCATTTTATCATTACGTTTAAATTATTTTAATTGACTTACTGTTTTAAAATCTTTTTCGTTTGATCATTTTCTGACCCAAGATGTGAGGATTAGACCTCATTTCTTTCCCTATATTTTTCTTTTTCCTTTTTTCTTTTTCTTTTCCTTCTCTCTTTCTTTTCTTCTTTTTTTTTCTTTCTTCTCTCCTCTCTCCCTCTCCCGCGCGTGCGCTGCACCTCTCCCCTCCGTCCGCTTTCTTCTCTTCCCCAGCCCACCGCCGTTGCGCCGCCGTACGCGCACCGCCCCTCCCATCAACTTCCCCACCGGCCGGCAACACCACCCCACCAATCTCAGCCTCCCTCGCGCCGCCGACAGCCCCCACGCACCACACCAAGCTGCGGCGCTCTCTTCACTCCAGCACTGCCGTCGCGCCACCTCCTGCCACCATTTCTTCACCACTTAATCATCGACCTCCTAGCAACCCAATAGACCCAACCCCAGCTCCGATCCGTCACCGGTGAAGCACATCCAACCCTATTTCTGATTTGGGTATTTTTGGCCTAAAACCACCATTTGTGCCGCCGCCACCCACGGCGAACCACCACCACCATTGGCTTCACCGACCTCTCTAGGCCCTACCCTATCAATTTCGGGTCTTAGTTTGTCTCTATTGAAAAGTGGGTATTTGAGACCCACGGCCACAGTGTATTTTACACTGTTACGTTGCTATGTCGCCACCTTTTGCACCTCCGTGATCCTCCGAAAATTATTATATAGCACTGTAAGTATTTTTCCAAAGAACTATCATGATTTAAATATATTTTTGCACTAACTCATATTATTGTGAACTGGTTGGACATGCCGGACTGAGTCCGAGGAGTTCGGGGGTCGGATGGATTGTGGACGGAGTTGTGTATTTGATTGGTATTGTGAAATGTTGGTTATTGGTATGGTGTTGTTCATGTACATGACATATTGCACGCATGATCATGTTTGTAAAAGAAACTGAGTTTTCATGTACATGCATTCATGTTCATGTGTTTAATGAAAACTAGGTTTTCATGTGTTAAAGGATTTTGGGTGCGTGTGTATCACGACCCCAAGTCGAGATGGGGTATTATCTCAGTGGAGCTCATTTGGTCACTCGGGAGCGGAATATACTGAGTGACGTCCCCTGGATTGTCGCTGGACGACGATGGGATCGAACGAGATGGTGTCGTGCCGACTCCGTGGCCCCTCTGCTGGTGGGGGCTAGAGGATGCTTGACCACGAACGCGCTGGGCGCGGAACTGGGCATCGCTCGTTGCGTAGTGGGTACTAGGCCACGAACGCGCTGGGCGCGGAACTAAGTATCGCTACGAAGCCAGGACGTGCGGATGATTCCTATGGGAGATCATGGTGCATTGGCTAATGGAATAATGAGCTGTTTTCTGGGAAAATAGCGTGTTGATTAAAAGGTTTTTATGTGATTCATTTTCTGGAAAAATGAGATTTTATTGATTTGGGTCATTTTCTGGGAAAATGACGGAGTATTCTTTTTGGACCAAAATGGGATTTTGGTGTGTGTTGGAAAATATCTATTTTCGGGAAAAATAGTATTATTGGATTTAATGCATATTTCATCATATGCATGCATGTTGGTCGCATTAATGTATTTTTATCTCGTGGTTATTTGGGTTATACTTACCTGCGGTACCGTTCTATGGTAACGCAGATTTTGATGCAGAGGAGGATGAGGGTGAGCCTGAGGAGACGGCTCCGCCCGAGGAGTGATTGGATCAATCGCATTCTGGTTTGGGACTTGTAAAATATTTATTTTGGATGACTGTATAATATTTAAACATTTTTACTGATTGTTTAAATTGTATTAACAATTATGGTACTTAGTTGTATTAATTATCCGCTGCGTTGTTTTGTACACTGTTGCATGTACACACACTTGGCACTAATGTTGGGATGTGTGGCTCTGTTGTCATCATCCCGGCGTCTTGATTCCCGTGTCTCCTTACATGGGGGTCGTAGGCGCCACAGGTGGTATCAGAGCAGTTCGGCTCTGGGTAAAACCACATGTCCCATAGGTGGAGTACCAGAAAATTTTAAAGTTGTGATTTGAAATTAATTGGTTTGAAGTATGTTATTTTATTGGTTTTAATTTATTTATTTTTTTATATTTTGTTGGTTTTATTTATTTTATTGTATACTACTTGTA
This sequence comes from Juglans microcarpa x Juglans regia, assembly GCF_004785595.1. NCBI lineage: Eukaryota > Viridiplantae > Streptophyta > Magnoliopsida > Fagales > Juglandaceae > Juglans > Juglans microcarpa x Juglans regia. The sequence continues at coordinate 24,520,701 of NC_054604.1, forward strand.
TGTTATTTTATTTTTAATTATTTTATTGCGCACCACTTCATTTGTTTTATTCATTTTATCTTATGATATTTTATTGTTGGTTTTATTCATTTTGTTGTATATTATTTATTTATGGAATTTTATTTTATTTTGTTTTGTTTGGAGTTGAAAAGCGGGTTAAGAGTTGTGCTATGGCAGGAAGATGGTACGACTGTGAATGCCATTGTTAGGCTTGAACACTTAGTGTAGTAGGCCTGAACTCTTGGCAACTGGTTTGTTTTAATATCGAGGCTTGAAGGGAATGACATGATCTGAGTGAACTCTTTGGAGTAGGAACTCAAGTTGCTGCTAAGGAGGGGAATAGTTTTAAATCGCTTAGGTTAATTGAGGTCGTAGCTTCCGTAGAAATTATGTAGTGAGTTTATGGAGTAGGAGGTTGTAAGTTCAACGAATTCCAAGGTTAGATTTTTGAGAAGGTCACCTAAGGTCTGAGGCCTCATAGTTTTTAGGAAATAAGTTTATTGGATTTAAGGTGGTAGGTTCAACAAGCAATTGAGGGATTATTTAGATTAGAAGTTTTCGATCTTGCAGACTTTGATAAGCAATTTGATAACATTTGGGGTTTTAGAATTTACAAGTTTTATAAGGTGAATGTTTTAGAATTAAGATCATTGATCTTCAAGATTTCAGGAAATGATTCTTATCTGGTTTAAGGTTTTAGAATTGCAGAGTTGAAGGACTGAATTAAATAGGATTGATCTGAGTTGAGTTACTGATATGAGAATTTTTTAGGAGAGAACTTCTTTGGAGATGGAAGGTAATGATCTAGTTTGTGTATTTTTTGAGGATTGAAGATATTGATCTAGTTCAGATAATGATTGTTTTTAGCTCGAGGTTAGTGACAGGTTGATGATTTAATCCATATCAATTTTAAGGAATAATAGATGGTGCGGACGTAGGAAATGATTCTTATTGATTTCAAGGATATAGGCCCGGATTATGGAAATGGTAGTGACAGATCACTTGCACGTTTGGAGGATTATTGGTTCTGGCTAAGTGTGCATAAGATCGATGCGTAGTAGTGGTGAGTGTGTATGCATTTCAGAGAGTACATGGGTCCTTGTCTCATTTTTTGGCTTAGAAGAAGTGTTTTGGGTAGGTGTTGAAGATGAATAAATACAATAGTTTTAAATTCAAGAGATTTTGGTTTGGAGTTTTTGGTGAGTCAATCAAAGTGTGTAGTCAAAACGGATTACTCAATGGAATGATGGTTGACAATAATTATTGTGATTAACTATAGGAATTAATTGCGACTTGAGGTTACCTGGGAATTTAAATTTTGAGGTTATACTTTCTTTGGAGATTGAGAATCCAGTTGGTTGAATTAAGACATTGTTATTTAACTTGAAGAGAGATTGATGGGTCTTCATGTTTGGTGTATGATAAGATCTTGGAAGTTGAAGCTTAGGCATTAGCGATGAATAATATGATCAAGTATGTGAGTTAATCAAGCATTAGGATCCTTGGGTGATTTGCATTGGCTTTTGGTGGATTGATGATTTGTGCAATATGGCTTGCCTTGAGGTTTAATAGTGATGTGCTATTGAAGGAACTAGTTGTACTAATACTAGCTTATATGAGTAGAAGTAGGCGGGCGAGTTATCAAATAGGTTTTGATAATGTTTTGGTGAAGTCAATGATGGTTCGTAATGAGTTTAGTCACCGCTAGAGTAGATGTTATTCTGAATGTCGGTGATGAGCTTTTAGGTTTAGATTATTGGATAGAAGTTTATAGGTGCTCTTTTTGGTTGGTTGGGTTGGAATCGAATCTTTTTAAGGTATGTTCTTTATCGTAGATGAGACGGATATATTTTGGGTTGAGGTTGATTATTTTCAATTTGGAATGCTGAGGTTGGTTTTCTGTCTATGATCATAGATGTATTCTGTGGAATATTGATTTTGATCAAGGCAGCAGGAGTTAATTGAGGAATATGAGTGATAACTCTTGGTTTTGGAAAAAAGAGTATTTTCTACCAAAAAGTGGTAAGAGTTTTCTGGTTAGTAGGTATGGAGCCACCTTGTACTCGATGGTGCTAGTTTTTATGAGGACATAAATTTTATGCATGTGGCGAATTATCAGAGTGTGCAGCAGAAGCGTGATATTTGTGGTTGTAGTTAGGAGTTCGGATTTTTTGCTGATCTTGAGGAATTAGTGGTGACTTGAATTTTTAGATGATGCTTGTAGTTGGAGATTAATCTTTTGGTTGTGCAATTTGTTATTGATGGTTAACCTTGAAAGTGGTCATTAGGTTACCAAATGTAAAATTCAATGGAGGTTTAGAAGTTATACCATAGGAGCTGATTGAGGTTAGCATGGATTATTGTATGGAACTATTGATCATTGGAATTTTCTAGATATTGTATTAAGGTTCTTGTGGAAAATAAGATTTTGGTTAGCATAGTCATCTAGGAATACTGGTCGTGATGTGCCACATGCCGTCAAGTTAAAGCTGAACATCAAAGATCTGCTGGTAGGCTTCAACCTCTCCCTATTTCTGAGTGGAAGTGGGATGATATTTCTATGGATTTTGTTGTGGGTTTGCCGATGACTCCTAGTGGAAAGAACTCAGTTTGGGTGATTGTTGACCAGTTGACCAAGAGTGCCCATTTCTTGCCTATCAATAACACTGATTCTTTGGGTAAGTTGACTCGATTGTATGTTAAAGAGATAGTGCGTTTGCACGGAGTGCCCAAGAGTATCGTGTCAGATCGGGAGCCGCGGTTCACGTCCCATTTTTGGAAGGGTTTGCAGGCAGGTTTTGACACTAAGTTGAAGTTTAGTACTGCATATCACCCTCAGACGGATGGCCAATCAGAGCGTACTATCCAGACTCTTGAGGATATGTTGCGAGCTTGTGTCATGGAATTTTAGGGGAGTTGGGAGAATCACCTGCCGCTAATTGAGTTTGCTTACAATAACAGTTTTCGTTCCTCCATTCAGATGGCCTCGTATGAAGCTTTGTATGGGAGGAAGTGTAGATCACCGTTGTGTTGGGATGAAGTTGGCGAAAGTAAGTTGATTGGGCCTGAGATAATTCAAGAAATGAAGGACCAAGTTCAGTTTATAAGGACTAAAATGGCGGAAGTCCAAAGTCGCCAAAAGAGTTATACAGATACAAGGAGGAGAGACTTATCATTTGAGATAGGTGATTGGGTTTACCTTAAAGTTTCTCCGATGAAGGGGGTTAAGCGCTTTGGCAAGAAGGGAAAGCTTAGTCCGAGGTATGTTGGCCCTTTCCAGATTATAGAGAAATTTGGGCTAGTTGCTTATAGAGTTGCCCTGCCAGATTATTTTAGGGATGCCCATGATGTGTTCCATGTGTCGTCTTTGAAGAAGAGTTTTGGACAGCTAGAGCCGCGTTTTGTCGACTCTGAACGCATTGAACTTCGGCCTAATCTTTCTTATGAAGTTTGTAACACCCCGTATTTCAGTGTATTTTTTACTGAAGGATTATTTTTGATTGTTCAAAAATTTATCCTCTTATTTTAAAATTGGTTGAATTTTTAGTAAGTTTATTTCTATGATTTTATTTGGTGAAAATTAATTTTATGTGCTTTCTAAATATTTATTTATTGTTATGCATTTAAATTGCTTTTAATATTTAAATTAATTACTGTGGGATTTAATTATTTCAATTTGACTTTACCATTACGTTTAAATTATTTTATTTAACTTGTGGTTTTAAAATCGTCTCCGTTGGATCTTTTTTGTGACCCAAGTTATGAGGATTGGACCTCATTTCTTTTCCCTCCTTTTTTCTTTCCTTCCTTTTTCTTTTTCTTCTTTTCTTTTTTTTCCTTATTTCCTCTCCTCTCCCGCGCGACCTCTCTCTCTCCTCTCCTCCGCCCGTTTCCTTCGTCTCCTCCCAGCGCCGCCGTCGCGCCGCCGTGCGCGACACCGCCCAGCCGACCAGCTTCCCCTCCCTCCGGCGACCTCACCTCCCAAACCTCAGCCCCTACCTCGCCGCCGGTAGCCCACACGCCCCCCACGAAGCCGCGGGCCACCTTCACGCCAGCGCCGCCGTGAGCCGGCGGTGGCCCTCACCGCCCAGCCCATTAGCTTCCCCAGCCGCCGGCGACCTCACCCCACCAATCTCACCTCCATCCGTGCCGCCGTTAACCACCAGTAGCTCTTCGAAGCCGCGGCACTCCTTCCGCCGTTGCGCCGCCGTCGCACCACCATTGGCCACCATCTTCCTACCACTTCATCCCCGACCTCTTGGCAACCCATTGGACCCAACCCCACCTCCGATCCGTCACCGGTGAAGCTCCACCAACTACATTTCCGATTTGGGCATTTTGGTCTTCTACCGCCCATTCCGCCGCCACCCACGGCAAACCACCACCACCATTGGCTTCACCGACCTCCCTAGGCCCTACCCTATCAATCTTGGGTCTTCGTTTGTCCTCGTTGAAAAGTTGGTAATTGTGACCCACGGCCACAGTGTATTTTACACTGTGGTGTTGCTCAGAAATCACCACTTGCAACTTCGAGATCCTCCGGAAATTATTATATTGCACTGTAAGTATTTTCCTTAAAGAACTTTCGTGATTTAAATATATTTTTGCACTAACGCATATTATCTGTGAATTGGGTTGTTTTGCCGGACTGAGTCCGAGGAGTTTCGGGGGTTGGATGGATTGTGGACGGAGTTGTGTTTGTTTGCATTGTGAATTGTGGTTGTTGGTTATGACTTGTTCACGTACATCGCATATTGCATGCATGATCATGTTTGTAAAGAAAACTGGGTTTTCGTGTATTGCATACATGTTTATGTATTTATTGGATTTGGATTTTCATGTGAGTAAAAGGAAAAGAGACTGTAGGGATGGTGGTAAGCAGGGATGGTGGTTGTGTCCCGCCTGTGATTCCCGCCTACAGTGCTCTGTTAAGTATTTATTGTGTGTAAAGGAACTGTAGGGATGGTGGTAAGCAGGGATGGTGGTAGAGTCCCGCCTGTGATTCCCGCCTACGGTGCACGCGTTAGGGATGGTGGTAAGCAGGGATGGTGGTTGTGTCCCGCCTGTGATTCCCGCCTACGGTGCACGCGGTAGGGATGGTGGTAAGCAGGGACGGTGGTAGAGTCCCGCCTGCGATTCCCGCCTACAGTGTCCGATAAATGGATTGTTTGTGTGAATCATTTTATGGGAAAATGTGTTACGGACATTTTGGGCCAAAATGGGATTTTTGGCGTGTGTTGGAATAATCATTTTTCTGGGAAAAAATGGTATTTTATGGCTAACTGTATTTTGTTATATTGTTGGTTGCATTAATGTATTTTTATCCCGAGAGTTGTTTGGTTTATACTTACCTGTGGTACCATTTTATGGTATCGCAGATTTTGATGCAGACGATGATGACGAGCCTTAGCTTGGCTCCGTTGGAGGAGTGATCTGGGATTGCTCCTGTTTAGTGAGTTATGTGTTTTTATCAGTTTATGTATTCACCTTTTGTATTATATTTGGGATGACTGTATAATTTTTAAAGATAAATTGTTTTAAATATTTGTATTTAAATTCTGGTACTTAGTTGACTATCCGCTGCGTTATTATATTTGTACACTGTTGCATGTACACACACTGGCACTTCGTTGGGATGTGTGACCGTGTTGTCACCATCCTGGCGTCTCGATCCCTGTGTATTTATATAAGGGGGATTGGGGGCGCCACAGGTGGTATCAGAGCAGTTCGGCTCTGGGTAAAACCACATGTCCCATAAGTGTAGTACCAGAAAATTTTAAAATTTTGATTTGAAATTATTTTGTTGGGAGTACATTATTTTAATCTAATTTATTTATTTTAATTGTACGTTAATTGTTTGTTATTTATCTTATTTTTGTTATTTTAGTTTATTTAGTTATCTTATTTTATGGCAGGCAATTTTACTTGTTTCAATTATTTTCTTGTATACTATTTCTTTTGTTTTATTCCTTTTGTCTTATGATATTTTATTTTGTTGGTTTTATTTTATTTTATTTTATTTTATGTGATATGGTTGTATTTTAATTTATTTTACTATAGTTATATTTTTTTTTTAGTTTGTTTTAAGCTGATAGTGGGGTTAAGGGTTACGCTATGGCAGGAAAATGGTACGACCAAGAAGGCAAGCTAATGAGCCCGAGGATGAATTACCGAGGGGTGATGGAAATTATGCCATGGCGAGGGCGTTGAATAGGATGACGGAGTTTCTTCAGCAGAATTTTCGTCCACAGCAAGGAGAGCAGTTCAGGGCGATGCAGGCCGGGTGCACCTATGAGCGCTTCTTAGCGCATAGGACCCCTGCTTTTTCTGGTGAAGAGGATCCATTACGGGCTAGAAGGTGGATTCAAGATCTGGAAAGAACGTTTGAAGTCTGTGGATGCACTGAGGCCCAGAGGGTATTATATGGGAGTTATATGCTGCAAGGTGAAGCGGCGAATTGGTGGGAGACCAAGCGGACATTATTAGAAATGGAGTTGGGTTCCTTGGCTGCTGTGTCTTGGCAGCGTTTCAAGAAAGAATTTGATGATCGATTCTTTCCTGTTTCGGTGAGACGGCAATTGGCTCGGGATTTCAATAATTTGGTTCAAGGAGACATGACTGTCGAGCAGTATGCAAGGAAATTTATGGAGCTTGGGCGATTTGCTCCTCACCTCATTGCTACGGAAGAGATGCGGGCTGAACGTTTCCAAGAAGGGTTGCGCCCTCAAATCCGCAGGCAGGTCGCATGCTTGGAAATCCAGAACTTTCAGAGGTTGGTCAATGTGGCCTCAATTGCTGAGCGAGAGCGAGGTGCTGTGGTAGATTCCCCTCCGGGTAAGAAGCGACTGAACGTTGATGGTGAAGGGAGCAGCTCCGGGTCGCCACAGAAGTTTGTGCAAAGGATCGGGGCCAGAGCGCAGGCAGCTTCCGGTATACGTATTGGGGGCCGAGCTCCAGTTTGTGGTAGATGTAATAGAGCCCACGAGGGCGAGTGTCGTCAGGGTTGGAACCAGTGCTTTGAGTGTGGTCAGACAGGACACTTTGCTCGTGAGTGCCCTAATTGGACCCAAGGGAATCAAGGTGGTCATCGCGGTGGTAGGACTAATCAGAGGCAACTAGTTCAGGCTCGGGTGTATGCAGTGACTCCTGGTAGTGCTGGCGACGAGATTCCAGGGACTCAGGACGCTGGAGTTACGGCAGGTATGGGTCTAATCTTACCTTTCGTAATGGATGCCATGTGTGGTTTATTCTTGGGTTTTGGAAAGTTATGCAAGTTGTATCCATGCCCGTTGGGTGTTGGAGGTTGTGTGATTTTCTTAAGAGTGTTTTGGTTGTACTTGGTATCCTGCTTTAGAGTGATGATTGGCCCTACAAATTTCGAGGACGAAATTTTATTTTAAGGGGGGGAGGATGTAACACCCCGTATTTCAGTGTATTTTTTACTGAAGGATTATTTTTGATTGTTCAAAAATTTATCCTCTTATTTTAAAATTGGTTGAATTTTTAGTAAGTTTATTTCTATGATTTTATTTGGTGAAAATTAATTTTATGTGCTTTCTAAATATTTATTTATTGTTATGCATTTAAATTGCTTTTAATATTTAAATTAATTACTGTGGGATTTAATTATTTCAATTTGACTTTACCATTACGTTTAAATTATTTTATTTAACTTGTGGTTTTAAAATCGTCTCCGTTGGATCTTTTTTGTGACCCAAGTTATGAGGATTGGACCTCATTTCTTTTCCCTCCTTTTTTCTTTCCTTCCTTTTTCTTTTTCTTCTTTTCTTTTTTTTCCTTATTTCCTCTCCTCTCCCGCGCGACCTCTCTCTCTCCTCTCCTCCGCCCGTTTCCTTCGTCTCCTCCCAGCGCCGCCGTCGCGCCGCCGTGCGCGACACCGCCCAGCCGACCAGCTTCCCCTCCCTCCGGCGACCTCACCTCCCAAACCTCAGCCCCTACCTCGCCGCCGGTAGCCCACACGCCCCCCACGAAGCCGCGGGCCACCTTCACGCCAGCGCCGCCGTGAGCCGGCGGTGGCCCTCACCGCCCAGCCCATTAGCTTCCCCAGCCGCCGGCGACCTCACCCCACCAATCTCACCTCCATCCGTGCCGCCGTTAACCACCAGTAGCTCTTCGAAGCCGCGGCACTCCTTCCGCCGTTGCGCCGCCGTCGCACCACCATTGGCCACCATCTTCCTACCACTTCATCCCCGACCTCTTGGCAACCCATTGGACCCAACCCCACCTCCGATCCGTCACCGGTGAAGCTCCACCAACTACATTTCCGATTTGGGCATTTTGGTCTTCTACCGCCCATTCCGCCGCCACCCACGGCAAACCACCACCACCATTGGCTTCACCGACCTCCCTAGGCCCTACCCTATCAATCTTGGGTCTTCGTTTGTCCTCGTTGAAAAGTTGGTAATTGTGACCCACGGCCACAGTGTATTTTACACTGTGGTGTTGCTCAGAAATCACCACTTGCAACTTCGAGATCCTCCGGAAATTATTATATTGCACTGTAAGTATTTTCCTTAAAGAACTTTCGTGATTTAAATATATTTTTGCACTAACGCATATTATCTGTGAATTGGGTTGTTTTGCCGGACTGAGTCCGAGGAGTTTCGGGGGTTGGATGGATTGTGGACGGAGTTGTGTTTGTTTGCATTGTGAATTGTGGTTGTTGGTTATGACTTGTTCACGTACATCGCATATTGCATGCATGATCATGTTTGTAAAGAAAACTGGGTTTTCGTGTATTGCATACATGTTTATGTATTTATTGGATTTGGATTTTCATGTGAGTAAAAGGAAAAGAGACTGTAGGGATGGTGGTAAGCAGGGATGGTGGTTGTGTCCCGCCTGTGATTCCCGCCTACAGTGCTCTGTTAAGTATTTATTGTGTGTAAAGGAACTGTAGGGATGGTGGTAAGCAGGGATGGTGGTAGAGTCCCGCCTGTGATTCCCGCCTACGGTGCACGCGTTAGGGATGGTGGTAAGCAGGGATGGTGGTTGTGTCCCGCCTGTGATTCCCGCCTACGGTGCACGCGGTAGGGATGGTGGTAAGCAGGGACGGTGGTAGAGTCCCGCCTGCGATTCCCGCCTACAGTGTCCGATAAATGGATTGTTTGTGTGAATCATTTTATGGGAAAATGTGTTACGGACATTTTGGGCCAAAATGGGATTTTTGGCGTGTGTTGGAATAATCATTTTTCTGGAAAAAAATGGTATTTTATGGCTAACTGTATTTTGCTATATTGTTGGTTGCATTAATGTATTTTTATCCCGAGAGTTGTTTGGTTTATACTTACCTGTGGTACCATTTTATGGTATCGCAGATTTTGATGCAGACGATGATGACGAGCCTTAGCTTGGCTCCGTTGGAGGAGTGATCTGGGATTGCTCCTGTTTAGTGAGTTATGTGTTTTTATCAGTTTATGTATTCACCTTTTGTATTATATTTGGGATGACTGTATAATTTTTAAAGATAAATTGTTTTAAATATTTGTATTTAAATTCTGGTACTTAGTTGACTATCCGCTGCGTTATTATATTTGTACACTGTTGCATGTACACACACTGGCACTTCGTTGGGATGTGTGACCGTGTTGTCACCATCCTGGCGTCTCGATCCCTGTGTATTTATATAAGGGGGATTGGGGGCGCCACAAAGTTGCCCCGACTCAGATTGTGGATTGGAAAGAGCAAAGGTTAAGGTCTAAGACAATACCTTTGGTGAAGGTGTCATGGGGCGATTCTATGGCTCAGGATTTCTCTTGGGAGAGAGAAGCTGACATGAGAGAGCAGTACCCGTATTTGTTCGATTGATTCTGGCGGTATGTTCTTAAGTTTGCTTCTAGTTGAATCTTATTCTTGTCTTAGCCTTAATGTTTCACCTTGCTAATTTCGAGGACGAAATTTTTTTAAGGGGGGAGGATGTAACACCCCGTATTTTAGTGTATTTTTACTGAAAGATTATTTTAATAATTCAAAAATTTATTCTCTTGTTTTAAAATTATCGGATATTTTAAATGGCTTATTTTTATGATCTTTAAATTGTGAAAATTAAATTTGATATGTTTTCCTAATATTTATTATTGTGATGCATTTAAATTGTTCTTTATTTTAAATTAATTGATTGTTGGATTTAATTATTTTATCTTCATTTTATCATTACGTTTAAATTATTTTAATTGACATGCTGTTTTAAAATCTTTTTCGTTAGATCATTGTTGTGACCCAAGATGTGAGGATTAGACTTCATTTCTTTCCCTCTATTTTCTTTTTCATTTTTTCTTTTTCTTTTCCTTCTCTTTTTCTTTCTTTTTCTTTTTTTTTTTCTTTCTTCTCTCCTATCTCCATCTCCCCCGCGCGCGGTGCGCTGAACCTCTCCCCTCCGCCCACTTTCTTCTCTTCCCCAGCCCATAGCCGTCGCGCCGCCGTACGCGACACCGCCCCTCCCATCAACTTCCCCACCGGCCGGCGACACCACCCCGCCAATCTCAGCCTCCCTCGTACCGCCGACAGCCCCCACGCACCACACCAAGCCGCGGTGCTCTCTTCACTTCAGCGCCGCCGTCGCGCCACCTCTGGCCACCATTTCTTCACCACTTCATCCTCGACCTCCTAGCAACCCAATGGACCCAACCCCAACTCCGATCCGTCACCGGTGAAGCACATCCAATCCCATTTTTTATTTGGGTATTTTTGGCCTAAAACTACCATTTGCGCCGCCATCCACGGCAAACCACCACCACCATTGGCTTCACCGACATCTCTAGGCCCTACCCTATCAATTTCGGGTCTTAGTTTGTCTCCATTGAAAGGTGGGTATTTAAGACCCACGACCACAGTGTATTTTACACTGTTACGTTGCTGTGTCGCCACCTTTTGCACCTCCGTGATCCTCCAAAAATTATTATATAGCATTGTAAGTATTTTTCCAAAGAACTATCGTGATTTAAATATATTTTTACACTAACTTATATTATTATGAATTGGTTGGACATGCCAGACTGAGTCCGAGGAGTTCGGGGGTCAGATGGATTGTGGACGAAGTTGTGTATTTGGTTGGTATTATGAAATGTTGGTTGTTGGTATGGTGTTGTTCATGTACATGACATATTGCACGCATGATCATGTTTGTAAAGGAAACGGGGTTTTCGTGTACATGCATTCATGTTCATGTGTTTAATGAAAACAAGGTTTTCATGTGTTAAAGGATTTTGGGTGCGTGTGTATCACGACCCCAAGTCGAGATGGGGTATTATATCGGTGGAGCTCCTCTGGTCACTCGGGAGCGGAATATACTGTGTGACGTCCCATGGATTGTCGCTGGGCGACGATGGGATCGGACGAGATGGTTTTGTGCCGACTCCGTGGCCCCTCTGCTGGTGGGGGCTAGAGGATGCTTGGCCACGAACGCGCTGGGCGCGAAACTGGGCATTGCTCGTTGTGTAGTGGGTGCTTGGCCACGAACGCGCTGGGCGCGAACTGAGCATCGCTACGAAACCAGGACGTGCGGATGATCCCTATGGGAGATCATGGTGCATTGGTTAATGGAATAATGAGCTGTTTTCTAGAAAAATAGCATGTGTTGATTAAAAGGTTTTTATGTGATTCATTTTCTGGAAAAATGAGATTTTATTTATTTGGGTCATTTTCTGGGAAAATGACGGAGTATTCTTTTTGGGCCAAAATGGGATTTTGGTGTGTATTGGAAAATATCTATTTTCGGAAAAATTAGTATTATTGGATTTAATACATATTTCATCATATGCATGCATGTTGGTCGCATTAATGTATTTTTATCTCGTGGTTATTTGGGTTATACTTACCTGCGGTATCGTCTTATAGTAACGCTGATTTTGATGCAGAGGAGGATGAGGGTGAGCCTGAGGAGGATGAGGGTGAGCCTGAGGAGTCGGCTCCGCCCGGGGAGTGATTGGATCACTCGCATTCTGGTTTGGGACTTGTAAAATATTTATTTCGGATGACTGTATAATATTTAAACCTTTTTACAGATTGTTTAAATTGTATTAACAATTCTGGTACTTAGTTGTATTAATTATCCGCTGCGTTGTTTTTGTACACTATTGCATGTACATACACTTGGCACTAGCGTTGGGATGTGTGACCCTGTTGTCATCATCCCGACGTCTTGATTCCTTTGTCTCCTTACATGGGGGTCGTGGGCGCCACATGGATGGTGATAGAGTCCCGCTTGCGATTCTCGCCTACGGTGCACGCGATAGGGATGGTGGTAAGCAGGGATAGTGGTTGTGTCCCGCCTGTGATTCCCGCCTACGGTGCACGCCGTAGGGATGTTGAAATAGTCCCGCCTGTGATTCCCGCCTACAGTGCTCTGATTAGTAGTCATTGTGTGTGATAAATATTCATTGTGTTGAAAGGAACTGTAGGGATGGTGGTAAGCAGGGATGGTGGTAAAGTCCCGCCTGTGATTCTCGCCTACGGTGCACGCGGTAGGGATGGTAGTAAGCAGGGATGGTGGTTGTGTCCCGCCTGTGATTCCCGCCTACGGTACACGGGGTAGGGATTGTGGTAAGTAGGGACGGTGGTAGAGTTCTCCTGCGATTCCTGCCTACAGTGTCCGATAAATGGTTTGTTTTGTGTGAATCATTTTCTGGAAAAATGACGGACTATATTTTTGGGCCAAAATGAGATTTTGGCGTGTGTTGGAAATAATCATTTTTCAGGAAAAAATGGTATTTTATGGCTAAGTGTATTTTGTCATATGAATGCATGTTGGTTGCATTAATATGTTTTTATCCCGAGAGTTGTTTGGTTTATACTTACATATGGTACCATTTTATGATATCGCAGCTTTTGATGCAGATGTGGATGACGAGCCTTAAGCTTGGCTCCGTTGGCGGAGTGATATGGGATTACTCCTGTTTCTCGAGATTCGCTTTATCAATTATTTATGTATTGCCTTTGTAATATATTTGGGATAACTGTATAACTTTTAAGGATAATTTGTTATAAATATTTGTATTTAAAATTCTGGTACTTAGTTGACTTATTTAGATTATCTGCTGCAATTTTTACTGTGCACTTTTGCATGTTGCACACACTTGGCACTATCATTGGGATGCGTGACCCGTGTTGTCATCATCCCGACGTCACGATTCCTTTTTTTTTTTTTTTTTGTACGTGGGAGTCGGGGCGTCACAGCCCTAGCCCTAGCCCCACCCATTCTTTCCCTCCCGTCGAGCCCTAGCCCCACCCCCCTCTTTCCTTCCCTTTCTCTCTCTCTCTCTCTGTATTTGTTGAAGCTGTGTGGATCTTTTATTTTGCAGAAGATCTGTCTCGCTGCCCCTTTGAACAAGGTAATGGTTCTTCGAGAACAATTTCTAGTCCAAGTAATAGAATCACAAACTTGCCGAAACGTGGTTGTGGTTCTTTTCTGGATTTCGCTTCATGTGCTTGGTTGTTTATTTAATTTTTGAGTTTTTAATTAAGATTTTACTTGTTCCCATGGTGCTTAATGGATTTGGAATTTTGTTCCCAGCATGTCAGGGTTGGCTTGATGTATTTCCGTTTATTTTTCAAATGGCTTGGCTTGATGATAACATTGCGGATGTTGAGGATCGAAGGGTATGAATGATAATTATATCTATTTTTTATTGCTTATTTCTCTAGATTCTGGTTCTTATTGTTTCTGCATAAATTGGTAAATGCAATGGCTTGGCTTAATGATGTCATTGTGGATGTTGAGGATCGAAGGGTATGCTTGATAATTATATCTGCTTTTTATTGCTTATTTCTCTAGATTCTGGTTCTTATTGTTTCTGCATAAATTGGTGAATGCAATGACTTGGCTTAATGATGTCATTGTGGGGTATGCTTGATAATTATATCTGCTTTTTATTGCTTATTTCTCTAGATTTTGGTTCTTATTGTTTCTGCATAAGAACTCTCCACTCCACTTAAATGTTTTCACCATTTTTTAGTGTCTAATTGTTTATGTGAATCAATCTTTTCGAAAGCATATGCTCTAATTGTTTCTGTGAATTAATAACTTCAAAGATATGCAAGCAGAATTATCAAGCTTAACAAAGGAATTTAGAGCTAGAAAGTTTGGAAGTTAAAATTAAGTGTACTTTAGTTCATGTATGCCCATGGCTCAGACAAATGTTAATCCTAAAACATGAGATGTGCTTTGTGCACTTTAAAGCATAAGTGTGAAAATTGATACCAAACTGTTAAACCCTTTTAGGACTAAGAAATTAATACCAAACTGTTAAACCCTTTTAGGACTCAAAAATCATGCACTTTCATGGTCTCCTTGCATACCAATGTTCAAGTTTTCCAATTTTGTGTCATTGTGGAAGTCATTGTGTCATTATGGAAGGGTATGAAAATAGGAATAATTTTCCAGTTTCATTGTGTCATCGTGAAAGTCATTGTGTCAGTTTCAACCATTGATTGTAATAATTTTTCAGTCACATGCAACAAGCAAAACAATAATGTATTATCTGAGTATTACAGGTGATGCTATCAAGTTGTTCTTGTACTGTTCTTCTAGCAGTTTCAACTATGGAGTATACTTAATTTCTTGTACTGTTCTTCTGGCAGTAACGTAATCCAGAATCAAGCAATATGAAATACGATGACAGCAGTGGCAATTCAAGTTATTGGACACAGAGGCCATTTTGCTACTGTGAGATGCTATCCAAGCTAAGGATTTCGGGCAAGGCTATCAATTTTGGCAGGCGATTTTACAACTGTCCAAATTATAAAAGCAACAAGCAATGTGAATTTTTTCAATGGATTGATCTTGAAGTGGAATTAAACACATGTTGCAAGATGATGTTGGACCTAGCTCAAAGAAGGAACGACATAATAGTAAACCAAGAACGTATAATTACTGAACAAGCCAAATTTACCACTATGGAGAAGAAGTATAAGAAAGTTTTATTATTGTCATGATCCTGTTTTGTTGTGATTTATGTTGTAATCAATTTGTATCCTAGTAACAATTATGGTGTGTTATAGGCCATTTCTATCTTTTGTAGTGTTCTACTTTTGGAATGTAATAATACTTATATTTTAAGAAATGTAATGATGCTTAACTTTATGTATTCCAGAATCTGAAAATTCTTGCTCAATCTTGACATTTCCATAATATAGACATAACATTTCCATTAAATCATGAACATAAATCACATACATTATCCAGAATCTGAAAAAACAACTCTATTACACTTCCCATAAAATCATGAACATAATATTAACATGATCCATAACATTTCCATTAACATGATCCATAACATTTCCATTAACTTGCTCCATAACATAACATTAACTTGCTCCATTAATTGAGCCTTAATTTGCTCCCTCTATTAATTGAGCCATCACCGCAGTCCTGAAATTCTTCACTCTCATTAACTGTAACATTAAAAAAAAAAACAATTACACACCAATTTAAACAGCATCATCACGTTTGAAGCACCAACGTAAACAACGTAAACACCAACCAACCTCATGTTTGAAGCGACGAATCCAAGCTTTGAGATATGTTCCCAGTTATATTTCCAAGATCCCTACATAAAATATAATAAACCATAAAAAAATATTTAAGTAGTGATTAAAACACAAAATATGAAAAACACAAATTTGCATTTTATAAACAAACCTCACTGAAGGACAGTTGTTCTTAGTATGACCCCCAGTTGTTTGAAGCGGTGGATCCAAACTTGAAGTCTTGTTCCCAATTGTATTTCCAAGATCCCTACATAAAAGATAATAAACCATAGACAATTATTTAAGTAGTGATTAAAAGACAAAAAATTAAAACAAAAATTTCAAAACTTTATAAACAAACTTCACTGAAGGACAATTGTTCTTAGCATGACCCTCAGTCTTGCAAATGCTACAACGTCTTTTCTTCGTGGTTTGAGTTTCTTTCGGATTTTTTGCTCTCAACGATTTTGGTCGGCCTTTTGTTGACACCCGTGGAGGATCCAACAAAATTTGTGTAAAATTTGATACAACTTGTGATTTTAACATTTGTGAATCAGTGAGTGACATGTTTCCACCTTCTGCTTTTTCTTTTCCTTCAATTTCTTTCATCAAGAGCAACTCCTTGTGAACACTGTCTAAAGCAAGAGAGAAATGGTTACATCTATGTATTGATTGTGATTCAAGTTCTACAATATCGTAGAATTGCATCATCAACTTATTTTTTCTCATGGTTGGATCATCCTGTATCATTACAACTCCATCAGAATTTGGTATGTCAATAATAGTCCGGCTCTTAGCATTGATGCACCATCTCTCTAGAATATAATGATGTGGCAACATATCTAATTTTGATTTCCTCCCAAGGACACATAGAATATGCCTACAAAGAATCCCCATAAATTCAAACATATGACATGTACATATTACCTTCGCTTTTCCACTCTCCAAAGTTACATAATAAGTAGGTTT
Organism: Juglans microcarpa x Juglans regia; assembly: GCF_004785595.1. Lineage (NCBI taxonomy): Eukaryota > Viridiplantae > Streptophyta > Magnoliopsida > Fagales > Juglandaceae > Juglans > Juglans microcarpa x Juglans regia. Next base: position 24,537,156 of record NC_054604.1, read on the forward strand.
ATCTTTGTCATTCGGTGCGACTCTGTATATCTTACTTTCACCCTCTTTATCAACTTTGGTTGATTTGTACTGTTGGCTATTGAATAGCTCATCTTGGAAGATCATGAAAGACTTCCTTGTATAGACTGAGGCCGCATATTCTTCAATTTTCCATAACGTTTTCATAATTGCCCGTGTCGATTTTGTTCGCACGTCCTTCTCTTTCTTCTTGAAATAACGTGCATCTAAGGCTTTCTCGTATTGATGCACAAATTCACTCACCATCGTGCTCGAACGAACATAATTTTTAAAAAATTTATTCATACTTTCGCTCCTTTGAGTTATTGACATACCGGCACAAAACGTTATTTGCAAGTAAGCCAGAACCCACTTCTCCCATTGGTTGTAAAGATTTTACAGCCAATCATTATCTATTAGACCGTACTTCGCTAGTATTGCACTCCATTCATGCTCAAACTCATCCATCGTTATTGTCTCATGGATACAATGACGGAACTCGTATTGAAAATCCGGAAACTTGTTATATACATGTTCTAAATGTTCTGGAAATGTTTGTAAAATATGCCATAAACACAACCTATGAGTTGTATTTGGGAGTACCTCACCAATGGCCTTCGCCATCGCCTTGTCATCATCAGTAATTATGGTTAAAGGGGCACGCCCAAGCATTGCCTTTTGTCATGTTCTCAATAACCACACATAGGGTTCAGCTGTTTCATTAACTAACAATGCACAACCAAACATTAAAGTTTGGTGATGATGGTTAACTCCTAAAAAGGGCACAAATGGCATTTTATAAATATTTGTCAAGTACGTCGCATCAAATGTAACAACATCCTCAAAATATTGATATGCTCGCCTTGATCTTGCATCTGCCCAAAAGCAATTGCCCATACATCCATTCTCATCAACTTGCATGGAATACATAAACCCAGGTTCTTTACACTGTCGATCAAGGAAGTAGGCATACAACCTTTGTGCATCTCCTTCTTCAAACAATTTCCTTCTTTTATTTCCCAAATAATTCTCGACCTCCTTACCAATACATCCAATGTTAAAATCACCACTTGATTCTTTACTCAAAACTGATATTATTTTTCTTGTTGGTACATTGGTCTCATTCAAAGTCATAATAAGTTTTTTTTTTTACATGCATCACTGTTCTATGTCCACGAAGCAAACTAGTACTTCTCGGTGTAAGTAGCTCATGGTTGTGTTCAACGACGAACTTGAATATTGTCTACTTCTCACCATCTTTTTTTATACACGTTGTTGCTTTACACCCAATTTTTGTCTCAGCAGGTTCATGAATTTTTCATTCTTTTTGTTTCCGACTTTCATGCAGAAATCCCACCCTTGAGCAAACATACTCTACTAAAATTCGTTTTCTGTCCTCTTTTGATAATCGAGTATGGTTGGTCTTCATTGCAAAACATTTTCGTCTTACATACACCTTGTAAATGGCTTGGGCGTCTTCTACTTCATCGAACTCCTTCCCAACAAATAGCTCAAAAAGATCACTACTCAAGCTAGAAATCATATTTACTCTATCTTCATCACCCACATTATCTCCATCTTCCACATTCACTCGGTCTTCCACCGCTCGATCTTCCACATTCACTCGATCTTCCACCCCTTGATCTTTCACATTCACTCCATCTTCCACATTCACTTCATCTTCCACATTTTTCACATGTAGCACATTCATATCACATTGTTGTACTCCAATTGTAGCCCCGATACTATCATCTTCAACTTCTCGACAGTTTCTACTCATCATTATTTCAACTTCATCACTATCCGAACTTGATAGAAAATCCTTCATTAAAACATAAAACAATGAAAAAAGTTAAAGTTGACAGAAAATCCTTTAGTTGAAGTTAGATAATGGTATTTTGCTCAACAGTGAAGGAAAATATGCTGGAGTGGTTTTGTGTAATACTAGAAACGAGTTTATGCAATGAACTATGAAATTTTGTTAGTTTTGTATGAAAGTCTTAAACAAACTGATGTCATCAATTATGATCAGCCACTTAGTCAAACTAATTCCATTCATGTTCTCTTGGCCCTTTCCATTTGTCTATTGTGTTTTGTAAATTAATATATGGTCTCTCATTAACTAGAGCACAAGAGGAAATGGACAATAACAGTTTCAAGTTCTTTGTGCATTCTTTGTTTCCTCCAAATATCAACTACGACATTGTTAATATATGGTCTCTCATTAACCTCTTTTTCAATTTTTTTCTTGTAGAAACTTCAATCTATCTAAATGCAGAACATCAAAATACAACTGAAACACAGGAAGTAAAAAAAATTAAATATGATCTGAAAATGCAAACCATGTGCGATGACAGGGCTGCAACTGGCTGAAGGGTGCGACGGGTTGAGACGAGTTGCGACGGGTTGAGACTGGCTCCCAAGGGTTGAGACGGGTTGCGACAGGCTGTGGAGGTTCGGGTTGCAACAGCCTGAGACGAGTTTCAACGGGCTGTGGAGTGCAGAGGGCCTGAGACAGGTATAGACAACATGGTGGGCAATGGGGATTCGGGAGGAAGTGCAGAGGGGGAAAACAAATCGTGTATATTTGATTTTTGCTATTCTACAGTGTGGTTCATGAAAATTACATAAGGGTTGCTGACGTGTTTAAAATTTATTCGTTGTCGTTGAAAGCCCAAAACGGCATACCCGTTATGAAGAGGAACTGATATATATATATATATATATATATATATTCATCCATTTAATTACTTCAATCTTGCTTCAAGTGCGGGGCCTAATTGGCTCAAACATAAAGCGATCAATCGAGAAGATCGATCATGGAAGCTGTAGAACAAATAAACTAGGTAATTAATTAAAGTACATTTGACCTAACAAATGACTAGAAATTATATATATATATATACACACACATAGGTCCTTTCGTATATTGAAATATAATTATTTATTTGTTTGTATGCTTCTTCTTTTTTTTTTAGAGAAGAGCCAATAGCCACCCACATAACAGCTTCGTTCCAATTTTATTAATAAGCCTTCATTTGTGGTTGAGAAATACTGTGATAACAAAAGGACACTTGGAGTTTATAGAATATCAAATAAAAAACCCCATGCATCAAAACAAACAATAAAAGAAAACCAACCTATACCGAGAACAAGAAACCATCTAAACATGCCTAATATAAGCCGTATCCATCTTATCCAATCTATACAAACCTTTGATAGTTCTAGGAAGCTGGGAACTATATGTTCGTATGTTTGTAATGGAAGAAGAATATATGTGGTAATAGAAGTAATTAGGCCGGCCACGCATTGAATAAAGTAACCAAGGACGTTATAAATTCTCTTTCTATTTCCCTGGTCATTTCGCTCTTCTAGATAGCTAGACATACATGATCAGAAAGTGATCGAGGATCAGGTTCTTAGAAGCTTAATTGTCAAATATTCTCCTTGTTTTAAAGTTAAACTATCGTATAAAAGTTATGCTTGAGAATGGATCTTCTTTTTTTATATATATAAATATTAAAATAGTACTCGGTCATTGGGTTTTTTTTTTTTTTTAGATAAATTAAGTTCCAATACTCTTATTATAGCTTTTTACTCCACTCCATCATGTGTTTTCAACTTTAATCAAATCAGTCATGTGAGAAGAATCACTAATAAGGCAGCACATGCTTGAGCTCAAAATGCTTTATTTGTTTCTAATGTAACTGTGGAAATGAAGGATTTTCCTTCATGTATATCCTCATTGTTTTAAAGACTAATGAATAGAACAAATTTCCTTTCAATTAAAAAAAAAAAAAAAAAAATCAGTCATTACATTACAAGTCCACCATTAATAATCCTTTAAAATGTCAATTTGGCATTAATAAGTAGATGCCATGTATCGTAATATAAAATATAAATAAAAAATAAAAGTTTTTATGTGCCACTTGGTAATTACCACTTATCCTATAGATAAAATGTAAAGCTAATAGGAATAAATATATTTTAATCATTTATATTTTGTCTTTACGCTCTTCTCACGTGTGATCCAAACTCATTTCTAATAAATGCGCCAAATAGGTAAAATACTTAATTAAATATGGTAGAGTGTGGTAACTCTCTCTCAATAAATAAGCAAATTATGTGAAATATTTAATTAAATAGATTAGAGTGTGAGGACCTCCTTAATGAATGAATCTAACATATAAAATATTTAATTAAATAAAATAGAGTGTAGAGTTATGATTCGAATTGAGAATTTCTATTATGATATCATATAAAATCATTACTTATTTAAAAAATTTAAATTAATATAAAGATAATTTAGATCGAGATTTCATAATTTATATTTAATATTTAACAAAACCCATATCGCATAGCTAGCAAGGAAAGGGCACCACTTACCAAGGCATGACACGAGCTAAATCTCGTGACACAGGCAACAATACCTAGGTGTGACAAAGACATGCATCTCTCTCAAATGCGTTCCTATAGTCAGTCTTTTTATAAAATTTTCGAACTTTTATAATCTTTGAGATAAAACGTGGCATGCATGATGCATCTAATTATTAGTACTGATGGAGTACTATGCTAGCGCGTTATTAATGATGTATTAGTGGAACGATTTATAAATTAAAGAAAAAAGATATTTATAATTATGAATTGTATAACTGCCGAATAATTATTTTAAAAAAAGTGAATAAAGCATAAGACTCACATGAAAAAAAATTAATTTTTTAATAGTGAACTCTACTCTTTTTCAAAACGATTACGTATTATTTATGTACTTTACAATTATATGTAGAATTATTCTTAATTAAAATTAGAGTATATATAGAAACTAATCTTTTTAAAAACAAAATCACAAATGAATAATAACCTTTTCTTTTTTTGGAGATTGCGCGACTTATTTAAAACTAGTCCCAGTGATATGAGCTAACTAGATCATGCTCTAAAACACCAAAAAGAATGAGAAAACACGTGAGAAAATCTATTCAACAGCTCAATATATATATGATTTTGATATACATCAGTTACTATTCACTTTCATACTCCACAACTGACAATTTTTTTTTTTTACATTGAGCGTGGGATGTTTTCTATAGGGTATAGTGTAAGGTGTGGGGTAGTGAATAGTAACTTATGATAAGAATTATTCATATATATATATATATATAGCTACTTTTTTGGGGGTAAGTTATAATTAATAAATGTATTACCGAATAAAAACCAAAACATAACCTTATATATATTCGTTAAATTATGTGTTTGATTCAAATTTCTTCATTGAACTACTATATATCTCTCTCAATTCTTTTTTTCATTGTTTTAAAAGGTACCTTCGGCCTCTTTTATTGTCTTTGCCTTATAATATATTTTTCCGCACAATACTTACGGAAATTATTAAAATAGAAAATTTGTTTTATATATGGTAACATGGCATCATGTTAAGCCGGATGAAAAGAAATTAGATAGATATGTATGACACGTGTAATTAACTAGATCTACGGGAAAAGCAACCCAAAAAATGAGTCATGTCACATGTTATATATGTCTTTGAGAGAGATATATATATATATATGTATATAATATATACATATATATACATTATGTATGTATACACACGCACATTAATATATTTTATGAAAAATTATATTTTTAATTCGGAGTACAAAGCACGTCTAATAAAATGTTTATATGACATAATTTGATTTAAGAAATCAATTTTATGATTTGGAAAATAAATTTACAAATCAAATCTTGCAGTTTTTCTTTTGATACGCTTCTCATTAATCTGAAATATTACAATGCTTGCTTATCTTTCAACACAAGATAAGCAATGAACACCCTGTACTTGTAAAGCTAACTTAGCTAGTTAATGAGTGACTGCATTACATTCTCTATGAATAAACTTCACATACCACTCATTTTTAAACTTAAAAGACCTCTTTTACATCTTCCACTATCTGTCTATACCAAGCCATATTAGTTTCCTTATTTTGTATTGCATTTATTATTGAGAATGCATTTCCTTCGAACATTACTTTGGAGAAACCTAGCTCAATACTCAATTCCACAGCTTTCCAAAGAGCCAAACATTCATCAGCTACACACAGGTTGATAGGCACAATTTCTTTGATATATAGCAAGCTGAAGCCATAATCTCTCCTCTGCTATCTCTTACTATAACCCTCAATACGGCCTATTTTATTTTTATTTTTTGCAATCCACAACAGCATTAAAATTTACTTTGTAAACACTCTCTCTTGGCACTTTCCACTGTTGCTCCCCCACAGAATTTCTCCCCCCTCTCAACTGTTTCTCTATTCGAGATCCGCCTTTCGCTTCTTTAAATTCCTCCAAACTTTCCAGTGCATACCCCATCACTCTGTTAGGACTTAAAAAAGCAAATAAGAATCTATTCCTTCTAAACCAAATGCCTTTCGTAGTAAGAGTTGTTTCCTCCAACTGTTTCAGAATATATCAATTTTTATAAAATTAAATTTATTTTTAATTAAATTATATAATTATATTGGTTGATTGAATTTATTTATTTTTCGATCTTGTAAGAAGGTAATTTTATTAGATTTTTAATCTAAATTCAAATAACAAAACAAAAAAAATAACTAAATAGTAAAATAATAGTAAAGGAACGTAAGAATATCATTTTCATAGCATATTAAAAAGGCCTGTAACATCACATAGGGCTTTCCAAGAGCAAAGAAGAAAGGGATTTGGGGACCTTCCAATTACTTGGATTCTCATCATTCACCCATTGGCCCAACCGTAGTTCACTGTTGAGGGGGACATATTCTCCACTCCACTCCTATATATACGCAGTTAACGCATTCGGTTCGGCCACTTAGCCATGGCTTCCACGTACGTTAAACAAGCGATAGGTGAACTCGACAAGGACTCCTTCGTGAGCCTCCTCTCGAAGCTCATTGGCGAAGCCAAGTACGTCCAGAACAATCCCCCGGAGCTGATCCCTGAGGAGGACAGGGTGGTCAAGCATGTCTTGGACGTCCTCCTTCCCTACAGTACCACCACAGGGGAGGACCTCTGCTTGTCAACCATGTTACCTATTATCCAAGCAGAGGCAACGTGATTGTGGAGTACCCTGGAACTGAGCCTGGGAAGATCTTGTCCTTTGTGGGATGTCACATGGACGTGGTCACTGCTAATCCTAATGATTGGGTATGGTTCTTGTGCTTAATTTCGTGTCATCTTTTCTGGGTTTTGATCGAATTGTCAATTGAATCCCGTTTCATGATCACAAATGAATCTGGGATGGATAGTTTGATTGTTTTCTTTTTCAGTATTATATACAGGGGGCCGTTATGAATTGGTTTGTGCGTAGGATATACTTTCCGTAAGTTATTGGATTTATATATGTACTATTTACTATTTCTTGTATTGTAACTCGTTTATGTGATTTAATTTTAGCATTTCATATTTTAAGGATTATAGGGCCGGGCTGTATGTCAGTTGACTCCGGTGATTGATATTACATCCCATCAACATAACAAATTTGTATGAAAATCAATCTCGTTATAAAAACTTCCTTTCTATGCTCATTCAGAGTTTGCATTGTCTTTCGTGGATTTTATACAAATGGCTTTTACTCCACTCTTTTACCAGATAAGGGATTTACCAATGTCAAGCTTTTGCCCAATTTGTTCTTTTTTTTCTTTTTTTTTTTCTTTTTTTTTTTTTTTTTTGCTCTCTTTGGTTTGTTCTCGCTCATTTATCGGGAAATAAGTACAGAAGTTTTTATTCATATGAGCTGTTTTTTTTTTGCCTGCGGTAAACTCTTCACTTGTTAAAAGGTATTTCTAACAAGTGAAGAGTATTCCTAAATCTTTAATAGGGTTTCAATTTACCCCATAAAAGGGGAAAGAAAAAAAAAAAAGAAACTGAAAGACATCTGTGATTCTCAGTTTTTAGCCTCATGAGAGTACCTTTTCAATGGTTGATCTTGAATGGTGTTGGCACTTTACAATGTATGAAAGATTAGATCTTTCTTCTTTTTTTTTTTTTTTTTTTTTTTTTTCAATTTCTTTTCTAAAGACATTATTTATCTTTGTGTTCTCTGCAATGTACTTGAACTGTTTAGGATCTTTACTTTTTCTCATTGAGCTTTATCCATTATTTATCAATCATAAGTTCAATGAGGCTTCAGCTTAGTTCTGTCTTCTATGTATGAAAAGAATCGTTCCCTTTTCTTCAGATTTGAACATATGTAATGTTTACTTTGGAGAAGATAGTAAAATCTATGCCCCTTTAATTATATACAAAAAAAAAAAAAAAAAAAAAAAAAAGATTGTACAAATCTTTGTTATGGAAATAGGGGTTTTTAAATTTTGTTTTCCATGTTTAGAATGATGGATTTTTCTGTATCTGGTATAGTGATTATCTTTATGCATCTTGTGATTCTCATTTTTATAGGAATTTGATCCTTTCTCATTGAGCATCGATGGGGATAAACTTCGAGGCCGGGGAACTACTGATTGTTTGGGGCATGTTGCCCTGGTAACCGAACTCATGAAGAGGCTAGGGGAGACAAAACCCAAACTGAAATCAACTGTAGTTGCTGTCTTTATAGCCAATGAAGAGAATTCTGCCATTTCAGGCGTTGGTGTGGATGCACTTGTGAAAGATGGACTGCTCAATAAGTTGAAGGAAGGCCCACTGTAAGTAAATGGCATTTATTGTGAATGAAAAGTAAAGCATGCTTTGAAATTTTTACGTAAATGCTTATCAGAGTTTAGTTTAGTTGTTGCATTTTTCACTTTTCTGCTCAGGTTTTGGATTGACACAGCAGATAAACAACCTTGCATTGGTACCGGTGGCATGATACCTTGGAAACTTAAAGTGACTGGGAAGCTTTTCCACAGTGGCTTAGCACACAAGGTATACACACTGTTATGATTGTCTAAGGATCACTTTTGTGTAAATTTTTTTTGTCCATATGTTTCCCTAAAAGACAGTTGCTAGGATTCTTACAATTAAAGTATTTACCAAATTTAGTGGATCAGTTTGCTGGTTTTCTGAGACTCTGAAAATGTTGGATGAAAACAGAAGAGAATAAGGAGGAAGGAACAGTTATCTTTGTTTGCAGATGAAAATGAATTTAAGGAATTACAATTTAGAAGTTCTTGTCTTATATACAACTTTCTGCTCTAGAACTGAGCATTAGTAATGTCTAGTTAAGCAAATGACTTGGAGCAGTTTGGATAGACATGATTCAAGTTAGGATTCCCACTATGAAAAGAGTAAGGAAAAAAAATCTTTGAGTTGAGGTAGCTAGAGAATGCTTGATTGCAAGAGCTAGGAGCAACTAGGAGCAACTAGGGTCGTCAATGGAGTGCATGTGATACCCCATATGATAAGTGATGGTAGGTGGTGTTTGGGGTCCGATATTGCTTGGGAAGAAGAAGTTCTTTCTCTTTATAATGTTCCAATGAGGCTCTAATTGTATCATTGACTAGTCCTTTTAGAGTATAAGCCATGTGGTTTGGGCCTTCCATTGGGGCTTTACAAATGGTATCAGAGTCTATCCTAACTAGAAATGTGGGACTTGAGCCGTGCCATCTACGACGGATAGGCCCGACGAGGATGTCGGAAATTTAAGGAGGGGAGATTGTGATACCACATATGATAAATAATGGTAGGTGGTGTATGGGATCCCACATTGCTTGGGAAGGAGAAGTTCTTGATCTTTATAATGTTCCAATGGAGTTCTAATTGTATCATTGACTAGTTTTTTTGGAGTATAGACCATGTGGTTTAAGTCTTCTATTGGGGCGTTACAGTGCATGTTGCAAGCTGACTTGACATGAGGTGGGTTTCGTAAGACAATATGTAGGACTTGTAAATACATACATCTGAAGTATGACAATTTGTAGCAATTTCCATTAAAGAAATCAGAACAGTGTGCCTTAAAACAGGGTAGAAAGGAAGGTGCTTGCCTAAACAGAAATAGTGACATAACATTTCCAGTTTTTACGCGCCTAGTTCATTCAGGCTTTTGAACAATCTGCAGGCTATAAATCCTTTGGAGCTAGCAATGGACGCACTCAAAGAGATCCAATCACGGTTTTATAGGGACTTTCCTCCCCATCTTCAGGAGCAGGTCTATGGATTTGCAACTCCTTCAACCATGAAACCAACCCAGTGGAGTTGTAAGTATTTTGGCTATACTGAAATTTTGAGGCAAAAGAAATTGCTTTAATTTTAGCAGGCTCACCTTCTTTGTTGCAGATCCAGGAGGTGGGATCAATCAAATTCCAGCTGAGTGTACAATTTCGGGAGATGTCAGGTTTATAATCATCTTGAAACTTTTTCAATACCTTTATCAGAAATGATGTCTCATTCAGAATCTTAATTTACCTTAATTAGAAATGATGTGTCATTAATAATCTCAATCTTTCTTCCTTATTTTCTATGGTTTTCAGGTTAACTCCCTTCTACAAGTAAGCAGCTTGCTTCCTCTTTATATCAGAAGTTGTTGCTTAGAAGCCAATTTCTTTAATCTGTAAATTTAAAGCAGCCTACAAATATAGGGACAAAAATTTAACTTACTAGCTCTAAATTTCATTTTCTAATTCACTATTCAGTGTGAAGGATGCAATGAACAAGCTACAAGAATATGTGGATGACATTAATGACAACATGGAGAAGCTGGATTCACGTGGTCCTGTTTCAAAATATGTTCTGCCTGATGAAAACCTGCGGGGAAGGTCTGTCTCTCTCTCACCTTCTTCCTCACATGAATTTAGACAAGTAATTCGGATACTCCTGTAAAAACTTTGCAGTACTGGAGTAGCGTTTTATTTGGTATTACATTTTCTCTTCTAGTTCTACTCTTTTTCTTTTTCCCATAGTAGTTAAATGGTTTTTTTTTTTTTTTTTGGCCTACAGCCTTACATTAAGTTTTGATGAGGCAATGTCTGGAGTTGCATGTGATCTTAATTCACGTGGCTTCCATGTATTGTGCAAAGCAACAGAAGAGGTAGTTGGGTACGTAAAGCCTTACTCGATTACTGGAAGTTTGCCACTCATTCGTGAACTGCAGGTGAGTATCTCACTTTCTTCTGTGGCTTTCTCATTTTTTCACTATACTTATCCGTCCTTTCCTTTCTCTTTAGGAAGAAGGATTTGATGTGCAAACTGCAGGCTATGGTATGATACTGTTACCATTTCTTTTTCATGATCACTCTTCAAAAAATATAACTCTTCAAGAAATATAAACTATTTCCTTTTCAAGGTTGCAGTTATTTTTTTTTTTTATAAGTAATCAAAGATATTGTATTCATAGAACTAGGCAAGGCCCAGGTACACATGAAGTATACATGAAAAAAGGCCTAGCTAGAGGTTACAATAGAAAGGAGAAGATCATGGATACTAGATTCGTTACAAACTATAGCCCCCGCCCATAGGAACAATGACTTAAAAAAAAGAAAGCTTTAAGCTCAACCAAAGTTCTCTCATGATCATCAAAACATCTAGCATTTTTCTCACTCCAAATACACCAACACATGCATATTGGTACCAATCTCCAAATTGCCGCTACCTGAGAATCACCATGAAGGCCTCTCCAACTTGTTAGAAAGTCCACCAATCTACGAGGCATAACCCAAGACAATCTGACTTTTAAGAAGACATCATCCCATATAGCCTTGACCACCTCGTAGTGTAGAAGCAGGTGATCAACTGACTCCCCATGCTTTTTACACATACAACACCAATCTAAGACAACAACCCGACATTTCCTCAAATTATCTGTTGTGAGAATCTTGTCCAAAGAAGTTTTCTAGACAAAGAAAGCTGCTTTTAAAGGAGTTTTCGTCTTCCATATGCTCTTCCACGGGAACATCAACAAACCGGGGTTCAGTAGCTTATGGTAAAAAGAACTGACAGAGAAAGTACCTTTCTTAGAAAGATTCCAAAGTGTCTTGTCTCCGGAACCCCCGGGAATACTTGCGAAATATAAAGCCGCAAAAAACTCCGTAAAAGATTCCAATTCCCAATCATGAGCTGCCCTAATGAAATCCACATTCCATTGAGGGGCGCCATTTGAAAAGACCAAGATGTCGGCAATCGATGCCTCCTTAACTCTAGCAAGCGCAAAGATGACAGGGAAGGTATCTTGTAGACAGTGGTTGCCACACCATATATCAAACCAAAAACGGACACACGAACCATTGCCTACCACAAAATGTTCATGACCCTGGAAGGTCCCCCAAAGGCTTCTAATGTTTTTCCACAAGCCCACTCCATGAGAACCTCGTACCTCATTCGAGCACCAGCCTCCCCAAGCTTCCCCAAATTGAGAATCTATAACGGACTTCCAAAGTGCCTCCCTTTCATTTTGATACCTCCATAACCACTTATTCGAGAGAGCTTAATTTCATCAAGTGGCAAATCCCCAACCCTCCTCCCGAAATTGGGGTACAGGAAGCGGGAACAAAGACAAAAAATAGGTGGGTAAGTTAGAAAGAGTGCTTTTAATCAAAATCAACCTACCAGCTTTTGACAAGTATAGCCTCTTCCAAGCAACCAATCTACACTCCACCCTTTAGACTACATCGTTCCAAATCCTTTCAGATTTAAAAGAAGCACCCAACGGTAAGCCAAGATACTTCAAAGGAAGTGAAGATATCTTACATCACAAGGTGGAAGCTAGAAACTCCACATCAGGGGCAGCCCCCACTGGCACTATTTCCAACTTTGCAAGGTTAATGCTCAAACTTGACACAACAGCAAAGCAAAGGAGAAGCCCCCTCAAGTCTTGGACTTGTCTAAGGTGTGCACCACAAAAGATGAGCGTGTCATCAGCAAATAATAAATGAGAAATGCGGAGATTGCCATTCCCCACCGAGAAACCATGGAGCAACCCACCATCCACCAGACCCGCAATCATCTTGCTGAGCGCTTCCATGACAAAAAGGAAAAGAAGAGGAGAAAGCGGAACTCCCTGTCTCAGGCCACGAGAGGAGTTGAAGAAACCCACTGGAGAGCCATTAACCAAAATAGAGAAACGAGCTGAAAAGATACAAAATTCTACTCATTTCTGCCATTTCCCCCAAAACCGCTTCTTTCAAGTATGTAAAGGAGGAACTTCCAGTTTACATGGTCATATGCTTTCTCCATATCTAACTTGCATAGCAGCCCAGGTTCTCTAGACTTCAATCGACCATCCAAGACTTCATTTGTGATAAGTATCGAGTCAAGAATTTGTCTACCTTTGACAAACGCATTTTGCGGTTTCGAAATAAGTCTTTCCACCACCGAGCTTAGTCTATTTGCTAACACTTTTGTTAGAATCTTATACATCTCATTCACAAGACTAATGGGGCGATAGTCTCTCACATCCGTAGACCCCACCTTTTTAGGAATAAGGGCTAAAAAGGTGGCATTGAGACTTTTTTCAAATCAAGCATTAGAATGAAAATCAAGAAAGACTTGCATAATATCCTCTTTGACCACCTCCCAACAAACTTCAAAGAAACCCAAAGTAAAGCCATCCGGACCGGGAGCCTTATCACTTGCCATACCTCTGATAACACTGCCCACTTCCTCTTCTATAAAAGGCCTTTCTAATCACCCCCACACTGCGGGTCTAAAGTGGAAAAAGACAAACCATCCACTTTCGATCTCCAATTATGCTCTTCTATTAAGAGTTGTTGATAGTAATGTTCAATGTGGTTTTTAATAACCATCTGATCCAAAGAAGGATCTACCATCAGTGTATCAATAGCATTGTTCCTCCTGTGAAAGTTAGCCATCCTATGGAAGAATTTCATGCATTTGTCCCTTAAGCCAGAGTACCCTTGATTTCTGTCTCCAAGAAATCTCCTCCATGAAAGTAACCCTTTCAAGATCAGCAACTACCTGGCTTTTACAAATTTTCTCAAGTTCAAAGAGGATTCTAGCCTCCTCCTCACCTTCCAGACCCTATAATTTCTCAATAAGAGAGCGCTTCTGCTGAAATACATTGTCAAAAATTTGCTCATTCCACTGTTTCAGGTCCTGTTTCAACGCCTTCAACTTTTTTGCCATAATAAAGCTTGGAGAGCCTTGGAAACTATAGGAAGTCCACCATTGTCTGACCCTGTCTACAAAACTGTCAGTTTTAAGCCACATATGCTCAAATTTAAAATACGTTATGCCCCTTGGATGCCTCTACAATCTAAAATGATGGGAAAGTGATCGGAGCATAAATGGGGTAATCTTCTTTGAGCTACATCCGGGATATGAGACTCCTAATCGAAGGTTAGCAAAAATCTATCGATCATCGACCAAGAAGGAACATCACGATTATTGGACCAGGTAAATGTGCCTCCTGATAGTGGAATATCCATGAGCTCCTGTTCTGAAATGAAATCAGAAAAATCACTCATAGCAGGAGTGATGTGGGGAACTCCCGACCTTTCGCTTGGAAAGCGCGAAGTGTTAAAGTCCCCCCCGATGCAATTTGGTAGTTCCCACCAACTAATGACCCCTGCCAGTTCTTCCACAAAAATCTTCTCTCAGAATCAATATTTGGGCCATAAACCCCAACAAAAGCCCATTTGAAGCCGTCTTCAAGATTAACAAAGGTGCATGCAACCGAGAAATCACCCACACACTCTTCCACCCTTTCCACCACCCTTGTATCAAACATAATGAGAACTCCCCCAGAAGCTCCTCTTGAAGGTAGATAAGACCACCCAACATGTTTCCCTCTCCATAAGTTTCGAACTACTTGTCTTGTGATAGCTTCCAACTTAGTCTCTTGTAAGCAAATAATGTCCCATTTCTATTAGCGAAGTAAATTTCTGACTTGGAGCCGCTTAGTAGGATCATGCAACCCCCTCACATTCCATGATATTATTTTTGGCTTCATAGAACAACCGTTTTGCCCCTCCCCTTACTACGCTCCCGAGTAGAGCTTTTCTCACCTCCATACTCTTTCATAGCTCCATCAAGCCTTTTGAGCTCTCTGTCCCTTTTTTTTGCCGAAGCCACAAATTGATCGGACTTGGATTGGGCGTTCACAGCCTCTACAGTTGTAAGGAGGGCCATAAATTCAGCTTCAAAATCCACATAAGAGATTCCTACCATATGCTTAAGGACATTGCTCTCTGAATAACCTAGTCAGACACATTGGGATGAGAAGAGAAGATTGGAGTTGGTTCAACCTCCCCCACACTGTTATTAGAAAACAAAATCAAAGTGTCAGCATCTTCTACCATATTCAATCCCAAAGAAACTGCTAACTCCGGTAGAGATTCCTCCACCAAAGAGTCAAGCGAAGGGTTAGAGGGTATCGGCGACATAATCTGAGCCACCACAATGGGTGGAGGCCCGTCCAAGAACTCCCCGAGTTCCAACACACCTTGTGCAGGGCCATTGACACCCTCGGGAGTTGCTGTCACTTGGGATAACAACTCTGTGGCTGCCATCACCCCCATAGAGTCCACAGAGGGTACCGGCGACGTGTGCCACCACAAAGGGTGGTGGCCCATCCAAGAACTCCTCGAGTTCTAACAAAGTTTGCGCAGGACCAAAGGCTACCTCGGGGGATGTCTTCTCTTGGGAAATCGAAACTGAGGTTGCCGTCACGTGAGTCGCTGGCGTTGGGGAAGCCGAAAGATTCTGCTTCAGAGTAGATTCCGGTAAAGGAATGGCTCTACACAGATTCAATGAGGTCACTGCCACCTTCGACGACACTAACTCCATCACCCCAGAACACTCCGATGGACCCACCGCCACCTCCGACGAGGTCGCCTCCCTCGCCGTCGACCCCTAACCCACCGCTGACAGTGGACGTTGGTAAGGCGAAGTGGCTTCTTTGTAAGGAGCCCTACGTCTCTAGGCTACTGACCGAGCCCTGGGCCTGAGAGCTAGGTTGGCCCAAAGCGATGGGCCGTAGTGCCACTGGGCAGCTGGCCTGCTCATGAGGCCCATCAGAAGGCCTCTGGGTCATAGGAACGCAGGCCCGCGAAAGAGACCCAACAGAGGGCTATTGGGCTACTGAAGAGATGGCCTGCGAATGTGGCCCATCAGAAGCCACTCCTTTACCCTTAGGCCCAGAAACATGAAACAGCCCATTTGAGGGGCCTTGTCCCTGGCCTATTACAAGAACCATCTCCCTCTGCAAAGCCTCCTCAACACTGCGTTTAATCATTCCCATATCAAGAAGTAAACCCCCCACTTGCATCTCCATCTCAGCCAAGGCATGCTGCAGAGTTGACAAACTTGGCCCCGACAAGCACTTGCCCAAACACACCTCCTCACAGTGCCACACCTTCTCCAGACTTAACCCCTCTGCAGGTTTTGGAACTCGAGACAAGGCCTCTTTGTACGAAGAGAAAACATGATGTCCCTGCGGTGGAGGAGGAGGCAACCATGGGAGGCTCCCTCTGTTTTTTCTTCCCAGAACAGAGGAGGTTGCAAAAAACTCCTTCAGCAACTCTCCAAATTTCCTCCAACCAGTCCCTTCCCTCCCTTCCGAGATCACTAGAAAGCCACGCCGTTTCTCTTGGCCAAACTCTGAAAGAGAGAAATATCTCCCAAAAGAGTTACGTTGCCTCTGCAATACCAACACTTGCGAGCCATTTCTACGTGATCTGATGAACACAGAGGAACCCTAAAAAACAACCCCTTCCTCCACCATAGCAGCCAACCATCCCAAAGAGTCTTGTTCAATAAAAATGTGATTCACAGCGCGACAATTGCTCTCAGTGATTCTCCACCACCTTGTGTTCATCTTCTTAAACTCAAAGCACTTCTGATCAATAACAACATTCGTACTCGACCCCATCATAAAACAACCACTCAAAAAGTACTAAGAATACAAAGACTAAGCTAAAAAAAACCAACGCTGGATCAACCAGCGAAAGCAAAACAGTGACGAAGAAAAAACATTTTTCTCAAGTGTACGAAGAGAAAAACATTAGGAGAGAGAAAAGGGAAAGAACAAATACTATCATATACCTATCCTTCTTCATTAAAAAGATATATACCTATATATCTAAAAAAAAAACAGCTTTTAGAGGGGCCTTAGTCTTCCAAATGTTCTTCTATGGGAGAAATTAGAAATATGCAAAAAAATACAACGGTAGAGCATACTTGCAAAAAGTTAGAAATTAGTCATAGTTATGTTCTATGAACTAAATATAGAAAATGTGAAATTTGATGAAAATTTACCAGTGTTGTTAAAAGTGCACTAAAGTGCTTTGCTTATTGTAGTCGAACATTGAGAGAGAATACTTCTTCTTGTTATTCATTGATGTTCAACAGTATATACATACTACATCCAAATGACAATTATACCCTCATAAGTTACACTAATTGCAACTATGTACTCTACACTCCCCCTCAAACTAGGGCATATATATCATATAAACCTAGTTTGGAACAAATAAGGTTTAACCAACTATAACACAGTGGTTTGGTAAACATATCTGCAAGTTGATCAACAGACTTCACAAAGGGTGCAGAAATGTCACCACTTAATATCTTATCCTGAATGAAGTGACAATCAATCTCAATGTGTTTAGTCCTCTCATGGAACACAAGATTAGATGCAATATGCATTACAGCTTGATTATCACAAAATAACTGAAGAGGGACAGGAGCTGGAAACCCAATCTCATGAAGAAAGTGTTGCAACCATGTCAGCTCACTGGTAGTGTAAGCCATTACTCTGTATTCAGCTTCTGCACTAGATCGAGCTACCACTGTTTGCTTCTTACTCCCATGTAACCATGTTACCTCCCACAAAGGTACAATATCCAATAATCGATCTTCTATCTGAAGGAGATCCTGCCCAATCAGTATCTGAAAAAACTTCAATTCTAAGATGTCTATTTGGTCTATACAAAAATCCAAGGACAGGAGCTCGCTTTAGATAACGAAGAATATGGATTACAACATCCCAATATGAGACCCTGGGCGTTTGTAGAAATTTGGCTCACTACACTCACTGCATAAGAGATATCAGGTCTAGTGATAGTAAGATAATTCAATTTCCCAACAAGTCTTTGACACCGACCTGGATCTCCAAACAACTCCCCTTAAATTTTCGATTTGGGTCCATAGGAGTGTCAATAGGCCGTGCACCCAATATGCCAGTTTCTTCCAGAATGTCAAGTACATATTTTCTCTGAGACAGGTTAATACCTCTTTTAGATCTACCGACTTCAATTTCAAGAAAGTATCTAAGTTTGCCCAAGTATTTTGTTTAAAACTGATCATGTAAAAATTGTTTCAGCCTAATAATTCCAGATGAGTCACTCCTAGTAATTACAATGTCATCCACATATACAACCAATAAAATATGACCTGCATCACTATGTAGGTGAAATACTGAGTGGTCCGTTTGGCATCTATGAAGACCAAATGCCAATATAGCATCGGAGAACCTCCCAAACCATGCTCAAGGAGATTATTTCAAACCATATAATGTCTTTTTTAACTTGCACACAGTAACTTGACACTCCCCCTGAGCAACAAACCCAGGTAGTTGCTCTATATACACTTCTTTATTTAAGTCGTCATGTAGGAATGCATTTTTAACATCCAAGTGAAATAAAGGCCAATCCAAATTAGCAACAAGAGAGATCAATACTCGAATAGAAGAAATTTTGGCAATTGGGGAGAAAATCTCATCATAATCAATGTCATAAGTTTGAGTGTAACTCTTAGCAACCAAACAGGCTTTCAGATGTTCCACATAACCATTAGGATGGAATTTGATTGTATATGCTCATTATAGCCAACAGGTTATTTACCAGGTGGTAAGAGGAACAAGATCTCATGTCCCATTATGGTGAAGAGCATCCATTTCATTTTTCGTAGTTGTCCTCCATCCCGAATCAGATAAAGCATCTTGAAGTGTTTTAGGATGAGGAAGTTTTGAAAGTTGAGAAGTAAAACATGAAAATAATGGAGATAAGGCATGACGAGAGACATATTCGCTAATCGGATGTTGAGTAACACAAGAACGAGTACCTTTTCGAAGAGCAATAGATGGAGAGTTTGGAGCACTAGGTAACTTAGGATCTGAAGATGGAGACAAAGTTGGTGGAGGCATGGGAGTCAGGGGCAGCAAGAGACGCGAGTACACCTGTAAAGGAACAAGGGAAGGCACTAAGGAGGTTTGGGTAAAAGTGGGTGAGTGTGGAGGAGAGAGGGTAAGAGTAGGTAATGATAGAAGATCACACTCAACAATCAAAGATGTGTCCAAGAAATAGGGTATGGACTCAAAGAACATGATATCAACATTCGTAAAGTAACGTCTTAGAACAGGACTATAGCAGCGATATCCTTTTTGAGTCCAAGAATAACCAACAAAGAAACACTTGGTAGCACATGGATCAAGCTTATCAAAGCTTGGGCCAAGGTTATGAACATAGCAAACACACCCAAAGATTTTTGGAGGGAGAGAAAAAGATGGAGAGGAAGGGAACAAGATGGAGAAGGGAGAGGAACCATCGAGAATTGATGAAGGCATACGGTTAATAAGGTGACACGCAATAAGAACACCATCACTCCAAAAACGTTTAGGAACATGCATGTGCAGTAAAAATGCTCGGGTTACGTCTAACAAATGACGATATTTGTGTTCAGCCACCCCATTCTGTTGGAATGTATAAGAGCATGAAGTTTGATGAACAATTTCTTTATTACTTAAGTAGCAAAGGCATTAGATTGATATTCTTTAGCATTCTCATAACACAAAACTTGAACTTTTTGTCTAAATTGAGTTTTAATTTCTTCTCGAAAGACTTTGAATATGGAAAGAAGTTCAGATCGTGGCTTCATCAGAAACAACCATGTCATACGATAGTAGTCATCAACAAATGTAACAAAATACTAAAACTTGTTTGATACAATGTTGATTGATCCCCATATATCAGAGTGAACCAATTCAAAAGGAGTAGATGCTCGATTATCAACTCGAGGTACAAAAGACACGTGATGGTGTTTACTAAGCTGACATGCTTCACAAGGAAAGGAATACACATTTCCAAGATTCCTAACTTGACGTTTCAAAACAGAAAGAGATGGGTGTCCAAGGCAGCAATGCTATTCAAAAGCAAATGATGATGAGGATGTGAAGGCTCAAGTGGGTGACTGATTGACATCAAGGTAATACAGGCCACTAGCTTTCATGCTACGTACCAATCTTCTTCCCTGTCTTAAGATCCTGAAAAATACATACAGAGGGATAAAAGGTCACAGAATATTGAAGAGTTTGAGTAATTTTACTAATGGACTACAAACTAAAGGGAAAACTAGGAGCGTATAGAACATATGACAAGGTTATAGAATCAGTGAGTTTAGTGCATCCAATGCCTATAACTTTAGCAAGAGTAACACTCTTTGGAAATGTCATAGTATCTAACTTAGATAAGGAATAAGACAAAACGGTCAAATGTTCATTAGCTCCTGAATCGATGATCCATGGATCTTGAGTAGATGAGACAAGACATGTAGATGTTGTACCTGAATGGGCAAGAGTAGCTATGGAAGATGAAGTATGATTAGCAGACTCAGATGGTCTAACATGTAGATCTCAACAATAGTCCACCAAGTGGTTAGTGCAACCACAATGGGTGCGCTTACGAGATTCACGACCTCAAGTGCGATTACCTCTGGCATCACATCCCCCACGTGCACCTCTACCACACCGGCCTCCATGCCCACTTGGAGCAACATAGGAGGCAACTAAAGCAGATCTCTCATTACTCAGATCAGAAGACAACTGAGACTCTAGTCCAGATAATGTGGCTCGCTGAAGTCGGGAGAACATATCAGGAAATGAGGGAAGCTGTGGACTTGCCAAAATTTGAGAACACACCAACTCATACTCAGGTTTTAAGCCAACAAGAAACCGAATAACATTAAACTCTTCACGTAGCATACTTGAACATCAGAAGTGATGGGTTGATACATTTTGAGTTCTTCACATATGCTCATCACTTGAGAATAATACTCTGCCCAAAGCACCTTGTTCCAACCCAAAGAATTGTCGACACAACTCATAAATACAGGTTATGTTCCCAGCACCCGAATACATCTGTTTGAGATGCCTCCATACCTTTTGAACGGTGTCAAAATGAATTAAGCTAGTGCAAATATTAAGCTCAATACTGGTCAACATCATGGACAAGATTTGAGCATCTTCTTGCTCCCATTGAGCAAATGTAGAACTAGTTGAGCAAGGCATTGGATCAACCAAGTGGGTATGAAGAAGACCCTTGCCTTTCAAAAACATTCCAACAAATTTTGACCACAACATATAGTTTTTTTCCATTCAACTTCACCGAAGTCATAGGTATACTAAAGTTTGGTGCAAAAGATAGTGACTCAAATTTAGTTTTCATGGAGAAAAGTATCACAACAATTCAACTTGGAGACAAAATCCATACAGAGTATGAAATATGGATGAAAAACTGAGAAATACAATCTGAAAAAGTAGAAACCCAGCTTAAGAACCCAAATTCTGAATCTGTATCGGGTGGAATCAGCCTGTATCGGGTTTGAACCGGTCTGTATTAGGTTCGAACCGGCCTATATTAGGTATGTTTCGGGTATTGCCAGTACCGGCTTAAAAACTGACCTTAAACGGGAATAAGTTATTCTAAACGAGGATAAGTGAAGCTGGGTTTACCATATTCTTGTTACCAAACGGGTATTATTCTGGATAGGAATAAGCTCTTACTCCAGGTTGGGGGCATACGCAGTCAAGTATTAGATAGTTGAGACTTGCAACCAAACACCTCGAGACTTCGACGTCGCTGGCAATAGACAGACCTTCTGGCAGCCGATGACGACAGGAAACTCACCGGAGTGCACAGACAACGCCAGCAAGCTCAATTCTGGTGCCTAGTACGCGAGACAATACCTGAGGTCACCGGAAACACCTTGAAAAAAGCTGTCGGCCACCACGAAAAACCACACTAACCACCACAGACAACGACGGTGATACCACACTAACCACCACTAACCACTCTGTGCCACTAACCACCACTAGCTCCATCGCACAACCACCACCAACTGACAACTCAACTCTCTGATACCATGTAGTCGAACATAGAGGGAAAACACTTCTTCTTGTTATTCATTGATGTTCAAAAGCATATACATACTACATACAAATGAAAATTATACCCTCATAAGTTGCACTAATTACAACTATGTACTCAACACTTTTCAAAAGTGAAGCGCATTTACAAAAGCGCACTTTAAGCATTTTTTTTGGGGGTTTTTTGTGTGAGCTTAAAGAGAAAAAAAAAATGCGTTTTTTTAATTTCCTTAAAAAAAACTATAAAATATCATTTCAAGACCCCAAAAATGACGTGAACAAATCTTCTTAAGTATTTAGATGATATTGAAGGTCATTTACATAACATAGCTCCACATAATGTCATACATGATGTATATGCTTTGAACTCGATATAACAGTCCAAATTGGCTCTCTTGATGGAAAGGTATTTGATTGCTTATGGTAGCATACAAGTCTATACCTACAATTCTTGAACTGTTTTGGTCATGATCCTTTTGGTATATTTTGATTCAAGCATGTACTTCAATTTGATTATGACTATCAAATAATTTTTTAATGAGTGGCTGTCAATATCATATATGTGTATTTTCGTGGGCTTTTTGGGGCAGTAGGAGCTCTCTAGTATGGGTTAGGGATTTTATTATATACATTCAGTGTACTTAGTTACTCCTATTGATATATATATATATATATATATATATATATATATATAATACTTATCAAAAAAATATCATATATTGTATATCAAGAAAAGTACTAGAGAATTATATAAAGTGTTATGTTTAAAGCTTGCCACCACATGGATGGGGCCACCCTCATGGTGGCCATTCCATTTTTTTTTTTTTTTTGTTTTTTTCAAAGTTTGATGTATTTAAATAAATATTTTTAAAAAAATTATTCATTGTTATTTAAAAAAAAAAAAAAAAAATTAGTTGACACATGACAATCTGTGAAGCTGCCACGTGTTTTCAATTAGCATTGATGGATGAAAAAGGTTAACAAAGGGCCTCTTTCTAATTAGCTCAGTCATACAACATTTGGCTAATCCTCAAAAAAATTTTACAGGATCTTAGACCTAAGTACCCCATAGCACAAGGGTGTTAGACCTGAATTTTCTAAATCTGTGTAACTAGTTGACTACTTGATTTTCATGTTGCATTACTCTAATAAATTGAGTTAATAGGCTAAATATATTAGCATCTTGCTTTTTAAACCTTTTTTTTTATTGTATTTTGTGGGTTTTTGTTATTGTACATTAATTTTAAAAACATGAACTTTACTTCAATCAAGCGCGTGCTTGCGCTTTGCGCCTAGGCTCTAGAAGGTGTTTGTGCCTTAAGTGCACCTAGCGCTTTTAACAACACTGAATTTACCTTAATAATCTCATGCTGTAAATGCCATTACTTTAGTGCATGTTGTAGAGATAAAAAAAATTAACAATATTTTCTCAAGTAAAGGATATAACTGCCATAGGCTACAGTAGTCCATAATTTCCTTTGCTCTTCTCATGCACCTCTTCTTTATCTTCTAAATTTACATCACAGCATTGGACCATGGAATTTAGCCTATTTAGCCATGATCAAGGTGAGTGAATTTAGGTGGGGTTATTGCCTAGGGTGGTGCATAGTCTCTAAGGCTGTAGGAGTGACAATATGTGACACGACTTGTAAATCCATATGAAAACAACATGAAATTTGTGGGTTTGGGATTGATATAAATGGGTTCGGGTCAAAATGGGTCAACTCAATAAAACACGATTAATAAACGGGTCAACCAGCATAATCATTTTAAATTTTTATTTGAATGCTACAATTACAATATGCTTATGTTGGGATTGTAATATTGGTTTTATTAAAGGTTAATATCTAAAACTATTGACAATTTTTGTTAGTACGTAGTCTTATTTTTTAGAGATATTAACTATAATGTGGCTACTAAAAATTCTAGATATTAATTTTTATTTGAAAGTTTGTTAATCAAATCAAACAGATTATATGGGTCAGTTGAACTTGTTTGCATGAAGCGGGCCATGTAGTGTTAACCCAATTCTAATTTATGCGGGTCGTGTCGTGTCACCTGTTGTTTATATAGGTTGTGTTTGGATTTTAAGGTTTGGCACATTTAATTAAATGGGTTGTGTTCAGGTTAACTCATATAGTCAAATGTTCATGACTTGACACGACACGACACTACACAAACACAATCTGCGAACAAGAATTGTCACCCAGTCTAAGGGTTTAGCAAGCAGTAATCAGATTTTTAAAATCAATGAGGATAGAAGGGATATTAGGTGCTCAACCATGCTAGGAGGACGTTACTGAGTATCAGCACAGAGAATAAATGCCAGCAGAGCTGCTGACACTTTTAACGTAGGTGTTTTTTATACTGACCACTGGTTTACTTGAAGCATCATTCCAATTTATGTGGTCCGTACCCACTCAACACATTGGGTGGATTATGGGGATAGAGACATGATATTGGTGATTGTTAAGCCTATTCCTTTCTAGAGTAAGGAGAAGCGTTGCTTTCTGCAGTTTGAGGGTTGCTATTTTTTGGTAGCTTTCCATATTTTGATTGAGTGTTACGATGTTAATACTGTCTTGGTAAGTCATGGTTTTTAAATGCTAATAGATTTAATTTCCACAGATAGATTCCTCACATGGATCACATCTGCACTACATGTTTATTGATTTGAATTTCACATAACTTCGATGCGTTCAAGAAGGAAGAAGATCTGATTCATCGCATTTGCATCATATTTTCAGGTTTAATGGCCACATACCATGCCAAGAACGAGTACTGTCTTCTTTCAGATATGTGCCAAGGCTACCAAGTCTTTGTCAGCATCATCTCTCAATTAGAAGATTCTGTGAAATGATATGTGCTAATGATAAAACCAAATAATGGCGCTTGACTCTGTTTTGGACAGATTAGTGATTATATGATTGTCCAAACTTGTTTACGTTATTGGCCTGCTATTGCAAAGTGAGCTACCAACTGTGCAATATGCCAATATGCCTGTTTTTCTGATCTGGAGTTTTGTTCACTTAAGATTTGCTTATCCTTATAACTCAAGGTTTATTAGTGAGACAGTAGATGGATGAACTGTAACAAAAGAATTTAGACGACTCCTCACTTGCAACTCTCTGGAGAATGACTTTCTATTTCTTCACTTGCATAATTCATTGACTGTTTCGAGTCCCATATCTGTCTCAGATTGAGCCGTTTGGCCACTGATAGAATGTATGAGAGTTCAGCAATCTCGTACGAGTAAACCTTGGCTGAAAGGTAAAATTTTACTTTTACCTTTCGAAACCTCTTTTATTTTTATGTTTAAATTATTTTATGTAGTTGTATAATAACTATGATATAGATAGTTGTCTTTCCATCATTTCTCTTTTACTTTTACCTTGAAATTTGAAGAAATATCAGAACTAAAGTGGGATATGCAATATAAATAAAAAATAACCATTGGTATTGAATTTTAGTATGTTTAAGCATTTGCGTCAATAAGTGAGACACGAGTCGCAAGAGGTTAAAGAGACCGCTGGCCAACTATGATACAGAAGCCTCTATTTTGGCTAACAATGCTGTAGTTCTCAAGCTATTCAACTTGATTCAAAGTATTATTTTATATAAAAGTATTAATTACCTTTTCATTACTTAATTGCTCCATTTTTCACTCTACTTATGACCTCCACACTAACGTGGCACAACAATAGTCAACAAGTCAAGTCAAAGCTGAGGCCCCGTGGCAAACACAGGTGACGAAAATGAAACAAACTACACAGATGATAGTTTAGGTATGCAAATCAACTTGTATAGTACTTGGTGAATGTGTGCTTTAACTTTGTAACTTATACATTGTTCATATACAGAGCCTATTTTTCTATGCCATATACAGAGTTAGATACCTTAAATCGAACTTGAAAACTTCTACAACTCTGCCATCTGATAGTATGCTAATTTCCTTCACACTCTGGTTATTCCTTATTGAATAGCTCCTTCATATGTTATTCTGAGTTCTTTCCTTCTAATTTAAGCTGCTGGATTCTTTGCCGTAGTCGCCGCCGGTGGTCATGTATTTTCCAAAGGCCATGTCCCAATATAACGGCAGAATATATGCCATGGGTGATAATGGGAGCAAGAATGTTATTCGTCTGTCACATTTGCATCAAAAGTAACAGAGACCAGATATATCACTTTCAGGTTTTAGATGAAAGTTAAAAGCTGAATTAAATATTGTTAGAATATTATTTTTTAATATTATTTATGTTTTGAGATTTGAAAAAGTTGAATTGTTTATTATATTTTGTGTGTGAATTTAGGAAAGTTGTAATGATAAGAGAAGATGAAACAATTTCACCATCCAAGCGGGGCCTCATTCTCTTGAAATGAAATTATAATCTTCACAATAAAATGACCATCATGTAATTATCAAAAAATGACACCATCATGTAACTAGAATTACCTGGATCCATTCAAAACCAAGGTAAAGTGCCAACAGTCCTTCCAGGAGGGGAGAATAGATCTTTCTCATTTGCCTCTTCTCATACCATGCTGCAATTATTATCCAAAATCAAATGGAGGAATTAGGATCAGACGTCACAGCAGGGTAGAATTTGTATGCAGCAAAATACTTCACTGGTATTTCACTAGCTTTTATCATTTTCAAGGTGGAAGGTTTCATTGAGATGGGAATAAGAGAAGAAGAAATATTGATTTTTTTTTTTTCTGCAAACACCCCCCCCCCCCCCCCCCCCCCCCCCCCCCCCCCCCCCCCCCGGCCCAAGAAAAAAAAAAAATTCTCTCAGCAATTAAATGGTACATAATGCTATTCAAAGTATAAATTAACAAGACTCAGATGGATAATGAGGATGATTAGACAATCAGTAGATCGTCTTTTACTCTACTCTTAGCACTTTATGGCAAACTTTTTTCAGTCGCTTTGGACCAAACTGAGTGATGCCCAGATGAGTGGTACATTTATTAGCGTGCTAAAAAGTAAACTTTTACTAGTTACCGTATGGACACCATATGGAAACAGATCCAAGGAATGTCGAGGACCTCAAGGCTTTCTTTCTCAATCCCACCTACGTCTCTCTAGCTTTAGCTTCCAGGATTTTCTTCATCTCTTCACTTTCTCTAATAATATGTATCTGATGTATACCCCCTATTTACTTGGATAATATCTTTTGATCATTAATAAAATGTATCTCACCCGTACATCCCAAAAAATATCTTATCAAAAAATGAATAAATCTCCGCAAAGACCAAGTGAGAAAGCATGGATCATGTCTGATAGGGAGAAAGATCAATAAATACTGATGTAACTTTTGCAAATGAGTGAAAATGTAGGTAATAAGTTTGCAATTAACTCTATAAAAAACTAGTTCTTAATATAAAGAAATTAGTGGTTAGATTGAAGGTTGATCGTGGCTACTTCCATGAAAATAGTCAAATATACTTTACATTGCCATTCTAGCTGAAGTGGACTGACCACCACAATCACCATCAAGATATTTTTCTAAAGAAGTGGTTTCAAAACCATGGAAAAGAAATAAGCTCATTTTCAAAATTAGTACCTGCAAAGAGCTTCTTCAGATCTTTGCGACCTGTTCGAGATTGCAAAACTGGAGCAACGACATACGTGGGGTCTGAAGAAAAAATGAGCAACTGGTCAATCTAACTTGAGGGTTTAAATTCAGGGAACATTTCATTGATAAAATGATTTATTTGGACATCAAACCTTTGGGAGAAGCAGCTGCATAATAAAGAGAACCTGTCAAGCAAGCTGTAATCACAGCTGCAAACGCCTGAGCAAATGGGACAAAAGGAGGTAGCACCCCGGTCTACACTTGGAAGGAACTTAAAATAATTAGTCGCATGCAATATTTCATTATCGCTACTGATGACAGGAAGGAGCATTACTTGGGTACGTACCAGAGATGCCATTCCTTGAGCATCAGTTACCAGATCAGTGCGCCTTAGAAATATATCAGCCAATGCTCCCTTTTAACTCACACAAAATACAAAATATGTATTTAGTAATAGTGAAATAAAACAAAAACAGAAATTAAAGTATCATGATTAAACTTCTTCCTGCAGAAAAGTGATTCATTATCTGCATAGCTTTCATCTTTCTGAGATACAATAAACTAAGGGCATGTTCAACAAAATTATTGAAAAAAAGAAAACAATAGGTAACCTAGTTAATGCCTTCCAAGATTCCAGAAGTTTCTTGCTATGCATGTGCCTAGATCATATGGATAAATGTGAACTATGCTAAATGTAGCATGTCAGGCTTCCGGATCTTGAAACTTTCAGAAGTCTAGTGGGTGGATTATAGCATCTACCATTTGAAACTTCTGGAATTCTCGCAAAGTAACAAGGTCAGCTTTGAAAGGTATGATGAAACAATCACTGGATGTAGCATCTTATCAGAAAGTGAAAGGATCTGATCTACTCATTTATTCACCCCAATCGATCTCATCCACTCATTTGCATAACAGGACACATTCAATAATTTTTGTTAGTGGATGTAAGCCAAACTCCAGTTAACAACTTAATCGTTAACTTAGGGATTCAAAAATATTACAAACAGAATCTACTAGTGCTTGTACCCTATAGACAACTGTGACACATATCTCTCAAAGTTAAAACCTTATTCCTGGATTCTCTAAACATTTCCTTGACTTGAAGGATTACATCTCCACAGTCTGAATATCTTCAGCATAAGGATAGGCTGATAAGAAACTCAGATAAACTAGTACAGAAGCCTATAATGATTATGATGAGCATGATCATGAAAACAAAGAAAACAATGACAATGGTGATGATGATGTTGATCCCCAAGGCCAATTCATAGTATCTCTTAACCAATACATTAAGGATAGAAATTAACATATCTTATGAGAACAAACCTGAACAGCAGCCCTGTAGAAAAGCTCCTCTCCCACTGAGCTTGCAGCAACGATTAGTATAAACTGCAAAAGGAGGGAGGATGATTAAAACATTTCCTGTACAGAATGACATTCATAGAGTATGTCATAACCGCACAGCTATTAGAAAATCTACCTGCCAAGGTGACATTCCATAGAAGAAGTTCCATAGCTCCTCATCCTCCACATCTCTGATGGCACGAGCATGAGGTGACAACTTCACAACTTCATCCTATATACATGCCGATTTTAAAGGTAATAATTGTGTGTCCATATGTAATAGTGATGTTTCTAATTCCAAAAAACAACTCTTTGTAAAACTGAGTGTAAACCTTATGACCTCGGGTAATTTATGCCAACCCCATACCCCCGCAAAAAAAAATAATAATAATACTAATAATAAAATCATAAATTTATACAGAACAAACCGAACCGAAGATGCTCTGTTCATTGAGATACAAACAATGGAATTGCTCAAGATACAGGAAGCCAGGAGGCAATATAAGAACAAATCACAAATCAACTATTAAGTCAAAACTTACATCTAGTATAAACAGAAGGGCCATGATTGGAGGAGCTGCATATCCAAGTCCTTCCACTATGGCATCTAATGACGAATGGAAACCTCCCATAGAATCTATGCCAGTGATTGAGCATATGAACCTTCCAGCTAGAGCCATTGCGACATAGATACCTGACATAAAACCAAACCAGAATAAATGTTATGTGGGAAAAATAAAACTTTTCAGAAAAAGAAACCCAGGAACAAAAACATGGGCATTCCATTGTACTACGGATTATTATGGTTTTATGCTTACTTTGTAGCATTAACCATTTCTGAGATATAGTGGACATGCAAAAACCGAGAGCAAAATGGAACGAATAAGTGAATGGAATGGAACTGACCGATTCCGTAGCTGAGTCGGACGACGGCGCCAATCTTCTCCCAGACGGGGAACTCGGCCTCGCCGAAACGCTGATCAAATGTGGTGACCTCCATGGCCGGGCCCGTGAACCTTCCTCCTCTTCGACTCTCTTCTCGCTCTATTCTCCCATCAACACCCTCGCCATTCCGCTCCGCAGAGTCCCTAACGCACCGCAGTGGAGCCCTTCCTCCGTCAAAGCACAGCTTCTTCTTCTGTCTGGCTGGAAACTCACCGAGCTTCGAGCACAACCCAGCTATTCCGGGCAACGACGTCGTTGAAGTAAACGACATCAATGGGAGCTCTACTTAGTAAAGGGACTGTTCTTCTTCTTCTTCTTCTCCGTCTTCTTCTCGTTCATCGAACATAGCTTTGGGATGAGTTCTGAGGACTATCTGAGCTTTCACGGTGGCAATACATTTGGGTGCTCGATTCATTGGTCGTGTGCAACACAGGCCCCAGAATATCCTACTGACCTATAACAGCCGAACACGTGGAGATAATGCTGGCAACCTTTTGCAAACTTGGAAATTTTGTAATTATCCAATCTTTGCTTCACAATTCCAAATTTTTCTTCTTTCCTTTTTTTTCCCTGCCTTGCGTTTGATAGTGAGAATAGATAGTAACATATTTTTAGATATTTTATGAATAATACTGAAAAAATAATAATAAAATATTAAATAATAATAAATAATAGATAAAAATAAAAATAAAATATTATAAAAATATCTAAATAACGCTATTCCACCTCTTTGCATTCAAAAATCAAAATTATCCTTGGGGCCTTTAGGCTTTATGTCACATTCTTTTAAATTGTCAATTTTGCTATATTATTATATGAGTACCGCTAGAGACACCGCTGGAAACTCACGCTACCGTTAATTTTAGAATGTGTTTTTTACAAAGATTTTTTTAATATTTTTAAATATTTTAAAAAATAAAATAAATTTAGAATATTATTAAAAAATACTTTTTTAATCATAAAGTAAAACAAAATATATTAAAAAATATCTCCTTAATCAGGAAGTAAAATAAAAAAATTATTTTTTGTGTTTTTTATTTGATTTTGTGATTAAGAAAGTATTTTTTAATGATATTGTGAATTTTTTTATTTTTTAAAAATATTTAAAATTGTTAAAAAAATTATATAAAAAAAAGAACTAAAAAAAACACAAAAAATGCATGCTAGAGCCAGCGGTAGCTCCCATGGTGGCTCTAGCATTGTTCTTATTATATTTTGCAATTCTTGCATATTTATTAGATGGACCATCGAGTAATAACATATATTATTAAGATCCATAATACCTTATGTTGGGTTTAAATGAATTTTGATATATAGCTTGGTGTATAAATATTTAGTTTGGATTAAGAAATCATCACAACTCATCTTATCTCATCATATTATTACAATTTTTTCAAATTCTCACATAAAATGTAATAAATAATTCAATTTTTTCAAATCTCAATTCAATTTTTTGAATTTTAAAATAATAATAATATTAAAAAATAATATTTTAAAAATATTTTATTTAATTTTTAATTTTTATCTAAAATCATCTCATTTCATTTCATTATCTGAGGCTTAATTTAATATGGGGTCTGTTTTAAACAAAAAAGGTTCAAATATTGATATTTTTATGCTAATTGAAATGTTATAAGTTTCCACATCAACAATCTATTTAAGGTGTCAATAAATAAATTCATAAATTAATTTATAAGATTTAAATATAGAAATAAATTTGAAATCATCAGGTATTGCGTCATCGTCATTCAATCTAAGTTTAAGGACCACCACCAAAAAATGAAACGACGATTTTGACATTGAAAGTTTTGATCTCATATCAAATGGGTCTTTGTCTTGAAGGAATGAGAGATCAAAGGTGGGGCCAGCCCCTACTGCCTTTTAAATTTTTTCCAAAAAAAAAAAATACTTTCTCCTTCCAAAATTAAAAATATTTATTTTATCTTTAAAATAGAATAAAATATTAACTCCTAAAAGCTTGATCGACAACCCTTGAAAAGGTTAAAAAATCCTTCTCTAAAATTTTTAAAAGAAAAAATCTATACAATTTTTTACTATTCACACAACCTCTACACACCATACTTTTTTTTTCTTTTATCAAATATTTAATATATAAATAATGAATAGAAGAATTGAATTAGTTTAAAAAGAATAAACTCAAAAAAAAATTTTTAAAAATGTGGTGTGTGGAGGTTGGGGAGGTTGTGTAACATTGCTCAAAAAGAAACTTTCCATATCATCAAAAAGAAATTCTAAAAATTTCTTTAGTTTTAAAATAACCCCAAACTATAATGAATTTCTTAGTGAAGCTAAAAAATTTAGCTTGAATCTTTAATAAAATCATAATTTTCTCACTTATAATTAAAGTCTAACTCGAAAAATCCTCTACACTACAAGAAAAACGAGCTTTTGTGGCCATTTAGTTACGGCGAAAAAATTATTTGTAACCAAAACAGACTCATTTTGGCTGTAAATAATCATTTCGCTGGAATTAACTGGTCACAAATAAGTAATTTTCTTGTAGTGTTAAAAATTTAAAAAAAATATATATTTTTTTAAAACCACCAGTCATTAACGCATGATTTTTCTATTAATATATATTTGATTTCAATTGTCAACCTCTTTATTGCTCGCCTTCGTGATCATAATTTCAAATAAAAATATCGAGTTTCTTAGTTGAAGAAAGAAAATCATAATTCGTAATTCATAATCTAGGAGGCGGCTTCTATATCTAAGAATTTTGTCTTTATAATTTCGTAATTCACAGATTAATGTTCCAGCTAGAAACTGATAATTTGAAGAACAAATGCTAATTATCAGTGATATGAGGTTCAATTTTATTAGGTTTTCTTTTTGGTACGTTATATATAGTATATATTCAACATTATTAATTGAGCTATTCAACGTCACATATATAGCCGTCATTACAAGAAAATAGATCTTGTTATTTTAAACGAAATAATTATTTTCAGTTAAAATAAATTTATTTTTACCGTAAAATAATAATTACAAATACTTTTTTTTTTTTTTTTTTATAGTGCGTTTCAATTCGATTCTTACGAGCGTGCATGCATGCCGCCAATTTCGTTTTCTACTGATCAATTAATTATGTAGATAGAGACGTTAACTTATCATGTCTTCTAATGTCAATAAAATGAGTAGTACGTATAACAACTAATATAATTCACACAGTACTAATTTAGTACCGTATATTCAAGCCCGCCGGCCTGATCATGATCATCAATCTAATTTTTCATAAAATTGAGATGAAAATAAATATTTTATAGATATCATATGACTTCACAAAGATTACGTGCAATCACCATAATTAATATTCTTCTATCTCACCCCATTTTTTCAGCTTGCATGTACAGATCACAGAGATTACTGGGATGCATATATGGGACGATGACATGCATATATGTGAGAAATATCGTAAGACAAATGTAGAACTTTGGAGCTGGGAGTCTGAAACACATGCAGAATGTTATCTTCCCGTTTCGTACTAGATCTCCTCGAGCACCTCTCTTTCTCACTCATTAATTGATCCCTCTTTCTGTCACTCTCGCACTGATCACTGTCAATTGGGGTGACGTGCCATGCACTTGGCCATCGGCAGCACGGCCTGCCTCTCTGTGCCTCGCTGGCCAAGCGCCTAGTGCTAGGTTTAGCATTTTTGTCTATGGCAGCCGCCTACACTAGGACGACATACACACTACGGCCTCTTCCTCACTCTCTCGGTCGTAACATTTTGTTACGATTGGTTGAGTTAAGTATTTATCATTAAGGTGTAAGAATATATGGACGAAAAATAGTTGGTGTTTCAACAAAGAAATGTCCTCTAAACTGGCCGCATGCGGTGGGAAAATAAGATTTATATCCCAATGGGAGGGTAACACGTATGCAGCCTAGCATAATTACTCATGTAGTAGAGATTATATCAAAACAGTCTCCCATTCAACTAGCTATTTCCTTCAGTCCCCCCACCCCTCTCTCTCTCTCTCTCTCTCTCTCTCCCCTCCCCCAAATCTCTCTCCTCAAGCCAAAACTAAGATTTTCACCCCGACAATCATAATATTACAAGACACAGGATCCAGCTTAGAAAAGCAATCAAACAGCGATCGAGCATTGTTGAAAACCCCACAATTCTTGTACATATTAACCAAATTGTTCCCGATGAAAGTGTTAGGATCGAGCCCAAATTTCAAGACAAAACACTGGATTTGTTGGCCTTGAGAGACGGCCAAAAGGGACAAGCAAGACGTCAACGTTGACACCAATGAAAACTCGTAATCTGGGTTGTTGTGATTGGTTGTGCCATCTAAGAAGAGACGAAGATGGTGTTCTAGGTCGGGCCAAGAAATCATTACGATTTTTAAATCGTTGTAAATATCCCAATAATCATTGAATTTGATCATTTGCGGCGATTTTTAAATCCATACATGTTCGATGCAACAAAAGAGCCTTTTTTTTTTTTTATCAATTTTAGCAATTAGAAAAAATCGTCGCAAAAACTTTATTTCCATTAATTTTTTCCGTTGCAACTGTTCAAAAAATTGACGGAAATGGTCTTTCTGTTTACCATTAAAATCGTTGAGAAAAGTCAATTACGGCGATATAGTTCATCGCAAAAGGTTAAAAAAAGGCCTCAAATAACTCAATATTTTTTTCAGCAATTTTAAATTATCGTTGCCATTATGTATTTCCAGCGGGTAAGTTTCACAGATCCATTAAAGTAGCAATCCATTTCTAATTACCTCGATCACAAAGCACCTCACAACTTTAAGCCACCAACACAGCCAACAATGACACAATAATCTTCTTTATTACACATTCTTACAACACAAAATAGAGAGATGAAAGAGAGAGAGAGAGAGAGTTAGAGAGATACGGTGGAGAAGAGATGACCTACCAACGAGGACGAAGAGCATGGTGGTTATGGTGGCGGAGCAGGACCGAGGAGGCGTAGAGATGAGAGAGAGACCAGGAGGTGCTCGGCATCTTGGAGTGGTTCTTGAGAGATGTAAGAGAGAGAGAAACAGAAAGAGGGCCTCGAGCTATTGGGCTAGAAGTGGAGGAGAAAGGGGCTCTGATGGAGGACTGTTGATGAGGTTGAGGTGTGAATGGTGGAGAACGACACCCCTAGTGGCGATGATTTCCAGAGAAATCCGAGAGAGAGAGGTGATGCCAGATTCGAGTAAAAGGAAATTTCCGACATAGGGGCTGGGAGAGAAGAAGGGGTGGCTGTCGAGGTGAGGTGGCGGTGGAGTGGTGGGGTCATTGGCAACGGGCTGTGCGCGGTGGCGTGGGTTGTGGGAGAAGAGGGATTGGGGAAACAGAGGGGGGAAGAGGGGGTGGAGTGAAAAGAAAGAGGGGAACGCGGGCAGTTTAATTTTATTAGCTTTTGCGGTGATATTAATTCACCGTAAAAGCTACATGCCGCCGCAAATATGAACTGATCATTTATGACGGATATCAAAATTGTTGGAACTACTCATTTCCGGCGATTAAAGATTTACCTGAAATAGTATTCTACAATTTTTCATAAATTTTGTAAAGGGCTCTTTGCGGCACTTTTTATTTCGCCGTTAAGAAGCTTTAACTCGCCGCAAAATATCTATTGTGGCAATTTTCGTATTCGTCGCAAATAAAAGCGACAGTCATAAATTTTATTTGCTACAACAAAAAATTGCCGCAAAATGTATAAAAGTCGTCGCAAATAAGTGAACAGTAAATTTAGCGTCAACATTTCCAATACATTATGTTGGATTTCAATGGCGAAACAAAAATCGCCACAACTAGTCCTTATTTGCGGCAATTTTTTTTGCTATGATATTAAAATCGCTGGAAAATGTCTGATTTCTTATAGTGGGGTGCACGCCCCTCAAATGGTTGTGCCATCTAAGAAGAGATGAAGATGGTGTTCTAGGTCTTAGGGAAGTTGAGGAGGGTAGAAAGTTATGGTGGAGACCCATTTGAGATTTTGGATCAAAATTAATAAAAAAAAATTGTGAGGGGGGTCATTCCCAGTGTTGGGCCAGATCACACAAGCCCGACCCATGAGGTCTTGATGGGTCTAAAGATAGCCCGATAGGACAAAATCAGTATGAGAGAACATAATGGGCCGAGTCGGGCAAAGAAGGGCGAGGTCGACCCAAGATGCCCATGGAGAAGTAGCAAGGTAGCATGCGGGGGCTTGGAACTGAGTCAGAAGGTATGACACTTCTACTGGCCGACAATCCGCACACACAGAGTCAAGGACAACCTTGACACTTGGGCACCGACGGCTAGACAAGCTTGGAAGGGGGCGCTCTTGACCAAGGTCACACCGCATTTAATGAAGGACGGAGACGGACATGCTACAACATGGACCTAGGGTTATCAGCTGTCACTACGATCAACCATGGACGACCTGTCACATGGCAAGGAGTTGTTAGAGGACACAACCTGAGTACAAAGCGACACCACTACGATCAGCTTGTCAAGGGATTGCCCCTACCAAGTTTATATATATCCCCCTCGGGAGAAAAAAACTTTCTAAGCACTTTCATTTGATCTCTTATATATAATAGATTAAGAATCCAGACTAACTTAGGCATTGAAGTTATCCCCCAGCACCTCGAACCCTCTTTTCCTAAATTTGTAGGAACGTATTCACCTATCGCGGTGCATCCTAGAGATCGCCTCGACCAAACAAGAGAAACACAAGATGCACCTCGAGCTCTAGGAGTTTGGGGACAAGGAGATGGCCAAGCGAATGGGCACGTCATCCTCCATAGACCAGTTGGTCACTAGCATGGACCTAAAGTATAGCACGGAAGTCATGGATTCCCCCTTCTACCAAAGTTCAAGATCCCCCAAATGGAAGCATATGATGGGTCTAGGGACCCGCTGGAACACTTGGAGACATTCAAATCCCACATCCATTAAAGTAGCAATCCAGTTCTAATTACCTCCATCACAAAGCACTTCACAACTCTAAGCCACTAACATAGACAACAAAGACACACAATATTCTTCTTTATTACCCACTCTTGCAACATAAAATAGAGAGATGAGAGAGAGAAAGAGATGGTGAAGGAGAGATGACCTACCAACGAGGATGAAGAGCATGGTGGTTGTGTTGCAGAGCAGGACGGAGGAGGCATAGAGATGAAAAAGAGACCAAGAGGTGCTCGGTGGCATGGAGTGGTTCTTGAGAGATGTAGTAGAGAGAGAACCAGAGAGAGGGAAGGCCTCGGGTTGCTGGGCTAGTCTTGGAGGAGAATGGGGCTCTAACGGAGGACTGTCGATGGCGTCGAGGTGTGAGTGGTGGAGAACGGAGCCCCTAGGGGCGGTGATTTCCAGAGAAATCCGAGATAGAGAGGTGTTGCTAGGAGAAACAGAAATAACTCAACCAATCGTAACAAAACGTTATGACCGACAGAGTGAGGAAGAGGTCGTAATGTGTATGTCGTCCTGGTGTAGGCGGCCACCATAGACAAAAAGGCTAAACCTGGCACTTGGCACTTGGCTAGTGAGAGATAGAGAGGCAAGCCATGCTACCAATGGCCAAGTGCATGGCACGTCACCCCAAGTGACAGTGATTAGCGTGAGAGTGATGGAAAGAGAGATCAATTGAGTGAGAAAGAGAGGTGCTCGAGGAGAATAAGAAAACTTCATGAAATGCAAAGGCTCACAGGGCGGATGGCAGCCTTGAACCGCTTCATCGCTTGCTCGACTAACCAATGTCTTCCTTTCTTCAAGGTCCTAAGGAAAGCATGAGACCGGGTGTTCAACGAGCTAAAGGAGTACTTAGCTCACCTGCTGCTTCTCAATCAGATCAAGCCGGGCAAAAACTTGACCCTGTAACTAGCCGTATCGCCACATGCCGTGTTCACCATGATAATCCGCGATGTAGAAGAGGGGCAATGGCCCATCTATTACATAAGTCAAGCGTTCCGTGGAGCTGAGGCCAAATACCCACGAACAAAGGTGTTAGCATTTGCGCTGGTGGTCGCTACAAGAAGGCTAAGGCCGAGTTCACCGATTTCCCAGAAGAAATACAAGTTGCACCTCAGGGAAAGCCCTAGCAGGTTTACGTCGACGGCTCATATTGCTGAGCTAAAGGGGTGTAAGGGTGCACATTGTCATAGAGATTGGAGAGGAGCGCGACTATGAGATAAAGCTAGTGAATACAAGGCATTGCTAGCGTGAATGTCGGTGGCCAGGCTGCTAGGAGCCACAGAAGTCGAAGTAAAAGCTGATTCTCAAGTGGTTGTCAATCAGGTGTTGAGAGAGTTCACCACGAGAGGAGAAAAGTTAAAGAAGTACATTCAGCAAGTGAGCAAGGAGCGCGACCTTTTTTATTGCTTCCACATCTATCAAATTTCGAGGGAGAAAATCAAAAGCCGGACTGATTGGCAAGGGCTGCCTACCGTGATCAGGACAGTTGATGCCCTGGCTATTGGGATTCGAGTATCAATTATCTCTCCCATGCCACTCGAGTGGGCCACAACTATCATGAAATTTCTTAATGAAGGCCAAGTACCAAACGACCAGGAGGAAGCGCGAAAGGTTAGAAACAGAGTTGTGCAATTCACACTATTGGAAGGAGTCTTGTATAAAAAGGGTTTCTCTAAACTCCTCCAAAGGTGTATCTCGCCAGAAGAGGCCCAGTATGTATTGGCCGAAATATATAAGGGAATATAAGGGAACTATGTAGGCAAAAGGGCGTTGGTCACAAGAGTAACACGGGCAGAATACTATTGGCCCCATTCCCTTCGAGACGCATAAAGCTTTGAGAAAGAAATGCCAAAAAAGCCAAGAACACGCTAAATTTCGTGAACCATAAGCTGAGTCCTTAGACTCGCCATGAAGAAGTGGTTAGGCCAGAGCATCTCGAGCTCTGTCCAAATGGCCAGTTGGACATAACTCCCTCGACTTGCTAAACTGTGTAAAAGGAAAGGGAAATGGGTAAAGATGAGAGAAATGCACAGGCGAGAGGCACAAAGTCCATATATACATATAGAGAAGTTACATCAGTGGCCTTGTCAGGCTAAAAAGAAAAAAGAGTCTGGGCAATTACAACGATCAAGGCGGAGGAGGGGTGTCTGGAAAGGCAAGCAGCATCACGTCCTTCCCAAGGGTTTTGACAAACTTGAAGACTTGGTGGTCGGGCTTGAGGGAAGCCAGGTTCATTGTGCTAAAATCAGCCACATGGTGCTAAACCAATATAGTCTCTTAGCTGCTCTAGACCCTCATTGCAGTCATATTCCCCGACCTCATCCCGAACAGCTCTAATACCCTTGATTTGGGACATGACCGCCCCCCAGTACGTGCAAATGGCTGCCTGGTTGGACTCCATGGCCGAGATTTTAATGTCTCTAGCTAGGATGGTGTTCGTCGTAGCAACCAGCTTCACCTTGAAGGTGCGGACCTGGCCCTCATGTCACTGCACAAGAGCTTTCTTGCAACGAACTCACTGGGTCAGCTCAAAGTGTCTAGACAGTAGCCACGAGCGTTGCCTGGCTTCTAAAGCGCGCTCTTTAAGTTGTTGATCCCTCTCTTCCAAGAGCTTCAGTAGCCCCCTTCGTGCCTACTGCAATTCCTTTTCTCGCCTTTGTAGGTCCTATGAAATCCCAGCACACTCATCCCTGAGACGCCGACACTCCGACACAACTCAGGAAAGCTCCTCCTTAGTCCTGGCCAACTCACCCTCAACTAGGGCCTTCTCATCTCCAAGTCCTTTGCGCTCACTTAGTATGTCCAAATCCTCTACCAAGGTGTCGCATTCAAGGGTCAACTCCTCCACCTCCTGGTTTGCCTTGCGAACTTCCATATAGGCAAGGAGGGCCAGGGACCAAAGTGCCCAGTTTTTCGCCTCGAGCTCCCATGCTCCTCCACGATCACACCAGCTAGTTGGTCTGCAGCCTGAGTTATAAGCAGTGTTAAAAGGAGAAGAGTTTCAAAGGATTGAAGAAGTGCAAACAAAAATACCTGGGCGAAGAGAGGCCTTAACTTCTGAGCCTTCTGCTTAATTGCCTCAATGTGAGTTCTCTCAAAACCTAAACCCGTCGCCTAGGCCCTCTCTGTCCCAGCATACGAGGACAAACCGACACTCCCCCAATTGCCACGAAGGCCTAGGTGCGTTCCGGACGGATTCGAAGGAGGGGCTTACGCCAAGATCCTTTGGTGCTTCACTGTTGGCATTAGCCTTCGCAAGCTCAAGTGCTGGCTCCACCAACATCAACTCCTTGAACACAGCAGGCCTCAATGAGGGTCCCTCAGTCGTAATAGGCACATCTTCAGCTGTGGGGTTGGCCTCCCTGTCGGGAAAGTGTCCAAGAGAAGACAACAAGATCGATACACGGTCATCGCTCAACTCCACGAAAAAAGGAAAGCTTGGCCTGGCCTCCTTTCGATCGACTAGCCTGGAATCGATTGGGGAATAAGGAGCATCTGTCACGTTGGTCGAGGAGATGGGAGTAACGGCCTTTTCTAGTGAGAGTGATTCTTCGAAGGAGGGGAACAACTCGACCTCCAACATGGGCCCATGGGGTTCAGGCCTGATAAAGGCATTGAAGAAGGCCACTCGAAGGTTGTCGTCACCTTCCTCTTCAACAACAGCATGACCCAAGGTCGACGAGACCACGGGCAACACGAACTAAGGACGCTGCACTTCCTGCACAGGGGCTTGACAGTAGGAAGAGGTTAGGACCTCAGAGTGGTCAGACCGTCCGCCACCTCCGGTGACAGGACGAGACCTGAAGCCCCCTTTCATTGCTTTTCCCTATCGTTGGTCGTAGGAAGGCTGGAATGGCATTTTCGACCCCGGGGCAAAGGGGAATCCCCCTAGAAGTCTGGATGCAACACCTACGAATAGTCGAGAGAGAATAGGAATCTCTGGATGTTGGCCTCTATTAATACCACATTAGTTTCAGTGACGAGGGCATGGGTTGCTACCCAGGCTTGCACGGCCGCCAGCCTGGCCTCCTCTCTTCTGTTCAACCTAATGGCAAGCTCTTTCTATTAAGCACATACGACCAGATGGCCTAGACCGAAAACTCCTGGTGGACCTCATCTCCCTCAGGATACTCCCATCCCGAGCCAGAGATGAAAAAGAATCGTTGGGACTAGTCTTTAAGGTGGGAATACCGCTTCTCCAGGCTGGCGATATGCTTTTTGGGGGAATGTACCTGGAAGCTACAGAAGCTCCCATCGAGGTGCAGCACCAAGTATAATGACAGAAATTTCTAAGCTGTTAGATCAGGATACTCCTCGGGACCAAAACTGAGCACCCTTCAGAAGATCATGCAGCTGGCAACAATAAGCTACCAAGCATTCAGGTGGAGCTGCGCCAGGACCAATCCTAGGAAGTTGAGAATGTCTTGGATGGGTCA
Source organism: Juglans microcarpa x Juglans regia (assembly GCF_004785595.1). NCBI lineage: Eukaryota > Viridiplantae > Streptophyta > Magnoliopsida > Fagales > Juglandaceae > Juglans > Juglans microcarpa x Juglans regia. The sequence continues at coordinate 24,578,465 of NC_054604.1, forward strand.
GTAGAAAGGGAGATGAATACTGTTCGCAAACATCAAGGGATAGAGCACTACTAGAGATGCCATCCCATCAGAGTCCACCGCAGCAACGTGATGCCCAGGGATCTCCAAAACTACCGACTCTGAAATGTTGTACATCCTCCTCAGAGCACAGAGTTCATCGGCGGAGACTAGTGACTCCAAACTCTGCCTTGGGCGTCGGAAGATCTTTTGGGAGCCATCGAGAACTAGATGAAAGAATGAACGAACCAAAAGAGTGAAGGGAGAAACTAGGAAATTAAGCTCGAAGGAAAAGACTGGAGGATGAAAAGCATAAATGATAGAAAATGAGGAAAATATGGGGGGTTTATACAGAGAAGGACATGACGGTTGGCCTTTAGCAGGCAATGAAGTGACCCCGAGCCAGAAACACAAGGGACGTGCCAGGTCTCGAGAAACGCGCAGATGGCATTGTGGAACCCAACCAACTAAAACCCAAGAAAGCATGAAATGTAAGCAACGGGCGCATAGGAAGCACAATCAAATACCTCACCCAGTGCATGGGCGAACTTCCCGCTACCTCAAACCAACGGATAACAAAGGGGTGCGAAGAAACCGAAGTGCAATCAAGACATTGATGATGTAACCGAACAAATGCAGGGTGCCAGACATGCATTAGGGGAAACTGGCCCGAGAAGGGCGGAAGGAAACATTTTGAATTCTCACCATATGCATATGGTCGGAATTCACAGGGTACTGTGAAAGGGTCATTCCCAGTGTTGGGCCAGACCACACAAGCCCAACCCATGAGGCCTTGATGGGTCTAAAGGCAACCCGATAGGACGAAAACAGTATGAGAGAACAAGATGGGCCAGGCAAGGCCAAGAAGGGCAAGGTCAGCCAAGGAAGCCCATGAAGAAGCAACAAGGTAGCACGCGTGGGGTGTGGAACTGAGTTAGAAGGTTTGACACTTCTTCTGGCCGACAATATGCACACACAGAGTTAGGGACAACCCTGGCACTTGGGCACGAACGACTGGACAGACCTGGAATGAGGGCTCGTCTGACCAAGGTCGCGCCGTATTTAATAAAGGATGGAGACAAACATGCCACGACATGGACCCAGGGCTATCAGCGGTCGCCACAATTAGGCATGGACAGCCTGTCACATGACAGAGAGTTGGTAGAGGACATGACCTGGGTACGAAGCGACATCACCACAATCAGCTTGTCAAGGGATCGCCCCTGCCAGGTATATATGTATCCCTCCCTCGAGGGGCAAAAAAACTCTCTCAGCACTTTCATTTGATCTCCCATAAATAATAGATTAAGAATCCGACTAACTTAGGTATTGAAGGTATCCCCCCCCCCCCCACCCGAACCCTTTCGCAGGAATGGATTCACCTACCGCGGAGTTGCTCGGGCTGCAAAACACAACATCAACAAAAATGGACTTGGTTCTGAAAGGAATGATCATGAGATGATATCATGAGACCTATTGCCTGCAAAATAATTCTTTGAGGATTGGTAGTTTTGGAAGGAAAAAGATAAAGGTGTTTATTGATAGAAGGAAAGAAAGAAGAATTGGAAATGCAATATTGAGAGCTCACAACCTAAGAAACAATAAAAGAAATGTTTGGCAATTGCAAATCGAGTTCCAAATCAAGTCATTGATCTAGGGAGATTTGTCAAAATTTCATAGTAAACAAACATGAATTTCATAGCAGCAAACAGGGAGTTAAGTTCATTAAAATGGACTCACAGGCTGAAGGCTTAAGAGTAAGGGAAAAGAGAGAAACATACTCACATGAGGGAGAAAAAGATTATGTAACTTATACATAGACTCACGGTAAGTATAATAGACTAATGATGTGCCACCCTCCTATTAGAGGTGTAAAATGCACAAAAACACCCCGTTCGGTTTGAACATATTCTCTTGATCAAAATGGTGATAGTCCCGTAAGAGTATTTGTCCCACAAGTTGGTGTTGACAGAGAAATTGTAACTAAATGATTTTACACATGTGGTCTCTATGTGGTCACCACAAGCACTGGCTGGCAAAGGACACACTTCACACTTCCTCAACCAATCCTATATCCATAAATCCTACTGCGTGATAAATGTCGGGTCTCGTACTTATCTTTGCATGCATGAGGCTACCCACAACATGAGCCTAGGAAATTTAAGTATTTCGTTTGTTTCATTTTCATATTTTGGGCACATACTTTTACTAAAAGTATGACTTTTGTAAAAATGTGTATTTAAGGATTTATAATTTTTCATACCAAATATTTTTAAGTATTTTTTTAAATATTTTTCTTGATCTAAATATAACATTTTTAAATTTTTATTTTTTAAAATTCTTATGCCAAGAACATAGGCGACCTCACCCATGTCTTTCATTTCAAATATAGATCTTAATTTATTTATTTTCTTATCCATCAAATCCAAACAATTATTTGGTAACAATATATTATCAACATATAATGATAAATATTATTACTTTATTGTCATATTTTCATATATATATATATATATACATATACAGTGATCCAGTTGACTCCTTTCATATCAATTTTTGAAATTGCCTATGAAACTTCAAGTACCTCTTAAAGACTGCTTAAGTCCATATAATGATTTCTTTAACCTGTAGATTTTCTCTTCATGTCCTTCAATTTGGAATCATTCTAGTTGAATTATAAAGATATGCTCTATTAACTCATCATTAAGAAAATTCATTTTTACATCTAATTAGTGTAATTCCAAATTCATTTTAGCAACAATAGACATGATTATTCTCACAGATGTGAACTTCACCATGGGAAAATATGTATACACAAAGTTTATACCTGGTTGTTGAGTGTATCATTTGGCCATTAATTTTGTTTTGTATCTTTCCAAACTTCAATTAGCATTGAATTTCTTTTTGAGAATTCACTTGCAATCAATGGTTTTTCTACCCTTCAGAAGTTCTGTTAACACCCAAAAATTATTTTTATTTATCGATTCTAATTCATCTTTCATAACTTCAAGCCATTTATCTGAATCGACACTTTTGATTGACTCATAAAAATTTTCTGGATCATTTTCTAAATTTTCCAAACTAGTATTAAGAGCATAATGATCTTGAAATAAGACTGATAGTCGTCTGGTTCTTTTACTCTCATTGTCTCCAACATCAATTCTTGAAGTGACCGAGTAACACTAGTGTTTTCATTATCAGATTATGTAGAGACTTGTTAATTTTCAAGATCATTCAATAAATCTATCTTATCAACCAGAGTAATCAGGTCTGTATTTTCTAGAAAAACAACATTCCTACTTTCTATCAATTCTCTAATAGAGTGAAAAAATCTATAGTCACTTCCATTTTCTACATACCCGATGAACTTGCATTCCCAGCTTTTACTTTTCAATTTATCCCTTAATGACCTTGGGATGAGCACTTGTGCCTTATAACTCCACATTTTTAGTTTGTTTAAACCTAGTTTATGTCTAGTCCATATCTCGTAAGATGTAAGAGGTTTTGTCTTTGTTTCAACTCTATTTAATATGTATGCTACAGCTGACAATGTCTCTCTCCAAAAATGTGTTGGTAGATTAGCATATGGCATCATTGATCTTGTCATATCTAATACAATTCTATTTCGCCTTTCTTCAATCTCATTTTGTTGAGACTTGTATGACATAGTATAAATATATTTTATACTATTCAATTTACAGAAACCATCCAAAATTTCAAATTCTCCTCCTCTATCACTGTTAAAATTTGTAATGAGCCTACTCAATTGAGTTTCTACTCCTACTTTCTGTTTTTTCAATTGCCTCAAATTTGTGTATGAGTAAATAGATATGTCTATATCTTGAATAGCTCAGTGAAAGTAATAAAATACTCCATTATCTCGTGTGTTTTAGCTCTAAAAGGCCCACAATTATAAAAATGTATTATTTCAAGTAAATCAATGGATTTCTAACATTTGAAAAATGATTCACTACTCAGTTTGCCTGTGATAGATGATTCACACATATCAAAATCATCTGAATTGATTTGTAGTATTAATATATTTATCCACTTTTATACATATTGATCATTTTAGTTTTATTTATATGACACAATCTTAAATGTCATAAATATGTATAATTGGTAGACATATTCAAATAATCAGAAATAGACACTTTATTATTAATATCAATATCAATATACAGTATATACATATTGGGATTTTTCACAAAATTCACTGATACATCACTCTTACAAATAATAACGGTTTCAGACTTAAGCTCAACTGTATAGCCCTATTGATCTAGTACAAACACATATACTAAATTACTTCGAATACAATGCACATAGAATACATCATTAAGTAAAATAATAGAACCATTTACATCAAACTTGCATGTACTTTGCTCCAAGACATCACAATGTGTTATTGCCCATATACTCTTTACGCCCATATTGTTCCTGCAAATATGTCTTATTGCTGTAAAGTCAACCTACCAAGAATCTGACTCTGGTTCCATGAGTATTACTTCTAAAATTGTCATCACAATTTCCTTACACTCTTTCCATTTTCTCTTATTAGGACATTATGATTGGTAATGTCCATTCTTTCTACCGAATGGTTTACTTTGTCTCTTTTTCAACCGTTCTTTTTTCTTGAATTTTTTCGCTTCATCTCTTTTTGTGGAGAACTTATGTCTTGACCATCATTAAATTGGATGATCCATTCTCTTCGTTCCTCTTCATCATCATTTCTTGTTCAAGTACCAAATGTACTGGAATTGAAGTCATTATTATTTTCTTTTCACTATGTGTTAAGAAAATAACAATATGATCATAAGATAAAGGAAAACTATTGAGATTGGTTGTAACTTAAATTTAGTGAGAGGATGACCAACATCGAATAATTTTTCCACAAAGAATTTCGTTTGAAGTACATGATTGCTCACACTTTGATCCTCTTTCATGCAAGTCCTATTATACTTGTCTAACAATAATTGTATATAAGTATCAAACTTTAATTGATACCTGTCTTCAATTGCATCCATGAATTCCTTAGTAGTTTCATAGCTTTCGAAATTAGGAATTATTTTGTCATTCATGCAATGTAAAATCAAGGTTCTTGCCCAAGCATTGTGTTCTCCCAAATTTTCCATGATTCTTACATCACTTCCACTTCCACTTTGGTCATTTTCTATATTTTTAGATGTCTTTATTGTTATTAATGTGTATAAGGTTTTTTTTATAGGTTAGAAGAAAACTAATATCCCTCTTTCAGGCTCAAAAATTCTCTTTCATTTAATTTTTCAATCCTCAAGGGATCAATACTTTTTTTCAGTTCCATAAATAACAAAGTTTAAAATTAACAAAAAAAAGTGTAGAAATGATAGACGTCCTCTATTACAAATATAGAAATACAATAGTTCAAAATGTGAAAACCAAATTAATTACAACTTAATTAAGAAATTAATAATAATTACCCTTGAATTTAATCCAAGGTTGTTTCCTAGAAGTCCTCATGTTGTACTTCAAATAAGGAGAATAATGGAAGTGCTGCATGTTTGGTGCAGTAGACTAGTTTTTGGTATGGTCAATGAAATGGGCCGAAACAAAGATCTGTTGCAAGCCGTTGGTGCCACTTAGGTCCAAATGAAACAACAACATTTGGTGTTGCCAAAACAACGTCGTGCTGCTTCTTTTGAGGGGCTCCTAAGGTTCTTGGAACGACATCGTGTTGTTTTTATGTGGAACGATGTCGCCCATTGCTAGAGTTGGAACTTCAGACAAAGCCAAAAGTTTGATAGTTTTTCTCCTCAACCAGCTGAATGAAAATGTTGCTTAGCATAAATATATTTGAATCCTTTTGACCGTCAATCAAAACAGCACCATCTTGACCAACAATGTCGTCTTCTTCCTCTTGGCTAGAAGAGTACGTTCCAGAGGAAAAAAAAAAAAAACTGAATTCTCCCCTCTTCCCATGTATTGGACAACAATGAGGCAACATCTGAAGTGTCCTTGACACTCTCAAACCTCGGTAGTGGTGAGGGACTCCAACGATCGGCCGAAAAAAGTTTTTGAATCTTCTTGGCTATTCTTTGTTTTGGGTAGCACTGCTAATTTCCCCCTTTGTGTGAAAAAGTTTTAGCAGTTTTCCTTAAAGTAATAACTAGTGACCAAGTTTTGTAGATTATCAATATATTCAAGCCCTCCAACCGTAAATTTCATAGTAAACGTGAATTTCATAGTAACAACCAGAGAGACCAAGTTCATAGAAACTAACTCACAGGGAGAGGGCTTGAGAGAAAATGAAGAGAGAGAAATAGACTCACAGGAGGGGAAAAGAGATTTTGTAACTTGTAGGTAAACCTAAGTATAATAAACTAATCATGTGTCATCGCCCATTGGGGGGTGTAAAATGCACAAAAACACCCAATTTGGTTTGAAGATATTCTCTTGAATAAAATGGTGATAATTCACACGAGTATTTGTCCCACAAGGTTGTGTTGGGCAGAGAAATTGCAAGTAAATGATTTGTGCACAAATAGTCTCTATTTATAGACCACAATGCACTGTTTGGCAAATGGCACAACCACTGATAAGGGGCACAATCGTTTGACTCAATCAAATGGTTGTATTTTTGAAAATTCCTCAACTTACACCCCCAATTAGAACCATCACTATAGGGAGGATACAAACTCAAGGGGTACACCGCTTGGTGTGTGATCACCACCCATCAAATCTGCATAAGGGTAGTGGTTTCATTTCGTTGAATTACTCTTATATGATGTGGCATGTACTAGGTTTTGTGTTGAATTTTAATATGAACTCACCTTTGCCTATTAGCGTTAACCAAATACAAGATTCAATAAATTTTCTTGTGTAGTTAGGTCAAGTTATGGCTCAAATCTTACTTAAAAGAACGTCTAGGGCTTTCTATAATCTAGGCCCTTCCTATTCAATTCCCATCAAGTAGACTACTATTATGGTCACACCTAGTTAGGGAGGATAAGCTCGATTCATTTATTAAATTAGCTATATATTCGTGAGATCACACTTGAGAAGTTCAAATTCATTATTTCTTATAGTATTATCTTTAAAATGATTAAATACTTGAAAAGATCATAAGAAGAAATCGTGTTGTTAATAGTACTACACGTGTTGATTGAGTATTTATAAATATAATTATTGATAGATGTATATATAATTAAATATTTACAAAAACACAAAACTTGTTTATTAAATTTGTTTATGTAGTCAAAAGCATGCAACCTTTGTGCAAGTTTTTATTCAAAAAGTAAAATCCACCTAGAAGAATTTACAAAAATCTACATTTTATGGTGGATCTCACTTTTTTCGAAGAGATTGGTCAAAGTTATATGCCCTAACCTTATATCTAGCATTAAGTTTTAAAACACTAATCAAGAGTCATCCACCATAATCAACCCCTATTCAAGTTATGCCAATTAGCACTATATCATTTACCAACCATGCATTGGGATGCCTTCCTAAAGATATGAGTAAGTTGCATTCAATCCAGATTATGTTCCACGATATTTTATAAGGCGATAATTAGTATGTGCTAGGCAATGAATATGTTTATTTATTTTTATATTAGCTAGTAAAAAGGGTAAGAGGGAGCAACTGGAGGCAGCTTCTTTATCTGGCCGTAATCAAAGTAACACCTTATCAATTAGGAACCAGACAAGAGGGGCCTAGACGGTATGGGTGGCAATTCATGTTTGCAGATTGTATTCGTGTCGTGTCAAATCATGAATATTAGACTATATAAGTCAACCTGATCACAACCCCATTTAATTAAACGGGTCAAACCCTAAAACCCAACTCGACCTATATAAATAACGGATGATACGACATGATCCGTTTAACCCATCTAGTAATTAACATTTATTGGGTTAACCTGGATACGACCAGTTTTATCAATTTCAACCCATTTAACCAATTTTAACCCGTTTAATTTGCTTAAACCCATTTAGCCTATTTCATATAATGGGTTGAGCTAACCCATATGTTTAGTTTTTAATCGAATTAATATAATTTCACATATAATACATGGATAACTATATAAATTATTCACAATTATAACCGGATTCATGATAAAATATTTTGTTATCAATATCCAAACCAATAATATAAAACATTAATATTTTAATAAAATAAAATTACATATAAAAAAAAAGTTCAATAGCTTGAGATATTAAGTAGTCTAATACTAATATTAATATTACATATATAACACCCATAACTTTCGAGACTTTTAAATTAGGAAAGATAGGGTTATAATTGAATTATGGGTTTTTATTTTTAGAAAGTGTAATTGGGTTAGACCAAAAATTAGGCCCAAGCCCACTAGGTTGGCAGCGGGAGAGCAAGCCCAAGCACTATGCTTGCCAAGCCCATTGATAGTTTACGAGAATGAGCCTTGTAGGTTAGGCTGAAACCTACTTGCACTACACCTCTAATTGAAAGCACAAGGCTAGTCCCACTCCAACTACAAATCATTTAACCTAACCAAAACTCCTAGGTTGACCATGACTCCAAGTTCCATTCAGACACCTCATTAAGCCTATAATACTAAAAGTTCCATTCCTCCAAACCCTATTTATAGGACCCTAGGGGACGACCTACACACTTTGCTACCCAAGTTTGTGCGGCAATGTGGCTCCCTAAACACACTCTACATTACATTCATTCGGCCACTACACCCAAGCACTTTCATGCCACGTGCTACCCTTGTTGTCAGTAAGTCTCCTTGTTTCCCACACCCTCTCGCACATGCACATGCAATGGGTTGAGTCGTTGCATGCCCGAGCACTCACACACATGTCAGTGCCATGCACATCATCAACCACCACTAACACCACCATCACGACACAATGTCTCTTAACTACTTCCACTCTATGACACAACCACTGAGGTTTGTTGGAGCTGCCCAAAACTAGCTTTTGAGCCACACAGAACTAGGGTTTCAAAGCCAAAACCCTTTTGGTTTGCCCAGGTAAATACTCTCTTCCTTCACTATATGCATTAGATCCATAAGCATATCATGGCATATTAGTATTAACTAAAAGGAAAGAGAGTTCACATTGGATTAGGGTTAAACAACTTGCTTGATTGATGCGCATGAGAGTGTGTTACACATAGTCCATTAGTGATTTAGGATTGTAGGCATTTCACATGCTATAAGAGTAGTCTCGACTATAATGTTTCAAATTAGTGTTTGTAACACGAGGAACTTAGGTTCAGGTTCAGTGATGTCACTTGAGAAGGAAAAAAAGATTAGGTGAGTAACGAGGAAGAGTGGGCGAGTAAGGCAAACACCAAACTGAGCAAGCACTGCTTGGTGAACACTGCACCGAGCAACCCAGTGCTTGATGAGGATTGTATCTAGTAAATGTAGTGATAGGCAAGTAAGGTAGATGAGGAACTGTGACAACCAAGAGACTTAGATACCTAGAGATTTTCATGCAGGAAACATATCACGCATAATGTTTAATGGCTAAAGAATTTTACATTATTGCCTAAATAATTATAGGTTGAGTTTAAAGGTTTGGAGACGCACACAATTAGCTTAAATTCCACAAAGACTAAGCCTCCCCCACCTACATTCTATACCTGGCAACGATGTCGAGACCACCCTGTAAGGGGGTGCAAACCCCTATAAATGGGATTTGGGTGGAGTCCCCCCCCCCCCCCCCCTCTTTTTTTTTTTCAATTTAATTTTTTGTTATTTTTATTTGTGATTTAAGATTTATTTTTTTTTTAAATCTTTCCATTTTCTAAATATTTTAGAATCTTAAAGTATTTTCTATTTGAATGATAAATTCATATGATGTGTAATAAGTATGATATGAGTCGGCTTTTGATTCACTATCAAATGTCATATTTACTCTAATTAAAAAAAAAAAAAATTCTTATCATCAGTTACTGTTCACCACCCCACATTATACACCCTATGAAAAACACTCATACACCTTATGAAAAAATTCTCACACGGTCACATCCTATGAAAAAGCTATAGGTTTGACTTGTGGGAGTGAATAGTGATTAATGCATAAAATTTCTCTAAAAAAAATGTCATATTTTCTATATCCTTAATCGATTAGACTATGATGGACAAAAGTATTTAATTGCAATTAAAAAAAAATTATTTTCATTAGCCACTATTTACTACTACATACCCTACACCTGAAACTCTATGGAAAATATTCATACATCCTATGAAAAATATTCCTACACTCAATAAAAAAAAACTATAAGTATGAAATGTGAAAGTGAATAGTGATTGATATATAGAATTCATCCTAAGAAAAAAAAAAAGTGTCTTGGGTTAGGTATCAATATTGCAAATGTCAGAAACTGCCGTGACCATTTATAAATAGACAAAAATTCAGTTATTGATTTTGTAATTAATCATCTGTTTATCCAAATTTTACTTTTGCACTGTATGATTGGACATGGTAGTAGGGGTGTAACCGGTCCGGTCTGGTCCGGTTTTGGACAAAATCTAGAATCGAACCGGTATGTACCGGTTTTTCATTTTTCAAAACCGATTACGCCCCGACTACCCTCCTAAACTGGTACATCCGGTTTTACCGGTTTCCGATCCGGTCCGGTCTGGTTTTCTGGTTTGTTTAAAATGTAAAAAATATATAATAAATTATTACTTCTTATAATAAAATGTTATTAATAATTTAATATATATATATTACGTTTAACGCATATGATCAATTAAATTTTCATCTTTAAGATTAAACTTTTATTTTATAAATTATAATAAAATTATCTTATATATAATTATATTAATAACATATGATCAAAAAAATTACAAATATTCATATTTAAGATTAACATTTTATGTTATAATTTATAAATTATAATATGAAATTATTTCATATATGATATATAATTATATATTATATATAAAAATTTAATATGTAATTATATATTATATATAAAACTTATATATATAAATATTTTGTATAATATATAAAATTAATTTTTATATATATATTTTTTTTAACAGGTCCGGTTCGGTCCGGTCCGGTTTCGGAAACTACGGAACCGAAACTGGACCGGTTCTGGCCGGTTTTCATAATATAGGAACCGGTTCCGGATCGGACCGGTTCAAAACCAGACCAACCGGTCCGGTCCGGTTCGGTCCGGTCCAGTTTTTTGATTTCTCGGTTTAAATTTATACCCCTACATGATAGTTTTCACCGTAACCTGCTAAATGCTAATACCTTTGTCCTTTTCAATGGAATTGAATGAAATTTATGTAGGTAAAAGAATAAAATAAAAAAGGAACAGGCTAATCAAATTATTTATTATTAATTCATACCAAAAGGAATATTGATTCATCCCCATCAACGGGATTTGCAATTGAATTTTGATTTCATATTCCATTGAATTGAACCATTCACTAATAATCGAATGAAATTGATATAAATTTATATAAAAATAAATATATAAATAGATATAAATTCATATAATCTATTAGATTTATTTTACGATAAAAATAATTTTATAATATTATAAACTGCATCAAAATAGGTTTTTTAATAAATTTATTTTTGTATATTCATTGTCTGAAGTTTTTCTCTTCCAGCTCTTTTTAGAGAACCTAACTCCTAATTATACTGCATTTTTGGTATTGATTTCAGACTCGGACCAACCTTCACTGAAAGCAAACTTCGTGGGGGCAGATCCAGATGATAGTGGGTGTACAATCGCTTCATCTCACCAACCCCAGACACGCGCATGCACACACCCTGTCTCTTCTTCCCTACAACATACGAACACCATAAAAATAGGTACATTTCCATTGGACGATCGCACAGAGATAGAGACCCGCACGGGTTTGAGACCAGAAGTGGCCTCCTTTTTGTCGTACCCAACCTCTCTCTCTCTCGTGGCTCTCAGTCAGTCCCTGCGCTACGATTCGATTCCCTTTCGTTGCTTGCTTATTTCCAGGTTGTGTTATTCCTTCGAAATCCCTTTCAGACTATCGTCCTACTCCTGCTTTCAGGACCCATTAATCTCTTTTCATGGGTACGGTAACGGTTACACTAACTGTAGCTGTGTCTTTGATTGAGCGGGTATATTCTATCTCTGTAACTCTACATGTGGATCTAACGATTTTCTTTTTCTTTTTAATCAGATTCGATTTTTTGAGACACGCGGCCAGATTCTTGGTATTTATTAGGTTCCGATTGTTTTTGCTCTTATTTGGTTGGATTCTCTCAGACACGGTGAAAATCCGCTCCAGTAAGTTTCCTGGTTTTATTCAAGTAGTTTGCGTCCCTTTATATTTGTTATGGGTTCTGTTCTGTTTGAAAAACACGTTTAATTGCAAATGTAATGAATTTGTCCAACTTCTTTTCGTTTCAAAGATAATCCATCAAAACCAATTCCAGACAGAGAAGTGCTAATAGTTGCCATTTCTTGCGTGTCATTCTGGATTGATTTGAAAACAATATGAATTCACATTAGATGACAGTGACATGTAACCGCATAAACTGAAACTTCATCATATTTAATGCAAACAAAGAATTGGTCCGCTAGTAGAAGCTGTCAGATTTCGTTTTAGCGTGTACGAATTTGTTGGTGTGTTTTTTTATTTCGGTGAGATCATGGATGCGTAGTTAGAAGCACAGAGATCTTTAATTACTGTATAATTTTTATCTGTATCAGGAAGCCTGTTATAATCAGGCATCCATGGTGAAAAATTGATCTTGCATCTAATATCACTGTACCGACGTGGAGAAACAAAATTGGGATTCTCTTTTTGATATCGTTCAAGCATCCCAGGAATCTGGAATTGTACTTATGTTTAAGATCTTATTTTATCTGCAAACGTCCTGTTTTGCACTCTTCCTTCTTTTTTCTTTATTTTCAATCTGATATTTTACTCGAAGCTTGGAAAACTATCCCAACTGGTATGTGTATTTACGTATCAAAAAAGGGGATTTGAATTCGAAAGGATATGTTGTGGTTTCGTTGGTTAGTCACATGGGCATCCTCAGAACTTTAAAGAGCAAAGTAGTTTTTGCATATGCTTTAATCAATTGCATTAGTTTGGGTAAATAACAAGAAAATGAATGCAGCATAATGTTTCATTCCCTGCACTAGTTGGTCTGTAAATTAGGATGATTATTATGTATGGGTTCTAAATTCTACTTTCCTTCAACACCACAGCTAAATGTAAAAACTGTAGCTTTCATAACATTTGTCTTTGATGGCTAGAAATGAGGGATTCTAATTCATTCTAACAGAAGAATTAGGTATAGGGAAGTATGTCAAGCATATATATATATATATATATAGGGAAGTATGTCAAAAGGGATTTCCATGAATAGGGAAGTATGTCAAGCATGTGTGTGTGTGTGCGCGTGCGCGCGCACAACGACATGCAATACCATGTTTTAATGCATTGGTCTCTAGGCAATGGCAATGGAGAGAAAATACTTGACAATGGATAGATACTATACACACTCCCATTTCCTTCTCTCCATTTTCTGTTCCCATCCTCTCTCTTCTATCAAACAGACCTAAACAACTTGTTAATATATTTAAGCTATTACAAGTATGAATTTCTGCAACTAATATTCTATCATATTTTTTGTTCTTGATTTGAAAAGTTTGAGGGCCCCTTGTTTAGATTATTTTTCCTTAAAGATATTAAAAACCATCAAGTCCAATACTGATGATATTACACATGCTTCAGCCAGATATTAGGCTTTAAATATTCCAACTCACATGTCCTGTAAAATTGTAAACAAGCCGCCCAACTGAGTATTGGGCTGTTCAATCTTTTTGTATTTAGGATGGGGCCAGCTCAAGATATATTTGAGCTGCAGAATTTTCACTTAAGGTCAATTCTACATATTCCATCTTCTTTTATGTGCCTAACAGAACTCGTATGTCTCTGACATTTGTTGTTACAAGCTCAACACTCTGGAACTCCAATTCTTTTCCATACACACTGACATTGTGATACCACATCAATGTGAACCTTAACCAGGCAGGTTGAGCAATCGTGATTGAATTTTGAATTGTTAAGAGTAGGGAATGAACTTGGTTATGATTGCTAGCTTGTTTCTGTCAGGCTGTATAAAAATTTCAGTGGATTCAATCATGTACTAGGCTCATTCTTCATTTTGCATTAGATTATTTTGAAAGTTTAACAAAATTTGTCTGTTGAGTATGTTTTAGCTGACAGTTGAAAAAGCTCAGTTGAGTGAGCATACTAACTCTCTGGGAAAATGAGATGGTTTTTCAATTTATTTGTGTGGGTTCATGGATTTATATTATTTCTCCTTATAATTTTCAACACATTCAAAATTTATTTTACTTATAAAAAAAAAAAAAAAAAAATTCAACACATTCAAAATGTTACCTCACAGGCAGCGTACTAGAGGGCGTTATTTAGGTTTATTTGCTGTTGGAAAGCATAGGATCTGTTGCAGGTGATTTTTGTGGAGTTGTCCTAGACCTGGCTTCAAGCAAAGGCCAGTTCAACAGTTAGTGTTGTTTCTTCTTAATGTTAGGAAATTTCTCGGACAAACTAGTAGTTTTTTAGTAGTTTAAGATAACACTTTCAATAGAGATCAGTTTTTGAGGTTTATGTTATCTGTTAGATTCCTTATTCCTTCTATATGTCCCTATAAGAATATTTTTTTCCAACAGTGATTCCTTTTTTGCAATATTTCATCTGCTAATGCAGAACCAATACACCCATTCCTACTCGTTTCATCTTGTTGCATTATCTTTTATTTTTGAATGGATGCAAATGGAAAACTGTACTCATTTTCTGTCACAAGCACTAAGCTCTAAGTAGAAATATTCTCCAGCACTGTTTGTTACATTCATAAAAGTTCCTCTTTTATTATATGCTAGATATGCTTTTTTTATTCCCAATATTTATTCTTGTGTGCATTTGCAACTGTTCCCTTGTAAAATAGAAATTTGCAGATGGGGGATGTCGCAAAGGATTTGGCTGCTGGGACTGTTGGAGGAGCAGCACAATTGATTGTCGGACATCCCTTTGACACCATTAAGGTCAAGCTCCAGAGCCAGCCTGCTCCACTTCCAGGCCAAACTCTCAAGTATGCAGGTGCAATGGATGCTGTCAGGCAAACAGTAGCTGCTGAAGGCCCTAGAGGTTTGTACAAGGGTATGGGGGCTCCACTGGCCACTGTGGCTGCCTTCAACGCTGTCCTCTTCAGTGTGAGGGGACAAATGGAGGCATTATTGCGATCTCAACCAGGTGCTCCCCTTACGGTTAATCAGCAAATTGTCTGTGGGGCAGGGGCTGGAGTTGCCGTTTCTGTTTTAGCTTGCCCTACTGAATTGATCAAGTGCAGGTCAGTACAACAGTCATTACTTTCTCTATCCTTGTATCGTGTGATCTGATTTTGAAGTCCCTGAGAGTGAACTTAGATATCTTTTAATTCTATGGGAGAATTTTCAAAACCTTCAACCTTACTTGTTATTGGATATATTGTAAAGAACAGGTTGCAAGCCCAGAGTGCATTGGCAGATTCCAGTTCAGCCAGTGTGGCAGTGAAGTATGGAGGGCCAATGGATGTAGCCAGGCACGTTCTCAGATCAGAAGGTGGTGTAAGGGGTCTCTTCAAAGGATTAGTTCCTACCATGGCACGTGAGGTTCCCGGAAATGCTGCTATGTTTGGTGTCTATGAAGCTCTGAAGCAGTTTTTTGCTGGTGGTCAAGACACTTCTAAATTGGGAAGAGGCTCTTTGATTGTGGCTGGAGGTCTAGCTGGAGCTTCCTTCTGGGTGTCGGTCTACCCAACTGATGTTGTCAAGAGTGTAATTCAGGTAGATGATTACAAAAATCCCAAGTTCTCTGGCTCCATTGATGCTTTTAGAAAGATCATGGCCTCAGAGGGAGTGAAAGGCCTGTACAAGGGCTTTGGACCTGCCATGGCCCGAAGTGTTCCTGCAAATGCTGCATGCTTCTTGGCATATGAGGTGACAAAATCAAGTTTGGGATAATCGCTTCTTCCGGTGTTATTGGTTGAGGATTTGGTTGAATGTCTTCATGTTTGGATCTTGCTTATATCTCACAGCAATCACTCCAAGAATTTAATGTTAGCCGATCGAGAGATTGTTTTGCAATGATGGCAAGCTCTTTGCAATCTGTAATTTCATTTGGTTGCTGGAAGAAACATTCTTTCATCATTTGATATATAAAGGCACCTGTTGCTGAACCTTGCTTATAAGATGTTCTCGGATATGAACTTTTATGTGAGCACATTAGATGGTGGTCCGGTGGACATATAGAGCTTTTGGTGCCGAAGAAGGCCCCCCACGAGGGTTTTGTTTCCACGTTTCAGTCAAGGCTTGGCCATAGTTGTGATAAATGACTTCACAAGGTCTGCCCACTTTACCATTATATACTTGTATTTAGGAATTTTAACTTTCTTTTACCCATCAAACATGAAGAATTCTACAACCAGCTTTAGCTAAAACCTATTTGGTGCTTTTACATGTTTCAGAAGATAAGAGGTTTTGTTTTTATTTGGGGGGTGGTGGGGGACTGACATTATGACAAACTTCATAAAATGTGGACGTTGGAAGACATAACACATCGACATGAAAAACATAAAAACTATTGACTGTGTTTTTCTCATCAATCAACGGATTTATCCTTTTCCTTATCTTACGGCTACACAGGTACTACAGTGCTCCAATAATTAGGTAGGTCGAGCTGCTTAAACAAACACGATTTTTTTCCCAATTTTTTCAAACTTTTATTTGTAAATTTTGCCTTTTTTGTGTGCAAAACAATTCTGCAATTGGAAATGTGGACCAAACTGATTCAATCTTTCAGCACTCAATAATGATACTAATCAAAGGAGATGAGATTTGAGTACTGAATTTGAAGAGATGATGTTCAACTAAACAGAACTTCTACTTTCTTGGCCTTCGGTCTAACTGACATCGACACTGTTATCTCAAGGACTCAAATCCCCTATCTGCAAATAAAGACAAAACAAAAACAATGGGAACAGAAAAAAAAACACAGAATTTCTATTGATAATCAGCATCACCAACGGCATTGTGTGTGTGTGTGTGTGTGTGTGTGTGTGTGTGTGTGTGAGAGAGAGAGAGAGAGGGAAGACAGCCCTAGCAGAAAGAATAGAGGTGCATGCGTACCATTTGCAACATGCAGCTCAAATCAACTCTTTTTCTAGATGTACATACCGTATGATAGAAAGACAGAACCAATATATGTAAAAACAAAAACCCACCCAATAAAAGACAAAATGATCACAACCAAACTAGCCTGTTATGCACGTCAACCAACCTCTTCCATCGCCCCTAAAAAAGCCACCTTCTTTTGCTCTTGCTCTTAAAAGATCACTAAATTGCTGCTTTACAACGCTAGTTGCTGAATATTACTGCCATCCTGTCGAATCTTTGACTCGAAGAAAATCCTTACTGTTGAGTAGATATCGGCAGGTTCAGCCATTGCACCATTGCCAGAATCCCCACATGCCTGCCTCTTAGTGACAGGCGGGATGAGAGAAATCCCGAGTTCATCAATTGACATGAGAAGTCGTTCTGTGAAAGGATTTTTCCACATCATTGTGTTCATGGAAGGTGCAATAAAGAATGGCTTGCTGTAATCCCATGCTCGGACAATGCATGTTAGTAAATTGTCGCACAATCCCCCAGCGATCTACAATAAGAGCAAATCATATGCCTTTAAAACATACTAGGAAAATAATAAAAATTTTGACTATTCAAATAAAATAACAAACAAAATACACAAACAGGCATGCAGAGGGAGTAGAGAAAAGGGCATAACCAGCCATATGTGTCATTCTTAGAGGCAAAAGGATCTCCCTGAGACTTGCATGATCTACTACTTTGATATACATGTACAAATGTACATGTGTACTTTAGACTATAACCAAGCACAGGTATCAGTCCACCCTTTTTTCCTTAAAAACAAATGTGAATTCGTAAGATACATTCATTGCTAGAAATAAATTGAGACTTGCACTCTCCATTCTCACTTTATAGGCCTCTAACTTATGTTCATATAGTAATTCACGAGGCTGCTTGTTGAACTCAGATGATAGACACTCACCATACAGAATACTCGCATGAGACTTTGTACTAAGCCTATATGCATGCAGTATGGGCCCCAACTATGTAAGGGGAAAACAAGTTCCAAAGTTGATGACATCTCAATTATTAATCGCTGCACTCCTAGACACCCAAAACTAAGCAGAGACAGACAGACATGCATTATTGAAGACTAGTATTTTGCAAGCCTACAAAAAAGGCCTAACAACAGCAACCATTCAAGCTCAGTACTCTAATCAAAAGAATGGAAGAAGCACAAGGTATGGAAACATTTCTCTATCCCATATAAAAAAGTACCTTGATAAGCCTATTGAGCATAAATTTCACTCTCAATACATGCCATTATATCATTTTCTTCATAGCTTCTTATGTATTCATATTAAACCAATCAGACAAGCAACATAGCTAATTTTCAGTGACAGGCCCAATATGAATAACGTAACCTTGTTGCACTTATAAGCCAAGCAGTTCTATTCCAATGTCCATTCGTCCCCTCAGATTTATGAAGTGCTTCGACTAAGAAAAGAAACCACTTTCATGCATTTTCCTTTCTTTTAACTCTTTTTGTTCAACAACCAAATTGGATAGTAGAGTTACTCAATTTCCAGGTTGTGAAGTAATCAACCGTCTGAGTAAATGTGTGCCATGTCCAATAAAAGTGTTAAATTGTATCTCATTGACAGTAAAAGTTCAAAGAGGGACTGTTTCTCTGAAATTTCTCAAATATATTACCTTGCCAAGTGTGTTGGCTGACAATGGAGCAATAACCATTATATCAGCCCATCGGCGCAGCTCAATGTGAAGCACATTATCGCCAATTCTATTCCAACTAAACCATTCATCCTCTTCAGTATATAGAATTACATCCTTGGGAAGTGACACCCTATCTATGAAATGCAAAGATGCCTGTGTGGCAACTGCTCTTACTTCTGCCCATTCTGAAAAGCAATGGCAGAGCTTGCCAAACTTTATGGCTGCCACACTTCCACTAGCAGCAAGTAGAATCCGTGGCTTCCTGGGAATAACTTTGACTTGTATTGGAATCCTTTCTCCACGGACAGGTTCTGAGCATGCCATAACCTATTCATAGGAATGCCAACAATATTCTTATCCAAGATTCACGTTGTATCTCAACATATATGCCACAAGCAGATCGACTTGTAACAAAACTTTAACTAGAATTGGTAAATATATTTTGAGCACCAGCAGAATTTGCAAAAGTAACTAACAATACATTTCAATAAAATTCTTTAAAAATTAGAGCCAAACTGCAGAGTGAAGAAAAAAAATTCTGTAACAACCATGCACAGATCAACTGAATATACAAAGCAACAAAAATTGTGCAGTGTGAGCACACATTAAACTGCTATTAATGTAAGCAACAACAAGTAACCTCCTGTTTTAATTGCTCCATGCAGAATAAACATTCTTTAGAACAAAAATAAACAGCAGGGGGAAAACATAAGGTATTACACTGATTGATTTCGCTTAGGCATTGTTGCTCCAGGGGAGCCATTGGTGCAGAGTTACACGGTGGCAAATAAGAAAAATCTTAGTATAAATTAAGATTTTAAATGTAAAATCGAGACATAAAGCAAGCTATTGAAATTGAATCAATCACATAGGTACCTCCTCAAGCTAGACATGCTTGTGCCTACAAGAATATCACTCTTATATAAAAGACAGACTCGCACATCAAAACAAAATAAAAAAATAAACAGAAAGAAAAAGAGCGGACAAGAACATAAAAGGTGCATGTTATACTACAAGACAGATTACTTGGTAATCTTACAAGAAATCTCCTCCACTACTATGTTCAAACCAAAGAAAGAAAAGGAAAACTGAAGAAAGGCATATTCCAGCTAGATGTAGTTGAGACATGAGTTCCTTTCTCCCACTCCATTATATTGAGAGCCAATTAAGGAGCACAGCTTATCATGAGTTGCAAAACAAAGGGCCAACACTAACCAAAACAAGGGTGAAATGATTAACCATTGTGTCATGGACCGAGACTCACAGACACCTGCTTACTCGCGAACATGCGAAACACTTGGCACCTAAAACTCGTGAAAAAATTACCAATCCAACAACGGCAGTTATAAACTATAATTCTGAAATATGAGAAATCAAAACAATCAAGGAGGGGACTGATGAAACACTAGAAAGCAAAATGATAACCTTTGACTACCCAGAAAAGGTGGGAATAAGACACTGTACACATCAAATACACAAACCGAGAGAGAGAGAGAGAGACTACAAGAGAAGTCCACTCCATAGATAAGGAGTTAAAAAGTATGAAATTGCGAAAATTTGTAGGTTCAGTTGTAACAAAACAATCACATGAATCTAATAAGCACCATGATTAAGCATAATTCAAGCTATCACTACTTATCAGAAAAACAATGCAAGCTATCACGATTAGAAGTCCAAGATATCCCAAGTACCAAATCAATGAATCTATCATTAAGTTGGTTAAAAATACAACATTAGCATACTTACTAAATCAATCATACAAGTTACAGGAACGAGAGAAACCTGACATAATGTCTAGCAACCAATTTATAAATAAAGAGAACAGCGCAATGAAGCAGAAACATCAGGTGTGAATCACAAACAACAGGATGGGACATGAAGGAACATGCTAGAGCACCTAAAACATTGATTCAAATAAGAATCTTCAGACACGTCATGCATGGAGAACTACCAACAACGCACGTGTAATAATCAGCATGTAGGAACACTGAATCGAAAAGAAAATGATGCTTTGATCACAAAGATAGTACCGGATTTTTATTTCTATTTTAAGTAATGATTAACAAGTAGTAATCGCACAAACCAAAGTATTTACCACGGGAAATTTAGAATTGTAAGAAAATTAAGCAAGTACAAGTGACAGAAGCAAAAGTAGCATGAAGTAGCTAAGACATCAAATAAAAACCCCAGCCTATATCAACAGCCAGGGCAACACAAACATACATTAACAAAAAGGATACAATTTTTTGTTCGAATACAAGAAAAAAATTCTTGCGGGCTATTGACAATGACACCCCCATCAAGAAACTCTAAAATAACGGTAAATGAAAAGAAATCAGCATGATCGGTTATCAGAGCATATGTTGACTATGTTGGTAAAGAATGCAAGAAACTTTCAAGAAAATTTAATGGATCTTCTTTTAGCATTCTTTAATATCAAAAGAATTATCTTGGTTTCTTTTCCATGGTATTTCTCAGTAATCAGACAGATAAAAAAACTGAAGGTTCTCTAA
Organism: Juglans microcarpa x Juglans regia; assembly: GCF_004785595.1. NCBI lineage: Eukaryota > Viridiplantae > Streptophyta > Magnoliopsida > Fagales > Juglandaceae > Juglans > Juglans microcarpa x Juglans regia. The sequence continues at coordinate 24,599,845 of NC_054604.1, forward strand.
AATAAGTGAAAATGTAAAGATTCACTGGCCAATGCAAGGGTCGTATGGATTGAGGGGTAAACAACAACTAAATATTTTGTATTTTGTTCGAATACAATTGAACTTACCTGTACTAGAGAGTTTAAATTCCCAAGTGGTGTGAGTCCTTTTAGGGTTCTTTTCCTACAAACTCAACAAGGTGAAGGGCTAAAGGAACCGTATTTCGGTCAAGGAAACGTTTCTGTTGTCTCCTCCACCAAGTTTCAAGGCTCAAGCCTCCACTGCTCTGTTTCAGGCTCGTATTTCTTTTTTTCCCCCCAACTCTCTCTCTCTCTCCCTCCCTCTCATACTCACGCATTTATATCTTAATCGGTATTGCCGGGGCGGGATAAGTCGGATTCGTACCGGATCAGATTTAGGATTCTATTCGTTACATAAAATTAAATTATCTCATCTCATCTCATCTCATTATTATAAATTTTTTAAACTTTTATATAAAATATAATAAATTAATTAATTTTTTAAATTTAAAAAAAAAATAATATTATAATAATATTTTATTTAATTTTTAATAAAACATCTCTTTTCATCTCATATAAACTGCGTAACGAAATGAGGTTTAATATTTTAATTACTCTAGTAGTTAGCTTAAGTGATAAAAGCCTTTTGCTTGAAGGTACGGTCTTTTTAGATTTAAGATTCAAATCTCACTTAGTGTAAATAATTTTTAAGGACTATCATATTAGAGGATTTTTCTGAGATAAAAAATCTCTCCAATTCAACTGGTTAATTTTGTATATGATTTTTGTAGTTTGAGAGTTATGATAAGAATATCGGTTTTGAATAATCTTAAATTGAGTTCAAATTATATATTATTCAATCTTAAGTCAATATGTTTAATTAAACAATTCATACCTTTTAATTTTTTTTGGATACAGGGGTGGGAGGTCGAATCTGATTCTCCTATTTGTAAACCAGACCTTATGCCATCTGATCTAAAGGAACTTGGCATTCTTTTAATTAATTAACTTATAAAGATGCTTAAAAAATACCAATGTTACTTTATTAAAATTGATATATTAACCTATGAGATAAAATATATAACAATTTATGCTAGCTATTGAGCATATTTAAATCTGTCAAATCATGAATAAATTTTAAAATACAATTCGATAATAAACTCGAGTTTGGTTCTATCTACATAAAACGAAAATAATATAACATACCATCAACTAATTGCTCAAATGTAACTCATTTATACGTTTATCAAAAAGTGGCATGCAATATTTTAAGTTTTACTTCTTAGAAATTCATTCTCATTAAGAATTATGACAATTATATTTATTGTTTTTACACAAAGGGAATATTCCTTTATTATTATGTTTCTCTTCATCAAAAATCTTGTTTTAGGATTGGAAATAGAATGTATTTTCGGGAAGCTTTTAGGCAGCCAACATTTTCTTACAATTTTCATCTCATCTCATCTTATTTTCTTTCTAAACATCATTCAAATACAAATACTTTCAAACTAATCATTACATTTTTTCCAGACTTTCAAACAAAAAATCATTCAACTTTTTCAAATTTTAAAATAAAAATAATATTCTAATAATATTTTTTATTCAACTTTTTATTTTTTATTTTCCAAAACCCAATAAATACTTAACTTAAAAAACTATCTCAATACTATTAACAAACTATCTCACTACTAAAAATATATATATATATATCTTATTACTGTTCATAAAATTCTCATCTAATCTAATTGTTCAATCATCCCCTAAGTAAGAATTTGATTGATAGAAAGACGTAAGAAAAGTGGAAGCAAGAATCCTAACAAACATTCATAATCTTATCCTTAAAAATATTCAAATTTTATTATTCATGGGTAACGGATTGCGGGAATCGTTTACCATTCTTCATAATCTTAGAGTCAAAATTAGATAAAATAAAATGCTTTTTAAAAATGATAAAGAATAATGCTACTTGGCTATTTGAAACTTACCGTTCTGATGACACTCTTGACGTGGCATCACTATGTGATGCTATGTAGTTTATTAAAAAAATTAAATGCAAAAATACAAAAGGGGTATAAAGAACCTACAGTTATAGTGATGCCACGTAGTTTATTAAAAAAATTAAATGCAAAAATACAAAAGGGGTATAAAGAACCTACAGTTTCAGTCTTCATCTTTTTGTATTTTATGTTTAAATACAAAAAGGGTAGAGGAAGCCTAGAATTTCAGTTTTCATCTTTTTGTATTTTCGAACACCCTTTTGGTTTAAATATAATTTGTTGTATTTTTAATTAACCACGTGATACTATGTGATGGTGCCACGGTACGTTAAGAAAGTCATCTTAACGATAAGTTTCAGATGACGCAATAGCAATACACAAATTAAAAATACAGCATACTAGAGAATTCTTGATAGATCAAGTAGTTGTTTCATCTCAAGTGATAAGACCCCCCTATCATGTACAGGAAACGACGCCTCCATGTTCTCTTAGAATGATGCATATAATTATTTATCTCTTCATGTTCTTGTATTGTTCTATGGCATCTATCCAATTCAACTTCCTCCATCTTGGATAGCTTAAACGACTGCTAATATTTGTTAGCTTTTATTTTTTTATTTCATGAGACGAGTTTTAAGCCATTTAATATCGGATTCACCTACCAATTAAGTGAAAAAAAATTCTTCTCTCTCGTCTTCTTTGTAAGGCAGCCAAGGAGAAGGGGTAGTCACTTTCTACTCCTTAGCAGTAGAGTGGTTCTTTCCTATAATCAAGTAGGTGATCGGAGAGAGTAATCATGGAGTAATTTGGTGCTAAGTGGAAACAATTGAAGCTCAACAACGAAGAATAAGCATAAATAACGATTAAGGATGATGAACTAGATGAGGGATGTAAGTGGGAAGAACACAGTCTGATCAAAAGAATTTGCATTGAATGACATATCAGTAAAGATGTCATTCAAACCACTATGTTAAAGTTGTGGAAGGTAGACATGAATATCAATTTTTAAGGAGATTTGTTCGAATACATACATTATTATCTTTGCAACTCGATATGACAGAGATCGTGTTATGGAAGGAAGACCATGGTTGTTTGATAATCATCTTTTTGTTCTGAACCAATATGAATGCACAGTGCAACCACACTTAATGAATTTTGATTATGAACAATTTTGGGTTCCATTGGCATCCATGAATTGACACATAGGAGAACAAATTGGTAGCACAATTGAATTAGATTTGAGGAAAGCTATAGCTCGGGGCCGTACCATAAATGTCAGTTTATAAAGTATGTGGGTGCCAATTAGATATGCGAAGTTACCGAAAATATGCTTTAGATGTGGTAAAATTGTTCATAGTGATCAAGGTTGTTTGAATGGTGATCTAAGTAGGAACTACATCATAGACAAAGAAAGCCAATTCGGACCATGGTTAAGGGCAGAGATTGGTAGCCGTCGCAAGTTGTTTGGATTCCAAGAAAATAGTGAAGAGATTAGGAATTCATTCAACAATCAACTTCACAAATCGCAACAAATGGAAGCAATCAATCCAATGGAATCCAAGGCTAATGCATGGAGGAGCCCTTCCAAAGCACAATACTTCAGAAGAGCCAGTGCTTGTAGGAGAAAATTGCGGCAATATAGGGGGGATGCAAGGGTAATTTGAAAAAAGTAGATGCGATGAGGCAAGTAGCAGATCAAGGTTTATCCTTGAAAAATAATGAGAGAAGCACGGGAAGGACTCAAGGGATCAATGGGGATTTAGAGGTAGTTGGGGAAAATGTAAATAAGCTTATGGAGAGAAATGTTAATTTGGGCCTATTGGGGTCCATTTCCCATAGCCCACTAGCAAATAAAATAACTAAAATGCCCAATATCAGATCTGAAGTAAAGTTAGCCCTTTAAACATAGTTGAACCAGTTGAATGAAGATGGGATTGTCACAGTTCAAGGTTAGAAGCAAGAAAGGGTAGCTAGAAGAAGTTGGAAGTGAAGAGCTAGGGGCATTGGAGGTACACGTGAGTCCACATCTTTACCCTTTCTTAAAAAAGGCTCAAATTTGGATCTGGGTGTAGGGATTTTTGAGGAAGAGAATGGGAAAAAGTTTAAAGTTGCTCAAAATAATGAAAAGTGTGGAAAGAATTTGTCATTGGCGGAGACTGCTAGCTAGCCCCACCAGGATTAATGTGTTTACTTAGTTAGAACTGCAAAGAGCTTGGAAACTTTCGGACAGTTAACGACCTTTGCATTACGACAAAGGAAAAGAAACCCAAGGTGGTGTTTTTAATGGAGACATTGCTTAGGTCATCTAAATTGGAAGGTCTGAGAAGAAAGTTAGGATTTTATGGTTGTTTTGGACTTGATCAAGTTGGAAGTTTGGGGGATTAGAAATCTTGTGGAAGTCAGATAGAGGATTGGAAGTTCTTAATTATTCCTTAAGACGTATTAGTGTTTAGATTACTAACGAGAATCTAAATACTAGGTGGTTCCTTACTGGATTTTATGGTCATCCAGAATTGAGCAAAAGAAAAGAATCATGGGAGCTTTTGAAGAGACTTCAACCCATTAACACAGCTTGGTTAGTGGTTGGAGCTGTGTTATTGGGTTGGCAACTTTAATAAAATTCTTTTATACTATGAAAAAAAAGGGGGAAGAGCTAGGCCTGAGAATCAAATGGAGTTGTTTAGAACAACTCTTGAAGAAAATCAATTGTTTGGGATATAATGGGGATATGTACACTTGGAGTAATAATCATGCAGATGAAAGCTTTACAAAAGAAAGATTGGACAAAGCAGTGACAAATAATTTATGTATAGTGGAGTTAGGGTAGAAGTTTTATCTACTATATATTCAGACCATAGACCTCTTGTGATCTCCTTTACAAAGGGTTTTAGTAGGCTGTATAAAAGTAAGAACTTTTAGATTCGAAGCTAGTTGGATTAAAGAAGAGAAATGTGCATATATCATAGAGCAAGAATGACATGTCGGTGTTTTATCTTCTCATCATTTGGAAAGAGTACAAATCAAGGTTTTAAATATCGTGTCATATTAGCCGGTATGGTCGGTATTTACCGTGCTAGAATATTAACCGACACAGGGGAGATAGGTGTTTTGTGTCGGATCAAATATTAGCCATTTCGGTGCGTTTCAGTCAATACCGGCTCATTTTTGGTGTACCAGTCGAATTTGTATTTTTCTATTTTTAGTATAGTTTCATAATTTTCACTCCAATTCTCATCTGAAAACTATAATTTTCTTAACTTTTTTTAATCATCTTTTCTGGAGACCTGAAAATCAAATTCCTACTCCCCTTTTCGTGATGAAAATGAGTGATTTTTTTTTTTTAGTAGTTGGATTTAGAACTTAGAAGTATTATTGAGTTTTATAAATATATATTTTAACTTTTTAAGACTTGCATTGATGTTATTTTGAAATATAATTTATACATATATAATTAATTTATCTATAAATAGACTATCTCAAAACGGTACCGGTACAAAAATATTTCATTTTAGTGCCTTAACTGAAATGGGCACCAAAACGGTATTCAAAACTTTTGTACAAACTACTGTAGTAGTGCTCTGTCCAGATGTAGTAACCAAAGAAGCCCAATTACTGAGAAAGCAATCAAAGATAAATTTGATCTCATTAGAAGGTTACAAGCAACATAGGGGCCTTATAATGTAGAATTGATCAAGAATCTGAATAGTGAAGTAGGTGGTGCTAGAGCAGGAGGATATAAAATGGAAGTAAATGGCCAAAAGAAATTATTACCAATTTGGAGATAGACCAAGTATTTTCATACTTGTGCCACTCAAAGGAGAAAGAAAAACCAGATTTCACATATCAATTGACTTTGATTCAATTCTTTGAACAAATCAAAAAAGGATTCAACTGGCTTTTCAAAACCATTACACACAAGTCTATTAAACAATGTATCCCACAGCAGCTACTATTGAGAACTATTTACAACATGTGGGACACAGCAGCTACTATTGAGAACTATTTACAACATGTGGAGGCAAGAGTGACAGTAGAGACGAATATGGAGTTACAGAAAAGATTCACCAGATTGGAGGTGGAAGAAGCACTTAATCAAATGACCCATTTTAAATCCCCAAGCCCCCATATTGGGTTTGAGGCCTTTTTCTACCAATTCTACTAGCTTTGGTAGGGGATGAGGTTAGCACAACTGTCCTTAAATTCTTAAATGATGATAAATTTGTCCCTGGTGTAAATTCTACTTTTATTGCTTTGATACCTAAAGTGCACAATCCTAAGTCTGTCAGTGAGTTTCATTCTATAAGTATATGCAATGTGTTATATAAAATAATTGCAAAAACTATTGCTAATAGATTGAAAAAGGTGTTGCCAATGATTATTTCCTCAAATCAAAGTGCCTTCATTTCTGGAAGGCTTATTCCTGACAATATCATTATGGCGTAGGAAGTTTAACATTAAATGAAAACAATGAAAAAAGGCAAAGGAGGAAGTATTGCTCTTAAATTAGACATCTCTAAAGCTTATAATGGGGTAGAATGGATGCATTTGGAGGGAATTATATAGAAAATAGGACTTCGTTAGAAGTTGGAGTTAGTTATGTGGTGTGTTACTACAGTAAATTATTCAATGTTAGTAAATTACTCAAGTTAAACAATAGTTCTTACAAGGGGATTAAGGCAAGGAGATCCATTATCTCCTTACATTTTCCTCTTATGTGCAGAAGAGCTTAGTTCATTGATAAATTTCTCAAAAAACAAAGGTGATATCCGAGGCATATCAGTGACACAAGGAGGAATTAGGATCAATCTTTTTCTTTTTGCAGATGACTATATAATTTTTTGTAGAGCCAATCTAAGAGAGTGGAGGAATGTAGCATAGCTACTGGAATAGTATAAACAAGCTTCAGGCCAATGCTTAAACATACAGAAGACCAACATCTTCTTCAGTAAAAACACCAGTAGGGATATTAAGGCACAAATAGTGAAAGAATCGGGAGCACAGTTGAGTGGGGATTCTGAGAAATATTTAGGGTTGCTCTCAATGGTTGGAAAGTCAAAATATAAAACCTTTGGAGGGATCAAAGAGAGAGTATGGAATAAAGTTCATAATTGAAAGAATAACTCTCTCACCCAAGTAGGCAATGGTATCCTCATCAAAGTTGTGATACAAGCAATCCCTTCGTATGCTATAAATGTGTTTAAACTTCCAAAGCAGTTATGTAAAGAAATAACTAACATTATGACTAGATTCTTGGGGCTATATGAAACAGGATAGAAAGATTCAATGGAAAAAGTGGGACCAAATAGGTAATTCTAAAGCTGAATGAGGCCTTGGTATTAGGGAAAAGTGGAGACTTCTTACTAATCCTACTTCTTTGGCAATTAGAATGAAGGAAAAATACTACAAAAGAGGAACCATCATGGAGGCAAATCTAGGAGCATGTCCATCACAAATTTGGAGCAGTATATGGGGGATTCATAAATTTACTAAGAGAAGGGCTAAGATGAAGGGTAGGAAATGGTAGTAATATAAATATCTGGGGAGATAAGTGGTTGTCTACACCGAGTACATTTAGTGTACAATCTCCAGTGAGAATTCTTAACAAGGAAGTTAAAGTTAAGGAGCTCATAGACAGTGAAAAAGGTTGCTAGAACACGACTCTAATCAATGAAATATTTGAAGAAAAAGAGATAGGTATTATCTATAGTATGCCTTTTAGTAGATTGGGATTGGAAGATAAACTGATATGGGGTCCTACTAAGAATGGTCTTTTTTCAATTAAGAGTGCATATTACTTAGAAGCTAACAAAAAAATAAGAGAGAAAGGAGAAGCATCAGGAAGTAAAGGGAGCTCTATTGGATGGAAAAAAAATCTAGGATGTGGATGTGCCAAATGGAGTTAGAGTTTTTATTTGGAAGGTAGTTGGTGATGCTCTTCCTGCAAAAAATAAGCTGTTTTTGAGAAAAATAACTGATAATGCTAATTGTCCCATCTATGAGACAGTGGGGGAGACTAATTGTCATGCTGTGTGGAGTTGTGCTGCCTCTACTGATGTTTGTGCAGAACCTCAAAGTCCGATTCATAAAAGGCACAACAAAAAGGATGTTTTTTTTTTTTCCAGTATTTGGGAGGATATGATGAATAGTTTAAAAGCAAATGAAGTGAATGTTGTGAAATGTTGTGCAAAACATACAAACAATGATGAAAATTAAAGTATAAGCAATCACAATCAAGCACACGACACACAATATACATAGTTCGGCAAATTGTATACGTCCACAAAGCTGTAGAAATCTTATTAACCAAAAGAAATTACAATCACTCAATCTCAACTCACACTCTTTAGGGCTTTTTGCTCTTTTACATAAATGCACTCACTTAGACAATTGTTCTCTATAAAAAATATGCTGAAAGTCGTATAAAATAAGTCAAATATGACAAATATATAGCAAACAACATTGGAAACCCTAATCTGGCAAGATCAACGTCCTTCGCTCGAGCGGCGTGTCGAGCACGCTTCGAACGAACAGCCAAATCAACATTGACTCGAGCGGGGTGTCGAGTGGGACTCAAGCGAACTCACGGGTCGAGCTTCGCTTGAGCCCACTGTCGAGTGCAAGTCAAACGAACTCACGGGTTGAGCTTTGCTCAAGCGCACATCCAACAAACACCTTTTTCAACTCTAAAACTAGTCTCCACATACATCCCAACAGTGAAGGAAGTTGATGTTATTTTAAGAAGAATCTAGAATAGAAGGAATAAATTCATTTTTAAAAAGAAGCTTGAGAGCCCAAAATTAGTAATTGTTGAAGCAAAAAATGAATTAGGAGTCTTTCAGCAAGCTCAAGGCATATTGAGGAAGCAAACCAATTCAACTGAAAGAGTAGACAAAGGAGTAAAATAGTAGAAACCATGTAAAAAATTCTTCAAATTTAACTGGGATGCATCTTTAGATTTGAAGAACAACAAGATGAGAGCTGGTATAATTATAAGCGATTGGAAAGGAGAGGTACTTGCAACACTATGCATGAATGAAGAGTACTAACCATTCCACAAATAACAGAAAATAAAGCTTTATGGAGAGCTATGGTTCTATGTTCAGAAATTGGATTACACACAATGATCTTTGAAGGTGATGCTAAATTAGTGATTATAGATGTTAACAGCTCAAAAGAAATCATTCATGGTATGGCCAGCTTATTCAAGACATTAAATGTTTTGGTAGTTGTAGAGATCAGTGGTTTATCTATTCACACCAAGAGAGGGGAACACTGATGCCCATTTATGGGAGGTTTGGATAGTGAGTTGAGTTGAGTTGAGTTGAGTTGAGATGAGATGAGATGAAAGTTGAATAAAATATTATTAGATTTTGTTTTTTTTTTATTTGAAAAAGTTGAATTGTTTATTACTATTATTCTTATTTGAAAACTTGAAAAAATTATAATAATTAAATTAGATGAGATGAGTTAAGAGTCTTCTTGAATCCAAACAAGGCCTTAGTAGGCAAACGAGAATTATTATGTGAAGAGGAGAGGTGGTAGTTTGGATTGAAGAGTATCCAAAGTTCATCAAAATTTGTTTTCTCATTGAGAAACAATGTACAGATTGTATCCATAATTGATGAATGAAGATCAGCTATTCTTTAAAATAATAATAAAAAAAAATATCGAATTCCCTTGAGAGGGATGAAAAAAAATCAATCTCTCACACTTACATGGATTCTTCAAAATGTAGATAGTAGTACAAATAAATGAAAAATAATTTATAAAGGTAATATTAGTTTATAAAAATACTCTTCATTTAAAATATGGTTCTATAAAATATTGTAAAAACTATTGTGCATGTATCATTACAATTTACTCCAAATAAATTATGATGCAATAATTCGATGGCACTCCACCTGTTGGTGCTAGAAAAATCATACAACAAGCCGAAAGGAGAGAAGTAGTCATTCCCAGCCCACTAAGTCGAATGAGTCTTGATTAGTGTTGTTTGGAGCCCCCAGCAGTGTTCCAGTGCGGCTATACGATGGCGATGCATATGCCCATGGCAGTGAATAGAAAATAAGTGCAGAGAAAGTAAGAGTAAGGGACACACAGATTTACGTAGTTCGACATGTCGCCTATGTCTACGGGCGTTTGGGGAGGGAAATTTCACTATAATATACTTGTTTACAGTCTCTTATGACCTCTCATTTCTCATTGCACAAAGAAAGTTGGAGCTCTTCCTGTTGGAGACACTATCTTCCTCAAGAGGTTGCTAAAGAAGAAGAAGATCTGATCTAGAAAGAGAGAGCTTGAAGTCTTTTGGACAACCCCTTATATATCATTCTCTTCCTGCATGGTCCTCGGTAGTTGGTGAGAGATGACTGTTGGCTTTGCATGTCTGAGTCCCTTTCCCTGACACCCCATGCCTCCTGACCTTATTGACTCTTGACACATTTATTATTATTGGATGATTCTTTATTATCTAATGGTGATAAATGTGTCATATATTACATAATAAGATGAAAGTAAAATGAGAATGTAATGTATAGGATTACTCTTGTCGAAATGCATACGGAGAAATCAGAAATGTTGCACAAATGGACCCAAAAAAAAAAAAAGAAGCCCTCCCAAGTCACAACAGATCATCCTACCGTCGGGTGGAATTAATCCAATGTAACTCTCTGGGCCATACAGACTATAGTACTATTGGGCCATAGGGTGGAATTAATCCATCTTGCTACGATTATGGACCTTCCTACTTTAAAAAACCTGATCGATGGAAAATATAGAATTACCCCAATAATTTCTTCGTTTCTCGATCCTGTGCCATGCACGCAGCGTAACAAACTGCGCATGACTTGTACGAGGCATACTGAAACTGCAACTGCTTTAAAAATCAGTGGAAAGCCCATCAACATACTCAACAAGATCTCAATGAAAATGGAAGATGGAAAACAACCTTAAGCCTCTATCCATACCTAGCTAGCTAGCTCTTGTTTTTAGGTTGGATCATTTTAATTGGGATTCATGGTGATGAGTTTCTCTCCCTCATCATGTTTTTTTCCCTAATTATTTACCTTTTTCTTTGATTTTCTTTTAATTCCTCTTATAGAAAGAAGACTACGATTCATGACCTGATCTTATATATAAAATGTTATGATTATGTGAACTCAATCGATGATGATCTGGTACTGCTTCTTTAATTTCATCCTATAACATAACTGTTTTGGATTTTCGACACTAGATCATGATGAAGTACTGTTTAGGACGACTGCAAAGACGTCGACAATGCATGCCAATGGATTTTGCAGTAGCAGATCAGGAGGCTGACTTTAAATTAGGGTCACTGCTGGCTGATCGGGTGACATCTCTTGAACATAGGCTTTGTCAGGTAAACTAAATATAAATAAATAAATAATTGATCGCATATCAACGCTATTTTGTTAACCTCGTTTGTTAATTTAAGCATTTTGGCATGAATATTAATCTGTACATGTGATCACGATCTGCATGCTGCGCGCAGCTGTGCCTAGAGATGCAATCTAGCAGCAGCATATCAACACTTGGTGACACTTGTTCAACCCAAGGATTGATCAAGATAAAATCGTCTTCCTCACTCCCAACTTTCAACATTCCCATCCATGGAGATCAGAGATCTCATGTATCCCATGTCGCTTTGAGTAGTAGGCCATTAGAAATCCTGCAGGTAAATTTTATATATATTGTAAGTTTATATATATATATATATATATATATATATATATTTATATATAACATGATCTAGAATTGATAGATCAGTTGGGTGTTGGCGCGCTCAGGAAAAACCTAATTATGGAGTGCCCAAAAAGTTGAAGCATGCAAGTCCTGATCCTAATAAGCAGCGCCTTGGGAACACTACTTGGGCCAAGAAGGATGATGATCATCATGATCAGAAGAAATGCAAAAGCCGGAAGAAGAAGAAGAAGAAGGGACTTTCACCAAATCGATCACGCTTGAAAATATTTGGCTGTTAATCATCTATCTATTTCTTTTATTTATCTATTTTCATTTCATTAAATCTATTAATGCTCGATAATTTCACTACCCTATTTTTTTCATATATATGTTCGCCTGGAGACTTCTGGTGGTAGCTAGCTGGTATCATGAGTTAATGTAATTAGACTTCACCAGTGCTACTCGACCTTTCACTTCTTTGAAAGGAAATAAATTAAAAAGAATAAATTAAGGTAGACCTTTTTCCTATATATTATCTATCTATATTATTATCTAAATTAAAAATCATTTATATTGTTTTTTTTTTTTTTTTTCATCAATCTCTTTCTCAAATTACAAATTACCTAGCTAGTTAGATAACTTGCAAGAAAATCATGATCATGCTATATATCAAATTAACAAGCTTCTTTCTCTCGTGATATAATTGCAAATATAGAAGGGCCGATATATATAATTGCAAACACACACACATATATGTTTTCCCAAAATTAGAATGAAAACTAATTTGGAGGGACCAATACGAATTAATATGGGGTAATGGATAATTAATTAAAACAAGCTACCAAACTTTTGGGGGGGGGGGGGGGGGGGGAGGGGTAATCAGCAATTAATATGCACTCTAAGAAAATGAGAAACATGAAATAAAGTATGCCAATAAAATAATTAGGGAAATCTTCTAGCTACAAAGAGATTATATAAAAATAATCCTACAAACTGATGTAGTTTGATGTGGTTTATCAGATTATAAAATTATTTTTATTATAAAGTAAATCTAACGAATTAGATGAAATTACTTAAAGTTATAAAATTATTTTCGTATAATTTATTTGTGAACGTAACAATACTCTAAAATAATGGTGAAGCTAGCGGCTCATACAGATAGATAGATATGGCTCAAGTCGTCTAATCTCTCTAGCTAGCTAAGATCAGTCTAAGATCATGCATGCATGATCATCGTTAGTGATAATTTACACCTATAATCGAATACTTTAAGAAAAGGGATCAAATCCACAAATTGAGGCCTATGAAAACTTCAACATCAAATAGCTTAAGATTAATGGGACAGAGACTAAGCAAGTTGCAGTTACGGACCAATCCAATATCCTCTTTGCTACTTTAATTTTCTTTACATATAGTCAAGGAAAAGGTACTCATGTGGAAAAAAAAAAACTACTAAAGCCCACAAGAAAGGGATTAAAACTAATTTAATATGGCATGGCTTTGTTGGATGCTTCATGTCCTCTCCTCATCAAATAATTAATTAAAGTGTACGTACGTTTTTCCTTAAATTTGTTCTTGTGGAGAATATAAGACATAATATACTAATTGATCATTTCAACCGTATTGGCCGGACTTTATAGGGCCGGCTAGCTGTGAAATTTGGAAAAGATTACAATTAGATAAGTGATGGAATTTTATGTAATTATTATAATATTTTTAAATTTTTATATAAAATAAAATAAATAATTTAATTTTTTTTAATTTTAAAATAAAAATAATATTAAAAAAATATATTATAATAATATTTTATTTAATTTTTAATTTTTATCTCAATTCATTTTATTTCATGTAAAACTACAAACAAGATTTTAAAAAAAATATTAATTAATATTTCTAAACTGCTAAAGAAATTGTAACGACATAGAAAAATTATTTATGAACTTATATTAATACTAGAAAAAATAATTAAGATTAAATTCTTATAAAATATAATAAATATTTTAATTATTTAAAATTATAAAATAAAATTATATTTTAATAATATTTTATTTAACTTTTATATTTAGCCTATACCTTTCACCTTCGTTAACCTCCGTTACTCCAAGATTTTATGAATTTAACAAAATTGGTAAAAAGAAAAACCCTAACAAAAAAATGGACAGATCATGGGTGATAAGACTTGTTTCTAACCAACTGCATTAATTTACTGCAGATTGATGATAAGACTTGTCACTATCTCATCTAATTCATCGAGCACCTTCTTGATCTTTTTTGGCAGAGCATACAACACTACTTAAAATCAGTCACGAGGAGTACGAAGAAATCGATCGAAGGCTGTAGTTATATGATGCAGACCAAAGCTAAGGCTTGGTTTGAATAGAGATATATTTTTATTTTATTTTATTATTTAAATATTATAAATATAAATATTTTTTAATTTTTAATTTTTAATTTTTTTTATTTAATCATTATTTAATTATTATAATTTTTTTAAACTTCTAAACAAAATATAAAAATAAATTCAATATTTTCAAATTTTAAAATAAAAATTATATTAAAAAATTATATTATAATAATATTTTAACTTTATAATATTTTTATTCAGTTTTTTCTCTCTCATTTTCAAAAATTACAAAAAACATTTCAACTCAAATCATTTCTAACTCATCTCATCTCATTTTATCTCAACTCACTATCCAAACCAAGTCTAAATATTCAATAAATTAGAAAAACAAAATTATATGAGAAAAAAAAACTTACAACCACTTTCGCAGTGTTGCACAACACTGTATAGATGCATGAGACTTTGGTTTCGTTTGGTTATACAGTTCAGATGAAATGAGATGAGATATTTTAAATAGTAGTGAGATTTTTTAGTTAGAATGAGATAAGACGATTTGTAAAAAAAATGTGTATTTAGATAATGAGATGCGATGAGATGGTTTTTACTTTTTGAGATTTGATAAAGCTGTATGTCTCACTAATGATTAAAAATTATTTTATAATTATTGAGTAATAATTATAAATATATTAATAAAAAGTAATATTTATAATTAATTAACAAATATACCATAAATATATTTATATCTCAAAATATATTTTTTTAAACGAAATTACTCTATATTCCCACCAAAAATTAAAATGGTGGGTTTCGGCAGAAGGGAAGAGGCGTGAGCAAAGAGGGAGAATGATCTCTAAATGGGATGAGAAAAAAAGAAAAGTGTACTATTTACATAACTTTTTACTGTTTATGTCAGTTTTGTACTGTTTATAGCATGTACTGTTTATGTCAATTTTATTCTGTTCATTGCATTGTTTATATCAATTTTTGCACTGTTTATGTCAATTTTGTATTGTTCATTTTACTATTTATGTTAGTTTTTGCATTGTTCACTTAACTTTTTACTGTTTATATCAGTTATTAATTTCAAAATACAAATAAAGGCTGAAAATGCAGAGATGAAATAAAAACATCACACTAGCCGTTTGCATACACATATGAGACTTGCCGTACAACCCAGATGAGATTGTTTTGGGTATCTAAACCGAGCCTTATATGTCAATAAGAAGAGGGGTGGGGCAAATTAGAGGCCAATATCTAACAGAAGTGGACGATCCAAAATAGATCACACATATGGAGTACATATTATTTGAAATTCATATATGAACTAGATTAAAGGTTTTAGGATCTATCAGATAAATTTATATTTCTCTTGAAATTAGACCATCTAACTCCGTCAATAACCTACCAATAAACGGGTTTGATTTCATAATATTTTTTTATTTTTCGGCAACATCATGGAGAATGGCGCAGTTTTCTTTTTGGGGAGATGGGGGCTAGATACGTAGCTTAATTGGAGCTGCATCATTAACTTGCTGCATTAGTCATCAATTGATTCTGCTTGCTTAAAGCAATGGGCACGAGTCAACGTGAATATTATTTTGCTAACCCAAATACGATTTTAAATGGTTTAAAGAAATAATTTTTAAACTCTACTTCACTACAAGAAAAAGGGCGGTTTACAGCGACGAGAAGTCGAAAAAGTACTTTATTCGCCACAAATACTTATTACTATCCGCTTTCTCATCGCTAGAATGTAGCTGCAATTGTTGAGCCAAGTAAGCAAATTTTTGGCATTTTCCCATTAGCCGCAAAGTATTTAGTTTTATCGACAGTATGTGTCGCAGCAAATATATGTTCAACCATGGTTATTGTCGTCCGGAAGACTTTTTCTCGCAATTTTTTTAACGGAAAATACATATTTACCACTATATGAAGCGCCGGAAATCAGTTTTTGCCTCTATTTGGATGGATGAAAATAATTATTTTTAGTGTTTATAGATTGCCGTAAATACTCTTAATTTAAAAAAAAAAATTAAGAATACTGTTAATACCTTGTAGTCACAATTTCCACACAAAGAATCCTGCAATCACAATTATAATAACTTAATTAGGAGCTTTTTAATATAAGGATCCTGCATTCACAATGATAGTTTGATATTTAATATTGATAATGTTAAAGCTATTGAGAATATTTATTGCTTAACAAGCTGGAAAAAATAGCGTGAAACATACCAATAGTAATATTTATATAAACTGAAGTTTCACGAATTGCCACTGGCCACAATTGCAACACGAAGGGAGCAATGAATAACAAGAAGAACAAGTTTATGGGCTTCATTTGAACATAGCCAAACATAAACTAAAACCTTAGCGTAAGCTGTTGATGTAAAAGTTATTAGCTAGGATTAGATGACTAGGATCTATTTGAATTATTGGATGAATATAATTTATTTTTATCTTTATTTATGAATATTTAAATTCAAATATAAGTAGATTAATAGATAAAGGTTTGTCTTTATCTTTATCTATGAATATTTGAATTCTAAGATAAGTGGTTGAATAGATAAAGATTCAAAAGACTTTTGATCAAGATTGAAGGTTCGAAAATATATGAGATATCAAGTGATCTGGATAAAAGATTAAAAAAAAGATATTGAGCAGTCAAGAAGTTATCCAAAACAATTATCTAATGAAGCTTCAGCGCTGGCCATTAGCAGTCCGTCAGCAGCATAACAGAATTATAACTGAATGTAACCGTCAGCAGAAATAGATAACCACTAAGTAGCTTATTTAAAGAGACTTGGCTGAAGGTTTCAAATATCCTTTGGATCAATGTTTATGTTGAGAATTTGGAGATTTGAGAGAGATCCAAGTACTTGAGTGTGGAGACTCGCCAGAGGTTCTGGCTGCTACTGCATTAGAAGACAAACGGATCATTTGTCTGGTCAACTAAGAAGTCAAGTTACAAAAACTTTGTAATTGAGATTTATTTGTAATTGATTTTCAAATAATAAGATTGACTCTTCTGGGTTTGGCTGCCCTGTAGGGTTTTACCTTTGAGGAGTTCTTCAAAGGGTTTCTTTTTGTAACCAAAATTGGTGTTACGCACTTTGTTTATTTTATATATTTGATTGTTTATCAAATTATTGTATAATTAACGGCTAACCAATTTGTTGAGTGAGCTGGTAGATATTTCCACTGCATTACGATACAGGGTACATGGGTAATTTCAATTGGCATCAGAGTGTGGTTCACTCATTTGAGTGTGATTCGTTCCCCTGTTGACCATGTCGTTATGTGTCCTGCCATACTTTGATGGGAAAAACTATGTATATTGGAAAGTTCATATGAGGGCTTTCCTCAAGGGTTTGGATGAACGTGTTTGGTATACAGTTGAGCGAGGATGAACAAAACCCGAGACAACTATTGATGCTTGGAAAAGAGATGAGATCACCAACTCTAATTGGAATAGCAAAGGACTTAATACTATCTTTATGGTTTTATCTCTCGATGAATCTAAAAGAATCTCATTGTGTGAAATTAATAAAGAAACATGAGATATCTTGGAGGTTATACATGAGGGGACAAAGATTATAAAAAATTCAAAATTATAGTTGCTAACCTCAAAATTTGAAGAGATTAAGATGCTGGAAGATGAAAGTTTTAATGATTTATATGCAAAACTTAACGATATTGTAAATTTCAGGTTTAATCTAGGCGAGAAGGTGGATGATTAAAGAGTCGTGAGAAAGATTTTAAGATCCTTGCCTGAAAGATTTCGCCAAAAGTTACGACCATTGAAGAAAACAAGGATTTGGATGCTATTAAGGTTGAAGAATTGGTCGGCTCCTTGCAAACATATGAGTCATCGCTTCCTCAAAAGAGAAAAGGTAAATCCATTACTTTTAAAACTGTTAAAAAAGATCAAGATGATTTGTTTAATGAAGAAAATCTGAACGATGATGATATAGATATTATTTTATGGAAATTCAGAAAATTCTTGGTTAACAAAAAAGCTAGTGGAAAACAAAAACGAGGTAAGGAATTTTCTGAAAAGAAAAATGATAAAGAAAAACCTGAAAAAAAATTACAGGGTACAATGTTATGAGTGCTCCGAATATGGTCACATTAAAGGGAAGTGCCCAAACATTAAGAAAAATAAGAAAAAAAAAGTATTGAATCTAAGTGATAGTTAAGAATTTGAAACTTCTAGTTCATCGTCTGATGATAAAAATTCCTTCATAGCTCTTACCACTGTTGTTGATTATTCTAAAATTGTGCTAACAAAATCTAAGAGTGGTGATGAGAAAATAACTCGGATGTAGAGTTTATTGATGCTGACCATGAGCTAAGTATACAGGAAGCTTATAATGATTTATGTGAATAAGTGGTCAACCTGAAAAAAATTAAAGAAGAAACTATACAATAAATTCACAACTGTGAAGAATGAAAAGACTAATATGTCTAAGACATTGAAAATTCTAAAGTTGAAATTTCGAGGTTGAATACTCAAAGAGGAGCACTTGAGAAGGAATTATAAAAAGCTCAAGAATATAAGCAAAAAATTGCAACTCAGAAATTGTATGAGATGTTGAGCATTCAAAAATCGAGTTATGATCGTACGGGCTTGGGGTACACAACTTTCCATGGCAAAGAATCTCTAGCCTCATCACCCGCTGTCACTACTTCTAAAGGTATCATCTTTGTTAATGAAAGTCAATGTGTGGATGCTCCAAATAAGGCTGTGTCAAAATCAAACAGTCCGGGAGCCTCTCATGAAAGATCAATGCCAAGGAAGCTTAATCGAGGTAAGTTTATACCTATTTGTCATCATTGTAATATTTCTAGCTATATAAAACCATATTGTTTTAATTTGAGCAAAGTGCAGAAAAATAGAGGTGGAAGAAAATCAAATATGAATGGGAAGACTCTAGAAAATAAGATTGAAGAGTTGAGTCATCAAATAACCTCCATGAGCCTTAAGCTTGGTGAACTATCTGAATTTTGTCTTCACAATAAATAATAAAAAATGGTGAGGATGAAAAGAATTGCTCAAAACTTAAAGCAAAATGGGTGGTCAAAGAAGATGCCATGTGACATTAATTAATAGGACAACTTGCATGTTCTTGCATTCCTTGCATATCATTAATTTAAGACATGCATTTCACATTATTTTATTTGTTTGCATCTCCTTTTGTTTGATTTTAGTTTAGGTGTTTTTTTTTTTTTTTATGTATTTTGATTTGGTTAATTTGCCTTTTATTTTTCTGGTTTGTCATATAAAAAAAAAATTAATGAAAACCGAAAAGGAATAGATCATTTTTGGCCTAGCCAAGTCAAAAAATACTTGAACCCTCACACTTCTCATACTTGAAATTGGAACATCTCTCTATTTTTTAGTGCACTGTGAGAAACTTATTTTCCACATATATATGTTCCATAGAGGCTCATTGATGTTATCCAAAGTGGCTGTCTTCATCTTAAATTGACTAATATTAGTTGAACCTAGTACTAAAAGTCAAGAGGTCTCTTCTTGCCGGACATAAATAGTTGATCCATATAGAAAAAGTTGGTATTACCTCATTGCGAAAAAAGACAAACACCTTGCACGGATATTGTCCCTTAAATCCTTATAGAAAAAATCGTTGCTCTATTCATTGTGGAAAAATATGAGCAATAAAATGGATATATCAAGGTGGTGCAAAATTGTGTTCGGAGGACATACTCTTTTCAAGTATCTAGACCCTAGCATAACATTTGAATTTTGAGGACAAAGATAACTTATTTGGTAGTATCTAAAAGAAATGGGGCAAAATATAAATATATATTTAAATAATTATTTTTTGGTGATAGTAAGTTGTGTCACTCACACACCCACATAGACTTCGGCCATTATGAATTTGTGGTGTGTCCACACTTATTTTTGGGGTCTTTATTTTAGATAAGAGAATATGAACATCTTTCAATGTTGGTTGTGATTGGTATATTGTGTTTGAACTCTTGATGCATTTAGGCAAGTGATTTGGCTTCAAAAGAGTTAAGTTGTTTATTTTTTTTATTTTTTTAAGAGTGTGGGTTCACTTTTATGTTATTTATATTTTATTTTTGTAATTTTTTTATTTCTCATATTTTTTGGCATCTAGACATTTTTTCATGTGCATAATTTTTTATTTTTTTTACCATCACGAATATGGGATCTTTGGTGGGTTGGTGCTTTATATACATCGATTTTTCATATTATGCCTACCAAGTGTTTGATGTTTTGCCTCAACTATTTACATATAATGCATTTGTAAATATCTTTACATGCATTCATGTTCAATCATCATTTTACTCTCATTGCATATGTTTCTAATTTACGATAAGGTTTATGAATTGTTAGATTAGTGACAGAAATGAGGGGATATTAGAGGAGCAGATTGATGGTTTTTTATATTGTGAAATTTAGGAGTTGAATGAATTTTTATTGTTCTGGTTAATAAAAGTTAATATTGAGGGAGAGATCTAAATTATGGATATAATTCAATTCCAAGACTAGAACATGCGTAGATTTTAAATCTTGTGAATTTTAGTCTGTCATTGTTCTATGTCATTATTTTTTATTCATGATTATTTGCTCAGAATTTCTACTCGGTCTATTGGTTTACTGTTTGTACTTTTGACAGGTTTTATATTACATTCATCAAGTTAGTTTTATCACCAATCTACCAAAGGGGGAGATTGTTGATGTAAAAATTGTTGGCTAGGATTAAATGACTAGGATCTATTTGAATTATTGGATGAATTTAATTTGTTTTTATCTTTATCTATGAATATTTAAATTAAAAAATAAGTAGATTAATAGATAAAAGTTTGTCTTTATCTTTATCTATGAATATTTGAATTCTAAGTTAAGTGGTTGAATAGATAAAAGTTCAAAAGGTTTTTGATCAAGATTGAAGGTTCGAAAAGATAGGAGATATCAAATGATCTGGATAGAAGATTCAAAAAGAAGATATCGAGCAGAAAGAGTTTTGAACTATCAAGAAGTTATCCAAAGCAGTTAGTTGATGAAGTTTCAGCGCTGACCATTAGCAGTCCGTTAGTAGCGTAACAGAATTATAACTGAATGTAACCGTCAACAGAAATAGATAACCACTAAGCAGCTTATTTAAAGGGACTTTGGTTGAAGATTTCAAGCATCCTTTGGATCAGTGTTTATGTTGAGAGCTTGGAGATTTGAGAGAGATCCAAGTGCTTGAGTATGTGACAATTCTTGAGAATGATTTTCTACTGTTTTTGTTATTTCTCTCTTTGAGTGCGTACTTACTCCATGCCGGAGTGGAAGTGATGAAGTTCAGTCACTGAAATTCTAGGAAGGAAGTCAATAGTTTGAAAATCGCCAGAGGTTCTGGCTGCTACTGCGGTGAAAACAAATGGGTCGTTTGTCTGATCAAGTAAGAGAGTCAAGTTATAAAGGTTTTTAATTGAAATTTACGTGTAATTGATTTTCAAATAATAAGATTGACTCTCCTAGGTTCGCCTGCCCCGTAAGGTTTTACCTTTGAGAAGTTTTTCAACGGGTTTCCCTTTGTAACTAAAATTTGTGTTACGCACTTTGGTTATTTTATATTGATTGTTTATCAAATTATTGCATAATTAACGACTAACCAATTTGTTGAGTGAATTGGTAGATATTTTTGCAGCATTACGATACAGGGGTACTTGGGTAATTTCGTAAGCCAACTAGTGCATAAAACAAAAAGCCCATAACCAATACATATATATATATATATATATATAATCAAATAAACACAAAACTCAATCCATAAATCTGGTAGGAACTTCGTCCATGAAAATAGTAATATTTATATGAATCGAAACCACATTGACCAAATGATAAACAGTTCAATTAACAAGGAGAAAAAAATAAAAGGAAGAAAGATTTTCGTCTCTAAGAACATTTTCTCTTTCTTTTAGAGACGTGGAGACACTGAGAAGGGTGATTTCCTACGAAGCTAAAGGTAAGGCTGATAAGAGGAAATACATCATATAAAGTAATAAACCCTAAGATCTTAAAAAACATTTGTAAACGAAAAGACAAAAAATATTTGAAAAAAAGCAAAAACTAAAGGACTCATGAGACAAACCTAAAACAACGGTAGGTAGCCGTGGTAGAAGAAGGGAAGACGAACCTTCAAGAAAGGGTAAACCTTCTATTGAGATCAGCTTGGGTTCCGCCTACATGGGGCTCCCCATCCATGGAAGGCCCCGACCTCTTTTCAAGAATAAAGAAATGAAAATCACATTCAATGAGTCTCCTTGTGCCATCCACCTTCATTTGAAATCCTCTCATTTTTTATTCAAAAGCTTGACTCCAAGATCTAAGTTTAGATGAGTTTATTGCTACAACATCACAAGATATTTGGAGATTTTGAATGATGCTTTCGCGTGAGATAGGGATTTGGGTATTTCAAACGAAGGGTTAAATGTGATTGAAGTATTACTAGTTCTGGTGGGAGATTTTCGCAGGGGAGAGAAAGAGAGAGATAGATGAAGAGAGAGAAAGTGGGAGACGGAGGACTGAGACTCACCGGTATCCCTCAGTGAGCGAAGGCATGGTAGCATGTGGGCTTGGGATAGCAAAACACTCGAGAGAATGGAAAGAGCAAATATCAGGCTAGGAAAAAAAGAAGTTAGTGTTAATTTATGTCCTAATTTTTTGTGGCAACCTTTTATCACTTCAAAATCAAGTAAGTTTAGTAACTCTTTCATGGTATATTTTTATGCGGCAACAAATAAGTAGCCGTAAAAAGTCATATTCATAGCGACTTTATCAATCACCGGAAATACAACGTGATTAGGGAACTCTTTCACAACAGATTTGTTTGTGGCAACATTTTGTCTAATCAAATGATTGTCTCTTGACACTTCATAAACCATCATCCCTCATGGGAATCATCACCATGAAGAGGGTGTTAGTCCAAGGAGTACACCATTTGGTAAACACACCTCTTAGAATTACAGGATCAAGTGTTACCTCACATTAGTAATCAGATAGAATAGGAGAGGCATGCCCACATGGCCGCCCATCCATACTACACTTCACAATATATTAATGTACATATTATATTTGAAGGTCCTCTACCTATCAGTCGAGAGACTCAATAGCTTGGATAGAAGAATCCCTTACTCATCTTCGTGACTCTTATTCTACCAAAACCCAACATTCGAGATATGGTGGCCATTGTCTCTTAGAAAAACTGCAATGTTTGGAATTAAGTGGGTCTATATAAGATCAAAACACGGGTAAATGAATTAATTAAACAAGAAAAAAAAGGAAAAGAAAAATAGTTCAGTGGCCATGCAAGAATATGCATGGCATATATCAATTTTCTCCAAGATATCATGATCAGCATCCATCTCTCAAGCTTTTGTCGCCTGCATCCGTGCTCGCCATCTTGCCCCACAAAACGAATAGCAAAAATGCTCGTCTTGGGCAATTACCACAGACGAAAAAAGCGGTGGCCCTCAGGGAACCCCAAACGAGCAGTATTGTTCACCCACTAGGCGATCAAATTCATTCACTACTTCGATGAGTACCACGGAGTAATTATAGTGCTTATCACCTTAGATATGGGGAACCACGTACTCCATTCTTACTAATTATTAAATGAACTTTGTAAGATATAAAAGGTGGAATTCATAATCTTATATATTATAATAAACATTCGGATCTAAGTTAAGCATCCAAAATACCATGTACTAAAACAAATCATAAATTATATAGCATAGATCACTTAGGTTGTATTTGGATGTTGAACTGAGCTGAGCTCAACTGATTTAGGTTCTTTATAAATAGTAATGAGTTAAATAGTAAAGAGAATTATGTGAGACCTATCTAAATTAAGTTTAAAATGTGTTTAAATGTTAAAATAAGTTTAGTACTTTTTATAAAAAATTAAAAAAGGTTGTGGGTCACACATATAAAGATGTTTTAAGTTTAAAAAGATTGTGAATTTTATATATAAAAAAGTTTTAAATTTAGATAAATTTAATAATTTAAAAATTAAATATTTAAATATTAAACTTATTTTAAAATTAAACTAAACTCCGCTGAATTCAACTGAATCCAATAACAAAACGAAGCCTTAATATTACTATAGAATAGCATGCTGACCATAATGAGTTGTGAAAAGAAAAGAAAATAGCAAGCTGCAGGACTCGGCTAGGCTTGCAGCCGAGCCAGGGTTGATCTATCAAAGCATTACCCACACCTGTCAACCTCACCAACTTGACCCCTCTCCTCTATCCCTCAAACACCATACTTTATTCTTAAATTACTCGCAAAATAAATTATTTGGTAAAAATATTTAAAAATAAAATAAACTTCCCATTTTATCCCCGAAAATTATTCAAATTGCCAAACTTTTATAAAACCAATAAATTCCCTCTTCTTCTCTCTCTCTCTCACAAAACAACTCCCCCTCCCCCAAATGGAGAAAGGCGAGGGCTCAATGGCGGAGGCAGACGAAACGCACAACACGACCCACCACCTGGCGGCCCCAACCGGTTTGACCCAGGCCGAGTTCGACGAGTTAAAGCGGCTAGTGATCGAGTTCCACACCTACAAGCTCGGCTCGGGCCAATGTTCCTCCCTACTCGCGCAGCGCATTAACGCGCCTCTCCACGCCGTCTGGTCCTTAGTCCGGCGTTTCGACCAGCCCCAGACCTACAAACACTTCATCAAGAGCTGCACGGTGAAGGAGAACTTCAGGATGACCGTTGGATGTACCAGGGTTGTGAATGTCATCTCCGGGTTACCGGCGGACGCCAGTACCGAGAGGCTCGATATGTTGGACGAAGACCGGCACGTCACCGGGTTCAGTATCATCGGAGGGGAACACAGGCTGAAAAATTACCGGTCGGTCACGTCGGTCCACGGGTTCCATCGCGACGGGAAGATCTGGACCGTGGTGTTGGAATCGTATATAGTGGATGTACCGGAGGGAAACACCGAGGAAGACACGCGTCTGTTTGCGGACACCGTCGTGAAGTTGAATCTGCAGAGGCTGGCATCCGTCGCCGAAGCCATGGCCCGTGACGGTGACGGTAAGTCTGAGGCCTTTTAAAAAAATAACACGGATTTCATGAAACCCAAAAACACACCAAAAAAAAAAAAAAAGTGGGGATTTTTCTTCGTCTATTTTCTTTTTCTTTTCTCACTGAAATTGAGTTTTGGTAGCATGTTTTTACCTTTGATATGTAAAATCACCGAAATATCTTTGGTTCAAAAACAGATTGACTGGGGCAGTATTGACCTCCCTTTCAATTTTTTGTCCTGCCCGAGTTCGTTGTTTGAATTTAATATGAACATCGTCCACATTGTTCAGAATTTCAGTATCAAATATTGTACAAGATCTAGACATGTTATGTCTTTGATACTGGATATTGGTGTCTTTTTTTTTTCTCGTGTCATGTGAATATTAAGTCACTTTTTTCTTGGAATTTCTGGGTGACAAACCTAGAAGATGAATTTGATATCTTTCCATTTTCATTTTTCATACATTATAATTTCATGAGACTTTCATCCTCTTAATTGTTTGCTGAGTAAAGACAACACATGAGAGGAAGCTAGCAAGCAAGAACGAGTTCCTTAATAAAAACCAAAAAAGAAAAAGGAAAGACAACAGTGACGATTTAGGCATCAGCCTTACTGTTAGTATCAGCTTTAATGGAATCTATATATGCTTTTAACCTTATCTTGTTTGGAAATGAAAGAATCTATTTTGTCCTCTCTCTCTCTCTCTTTCTGAACAAATCTACACACACTCAGTAGGCATGCAAAACAATACAAGGGGCGGCAGGTGATGCAGTGAGATGAAAACTAGAAACCGCTCTGCCTGCTTGTATTTAAATATATATTGTTCTGTCTGTGGAGTAAAACAATAGACTAGGGTGAATTTAAACCCTAATCTTTAGAAGTAGCTTTTCTTGGGGCCTAGAACTTGGTGTTATTGTAGGGGGATTGGATAGAGGGACCAGCACCAATTGTGTGCTAGGTGGAAACAGTGTGGTTTTAGAACGTTGGGGGCTGGGGAATTTTTTTTTTGTTTTTGTTTTTGTTCTGGGGGAGTGGGGAATTTCTAGGGAAGCGAAATAACGCAACAGACCCCATTTCTGACAAGGGATTGAAGGCTGCATTCTATTTTCAGCTTAAGGTCAAAAGTACTGTTCTTGATAATTTCTTGTTTTTTGCCCTAATGGTCGAGGCTGCCTCTTCCGCAACCTCTTTCTTCTTTTTTTCTCCATTGAACTCTAGGTTGTTTTTTGAGTTTTTTTTACCTGATAATCATATTATATTTTTCTGCATACTGGGCCCCATTTCCAACGACTATTGCATCATACCATGTGACGGTGGGAATCATATCTACTTGTGTTTGCCCCCATCAAAGAGTAATGCTGAGTGCAATTACGAGATGGGCAAAAAAGATAAAAATTTATTATTAAAAAATTAATTTTTTTTCATGTGAATCACGTAATTATTTATTCTTTTTAAAATAATTATATGGTGCTTACATATCCATGATTACAACTATTATTTCTTCTTAAGAAAATGATCTATACCCTCCTATTCATTTATTATTATTTTTTATTTGATTTTTTTAATTTTTTATTTTACTTAATAATTAAGGAAGTGATTATTAGTAAAGTTATATATTTTTTAATTTTTTTTAACAATTAAAGATGTTAAAAAAATACTTAAAAGAAAATAATAAAAAAATAAATACACTATAAATAATAAATAGATAATAAATAAGTATTAACCTATTACTGCTCTTATCCTTAACTTTGAAGTCCAAACTTTATATTCTATTGTATTCTATCTTTTTTAAATGATTAAGATTTTAGATTTTCTACTGCTTTTTTTAATATTAAGAAAAATAAAAGAAAAGGCAACATGCACGATCGGAGACTAAATACAGCACAAAAAGAAAATAAAAAAGGGGTTCGGAGTCTCGGACTACGAAATAAACGCGTTCTTTACCCTTTTCCTCCGAATGAAAGTCGCACAAAGTTAATAGCTTCCTTAGACTAGGAAAATATTAATTACTTTTCTTCAAAGCATATATTTACGCTTATTTTTATATTGTTAGTAAATATTTAGTTTTAAGTTTTGGGTGAATCTATTGTCTTCCTGTTTCAATTATCTGTTGAAATTAGTCGTTAAAATTAATCTAAATTATGTCTGGCGTCAATTGGTATCAAAGCTTTAGTATCTTTCCTGGAGTGATATCTCATCAGTTTCCATGGTTGGTGGTCGTGGTTGTGATCATTGTGGACAAGTTCCAAACAAGAAAATCTCTCACTATGATCGTAGCATTTAGGATGTGATAGTCGAAGATTTGAAGAGACGGATTGCAAAATTAACTCGGCGTTTAGCGGCGCAAGATATCGGTGATCGTGAGATAGAAGATCACGATTCCGATTCCAGTTTCGAGAACCCGTATCATAATTGTGCTTTAATTCAGGAGTACCGAAGTAGGGAGGAGCGTCAAGGAGATCTTAGTTTTCGAGTGGGCCTGCCTGAGTTTTTTGGTACGTTACAAGCTGAAGGTTTCATTGCTTTATTGGATGAGATTGAGTGGATTTACTATTCTGATGAAAAAAAGTTGTAGGATGAACCTTCTTTCATAGGGTGGAATTCTAAACCAATCTATAATATCTATCCTGATGAAAATAACCTAGTAGATATAACTATTTTTATTGAAAACATAGAAAATTTAGAAAAAGAAAATGGTGGTGAGGTTTTGAAGTTTGAAGATCATGAAATAACTTTTCAGACAATTAACTATGTTGATTTTGTTGGAGTTGATGATTTTTTTAGATTTGAGATGTGGGAAAAAAACTTAATTTTGGAGTATAAGATGCTCATAATTATTTTATTTCATGCCGATCAAATCAATTTTAGTTTTTTCATGATCATCGAGACGATACAAAAAAAGAAAAGAAAGATTGATCTAATTGGACATCCAAAAGATCGAGGCAAGAAAGTTTAGGATTCGAGGACGAATTCTTTCCAACCGGTAAGAATGATGCAAACCCAATTTGATATGGAGTATCTAGGTCCAAATTCTACATTAATTGCGTTGAAGTACTACTTTAAAAAAATAAATCTGTACAAATATAGAATGAAAAGTTTAATATCTTCCTTGGACTAGGGCAATATTAGTTATTCTCCCTCAAATCATATATTTACGCTCATTTTTGCCTTTGTTAGTAAATATTTGATTTCATATTTTGAAGTGATTCTGATTCTAATTTTGATTAAATTTTTTGTAGGACTCTTGTTTATTTATATATTTATTTTTTAAAAAATAATTTAGATTTTTCCATTTTTTAAAAAATCTTCATAATTTTGAATTTTATTATTAATGGATATTATTCTGAAGTTTTGATAATTCTCGACTGAAAACAGAGTTGTTTTCTTTATATTTTAGGCGAATCTCTTGTTTTCACTATTTCGATTATCTATTGAAACTAGTCGCCATAATTAATCTAAATTCTTAACGGTGTCAATCTTGGTGGTTGGAGTGAATTTATATAACAATTGCTTCGATCTTTTTTTTTTCTTTTCTTTTTGTATGTAAAGGGGTTGTTAACGCCTAAAATCAGCACAACAGGCCGAAAGGGGAGAAAGAGTCATTCCTGATCCGCTATGATGATCTGGGCTTCGATCAGTATGGTGTGGAGCTCCCGGCAGTGATCCGGTGCAGCTGTACGATGTCCGTGCGTACATCTATGTCAGTGACTATGTAGTAAATGCAAGGAAAATAAATAGAGGGAGGTACAAATTTATGTGGTTTGGCGCAGGGCCTACGTTCGTGAAGGTTCGGGAAGGGAAGGATCCACTATAATAAGCTTGTTTTACAATCTCTCATGGTGTCTTATCCTCACTGTACAATAGATCTTGAAGGTTTGTCTCTTGGTTGAGATATCATCGCTGGAACTCTTTCATGAGGTTGAAGAAGCCCCTAGAGGAGAAGCCTGACCAAAAGTCCCTGAAGTTGTTTGTGTCCCTCCTTTTTATTTCCTGCCCCATCCTTTATGTCCCATCATATTTTCTTTATGTCACATCACTCATTTTCCCTTCTGACACTTTGCACTCCCTCAACCCTTTATCTCTTCCTTCTATCTCTCTCTGTCTTTCTTCTCTCCTAATGAGTCACACATTAGACTGCACTTAGAAAACACCATGGATTTGTTGGATTTTATCCCGTCCAGGGTGCGAGCTCTTGATTTTTGAAAAAAGATTGTTCATTGTTTGGACAGCTTTTGAAATTTGTAGAACCTGCATCGATATGTGAGTTTCACACGTTGGCCTCGATATGGCCAAGGTTATCAAATCTAGATGATCTGAGAGTGGAGAATCTTTTGAGCTGATGCATATAGAAAATTAGGCTCTGGTTATGGCTAGCATGTGGGGTCCGCGCACCACTTTGGGTGGCACGTGCAACACATACACCCATTTTTAGGACTACATCACTTTTACCTTAAAGATCGGTGGCTCGAGAGTCTATTTGTGGGGTGCAGGCATTTTTAGGGTGATTGAAAAGCTATATATTGGTTGTTTTCTGCCTTGGGAGGAAAGGAACAACAAAGAATTTGGAAAGAAATAACAATAGACGGGATAAAGAGGTAAGAGCTAGGAAGGGAGAAGGATTTGGTAGAAAAAGGGCATGCAAGAAAAGGAGGGAGGGAGGGTTTTGGATAAACTGCCACCAAGTTATTTCTCAAGCAAACTGCAAGGTAACAAAATTTTAGATGTTATTTCAACAAAACTAAATATGGCATTTATGATTTAATGTTTTTCCTATTCGAATTTCTAGAACAAGAAAGGAATTCCTATTTGAATTTCCTAGTACATATCATATATATGAAATAGATTATACAATATTTGTTATATTTATGTTGTAGTAGCGGCCAGTGAAATGGAAGTAGCCTAAATTGTGAAAATAGGGTTGTGGGAGAGCAATACAAGCATTGTGCTGCTGGCAAAACAGTGAATGTTGCACCCTAGATGACGATAGTCCAGTAGCTGAAAGCATCACTAACTTACGCTTTGACACAAGTAGCATGGGGCACATGATATATCATGAAAGAAACTTCTCTACGCTTAGACCCGAGTACCCTCTTAGATATACGAAGTTTTATTGGCGTGTCAATGATATCGTCAACATACATCTTCATGTCCGATTGCTGATCTTTCCTTATTCTAGAGAGAGAAGCTTCAACTTCTCTCTAACAACTTCTCACTTTCGAAAATAGCCTGAGGGGGCTGAGGGGGAGGAGCCAACGCTCCCACCCCCCTCACCCCCTCCCCCTTGTTCTTTTCTATGGTCTTGTTTCATTTTTGTGTTTTTATTAGATATAATAAAAGCAGAACATGCTCCGATTTTTCCAGTTCAAACTCTTTCTTTCGGATCTCTGTTTCTTTTTGTTTTTAGATCTATTTTCTCCCTCAACACCATCTATCTCTTTATTTTCTGTGTATTCTCGCATGGTGCCGTCGCTGGGGCTGAAGAGCCGCAAGGACTAGAAAACCCGCATGAGATGGTACCAGGATGGTGCTCTTGCAATGGTGTCGTGCGTTGCTGTACGCTGGTCCAAGTGCGGTGCGAAGGTCCTATGTCGTGCGATGGTGCGATTTGTGCTGTGTGCGGTGCAAGGTCGTGGTGTGTCTGTGTCGTGTGGTGCGATTTGTGCCATGGTGTGAGGATGTCGTGCACTCAGGCTCGTGCGATGGGTGGTCGTGTGGCCACTATTTTCGTGCGTTGGGTGGGCGAAGCTGGGGCTGGGTGAGAGGGACGGTGGAGGAAGGAAGTCTAGGTGGAGGTTGCCGAAGCTCGCGCGGAGGATGGGCGGCAGAAGAAGATCAGGCTAAGGAGGAAGCGTTTCGGGCGACAGAGGAAGAAGAAAAGAACAGAGAAGGATAAAAAAGAAGAAAAAAGAAAAAAGAGGAAAAAGAAACTTGAAGAAGGGTGGCGGCCATAAGTTAGAGATGAAACCTTAGGGCTGCTCTTTTTTAGGTTGGGTTTTGTGTTTTGTTTATTTGTGTAGGGTATCTTTGCTCTTTGCAGGGTTTTAATTGGTGTTTGTATTTTGTTTTATCTTTTTTAATAAAAGAAATAGGCTATTGGACTTATGTCCATAGCTGGATGGTTGGATATCCCTCCCCTTATGGAGGATGGGGTTGGTTGGAATACCTCTCCTCCTTTGGAGGTTGAGGGCGGTTGGGATACCCTTTCCTCCTTTAGAGGTAGGGATGTGTTTTATCTTTGTTTTATACAGAGAGTGATACTCTCTTATGAGAGTTTCTAGAAGTTTAGACAATACCTGTTACAAAGTAATTTATGTGCGGGGAGGCATACAATAGATGTGTAGTTTGGCTTGTATTCAGAGTTTTCTCTATATTGATTAGTCACAGATGTAACTTCCTTCATGGATGAAATGAAATCTATTTTCTATAAAAAAAAAAAAAAATTAATTTAAAGTTCTTCATTAGATAGTGATTAAGGTTAATATTTAAGACTACCCCATGAGCTTAATTCGAGCAATGCGCAAACCCATCTAGGAAGGATTTTTGTTCTTTACTCACAGTTTATTCATGTGTATCAATTACACTTTAAAAAAGAATAAAAAGATGAAGATGATGACGAGAATAATTTTTCTTTACTCAATATATACTCGATGCATTGCTTTAAAAACACACCCGTAAAGGGAACACATGCAACGAACTTTTGCTAGTCTGTATCTAAATTCAGTGTTGTCTGGGATGTCAAAGATGGTTGGATCTTGATGTTGTCAGTGACATTAACAAAGACACACCAGGCCTACGAGATATATTAATTTGTCGAACCTTTACACGCGAGCACGCAGACATTGGTAATTATCAAAAGACATGCCTTTGCATGCATGGTGGCATATATCATGACTTTAGTCCTGGACAAAGTCATCTCGAGAAAAAAGAAAGAACTCAAGCTGCTGCTGCTCTTGTTACAACAATTCTTTGCTGAGAACCAATGGATCACGAGAGCTCTCGTCAAAATCAATCACCAGCAGTTCGAACTACAGTCAAGCGCTTACAAGATAAGGACCAACCAGTAGATGAAGACATGAAGCATTATGTGGCATTAGCTAGATAACATTAAGGGGCTCGCATTGCAACCGTCGAGAGTTTAAAGATGAAATCTTCATCACGATATTCTTTCGTAAGTGAGGGGATATTAAGAAAATTATAAAATAGTACCGTCCTGTTCATAAAAAAATCTAGATAAATATCGTGAGAATCATACTATTATTATATCGTAGATAAATTTATCATAAATCCAAACCCAGCTCCAAAAAGTTAACCAAGAGAAGCTTTTTATACTTTTATGTGTTTATATATATATATATATATATATATAATATATAATGTTATTGTTTGGAGTAATACTACATTGCTACAAATCGTGGAGTGTATTTTGAAAAATAATAGGGTCTACTATTAAAAAAATTAATTTTTTTTTCATATAGATCTTACATTTACTTTTTTTTTTTTTAAAGAGATTGCACTCCATTAATAATGTCATATACAGTCATGGAATACATAAATATCGCACAATTGCTTTAAAAAATTTATTTTTTATATAAATATTATATTTATTAATTTTTTTAAAAAATATTATATGACACTTACACACTATATAATATAAATATCATTTCCCTCTTTTTTTCTTTTGAATAGTTATTTTCAAAGGCGAATGTGTGGCAGAGCAGCTTAAGGCTGCGTTTGGATGTTGAAGTGAGTTGAGTTGAGTTGAGTTGAAATGATAAAATATTGTTAGAATATTATTTTTTAATATTATTATTATTTTGAGATTTGAAAAAGTTGAATTGTTTATTATATTTTGTGTTGAAATTTGAAAAAATTATAATGATAAGTTGAAATGGATTGATGATCCAAACGAAACCTAAATCGTTCAAGTAATTGAGTCGGCATTTTGACCGACGGTTGTTTTGTAACTTTTTTTTTTTATTTTTTTATTCATAATTTTTAATATTTTTAAAAATAAAAAATATATATCAATATACTTAAAATTACTTATTTAATCACTGAAAAAAAATATATATATCAAGCGGTTAACTTGAGCGATCAAATTGAAAAGTAAAGTAGATTTTTTCAATCCAATTTTATGAAGGGATTGGATGGATGCAATAGACGTGACATTGGTATAGAGTTGAGTTGAATCAGGATCGCACACCGGAGAGAGAGGAAGCTTTTATGATTGTGTGCACCCACGTGAAGAGCACTAGTACCCAGACGACAGAAAAGTCTTGAGAAAGTGACATCCCCTCCCCCTCTCCTTTTTTCTGTAGGCGAAACCCATTTGGATGGGGATGCAAGTTGCCAACTTGATCATTAAATAAAGATTGATATGACTAACTTTAGCATACTGAAATGCTTTGCTTTTGCTGCACCAGAGAAAATGGAAAAAGAATAGAATATCCTCAGATCTTGAGGCATTTGTTTTATTTATTTATTGGTTTTTATTTCCGAGAAAAAAAAGTGGCCACGAATAGGAACAAATGGCTCTCAGAAAATAGCACGACCAGAGCAGCAGCTAATTAATTAGATTGCCCCCACCAGCAGATACGTATACATTATAGTCATTAAAATGTTTTAACCCCAAAAAATTCTATAAAAATAGATAAATAGATTAACTTTATTTTATTACATCATTAGTTAAATTATAAATCTATTTTAATTTTATTATAAAATAAATTTAACATATTAGATGAAAATACGTTAATTTATAAATTTATTTTTATAAAAACTTTTTATGATTATAGCACTTATATCTATCCTCATGTGTATCATATGGCGTAGCAATACAGGAGACAAGGAGCACGTGCGCAACAATAAGAAGGGATAGTGGTGGAAGAATTCTTTCTGTGAAGACAAACCAACTCAAAACCACCCAGTACCCCAACCAAGGAGGGGTTTGAGCAGCACTTCTAGCAGAAGCTTAGCAAAAGAGTTTCGACAAAGTAATTATCTAAAGCTATAGTACTTCGTAGTAGTTATAACATCCCATTGAAAATTCAAGATTATCTTAAGATTGGTATATCAATCCCATCATTTAAGACATTTCATGATCCATTTCGAGGGTCTTTTATATATATATATATATATATATATATATATACACACCTCTTAATCTGATTTCTCCACATTATTGAATAAAGACCCTCCGCTTGGGTTGTAATAATTAGTATCTATACAATGTTTACTTCTACTTTTCATATTATATAGTAATAGAGAGCTTACCTTTGAGAGAAAAACAAAAAAGTGACGCCTCTCTAAATCTCAATCAAATAGGCATAAAAATTATTTAAGTCATCGTACGTGCAAGGATCTTTTTTTTTTTTTTTTTTGGGAACTTAGTGACCTTTATTGCATCAAACTGTTCTATGGCCTTGAGCCATTACAAGAGACAATATACATGGATTTATATGATCAATGTCTATAATTTCAGTACATAAAGAAACAACTTGCTGAGCCAGTTGGTGTGCCACACCTTGTTTGCATCCCTTTTGGCATGTTTTATTTCCCATCTTGTATCAGCCAAGGTAGTTTTGACATCATCCACTAGGCGGTTAAGCATCCCATGTTGCTGTTTATGTTGTCTCAGAGTATTCACAACCTGACTTGAATCTCATTCAAACAAAATATTTTGCAAACTCATTTATTTACACAAAATTGCAGCTGAAACCAGTCATCTAGCTTTTGCAAGAGCAGGTTGTGAACAAAAGGATAAAGCCTGCATTAAACTAGTACATCCCCATCATTGTCTCTTATCACCACTCCAACTCCTATCTTATTACCTGCCACTCTAACAGCTACATCCCAGTTCATTTTGATCCAATTTGGTGGTGGAGCTTCCCAAGTTGCATTCACTAGTTGATTTGATATTAGTCTTGAACTACATTTTTGTCTTTGTGCTTGTTGGAACTCGTCATATGCTTGTGTAGCTCGATTGAACAGAATTGAGGGAGGCAAAAAACTACCTTCAAATATCATTTTATTTCTTCTAACCCACATTGATCTTGATATCTATGCAAATAGACTAATATCTGTTTGGCCTATTCTTTGAAGCACTTGCATAAATATACGCCCAAAGTCCTCCTCTGTAATCGAAGCTTTTTGAAGTTTCCTGCTTCCTAGCAACCATACATCTTGTACAAATGGACATGTCCAGAGGAGGTGACCCAGGATATCTAGCAAATTGGACATAAAGGCTCTGTGGTGATTTTCCTTTTGTATAAATTATGTTTGGTAGGTAGAGCATCATTGCATGCATGCCAGATGAAAACTTATCAGCATTTGTAGTCTGCATGGATGTATTTTCTTAGGCGTCTTCGGCTACATATATCAAATAAGTTGATATCATTACAATTATACTAAGAATTTCTAAAATTATTTTGAATTTTACTCTAGACTTTAATATTATAAAAATCGTTTCAGAGGATATTATGATATCCCGAAATAAAAACTTTAATAACTTGAAGGTCATATACCTATAAAAATCATAAATAATTTATTGGTAAAAAACATGTTCATTTGATTCTTAGTTTTTTTTTTTGGAAGAAGTTTATTTATCCATTTTGATCGTCCTAAGACATTGCACGTACGTGTATATGTGTGTGCGCGCGCATGGATAGTATCATCCCTGAAGAATAGTACTCCAGATCGTCAATTACCTATATATATATATATATAGAAGGAAAGGGCGGAGCCTGACCGAAGAAGAAGAGAAGGAAGAGGAGGAAGATCAACAGAAGATCAGAGAATTGCACAATAATTAAATTATGCAAGCACAAAATAAGTAGGCGGTTAGACCGTCCATATGCATGAATGTGTATGCAAAGATAATTGTAATAAACATATAAGCTTTATTAAAATTAACAAGCTTAAAGTAATTACAAGGCAGCAGTTGGTAGTGCAGATTTGCACTTACAAATATTGGGGTAGATAGGGAGAGTCAAGAACAAGGTTGAGAGGATTAAGGGTTTCTCTCGAGTGAGTTCTAAAATGAGCTCTGACTATCTCAGCAATGAGGTTCTCCTTTTATAACATAAGGAGTTCCTGTTTACAATCATTAAAGTAAAACCCGTGAGTGCACAGTAGGAACTGTTTAAGCACGGGGCACAGGGGTGTCATCATTCTGTCCTCCAGCTGTCTCTGTGGGCGGCTGCTTTGGGCATAAGACGACAAATTAGGATTCGGTCCACTCTGTGACGTCCAGCTGTCTCTAGGGGCGGCTGATTTTGGCGCAGAGTGTCAATTATCTTCAAAGAGGACTGTATCGGTCTTCTTTGAGCTCAAGTAGTAGTCAATCATCTTCTAGCTTTGGGATGCCTTCCGAATCATGACCAAAAATATTACTGTACGAAGCCTCTGATGATGCTTCTGAATTTTCTTCAGAATTATCACTCGTAGACTTGGACAGTTGTTGTTCCAACAGTTTTAACAAATCTTTTTTACCGAGTCTGCTGAGGATGTTATCTTTGACAGACTTGGAAGATTTCTTAGAGGATGAGCTGGTGGCTTTTCCTCTTGATGAAGCTGTTGGTGAATCAGGGGCCTGAATTACTAGGGGGTATTCAGGTATTATTGAACCAGTCTTAATAGCGGGGAATTCCTTCTTGTCTTCCAAATCAGGGGCGACTTGAGGGAAATCCTTAATCATCTGACTGATTACTTTTTCAGTATAACCGTACCTATCCCACCATTTTGTGAAATAAGCTCGGTCCAGCAAATTGGCATTTCTCTCATAAGTCCATTTGAAGATCCACGGTAGTTTGTAGGTCTTGCAGAAATGGAGCTCAGGAGGGAACATCTGATTGTGCCGGTTTAATTTTGTACCAGCAAATTTTTTGTAAAAATCAAAAGCTCTGGCGAGCTGCTCAGGGAGATTCTCGGGAATTAGTCCAAATAGGTCCCACCATTGGAGAAACCAGTAAGGGAAAGTTCCTTTGAATCTTTTGTCAAAATTAAAGAACCATGAATGGCTCATATCAGGTACCTGAAAGAACATGAAACGTCTCCAGGCAGTTATATAATCAAAATAATTATAACTCAGTGCTGAGTCATGGAGTTTTTTGAGGGTGGATGGGTTTGTGGCCCATTCGTCTTCTGTAATAACTCGCAAGATGTAGGCACTGTGATAAATTAATTTGGTGGAGTCATTCTTATCATAAATTGGTTTAATGATAAGAGAGTTGGTGAGAATCAGGATACTGGAATAGAATTGAAGATTTTTGGAGGAATCTTCAGGTATCCAGTGGAAATTGGTTGGAAAATAGGAAGAGGCTATTTTGAATGGATCTGTGATATTAGAACGACAGGGTTCTATATGAAACAGATGGGTCAAAATTGGCTTCTTCATGTACAAAGAATTTCCTTTTGGGAGGAAAAACTGAGGAGTAATTAGAGCAGGTCCTTTTGATGCAATTGCTTTCGCATATGGATCAAAAGGGGTAGAAACCGTAGACGCGAAGGTCGACGGTTGCACAATTGTACCAAGAGGTGTAAACCTATTGGTAATATCCAATGCCGTTGAAGGGGCACTGGGCGCAGGAACAGTAGATGTCCTAGACTCATTCTTGATGAGTTTTATACTAGGTATTGGGGGTGGGGGATTCACTCTCTGTTTTTCTTTTCCTTTCTTTTTGCTGACGCTCATGGTTGGGTGTCTGCAAGAATTCTCTGGTAAGAAAATCAGGGATAGAATTATCAGTGCCTTTGATGTATTCAATATCAAAATCAAAAACACTTAAAATACTTTGCCATCGTGCAAAAATATGTTTTGATGCAATGTTTTGAACATCTTGTTCTAAAACAAATTTAGCACTCATGCAATCAATACGAAGTAAAAACTTCTTGTTTAATAAATCAGATTGAAATTTAGAAATACATAGTACTATGGATAATATTTCCTGTTTAATAGTACTATATTTTTCTTGTGCAGGGTTCCAGGTTCCAGAATGGAATCGAACAATTTGTTCAGAAGAACCTGGTGAAACAATTTGTTTCAGAATGCCACCATAACCAATGTTTGAGGCATCTGTTTCAACTATTTTAAATGAATCAGAAGTGGGGATACCAAGGCACGGCAAAGTTTTGACATGTGCTTTGATTTTCCTCACTATTTTAGTATGTATTTCTGTCCAAGGAGGAGGATGGGAAAGAAGTCTTTTGAACAAAGGACGACATTGTTTCCTCATATCCTTGTAGAAATCAGCAACATAGTTAAGAGATCCTAAGAATCTCTGTAACTGGTTTTTGTCAAGAATGACATCAGGGAATTTATCAGCAAAATCAATGGCTCTTTGGATGGGCCTGATTTTACCTTCAGCAATATCATAACCAAGGAATCTGATCTTGGTTTGAAACAATTTGATCTTTTTCGCAGAAACGACAAGACCATTGAATCTAATGATGTCAAGAAACGAATTTAAATGTTTCCAGTGTTCATCAATAGATTTTGAAAAAACAAGAACATCATCTATGTAGACGATGGTAAAAGCAGTGAACGAATTGAAGATGTCGTTCATGATATGTTGGAACTCACTGGGGGCATTTTTGAGACCGAATGGCATCACATTCCATTCGTAATGACCAAAGGGAGTAACAAAGGCTGTTTTGTACCTATCTGACTCAGCTACCTGGATTTGCCAAAAACCAGACTTGAGGTCAAATTTGGAAAACACTACAGCATCAGTCAACCTATGAATTAAGTCGTTTTTGTTGGGAATAGGGTACCTAATCCACTGTAAGACTTTGTTCAAAGGTTTGTAGTTAATAACTAGACGAGGGACACCTCTCTCTAGTTCGGCCTTTTTCCTGACATAAAAAGCTGGGCAAGACCAGGGGGACTTACTCTCTCTGATTATGCCTTTTTTCATTAGGTCACTAATCTCCAGTTTACAAAACTCTAAAGTCTGACTATTCATTTGAATTGGTCTGGCTTTAGTGGGGATTGTGCGTTCATCAAAATTTTTGATATAGGGAAGAGAAACGATGTGTTTCTTCCTATGCCAAAAAGCATTTGGTAAATCAGAACAAACATCAAAAACAAGACGCTTGTTAAAATCATCAATTTTTGAAATTAAAATTGGGGAAGATAAATGATCAGAAATCTTTTTGTATCTTATTTCCTGTTTGAGGAAATTCAGATGTTTTTGTTTTGCAAAAAGCAAAGATTTCAATCCTTTATCTTGATCAATCTCTTGACGAGAAGCAAATTTGAATTTGACTTTTTGACCAAAAGGGTCGGTAGTGATACCGTCTTTTTCAGTCAGAAAGGGATATAAAGCCGAAATAAAAGGAATGCCTAAAATCACTTTGTCAGACATGTTTCTGACTAAAACAGAAGGGATTTTAAAACAGACATTATTTTGGCAAACATGAGCGTTGTTGAGTTCAAAAGTAATTTTCATTTGAGAACCATTTGCAGAAAACAAACGCTCAGAAGATTTTTCAAAATATTTACTAGGAATGAGTCCTTCCTGAATACAATTCAGGTCTGATCCGGAATCAATCATAGCAACAACAGAAAATTGAAAATCATGGGCAACAACAATAGTAACCCTTGAAAACCATTTCGGAGGAATGGTATGATGGATTAAACAAATCTGGTTATCAGCAGCTAACTCATGTTGGCTAGAACCAGAGTCGTTCGTTTGCTCATTATCAGAAGGGATGTCCTGATCAAGTTGTTTATCAATTTTAAACACTAAAAATTCTTGTTTTAAAATCTCATTTTCAGACTTAAGGTTGTTAACCTCAGATCTGAGTTCAACGATTTCTTTTTTAACAAGATTTATTTCGTGTTGCAAATCATTTGTAGAAATATCCTTGGGTTTTTTCTTTTGAAATCTTTCCAAGGTTTCTTGAAAACTAATCCTGTGTTTTGAAGGTTCTGGTTCTTGACGACCCAGAAGCTTTTTTAGCTTAAGAAGATATTCTTCTTTGAGCTCAGGATTTGT
Source organism: Juglans microcarpa x Juglans regia (assembly GCF_004785595.1). Classification (NCBI taxonomy): domain Eukaryota; kingdom Viridiplantae; phylum Streptophyta; class Magnoliopsida; order Fagales; family Juglandaceae; genus Juglans; species Juglans microcarpa x Juglans regia. Next base: position 24,639,963 of record NC_054604.1, read on the forward strand.
AATTTGAGAAATTAAGGTTAGCAAAAGATTTTCTTGTTCTTCAGATTTGGTTAAGACATGGATTGTCTTTCCTTTCATCTGACAGCAAGTATCATTACAATTGCAACCTAGCTTAGGACCAGAAATGACAGGAGATTCAGTTTCTGAATGATATTCCGAATCACTAGAACTGAACTCGAGGGTATCAGATGATGAAGACGAGACTATTTCTAGGAGTCGAAATAGTTCTTCTTTATCATTGTTACCAATATTTAACTGGTTAAGCTTTTTCTTAAGTTTTTTATCTGTTTTGGCTTTCTGGGGACATTTACTAGCAAAATGCCCTTTCTTGCCACAGATATAACATTTTCCTTCAGAAGATTCTTTCGAATTCTTTTTCTTAGAAAATGGCTTAGAAAATGGTTTTTTATAAGTTTTCTTGTAAAATTCATCACGGGGTTTTCTCCTGGTATCCCTGTGAGGTTTAGAAAACTTGTGTCTCCTTTTAGAGGGAGCTATAGCAGGAAGTCCAAATTGTTCACAAAATGTTCCCATTTCATATTTGGCTTTCTTGCTATTTCTCATCTGCTCTCGGAGCATTCTTTGATCATTACACATACTAATACCAAGTTTCTTTATTACTGCACATATATCACCGTAGGTGTATGCGTCGTAATTAAGAGACCCAGCAACAGTAAGTTCATCCTTCACTTTGTAAGCAAATAAGCGAGGTAAACCATCAATATATTTCTCCTTCCAGTAAGGCTTTTGACTGTCGTCACGAAGCATTACCTTTGAAATAAAAACATCTTGGTACCATCTATAATCAGACATCTGATGACATCTAAGATTATTTAACTGGTCGCTGATACGACTAGTTATATCAGATGGTGTGCCAATAAAATGCTTTAAAATTGTATAAATCAAAGTATTAACTCCATCAGCTTGAGCAGAACCAATGGATTCATCAAAAATAGGAAATCCTTCATCATTACACTTGACAGCGTTCTGAATGGATTCCTTAGCATCTCTGGTTAGGTGTTTATCCCACCAGTTTCTTAAAACACCGGAAAAACCTTGTGTTAAAATCTTAACAATATCAGGTTGTCTGATATTATTATTAACATAAGCATTTGAAATCAAAGACATTTTACTCATGGTATTCATGATCTCTTGTTCAGAGAAACCATCAATATTCCATTCGTAAACTTTGTCAGCAGAGTGAGAAGATTGGCTTTGAAAAACTTTTTCTTCAAACTGTAAATCAGGGGGAGTAGGCCTGGAATACCAGTTCTTCGTCAGACTCATTGGTTGAGGTCCTTTTGAAGAAAATCTGGCGATTTCAGGTTTTAAATCAGTATCTTGAAAATTGTTTTCAAGTAAATCAAGATCCTTTTCTTCAGAGGAGTGTTCGTCAGAAGACTCATCTGTGGATTCCATTAAAACTTCTTCTTCTAATTCTTTGTTAGACAAAGCACTAGTAGAAGGAAGTTCTTTCTTCAGATCTTTAAGCATTTGATCAATCTTATCTAAAGTCGGGGTTTTAAAATCAATTTTGGCTCGACTTTCAGGTAAGATAATCAAAGGTTTTTCAATTATTTTCTTTGGTTGATCTGTATTTGAAACCAAAGGAATAGGATCAGGTTTTTGAACCTTTTCTTCAATCCGATCCAACTGTTGTCCGATCGTATGAAGAGCAAGATTCACAAAGTTATTTTGAGAAATAACTTTTTTGGTTTCTTTGAGAATCTTGTCCTTCTCAGGATCTCTGGAAACAGTTTCCGAGATTTTGAAAGGTGAAGCAGATATCTCAACTCCCTTGTGGGTGATGAGAACAGTCTCTAAAGGTGGATGGCTTGACTGAACTACCATCTTGCCTTCTTCCTTGACAAAATCAGTTTTAACAACATTTAAAGTGTTGTTTGAAACATAAATTTTTTCAACAAAATCAAAGAAAAGAATATGCTGTTGTTGCTTATTCATTTCTTCTTTCCATTTCCGTTTAACACGTTGTTTTTCTTTTTCTGAATACTTTGCATGATAGGCTTTACGCCTAGCACTGTTTTTTGAAAGTTTGTATTCTTCAAAAAGATAAACAAGATCAAACGCAAATGGTTTATTCAACACAGTTAGACTGTGATGAACCTGGGGGGCAACAGGAGCTACCATTTCTGAAGCCGTGGGTGATTCAGAGGATTCCTCCTCTTTATCAGCTTCATTGTGAATAGGTTGGTCTTTAGAAGAACCAACATCCTTTGCCGAATAAAAAGCAGAAGTAACTTGAGAGGACGTAGAAAGTCCTTTCAGTTTTAAAACAGGTTTAACAGGTTGGGCAGTTTTAACAGAATCTTCCAGAAATTGTTTGAGATTTTGGTCTCTTCTTACTGGAATTTCCGACCCATCAACCGAAGAACTAGATCCAGCATAAGAATTTCTTCTTAGCCCTGGAGATCTATTCTTTTGCTCAAAACTAATTTTAATAGTTCCATCTAAATACTGCTGAATGTTACTTGGGTAACTATCAACAGGATTTCGAGGAATTGAAACAGGGGGTATTTCTTCCTCCAAGATCCATTCGTTTGGAAGAGTAATGTCCTTCCAAAAAATCATTCTTGGGGTTGTAACTTCCGCATCTGGGGTAGAACTCTGGATCAGAAGAGTTTTCCTTGGATGGGTTTTGCAATAGCACGGGGATTTAAATTCGTTTTTAAAAGACGATAATAAATCCTTGAAATCAAAGTGAGGGGTTTGCTACCCTCCAGCATGTCATAACCAGAAGTCAAAATATTTAAAGTTAAACATTTTGAAATATGACCATCATCAATAGCAAGAGTTAAATCAGGGAAACAATTAAAATGGACTGGTCCGTTCGTCAATGACGATTGGATCATTCCGAGAATACTTGTTTCAAAATGATTGAATCTGGCATCCCTTAGACAGAAGAGAACGGATGCGTCGATACCTCTCCTCGTTAAAGGTTTGGCAGCGATTTGGACAGATCCAATATGAATATATCTGAATCCTTCCTGGAAAAACTTGGTCATTTGTTCTTGAGGGAACAAATAACATTTTTCTTGGGATTTAGATATAGCATAGTTTTGTTCAATAGTACGCACGCAGTGGTGTGTGTGTAGGGTTCTTTCGAACCAATTGGTCCGATAGAGCTTATCAACATCAAGTTTTGGGATCTTCCAAGACCCAAACTTAGAAGACTCAACTGCCTCGAAGGCACAGTCTTCCTCATTCACTATGTCAGGCGGCATAGCCGACCTGGAACTAATTGTTGAATTGGATCTATTTATCCAACTCATTTTGTCCTAGGACAACACCGACCGTCGCATCTCAGGGGTCTGCGAACTTACCACTCTCGGCCCTCGGGTTTGCACCACTAACTGCCCTCAAACGCCACCTAGGCTTAACACGGGACTTACCTGGGTACCTGACCTACTTGTCGAAAGATGATCCTGAACCAACCGAAGTAGAAACTTCGTCTCAGGGTTGTCAAAAAACAAAATAAGTTCAACAAAGAAGAAGCAATTCACAACAACTAGATACCAGATTGGCTCTGATACCAAGACAGCGAGAAGAAGGAAAGGGCGGAGCCTGACCGAAGAAGAAGAGAAGGAAGAGGAGGAAGATCAACAGAAGATCAGAGAATTGCACAATAATTATATATATATATATATATATATATATTCAATTATTGTTCATGGTTGAAATCAAGTACTAGCTAGGTAGAAGTTGTTGGTAGAAGTTGGTGATTGTTAAGCTAGGCACCTAATTTATACTTCCATTAATCTCACCATACTTATTATAAATTAGCTTGGTAAAATGAACTAGTTTTCTATGTAAACTTGGCATTTACTGGGAAAATACCACGTTGATGGAGGCCGATCGAGTAAGAATTTCCACATGATGAAATATTCTAAAGTTAGGTATTGAGGAGATTATATATAGTTCCATCTAGGCCAAAAAAGAGATATGTGTATTTTGTGGTGAGGGGTGTTGTCATGATCAGTCCTGCCCCTTAGAGATCATCTTGAAAGGAGAAAAAGACTTTCGATGAGGCATTTTTGGTCGTTATCATGCATGTACGTTGGCTTCTATTTAGAAGCCAAAGAGGAAAGATAATCACCACTTTTCAAGTAGTACTAGTACTTCGCCCTCTCCTCGAGGTGTTTTTGATCGTTTTGTTGTTCTTCAGTCGTTTTTATCATTTTCAATCGCACTAATATATTTTAATGCGTCGCACTTTAAATAGTTTTTTTTTTTTTAAATAGCTGATTTATAAATATCTTAAATGTGCACAATAATAGATGTGATTAAAAATGACAAAATCCATGATGAATTATATATAACATTTCTCTATGATCTAATGCTATTATATTTTTTTTTTACTTAATTAGAATAGTACTGATATTCTTCTCTTTTCAAACAGCTATAAGATCCACTTTCTTTCAATGGAAAAGAAAAGAAAAAAAAATCTAGTGATTTTCTAACAAGATGCTATATATATTATTTTAAAGTTGTCTATGTATGGAATGAGTGGGTGTTGAACTCCTTTCAGATTATGATTCAGCTTTTGATCAAGATGTAGATATTAGTCCGTTTCAAAATATATTTTTTAAATGCAAATAATTTTTGTAAAGATCATCCTAATCCTTTAATCATTTGTCAAATGCTTATCAATTACATCCTCCAAATGTCATGATCAAAACATTCATTTCATTTTTAGCATTAAATTATGCCCCCACTTATTTTTCATTCCTTAAGTGATCATTTGAGAGGTCATATTCATTTCCTTCTTCTATAATTAATGTCAAGGCCGATAACTCCAAAAACTACATGAATTAATACATATCATTGAAACTAATTAGTAAAATCTTAATAAAAGAAATGAATGCTTGTATATATGGGAAATTCAATTTCACCCAAGTTTTCATTTGGAAGAGATCAACTATAAATTGTAAAAATTAATCACATAATTGGGGTGAGTTGATGATGATCATGATGGGAAACAGCTAGAAGGGCAGCTCATAATGCTAATGGAAAATACACTAATTGAGGCGGCATATTCATGCATGCATGCAATACTATGCACATGATGATGAAACAAATAGTACTTCAAATTGGGACCAATCGAATCAACAGAAAAACTTAATAGGGGGAGGGAGGGTATTTAAGATCAGGCAATCGATTAGAAAGGACAAGAAAATATTACAATTAAATGTGAAAATATGTCGTACATATATATTGTAGGTTTGGGATTTTTGGGTTTTAAGACTACAGTACTAAAAAGTGACGATTTGATGAGACCTTAATTTTATTACATTTTATTTTAAATATGATAGATTTTTTTAAACAAAAATGCGTAATAGTTGGAGATTTCTTTTATGAAAAATGACAACCTCACAACTATTTGGTAACTCTACATGAAATAGAGGGCAGTTTTGAAATATTAAAATTTATTTTTAATGGAGTACTGACATGATTTCATTGGTTGTTTAAAATGAGTTGTAAAAGAGTTGTAGGTAAGGCTATAAATGAACTAGTCTGTTCGATAGCCTGCTTGGTACTCGTCCGGTTAAACTCGAATTGAACTCAACTCGTGAAAAAAATAAGTTCATCCATGAAACCAGATACCCGCTCGATTTGTAAATGACACATATCCAACAAAACTCGACTCGGCTAAGGCTCGTTAAGACCTGCTTGTTTATGTATGAGTTGACTCGTTAGCTCAACTCGATTAAACCTCATTTATAAATTGATAAATATATACATACACCTATGTATATATATATGTATTAGCTAATAATATAACCATAACACTTTTATAATTAAATATATAATATGTAACCTAATTACTTATGTCTATATATTGAATATACTTCATAACTATATTTTATAATTTGTACAATTATTAGTCGATGATATTTAATAATTTCATATACTAGTATGTAAAAACCATATATGAAATAGATATATGCTATCATATTATGTGTATGTATTAATAATATATATAGGCATATAATATATTGTTATTCTGGATAAATATCAACTAGTTAAATATTAATTATTTATAAATTTTTAAAATCTTATAATTCAATGGAGGTTCTACTTGTTAGTTGTACAAATTCAATATTAGATTTTTTATTTTTTTTATTTATCTAATTTATTAATTATTAAATCTTATTAAAAAGAATAAAAAAATAAACAATTCGACTCGAGTTCGAGCTCGTTTGTGGGACAAGCTCGAGCTCGAGTTGGGAGTTTAGCTTATCAAGTTGAGCTTGATCAAAAATAAACAAAAATAGCTCTCGGGGTCAAGCTCTAACTCGAACTTTAGTATTTTGAGTCGAGCCAAGTTAAGTTTGGCTCGGCTCGACTCAATTACAACCCTAGATGTAAGTGTATTATTACTCTTCTTTTGTACCCTAAGAGGAAAAGGTCAAAAATAAAAAAAGAAAAAATATTATTTGCCAGTGGTAAAGGGGGATCCAAAGATCATGTGTAACAAAATGACAATGTCTCTGTTTAATAATTTATTTGCTTTTTTAGAATAAACATTCCCAACAGTTGTAGATATTTGTTTAGATAGCCATGAGCAGTGGAGTAATTGAATTAGGCATTTTGCTTGGTTCTATTACAATAGTTTTGATGACTCTATCTGAATTGTAAGGTTTAGAATAAGAGGGAGATGTATAAAATGGACTCTACATGCAGCTAGCATGTATATATAGTTGTTTGAGTGAATTCTTCCAACAGTAGTAAATACACGTTCGTACAATAAATATGTAGGCTCACTTAATAATAAATATGTCTTTCTCCCACTACTCATGCCGCAAGAAATGTCATAGAACATATTTTATGTATTTATTTCTCCCTCACTCTAAATGAGTAAAAAGCTATAGAAATTTTAATACGTAGTGGAGACTTTGCAAAGACCAAATCAAGCAACAAAATATTGGATAATACACTAATCACATCAAATCAAATCTCGACAATCTTCTCTTTATTTGCATCAAATGGCTACAATCCTGACCAATGGCTATAAAATTATGACAAGACTATAGATTTCGGTGTATATAAGAGTCTATTCATTGTGATCAATACAATTTCTCATACAATTTAAACTTTTTTTATGGTATCAGAGCTCTAATATAAAGGCTAATACAACTGTGGTTTTTTTTTTTTCTGTTTTCATAGTTGGGACATCCTGTTAACATAACTAATATCATTAGTAATGATCCAGCTCAATCTCCTGCCCCATCTACTGCTCAATCTCAAGATCTCTCAAATGGCAAGATTGCTCAAGATAGCAAGACTAAGGATAGTTGACTTCTATTTATTCTTAGGATTAATCTATTGTAAATCAATCATTACATTCTGCATATTTTCCTTACATGCACATTTCCTTTCATGTATACTTTCTTAATTCTATACATAGCCTACGGCTATATATTTATGATGGAATACAACCCTGGTTTGCGTTGAACACCAAACCATTTCATCCTCTATTCTTTCATGGTATCAAAGCAACCAAAGGAACACTCCTTTGATCCTGCTTTAAACATGGACTCATCTCCTCATACCAACACCTCTACCGTACCAAGTATTACATATAACATTTCCACCAAGTTAGATGGTTCGAACTATTTAAATTGGCTTTCACAATTTCTTCCTATTCTTAGGAGCCATGAATTGATGGGTGTAGTTGATGGCCCATTAGTTCCTCACTGATAAAACAAGAAAGACAACCACAGTAATCAACCCTGATTACCTATCGTGGCAAAAGAAAGACTAGTATCTTCTTGGTTGGTTTACAACCACTCTGTCTGAGATAATTATGTCCTCTATATACGGATTGAACACCTCTAGACAAGTGTGGACATCTCTGGCAGCAAGATTCGCTTCTCAATCTCGTTTTCGTGTAGCTTATCTAAAGTGTCAATTGCAACCTTTACAGCAGGGATCTTAGACTTGTGCTGAGTATCTTGGTCTTGCCAAATCATGGGCTGGCCAATTGATGGTTGTAGGCAAACCAGTAGAAGATGATGACCTCATCTCCTACATATTTGGGTGGTTTGAGTCTTTCATATACTTCTTTTATTACCTCTTACAACTTTGCTACTCGTGATGTTCCCATGACATTTCAGGACTTTCAAGCTGAACTTTTGAATTTTGAAACTCTGCTTGACAACCAACATCAATCTGTTGGTAACTCAGGGAATTTTGCTCTCTACTCTCACAAGCCAAAACCCACATGGACAAACCACAATGGCAAGGGCAAGTCATTCGGACAGAACAAAGGCAATTACAAACTAAATCAGAGAAGAGACAACAACAACAAAAATACTTTCAAGTTGACTCCAACAGGGCACCATGCCAAATTTGTGGAAAAATGGGGCACTCAGCCTTGGACTACTACAAGCGTATGGATTATGCTTATCAAGGCAAGCATCCACCTGCTCAACTAGCTACAATGGCAGCAAGAACAAATTTTGAAATAGAACACTCACAAGAGTAGGCTTGGTATGTTGATAGTGGTGCAAAAAGTCATGTGACAGCAGCTTTGGAGAAGTTATCTATCCAAGAACCATACAAAGGTGATGAGGAAATTGATTTGGGCAATGGAACAACTTTGACAATTCCAATCAAGGTTCTGCAGTTTTCTTTAATTCCAACACTCCTTCCAAGTTGAACAACATCCTTCACTGTCCATCAGCTGCTGCAAACTTACATTCTATACAGAAATTATGTTAAGATAATCATTGTTTATTTGTCTTAACTGAATTTCATTACTTTGTGAAGGACAAATGCACGGGCTAGACACTTTTGCAAGGGCTCAGTAAGGATGGATTGTATCTAATCTTCTTCACCAAACAAATGAATAAAACCAAGAAGATCACTGCCTTTCTTGGAGTCACTGCTGATCCTATCACTTGGCACAGAAGACTTGGTCATCCAACTAACACTACCTTTGACAAAATCAAATCTTTAGTGCAACTTCCTGTCACTAAATCTCTTAAGCAGTGTTCATTGTGTAAATCTTGTCAATTAGCAAAGTCTAAAACTTTACCTTTCTCTGAGTCTCATAATGTAACCTATGAACCTCTTTAAATAATACATACAGATCTTTAAAGTTCACCCATAGTTTCAAACAATGGTTACAAGTATTATGTGACTTTTATTGACAATTTTTCAAGATTCACTTGGATCTATCCCTTACAATCAAAATTTGAAACTTTTGAATGCTCTGTTAAGTTCAAATGCATGGCTGAAAATCTCTTATCTAAGAAAATCAAAACCTTCATTCAGATGGTGGTGGTGAAATCATTTCAAACAGATTCAATCAATTCCTTAAAACATATGGTATCACACATAGAATGTCATGCCCTTACACTACTGAACAAAATGATTTAGCAGAAAGAAAGCATAGATACATAGTAGAAACTATTCTAACTTTGATTTCTCAGTCCAAGCTACCCTTAGACTACTGGGTTTAGACTTTCAACATTATTGTTTACCTCATTAATCACTTGCCTACTGCTCTTTTGAAACATTAGTCACCTTATTTCAAACTACTTCACAAGCAACCAAATTATACCTTTCTTAAGGTATTTGGTTGTACTTGCTTCCCTCTCATTCGACCATACAACCTTCACAAGCTGATGTTTAGATCCAAAAAATGCATATTTTTAGGCTATTGTTCCAACTACAGAGGTTATAGATGTCTTGATCTTGCAACTCGAAAAATTATTCTTAGCAGACATGTTGTGTTTGATGAAGGTTCTTTTCCTGCTCAAGATTGGTTTCCATCCCCTACTAAGCCTCTGCAACAGCTTTTGGTTCCTCAGCAGAAAGTTCTTCCTAGGTAATGAATCTTACTCCTCCTCTATTCAGATCTGCAAAAATTAATACCAACAGCCATGTCATTTCCAATCATGTTGATCCCATAAATGAACTTCCTTATTCAGTCACTCAAAATGAATTCAATGACCTCTCTACTGGTTTTGACCCTCGTGTTATAGTGTCACCTTCTGATGACCAGAGTCAAGTATCTAGTCCTTCCAATCCCTCACAAGTTGACATGCCCTCATCACTCTCTCCAAATACTCAGTCTTCACACCCAATGGTGACTAAATCCCAAGATGGTTCCAAAAAAGTCAAAACTTTTTCAGATTACAAAATGTATTCCACTAAGTATCCTCTGCAGGTTTACTCTACCACAAGTGCCTTTGTCACTTCTAAAAATTTTGCACAAGCAAGCATTGATCCTCAATGGTGCCAAGCCATGCAAGAAGAATTTCAAGCACTTAGGACCAACCAGACTTGAACTGTTTGCCCTCGACCTCCTGATAAAAACATTATATCAAATAAGTGGGTCTAGAAGATTAAACAAAAGGCTAATAATACAATTGAAAGGTTCAAGGCTAGGTTAGTAGCAAAGGGATATGAACAACAAGATGGCGTTGATTTTACAGAAGCCTTTAGTCCAGTGGTCAAGGCATCAATTATCAGAACCATTTTTGCTCTTGTTGTGCACTACAATTGGCCAATATAGAAGTTGGATGTCTCCAATGCTTTCCTCTAAGGGTGTATATTAAATCGGAAAATCGGTCCAGACCGGACCATACCGGTTGAATCGATTTTAAACCGGTCCGGTCCGGGACCGGTTCTTGAATTATGCAAACCGGCCGGAACCGGTCCGGTTCCAATTCTACGATTTACCGATCGGACCGGACCGATTGGGGAAAAAATAATATTTTATATATAAGTTTTATACAAAATTAATATTATACAAAATATTTTATATATATAAGTTTTATATATAATATATAATTATATGTGAAATTTCTATATATAATTATATATCATATATGAAATAATTTCATATTATAATTTATAAAATAAAGTTTAATCTTAAAGATGAAATTTAATTGATCATATGCTTTAAACATAAAATATATATACTAAAGTATATTATATATAGTCTAATATATTATATAGCTATACTAATATATAAGTTTATAACTAATACTTATAGTCTAATATAAACTATAGTTATACTTATACTAATATAGCTATACTAAATCACTATAAGTTTACAACTAATACTAATATATAACTATACTAATAGTATAATATTAATACTATTATATAGTCTAATATACACTATAGTTATACTTATACTAATATATAACTAATACTAATCACTATAACTAAATCACTATAGTCTATTAAATGTATTACAGATTTTAGTAATGTAGATTTTGTATTACAGATTTTAGTATTATAGATTTTGTATTACAGATTTTAGTATTACAGATTTTAGTAGTGCCAATTTTGTAATAGGAACAGATTTTTTGAAGCAGTTTTTTTTTTTATTAACAGATTTTTATTTTTTAATGACAAACATACATTTTAAAAAACTGGAAAATCGGACATCAGTAAAACTGGAGATACCAGTTTAGGAGGATAACCGGTGCGTAATTGGTTTTGGAAAATGCAAAACCAGTATATACCGGTTCGATCCTAAATTTTGTCCAAAACCTGACCGTACCGGTTACACCCCTACTTTCCTCCATGGATCACTTGAAGAGAAGGTGTACATAGAACAACTACAAGGTTTTGTTGACAAAATACATTCCACACATGTATGCAAGCTGCCAAGGGCAATCTATGGGCTAAAGCAAGCCCCTTAAGCCTGGTTTAACAAACTGACAAGCACTCTACTTGGTCTCGAGTTTGTTGAATCCATTGTTGATTATTCCCTTTTCATTTTTCACATATCCAATATTTACTTGTTCCTACGCATTTATGTTGATGACATAATTCTCACTGGAAACAATTCACCTACCATCACATATCTTGTTTCATGCCTAAAGCAAAGTTTTGTTATGAAAGACCTTGGCGACTTGCATTTTTTCTTAGGTATTCAAGTTCATCGAACCACAGCAGGTCTTCATGTCTCCTAGCTCAAGTATATTACTGAGTTCCTTGAGCCAATTAGAATGGTTGGGGCAAAGCCAGCCAAAACTCCAATTCCTGATGGTACCAAACTATCACAACATGATGGAGATCCTTTGGACAATGCCACTGAGTATAGACACTTGGTTGGATCCTTACAATATTGTGTTTTTACAAGACCTGACATTGCATTTTCTGTAAACCAGTTATGTCAATTCATGTACAATCCAACCATTACTCATTGGGCAGCAGCAAAAAGGGTTCTCAAATACCTTAAAGGCACCATTCAACAAGGTGTATGCTTCAGTCCAGGTTCTCTACAGTTCAATGCCTACACTGATTCAGATTGGGCAGGGAATCCAAATGACAGAAGATCCACAACATGTTATGCTATTTTCCTTGGTCCCTACTTCATTAGTTAGATTGCTAAAAAGCAACTTGTGGTGTCAAAATCCAGCACAGAAGCTGAATACAGATCCCTTACTCTTGCCACTACCGAACTCTTTTGACTCAGAATTCTTTTCCAAGATATGCATATTCCACTAACCAACACTACTCTATGATGTGATAATATTGGTGCTATATCACTTGCTTCAAATCCAATTTTCATACTAGTACTAAGCACGTCGAAGTAGGCTATTACTTCATTCGGGACAAAGTAGTACAGAAGGACATTGTTATTAATTATCTTCCTACAACTCAGCAAATTGCAGACATTTTTACGAAAAGCTTGACCTTTGCTCGTTTTCTTCTCTTGAGAGACAAGCTAAAAGTGTGTCCCACACCCATTAGCTTGCGGGATGATGTTAACATAACTAATATCATCATTAATGATCCAGCTCAATCTCCTGCCCCATATGCTGCTCAATCTCAGGATCTCTCAAATGACAAGATTGCTTAAGATAGCAAGACTAAGGATAGTTGACTTCTAATCTATTGTAAATCAGTCATTACATTATGTATATTTTCCTTACATGTACATTTCCTTTCATGTATACTTTCTTAATTCTATACAAAGCCTACGGCTATATATATATATATGATGGAATACAACACTGGTTTGCATTAAACACCAAACCATTTCATCTTTTATTCTTTCACACCTGCGCCCGCCTCCAACCACACCACCACGTACAAGCCAAAGATATTCTTGGAATTGCCAACGTAACTAATCATTTCCCTTCTAAATTCGTTGATTGAGGAGGGAGAACAACATATATGCACTTGAATCCAGAACATGTCATTTGGAACAAAAATGACTCATTTTTACTGAGAAAGATTAATGCTACCTAAACTGACAGTCTTATCCATGCAATGTTTATTGACAAGGACAGGCAAGCTCAGGTCTCTTTTCTACATAAATATAAGAAGCGATCACAAATACAAATGTTACAATCAATCTCATCCTCCTCAGTAGATGACTTAACAACAACCATTCAATACTTCACAAATCTTGATTTGAAATGGGTAGACAATACTAAATTAGTTGTTGGCCCCATTGAAATAGGTACAAAGCATGGCTTCTGCCTAAAGTCTTCTCTTAACAAAATGGCTTGGATTATGTACACCACATCTTTCGGTCCTGTTATTAAAGTAGCCATTTTATTTTTCACCTTATTATTCTAGGCTAAGCTATCCATTTGAATTGGTACAATATTGGACAATTTTTGGCTTGTCAAATCCCTTCTTCCATAGGAGTTGGAGGAAAATCTTGACGGAGCAACCACAAGGTTTTTGAGGTTGCATTCATTAAACCTAATAACGTGTGTCAATTATACAGCCATTTGGGGGTTCAAAACAAGCTCCAGGGATCATCAGTATTTTAATTTGGATTTGCAAGCTCCTTGGTTGATTCCTAATCCTTGTTGTTTGCCTTCCATCAACATCTTATCCACTTGTTTCTACTAATTAATGCTGATGATATCAAAGTTTCATATTGTCTGTCCATTCAAGCATCCTAATTAATTATTAACTGCTTCATTTTCACCAATCCAAACATATTAGCTTGGAAGTACTTCTTCATTTTACCAACACGATTGGTGCAAATCCTTATTCCTCTATCATGTTTTGTAGGTAGTACATGACGATTGGAGGTCTACAAGTGGCTATACGATACACCTTGGTCCATTTCTCATTTCTTAAGAGTGGAAATTAGAAGCAGCCACTTGTCTCAAGGTCAAACACCAAATCCAACTAGTATCAGTCTAGCCAATTGTATCATGGCTAAGGATGTTGCTTAAAGAACTCTAAATTTCATTGCCCACCCCTTCCACTCTCTGGTGTGATAAGACAAGGCCAAGTTTTGACATTTGTGTCGAATCGTATTTCATGCTCATACCAAGCATATCAAGATCTACTACCCTTTTGTTTTAAAGAAGAAAGTGCACAATGAGGATATTAATTCATTGCTGCTAAATACCAGTTGACAAAAACCTTAGAAAATGAAAATTATATTTCTACTAGTCAATTAAAGAATGAACGTCCAAACTTACCCTCACTTTCCATCATTATTTTCAAACTAAATAATTAAAGTTTTATCATAATACAATATGTCAGTTATAGAAATGTGATGATATATATATATATATATATATATATATATGACAGGAACAATTTGAAGGTTATGAATATTCCACTACAAAAAAATAGAACTATTGCAGGGCATTTTTTTTCGTTGTAATAGAAATCGCCACAATGGCATACTATTTGCAACGACTTTGAATTCGTTGGTCACTTTTTATAGCAACTTCCATTGTTATGATTTTATCGGTATTCATCCCCTTTTTGCAGCGATATCTTACTCTATTGCAGCGAAATGGTTCGTCGCAATAAAAACAATGATTTTGCGACGTTTTTCTCAGTTGAAAGATTGTGTTTTAACGACATATATATCAAAGGAGCGTCATAAAGCACCAAATTGTCTTTTTCAAGCCCTCGAAAGCCAAAACGCAAATTTCAGCACTAAAGATTCTCTTCCATTCCTGCACACTTTACAGTACTCAAACAGAAATTCCAATCCCCTTCTCCAATTTCCCAAACTTTGATTAGTTACATCCACTCCATTCTTGCAACTGAAACTCACCTTCTCCCTGGCTTTGATTCCTCATCCACAGATTAGACCCCTAGCATTTCTCCACTGGATTAAACCTTTGGCATAAAGAAATCATTACAACCGGTCCGACTGGTTTTCAAATAAAAGTAGCCTGCCACTTATAAACTCACACGTAAGCCTTCCACCGTATCTATCTTAAACCATCAAACATCAGAAAACCAATTTGTTTGCAAAAATCGCTCGCACCCCCTTCGAAGGAAATCCCTTGCACAGGCCTTTGTCCCTCACACCTGCACCCCCGATTCCTCTTCGCAACCCTCAATCGCACCCACACCCCAGAATCACATCCCTTAGGTCGAAGCTCAACCTAAGCACCACCTTCATCGAATCACACCCGCACCCCCGTTCGCAACCCCGAATCGCATCCCCTAGATTGAAGCTCAACCCGAGCACCCCCTTCGTCGAAGCTCAACACAAAGAAAATTCCCACGAATTGGCGTCGGTCGTCCTCCACGCCTTCCAATGACTTCGAGTATGATCACCCCCAGTACACCTCATATGTCGAGCCATCCGCCCGTCGAAGGATTTTGGTTTGATTGTAGGTTGATTGTGAGTTGATTTTGGTTTGATTGTGGATTTTGGTTTGATTGGGTTTTGATGTAGAGGAGATGGAGATGATTGACGGAGATGGGGGAGATTGGTGATAGAGATGCGTCGGACTGAGATGGTCGGAGTCGGCGTTGACGTCGGACTGAGATGCTTATGTCAGCGTTGGCGTCAGACTGAGGGCATAAAGACTAGCGAGGAAGAGAAGGCAGAGGATGGTGCTGAGGAAGAAAAGGCTAGCACATACGAGGTGATTGTGTGGTGGGGTTTATTTTTCTTAAGAGTGTTTTATCTTTCGTGGCTTGAGATGAATAGAGGGCTGTTTTTGTGGAAAAACCAGCCCAATCGGTGTGAAGTGATTCTCTTTGGCGAAAGGCCCTTCGATTCGTCGCCTCATCCACAGGTTTGGCTCCCCCTCATTCAAAGTCGCCGATGGAAGTTTCCATCTTCTACCATTTTCAGAGAAAAACCCGGTACAAGACATCTTGCATGTGATACCTTTATTGCGATTCCGGTAAACACACTTCTAACTCGCCTCCTCCCCGTCCTCCACTTTTCCAATTCCTCCTCGAGTTCCATTCCGATTTGGCCAATTCTAGACACCGATTGACTGGTGGGCAGCCCATATCAGAGGTTCATATCTTTCAATCAACACGAAAGGCCCGACGATTTGGTGCCCTACAAGTAACTCTGTATCTCTTTGAAAAATCTCTCTCCTTCACCCTTGCAATTCCCGATATTACCTAGCCATATTCTTGCAAAATATGGCAAGGCCTTGAATCTTTGTCATTTCCGTCATTAATTAATTTTATATATATGCCTTTTGTATGCTTCGTGCCATTCTTATGATGTTTGTATTACATGTTGAGAAATTTTCCTAATTATAATAAGCTTTGTTCACAGAGCTATGATGCATGAGCAAATTATGTCGGCCAAACATACATGACCATCTAACCCTTTTGATATGTGTTTTAATACGGCCACGTTGGAAAATCGACTTGTAGGCAATTGGACTTTGGATTAGCATTATATGCCATGAGATTTTGCATTATTAGCAACAACGTGCAGATATATGCACTATCAATTTGTGCATAGTTGTAAATATTGTAATCACAACACTTGTCCTTAATGAGTTAACCAAACTATTGTCACTTGTTTTAACAGGTGTATGCTCCATAAGATGCTGACATGACCGGCGTACTACAGTTGACAAAAAGTTCTTTTCTTAGCCCTTCCCATTTTTCCTGGACAATTTTTATACACATTAAAATATACACCATAACAAGTCCCTAACATTGAGCTTTCAATGTATGTGATATTAATGCAAGTGAGAGGTTGGCCTACATGTTCCAAAGACGTGGTTTTGTTGTGGTACTGAATAAAAGATGGAAGATCTTCTATTGATGTTATTAGAAAATATGTTGTAGAGTAAAAACTAATCTTATTGATATAGCAAAATGCATGGCCATTAGTGGCAATATAAATTATTCCAAAGTTGATCATTATATAACATAAGCAACTTAATTTATAAGATATCCTACATAACTATCCTCATTTGAAGAATTGATATAATTTGAACCATTGATGGAAGATTAAGATGGACTGATTTAATATTGTGTACTGTGGTATTAATGACTTTATTCAAATCTAGCCAAGTTTGTCAACTGGAATAAACAGGCAAAAATGACAGCACCTTTAAGTGTAATATTTGCAAAACAATTCCACCAAATGGTGATTAGATTATTAATGCACCAGATTTATGTAATAATGTTAGCCATTTCCAATCCCAAGTTGGGTTTATTATTCAACATGTTGGAAAAAAATTGGTTGTGTCATCTCAGTATATGACCAACCAGGGTTGTATTTTGGAATGATGCTTGCTACATTTTGGAATAATAAGCAGGTATTCATACAAAAAGTGTGCCACAAATAGGGGGCATTGCTTCAAGGCCTAAAGAGAAGTACTCCATGAGTGATGAACAAATTAAACTTTATGTTAAAAATTGCACAATTACAATACAAAAATTGAAATTTTCAACTTATAACATGTAAATGATAAATAACTCCATGTAAATGGACCTTACATGTAAATGATAAATAACTCTATATAAATCACTTAACTATACATTGTGATTAAATAGTTTAAGTGTTAGATGCAAGGCAGTTGAATAAAGAACAGGTAAATACATAGACATAAAGTGTATTAATAACCATTTTGATATATGATGTGAATCAAGGCGAATGCACTACTATAGTTTGTGCCAATGTTTACAAGTGGGTTTCATCACTCAATATACTACATTAGAAACCAAATTGTCCGAATGCACGGCCATTTCCTACACTAACATTTATGCAAAATGTGTCATCTCAGGTGAGGGAAATAAATTGGCGCTGGGATCTCCAGATGGGCGGGAGTTTTACAAAAAAAAATGTAGAAGAAAAGGTAAAACAGTGAATTCAACAAGAAAAAATAATGATGCCGAAATATAGACTTACACAGTTCCCATGGGTACTCCATATTGGCATTCTCGCACGGCAAAACTCAGAAAACAAATAAGTGAACACTTCAATCCTCTATCTTGCCTCTATAGCCATTTTGCAGACTAAAGATAGGCTCAAACTTTTCACCCTTACTGGCCATAGCTGGTGGTCACTTGAGGAGTATATTATACTCCATCTTGCACCCAAAAGTGGACTTTTTTAATGGCCAATGCACTGTCTATTTAGGACAACTTTGCATAGAGGTTGGTATATAATTTTTTGTGTTGTAGAATATACCAAATTTCTAGGTATGTGTTGTACTGAACCCTTAAGCATTATCGGCAATACTGGAGTGGGATGTTGCTTTTCTATTTTTCCATTTTTTCCTTTGCTTAGCTGGGGGTGCATACATATGGAAGTGATTAGGTATATTAATTTTTTCTTTAGAGGGGGTGCGGGTGAGATTAAAATACCATGCAAGGAGGGCAGTAGCTATTTATGTGAAAGTTGTAGCCAATAAATAACTCAATTTTATGTAAAGTTATTTGCTTGGTTTGGACTTGAAGTTTGCATAGCATTGCACCCACGTGATAAGGGAGTTATTTTGGGTTTCACATAACCTAAAAAACATTTAGTGTAAATTGTGTGTTCAGTTTATCATTTTGAATAATAAAAAATATATGCATAGTTGGGGAGTTGTCGTTAGAAATTATTTATCCTACAATGCCACCTGATGTTATGTTACTATATGGTGCATGCATGTGAAAAGAGTTACCACTTATAACTTGCCATTTGTGCTCTCATTGACAGTAAATGACCCTATGTTTGGAGGACCAAGATAGTCGTGGGGTGTACTAGACCATCAACAACTTTACAGGTAGATTACTAACAATCAAGGTGATGGCTCAAGTTCTACTTAGCATATCTGCTTGTGTAGTGTGTGTTTCAATTTTCTGTGTGCATCATCTCTGCTTGTATGGTCACATTAGAGATTGACATGTAAATATATTAGTTGGTCCAATCAGTGAATATAGGTTAGCCAATATTAGAATGATTGATGTGAAGAAAGGCTGACTAACAATATAATTGCACCAGCTTCATGTTAGAGCTACACTGTTTTCGATAGGGCCCTATTAGAAGCATAAATTTGATGTGTAGTTTGAGATTATTTGACATTTGTTTGTTAATTTTTGAGGTTTGCCCGTATTTGTACCCATTTTATGTAATAGTTTTGTTATATCAACTACATAAATTGTGTGTAAGTGTATTTTCAATAAAATTAGAACCATAAGTGTGTTGTGAAGAAAAATACAAATTGCACCCATTATATATACACTGTTATAATATCGAAGACCAAATATGTTAAATAACAAGGTACAAGCAAATCACAAAGTAGACAAAATCTGATAAGAGACATTAATGAAATATTTTAGTCTGAGTTACAATAATTGAAGTTATACAAACCATGTCAATGTAGCTTTAAACCTGCAACATATTTTTCACAAGTGCGGCTAGTTCACAAAAGAATTATTAAGTTAGTTGTATGCATTTCGGTGCATCAAATTAGATCCAATACAGCATTAACACAATTAGTTTTATTCCTTGTTTTGTTGGGTTGAAATCAAATACATTTTAGTGTATTATGCTAGCTCCAAGACACAGACATTAGAATTTGGCCAACAATTAGAGGCATTTCCTGCCACCCCAATTTTTATAGTTCAACATTAGATAGAAAAAATTGCACCCGCGGGGGGGGGGGGGGGGGGAGCGCTGTTGATTAGTTATCAACAGGAAAAAAATTGATGTTAGAAGGTGCACACTATTTATTGTAGCTTAATATTGTTCCATCTCATTAAATGTACTTAGCATTCCATGGTTTTATGTTAGACAGCTTTCATTAACTAACTCTTTTGGCAAGTGTAATGAGTTATAAATTCAGGTGACCTCATGTTACAAAGTGGACGTGGAAGAGCGAGAGGACGAGCTACTCGTCCTAGACAACTTGTGTCGTACGCGTGTCGAGCCCGTCGACCTCGCAGAGTGATCATCAGTTCATACCACAACCCTGGAGATACTGTTGAGTCCAACTCTGATGACTCAACATAGCCTCCCAACCACGTTTGGGAGACTTCACCTGCTTTTTCCAATCTCACAACCTGAGTCTAATAGAGAGGAAATTGGTAAATTTAATTACTGTGTATTTTTAAAAAATTATTGGGTTTAATCATATAATTGTACAGTAGGAAAAGATTAAATATTGTGAATGAGATAATCTATTATTTTTATATTGTCATACAGTTGGGGATGCGCCGATGGTGCGTGTTGTTAACCAGGTACAAAATAAACTTGGACATGGGCCAGCGAAGTGCACGGAATTTGAAAAGTTGAGGAAGCACAGGAAAATTCCCTTAAAGATAAATGATGGAGAAACTGCACCTTCTTGTAGAACGCGTCCATGTTTACAATGCGGGTGACATAGATATTAAAACATCACTTGGACATGAGCTACGCTAGATGGAGTGATATACCCAAGTCGGAGAATGACGAGCTGATTGAACGTGTCCGGGTAAGACATTCAAACCTTCACTGAAAATGTTTAAAAGCGGACGTAGTATAATGACTCTCGTTGATATAATTTCGGGATATATATATATATGTAGGGTGACTTCTTCTTAGATTGGGAGCTAGATAATCATCAACTAGCAGTGTTTCAAAATAGCTATGAAAGAAATTTAACACTTTTCGCCATGAGTTGCATAAGAAGTACTTGGAATATGGCAGCCATGAAGAAGCATTGGCGTCAAGGACTAGTTTGGTCGACCCAATTGTATGGGTAAAGCTATGTGGTTGATGGGGATCTGAGTCATCTGACGCCTTTAAGGTTAATGTCCATTGTTTTGTATTTAGACTAAATACAATTAAGACATTACCAAATTGGTTTATTTTGATGTGCACTTAGCTAACATTGGTTGTTATTGCAGAAAATATCAAGCCAAAGTCGGGAGAACCGGAAGAGGCTTAATACTAATCACACTGCTGGGCGTCAATCATTTGTAAGGATCCTAGAGGAAAAGGTAATATTCTACTTCAAGCCAAAATTGAGAGAACTTAAAGAGGCTTAATACTAATCATAATGCTGAGCGTAAATTATTTGTAAGGATCCTAGAGGAAAAGGTAATATTCTACTTTGGTTGGCATATGATATTATGTGATCCTTAAAAACATCCTTCATTAAACTATACCCAAGTTTAATTAATTTTGCATGGCTGGTTAGCAGTTTATTTTTACTTGGGATGCATTTTCCATACAAAATTTATAAGCTAATTGATACATGTTCCACACACACATATAGAGGGCTAAACATCAAATTTGATGGAATTCTACAAGAAAGTTCATTGGTTTAAGAAGATGGATAAATTTGTAACGCCTGCCACTGAAGAAATCCATATGAGTCTTCACAAAATTAGATTCAGCCACTACTACTACAAGCATTGATGGTTCTATTAGTTTGTATATAAAGTGATAAATGTGTAAAAAGCACACTCATGCCAGTAACATTGTATATCTCCATGTACAGAAATCCATGGTTGGGAAAATGGCTGATTTAGGACCTCCCGAACGTACTGACGAAGCTGCAGCGACTGTCTTCTAGGAAGTACTTTGAAGTAGACCAAGATATGCACGAGACCTAGGAG
Organism: Juglans microcarpa x Juglans regia; assembly: GCF_004785595.1. Classification (NCBI taxonomy): domain Eukaryota; kingdom Viridiplantae; phylum Streptophyta; class Magnoliopsida; order Fagales; family Juglandaceae; genus Juglans; species Juglans microcarpa x Juglans regia. The sequence continues at coordinate 24,661,746 of NC_054604.1, forward strand.
AGATGGTGATCCCTGAGTCCACAAGAGTCTGTGACTATGAACGAGAGCAACAATCTTAGCTCTAGTGGCCAAACATAAGAAGGATATAGATATGTGCAAAACTTAACTAGACGAGATGAGGGCAGACATGCGAGTACTTGTGGAGAGAGAATGAGACTGACAAGTTGTGGAGGAGTTTTTTTGCCAATTTCCCTGACACCACGGAGTCTCGTAGGGAGACTCAGTGAGCTAGTTACAGTTTATCGCATGGCAGCGATTTTTTAAGTATTTTGGGTGCGTTTTGGTAGCTTGTTGGTGGATGGGCAGTGTGTGTATATATATATATATATATAATATATATCAATAACAGTTTAAATATTTAGTCATGTTTTTTGGTAGCTATCTCTTGGAAGTGTGCTTGGCTTTTGGTATATTAATCATGACCTCTATTTTGATAGGAGAAATCAGTTGCTAGTAATAGGAATGTAGGATTTTTGTCAAATATAGAGGGGGCAACACTATGTGGTATAATGGTAACGAGGTAAATACAAGAAATTGATTCACAACTTTTCCTGCACATATTTTGAGATTTTCTTATGATGGGAGGCATGCACCCTAACTATAACAATATTGTTGTATAGGTACAACAAATGGCAGATTTCATATTAAATTGGGATAACGAGGTAACAATTGACGTGGGAGGCAAGGCTATAAGCAAACTGGTATTCGCAAATGGCTAACCACTTAAAGGTAATAATTATTCCTTTAGTTGGGGGTCATTATCATGGTCTGTGATAGCTAGTGTGGAATATATATATATATATATATATATATCATTTAGATGAAATTATGAGATATAACTGCTTGCCACCTATAGAGTTGTGTTTTCTTGTTTCCGTTTTGATTAGATTTCAAATCTCTTCCACACTACATCAAACTATGGTTCAACTTTAAAACTGTTCATGCATTATGGTTGATGGCATGTAATCTAAATATACATGGGAAAAAAGATAATACAATGGCAAGTGAAAAGTAAAAGCGATTTTGGAACATTCAATGTATCTGATCATCATGCACATGGAATGTTTATGGAAGATCCCATAGTTTGTTTGGGATCTTTAACTAGTTGATATTGGTTTGAAAGTTTCTTGGGTATTTTTAAATGTCCATGCAGTGTGTTGTAATTAGGAACATCCTGAATGTGAAATTTACATAGAAGTAGTAACTACTCTGTCATAGGACTTTCATAGGTAGAGCTATGGTCATGAGATGGGGGTTTAGATACTCCTCATCTTTAACAACTTTTTAGAGCACATTGTCAAGAAAAATGGTACGTGCAGCATATATCAGCTTGTAAACATAGATGCACATCATAGAGAACTGTATAAATTTCCTAGTGTCTGTGACTTTGGTATAAAAGCATACTCTTGGGGTCATATTCATATACCAAAGCTGATGAAATCGTGGTGCCATTTGTCGGAAATGATATCATTATGCATTATTGTACTCTCTATAATGTTACTATATATATATAGTATTAGGGGACTATAGTCTAAGTTGTGTAGCCAATTGAAAACACAAACAGTAATGATGTTTAACAAGAATAAGAAAGAATGATGACTTAATAAAGTTAAATTGCAACATCAGTGATTTATAGGTGGCAAAATAATGGGTCTGAGTAGGATATAATCTATAAATAAGCATAAACCCTAGTTTTAAAAAAAAGGTCTAGAAACATATTAAAAAACTACATTTAGAAAGCTATCTTCAGCACTGTTATATGAGCAGGCATGTACTAATGCATGCTTTGACGTCATCTTGAGGATTGCATCGTATGACAAGTGGTTTGATGCCTCATAGAGGAACAGAGTAAACTGGGGTAAATTGAAAATTTTTTTGCATTGTTTGCAGGGTTTTTACAAGAAGCATGCCAGATTAATGTTGGGTAAATGTTGGGCGAAGATGCTACCTAGATTTTGATGGACAGTGGATGTTTGTTAGATAATCCACACAATCCCGCCAATACGAGTAGCAGGTGTTGCTGCGAAGGGCATCTATTACTGAAAGAGAAAGTTGCAATTCATTGAGTCCATATGTAAGACTGAAATAGAATATCATATCTAATTGCTCAATGTAAACATATTTCTACATATTTACTCACTGAATGCACCGGTGTATATAGTTTTTTAGGAAGTGAAAAATACATTATGTAAGTGACTTGGGGGCACCCAAATGACTGGTTTATTTATATGATGAATGAATGAGCATTTGTCTTAGCATGATGATGGTCCTTAATTATCTGCAGACAAAGGTTGGTGTTGAGATGAGATGTACAATATATATTCAGCATGGGTGTGCATATATAGTCATATACTTGATTAAATGTATTCTATTTATGTCAACTTGATGAAGTGTATTCTACTTATACTTGATGAAGATTGGGTTGTAAATTAATGCTGATTTATATAACTGCATTTGAATACAGTATTTGTTTAACATCCAAATGCATATGGATGGAAACAAATTTGGGGTATTGGTCCCAAGTTTGTTGAGAAATAATTACTTAGAAGTAATTGTTTCCAAACCACAGTATTTATGCAAATAATCATGCTTATTTAAATAAGCATGAATATTATTTTTGCAATATATAGTTGTGTACAAAAAATGCAGCCAAAAGTGCAACAAAAGTAGCAGTAAACTTTTGTGTTTAGACCCTATGTGCCTCGCAAATGCCAACCAAGAAAAATGAATATTTTATTATTGGGACTTAAATAGGATATTGCGACGAATTTTTTTGGACGCAAACTTCAGCACCTCGACAACCATTTTACCGTTAGAACCTCAAAAATTGTTGCAAATGTACCTATTGTTGCGAAATTTGCAGCGGCCGAGAATGCTTCCAGAATTGTGGACTCAGTTGAGTCAAACATCAAGTCGTTAGGAAATCTATTATTGCGGCGAAATTTTTGGTGCCGCAACAACCTCTACTGCATATGAAACACAATTGCATCGAAACAAAAACCGTTGATAAAAACCTATTATGGTGATATATGAACAACGGGAAACCGCAATATAATTCAGAGTAGGCATTAGCATCGATTTGGGGAATCGTCAAAAAACACATTAGCAGTGAGAAATTAGCCTATTAATGAGGCGATATGTATACATTGAAAAATAACCGTTGTGGCGATTGAGGAGATTGGTCGAGAAAATGATCCACTATTTACAGTGAAGAGTTAACCTATTACGACGAACATTTATACCGCAATTAACTTTTTTCAACGATTTAATGTGAGATCTATACAGCCAATAGTGGCGATTATAGATGTACTTGCGTCGACCATAATTCGCCAGAAAAAGGTAACTAATTGCGACAATTTTTTTGGTTCGCTGATTTTGTGCAAAAAAAAAAAAAAAAAACAATTCCAACGAACATGCGACGATGGAAATAGCGACGAGAATTGTATTTCCGGCTATTTCCCATAATACTAGCGACAAAATGTGGCGCTGGGAAAAGTCTTATTTCTTGTATCGTTCATTAATAAAATTGGCGATCGATGTAATAAACTCCACACCATTTTGAATTTCTTTTTTAAGATTTTGAAAATATTATAGGACATTATCACAACATTACTATACAAGATAAATAATGTGCGTATCCAGTTGCTCTCTAACACCTCCACCTCTCCAAAGAAATTCCAACGGAATATCTCGGGAGGGAGCATAATCAACTCACAGCATCGATCGATAACCAAATGCCTTCAATCTCCACATCGCACCTCTCCTCTGTTTCCATCCTTTAATCCTCAAATTTTCCAGTTTAAAGGACTTGGAGTTTAGAAAACGAAACAAAGTCATGCCTTCCCTTGTTTGCTTTGGCTACAACCCAAGACAACAACACTCGAGAGGACAACCTCGTAATAGTATAAAACATAAAGCTATAAGTTATACCAATTGTTAAATGTATCAGTTGGCGGTTTTATCACAAAAGTCATTTAGGGGAGGATCAATCAGTACCTTAATCTCAACCTTCCTCTGCAATTCCTGAAGCACCTTTGCAGACTAATTTTCTCTCTAATACCTCCAACTCTCACAACCTAGTCAAATTGCATAATTCCCATGGAAGCATCTTCATGTGTAAAGACCTTTTTTTTTAATAATAAAAAAAAAAAAAAAAGGGGATTCTCAAGTCAGAACCCAAATGAACAGTCTTAATAGCGACTGAAAAGTGAGGGAAAAAAGAAATATTAAAGTTTACTTCCTTTTTATTTACTTATTATTTTTCCCACTCTGTTCTCTTTTTTATTTCTTTTTTTATTCCCTTCCATCATTCCTTAAGTCCCATAGGTTTGATCACCTAGAATTTGGCCCATTTTCTCATTGAGCAAAAGGTACGAAATAAATCAAATTTACTACCTCCTACCACCCATTTGTTACTTTATTTATTTATTTATTTATTTTTACTTAATGGTTAAAAAAATGACTATTAGTGAAGATATATATTTTTTTAAATTTTTTCTAAATGATTAAGAATATTAAAAAAAATTAAAAAAATAAAATCTAAAATACACTATAGAGTAATAAATAGGTGGTAGGAAGTAATAAGTCTATCATTATCCTTTAGTTTAGATATATCCTTATTTTTTATTTAAATAAATAAACAGCACCAGCAGCAACATCTATATATATTGTACGGATGGGTACTCAACCCACCCCCAACCTACATGTGAATTTATTTATTAGTCACCTGCCCATATACCCGCACTTAGGATGGGCGAGTTGGGAAGGCTAATTGCCCAGCCCTATTCGTTCTAGATGTATAATTTAATGGCGAGCTCACAACATTAAATTCTGCTTGTAGATGGTGTGGGCTTCGGTATCAAATATTCGATAGCACGCCTCTATCACTCAATGTACAAGGGCTGCCAAATTACCAGCCTCACCTGCGATTTTCCATCATGTAAAGCCTCAAAGGACCACAAAAACCACTAATATGACTATTATGCTGAATTGCAAAGCTGAAATATTTTAGTTAGATTCAGATATTATTCCATAAACCTGGGTTTCTCAATAATACAGCTTGGAATAATTCTTGGTCAATATTCAAAGGAGAACCACAGGTTAAAGCGACCTTTCTGGTTTCATCAGAAACTACAGCTTATTTCTACCTAGCTACTATCCAGGAAAATGCAAGAAAGATAAAAAAGATTGGAAATTCCTCGTATCCTCAATTACATTGACTTTGACCTCACCAGAATACACACACCCCCAACTCTACGTAACGACTGTTCAAAGTCCTAAGAAAAGTAAATGGCTTTTTCTTTATAACAAAAAAGATTCTAGCAAGCAATTTTTAAGGCTCAGCTGAAGCCACAACATTCAAGGTGAGAGAGTTCAGAAACACAAGATGTAAGTTTGTGAAATCGACCTAAAAGTTATCAGCTGTCTTGTGATAGACCATAGAAATCACTATCAGCTTCGCAGTATATCTTCCATATCACTTGGTAAATGCCAAAACTATGTCTATAAACCTCGTTTATGAGTAAAATTATGTCTGCAACCAATTGTGCAAAATATGTATTGCTTTCCAAAACATATAAACTCAGGAATTGGTTCATGTCAGCATCAAGCACCCCCCCTAATGATGCCAATGTTTGAAGGAAGGGGGTTGGATGGGAAGCAAGCAGAGACATTACTATAGCATAATTGATGAACATGGATGAACATAGGAGCAGCTTCAAAATTTCAGCAGGATTCTGAGAAATTTCAGGATCTCGGTAAATACTCTAGATCGCCACCAGAACTCATTGGCATGCATAATGCAAATTAAAACTTAATCAATATCTATAATGCATCTTTAAACAAGCGTCCCCATTCAAGTAAATGCAACAATATATTCAACACATAACAAAAAATGGCTAAAAATATTAACTGCAGGCAGATCTATACATGAGTTTTAAAGTTCATAAATAGCTCGTAAAAAATGAGATAAATATAAAGTAGATACATTGTACTCTCCTCTGCTAATCTCTTTCTGATGCAAATCAAACTCAAAAGGAATAAAGATCTTTCACGAGTTACTCAGTTTCATAGAGAAATTTGAATAGCTCAAACAATAAAAATCTTCAATAGAATGCCAGCAGCCAGCAGCTTGAGAAACAACAGACCAATTAGATGGAGATGAATTTGACTTTAAACTACATAAGATTACAGTCAAAATCTGACAAAAACACGAGAGTTCGTGCCTTAGATAGCCTACATCAAAATTTTCAATTGCTGTGATCCTACCTCCTTTTATGTTACAGCTCCGTTGAATTGTCCAGATGAGTTTTCTGGCCTTCACAACATCACCCAAGGTAAAAGTTGTCCAAAAAAATAATTATTGCAGCTGCTACAGGATCTATTATCAAAATATACTACAAGAGGGACATCAACGGATTGACAAACAAGAAAGATGAAATAAACACTACCATGATTAAAAGGACCTCCTACAGCAGTAGTGTTGTATGTTACATTTTCACAAAAACAGCTCTTATGAGTGAATGCGTCCATAAAAGATGCAATTCCTGATAAAGCAATGAGCTCACAAGCATAAGTTGCTATGACAAGGATTATTGATCCCTCCATCTTGGACTTAGGATGGGAAAGAACCCTGAAGGGGATAATGGAAATAGGCCTGGAGAAGGTGGAGGTTGAGGACCTGGACCTAAAATCCCTGATTGTGCCATGGGAGAAAATGCAAAATTGGGTGTCAGCGGCGGAGGGAACTGAATCCCCGGTGAGTACAATGGATATGATGATCTCGGTGACCACAAATTCATGTAACCCGATGGGGATGGCAAGAGGAACTGAGAGATTGGGGAGGGTAAAAGGGCAGGGCCATTCGATTGCGGGGAAGGGAGATTAGGCATGGGTGGGGTAGGACCATTCACCCTAGGAGAAGGGAGAGCAGGCATGGGAGGATTAGGAAGTAAAGCAGTGGATGGTGGATGACCCTGAATTTGACCCGGAAATTGCAGTTGTGGTTGAGCTTGAGCTTGGTTACCCCTTGGACCTGGATCCATTATTGAATTCTGAAGATACCGCATGTAAGCTGAGATAGGAGACTCAGCTGTATTTGCCCAAATTGAGTCCCCAGGTGTCAGTGGATGCAGCGGTGTGGGTGATGGCTGTCCAAACTGACCATGTCTGACAAAGCTATTATTGTACATCATTGGTGGAGGAGCTACAGGAACCGGCATCGGAGGGGGCATGTGAGGCCGGTTGATGGGCGTTAATGGGGGAGGCCGAATTTTCTGCAGCCGCACACTCTGGGGTTTTGGCAGGTTGTTCGGAGGTCTGGGCAGAGGTTCTTGAGAAGGTGAACCAGTAAGCTGCTGAACAATATTTCGAAAGTCGTTCTTGCTAATGTTGTAAACCTGCGGCTGAGGCTGCTGCCTGGCGGGATTATTTGCAAAATTTGGTTGGTGCAAGGGACTCTTCCTTATATTTTTCCCCATTTTATTCACACCCAAATGATCATTATACCTGTTCTTGGAATTATCCATTTGGTAAATCTATATACCTAAAACCCACAATAACAAATAAATACTGCCTTTTGTATTGTCACGCAAAGTCAAATCATTCATATGCTTCAAAGCAGCAGCCAGAAATTTAAACTGCAGCTCAAATGCTAGCAATTTTTGAGAGAACCCAACCTCAATCTCCAACCATTTCGGAAAATCAAATATTTAGTTTTTTTCTACGCCCACAAACCATTCAAGGCTTGGAAAGACCCAAAACCTTATAATTCAAGCTCAAAATAACTTTGACTTGTTCACGGTGATGTAAGCACAGAACAAATCAACCCCACAAGAACAAATAGCAAACCCGATAAAGCTGAGAGTCAGAAGCAGAAAACATACCCTTTTCTTTGCTCAGTCGAATCAACAAAACCCAGATTAAATCAGCTTCGGTAAGCCCAGGAATTCCTCAAATCCCAAGCTCAGATACTTGAGTTATACAAAATTATGAACCTGAAATCTGCAACAAGACTCCACCGGCCACACCCACAGAACCGAGAAGAAACCCCCCAAAATTATGACAAAAGGCGAACAGCAAATATTCTCAAAGCTCAATTCCAGGTCACCCAACAAGAAATCATCTTCAGAGTGTACGAACTCGGAAAAGAAAAATAGCAAACGCAAAGAAAGCAAGTGAATAGGAAGAGAGAGGGAACAGGGATTGGAAAAATACGTCTCGAGTAGTGGAACTCAGCACCAAGGAGAATCCAACTGAATCTTCTTCTTGTTCTTCTCCCTTTCTCTCTCTAAACGAATACGAAACCCTAGAGGTCGAGTTGAACGGATACAAAAATATAGTTCAAAGGTCAATGTTGAAACGAAACGAATGACTTGTAATTCATTCAGCTAAAAATAAAAAATAAAAAAAGAATGACTTGTAATTATTTGGGAGAGAGAAGGTAATGGAATGGGGGACCTAGCAGTGGGACCCGGCGGTGAGTCGGTGACGATAGGAATGCATAAGTTGATTCGTGACAAAACTAGTTTCCGGGTATGAGCGTTTCCCGAGAGCCACAGAGAGACCAGGAAGTCAGTCAATCTGTCTGCACTCTGTACAGTTCAAACTTTTTAGGATTAAAAAAAAAATAGTAACGCTGTGTACAGTCACGAAGTCTACAAATATTTTACAATCGTTTTAAAAAAAAAATTAAAATTATTATTAAAAAATTAATTTTTTTATGTATATTTAATATTTTTTTTCTAAATAATTATGTGATATTTACATACTCACAATTACAACCAGTATTTCTCTAAAAAAAATTTATAATAGATGATATATATAGTAAATTTTATAGTATTTATTATATATTTAATATAGTTCAAAATTAATATCAACAGTTATAAGTATTACTGGCCCTTTTTATTTTTTCACTTTAACCTTTTTTAAATTTATAAGATCTTTATTTGCAAAATTCATACGACTAAGACTACTTTTTGTTTAAATTTTGTCATCATAGTTGTTAATTCAATGTATTATAAATAGTTTTATATGGTAATAGAGTAGTATAACAATTTTATTCACAATATTATACATACTGAAAAATAGCTTCATTTGATCGGTATTTTTTTTTAATTTAAATTTTAGATTTCGTATTTTAAAAGCTTCATCATTTTCAATAACATAGACATTAGTATGTACTAGTAGTGGCTCAACGTGCGAGGCACATTTGCCCATTTGGAAGAAAAAAAAAATCAGAACACAAAAATCCTCTGCTCTAGAAGCAGAAAATAGCACAAATTGATTAAAAAATGTATTCATTACATACAACATAAATGTATTGATTTTAAAGCTGTAATAGCTTAGAACATAGGAAATTAATTCATTTCAGTATTCTATACAGGTAGATTTCCATGCCTATTATGCAATAGTTATCAGTCATCTTCAACTATAACAGATAACAGCTAGTTCTTCTCTTTCGGGTTCTTCAAGTTTTCAACCCTTTTCCCTTGATTTCTAAAAATTTTATAGCTATACAGCATCCAGAAATGATTGCTAATGGATGTGAATTCTACATCATGAATGGAAGATACACCATTCACGCACTCAAAAACCTATTTTAATTTGCTAAAAGAAATATCGGAGGTATTACAAGCCTTCTCAAAGTCTTCAACCAAATGAACTAAAAACATTTAGGATAGAAACCTATAGAACCTCATGGCCATGCATCAGGAGAGAATTTTTCACCGGCCGTAGAGCTAAATTTGGGGCCGCTCTTACCATACTGGATAAGGTACTCGACGGGGTACCCTTTCAGCTTATGAGGTGCAATCCCAAGATCATTGAAAGTTAAAGTTGTAGATCCAATCATAGAAATCAAGAGATGATAGAATAAGACAACTAGATGGAAAGACTACTCAACTTATCAAAAAAAGGGAAGAATGATTAACCCAGGAAAAAAGGAGGGGTCATAAGACAACAAGCATGGAAAAAAGAATGAAAGGTCATGGGATAACATTTATTTGAAAACATTGTTTGAACTCACCATTCTCCAACAGGACTGTATTTGCAGTTAATGCAAGGGTCTGATCTAGGTTGAAAATTTCAAGATTGGTTAATGGAAAGGGAACTTTTTTAAGAAATATTTCTTAAAAAACATGTAAAGCACACACATGGTAAAACCACTCCAGCATTCAAACAAAGGAAAAATATGCTAAAAACATTTATGCACATAAAGTAATTAAGAAAGTTAGCATATAAAACACATGGTAAAACCACTCCAGCATCTAAGACTAAATGAAAAGCAGACACAATCAGAGACACAAATATTGCCCATGCCCCAAAATATATGGCAACAAAAAAAGTTGATCATGGCTGATTGGCAAATAGCACTAATGAAGGGTTACTTGTACATCATGATATGTCAAGATGCTCAGCACAAACTTTTCATGTTTGATAACTTAATCACTTATAGATATTCTGAATAAGGGCTGCTAAAGGCCAACAAACCCACTCATATAAAGCAATAAAAACTAAAAATGAGTTAGTCAATGTCACTGAATGATAGTATTCAAAAGATTCATCCCAATAACCTAAATATATTGTCGTTTATCTATATACCTTTGCAAGAGGGAAAGGAACTTTCACATAGCAAGGTCATTCCCGAATCATGTCATACATAAGTTCTGCCAACAGCGTGCCAAGATCTTGGTAAAAATCATATCATACCAATGCAACAGGCAGAACAATTTATTTTATTAATAAAACTTTATTTTACCTATAAAAAAAGCCAGAACATTGAGGAAGAGAATTTTTACCAATTCATGTATAGTAGTAAAGACCCCTACTGCACCAAGCTCATAAACTTTTCTCATGCTCATGCCATCATCTTTTAAGACTGCAATTGCACCAGGGTTGGATTCTGCAAAAAAACATTGCCAGGAAATTGTCAATAACTAATTTAAAAATAACATACAGCCACCATGAGTGGTAATGATTAGTTTTAAACTTCAACTAAAATAATTTATCACCAGATTGCAAATGATAGATTCAAGACATATTTGGTATATCCATCCCCAATGTGTAGAAGAAAGCCATATTGTTTTACAAAGTGTGCCCATTGATTCAAAATCCTATCCTCAGTACCAATCGTTGTAGCAGGTCTCATAATTGTGGCATGTAGAGGAACTACATTCATTATTATCCATGTGACATGCCATGTGAGCATATTTTCGTTCAATTGCTCAACAAAAATCTAATGGAATGATCTTATTGAAAGAATTATCAAACCCAAGGAATAAAGATTCAACCAAATGAGTAAAAATATGAATGTGTAATTTAATATTTAACCTTAAATAAGACATGAGTAGTAGGAAAGCCATAATTTTGGTGTTCTCTTCCGGTCAAACATTCTCTCGTATCTTTTTCTTTCTCTCTTTCAACTATCTCTGCAAGTAATAATATACATATAGATTCTACAACCAACTACCACCATTAAACCAGAAATACATTATTGAACAACATGAACAAACTTTGATTTTTAATTAGAAGCCGCAGACAATATTAATCTGACTCTTTGTTCTAAATTTGGTTAATTCTACTACTCTAGTACTATCTAAACATGAATATATATATATATATATTGATTAAATGGCCGTCTCCAGGATCCGGAAGGTATTTCACTCCCAATTTTACTAAGAGTTGACAAAGTATACAAAAAGAAAGTGCATTTTTGGTGACGAATCAAGAGAGGAAAATCTTGTAGTACTGTATGATCCATTGAAGAGACCAGAGTTCAACAATTAGCGAGCATGACATCATTAATTTGTACAATTTACAACAAAAAATTGATCTAAAACAAATGATCTATCATGCATGCTAGCTGCATGATCATGTATTACACATGTATATATATTGATTGATTCTTCGACTACTAAAAGAGAACAAAAAAACCTAGCTAGCTACCATATCATAGAAACTAATTACCTCTTAATTACTTTCTCTTTCTGTTTCAACTCCAACCCTATAAATCTGTAGGGTGAGAACCTAACCTTGTACTCTGATATGGTTTCAAGCTTAGGTGACCAAAGTTGTACTTTAGACACAACAAGCTCTTCGTAGTGCTTCTGCAACTCAGGCGTCACCGCAGAAATATTTAACCTCGATCAATTATTGTCTATATATAGCAGTAAAAAGAATTACTCTTGAAGTATTTTTAACCAAAAAAAAAAAAAAAACAAATGCCCAAGACCCATGTACCTCTGAAAGAGCAGTGATATTCAGTTCTCCCGAGCCAGAAATAACGAACGCATACTTTTTGTGTCCTTGAGTGACTGAAAAAAAGAAGAAAATAAAGAAAATAAGAGAAGCAAGTTAGCGCCTCAGAAAAATCAAAGCAGAGAGAGCCGAGAGGCAGAGCTGAGAAAAAGAGAGAGGAACTTGAAATGAAGGTGGCTGGAAATACAGTATCGGAAACAAACAAACACCACCAAACAACACCAAATAGAATCGAAAAAACAAAATGAAAATTGACAGTGGCACGTGCATGACATGCGCCACATTGGAAAGGAGCCATTCGACCAGTCAAGACGTTGTCGGAGTCGCTGGGCCTTGAGCTGCCGCGCATGGCGTCGACGGAAGATGAATAGCGGTGGTTTGAGAACCTCATGTGTTTCCTTTAAAACGTGCGTCGGGGATTGGCTCCCAATCCAGTCGACCGTAAGATCGACAGGTGAGACTTCTCCCGGTGGTGCGCGTGTCGAACGGTGGTCACCGGAGGAGCTCGAAACAGCTACCCCCTTTATTCGGCCAAAAACCTGAAAAAAAAATACAAAAAACAAAAAAACCAAATCAAAACAACTGGACACGAAGCGCCGACGAGGAAAGGGAGGAGAGGAAGAGGAAGAAGGAGCCGAAGCTCCCCTTCCCCCCAGCTTAATTCAGACGAGGGAGTTTCTAGAGAGAGAGAGGGCCTGTTTGTATCGAGAGAGAGGGTCTGTTTCTATCGAGAGAGAGAAAAGCTATGGTTTAATTGAGAGAGAGAGGCTATCAGACAGAAGCTTAACGGAAATTACTGTAGCTCCTTTAAAACAAGAATTTCTGTTTTATTCCGTTAGATAGCCACTTATATAATAGTAATAGATATATAGTTATGTAAGTAAAATTATAAGTATAAACAATATTTTTCTATAATAATAAATTAAATGGTATTAACCACTCAAAACAAACGTGAAAAAAGAATGACGATGACAAAATCTAATATATGAAATAATATTTATAAATTCGTATATATAAACTCAAAATAGCAAATTAAATCATTAATAAACAACCTAACATGTTCATACAGAAAACCAATCTTTTTGGATGAGTTTATGCAGACTTTTGTTAGTGATTTGATGCATAAACTCAAAACAACAAAACGAAATGCATTCAAATGTGAAACCAACCCCAAATGGATTATACGTATTTGCACCAATAACTCCATAATTTCCGCTCCACCAAATATGTTTGGGATTGATAAAATAGTAGAATCTTTGTTCTGTTTAAAATCATTTTGAACTACGAAGATGTGAATGTGTTTTTTAATAGAGAAAAATTATTTATAAATTTTATTTTTTATGCAATCAGCACACCGTTAATACTATGTTAAATTTATAATAGATTCTACCATAAGTGGCGTATTAACATATCAACTTATGTATAGCAAAACTATTCTTAATAAGAACGAAAACAATGAAGTAGCTAGACTATATAATGTCCATAAAGTTATTAAGTCCTCAGTCATATTTATCGGAGCCGTATTGAATCCACCATTGAATCATAAAAAGAAAATGAAAATGCTTTGTTTTTTCTTCCCCACCGACATCCTCATGCCTAATAGTTTAAATCAAAGTTGAAAAAATAGGTGTTACATTGTATTTACACCTATACAATCCAACGACTGTAATAAATCAAATCCAACTTAGACTTTAATCTCTTGATGGAGACTAATCACGTGAATGATCAGTTCTGAACCGAAAGCCAAGAATTTCATTGTTAGAGAAAAAAATAAAAAAAAGAATTGCAACCAAGAATTATTCAAGTTAGCAAAATCACAACTTTATTAATTAAGTAATATATATATATATTGGATTACACTTTTATACGCTAATAGCACGAAAAGTGTGACTTCCACAATAATAATCGCAAGTACATTATATATATATATATATAGTGGGTCTACACCCACTGCTGGGGCTGAGCTTCCGCTAGGCTAAATTTAAAGATTTTTTTTTTATTTTTTTAATATTTTTAAATATTTTTTAATTCCTAAGTTAAAAAAAAAAAAAAAACCTCTCCCAGCGGACCCCTAGCTTTTTCCATATATACATATGGGCGCACATGAGCATTGGTCAATGATCAAAAGGGCGGCCTTCCTTGGGCCTATAAGTTAGGCAGATGGCGGAGTGGCGCCTATTGCCTTAATTAGCAGCCAACGTGTGTTGAATCCAAGCCCTCGGAATTCGGATAATGTTTATCACTTCCTGCATTTTTCTAGGTAACAAAAAACATTCTGTTGAAAAGTGCTCGTTCAATAAAGTAGCTGGACGTACGTACTTGGTTTAAGGGTGGTTTGTTTTTACAATTTATTTTAATTTAATTTATTTTATTTAATTATTATAAATTTTTTTAATTTTTATATAAAATAAAATAAATAATTTAATTTTTTTAAATTTTTAAATAAAAATTATATTTAAAAAATATTTTTTAATAATATTTTATTTAATTTTTAATTTTAATCTCATTTTCCAGACGTAAATACGTGTATGGGGTGAATGTAGTAGTTTAAAGAATACAGAAGTTCCACTTTATTCTATCTTATGCTTTGAATGCTGATTGCACTTACAACTTAGCACATGGATGACGCAGCCTATCTAGAACTTAATCATTACCGTTGAAAATAGCGTCTCTCTCTTCAATTTTTCTTCTTTTCTAGAGCACGAGACCAGAAATGCTTCATAACTCATCATCCATGCAATATTTACCACGATCGGATTGGTTTGGATTGAAACAGATTTTATTTGATTTCATTTTATTCCTCAAAACTTTATAAAACATTTTAATTCAAATTATTTCATTACTATTCATTCATGATCTCATCTCATCTCACTATCTAAATTAGTTTAAGATTGTGTTTGATTTCTACCATCTCAGATTATTTTACTATTATTTACCATCAATTTATTATTATTTATAAACAGTAAATTATTATTTACAAATTATTTACTATTATTCATAAATTATTTTATTAATATTTAAAAATAATCTGAAATATTCTTAACATCCAAACGTCCCCCACATGAAACAAACAACAAAAAAATAGATTTTGATAATAAGAACATAAGCTACGTACATTAATTTAGTACAGATTTTACTGCTAATTGAAACGTTTCCTGATCATCATGTATGGTCAAAATCATACGTTTTATGTGAAAAAAAGTTATGCTTGTCATTTTTTATTCTACGCACTAATATTTGATTTATTATTTTTATTTTTTAATTTAAATATACACATATTATTAATGCATAAATATATATATTTAAATAGAATAATAAAAATAATAAATCACATCATGATGTATATTGTGTGGTATGAAAATAATAAATACATTTCTTTTTATGTGAAATATAATGGTTAAAAGATAAACATGATTCCAAATGACACGAAAAAGAGATGGGAAATGTGAAATCTTAATTTTTCTATTCAAGCCCTTCTACTCATCATCTATACACCACACGTTACAATTGATTTTTTTATTTTATTTTTACTAAACTAAAAGAATTATTCTACTCATTATTCATACATAACACATTTGATAAGAAATAAAAAATAAAAAAAATATGTGTGATATGTGATGTAAGGATGATAAAAATTGTGATTTCTTAAAATCATTTGGTTTTCAAAATAAATACACGAGATAGTTTTCTCATTTTATTAGTATTTATAGGTTAAAAAAAGTCATTAAAAATTTATTTATGAATAGTTAAAGTTAATTGAAGATTGAACTATTTGTATTATGAGATTGTACTAAAAAGATTGTGTACTATGGAAATGATGTATCAAATAACCGGGTTAGACTCTGAAACAACATGATTAATTAATTGTATTGATTGAGTTGATGTCAAATTGACTCGAATCTAATTAAGATCGATCTTAATCCTATCATTTAAGAGTATTGAGATCATTCAAGCAAATCTAGTTAGAATGCATTTTCCAAATATATTTGAAATTTATAAATATATTATAAAAAAAAATATGATTACAAATACATTCATCTTCACTTGGTCTCATTTGTGTTCACTCCCAACTCATCTCATCTAATCATTATAATTTTTTCAAATTTTTATACAATATAGAATAAACAATTCAATTTTTTTAAATCTTTAAATAAAAATAATATTAAAAAATATATTCTAACAATATTTTATTTAATTTTTTAACTTTAATCTCAATTTATCTGATCCTAAAACAAAGTAGGCAAATAATGTTAGATCATTTTTATAATAAAAGAATGTAAAATGATTTTTAATAATCTTGTTTTACTTTATAAACTAAACATTTTTACTTTTCAACTCTTGTACGGAAGAGAGCGGAGGAGAGAAAACAAAAAACACAGACATATTTTAAAAACAAAATGTTTGGGGTGAGAGAGGCTCGAACTCTCGACCTCAGGATTACTCAGACAGCTATGAGACCTACGCGCTAGCCAACTGCGCCACCACCCCATATGTTAAGCCAGTGATAGAATAAGAATTAAATATCGTCTTTATAAGGGTGAGAGGTAAGTCCAGATCCTGTCTCGGTAATATCGGCTTGAAAAGCACAACCCTGTCTTTCGCAAGAACAAGTCCAAACAGTCACCGCTTCTGCTTCCTCTTACAATCCCCCCCCATCCCCCTCTCTCTGCAATTTTTTTTATTTTATTTCCTTACTTATTCGGATCCATTTCGTCAAAATAGATCTGATCTGCATTTCTAAAGGTACCGTTTTGCTCCCCCGCCCCCACTACTTTCCCTTCCTAATTCATGCTTTTAATCGTGCTTAATTTTCATGTCACACTGCCGCATTTTTTGCTTTGATCTTTATATTCTGTACTGTCTCTGTTTCTTTCATCCATTAATTCACTTCCCTCCCTTTTCTATCTTGCGGTCGAAATATGTATTTTCATTGCTTTTGGTTTTCCATTTAAAACAAAACTTGCATGAATTCCAGCAATGGAAAATCTCAATGAAGTTCTTTCATGATTATAAAAATAAAAACAATTTTAACGCTGCTGTTGTTGTTTTTGTTTTTAATCGCGATGGTGGCTAGAATGGTTGGGCTATTAATTTCTTTAGGATTACTGTTTAGGGTTCTCGGTATGAAGATCTAATTAGTATTGCCTAATTAACAATGGGCTGTCTCAAGTTCTGCATGTGTATAGTTATACGTGAAGAACACAAATCGGAGATGAATGGGTGCTTAAATATAGAAAGGAACTAATCCCCACCCACCCTCATTTTTTGAGGGGCGGCGGAATTATGAAGATGACTTGAAATTGAAGGCTGCTGATGTTTAGATTGAGGGACTTCTTGACTAGGTAACTTATATAGGTGAGCTAGTCATGTTGTTGAGTCGTTGACGAGCTCTTGGATCAATAACTTAGCTGTGATTTAAACTATTAATATTATAGATACCATAATATCATTACTCCATGATGCATAATATTAAGCCCTAGTTAATACAGGTTCTATATATACCACAATTTCCATTGAGATGGAACCGTTAATTCTGATTGTTAATTATGCTTTGCATGGATCAATGTTGGGGAAAAATCCAAAGTCATAACCGAAATGGAAAATTGTATTACGCCTTTATTACGTCATGTAATGATATCACAAAACTGGCTTTGTTACAAGGGATGATAGACACATTTCAAATGCTAAGAGCAAATGAAACCGTTTTTGGATGCGCCAATGAGCTTCATCTCAGATGGCATTTTCTTAGCCCTTGAGAATGAAGTGGAGAGTGAGGTAATAAATTTGAGGCCAACTGGGTGCGTTATCAAACTTTATATTTGTCATTATTTAAAATAAAACTCTCTCATTTTTGTGGGGTTTCGGAGCCTCAAGTGTCTTAGTTTGTTTATATTCCCAATCCAATGGCGGCTGAGGTTCGTTTGGACGCTTAGAATATCTTAGAATTTTGTGGATTGTAGTGAAATGGTTTATAAATAGTAGTGAAATAGTTTGAATTAATATGTTTTATTGGGTTTTGGGAAAGGAGATAAAAAGTTGAATAAAAATATTATAAAGTTAAAAAATTGTTTGAATATTTTTTTTTTTGAAATTTGAAAAAGTTGTATTTTTTTTTTTGAAGTTTGGGAAATTTGTATTGGATTTTGTGTTTGGATAATGATCAGGTAATGATTAGATGAAAAAATTGAAGATTTGAAATTGAAAAGTGTTGTGTTTGAGTGATGCTTGAGAAAGCAATTATGAGAAGTTTTGAAAATATCTGAGAATATCTCATTACCCAAACAAGGCCTAAGTCTAATTGTTGGATTACTTTTCTTGAAGGGACTACAACAATATCAGTACAAAGTGTAGTCCATTTCCAATCATTACTACTCAATCTCATACCATGGTGATAAGTAATTAATTAACTTATGCATAACGACGTTGACTGGTGATGATAAAAAAAGAAAATGAAGTTCTCTACTGACCTGGTTTCTTGGTCTCCATTGTTAGCTTCCATAAATTCAAGCACAAGTAAAAAGGATTTTGCTGACCACATTGTGGAGATAAATGTTATGGTCAATTTTTAGCCTTTTCGGATCATGCATGTGAGTTATGTTCCTTTATTCAATGTCTATTTTTTCTTTTGGTGCTTATTAATTGAAGTTGATCCCAGATCATTTATACTTGCTATACTATTATACTTATAAAAAAAAAAATTTCATCCTTGTTATGGCATCTGGATGATGTGATCATTTCTGTTAAGAGATTAGATGGTTGACAGAGTGTGATGATGGTGCAGTCACCAAATGGGCATGGCAGGGACTGGAAAAGCTAACTCTCATTGGTAAGAAATGTGAAGTGTTTTTCGTCTGATTGGAAACAATACGGGGATTGATTGATTCGCTTCATTTTAGTTAGTTTCTTAATGCAGATGCTAACCTCTATCCAAAATGGAAAATGGGAAAAATATGAATACCACCGGAACACAAGATAGCTTTATGATGAAGCCCCATGACCAAAGACAGCGCACTAGAGGCCACCTTGATGTTATCACTCGTCGCCTGAAGAACCGAGAACGGCAACGTAGGTATAGGGCTCGGAAGCGGCTTGAAGCAGAAAGTAAGAAGTCTTGTGTTATAAATCAGTCAGCTCCACCACAAGTAGATTTACAACAAAACAAGACCCATAGCCCTTGTATGACCCGCGTGCATTGTAAACGAGATTGGAAAAAGGACGCAAGAAGGGCTCATACATCTAAGGATAAAGATGTCATACCTAATGGCACTGTTAAATTAACTAGTGAAAATCAGACGCCAAGCTTGCCATCTGGAATCAAGGCAGAACCATCATTTGAAAGGGTTCATTCTGAGATTTCCCATAGCCTGGTCAATTCTGAAATGCATAGAACTATCTGTGGTCGAAGAGATTGGAAAGGAGATGCAAGAAAGAAAAAATGCTAGAGTGGTTACCAACCTGTAGGGTGCAACATCATACAATTAGAGTATCAGATAACTCCTTATTGTGATGTTTCAGACAGTTCTGAAGTTTTAGTGGCACAAAAAACTTGTGATGTTATTATGCTAGCTGAAGAAGTTGTTTGTGGGAAAAGTTTTTGTTCTCAGTTTTTTCACTTTTTCAAAACGTTTGATGTTGCAGGTGAAGGGCATTCAGAATATGCCAAGGAAAGTTACCATTAGGTTACTGCCAGGTTCTGAAGGTGGGAGAATCCCGCTTTAGTTTGAAAGGCTGGTATCATATGGTCAAGAATGATCAGAATGTATGACGTAATTCATGTAAGATCAATAAACATGAATCGTGAATATATATGAAAATAGTGTCTTGTTACTGCATTAAAGGCCAAGTGCATTTCATATTTCCATGTCATATCTTTGAATTTCAATTATTTTGATAAATCATAGGTGTATAACTGCTGTGTGGACTTTGTACTACTTCCATTTAAAATGTTAATTGTTAAAGTACGTTGCTTTGGAACTCTCTAAATAAGGTCTTGTGAAAGAGCAAGGTGCTTTCTACGTTTCCCTTTTGAGTGGATATCCTTTGATCATCTTCTTTGTTTCTTAATGATTTATTCATTTAGTTATTTGTATTATTTTTGCAGGAGTAATTTATTTTTACCTGCAATACTATCTCATTATTGATGGCCTCTCTTATAGCAATTATCTTGTCAAAAAGGAAATAAATCATCTTCTGTTTTCTGCAAGAGTACCACGCCAGCCAACTTACTAGTGTCTGGCAGAATGATGACGTGTACAGCAGCTACGATTAATATTAATATTTGGATTTAAGAGAAATATTACCATGTCTACTCCTTTTGATACTTCCATTTGACCGCGTCAAAATTTTTTTTATTTTTACTTAGTAATTAAGAAAGTGATTTTAAGTGTATTGGTGTATTTTTTTATTTTTTAAATGTATCTAAATATGTAAAAAAAATGTGAAAAGAAGAAAGAGAAAAAAAAACTTTTTTATGCTGGGCATACCGACTAGAGGTCAAGATGGGACGACATAGTAGTCGCACCCTTGGGTTTAAACATAAGTTCCGTATGTATCACTGACAAATCCTGAGTTTTATTATCTTAGGGGTCTACCTCATAAAGGCAACTGTACATTCAGTCATATTAAAGAAGAGTAGTGTTAGTCTGCCGCCTAATAATTACAGTTGGGTATGCTATCTAGTACAAATTTACCTTTTTTATTTTTTCCTTCTTTTTCTTTTCATATTTTTTTAACATATTTAAATATTTTTAAAAAAATAAAAAAAAAATACACCAATATACTAAAAGCCAATTTCTTAATCATTAAGTAAAAAAAAAAAAAATTAAATACATGAGTGATCAAAGTGAGAGAGAAACTCAGGCGACATACTAGCATTTCTCATTAAAGAAAGGATTTGGAGTCAGAACTCTATTCCTATACAACACCAAAGGGCAACGGCGTGTGATAGTCAAACCAAACCATTACATTCCAGCTAAGCATAGTAACAGTTCTAAGCATGAAGAATACTAATGGAAAGAGCATCATTATAGCCATGAAACCATTTCTATGGTTACTTGGATACATAAATACTGCTTTTCCCACAACACATGACATCCTACATAAACATTGACATGGTGATTATATCTCAAACGGTGATTCTTGCCACTTTTTTTCTTTCATTTTTTGAGATGAAGGCGCGAAAATTCTTGACCACTTCTTGCATAAGACACTACGCAAGATTTTCCAACTAAAATATAAACAGCCATGCATCTAGAAAAGGATCAAGTACAACTAATTATAGCCGAGAATATTTTGGAGTACAGGACCTAAATGAAACATCATTTTTATAACCACATTGATGATCCCATCCACCCCTAGATTCGACTTCAACCAGTGCATCTGTACGTTGAAACATAATACTAATTAAGAAGAATAAGAACATCACAAATTAATAGAAAAGAGGGATAAGGCATAAGCAAAAGAAAGTTGTAATTATGCATGCATGTATCAATATTTTCTTCCTTTCTTCTCTCCCCCATGTGCCAAATCCTCCAAGCTCCAATCCCTTCTCATCCCACAGCTCCTCACCAACCGGGGCTCTGCACCACCTCCAAATCCAACAACTCCGTCACTATAATTCCGACGATGACCCAGCTTTACCTTCTTCTCTCCCAACTTTACAAATCCACTTCTCATATTCTCGTAGGATAATGGATGAATGTTCCCTGACAAGAACCTGATGTCCACCTTTACACAACAGCATTCCCCTCTAGATTTTTCTCGATCAAATTCTATCTCAGACTCCGATGTATTACTCTCCTTGTACTTGCATGTAAGGCAATTTAGGTGCATGGCTATATTTAATATATATATATATATATATATATATATGTATGTATGTATCCCAAGAAATTAGTAGGGTTGTTGTCGATGGGAAGGAAGCTGGGAGGAGCTGGAGGATGAGGTCAAGTTCTAGGCTTGTGGTTGAAGCTTTAAAGGCATGAAACAGGAAGAAGATGACAACAGCAGAAGAGAGATTGAAATATAAATTAAGATGTGAGATATGAAATTGGTTTTGGTTGTTAGGATCATGGAAAAATGACAACCGGAAAGACAGCTTAACCAGATCTTATTTTAGCTTTCAAGTTTCAACAACTTGTGCCATAGACTAATCCAATGGTATAAGATACGAATTTTAGGGTGCTATGTTTGTAACAAGTTCTAATTTGGGGTTCATATATTAATATAGGATTGAAGAAGCATGTTTATCCAAATCAAATAAAGAAAAGAAAAAAAAAGGCTGATAAAAAAAAAAAAAAACATAAAGATAGATAAATTAAAAATTAAAAAAAAAAAAAAAAAAGAGAGATTTTCAATCATATTAATATGGTCTTAGAGAGCGGTAAATTCAATAGTCTGTGATTTTGTTGTTTGGTGGTGGGTTTTTTCCCACTTTTCTATAAATATAATGACCAAGGACCATATACTTACTATTTTTTACGAAATTAAAGGGAACAATGAGGTTAATTGTGTCCATATCTGGTTGGTTTAATTATTATATCTTGTTGTATCTATATATATATATATATATATACATGTAAATATATATGTACATATATATATATAATTCATTACAAAAAATTGTTTATTTGCTCTCAGTTATTTCCTATATAAATAAATTATTTTCTACCAAAATAAGTCTATTCTCATCACAAATAACTCATATAAATGCTCATTTTTCTTGTGAGAATATTAAATAAAGCAAATGGCATTACAATTACAATATTCCTTCAATTATTCGAAACTTTGTATAAAAGTTTAGATAGGTGTGTCCAAATAATTAAATTAGTTCAAGAAATAAAAAATTATCCCAGTGGCTAGTTTTGTTCATCCCAAACAATCAATTTCAAGAATAAGAGCAAGAATTACAATTTCTTTTAAGTGAATTGCCCCCAAATAATGCTCTTGTTGTACATTCTGGCCAATACATGATGAAAAATTTGAACTGAGGCATACATCCATAATTTTTCTATGATCCTAGGGTAAATTTTGGTGTAACTAGAGGCACTACAACAAGAGTGTCCTTTCGCTATGGTGTGCAATATCCAAAAAAAGTCTAGGAACGGTGGCAAAAATCCATTTCGGGCATGTTTGTTTTGCCAGGAACACAATCAGACTCGCTTATGTCAGGTGTTTCCGCAACGAGTTCATGGCAAGAAAGGATAGCTTTTCCCAACGAGATGCACACTAGGAAAAAAAATGGAATAGTTTTCTAATGGAATTATTGGCTAGAAAAATTTGGGATCATGAATATGTGATGATCCACTTGGTGGCAAAAATTTGTTCCTAATTGACACTAACTACACATTGAATCAGGATGGATACAAATAAAATCCCGCAAATCTGGAACAATTAGAACATCAATTTGGAGGATTGTTGTCATTGTGCAACCTTTACAATTTAGAACATGAATTTTTTATAATTATGCACGCCTTATTATCCTACAAGTGCTACAGTGCATAAATTATCACGCATCCAATGAGTCGTAGAAATAATTAAGTTAAGACTTTACACATTATATATAAAATTTTTACCATGTCAAACATGTATATAGTAACTTTAACAATCTAATTTAAACATTTATAAATTAGTTTTAGTTCCCACAATTGCCGATACTTGCTATTTTCACATACCAGTAGTCCTACAATTTCCATATACTTGCGCACAGGAAATTCTATAGTTGTTATTGGGATCTTGGCTAGTGCAAACAGATTAGTTGCAATACATCGTGAATTGACCTGGGTGCAATACACAGCAATTGTATAAGATCAGAGCTTGAACATTGATATCTTACATTTTCTAAAAAAATATTAAAGTTTCTGACCACCGAATTAACTATCTTCGATGAGAAGCTTCAATGCCCAATCAACTACATATAGCAAAAGAAAAATTTGGGTCGAATCCTATAATCTGCTTGTAGTTTCCTTACACTGCAACAAGCTACTTCATATGAGGTTTTGGATCCATTGGGTCATATGATATTCACTATAGGATTTTTTTGTGTTTCGCATTTATATTGTTATAGTAAGTTCATATAAAACAT
Source organism: Juglans microcarpa x Juglans regia (assembly GCF_004785595.1). Classification (NCBI taxonomy): domain Eukaryota; kingdom Viridiplantae; phylum Streptophyta; class Magnoliopsida; order Fagales; family Juglandaceae; genus Juglans; species Juglans microcarpa x Juglans regia. Next base: position 24,686,083 of record NC_054604.1, read on the forward strand.
GTCAATAATATATAAGCCTAAATTTTTATATTGTGGCAATCCATATTATAATAGATTTTTAATTCTTGAACTTTTATTGTATTTTACTATTCACAGGGCCATCAACAACCTTTTGAGTATAACAACATGGAATTTCCAACAGCACCAACAATGCATTGCCTTTACAAACATACTTATTCCAATCTTCAGATCAAATAAATTAATGAATATGGCTTAATTTATGTAATCTGCCCATAACATCTTAAACACATCAAGAATAGCATGCAGCCAACATATCACTAATATTCATAAGCATAATCACAACTTACAAAACATAGTTGACAAATAAGAATATGGATGGCATTCAAAAGAGAATATCATAAATATGAAATTATAACATATATAAAGAAAGCTCACCTCTTTTGCCAAACCCGCTCTAACAACTGCAGAATTCCAAATTGTGCTGAACAAAAGTAGGATTTTGAAGTCAACTTTGCACAATGACACATTCATCAAAACCCACAATCAAGAAACAAAAAGTGTAACTATTGGCATTAGTGTGGCTAAGGATCTCCAGAAGTCTCTCTTTGAAACTCTAACTCTGAGATTCGAACATTTACAAGTTGTCATACTACCACATATGGTCCCTTATAGCCATCAAACTACCTTGAATTTCAACCCAATATTGGTAGTTTTTTTCATTTTTTCTTATTCTTTTCGTTTTCCTCAGCATGACATTCACATTCTCATTTGATATTCCCGACATTTTAGAAGAATCGAGAATAACATAGTTGCTCAAACCCTTCAAATAGCCTAAACTATTGCCCAAAACCTCCCTAAATATCAATGATGATGCATTATTATTGCGACTCTCTGGCTCTTTGGCCTTCATCATTTCAATCATCTGATTCTGCAACAGGGAGAACTTTCACTATTACAATTGTATAACTGAGTACTCATTTCTTGTTCACTACTTATTATGTGCTAACATATAAATTAGTCATTCTCAAATAAATTGTCATATGCAACTCATCATTTTTAAATATTATTAATTTTTGTATTGAAAGTATGAAAACCAAGAGGTCACTACTTCTAGTAGGATTTTTGGGCATAACATGTAGCTTAATGTTAAATTTATTGTACTATAAAATAATAGCGATAATTTGCACTAAGAATATCACATTAAATAATTTGCCAAAGTGTAGTTGGTGATATAAATTGTGCTCTCATCATTCTCTTATGTAGTTGACGTGATGAATCTTCCCTTCTTCTTTTACCAAGGTACATTTTTGTATAATGAAACTAGATTCTTATCATTTTACATATGTAAGATAGGCAAACCATATTATTACCACGTTATATTTCAAATACTTAGGAAACTCTGAAGAAAAAATCTGGATTGACAAAAACTTCATCTTTTGTTCCATTAGTACAACAAATGACATCCTGTCACTTGTGTGGTTGACCCTTTGTTTAATCCTAGTATTAGGGCTGCAAATGGTCCGGTCCGGCGATGGACCGAATGTTTTCGGTCCATCATTTTTCCGGACCGGACCGAACACCCAAAGGGACCAGACCGGACTGATATCGATCGGTCCAGTCCATATCAGTCCAGTCAGGTCCGGCTTTATTTTTTTATTTTTTTAAATAATTAATAAAAAATTTATTTAAAATACTAAATTAAATTAAGTGACTTATTAATGTGGATTATGTAACAAACTCAATAAAAAAAATATTTTATATGACCAATGATAATAAATTAGATGAAAATTATATTATTAATTTATATAATTACTATATAATTAACTTATTGATATTATATATTAGTTAATTCATAGAATATTAACAAGTGTTAATAACATATTTAAAATTTTATATTGTTAATAGTGATATGTTAGATGAAGATACATATATATATATAATATTGTTAATTTATAGAATATTAACAAGTATTAATAATATATTTAAAATTTTATATTGTTAATTGTACAATTATTATATATAAAATATATATATTTTTTTCATTCGGTCCGGTCCGGTCCAAAAAAATCTTGGACCATGGACCGGACCAAAAAGTTTCGGTCCTCTAAAATGTGGACCAGACCGGACCAGTCTAAGTCTCGATTAAGTCCTGTCGGTCCGACCGGACCGTTTATCACCCCTACGTAGTATCTTTGTTTTGACTGGACATTTTCTACAATAAAACATACTTTAGCCAATCATTCATCTTACTTCTTAGATTATTCTGCTCGCATTTTCTATTTGTTTATATAGATTTCAATATCTTTTTCAGCTTTTTCTATATCTTTTCTTTTTGGAGTATGGCTGTTGTGGAAAGACAACTTAAATGATGCTTTAGAATATAAATAGAAAATGTGCCAATATTATTAAGAGAATTTTTAAAATGCAATTGACCACTTTTGCACTTTAAGATGATATGTAATGGACTGTCACTCCTTTTGGTCTGTTAAATAATCCCATCCTAACGCAGTTGTTGCCTCTTGTGAAATCTGCATTGTTGTGATTTTGTTTTGAAAGTCTGTTAAGTAAATGTTTCACATACTCTTCATTGTTTATCCTCTCCTATACAGTAGTTCAAGAGAGGACCCGAGCCAGTAAGGATCATATCATCGAGGCAAAGCGACTTGCCAAAGAAAATTAAAGGAAACGGTCTATCTTAATCTCATAAATTGCTCTTTATATATAGCAGCTCTATTATATGTGTCTGTTTCTTTTCTTCTTTTGATACATGAGATTTTATTTTTTTCCATTGTTAAATATGAATATCTGCACATTATTTCTTTAGTTATATAGCTTTGTAGAAGACAAACAAGGAAGATGAAAATCACATAAAATAGATCAGGATAAAGTGTTTTTATTCTTTTGGCCACATTTAATTATGCAATGACCACCATTTAAGATTAGTAAATTATATTTGGTAAATCTCACTCATAATTGTTTATCCTCTCCATTTCTTGTAGAATGAATGGAAAATCAAGACTTGAAAAATGGATCCACTTCAATCTAAATCGGCCAGTTCAACTCAGTTAGGCAAAAAACCAACCAATTTTAATGATAAAAGTGGTATGATCAAAGAATCGGCTGAACGGACCGATTCAAACCGAACCAGATTGGTTCATACTACTTATTATTTCAATCAACCTAATGATTAATAAGGGAAAAGTTACAAATGGCAAAAAGTTAAAACTCCAAAACGGAAGGTTAAAGCGTAGGCCTTAAAGGCTAAAAGGCTTAGACTCAACATTTTCAATTTTTTTGAATCTTGAAGACCAAGCGCCGTTGAGCCTTGAGGAATGAGTATTTTTATTTTTTATCTCGTACTTTTTTCTTCCAATATTTCTCATTAAGTCTCAATTCTCAACACTTGCAAGTAAGTATCTCTTAGCTTCTTTATATTTTTGTAGTTTGCAATTTTTTAGACAATCAAGAGAGTTTGTTTTATTTTTTTATTTTTTTGAGATTATTGTACGTGGCTTTGGATTTAGGATCGATGCTTATTCTCTTTATTTGGTTCTTTGACTATCAGATTTTTATTTTGGATTGGAAGGCTTGTTCCGAGAGGAGGGATTCTTGTCTTTCACTTTTCTTGTGGCTGTAAAATGTAATATTATAAACTATGTAGAGGTCAGAAAATATTTAAAAAGTTAACATATGACTAGCAAAAATCTGCTGTGATTTGATTATTTTCTCATATATATAGTAAAAAAGTTAAAGTGTAAAAAACTACCATTAATTATTATAGTTTAATATTAAATATTAAATAGTTGGGAATTCTACATGCATTTAAATATATAAGAACGTGAAAAATAACTTTTGAATTTTTTTTTTTTTTAGGTACAATGAATTCGATATGGAAACATGCTAAAACATTGGACCATTTAAAGAAAAAATGTCAAATGTAATTAGTGTGGAATACAAGTTAAATATTTGAATTAAAGCAACATATTACAAAAATTTCTAAAAATGTTGTAGCATGTAAAAAAGCTTCAGAAGATGCATGCCTAAAATTAAAGGAACGTCTCATGAATTTTTCAAATAAGAAAAAGGAACGAGCAAAAGAAGATCATGAAATAGCTTCCCTTGGATTTAAAGGAGATAATATTGTTCATATTAGTGAAGAGGAAAATAATGAGAAAAATAAACTGCAAAAAGAAAACGGGAAATGAATTGTTATTGTTGATAGCACGTCAATTGAGAAAAAAAGAAAGATGAGTACTAACGTAGCATTTGCGATACAAAAATTATTTAGTCAATCCAAAGAGGCAATAAAACAAATAAAATTGACTACACAAATTAATCCAAGGGCTAGAGAGAAATTATGTATTGCTATAAGCAGATTTTTCTATCACAATGTTATTCCTTTTGTTGTAGTAGACTCTCTAAATTTTAAGAGAATGATAGATGACGCGAGAAAATATGGAAATCAAGGGCTAAAACAAGTAAGAAAATTGCTGAGACATTCCTAACCAAAGAGATCCAAACAATAGCAAACTCTTTAAAAGAATTGAAAACATCTTAGAATATGATTGAGTGGTGCACTCTTATGGCAGATGGTTGGAAAGATGGATGCAATAGAATTATGATAAATTTTCTGGTTTATTGTCCAAGAGGTATTTATTTTGTTAAATCTATTGATACCTCTAATGTCTCAAAAACTAGTGCATATTTCTTTAAATTATTTGATGAAATTGTAGAAGAAGTCAGAGAGAAAAATATTGTACAATCTGTTACAGATAATGCTGCAAATTATAAGTTGGCAGGGAAGATGTTAGAAGGAAAAAGAAAGAGTTTGTTTCGGACACGTTGTGCTACACTGTATTAATATCATGCTCAAAGATATGATGAAGATCAAAAGTGTGAGTTATGTTTTTTAAAATGCAAAGGAAAAAAAACAGATCTACAATCACATTCTGTTATTGAATTTGATGAGAACCAAATATACTAAAGGTGGAGAGTTATTGAGATCAGGGACGACTCGATTTGCTACCCATTTCGTTGCCATTGAGAGTCTTTACAAGAATAAATACAATTTGAAAAAAATGTTTCTATCAGATTCATGGTTGAATTCAACACCAACTAGTTCCAAAGAAGGGAAAGAAATGGAAGGGGTCGTCTTGGATGCTTCCTTTTGGAGAAAGATGGATTTTATCTTAAAATCAATTGAACCAGTTGTGAAAGTCCTCCAAAATTTTGATACTGAAGAACTCCTTTCAATGCCAAAGATTTATTATGACATGCAAAAAGTGAAAAGAGAAATAAAAGAAGCGCATAACGTTGGTGAGCAAAAGTATCAACCTTTTTTCACTATCATTGACAAGAGATGGGAAGACTAACTCCATCATCCACTTCATGCAGTAGTTTACTTTCTAAATCCAATGCTTTTGTTATCAACAAGTCCTTATGGAGGTATTTGTTTAATTTATTTTATCTAAACAAGGAAATTTATTTGTTAATTAATAACCCAGTTTGATTATATAGGATTTGTAAGTGATACAAGGGCTAAATTAAGTTATTTGTCATTTGAAGTATGATCTTAGTGTAAGAATAAAAATCTCAAAACAGGTACAATTCAATTATTATTTTATGGCAATATTTTTTTAAAGTATGAGTTTGTTTTGAACTAAACAACTTTGGTATAGATTGATGACTTTGTTAATGCAAAAGAAGATTTTGCATATGACTTGGCTATCGAGAATAGGAAAGAGTTACAACCAAATATTTATTTTAGACGACAATGGAACTTTTAGAAAAGTTTTCCTTCATATGTATAAAATAGCTATTATACTTATATTTATTTTGTAGCTGTACGGTGGCAACAATACAGCATTAGTTGTCCAAAGTTGAAAAAACTTGCAACTAGGATCTTGAGCCAAACTTACTCATCCTCCAATTGTGAACGGAATTGAAGTACATTTGATTAAATTCATACAAAGAGACGTAATAATCTAGCTCAAAAAAGGCTTAATAATCTTGTTTGTGAACTTTATAATTTAAGGCTTCGAGTGAAACAATTTAGAAGAAGAAAAACTTATGATGCCATCACAGAACACTTATTACATAGGAATCTATTGGAAGAATGAGTTCAAGGAAATGATCATTCAAATGTTGAAGAAGCCGAGGTATAATAGATGTCATATTATTTTCAATAATGAATATGATCTAATAATATATACTCATAACTCCATATATACAGGATCCAACTAATGATACAAATATTATATTTGAGGATGATGGTTATCTTAACAAAAGTGATCCAAATTCTTATGTTGAATGTGAATCTTTTTTTGCGCATGATGGGACAAATGTAGAATTTGACTTAACAGATGAGCATTAATCTACACATGACTTGGTAGATGCAAGACAGGACTTTGATGACGACGACGACGATTGTGCTGACTTAGTGCTATAAATTTTGAATTTTATATTTATACTTTATATCTTTTGGAATTGACCAAAAGAAATGATATGGCAGGAGACATGATTTTATTACATGTTTCAAATCAAAAACTTTAGTTTAATATTTCTTAAAAGTTTTGTTTCCCACTTGCTGGATTTATCATTTATATAATATTATAATAAAGTTATTCAATTTCAATGAATCATTATTTCTAACTTATTTGTATATGATTTTTGATGTTTAGAGTCTTTGAAGTACAATGTATAGTTTTTTTTTTTAATATATATACACTAAATCATCAAATTCCAAATTATAATGAATCGTACAATGTATAATTTCGAGCCTTGTGGAAAACCCTATTATTCATTAAAACATTGTTTAGTAATATATTGATTGCATTCATTTGAAGACATTGATTACATTGTTCAGTAATACTTACCTGGAATGATGCACTCACCCAACGATTGCATAACTACTCCCAAACTGGCATATTGACCAATGAAACCTCCATTAGCTAATGATTCCTCATGTGTTAAATATTCCAAGTATTTCAAGTGTAGCAAGTATTGAAGCTCGTTATATGAACGACATAGCTGATTTCTGATGATTTTTCTTGGTCTAATCTAACACTAAGTTAGTCTATGAATATCATTGTGTTAAAAAACCATGAACCCTATTTATATTTACATCCAAACGACATGACAGATATAATTTAAGTGTTCAAAATCAAATGACATACTCCAGCTTACATGATTTACTTTTGCGTAATGTTGCATGATGGGCCTATTTTGCCATTTTTGATATCCAATGATATATTGATTAACTTTTGCTACCTTTCAAAGTCTATCTCTTAGGCTATACTCATCCCACCTTTACAAGTCTTTGGTACTAAAGGAAAAGCACACATATTGACATATTAATGCATAACATTATTGCCTCAAACCTCTCATGAAGTGTTTATCAAAGACTTAAAAGTAGTTTATAAGTTTACTTATCGTCCTTAGTTGTATTCATCTCTGTCTTATTAGAGTGATCCAAAAATGTATTGCAGACAACATTTTGAGATTAAGTGGAGTCATCAAATGATGATTCAAGCTCATTTCTCAAAATCAACAATGTAACTTTGAATTCTCAGGCTCGTCTGATGGGGGATTGTTATGGTGCTTGTTCAACTTTTCCTCGGCATTTTCTTATTTTGAATTGAACCATATTTAAGCACAAGAACCTCCTGTGGCTTATCTTTACCAAGCTAGTGAAGCACAAATAAATCAGCTGCAGAAGGAAGTTGAACATAACGAAGGTAGCCCAATCTGCTGCAGAAATACATTTTCTTTGAACAAGTAACAAGTTGACTTTTTGGGTGTTTTTAACCGACTTGAGTGCTGTACTAATGTGTTGTGATATAATGACAAGCATATCCACAGAACGTATCTCCTTGCAAGATGTATGGCACATATACTTATAAGAGTACTGCTCAGGTTTTCAACAGATGTGATAGATCTTATGCTTGGATAGTTGTCAGTAATAATTTTGGTGCTTTTCTTTTTCCTTTCTATTGTGCAGTTGCAGCTAGTATATGTAATACCCAACTCAATAATTTATTTTAGTGTAAGCCCCAAGCCTCCAAGTCCAACGTCATTTTTAAGCCCATATAAAAATTAATCCAAGTGTGTACCTAAATGAATTGATTTTCTTTTCAATTTCTAAACAAAAAGATTTATTCCCCTTCTTCTTCTTCCTCTAATGTCCTCTCTGTACATTGCAGCGGTCCCTTTCTCTTCCCACAATGCCTTTCACTATAATCCTCTTCCACAAATATCTATTAAAATGATATACACATAATGCTGATTATCTCTAGAAAGATTCGAGCGATGCCAACCTTTCAAATTACGTCCATTGTTGCCGTTCAAAACGTATCTTTCTAATAAATTTCATCCATCCGTATTTCTGCCTCAAATTAATGGTGTTTCCCCTATAAATACCCCAACTTCAAATCTTTCTATTCTGCTCCAACTTAGTGTAATGTTGCTAACTAGCATATGTTTTAGTTTTTGTTTGCTTACTATAAAGCTGTTAAACATCACATGTTTTAGTGTTCTTGTTTGCATGATGTAATGCAGTTAAGTTTGTAATAACAAAATCCCCTCATTTATATCCAGAGCATAATCTCTAGAAAAAAAATGATTCGATCTTTGTTATTATCTTTGTGCGCATATGTTGTTATGTTGAGGCATAGAGTAGTCTTCTAGTTCTCACTGTCATAAGGAAAAAAAATTAGAAGGCTGTAATAGCATAATGAATTTGGTAACATAGAAGGTAATTACTATTGTTTTTTTTTTTAATAATATGTTGGCAAGGGTAATCATCACCTGGTTGTTATAGTGGGAATCAACTTTAAATAACATATGTTAATAAGTTCAAAATATTGTAGTACTAGTTATTTTAGATCATTGGTTTTTGAGAAATATGAGCATAAATTGATTGGTTATAGAGAGTATAATATGAAGCCTAAACTTTCAAAAAATGCAAATGTATTAATCTCATAAATTGTATTGTGTAAAAGTGTTGTATTCTTATTTTTATCTTGCGAAGACCGACGTGCCTAAATCTCATGAAACGTATTAATCTTTTATTTAGTTTGTGAGTGATATTATTCCCTTTATCAAGTGGCAATTCATGTATCAAAGCAAATGTGTTTAATTAATCTAGCATTTTTATTAAATAATGTTTGGCACTATATTTTATTAAATAAGCATAAAATGTTATTGTTCATAAAATCATTTTTGCATTGCATAATGAATGTTAGAACATCTCCAAGCAAATTAGTATCTCATTAAATGTGTAATATAAGTCAAAAAGAAAATAATGGTTTCATAGCATGTACTTTTTACGTAAGCTGTCATGGCATATTCGTAGATGATTATTTTTTAAACTTTATGTGAACTATGATATGGTTACATTAAATGATATATGAGTTTTATGTTAGTACGATACCATTGCTAAATTATGTTTAGGAGGATAACTACACTGAAAGATTTTGAGAAAGTGTAGACTAGCCCAGTGAGAAAGGTATGTGGACGATAACTACTAAAAGATATTGAAAAAGTGTAGACCCTAAACTAAGAAGTGAAGATGAATGATAACTATACCAAATAACTTTGGAAATGAGTAAATCCCAAATGGAGAAAAGTTTATGAAAATAATAGCTACCCTTGGAAATGGTAGTTCTCAATGAAGAGAAACAATCTTGAAATTTATTCTTTACGTGGTACAAGATTTACAACTTATGGTTAATACTATGATTTTACTTATAGTTTTGAATTTACAGTTTATTTTCATTTATAAATAAGGCTAATATGTTACATCCAACTTAATCAATCATACTTACCGAGCCATGAACTTACCTTCAAGTTGTAAAATTTCTTATTTTACAAATATTAAAGAGAAGCTTGCCAATGAGGAGTTCTAGAGAACACGTGGGAGATATAGAATTAAAACTTTGATGTATTTAGAGATTACTAGTTTAGCCTAGTTGTCAATTTCTTGATATGGATTTGTTGTTTGTGTGCCAATATTAATGTTTGGCTATTAGTTGTGAATATTAAATGTTTGACATCACCATTTATATCAGTGGTTTTTCTATTTAGAAGAACATGCATAATATATTTCTAGTTATTGATGACTCACATATTCAAAAAGTTACAATACTACAAATTTTCTTACCGAAAGAATGATTCAAAAAATAATTATCCTAGGTCCCAATAGGAATCCAATGCATACATCATATTGAGAAGGACTTTACAAAAGTGTGATAGCGATGATGGTAAAAACTTCCACCAAAAAGAATGTATTCACGTTACTTTGGTTTCACATTATGTCTTGCCTCTACACACTCCGATGTTGGTTTTGATGTGGAGAGTTTGGTTAGTATATATTTTGTTATATTGAACTGCAACGACTTGATTTTATGAGCAGAATGCATAATGGTTTAATCATTCAAATGGATATGAACGGAATTTATATTTATCCCATCCGATTGTTTAGTGCAGTCAGTAACTTTATGTGCAATGAATATGACATGATTTTCAAATTTGATAATATTTTTGACTATTTTTTAAGCAACACATCAAGATTGACGTTGATTCATAGGTTGTAAAAGACTCAAGAAAGCCTACTTGTAGGTGAAATCTTTCAACTACCTATAAGATATTATCTTCCTAAACTAGTTTGAGTTATGCTCACGACATGTAGATAGTAGGTCCAATTACCTATGGCTCCTTGAAACTTCAGTTACCTATGGCTTTATGAATCTTGAGTTATTTTCCTAAACTAGCTTGAATGTCATATAAATTTCAACCTCAATTACTTATGACTTCATAAAGCTTAAGTTATGCTTAGAACATGTAGGTAGTAGGTCCAACCCTATAATGATAATTACCACATTGTTGAGTTAATAATGATTACAGGCTCGAATTAATTATAATTATTTTTCAAGACAACATTGGCTCACATAGGAATAGGGTGATAGATATTATAGAAAAAATATTTAGAAATATTTATCATAGAAGATTAAAGTGTCACCAATTCTCAGTACAATAATCATACCATAATAGGCAGAAGCTCTTTGGATCCCACCAGTTGTGGGTGGTTACCTTTAAACTTATGAAGCACATGAGCTTGATTATAACCATGACCACCAGCTCATTCATTAATTTTTAAATTCTACATATCAAGTAGTCAAGCATAGCTTCATAAACTATTTACATGCAAAACATTTGTGCAATTGTGTAGTTAAGTAGCTGCACAAAATAGGTTTAGCTATAATGAAACAACCAATGTTAAAAAGTTGTAAAATGAGTAAAAGAATAAATAGACAACTTGCTTTGATGCATACCATCATCGGACAAAGTTCCAGAGTTATTACTATTGCTTTCATCGTTTTCATCCTCTTCCTCATCAATGAAGTCATCATCAATGCTAAGGTCCTTTCTTCGTAATGGGATATTGCATCTTCTAGTATTGTGAATTCAGCAACATGAAGTGGTTCTCCATCAGACCTATGCAATGAATTCCTTATGCCATTGCCATCATATTAGGGGTCAACTTCTACATATGAGGGTTCATTCTCTTGAAAAGTATCATTCTATAATAAAACCCTCATCATCATCGTCTTCATTGACCAATGGTATAATTATATGTTCCTGTTGGTCACCTTTTATATCATGGACCAATTACCACCCAAACTAGTATCGTTAAGGTAAAACACTTGAAAGGCTTGACAAGCAAGAGTGAATTGCTCATTCGTATACCATTTTCGAGAAGTGTTGACAATAGTTAGATGGTCACCAACACATATTCCTCTTTTTCTATCACTGATATCAAACCAGTCACATTTGAACATTAGACATCATCCCATATAGCGTAATTGCAATATGTCAATCAACACATCATAGAAATCAACAAGCTTTGAGCGTGTGCACCATTAACAACCACCCCACTGTATTCTAGATTCGGCAATATTGTCTCAGTTCTTCGTGTGGAACAATATTCCATTCATTATGCAAGCAGTATATGAAGCAACTCGTGAATCTAGTCCACATGTGAGAGAATATATATTTTTAGAGACTGCATCATAATTTGCTGAACGCAATTGTTGAATCTGTGGGTAGTGTAACAACTATGTTAGAAATGATATTCTTGCTTAAATTGAGAATAATAAACGTGACATAGAAATATAAATGTAACATACACGTGTGCGAAACCAACTAGAAAATTCACTTTAATGTCTACACTCTACATTATCGGTGCTACTATCTTTCATCTTGTTGTAGTGCACACTTTGCATTTGCAAGTAGAGTCTCATCCAATTGATTGGAGATTGACAAGCCCAAAAGACATGCCCTTTTGTGAGAAAATAGACATATTCAATTCTTTATCGGATTGAAAAATCAACTTGATTGGACCGATAATCTTATTGGTTGGTCTCAAGGTGTATGTTTTTGGACCTGGTTGGACCAAGAACGACATAATGTGTATATATATTTTAAATATATATAATATATTATTTTATATAATAGTTGTATAAGTTAATTATGTAATTTTCATCCAATGGATCACCATTGACCTTATATATAATAAAATTATTTAATATTCATTAATCATATATAAAATGTTAAACATATTACTTAATTTTAATTTTATACTTGAAGTAATTTTTTGTATTAATCTTTCTAACAAAAAAGGAAAAAAGAGGAAAAAAATGTTCATGGACTAAATATGACCGAATGGAGCGACCAGACTGATTACACTCTTAATTGCGGCAAATTGGCCTCTACGGTAAAATAAATTGCGACAAAAGGACAATCTATGTAGTGAGGGTCGAGTTTATTCATTTAAAGCAATATTATTTTTCATCTTAAATTTTGTATCAAATGTTTGATTTGGATAGAGTATAGCATAAGCTTATTTTCTTATCCTAAGGGGCAGTTTATTGTTAAGGCATAATATGGAAAATGAAAATTATCTTTTTCCATCAATTTAAATTTTTGGAATAAATAATAATTTAACAAGGTACTCATCGAAGCAAGAGTCACGAGTTTGAAGTTACTTCATCCTATTTAATTTAAGAGGTTTGCTAGGTAAAAATAGTTTGGCGCATTAAATCACGTACCAACACTCACATAGTTTTTTTTTATTGAAAAAAATAAATGAAAAAAAAATTGAAAGAAGAAAAATGTCTTCTATCTTACAAAAATCATTTTCATCTTCAATTCGTACTGTTTCATTAAACGGATGCCTTACATTTAAAATCGGTGCACGGTTTGGTGCATAAAATCGCTTGTAAGAAGATTTTTCCTTAATTTAATATTCTAGGAAGTATTGAGAATAATATAAATATGTAATTAAATTAAGTGATTTAACATTTATACATATGGACAATAAGCAAAAAGGTTCGCCCAATTTATGGGTAAGTCTAAAAAAAAGTGTTCTGGAAATTGGTCGTTGGGCTTGAAACGGATGGAAGCCCAATCATGGCTGCACTTTGCACCCAGCTATTGCTTGTTGGATTTTCTTGAGCCTGCAAAGCAGTTCACTTGGCAAAACCGGTCTGTCCTTTTAAGGGTTTTAACCCTACAAATTCTATTTTCGTGGGAGGATGCATAATTGGTAAGCTGCCTACATAGAAAGAGGAGTGTTAATTCTTCTGCTGATTAGTAATACTGACAGTCAATTGAATCTGCATAAGAGGGTAGTATTTGCTAATTTGGTAGGAAAAATTCACAAGATTTTCTAGGAGCCTAAGGTTTACCACCTAGCAGAAAGCAAAGCCACTAAATTATATTGAAAAGGAAGCAAAACTGTATGGTTGTAGAAAACCTGTGTGTCAAAAGTTTGAAACTGAAGATTGTTTAAGAGCTCTTAAAGTCAGGGATCATCAGGGCCTGGTTTGGATAGCAAAGTCCTCCTAACTCATCTCATCTTATCTCATCCTATCCAATCTCAATATCTAAACACCACAAACATAAACACTTTTCAATTTCAAATCTTCAATTTTTTCATCAAATCATTACCTAATCATTACAATTTTTCTAAACTTCCAAACAAAATACAAAAAATAATTCAAGATTTTCAAATCTCAAAATAAAAATTATATTAAAAAAATTATATTTTAATAATATTTTAACTTTATAATATTTTTACTCAAATTTTTCTCTATTTGCTCAAAATCCCATAAAATATTTAACTCAAATCATTTCAGTACTATTCACAAATCATTTTACTATCATTTCCAATCATCTCATCTTATCTCATATGAAATGAAGCAGGTTGTCTCTATACGTACTGTTTCTGACAGCTTTTTGTAATATTCCTTCTGGTTGAATGAAACAATATCTTATTGTCAACAAGGAAAAAAAGTTGGTTCTTTGCAAATCTGAGATATACAATGATGGGAGGTATGCAATGTAGAAGTCCATCTTTTTCCATAAACAACCATCAAGCATGGTAAACATGGCGTTTTTCTGGGTCATAACACAGGCGTTTTGCAAGCAGCAGGGCCAGTTCTAACTTCCTTGATCTTTTTATGATATGCTTGCTTAAAGGTGCAACTTCCTTAATTATTTTATGATATACTTGCGTAAAATCATATGCTTACTTAAAAATGTCACAATATTCCTGCATAAAAATATTCTGAAGAGTGGGATCAGAGAGATCAGAATCAAGTGCTAATTATAAGATACTGCAACTGCATCATGATGGCTTGCAATGAGAGTACAATTAATACGTGTTAATAAGATCATATGACCTGAATTAGAACCCTTTGAAACTTTATTTTATAATATGAGAATATCTTATAAAACTATATCTTGATTTTAAATTAATCAAATAAAAAAACTATTGTTGAGCTATAATATATATATATATATATATATTATTACATTTAAGATAAACTGGAATATAAATAAAACTAAATACTACATCGCCTGCACGTACAACAACATAAATATGCCTTTATTGGACTAGATTTTTTGTCATAAAAAATTCATTTTTACAACAGATCATTTTTTTGCGATTCAAAATCTGGTCTAATAATTAAAGACATTTCTCTTGTAATGTCGATTCGATCGGTTTCTCTAAATGGAAAAAACATGTTCATTGTTTTCATTTCTAGCCTTCACATGAGTACACAGTGGTATGTATAATATTGTCAAGGAGCAATGATTAAGTTCGTGGAAATTAAAGAAAAGAAGAATATATAGAACTCTATGATTAATATATATATATATAGTAGCAAATATAATAATTCCTTGTTTATATAATTGATGAATATCACCATACCCATAAAAAAAAATAGTGTTCTTTACCCTTAAGGTATCATGACTCTAGATCAGCAAATAATATAATTTTTGCTTGTACTTCCAAGGCGTAAGCTGATTAGATTTTTTTTTTTTTTTTTTTTTTCTCTTTCCGTTTGCCTGATTTTTTTTTTTAATAAGATATACCAGTGATAAAACTCAGTATAAAAAGGAGAGAATGAGAATCAATAAAGAGTGTTTCTCAACATGATTAGAAACCCTAAATTCTATAGTTTCTTGCGACTTTATATATGTCTATTAAGCTACAATAGTGAGGAAGAATGGAAAATCGCTTGCCTCTATAAAAGTCTTCACATGATTATTAAAAACTTGAAGATAAGTGTTATGGCCATAAAGAGATCCTACAAGCTTGATTGCATGGTTATATATGATACATTAGATCTACTTTATAATAAAAGTATTTGTATAATCTAACGTACTACTACCACATTAAGTCATGTCAGTTTGTGAATTTATTTTTATAAACAAATTTTGTAGCTTGCATGATGATGAATCTTTAATTTCGATCTATTTGTTTTGTTTATAGAACTTCGCTCCTACATAGAAGTTGTAAATATTAGTAAGTGAAAATTATAAAAAGGACATGACACGTAAAGAATTCATTTAATTTACCTTATATGATGAATCCTCAAACATGTCGCAAAATTTTTTTCAATCGAAAGGTTGGACATCCTGAAAATGATGTTGGCATACATCTTCCTTGTTCTCATACTTATTGTAATGCTCATGATACTTCGTCTTATATTTGCAGAATGTATTACGCATAAGCTCATCGACAATCTTACGCTCCTCTCTCTGATCAAAATTTAGTTCAAAGTCATCATTGAAAAAATATATATATAGATATTATCACTTAGAATATTAAACAATATTAATATAAATTCATTATTTAAATATTATGTATCAAACAACGATTCTTTATAAGCTATTTCACATTTTGTAAGATTTTATGCTATGAACTTGTAGCCAAATATGCATAAGTCCATATAAAAGCACCCACATGCGATACAAGCGAAGCTGTTTGTTGTCCCTAGCCTCCGGTATGTTTGTTAGGAATGTTAACCTTAATCTTCCCCACTTTATGATATTTCTCCAACGTCACACTTCTAGTAGTGCCTCGACCTTGACGAGATTGTACTGTTAATTCTATAAAAAATTTAGTTATTTACCTTATATCAATTATTTTAATTGAAAAAATGAAGATTAAATTAGATATTTACGTTATTCTGTAGAGTTAGTCTCTAGTGGTGAATCAGACAGAAAGCTAGGAACATGTGGAGATGAGATGCGAATTTCTTTCCTCTTCAGTGACATAATTTCGAGATACTGTTTAATAAGAACACAAAACCGATCAATCATTTGTATTAATTTTATTTGTAGATTTGTTCTCATCATCTGTAAATACTTCATATAACTCAACATTTTGCTCAATTGTCGCATAAACAATTTCAACCTGAATACCATCTCAATGTAATGGGATCATCTCATACTGCCTTAAATCCACAAATAAGCTAAGGACAAGTTGACTCTCTTGATATGCTTCTTGAGTAGAATGATCATTTTCTTCTTCATCTTGTCTCTATGCCTCAATGATAACATCATATATATTTCTTAGAGAAAACTTTTGTACTACTCGCCATTGATTTCCTAACTCAGGATCGTTTAAGTATAATACTTAAGATGCTTGAGAAGTTAAAATAAATGAATCATCTTCATAACGTTTTCTAATGTATTAATACTCATAAAACATTCATCATGGTATTTTCTCATTCGATGATTGCTTAAATCCCACCAATCACACTTAAATAGACACACCAAAAGCTCCCCCAAATATCTCATTCCAATTATAATAACCCTATAGAAATCAACGTTATCTCCGTCATGACTTCTTTCGACTAGGACACTACTATTTTTTATTTTCTTATAGTGTTATCGATTCAGTGTGTGATACCTACTTCCTCGAGAAATACATCCAGAATATGGAGCAGCGCGTCTCTGGGGGCCACGCGCCAGTGCATATAGTTCGTTCGATATATCGTTTGGATTACTCACATGCATTTGTACAACTTACATATTAAATTAAGCATAAACATTCAAAAATAAATAATCCAATGTATTTTTTAATTTACTGCAAACTCGCATCTGTAATGTCATTACCCATTATTCAAACCATTTTGGAAACTTCTCTTCATGTTTCTAGTATATATCATTCACTCTCAATTCCTTGATCACGTTAGTATGATTAGGGGTGCTACCCACAATATAAGGTGTGATGGCACCCCCCTCCCCCGGCGGGGGAGCATTGGACAAGGGTGAGATTTCTCCACCCTGGCACCCACCCTCGTCATGCGGGGACGGGATACCCTGTCCTGGTATCGGGCTGCGGTGGTGGGTTCCTCCCCCCCCCCCCCAAAAAAAAGGGTCATGGACCCGAAAGTTGTTTATGGGCCCACAATGGCCCAAAAGTTGTTTTGGGCCAATGTTTTGCCCATTTCAATGTTTCTAGACCATTTTGGGCCCAACAATAAAAAAAAAATGTATAATTTTACAATAATAGAATTTACAATAAAAAAATACAAATTAAGAGAAAAAAGATTAAAGAACTACTACTAATACTCCTAAGTCCTAACTTCTAAGCTATTACAATTTACAATAATATAATTTATAATAAAAATATAATAACTAAACTATTACAATAATACAAATTAAGAGAAAACAATTACGAAATTACAAACATAAAAGAGACATTGTGATTGTATCAACATTATGATTGTATCAACATTACAAAACAGAAACATAAAAGGGACATGGGGAACTTTGAAGTTGAACTTTAACTTTGACATTTAGGGCGGGTGGCTTAGGCGAAGGGTGAAAATAAAATTTAGTGATGCTTGCTGTGAGTCGTGGGATCATAAAATCTGAAGTATTAACAATTGAATAGGAAAATAAATTAGAATTATAAATAAGAAACAAATTAACAAATTACAAATTAAAATCTGACTAACCAAAATGAGATGATGGGGATCAAGATGCGATATTGAGAATATATCATTTAAATTTCGGCTTGGAATTAGGATTGGGGCTTGAGGAGCGCATATGATAGTAAGATTATAAAAATAATTAGATACAAAAAAATAAAATAAAATAAATATGAAAAAAAATTAAGGAACAATACAAACCTATACCAAATGCCAATAGTGGGTCGAGGTCCAATATGGTGAAGTCAAACTGCAGCAAAGGTAGACGTCGTATCATGTATAGCTATAACAATTAAATTTGAATTTAATAATTTAATACTGATGAAATGAATATAGATTATAAATAAAATAAATCAAAATAATAAAATGAAACATTGAAATCAACTATTACTAGATCCAGGCTGATCACCATCCTTCTCCTCGTCGGCCTCATTATAGTCAAGAACATCTGAAACATGAATTTGAGTCCCTTTGATCTAATTCTACGTGCAGATCAATGTCTCCATAGTGGTAGGAGACAAAGAACTCCGAAATAGATCAAATATGCGTCATCCGGTACTAAAAGCCGACTCTGAGGCTATGGTGCTAATAGGAATAACCAAAATACTGCAGGTCATTTCTCCAAAAATGGGATACTTCAAGACATTGATCTTCCACCAAACTAATATATCAAACCTTTTTGTTTATGAAAGAAGATCCACAGCCAAATATCAGTCTACCTCCAACTTCACTTCTATAGATTGACAAACTAGTTGGGGGTTCTGTGAGAGGTTTTGGGCCCACACCATTCTACGTTTTTTCCCCGCCCCAACTTTTGCAGGAGGCACTGGCGTAGGTGTAGGTGTAAGTGCGCTACCACTCCTGATCATGGTAAACTCATCAAACAATCTACTGAGGGTGTCTAACCAAGCCCCCAATAAGCTCTTCCCATGCGGTCCCGTGCACAAGTCTCAAACCATATACCATGCCTTCAATCTTGAGTTCAGGTTTAACAACAATAGCCAAATATAACAAAATATTAGTCCTACCCAAATCCCTCCAATACTTGTCATATTTGACCCTCATCATCAATGTCATCTCCCGCATCCTAGTATGGTCGCTCATACACATCACATCCAATTCTTCTTTCACCCTACATATTTGTTGAGTGAACTCATTGTATGTAGGACATAAAGAACCAAATATTTTCAATGTCATCTCGTAGAAAAGCCTTAAAAATCTACAAAGATAGCAATCACCTCCCAATAATCATCAATAGGCTTTTCTAATCCCCTGTGCTTATCAAAATATTTGACATATTGAATGTCTTCATCACCCAATAATTGAAAAATTGCCTTCTATTCTTGTGTTGCCTCTAACATCAAGAAGGTTGAGTTTCATCTTGTAGGAACATCAATGCAAAGGCCCTTCTTGGATGTTATGCTTGCAATCTTTATAGGGGTTTTGAATTTCTCCAATCTAGCAAGAGAAGATCTCACAAATCTCACAGTCATTCTGACTCGTGCAACTAAGTCATCAACATCTCTCAATCAGACACAATTAAATTCAAAATATATGGAACACATTTAACATGCAAACAATCACCACCTAAGATTGTCTCATTTGCCTCTCTAAGATAAGTATTAAGATATCTCAATAAGACATCGTTAAATGATGCATTATCAATTGTAACCATCAAAACTAGTGCCAACCCCTACCCTTTCATTGCGGACTCCAAGGCCTTCCCAATTGTCCCACTCTTGTGATAAAAAATTAGACAAAACGTCACAATTTTCTTATATAGTGTCCAATCACAATCAATGAAATGCATAGTCAAAGATATGTAATTATAATTTAGGACGATTTTCAAGTATTGGTAGTGAGGCTTACAACTTGACCCACCAATTGGCCCATCAACAAATCATTCCCCTTCTGGAAATGTTTTTTAATATCATTTGTCACAATGTGGCGAGAAGAAATATTAAACCTAGATTCCAAACAACTGGAATATTCTTGGAACTCTCTTCCGTCCAGAAACTAAAAAGGTAACTCGTCCATGATAACCATATGAGCTAACCTTCTTCTACACTCATCAGGGTCATAGTTAGTATACCCCTTCAAGTAGAACCTACACTACTTCCATCCGCCATTTTTTTTAAGTTCAATCTCTACTCTAGATTGACTCTTCTCTTGTAAGGATCTCAAAACTGGACTCTTCTTGTATTGTTCTTCTAAGTGCACCCTTAATTATGATATACCATGTTTTCTATAGTGACATCTATAAATTTTACCACAGTGGTTACACTTTTCTTGGGGTTATAGGGGTCACCACCCTCTGGTTTGGAAAAATGAGACCAAACTATGGAAACAAGTTTCTTGCATTGTGAGGGCTTGGGGCCAGGACAGCTATCACTAGGGTTAGTGCTGGGTGTAGGATTAGGTGTTGGGGTAGGCCCAGTAGGAGAAGGACAACTAGCACTAAAATCTAATAGAGTAGATGAATACATTCTCCAAAACAATCAACAAATCTAAAATTAAAACAAAAACATGCCACTAATCTTTTCATTATTATAATTTGTTAAATTGTTTTATAAAATCAGCATGCACAATCAAATGTCAACATACCACTAAAATTTTCATTATTATAATTTTTTTTATAAAATAAGCATACAAAATCAAAATAGACATCATTTAATAAGCATGCACAAATAACACAATCATGGTAGAGATATTATTTTTATATCATTTGCACATACAGCACACCACAATTTGCATTCAAGATCACATGTTCACTTTATAATTACATTCATTGTAGAGATAGTCGTATGGGCACCAGGGATTAATTTCTAGTTGGGACAATTTGGCATACATTGACGTCCATGCACTTTCAATTAAGAAAAATGAATGTACACGCACACACAAATGCACACGCACATGCTTATGTGCAAAAAACTTTTCTGTGATTTACCATTTAAAATGAAAGAAAACCAAGATTGAAAAATCAGTTTCATTAGGGTTGTAATCTTCGAAAAATTAGAATTTCAAAGGCTTTAGATTGGAACCCTAAACTAATCTGAATACACCGATGTCCATGCACCTTCAATTAAAGAAAATGAATGTACACACATAGAAATGCACATGCATATATGCAAAAACTTGCATATGATGCACTGACATTTTCTGTGATTAACCATTTAAAATGAAAGAAAACCAAGATTGAAAAATCAGTTTCATTAGGGTTCTAATCTTTGAAAAATCAGAATTTCGAAAATCCTATTTTAATTTTAAGGGTTTCAAAGATTGAAACCCCTAAATTAATTTAGGGCTTCAGATTTGAACTCTAAACGATAAACTAATTTAGGGTTCCAATCTGAAACCCTAGCACAAATTCACAATAGTTCACAAATCACAGTTCACATGCACAATCAAATCTCGATTCTCCACAGCACATAGTTCACAAATCACATCCTACATCTCCATTTAATCTCAACCTTCCTCCGATCTTCATAGAAAAAAAAACATAAAATACTAAAACTAAGGGATTCAGATTTAGGGCTTACCTTCGGCGAAGATGATGTGACAACCATGAAGAGTGACAGAGATGAGCAAAGAGAGATTGAGAGTCGAGAGAGAACTACGACGTGAAACAGACAGAGAACAGGGAGGGGTTGGGGGGAGGGGAGTCACGGGAGGGGGGGGTGAGGTTTAATTCACCCAGACAAAATGGCATCGTGGTTTTTTTTTTAAAAACCAGCGGGACAGGGGAAACCCGGAGCGGGGTTGGGCCCCCTCCAACCTCCACCTCTGCTGGAAGCCTCAAATGCGGGAGGGGCCACCCGCCCCCCGCATCTGCTGTACGAAGGCCCACCCTACCCATGAGGGGCGGGGCAGCAGGGTGCGGGGCCCCTTGCCACCCCTAAATATTATCACTGAAATTAAACATTACAAAAAAAAAATTATGTTCCTATAATTTTCTAAAGTAAATTACAATATTAATTAACAAATAATGTCAACTTACTTCAAGTAATTCTCTATCTCAGGGCAATTGTTTAGCATGTACGATTGAGTTTTCTTGAACTCTATTCCACACAAATCATAACCACGCATTGCACTAAATACACGTAGTTGTTGGAAAAATACAAAAAACCCGTTTCGTTGTCTTGCTTGGTCAGCATCAACGTTTCCTTTTGGCCGATCAAATCTCGTGTCAATGCTTTGGAAGTATTTGGAACAGAATGTATACCACTCATCATCAATATATATTTTTGCAATTGATCCTTCTAGGCAAGCCTTGTTACCTACTGTGCGTTTCAACTTTCCAAGGAACCATTCGAGGGAATACATCCCTCTATACTGGACTGGTCCTGCGAGACAAGCCTCACATGGCAAATGAATGGCTAAGTGAACCATGACATCGAAGAATAACGGTGGGTAAATACTCTCCAGCTTATACTATATTATAGCAATTTCTCGTTTCATACAATTCAAAGCTTGTACATTCAAAGTTCTAGCACATAAATTTTTAAAAAATGCACACAACTTAGTCAAAACCACCCGCACATCTCTTTTCATATACCACAGATACCAACAAGCAAGATACATTGTAAAAATAAATTACAAGTGAACGTCTGTTCGAACATTGCATAAATGCCTTCGAACATATCTACACTATAAGAGGTGCCTGGTTCTCACTCATTTGAACCAATTCACGGAAGAGTTCAAAACTCAAAAATCGATCGAACGAATGCTGTATCACTACTACCGTCGACCATCAGTACAACTATTCAAAAGGTACATTTTTTCTTCCGTTTAAATGTATCTTTTTTGTTATTGTCATTTAGTTTTGAAAACAAAAATAGGAAACTCATATAATTTATAGATTTAGTATTCTAGGGATAGAAAACACAAGGTCGGGATACTTTTATACACATTCTGGCCTTGTGTGTGTATTATTTGTGGAAGAAACATTTCAATTGCCACTGAGTCGACTCAGCCATTGCTAAGCTCATCTAGATTTCGTTCGAATGTGGTTTAAACACATTCGAACGGTTAGAGCTCAAGGGTCAAAATCTCAAATGGTTAGGATATCGTTCGATCATCTATTAAGATGGCGTTCGAACATAAAAATGACTTTCTAAGGTGTTCGAAACGCATTCGAACGTATTACTGACAAGTTTCAATTTCAAATTGTTGAAAAACCGTTTGAACACTTTTGTTTACATTCAAATGTATGTAACATTGTGCGAACGGTTAATTTAAATTGCATTGTGGCATGTGAACGCTTTGTAATTCGATCAAATGCTTAAGAGTAAAATAATTTTAAATTATTTTAGTCATTATATAATTTTGTTATTGTTTAATATTTGATATTTTATAATTAATTTTATTAATTTTTTTATTTGAATTTCAGGTTGAAAATGTCTTCTATAGGAAGGAAGCGTAGCAGATCAGGGCCGAAAACTTCCTCTAGTACCAGTGGCGATACATTTGCAGGCCGGACGGTGTTATTGGAGCATCTGGTGAAGATTTCTGACTTTCAAAATCTTCTCTAGGAGGGGCGTTCCTTGGCACCCGTCTTCGTGGAGCGCAGTTGGACACCGATTCTAGACCACTGGGATGAGGTGTTCTACATCATGTCATTCATTGACATCGTCACTAAGTTTTATAGAGTGCTCGATGGCTCCAGTCGAGATGTTGATGATGCATACATGATCACTGTACAAGGAGCAACATTTATATTTTCAGCAAACAGACTTGCTAATTTCATCAGCAACCAATGTTTGCAGATTGCATATCTGAACGTGGTGCCAGGGAGTTTACAGTTGATGGGGAGACAACTGAGAACAAGGGCTCTGATAGAGATGAGATCGATGGCCTCGCGGATCATGAGGTCAAACAGTTGGTTGTTGGTCCAGATGCTCCTCCCTATGATGGGATGAAAATCATCAAACAAGCTGATTTATATTCTTTCTTCAAGATCATGAACTTTATCATCGTCAACAATATTGATCCTCGGCAACATAAGACAGAGGTTGGCATTGATCGGGCGAAGTTTATGATACGCGTCACTCGTATGGTGCCTACGACCTAGTGGGCTATATATTCAGTAAGATTTGATCAGAAGCCTCCTACATTAAGACATATATTTTACCTTTTGGGATCCTCGTCACACGATTTCTACTACAGGTCGGGGTCTTACCAGATATTGTCGAGCGTGTCAGAGAGCCGATTGAACCGATAAACTCCTCCACCTTATCACAGGGCACGGGGCACTCGAGATTTCGTCATCATGTTCCTTAGGATGAGCCGATCGATACTCAGGTTGAAGACGCACACCCGACAGATCATGGAGTATCAGTCGTTGAGACATCCACATAGCCTGAGGCAACACATACTATTACTCCTGACCAGATTGCTGATATAATGCGTGCAGAGATCCGCGCATAGATTTCAAATATGGTCGTTGCAGTGCATATAGAGATCCGGACTGTCTTCTCTAACTTACGTAAAAAAATTACTGCTACCATTTCTTAATTGCATACAGAGATTGATCTCGTGTCTGAAACTCAGGTCACAATCTGTACTCGATTGACACGGCTAGAGATACGCCTAGCTTCAGTCGAAAATGTGTGTAGAGAGCGAGGATATTAGTATTTTGTATTTTTAATTTATATTTTCTTTTGTTTTTGGTATGGACAATATTTTATGTTTGGTAAATTTAATTAATTATGAATTAATTTTTTTATAAATTAATTGTTGATTTCTATTATATATTCTTTAATTAAAATTAGTGTTAGCGTTCAAACAACACATCTACCATTCGGACAAAAAAATAACCATTCGAATGCAGTTATCCACGTTTGAACATTGATGATCTACACGTTCGAATGGTAAAGTGGTATGTTCAAAAGGAAAATCAATTTCCCACGCTTAACCGTCCAATTTCTTTACCATGTTTGAACTGTTATTTTATTAGGGACGAAATTTGTCGTTCGTACATTTGAACAGTCAATATGTTTCAGTCTTTTTTTTGGAATGAACTCTAACATCCCTACATCTCATTTTTTGAGATGATTTTCATTTCGTTCTAAATAAAAATCGTCCCAAAAACCAAATTTTGTTGTAGTGTTATCCTCTTTTATATATAAGGAATCTCTGGAAATCAAGTTTTCAAACCCCTAATTATCTCTTTATTCAAAAAAAGAAGAAGATTAATGCACATGACTTATTCCACATTATACAACAACATGAATATGTTTTTCCTTCCCCCTCCCTTCTCCTCTGTCCATTTTAGTTTCTATGTAGTGTTTTTTTATTTTATTTTTGTGTTTTTCAAGCCAAATAAGGGAGGATTAGCGTTCGGGTCTTTCTAGCCGTCGCCCTTCTACACGCGCCCCACCTAGATGACGCCTGCCACCGATCTTCAAGACCATCAAATTCGGCGTCCATCGAAGTGGAGCATAGCCCTCACACACAGGACGAAGGTCTGGATCTTGTCGGGGCATGACCTTCACGCGCCATCGAGGAGCCCTCTGTCGACGCTACGCTCGGCTTCTCTAACATCCCTGACTCTGGGACTTCTAAGATTGACCATCGGCTTTCCTCCCAGAGTGACTAGTGTTCTACACATACCACTGTCGACGCATTGTGCACTGTTCATCCGTTTTTATTTTTCTATTTCTGTGTTGTTCCGTTTCAGTGTTTTTGTTGTTGTTTGTTTTTCTGTTGTTTTGTTTTTTGTTGATCTGAGTGAGGTGTTGAGCCTTTGGATCGGAAACAATCTGGGGCAAGAGTTATTCGAGATTGGTGGGCGATGCTACAGCCAGTGGTCGTACAACCAGTGGTTGCGCATAGGTTCTGCTTGCGCAATGGAGGTTGCTTTTGTCCTTGCATGAACTAGGTGCTCATGCCGTTAAAACTCGAGAGGCCGATGCTTGCGTTGGGCGTGACGTTCGGCACTAGTGCTTGTGGTTCTATAGTTGTTAATGTGTTTATTTGTAGTTTATTTGTTATTTTAGTTATTAATAATATAGAAATAGGCTATTGGATTTTGTGTCCAAAGTAGTGTCCCGTACTCTTCCTCCCTGGGAGGATAGAGAGAGCCTTTAAGTTCTATTTTACAGAGTAATTTCTCTGTTAAGAGAGAGCTTGTTGAAAAATTAAAACAATGTCGGCTACAAAGGAATTTGTGTGTGGGGAAGCCCCAGAGCTTATGCGTAATTTGGCTTATAGTCTGAATTTTTCATGTATTAATAAGTCACATTTGTAACCTCAATTCATTAATTAAATGAGTTTATTTCCATTAAAAAAAAGTGCATATGTGATATATATGCATGCTATTGCTAAAACCTAAAATCGATCTAAGCATGCATTACTGACACTCCAACTTGAATAGTCTTTATTACAATATTTTGTTTGGGAGTGCTAGCGTGCCGCCCATCTTTGACCGTTAGATACCCGCTAGCACAATCTTCCTTTTTGTTTTTGTTTTATTTATTTTATTTTTACATTTTTTAAACATATTTAAATATTTTTAAAAAATAAAAATATATATATCAATATACTAAAAATCACTTCTTTAATCATTAAGTAAGAAAAATTTATTAAAAAAAAAATTAAATCCATGAACAGTTAAAATGTGCGGCACAAAATGGGGGGTATACTAATATTTTTCATTTTGTTTTGGTCTTAAAGTAAGAATGATGACAAAATCACAAGATGCTGCTAAATTAGATGGGTGAAAATTGATTGATTTGTCGTTGAGTGCGTGATAGCTAGGGATCCAACAATTGGATCTCGTAAGTTTAAGGTTTGAGGACATATTCTTCTTCGAAACTTCAATTCCTAGCTAGGGATATGTTCCAGCCATCGTCTCATTTCGCTTCACACTCCTGAGTCCATATCTCATGCCATCTCCACTACTTCGTGCTTGCCCTACTTGGGCTTAAGTTAATATTTTCTTCAAGTGGATAAAAAGAATATTATACATTTGAAAGGGTGTATGGCCAAAAGGTAGAGCGAAACATGTTTTTCCCTCTGTTCTATTGTTCACAAAATTAGGTTTTAAAATGCCAAATAAAGTGCAAACCTCAAAACCAAAGAAATTAAATTACAAAACAAAGTGCAAAAATTATAGAGTGCTTCTAGTTGCAAGTCGGTGTGGAGAAGACATGTATCATTCACACTGCTTACATGACAATATTTTATTTTAAAAATCCAAAATCCGATTTCGAATTCAACTACGACAAAATTGAGTCGGAGTCTAGTTTTTTTTTTTTTTTTAATTTTTCACTCTCAGAGTCAGAGGTGTCGCTAGACCGACTCCGATCCAATTCAACTCCGACTTTATGCTCTTATTCCGACTCCGACTCTCCGATATTGTATATATGTTATAAAAATACATATTTATTTATATATTTATCATATATACTACTATATTTATATATTTATATAACTAGAACTTATATAGTTAAATTCAATCATATACTAGTATAAGCTAATAATTATAAAATAATATACTTATACTATAATATAATTAAACTAATGATAGTTTAGTATATGTAAATATCATAGTATTACTATGTGTACCATACATAATCAAGAATAGAAATAAGTCTGACACTATTATTTAAATAAGTCTAGCATAATAAGTTAATAACACATATACTAATTTACTACAGTATAATAACATACAATTAGACACTAGAAAGTCTAGTATATAATTAAGTTAGAAATGAGTTAGACATTAGTATAATAATATGTAATACTAATGTATAATAACATATAATTAGATACTAAAAATAATATGTGATAGTATAGTATGATAACATGTAATTAGACACTATAGTATAAGTCTAGTATAAAAATAAGTTAGACATTAATATAGAAATAAATTAATAGTGAATGATTTAGTTTTAATTTTTTAATTGTTTAGAAAAATTAAAATTTAAAAATTCACAAAAGATTATTTTTTAAAATAGACTAAATATGAAGCTAAAGAAAAGTCCTTCAAATTCGATTTCAGAGTCAGATCTAGCCTACACAAGACCCATGCTCCCCCCTAGAGAGAGAAGGATACAAATAAAATTGACATTTCCTACGTCATGCATGTTATATGTACGTTGGGGGTAGCTACATAACGGAGCTTTCATATTTATGGCGTTCAATAGTTCGAACACAATATTCCGCCGCAACTTCACCTTCAATCAAAGAAGTAAAAGCCATATAGCGTGTTCCTGAAACTCCGGCGTGCGTCAAATGATGTCTGAAACGGTTACTACTTACTACAAGTAGAAGCTAACGTGCAATACCTCAAGTTAACGAAAACAGAGCTTTAAACAGTTAGGGGCCAATTAGCCATTTACGTAGCGCAATGCTTCTTGTTCAGAAACATCTGCATGAATTATAATCATTCTGGGGACAGAGATCGGTTTTATATTTAATTCAGACCAAAGCGCTTATGGCCTTCATTTTCAGAGGTAAAAAAATTACCAGAAAGGAAAGTTGAACTATGACATCAGAGGTTGTCCAACAAAAAGTCCCCACGTGCGCGTATTCGAGCCGGGAATAGCAAGGGTCCAATTCCAAATCTGTCGGAATGGAAAATACGTATCCGATAACGTGACAAAAAAGAGACATGTTCTTATTCGTCCTAACGGATACGGTAAAATCAATCCACCACGACACTGAAACAAGAGGTAATTGAATGGGGAATGACTTGAATAATGTAAACAGAAAAAACATATCATGCACACACAACACTAGGATATGCGAGAAAACCATACTTTTAATAGACATCAATCTACCGACCGACATGTATATACACATAGACAACATATAAAAATAACCTACAAAGAAGAAGAGGAAAAAAAGGAGCTATTCATGCATCTTCGATTCTTGGAAGTTGAAAATTGTTCACTATTTTAGCTCCTAAAAAGTTTAGAATAATAACCTCAACACCAACTATGCTACTAAAGAATTATAGACTACCAGAAGAGGAGGAGGAGGATGAAGAAGAAGAAGAAGGAGAGTGTATTTTACAGAGATCATCTCTCTCTAGATCTCTCAGCTACCGGGAGCCTTAAAATGTCCCATAGCACTATCCCAATAGCATAGAATCTCTGCTCCTAAAGTTTGTCTTTTTTTATTTGAGCTCTCTATCCCCTACTTTCCCACCTCCCCCCACCAATGCTCTGCTCTGGTTGCTTATCGGCTATTCCCAACTTTGGCCGATAGCGCTAGCCTGAGTTGCTCCTGCGTGTAAAACCGACTACCCATCTTCACCGTAGCTTGTTGGATCATCAAATCGTTCACCACCGAAACGCTGGCGTGGTGCACATCCAGGTCCAACTCCTTCAAAGCTGCCATCAGCCTCGCCGCCGGGTGGTTCTTCTTGCTGCTTTGGATCCTGATCATCGCATCCCATCCGATTATCTTCACGTCGATATCTAAGTCTATCAATCTCGATGTCTTTGAGTCTTGATCTGACAGCGGAGGCGAAGGGACCGAGCCCGGATAGCGCGGGTCTTTGCCGGCAAATTCTTTCTTCAATCCCTCCAATTGTTTCTGCAAGTCCTCCTTGTCCGACTCCGTACTCTGAAGCTTCCTTTTCAGCTCGTTTATATACAATATTGCGTCCCCAAGAAGGGATGCTTTGTCCATTTTCGAAACGTTCGGAACAACCGCACGGAGAGCGTAGAACCTCTGGTTGAGCTTCTCTCTTCTCTGCCTCTCTGCTTCCACGTGATTCAGAGGTTCTTCTCTCCCGTTTGCCGGTTTTCGACCACGTTTTCGAGGCCGCTTCTCCGGGTCTACAACTCGGCTACTATCAACCTCTTTAGCAACCGACGGTTCGAGATCGGAGTGCTCCGAATCGGCCATGCCGCCGCCGCCCGACTTCGCCACACAGGAGTTCGACAAAATGACACCTGACGTAAAAGAAAGCATTCCTTCTTCGTTACTACCCCTCGACTGGGTCCGCTTCTTCTTGTTATTCTCCTCCACAACCGGAGCGACGAACTGGGAATGGCCCGAAACATAGGAGCTCCTCTTGCTCTCCCCGAAATTCAAAATCTCCCCCGATCCGGGCTTCAACTGACTCGAATTCCCATTCTTCACAACACTGCTACCGTCGTATCCGTAGTCCGAAAAGTTCAACTCTCTGGTAAAGAAGCTCTGGGTCTGCGATTGTTGGCGTTGCTGGTGGCTTTGGTTAGTGTTTGTCATATGAATCGCGCTGGGGTTCTCAGTCAAACTACTGGAGCTAGGGTTCTCAAACTGAATCGCCTTTGAAATCTGAAGGCCGTTGTTGGTGGTGCCAGGAACCGATGGTACAGTAGTGCTATTAAGCGAATCTTTGATCTCCATAGGAGCAGCCGGTGTGGGATCGTTAATCCAGAGAGAAGATGGGTCGTTCTCGCCTTGGTCGGTAACAGGCCAGGAACCACCCATTTCCAGGCTGTCGAAATTGAAGAGAACTCTAACTTTATTCATCAGATCGGAGCTATGTAAAATCAACTCCGTGGAGCCCAACTCCACGACGCCGTTCGCCGAGGGTATGCACACCATGGTCTGGAGCCCGAATACCTGCCCTTGACGGGCG
The DNA here is from genome assembly GCF_004785595.1 of Juglans microcarpa x Juglans regia. Lineage (NCBI taxonomy): Eukaryota > Viridiplantae > Streptophyta > Magnoliopsida > Fagales > Juglandaceae > Juglans > Juglans microcarpa x Juglans regia. The sequence goes on from NC_054604.1 coordinate 24,716,914, forward strand.
CGCTCGCACGGCGAGTTGGTCAGGCGGTCCGCTCCAGCTACCCAGACCGGACTCGAATCGAAAAAAGCCTGGCCCGCAAGGCCGCCGCCGTTGACGAAGGAATGAGTCATGGACACCAGGAAGAACCATTCGGTGTCGGTGACCTCTTCGTCGACGGAATCGTCGGCGGCGGACCCGGCGGAGTCTGAGATCAGAGAATTGAGCTCGCGGAGCACCTTCTTGCGGTGTTCCTGCTCTGCCACAGACGACGTCGTCTTGGCCTTGCCTTTTGACTTGTCATCGTCACCCTTGTAGTAGCCGTCGCCCCAGCCCAAAATGGATGCACCGGAATAGTCGTAAGAGGACTGCCAGAAGATGGCGTAGGTCCAGCTCTCACGGGCACCCTCGATGAGAGCTTGGAGGCGCTGCTGGAGGGTCTCCTGGTTGAAGAGCGCCACGGAGGGCTGGGATTGCGGGAGGGCCTTTGTGGGGTCGGCAGACGTGGAAGCGGAGGATTGAGGTTGCAGCTGTTGAGCCTGAGGAGGAGGGGGAGGAGGCGTGGGCCAGAACGAGAGATCCGAGCTCATGAAAGACTCTATAACCGATGGGTTGTCGTCGGACGTCCACAGATTCATCGACGGTGTTATCCGATAATCTGTCATTCCATGCATACGGCCAAAGGGGTCTTCCGGTTTTTGCAGAGAGAGAGAGAGAGAGATGTAGCAGAGTAAGATGAGCTTTGAGCTTTAGAGAGAGAGAGAAGATGGTGGAGGCGGTTGAGGAGTGGGGAGGGATTAAGAGAGGGGGTTGGATTGAGAGTAAAATGGGGTGCATTTGGGTTTGGGATTTATTTGCAATGCATTTGAACTTTCATTTTAGATAGAAAAACACAAAAGAGGGTGGGGCGGTTTCGACGAAAGTTGCGGCCGATTTAATCGGTGAATGGATTCATTGGTTTTTTTTTTTTTTTTTTTTTTTTTGGGTGAAGGGAATTCATTGTTAAAAGCCGGCGGATTCAGATAATTTTCGTCTGTGCCGAGTAAACACTGAGTGGCACGTGTCTTCAATAAAACCATACAAGAAGAAGAAGAAAATACCTCTTCCGAATCTCTGATGCTAACCACGCTAATAACGGATATTTTATCGAATAACATTATTTATAATTTTTTTTTTAGAAAATAGATATTATTTTATTTTATAAAAAAGTTACATCTGTGACTCAAAATTACAAGTCATACCCGTACACATATTCGATAAGGAAACAAAATGTGATCTGTGGTGTGTTGGAATGATTAATAGAATTTTTTAAAAATATTTAAAAAAATAAATTTAAAACAGATAAGAATTTTAAAAATATTATATTCTTGACAAAGTTGCCTTATCATATATACCAATTATAAAATGATGAGTTATTCCTTTACCAAATTTTGTAGATGGGGGTGATGGACCACCTCGGCCTCCATCTCCCACTCCTGAATTGTATAAAGCAGTGTCTCTCATCAAGCCTCTTCCATGTCTTAAGCAATCTCTCTCTCTAGCTACTCGATGAATTCTCCTTAAGCTTTGATTTTGCAATCTCCCATTGGCAGAATTTAGGGTAGAGAGTTTGAATTTTAGTTTTTAAAATCTAAAATTTCATGTTTAGATATATTAAATTCGAATTTAATTTTTACACTAAAAGCAAAATTTTTAGAATTTGGAATTTAAAAGCATAATTGATTTGAAGTCTAATCCAAATTCTAATTCTATCTAAAGGCATCTATAACATAAATTAGAACCCAGAAAGATTAATGTTAAGATGCATAATATACAACAAACGTTGAGTTAAGAAAGGAATGGTTTTTAAGAGGTAATATTAGCGCACCAACAAACGTTGTTTCAAACTAATTACACTATAATCCCATAATGACTTTAAAGCGTGATTTACCAATATTGATTTCATCTAACATTTTCATGACAGTATTGAAACGAGAAATATTCTAATCACAAAATAATTACATAAAAATAATTTTATAAATTGACGTGTTTTTATATAATCATTTAGACTTATTTTATAACAAAAATAATTTTACAATTTGACAAATCGCATAACAATATAAAAGGAAAAAGGAAAATGCACCTACATTCGTTGCATCGTTTCTGGAGCAAGTCTTATCATTACAGAAAAGAAAATGTTTGTCTACTCACACGTTAAAGTTGTGTTTAGATGTTGAACTGAATTGAGTTGAGATGATAAAATATTATTAGAATATTATTTTTTAATATTATTATTATTTTATAATTTAAAAAAATTGAATTATTTATTATATTTTATATTAAAATTTAAAAAAATTATAATAATAAATTAAAATAAATTGAAGTGAGTTGAGTAATCAAATCAAGCTTAAGTAAACTCTGTGAATCAGATTTCCTTAAAAAATAGTTGGTTGTCCAATCAAACCCCCACGTTGACACAAAGAAGTCACCAACGGTGATGCTATCAGACCTCTTACATAGTAGTATTACTCCCCTCTCCCACGTTTCGTCGTCACCACCTCTCTCGGGGGCGCGCGTTCCATGAAAGAGCCGCCACTCGGTAGCCGTAGTAAAACCCAAAAAAGAAAGAAAAAACTCGGCGTCCAATTTCCAAATAATCGCCAGCGCACTTCCACAGTCCCGCTCTCCAACTTTTAACATTTTATATTACACAAAAATAAACAGACATAATAAAAAACAAGAGCTTAAAAACAAACTGATTAAAAAATATATAATATAAGAGGAAAAAATTAAAATTAAATTAAAGGAAAAAAAAAAAGGGTAAAGTAAAGGGCACGTTGAGTGGTTCGTCCTTGTTTGTCAGATTGTTAAATCAAGATATTCTCCCCACTTGTTTGAATAAATAAATAGATAAATAAATAAATATTATATATTATTTCTGATCTAATTTATATCATATTCTGTCAATTCTAAATTAATTATTTTAAAAAATATAATGTAATGAATATTACATCAATGCATTAAAATAAGAAAATATACGGTCCCCTGAAAGGTATTAGTTATTGGGCACGTTTTACTTGATCCGTATCCTGAAAATAACGTTTTTGTTTTGTTGCCTTGGGGGCACGTTTATATTAGCACTGCCACGTTTGGAAAAACCAGTGACCACCGCCACTTTTATTCATTTAGGGTGGTTTACTGTTTATTAGTTGTGTGTATATTTTTTTCTTTTTTTATATTTTGATTAATCTATTATAGATGCTTATACAACTTGTAATTGTATCGAATATTACTTTAATCCTAATCTAACCCTTTTTTTTAAAAAAAAAAATTACATATATATGCTGTTCATGAATTGTAAATGTCACATCTCGGTCAATCCTATAGCAACATGAGTAGCACCAATGGAATCTTTTCATCTCATTCCATCACCATTGGCACATGCATGTATGTGCTCATATAGCCACATTTGATTTTCAGTTGTTGTCAAACTATATTATTGTTTTCTCTAACTAAAGATCAAGAGTAGTACATTGCGACTTCAAATTGCGAGTTTGTAGTCCACTTATTGTCTTTCCTTAGATTATATTTCTATAATTAGCATCGTTAACTTTTTATTTTCTTAATTTCCTTACACTCTGTTCCTTGTAATAAATTTTTTGTTGAGGCCTATTATTCCCTCTTCTTGTATTTTTGTTAAACTTATTAAGGGAAAAATAGAAAACTTAACATCATGTATCTTGCAAATGTATAGAAAAATCTACTTATCATCCTTACACTACACATATATGTAACAAGCGAAAGCAATGTAACAAGCGAAGGCAAGTTTGCTCACCCTCTCCATCCGTTCCTCTCCAATACCAAACCTCACGGAGACATATCAAGTCTCACCTTTTTCTTTTCTTTTTTTATACGTAGATCAATTCTCTCTAGATCTTTTTTTTTCTTCCCTCCTCCCTACAAACCTAAGAGAACTCCATCTTTTCTGGACAGAAGGGATCAGGAAGCCGTTCTCTGGTCTCCAGCTGACCTCACCTTCTCCCATGTTACATGTTTTTTTTTTTTTTTTCTGTCTGTTTTCCTTTTAGGTCGTAAATTGCATGATCTACTATATATCGTTCGTCCACCACATATATATACAAGCGCCACACTATTGTACTTTTCCGGCACCGATTTATTAAATGAGTCAAGAAAAGCCGTCGTTTGACAAGCGCATGGGGCTCACTTGCTGCCCAAGCCTTGCATGAATCCGACGTGGTTAGTCCTTATTTGGTGCTGTTAACGATCGTGGTTTTCAATCTCTTACTATCCTACTATGTCACTATTTTCCTCCGAAAGAGAACATGGATATAGTGGAAGTGGAGTTCTCCTACAAAATGCACCATATTATTAGATTGCAGTACTGTCTTTCTTCCGGTTGTGGTTTACATCTACAATCAATTGATCAACTCATGAAACCGCTTTTACAGTACCCTCATTGCAGCAGCTAAGCTTAGGATCACATCTGCTCGAACTTAAGGTTTTTGACTATGAATTTTTATTTTATTTTCGAGCACTGTAATTATTATAACGAGATTTTTATACGTAGTGTCCCATCTCCTCGTTTTATATCTCTATTTTAATTTGCAACACCTTTGTTTAAAAAAAAAAAAAAAAAACGAAGAAATTAACAAGACCTCATGGGCATGAGAGAATTGAATTGTGAATAAAGCATAGTGGGAATATTGGGGGACTAGATGATTAGAAAGTATGTCAAACTGAGTAAATAAAAAAACATGGGTTATAGCAATTATTAAGCCAACGTTGTTGACAAGACAAGGCAACTACCAGAGACTAAAAACGTCTTCTCATGGGATAGTGTTAAAAGAACACGTACTGGAAGCTTGGTCGAAACTACTGATCAGTACTGATTTTCTTAGAAACAAGATGCGTACTTCTTAATTATTCAATAATAAAAATCGACTCTCTCTGACTGAGTGAAGACTTTCAATCCAACGTCTTGAACTCTTGCTATACGTACGCTCACCAAATATGAAGGAGGTCAGATGCCGTAGTTAATTAGCTAGCTAGCTCCAACTTTGCTAATTATATCTCCACCTATTAAATTAACTCCAATTAGGACATCAAGCCTCGCATAAATAAAAGTAAAAATAAAAACTCCCTCCATTAAAAATAATAATAATAATAATGACATCAATCCTTCGTCACATTTTTAGACTTTTCAATCTCAATGAAAAGAACCCACAATAAAACATTAGAGTATCAACCCCAGTACCGGCCGGTAATTGATATATATTCCTCTCTCTCTCTCTCTCTCTCTCTCTCTCATGATATATATATATAGATAATTAACATTTTTTTTCTCCTTTAAAAAATGCGGAAAGATAAAGCAATATATTCCGAGAGCTTTAGCTTGGTATCCTCTAGAAACTTTCAATTGATTCAAAGGAATAGGGGTAGTGTGGGCATTTTTAATATTGAAAGCAAATAAGGAATAGACATATATATGTGTGTGTGTGTGTCCATTTGTTTTTTGTTTTTTTGTTTTTTTTTTTTTTTTGGTTTTTTTGGTTTTTTTGGTTTTTTTTTTTTTTTTTGTCTTTCTAGTTTTTCTAATTGTCATGATATGGATATTTTGTCATGTTACTAAATTATTAGAATCTTATAAAAGAAATATTATGCTTATGATAATGTGTAGAACATACACCATTCATATATATTGTTAATAGTATTACTAAATTTGACTTGCCAGAGAAATTTAAAATTAAGTTCTCTTATAAATCAAATTATGCCATATATCATGTGGAGGATATCATGATGTTCTTTGTATCGACTTGTAATTATAATTTTTTCTGATATGGATACCGATTATAATCAATATATAAATAATACAAATATTGATTATAAGATAGGTCAATATATATATATATATATATATATATATATATATATATATATATATATACTGGCCAGAACAGTTAAGTGGCAACATAATTAATATAAGATAGGTCATGATTTCATGGTTTTGTATGAAACTTAGGAGCTAAACTTAGAGACATGAAAAATCTATTTGTAATTCGCGAGCTTCTTGGTACATCAACATGTCACTGATGTTAAAACCTTCCAAATCAATTAGTATATATAAGAAATTATTAGTATTTATAAATCTAATACATTTCACAACAAGTGATGTATTTACACATTAAGTTACAAATAACACAAGTAAAGAAAGATAAACACATGATGATGAAATTAGACTCATAATATTTATTGGAAATCAATAAATGTTCAAAAAAAAATATTGTAGAATCTATGAGCTATATATATCTCTTCCATTAATTCCAAACCTGATCAGCGTGCATACAAAAGTTGTTCAACCTTAGAATTAATTAGTAGTATTTTACATACTTGGAAGGGCACTTGGCATTACGAAAACTTCAGATTAGCCAGATGCCTAGTACCATAAATATCGTACAACCTTAGTGGCTAGGAGACAACGGTAGTTTTTCTTGACAATTATAAAATCACCACTTATTCTAAAAGTTTAAACTTATGGATAGATATAGATTTTTATTATTTATATTATATTCTTAACAGTCATCTTCACATGTGAGCAGACTCCCCCTCAATGTGTACACATGAAATATTCAATTAAATGGGATAGAGTGTAGAGTCAAGAACGTTCAAACTCAATATCTCTACTTTGATATCATATGAAATCATCATGTCTCAAACACTTAAGTTGAGGTAGATTTTTATTTTTTTTAACAACAACGTACAATCCAAGTACATAATCCTTTGCACCCAAAACACCTTATGCCAGGGGATTAGCTCGAGTTTGCCAGAAACCAAATCAAAGGTAGAAATTGTAGGTTTTTTTTCTTCTTTTTGGATGGTGAGGGATCAAAAGTTGTAATAAAAATCTTCGACCGACTCATATTGGATTCAGTGGTCACTATAACAAATTTACTTTTTAGGGATGAAAATTTTCCTCTCAAAAGGTTTCAATTTCGTCTCTAAAAGCTTTTTAAGATGAAATTTTTTCGTCTCTAATTTGTCTCAAAAAGTCTATCTCAAAGAGTTTTTTGGGACAAATTTAAATTTTGAGACAAAATTTGCCATTTCAATTCAAAAGAGTTCAAATCGATTTTTTTTTTTTTTGGACAAAAAAAAAAATTCATCTCTAATATTCATTCGAACGCAAAAAAATATCGTTCAAATAGATTTTATTTGGGATGAAAAGAAAATTGCGTCCCTAATAGTCATAATAGAACGAATTTTTGTTTTGGAGAACTAGTCAAAAAAAGTCATTTGCCACAATTAAAAACGTTGCAGCGGCAAAAATATGGGCTGCAAAAGTCCTTTTCAGGCGACATTATCTCACAGGAAATGACATGTGCGACCATAAGTGTCAATTATAGTGAACTTATTTCTCAACAAATACTCTTATGTAAAATTTTAAAAAAATATAAATATATATATATATATAAGCATTTGTTGTCTTCACCTAGCAGCAATTAGTCATGTAAAATCTAGAAAATTAATATAAAAGTGGCAAAAAAATATTAATTACAAAATCCCCTCAAACGATAAATTACCGTTCAAATAGTAATTACAACTCGGGCTATTTTTTGGACGAGATTTGGATTTTGTCTCTAAAAGTCATTTTAGAGACGTAAAAAATTTCGTTCTAAAAAAAATTCATCTCTAAGAGTCAAATTTCTTGTAGTGGATTGATACTATCTTAATTATCATCATCCTTGTTTGCTGCGCATATATAAAAACTAAATAGGATGCATCAATATTCATGCTGCATGCAATATTAATGGAAAAATTATTTCCGTGTTCTGAAAATATATTTCCATGTTCTGAAAATATGAATGGTGAAATACTCACGTAATCCAATCAAAGAATGCCTATCAATTAAAAGTATTAGTAGTACTTTTTAACGTGTCATCTTATAATAAGACGAGATTACTATATATAGTAATGTCACATATAGTCGTAGAGTACGTAAGTACTATACAATCATTTTAAAAAAGAATGAGATTCACTATTAAAAAATTAATTTTTTTTTATGTAAGGCTCTTATTTATAACTCACTTTTTTCAAAAAAATTGAACAGTATTTATACACTTTACAACTGTAAATAGATAGGTAAACTCGTTAAAGCCGGCCATTTCCGGTATAAATTTTACGTGAGTACCCAACTTGAGCATGATGCATTAAGAAATGCTTAAAGCTGGCTACTTTATGAGGTGCCACGAAGAAGCAAATAATTAGTAATTTCATCCCTTGCAAGGCAAATTAAATATAGTTAATTACAAAAGCAGATAGACTTCACGCTTTAATTATATGGTGATCGGAAAGGATAACGATTTCTAATAATTTTGTAGGTCTGGAAAGAGGTCATGCATACGCATGCATGGTTCCATAACTATAACATTATATCATTCACATGCATGTGCATGACTAATTCAGTACGTAATTGACATGGAGATTATTATGAGTTTGCAGATAACTTTTCATCCTCGTCAATATTCAAGCTGGTATTCTCATAATAAAAGTTGCAATTAAAATAAAAAGATAAATAGATATATAAAATATATTTTACGGTATTTATTAAATATTTAATAAAATATAAAATAAATATGTTTTTCGGGAAAAAAAAATGAGCGTAGTTGGCATAAGATAGCGATCAAAGTGCTTAAAAAAAAAAAAGATAAAAAAAAAAGAGAGAGACAGCGAAGTGTCGTGAGGGTGGGACCTAGTCAGGAGGATAAGATAGATACAAGAGGCTACTCATCGTCCACATATGATATATTATACTAATTTTTATTTTTTTTTAAATTTGTTTTTGTTTTATTTTTTTCAAATTAATTAAATGAAATTATTTATTATTTATATACTATATATTTAATAAAAAAATTAAAAAATTATATATAATATATAATATGTAAATGATGAGTAGATCTTTACTAACTAAAAAGAAAGACAGGTGGGAGAGTGGCGCAGGAGATAAACGTGTACGAGCCAAGAGACAAAAATAAAAAAGCAATCATGCCCTACTCCAAGAAAAAATTAAAAAATAAAATATTGTAGTATTAAACTGTGGACGGCAAGTGCACGTGATTCATGCCCCTCTTCCGAAACCTTTCGCTTTCGCTTTCGGACTTTTTGTCGTCACGTCGTCATGCGTCCGCGTCGTCAACGTTGGCAGTAGGGCCAAGCCGCGTGTGCGGTGTGCGTACCAGACTGTTCGTTGGTGCTCAAAAAAAATTCAAAGTCTTCCGCTTTGGCGAGTCAAACTAATGCAATGACTGCTCCGCCCTGGCCTCCTATCGTTCTGTGGTGTGATTGTATTCATGCTATTATCTGTTGCGTAATGATATATATATATATATATATTATATATATTAATATATATATATATTACATATTATATAATATATTAATTAATGTAACAATGTTATAAAATAAAAATATTTTTATAAAATAATATTATTTTTGTAAGATATTTTATAAAATTATCTCTCATCTAAAACATAATTATGTAAAATATTATGAAAAATATTGTGTAAATCATTTTCTTTATTTTCTACCCTCAAAAACTTAAAATGGAAAAAACAGTTTATGCGTATAATTATATGCTACTATTTTTTGTTTTTTAATAAATGAGTTTCTTTATAAAGAGTTTAACTATATATATTTAATGTAATTAAATACACATGAATGAGCATTATTTTACAAATCTAAGGTGTTGGAAGTAAAAATGGAAGAAATAAAAAAAAAGTCTTACAAATAAGAAAGTGAGAAATTGGGGTGCAGAGGATACTACAAAAAAACTATTTATTTGTTATCAGTTATTTTATATTAAAATAACTATTTTCTGTTAAAATGAATCTATTCTTATTACAAACAATCATTCTCATCGTAAATAATTTATCATAAATACTCATTTTTTTTTCTAGTGAGTGAGAAAAAAATATAAAAGTTTTTACATATATGAATAGTGCACGTCAAATTTAGAGCTTTTTTTTTTATATTGAGTTAATTATATATATATATATATATATATATATATATATATATATATATATATATTACATGATGCATTGAAAGTGCTCTTATTATAAGAAGCTCTATCCGAGCTCTCTCTATAAAATGTAGAAATCCAAAACATCGTTCTCATAACCTCTAAACCTGCCAGATCTTATAGAATTAGCTCGTGCTCAATGGACCACCACTCTCTTTTAACACGTTTCGAAGCAAGTGATGATATAATATTATAATATCAAAAGCCATAAAGGATGGAGAGAAAAAAAGGAGCCTCCACAACCATTCATATTAATTATAGTACAAGAAAATGAAAATGAAAAACAATTTGAAAAATGTTTCAAATAATTAGATTAGTTGCGTCCCATGTTTTTAGCTGTGTTATGAGGCGAGATTTGAATAGTGAGTTGAGATAAAAGTTGAAAATTGAATATATTATTAAAATATTATTTTTTAATATTATTATTATTTTATAATTTGAAAAAATTAAATTATTTATTATCTTTTGTGTGAAAATCTAAAAAAGTTGTAATGATGAGATAAGACGAGTTGAGATAAACTCTGAATCCAAACAAGATCTAAGAGGTAAATACTGCAAAGATGATTTTTAAGATTATCTAGAGGTGAGAACTCTTGTCAACGATGCTATAAACATGTAGAGTCCTGCTATACATCAATCATTGTTTTACCACACACCCTACACTTTTTATTTTTTTCAACTTTATGTCACATCCAACCATCATCTTCAACTTCTCTCTTCCCTCAATCTCTCTGTCCAACCTCTCTCTCTCTCTTTCTTCAAGCTCTCATCGACCTCTCTCTCTCCTCAAGCTCTCTCTCACTCTCCAACCTCTCTCCTCAAGCTCTCCTCAAGCTTTCCCTCTCTCCTCAAGCTCTCCTCGTCCGCTCTCTCTAACCTATCTCTTCTCAAGTTTTGTTAAATGAAAGAGAAGAGAAAATAAAATAAAATCCCACAAATCAGGTGTGCTTTGACTGCTGCCAAACAGTGATTGATCTGAACATTATTTCATGTAGTTAACTATATTATAGAGATTGTGGTTGGACTCTTGTCCCAAGTTACAACTTGAAGTTGTACGAAGCTTTTTTTATTTAAAAAAAAAAAGAGTAAATAAGAATTTAGCAACAATTTGGGAAATATTGTATGATAATTTATTTTGAAATTTGAAAAAATTGAATTGTTTTGAATTTTATTTGAAAATTGAAAAAATTATAACTATTATGTAATATTTAGATAAAAAAAAAAGTTAAATATTTAAAATTAAGAAATACCCGTATTTAAGTAATATTTAAAGAATAAAATTATAAGATAAGATCAGATTAACCTTATTCCTTGAAATTGTACATTATTTGAATTCCAAATGAAATATTGCGTTGTCCATTGAAAAGAGAATATTTGAATTTGTTACTGATAAAATTAATGGTGATGAGGCAGAGACAAATGATGTCTATTTCCCATCAAAGCAAAACAATTCCGACCAGCCTGCCCAAGTACCGACCAAAACTGTAAGGTGAGAGACATGCATGCATGCATTCCTAATGTCTTCCACACAGAGTGAGCCACCTACCCCCAATTACTCTTACAACTCTCCATCACAGTAATTATTTCAATGGAGCATTGATATATTTACACATTTTTTTTTTACTATTGTTTTATTATTTAATTATTTTTATTTTTTTAAATTTAGATTAAAAAACTCATTTTCTTAAATAATTTAAGAGAAAATAAATTTAATCAATCAATATAATTAAATTTATTTTTAATTAAATTATATAATTATATTGACTCATTGAATTTATTTTTTTTTAAATTATATAAAAAAATTATATTCTAAAAAAGTAGTAAAATTAAATAATTAAATAATAAATCAGGAGATATAAATTATTACACTTTCCAATTATTTAGGTTAAACGTACAAATTAAGCACCCATGTGGGTACCCGTACACATCTCCAGCATCGACAGATCTCATGTCCATCTGAGGCAATCGAGTGGGGCCTCGGGGATCGGAACCGACGGTGTACGCGTGAGCTTTCGTGGGAGTGAGGGAGACTGACAGAACCCAGACCAGTCGTATGCCTTTAAAATCTGTTTTTTTTTTTTGGTTGTATATAAGCAGTCTAATTTCTTCGTAACTGATTCTTTTTTGGGCTTCGAGTAGTAAACGTGAAAGCAGAGAGTGTGCGGTGGGCAGTGCAGCAGCGAACCGGTTAATTAATAATCATTATGGCAGGGTGGGACGTAGACTTTGTACCCGGACACAGCCCGGCTGCGCACATGTTCCATACTTGAGTGCTATCACACGTTAATTAGGTGATAAGAAAAGACAATTTTTATATTATAAGAGCATTTATATTAGTCTATATATATATATATAATTATATTTATATAATATGATCTTAAAATTCTCTATATTAACTTATGCATATTTAAATATTTAACTAATTATGAATAGTATTTATCTAAATTTGAATAATTACTGTTCACTTCACAAAATATATTTTAATCATTATTTATCTCTCCTCCCACTCTCTCTCACAATCATTTTCTTTTCTCCATCTTTCAACAACACAACAAACATTCACCTGCACATTCTTTTGATTATTATAATATATTATATTTTTTTTTCATTTTATTATATTTTTAATATAATATATAAAAAAATTATATTTTTTATTATTGCATTTGCATTATTAATGTCAAATATATGTAGTGGATGCTAATTGCAAAATATATATAAAAAAATTGATTTTAGCAAAAAATTAATAAGAATAAAATAATAATTTTTTTTTTATTATTTTGTCTCAAATATGCATAAGCTAATGTGTGAATTTTGCTTAAATGGCAAAGTGGTTATGCAAAAGAGGTGATTTTACATATGCATATGTATAGACCAATGTTAATGCTTTAAGCATGAGTTATTTTATAATTTTTGTACATAAATTAAATTATGTCATTTAAATAACTTAGATGATGCTTCTTAATTTGCACAAATTAATAATATGTAGACAGTTTTTCTAGCTACAGTCACGGTGCGTAACCGCGAGAGTTGCCTTGCCACGTCAGCCTTTCAATTAAAAAAGAAAAACCAAAACAGATGAAAATAGAAAGAAAGACATTCAGAGCTCTTTGTGTGGTGGTCGTCTTCTTCTTTGTGTGGGTCATCTTCATGGATAGATGAAAAAGACAGATCTTTGGGTCTTCGTATGGATCGTCTTCAAGGGTAGATGAAAAATGCAGATCTTTTTTGTGATTTCTACGACCAGTACGACATTCGTTGGCGCGGGTGATTTCTACGATCTTCGTGTGGGTTGTCTTGGTAGTAAGATCTTTGGTGTGCTCAATATGGATCCAGCTTGATAAGGTCTTTGGTCTTTGGTGCAAACTGGTTGTAGAAATTTAGGGAAGACGACTTGTGGAATTTTTGGTGCAAACTGGTAAGATCTTCGTGCGAGTCGTCTTCGTTGGTAGCTTCATCAGACGTTGATAAGATTTTTGCTATTCTTTTCTCAATCAACTACTCATCTCAACTGGATCTTCGTGTGTATTTGCTCCATTCCGTAAGAAGATGTGAACTGATTCCCCTTCAATTTTTGTTTCCAGTCTTAGCTTCCAATATCACTAATCTTTGTAGACTCTAATTTGTCCTGAGCTTCCAATAGCAATATCTTTTGGCCTTAGACTCTAATTTGTTTCTCTTCCATCGATTCCCTTGATAGCAATGAAACTTCTCTTTAGCATGCATTTCTAATAAGGGATAGCATTATATTTGTATGTACTGAGTATAACTGGAATATCAATAAGGTCACTAAAACTTCTCTTCTGACCTTGTTTTGTCTGCACCGTAAAAATGCTCCCCCCCCTTAAATGCAGCTTAAGACAAGTACTGAGTTTCATAATTTCCAAAGATGGATGTGAATTTTGTTGTCTGGTATCTAATGAGAGCTTTTCATTTGCCACATAATTCTCGAACATAGATGCATTATTTACCCTCTTTCATAAGACTTGCAAGCGCATATTGTTGACCGAAATGGAAAGCAAAGATCTTGAATTCTACATGAATAAGATCTAGAGAAAGCAGGGTAAGGGGGCTGGAGCTGCCTAAAATGTTGAGAGGACTATCAATAGAATATTTCCTATAAATATAGATTCAGAACTTGTTTTTGGTATTTATTATTACTGAGTTTTGGTTAATTATTATTATTATACACTATCTTATTGACTATATTTTGTTAGAATTACAACTGAGTTTTGGTTAAATATTGATTATGAGCAAATGATGTTCGAAGAGATGTTACAACTGAGGCAATGGGGGGTTTGATATTAAACCAAACTACTCTACTAACAAGATTAGACTGAATTCTTTCAATTATAGGACCACTGCTAAAATGGGGGAATCAATCCCTTGTTTAAAATGTACCATAATTCCTATTTGGATTAGGCTGATGTAAATACAACTTGTTTTAGAGCATTGAAGAACTATTTTTATCGATATTCATTTTTTGGTGGGTTTATTGAAGAGCTATTCTTGTACATGGCATGAGAAAAGGGGAAGAACGCCCATTTCTGCTAACACCATCTAGCTTCAATTCCTCAACTGTGGTATGTTATATTATTTAAAAAATTTGTTGGAATGGGTGTGCTCAATATTTATTATCAGAATACATCAATCTCGTGTTTGCTGATTATCATTATTATTTTTATGTTAGGACATCCCAAAAATTGGTCCAAACTTTACAAATTACATGCACAGTTACTATGGATCAGTGCTTGCATGGTCACTGGCTTTTCTGCCATATCCAGATAGCAAGCAATATCCAAGCAACATTCAGGTGATGATGCAACTATGTTTAATTGCTTTCATTTTTGTGCTTTAAGCAGAATGCTGGTTACCCATTTTAATATGGAATGAGACTTCTGACTCCTTTCATCACTACAAGCTCCACAACTAACGCAAGAGTTGGTAAAGAGAATACACCTGATTGTAGGGAAACTCAAGCACCATGTACCTCCTCTAGAGTTGATGAAGAAAGTAAAGAGGATAGACCAGATTCACGGGAAACCAACGATGGCACTGTCGGGACACCTCAGTTAGTACAAATAGATGGTGGTGATATGAATAAGGAGTCAAAGTGCGGGATGGAGTTTAATTCTTTTGAATGATTAATGAGTTATTATAAGTAATATGTTTAGAAATGCAAGTTTGGGGCGATGACACAAATGAGTGAGAGGGGAGAGGATGAAAGTGTCAGATATGTCACCATTGGTTGTGCCCGTGGTGGGAAGGCCCGGAATAAGATATTGAAAGTCACCAAACCACATCCGACAGGAAAGACGGACTGTAAAGCAAAGATTAATGCCTTAAAAGTTTAGGGAAAGATGCGGTTGACAATAGTTCATAATTAATAATACCCATAATCATGGCCTCAGTTCACAGAAATCTCGCTTCTTTCAATGTAATAGAGAAGTGAGTGAGTTTGTAAAAAGAGTTATAGATACAAACGACTTGGCTGTCATCCGAATGAATAAGAGTTTCAGATCTCTTGTCATAGGCGCGGGTGGATTTGAGAACCTCTCATTTTTTAAAAATAATTGTCGTAAGTATATCGATAAGACACAAAATCTACGACTTGGAAAATGTGGGTGTTGGAGTGCTTTGAGAGTATTTTTTAGGATGTAGTACAAGAATAACTACTTTTTTTTTATGGATTTAAATGATGATAGGAGGTTAAAGAATGTATTTTGGGCAAAACCACGCAGTAGAGCAACCTATCTATACTTTAGTGATGTGGTAACATTCGACACCACATACTTGAAAATAGATATGGGATGCCATTTTCACCCTTTGTTGGTATAAACCACCGTGGACAATCAATTCTTTTTGGAGCAGGATTGATTTCCAGTGAAGATATAGAGACTTTTACGTGGTTATTCAAAACCTGGTTACAGTGTATGGATGTTATTGCTCTGAAAGCTATTCTCACTGATCAAGACAAATGAATGAAAAATGCAATTGCTATTATCTTTCCAAAAAGCTGACATAGATTTTGCCTATGACATATATTAAAAAAAGTTCTCAAGAAGTTTGGCTCCTATGGTGCCTACAAAAGTGGGCTGAAAAATCAGCTGATGAAATGTGTGTATAACACTCAAACTATTGAAGAGTTTGAGAAATGTTGGGAAGGATTAATTAACACGTACAACTTACATGAGAATGTCTGGTTGCAAAGTTTAGACACTGAGCATGGGCATTGGGTACCGGTATTCCTAAAAGAGTATGTTTGAGCTGCAATGAGTACAACCCAACAAAGCAAAAGCATGAATGCTTTTTTTTATAGTTATGTTCATGCAAGGACGAGCTTGAAGGAATTTATCGACCAATTTGACAACGCGTTAAGAATGAAAATAACGCGAACTTCCACTTATTTAACGTCATAATTTCCTGCATATCTAGATCTCCAATTGAAAAGAGATTTCAAGAATTGTACACTAACGCTAAATTTAAGGAAGTTCAGCAACAAGTCATGAGTGTGCTCAATATGGATCCAGCTCTACTTAGAAAGGATGGTGTAATGAAAACCTATCTGGTTGAATATGAAGTTCGTTCTGAAGAGTTCACTAAGCTGGTTACACATTCTAGAC
This sequence comes from Juglans microcarpa x Juglans regia, assembly GCF_004785595.1. NCBI lineage: Eukaryota > Viridiplantae > Streptophyta > Magnoliopsida > Fagales > Juglandaceae > Juglans > Juglans microcarpa x Juglans regia. The sequence continues at coordinate 24,733,585 of NC_054604.1, forward strand.
TTTAATGAGAAAGACTGTGATGCAAAGTGTTCATGTGGGTTATTTCAGATGAGTGAGATAGTGTGTAGGCATATTTTGGCCATATTCAAATCTAACCAAAGAAAATGATTGTCAGATAGATACATTTTAGATCGATGGAGAAATGGCATTAAAATGAGATATACGTTAATCCACAGTAGCTATGACGCAGGGGATCAGTGGCTAGATGCCAACAAATATTCAAGTCTGTTCAATATATGTTATCAGATGATAACTCATGCAGCGGGTTCCAATGAGCACAATGAGGATGCAGCTAAAAAGGTATATACAATGTTTGACTTAGATCGTGATAACCAACAACCCTCATCTATGACCGTAATGGGTTCCAATGTTGGTTGTACAACATTGGACACAACTACAGTTGGTAATTCAAAAGCAAGTACTCAGTCTACTTGTTGTGAGAGGGAAAAAAAGACCTACATCCCTGAAGAGAGTATCCATGATGAAGAAAGACATGTTGAAGGTTAAATCGAAAAATAAGAAAGCAACAGTAAGGGGAAACGTAAACAAGTGCACATTTTTAATATTAATAATATTAAAAAAATACATGTTTATGTGGGTTATTTTATTAATGAAAATATTAAAAATGGGTTTTGTTACTTGTTACTTAATTATTAGCGAGATGAAAGAGATACACCAGTCTTGGAAATGTGCAGGAATTTATTTGGCCCATCAGAGATAGATATGTCCAATGTTTGACATGCGCAAGAAAATGTAATATTTCTAAACTTTTCATATTTTAATAGTAATATCGACATCACATTATTATTTGCATATTATTCATTAAAGATATAATTTGGATTGGATGAATCACAACCCGTGCAAATTGGGTTGGATGGATCACAATCCGTGAAATGATATGGTTAAATTTTAATTTTTGGAAATTTTTTTGTATTGAATGTAATTCCTAGACACTTTCTAAGCTATTATACCACTTTTCATGTTTTGTTGAACAGTCAAAGAATGATAGAAACAATGATTATTCTTTTTGTATTTTCAACATTTGAAAGTAATATTATTTTGTTGAGTAAGCAAGGGTTGCATTAAAAAGGATGGTATGGGCACTAGTATGGTTATTGGCTTTTGGTCATTGGCTATGAATAAGAGCTATGAATGGATTATGCAACACAGGTCATGTCCACGTTTCTTTAGATCTCCTTTGCCAACTCCACCGTGTAGCTGTAAAGATGTCTTCTTTATGAGCATTGCAATATCAATATCCTTGAAAGAAACTCTGTATTTGAATTCAGAATTTAATAACATGTCAAAAAACTTGCTTGGTTTGTTGGCACTGCAAATTTGAGTGTATCTCGTTGTCTAGTCTTTCTACAACTGGAAGGAGTTTGTCAACTATTTGAAGTTAAAATTATTCTACTGCTGGAAGTATTAGCAGGCTTACTATATTGAATAATAAATTGTCCAAAATATTGCTCACCAACTTCAAATCTCTTGAAATTATAACTTAAATAAAATTAGTCTACTGCTGGAAATAAAATCTTCCAGAAAGCATTTCTAACTTAAAATTTCTTCAAATTCTTAACTTGTCTGGCTGCTTACAACTAGTCTAAATAACTTCTTACACTACTCCGAAATATATCAAACAACTAGTCTAAATAACTTCTAACACTTAAACTACATGTTTAGACTAAGTTGTAACATCAAACAACTACCAAGTAACATGAAACAACAACTGTAAAAGCCAACACACACGGAGTAGTGTGCATGAATGCCTTATGAAGTTCAATCTCCATCTTTTTTATTTCGCTAAGTATCTTCTTGAACTCTTTCTCCTTCCTTAACAATTCATTTATTTTTTCTCGAAGATCCAGCTCTATGTATTGATTACTATCCACCCACTTGATATACTTGCAGTATGGTAATCCCTAATCATTTTATACATATATAAAAAATGTTAGATGGCTTACTATATTAATCATTGTATTAAACGTTTTACATTACAAATGATGTAGTTAACTCTGTGTTATATTTTGGATACCCTAAGAAGGGTCGTCCTGGATTTATTGCAATATTTGAGTATCTCAGTGTAATTTCAACCTCACAGAAGCAGAATGGTTGACCTAAAATACGTTTAGCAAAGGATGAAAAAGACATTGATGATGATGGCATTCCAACATAAACCATAAATATTATGGTTATTCACTTTTTATAAGTAATAGTTTGGCACAGTTTGTTTGCTGCATTCAATGATGTGCAAACATGATAGTTTATTTATTTTTAAGTATGCAAACAGAAATTTGCATACTTAAAATAGATGTGGACAGTGGAAAAAAACCTTTTGATGTCCTCTAGTTTTTAGCTCTAACCCACTCATGAACCGAAAATTGGAAAAGAAAAGATCCCTACAAAAATTGATGCTGATCTTACCCAAAGTGCATGCCCATGCAGCAAAATTGAGATTGTCAGCGCCATTTTCTAAACATTTTTTATAAATTTAAATTGAGATAGATACCAAGACTAAATTTTACAATATTAATAAACGCCTCCATAAACAGTATAAATCAAGCATTATAGTCTTGTAGAATCCACCAAATATATTTTTATTTGTATCTCTACATCAAAAAAATGTATTATCCTCAATAATCATCCTAATCAAATGGTAATTATTATACCATAATCGCCAATTTGATGGGGGAAGGAAAGTAAGTAATTACCTGGATGCAAATTAATACTACGAGAAATTATGCAAATTAAGAAACTAACTTCGTAAAACTCATACAGCTATTAACGTTAGGGTTTGAAGAAATGCTAGAATATGGAAAAGCATATTTCAAAAAGTTAGAAGAAATGCTTGCCTTCCACCTGGACAGGGGCGACTAATTACCAAAAACAGTGATCACCTTCTTGTGGTTCCTTTCAAGGTTAAGGTTTTGGGATGAAGGAAAATGGGCTAGGTTAGGGTTAGGGTTAGGATTTCGAGATGAAGGAGAAGGTGCTAGGTTAGGGTTAAGATTTCGGGATGAGGGAAAGGGGTTGGGTTAGGGTTAGGGTTTCAGGATTTCGATTCTTCTAGGGGACTTCGATTCGGACAAAGGAGGAAAATGAAGGCTTCGAGGGGTGAAGGAAACACTACCAAGGAAACAGATCTTGTAAGGAGGAAGGGTGAACAACGATGAGCGAACCGTGGGAGGACGAAGGTAGGGAGAGGCATCCCTTCTTGTGAAGGCAGTGCTTGGTGGGAAGACGATGGTGAAACAACGGTGCAAATGGAGAGGAAGAGCTTCGTGGGAAGGAAGATGTGGAAAGACGAAGGGAGGGAGAGTTCGTGGGAAGATGAAGGGAGGGGATCTCTTTGGGATGAAACGAATCGTTTAAGTATTTGACTAAAACGGAACGTTTCATTTTTCACGTGGGCACCGGTTCCCCTGCGATTACGCACGACTACTGCATTTAGCTTTTTTCATATGTACATGATCCAGATGATGCTTCTTAATTTGAACCAACTAAGGTCACGTTTAAATGTTGAGCTGAGTTGAGATGAATTGAGTTCTTTATAAATAGTGGTGAGTTAAGATTGTGGAATGAGTTTTGTGGGACCAACCTAAGATGAATTTAAATGTGTTTTGATGTATTTATGGGAAGTTAAAAAAGTTTATGGGTCTCACGTGTAAATAGGTATTGAGTTAAAAAAGTTTATGGGTCCCATGTTTAAAGAGGTTTTGAGTTGATATGAGTTTAGTGATTTAAGAATTTGATGTTTGGATGTTAGACTTAACTTAAAATTAGACTGAACTCCAAGTTCCAAATGGGGCCTAAAACCTAGAAAGAACACCATAAAAATGATGCTAGATATGCAGTTACAAAACAGATGTCAAGTCTAGTGGCAATCAATAGTTTGTCGTTATAACATCTTCCCGTTTGTCTAGGTTTATTGTTGCATTGCACACACTTAGCTATCACGTTTAATGGAGCCTTTTAGGCCATATTTGGTTGTTAAATTGATCTCAATCCATTTCAAACTAATTATTAATGGAATTCACTACCTTTTTAACTTTCTATAAAAAAAAATTAAATTCGTCTCAACATATGGCATACATTCAAACACATATTTCAACACCTATTTACATTTAAACACACATCTAACGTATTTATATTCAAACACATCTTAATGAGATCCAAAAAATACTATTATTTACATATCATCTAAGATCATTTCAATATCCAAACGCAACCTTAGTTGTACATCTAAAATTTTTTCATGGAGTCTTTTTCATTAGTAGGAATATTAACACTTCCTTCACGGTATTGAATGATATAATTTGATAATTTTATATCATAAATCAAATTACATCATGTCATAATGTATATAGAAGATATAATATTTTAATCTGCATCGATAAACAAGTATAAAGCAGTACTCCATAAAATAATGTGAATCATAGGTCAAGTTGAGTTGGCAATCAAAGACTTTGTCGTGATGGCACTGGGGTTTGAATCACGTGCACACTTGGCCTTTGTCCATGTAGAATCTACGCCCTACTTTGTCATTCATATTAATTGGTTTATTACACTTTACTGCATTGCACACACTTTGCTCATATTAATTGAATTGTACATCTAAAATTTTTTCATGGATTCCATTTCATAAGTACTGAGCTAGCTGAAGTATGAATCACATGCACATGACCTGGCCTTTTTTTCTGGGGCAATTATTTATGTCCCACTTTGTCCTCCAAAGAATTACTTGGTTTACTTCTACAATGCACACACTTTGCTAATTTCATGTGAATGTCTTTTGGAATTGTGCATCTGAAATTATTTTATGAAAAGAAATGCTACGTATGATCTTCATACCACATACTAATATGTGATTTGTCATCTTATTCTTCTATTTAAATACACATATTTACACATCAATATGTGTGTGTTTAAATAGAATAGTAAAATTGACAAATCACAGATTGGTGTGTAGTGTAGGGATGATAAGTAGAATTTTTCTTATATGAAATTCGTTCTGTTTGTACAAAGGACACACTTTGCTTTCACATTTACAGCTCGAAGTCAAGAAAATCAGTGCATAAAGTGTGCCATTTGCACCTATATATTTACAAACATAGTTTTTCTATTTCATATGGACCAAAACCATTTATGTAGATTCGGCTTTACTTCAATGGGATTTATACTTGTTTTATATATCTTTCTTATGCAAATAGATGATCAGGACGTGCATGTGTAGAAATGAAACCCAACGTATTCTAAAAGGCTCGGAAAAAAATGATATTTTATTTATCATAGATTTTACAATTTAAGTGACTTAGTGATATGACACACCCAACACATGACCACTAAAGTGGCACCCATAGTAATAAATTAGAAACATTAATGGTGTTTTTAAGTTTTTTATATTTATAATGGGTCACACAACACAACAAGTGGTATCAACATACCACCAAACTTGCAATAAAGAGAAGCATTGTTTAGAAAACACCTAGCTAATTTTGTTAACACCAAATTATTTTCTTTCATGGTTGCAGAAAGTTTTCTTATCTACAATGTGGTCTAGAAAAAAAAAATAGGGTCGAATCGAAGTAAATCTATAAGTAACATCCGTGAATGTAGAGGTTGAAAGAGAATAAAATGAGAATAGAGGAAATGAATCTAGGTAATTTTGAAGAGCTAATTGCATGCAGCTACTATTGGGATCTTAAAAAGAAGATTTGGGTCATGGTGGCTTGCATGGTTATATATTTCTATATATATTGTTAAGATATATTAATTTATATAACTAAATTTACCAGTTTTTATTAGTTAAACCTTTGAGATAAGAGTATTATTAGAGTAAAGGTGATTTAAAATATATAGAGAGATCAAGATCAAGGGAATGTCTAGTCAGGATTTAGGCTTGCTTTTGGTATCGCATGCAGAGTGTGTTGGCCAGGAGGGAGCGTTTAATTGGGCATTTTTAGTTGTGAAACTTTATTTATTTCATAACCAAATGCTTCAAAACCAATCCTATACCATAGCTTAATTAAAGCTTAAGCATGCATTTATGCATTTATATTTCTTTTTGATTTATTCAATGATTGGACCTTAGTTAGACAGATGCATGCATGCTTAAAGTTATATGCATGGGTATATACAATAGTACATGGGAATTGAGCTTTGAGTTAATTACTGTTTACAAAAATGAAATCACATGCATGGAAACCACCTTCGTTTAAAAGATATGATGAAATGTTGACTAAAATAGATGCATATATGACACCAAATTTTGTTTTAAAGTTGACAATTTCGGGGCAATGGGTCATATGTTTCCTTGGCATTTAAGAGAATTTATTCTTTTCTTTTTGTTTTGTTTTTTTCTTCATGATATTCTTGGTGGTATTGTTTCCTTTTGTAATCTTGGTACCTATATATAGCCAAAAAAAAAAATGGTTCGAATTTCCCAGTACTCGTTTTGTTTTTGTTTTTTTCGTTTGGCAGGCCAAGCTTCTAGAGTCTGATATTAATTGTCCACTTTCTTGTGCTTGATTTTCCTTTTATATTTCTATCACCTACCCGATCTATGTATCTCTGATATTGGTCATGCATCATGATCGATATAGCTAGCTGCAGGGAAGAGATTCATGAATTTGTTCTGGGGCATGAACTATATATATAGTACTGATCTTTCCACCACTTAATCGATGGCATGTTGACAACTAGCATATTAACAATAATTTCGTATAAGATCAAATGATAAAAAAGTGGCCAAGAGAGTAATAATTATAAACCATCTCCGGTCATACTCATCATGTGGCCAAGTTCACACGAGAAGATGTGAACGTTATTCGGAACATAATATTCCCATAAAATTGTATGGGAAATGTGATATTTGAACTCTTCTAAACTCCTAGCTACTGAAATTAATGTTTCGAAAATGCTTATAACAGTGACCATGTATGTCATTATTTATCACTATTAAATTTGATATTAAAAAAAAAAGGTTGATCTAATGATCATATATTGACGAACAAAACAGCATCAGCATATATATATAATAAGAGTAGGATGAGTGTATAATACCATAAGGCATATATAAAAGAGAGGTCTATTACTAAATAATATCGACCTCTTATTAAGAAAAATAGCAATATTAATTGACTTGTCACGTGCAACGTTACAAATTCATGAGATCGAAGAAGATTACTTTACTAGAGGAAATTAGCCTTTTTGTTTTTTTGTTTTTTTTACAGAATCATATGATACAGTACTGCCAAATTACCAATTATTTAATGGGAGGTGGGATGTCCTGATCTAAGTATGAAAAAAAAAAAATAGAATTTCAAGTCTGGTGGATAAGTAATGATCATGACTCGGCCCGGCGGCCCCTACCTTGATCATGATTTAGTGGTTAATTACACGCATCCATGCAGCAGAACTAATCTTAGACTTGCCGCTACATGAATATGCATCTTGCATTGCATACAGGAGCAGTCCAAATTTGCAAGTTTAGTTTCACAGTTTGTGGGGTCATGTGATCTAGTACTGGTTATAAAATCCTCGATCGTACGTGTGTTTCTTTGGACAAGAACATATCTCATGTTTAGATCCAATGAACTGATCCATCTTTTATTAAGTACTACTTCTGCTGAAGTTATGTATGTTGAAACTTCTTGGTTGGATCGGATCACTTCATCATCATCTGGATATATAACAAGTAGTTTTCTTGAATTGCTTTTAGCTAGCTTTCGGCTCGAGATAATTAACCGATTACACAAACAAAATGTTAATCCATTACCTAGCTAGTAACGAAACTATATATAATCCATTACCTCATGTTAGGATAAAGATTGCTGGGATTTTTGGACCACCAATATATAGCATGAAGATGGATTTTTTTTAATGAGGGTAAAGATGATTTTTGACCAAATTATATATATATATATATAATAATTATATAAAAAAATAATACTTGTAATTAGTCTTATGCATATCATGTATGTGTGCGTACGTGGTACGCTTATTTTGTTTAGATATATGTATCAGCCTATAATAATATTGCTAGTATCAACTTTTGGGCATGTTTTAAGAGGTTATGTTATATTGAGGGTAAAAATTAAAAATAATATTGAGGCAAACTTGAAAAAATATAATTAAAAAAACTTTAGAGTAGTACTTAATATATAATATGATAGCAATCTCTTGCTAGCTAGGTTACCGATCGTAGTTTTGAAAATGCAACTCGATCTGTCCGCAATTCAATCAATCATGTCTACCTTTGTAACTGATCAATTGCGCTTGCATTTGAATGGAGATGCGTACACTTAATAACATCATGACATGCATGTACTTAATGATAGGGTGCATGCCTTGGTTCTATGAATGATCCAGAGACAATGCATCATATTTTGATATTTTCTTCACGTTTGAAAGGAGGGGTTATGTATGGCGCAATTGACCTTATCAAACAAAATACTGCATATTATACTTTCACCCTACTTTTATTTTCACATGACATTTCTCATATATGATCAATCCTTTTTTATTTTTCAAGAAACAGAAAATCGATTTACAATATAACTATATACAATATATTATATATATATATATATGCGCATTATTTAGCACATCATGAATAGAATGAAAATAAAATAAAGATATATATATATATAATATATAACATAACTCTTGGATGCATATATAAAACTCTATTTTATATATAGATCATGTTTTACTATGTTACAATGAATTTAATTAACCCGTTGATGATCTCTATGGTTTTATTTCATTTTACCATCAAGTGTTTTTAATTATTCTAGAAAATATTATCACGATAATGATGAGGTCGGGTAAAAACTACGGGCATTGGATCCCGTGGAAACAGCCCATCTTTCATGCACAAAAGAAATTAACCTATTAACAACTTTTAATGGAAGTTGGTGTCGCTAGCTAGCTAGCGCGCAGTTGTAGTACATGATGAGAACCCTCTCTCTCTCTCTCTCAAACACACAAGAAAAACCTGCTTTTAAACCAACCAAAAAGTTTCATAATTTCACGTTGAAATGAGAGCACAAATCATTATCAGCTGCAAATGTTCGATGCACCCATACATGATGACAATATATATTTTACATTTTCAAATCGTCGGCTTTTGACGCCATTTCTTCTAATTGTGATCTTCGAGGAAAAGCAGTATTAGGTCGTGTTTGGATTGAAAGAAAAAATAAATTGAAATATTTTGTAAATAATAATAAGATTTATGAGTTGATTAGATGAACTGAAATGGTTTTTAGAAATTTTATATATTTGGATTAAAAGTAATGAGATGAGATGGTTTTAAGTTGTTGGAAATAAGATAGATGTGAGTCTCATAAATAATTGTATAATATTTGTAATGATTTTATTTTATTTATAAATAAATAATAATAATTTTTTAATATAAAATGGTCAATAATAATAATTTTTTAAAGGAAAATGGCCAATTTGTTTTTATAATAATAGAAACAATAGAAACCATCTCAAAATTGGATAAAAGAGTGTTTGGATTATAGAATATTTTATAACTCATCTATCAATCCAAATCCGAGCTAATACTACTGTAATAGAAATGCTTTATTAGACTATATTTTTATCCATAGAGAGACTAGCTTTGTCTTTCGTTTTTTTTTGTTTTGGTCCCTGAAGTTGTAATTATTATTATTATTTTGTTTGATATAATTTAATTTTTTCCATTTTCCTTTCCTCTATTGATTCTTCTAATTGCAATTCTTACAAATGTATTTATTAGTTATTAAGAAAAATGCATATTTAATTATTTTCTTTAAATTCCCAAAATTAGTAAGAAAGATATATCCTCTCTCACATATAACATTGGAATTTATATATAATAAGACCTCAAAGATCGAGAGTTCAAGATCTTGGTGAAGTTTCTTTTAAGAAATAGGGCGTAATTCATTTTTATTAATAAATCCTCACTTATAATAGAGAAATACATTTTATATAAAGAAGGAACTTGAGAGTTGCAATAAGCAAAATTCTCAAATCAAGCTCATATAAAAATAAAAAAGCACAACTATTATTGTTTATTCTGTGGGCTACATAAGATGTTAGTGTTGTCCGCTAATGCATTGCCCTGATCTCTATAAATGTGCTTGATTTTAAACTAAAAAACATTTTGAAACTGCAAAATGTCATCCCAAAAACTCAATATTTTCAAAGAGGCTGGATACCATCGTTTAACCAATTTACCATAAGGAGAGGATCAGAGTCTGACTCAAAAATGACCTGTTGGTGTACGTAGTTGATAGGTCAAGGAGATCTTCGAGATTAATTACTGAAAATATCTAAACTGGAAATTATTTTCTCCATCCGTCCATCCAGAAGCCTTACACCATACACTTCTACCTAATCAATATGTAATTTATCATTTTTATCCTTATTTAATTTATTAAGGCTATATGTGTGTGTTTAAATAGAGAGTAATGCTATATACATTTGTAGAGTATGCAAGCGTTATGCAATCGTTTTGAAAAACAGTGAAATCTATTATTAAAAAATTAATTTTTTATATGTAAATCTCATATTTATTCATTTTTTTAAATAATTGCACGGTACTTGCATACTCACGACTATAAATATCATTTCTCTTTTTTTTTATTCTTATTGAAATCTGATAATTTATCGTTGGCTGTATATACATTGTAATAATTAATATGACCTTTAAAGGAAAATAGGGGATGAAGAAGTGAAGTTGTTACGAAGAAAGTCTCATGTACTACAGCCCAAGCTCACTTAAGGGCCAAAAATAAGCCCAAACTTTCTCTACGAAAAATATTCCTAATAACGTGTTAGTCGGGCCGGCCTAAGCTTAGAAAATCCGGAACGAGAACTGCCGTATGACCTAAAACAACGGTTCATTTTTGTTTTAAAAATAAAATTGTAAGTATTTAATTGATATATCATAATCACATATAATACTAATATGAAGATATGTTACATCAATCAACATTAAAAAAAAAATAGTTGGAATCCTATGGGGTGGATTACTATTTTGACTAAAAAGTTCTGAAAGTTAAAAGATATATTTTTCTGAAGCCAGTAATGTATAATTCTTCTCTATTATTTCTTATTCATTTCAATCATTTTTATACTTACACATGACTATATTTTTTAAAGAATATATTGCGTTTCAGTTGAAGAAGAAAATTCATAATTTATATTTCATGATATGTTAATCCTATTAAATATCTTCGAATTAATAAATATGTTTTTATCTTTTTATATCTATAATTAGGTTTACAATGATGCATGTTGTATTTAGAGGTGGGCTCCGACTCTGACAGAGTTGGAAAGCCCACCTCCGAACTCTGACTTCGACTGGAGTCGGAGGCATTTTCAGGCTCCAAGTCAAAGTCCAACTCTGATCAGAGTTTGGAGTTGGCAATCGGAGCTGGGAGCTCCAATTGGAGTTGGGCTTGCCCACGGCCCAATATCTGTTTGGGCTCCTTATTTTCAAAAAACCTGTTAAAAATTCAAAAAAAAAAAAAAACTAAAAATCACCAACCCAGTGGGCTTCCATGTCCGAAAAGTATTGTAAAAAATAATTAAAAACATAAATACAATGAATAAATTACATATATTACAAAACAAAAGAGGAAAAAAATTCACAATCAAAAACAAAATGTAAATTAAAAATGCAATAAACCACCAAACCACCACCACAATCACAACTAAGCAACTTTCACAATCACAATTTCACAACCTGCCGACCACCATAATTGCAATCACACCACCAAACAATTAACCACCAGTCTACCACAATCACAACCAACCCTAACCCTAAAACAAAAAGCTACAATTTATAATAAATAATTATCAGCACTATCAGCCTCCAATTCCAATTCCAAGCATCCTATATTGTTTTTGAAATTAAAAAAAGTAAGACGTTGCAATATACTTACCCAATATCATACTAATAGTAAAGTACCTCACATAAAAGTTAATGATATTTTGAATAGTCTAGACTCCATCCCACGGTGTCATCATCTCAATCATCCTCAATTATTTTGGGGTTCATAGCTAGGTCTACAAAAACATAAAAGCTATAACTTAAAATAATTTGAATATTAAAAATATGTAATTAATTATTTAAAAATGAAGGTTAAATGCATAAAATTACTCGATTTAAGCCTATAGCTCTTAGTATCATCAACAGTATCTAGACCAATAAGTGTTGAACTTAGCCAATTCTGTATGCAAATGAGAGCCTCTACGGTTGTCGGAGCCAATTAACTCCAATAAGCATCCAGCACGCGACCTCTAATGCTAAATGCCACCTCAGAGGCAATCATAGTGATAAGATTGGCTAGCACGTCTTGGGCTATTCTGGAAATGACTGAAAACTTGGTTTAATAAACCTTCTACCAAATTAATTTATAAAATGTATCACTACGTGTCTTGACATCTTTTATAAAATAACGTTCAACCTCAGACTTACACTCTATAATATTTTTCGATGCTTGGATTTGATGATGCCTTCGCATCAAGACATATGAATTGAAGTTCACTCGATCCAAGGTCGAGCAAATATCGAACAAATAATCTTTCTGAAGTTCACTCGAGCCAAGGTCAAGGGAGTATCGAGCGAACAATCTATTTGAAGTTTACTCGAGTCATAGTCGAACATCTTCTGGATGGCATTTTCAAGCTTTCAACAACAAAATCCCCCAATTTAAAGGCTATAAATTGAAATCACCCAATTCAAACAACAAATACAATAAAATTCACAATCAACCAGATTCGATTTTGGCACCCTAAGTCAGAAAAACCATAAATCAAACAACAACACAAATGAAATTATGAGGGTAAAATTGCCTTACAATGTCGTGACAGCTAACGGGAAGTAGTCTACGGTGGGTCTAGGCTCACGATGGCATTAGGCAATGGCAATAAAGAGCAGCATGGCTGACGGAATCCAAAGAGGATAGAGAAGCATCTTGAAAGAGTGAGGGGGAGAAAGGGGAGGGTCCTGCGTTTTGGACCCTTGATGTGCACAAAACAATGTTGTTCTACTTGAAATGGAACGACGTTGTTTAGTTAACTTAGTTTCAAACTATTAGATGTAAAACGACAGCGGTTTACATTTTATTTATTTATTTTTTAAATAGAGTTTGAAGCCCATACAAACTCTGAATTAATTCTCCTTCGACATGGGCGTTGGCCGGAGTAGGAGCTAATGGAGGGTTTGCATAGCCCTAGTTGTATTTATATATATATATATATATATATATATATAAATAAATAATTATTATAATAATATAAATTCACCTCGTTAAAGATTAATTCTTAACTCTTCCACTTATAATTTTTGTGGCACACCTGGCCCCCTGTCTCGCCTAGGACCACGATGTCTGGATATTGGCCGCACAGATCATACACTCCTTGCTTGTAGTGCTAACAAAGTGTGTACTCACATGCTCAATTAAAAGCGTATAGTTAATTCACAGTAAAAATTAAATGGATAGTCATTAAATCTAAATAATAGTACTAAAAAATTTAAGAATACATCACATTGCAACATTATCCAAAAGTCACATGTCTCCAACCATAAGCAAAAATATAATTATAATTATCTAGTTTTTCAAAACAATTCAAACATATCAACTTAACAACGTTGGGAAAAGTCCCAATCCTCAATCTTTTGGCAGTGCTGAATGCCCATGCTTATAACCACCATCAAACTCTTCCTCTACATCAAAGTCTATCTACGTCAAAGTCTATCACTCCAAGGAAAGGGACTATAGTGAGACTATCACAGTTAAATTTAGCAAAATTTCAGTAAGTGAAACTAGGACACACTAAAAAATGCGTGTTTATGGAAATGAAATTTATGCAAGTAATTGATGTAGGGAAATTGATTATTAACATTTCATAGTTAATCAAAATTAAACTTAACCAAATAGCAATCAATTTCATCCAAAGGGCTATTGCATAACGAAACTCACTTACTCAACACAATTCCCATGCAAGTTGATACACACCCAAAAAAAAAATCTCATTTCTCAAAACATCCATTGTATTAATGTATGCATCATAGTCTCCTCTAAATTAACCATCTGCACACTCTAGTTTCATTCACCACACCACAAGTAACGACCATGTATGTGACTTTGTTATAAGCGATGCTTGGAATCACGCCTCATTTTTTACCATGACGTCCTTTAGCCTTTGCCATTAGAGAGGTCACAGCTTCAACCTAAGAGCATAACCATATTGCTCAAGTTTGTTTTCGTCTAGTGACAACCTAGTAGAGACCACTCAGTATTATATGCTCTCAAGTGACTAGAGAAGCTCCATTGAGATAATGCATCATCTCATCTTGGAATCATGATACGTATACACCCACACAAAGAGCTCAATTGGCAAGGAGCAGTTGCAAGGCGTGCAACAGTAGCTAGAGGAAGGAGGCACATTAGGTATTTTTTAACCCAAAAATGGATTTAGGGTTTGAGGTTGAGAGACTGAGATAGACAGAGAGACCGATAGATGGAGGAGATCACTATCACCAGCGTAGGGCTAGCATGACGAGGTGATGATGAGGATAATCGAAGGGGAACTGAGCACAACTGAGGTTGAAGATTTCGAGCTCCAAATTGGTTTAGGCTTCAGAGCTGAGTGAGGGAGGAGATTAGTAAAGCTTACTGGTAGTCTTAGTTGGACGATGTGTGGCAAATGACAAACGGTGGTGATAACAAAAGAAACAAAGGGAGGGAGGGAGGGAGGGAGGGAGGGAGAGAGAGAGAGAGAGAGAGAGAGAGGAAAGATGGCTTACCGATGACGAGCGAAGACAAAAACCCAAGAGGGAGGATGGCGTAGAAGAGAGAGAGACAGAGGTAGAGGAAGGGAAGAGAGATGGTCAGAAAGAGAGAGAGAGGTGGACGAGAAGGACAACAGGGCCATGGCGTTGGATTGGTGGCAAAAATTCACAGAGAATGAGCGAGAGATGTATCAGGGGCGCCGGAGTGGAGATGATAGGAAAAACGTTTTTAGGATTTTTGGAGTATGTGGGCTGGGCTTTAGGCCTTATTAAGGTTGGGCTTGAAATGGGATTTCAAAAAAATTTGGGTTATGAAAACTTCTGCTTAAATTTTTATTTTTATTTTTTGTGTTTTATTAAATACTCTCCTTGCTCTCTAATGTTCTAATATCACAAGTTATTCACAAATCACCACCATCAGTGCGTCATCATAAACCAATGTAAATGAATAATAAAAGTATTGCAATTAGTTCATATTTTTTTCTGTGAAATAAGTTTGTGTATTTAAAGGCTTGATAGAAGAATCGAATTGATCAAAATAGAAAATATAAAGTATAAAAGTTTTTAAATTAAAATATAATAATCAAATATTTAAAAAAAAATCACAAAATACTATTTTAATTTTTAAACATTTTTATAAAGAAAAATGCTACTTATCATCCTATAACATACTAATATATGATTTATCATTTTTATCTATATATTTAAACACATATAAATATATATTTTATTTTCTAATAGGTTGGTACGGCTTCGCTACCTTAACAGAAAGACCGTTAGCGTTAACCGAAACAACAGCCACCACCGATTCCAAAACCGAAGACGTCCGTTGATACGGAGCCCTTTAGGCAACTTTGGTCTTTGAGTGAAGAAGGTTATTTCCGTCGCTTTGTAAAATTCCCCGTTTTGGATAGGAGGAAAAAAACAGAAGGAAAGAAAAAAGTAAAAGAATAAAATAAAACTAATCTGCGGCTTCACTTATATTTCTCTCCTTTTCCCTTCAGGTGGTGTTCGATTTGAACATTCGTACACCCCCTGGGTCCTGAGTCCGTCTCCCTCTGCCAGACTGCCATGGCATCGGATGGGTATCCTGACAAGAACGCCCTTTTCAGAAAACTGAAAGCAAAGTCGGAAAACAAGGTCTGTGCTTTTGTTTTTCATTTTCTAACTTATTCTCTTTTAGGTTTCTTTTGGTTGGATCTGAATCATATCTGAGGGGCTCTGTAATGGGATGTTTGGTTTTGAATTTCTCGTTTGGGTTTTGCTTGTGGATTCAGATGTGTTTCGATTGTAATGCAAAGAACCCTACTTGGGCGTCCGTGACGTACGGGATCTTCCTCTGCATCGATTGTTCGGCCGCGCATCGAAGCCTCGGAGTCCACATTAGCTTCGTCAGGTATCGGTTCTAATTGGGTTTTTCTATTCTTTGGAGATCTGTTTTGTTTTTGGTGTGGGACGAGCTCATTGGGTTCGTGGGGTTATCTTTTTAACTTGATTCAGCTGTGAATTAGCTTGCATTCTTTTCTGTTATTTGCGTAATTGTGGATAATTATGCCCAGAAGTTATAGATGGTATATCTTTTTTGTCTCTAAATTATGGAGTTGGCACTTTTCCATTCATGGGATTAGCCATAGTTTTATCTTAATTCGCTGTTAAATAGCAAGAAACAACGATTTATGTTGATAACTCAGCGTGCCGCATATTCTTTGATGCTTATGCACTTTGGCGTGGCTAGTTCTGTCTGTGGATTCAGAAACATGTTTGGAATGCAATCAACATATCTAAGAAGATTTTCTGATCAGATTTTGTGACTACTTGGATGGTGGGTGAAATTTAATGCAAGGATGTGGTAGAAAAATTGGATCTAGAATGTAAAAGGAAGGTATAAGACTTACGGAAGGGAACGGGATAATTTATGCCTTTTAAGTTTTGTTATGGTGAACCTAAACACCCCCCCCCCCCCCCCCCCGGCGGGAAGAGTAAAGGGAGAAAGAAAAAGGTTTGTGAGCAACTGCACGGGGGAATGTCAGATCAAGAAGTTTAGGTTGTACTCTCCTTAGACCTTAGCTAAAAATAAAAATAAAAAATTATTGGGGTCTTTAATTGCCTTAGGTTTTGAAGATGGGGAGCAAGATTAAATTATGAGAATTTTCCAGCCATCTTTTTTTGTCCAGATCGTGTTTCTGTAAACATTAGTGGGGACTATTTGAATTGTAATTCTTATACATCCCTTCGTACAGTGATGGCTTGCAAGACATTCTTCAGGAAATAGAACTCTGAAAAAGAACATAGCTGACATGTTTACAAGGCCATTTTTAGTCTAACACAACATACTTTTTAATTGTGAATTAAACATGGAATCATGTATTTTGCTGAAATGCCAAATTGTCTTCACTAAATCTCCTTTTTTTTTTTTAAAACATTTCCGTTAGAGCTCATGGACAAGACCTTATATTGTTGTTCACCAAATATTAGGAGTGTTTTTATGTTTTGGTTTGGGAAAATGTGTCTTTGTATCAATGGTTGGTGTTGGAAGACCTCATTTTTTTTCAAATCATGTTACAAAAAGGAGGTTGAAGAAGCATTAGTTTGAATTTGTTACTCGTTATAATACATAAGATTTTTTTATAAGTAATTTTTTATGAGTAATATATAAAATGAAAAACAAAAGAAATATTAAATTTTAAATTGACAAGAACCCTCTCCATTTTTCTTCTACCCCTGATTGAGTATAGGAGGGTGGTGAATGAGATCCCACATTGCTCGTGATGGAAAATTTCTTGCCGTTTATGATGTGCCAATGGGATCTAATTATAATAGATTATAATAGTTTCTTTTGTAGTATGGGCTGATATGTGGTTGTGGTTTAAGCCTTCCTTGGATGGTTACTAATGGTATTAGAGCCAAACACAACGGGAATTGTGGGACTTAAGCTGTGCAACTTGTGATTGAATTGCTCGACAGAGTCATCAAGGATTTAAGGGGGGAGAGAATGTGATACCCCAGGTTAAGAATAGGAAGGAGGTGAATGAGACCCCACATTGCTTGGGAGGAAGAAGTTCTTTCCTTTTATAATGATTCTAAAGAGCTCTAATTGTAACGTTGGTTAGTTCTTTTGGCAATATAAGCCCAGATGCGGCTTGAGCCTTTCTTGGGTCATGACATGTTTTAGTTTTGCTTTTATGGATATCTCATCTTTAAAACCTAAATCCTAGGTTCTAATATGCTGTCTAGGTGTCATCATTTGTAAGTTGAGAACCATTTATGAGTTATGGTAATGAAGTGACAAACTTATTGGCGCAAAAATTCGAAAATCATAATAGTTGTGTGTTTGAAAGTGCACATCACAAGATCTTAGAAAAAACTTATGATAACAAGGTCTTTTTTTTTTTTTTTTTTTTTTTTTAATATTGTTAGCATATTCAAAGCTTTCAATAGAATATTTGGGTCAAGTTCTTCAGGTCTGTTCCATGTTTTGAGTTTTTGGAATTTAACATGTCAATAACCCAACAAACCTGACCTGATCTATTTAGTTTATCACAATTACTTACCCTAACTTCCTCCCGTCTCTCACTAAGCCTCTTATCGCCATTCCCGACAAAGGTATCATTGGATTTGCATGATGCCGATGTGTCTAATTCGACTCTAGTCTCATTGATCCCCTCCACCAAGTTTGAGTCACTCTGCTGATTCGTGCAACATGTCCAACATGCCTTCATTGCCTTGCAGATTTGCTCTTCCTTCACCACCTTCACACAAGTGGCTCCCTCATATAGTAGGTTTCGGATATTGGTTACCCAACCGTCAATCTAGTCGAGGGGATGGTTCGATTTGGTTTAGTGATTGATCACAAGTGTTAGTCGGTTAGTTGATGGCCATCGTTTCTTTGGTCGATAAGGGTTGGAAACTGACTAGAGGAATTCTACCAATAATTATTTAGAATCTCTTCTTGCAGGGAGGCATTAGTGGTTTTGAACATTAAAGGGTTACCAATGGCAATCCACTATGGAGGATTAAACCAAGCATTCTTCTCTTGTAAACTTCCTGTTTATCACAACGCTTAGCTTGAAATTAGTTTCATCTCTTGTATACTTCATGTGTATTTTGGCCATGCCTAATTATGTGAATTAATATATTCTTCTTACTTTTCAAAAAAAAAAATTCAGGCATTCTCTTAAAGGTTTTTCTGAATTCTTTTTATTCTTCCCTTAAATGAGATGTTCCTCCTATGTATTCCCTTTGTGTACATGGGTTATCCCCTAGTGCTCTTTAGGCCCCGTTTGGATAAGCAGTTGGTGTCGTCTCATCCCATCTCAACATCCAAATACTACTAATCACAAACACTTTGCAATTTCTCTTTCATACCTTTTCATCTAAATATTACTAATCATTACAACTTTCTCAAAATTCCATATAAAACACAAAAAATAATTCAATATTTTCAAATACCAAAACAAAAATAATATTAAAAAATTATATTCTAACAATATTTTAATATTAATATTTTTATTCAACTTTTTCTCTCTCCTTTCCCAAAACTCAATGAAAACCTTAACTCAAACCATCTCACTACTATTTACAAACCATCTCACTACTATTCATAGATTTCTCATCTTATCTGACTATCTAAACAAGGCATTAGTAAAATGCAATGTCTTTACTTGTAAAACAAATTTATCAAATCTTATTTTTTTACTACATTGACGTAGATCTATAAGATTCTTGCACATTGCTTCTTCCTATAAGAACTAAACCTTTTCAACATGAAAATCACTTTATTTAAGTTTGACTGACTTAGTACTCAAAGGAAGCAATCCTAAAGCTTGTAGAAAACTCTAGAAACAGTGGATCTTGACATAAATATGAATTTCTTTGTAGAATTTCTTTTTACTTATATATAAAAAAATAAAAAAAAAATAATTATTTAAGTCCCTTTTAGGTAAATAGGTAAAAAAAATATATTTTAACCCTAGATTGCTTATAAGATCTTTGAAACCATTTTTGTTTCAATAGGGTGTCTCATGTTGGCTTCACGCTTGGAAAGCTCTGAATTTCCTAAACTAAAAGTCACTATTAAGACAATAACTTTTGACCCTTCTTAATGGATGTGCACTTGGAATGCTGACATTTTGTGATCAAAAGTATCAGGATCTTTGGTGTAAGCTTGACAGCATGTATTTAGAGACAGGATTCTTGGAACATTTTCTTGTAATCTTCTGGATTTTGTAAATATCTATAGAAGAAATGGGGGATAATTAGAGTTTTTCCTTCTTTATATTTCCTTCCTGTCATGCAAACTTTTTGGTCCACATCATTCATGCTTATTTTTCTTTCTTTTAAATGTCTCAGACTCATTCCCTCAAGATGGGCCTGTGAAGATAGAGCTCCTGTGATAACTTAGTGTGGTCATATTTTTTTATCGGTATATATTTTTAAGTCATTTAAAGGCATTTGATTTTTAAATCATATATTTGGCAGACCAAAGCACCTATAAGAGTGGTATTTTTGTTTGGACAGCCACCTTAGGGAATATCCTCATCATGTATTAACTTCGGGAAACGTCATATCATCATGATTGATTGGCGCTGTATCCGGAGGAAGATTGAGGAATCTTTTTTTTTTTTTTTTAAAGAGTCGGTGATCACCTGTCCAAGAGTGACCCCTCCCCAGATTTATTAAAAAAAAACCTCACTTATAGTGGAGGAATACAATGGTAACAATCAAGTCTCAACGGAATAACATATACAGTATACATAAGAAATCCCCATCCCATGCAACATCACCTTATTTACGAATGTAAGGCAATTTCACAAATCCATGCGCAAGAGGCCACGCAAACGTCCCGGCCCAATATTATTTCCATCAAAATCTAAGTTTTTACCTGTTGCACCTTCCTTTGCTAAAAAATCTGCTACCATGTTGGCTTCCCTATAAATGTGACAAATTTGGCAATTAAGAGACTGAAACAGTGATTGAATGTCTTCCCAAAAATCCCACATATACCAAAAGTTGCAAGCACCCGCCTCGATCCATTCACCACAACTGTAGAATCCGACTCCACCCACACATTTGTAATGCCCAGCTGATGAACCATACGTAAACCATCCAGTAAAGCACGTCCCTCAGCCATTGTATTAGTCAAAACACCATATGAGTGTGCAAAACCTGCCACAACCAATCCATCCTCATCCCTAATAATGCCCCCCCCCCCCCCCCCCAAACCTGCAGGTCCCGGATTACCATTCGACCCTCCATCCACATTGAGTTTGAAGCCACCACAATTCGGTCTCGACCAGTTAATTTTAGGAATAGTTGTAGTCAACGTCACCAACAGACAGTTCAGCTCCTTCAGAATAATTTTATCCTTACTAGATAGCTTTTTAAGCCGGCCAAATTGAGTTGAGATATCAAGCAACGCAGCTTTCACAGTCCAAATCACAGCACCACAGTTCGGCGCTTGATCCTCCATACGAGCTTCGCACCTTGACTTCCAAAGAGCCCAGGTAATTAAAATCGGAATGATACCTCTGCTCAGACCAGCTTGGGACGACTTTGAAGCACGAAGCCACCAGATATTCATAATCCCCTGCCAAGATCTCACCTGCGGGTAATCTAATACCAAAAATAGCTGCAAAATAATTCCAAACATTTCTTGCTAAATCACCTTCGCCCAAAGCGTGATCAATCGTTTCTTGTTGCGAAGCTGTACAACAAATACACTTAGACGCTAGAGAGATGCCGAGCTTCCTAATTAAATCATCCACCGGTAAAGCTTGTTTCTGAGCTCTCCAACAAACAAAAGACATCTTCGTAGGAACATACTTATGCCAAAGCCACTTCTTCCAAATACAAGAAATACCCTTTTGCCGAATCAACTCCCAGGCCGATTTTGTAGTGAAAGTTCCTTCCGTATTCGGCTTCCATACCAGAATATCACTACCATTTTTCAGCTTTACAGGGTAAGCCAAAATTTTATTCACAATTTCCATTAGAACAATAGCCGCCAACCTAGATACATTCCATCCTGAATTTGCACAAATCTCTTTAACCTTCAGAGAAGGATCCCCTCTCACTTCAAGAACCTCAGCCAAGGCACCATCACCCATCCAATTATCATACCAAAAGTTTATGTCCCCACACCGAACCAACATTTTTGTGTTCTCCATCACCACGGGGAGCATAGAAAGGACGCCTCTCCAAAATCTGGAACCCCTTTGCGGAACAGACCTCGGATGCGCCTCACCAACATATTTTTTCCTAAAAAACTCGGCCCATAACGATTTTCCAACTAGCAATTTCCAAGCAAATTTCATGAATAAAAAAGATTGCACTTCAGATAATTTTCTAATTCCCAAACCTCCCTCCTCCACTGGCAAACAAATTTTACTCCAAGCCACCCATTTTCTTCTCTTGTAAGGTTAAGGAATCTATAGACCACTTTTTACTACATTGTAAGGTTGTTAGAGCCCTGTGGAATGACTTCTTTAGTAGAGTTGGGATGACTTCAATTATGCTTAGAAGGATGGTAGATCTCTTTGCAAACTGGAGAGGGTTATATGGAATCTCTCAAATTGTAGTAGTATGGAAGATGACTCCCTATCTGTCTGGTGTGATATATTTTAAGGGAAATGAATGGTAGAAATTTTGAGGTTTTTAACCTAACGATGGAAAAATTTAAAACCTTCTTCAATACTCTATATTTCTTCGGGAACCGCAATAGATTTTAATGGGCTGAGTTTTCATGATTTGATTGTATTTTGTTATGTTTAATTATGTGTTCTCTTGTATACATACAGTGTATTTGGGGTAATTATGTTGCATTTGTACAATTAGGGGTACTTTACTCTGGCGTGAAAGCAAGGTTGTCAATTTCTAGGTGGTCCTTGTTACATTTTACATGTACACTTGCAAACCATTTCTACTACCAGAGTTGAATGGAACATTGTGGGAGCTGTTAGGCTTGTCACTAGGGCATATTCTTTCTTGTGCACCCTTTTTCTATTGGCTTATTTTTTTTCCTAAAAATAGGAAAATATAGTTAAGACTTAATGAAATTGTTTGTTTTGTAGATGTACCGAGTGTAATATTTTCTCTCTCTTAAAATATTTTCTCTCCGTACATTTTTCGTTTCTTTGGTTTTTGCTCTTGGAGGTGGGTTGTCAATGGCTATATTTTTTGGTGGTGATTAGCATGTAGTCTAGTTTGATGTGTAGTCCAGTTTGGTGATTATCGAGTTGGTGTTTTTTTTTTTTTTTTGTTGGTTTTGATGGGAATGTGCAGAGATGTTTTCATTGAACAGAAGCTTTTTTCGTTTAGGAAGGAGAATGATAGGTGGTGGAGTATCACTAAGAGTAGCCGTCGTGTGGTGAAATATGTATCCTTGGATCATGAAGCGTTGGGTTGGTAGGGCTTTATGGTGAAGGAATGTGCTGCGTCTTTGGTTTCTCCTGACTTTCTAATAACACGTAGAAAAGGAAACTCAGTGTTAATGGTGCAGAGGGGATGCAACTACAATGGCAGCTTCTTCTCCCTTTCGGAGTTTGGGCATGATAAGAGGAGGGGTATGATAGTGGTACCGGAAGGGAGGAAGGGTGAAGGGTGGAGGAAATTTGGAGACACTATTAAGGAGCTTACTCTTTCATCCTCTGTTTGGAGTGGGAGAAACAGAGGGGCTTGTGTTCTGTGGTCTTCTCAGGCAGGCAAGCTGAAGGGTCACAAGGAAGATGGTGGTGCTCCATCGTCGACGGTTGTTGGTTCACGGTCGTACCGTGAGGTGGTGCAGAAGGTACTGCCTCGCGTAAGTGCAGTGGTGCCAGACGTGTCCAGCTCAGAGATCGTGCGTAGAAAGGAGGGAGATGGCAGAGAGTTGTTGGGGCTAAATGAGGAAAAATTGTTACGGGCGTTGGTTGATATGGAGGAGAAAGTTGGCTTTCTTCTGGAAGATATTCTTTGCCTAAAACGCTGTGTTAAAGGAAAAGAAGCGATGGGCTCAAGGGTGGGGAAGGTTTACTCGGTGCAGGCTGGGTTTGTAAAGGGCCTTGGGCCAGGTCAAGAGTTGGGCCCAAACAAAGTCTGGCAGGAGTCTAGCCCAAAGAAATCTTGGGCCATGTCTCGGGTGCAGACTGGTATTTCGGTCCAGACAGTGTGCCCTCCTGCGGCGCCGATATGTATCCTGCCGGAATCCTCATCGGCACAGAAACGTTCGCCGGTCACCGTCGACCACCACGATGAGTCTGAACAGCCATTACACTCCGGCACAGAGGTTGGCGAGTTGGTAGAGGTGATCCAGATAGTGTGCCCTCCTCCTGCGGCGCCGATATGGGTCTTGCCGGACTTCACACCGACACAGAAACTCCCGCCGGTCACCGTCGACCACCATGGTGAGTTTGCACAATCAATACACTCTGACACTGAGATTGGTGAGTTGGTAGAGGTGTCGATAGAGGATGGGTCTTCTTGTGATGACCTCCCGTCGCCGCCGCGTGGGCTGTCGATTACACAGACCCAGTCGCGCGTGGAGGGGGAAGGCCCTGATGCGTTGCCTTCACTATCAGAGCTGCCGAAGCACGAAGTTTTGTTACAGGGGTCTTCAATAGGCATTTTACCGTGTGTAGATGGGAACGAGTTTGGAGAGGTAAAGAAACTGGCTTTATTATGTGATGCACCAGTGGTGAACCAATTAAATTTGGTCGAATCCAGTGGTGAACCAGTCTTAACTTGTAGCTCGGAACTGGCCTTATTTTCCTCTGATAGTCCTGGTGAGGTGGGGGTTTTTCTAACTCCTTTGTGTACACTCCCTCCCAGCTCTAAGTACGGGAGTTGCCCGTCAAATTGGGTTTCCAAGAAGGTAGAGGAAATTCAAGCTGTTATAAGGATTTCTTTTGGAGGTTATGAAGAACAATTCAAAGCCCTTCTTGTAGCACTCAAAGCTAGCCATTCGAAATCAGCTTCAAAGTAGGATAGGGAACTTAGACGGCTAACTTGTTCTATTAACTATGATGTGAAAGAAGGGAGTGGAGGTAGGGATAGATCGAAAGGGAGGGGCAATCTAGGTTTCTATGAAGCCTAAGATCTTATCATGGAATGTACGGGGGCTCAATGATCGCAATAAACGCCTTCGTATCAAATCTTTATTGCGGATGTGGAAGGGTGATGTGGTTTGTTTTCAAGAAACAAAGTTGCAATTCTTTGATAGAAGAAATGTGCGAAGTTTATGGGGTTGCTCGCATGTGGGTTGGGCTTATTTGGCTTCTTTGGGAGCTTCAGGTGGAGGTCTACTAATGTTGGATAAAAGAGTGGTTGAGGTGATTGAGGAGTGTATTAGAGATTTATCGGTTGCGACTTTGTTTAAAAATGTGGTTGATGGATGAGAATGGGCATTTGCAGGTTCCTATGGTCCTAACGTGGATAGGGATAGGAGAAGGTTGTGGGAGGAGTTGGCGGGCTTACACTCACTATGGGAAGTGCCGTGGTGTTTGGGGGGTGACTTTAACATTACGCGCTTTCCTAGCGAACGATCAGGGCATTATCGAAATTCTGTGGCTATGGAGGAATTTTTCGAGTTTATCTTTGATTTGGACCTCATGGATCTCCCCCTGGTAGGGGGAGAGTACACTTGGTCAAACGGGAGGGTTTGGTCGAGATTGGATAGATTCCTCGTCTCTCCCTCGTGGGAAGCCCACTATCCGGAAGTAAGCCAGAAACGGTTAGCTCGAGTCAGCTCAGATCACTTCCCTATTCTTTTAGACTGTGGGGGTATTCATAGGGGTCGCCGGTATTTCAAGTTCGAAAACATGTGGTTATTAGCAGATGGGTTTTTAGAGAAGGTGAGGCTTGGTGGTCATCATATCAGTTCATTGGTACTCCAAGTTTCATTCTTGCAGGCAAGTTAAAGGCGTTGAAACAAGACCTGAAGAAGTGAAACTTATAAGTTTTTGGCATGTTGATGATCAGAAGTCTGCACTGTTGGAGGAATTGCAAGAGATAGAGGGCAAAGGATTAGTGGGAGATACCTCGGAGGAGGTGGTTTTGAGGAAGGGCATGGTTATGGCAAACTTGGAAAGAGTTCTGTTGTCAGAGAAGATCTCATGGCGTAAAAAATCTAGGGCCCTTTGGTTGAAAGAAGGTGATAGGTGCACTAAGTTCTTTCACAAAGTGGCTAATTCACACCGGCGTAACAATGCTATTGAGTCGCTTCAGTTAGGCTCTCAGGTGATTTCTTCTCCTCCCGAGCTAGAAAACCATATAGTACACTATTATGAGACCCTTCTCACAGAATCGGCTTCTTGGAGGCCAAAGCTTGATGCCTTGCCTTTTGAGGCAATTGACTCACAGAGGGCGTGTGATCTAGAGAGACCTTTTGCGGAAGAAGAGATTTACAAGGTCATCTCTGGTATGGCTAAGGATAAAGCACCAGGTCCGGATGGTTTCTCAATGGGTTTCTTTCAAACTTGTTGGGATATTGTGCAAGGTGATGTAATGCAGGTTTTTAGTGAATTTCATTCTTTCCAAAAGTTTGAAAAATCCCTCAATGCGACCTTCATTGCTCTCATCCCTAAGAAACACGGGGCTTCAACTATTGAGGACTTTCGTCCAATAAGTCTGGTTAGTAGCATGTATAAGATTATTGCCAAGGCCTTGGCTAACCGGCTTAGCCCGGTGTTGGAGCATATCATTTCCAAGTCTCAGAACGCATTTATTTGGGGGAGACAAATTCTTGATTCGGTACTCATTGCAAATGAGTACTTGGACCACAGACTTCGGGAGGGAGGCTCAGGTTTTCTTTGTAAGCTTGACATGGAGAAGGCGTATGATCATGTGAACTGGGAATTTCTCCTATACTTGCTTGAGAGATGTGGCTTTGGGGTTAGGTGGATTTCATGGATGCGCCATTGTATTTCCACAGCCCGATTCTCAGTTCTAGTCAACGGCACACCTGCTGGTTTTTTTGATAGCTCACGGGAATTGCAGCAGGGAGATCCTCTATCTCCACTGTTATTTGTTATAGTTATGGAGGCTCTAAGTAGGATGGTGCAGGCTACTGTTGGGGGAGGGTTTTTAGCTTGTTTTCAGGTGGGTAATGGCTTTGGTGGCCCTACTATCATCTCACATCTTCTTTTTGCAGATGATACTTTAGTCTTTTGCGAAGCGGATAATAGCCAAATTCAAACGCTACGAGCATTGTTACTTTGCTTCGAAGCAGTGTCAGGGCTCAAGGTGAATCTGGATAAGTCTAAGATGGTTTCTGTGGGTGCGGTTCCTAATATACTCAGTTTAGCAAGCCTTCTGGAATGTAAGGTGTCTTCTTTCCCAATGAAATATCTGGGCCTTCCGTTGGGAGCAACTTTTAAGAATAGAGCTATATAGGATGGGGTGGTGGAGAAGATAGAGAAAAGGTTGGCTGGTTGGAAACGGGTGTATTTATCAAAAGTGGGTCGTCTCACTCTTATTAAGAGTACTCTCACTAACCTCCCTACATATTTTTTATCTTTGTTTCCTATGCCTGCAGGGGTGGCAAATAGGATGGAGAAACTTTTTAGGGCATTTTTATGGGGAGGCATGGGGGGGGGGGAGAAGAAATTTCATCTGGTTAGATGGAAAACAGTTTGTGCCTCAGTTGTGAATGGGGGATTGGGAGTATGTAACTTGAAGACTTTTAATAAAGCTCTATTGGGAAAATGGCTTTGGAGATATCACTTGAAGGAGGGATCATTGTGGAAGGAAATTGTTGACGCTAGATATGGTGTCGAGGGGTGGTTGGTGTTCCAACGAAGTGAGATGGGGGTATGGTGTGGGTTTATGGAAGGTTTATAAGGAAGAGGTGGCCATGCTTTGCAAATCAAATCCGTTTTGTAATTGGTGAGGGCAATCGAATAAGTTTTTGGCGGGACAGGTGGTGTGGAGATCAAACTTTGGAAATGGCTTTTCCGGCTCTATATCGTATTGCAGTTAACAAGGAGGCGTCAGTGGCGGATGTGTGGTTATTTTCTCATGGCTCATATCAGTGGAACATTCTCTTTAGTAGGGATTTCCATGATTGGAAAGTATCTATTGTTGCAGAATTTTTCAGCTCACTATATTCTACAGGGACCCCTATAGCACAGCGTGATCGATGGAAGTGGAGGTCTAACAATCACAAGTTATGCACAGTGAAGGCATATTATAACATCTTGACAACACAAGATCATACTCCGTTTCCCTGGAAGAATATTTGGAGGTCTCGTGTGCCTTCTAGAGTAGCCTTCTTTGTTTGGAGTGCCGCCGTTGGGAAGATCTTGACCACGGACAATTTGAGGAAAAGAGGATGTGTAGTCATGGATTGGTGTTACATGTGTAAAAAGAATGGAGAATTGGTGAACCATCTCTTACTACATTGTGAGGTAGCAAGGGCGTTGTGGGATGAGATCTTTCAAAGGGTTGATGTTACCTGGGTTATGCCTATGAGGGTGGTGGAGCTGTTGGGTTGTTGGAGGAAGATGCAAGGCTGTCATCAAGTGGCAATGGTGTGGAAGATAATTCCGTTGTGCATCATGTGGTGTATTTGGACGGAAAGGAATGTGCGCTGCTTTGAAGACAAGGAACGCACATTGGCTGAGTTGAAGAATTTTTTGTTCCACACTTTATTGTCTTGGTTTTCCGCTATTGTATTGCAGGGGGGCAATGTTCATGATTTCTTGTCTCTAATTTATCACACGTAGAATGTATTTAGGTGTTCTTCTGTATACTTCTTGTGTACATAGGCTATGCCTATTTCATTCATATATATAATATTAATCTCTTACTTATCAAAAAAAAAATATTTGTTTGTTTGTCATGAAGGTCTACAAACTTAGACTCATGGACTCCTGAGCAGCTGAAAATGATGACTTTTGGGGGAAACAATCGTGCACAGGTTTTCTTTAAGCAGCATGGATGGACTGATGGGGGCAAAATTGAAGCTAAATATACATCAAGAGCTGCCGACTTATATAGGCAAATCCTTTCAAAGGAAGTTGCTAAAAGTTTGGCAGAAGAGACAGGTTTACCATCATCACCTGTTTCTTCTCAGTCAACACAAGCTGCTTATGGACTCCCTGATGTCAAGACAAGTGAAGCTCCGAAAGAGAACGCTTTATCAAGGCAAGATGTACCCGATATATCTGCCTTGCCTAAAGCTCCTCATGCAGTTGCTACCAGTACTGTTAAGAAGCCTCTCGGTGCAAAGAAAATTGGGAAGACTGGGCTTGGTGCTAGAAAGCTTACTACGAAGGTAGATGTATTGTTGTGCCTCTGTGAACAGCCTTAGAAGTATTTTGTGGTCTGGTTTCTTCTTCCTGATCATCCTAGATTAATTAAAATGCTTTTCTGTTAATAAAATATTCTCTTTCAAATGCAGTCAAGCGAAAGTCTCTATGATCAGAAGCCTGAGGAACCAGCTATTCCAGTTTCCTCCACAAATAGCACTCCAACAGCTGGCTCATCTTTTGCATCGCGCTTTGAATATCTTGAAAATGTCCAATCTGCTGAGAATAGCTCCAGTGGGCCTCACATGATCAGCCATGTATCTCCACCAAAGTCTTCAAGCTTCTTTACAGATTTTGGAATGGACAGCGGTTTTCCAAAGAAAGCTGGCTCAAATTCCTCAAAAGTGCAAGTATGCTACATAAGCATGCTATATATGAAACTTTTCTGTGGTTATCATTACTTATGTGTGCATCATGCTCATCTGCTTGACATAATTTTAATCAAGAAGTTAAGAACAGTAACTGTGAAGAAAGGTTTCTAGGCCCAGTTTTTAGATAGGTTATGATGCAAAGATTCAGACCAGTGCCATCTTAGACACTAAAGTTACGCCAACCTAACTATACAGAAAGACTATGGCACTATACTTTTAGCGCATGCAGGCTGCCCCCTTTTTTTCCCTTAAACCCAGAGATAAAGAAGCACATATCTACATTATATGTTCCTGACTATCTATGTTATCATTACTTCTTAATTTTTATGTTCATAAATGTGGTTAATTTTGCTTTTTACATGTTTAAAAGTCGTTAGAAATTTTCTTTTATGCTATGAAGTTGGCCTTCATTACCAAATAGGACAAGTCAGTGTCTGAATGTATCCACAGTAAGATCCATGTCCATGAATGAGTGTCTGAAACTAAATCTATACCAAAGAGATGTCCAATTGTTGTTTGTATGAATGTCCAATGACCACATTATTGGTGTCAGCTCAACAATTTCTATGGGAAAGAGTCCTTAGTTACTTGGTAGCTGAGTTGGTTTGTTATATTGGATGTTTCGATCATTTGATGGAAGTTGTAAAGTCTAAATAAAACTCAGTGCAGCATTACTTTAAAAAAAAAAAGAAACTAAAAACTCAGTCCAGCATCAAGACATATCTAGTTTTGTGATGTTATTTGTATTTGGTTGCACTAATTTACTCCATCTTCAGTGAAATTTGTTGGTATGGAATGTAGTATGTCGAATATATGGAAGTAGGACAAGTCAGTGTCTGAATGTATCCACAGTAAGATCCATGTCCATGAATGAGTGTCTGAAACTAAATCTATACCAAAGAGATGTCCAATTATTGTTTGTATGAATGTCCAATGACCACATTATTGGTGTCAGCTCAACAATTTCTATGGGATAGAGTCCTTAGTTATTTGGTAGCTGAGTCGGTTTGTTATATTGGATGTTTCGCTCATTTGATGGAAGTTGTAAAGTCTAAATAAAACTCAGTGCAGCATTACTTTAAAAAAAAGAAACTAAAAACTCAGTCCAGCATCAAGACATATCTAGTTTTGTGATGTTATTTGTATTTGGTTGCACTAATTTACTCGCATCTTCAGTGAAATTTGTTGGTATGGAATGTAGTATGTCGAATATATGGAAGTAGGGTTTTCATTTTCTCTATCGCTGTGTGCAACTCTTTGGGCATCATCACAAACTTCATTTTATTTTGAACGACAAGCTAATATATATATCCTCTAAAATGGGTTACTTTTTAAGATATGAATCATCTTCATTTCACTTGAATTGGATAGTATCGATTTAATCCTCTCCATTACTTGAGGCATGCATATATCCTTGTTTATCCCTTCTTAATTATTTATTCTCTTACACTACTATTGTCCTTAGATTCAGGAAACTGATGAAGCAAGGAAGAAGTTCTCAAATGCGAAATCTATTTCATCTGCCCAATTCTTTGGGGATCAGAACAAAGCTACTGACGTAGATGCTCAAGCATCTTTGCAGAAGTTCTCAGTGCGTGTCCTTACCAAGACATACTTAAATATTATCTTCTGAATTGGGACTTAGGGGAATCTTTTAGATTTTTGAATGTTTAATCTTGTTTTGGGTTTTTGCATTATATGTTTATATATCCTGTCCTTGTTCCCTCCCATATTGAGGGAATATGTATAAAAAAATAAAATAGAGAAACATATTACTTAGTTTTGATGAAGCTAACTTTTTGTGGTTATGCAAAGAAATTGCTTCTTAATAACATGACTCGGGAAAGGATGAACTACTGATGATAAATTGATCTGCTTTGCCATTTTAACCTGCTTTGATGAACTATCCTGATATGAAGTAATTGATTTAATGCATGGAACTTTTTGTTATGAAAATGGTTGAGAATATGTAATTAGAATTTTTTCCTATGAAATTGGGTTTAGCCCACTAGGAAGCTATATAGGGGATTCTGGATTTTGTATTAATTGTTTTCTTGTTAATTGCAGGGTTCAACTGCCATTTCCAGTTCTGATCTTTTCGGTGACAGCACAGATCATTCCATTGATCTTACTAATGACCTCATCAATCGACTCTCTTTCCAGGTAGGCCTAGCAACTCACTGCAGTTTTCACAGTTTACTTGCATTATTCTTGATCAGCTTCAGAGATTCACCGGAACGTTCACGATGTCATCCTTTACATTTAGGTTTTCTCTTTTCATCTCGGATTGCTGTGATACTTTTTGAATGACACTGATGTGGCTCCCCCCTTCCCTCCCTCCAGGCACAACAGGATATTTCCAACCTTAAAAACATTGCGGGAGAGACCGGGAAGAAACTCAGTTCACTGGCATCCAATTTAATAACAGATCTTCAAGACAGAATCCTATGATACTAATATTTTTATGGTGGAAACAAAAAAAAAAGTTGAGGAGTTTATTACCGTACCAACCAAATGTCTAGTGAATGTGAATGTGAATGTGAATGTGAAACGCATTCATTGTAAAAATTTTCAGAAGACAATAAGATGTTAGGACTCTCCAGGCTTGTGACATGCTCTGGTGCTTTTATATTGTTAGTGCATGTATTTTGAGACTGACTGTGTCTAAGCTTTTGTTTTCTAATCTTGAATGCAAACCTCAGTTAACTTTCCTGCTCTCTGTATAAGAAGTTTTACAAGTCTTGCCTAGTGTTTTTGAATCGAGACAATATACATAAGTTGGAAAAATAATCTTTTGGCTTTTCTTCTCTTATGCAGTCTTTGATTTAAGGAAAATAAATAAATGGGAATTTGAGACGCTCTGAAATCCATCAAATCGATTGGACTGCACTAAAGAAGTTTAGGATTGGAGCCTTCCAATTGGAACCACCCAATAGAGTTTAGTACACCAAATTCAAATTGGCTGAGAAGCTCTTCTTGATCTCACAAAGCGCATCACAAGCAATAATGTAAATAAACAAAATCATTTCTCTATGTTGAGTATAATAGTAATTAAACAAATATGATAAAAAAAAAATCATTTTTCTAATTTAAATAATTTATTTTGTAAAAATTAAATAGTTTGCGAACAAGTTCATAAGGTGCTTATGAACATAAAATGTAACTTAGCTATAAGTTCAAGGTCAACTATTGTTACTTTAAGGCCTCATTTGTTTTTACAAAAATTCTTATCTTATCTTATTTAATTATTACAAATTTTTTAAATTTTCATATAAAATAAAATAAACATTTCAACCTTTTCAAATCTCAAAATAAAAATAATATTAAAAAAATATATTTTAACGATATTTTATTTAATTTTTAACTTTTATCTCAATTCATCTCATTTCATCTATAAAAACAAACTAGGAATGTCTCAGGACGTGTGTCCTTTTAGCCTAGTTTTGCATGATTGTTTTCTCGATCATTCACGAAATTGTACTTTTATTTTAGAAATATGTTATTTTTTATTTATTTTTTATAATTATCTACGTGGCATCGAATTATTGATAGATAAGTAAAAAATAATAAATATTTTTTAATCACTTCAAGTCAGGTAAGGAAATGATGAAAAGATGATGATTAAAAGAATAACAAGTAACATTTCTTTTATGATATATCTATATAAGTTAAACTAGTAATTTAAAATTACGTGTATATCTCATAATTTTCTAATTTCCAAGTATGGAACTTTACTCCTATGAAGCTAAGTGGTCCAATGTCTTATTATATTATTATTATTAAATGAAAATTTTTCTAATAAAGTCACATCATAGACTCTCAAGTTATTAGTATTTTAATTTTCGAAATAAGGTAAAAATGAAACCTAGAAAGAGTATAGAGACATGACTAGCCTTATTCTTTGATAATAATGCAGGAAAACATAGATTCACAAATATGAGTTCTTAGAGCACTCTCAATGGCTACTCTATTTTTCGTTTTTTTTTGTAAAATATAGGAGAATATGTCAAAATAAGGCTTCCATTGGATTATGTATAATCAATATAAAATATATCATTTATGCACTATTCATCTATGTAAGCATTTTCTTATTATATCATTATTTTTCATAATCTTTCTTTATTCTCAAGTTTACACTTTTATTTATAAAACGTGAAAATTTTATAATATTATTAGAATGTATGAGAAATACTAAAATATCCAAGAATATTAAAATTTTAATGGTAATTAGAAAAATATTTAAAATAAAGAAAGAAAGAAGACATAAATAATATTTAAATGATATAAATGAATAATAGATAAGCTGATGTATGATGTATTGTAAAATTCATTACCTAAAATAGAAAAAGTTGGTTTTGGTGACATATTTTAAAGAATAGGATACAAAAATTATTGGGACTGCTCTAAAAAATAATTATTTTTTATTTTTAGTGCATAAATGATACAAAATGAATGTAAAACATTGTATAATTTTTAAAACATTTTGAAACCAAATCTATTAAAAATACCATTTATATATATTATTTTTAATTAGATATCTTATATTACTTTTACTCATCGCATGGGTCTGCAACCAGTTTCACAAAATATTAAAACTAATAATTAAGAAAATACTAATATTAGTTGTTGTATGTAAAAAAAATTATTTAAGAAAGTATGTTTCAAGAACAGGATGTATATTGAAAATTTTCGTACACTACACAATCATTTTAAAAACACGAGGTGAACACGTGTGATGTAAAGTATCATATTTACAAGAGGCAAATAATTTATGCAACTCTATAGCGTTTAAAATCCACGTAGACATTTAAAACAAAAAATAGAATCCATATTAAAAATTCATTTTAGAAGAAATTGGATAAATAATATTTTCAATATATTTTTTTAGAAGAAAATGAAATATAGGTGCTTTAAAGGATGAACAATAAAAAGAATTTTACATAGTGAAAATCAAAGTAAAAGAAAATGAACGAGTAAATGAAATATAAATAATAAAAAAATGTTTACATAATGAACATATAGCGGGTTATTATAGCAAATTGTATTTTAAATTTTCTGTTACATAATTGGATGGAACTCTTTTCTTGTATAATACATAAGTTATTGAGAATGCTTTAAACAACATTATCACAAAAGTACCTTAGTACCCCGAGATTATGTAAATATCAGCTAAACTGTAGTTTTTTTAACTCCAGCTACAGTGTCCATCAAATTTGTTGGATACTGTATTAATTTATTTTCATATATTTCAATGAATACAATTTTATGATTTTCTTTTCTTATTTATCTACCAGAATTTAGTTTTTAAAATTACAATGATTTTCTTTTCATTGGTTGATTTTATCACTTCCAAAATCAACCAAATTCAACTTTAGAGAATATTTTTCTGTGTTTGCAACACTTAAAAATTGTTTGTTTTCAGGAAACATCTCATCTCACTTCATCATTACAACTTTCTCAAATCTCTACACAAAATAAAATAAATAATTCAACTTTTTCAAATCTCAAAACAAAAATAATATTAAAAAATATATTTTAACAATATTTTATTCAACTTTTTAACTTTAATCTCATCTCATCTCTGAAAACAAACGAGCCCTTAAAAATCATCATTGTTTCGTTCACTTCGGTTGAATGTAGCATAGTGACGTCTCAATGATTGAAATAAAGACTATAATTATTAAAAAATAAATTACTATAAATAAAAATACGTTTAGATGAAATAATAAAGATGACAATTGGATATGTTAATGGTTTACTCAAACCATTACATAATTCAATGTGTGATATCTAAGAAGTGCATTGCATAATGTCATAAATTAGTCAAGATAGCATTTCCAGCTAAATTTGAACTACAAATTTAAGGAATCTATTGCTAATGCTATCAAGATCTCTTGTCCAAAGTTTAAAATCTAATTAAGGTCTGGCTTGGATAGTAAAATGAGATGAAATGAGATGATTTGTAAATAATAGTGAAATTATTTATAAATA
This sequence comes from Juglans microcarpa x Juglans regia, assembly GCF_004785595.1. NCBI lineage: Eukaryota > Viridiplantae > Streptophyta > Magnoliopsida > Fagales > Juglandaceae > Juglans > Juglans microcarpa x Juglans regia. The sequence continues at coordinate 24,769,023 of NC_054604.1, forward strand.
GTAATGAAATGATTTGTGTTAATATGTTTGATGAGATTTTGAAAAATGAGAAAAAACTTAAAAAGTTGAATAAAAATATTATAAAGTATAAATATTATTAGAATATTATTTTTTTATTTAATTTTTATTTTATGATTTGAAAATGTTGAATTATTTTTTGTATTTTATTTAAAAATTTAAAAAAATTATAATAATTAGATGAAAAAATTAAATCATAAAAATATTTATATTTGTGATGTTTGAATATTGAGATAAAATGAGTTGGGAGAACTTTACTATGAAAACAAGCCAAAGCGAGTTAACTCTATAAAATTTATAATTGCTTGAATAAATTTATATATGCCTAAGAAATATTAAAAATCTTAATTAATTTATGTCGGTCACTACCAACCAAAAAATAAGTCCCAAAAATTTGGTGGGAAGGTGGAAATACCAAAAAGAATAGCAAGCTCAGATTTCCCTCCTTTTTCAAAAAGTCCTCGAGTCGAGACGATAATCCGCCACGCCACCAAACGATATTTCAAAGTTCAAACCCAAATTTCACCCTTCCCTCTCTCTGCTTCACCGCTTCTGAATTCAAAAGCCCTAGAACAGTTTTCGAAAACCCAAATTTTTGGAGCGAAACAATTTCTACCAAATTTTGGACCCCTCAGAATTCAATCCCCTCAAAACCCTGTTTCTCATTGTCCCCATTTCTTCACAGATATCCCTCACGCAAGACACAGCGTCTGAATTAAATCTTCCATGGAAACCAATATCGCAAGAATCCTAGAAATCAACACTGCTCCTTCTGATTCTATTGCTTCCCCAGAAATCCTTAATGGGTCTTCACCGTTTCCTCCTGAAATGCTTGTTTCTGAAGAAACCCTTGACGAGTCTTCGCCATCTTTGCTTTCTGAAAGCCCATGCGACCATTCTTTGGCCCCTGCACCAGATCAAAATAGATCTTCTCCAAATTTAGGTAAGAAAGCCCAAGATGACACGTCTTTGGTCCTTTCGCCAAGAATTCCTTCTGGGACTTCTACAATGTTAACTCCTATTAATGAAACCCTAGATGGGTCTTCACCGGCGAATGAACTGGATGCTCTCGATGGGTCTTCTTCTATGCCTATGCAAGCAAAAATCACTAATGATTATCCCAATTTCTCTATTCGTGGAGATGAAGAAGCCCTAGCAGTTGACCCATTTCCCGCTTCCCCGAATCGCTTATTGGGTAATAATTTATTGGATTATTCGTCATCACGTTGGTCTTCTTCATATTATTCCTCGCCCTCAACAACTCCTTGGCCTTCATCTGCCCCTTGGTCTTCTTCGTCTTCATCTTCCAGAGACATCTGGTCTACATGGTCTTCTTCCGAAGAAACCAAGCCTTTCATGGTGGTAGGTTTTGTTTCCTTTCATACCGGTTAAGATTAGTGTATATGTTTCTTTGTTTGTTTTTAACGAATTTTTTCTTTGTATGTGTAGTGCTTATTTATAAATTATTTGTGGTTTTTGAATTTTGTCTAAAAGAAGTTGCTTATTTTATAGGGGGCGGGGCTTGCAAATCTGGGCAACACATGCTTTCTCAATGCCGTGCTGCAATGCTTTACGCATACTGTGCCACTTGTCCAGGCTCTTCGTTCTTACGATCATACCATGCCCTGTGTCTGTAAGATCATGGCTTTCATTGATTTTTCAATTTTTAATTTATCTATGTGTTCTCCGATGTGATTTACTCCTATAATTAGTATCTTTTGTTCAAATCTGTGTTTGGAAATCTCAGGTGGCAGTGAAGGGTTCTGTGCTCTGTGTTCTCTACGTGCCCATGTTGAACGTTCATTAGCTTCTTCTGGAGGGATTCTTACTCCTTTGGAACTTGTTGAGAATTTGAACTGTATCCTTTTGAATCTCTTCCAAATATCCCTTATTTGAGTGGGATGGTTTCCTGAGGTTTTCTTATTTGTAGATGATGGCCACTTGGAGAGGTTTGGATAGTGATTTGAGATTAAAGTTGAAAGTTGAATAAAATGTTGTTAGAATATTATTTGTGATTTGAAAAAGTTAAATGATTTATTTTATTTTATTTGGAAATTTATAAAAATTGTAATGATTAGATGAGACAAATTTGAGATGATTTTGCTGTCCAAACCTTCATTTGATAACACTGAATTTGAGTATAATTTGGAATTGTTAGGTTTTATGATTTATGGGTCTCTAGATGGTTTGGATCATTGTGTACGGTTATACCTTCTGTTTATCAAATGCTCTATCCAATACACAATTTTAAGTGCAAGATGTTTTTTAATTTCAAAGGGCACTTTTGGGAAGCTTTTGTGATCTTGACCTGTGAACGAGCAGATGTTTCATCTTGTTTCCGGAGATATCAGCAGGAAGATGCCCATGAATTTCTGCAGTGCTTCTTAGATAAACTTGAGAGATGTTGCTTGGATTTGAAGGGAAAGGATCTATCATCACAAGGTAACAACCTTGTTGAGAAGGTTTTTGGTGGCCGTCTTGTTAGCAAGGTATGAGCAGAAAAGTAGCTTTGTTAGTTTCTACCATTAAATATTTATCTGAATTAATGGTGATCCTTTTTGCTTGTTTTGGTTGGGTTAATAAAATAATGTCATTGTTTGAATTTCAGCTTCGATGCTGTAACTGTGGACACTCTTCTGACACATATGAACCTCTGATAGACTTGAGTTTGGAGATTGAAGATGTGGACACCCTTCCAAGTGCTCTTGAATCTTTTACAAAGGTGGAAAGGATTGAAGATTCAGGGGCAAAGTTTATGTGTGAGAACTGCAAGGAAGAAGTGTTGGTGGAGAAGCAGTTTATGCTGGAGCAGGCTCCTTCAGTTGCTGCATTCCACTTGAAAAGATTCAAGACAGATGGACCATTTGTTGAGAAAGTTGACAAGCATGTGGAATTCCCTTTGGAGTTGGATTTGCAGCCATACAGCACTGGAAGCCAAAACAACAGTGTGAGTTGCAGATTATTTGTCAATTTTGATTAAAATATGCTCTCTGAAGGCTGCCAGATTTGTTAACATATGATAATGGGTTTTACATAATTTTAAGAATTTGAGAGTAGACACTCATTGTTGAAATGAAAGAATAAAGAAGGAAAATCTTGTCACCTAATTTGGAGATAGGCTGGTTATAGTTTATGAACTGAATACTTTGGAAAATTTTTTTGAAGTATATACAAATTTGGTTTGAAATTTTTGGGTCCGTTTATGGCTTATGCAATAGCTGTATTTGAATACAAGGATTTGGTTGACTGTTTTTCCTTAGGTCTGCATCAAGTGACTGCTGAAGTGCTTATTTTGCCTTTGTTTCCTTCCAGACTGGTGGAATTGAAGTATAACATTTGTTTTTGATAGGTGGAATTGAAGTATAACCTGTATGCAATTATTGTGCATATTGGGTTCTCATCTAATTCTGGGCATTACTTCTGCTTTATTCGGTCCTCTCCAGAGACATGGTACTGCTTGGATGACTCAAAGGTAGTAATTCTAATATAGCCTTTTTATACAGTTGATGAGCATGAATATTTTGCCAAAATTACAGAGTTGACCTATTTTGGTGCACAAAGCCAGAGTAGGGGAATGATCTTGCATTGTGAAAGTCAATATTTTGGATCATGTTCTTTGTTTGTTGTTGAAGTTTTTCTTCTGTAAACATATTGAGTATGATATGATAATGAGTTTTTCTGATGTTTGTGGTATGGATTTTTCCCCCCTAAAAGATTTTGGAGGTGTTTCCTTTTCTGGTTCTTAAGATTATAAAATTAGCTGAACAGCCTCATTTAGAAGCTTTATTCTTAACGACCTTGTGGTTAGATTATTTATGCTCTATTTATCTTATTTTGTCTATGTTGATGTTAAACAATGTGTTCTTTACATTTACAATACAAGCCATTGTTTGTTGAGGCTCTGATAATATGTTTATGGGAAATGATTTGTACCGTCTTAGAGTCAGCAAGTTTTATGCACTTTGAAAAAAATGGGCAAATTTGGGGTCCACATGAAAAAACACTTTTTCACCGATAAAAAAAAAATCCACTTTTTCATACTTTTTTTTCCCCAAAGGGAGTGAGTGCTTGGGCTTTTACACTATAGGACTGTATATAGTATTTCTTTTCTTTTTTTATTGGTCTCTGCACGTTAAGACATCATAAGAGCTAATAAATTTGAAAAACTTATTTTTTGATGGATTTCTTGTAGGTCACTAGTGTACAAGAAGAGTTTGTGCTATCTCAGGAGGCCTACATTCTGTTTTATGCAAGGCAGGGTACACCCTGGTTTTCGAGTATAATAGATGCACATAAGCCATGCTTGGATCCAAACATATTGAATACATCTCCTAAGTCAGTTCTAGACAGTGCGGAAGGTGCTAGTGTTTCGTATCCTAGTGTGGCTTGCATTGATAATTGTGATACCAGTGTCTCCTGTAAAAAAAGAGATGAAGGGGTTGAGATCAATGGAGCTAGAGATGCAGCTAATGGGAATACTGTACAATTGTTAAACCAAGATGAACTTGGGTCCAAAGATTCTAAAGATGATAGACTCATGGATAACTCTTCAACACCACTTGGGGACAGTAAATTTTGTGATGTGACTTCATACAATGAGAAAATGAGCACCACATCCACTGTTGGGGTAGGTAACTGCAAGATTGATGAAATTAAAGATGATGGTTTTCATCCTCTAACGCCGCCCGGATCTCCAAGTCCAGATAAAGTTTCCTTCGAATCTTCAGGTAAGGCAGATTAGATCCTTAAAGAACTTCTTATGCATCTTTTCCCATAAAATCGTTCATTTGAACTAATTAATGAGGTGGTGTGGATTTTGCCAGAGGTGAGGTATCAGATTCCCCGCAATCATCTTAAATTGGAGAAGCGAGTTAGTGGTAAGAAACAGTTGAACAAGGAAAGAGAACTAGAAGATTCAAAGAGCAAGGAAGCTTTGAGATACCTTTCGAAGTGTGCGCATTCCTCTGAGAGGCGCAAGAAATTTATTGCTGCCATTACTGAAAACCAGAGTGAAGGCTCTCTAAACAAGAGGAAAAGAATGGTATCGGCCCCGTGTAAGAACAGCCCTCCCAGAGCTCGACGTAGGCCCAACCACAATGCTATTGTCCAGCCTATGGCAACGGCAATTTCTCGCTGAATGGGGAGAATTTGCTAAACAAACCTGGCTTTTGAACAGTGCAAATATATTAGAGTCAATGCTGACCTTGATTTGATGAAGACTGGGTATGGCCCTTTGAAAATGTTTAGGTTATTCTGTTTGCTGCACATGTGGCGGGACTGGGGAGCCTGGGTGATTAGCCATTGTCACCCTGGGTTCTTTTTACCTTTACCATGAAATGTAAAGTTCTTGAGGTCTTAATTTACTACAGTGCTTTTAGAATCGGGTATAAGAAAGGCATTTTTGAGCACATGCTTTGTGGACTGTATAGGCTTTGCTCAAGAGGTTTAAATTTTAGACGTCTGCCATCTTAATTGAAGCTTTCGTTGAGAGATTTAAATAAATTAATATATAAATGACACGATCTTGAATGACATTAATATCACAGGTTAGATTCCAGTTTTGCTTTCGTATGCTGGGAAAAGAAATACTTCTGCATCCTAGATGAAGCTTTTATATCAGTAAATATACAGGGGCTTTAAAAATAGAAAAACTCTTAAGACTTTAAAGTTTCCCAATGTTGCGGTTGGATTGGAAAATTTGGATTTTGAATTTGGTTTTGGACTTAAATTTCAAATTAACCTTGATTTCAAATTTAAGATTTTAAGTGGTTTAAAAAACTTGTTGTCTTTGGTGCAAATCTTTACCCAAATTTTAATGTGTATGATTTAAATTAGAAATTTGGATTTTAAGGCCTTGTTTAGAATCTTTGGATTTATAATTTAACTCATTTCATTATTATAATTTTTTTTAAAATTCTTAAATAAATGGTCTTTTCGGAGTTGTGGTATGAGTTTTAAAAAGTGTTTAAATAGTTTCAAAAATTATTCAATAAAAAAATTAAGTTGTTTGGATATTATATATTAAAACACTTTTAATTTCAAATAAACTAAAAAGTATGTTTGATGTTTTTTGCAAACGTGTTTTTCCGGATAATGTGAAATGTAATTTAAATTTTAAAAAGATTATCAATAGACTAAAAGATCTATACAACTTTTAAACTTTTAAGAATATGATTATAATTTTTAAAAATTTAAATAATTATCATTTCTACCTAAAAGTAAATTTTTAATTTATTTTCAAACAAATGTAACATATTTAAAAGTGTTTTGAATATATGATTATCAAACAGTAAATAAATTTTTAATAGTATAACTTATTATTTAAGTTATAAGTTATAGGTCCTAAAATTATAAACTATATTTTCTACTGTAATTCTAAATATGCACAAAATATAATAAAAAATTTAATATTTTCAAAATTTAAAATAAAAATAATATTCAAAAAATAATATTTATTCAAGTTTCATATCTAAACCTTCCCTAAAGTTCTAAATCCAAATCAGTCTTTCAAATTCATTCATCGCAACGCACCAGTAACAATAGAAATAAGAAAAGCAAACAGCAGGGCTTGATATGAGAAAAATTGGAAAACCTAAGTTCCCTTCAAATATAAAAATGATTCGTACAAAAGTTTCAAATAGATAAATTTTATATAAGTTCTTACAAAAAAATAGATCCCACCTAAAACAAAAGTAAAAATATATTAATTTTTATTAATGACATCCACTTTTTTACAGAATATTTATATAAAATTTACCTATTTAAAATTTGTACCTAACGTTACTTTCTTTGTTAATATCATCTCCAGCAATAGTCAATATTATAACTTTCAAGGAGAAATGGCCAACAGGGCAAGTACAGATAGTGGCACAAGTGAGTTCGCGGCCCGTCGCAGTTGTACTTGGGAGAATCGTACCACTTGCAAAATTCAAAAGATTTAAAACATTCTTTTCAGCTTAACAGAAGGGGAAAACAATATTTGTATGATTTATTAGAAAAAAGGGCGTGACAAACTAAACAAAATCAATCAATCATTACACAAGCCTATGGCTCCTTACGTGTTGAGATCATGAGTCATATATGATGATGCGTAAAAAATCCCACAATAGACTGTAAGGAGAGAAAGAGTTATTTTCGATTATGACGATTCGAGCCTTGATCGGTATGGTCTGGTGCATGTAGCATTGGTCCGATGTAGTCGTACAGTATTGGTGTGTACATCCACGACGATGTATTGAAAACAAATACAAGGAAAGTAAATGATTGGATACAGAAATTTATGTGATTTGGCATAATACTTACGTCTATGGGCATTTGGGAGGGGAGAAATTTACTAGAATATGCTTGTTTACAATCTCTTATAGCCTCTCATTTTTCACTGTACAATGAAGATTTTGAATATATTTACTGAATAAGACACCCTCCCTAGAGCTCCCATTCGGGAGGTTGAAGAAGAAGTCGAAGTACAAGCCATGCCCAAATCGTTTGGCTACTTGCTTTTTATCTAACCCTCTTTTCGCGTGTGCCTTGGTAATGATAAGGGATGTTCGTTTGGCGTGTGACCACCTCCGTTTTTTCCACTTTCTCCCACTTTCTTTGACACCCCCATTTACCTCCTGACACATTCATTCCATTATTCCTTCTTGTTCTCTATTTCTTACTTTTCTCTTGTTTCCTAGTGGCCTGATGGTTGGGCCTGGTCGAACTTGGATATTTTATCCTCTTCAATATAAGTGTAATATGTGTAGTAAGTAAATGGATAATGATACAATTACAATTATTTTATAATTCATTTACACTCAACTCATACAATTGTACCACTTCATTAAAAATAATTTTCAATTTTATAAAACTACTCTCCGGCTATTTTGTATATAATTGTTAAGTAGTATTTTGTATATAATTGTTAAGTAGTTGTAAAAAGTACTAAAATTTTACAAAACTACTCTCCATTTGTGATTAGGAACTCAATTACTTCTATCTAACCATTGCACTCTATATAATTAGCGGCCGTCCAAAAATGTAAAAGGATTTTAAGAATCGTCCCCTGATTCTCACTGATCAGCAAAAGGCACCTAAATTTGAAGCCAGACGAGTATATAATCAATGAGATGTTCTGGCAGAATATGCTGATCATCTTAGTTTTTTCCCCCATAATTATAATATGGGACTGATTCTGATGATGTTTGTATATTAATTGGCAATGCCATTCATTTGTCCTACTTTGAAAGCCAGTTATATGCTTTCTGCAGCGTATATATGGAGATCACTCTTTGCGATACGTTCGAGACAACACCTACAGATAAGCATGCGTCATGAACCTAGCTTGGAGATATCCGTCTACGTACCTCGGCCTTACAATAATTTGCTGGAAAGCCTCGTTCGTGTCAATGCATGTATCATGCACAGTCTTGTTTATATCGATCGCTATTTTGATTCTTTCCCCCAAACAGGATCTGGCACCTATACTTAAGGACTGGAGAGACGCTCTTCCACTTCCTTTTCTTTTCTCTTCCTTTCTATGTCGGTCATTCGGAGAAGCATTACATTAATTCCCCGAAATAGATCGGTATTATGATTTCTTCTTTTGGAGATGGCGGTAATCGTCGGAGGTCTTGGCCTTTTAGAAAGAGGAGTTCACTGGGAAATCTTAGCTTGCACGAATCACTAGGCTCGGAAAACTATCCAGAAAATGTGGTCATAGTGATGGATGGGATGGAAGAATTCACAATCGAGGCCACAAAATGGGCTCTTGAGAATGTTATTGTGCCTGGACGTTCACTTCTCACTCTCGTCGGTGTAATGCCATGGCTTAACATTCCACGTAAGTGCTGCATATATATCTATATATAGTAATGCTACATACAATTATAAAGTGTCACTTTGAAAAATAGTATAGTTCATTATTAAAAAATTAATTTTTTTACGTGAGTCCCGTATTTATATACTTTTTTCTAAAGTGATTATGCAGCTTTTACACAATCACGACAAAAATATATGGTTATCTACTAAATAAATTAATTATTTACCTTGTATTGATCCATCCTAACATGGAGAATTACTGGGCTTTTTCTAGTTTATTTCAAGACAGCATGGCTTGATGTTCTGAAGCCGCCTAATGTGAACGAGAAAAGAGGGTTGGGAAGTGATGCCAGAAATCTAAAACTTCAAGCAGTCGATGAACTTTGCAGAGAATATGGGGTACGTCCATTCAACTGATCTTAAACTCCCATAAATTTTGATTTTGATTTTTAATGGTCATTAATGATATATTATTCATGCTGTTAGTACTGCTAAATGCTACTCCTTATTTGAAAGATTAGAGTTACGAACTTTACTAAATTTTTGGAACGTGGAATGTAGGTTGTGGCACAAAAAAGGGTTGTAATGGGTCATCCCTCACGACTGTTGGCAGTTGAGCAAATCACGTGCCTTAATGCGACATGGGTGGTGTTGGATAGGTAGGTTAATTAGCTAGAACAGTTCAAGATCGACAGAGACATGAACAAACTAGCTAGTTGATTTTAAAGTTGTCAAGTCATGACATGAATATTAGGTGTTTTATTTGTTTTTGACCTAATTAGGCGTAATATATAGGTTGCTTTGCGTTTCATGGTTTCAGACATCAAAGAAAGAACAGTCAATTTTATGCCAAAAAAATCCCATGCAATATGGTGATCATGAACGATGGAGGAGGGGCTGACATGATTAGAGGCCTGCCGACAATTAGTAGCGGAGAGAACACTCCAGTCGAATCACCAGCATCAGTACCCACTCCAAAAGTTATCATCTCCATGGAGTTCGACGAAATTCTCAAGGAACGAACTCATGAATATCAGGATAAAAAATTGAGGGGAAGTTTTCTTGTTGAAGCCAATGCTTTGAGAGACCAAGGCCGGCAGGAGATATGATCGATGCATGCATGCATGCGTGCAGATGGTTTAAAACTTAAATGCCTGTACAATGAGACAATAAGAGATTAGAATGGCTTTGTAATAAAAAAATTTACTATCATGCATATATGATATATATGGCGCCTTGGGCTATTTATATATATTGCCTATATATATGTATATATATATATGTATGTATTAGGATGTATATATAAGTTTAGAAGTTAGATGTGAAGGAGAGCATATAAAGCAAAAAATAATAGCACTATATATATATTCCATGCACAAAGAGTACAATATATATATATATATATATATATATATTTATATATATTGAACTTCATTACTATCATCAAACTGATCAATTCCTCTCCGTAATAAAGCTAGCTGTTATATCCTCTTAATTAAGAAGGAAAAGATCATCAAGATCCGTTGTACCCTATATATATATATATATATAAAATAAATAATCTTTTCCTTTTTTGGAATATATTCAGCGATTTTTTCACTCGATACAACCCGAAATACTCGATCCTTTTACTAACAAATAGATAAGAATTCGTGTATCTAATTAAAAGACTCCGCAACATCATGATCACGAGTCCATGCAGGACAACAATTCCAAAGTTTGTCGAGCCTACCTTGTTCCCATATTCTCCCTGGACAACAATTCCAAAACGATCGGCAATCATCTCAAATCTGCATATCCCTGGCGAATTAGATGCTCATGAATATATGCCACCTCTTGCTAGTCATGTAAGACGATCACTACTTTTTAAATTTGTTAATTAAATGATTTGTAATGATTTTCAATAAAAAAAAAAAAGCTGATGAACTATACAATTTTATTCATGTTTCTAAAGAAGATTGAATTGATGGTGTGGCATGCATGCATGCACGATCCATACTATTTAGTGATAGAATGGTTTCTGGAAGGGTAATTCAGGCCCTAAAGAAAGTAAGCCCGTACGTTGGAAGGCTCAAACCTGAGAATGAGGCTCAATCATCAAGTAGGGATGCAAATCAAGTATCCAACCAACAGACGCGTAAACGATGTACGTGATAGTAACGGATCAACTTGTTAGTTTGTTCCCAGTACTCATAACCAAATTCATGTACTTATAAATAACACTTTCAGAGACATGTGGTTGGATTTAAGCCGTGCCACCTAACTTTGGTATCGGAGGTTCATTGGACACGCCGTGCCACCATCTTCTTTGCTATAGGTGCGTGGAACACGTCCTGATCGAACAGTTTCAACCCCATCACTTTCTTAATTTGTTTGTGTACTGCTTGGGTTTAAGCTTCTCGCTTCACAACTCTTGTAATTAATCACCGTGTGCCCTAAAAAATGCTAAAAGTTTTAATAACATTATCTCATTAATATTCCTCTTTAATTATTATAATAACAGTGTTTAATTAATAATCTTCGTATAAATGATTGATAAAAAAAACGCATACTTTATTCTTATCTAGCTTGCTTCTATATATCCCACGCTCTAGTGATGTGGTATAAGAACTAATTGAAGTAGGGCAATAGTACTATTATTCATCTCAGATTTAATTTTCCAGATGGATATTGCTTATAAGAGCATTCTCGTTGTCTTGACCAAAGTTGAAGTATAGCTAAAATTTAGATAATATGTGATAAAAAGATCCTACATTGGATTGAACATTTCTAAAATAATTTAGATTTTAACTACAGTGTTTCACCAAATATAGCTAACTAGCTAGAGTTGCTTCATCACTAATTACTTTTTTATAAAGTCATCCATTTTTTATAAATCATGAGGCAAATTCGGTAACTAGCTATAAAGTCATTCATTTTTTGAGACATCTCCAATAATTACTTTTAGGGATGAAAGAAAAACTAAAATTTCTTGTAGTGCTACAGTTGCTTCATCAAATATTAAAATACTAGTTTCTCACTCCAAACAAATAAATTAAATTAATTAGAATTAACATTTAACATTTAGAATATATATAATTATTATTAACATTTAACTACTAGAACTACAAAATGTGATAAAAATAAATAAAATAAATAAATTATTAAATTAATAATATTTTATTGTTATATAAAGAGTAAATAGATAATTTAATGTAGAGATTGGATTTAAATGCAATAGATAAATATAAATTCATACAATATTAACTAAAATTTGAATATGCATTTGATTAATTCAATGAGCTAGAATGCTTGTCAAGAGAGAGATAAAATATAAGCATATTATAAAATGCATAGCTCTTGTTAAAAAATTAAAAAAAAAAAAATCTAACAGTTATTAAACATTTGATCTACGGATAGAGATAAGATATAGTATAAGAGAGAGGGTTCTACTTGTACAGTTAGAATCATTTAATGCGGCATGGTTCGTGGCATGATATAATTCGACGTAGATATAAATAATCTGGCTCGGTTTGAAAAACAAAAGAGAGTGGTCTACTCTGTGGCATTATTACCGAGTCATGATGCATATATAATCAACTGAAAGACTTTCTGCTGAGAAGGAAAAAAAATAAAGTTGAAAGGCTAGTTACTCTTGTGGCACAAACACAACAACAGTTAGTTTGATTAAATTATCTCATTTTATCTCACATAATTATTATAATTTTTTAAAAATTTTTTATATAAAATATAATAAATAATTTAATTTTTTAAAATTTAAAATAAAAATAATATTATAATAATATTTTATTTAACTTTTAATAAAATATCATAATAAAAGAGTACCAAAGAAAGATATTTATTTTATTTTATTTTATTTTATTTTTTTATGGTCATCAGACGAATATTTTATTCCATGCGGATCAGACTTTAGTCCAAGGACAAGCCATTCCTTTACCAGTCATTCATGTAATTATGGATTTAAACACAATCTTTTATACATGTAATTGGGTCAAATTTCCATTTCAGTAAGTGCTTTTGAATCCATGCAATATCCATATATATATATATATATATATATATATATATATATTCTATCCATTATCGAAGCATCATGCATGCTTGCCCTAATTGTTCTGTTTTGACATGTTATATATGTCTTCAACTTAATTCTTCAATCTGGTGATCATTCGATGATAAAAAGAGAAATGGACAAAAGCGTGGCTGCTAAGGGTATGACTCTAATAATTGCATTATTGTTGTTTTATATATAGTTAATAACCTTTTTGGATGAATGACTAATTAACTTATCCAAATATATGAATCCCTTTATATTGTCTCTTAGTTGCAATAAAAATCATTGAGGACTAGTTTCTAATTGAAATTCTGATTATTTAAAAGTTGGATAACCCTAAGTTAAATATCAAGAAAAACAACTTTTCAAGAGCATTGATAAATAATGATAATACATATTAAAGTACTAATCACATATATTATGAGCTTCATATATCCAAATTGACCTTATTCCAATCGAATAACATGGCCAAGAATTAAGACGTTGCTTTTTCAAGGGGAATAGCCACCATGGCTACCACCTCCACCACTCTCACCACCACCTCCATATCCTACCCCATGTTCAACTCCAACACCATAGCCACTGCCACTACTATATCCGCTACCACCACCATAGCTGCCACCACCACCATAACCTCCACCTGTTCCTCCACCACTTCCATATCCACCTTCGTGTGCTCCACCAGCACCATAACTTGTGCCACCACCTCTATATCCTACCTCATGTTCAACTCCAACACCATAACCACTGCCACTACCATATCCACTACCACCACCACCATAACCTCCACCTGTTCCTCCACCACTTCCATATCCACCTTCGTGTGCTCCACCACCACCATAACTTGTGCCACCATCGCCGCCACTCCCACTCCCACCACCACCTCCATATCCTACCCCATGTTCAACTCCAACACCATAGCCACTGCCACTACCATAGCCGCCGCCACCACCACCATAACCTCCACCTGTTCCTCCACCACTTCCATATCCACCTTCGTGTGCTCTACCAGCACCATAACTTGTGCCACCACCGTCGCCACTCCCACTCCCACCACCATAACCTCCACCTGTTCCATATCCACCTCCGTGTGCTCCACCAGCACCATAATTTGTCCCACCACCGTTGCCAGCCCCATGTTCTCCTCCTATACCGTAGCCACCACCGTGACCTCCCTCTTCACCACCTCCATAACCAGCACCATACTCCCCTCCTACACCATATCCACCACCTTTTCCTCCACCACTACCACTACCATATCCAGCTCCATGATCACCACCACCTCCGTAACCAATACCATGCTCTCCGCCTACTCCATATCCCACAACACCACCACTGCCGCCATCCTTTCCTCCTCCACCACCACCACCACCACCACCACCATATCCTACCCAATGTTCACCACCAGCTCCAGATCCCCCTCCTCCTCCTTCACCACCACCGATTCCATATCCAGTTCCTCCTACACCATAACTGCTGCCGCCTCCTCCGTATCTTCCACCATGTCCACCAGCAGCTCCATAGCCTACTCCACCTCCTTCTCCACTACTGCCTCCACTACCATAGCCACCAACACCATGTTCCCATGCGCTTCCATACCCAGAGCCACCTCCTAATCCTCCTCCACCACCATACCCGACACCAGTGCCATGTACTACATCATGGCCAAACTCGGGAATGTGATTAGGTCCTTCAAGAGTGAGGAGGGATCTAGTTGCAGAACAAATGCCTAAACCTAATAACAGAAAGACAAAAATACTAAGAACTTTGTAATTAGCCATGAGAATGTGTTTTTGTCCCACGACTACATCTTCAAATGAAAGGGAGGCTTGATATATAAATATATATATATATATATATATAATATATATATATATATATATATATATATATATATATATAGGGAGAGTGGGGCTCCAAAAGTGCATCCACTGAGAGAGTGGTTGAAGCACATGCAAGAGAGAAGGTGGATGTCCATACAATTTGGCCAACATACGCATGCAAGAACATGATCACTCAAGACTGGTTACACTCCTAGTGTATTTATGTTGTCCTCCATATATATATCTAACTAAATTTGAAAATCATTTTTAGAGTCTGAAGTTTGCGAAACCCCATTACTTCTACTTCTGCTTTACCTCTTAACTGGTGCTGACGACTGTTGACTTAATGATCAGACTCCTTTACAGTACTCAGTAGGTAATTAGCTAGCTAGGTATCATCTTTTCGAAGAGTTGTTGCTTTACAAATTACAATATGTTTTCTCAAACTGTTTCTTATTTTTATCATCCAATGGTTCTGTTACAAATCAGTATATTCTTGAGCATGATTTTCACAATTTACATAATAATTTGTTACTTCATATGCTAGCTGTTAAATATAACTCACATACTAAAGATAATTGAAAGTATTCATTTAATGCAAATTACACGAGCTGAAGATTATCTAATTAATATATTTGTCATCGGGTCCCTGCATATATATATATTTATATATAATATGAGTGATTCTACTCATCATCCGGCCTACACCACACACCATACTTGATTTTTTATTTTTTTTCTTGCTAAACTAAAGGAATTCTACTACTCATCGTTTATACATTACAAATTTAATAAGGGAAAAAAATCATATGTGGTTATGTGTGGTGTAGGAATGATGAGTAAACGAATTATATATATAATATATATTCAAAGTGAAAGATTCAAAAGTAGCAATAAATTAATACTAATGAATTGCGTTAATCATATATATTATTTAGCGATTAATTATTATGGAAAAATTCTGATACATACCTATTTTTTCAGTAAACAATTCATGAGACTTTTATGAAACTCTGATATATAGGTTATCATCCGATAAAAAGGGCAATAAGTACTCGTGTAGTAGTCAACCGTTTTAACTAATTATACTAGTAGCTAGCTAGAATGGATTAAGGATTGATGTTACATATATGTAGGAAAGATTTTAGGGTACTTATTTACATGTGAATAATAATTGACATAATATTAATGTGTTTAATGCTTAAACAAAGTAATTTACGCTTCTAATTAAGTTACGATAAATCTGAACATGTATATATATATATATATGTGTGTGTATATATATGGTCTAGAAGCTGACAAAACCGCTTATCGTAGACACTAGACAATAGTACTGGTCCAATCTTAATTGTGTCCAACATTCCATTTTGAGACCATATATATAGCTAGTTATAAACTGTTGAAGTTTTAATATATACATACATACATAATATATATAAATATATAGCACATGCAGAAGCGGGTGGTGATGGCCGCTTGTTGGTCAGTGCCCATAGTATAGTAGTATGTAGTGTGTTTATGCTGTCCTCCACCTATCACTTTACTTTGCCCTTTTCTATTGCTTTGTCAAAATACAACTTTGATGATCTCCTTATCATCATTTTCCTCTCATCAATGGCTGCAAAACATCATAAACACACTATGTACTTGAGTTCAATGTAATATCTCCACCATTTCTTTTGTTTCCGTGGGAAGACGTTTCTAGTATATATAATTATTAAATAGTTCTCAATCATTCATTATTTTATTAATGAAAAATGATAGTTGCAGTCGTGATTGAGTAAGTACTGCACAATTACTTTAAAAAAATGAATAAATATGAGATCCACATTAAAAAAATTAATTTTTTAATAGTAGACCTCAATTATTTTTCAAAGCGACTACATGACGTTTGTGCACTCCACAACGGTATGTAGCATTATTCGTTATTAATTTCATTGTGTTTTTTCTAAATTGCTACTTAATTAGGACAATTTGATCTTCATCAATGCTTGGCCTTTGTTGGGAAAGTGAGTGTAAGCTTTATCGCGTATATTGCATTTATAATTTAATACTACTAATAAATCATATTTTATTATATAACCACAAAATATGATCAAATTATCACCAAATGTCAAATCTATTTTAGCGCAAGAAGAATGTTTCAAGGAGTGTAACCACTTTTCCAACCCCCTCTCCACTCCTCAGTACTTTCATGTCCTCTTACAAGACTGACACGACGACGTCTGCCAGAACTACCTCCATCACCATTAGAGGTGTGCATCTAGACCAGATTTTTTCGGTCTAGTCCAGAACCCAAAAATTCTGGTGCATCTGGGCAATTATCAGCCCACCTGCAACCTAACCGGATGCGGATACTGGATACCAGCATCTCGACAAATGATTGTAAAAGCCTTCATTTTTTTAAGTCTTCATTTGGTACTTTTTAGGGTTCAACATTGAAAACCTCTATACCTCATGTCTTCATCCTTCACCTACTACGCAAAACCATTTCTTCTCCGCTTCACGCCATTGTCCATGGAGGTTCGCCACTCTCTCTCTCTTGCTTTCTCTGTGTGTGCCATCGTAGAACCTCAAATCCCTAGATTCATAGGTATGATTTAAATTTTGTCTCTCGATTTTCAGTGACTTGGTGATTTTAGTTTTAATATGCCATGGTTTCTTTCATCTATTGTTAATGCAACTGAGGGTTTGTTATGAATATTTGATCTGAATCCAACTGATGGTTGCCAAAACCCTAAGTTCCTAATTCCTTCGCCGTTGTCGCCGCCGGAATGGTTATCTCTCTCTAATCTTAAATCGTTGTATTAATTCCTTTTTCTTTCAAATATGTTGGTATGATATTCGTTTTTGTTCAATCTCAAATCTGTCAGCTTATTTCCATTTTTCTTCCTTTTGGTTTGGATCTGTATCTGCAGTTTGTTTTATTTTTTTCTATTGAAACTATTTTTTTGTTGTTTATTTGCAAATTTTGTAACCTAGAACGAGAAGACAAGATTTGATTTTTGTAACCCAGACCTTCATTTATAACTCACTATATATTTTTGCACACATACATTGAATCTCACTTACAGTGTTGAACTTTGGCAGTGAAGTTCCACAAAGACATTGCACCTAGACCTCTATTCGTAACCCACTATATTTATCATTGCTACATAAGAACTAATTTGAGACATTTGAGTTGTTCCACAAAGCCATTCATTCAAAGTATAGTCAAGACATGGTCAGGTCAGAGATGGAGGCTACTGCAATATATACCAGTACCTCATGATCTTGCACCAGATCAGCCAACACCATATTCTCCCTCAGTAGTATATACCATATATAACCATCACCAGCACTACCTCCGCCTTTGCTTCCCCCACCATCGTCTTCGACCCCATTTTGGTCATTAACATGAGAACCAGTTTCATTTCCTTCTTCACTGCTACGTACTTGCATATCCAACACTTGCATAACCATAAGCATGCTGATCCACCTCCACCACCGTGTCCTTTTGCATCTTTATATCCTACACCACCACCTTCTCCACAATACAAGAAATTTCATTTTTAGGGATGCAGTAAATTTCGTCCCTAAAAGTAATTATTTGGGATGAAAACTTTATTTTGTCCAAAAACATGGTAGTAGGTTTTTACGTATTCGAACAAACAAATATATCTTTGAACTAGACACTAGACTTTTGGAGATGAAATATAGTGTCTTAGAATAGAAATACGTTCAAACGTTCTCAAACTTGTTCGAACCGCATTGTAATTCACGTTCGAATGCTTACTTAATTGTTTGAATAATAATCGTGGCTGGAAAGCATACACAATTGTGGCGGGGGATTGCCAAACACCGTTCAAATGGGAGATTTAATCATTCGAACATTTTTTTGGTGGGAGGTTTTAAATAAATTTGGCGGGAATGGTTGTTATGATGTTTGAACAGTCATTTTACTTTCGAACATATGTATAAACCTTCCGAATACACATAATTGTCGTTCAAACGGTGTCATAGACATTTGAAATAAATTTAATTATAGAAATTTATTGAAAGACATTCAATTATTTTAAAAATAAATATTATTTGAGTCTATTAATTATCATTTTTAAAAGATGAGAAATCTACCTATATAGATTAATTATTATTTATGGTAAATTAAAATATATAAAATATGTCGTCCTAAAATTTTTATATAATTAATTGAAAAATTAATTAATGACATTTGTTATGGTAAATAAGAATTTGCAATTAAAAAAACATTTCCTTCTAGGGAATGTCATTTTTTATATTGTCAAATGGTAAGGAAAATAAGGAAAATGATTTTTGATAAGAAACAAGCTGGCTACTATATATAACAAATGAAAGCGATATAGTAATTAAAGTGACAATGCTCTATACAAAATGAAAAGTCAGATCCAAAACTCAAAATTGTTGTGTAAGACTATCCAAGTCCTTCTGGATCGCAGTCACGCGTCCTTCAATCTCTTGCAGTTAAACCATGATAGACATAGTAATCATTTCCATGATCTTCTCCATGTCTTTATGAATAAAAAGGTTGACAATGCATGGCCAAATCTTGGAAAACAGTAATATAGAAGGGAAAAAGTTTTATGTACTCACTGTTGTATGACAAATCACACAATGAATAAGTGCTATAAACCGCATGGGTATCCTCCAAACTTCAAACAAAAGTCCATCTTCAAGCAAATGGGAAGAGTTTCATCAACAAATCAAATAATGGCTTAACCTGCGAGTACACCTCTTGAGGTTTAGAATAATTCTGTGTCTTTCTCTTAAGAAGAATATCAACAGCTACTTGCTCTAATTCGCTCCACAACCATTTGATGCGCAAGATACAATTCATCAAGCAGCTAATGTTTCCTCTAGCCCAAATGTTTTACCTACTTTTTCAGGTAAATATGTTCTCTCTTCAAATAATAACACATCAACATGCCTTTCAAGTTTCTTGTCCAATAAAATTAAATCTCTATACTCTGTTTCAAACACCTGGATCATAGATACAGGTGCCACAAGCCACATTATACATTTAGTCAAGCTCTTTACTACAATCACATGAATTCTAAACACATTTATTAAACTCCCAAATGGAGAAAATGCTACAGTCACACATCTTGGGACTGTATAATTATCTGATAACCTAGTTTTGAAAGATGTATTATGCGTACCAAGTTTCTCTTATAATCTTCTTTCAATTACTAAGCTAACTTCTAATTAGAGTTGTTGTTTCATTTTCATGCCTGATGTTTGTTATATTCAGGGCCTTATTTCATGGAAGATGATTGGAAATGGTAGAAGAGCAGCTGGGTTACATGTTCTGCAGCAACCATTAGTGAGTGCAATTAATAATTCTATTGTTTTACCAAGTATCAACTTTGTATCTGATTTGAATTTTAGAATTTGGCATAATAAGTTAGGTCATCCATCATCATCTAGATTGCTTGTTCTTGCTAAATCCATTCCAAACATTGTTTCTTAGAATAAAGTTGTACATGATAATCATTGTACTGTATGCCCTTTGGCAAAACATAAACTTCTATCTTTTCCAACCCATTCATATAAATCTATTTCTTCTTTCCATTTGATTCACTGTGATATATGAGGCCCTTTTCAATATCTACTCATGATGGTTTTAAATATTTTCTAACCATTGTTGACGATCACTCAATATAAACTTGGGTGTATCTAATCAAATCCAAATCTGAAGTAAAATCCATTTTTATAGGCTTTTATAATCTAATCCTTACACAATTTCGAACAAAAATACAATGTGTAAGAACTAAAAATGGTTTAGAATTCAATATGAAGGATTTTTTCTCTTCTAAAGATTTCATACATCAAACTTCTTGTGTTGAAACTTTTCGACAAAACTCAATTGTTGAGAGAAAGCATCAACACCTTTTTAATGTAGCAAGAGCCTTAAGATTTCAATCTAATATTCCTTTGAGATGTTGGGGTGTGTGTGTTTTAACAACAGCTCACATAATCAATCTTTTCGCACATTCTAAGTGAATCAACACATTAAATTTGGTATGGAAATGTTCTTGCATATAGTCATCTAAAAGTTTTAGGATGTTTGTGTTATGCCTCTACTTTAACTCAAAACAGATCCAAATTTTCTCTAAGGGCAAGAAAATGTATTTTTGTAGGCTATCCTTTTGGAACAAAGGGATACAAATTATTTGATTTTGATTCTCAATTTTTTTATTTATTTTTTATTTTTTATTTTTATCTCGGGATATCATATTTCATGAATTTATATTCCCATTCCAAAATTAGATTCATAAATTTCCATCTTCTTTACCAACTGATATTGTTTTGCCTAATCTCATTCCAGCATCAGACTTCTTTTCTAAGCCTCCTAATTCTTCATCTTCCATACCTCAAAATCTTCCATCAAATTCTTCATCTCTTCTAGCAAATCCAAATGTTCATTCACTTTAAGATAATAATCCTTTTCCTTCACTTCAAAAGTCAACTATACAACACAAAACTCTTGGTTACTTGCAACATTATCATTGCAATCTAGTAGCATCTACTTCTACCACATCTTCTACAGGCTCAACTTCTATACAATTAAGTAATAAATATAACATTTCTTATTTTTTGTCATACAAACATTTTTCTCCTTCTCATTGTATCTTTAGTATTTCTATCACATTTACTCTAGAACTTGAATTTTACCATCATGCTGTTAAGCATTCTCATTGGAGAGATGTTATGTCACTGAATTACTTCCTTTAGAATCAAATAACACATGGATTCTAATTGATTTACCACCCAACAAAATTTCAATTGGTTGTAAATGAGTATATAAAACCAAGTTTAATACTGATAATTCCATTGAGAGACACAAAGCTAGATTGATTGCTAAGGGTTATACACAAAGGGAAGGCTTGGACTACTAGAAACTTGTTCTCCTGTTGCAAAAATGGTAATAGTACGCTTTTTTTTTATCCTTAGCAGGCATTCATGATTGGCATTTGATACATTTAGATATCAATAATTTTTTTTATATGAATATTTGGAAGAAATAGTAAATATGAAGAAACCTCTTGGGTATTTGAAGAAGGGAGACACAAGGGTTTACAAATTGCAAGAGTCTTTATGGACTAAACCAGGCTTCTCGACAGTGGAACTCAAAGTTCACTGCAACCTTGCTGGATTTGGGATTTATTCAATCCAAGTCATATTATTCCTTGTTTATAAGGAAGAAAAATGATTTATTTGTTGCATTCTTGGTATATGTTGATAACATACGGTAGCAAGCAGTGATTTGGATGCTGTATAGTCCATTAAATCCTCATTGAATGAACACTTCAAGTTAAAGGACTTAAGTCCTGTCAAGTATTTTTTGGACATGGAGATTGCTTGATCCAAGAAAGGTATTTCTCTATGTCAACGCAAGAATGGCTTAGAATTACTTTTAGATGCTAGTTTGTCAGGATGTAAGTCTGCTAATTTTCCAATAGATACTTACTACAAGTTATCAAAGAATGATGGTGAGTTACTTGATGTTTCTTCTTATATAAGACTTATTAGTAGATTACTCTATCTCACTTAACTTAAGACCAGTCATTACATATTCAGTACACCATTTGAGTCAATTCCTTGATTCTCCTAGAGTTCCACATATGCAAGTAGCCCTCAAAATCTTGAAGTACATTAGATGGCACCAGGCCATGGTATTTTTTTCTCAACTTCTCCTTCAATCCACCTCAAGGCCTTTGCTGATTCAGATTGGGCTAATTGCCTTGATACAAGGAGATCCACATCTGGTTATTGCATATTTATTGGTGATTCACTCATCTCCTAAAAATCCTAAAGGCAAAAGACAATATCAAGGTTTTCTACAGAGGCTAAATATAGGTCCATGGCCTATGCTGTTTGTGAATTGGAATGGCTCCAATCTTTGCTTTCAAATCTGCATCAATAACATCCTCATGCTTCTTCACTCTTCTGTGACAACCAAGCAGCCATCCATATTGTAGCTAACCCTATATTTCACGAGAAAACTAAGCATATTGAATTGAATTGTCATTTGATCAGAGAAAAAAACCAAATTGGAGTCCTTCGAACATTACGTGTTTCTTCAAGTCATCAAGTTACTAACATTCATCTTGAGCTGGTATATTGTAATTGGTAGAGAACTAGTTAGTTACTTAGTTACTCATTTTGATTAATTACTTTACTTTTATTTCACTTTACTCTTTCTGTATAAATACTGTACACCTCTCTTTGTAAAGTTCAGTTCATATATGAAAGAGATTATTTCTTTCAGTCTTTCCAACATTTACTCCAATTGCTTCAAGCATCATTGCCAGTCACACTCCCAAAGGACGTATGCTAGTGTGCTTTTGCTGTCACCATTAATGGCTAAATTAACATTGAATTTTATTTATTTATTTTCACACCATTCGCGAATGGAATTCCTTTGATTTTACGAACTTTTACAAGACAACACGCAAACTATATATATATATATATATATTAGCGATAAGGTCGTGGATGTTGCGGTGCGTTATGAAAAGACCAACACGCAATCTTAAACCATTAGTAGTGGAGTTGCATGCAGCAGTACCCATCAGTAATGGCAAAATTAATATTATTTCATGCACTAGTACCGGAAAAGCCTCTCAAATTAAAGGCATTTCGATCTTGGCGCTAACAAATTATATGGATAACTAATCATACCGGATTGAATATAGGAAAATTAAAGCTGTTAATGATCTTATTAATTTCTTCCCACTTTTTTTTTTTTTTTTAAATGTTGCAGGATACTTTCCATCACCCTTAAAAATATCATGATCTCTTAATATATACTTGAAAAAAAAAAATCGAAGATTGATGCCAATGCCATTAATAATTAATACCTCATCATAGCAGGATAATTAAAATTGGGAGGATGGTATATTATATATGTAGATCAATTTGCATGATTAATTAGTCCTATATATACAACGTGGCCGGGAAAAAAAACAATTCGGCCTTGAAAAAAGCACGCAGTACTGTATGGAAAAGTCTAGTAGTATATGATCAATACCGATTAATGATATTGATTAAGTATAGATCATATAATTCTAAATTCCTATTACTATTGCCTCTCGTCAAAATATTGTTGAAGTTCATATCAAGAACTTTATATGAAAAAGGCTTTACATATATATTCACATGCACCACCTTTTATGAATGGCTTATTAATTAATTAATACTTGGGGCTGGTTTGGATTCATAGATGAGATAATATGATTTTAGATGAAAGATAAAAGTTAAAAAAAATATTATTAAAATATTATTTTTTAACATTATTATTATTTTGAAATTTGAAAAAGTTGCATTGTGATTTGAAAAAGTTGAATTGTTTATTATATTTTGTGTGAAAATTTAAAAAATAGTAATGATAAAATGAGATGAAATATTTTTAGAATCCAAACTGTTACTTAATCCCCCCACTCATGCATGATATCGTTATTCGTCATATATATATATATATATATATATATATATATAATTTATTTTACGGGCTGGATCGAGAATTGAAAGCCTCGTGCGCGCAGTGATTCTAGCGAGCACGTACAGAACTAGTGCACATCGATCGTCATGAGTTTCTATTTCCTTTCTTTAGTTTAGCTAAAATAGAATACATAGCTACGTTAATTCCCCAATATTAGGTCATTAGAGTAAATTCATTACCATGGATCGATGCACATAACTAACTTTGGTACGCACGAGCCACGTATCTCTTATTATTATAATCTAGATTGATTAGTTGAGATATTTATCCAACGACCACTCCAGCCTTCAGGACTAACTAATAACTATCTAGTTCATAAGAACAAAAGATTAATGCATGCGCATTCAAATATTGCAATTACATTATACACCTTAGAATATCTTTACCATTTATCTGGCATTAATCATAGTACAATACTTTGAAATCATATTAATAAGCATCCCCACACTTATGCTAATCTTATTTATTTCTTTTTTAGTTTAAACTAAGGTTACAAGATTCACGCATGCATGCACTCTTCTTAAAAATGATCAAAGGGAGAAGGTACATAGTTTCAAGGGACATAGCCACCATGTCCACCACCCTCTCCACTACCTGCTCCATAACCACCCCCATGGGCACCTCCACTACCACTGCCGCCACCACCACCAGAACCACCTCCACCACCACCACCATAACCACCACCAGCTCCACCACCAATACCATAACCTCCACCAGCTCCTGACCCACTACCATACCCACCTCCATGCGCTCCTCCTGCACCATAGCCTGCTCCACCACCACCACCACTCCCCCCACCACCTCCTCCACCTGAGCCAGCACCATTCCCTCCCCCTGCTCCATAGCCGCTACCAGCACCACTTCCTTCACCACTTCCATAACTAGCACCATGTTCTCCTCTTGCACCGTATGCACCTCCACCTCCACTTCCCCCACCACCCCCGCCACCATATCCAGCCCCATTTTGTCCACCGGCACCATATCCAACACCACCTCCTTGCCCACTACCACTTCCATATCCAGCACCTTCGGAACCATAAGCAGCTCCACCTCCACCACCACTACCACCACCACCTCCACCGCCATGTCCACCTGCAGCTCCATATCCTGCACCACCACCTTCTCCACTACCAGCACCACCTCCGTAGCCAGTTACCCCATGTTCTCCTATAGCAGCTTGCACAACATTGTCATAGCCAACGTGAACATTTCCAGCTTGAAGAGTGAGGAGGGCTCTAGTGGCTGAACAAATACCGAAGCCCAATAATACAAAGAAAACAAGAGTAAGGGTTTTGTTAGAAGCCATGGAAAATTCTTTTGAATTCCAAGATGGCTTTAGAGTGTCAGGGAAGGTAGCTATATATAGGAACGGGATGAAGGTCCAAATTAAGCGCGTCACTTTCCTAAGAGTAGCTAATAGAGAGCATAGAACATATAATAGGGAGTCCCACAAGGTGGTCCAACACAAGTTTACACTCATAGAAGCCACTAGTGTGCTTTTGCTGTCACCCACATTAACGCATGGCAGAGCCAATTTGTGAACCAGAGTTTGTATAGACCTAACTTTCTTTACTTTTAAGTTGGTGATGGTTGTTTCCGAGACACTGATATTCTTTTCACACCAGTATTGAATAATGTAGCATTAATCTACTTATTTATTTACTTACTTATATATCCCTTTAGATAGTGTACGTTTTAAGTAGGAGCTAGCATATCTCTACTTCTTAATTAATTGCCTTTAATTAATCTTCTTGTTGTAGTAAGATCTTGTGATTTGTATAGCCACTGATCCCTTGGCAACCACCTAGATATTATATACACGCTTTAAAATTTTCGTGCGTGTTAATATTGGTTGCTGTAAATATGAAACCAACGATAATAAATAATTAATTTTCATTCTGCCATATCTAAGAAGGTAATATCGCACAACAATGAATAGATTTAATAAAACGTTTTCATCAGATGGATGAGATTTGTTTTCAGTACAATAACTCTATTGAACTGCATTAACAGTACATGAAGGTGTTTAAGATATTCTGCATGCAATCTAGAGAAAATACCAAGGCTTTAAAAATCAAAATCGGGTTTGGAATTTGAATCGAGCAATTCAAATTCGGGCGATTCATAACAATTTTGAATCGGATATTTGAATGTTGATAAAAAGTTCTATTAAAAATCATATTTGATGCAACTCAAGCATTTTGTACTATGTATAAAAGAGTATAAAATATAAATTCAATTACTAATTTCAATAAAAATATAATATGAATCTAAATAGTTTCAATAAATATGTAATTTATGTATTTAACCTCAATTGTCGACATTTCTTTGCCTTATATATGAAAAAGACAAAGGCCATTAAGTTATAAAACATGGCAAATGTATTAGTTTTTGTACAACCATAAATTTAATATAAAATACGCATTCATCTCTTTAATTTTTTGTTCGTCTAAAAGAAATAGTTAAAGTACAACATGTTTTATCTTTTAGTTTTTCTACGATTCTTATTGAATACAATGATGAAAAAGTTGATATATGTTTAGTTCTATCATATTTTTGTACAAGAAATTAAAAGAAAAAACTCAATTATTAGACAACTTAAAAATAAATACAGTTTTGAATAAGTTGGAATCAATTCAAATTGGTCTAAAATCAGCTAAAATCAATCTGAATCAGTTGATTGAAACGGTTCAATCAACGATTCAAAACGTTCACTAAAATTGGTTGAGTTTCTTACCGATTCAATTTGAGTCGGCTTGAATCGAATCTTTTTTCGAGCATCAGAAAATACACATTTTTTTTATTCACCAGTAAGAATGAAAGAGCACTTCTCATTCCATATCAGTCCGGAAGATGTATGATGCATTAATAATTCCCCATTATATGACAGTTTAGAGTGACAAAGTGCGTAAGGCCATATCCGATCGCACTACGGTGTTAAATAGGGCATCTAGTCTATCCAATTCCATAAAATATGTCAAAGCATTTGATTCATATCGAATAATATTATTGCTGATCATCATTATTGTACGTGATACCAACCCCGGGTGTTCATAGTTTATGCTTGTGATTACTATGCAGGATGCAATATGTTCAAGATTTCAACTCACTGATATATGACACTTGCTCATGCTCAGTACTGCGCTCATGTACCTGGCCTGCTATCCATTTTCTTCTTCCTTCGATATTTCACCCTCTCTCTCTCTCTCTCTCTCTCACTAGACGTTCACTTTTTCTGGTTCTGGAACGTAATCAAACAGTTACAACGAACTTTAAATTACAAACCTTTCGATGTGGCCATTAAGCTTAGCCCACGACACACACACACACACACACACACGACTCATTATGGTGTTGAAAACTCAATTTCGTCCAACAAATTAGAAGCGAATACTTATTTTTACTTTATTCACCTCTAAGTTTTATCACATGATATATCCTACGCTTACCTATCCAAACTAGGAAAGATTATATTAAGACTAGCTTCTTAATTTCAAGCAGCAAGAGCGTAGTTGCCAATACCAATTTGGTCTGGTCTTATGACACCGGCCTCTACCCATCTCAAGTATGGGATGGCCGTGTTGGGCATTCGTCAGTTGTCCGACACCATGAGAAGAACTAAATATCGAGATGGGTACTAAGTTCATTATTTTCTTCTGTATGCATGATGGATGGAAAGGAACTACTCCAAATCTCTCAAAAGTCATGGATCAGAAAGCAATCGATGGAAGAAATATGTGAAATAAGGATGAGTTGAAAAGGAAAGCAAGCATTCATGAAAGCCAATCCATGGTAGGATCCATCAAACATAAAATTGAGGTCAGTGGTACAGCATTAACAAATCTATGCCACCGACAAAAGGGCTCAAACCTAGGAGGTATGAAATGCTTTCAGTGGCCTCTTGTCAAGAAAAAATGAAAAGGCTCTTTGTGTGAATGCCCGCAGCCTGATAAGAACTTGCGTTTCTTCTTGTAATGATAACTGTGGTCTACTTGAAAGTAAGTACACTCTAATTCAAACTCTGATTTGCCCTTCCCTGTCTAAAAACATTCCTTTATTTTGAAGCAACCTGACCTTATCTCCATCTGTATGATATAATATGCATATGCATATAGTGGGCAGTCACATGGAAGAGCCACCCCTCCTTCTCCACCATGTGTGTGGGGCCAATCCACCTCAAATTGCTTGGCTAATGGAGCCTCTTTTTTTTTTTTTTTTTTCCTCTCTCTCTCTCTCTCTCTTTCCACGCTTGTAAGGCTGTATAATAACAGCATTCTTCTTACTACATCATTCCTGACGTTTGGAATATTGTCCCAAAGATTTGTTTCTTTTAGCAGTACGTATCCTAGACACTAGCAATTAAGCTTGTCGGAAAGCAGGGACCTTCTTGATCACCATAACTAACCTCAGTACATGAGATTATGCAAACTAAACTTTGAGTTCATAATTGGGCCAATGAAAACCTCAAGTTTCAGGACATAGTTCAACCGAAAACCAAGTGGGTCAAAGAGCTATTCTGAATCCGGCGGTGGGAAGTGGGGTACTGTGGTATGTTCAACTTAAACCAACCGACGATTTTTCAATGTGGCCAACCTAGTTGGAATCTATAAAAGCACTTCATGTACACACAAAGCTAATTGCAGTTTATAACGCCCCAAGGGAGGCCCAAGTCACATCTGGGCCTATATTCGGATTAGTCAATTATACAATTGGAGTCTTATTGAAACCATTATAAAGAACAAGAACTTTTCCTTCCCAAATAATGTGGGATCCTATACACGACCTACCTTTATCACTTATCATATGGGATATCACATTGTTCATGAATTCCAATGCATCACTCTCCTTTAAATTAATATTGTACAAAAGAAAACACAAACCATATAACATACGTATACAAAAACATAATAGAATAATCATGGAATTTATTCTATTACCAAAAGGAACTAACAATATAATTATTTTTTCATATCCAAAGATGGATGGGAAGAGAGCAAAGTAACATCTACATAGTTGCATACTGATGCTTATATCCTGCAGCAGTGACGGTACAGTGAGTGGGGAGTCAATCATGAGGATCAAAGACCATGAGACCTTTGGCGGAGGTGCATTCTGCAAGGGTGGATTTCTGCCATCTCCAGAATGAAGGGCCTGCTCAAAAAGACCTTTCGGAATGTGCAGTTTGCACCTTAATTGGGAGAAGGGAACGCATGTGTAACTATTTTGTCTATAATAGCATGTGCATGGAAAGTCAGCCCATGAGGGTTTGTGTAGACCTTTCATGGGCATAATGTCATGAGTTTGTTTGCAACTCTATTACAAAGCCCAAATGAGATAATGAGACTCATAGGATAGCAAATTGACATAATGTCACGAGTATAGTCTTTATGGCAGTCGACATTGCATCCCGTATGTTTATTTTTAGAGCAATCATAGGAAGCGATATTGTAGACACGCCCAGGTAAATTATAATCGATACATTATGTAAAACTGGTTTGTATGGTTCCCTTGGAGCACAAAAGCAAATAGAAATATAATAAAGGAGCACTAAACCGTGTTAGCAACCTCCAATTTGTGTCCCATAACAAATTGTATGGAGATTATCCTGCACCTGCTTTAGTGGTGCGATCTCACTAAATCCCTTAAACTCGTTTATTTCAGGACCTAGTAATCATTTTCTTGATTAGTCCCAAAATTTGTACATAAATCCAAATCCATGCAGATGTTTGTGGAACACAACTTTGTTATTTCTGCATCCCCTCGGACAAATGCTTTTATGTAATACAAGAGAAGCCGGCTGGAATTGAATTGGTTGTTGTAAACTCAAAAACGTTTTAATTGTCTCAAATAACTTTGCTTTAACATGATTGCATACAAAAGTGGTGTAATGAACCTACTTGAGAAGTAGATGAAGAACACGGATTGATAGTGAAGATTACAAGAGATGAAATAAAGGAAATGGAATTTAGAAAAGATAGCTACGGTTTGGATGTTCGAGACTCCCAATTCCTCCCAAAAGAAATAACAAACTGTTTCAAAGATAATTTCCAGGTACAAGATGCCAAACAAGGACCCCCATTTCCTCTACATATACTGGCTGGAAGATGATGACCTACTTCCTAACAGCCAACTAAGGCCATGGGCCAATTCTAAATAACAATAACTAAGCCCATGGGTTACTAAACAACTTAAACAAATCAATTAAAGTAAAGATAACAACTAAGCAGAGGCCCATCAAGCCCGGCCCAATCTTAGTTGGGTTCATAACAAATTTCCCCCCTTAAAAGAACCTTGTCCTCAAGGTTCAGATATTGAAAAAACTCTACCAATTAGTTACCAAGGAGTATCATATAACTTGCCCGAACAGTGAATGCATTTTCAACCCCATGAAAGAGAAGGTCAAGTATGCCAACAAGCTTCCTGTTGAGGTAGATGAAGGTTACATGCAAGATGCACAACATCCTGTGAAAGCCCTACTCCAAAAAATACAAAGCCCTTTTTTTTTCTTCTTTTTTAATTACGGATGCCATACTGAAAAAATGCCAGATTCCCAACCATATACACTTTCTTCAACAACTTCATATTCCATATGCATCCCAACCAATCTTAAGCACAATTGCACCATAACCCATGCCGCTCTGCATGCAAAAATACTCGAAACATTCTGGGACAATACCACGAGTGTAAGGAGATTTTGGTGGAGCATGAGAAGTGATATTCTCAACTAGCACATTGCTGCCATCCACTGGATGAATGTTCCAATCAGGCTCATACAAGCCATATAACAAGGAAAGGTATAGAGCGCTAAGCATCAAAACCAAAGCCCACTAGAATCGATATTGCCTAAGCAAAGATGACAACAATTTAACATTAAAATCACCTTTCAGCCAATTCTCACACAATGCAGTCAGCAGATATGCTATTGCAATTCTCTGTAGTATAGTCATCCATCCCATATGTTCAATATCCACCCCATAAGTTAAATCATTAAGGCCATGGAAGAAGCCACCTTGAAGAAACAGGCCTAACATTAATTGCAGGTAGAATTCCACCAGTATCATCCACGAATTCCCTTAACGTAAACAAAACCCCAATTTTCATAGATCTTTTCTGCGTTCCCCTCCCAGCACAAAAAATATAGAATACCTGAAGTACTAGTTCCAGTGGAGTATCACCACAAAGAACAGATTCCTCACCCAAGGTAACCTAATCTGACTCCAACTTTTTTAAGTGACCATCATCACGAATTTCAGCCAGCCACAATACTCTCTTAGTCAAAGTTATAGCAAAGATCACGACTCCCGTAGTACAATCCACAAGATTGATTTCTTTTTATTCCTCTATTAAGGGGCTTAAACACCACTTTAAGTGGCAATATCTCAAACATATAGTGACCAAAAAATTTCTTCCCCTTACCTTCTTCAGCAAACTCATAGACGTTGCCTTCTTCATCAATGTTCCTCCATCCAAATGCAGAGTCAAGAATATCCTTACATACCACCCCATGAACCGATTCAATCTTTTCCATCCATCTAAAAAATTCATGCAGACCCATATAATGAACAGCAGCGATGAACAACTCTCTCGCATCAAATAAGCACCCCATTACTCTTCTATACCGAAAATTCATCCACGGGATCCACCGACAGACAAGCAAGGCTCTGCTTGAATCACACCCAACTAACCACGAAAAATTCAAGGAATTAGAGATTACCCAAAAATCGGTTGATCACTCCCACTTGAATTTGCGGTTGTCATAAAGTCAAGTATATTCATCAGAGCCTGCAACTGCAAAGAGATTCAGATTCCTTGGATCAATAGAAATGGCATGCAAAGGATAACTGACATGTAATTCCTTCTGTCGTCAATAAGTTGGCATGTGAAGAGTTCTATGGCAGCCTGAGTTCTCGAATCAAAATGCGGCACCAACCCATCTTCACCACAGGTATAAAATATATGAGGGCTCCCAGGTTCAATAGCTAGCTTATGAGCTCGTGCTTGGTGTTTAGCAACATAAGATATTTTTCAGCAATGGACTTCTTGTCTTATTGTGCATGAAGACCATAGGTTCCTTCAGGCGAGGTGGCTCTCCCATGGTTGTGGAACTAACTCGAGAACAAAGAGTTCCTCCATCTACAACTTCTCGGCCTCCAAGGCCACCGAAGATTTCCTATCGGTGTTGAGGATGACAACGCAATTAGGAGGTTGCAGAGGCGCTAAGCAAAGCTTCTTGTTGTGAGAGCGGAAATTCTTGGGGCGGCGACTATTGGTGAGGAACCCATCCATTCGCCAGAGCTTGGTCACCTGGTCGAAGATCTCGTCGCATAGTGGGTTGGTGTTCACAAACATGAAACAGCCTTTCTGATTGGCTAGGGAGCCGATGATGGCCATGCCGTTGTAGATGTTGTAAGTGTAGGCCTTGAAGAGGTCGACGGCAGAGAAGAACCTAGTCCCCGTGATGCCGTTTGCGATAGATGGACCCAATGAGCCAAAACGATCAACGAGTCCTCGCACCATGAGCCACTGTGGATTGGGATTGGCCATTAAATCCGAAGTGCCGTCGAGCACCAATCGAAGCAGTCGTTGGGTAGCAATGGTGGTGACAGTAGCGACGGTGCGAATGCCAGGGTCAAAATTCCAAAACCCAGTAACTAGTTTGCCTGAGAATGAAGGGGATGGTTAAGATCTTCATGGATACCTTTGAATATAGACATGAAAATGGAAGAGTTAATGACGTTTAGGACTGTGAACAGGGAATCATGCTTCTTGCCAGTGAAGAGCATTATTTTGGGGTTAGGGATTTTAGGTTGGACATCGAAAGGATGGAGGAAAATTTCGTTAGAGTAAACTCCCGTGGTTACTGCAATAAGTTGATCCATTTCTATAGCATTTTCGACGGTGACCACTGTATTCCCATTGGAAATGTTGTTGCGATCTAGTACAATTTCACAAAAATTCTTTGGAATGGTGGTGTGGATGATTTCTTCCACCTGCGTTGGAATATTTTCCTCTTTTGCTATAACTACTGCGCCGTCCTCCATGGACTCTACTACCTCTTCTTCTTCATCCTCCTGGTCGTGCCACTCATGAAAGATTCCTGCATCTTCATGGAATTTTGTTGCATTCTATCGAGTACTCATATGTTCTAATTTGTCCAAAATCTTTTTTAACAACAACAATTGCTGTTTATTTAGTCGTATTATACCCATAACGAATCGGTGGCTCTAGATACCAATTATAATTAACCTACTTGAGAAGTAGACGAAGAATACGGATTGATAGTGAAGATTACAAGAGATGAAATAAAGGAAATGGAATTGAGAAAAGATAGCTACGGTTTGAAATGTTTTAAGCTCCCAATTCCTCTCAAAAGAAATAACAAACTGTTTCAAAGATAATTTCTAGGTACAAGATGCCAAACAAGGACCCCATTTCCTCTACATATATTGGATGGAAGATGATGACCTACTTGCTAACAGCCAACTAAGGCCATGGGCCCATTCCATATAACAATAAATAAGCCCATGGGTTACTAAACAACTTAAGCAAATCACTTAAAGTAAAGATAACAACTAAGTCAGAGGTCCATCAAGCCTGGCCAATTTTAGTTGGTTTCATAACAAGTGGTGACTTTTATTCAAGGCCTTCAACATGCACAACACCATCACGATATTAACACTTAACATGGTCTGAAAAAATGAAGAGCAAACACTGCAGAAGATGCAAACATAAAACATAATCGAGAGTTCAAAAAAAAAAAAAAAAACCTTGAGAGTTGCATGAATTTTCTCCTCCGATCGATCAATTTTTCGCAGCAGACACAAAGAAATGCACCTCATCGCGAAAGCTCCTATCTTTGGGCCTATCCTCTCTTCTGACGTACCCACTCGCCTCTTTCTCTGTGTACGCACTCAACCCCTCTTTCCCCTTCCTCTCCCACAAACCCTCCCCGAAGCTCCGGTGAGCGTAGTACGCCTCGGCCTCCACCTGAATCAAGCCACCTGCATCGGAGTTGGTGCTTTTGCAGGGAATCAGCTTAACGGGAAGCCGCTCGTAGTGGCCGAGGCTGGTGCCCTCGAGGTCGTCAACCGGATAGAGTCCGCGGGCCGAGACGGAGTATAGTTCGCCCGTGACACGGTTGCCCGACCCGGGGAGGTTGATGAGGAAGGGGATGCCGTGGGGCCCGACGACAAGTGGGTAGGAGATGCAGGTGACGTAGGGGCCGAGGAAAACGGCGTCGTTCTGGTGAATCAGGGACTCCATGAGGGTGTGGTTGGGGAAGCCTCGCTTGAGCGTGCCGTACGTGAAGATCAGATGGGCTTTGGATTGATTGCTAACGTCAGCCATAGTTCAGAGACACAGACAGGCAGAGAGAGAGAGAGAGAACACAAACACGTATGCCTATATAGAACTGACCCATTGCAGAGGTTGGATAGATAAGATGGTGGGTTTATAAGGGCTTAAATATATACGTGTATATATGTACGACGTTGGGTATTTGCACTGATCATGAGCTAGGGTTTATTATATGGATGTATGAAAGCGATGGACAGAGAGAGATCAAAGAGATAGGGTTTGTTTTGAGTACGGTCCAAATGGCCATTAGAGGCGACTAAAGTATTGGATCGAGTAGGCAATATTAATTAATATATATATGAATTGGTCAAATTAAAGTAGAGAATATTATATATTATAATATGGTTGGAATATATATTGAACGAAAGAGGCCAGGAGATCATCATGCGACAATTAGACCCCTTCAAAATCCACCATGGTAAATGTATCGATGTATGCTCGCTAAAAATTAAGATATATAGTTAATTAGATGATGATCAGAAACAACCAAACAGAACATCATGAATTGGAAGAAGATGAAAAATAGAAGCTATGCGCGCAAATTATGGCCGTCCGAAGGTCAATAAGTAGTACTAGTTAATTCATAATTAATTAAATATTCGACCTCTCGATGTTGATCATGACCGATTATGAAAAGAAATAGCTAGGATGAGTTTTCAATTCTTAAGAGGAATTAATATTAGATGCAAGCTAGCTGGTGGAAGCCAACTTTTGGTAACCCTACCTTTGATTTTATGGAAGCCAAAACAATGTCAAGTACACAATCAATGT
This sequence comes from Juglans microcarpa x Juglans regia, assembly GCF_004785595.1. NCBI lineage: Eukaryota > Viridiplantae > Streptophyta > Magnoliopsida > Fagales > Juglandaceae > Juglans > Juglans microcarpa x Juglans regia. The sequence continues at coordinate 24,804,367 of NC_054604.1, forward strand.
TTTGTAATTGTTCGACACTTGCTTACTCCCAGTCCCAGTACATACAAAATATCTGCCACAACCAAGTTGATCTGCAAAGGTTCAAGATCGGTAAGAAATATAAAGAAACGTAATTAGTAGTTCCATGTTAATAGAGCACAATATTCCTTATTCCATTCTCTGTTCTCGTTGGAGCCCTTTGCCTGCAAATTGCCAAGGGAGAGGGGCAAGTTCTGTTCTCCTTTCCCCATTTCTTCCTGTCTCCTTTTCTGTTTTCTTTTCCGCTTCTCTCCCTTTTTTTGAAACCTTTTCTCCATGTGAGAAGCTAGTGGGTCAATCTCAGTCCGCCCACCACAGACCCAAACACAACCCGCATGCAATTAGTTTTATCTTTTGCAGATTTTAGAGTTATTTAATTTTTAAGTCGTGTGTATACTGTATAATATACCATCTAGATCACTTAAATGAAAATATTTGATTTATAGATTTAGAATTTAAAATTTCTTTTTTCAGATCAAATTTTCTCTTCAAAACACTTTATATGCTCTGCATATTAGCTTGGAAGTAAAATTTTACTTTATCCTATGCCACTCTCTCTTCGTCATTAGGCTCACATATTGCCGCCAAGTGTGTGCATCTCATACACCACTCCATCTAGTAGTAGTTTTTATTTCTTTATCACATTTTTAAAATGCAAGTCTTCTCTTTTTCAGTGAGTTGGAAACTCCCCTATTTCAGTGTTTTAATAAATACTTGACATGAATTTTTACCTCAGCTGGGAGTTGTAGAAGGTGATCTTTCTTTTTGGAATTTGGCTAATTTGGCTCGAAATTGAGGTTCTGAGGAGACATTGATTAAATTTATTTGTATCGCTTGGGATCTTTGGTACAGAAGAAATAAGAACATTTATGAGAATATTTCTTTGCAAAATAGAGTAGTTGTGAATTATGCATTATCTTTACAGTAGTATAAACAACTACAAGTTTTTTATATATGTCTCAAATAAGGCTTTAAGCAAAGTTGTCGGCTGGAAACCTCCACCAATAGGCTTTCTGAAGTTTAATGTAGATGGAGCTACTTTTGTTGATCAACAATCAGCTGGGGTTGGGGGGTTCTTATAGATCATAAAGGAGATGTCTTAGTGGCTTGTAGCAAAGTGGAGAGGGAAGTTTCTTCTGCAGAATTTAATGAGGCTACAACTTTGTTAAGGGGTCTTCAATTATGTGCACAATTGGGTGTTCCAAAATTATCGTTCCAAATTGATTGTTTAATCCTTCTTAATGCTTTGAATAGTCAATTTGAGTTTCTAATTGATTTTAAATTTCTTCTTTAAAATATTTGAAGAATGATGAGGGGATTCCAAGAAGTTCAAGTCTTGCATGTGAATCGACTTGGTAATATGGTTGCACATCAGTTAGTAATACATGCATGGGATGTGAGTGATATTGAGATGTGGTGGGATTTCTGTCAAGTCAAGCTATTTGGCTTGATAAATACAAAATTTATAAGGATATATTTTAATTTCAATGAATGATGATCAGGTTATCATAATAATAATAATAATAATAATAATAATAATAATGATAATAATGAGAGACTAGGATTGTTCAACGGTTGCCACATTGTAGTCAACTTAAGTTCAACATATTGGGTTTCCCTAATTGCAGCTAGCTCATGAATCACATTAATTGCTTCACTTAAAGGTCTTCATGGAGGCCAATTACTTGATTTGTTGGTCAAGAAAATATGAAACCTAACCAACTTGTAAACTCCATTATCTATTGATTTTGTTCTGTTCGGATTGATTGTAGTTGTTGTCATTATGCCTTCATTTTGTATCTTTAATCTCATAAAAATTAACGTTATTTAAAATAGAAAAAATTGTTAGTGGAATATTCATTAAAATAAAGGGAAATCAACAATAACACTTGGCTAATTAATTTAACTTCAAAAGAAGAGGAAGGAAAAATACTATTTTTATTTGTAAGGGGAATTTTCCTCTCTGGAAAGGCCTACGAGACCTCAGCCCAGAAACCCAGCCCAAGGGCGGTTCTACCCAAGCAAGGAGCTAACCGTCAACTAGGGAGAAATGCCATCTAGTCGACAAGACAACTTGACCTGACACAACAACAACCTCCCTCAAGAACAAAATTAGTACAGAATACAAGGAAAACACGGAGGACTCTCGATTTATTGACATCATAGCATCAACGACTCAGATAAATCAGATTGGGGCTCAGGGAGCCACCCCACATTAATAACGCTGCAAATCAAGTCACACTTGTGGCGCCCTCGACCCCCACGTGTTATTTTTATGGAGTTCGTGACACCGGGATGATGACCACACGGATCACGCACCCCAATAACTCTGATGCTCAAAGTGTACAACATACATAAAATGTACAATAAATTTCTTTCTTTCGCAGCGGAGGAAATTAAAGGGTCTTTCTTTATTAAGTACCAGAATTGTTCATAAAACAACAAAATAACCTTACAAATATTTTACAGTCTTCCGTCAGATAATTTAAAGAAAGCAAATAACATAATGGAAACAAGTCCCAAAACGCTGAACAACAAAACAACGACTTAAGCTTCTGGCAGAGTCGGTCCTTCAGGTACATACTCGGGCTCTGCGTCAAACTCTACGGCACCATAAAACGGAACCGTAGGGTAAACACCACTATGAGATTATGACATCTCAGCAAGTAATTAACAAAATAACACCCAAAAACATATCTTTACAACACGTGCTTCCATGCGGACAAATAACCAATTACATTTCTTTCCCAAAAATATCATTTGTATTACTATACCTCGAAAATCCCATTTTTGTGTCCCAATCATAATTATTAAGAATTTACGCATGCACCACGGTCTCCCCTATGGACCGTTCGCACACCCTGGCTCTCTTCGTCACATCACGGGTAACGTCCGTGCATGAGACTTCGTAACGAGCAATGCTCAGTTCCGCGCCCAGCGCGTACATGGCCAAGCATCCTCTAACCTCGCCAGCCAAAGGTCACGGAATCGGTACGAGAGCGTTACCGTCTCGTCCGTTCCCGTCGTCGCCCTGCGACAACTCAAGGGATGTCACATCAGTCTGTTACGCTTCCGAGTGATCAGAGAAGCTCCACCGAGATAATGCCCCATCTCGGCTTGGGGTCGTGAAACATACGCACTCACGCAACAGTATCAATATGCAACAGACTTCGTGACGTTACCGCATAATTAACAAAATAATAATTTATGCTTTTCAACAGTTTATTAGAATACACATTTAAATAATTCATTTTACAAGTTCTCAATAAATGCCGAAAAAACACAGTTTCATAAATACATGCATAGTCCCATCCGCTAATCCGGCCCAAAGCCCAATTACATTTAAAATCCCAACAACTTTGACGGCCCAAGGCCCATTTTTTTCACAATACCAATAAAGCCCAATATTTCAGCAAATGCAATACATTTTCATCAAACCAATAAAGTACAAATAAACAACAGTTTATAAAGCCAACAAATACAACAATTTATTCGCAAAATTGTGAAATTTCCAATAATACTTAAATAAAGAGAAAATTACATACACACGATGAAATTGATAAAAATCTGGAAGATCAGGCGAAAGGTAGTGCAGCCAACAGTGGCGACGGCGTCACGGCTGAAACCGTTTCTCTCAACTCACCGTTTTGAACAACACGGATGAACAACAAATCCCAACTAAATACAAGATTTGGAAGCACAAAGGGTTTGGCAAAACTCACAACACCCTCACGGAATTACAACCAAAAACTCAGAATTTTTCAAGAGAAATTGTACTCGGATCACCAAAAATATCTCGATTAATCTCACACAAACCAAACCAAACACACACCCAAGGAGATCCCTAAACCAAGAGAAGCCGTGGCCTATTTATAGGCTAAAAATGGCAGTTCGCATGGCGTGCGTGTCGCACGGTGGAGGGAGGAAATAACGGCAGCATGCCGTGGAGGAAAGGAGATCCTCTTGCGGACGCGTGGCACGGCGGCACTCGCGGCAGCCATGCCCGACGCCACCGAGGAGCTTGCGGAAAAGGTGGCGACCGTGCGATGCCACGGGTTTGATGGCAACCTTCGGGGTGCATGCCGAACGACACGAGTAGGTGGAGGTGGCTCACGGCTGGGATTTACTCCGGTAGTAGCTGCGTGGAGATCGGCAGCAGTTGCGTGGAGAAGAAATGGTAGAAGAAAGGAGAAGAAAGGAGAAGAAGGAGAAGAATCGGGAAGGAGATGGTGTGGCGCAAGAAGGGAATAAGATGGAGCTAGGGCTCCATCTCAAAACGACGCCGTTCCGAAAGGATGGCTGAGCACCCACGGGCCGCACGGCTGGGCCGTGTTCCGCACAGGCTTGGGCCCCCCCCTCCTTGCTGGGCTGGGCCGGTTTCGGGTCACATATACACACACACACACACACACACCCACGGCCCACAGAAAGAAATACACACAAGGCCCAAAATAAAAATCAAGCAAAGCCTAAATAACATAAGTCCAAAAATAAATAAAAATAAATTCTCTAAATTAAAATAAAATACTAAAACAAATAACATAATTAATTAATACAATAAAATAACACTTAGAATAATAAGGATAAAAAATCAGGTGAAACTAGAGATCTCACAACCTCCCCTCCTTAAAAGAAATTTCGTCCTCGAAATTGCCAAGTTCCTAAATTGATTTCAAAGCATAATACAAAACTCTTAAACAAACTTGAGAAAGAATACAAATATTCAAAACTACCCGAATAAATAAGGGTAGAACTTTCTCATGTCTGCCTCTCTCTCCCATGAAAAATCCTGGGCTAACGGATCTCCCCAAGATACCATAACCAGAGGTATTGACTTGGATCTTAATCGTTGCTCCTTCATGTCAAGGATCTGAGTTGGAACAACTTCGTAAGTGAGATCAGACCGGAGTTGAATGCTCCCTGGATCAACGAAACGAGGCTCCTGCTGACCAAAGCTTTTCTTTAAGGATGATATGTGGAAAACATCATGAATTCCACCAAAATGCTCTGGCAGAGCAATACGATAAGCAACTGGTCCAACCTTCTCCAGAATCTGAAAAGGGCCAACATATCTCGGACTAAGTTTCCCTTTCTTACCAAAACGCTTAACACCTTTCATTGGAGAAACTTTGAGGTAAACCCAATCACCAATCTCAAATAATAAATCTCTTCTCCTCGTGTCCGAATAGCTCTTCTGACGACTCTGCGCAGCTACCATCTTATCTCTTATAATTTGAACCTGATTCTTCATCTCCTGAACAATATTCGGTCCAAGTAGATTCCCTTCACCAACTTCATCCCAAAATAAGGGAGATCGACACTTCCTCCCATAAAGGGCTTCATAAGGGCCATTTGAATAGTCGCTTGAAAACTGTTATTATACGCAAACTCTATAAGCGACAGATGATTATCCCAACTTCCCTTAAAATCCAAAACACAAGCTCGCAGCATATCCTCAAGAGTCTGAATAGTGCGTTCTGATTGACCGTCGGTTTGAGGATGATAAGCACTGCTGAATTTCAACTTGGTGCCCAAGGCTGTTTGCAAACTTTTCCAGAAGTGAGACGTGAATCGTGGGTCTCTATCTGACACTATACTCATGGGTATTCCATGAAGACGTACGATTTCCTTGATATAAATCCGAGTCAAGGTTCCCAAAGTATCAGTGTTAGAAATAGGTAAGAAATGGGCGCTTTTGGTCAACCGATCAACAATCACCCAAATTGAGTTCTTCCCACTAGGAGTCCTCGGCAACCCTACCACAAAATCCATTGCGATGTCGTCCCATTTCCACTCAGGAATAGGGAGTGGTTGAAGATAGCCAGCGGGCCTCTGATGCTCAGCTTTAACCTGCCGACAAGTTGTACATTTCGCAATAAACAAAGCAATGTCTCCTTTCATTCCTTCCCACCAAAAACTTTTCTTTAAGTCTCGGTACATTTTTGTACTTCCAGGGTGAACTGAATAAGGTGCTGCATGGGCCTCAGACAAGATTCTTTCTTTGAATTCTGAATCTGTAGGAATCACCCTACGATTACGGAATAAAAGAATGTCATCTTTGCTTAGACTGAAATGCGCGGGTCCTTGTGACTTCTTGACTCTTTCTTTAATGTCTAGCAACTTAGAGTCATTTTCCTGCAGAGTCTTCAACTCCTCAAAATCAAGAACTCGGATATCAAGAATTGAAGCCAACACTTCCTCCTGTTGAGAACTAGTGGTAAGAAGTCTCCTCATACCAGAAAGAAGGGAGTCCAACCCTGATGACTTAACCTCATCAACTGAATAAGACTTTCGACTTAGTGCATCGGCCACCAGGTTTGCTTTCCCTGGGTGATACTTAATCTCACACTGGTAATCACTGATTAACTCCAACCACCTCCTCTGTCTCATGTTAAGATTTTTCTGTGAGAAAAGATGTTTGAGGCTTTTATGATCAGTGTAAATTTCACAAGTCTCGCCATATAAATAGTACCGCCAAATTTTGAGAGCGAAAACCACAGCCGCTAACTCCAAGTCGTGCGTGGGATAATTCTTCTCATGATCTTTCAATTGGCGGGATGCATACGCCACAACTCTTCCCTCCTGCATAAGCACACACCCCAAACCAAATTTGGAAGCATCACTAAAAACTACAAATGGTTTATGAGGTTCCGGAAGTGCCAAAACAGGTGCTGTAGTTAACCTCTTCTTCAGCTCCTGAAAACTTATCTCGCATTTGTCTGACCAAACAAACTCAACATTTTTCCTGGTAAGAGTAGTGAGTGGTCCAGATAATCGAGCAAAGCCTTCCACAAACCTGCGATAGTAACCAGCAAGTCCTAAAAAACTTCGAATTTCGTGCACCGTTGAAGGACGTGGCCATGCCAATACAGCTTCGACCTTACTTGGATCAACTGCTACTCCATCCCGGGACATAACATGACCAAGAAATTTAATCTCCTTCAACCAAAATTCGCACTTGTTCAGATTTGCAAAGAGTTGATGATCTCTTAACTTACCCAACACCAAGCGAAGATGGCTGGCGTGCTCTTCTGGTTCACGGGAATAAACCAAAATATCATCAATAAAGACTATCACGAAGGAATCTAGATAGGGTCGGAATACTCTATTCATCATATCCATAAATGCTGCGGGGGCATTTGCTAATCCGAACGGCATCACTTTAAACTCATAATGCCCATACCTAGACCTAAAGGCAGTCTTAGGTATATCCTGTTCCTTTATCCTCAATTGATAGTATCCCGATTTTAAGTCAATTTTTGAAAAAGTAGTAGCACCTTGAAGTTGATCGAATAAATCATTAATCCGAGGTAGGGGGTACTTATTCTTAATGGTTACCTTATTGAGTTCTCGGTAATCTATACACATTCTGAGGGTACCATCCTTCTTTTTAACAAACAACACTGGTGCTCCCCAAGGTGAAAAACTAGGCTGAATAAACCCCTTATCTACCAATTCCTGTAATTGACCTTTCAGCTCTTTCAACTCTGCTGGCGCCATTCGGTACGGGGCCTTATGAACAGGTGCCGCACCGGATTCTAAATCAATGGCGAACTCCAAATCACGAATAGGTGGCAAGCCAGGCAACTCATCCACAAATATATCAGAAAATTCCAACACAATCGGAATATCTGTTACAGATTTCTTCTCCGAAAGCGCAGATACCATAAGAACCAAATAGGCATCCGCCCCATTAGCTAAGTCCCTACTTGCTTGAATAGCAGATATAACTGCAGGTTTCATCTTTACTTTACTTCCTGCAAACTCTAAATACTTATCCCCAGGTAGTTGGAAACTAATAATTCTGCTACGACAATTAATGCTGGCAAAATACTGATATAACCAATCCATTCCTAGAATAATGTCAAACTCAAGTAATTTAAACCTTATCAAATCTGCTTTAAGAGTCATTCCATTTAAAACCAGAGGACAACCTAAGGTGACTTTTGAACACCACACAGTTTCCCCATTTGGTAACTTCACTAACAAAGACTGTGATAAAGGTTTAAAAACCAGGTTGCACATCCGAGCAAAGGTGGCAGAAATGAATGACTGAGATGCTCCCGAGTCGAATAAAGTGCAAGCATAAAAATCATATAGTCGAACTCTACCTAAAAGATATAAAACTACCAATTAAGTCTAACCAATATAATACCCAAATAAAGTATCTTGAATTTAAATAGAATTTATACCTGTGATGACTCCAGCATTTTGGGTTTCCTGAGCTTCATCGTCCACCTCACCAGGTGTCACTGCGTAGACCCTAGCTTGAGCAGGTGGTCTTGGGTAGTCCTCCCACCACGATATCCGCCTCGATTCGCCTGCATCATGGTAGGACAGCTGCGAGCAAGATGTCCTGTTTGCCCGCATCTGAAACACTGAATCCCAGACATGTGGCACTCGCCGACATGCGACCTATTGCATTTGCCACATACTGGCGCTCGACCTCCCATTCGTACTCCGGTGGCCATCTGCGGTCGGGCTCCAGTCCTGGAAATAAACTTAGGTGCAGACCCCGAACTACTTCCTTCCCCAAAAACTCTTCTCTTTTGGCCCATTGGTGTCGCAACAGGATCAATAAACTCCCGCTCTGCAATCGAAGCAACCTCTACCAGTTGCTGAAAAGTCGGAATTTGCAAGCAAGCAACCTGTCTACGGATCTCCCGCCGTAGACCCTCCTGAAATCGCTCGATCCGCATCTCTTCTGTAGCAATCAAATGTGTAGCAAACTTCCCAAGTTCTATAAACTTCCGAGCATACTGCTCAACAGTCATCACCCCTTGTACTAAATTATTAAACTCTCTTGCCTTTTGTTTCCTCATAGTATTCGGGAAGAAACGATCATTGAATTCCTTCTTAAACCGTGGCCAAGATACCGCTGCTATAGATCCTAATTCCATTTCCAGAAGCTCCCGTTTGGTTCCCCACCAAGCAGTCGCGTCACCTTGCAACAGGTAACTTGCGTATAACACCTTTTGAATTTCGGTACACCCACAGATCTCGAATGTCTTTTCAAGATCACTAATCCACCTTCCAGCACGAAGTGGATCCTCTTGCCCAGAAAAAGTAGGGGTCCTATGAGCTAAAAAGCGTTCGTACGGACAACCGTTCTGTTGCTCCCTCTGCGGCGAAAAATTCTGCTGAAAAAATTCTGTCATACGGGTTAAAGCTCTAGCCATGGCGAGATTCCCATCCGAGCGAGATAAGTCAATCTCAGATTCCGGATGCGGTATTCCTGATCGGTCCATCTTACTGAAAAAACGTCCCTATTAAAACTCGATAGAATTATAATAAAAATTCTGGTACTATACCTAGGTATTTATATGGTTTTACCCAGAGCCAAACCGCTCTGATACCACCTGTGGCGCCCTCGACCCCCACGTGTTATTTTTATGGAGTTCGTGACACCGGGATGATGACCACACGGATCACGCACCCCAATAACTCTGATGCTCAAAGTGTACAACATACATAAAATGTACAATAAATTTCTTTCTTTCGCAGCGGAGGAAATTAAAGGGTCTTTCTTTATTAAGTACCAGAATTGTTCATAAAACAACAAAATAACCTTACAAATATTTTACAGTCTTCCGTCAGATAATTTAAAGAAAGCAAATAACATAATGGAAACAAGTCCCAAAACGCTGAACAACAAAACAACGACTTAAGCTTCTGGCAGAGTCGGTCCTTCAGGTACATACTCGGGCTCTGCGTCAAACTCTACGGCACCATAAAACGGAACCGTAGGGTAAACACCACTATGAGATTATGACATCTCAGCAAGTAATTAACAAAATAACACCCAAAAACATATCTTTACAACACGTGCTTCCATGCGGACAAATAACCAATTACATTTCTTTCCCAAAAATATCATTTGTATTACTATACCTCGAAAATCCCATTTTTGTGTCCCAATCATAATTATTAAGAATTTACGCATGCACCACGGTCTCCCCTATGGACCGTTCGCACACCCTGGCTCTCTTCGTCACATCACGGGTAACGTCCGTGCATGAGACTTCGTAACGAGCAATGCTCAGTTCCGCGCCCAGCGCGTACATGGCCAAGCATCCTCTAACCTCGCCAGCCAAAGGTCACGGAATCGGTACGAGAGCGTTACCGTCTCGTCCGTTCCCGTCGTCGCCCTGCGACAACTCAGGGGATGTCACATCAGTCTGTTACGCTTCCGAGTGACCAGAGAAGCTCCACCGAGATAATGCCCCATCTCGGCTTGGGGTCGTGAAACATACGCACTCACGCAACAGTATCAATATGCAACAGACTTCGTGACGTTACCGCATAATTAACAAAATAATAATTTATGCTTTTCAACAGTTTATTAGAATACACATTTAAATAATTCATTTTACAAGTTCTCAATAAATGCCGAAAAAACACAGTTTCATAAATACATGCATAGTCCCATCCGCTAATCCGGCCCAAAGCCCAATTACATTTAAAATCCCAACAACTTTGACGGCCCAAGGCCCATTTTTTTCACAATACCAATAAAGCCCAATATTTCAGCAAATGCAATACATTTTCATCAAACCAATAAAGTACAAATAAACAACAGTTTATAAAGCCAACAAATACAACAATTTATTCGCAAAATTGTGAAATTTCCAATAATACTTAAATAAAGAGAAAATTACATACACACGATGAAATTGATAAAAATCTGGAAGATCAGGCGAAAGGTAGTGCAGCCAACAGTGGCGACGGCGTCACGGCTGAAACCGTTTCTCTCAACTCACCGTTTTGAACAACACGGATGAACAACAAATCCCAACTAAATACAAGATTTGGAAGCACAAAGGGTTCGGCAAAACTCACAACACCCTCACGGAATTACAACCAAAAACTCAGAATTTTTCAAGAGAAATTGTACTCGGATCACCAAAAATATCTCGATTAATCTCACACAAACCAAACCAAACACACACCCAAGGAGATCCCTAAACCAAGAGAAGCCGTGGCCTATTTATAGGCCAAAAATGGCGGTTCGCATGGCGTGCGTGTCGCACGGTGGAGGGAGGAAATAACGGCAGCATGCCGTGGAGGAAAGGAGATCCTCTTGCGGACGCGTGGCACGGCGGCACTCGCGGCAGCCATGCCCGACGCCACCGAGGAGCTTGCGGAAAAGGTGGCGACCGTGCGATGCCACGGGTTTGATGGCAACCTTCGGGGTGCATGCCGAACGACACGAGTAGGTGGAGGTGGCTCACGGCTGGGATTTACTCCGGTAGTAGCTGCGTGGAGATCGGCAGCAGCTGCGTGGAGAAGAAATGGTAGAAGAAAGGAGAAGAAAGGAGAAGGAAGGAGAAGAATCGGGAAGGAGATGGTGCGGCGCAAGAAGGGAATAAGATGGAGCTAGGGCTCCATCTCAAAACGACGCCGTTCCGAAAGGATGGCTGAGCACCCACGAGCCGCACGGCTGGGCCGTGTTCCGCACAGGCCTGGGCCCCCCCCTCCTTGCTGGGCTGGGCCGGTTTCGGGTCACATATACACACACACACACACACACACCCACGGCCCACAGAAAGAAATACACACAAGGCCCAAAATAAAAATCAAGCAAAGCCTAAATAACATAAGTCCAAAAATAAATAAAAATAAATTCTCTAAATTAAAATAAAATACTAAAACAAATAACATAATTAATTAATACAATAAATAACACTTAGAATAATAAGGATAAAAAATCAGGTGAAACTAGAGATCTCACAACACTCCACAATGATGAAGTCAACACGGAAGCCACACCGCATTTAAAGACTATGACAAAGTGAACAGTATGAAAACGGAGACTTCATGAAAGCAAACATAATCTGCTTTCAAACTTGTAGTATAAATAGCTGATCCCAAGTAAGAGAAAACTTTCTATAATCTCTAGATTTTCTTACTTATTTACTACACTCCAAGAACACTTACTGACTTTGACATTGGAGGCTTCCTGGCCTCTAGCCTGCCCTCTCAAAGTCGCATTACATTCTTCTCTATGAAAAGTTTGTTGTTAAGACATGAGTTGTTAGACCCTGGCCCAAGGGTTTGTGAAATACGACGTTAACAGTGACGCCGACTGTGAGATCGAGTTAAATCTCGTGTGTTCTTTGCACATCTGAGGCAACCCGTTCTTGGTAACTCAAAGGATTGCTGAACTGACTTGAGATAGGGCAGTAGACCAAATGGAGAACAAGGCGTGCAAAAACAAGAAAATTACGATAGAAGAAAACCTGGCAGGCAAGGATAGAACGCAATGAGTGACGGAGGAGACCAACATTCAGCCTCTAATCCCCGATCGTGTGGACGTCGCGAGTGAAGTTCGAGATGAGCGGGAGCTTCGAAAGGCTGAGCCAATCAGGCTGCTGGAACTTGTCATCCGCCACCCAAGCAGGCCAGAAGCCTCGGTGGGATGGCGCAGGAAGCTCGAGACGCCATGCGACACATGGATGTGTTCGCATGGAATCATGGAGACATGCCCATAATAGCCTCCGAGATCATACACCATCGTTTAGGTGTGGACCCAAAAATTTGAGGAGTGCGGCATAACTGTCGAAGCATCAGCGCAGAGAAGAACTCTGCAATAGCTGAAAAGGTGGACTGACTGCTGAAGGTGAGGTTATCTGAGAAACTCACTACACAGAGTGGTTATCAAACGTAGTACAAGTTAAGAGGTTGAGCAGTAAGTGGAGAATGTGCATTGATTTCACTAACCTTAACAAAGTTTGCCCGAAAGATAGCTTCTTGCTCCACTCGATTGGCCTCATTGTCGACTCTACAATGGGTCATCACATGCTCAGCTTCATGGATGCCAATTCTGGGTACAATCAAATCCGTATGATGCTTGAAGATAAGGAGAGGAACTCGTTCATCACAGACCGAGGTCTGTACTGCTACAAGCCGATGTCATTCAAACTAACAAAATGCGGGGGCCACCTATCAACGGCTAGTTAACCAAATGTTCAAAGACCAAATACGAAAAAATATGAAAATCTACGTAGACGACCTATTAGTCAAAAGTGGGACCTTAGAACATCATCTAGACGACTTGAGGGAGGTTTTTGCGGTATTACGACAATATCATATGAAACTAAATCTGGCAAAGTGTGCCTTTGGCGTCAGATCGAAAAAGTTCCTGGGGTTTATGGTGTCCGAACGAGATATTGAGGCTAATCTCGAGAAGGTAGACGCCATCCTCAATATGGCTCCACCACAAAGAATAAATGTAGTACAAAGGTTAGCTAGGCGAGTTGCCGCGCTCAGTAGATTTGTCTCAAGATCAACCGATAAATGCTTATCATTTTTCAAAGTCTTGCGGAAAGCAAAAACATGGGATGATAAGTACAACTAGGCATTTGGAGCCCTTAAAAAATACCTCAAGCCCTCCGCTGCTTAGCCAACCCATGCGTAGAGAAACACTGACCTTATACCTAGCCATCTCCCCCTAGGCCGCCCTCTCAAAGCCACATTACATTCTTCTTTGTGCATGGCCTGTTGTGAAAGCCTGAGTTGTTGGAGCCTGACTCAAGAGTGTGCAAAACACGATGTTAACACTATCCAAAGCCGGAGGTCACAAATTGCAAATGAAAAACGACATATATTCACAAAGAAACCAAGCAAAAATAATCTCACCCTAAAACTTGCCCAAAATGGAATTCTAAAATCTAGGAGAGATAAAAATATATAGGATTTGACAATATTTGTTGTCGAAATAATTTGTTCAATAAATATTAAATATTATTAAACTCATTTTATATATCTATATTTTTTTCGCATAAATTCTAAAATTATTGACAATTTGGATAAAACTTTGAAAATCTCTCTATTAGAGTATTGTCAAAAACTTATGTATTATACAAGAAATATACATTATTGGAAGAATTGCTCAAAAAAGGAGTTTCATCAAATTATGTAAAAGGAAATTTAAAATATAATTTGTGAAAATAACCCGCTACATGTAGCGGATACTGTTCATCTTGTAAATATTTTTTTAATTATTTATATTTAATTTATTCTCTAATTTTTTTTTTACTTTGATTTTTACCATAGAAGTAATTCTTTTTATTGTTCATCATTTAAAACACTTCTATTTCATTTTCATTTAAAAAATATCTTGGAAATATTTTTTATCCAATTTTCTCATATTTTGATTTTATTTGTAATTTTTATTTGGTGTGTATAGGAGTAAAATTATATTACATTTTATACAAGAATATATTATAAATATAAAAAATTATATAGATGTTGGAAATTTATTGATAGAAAGGAAATTTTTAAAAAGAATAAAAAAATATTATTTAAATGATATGAAAAAAATTGATAAATTGATATTTGATATATTATAAAATAGATAAAATGATATTCGGTGATATATTTAAAACAAAATAAAGATAAAAGATAAAAGAGGCCGCCGTTCCAATAAGTGTAGGCCACAAATCCAGCAATCGCAAAAGGTTTCAGGACAATGGAGGACTTGACGTCTTGACGCCAGAGCGCAGATGCGAGAAGCTAACAGGCCCGGCCGGCCCCACCTCCCCTCCAACATTTCAGACCTCCTCGGTATGCTAACCACTACACTAAGTTCACGCCACGCAAACTCACCTCCAATTATTTACCTCCACATAATCACAAACACCAACCTTTATTATTTTTAAAAAAAAAATAATAAAAATAAAAACAAGGAACGTTCGTGTGCGCATGTCTGTCGCGATCTCTACGGCGCGAAAACCCATGTCGCATAAAGGGTCGAGACTCGAGACATACAATACAATACAATTATACAACCAAACCAAAAGAAAAGAAAACCCTATTTTTAGGTGCGGACCGGACCGCAGCAGAAAACGACAGGTTCACGTGTAAGGTGGGGGCATGAGCCACATGAATGAGTTGTTGTTTCAGCTTCAGCACCCCCCCAAAAAAACAAAGAACTCAAAGGTCGTGCCTGGGTCCTAGCTTTAGGTAAAAGTACTGAGGAGCGTGGTGGGGACATTCGCGTTGGGATTTGTGTTAAACGAACTTGGGTCGTTTTTCTTCTTCTTAAATTTTGGTAAGGAAAGAATGTCCTGTCCCCATACGTATCGGGACGCATGGGGTTTGGACCCATCTTGAGAGTCTGGGCCGGCATCAGATAGCAACACTTCGAGTTTAAAGGGCAAAGGAAAAGTGAGGGTACAGTGTGCTAAACCAATAAAAAGGATTATGTCTCTACACCCTTTCCTTATACATTGCATTTGCTCGAATACATGGATCAGCATCCGCCATTTTCTTCGTTGTTTTTTCTCTTCAAGGAACTAAAAAGTCACGGAGATTTTTACATAAAAAAAATAAAGGATAAGAAATAAAAACAACTCAATGGCTAGGGAGCATGTAATTGACTTACATAAGTCGTGTGCGATGTTGGATATTCCCACTACAGTCTACAACTAACCATTTTGTCGGTAAAGGGATTTCTTTCCTAAATTGAAAGCAGCTTTATTTAACGGAGCGATTAATTAATTATGACTAATGATATTTACCATTTCTTTCCATCGTTATCCTTTTACTATCTTATAATATGAAACTATTTATTATATTTCCGATGTTGATCAATTATTTAATCTCATATAAAAAATTATGAGAGTATGACAATTAAAAGGATATAAATAAATCTTTTCTTAAATATATATATAAGAAAGATTAGTCTTTATACTTTTTGGCATGAGAAATATTTTAGTTATAAAGTTATTTCATAAAAATAAATTTACAAATTGACGAAGTATGATGTGATACGTTAAATTATAAATTTACTTTTATTTTAAATAGATTTAATGTATTATATGAAATCATTTCAGTTTGTAAATTTATTTTTATTAGATTTTTTTTATGATTATAACAATTTTATTTTAATAATTTACCGAATAACCTCTTAATCCATCCCCGTGTCCAGGTGATTAATTAATTTTAAGTCATCGTCCTCAAGCAGAACGAACCTTATCATTTTATCAGAAAATGTCAGCACTTATAAGGAATAAGCAAATGTGACGTTGGCCAAACTGAATATACATACATATATACATACATATATATGTGTGTGTGTGTGTTTGAGTGTGAGAAGACAGACGTCACATATACATAAATTGCATCAAACCGTGACGATGTCGAAACAAGTACGGTGTGAACGGAGAAGATTATTTGAAGAATAAACGTGTTTTCACGAGGATTCAGAATTTGCTTAATTTGTACGTGTTTGGATGATTTTGAAACCTGTAACTTGTAAGGGCAAGTGGGTTTCGTGGTTGACAGTTTAATTCTTAATTTTAATTAATGTCAGAACAGAGAGAGAGAGACAGTAACTCTAATTTCCAAGGCCATGATCGAGACTATACATATATAGGATATTTATTTTTCGATTTAATTAAAAAAAATAAACATACAAAGAAATTAGAAAGGAAGAAACTTTTCGGGTAGGCTTCTTTTGACTGACTAATTCGCATTCAATGGTGTGCCTTTTGTCAACACCTCTAGAAACTTTGTTCTACTTTGTGGAAAGCTATGGATATATATATATATATATATATAGTCTAATTAAGTACGATAAATATGATCATTGTAGTCTAAGTACGACATGATATAATTACCAGGAGTTGTATCACTCTGTTTTATTAGTGCCTTAAGCTGAGAGAAACAATTAAGCCTGTTCAAAACCATGTAAAAAGAAATTATTTGATCTCAATAAAAGTCTAACTGAAACATCAGGTCGATTGAATGAGTAACGGATTACTGTTAAATATTAATGTTACTCTTTATCTTAAATTTTGTCATCTTCAATTACATATGATGATGTATCACATTTCAAGTGGCTTCTTCTTATTAATAAGACACATACTTAAAAGAGTGTCACGCTAAGTTATATTGGAACGATATAAATTAAGTTTAAGAAGAATATTTCTCTAATTTATTAAAACATTTTAAGTCTTAAAATCATATGAGATTGAATTAATCGACTAATGTCGACTGATTATTAGGAAGTCTACATGGTTGTGTGTTAATGTATTTATATATATATATATATATGTATTTATGTATGTATGTATGTATGTATGCGTTGATCTTGATGACTTGATCTAATTATATGCATGGGAAAATCATGTAGTGGGTTGGCCGGGGATTGAAAGTGAAACATCTCAAATTTTGACGATAAAGATGCAGAAAATTCCCCCACTTTTGACCAATAAACTTCAATTAATTATAATGGTTATTACAAATTCGTTGTAGAAAAACATATAATATATATGACTGTTAAATATAAACAGCCAAACTCAATTACGTACGTACGATACCTCTTTAATTTTCCATAATTCAATTGCTGGTTGGATGTTAAAATATTAACAGTGGTTGTCACGCTCATTTTAATATTTAATTCTAAGCTTTTGACATCGCGTCAAGATAATTAGGAAAGAAAAAATATATTTATAATAATGAATTATGCAACCATAGCATAATGGCATTGAAAAAAATTAAATAGGGACCTACATGAAAAAAATTAATTTTTTAATAGTGAAGTATCTCACTCTTTTTCAAAGCAATTACGCGATATTTATGCACTTCATGGTTGTAAGTAGAATTACTCTTTAAGAAATTATTTGTTAGTTTTTACTTATTTATCAATCAATTGAATAATATATATATGTGTATATATATATGTATTGATCGTCTTAATTAATTAATTAGTGAGAAACATCATGATTATGCTTAAGAGGGCTTGACGCGGGCAATCTTGAGAATACCAATGAAGAGATGAAGAGTATTAATTAATATAAGAGATTACAAAATTATGAATGGATTAACCAACATTGATCCAGAGTCAATGCATGCACCAATTCAAATAGATCAGTTGGTTTTGGGGCTAATTCCAGAGGTTGGCTAATTAATTAAGCGATCGAGATGCTTCTTGGAATAATTTAAATATCATTCTTTACACTATTAATACAAGTTATCTCTTCCTAATGATCATCACTGATCAGATGAAGATGAACATCATGTGCTAAGGTTCCTTGGAATATTTGTATTTAAATATTGTTCCTGGTTTTGTCACTCCAACGGTTCGAATCTTGTTGGAGATTCTCAATTCATGTATTATTGTAATCACGTGATTACGGGCATAATCCAAGATTCCAAGTTAATTTTATTGGATTATGACCTTACAATTTATCAAAGTTTGCAGATTGCTATACAATATAGAGAACTCTCACGAATATACGTTATAAGAAAAATGAATATTTGTGATATAACTCACCACGTAAAAACCTTTTCCTTTAGTAGAGAAGATAAATAAATATACAAATGTTTAGTTATTTTTTGTTAGATTTTGTTTTTAAAAAAATAATGAATCAATGAGGAAAATAATTTATTATTGTTTCACAATTTTTTTTGTTTTTTAAATCTGGCACATCATAATTGATTTAAAGCTTATAATATTACCATTTCGAGACATAGAATAAAGGAAGAACGTATATCTATTATCAATTGGTTAATCTAAGGATAACTCATGATCTGTCTCGACCCGTTCCTTGGCCTACTTAATATACTAATAAATCAGTATCCTGCATTTGAAATGCAAGAATAGATATGGTTACAACATTTTTTTTAATTCTTAATCAAGTTGTAATCTTTATTATTATTATTATTATTATTATTTATATTTAGCTTGAAAAAAAATCTAGTGACATTGACCAGTGGGGCAACGTCAAACTAACTAAAATCTTATCCCTATTGAAAGATATATCTTATAAATGCAATTCAACTATATTACTCGTTTTATGGGGTCCCAAAAAGCATTTCATATGCACCTGAAAGTAAATTGATCCACATGTATTGAAAGAATATCATTCACCTGTAGTTCTGTGATCATTATCTCTTACAAGTTTTTTTTATTCGAAGTCTAAGATGGATATATGAAATAGATTTAACAATATTTATTTAGCATATAATTTTTCGGATCTAACCCGAAATAATACTTGTTTTACGTTTTTATCTCTCTCACATCTTAGAGCAATGGATGTTTTAAAATACAGTTTTCTTTAAAATATAAAGAATATTGATCAAAATAAGGATCCAATGGATGTTGTAAATCATCTTTATTTTCCAAGTAGCTGCAGTAATCTCGCATCTATTTCGGATTTATTTGCTAGAGAATTCACGAAAGTGTATTGAAAACTGGAACTAGATTTCTCAAATTTTTCTATGTTTTTTTACAAGTAATTTAAAATAAGACATAATTTTTTTCTATTTGTTTTTTGTTATATTTTGAATCAATGTTTAGTTTGCTTTAAAATAGAATATAATGATATGAGATTGCATATGAGGAGATATTGTAAATATTAAAAGATAGGAAGATATTATTGATAGTTAAAGAAAATATTTGAAATGAATAAAAAATATTTAAATGTATAATATTTAAATGATATGAAGAAAAAATAGATAAATTGATGTATGACATATTGTAAAAGTCAGTATATAAAATAAAAAAAGTGAATTTTGATGATGTATTTTAAAAGATAAGATGAATTATACATTGAGAGTGCTCTTATATTCTATAATTATGATAGAAATTAAAAGTTATACAACTTCTAAATAGACAAGTCTAACACGAGCTTTTATAAAAAAATGAATCCCACTCAGAAAAAGTGTAGAAAAACCATTCTTTTATTTAGTGAAACCTATTTTTTTTTTTTCTACAAAAAGCGTAGGCGGGACTTGTACTTGTTCCCATCACTCAAGATATTAATCCATCACTTTTACCCGTCCAAGCTATAGTACCTACTTTGGTCTGTTATATGACGACTACTTTTGTTTGTTCTCTTTTATGAACATCAATTGGGTTCAAAGTCAAGTGAAGGAAAAACTCAATTCGGGGAAGCTCCTTGTTTGAGCAGACTCAAATCCAATCATACCCAATATTGTTCATAAAACCAAAGTAAAATTCAGCTGAGCATTTCCTAAGAACTCTGAAATCCAAATAAACCCAAATCAATCTCTTAGGAATTAGCATTTTAGATTAATTTGAAAAGGTAAAACAAAGCACTTGGCATATATATATATATATATATATATATATATAGAATTAGGCATTTATATACATGTGTGAATAGTGTATGTAATTGGGTGCATATTAAAAGCAAAAGTAGCACAATCATTAATAGATAAAAAAGGTTATGGTGTTCATTTGGTACTTATTCAGTTAGGTACTCCATGTTAAAACTTTCCAGTACATTCAAACCCACATGATAAGTGGGGCCAAAATCCCAGATTATTTGTAATTTTTCCATGATACATTATGAGGCAGTTAACACTGGAAGATTCTTTAACTAACCTCAACCAAATCATGCACCTCCCAAACTGGTTGGCATGTAATTATTTACAAAAAAATCCTCCAAAACAAGCAGCTACCCATTTATTATGGCACACTTGAAAACAATTTCCAACATAATTCCCAACCACAAATGCCCCTTGCAAATATATTTGCATTAATGCACAATCCCTCCTATAGAAAAACCAAAATTAAAAAAAAAAAAAAAAAAAAGAAAAAAAAAAAGAAGGAGAACATAAGCCAATTGTAAATCCTTTCTATGAAATATTACTAGAAAATAAGGGAAAGAAAAAAAGACATATTGAGAACATCATGTGCATACCCAAATCACTCACTGAAATATCCATGTTACTATATCTTCAAAAATCAGAGGTTCATTCCAATTCTTTTCCAAAAACTATGAAAAAAATAATATTAGTCTATTTTTCATTCATTCTTTCTTCACTGTTATTTCATAAACATGATGAGATCAAGTATTATAATAATAATAATAATAATAATATATATTCTTTTAATTATTTCGGCAAAAATCAACCTCTGTATAAAGGAGACCGTTCCTGAACCACCTTGGCGATCTTTGACTGCCGAAAAGCCTTTATCGGACTCGGAAAATACCAACTCCGACCCTTCCCTCTGCTCTCTCGGCCACCGAGCCCTATTCCTGAATCTGACGTCACCGAGACGGCGACGGATCTCGACCTCATCATCATCGTCGTCCTCGCCCTCACGTCCTCTTTTTCTTTTCTTCCACGGCCACTTCGTCCTGCTTCTTCGCATTTCCTTCGTCCGCTTCCACCTTCTTGCTTTTCTGCGATCTGAACACCGACCAAAACGACGAAGCTCTGCTCTTACCGCCAACCGACGCTGGTTCTTTCAGTTCGCTCTCGTTACCGACGAACCGGGAGCTAGACCGGAGGAAGGGAATCGCGAGCGATCTGGACCGGCGAAAGGCTGGCTCACTCTCTAATAGATTGGAGACGCGACCGACGGCTCCGACGCCGCCGTCTGACGTCGAGAAGCGAGAGAAGGACGAAGACGAGGACGAAGAAGACGAAGTCGTCGCGGCAGTAGCGCGGCAGGAGCAGGGCCGGACGTTAGCGCAGTCGGGGCAGAGGATGGAGAGGCGCTCGCGGAGGCAAACGTGGCAAATCCCGCTGCGGCGACGCTTGGAGGGGTGCTTTGGGCATTTCCAAACCTCTTCTTCGTCCACATAAAACGCCATTTTTGGGGAATACCAACAGCTTGCTCTTGGATTTTTTGCTTACTCTTTACTTTCTGCTACGCAGTGCCTCTGGCTCTCTCTTCTGTTTCTCTCACCTCACCGTCTCTGTGGCTTCCCTTTGGCTGAGGTTTTTAAAAAGGGAGGGTTTGATTGGTGGGAGACAGATTAACCATGGTTGAGTCAAATTCATAACCGGGGTTGGCCTGCCCCGTCGTTTTGGTAAACCTTGGTGGACTGAGTGAAACGCCGCGTTCTGAAATTTAGAAGATGAGGGTTGATCGGGGTTTGTAGACTATTTGAGTGTGTTCACACGTGTAATTATGTGCGAGCAAGGGTGTAGGAGTCGGACGTCACACACTTCACATCTGGAAGGGGACAAGTCGGGGGATTCAAACAACTAATAGATGGGTCCCACTTTAAAAGAACAGAAAAATCCATTGGTTGGTTGTGTAAGTGGGATGTTTTTTTTTGACGTTTTTAATTTTAGGGTATTTTTAAAAATAGAAAAAAAAAGTGGGGATTTTTTACTTGATATGTTAACGAAGGGAATGAGGCCAGGATTGTAAATTGAAAATGTCAAAACAATCGCATCATAAACTCAAATCTTAAAAAAATAAAAGCAAGTAAGTAGATGTTTGTTGGATGCTATTTTAATCCAATGAAGAAGATTGATGAAGATCTTATGATGTCACCCTAATTTTCTGAAGAATAATAAAGTTAAAAGCTAAGGTCACATCACCATTTCACCTTGGGCTCTAAATGGTTTGATACATGAGTTTTGACCTTCTTATCTCATATAACTATTTATTATGAGTAAATCTCTAATTACATGAAGTTTATTTGTCAATCATAATATATTTATATATATATATATATATATATAAAAGAAATGTAGCGTCAGTGGTTAGTAACATGATGCATTCAAGAAATTAAAAATCAGAAAAAAAGTATTACAAAATAAAATAAAATAAAAATGTGAAAATATATTTATAGACTACGTTAATATTTCCAGGTCTTAACCCATTTAAAATTGGACTCTTCGGTGTCTTTAAACGAACGTTTTAAGACTGTTAGCCAATCTTTTTAATGGCCCACTTGAATGAATCTATTATTATTATAATCAATAATTTGTTATGTGTGAGATAAGGGCCATAAGGCGAAGAATTAAGTGAAGCAGCTTTTCAATTTTGACTTCTAAGGATAAATAATAGAAAAAGAATTTGTATAAATTTTAAATAAATAAGTCTCAGACAGTTTTTTTTTTTTATAAAAAAGTAGACTATACGTTAAAAAGTATATAAAAATTTGAGAAAAGATATTTACAATTTGAATTGTGTAACTGTCGTATAATCGTTTTAAAAAAAGTAAATAAAACACAGGACTCACATGAAATAAATTAATTTTTTGATAGTATGCTCCACTCATTTTTAAAATTATTACGCGACAGTTGCACAATTCATAGTTATACGTAAAATTACTCTAAAAATTTTTTTTAGTGACACTTATTCTTTTTTTTTTTTTACAAAAGACTTGCACAGTACTGCACATTACTTATATATTTCAAGCCTGTAACATATATATCATATTACTCTGCATGAGTCAATTTAAATCCTCTTACTGGTGGAAAGAAGGAATTGTTAGATGCGCCTGGTCGGAATAGGCACTGAAATTCCATCCCTTAGAACCGTATTTAAGAGTGCGTTTGATAAGTAAACTCATCTCAATTTATCATTACAATTTTTTCAAATCTTAACACAAAATACAATAAGCAATTTAACTTTTTCAAATCTCAAAATAATAATAATATTAAAAAATAATATTCTAACAATATTATATTTTGGGATACTAAAGGAGGAATTGATTGTTGAGCCGTACGAGGTAGGAAACTCTGTCTTGTTTATTATATTTTTGGATTTGAAAATATTGAATTGTTTATTTTATTTTATATGAAAATTTGAGAAAATTATAATGATTATATGAGGTGAGATGAGAATGGTTGTGAAAATAAACAAGAATAATTTAAAATAATGTGATGGTGCTAATTTATTTTATTAAAAAACATTAAATATTTTTATATAAATTTTAAGTTTTACATAACTATTCTGGACTTTAATAGAGTTATTAAAGAGCACTTGTGAAAAAAGATGTTTGTATATACATTATTACTTCTACATATATATTCTATTAGAGGAAAAAAAACATTTTTATAAAATTGAAATTGAAATTCGACAACTTTAAGTTCGGATTATGAAATTAATTAAATCACAATTATTCAAACCAACCTATTATTAAATATCTTAAGATAGAGATATATGACATCCTAAAAAAAAAACAATTAAAAAAATTAAATATACTTGGCTTATCACTGGACAAGACAATCAATATTAATGTTAGGATTGGTAAAATCATCCCTTAACAGTGTACCTCGTACCATAACGTTGTGACACTATAAAAAAAAAAAAAAGATTATTTATTTATGATGAGTTAATTTTAATAAAATAATTATTTATAATTAAAATTGATTATAAATAATCTTTTAATTACAATAAATTAATTATAAAAATTCGTTTTTCTTTGTAATGTGATATTCATGATATAATCAACACAAATATGCAAAATTAATCCAACATGAAACTCATGCTGTTTTCGAACTTCAACCTTGACTTTCTACATGACTGCATGCTAGCTAGCATGGTTATTCTGACTTTATTAATATTAATAAATAACCACGCGAACAAGTGTAATTTATTTGTTGTAAAAGTCAAAAAGGTTAGCAAGAAACTGAAAACTCGAACTAGAAAGCATTTTTCTAATCTTTTTTTCCACATCAAAAACTTTTCTGCAGACGCGCAAAGTCTATATGCAGAAAGACACCAAAGATGAAGTTTCCCCTTTGGTTCCTACGAAGAAGTGCAAGAGTTGTTAATTCATCACTTGCTGGGTTGGAAACTTTGCTATGTCAAGCAATGGACTCGATCGAGTTACACATATTTGACAAAGTCCTAACAGATCTAACGTACGTTCTCTCGGATAAGCATGCCTAGTGTCTGTATCTTATTAGGGTTAAAGCTTGTGTTTGAAGTACTACACACTATCATACAGACTTACATCTGCCCCCAATGGACATCTGTTGTACATTAAAGCTGGTACAAGAAGGATTTCATCTCAAGAGGAATTTTTTGGTGCATGCCAAAAAATAAGATATTCTTGAGTTTTTCTTCAAAGTTTGGCCAGGAAATGAAAGAAATATAGACATATAAAGTGAGTTATACTTATCTATTTTTGTCTGTTTGAGTCTTATAAAAAGTCTTAAACTAAGTGTTTTATAAATGATATAACATCTACTATATGTATTTATTGCTTTCACATCAACTCTAGACTGATCTAAATAATCTGATTGATTATCAATAATCAATTATTTTCGTATATGACCATATTTCAATGTGAATATAAATTTTTCTTATGGGATCATGAGTACAAGGATAAGAGTTCAGAGCAATGATAGAATGACAACTCAACTACAATTTTATCAATAATATGATACTTTTTCAAAATTCAAACACATCAAATCAAAATCAAAAGAGAATAACTTGAGAAGTGATACTTGCAGCCGTGAGTGCATAAGTGTTATACAATCACTTTGAACAAAGTGAATAAATACGGAACCTATATAAAAAAAATTAATTTTTAAATACTAGACTCTACTCTTTTTCAAAGCGACTGCACAATACTTGCGCACTTCACGATTACATGTAGATTACTTAACTTCAAAATGGATGAAAGCCGTGTTTTACACCACTCAATAAGTAGCTGACACCTCATTCTCTTATTGCTAATTTTGAAGATAGAGCCTATCACACCAGATTAAAGCACAATTACAAGTCGCATCTCTCATTTCCTATGCGTTGTCTTCCAGTTAGAACCCACTCTTTTTTTCACCATCGCCATCGCTGTCACCATTTTATTTATTTTTTCCATAACATCAATAATATATATCTCTGAAACAACCAAAAAAGCACGTTTGAATAGTAATAGATGTTGAGATGAGATGAGATAAGTAATTTGTAATTAATAATAAAATTATTTGAGATATGATTTTTTATGGGGTTGATGTGAGAATTTATTTAACACATTTTCTTAGTCCTAGTTGTTTTGATTCAGAATGTTTTGTATGCTTCTTAACTAATTTATCTAGAATTTTGTGTCTTTTATATTTATTTAATTCTTGGGAAGTTTTGGTATTTTGCAAGTGTTTAATTATTGATTTAGGTTGAAATTGGGCGATGTGAAAGGCATAATTCGGGCTAGGCCTAGAGAGCAAATCCTAGTTGGGCTGGTCTAGTTAAAACATAACACTGTTTGGTTTTTGAGTTCTAACTAGAGCTATAGTATCAGTTTTAGGTATTGTTTGGATTTTTGGAAAGCTAACACATAGGGTTAGAACTTTTATGAAGAGTCCAAAACCCAGTTCTGCCGTTTTGAAGTTCGAAACTTAGCAAAAAATGAGAAGTCCAAATCTGTCCAGAAGTTTACTACAGCCTATTCCCTGTTTCGGTTTTCAGCCTGTATCTAGAGTTCTAGAAGTCAGAATAAAGCAAACCTAGGTGTGTTGGAAAGCTATGAATGAGATCTAAAACATTTGTAAAGGTCTCAACTCTAAAATATGTCATTTTTATGCTCTAAATCCATCTGAAATTCCGGTAATAAAATTAGTCAAGAATTCCAAATTTTGGCAGCAAATATGGAGGAAAACTTTTTTTTTTTTTTAAATTTGAGAAGAGAATCAATTTTGAATTGATTGGTTGGCCTGCAGTTATTACTAGTCAAAGATAAGATGCTGAAATTGTAAAAAAAAAAAAAAAAAGAGGAAAGTTGACGTTAAAAAATCAGAGGAATGAATGAACCAAAAAAAGAAAAAGAAAAACTCTTAAAACTCTTCTCAACGGGGTGCACTTTTATTTTAGATGGTGGTCTTTCTTTACTCCGAACAAACTAAGAACTCTACCTATGGTGCCTTCCACAAAAGTAGCTGGATCAAATATGTTGCTAGTATCATGATCAGCGATACCATGGTACTGTACCTTCAACTATTTTATCTGGCTAATCAATTTAACATAGCTGCTCTCGGCCTTTGAAGCATTGGAACATAGTTCAGAAAAGTAATTTTGGATCTTATTGTACCTCCGGGCATTGTCGATGCTATTAGTGTCATAACTACTTTTCACGAATGTGTATTTTCGCTTAACATCCTTCCTCTACCGACTCAATATGTATTTTAATGGTATTGTATGCTTGCCTAGCTGAGTCAAGATATGAAGAGCATGCCTGCATAATATGCCCATTAACTCAAATAACTTGCAACTGCATTTAACATCAAGGAGATCTTGATAAACTTTGACAGTGAAGGTTGAATGTTTTAACAAGTCATCACTAACTTGAACCTCATTGGCAACTACGAACGTATATCTACCACCCTCACATCTCAATAATGAGGTTGTCAAATATAGAAATTCTCACAATTCCTCTTGTACTTCGTTAAATTTAGCAATTGTATATGCTTTTTGAAATTGCTTCTGAAGAGGATAGTTGCTGATGCAAGGAATCCCCGTGTTCCAAGAATTAAAGTTAACAATTGTTTCATTCTCTACCTTCTTCCTAAGGGCTGAATCATACTGGTCAACAAATTATTTTAGATTTGTTCTAGAGTTAACGTAGTCATTGAAAAATGCATTCATGCATTCACTCTGCTGTGTAGTTGACATTCCTGCTCAAAATGTGTCTCTAACGTAGGCCGGCATCCAAAAATGCTGATCATTATATAGTGACCGACTATGTATTCTCATGTAGATCATAGGTATCGAGCATATTGCGCCAATGTTACTCGAATTCATGTTCACTGAAAGAGTCATAAACGCACCTATGTAGAGTACCTTTGATTTTTCCATATCAATAATGTGATCCAAATTTCTCAGAAAGTTTTTTCATTATATGCCACAAGCAGAAGTGATGCCTAGAAGTATCCTCAAAATTGTAATTTTCATGGCCTTATCTTGGTCTGTGATGATTACATTGGCGATTAGTCATTCATACACTTCAACCATGACTAAAAAAACCACTCAAATGTATTTGTGTCCTCATTGGATATCAATCTGCACTCAGATAGGATTGATTGTCCATTAGTCAGATATGTTGTATCAAATATAATCACATCTCCGAATGATTCATTCGCAGCTCTACTCCGGACATCTGTCTAAAACACATTCTTTAACCGTATCTCATTGTTAACATTTATCTTATAATAAAACTCCGGATTTCTTTTTTGCATATCTTGGAAATAGTTACATAGAGTTACAACACCTCCAACCCCGAGGCAAAATTGTCATGCTTTGTCAATATAGTTTGGACACTCATTCTCCCTGAATAGCACATTCTCATAACCCGCCACCTCAACAACCACAACCTTGAAATTTTTGGACAACCTTATTTTTGTCTCGTCATTTATTTCAAGTCTTTTAACTACAGGAGCATCAATCTTCTTAAAGCATCTGAAATATCTTACCTTTCTCGGACTACAAACGTGTGTGATCCAAGGTCACTTTAAATATGGTATATCCACCTTCTTCATTCAGTATCACGTTAATCCTAACCATACACCATATCTTCTCTATTTGTCTTGGTGTCATAACATTGACAACCTTACTCTTTGATGTGCCTCCTCGCGCACATGCCAAACAAAACCATTTTACATTCTCTTCGTCATCCTGTCTAGAACTCCTTTTGCACATCCCAAACCCCTTCTACTTACCATACTTCATATAGTAAGACCAAACTTCTTCTATAGATGAAAATTTCATTCCAACCGTAAGTTCTTCAATAGTTTCATCACATTCAATCTCCTAATCAATTCCTACCTCATCACACCAGCTTGCAGATATTGCTTGACAGGGGATGCTTTGCAAATTGTTAGCAGGTTCGAATACTCTACATATAACACTATCATTATCTAATCACAATATTCTATTATTTTTTATTCAGTGTTCTTTTTGCTTTCCACAGACTCCAAGTGGGCCATGTTTCAAGCATATATCATAGATGTATAAAAATTACAGTCTGTCGATCATATAAACAAGAATCCCCTGCTAAACTACCACGGACAAATGCTTAAAAGGAACCAATTCATCCAAAAGAGAGGATCTTTCACGACATCTAACTTCCACAACTGTGCCACACATCTTTATCTTAAATCAAATACAAAAATAGAGTTTACAATTGGTAAATTTAAAGAAATTTACTTCTCGGATTGGAGGTCAGACCGAGAGAGACGGCGTTAGGAATGGATCTCTTTTGCCACGCGGACTAGATGCCAGTGCCAGATGGAGGGAAATGAGGGGCATGCTTTGGGGTTTGGGGAGTTGGGAGTTTTCAGATCTGAAAAGGGAAAAACGAGGGATATGTCGTTTCCGTTTCATTTTCTTTCTTTTTTCTTTTTTTAATTTTAAATTAAAAAAAATTATTGTGTCATGCCATGTCAAGCGGTATCTGCAAGCAGGAGCAATGGTTGGTAGTTGTAGAACAACCCATAATATTATTGTTTAAGTTTATGAGGTTTTAAATATTTTGAGATTAGTTGATATGGTTTTAAAAGTTTGAAACTATGCCCGGATTGGATGCCCTTTTAAGCAAGTTCCTTATATCCAAACTCTGTTTGTTGATTAAAAAAAAGAAAAAAAAAAACTCTGTTTGTTCATTGATGAAAACCGTTGAAGTAGAATAAAAACCAACCATAAGAAAACACGTGTCATCATAAACTCAAAAAACAAAAAAAAAAAAAAAGAAAAGAAAAAAAAGATGACCACCCAACTGATGGGTGGCCCTGCCCTATGCAGCCAAACTTTGGTGACCTTTTGAGTGGCCGTCCTGGGCCACCCTGTGTTTGCACTTGGTGGCCACCCCTAGATATAAATTATCTACTGTAATTTATGGAGTCATATGCAATATCCTTTCTAAATTCATATATGTTTAGAGTTTCCATCTAGAGCATCTAAAATAACATTAACACTGACAATTATCAGGCATGTGGTCGCCTTTTATACAAGTATACGTGCATCATTAAATATATATATATATATTAAAAAAGCCTCGTGTAAAAAATCATTAATGAACTCATTCAAAGTCGATCAAATTAGTAAAAAGTCTAACTATGCTCCACAATTCCATCACAATGTACAGCTGAAAAGAAAAAAAAAAAGAGAGAGAGAGAGAATAAAAATAAATTTCTTTGTTTAATGTTGAGATTCAATGTTATAAAAATATGTTGGGAATAGCCATATTAACTACTAACAAAACCATCCAACATAAGCTAGGGGAAGACTTGAAATGAAATGTGTAAAAAGAAAATTGGAGAAATGACTTTCTAAATTTACCAAAGAGATTTTTATTTTTATTTTTTATTTTTTTATTTTTTTTCTTCTTGAAATTGCATAGGCACCAAAGAAAAAGGATAGAAAAAGTTGTAAAAAGAGACCCAGAAATCCTCTTGGCTACTGAAATGTGAAAAAAATTCATCAACGAGAATTTGAAATTTTATTAATGAAAAAAAGAGTGCAAGTATGAAAAAATTGTTGGGAAAACAAAAGAAACATTAAAGTTCTCGAAAAAAAAAAGAAAAGAGAAAGGGCATAAAAAACTTATTAACAAATAAAAATATTTCAAAATGAGATTAATGTGCTAAAATTAATGTCTTGTGGGGCCAAATAATCTTATTTTGTGAGCACCTTAAAAAAAATTAGGTACATGATAAGGTTTTTAAAAAGTTTGGGATAGTCAAGTTCTTGTGACCTGATTGACATAAATCTCAAGCCTCCAAAATGGAGGTCTTGGGTTCGGAACCCCCCTCCCCAAATGTATAAAAAAAAAAAAATGTTTGGGATATAGAGTGCACAAATTTGTTAAAATCAACAGATTAATGCAAATCAATTTTTAATTTATACCTTACTAATTTTTAACTTATTTTAAGGGACATTACAAATTAATAGAGCCTTTGATTAGAAGAATTTAGATGTTGTAGGCATCATAACAGTTCATTGGGCTTTTTTATGTGGGCCTCTAGTTTAATGAATTGGGTAACAGTAGCCGAGTGAACCTATTCTAATAATATTGGGGGAAGCCTATTTCAATGGGCTGATACCCAATGTTGAAGACCACTATTCCATGAGTTCCCAAGCCCAGTTGAGAATTTAGGTGACAAAGATTTTATGGGCCGAAATACTCCGAATGTTGACGAGGTTTTATGATTTCTGAACCAGAGCCAGAGACGACAACTCCTTCAGGGTCGAGTCCAGAAGACCCAACCCCATAGAAGAAAGAAATATGAGAACAAAAACACACATACCAATGCAACGGAAAGAAAGCAGAAGGGGAGCATCCGAAGCAAGTTCTATCTTCTTCTTGTGTGGTGGAGTTGAATTTGCTTTGAAGAATGGTGTATGTGTTGGGGACTCGTATTAACAGTTTTAACACTATCTCACTTGCTAACTATCAATCTGTCATTATTTTTGCTAGAGGGGAAGAAATTAATAGTGCCACTATATTCAAATACCAGCTTCCATAATCACGAGCAATGAACATTAATTAATGCTAAAAGTTCTGTTTGGATAGTGAGATGAAATAAGATGATTTGTAAATAATAGTGAAATGGTTTGTGAGTATTAGTGAATTAATTGTTTGAGTTAATATGTTTTATGGGGTTTTGGTAAAGAAGAGAAAAAAAAATTGAATAAAAAAATTATAAAATTAAAATATTATTAGAATTTAACTTTTTAATATTATTTTTATTTTAGAATTTGAAAAAGTTGAATTATTTTTTATATTTTGTTTGAAAGTTTGGGAAAGTTATAATGATTAAATAAGGCTTAGATGAAAAAGTTAAAAATTTGAATTTGAAAAATGTTTATGTTTGTGGTGTTTGGATATTGAGATGAGATTAGATTAAATGAGATGAGTTGGGAAAACTTTGCTACCCAAACCAAGCCTAAAATTACCTCTTTCGTCTAACTCTCTCCTCTCCTATGAAACTTTTTGAATTACTTTTTCCGATCGCTCACATTAGTTGAGTGTGTAAAGAGTAAACAAAAGTAACTGCATATAAAATTTTTGGTTTTTTTTGTTTTTTTTTTGTATTTATAAAACAACCTGAGCATTTACTGGAAAAAAAAAAAAAGAGAAAATAGGGAGTAGTATTTTATAAAATTGGGTAAGATCATATTGGACTTTCTTTACGTCTTTATAGGGGGCTTTACATAATTGGACTCTCTTTACGTCTTTATCAGATTCTGGTTGCAAAGGCCAGGCCAGAACCTGATTTTCCAAGTTAAAAAAGATCAATCGATTGCACATACTATATAGAAATCTATGATGCAAAAGTCACAGAAAAGATAAAAGGCACAAACCACTTCAATTATTAGCCATTATTCATGGCTCGAATCACTGCACACAATAATGAGGATTTAGGTTTTTTTTCTCTGAATTTGAAGACCCGTCTCTTTCTTTGGGCATTCCTTGATCTATGATCAGGTTGGGTTTGCTTTTGTATATTGAAAATCAAATTTCACCTTTAAAAACTATCTTTTTTCATCAGCTTAAAAAGACAATTGATAGTTTTACTCAAAAAAATATAATTAATATATTGGCCAAACTATCCTCAAAATGGATAAGGAAGAGTGTTCATAACATATTAGGAACATGAACATGATGTAATTTTGTATTTTTGGGAATGTTGGAAATGTAGATCATATATATAATTCAACCATGTTTTGGTTGAGCCATGAAGTGATTGCAAACCTCTCACTAAAAGCTGAGTCATGGTCGGTTGCACCTAGTCACAAAACTCATCCACCTTCTTCTGATGTGTCCTTCCTGCCCTTTTTTTCAATAAAAAAGCAAAGGAAAATAACAACAAAGCATATCCACAATAGTAAAAACTCATTGATTATTATTACGATGGCCACTAGACTCCAATTATAAAGGTCTGCATCATCTCAAGGGAAGCTTGAGGGTTATCTAAACATGTTTTCATTACTGTGGAAATCTTCTAATTTTCAAGCATGCAATTAATGACCAACTGAATGACTCAAAGATAAGAAAGAAAGCAAAAACTGAAATCTTCCTTTCACTTTGTCAAATCCCAGCCAAAGGATTTGCAACAACAACTCGTTTCAATTTCCAATGAGCAATATTAGGCCCCGCTTGGATACAGAGGTGAGATGATCTAATTTCAACTAATAATCTCATTACTATTTACAAATCATCTCATCTCATCTCATCTCATCTCATCTCATCTCACTATTCAAACGTGCCCTAATCAGCTTAATTCCATGCGATTTTGAGTCCCAAGGATGGGGGTTGAAGACTAGAAAATAAAATTTGGGATTTTTTCCATAGAAAATACTCTATATTCCCAAAACATAGAAGAAAAGAAAAGAAAATATGGGATTTTTGGTAATTTTCGTCCATTATTCCTTGCATCGTCCAGAATAATTAATTGTGGCCCCCAAAGATAATAATTTTTCTTCCCCTGTCTTTGATTTTAACATTGAATGATAAGAAAGAGACAAGATACTTAGGAGCAACTTGCTTGGCATCCGTGGCTATGAAGTCATGCCACGATCTTGGCAACTTGCTGCATGGTCCTACCATCTCCTCATGAAATCAAGCTATTTTCTCCCGTAATTTATTAATTAGGAAGAAATGATATTTTAGTATAAGCTTTTGTTTCTTCCTTGTTATCCCTAGGATATTTTATCCTCATAATATAAATGATATAGGTATGGGATTCTCATGAATATACATGCATGTCTGAGTTTTGTACGCGTCAACGTGGCACTATCACACGGTACATTAGCATGAAGACGTGAACAGTAATATCCATTTGTTTAAAGATAAAAACAAACACTATTATCAAACAGTGATCTTTATGACATATACCTAATTTTTGTTACAATGTTTTGTACATGTTGGTCATATATAATTTAATAAAATTGTTTAGTATTTAAATATAAAAAATAGAGATTATTTTTTACATTAATGACATGACAGTAACACCTGACACGGCACGGCTCCCGTCCCACATATTGTACAAAACTTCCCCTAGAAATGGTTGATGCTACATCTTGATCTTTGTGTTGCAACTCGTTTGGCCCTGCAAGAGTTCTAGAAGTTATGTTCAAACCTCAAATCAGACTTGAAGCTGCAACTAGTCATTCTTTGGTCATCAAAATTTGATTGTTGGATCTTTTCTAGAAGACGATGTAAATAAATTAAGTTGATGACCAAAATGAGTAATTACAAAGAAAGCTGAAGAAGATGAGGGATTTTCTTCTTTCCCTTTAAGAGAAATTAAGGTTGCGTTTGGATATTGAATTGAGTTGAGTTGAGATGATAAAATATTGTTAGAATATTATTTTTTAATATTATTACTATTTTAAAATTTAAAAAAATTAAATTATTTATTATATTTTATGTTAAGATTTGAAAAAATTGTTAAAATGAATTGAGATGGATTTATGTACTAAATGAAGTGGCCGGTATATTCTTTTTCATCATATAATGATTACATTCTAATGAATCTATACATTAATATTGGGTTTTCAATTCACATGCTCATTTTCCATATATTGATATTTTTAGCCTTTTAGTTTAGGGTCAATTCTCATATTTCTTTCCATTAATGTATCAATTTTATTATATATAAGCTTGTTTCCATTTTCATTTTTTCTTTCCCCCTTCAAGCTTAAATATTAAAGCTAGCTTACTTGCTAGCCAAATCAGGTGACTTCCTAAATTAAGTAAGTAGGCAATGTTGTTGTGGTTTACAATCCATAAGAATGCTTGATTTACAATGCGTTTGGCAGGAAGGAAAAAAGGAGGGAAGATTCGGAGGTGGAAAGAAAATGTAGAATTGATCATATCATGTTTCAATCTTTCTGTACTAGCGAGGGAAAAAGGGGATGTGGAGAAAATGATAGGTGGGCGGGTTTTCCTATATTCCTGCTCATTATTTTTATCCTCAGCAAAAGGACAAAAAGATATCGAAAATGACTTTTGCTTCTGATTTGACATTTTTATAAAAATAGCTTTAGAAAGCTATAGTACTATTCGAGTTTAACCCAAGATATTTTTTTTTTAATTCAATTTCTTCATCATTTCCACCAAACATCTTTATAATTCCTTTCCTCCATTTCCCTATTTTTTTCTATTTTCTTTTATCATGCATAAACAGTTTTGAAAATCCAAAATATCTAATAATTAGATGTTATTTAAATTTGAAGATGAGTTAAAATCAATTATAAATAATAATGAGATGAGTTATAAATAGTAGTGAAATTTATAAGTTAAAATTGATAAATAATAATAAATAGTAGTGAGATGAATTGAAATAAGTTGAAATAAATTACGAATACAAATATCTCTTCCTACATGTTATGGATTATCTGCCTTCTTCCATCTCTCACTATTTTCTTGTTTGATTCACTATAGCACCATTAATAAATTAGTTGGCCAACTGTCATTTTCTTAAAGCTAAAGAATACAAAAGTCGAGCACATATCAAGGCTGCTTTCACCTAAAAAATAAGATTTTTTTTTCTTACAAAAATCATGTAAATGGATGTGTGTACATATATATTGTATGATTTGAAATTAGAAGAACAAAGAAAAATTCATATGTTCACAAATTAATTTTCAAATTTCATTATTGACATTTGGGAAGATTAGTCATGTTGGGAAAAATTTGTATATAAGAGATATATGTGTATTCGCTTTATAAATTAGACAATAAAATAAAATAACAAGTATAATTTAGAAAGACATAACTTGATATTCAAGCACGTTGTGATGGACAGTATATACTTTTCTTAAAATTCGAATGGGTGCGTGACACGAAGAAGGACGTCCATTATTAAGCTACACGAAACCTTGTGTTATTTAGTTATAAGTGGACGTCCAACCATTAAACATCGATACATTTCATGATTTGGAGAACTCATGTACCGTACGTAGATTGGAATAGGATACTGATGGATCGAGCATAAGCAGCCACGAAACTTGACGTCTGTGTGACGTGGCATAAACCAATTGGGTGTGAATGTAATAGAAAAGAGAAATACGTAGAAATACATATAGATTAAAAAAAAAAAAAAGAGGCGTGTGCCATTTGGCGGGCAAGCGAAGCAGTGAGGTGGGTGGACCCACAAAATGCACCCGAAGCTGAAAAGCCACGAAGCTGCGGAGCAATAATAGAAGGTGGGGGGGACCCACCCCCCTGGGAAAAGAAGGCCGTAATATTTGGGGTGAGTGAGTCAACCAGCTTGATTTGGTCATCGGTGGTGTGCTAGCCCCTCACCTTTGCCTTTCACTTCAAAACTCTCATCTTTCTTTGACTCCACTCAACCATCACCTTCCCTAGTCAAATCCTCCTTTACCACCCTTTCTTCTTCTATCTTTTTTATCTAATCTATTCTTAATCTATGTGTTTATACAATTATTTTAGCCAAAAAGGCTATTTGTCACACTCGATCTATGAAATGAAAAATAATCCATTTACAATTCTATATAAAATGAAGGGTAGTTTTTTTTTATTTTTAATAAAATTGACGTGATTTTATAAACGGATAATAAAACAATCTGTAAAAAAAGTTATAAGTGAATATATTTTCGTGTTTAGGCTAGCTCTAATAATTTTATTTCTCTTTTCAAGTCCGTCATGTCATTATCTATCTCAATTAATTAACCCATTATGTATAGAATAGGAAGTTATTTTAGAAATAAAAGAATTTTCATGACTTGACCCTAAAGAGTTTGACGAAATCTTCGGCTTCATCTCAATGTCAAGTTTCAAGAAAAAGGTATTAGTTTAGTTTGTAATTAAAATGTGTTTCTTTTTTCCCCACGTTGAATTAGAGGCATAAGACCATATATATATATATATATATATATATATATATATATAATCTTGAGTAAAGATCAGATATCATATGTTAGGATAAAAGCGTTGGTCCAAAGACTCGCATTTTATTTAATATATATACATCATCAGTGCATTATAATACATATTTAAGAAACTAACAGGAAGTTTCGTGGCTTGCTGCTTAAGAAAACATTTTTTTTTTAAGTTATTATTGTTGGAGGTTCAAATCTTTTGGTATATGTCATTACCGGCTTTTGTCAATTAACTTATGAATGTTTTGATTACCTACGTTTAATGAATTAATGCATGATCCATACTAAAGGATAAATGTGAGATTATTGATTATCAATGGTTCGTTTGATTTTATGATATGATTGACTGAGTATGTGGATGGGTAGGAATGGGACTTAAGTGAAAGAAAAGTGGGATCTGATAGAAGGAAGGGATTTTAATGAAACAGATCGTTTTGGGGGTGGTGAGCGGAAACGCTGCGTTTCATTCGACCGTATCTTCCTTCTTCTCTCTCTCTCTCTCTCTCTCTCAATTCACCTCCATTCTCTTCTCTTCTCCTTGTCGACGAAGATCCCGCTCACTATTTTTTGTTCTGAACCCTAACCCTAAGTCGAGGGCCTCTTCTTCTTTCATTTAACCCCCATTAAAGCTTCTAACTCTAACCCTAACCTCCTGCAAAATCCCTCTTCTCCATGATTTGTCGTCGAGGCCAACGTTTATTCTCTCTCTCTCTCTCTCTCTCTCTCTCTCTCTTTGATTTTCAATAAATTTAGGTTGATTAAGTTTGTGTTGCGGATATATTTTGATTTTAGGTTGATTAAGTTAAGTTTTAAATTTAGGTTTCAAATTTAGGTTTTTGATCTAGTATGTAAAACTTAGGTTTTTAATTTCTAGTTTTGAGATGAATACTAGATTAAGAAGTTCTACTATCTTGGTAGGTATGAGGTTTGTGTTCTTATTTCCTTAAAAAAATTAAAGAATGTTTATCAATTTTATTTGTCTAGCCATAGTTAAAATGTTAACTGTATTAAGCATAACCTTAAAACAATTTAGAATATGAACTAGTAAAGCTCCAAAGGTGCACATTGAGCTCTTATCTTTGGTTTGAACTTGCCTTAATGCCAAAACGTGGCCATTGGTTTGGTAGATGATGCTGCAATGTTGTTTGCATTATATTAGAATGTGCTTGTTTTTCTTGAGTCAGATTAGAATGTGTCCACAAAATTTATTTAAAAAAATTATTATTTGTGTCTAAGTGAGTTCTTGATTTTCAATATTTGGTTGAGCATCTTGATCTCTTCTTCCCTCATTCTGTTTTATATCTATGTTAGTCATGGGAAAGCTTACATATTTTGTTTGAGTAGAGAAATGTACCAAGAGCTTTTGATATGGTGTGCCAAAATAACTTTGGCAATCAAATGTAACAATTTATAGACCCCACGCATATAGCTTGAGAAATCTAGATAAAAGGGTATTGGTACCACCTAACATATAGATCAATAATGACAATAAACCAAAGATGTAGTAATAAATATAAACATTAATATAACTACGGTGTCGAATTAATATTCAAAATACATGGGTTGCTGGATTGGTTGATGGATTTGTGCTAAGACGTGCTGACATATATGTATAAAATGGTCTTGATATCACCTAAGATGTCAACCACGTCCTGATAATGAGCAAAAAAATTGAATTTAAATAATATTTTGATTACCTAAGTTGATGGATTTGGGGTAGAAGGTGTTATAGGAGATGCGTGATCTTTCCCTTTTCCCATCTTGAAAATATTTACCAATATTTTAGAACAATAAAAATCATCTATAGAAGTTGAAGTCACTTAAGAAGCAAAGAGAACAAATGCCCAAAATAAAATCATTAAAATATGCTTATATGTTTTTAGCGTTAGGTCCCAAAAGATTTTAGGTTACTTTTTTTAGATGCTAACACTTTTTCCGACTCAACAAATTAAATTACATAATCTGATATGATTTCCAACTTATGATTTATAATAAAACTGCATAGGAAAATGATTTTGGAATATAGTTGTTAGCTCTATCATTATCCAAAGTGTATAATTGACATGCCTCTAGCACAGCTTCAACAAGAAGCACCAGCACAAATTAAAAGGCTTGAATCTCAAGGAAGTGATCTGAGAATGTATCACCACTTTCTATATGATATGACTAACAAATATCACCAAAAAGTTTAAGAATGACGTTTGAAGATATTTTTATAAAAACTTTTTTTATTTTTATTTTTCAAGAATAGGACAGTACCCTAATTTTATTGATATGTTTATAAAGACTTAGACTCGTTTTTAACCCCATTTTGATGGTAATGTATTCTCTAGTACACAGATAGAATTAACATTATGGTAATGTTTTAAGATTTCCTATTGTCTATAAAAAAAGCATATGAATTGGGTTCTTTATTTTCATCAGCATAGACATGTATTAGGATCTTTCCCAGTAGTTCTAATTCTGTTTGCCTTATCTTTTGCTTTTAACTCTTCATTCCTTCGCCTTTCCTCTACCTTCACTTTTGCTGCTCCTGCGGACTGATCAATGTATTCGATGTTGTAACCGTATTCTCTTTCAGTTCTTTCCCTAGTTCTTGCCACTTCACTCTGCATCCAAAAAGAGATTATCAGTCCCTATTTCATTATTTTGAATTAGCTTTGGAAAAGAGAATGAAGCAAAACCTTTGTCCTTTCTAGTCGGCTTTGGATAGAATTAACATTATGAACAGAGTTTCCTTCAATGAACATTTGGCAAATTTTTGAAGGAAAATACTATTATGCCCACTTATTTTGACACCTCTATTTGACCGCTAGTCAATTTTTTTTTTTTTTACTTAATGATTAAGGAAGTGATTTTAAATGTATTGGTGTATTTTTTTTATTTTTTAAATGTATTTAAATATGTTAAAAAAATGTGAAAAAAAAAAAGAAAAAAAAAATTTTACACTAGGCAGTATGCCTAGCGGTCAAGTTGGGGCAGCATAGTAGCCGCACCCATTTTTAAATAGGTTGAGGAAAACTTCCTCCAGATTTTTTTTTTTTTTAAATTATAACCTAACATTTCCATCACTACATCTGCTAATTGCAAGGTAAATTGCAACACTTTAGGGTACCTTTGGTTATTAAACTATTCTCAACTCATCACACAACTTTTTCAAATTTTAATATAAAATATAATAAATAATTCAACTTTTTCAAATTCTAAAACAATAATAATAATAAATAATATTCTAATAATATTTTATCAACTCAACTCAACTCACTTCAACATCCAAACTCACTCTTAACATGGTATATTGCAAGTGAAAAAAACTCAATTTCATAGATTTTATAACTCTCAATTTCACAGAGAGTTACCACCATGAAGAAAGATGGTCACGGAGTTGGCTTTAATTTAATCAATTGTACAGAAAACAGAGGCCATACATACTAGGATCCGCTCCCAATATGAACCCAAATTAGGGTTGATTTTTCCCCATTAATACAAACAAAAATACAAATCACACTAAACAAAAAATCACCACCTCTTTTCCCAGTTGCCCATTTCCGGTTAATAAGGTTGGGGACTTCCCATTAAAGCTAAATTTGGCAGGATTAAAAACAAACTCAGTGAGGGAAATGAAAGCACCTATCACAGACGACGCCGATGAGTTCACTTGAGTGGCGGAGCTGTACAACCAACCTGAACGATCTGACGCTTAGGGTTGAGATGAATATAAATAACTGCTCTAATAATACATATATATTAATTAATTAATCTTCTCTAGATGTCATGTGTCTAATTGTATCTTTAGCACTTTGAAATCATGTTCATGTGAGAGTGTGAAATTTGTTTATGATACAGAACATCCCATTTGAATTAGAAAATACAGAATCAAATACATTCATGATTTACCTTTTGAACTAAAATGACTAATGGTCCCCTATAAGCTTCTTAGGCTACCTTTAGCTTGGGGTATGGAGCTTTCTTCCATTGTTAACGAGGTTTCTTGATTTCCATGAACATCCCATGTGCCGTTCCTTACTAGCTTGGCATCCTAAGCTTCCCCTTGTATATGTCTACATGATAAATAATAATACATCCAATCACAAAAAGATCACACAAAAATAAATTTATAAACTAAAACGATTTGATGTGATACATTAGATTGTAATGTTATTTTTACTATATAAAATAAATATGATGTATCACGTAAAAGTATGTCAGTTTATTTTTGTGAGACTTCTTTATGGATGTTGCACTTCTATATATATATATATATAAAAGAAGTACTACAGTCGTAAATAAATCTCATAAAAGTAAATCTAGAAACAGACAAAACTTTATATACGTGAAATCTACTTTATAATAAAAATAATTTTACAATCTGATATATTTACCACATCAAACCACGTCAAGTTATAGATTTACTATTGTAGAAACTCTTTACGACTAAAATATTTATATATACACACACTAAGGTAGGTAGGTACGTTTGTAGATATACAAACATATATATAATTATATATCAAACTCCATATATAATATTGACCGAAGAGATAGAATGGATAATGTCAATTATCACTGGTGAGGTAAATATGGGATATATCTCGATCGGATGATAAGTTTCAATTAATTCAAAGGAAAAAAAAAAAAAGAAAAGAAAAAAAAAAGAAAAAAGCCCAAAAGGCAGGCATGGATAATGGCGCGCATGCAAATAATTAATTAAGTTTTGTAGTATGATCCTAGCATTGTTTGTGTGGGAGTCTGACGTAATAACCACTGAATATGCATGTCCCACAGACCATCAAGCAATTAGCATGCATGTATACATACATTACGTCATGGCTGCTCTGATATTTGTTTTTGTGGTTTTGTTGTAAGGGGCGTGCATCTACTTTGGAGGAGTAGATCCGCACCAAAATACTTCCTTAATATACATACATACATATATATATATATATACGCATAAATAATTTACACATACATTAAACGATGTCGCAACAAAGAACAATTCAGAAGAAATCAGCCCACGTAAATAATTTATCAAAAATGGTCTACACTCTTTTTTTTTTCTTGCAAATTTATCAGAAGCTAATTTACAGCTTGAATTGTATTATAGTTTCTTTATTTATTTGTTTATTTTTGTAGTGTAAAGGATGGGACTTCACATAATTATATGGTCAAATTATTTAACACTTAGTACTATAGTTTAGATTATTAAAATTGACATGTTAGATTTTTATTGTAGAAATAACTAATATATAACATACACATTTGATTTTAACTGTTAAGAATAATAACAATAGGTGAAGTAGTGTAATTATAAATTTAAAGAAAGAAATAAGTTATAACTTGTTGATAATTTAAATATATAATATGTCATTATTAATACTTTAGTACTTAGAGAAGTGTGAGAATGTAAAATCAATTAACGTTTTGCATTTTTAATATTTCTTATAGTGTCTTTGAAAAATGAAATAAATTAATAAAAACTTTTTTCGTTTTAACAGATATTGTATAGCTTTTAGTTTTGATTATTTTACATGTTAATACTTAAAAAATTAGAAATTAAAAATTGTTGGTATTTTAGTAATGTTTAGAAAGAAGGTTATGAGAAATTTTGAAATAAATTCTAAAATATTGCAGCACAAGCTTTAGAAAAGGAATTGATCATCCATTTCGGTAGAAAAGTAAATCAACTTGGACAACAACGTCAAAAGAAATTCAACATCCTATTCATCAACCCCGTCAGTGAAACAACGACATAAACTCTTAAAATCTGTTTTAATATCAAACTTTCCAATATTGTAATTATAAAACTAGATAAAACATTGACTTGTATAAATCTGTCACTTCTTTTAACTTTATATTAAGTTTACTTTAATTTGTATAAATTGATGATTTTATTTTAACTTTGTACAGATTTTATTTCTCATTTTTTATAGATTTTATTTTTCATATTTTTGCAACTGGGCGCCCTTACTAGTATGTGTGTGTGTCTATAAATATAAATATAAATATAAATATTTTATATATATATATTTGTATATAAAATACACATTTGATTTTAGCAGTACTACTCTTAGAGATATTGGAGGATAATTCGCTGTAGGAATGCACATGTTATTATCAAAACAATATCGTATCTAAAAGATATATATGATCATATATCACTCTCATTGAATATTAGGACTCTTAAGTCACGATTAAACAATATGTGCAGGAATATATTTGAGTATGTTAGATAGGTTAATAATGGTACTCACGACTTGGATTTCAATATTCTTCTTCTTCTTCCTTTTTTCTCCTAATTATTTATTGCATTTAAACCCATATATAGTTCAATTTGTTTATTCACCCTTGTCTCTTTGGGTTTATCTTTTGGTTCATCAATAAGCTAGCTAGGTAGGGTCGTGGACCACCCCCACTATATTTTTCTTCGTATACTAGATTTTTTAAACCAAACTAATTAACCTCATCTAAGAACAATTATGTAAATTAAGTAGATAATATTATTCATTATCCTTTAGATTCTGTTAAGATATAAAATAATTATATCTACCTGTTCCCATCACTTTAAACTTTGAGAAAAAGTGATGATTTTACATAGTATCAGAGCAGAGGTCATAAGTTCGAACTCTGACTCTATACTCTATCCTATTAAATTAAATATTTCACTTGTTAGACCTACTCATTGAAAAGAATTCTAGCCCACAAGTGAGTGAGAGTGTTAAGATATAAAATAATAAAATCTAACAGCTCTTTCCATTAATGTAAGCTTTTGGGATAAGTGGTGATTCCACATATCTACCATTATTATTTCTTCATGATCATGATCTAATATATATTTATCTACCATATATTTAATTTCATACAAGAAGATGATGAGAATATGTTGATTAAAAAGATAATGAATAATATAGCCTATAATAATATACATAATGATATTTCATGAATTTTCGGTTAAGTTAGTCGCCAGCCAAGTTTTTAAAATTTGAAAAACATTGTATATCGGTTATATCAAATTAAAGATGGCTGCTCATAGACCTTACCGAAATGGGATGCAGGCATATTATATATACGATAATGCTAGGGAACCGGGAATAGTGCCCCCGGCACCGCATTGTACCAACAAGTGTAAATGTACTTTTTTTTTTTTATTTTTTATTTCTTTCAATAATCTTTTATACGTCTTTAAATATTTTTAAAAATATTTTTAATCATGAAATTAAACAAAATTAAAAAAAAAAAATCATTTATTTTGTCCGTAAGGATACCGGTTCAACTAGCATTTTCCTTATATATATATATACACACATACATATATTATCTTGCTAGATATGACAACCAAAATCCTAATCAATCGACATGATTTGCCTCTCATGTTTTAGTATTTGTTTTCCTTTAGTAATTAAATGCTTGCCTGATTATATAATTAATTTGGTTATCGCGTGATCATTAAATTAAGCAAGTATGTACAGAAATACTGCTTAATTTTGTCACTATTCCACTATTGTATGAGATCGCTAGCTACCGGCATCTTTAATCATCACGGTTTGTATGATAGTGATACAAATAGAAAAAGTCTTGAGAACTTGATTGCTCAACTTGGAATAACAGAAACCGATCCCTAACTACTAAAACACAACCTTTTAAAATAAAATAAGTTAAATAACAGGTTTTGATTGGTGTGATCGAGATGAATGAATCATTATTAACTGTAATTATATCGATGAGGATGCTCATGTTTGTCTTGAGATTTGTCGTCTTGTTCATATATCGACTTATTATTTCTTCAAATATAAATTATTATATTTTCAATTCGATGTGTGTAGTATAACATCTACATCACTTAATTGATAATATTTAATTTATAAAATTTAAATTTTAAAATTTATCTTCTCAATTAAATTACGTTACATAAATAATTTATTAAGTGTAGTCTAAATACTCACTTGAAAATAAAAATTTTCTTTAAAAACTAAGAAAAGGAGGATTGTCAATCTCATCGATACACCCAAATTTAGAGTCAACCCCACGAGCTCGACCCATTTCGATCGATCTTCTTCTCACTATTAATCAGGTCCGTAGTAAAATCAATAGTTACCCGAATCCAACCCCTTATCTATACTATCTCGACATGGGTCTTCCCATTTTAACTATTTTTACATGAGAAATTTATTTAGGAAGTCGATTTATGTCACATCAACTAATAAAACAATATTTTTATTTAGGTGCCATTTGGATATATAGTAAATT
Organism: Juglans microcarpa x Juglans regia; assembly: GCF_004785595.1. Taxonomy (NCBI): domain Eukaryota; kingdom Viridiplantae; phylum Streptophyta; class Magnoliopsida; order Fagales; family Juglandaceae; genus Juglans; species Juglans microcarpa x Juglans regia. The sequence continues at coordinate 24,849,197 of NC_054604.1, forward strand.
GAGATGAAAGTTAAAAGTTGAATAAAATATTATTTTTTAATATTATTATTATTTTTAGTTTTAAAAAAATTAAATTATTTATTATATTTTGTATAAAAATTTAAAAAAATTGTAATAATTAAATGAGATGAGATGAAACACTTTTTATATCCAAACCGGATTGATTTCTTTTTCCTTTTATACATTAGCTTGTATACGGCAAATTCTCTCTTTATATTTATGTAGCATCAAAAAGTAGCCACCCCGTTTTATTGGCAAGGGAATTGGCAGAGCACAAACAAGCCATATATATGGTCTTTCATCATGTGATCATTGATCCACTTGCAAACATCTTTCCTGCACCAAAGGCAATAATGTTTAATGGAAAAAAAAAAATGTTGTGATATCTATGCTTTCTATCAAAATCTTCTTCTATTTTGAGGTTTTATGACCAGTTTGGATAGTGAAGTATTACTCACTATTATTTATTATTTTATTCTTATTTTTTATTTACTATTTATTATTATTTAATATTTTATTATTATTTTTTAATTATTTTTTTACTATTATTTACAAAATATTTAAGATCACCTCGTTACTTAAACGATACCTTGCTTTTAAATCAAAAACACTTTAGTGGAAGGTCAATTTTTTGGGTGTGATCGTTAGTGGAGATTCCATTCTTCATCCCCCAACCCACAAGTAAGATAATCCTCTTTTATATGAAAGCAATTTTCTTGGAATATGTGAAAAAATAGGAAAATGAATATCATTCCATCCAAGCTCTTTCCTTAAGGAAAAAAAATATGAGTCTATCATATCAAAACATGTTAATTTATAAAATTATTTTTTTAAAATTTTTACTAAAATATTTATCTTTGACTAAAACTAGAGGCTTGATGGAGTATATAATCAAAACCCACGTATGCATGTTTCAATTCCTTTATTTTTAAGCTAAATAAAGGAATCGTTATTCCATTGTTATAAATACCAATAACATTCAACTACAAGACTGCCAAGTTAATACCGAATTGAGTTAGGTTTGAGGATTAATTTGCCTCTTTCGCTTCCTTCATTTGAAGTCCATGAAATTTGTCGGTTGAAAATAGGATAATTTATTCACAATTCTCTCTGGTAGAAATCAGAAAGAAAATTGGAAGCTGTCGATGAATGCAAAGCTGGATTAATGGAGCTATAACATGTAGAGACAGGCAAAGCAAGCTCCCTAGGAGATGCTGAGATTTTGGGAAAGCATTATATTTGTATGATATGAGATGAACAAATAATTAGAGCTAAAAAAGTTTAAAAAAAAAATTAGTGATATAACAATTGGGACAGGTTTGGACTTTGGGTTAGAGCAAGGGACACTACACCTTAAAGTATTGCAAGATAGTAATAATTTAAAAGAAAAAATAAAGAATGGAAATGGGCGCAAATCTCAAATGAAATCAATTATTAGTGTAAAAAATTGTGTTAATCACTTGGGATGAGTGGCCATAAAAGCATTTCAATTATTTAATTAGCATAAAAAAATTGAGAGACAGAGAGAGATGGTAAGACCAAAGAGAGAATGAAAATGAAAGGAAATAAAAAGGAAAGAAGGAGGTGGGTTCCTTGCACCCAACGGATCTCTTTGTTTTGTGGTTTGGGTTCGGATCTAGCTTTGGGTTCGGAGTTCGGAACTTGCTTTGTATGTGGACTTTGCGAGGATAAGAACGCCCTCTCTCCCTGTTTCTCCATTCTCACTTTGTAAACTCCATCTCTGCCTCTGGACTCTCTCAAGAGCCTCATTGTCTCTCTCCCTCCCTCTCTCTCCCTCTCTCTCTCTCTACACAGATAGGAGGCTCTCTGCTCCGTTTCTCCCTGTTTCTACACACATTTTGCTAGAAAAGTTGTAAGATGGCGATCAAAAACCAAGAAACTACTGTCCGTGAAATCAAGACCAAGAATAGGAGAATCATGGTACAAGCCACTATCTTCTTTCTTTATTAAACTTTGAATTGGAGTTTCTTTTTTTCTTTTAGTGTTTTTCATCTGGGTCTGGTCAATGTGCTCTGTTTTTCTGGAGTTGGTTACCTATGCGTTCTAGCTTACGTTCAAGATTCTACAATGATCTTAGCTTACTGGCTCTGGTTTTAATTCTTGATTTGTTGATTGAATAGGGTGCTGGAGGTCCCGAGGACGACGACAATAGGTGGCCGCCATGGCTGAAGCCTCTGCTCAGGGAGAACTTCTTTGTTCATTGCAAGTTACACGCGGACTCCCACAAGAGTGAATGCAATATGTACTGTTTGGATTGTATGAATGGCGCTCTCTGCTCTCTCTGTCTCGTCCACCACAAGGACCACCGTGCTATTCAGGTGCGATTTGTTGTCTCTGAGTTCGTATATTTTCTCGGGTTTCATCCTATTTTTGCATCAATGTTTCATTCATTGTTGTCAAATGTACTGATTTCCTATTTGGAGTCTGTTCTTTCAGTGATTCTTTTTCGAACTTCTATCTTTTCCATTTAGGGAATCGCAGGATTCCCCCGTGTCAATTCTTTTTTCGGGAATTTAGCTTTCCAATTACTCAGCCCTTTTCCTTTCTTGAATAGGTTTGTTTTTATTCTTTTTCCTTTCTTTCAAACTACGATGCGAGATTTGCTCTTTCTGAGAAAAAATGGGGGTCAAATAAAAAAAAATGGTTTTTTTACTCAGGTGCCTGATTGATGCGAGGCTCAATTGAACGGAGTCTACTTTCCGGTGGTGGCTGAGTTTATTTTCTTGCATTTTCTCATTATGGAAACTGATAAAATTACAAGCCACATACACAAAACTCAAAAGGTCTCGGTTTTCATTCTCATGGGTCACAAACTTGACATGGGATTTCTTTGTTTTACATTTTTAAAAGCCAACAATCATAAATTTCTGATGGATTTCGTCTTTTTGGTGGCAGATAAGGAGGTCCTCATACCATGATGTGATAAGGGTTTCTGAGATTCAGAAAGTTCTGGACATTACCGGAGTCCAGACCTACATTATTAACAGCGCCAGGGTCGTCTTCTTGAACCAGCGCCCTCAGCCTAGGCCCGGTAAAGGCGTCACCAACACCTGCGAGGTTTGCTTGCGCAGCCTCCTTGACTCCTTCCGCTTCTGCTCTCTCGGTTGCAAGGTACTTTTAGTGCCACAATGGCTTCCCATTCTTCAAATTCGCTCGTTTTTTCGCACAATGTTTGGCCTCTAAGAAACCGATGGAAAACTTGGGCTGAGTCGTGTTTTCATGGTTCCCTTCCATTATTCTTTCTGTTGTCACTGCCATGATTGGTTCCAATGGGTTGACTTTTTGACTTCCATTGGCTTAGGGGTTAAGCTAATGGGTGAAAGAGTTTTTTTCCAACCAAACAAACAGTGCACATGTGCGAAAAAATTCAACCGGGTTTTCAGGGTTAGTTGTAATCCGATACAATTAACCCTGGTCAACAAGTCTAGGTGGATGTGTTTCACATTTCAATTACTTGTGCAAATTGCAATGGAATCGGGTCTCTGTTGTCTCGGTGGTTAACTCTTATGATTTCCTGATTACAGATTGAGGGGACGTCCGGGAATTTCTCAAAGAAGAAGAGGCAATCGGCGGCGATGGCTTCAGACTCGGAGGAGTCGTACAGCAGCAGTAGCCATGGCAGGGAGAAGAGCAAGGTGCAGAGCTTCACTCCGTCCACGCCGCCCCCAACTTCTGTTAATTATAGAACGGCCAAGAGAAGAAAGGGAATTCCACACCGTTCCCCGATGGGTGGAGTACTCATTGGGTACTAGTCCCTACACTTTGGCGAAATTAATCTAGTGCCCCCCACATATATACAATGTAGCTGTCAACAGTCCAATGCCCGGAGCTTTTCATTTAGCCCCCCATGAAAGGCCGGTCTTGGATCTAGTATCCCTCTCTGTACATAGAAGCAATAGAAGCGACGAAGTTGGGAAATGTGGAAAAATACAAATTCCAAGGGTTGGATGGTGAAGGGAAAAAAAAAGATTAAGAAGAATATTTTATATATATATATATATAAAATATAAATAGTGCTTCTTAGTGTGATTATACATAAGTTTCGGGTTTCGTTGAAAAAAGTTGTAAATTGCTTTTGGGTTTTGTTGGTATTTAGAAAAGGAGGTAGGGGAGGTGAAAAGACAATGTAAGTCCTTGGGAGGGACATAAGGGAATGTCTTTATATGGAAGATGAAATAATAGAACTTGTGGTTCTTGTATGTGTATAAATATACGTATGTGCAATTACTTTCCATATTTAGAAAGTTCTCGCTGGTTGGCGGTGGTGGGGGAGAGCTTCCCAAGTTGGTGGGTCCATGGCGGGCGGCCTGATCGCCCCCTCGTGTGTACGGAGTCAAAAGTTTGGTGTCGTTTGCACACGTGTGCGACTACCGTTCGTTGGGCTTGGGACAGCCAGGCGTATTGGTTCTCGAAATCATAAAGTAGGTCAGCCAGCCGCCCGCCCTCACGTAAATGAATTTATTTTGCATTATTTAATGAGTCAGAAAGGCGGTTCCTTAGCGAATGGGTTTTCGTGTGTGTAGGACCACCCGCGTGGTTTAGTCATGGCCGTGCGATGATGACGTCTTTGTCATTGGCGTTGTTAGTTTCTTTATATTTTATTTTCATTTATTCGCATTATGGGTTATTCATTTAAAAAGTTTGCATGAAAGTGCGTATATTTTTCTTAACAAACAAGATTGCTCTAAGGGGTTTGGGATGTGTGCAGAATGAATGAAAGTTAGATTAGGAGATGATAAAATATTATTAAAATATTATTTTTAATATTATTATTATTTTAAAATTTTAAAAATTAAATTATTTATTATATTTTATGTTGAGATTTAAAAAAATTATAATGATGAGTTGAGATTAATTTACTTACCAAACGAAACCTTAATATTGTGCCATGAATTTATGGGCTCTGGGGTTTAGATTTTGTTAAAAATAATTACTAACGTGAATCCAACATTTTTTCATAAAATAGTCACTAGTGTGATTAACTGCATCAATTTATTTTAAAAAATAATTAATCACATTAATAAAATTTACAAAAGATGATGTGAGTGTACAAAAGAATCCGTAAAATTGAATTCCCATAAAATTTTTATTTTACTAGTAATATCTACCTTGTTCATGTGGGGGCTTCATGATGCCATTACCATTCCATGCCAAAAACGTGTATCCAAAAAGCTTGATCCGATGCTACATTTTTTTTTTCAAGTGGTTGGGAGCATTAGAAAAGTTGCCGTACCATTTTGAAGTTTGAACTTGGAATTAATTATGTTTTCTGCGAATATTGTTTGATCTTGTCTACCTAATTAAAATCTTCTACCAAATAAAATGAAATTCGTATTTTTATGATAGGCGCAGGAAAGGAACCAAAAAGAAAAAAAATGCAATAGGATATCTATGCTGGCATCTGAGAAAGAAAAACAAAAGTAATAAACAGTAAAGAAGAAAAGACTATAAATATTAGAGAAATTCTATTTGTAGTCTTCACTTAGGGATTGCGTATGCATGCCTTTTATTAAATGATAAAAAATATCATTTTAAGAGGAATAGTTTTGTAATTTTAAAAAATTTTAAAGTTAAAATTGCCTGGACTTGCATTGCAGTCCCCATTGGGACTGTACCTAGCATTGCTTTAAATATTGTGTTGGTTGGAATAATGAATATTTATATTTAATGTTGAAGAATAATCTCACATTACCTGTGGATAAGGTCTTAGGCATGTTTATAAGGAATGAACAATTATCTCTTGTAAAACCGATTTTATGAGATGAGTTAGACCTCTGAATTTCTTTTTGTTATCAGATCCTGCTACAGGACGAATAAGGGTCCACACTACTTACCTTGTAAGAAGGACCAAGAAAAATACTGATCTGCACGTAAGGGAGGGTGTTGAAGAATAATCCTACATTATCTATGGATAAAGTCTTGGACATGTTTATAAGGATATCCTGAGAATTAAAAGAATCGATCAATCTAAATTATTAATTTTTTACTAAGAAAAAAAAGAGGTGGGCTAGTTTGGATTTAAAGATGAGAAGAAATGGTTTCAAATAAAAGTTAAAAATTGAAAAAAATATTGTTAAAATATTATTTTTAATATTATTATTGTTTTATGATTTAAAAAAATTGAATTATTTATTATATTTTGTATAAAAATTTGATAAAATTATAATGATAAAATGAGATAAAATGCACTTTGAATCCAAACGAGCTTGAATTAAATTTGAAAATGTTGTGCCGTGAAAGTTGTGAAGAATTTACAAGTGCGGGGCAATTCCGGAGTTTTGAACAACTTTTGGGCAATGTGAGTAGCACACACGTGAAGGCTTGAAGCAGAACAGTTCGCCGTGGCTTGTGGGTGCATTGTGCATGTGGGCCAAGCAGGCCGTGTCCCTCGCCGTGTACGCTGGTTTTGTTTTCTTTTTTAAAATATCAAACTCTGATGCTGAAATAATGCAGTCAATAATTCGCCACTGCTTTTTTCCTCGTCCGTTCACCGTCCATCTTTGAAAGTTAACCTTTGACTCGTTTTTTTGTTTTCCCATGTGAATTCGACTTACTTATGTTTGAACACTTGATTCTCTCCGAAATTTCTTAGAGAAAAAAAATCTATTTTATTATTTATTTTTTATTATTATCTCGTCATTTTATGATATGATATTATATATTATATTCTTAAATGAAATTTAATAAAAATTATCTAATAATCTCCATGATGAGAGGATGATGATAATTGTAATGATAAATAATATTTCTCTTTCATAAATAGTAGTAAAATAATTTGAGTGAAAATATTTTTTTGAGTTTTAAAAAATGAGAAAAAAAATTAATTTGAAAATATATTATATAATTTAAAAATTGTTTGAATATAATTTTTTTTTAAAGTTTGTAAAAATTATATTGATTTTTCTGTTTGAATAATGATCAAGTAATGATTAAATAAAAAAAATTAAAAAATATTTGTGGTTGACTAATATTGTTTGAGAATGAATCATGAGAAGTTTTATAGTTTTGAGAATTTTTATAGTTTCTAAACATGCCCTTATATTAAAAAAAAATTTAAAAAGGGGATTAACTTCATCCCAAGTCTTAAGATTTTGGAAATATTAATTATGTTACATGCATGTTATGCAAATGATATATGTTACAAAAAAAAGATTGTCTTATTTTAGTAATCATTTAATTATCAAAGGCTTCCATCCCATAGCAAAACCTTCAAAATTAATCTTCTTCAATGTTAATATAATTTGCTTTGGAAGGCCTGACAATCGTGATTTCATTGTATTGAAATGATTTTACGACAATTTTTGTTTGGACAAAGGGTATTCTCATTTCTTACACTCTTATGTTTTGTCACCAAATACAAGAATATGAATGAATATTCATGTTCCTACGAGAATGGCTCGACTATCCCCGTAGCTAATGCATGTACTGTCCAGCTCAACACGTGTACTTAATTAGTATGCTGTAATATTTTCTGCGTTAGAGAAGGAAATAGACTATAGTCATATAGTAATAGGACGTACTGATGAATTATATAAAAGTAAATTTAGAAATTAATGTTGATGTGATACATATATTGTAAAATTATTTTTATTAAAAAATAAATAAAACTATATTAATTTGTAGGTTTAGTTTTGAATGTTTCTGTATAGTTTTAGTAATAATACGAAGCAACGTGTTTGGAAAGTTGGAGATATTGATCACTCATGAGAACCGTCCAACGCAGCACCACTTGCGATCCACGTTAGATTCTTACATGGGGAAACATTCTTGTCGAGGAGGCCAGTTAGCGTGAGCAATCCTAGTTGTGGGCCAGTGATCAGGGAAACATGAGGTCCTCATATTTTCGTGGGACACCTTAAAAATAATATATAATAAAATGAAATTATCAGTCTCAGAATTATAAAATCAATTATTATATAAAATTAGAAAAGTAATTAACAAGATATATAATCATGGTAATTTCTTTTAAATAATTTACTTTCTCTTGCATGTTTTCCGTTTTAAAAGTGAGCTATTGCAAACCTAATGTCTCGTTTGTTTTTGTAAATAAAATGAGATGAGATGAATTGAAATAAAAGTTAAAACTTGAATAAAATATTGTTAGAATATATATTTTTAATATTATTTTTATTTTTAGATTTGAAAAAGTTGAGTTATTTATTTTATTTTATATAAAAATTTGAAAAAATTGTAATAATTAAATGAGATAAGATGATATGATATGAGAATGGTTGTGAAAACAAACGAATGTGGAGAACCATTTGGCATTTATGAAGCGCAGTAATTTTGAGATTTTCTTTCCCCTTTTTTAAATTCATCCAGATCATGTGTTTTTCCATATTATTGATGATTACCCCAAAATCAAAGTGTTTGAAATGAGTTTTAATATTTTTTCATGTCCCTCCAAAATGAAAAAAAAAAATTGTGTTGATCACAGCTCTTAGACTAGACGTTTTCTCAATCAGTTCCTCTTCAGAACAGACGGGCTGGTATTAAGAGATAAATAGCCTCCAATCACAGCAAGACACGTAGATTATTTCATAAAAAGTAAAATACATCATTTTTCATCTGATTACACTCATCCCTTTTCACTTTCTCATTTCACTTTTCACATTTCACTCATCGTGCACCTTTCCCTCTAAGACCCGTGCAGTGAATTTCTCCTCCATCGCCGTGAGCCATCACCTTCCTCCATCGCCGTTCGTTCTAGAGTTGTCGCCGCCGCCAAGCTCAGTTGCCGCCAAGCTTAGAGCCATCACTTTCCTCCTAGAATTTTGCAGGTTTTCTGTGAAATATTACATCAAACACATGGTGCCATAATCAAAACAAGCACTGTAAGCTTAAAATTCATCACCCAAGCACTGCCATAATCAAACAAGCTCAAAATAATCAAGGAACTCATCGGGATGAAGTTAATGGCAAAAAAAATCCCCAAAATCATAGATCAGAAAATCATACCTGCAAAATATAGGGGTTGCGAAGATAGAGTCCGTTGATGGGGGTCGCGAAATTATTTGGTCGATGGGGGTTTCGAAATCAGTCCGTCGATGGGGCTCCTCAAATCAGTCCGTTGCGGCTCGGCATTTGCTGGGTAAGCTCAGGGTGGACGATGAAGGGGGACGGAACGAAGGGTGGTGGAAGATGAGTTCTTCTGCTGTGGACGAAATCACTGGGAGACGGGATTGAGGGGAAGAAGACGAATGGGTCTGTGTGAAGGAAATGACTGGTCAATTTCGTACATTCCAGAGTCTTTTGGAGCTTTTGATCTTCTGTTGGGCGGGTGTAGGATAGGTAAATAAACAGCCTTACGTGGAGAATTATTATTGGGGGGCTGTTATGTTGGAGGGAACAGATCACCGACCGGCTTGAAGGTATTCCCTTTCTCAATAGTAGCACTCTAAATTATCAAAAGTGGTAATTGACATTCTGAATTATTACTATTTTGAGAATATACATTCAATAATAAACCATAAAGGCTATGTCACATGTCTTTCTTGTTTGACATGAATGTTCAAGTTTTAAATGGGTGTATAAATTGATTATCAAAATTCCGTAATTTTAGTATGCTATAAAGATAACAAAAAGATCTACGTACAATGATTAATCTTCGATGATAATCTCGTGTGCTCACACATATACACACATATATGTATATGATAGTCTAAAACTCTTGACTATGAATAAATTGATTTTAATTTTGTAATAACATGATCTCATAAAATCTTTATGTGAAATTCGTCATGAAAGGTTGCTTCAGATTGTTGACGCCCAAACATATTACGTACACAAAGTAACAAATTAATTGATGACCGTACGTGGTTACTAGTACTGTAAGCATGCATGTACTTGCATTCAAAAGACCAACATTAGAATAATGGAGTAATAATGTTTACAAGTTAGATGTGTTAATTAAATCACTCGTTGTGGGATATATGTTAAGTGCATGGCCTCGCTATATATATATATATATATCCCACATGAATATATCTTGGCTTATAAAATTTTATTTGAAGGCAATAAAGGAATATCTTGGCTTCCAACCAAAGAGGTCAGAAAATCTTCTGGGTGTGTGAAATTTATGTTGTCTAGGCAATTAATGCCCTCCCACAGTATTTTGTCTCCCATGCATGCATCTCAAGGTTGGGGGAGTAGTACTACTAGGTCAAGTGGAGATCAGAAAAGATATTCATATATATATATAATATATATATATGTACACAAGAGCGTATGAGATTTGAGATCAGCAGTACTACTGGAGCTTTTAATTGCATAGGCTTAAGTGGTTTGTTAACTCCTTTGTATTATATATAATTTGTCATGTAGAGTGAATTTTTTTATAATATATAGCCTCTACTAGCTAGCTACTAGGTATTGTATTAGGCTGTTTTTAAGATGAACCACATCACTTAAAACTTTAATATCTTGCATGATTCTTGAAGTTTATATTTATCTTTTCTACTTTTATCTCGTACTCTAAAATCGCTGTTCACAACATATAATGCATTATAATTATAAAGTAAAATTCAAAAACTATATAACTATATATATATATATATATATATCATTAATTGGATAAGATATGAACAGAAATCATACGCGTTCTTATCCTGTCCACGTAGGAGACTCTGACCTAATGGTGCAAGTTGAGTTTGTGGTGTGTGATGGCCATGTAGGATCCCACAAGATCGACTTAAAAAAGCAAGTGGGTTCTATTATTCTATGAAGATCTCACTCGACAATGCATCCACTTTCCCTCTCGATCTTTTGATTAGCTCCTTTTCTCTTGGTGCACTGCTCATGCATCAATCATCAAGGGCCTCTCCATAATTTGGCCAAACCAAACTAATCTCCCTTCTCATCTGCTCTCGCTAAATTAGGTATTGCATGTGTTTTTTGGTAATTAGTTCAATCTTAAGTGGGAGAAAGATCGATATATAAAATAGATTGTATAATATATATTTATTATTGCCTATATGATATATGTATATATCGACATGTCCTCCCATTAAGCCATTATGTCATTAAATTACCAACTCTTACAATATATATATATATATATATATATATATATATATATATATATTATATGATGATCATAAGAAAAGCAAAGAGACCTCTAGCATGGATGGTGTGCCTCTAGCATGCCTGCCCATACCATGCATGCTGTTCACCATCCTAATGCTGGCCCTAAGTTTGTCCTTCAGCGAGCGATCGACCCAATGCTTTGTTAATTTGTTCATTGGTTAATCATGCGACCAATTACCACAAAAATGACCTAATTTGCTATATATATATAATGCTGCAACAAGTCCTCAAAAAATAAAAAAATTAAAAATTAAATTTTAGAAATCCTTGTTTAATGGATACTGCTGGTGTGCCGCCCAGTAGTGACCTCTGGGCATACCCTCTAGGCTAAATCCCACTTTTATATTTTTTTTTCTTTTTTATTTTTTACATTTTTTAAACATCTTTAAACGTTTTTAAAAATTAAAAAAATATTAATATATTAATAATCACTTTTTTAATTATGAAATAAAATAAATAAATAAATATATGAGCGGTTGAGTGGCAAACTATCATTTTCCTTGTTTAATTGGTTATTGAAAGTACGTACGTACTCATGGCACAAGTACAGGTGTCCTCTTCTCTCGTGTTTTTAATTAATATTGTTTAACATCTGCGGACACCATTCGTATCAAAATCTTTATAAACGAATATCAAAATCTTGCTACTTGAATATATGGTTTAAGATGAACCTCAAAACCTATTACAGAAGTAGAAAAAGAAAAAAAAAAAAACATGACAAAGTGCCAACAAATTGTACATACCAATTAATCTCATATTTTCTTAACAAATTAGGTAAGAAATTAAGTGGGGGGCATAAGGCTGTTTTTGCAAAAGTCTAGTGAGTGGAAAGCTTGCAAGGTTTCCACCCAATATGCCACGGTTAAAGGACTAGCAGGCCTCAACATGAGGAAGAACCACTACTGATCTGATCTAAAGTCATCTGCCATAATTACCATATATATATACATATATATATATGTATATATATATATATGTAGGGCTAGAAATTGTTTTCTTTACTAATTATAATTGAAGGAAAGTTTTGGACATTTAGAAACGAAGGTTCATGGCATTTATTAATGAAACAAAGCAATATATTCACCCAATAAGGACGAAACCAAAGACAGGACTAGAAATCGATGAAGCACCTCTTGTGTGTGTTTAATCATTCTTTCTTATCTTCGCTTATACCTAGAGGTACGTACTGATCATAGATTATGACAAATATCATCCATTCTTTCAACAGAAAAAGGGCCATTCTTTGCTGAATTAAGTTTTCCAAATTCGATTTCTTAAAAGCTTTGGCTGATCAAAACTGTTGGGGTGTGACACGAGGGCTGAAGCGTAGACTCTTTCAACTTCTATCTGCGATCTTTTAAATATACTCAAAACCCAATAAAGGAGGAGGACCAGATCATGGGATCAAGTCAAGCATCCAAGATAGACTCATTAAATTGCACCATCTGTTAATTCTGGTGCCGAATCATTGCCTCATATTTAAGCTGGACCTAAAATTAATCATATATATATATATATATATATATATATATATATATATATATATATATATATATATATACCTGAAGTCAACTTGTACTCGTATATGATTGATGATGAGAGATTTTGGTTTTGCTTTCTTGTTTAAGAACTGGACCCTTAAATATTCAGACTCTGACACAAAAACTAATACATCAGCCCATGACCCAACTCTTAGGGTCAGTCAAGGCCTTCATGCACGTCCAAAAACGTCGGTCCCCAAGTATAAAGGGGCCGGGAAGAAAAATGGCTTCCAAATTAAGTACGTACAAAGAAACCCGCGTAGAACCGCAGTTGTGTTTTGGTTTGTGCACCAAAGTATACGTTGCCTTTGTTCATGCTGCATGCGTGGACCAAATTAATAAGCTAGTGGAGGACTCGATCGACTACTTCCAAAATCTTAAACAATATTATTTTACGCGTAAAGATGGGCCATCCACGTACGTCGACCTTTGACTTTCATTTATTTATGGCTAATCTTACCAACCGTATTTTCGTCGGTTGCAGGTCGAACTTGTAATATTTATTTGCGTAGTACTGGTTAATATATACCTTCACTCCACTCTTTGATCATAGTACCCTACATTCATAACTGCATCATGCGGATCTTACCCCAAATATTACAGCATGCGTGTGGTTTAATTTCTAACTTCGGCCTCACAGCCGAGGTTGTTGAAAGTTATTGCATCTATATAAATATCTGGTTTTGGGTACTCGGGGTGAGCCTAATTGATTACTACAAGAAATCATACATTTTCCAACATTCAAAATTGTCACAAATACCTATAATAATCGCTGCATTTTTGACAAAATAAAGGCACCACTTCTGATCAATTTCAGCGATAGGTAAAAATCATCACAAAAATTACTATTCCCGACGATTTTAGTCTGTCGCAAATGTTCCAAAAAACGACGGAAGTGGTATTGCTGTGTATCATTAAATCGTTGAGAAAAGTCAATTGTAGCTATATATCGTCCCAAATCGCCAAATTGCCTTGATTTTTTTTCTAGCGATTATTAATTATCGTCACAATAATGTATTCCTAGCGGGTCATTGTCGTCGAAATAGACCTTTTGCGACGATAATTGTTGCCGCAAATAAGTTTAATTGATGCACAAAAATATTTCCGACGAATTTTACTCACTGAAAAATATTTTTAACGAAATAAATAAAAACAAAAACAGAATACATTCAAAAATATAATACATATCCAAATTAAGAATCTCTCTCTCATATTCATGATAGGGGTTACGAATAGAATAGAGATCCACAACTACCATCTCCATAGTTGCACACAAGAATGGATAAACCATTTGTACAATCCTTGATCGAGGGCTACGATCAGGTTTAATTAGTATAACCTTTATTAAGGGCTAGCTAGTGCATATCATGTGTTTTCGATTATATACATGCAGTTGGCCGGATCTACTAATGAGGATTACTGTTCTTTATCCTAATTTTTTTTTAAATTTCTAAATCACATTTATTAATAGACACATTTAGAACCGTTTGTCAATTGAGAAATACTTTAGTCATAAAAAGATATATCTTATAAATGTAAATTTATAAATTGATGTAACTTGATGTGATAAATTAGATTATAAAATTAATTTTATTAAAAAATAAATTTAATGTATTATGTGAATTTTATCGGTTTATAAATTTATTTTTATAAAATTTCTTTTATGATCGGATCTCTTTTTTTATCGATTCAAGTGATTAGCTTAAAAATATGTCACGTCGACTAGCGTTATTGAATATAACTAGCAATTATTCGGATGATAGTTTATTGGGAAATGACAGTATGAGATTCAACGAAAAGGGTTAACCTGTCTTAGGCCAGGTTGGGCCTACAAAAGGGGAAGTTATTTGTAGGCGAAATTATTAAGCCCAAATATTAGGTCCAGTTGGAGCCAAGACTTTTAGGAATCTAGTCCTCTGTTTCTATATATGATTATTTCTGTGGACATTTCCCCCTACAAATCGTAGAAATATTTATGACACAAGTTTCATGGACAGCGAAGGAGTCTAGACGCTCGCACCCTGTTTTACGCATGGACATAATTCAGAAAGCAAAGCAACATCGATATCTGGATTGTTTATTTTGAAAGGAAGCTCTGCATGTAACATTCAATTATAACAAAGATGAAACACAAGAAGGAATATCTTGAAGAAATTTATATGCCTAACTCATCTCATAACCGGTTTTACAAGAGATGATTATTCATTTTTTATAAACATGTCTAAAACCTTATCTACAGACCGTGTGAGATTATTTATCAACATATCTTAAGTTGATACAATAACATCTAGAATGGAAAGAACATCTTTTGTCAATAAGTGAACTATAATATTACCATTTCTCCTAACACGAGAAACTTTCTACTTGGCAAAATAATTCAAACACTGTCTTGCCTCATTCACAAACATATCAGCACTGCTCCAAGCCTCTTTATCATTCTTTATTGCATTGATCACCTGCAAGGAATCCCCTCAATGACAACCTGTCTAAGGCCTAAATCCAGTCCCAATTTGATCGCCTGTAGAGCTCCAAAAGCTTCGGCCAACAAAGGATCAGGAAACATGTTTTTCCCTAATCTCATAGTTGCAATGATTCGCCCCTCACTATCAGTCGCAGCCACACAAACTCCAAAAATTTTGTCTACTGTCCCTCCCAGTTCAATTTAAAACAATTAAGGGGATTAGTTCGATATCGGGATTAGTTCTAGCAATTAACCTTCACACGGATTCGAAATGATTAGAACGAGTTGAGTTCTGTGCTTGTTTAGACGTAAGATTTTCTTGATACGTTTTGAAGCTTTTGAGCAAACATTTCTAAAAATGTAAAAGTTATTATAACAAAAACGATTATTTATAATGAAAATTAACCATCTGAGACTTTTAAAACGCTAAAAGTGTAACTTTAATGAGGAAAAAGTTTATCTTTGAAGTCTGAGAATAACTTATTAATTTTTTATTACTAGTTTTTTTAATCATTTTGAATCCCTCCCTATATATTGATTTATAAGGGGAAAGACAACTAGAAAGTAGATCGCGACTCTACTATCATGTCAGTGCTGATGTGGTAAAGCCTCCTAATTCTTAGATCCATGATTGTTAAAGAAAATATTAGTGCGTCAATTATGAAAATTTGACTTTCCATTAACACTATTAGAGATAGCTTTACTTACTTCATTTACTTTAGTTCAGTTATCAACTCAGTAGTTCTGTTAGTTTAGTTAGTTACTTATTTTTAAACTTTAAACTTTTATTTTTCCTGCTTCTATGCTTTTATATAAAGCACATCTGCATTTCTTGTATTACGAAGTCGAGGAATACTACAATACACAGTTTTCACTTTCTTGGCTCGAAGTCTTAATAAACACAACAAGAAATATCTCCTGAATGAACAGTCATATGCATGCTCGTAAAAGCTTCACCAAGCTCAGCTAAAACTTGTTTTTTTTTAGGTCATCACTAATGCTACATGTTAACGCCTAAAAAAGTACAAAAGGCTAGAATGGAAAAAAGAGTCATTCTCAACCTATTATAACGATTCAGGCCTCAATCGGTGTCGTATGGAACCCTCGACAGTAGTCCAGTGCGGTTGTATGGTATTTGTGTGTCCGTCCAAGACAGTGAGCAATAAATAAATACAGAAAAAATAAATAGAAGCAGACATACAAATTTACGTAGTTTAGCATTAGACCTACGTCTACAGGGGTTTGGGAAGGGGGAGTCCACTGTAATATTCTTGTTTTACACTCTCTTATAGTCTCTCATCCTTACTGTACAATGTAGATTAGAGTTCTATTTTTTGATGAAACACTGATTGCTGGAGTTCCTCTCGTGAGGTTAAAGAAGTTAAAGGAGAAGCTGAAGTCCCATTCGAAGTCCAGTTTGATCCATTTTTATCTCTGGCCTTGGGAGTGGTGAGGGATGACATCTTTAGTCTAGTCTTCGTTGGCGTGCCTAACTTACTTTTCCTCATTTCTCCATTTTCTATTCTTTTTAGTCCATTCATTCTTTACCTTCTAACACTCTATTTTCCTTTGTCTCCTCTTCGTATCCTCTTTTATCTCTTCTTCCTCTTTTTTCTTATTTGTCTTCTAGTGAATGCTTATTTGATGGGCTGAGCTTGATTTATTTGTGCTCATCATATTTGATTCCCTCCACTATAGATTATACTCACATTTCATTAAGTAAAATATGATATTTTTATAATCTTTGAATCATCCTTCATTTTTTTAAAGAAGAAATTTAAAGAATTAATAGATGATGCTATATAAGTACGATAGAACGAAAATGAGATGAATATTTGTAGAATTTTCTAGAATTTTATTTTTATTTATTTTTTATTTTTATTTATTTTTATACAACATTGGGAGGATTGAATTCTGGGCCCAAGCCTATGTAATTGAATCTCTCGAGTCCTCGACTGGTTTTGCCAACGTAGCGTCAAGCTCTTCGTTTCCCAAGGGCCCATCACACCACCATTTATTTTTGAAGTGTGAAAAAAAAAACAGTTAAATAAATGGCATTGGGTTTGAGTTTGTAGTTGTCCTTTTTAATTTTTTAAACTAGTTTATAGTTCTTAAAACTGAAACATAGGAGGGTTGAAGTAGAAATTTTAAAATTAATCAGAAGATGTGCAATGTGATTACAACTTTTATTGCTTTTCATCTATAAATGTTTGTTTTTATTTTCTTGATCCTGTAGATGCGGTTACCACTTAATTTTATGGCTCTTTCCTCCTTTATTTGGGCTCATTCACCAATCAAATCGTTTAAATTTGGGCCAGACAATTAGGCCTGATCTGGGGTGCACCTGAATAACCTATCTTCAGTTCATTTCAACACTTCCCATAGATAATATTGCCTGCATTCATGTTTTATACAACTGAGGGCTAAACACAAATTAGACATCTCCAATTTGAGATCAGTACGTTCTTGTTATTCATTAGAACACCATAAAATTTAATGCAGAATATACTTATAATTCAATATGGGGTTGGCTTAATCCTGTTAAATTGAAAGATATATGGAAAAGTCAACTTTTTTTTTTTTTTTTTCATTTTTTCAAACAGGATGTATCCAATGAAATTTTAACGGAACATAAGCCAAACCCTTAAAGTTTAACTCTTCTATTTGGTGAGTCAAAATATAATTTGTTGCTCAAAACTTCAAAGATGGTAAATACGGTCACTTGAAACAACAGACGCTCATGGTGAAAGGATTAGGTGTACATTATAATATATCATATGAGCGACTGATCAATCATTGCACTCCTAAAAGTTGAGAGTAATTTAGACATTTACATTGAGACATGGATAGAATTAGTACTTTAGGTTGGTTCACCAGCAACCTCAAGCTCGAGAAAATTTCGCTACTCTTGATGCACAAGTCTCGATGGTTGATGGTAAAGCCGCGCCCGGTTTGACCTTTTTCATGAAATAACATCTTTGAAGCTTTAAACATCTGACAATCATTAATGGAACCTTGGAAAATCAAGATATTTTTTCCTTCCCTGTTTTTTCCGTCAACCCACCTTCAGCAGTGCTAGGTTTTAAAGCTAAAGGTACTAATGAGAGTATTAGTAGTGATTTATACATCTTTATATACAAAATCATCTTTTTTAAAGAATAATTTTGCATATAAAAAAAAATTCTTACATTAGTCTATACATCTTAGAATCAAATAATAATAAAATATTATTATTTTTTATTTGTTTCTTAAAATTATTTTTTTATATATATTTTACAATTAACATCCACTTTTATTATCAACTTAATACAAATTTTATGTATTAAAATCATCTTAATATAAATTCTACAAAGTTAATTTTAATGGGTAGGAAAGAGAAAAAAATAAAAAAATAATATTTCAAGAATAAATAGTATTTCTTTAAATTTAAAGAAGTACTATTTATAGTTATGCAAAAATTTAGAGATATATAGGTTAATGTAAATAAATTTAAAGACATTTTTTAAATTTAAAGATGAAGAAATCTGGTTGAAGTACTAATTCCTTGATAATGCCTCATGATCATGTTTTATGGACATCCAGCTCATGCGCGCTTAGTAAGCATGCATGATCCATCGCTTTATCTAGTTGTGTCACTCAGGTGATAACATGGTTTTCTTCTCTTTTTTTTGTGGCAAATTGTAATTGGAAATGGGAAAAGTTGAGAAATAAAAAGGAGTACTCCTGAAAAGTGAAAACCATCCATAAAAAGGATCGCCTCGCCCTTCCAACAGTAACCACGTTTGTACTTTTAACTTCAACAAAGCCATCTACTTTCAGCTTTCGGTGCCCTCCGCAAATCACGCACAGCTCTTGACAACTTTGTTCATTTTTCAACACTAATCATATCATCAAACCCAAGACAAGAAATGCAGCTAAATGACAAGAAAAGACGGAAAAAAATAAAATAAAATAAAATCGTGAAAACATCGAAAATGCCATTCAAGTAGTCGAGCTAATTAATTTATCAGTGCTACTCATCCATATTGTATTCGTCTGATCTCACACATAACCTTGCTTGTATCTGCGAAAGAGGTCCTCAGTTTTGGCGTTCCTGAAAGCACAACACCCTATCAAATACACACATATCAAAGCCACTAGAGTTATGAGCAATATAATATTTGCTCTCCTCCACTCTTTCCTTAGATTAGCCAATAATCCGGCTTTGCATGAATCACAGTTGTAGCAAAGTTGGGTCTGGTCGTTGTTCCATTGCACGCAATCCATGTCCGCTGCCATGGCAATGGGACTTATCCAGTAGGTTGGATTCACGAATGTGTACCCGCATTGGGTCGGTGGCTTACAGCATCCCGACTGTAAAGATCAAAAAGCAAAGGGGAATATAATAGAAGAGATAAAGATGAAGAATATTTTTGAAGAAAAACATAGTTTACACATGGTGCTTGACGTATCTCAACTGTTTAACTCTTTCAAGAAGTTAAGTAATATTCTCTGCTTATAAACCTAGCTAGTTTAAGATGGAGGTTAATTACCTTAATTAAGAATAATTTGATTAGGTAAATAAGACTATAAGAGGCCTTAATTGAAGGCAAATTTAAGGAGTAATGCCACAGTTTGGATATTAAAACCATCCAAATTCAACTCATTTCATCTCATCTTATCATTACAATTTTCATAAATTTTAACATAAAATATAATAAAAAATTCAACTTTTTCAAATCTTAAAATAATAATAATATTAAAAAAAATATTCTAATAATATTTTATTCAATTTTCAATTTTCTCATCTTATTATCCAAATCTCATCTTACTCCTCAAGGATCAAAATATTCAGAGTTTTCCAAATTATTGCGGAATTAATTTCATGAAGCATCGTTTAATTGCTAACAAAAACAGAAAAATACAAATTTATAGTCATTTGATCACATTCATTGTACATTAATTTTTCATTGAGCAACAACTTATAACTACGTACATCAATAACAAGTTCTATTAGATTTCAGCTTATTTCAATTTTACTACAAATTGTTCAAAGTTCTTTGGATTATAATTTATTCTAGTAGTAATTAGTATAAGAAGAGAGCTCAGTTTTACCTGTAATGGGTTAAGATGTGCATTAAAGAAATCCTGAGCCATGCTGTAACTCTGGTTCAACTCAGCACACATAGGTGTTGAACTAAGACAGTTCCTTATGCCTTCCCATTTATAAGAACTCCTAACCCTTCGACGAAGCCATCCTGAAAAGTCCTCGAGATGATATTCCAAGTAAGCCCGACTCGGTTCGAGGTGGCCGGAGCCCCTCATGGTGACCATGTAGATGAAAACCACCAAACAGGCAAGCAATATTATCAGAATAAGCATGGCGACGAGGTAGAATATAAGGAGCCATGGGACTCTCCAGACCCCTCCAACAAAGCCTGCTAGTGCCACAACCAAGATCAATATCCCGAGAATGATGACGGGCCATTGCAAGATTTTCACACAGGAATTGTCGGGTTCTGTGGCGAGCCAGATTCCCGCTCCAATGACTGGGATTGAAAGGAGCACGGCAACGAAGTTGATGGCTCCGATGACATTATTGCTTAATGCCATATTGGTCGGAGATTCCTTGCTTATTAGGAGATATTAATGTGAGTTTTGATTCTTTGTTGAAGATCTACTGATAAGGAACATGAAAGGACAGGGAAGAGAGAGAGAGAGAACCTAGCTTTATAATAAAGCTTCTGTCATCCACGCCCACCGCCACAGCTTTTTGTTGCTCTCACCTTGGATTCGTGAAAGCTACTCAGAGCACTCCTAACGAATCTTTTATAATATATTTTTCTTTAAAATATAAAGAAAGGCTCTTAAAATTGCCTTCTATTGAATCTTCTATTTTAAAAAAATTTTACATTTTGCTACAGGAACGCCGAGGAAGCTGTTCATGCTCGTAAACTTTTTTTATTCATTTCCCACAAATCTAGAGGAAGCCGCAAGTGTTGGAATATGCTTACCTGTTGATAATTTCACATATCGTCATATTGCTCTAGGCAAGTACTGTTGGAATGGTGATATTTGTAATAATGTGGATATCAATTATTTGTGGTGATATTTAATAATTTTTTTTTTGATAAGTGATATTTAATAAAATTGAGTCTTACATATCACTTATTTAATAAAATGACAATTATCAAGAATAGATATTCTCATAATATACTTTGAAGATATTTTCATGATATAATCTCATCTTTTATTTTTTGAATTAATTTATATTTTGGTTTAGCTTTTAAATTTAGATTAATTTAAAATAGTACATAATTATATGACATTGTATATAAAGAGATATTGTAAATATCAAAAGATATGAGGATATTATTAGTAGTTAGATAAAATATTTGAAATGAATAAAAAAGATTAAAAAGTATAATATTTAAATGATATGAAGAAAAAATAGATACGTTGATGTATGGTATGTTGTAAAAGTCAGTATGTAAAATAGAAAAAGTAGATTTTGGTAATATATTTTAAAGGATAGGATGAAGAAACCATTGGGAGTGCTCTTAGCAAAAACTGAAAATTTCAAAAGCATTGTGTTTAGAGGTGTAACCGGTCCGGTCTGGTCCGGTTTTGGATACAATTTAGGACCAAACCGGTATGTACCGGTTTTGTATTTTTCAAAACCGATTACGCTCCGGTTACTCTCATAAACTGGTACCTCTGGTTTTACCGGTTTCCTGTCTGGTCCGGTCTGATTTTTTCATTTTTTTGAAATGTAAAAAAAATATAATAAAGTATTACTTCTTATGATAAAATGTTATTAATAATTTAATATATATTATGTTTAAAGCATATGATCAATTAAATTTTCATCTTTAGATTAAACTTTTATTTTATAAATTATAATAATATTATCTTATATATAATTATATTAATAACATATAATCAAACAAATTACAAATGTTTATATTTAAGATTAAAATTTTTTGTTATAATTTATAAATTATAATATGAAATTATTTCATATGTGATATATAATTATATATTATATATAAAAATTTAATATATAATTACATATTATATATAAAACTTATATATATAAATATTTTGTATAATATATAACATTAATTTTTATATATATATTTTTTTCCAACCGGTCCGATCTGGTTGCGAGAACTATGGAACCCAAACCGGACCGGATTCGACCGGTTTTCATAATATAAGAACCGGTTTCGAACCGTACTGGTTCAAAATCGGACCAATCGATCCGGTTTGATCCGGGCCGGGCCGGTTTTCAGGTTTAAATTTACACCCCTAATTGTGTTCTTTAAATTATGAAAAATGCTCCTCTTGAGCCTACAGTTGAGTCCCAATTGGCTTCTGATATATTTTTTTTATTTTACTTAATGAGTAAGAAAGTATGTTTTTTAATGATATTGTGATTAGTTTTTTAAAAAATATTTAGGAGTATAAAAAAAATGAATGAAGAAAAATTTAAAAAAAAAAGGAACTTTTCTACCCTTATCAAAACCGGTCTCATGCTACACCCTACTGTTAAATTATATCTTCTACACATTGTTTTCTATGCACATCCTCGTCTGTTTGGTTAATAATAATATAATAGTTTTATTTGTTAATTTGATGCAAAAGAAATATATATATATATATTTATATATATATAATTGTTTCCATTTTAATTTATAAAGGGTATTATGATTCTTTATCTAGTGACTTTTCTTTCTGAAAAGCAATGCCTTGTAGGGCATGGAGGACGACAAAAGTGTTGGATTATATGTGGAGCCTGATTTTGTGAGCAAAAAATTGAGAGACAGAGAGTTTGCTTGACTGTCGCTCGATTATCGCTTGACCTAGCCCTCGAGCGAAGCTCAACATATGAGTTCGCTTGAGGTGTGCTTGACAGTGGACTCAAGCCAGACCCTAACAGTAGTGTTTGTTTGAGCTGCGCTCGACACACCGCTCGAGCCAATATTGATTGGTTGTTCGCTTGAGGCACTCTTGACAAGCCGCTCGAGCGAAGGACCCCATTTTTGTCAGATTAGAGTTTTCAGCACCGTTTACTATAAATATATAATATTTGACTTATTGTGTATGGTTTTCAACATATTTTCAGAGTGAACAATAATTAAGTGAGTGCATATTGTGTGAGATATAAAAAGTCCTAGATAGAGTGAGTTGAGATTGAGTGATTGCAATCTCATTTGATTGATAAGATTTATGCATATTTGTGGAAGTAAGCAAGTTGCCGAACCACGTAAATTGTGTGTTGTGTTTGCTTGATCGTGTGCTTATTTACTTTGGTTGTTATTGTTGGTGTGTGTATTTTGCACGACAAAAAAAGGGAAATGAAACTGCTTGCCAGTTAAAAATGTCATAAACAGAGAAGTTAGACGAAAACATGCATGAGTTATCCTATGAGTCAAAAGGAAAAAAAAATAATGACAATTGAGATAACCATGATGAAGCTAATGCGGATAGATATTGATTAAAAATGATAACAATGTGACACGGGGCAGAACTAGAATTATTTTGACGGCTAATTAATCTATAGAAACTAGGGATTGAGATTGAGAAAAGATGCAAAATAGATAAAACTCTAAAAAATGTTGATTAATGGTAAAATTAGAAATTATTTTTTAATCTCACAAGTCATGCTTAAATAGCTCCAAAATTTGAAATTAGGAGAATTTTTCAAAAATGAAAAATCTAAATTATTGCCTAAAAATTAAATACATAATTAAACAATAATCATGCCAAAAATTTGCCCAGAATTGAAATCAGAATCATTTCCAAAAATTTAAGCGAAATATTTTTTAAAATGACAAAAATGAATGTAACGAGATGATATTTGGGGGAAAAACAATCGGGATTGCAGAAATCCAAAAAAGATTTGGCGGGTTTTGCCATATTTGCACGAATTTATTTTTTTAAAAATAGTTCAACGCTAATAACGTAGATACTAGATTCAGATATCCCATATCAGTTTGGATTTTCATCACAATAATGATGCGATTATAAAAAAAAATGAAAAAAGAAAAAAAGAAAAGATGTTGACGAGATAATGATAATGATGAGATGATGATAATGGGTAGTGACATTTGATAAATATGAGTAAGATGATGAGATCGTAATGTTTGTGACATTGAAGATATGATGAAAATGATGTTGAAATTATGATGATTATAACAATGATAATAAGATGATGGAGGAGGAAAAATAGAAAGAAGGGGAGAGAAAGTAGTGTCGAAAGAGGAGATAATAGAGGAGGAAAATGAGGAGGAGAAAGAATAAGAGCAGAAGGAGTTGGTGGAGCAGACAATATGAGAAAGTGATAAGAGGAGGAGGAAACAAAGCAAGACAAAGAAATAGCAGGAGACGGGTAGATGTATGGGTGACCCGACACCTTGGTCTACTATGTGACGTAGAGTGTACTCCTTGCAAGATGATAGTAAAAGCCCTCGTGCCCTTTTCCCTCACTACTTTTTGTGCAATAATAAAAAAGTAAAATAAATTAATATATTTTTAAGGTGTAAAGGGGAAGGTTTACAAATAAACCTGAACGTAAGAGAGCACAGTCTATCTATACTCTACAGTAGAATAATGAGTAAAATAAACCTGTCATATCATAACAACTTCGATATAACTTCATCTTATAACATGTCATCCAATATCTTTATAAATAGTAAGAAAAACATCTAAGAAAAATAATATTATACAAAAGCAACTCATATCGCTAATAATAATTAAAAAAATTAATATAATATCAATAATAAATAGAAACAATCTAAAAATTTCACTAGCAAAGTTAGAGTAAATTCATTTCTGCATTACTCTAGCTTAATTGCGATCATAAAACTACATCTTCTACCTAACATGCAAGTTTAATTTATAGAGATTTTTAAGGCTACAATTTCTAAGGGTTATCCTATGACTAAAAGGAAAAACATAATGATAATGATAACAATAATGATGAAGCTAATGCACATGGTTTCGATGATTACGGCGTTGCTAAATAATAACAATGATGATGATGTGATGATAGTGAAAGCACGATAGCAAAATAATGATAATGAGTTATGAATATAATGATGAGATGAATATGATAAAAATATGTGACATGAACCATTAACCCAACAGGACAAGACACGACACGAAATTAACGGGCTGGGGTTTGATGTTAATGGGTCTGGATTAAAACGGGTTGACTCATTAAGATACGATTGCTTAACAGATTGCTAACGGGTCAACCCGCTTTGACCCATTATGACCTATTTATGAAGCAAAAATTACACTTATAACCTTATACCTAAAATCTAAAAAAATCCTAACACACACTTCAGTCTTTAGATTCATGCCGCCCCCTCACTCTTGGGCTCTCCCACCTCCCTCACCCCTCGATGACTCGGTCTCCCTCACTGACGCTAGACATAATTTAGATTAATTCTAGAAGCTAGTTTTAATAGATGATCAACACGGAAAATACAAGAGATTCGCCCAAAAATACAGTGACAACTCTGAAAATTATTGATTAATATTAAAATTCAAAATTATTTTATGAAGTCTACAAGTCGAACTTAAATAGCTGCAAAATTTGAAATTATGAAGATTTTTTCAAAAATAGAAAATCTAAATTATTTTATGACATAAATGAACAAATAAACAAGATTCTTACAAAAAATTTGGCCAAAATTGAAATCAGAATCACTTCCAAAACTTAAAACCTAATATTTACTAACAAGGTAAAAATGATCATAAATATATGATTTGATGAAAAATAACTAATATTGCCTTAGTCTAGGAAAATATTAAGCTTTTCATTCCATATTTGTACAAATTCATCTTCTTAAGGTAGTATTTCAATACAATCAACGTACAATTTGGATCTAGATGCCCCATATCAATTTGGGTTTGCACCACTCTCTCTCCTCTCTCTGTCTCAAACTCTCCAATCAAAACCCTATGTTAGGGATACAACAAAGGAAGTAAAACCTAAGGGAAAGATGAAGAACAAAGGCGAACTGAACTGGAGATAGCGATCGTGCAAAGTGAAGTGAAGTGAAGTAAAAAAAGGTTTAAGAAGAAATGGCACCGTATGATTCAATGAAGGGCAGCTGAGGAAGTGTCAATAAAACGTACTGTTTAGGCATGTAGTAGAGTATGTCGTTTATTACTAAGCGCTGCTACGCACCATTTTATTAAGTTGCTATCTATTGTTTTGGGTAAATGTTGTAATACGTAGTGTTTGGGATATACCAAGCGATGCGCTCTAGGTCAATCATTTACTTTCAGTGTTCTATAGGTCAATTTATCATTTCTACGTAGTCTATTACAAAGGGTGTGCGTCAACCTTAAGGGGAGGAAAAGGTACATAGGAGAATCTCTAAAATTTGTCAAGGTTTTGAATCTGTAAGGAGGTTGGGAATCCCTCGAAGCATTCCTATTATCAATATACGTGTGACCCTCTTAAGCTTTTCCACAAACACCTTCCATACATGACAATCACAGTAGGTTTCTAATAGTTGGTATCAATATCCACTGATCTTATGGTAGAAAATACAAGATCCAAACACCAACAGAACAAGGCATTTCAACAGTAGCTAGAGCATTAACAACAAGCTATACACAAAATGAAGGCTAATATGGAGCAATTAAATGATATGATGCGGACAATCATAGTATCTCAAAATCCTCATCAAAGGGAGGCTCACTATGAAGTTAATATGGATCAACAACCACCAAACCACGAAGGACCAATCTCAGAGGGGTGAGACTCGAGTTTCCTCACTTCCAAGGAGACAACCTAGCTACTTGGATCTTCAAGATGAACCAATACTTCAAATTCCATCAGATTCCCATGCCTCAATGCATGCTCATGGCCTCCTATTACAGGGACGAGGAGGCTCTTGTGTGGTACCAAGAATCTTTGGAGAGGGGCCATTTTCATGACTGGGACACCTTCTCCAGATCAATGCTTGTTCGTTTTGGACTAATGACTTATGACAATCCCATGGAAGCACTAACTTAATTGAAATAGAGAGTTTTGTCACTATGTACAAGGCACGGTTTGAGGCTCTTTCCAATCGGTTAAGAGGACTCTCAGATGTGCACAAGTGAGTTGCTTCCTCAGTGGGTGAAAATACAAAATTTGTCTTCCCATTAGAATGTTCAGTCCTGTCAATTTGAAAGACACATATGGGTTAGCAAAAATACAAGAGGAATACCTCAGTATAAAAAAATCCAGCAAGCCTATAATAGAGAAGACTAGTGAAGTAGTTTGAGGAAACTATTCTCATGGATCCTATTTAGGACAGGGAAACATCAACAAGTGGCAGAAATCTTAGGGACCTACAAGGAAGGTAATCTCCACTCAAATGGACGAGAAGCACAAGAAAGGGTTGTGCTAGCACTGTGAAGAAAAGTGGAGTCCCACCCATACATGCAAAAATTCTAGAATTTACCTTTTACAAGGTAGTGGAGACCTGTCTAAAGAGGAAGAAGGCAAACCAGGAGGAGATAATGCAAAACATGAGGTAGTGGCAGTGCTTATTGAACATGTAGAGGAACCAGAGATACCTTTGCTGCCATAGCAGGAATTCCCATTGTTAGAACCATGCAGCTAGTGGAAAACATTATGACTTGTGGCACGGGACTTGGAGTTGTGTTAATGCAATCGGGACAACCAAATTTCTATTTGAGCTAGGCACTATTGTTATCTACTTATGAGAATAAGCATTAAACTCTTGTGACAGTTGTACAAAAGTGGAGAACATATTTACTTGGCCAATTCTTTGTAGTATAGATAGACCAAAAAGCACTTAAGTTCCTACTGGAGCAATGGGTAGGCACTGAGGCTCAACAAAAATGGGTGTTCAAGTTAATGGGCTACAATTTCTCTATCGAATACAAAAGGGGGAAGGAGAATAGAGTGGCTGATGCACTCTCCCAAAAAGATGAAAGGTTACAAGGGGCTGCATGTTCTGCTATGATCTCATTTCCTACTCCTTTATGTGTTGAGGAGCGGAAACAGAGTTATCAAAATTCGAGTAAGCTAACTGAGCTGTTAGACTAACTCCAGCCCAACCAGGACAGTTCAAGGGGTTTCTCATTGAAACAAGGGTTGATTTAAAAAAAAAAAGGCGGATTGTGTTGGCTGAAGATTTTGACTTTAAGGGAAAAATGTTGTTGTATGTTTATAATAACCCTCAAGTTAGTCATTATGGGTACTTGAAGACATATTAGAGAGCTAAACGTGATTTCTAATGGAGGGGAATAAAGAGGGACATCAAACGATTGGTGAAGGAATGTGATACGTGTCAGGCCATGAAATATGAAACTACACATCCAACGGGGCTGCTCCAGCCCCTACCTATTCCCAATCACCTAATATATTACTTGATTTTGTGAAAGGGTTACCAGTATCAAAGGGATTTAGAGTAATTTTTGTGGTAATCGATCGTCTTACCAAGTATGGTCATTTCATGACCTCCATCCCTATGCTGCCTAGGTTTGTGTTGTCAGATAAGGACCCAATTTGTCGAATACAATTTGGAAGGCCATATTCCACTCTCAAGGATCCTCCCTTGACTTCAATTAAGCTTATCATCTCCGATCGGATGGCCAAACTGAAGCCCTAAGTAAGTGTGTGGAAGGTTATTTAAGGTGCTACACAGGGTCTAAGCTTAAGGTCTGGTCTCAGTGGCTCCCTATAGCCGAGTGGTGGTATAAAACTACCTATCACAGGACCACTAAGATGACCCCCTTCGAAGCTGTCTACAGCTACCCACCACCCACCCTCCTATCATATATTCTTGGTATAATTTCTAATGAGGCAGCAGACCAAGTCCTATGCAACAAGGATCAAATAATTTACTTACTAAACAAAGTTTGATAAAGGGTCAACATAGAATGAAACATTATGTAAATAAGCAGTGAACAAAGAGAGTTTGAGAAATGAGACTTGGTTTACCTGAAACTCCGGTCTTACTGACAAAAATGCCTAGCTCTGAACGCAATCTGAAGCTATCCCCAGGTACTACAAACCTTTCCAAGTTGAAGAGAGAATTGGATCAATTGCTTATCGCTTGAAGAGACAGGGCACTAACTGATGTGCTCGTGAAATGGTGTGGAATTCCTAAGGAAGAGAGTAGCCGGGAGATACCATGGAGACTTCAAGCCCTTTATCATCACCTTATGGGCAATGTGCTTTGAAGAGAGGGTGTTTGTTAGGGATCTAGTAGAGGAAGTAAAACCTATGGGGAAGATGAAGAACAGAGGTGAACTAAACTGGAGATAGGGATAGTGCAAAGTGAAGTGAAGTAAAGAAAGGTTGAAGAAGAAACGACATCGTATGATTCAGTGAAGGGCAGCTGAGCAAGTGTTAATAAAACGTACCGTTTAGGCATGTAATGGAGTCTATCGTTTCGTCCTAAGTGGTGCTACGCACCGTTTTATTAAGCTGCCATCTATTGTTTTGGGTAAATGTTGTAATATGAAGCATTTGATATTGAATATACCAAATGATGTGTTTTGGGTCAGTCATTTACTTTCAGTGTTTTGTAGGTCAGTTTATCGTTTCTACGTTCTCTGTTATAAAGGGTGTGCGTCAACCTTAAGGGGAGGAAAAGGTATAAAGGAGAATCTTTGGAATTTGTCAAGGTTTCGAATCTGTAAGGTGGTTGGGAATCTCTCATTTCTCTTCTTCTCCTCCTCCTCTAAGCCAACTTGTGAGTTCTCTCTATTGTCGTGGGTCACCATTCATGGCCAAGGCATGGTCTACGACGGTAAGATTTGGGCATGGGTGTCTTCGACCCAAGACCACGGTTGTTGCCATGGATCTGTAAGTTAGAGACTGTGCACATGGGCCATAAAGATCTACCCACATATGTTTGAAGATCTGTGCACACTCTTTATAACCCATGACCTCGTCCGTGGCCCATGAGTCTATGGATTTGCGCGATTGTTATTTGGTTTTGTTTATATGTTTGGTTTGATATGTAATTTTGTAAGTTCGTCTTTATTTTTTGTTGGATTTGTGACATTTTCCTTATTTGTAAGTTTGTTTTGTTTTTTGTTTGGATTTGTAAGATCTAACTTTGCTTTGTATGATTTTGTTAGACCTTTTTTTTAAATGTAATGTTTGACAGGACCATCGGATGGTGATGGCGCCAATCCACTACTCGACATCCGGAATTGGGGGTGGCGTTGGGGCCTAAGGGCCCATCTCACCAACTCCCCCCTCCTCGATACATGTGGGGATGGCAGTCAGGGACGAATTTCACCTGTTTGGGTGGTGTGGGTAGCACCGTAATGAGAGTGGATGCTTTTGTAAAATGATAGTAAAAGCCTCTATGCCTATTTCTCTCTCTAATTTTTATGCAACAAAATAAAAACAAACATAATTGTATTGTTGTTAGGATGCAAATGACTCTTACATTACATTTAGAAGGGAATAATTAACACTACAATGTCTACGTGTTATCCTATTAATAAAAGGATAAGAAAACTTAATGAAATTGATGAAACTAATGAGGAAGGCCTCCATGATAAGCATATGAGAAAATGATGATCTTATAAAAAGACAATTCGATGATAATGATTATGGTTAATAATGTAATGAAATGGATAATGATGATTATGAAGATGATGTGATGAGATCATGCTGATATGAAGAGGTGATAAGATGATGGTGATATGAAATGATTATCAAACGATGGTGATATGAAATGATGAGCTAAGCTGGGCAAAGAGCTATAGATGACCTGATACCATGGCATACTATGCAGTCAAGAGTAGGGCTGTTGGGGGGCCTACATTTGACCCTCTTGACCCTAAATAACTGTGTGCATATATATATATATATAAATATAGTATCATATACATATATAATATATATGTAAATATATATATAATATATAATATAAATCATAGTATCATATATAATAATAAAGCAAATCCTAACTATAAAAATCACATTTTCTCTCTCTGTAACGCTCGTCCTTGTGGTGAAACTTTTTATAAAATGATTTGAGAAAAGATGACGGGAATTACCGTTCAATTTAAAACTTTTTGTTTCCATACCCAGGATGCAAGACTCTACGTTATAAAATAAATGTGCTTTGAGAATAAAATAGATTTACAGCGGAAATAATTAATCTTACAATAAAATAAAAGGTCTCTCATGCAATTAAAACTCTCATGCCTAGACTTCTGTGCTCTTCCCCATGAACCGTGTCCATCCTGATGCGTCCTGCTCATTCAGTCCCTGTGGGGGAGGGGCATACATAAAAACTAAAATAAGTCGATGACTTGTAAGCATTACTTCATACAGTTAAAATATAATGACATAGGTTTTCATTCATGTGTTCATCATACCATACATACTATACGTACATGCATGTGTACGTTCGTTTGAAAACATCACTGGACGGAGTTTTTCTTTAAAAATGGACTTTCTCTTCGTAAAACGTTTCTCCTGTCAGTGCTTTCATTTCTTAAAGAATGCTAAGCATTCATACATTTATATATTCTTTCTTATCACTTTCATTAGCCAGTACACACTGTTACGCCCCGTGTGTTGGGGTTAGTGGTCTTTCTTTAGACCTGGACTCCGCCCTTGGCCACGGGTTGGGAATCCCTTTTCAGTCAGGGGCAGCAATGGGTGCACTACCAATAGTACTTACCTAGCATTGCAATCTGCCCATTCATTAGTACCATTTTCATTCATTCATGTGGTCATTATGTATTTTCATACATTAAACGTTTAGTCCTTTCTTTCAGTTTAGTCCTTTCTTTTTCAGTCCTTTTCATTTAACAGTTCATTTATGAAAAAATGTCATTTAAAAGCATGGGCTTAAACATCGTCTTTCATGGCATCCATAAAAATCAGTTCATAGGAAACCTTTAAAACACTTTCTTCCCGTCTTTCAAAGCATCAGTTAAAGCTGGAGGCATATGCCTCGACATGTCTTTTCTTTTCTTAGAAAATACATACAATAGATACTGCGAATAGTCATCCATTCACATGCATACAATTAATACTTTTGGGTGCGCAAAAAGGGGCTGCCAAGGAGGGGCCTTACATACATATACCTTTGAATACTTATACTTAGCATATTTTTCATGAAACATCTTTCGTGTCGTTTCGTAAGGGAAAAGCATTTCATTTTCATTTCTTGTATTTTAGAAAACTCTAGAAGAGTATGAGCATAATACTTACTTGGACTTCATGCTGCTTTCATATCATGCAGTCCATTCATGTGCGTGTCAGATGGCAACTTACATGCATACACACAACCTTGGCGTCATTCTTTTTCTAATGCATAAGCAACTTAAACTAGAAATAGAGCTACACATCACTTGGACCACTCTCCTTCTATCCTGTGCTCTTACGTGCCCTTTGCTATGCTAAAATTTTTGGGATCTACTTACGGTTACTACCTCTTCCAAACTCGACATTCTACTTCGAGTGCTCATCCCTTAAGGTGAACCCATAATTTACTTTAGGATTAAGACACTAAAACCTTCGTCTTACTCTTCCTGTTGACCACATTTCGATATATAATTCCGACCAACGGAATCACGCATCCTAATTCTGGACAATACACCCGTCACTGCCTCATGCACCTTAGCTTACATCAATCCTCATTTCCATCCATACACACCACACGGCTCTAAGCCAACTCCGAGGCTTAAGCACCGTGTAACCGTACTTATGACAGATTACCCATTATATATAGTGAATCCGTTCGGCACATGTATCTTACCTGATTACACATGTATATTACCCCTTCATCACCTAAGACCAACATATAACACGTTGATCACCTACTTGTGTAAACAGGCACCATACCCGGATACCAACCTTCTCTTAACCCAGCTCGCATGACTCTTCATGCTACCTGTCCCTTTTGACAGTTCATCCCAACACTCAACATGACAAGACTTTGTTCACAACCATGCCTTATGTCACATCATATAGCTCGAGATTACTCCCAAGCTACACCGTGACCGTGTCATGTCACCTGACGTTCCACTATGCCATCTCTACACCAACTCTTAACTCATCGTGAGTACGGTCCCTCGTGTACTCCTGTCACATCGTGACATCTCGTCACGTTCCTGCTACGCCATTCATACACTAACTCCTCACCCATCACAAGCACGACTGTTAGTAACCATGTCACTTCGTGACATTCCCTAGTCATGCTTCCGCTGCGCACTCTTACACTTGTTTTGCTACTTCACACATACTCCCAGCTGTAAGTCAATCATGGTGAAACTTGTCACCTCAGACTACAGGCCATATCATAGCTACTTCGAGATACTATTCCACAGTTCCTAACACTACACACCACGCTCTACGCCCATCAACTACACAACTATCCTTATCTTTGTGACAGGCCACACGATGTGTTGCTGCACCTCATGGAGTACACTCCATATGTACTCCCTTCACATTACACTACACCATACAGAGTATACTCTGCTTGTACTCTTCCCATTCCACAATATACCAGGAATGTATATTTTACATATACTCTCCTTATGTCACACTACGCCACGAGAGTACACACTCTCTTCCTAATCCACACAACGCCACGCCACCATTACAGTACAATCCACAACACTACACAGCACACTTCTCAACTACGCCCGACACTTCACCACACAGAATCCCAACACTTCATTACATAGCACATCATAATACAGTGAACTCCACAATATTAACAGCATAGTCCACAACCTAACCAACCACCAACTAATAGATAACATAAATAACAAGGGAGAGAGGGTTATACCATCATCGGGGTTAACCCGTGCATTGTTCACTTACTGTCACGGTTGATGACATTGGAAGGGTCGTATGTGGTGGCTAAACTGCTATGCGTGGGGTTCACGGATGGAGGGAAGGAGCTCGTCAGCATGAGGGGACGCCGGTGGTGGTGGCGGTGAGGCCAGGCGGCGCGTTGGGCTGGAGGAGG
The DNA here is from genome assembly GCF_004785595.1 of Juglans microcarpa x Juglans regia. NCBI lineage: Eukaryota > Viridiplantae > Streptophyta > Magnoliopsida > Fagales > Juglandaceae > Juglans > Juglans microcarpa x Juglans regia. The sequence continues at coordinate 24,883,279 of NC_054604.1, forward strand.
GAAGAATCGGGTGAGAGGGAGAACGGGAGGAGAGAGAGAGAGGAGGGAAAAGTGAGGGAGAAAGAGAGAGGGTCTGGATTTTAATCCTGATCCATTCGTCTTGAGATCTTCAAAACGATCTAACGGTGGGCTTTAAAACACTGATTTGAAAATGCATAAACATTAACTTATTTAAAAGCACTGAGGGGAATTAAAGTAAAATATTATTTAAACTAAACTTTAATTTATAAAATAATATTCCTTCATCATTAATAAAATGATGAAGTCTTATTTAATATATTTAAAAGAATAAACCATTTAATTAATTAAAACTTTCAACATAATTTAAATCTCATAATATTTTAAATAATTGAAATCATTTTAATAATAATATTACAATGATTTCTTACAGTTATAATATTTTTGGAGCTCTTCAAAAATATTATAATTGTCTTATTTAAAATCAAGTTTAGTTCAGTAACATTGAAAATATCTCATATAAGTATTTTTAGTGCATTTAAAATACTAGGTGTACTTTAGAAATTGCATAATATCTTTGAAAACACGCCATCGAAGTTCAACACGCATAACGAGACTCGCAGTCTCTAGAGAGAATGGGGGACTGTTACATAATTTTCGTCCTCGAAATTTGCTTACGTCAGAAAGAATGAGCATACGTAAGAAGGAAGGAGCGGGGTGTTACACTCTTTCCCCCTCTCTCTCTCCTCTCATTTCTCTCCTTCCCAATTGTCCCCTTCCTCTTCTCTTAGCTTTTCCCCTACCCTTCTAGGTTTCACATATCTATGGCCACATCCTATCTTCTTTCTCATTTTCTCTTCTCCTCTAAGCCGATTTTTGAGTTCTCTCTGTTGTCATGGGTCACGACTCACTATCCATCCACAATCTACAACAATAAGACAAGGTCATGGGTCTCTATGCCTCAAGATCACAATCGCCACACCGTGAGTGACTTGTCTGTGAGTTTAATAATTCACAGTCACAACCATGGCGACTTTAGTCCATAAAGATCTACCCACAGATCTCTAGAGATCAACTTATCTCTTTATGACCCATGACCACGTCCCTGGCCCATGGGTCTGTGCAGAGATGGTCTATGTACAGGTCGTCACAAATTTGTGTAATTATTACTTGGTTTTGTTTATACGTTTGGTTGATCTATAATTTTGTAAGTTTGTTTTGCTTTTTTGTTGGATTTATGAGATTGTTTTGATATGATGTTTGTTTAGTTTTTGTTTGTAACTTTATTTTGGTTTTTGTTTGTATTTGTAAAATCTGTGAATTTGCTTTGTGCGATTTTGTTAAACTTTTTGTAAAAAATATTGTGTTGGACAATGTGACTAGACTGTGGTGGCACCAATCGACCGCATGACATTTGGACTGGGAGACTTGCCGAAGGAGGTGGGGCTCGAGGCTCGAGAGGCCAACTCATCTCTTGTCCCAGTCCATGCAGGGAAAGGGGTAGGGCCTGAATGCCACCCATCAAGATGGTGTGAGTAACACCACTAATGGAGAGTGGATGCTTTTTCAAAATAATAGTAAAAACCCTTATACTTATTTCTCTCTCTAATTTTTGTGCAATAACAATAAAATAAACATAATCATATTGTTTTTAGTCTATAAAGAAGTAGTAGGTTTTCATACTTTGCGACGTGCTTCAATTGCAAACAATTAGAAGGAAGGTATTTAGCATATCCCATCTGCACAAAAATGTAAGAGAGAACTTAGTCTATGCATACTTTTGGTTAGCCAGGATAAAACCACCAAGAATGATAATTATAGAGAATCCGAATAACAATACAAATATTTTACGATACTTGTTTTAATTTTTTAAAAAATGGATATCTATTGGAAAATGCAATGAAGAGTAGATCAAACCTGTCATTTCATAACCACCTCGAGATAACTTTATCTCTTTTGCAATAAATTAAGAATAAATTAATGAAAACAATAATATACAACAAAAAAAAAATATCACTACCAACAACAATATAAAAATAAAAAATGAATACGGTATTTCAAACAAATTAAAACAGGGCACAAATATCATTGTCAAATTTTGAAAAATATATTCATTTGTTCATTGTAATCCTATGTACTACATTTTTTTTTTTCTAAAGACTCAAGTTTTTTATAAGGGCATTATAATGACAATGATGAAACTAATGAGAATGGTCTCGATAATAATGATATGAGATGGTAATGATTATGGATAATGATGTAACGCGAATGATGGTCATTAAGATGGGGATGTGATGAGATCGTGATGACATAAAAAGATGATGAAATGATAAATAATGAGCTAAGCCCAAGCAAACTGGTAGGGATTACACGACACCTTGATCGATGGAGAGTAGGGCCTTGGGTCGGCTTGAGTGAAAGTCGGGCCTAAAATTTAAATACATATATATTTAAATATATAATAATAATAATAATAATAATAATAATAATAATAATATAAATCATAATATCATCATATATACTAAAAACGATATCCTAACTATAAAAACCATTTTCTCTCTTCTCATTTCTATTCTTCCCAACCGCCATCCTCCCTTCATTTTCTCCTCTTCTCCCCCATCTCCAGTTTGCCCAACCTTCCAAGCTTTCCACACCTTAGTTGCAACCATCCTCTCTTCTCTCTCATTTCTCATCTCCTATTCTCCTCCTCTAAGTCGACTTCTTAGTTCTCTCCGTTGTCGTAGGTCTCTACCCCAAGACCTTTGTTGTTGCTTTGGATATGTAGATTAAAGACCAACAACTACGATCATGGGTGACAGGTCTACAAGTTTAATGTCCAATTGATGCGACCATGGGCCATAAAGATCTACTGTTGATCTCTTTATGACCCAAGTCCGCATCCGTGGCCCGTGGGTCTGTGCGGAGATGGTCTGTGCTATTCACATCAGTGTGATTATTATTCGATTTTGTTTGTTTGTTTGTTTAGTTTGATATGTTAATTTGTTTTAGGCTTTGTTTGCATTTATAAAATCTATAACTTTACTTTGTACACTTTGTTAGACTTTTTTTTTTTTTTTTTTATGTAAAAAATGTTGGGTTGGACAGCATGGTGGGATGGTGGTGGCGCCAATACGCCGCCCGGTAAACCACCTGTATAAGGTTTTCATACTTTGTTAAGAATGTAAGTGCTTACATTGCAAAAAGTGAGAATGCAAGTATTTAGCTTCTCACAAGAATGTAAAAGGCAACATTGCCCATATACACTTGTGGTTAGCAAGGTAAATCACTAATAATTATAATAATAGAGAAAGTGAATAACAATACAAATATTTTACAATACTTATTCTAATTTTTTAAAAATAGATCAATTAGATTGAAGCAATAAATAGCAGATCGAACCTATAATTTTATAACTTCCAGAAAACTTCATCTCACAACCTGTCAAGCTGTCATCACAAAATCTTTTGCAAACACACATTAAGAATAAATTAACAAAATAAATACTCAAGTTTTTTTTATAGGCGCATTATAATGACAATGATAAAACTAAAGAGGATGGCCTCGAAAATACTGATATGAGATGATAATGATTATAGATAATGACGAAACGAGATTGATCATAATGGTCATGAAGATGGGGATGTGATCAGATCATGATAATATGAAAAGATTATGAGATGATAAATGATGAGTTAAGTCGAGCAAACCGGTAAGGATGACACAACAACTTGCCCAAGTAAGGCCTTGAGTCGACTTAGTTGAAAGTCGGGCCCTAAATATAAATAAATAAATATATAAATGTAAATATATAATAATAATAATAATAATAATAATATAAATCATAGTATCATTATATGTACCAAAAAAAGATATCCTAACTACAAAAACCACTCCCTCTCTCTCTTCTTATTTCTATCCTTTCGACCGCCATCCTACCTTCATTTTCTCCTCTTACCCCCATCCTCACTTTCCCCTACCTTCAAAGCTTTCCACACCTCAGTTGCCACTATCCTCTCTTCTCTCTCCTTTCACATCTCTTATTATCCTCCTCCTCAAAGTCGACTTCTTACTTCTCTTCGTTATCGTGGGTCTCTACGACTCAAGACCTTTGTTGTTACTTTGGATCTATAAGTTAGAGACCAGCAACCGCAATCATGGGTGACGGGTCTACAAGTTTAATGCCCAATAGATGTGACCATGGGCCATAAAGATCTACCGCATATCTCTTTATGAACCAGGTCCACGTCTGTGGCATGTGGGTCTGTGCTATTCACATATCAGTGCGATTATTACTTGATTTCGTTTGTTTGTTTAGTTTGATCAGTAATTTTGTATGTTTGTTTTTGGCTTTTATTCGATTTGCGATATTTTTAAGATTTGTAAGTTTGTTTAGTTTGATCTATTACTTTGTTTTAGCTTTTGTTTGCATTTATAAAATCTATAACTTTACTTTGTGTGATTTGTTAGATTTTTTTTTTCTTTTTGTTTGTAAAAAATGTTGGGTTGGAAAGGGTGGTCAGACGGTGGTGGTGCCAATTCGCCGCCCAATAAAGAACTACTATAAGGTTTCCATACTTTGTTAAGAATGTAAGTGATTCTATTGAAAAAAGTAAAAATGCAGGTATTTAGCCTCTCACATGAATGTAAAAGGTAACATTGCCCATATATACTTGTGGTTAGCAGGGTAAACAACTAATAATTATAATAATAGAGCATGTGAGAATAACAATACAAATATTTTACAACACTTATTCTATTTAAAAAAAATAGATCTAGTAGATTAAAGCAATAAATAGTAGATCGAACTTCCAATTTTATAAGAACTTCGAGATAACTTCATCGGACAACCTGTCATCACAAAATCTTTTGCAAACACACATTAAGAATAAATTTACAAAAACAATAATATACAACACCAACAACAAAAAATTTCACTAACAATACCTAGATAGATAATCATGGTTATAAAGATGGGGATGTGATGAAATCATGATATATGAAAAGATGATGAGATCATAAATTATATGCTAAACCGAGCAAACCAGTAGGTATGACATGACACCTTGAACTATGGAGAGTAGGGCCTTGGGTCGGCTCAAGTGAAAGTCGGGGCCTAAATATAAATAAATATATATGTAACTATATAATAAAAATAACAGTAATATAAATCAAAGTATCATCATTTATACTAAAAAACGATATGCTAACTATAAAAACGATTTTCACTCCCTCATCCCATTTCTATCATTCTTAGCCGCCATCCTCCTTTCATTTTCTCATTTTCTCCCCCATCTTCACTTTCCCCTACCTTCGAAACTTTCCACACCTCAGTTGTCACCATCCTCTCTTCCCTCTCCTTTCTCATCTCCTATTCTCTTCCTCCTATAAGTCGACTTCTTAGTTCTCTCCGTTGTCGTTGCTTTGGATTTGTAAGTTAGAGACCAACAACTGCAATCATGGGTGACGGGTCTACAAGTTTAATGTCCAATAGATGCGACCAAGGGCTATAAAGATCTACTGCTGATCTCTTTATGACCCAAGTCTGCGTCTGTGGCCTAGGGGTATGCGCAGAGATGGTCTGTGCTATTCACAGATCGGTGCGATTATTACTTGATTTTGTTTGTTATCTAGTTTGATCAGTAATTTTGTAAGTTTGTTTTGGCTTTTATTGGATTTGTGACATTTTTTTAATCTGTAAGTTTGTTTAGTTTGATCTGTTACTTTGTTTTTGCTTTTAATTGCATTTATAAAATCTATAACTTTACTTTGAGTGATTTATTGGTCGCTTTTATTTTATTTTTTGTAAAATGTTGGGTTGGATAAGGTGACAGACGGTGGTGGCACCAATCCACCATCGGTAAACCACAGCTTAAGGTTTTCATACTTTGTTAAGAAAGTGAGTACTTCCATTGCAAAAAGTGAGAATGCAAGTATTTAGCCTCTCATATGCACAAGAATGTAAAAGGCAACATTGCCCATTTATACTTGTGGTTAGCAGGGTAAACAACTAATAATTATAATAATAGAGAATGTGAAAATAACAATACAAATATTTTACAGCACTTTTATTTTTTTAAAAATAGATCTAGTAGATTAAAGGAATAAATAGTAGATCGAACCTGTAATTTTATAAGAACTTCGAGATAACTTCATCACACAACCTGTCATCACAAAATCTTTTGCAAACACACATTAAGAATAAATTTACAAAAACAATAATATACAACACCAACAACAAAAAATTTCACTAACAATACCTAGATAGATAATGATGGTTATGAAGATGAGGATGTGATGCGATCATAATGATATATGAAAGGATGATGAGATCATAAATGATAAGCTAAACTGAGCAAACCAATTGGTATGACACGACACCTTAACTGATGGAGAGTAGGGCCTTGGTTCAGCTTAGGTGAAAGTCGGGGCCTAAATTTAAATAAATATATATGTAAATATGTAATAAAAATAACAGTAATATAAATCATAGTATCATCATATATACTATAAAACGATATCCTAACCATAAAAACCATTTTCACTCTCTCTTCTCATCTTTATCCTTCTGAGCCACCATCCTCCATTCATTCTCTCATTTTCTCCCCTATCTTCACTTTTCCCTACCTTCCAAGCATTCCACACCTCAGTTGCCACCTTCATCTCTTCTCTCTCCTTTCTCATATCCTATTCTCCTCCTCCTCTAAGTCAACTTCTTAGGTCTCTCTGTTGCCGTGGGTTGTAGTTAGAGACCAACTACATCGATCATGGGCAACGTGTCTACAAGTTTAATGTCCAATAGATGCGACCATGCGCCATAAAGATCTACCGCTAATCTCTTTATAACCCAAGTTTGTGTACATGGCCCATGGGTCTGTGCTACTCACAGATTGGTGAGAATATTGAATGATTTTGTTTGTTTGTTTGGGTTGATCAGTAATTTTGCATGTTTGTTTTGGCTTTTATTGGATTTGTGACATTTTTCTGATATGTAAGTTTGTTTAGTTTGATCTGTTACTTTGTTTTATTTTTTGGTTGCATTTATAAAATCGATAACTTTACTTTGTGTGATTTGTTAGATTTTTTTTTTTTTTGTTTGTAAAAAAAGTTGGGTTGGACAGGGTGGTCGAATGTTGGTGGCACCAATCCGCTGCCTGGTAAACCACCAGTTTAAAGCTTTTGTACTTTGTTAAGTATTGCAAAAGGTGAGAATGCAGGTATTTAGCCTCTCATTTGCACAAAAATATAAAAGGCAACATTGCCGATATATACTTGTGGTTAGTAGGGTAAACCACTAATAATTATAATAATAAAGAATGTGAATAACAAAAAAAAATTTTACAATACTTAATTTTTTTAAAAATAGATCTATTGGATTGAGGCAATAAATAGAAAGATCGAACCAGTAATTTTATAAAAACTTCGAGATAACTGCATCTCACAACCTATCATCACAAAATCTTTTGCAAACACACATTACGAATAAATTAACAAAAACAATGATATACAACACCAAACAAAAGTATCACTAACAATACCAAGATGGACCACGATGGTTATGAAAATGGGGATGTGATAAGATCATGATGACATGAAAAGATAATGAGATGATAAATAATGAGCTAAGCCGAGCAAAGTAGTATCGATGGCACGAAACCTTGACCAATGGAGAGTGGGGCCTTGGGTCGGCTCAGGTGAAAATCAGGCCTTAAATATAGACAAATAAATATATATATATATATGTAAATATGCAATAATAATAACAATAATATAAATCATAGTATCATCATATATACTAAAAAATGATATTATAACTAGAAAAATGATTCTATCTCTGTTCTCATCTCTATCCTTCCGAGCCACCATCTTCACTTTCCCCTACCTTCCAAGCTTTCCACACCTTAGTTTCCACCATCCTCTCTTCTCTCTCCATTCTCATCTCCTATTTTTCTCATCTAAGTCAACTTCGTAGTTCTCTCTGTTATCATGGGTCTCTACGACCCAAGACCTTTGCTGTTCCTTTGGATCTATAAGTTAGAGACTGTCAACTTCGATCATGGGTGACGGGTCTACAAGTTTAATGTCCAATAAATGCAACCATGCGCCATAAAGATCTACCGCTGATCTCTTTATGACCTAGGTTCGCGTCCGTGGCCCTTGGGTCTATGCAGAGATGGTATGTGCTATTCACAAATCGATGCGATTATTACTTGATTTTGTTTGTTGTTTAGTTTGATCAGTAATTTTGTATTTTTTTTTTGGCTTTTGTTGGATTTGTGACAGTTTTTTTATTTGTAAATTTGTTTAGATTGATATCTTACTTTGTTTTAGCTTTTGATTGCATTTATAAAATCTATAACTTTACTTTGTGTGATTTATTGGTCTTCTTATTTTTTTTTCTTTTAAATGTTGAGTTGGAGAAGGTGGACAGACGGTGGTGGCGCCAATCCACACGGGTAAACCATAGTTTAAGGTTTTCATACTTTGTTAAGAAAGTGAGTGCTTCCAATGCAAAAAGTGAGAATGAAAGCATTTAGCCTCTCATCTGCACAAGATTGTAAAAGGCAATATTGCCCATATATAGTTGCGGTTAGCACGATAAACTACTAATAATTATAATAAAAGAGAAAGTGAATAATAATACAAATATTTTACAATACTTATTTTATTTTTTTTAAGAATAGATCTATAAGATTGAAGCACTAAATAGTAGATCGGACCAATAATTTTACAATGATTTCAAGACAACTTCATCTCACAACCTATTATCACAAAATCATTTGCAAACACATATTAAGAATAAATTAACAAAAACAATAATATAAAACACCAACAACAAAAAATTTCATTAACAATACCAAGATAGATCATCATACTTATGAAGATGGGGATGAGATGAGATCATGATGATATAAAAAAATGATGAGATGATAAATGATGAGCTAACCCGAGCAAACCAATAGGTATGACACGACACCTTGACTGATAGAGAGTAGGGCCATGGGCCGGCTCAGGTGAATGTCGGGACCTAAATATAAATATATATACATATATATGTAAATATATAATAATAATAACAACAATATAAATCATAGTATCATCATAATTACTAAAAAAATGATATCCTAACTATAAAAACCATTTTCACTCCCTCGTCTCATTTCTATCCTTCCAAGCCACCATCCTCCATTCATTCTCTCCTTTTCTTCTTCAGTTTCCCCCACCTTCCAAGCTTTCCACACCTCAGTTGCCACTACTCTCTCATCTCTCTCCTATTCTCCTCCTCCTCTAAGTTGGCTTTTTAGTTCTCTCCGTTCTTGTGGGTCCTTACGACCCAAGACCTTTGATGTTGCTTTGGATTGATAAGTTAGAGGCCAACAACTGCAACCCAAGACCTTTGTTGTTGCTTTAAAGTCTAATAGATACGACCATGGGTCGTAAAGATCTACCGCTCATCTCTTCTTGAACCAAGTCTGCATCCATGGCTCGTGGGTCTATGCAGAGATGATCTGTGCCATTCACAAATCGGTGCGATTATTACGTTATTTTGTTTGTTGTCTAGTTTGATCAATAACTTTGTATGTTTGTTTTGGCTTTTATAGGATTTGTGACATTTTTTTTATCTGCAAGTTTGTTTAGTTTGATTTGTTACTTTGTTTTAGCTTTTGTTTGCATTTATCAAATCTATATCTTTACTTTGTGTGATTAGTTGGACCTTTTTTTTTTTTTTTGTAAAAAATGTTGGGTTGGACAAGGTGGTTGGACGGTAGTGGCGATAATCTGCCATCGATAAACCACCAGTATAAGGTTTTCGTACTTTGCTAAGAAAGTGACAGCTTCCATTGCAAAAAATGAGATATTTAGCCTCTCATTTGCACAAGAATGTAAAAGTAAACATTAACCATATATACTTGTGGATAGCAGGATAAGCCACTAATAATTATAATAATAGAGAAAGTGTATAACAACACAAATATTTTACAATACTTATTTTAATTTTTTAAAAATAGATCTATAAGATTGAAGCACTAAATATTAGATCGAACCTATAATTTTATAACGACTTCAAGGTAACTTCATCTCACAACCTGTCATAACAAAATCTTTTGCAACCACACAATAAGAATAAATTAACAAAAACAATAACATAAAACACCGACAACAAAAAATTTCACTAACAAAACTGAGATAGATCATGATGGTCATGAAGATGGGGATGTGATGAGATCATGATGATATAAAAGGATGATGAAATGATAAATGATGAGCTAACCCGAGCAAAGCAGTAGGGATGACACGAAACCTTGGCCGAGGGAGAGTAGGGCCACGGGTCGGCTCGGGTGAAAGTCGGGACCTAAATATAAATAAATATATATATATGTAATATTTAATAATAATAACAACAATATAAATCATAGTATCATCATATATACAAAAACAAACGATATACTAACTATAAAAACCACTTTCACTCCCTCATCTCATTTCTATACTTCCGAACCGCCATCCTCCCTTCATTTTCTCCTTTTCTCCCCTTTCATCACTTTCCCCTACCTTCCAAGCATTCCACACCTCAGTTGCCACCATCCTCTCTTCTCTCTCCTTTCTCATCTCCTATTCTACTCCTCCTCTGTGTCGACTTCTTAGTTCTCTCCGTTGTCCTCCCTCATTTTCTCCAAACTGCCCTCCCTTCATTTTCTCCTTTTCTCCCCTTTCATCATTTTTCCCAACCTTCCAAGCTTTCCACACCTCAATTGCCACTACCCTCCCATCTCTCTCTCTAAGTTGGCTTTTTAGTTCTCTCTGTTGTCGTGGGTCTTTACGACCCAAGACCTTTGCCGTTGCATTTGATCGATAAGTTTGAGGCCAACAACTGCGACCCAAGACCTTTGTTGTTGCTTTAAAGTCCAATAGATGTAACCATGGGTTGTAAAGATCTACCGCTCATCTCTTCCTGACCCAAGTCTGCATCTGTGGCCCGTGGGTCTATACAAAGATGATCTGTGCCATTCATAGATCGGTGTGTTATTACGTTATTTTGTTTGTTGTCTAGTTTGATCAGTAATTTTGTATTTTTGTTTTGGCTTTTATAGGATTTGTGACATTTTTTTGATCTGTAAGTTTGTTTAGTTTGATCTGTTACTTTGTTTTAGCTTTTGTTTGCATTTATCAAATCCATATCTTTACTTTGTGTGATTAGTTGGACATTTTTTTTTTTTGTAAAAACTGTTGGGTTGGACAAGGTGGTCGGGCGATGGTGGTGACAATCCACCATCAATAAACCACCAGTATAAGGTTTTCATACTTTGCTAAGAAAGTGATAGCTTCCATTGCAAAAAAATGAGATATTTAGCCTCTCATCTGCACAAGAATGTAAAAGGCAACATTAACCATATATGCTTGTGGATAGCAAGATAAACCACTAATAATTATAATAATAGAGAAAGTAAATAACAATACAAATATTTTACAATACTTATTTTAATTTTTGAAAAATAGATCTATAAGATTGAAACGCTAAATAGTAGATCGAACCTATAAATTTACAACGATTTCGAGATAACTTCATCTCACAACCTGTCATCAAAAAATCTTTTGCAACCACGCATGGAGAATAAATTAACAAAAACAATAATATAAAACACCAAAAAAAAAAAAACATTCACTAAAAACATCGAGATAGATCATGATGGTTATCAAGATGGGGAAGTTATGAGATCATGATGATAAGAAAAGATGATAAATGATGAGCTAACCCTGGCAAACCAATAGGTATGGCACGACATGTTGATCGATGGAGAGTAGGGCCATGGGTAGGCTCAGGCGAAAGTCGGGACCTAAATATAAATAAACATATATATATATGTAAATTTTTACTAATAATAACAACTATATAAATCATAGTATCATCATATATACTAAAAAACGATATCCTAACTATAAAAACTAATTTCACTCCCTCGTCTCATTTCTATCCTTTCGAGCCACCAACCTCCCTTCATTTTCTCCTTTTCTCCCCTATCTTTACTTTCCCCTACCTTCCAAGCTTTCCACACTTCAGTTGCCACCGTCCTCTCTTCTCTCTCCTTGCTCATCTCTTATTCTCCTCCTCTAAGTCGGCTTCATAGTTCTCTCCGTTGTTGTGGGTCTCAACGACCCAAGACCTTTGATGTTGCTTTGGATCTACAAGTTAGAGACCAACAATTGCGATGATGGGTGACGAGTCTACAAGTTTAAACCATGGGTGATAAAGATCTACCGCTCATCTCTTTTTGACCCAGGTCCGCATTGGTGTCCCATTGGTCTATGTAGAGATGGTCAGTGCTATTCACAAATCGGTGCTTTTATTACTTGATTTTGTCTGTTGTCTAGTTTGATCTGTAATTTTGTACGTTTGTATTGGCTTTTATTGGATTTGTGACATATTTTTAGCTTTTGATTTGTTACAATGTTTTAGCTTTTGTTTGCATTTATAAAATCAATAACTTTACTTTGTGTGATCTGTTGGATATTTTTTTTTGTAAAAATTGTTGGGTTGGAAAAGGTGCTCAGACAGTGGTGGCGCCAATCCACCGTCTGTAAACCACCAGTACAAGGTTTTCATACTTTGTTAAGAAGGTCTTCAATTACAAAAAATGAGATATTTAGCCTCTCATTTGCACAAAAATGTAAAAGGCAACATTGCCCCATATACTTGTGGATAGGATAAACCACTAATAATTATAATAATAGAGAGAGCGAATAACAATACAAATATTTTACAATACTTATTTAATTTTTTAAAAATAGATTTATAAGATTGAAGCACTAAATAGTAGATCGAACCTGTAATTTTATAACGACATCGAGATAACTTCATCTCACAACCTGTCATCACAAAATCTTTTGCAACCACACAATAAGAATAAATTAACAATAACAATAATATAACTGCCTACAACAAAAAATTTCACAAACAATACCGAAATAGATCATGATGGTTATGAAGATGGAGATGTGACGAGATCATGATGATATGGAAAGATGATGAGATGATAAATGATGACCTAACCCGAGCAAAGCAGTAGGAATGACACGAAACCTTGACCGATGGAGAGTAAGGCCATGGGTCAGCTCGGGTGAAAGTCGGATCCTAAATATAAATAAATTTACATATATATGTAAATATTTAAAAATAATAACAACAATATAAATCATAGTATCATCATATATACTACAAAATGATATCTCACTATAAAAATCATTTTCACTCCCTCGTCACATTTCTATCCTTCCGAGCCGCCATCCTCCCTTCATTTTCTCCTTTTCTCCCATATCTTCTCTTTCCCCTACCTTACAAGCTCTCCACACCTCAGTTGCCACCATCCTCTCTTCCCTCTCCTATCTCCTATTCTCCTCATCCTCTACGTCGGCTTCTTAGTTCTCACCGTTGTCGTGAGTCTCAACGACCCAAGACCTTTCATGTTACTTTGGATCTATAAGTTAGAGACCAACAACTACAATCATGGGTGATGGATCTACAAGATTATTGTCCAATAGATGCGACCATGGGCCAAAAAGATCTACCCTCATCTCTTTTTGACCCGTATCTGCATCCGTGGCAAGTGGGTCAATACAGAGATAGTCGGTGCGATTATTACTTGATTTTGTTTGATATCTAATTTTATCATTAATTCTGTATGTTTGTTTTGGCTTTTATTGGATTTGTGACATTTTTTTTATCTGTAAGTAGTTTGATCTGTTACTTTGTTTTAGCTTTTGTTTGCATTTATAAAATCTATAACTTTACTTTGTGAGATTTGTTGGACATTTTTTTTTTCGTAAAAAATGTTGGGTTGGACAAGGTGGTTGGATGGTGGTGGCGCCAATCCGCCGTCAGTAAACCACCAGTAATAGGTTTTCATACTTTGTTAAGAAAGTGAGTGCTTCCATTGCAAAAAGTTAGATATTTAGCCTTCATCTGCACAAGAATGTAAAAGGCAACATTGCCTATATAAACTTGTGGATAGCAGGATTAACCACTAATAATTTTAATAATAGAGAAAGTGAATAACAATACAAATATTTTACAATACTTATTTAATTTTTTTTTAAAATAGATTTATAAGATTGAAGCACTAAATAGTAGATCGAACCTGTAATTTTATAACGACATCGAGATAACTTCATCTCACAACCTGTCATCACAAAATCTTTTGCAACCACACAATAAGAATAAATTAACAATAACAATAATATAAACGTCTACAACAAAAAATGTAACAAACAATACCGAGATAGATCATGATGGTTATGAAGATGGAGATGTAATGAGATCATGATGATATGAAAATATGATGAGATGATAAATGATGACCTAACCCGAGCAAAGCACTAGGGATGACACGAAACCTTGACCGATGGAGAGTAGGGCCATGGGTCAGCTCGGGTGAAAGTCGGGTCCTAAATATAAATAAATTTACATATATATGTAAATATTTAAAAATAATAACAATAATATAAATCATAGTATCATCATATATACTACAAAATGATATCTCACTATAAAAACCATTTTCACTCCCTCGTCTCATTTCTATCCTTCCGAGCCGCCATACTCCATTTTCTCCTTTTCTCACCTGTCTTCTCTTTCCCCTACCTTACAAGCTTTCCACACCTCAGTTGCCACCGTCCTCTCTTCCCTCTCCTTTCTCATCTCTTATTCTCCTCCTCCTCTACATCGGCTTCTTATTTCTCTCCGTTGTCGTGAGTCTCAACAACCCAAGACCTTTCATGTTGCTTTGGATCTATAAGTTAGAGACCAACAACTACGATCATGGGTGACGGGTCTACAAGTTTATTGTCCAATAGATGCGACCATGGGCCAAAAAGATCTACCGCTCATCTCTTTTTGACCAATGTGCATCTGTGGCCAGTGGGTCAATACAGAGATAGTCGGTGCGATTATTACTTGATTTTATTTGATTTCTAGTTTTATCAGTAATTTTGTATGTTTGTTTTGGCTTTTATTGGATTTGTGACGTTTTTTTCTCTGTAAGTAGTTTGATCTGTTACTTTGTTTTAGTTTTTGCTTGCATTTATAAAATCTATAACTCTACTTTGTGAGATTTGTTGGACATTTTTTTTCGTAAAAAATGTTGGGTTGGACAAGCTGGTTGGATGGTGGTGGCGCCAATCCGCCGACAATAAACCACCAGTATAAGATTTTCATACTTTGTTAAGAAGGTGAGTGCTTCCATTGCAAAAAATGAGATATTTAGCCTGTCATTTGTACAAGAATGTAAAAGGCAACATTGCCCATACATACTTGTGGATAGCAGGATAAACCACTAATAATTATAATAATAGAGAGAGTGAATAACAATACAAATATTTTACAATACCTATTGTAATTTTTTGTAAAAATAGATTTATAAGATTGAAGCACTAAATAGTAGATCGAACCTGTAATTTTATAACGACATCGAGATAACTTCATCTCACAACCTGTCATCACAAAATCTTTTGCAACCACACAGTAAGAATAAATTAACAATAACAATAATATAAATGCCTACAACAAAACATTTCACAAACAATACCGAGATAGATCATGATGATGTTTAAAGATAATGAGTTGATAAATGATGAAACCTAAGCAAATCAGTAGGTATGACACGACAAGTTGACCGATGGAGAGTAAGGCCATGGGTTCGGCTCAGGTGATTGTCGGGACCTATATATAATTATATATATGTAAATATAAAATAATAATAACAACAATATAAATCATAGTATCATCATATATACTAAAAAAGGATATCCGAACTATAAAAACCATTTTCACTCCATCGTCTAATTTCTATCCACTCCATCGTATAATTTCTATCCTTCCGAGCAGCTATCATCCCTTCATTTTCACCATTTCTCCCTTATCTTCACTTTCCCCAACATTCCAAGCTTTCCACACCTCAGTTGCCACCATCCTCGCTTCACTCTCCCTTCTCATCTCCTATTCTCCTCCTCCTCTAAGTCGTCTTCTTAGTTCTCTCTGTTGTCGTGGGTCTCTACGACCCAAGACCTTTGATGTTGCTTTGGATCTATAAGTTAGAGACCAACAACTACGATCATGGGTGACGGGTCTACAAGTTTAATGTCCAATAGATGCGACCATGGGGCATAAAGATATACCGCTCTACTCTTTATGACCCAGGTTTGCATTCGTGGCTAGTGGGTTTATACAGAGATGGTCTGTGCTATTCACAGATCGGAGCAATTATTACTTGATTTTGTTTGTTGTCTAGTTTGATCAGTAATTTTGTATGTTTGTTTGGGCTTTTACTAGATTTGTGACATTTTTTTTAATCTGTAAGTTTGTTTAGTTTGATCTGTTACTTTGTTTTAGCTTTTGTTTCCTTTCATAAAATCTGTAACTTTACTATGTGTGATTTGATGGACATTTTTTCTTTTGTATAAAATGTTTGGTTGGACATGGTGGTCAAACGGTGGTGGCGCCAATCCGCCATCGGTAAACCACCAGTATAAGATTTTCCTACTTTGTTAAGAAAGTGAGTGCTTCCATTGCAAAAAGTTAGATATTTAGCCTCTTATCTGCACAAGAATGTAAAAGTCAACATTGCCTATATATACTTGTGGATAGCAAGATAAATCACTAATAATTATAATAATAGAGAAAGTGAATAACATTACAAATATTTTACAATACTTATTTTAATTTTTTAAGAATAGATCTATAAGATTGAAGCACTAAATGGTAAGATTGAACCTGTAATTTTTGAACCACTTCGAGATAACTTCATACAACCTGTCATCACAAAATCTTCTACAACCACACATTAAGAATAAATTAACAAAAACAATAATATAAAACACCAACAACAAAAAAATTCACTAACAATGCCAAGATAGATCAAGATGATATGAAAAGATGATGAGATGATAAATGATGAACTAACCTGAGCAAACTAGTAGGTATGACGCAACATCTTGACCGATGGAGAGTAGGGCCATGGGTCAACTCGGGTGAAAGTCGGGACCTAAGTATAAATAAATATATATATTTAAATATATAATAATAAAAACAACAATATAGATCATAGTATCATCATATATACTAAAAACCGATATCCTAACTATAAAAGCCATTTTCACTCCCTCGACTCATTTCTATCCTTTCAAGCCGTCATTTTCTCATTTTCTCCCATATCTTCACTTTCCCCTACCTTCCAAGCTTTCCACGCCCAGTTGCCACTGTCCTCTCTTCTCCTTCCTTTTTCACCTCCTATTCCCTCCTCCTGTAAGTTGGCTTCTTACTTATATCCATTGTCGTGGGTCTCTACATCCCAAGATCTTTGATGTTGCTTTGGATCTGTAAGTTAGAGACCAACAACTGCAATCAGGGGTGACAAGTTTACAAGTTTAATGTCCAATAGATGCGACCATTGGCCATAAAAATCTTCCACTCATCACTTTTTGAACTAGGTCTGCTGCATCTGTGGCCCGTGTGTCTATACAAGGATGATATGTGTTATTCACAGATTGGTACTATTATTACTTGACTTTGTTTGTTGTCTATTTTGATCAGTAATTTTGTATGTTTGTTTTGACTTTTATTGGATCTGTGACATTTTTTTTTATCTGTAAGTTTGTTTAGTTTGATTTGTTACATTGTTTTAACTTTTGTTTGCTTTTAAAAAATCTATAACTTTACTTTGTGTGATTTGATGCACATTTTTTTATTTTTGTATAAAATGTTGGATTAGACATAGGGGTCGGACGCTTGTGGCGAATCCGCCGTCGGTAAACCACCAGTATAAGGTTTTCATACTTTGTTAAGAAAGTGAGTGCTTCCATTGTAAAAGGTCAAATATTTAGCCTCTCATCTGCGCAAGAATGTAAAAGGCAACATTGCCCATATAACTTGTGGAAAGTAGGATAAACCACTAATAATTATAATAATAGAGAAAGTGCATAACAATTCAAATATTTTACAATACTTATTTGAATTTTTTTAAAAATAGATCTATAAAATTGAAGCACTAAATTGTAGATCGAACCTAGAATTTTCTAACCACTTCGAGATAACTTCATCATACATCCTGTCATCAAAAAATCTTTTGCAACCACACATTAAGAATAAATTAACAAAAACAATAATATAAAACACCAACAACAAAAAATTTCACTAACAATATCGAGATAAATCATGATGGATATGAAGATGGGAGTGTGATCAGATCAAATGATGAGCTAACCAGAGCAAACCAGTAGGTTTGACGCGACACCTTAATCGATGGAGAGTAGGGCCATGGGTCGGCTCGAGTGAAAGTCAGGACCTAAGTATAAATAAATATATAATAATGTAAATATATAATAATAAAAATAACAATATAAATCACAGTATCATCATATATACTAAAAAACGATATCCTAACTATAAAAACCATTTTCACCTCATCTCATTTTTATCCTTTCAAGCCACCATTTTCTCATTTTCACCCCTATCTTAACTTTCCCCTACCTTCCAAGCTTTCCACACCCCAATTGCCACCCTCCTCTATTCCCTCTCCTTTCTCATCTCCTTTTCTCCTCCTCCTCTACGTCGGCTTCCTAGTTCTCTCCGTTATCGTGGGTCTCAACGACCAAAGACCTTTGATGTTGCTTTGGGTCTTTATGTTAGAGACACACAACTACGGTCATGGGTGACGGGTCTACAAGTTTAGTGTCAATTTGATGCGACCATGGGCCATAAAGATCTACCTCTCATCTCTTTTGGACCCAGGTCTGCATTTGTGGCCTGGGGGTCTATACAGACATGATACGTGCTATTCACTGATCGATGCAAATATTACTTGATTTTGTTTGTTGCACAGTTTAAACAGTAATATTGTATGTTTTTTTTGGCTTTTACTGGATTTGTGACCTTTTTTTTATCTGTAAGTTTGTTTAGTTTCATCTATTACTTTGTAAAGCTTTTGTTTGCTTTTATAAAATCTATAACTTTACTTTGTGTGATTTGTTGGACTTTTTTTTTTTTTGTATAAAATGTTGGGTTGGATACGGTGGTCGGACGATGGTGGCGCCAATTCGCCGTCGATAAACCACCAGTATAAGGTTTTCATACTTTGTTATGAAAGTGAATGATTCCAATGCAAAAAGTTAGATATTTAGCCTCTCATCTGACAAGAATATAAAAGGCAA
The DNA here is from genome assembly GCF_004785595.1 of Juglans microcarpa x Juglans regia. Classification (NCBI taxonomy): domain Eukaryota; kingdom Viridiplantae; phylum Streptophyta; class Magnoliopsida; order Fagales; family Juglandaceae; genus Juglans; species Juglans microcarpa x Juglans regia. Next base: position 24,902,434 of record NC_054604.1, read on the forward strand.
CATTGCCCCATATATACTTGTGGATAGCAGGATAAACAACTAATAATTACAATAATAGAGAAAGTGAATAACAATACAAATATTTTACAATACTTATTTTAAGTTTTTAAGAATAGATCTATAAGATTGAAGCACTAAGTTGTAGATCGAACCTGTAATTTTTAGCCACTTTGAGATAATCTCATCATATAACCTATCATCAGAAAATCTTTTGCAACCACACATTAAGAATAAATTAACAAAAATAATAATATAAAACACCAACAACAAAAAATTTCGCTAACAATACCGAGATAGATCTTGATGGTTATGAAGATGGGATGTGATGAGATCATGATGATGTGAAAAGATGATGAGATGATAAATAATGAGCTAACCTGAGCAAACCAATAGGTATGACATGACACCTTGACCGATGTAGAGTAGGGCCATGCGTCGGCTCGGGTGAAAGTCAGGACCTAACTAAAAAACGATATCCTAACTATGTATACTAACTAAAAAACATATTATATATATGTAAATATATAATAATAATAACAACAATATAAATAATTGTATCATCATATATACTAAAAAATGATATCCTAACTATAAAAACCATTTTCACTCCCTCGTCTCATTTCTATCCTTCCGAGCAGCCATCCTCCCTTCATTTTCTCCCCTATCTTCACTTTCGCCTACCTTCCAAGCTTTCCACACCTCAGTTGCCACCATCCTCTCTTCTCTCTCCATTCTCATCTCCTAACTTCCTCCTCCTATAAGTCAGCTTCTTAGTTCTCTCCATTGCCGTGGATCTCTAAGACCTAAGTCCTTTGTTGTTGCTTTGGATCCGTAAGATAGAGAGACCAACAACTACGATCATGGGTGACGGGTCTACAAGTTTCATGTCCAATAGATGCGACCCTCGGCCATAAAGATCTACCGCTCATCTATTTATGACCCAGGTCTGCAACCGTGGCAAGTGAGTCTATACAAAGATGGTATCTACTATTCACAGATTGGTGCGATTATTACCTGATTTTGTTTTTTGTCTAATTTGATCAATATTTTTGCATGTTTGTTTTGGCTTTTGTTGGATTTGTGACATTTTTTTTATCTGTAAGTTTGTTTAGTTTGATCTGTTACTTTACTTTAGCTTTTGTTTAAACTTATAAAATCTATAACATTACTTTGTGTGATTTGATGGACATTTTTCCTTTTTATAAAAAATGTGGAGTTGGACAAGGTGGTCAGACGGTGGTGGTGCCAATCCGCCGTAGATAAATCCCGAGTATAAGGTTTTCGTACTTTGTTAAGAAAGTGAGTGCTTCCATTGCAAAAGGTCTTATATTTAGCCTCTCATCTGTACAAGAATGTAAAAGACAACATTGCCCATATATATTGGTAGATAGCAGGATAAACTACTAATAATTATACTAATAGAGAAAGTGAATAACAATACAAATATTTTACAATACTAATTTTAATTTTTTAAAAATAGATCTATAAGATTAAAGCACTAAATTGTAGATCAAACCTGTAATTTTATAACCACTTTGAGATAACTTCATCATACAACTTGTCATCACAAAATCTTTTGAAACCACACATTAAGAATAAATTAACAAAAACGATAATATAAAACACCAACAACAAAAAATTTCACAAACAATACCGAGATAGAACTTGAAGGTTATGAAGATGGGGATGTGATGAGATCATGATGAGCTAACCCGAGCAAAGCAGTAGGTATGACACAACACCTTGACTAATGTAGAGTAGGGACATGGGTCGGGTGAAAGTCGAGACCTAAATATATGTGTAAATATATAATAATAATAACAACAATACAAATCATAGTATCAACATATATACTAAAAAACGATATCATAACTATAAAAGCCATTTTCACTCCCTTATCTCATTTCTATCCTTTCGAGCTACCATCCTCCCTTCATTTTCTCCCCTATCTTAACTTTTGCCTACCTTCCAAGCTTTCCACACCTCAGTTGCCACCGTCCTCTCTTCTCTCTCCTTTCTAATGTCCTATTCTCCTCCTCTTTTAAGTCAGCTTCTTAGTTCTCTCCATTGTCATGGGTCTCTAAGACCCAAGACCTTTATTGTTGCTTTGGATCTATAAGTTAGAGACCAACAACTACTATCATGGGTGACGGGTCTACAAGTTTAATGTTTAAAAGATGCGACCATGGGCCATAAAAATCTACAGCTCATCTCTTTATGACCCAAGTTTGTATTCGTGGCAAGTGGGTCTATACAAAGATGGTCTGTGAAATTCACAAAACGATGCGATTATTACTTGATTTTGTTTGTTGTCTAGTTTGATCAGTAATTTTGTATGTTTGTTTTGGCTTTTTTTGGATTTATGACATTTTTTTGATTTGTAAGTTTGTTTAGTTTGATCTGTTACATTGTTTTAGCTTTTGTTTGCATTTATAAAATCTATAACTTTACTTTGTGTGATCTGTTGGACATTTTTTGCTTTTGAAAAAAATGTTGGGTTGGACAAGGTGGTTGGACGGTGGTGGCGCCAATCCGGCATCGATAAATCACCAATATAAGGTTTTCATACTTTGTTAAGAAAGTGAGTGCTTCCATAGCAAAAAGTGAGATATTTAGCCTCTCATCTGCACAAGAATGTAAAAGGTAACATTGCCCATATATACTTGTGGATAGCAGGATAAACCACTAATAATTATACAAATAGAGAAAGTGAATAACAATACAAATATTTTATAATACTTATTTTAATTTTTAAAAACTAGACCTATAAAATTAAAGCACTAAATAGTAGATTGAACATGTAATTGTATAACTACTTCGAGATAACCTCATCTCACAACCAGACATCACAAAATGTTTTGCAACCACCACACATTAAGAATAAATTAACAAAAAAAATAATATAAAACACCAACAACAAAAAATTTCACTATCAATACCGAGATAGATCCTGATGGTTATGAAGATGGGGATGTAATGAGATCATGATGATATAAAAAAATGATGAGATGATAAATGATGAGCTAACCCGAGCAAACCAGTAGGTATGTCACGGCACCTTGACCGATGTAGAGTAGGGCCATGGGTCGGGTGAAAGTCGGGACCTGAATATATATATATATATATATATTTGTAAATATATAATAATAATAATAACAATATAAATCATAGTATCATCATTTATACTAAAAAACAATATCCTAACTATAAAAACTATTTTCACTCCCTCGTCTCATTTCTATCTTTTCGAGCCGCCATCCTCCCTTCATTTTCTCCTTTTCACCCCTATCTTCACCTTCGCCTACCTTCCAAGCTTTCCACACCTCAGTTGCCACCATCCTCTCTTCTCTCTCCTTTTTCATCTCATATTCTCCTCCTCCTCTGTATCAGCTTCTTAGTTCTCTCCATTGTCATGGGTCTCTACATCCCAAGACCTTTGATGTTGCTTTAGATCTGTAAGTTAGAGACCAACAACTACGATCATGGGTGACGAATCTACAAGTTTAATGTCCAATAGATGCGACCATGGACCATAAAGATCTACCGCTCATCTCTTTATGACCCAGGTCTGCAACCGAGGCTAGTGGGTCTATACAGAGATGGTCTGTGCTATTCACAGATCGGAGCAATTATTACTTAATTTTGTTTGTTGTCTAGTTTGATCAGTAATTTTGTATGTTTGTTTTGGCTTTTGTTGGATTTGTGACATTTTTTTTATTTGTAAGTTTGTTTAGTTTGATCTGTTACTTTGTTTTAGCTTTTGTCTGCATTTATGAAATCTATAACTTTACTTTGTGTGATTTGTTGGACATTTTTTGTTTTTGTAAATAATGTTAGGTTGGACAAGGTGGTCAGACAGTGGTGGCGCCAATCCGCTGTCAATAAATCACCAGTATAAGGTTTTCATACTTTGCTAAGAAAGTGAGTGCTTCTATTGCAAAAAGTGAGATATTTAGTTTCTCATCTGCACAAGAATGTAAGAGGCAACATTGCCCATATATACTTGTGGATAGCAGGATAAACCATTAATAATTATACTAATAGAGAAAGTGAATAACAATACAAATATTTTATTATACTTATTTTAATTTTACAAAAATAGATCTATAAGATTAAAGCACTAAATAGTAGATCAAACCTGTAATTGTATAACCACTTCGAGATAACTTCATCTCACAACCTGTTATCACAAAATATTTTGCAACCATCACACATTAAGAATAAATTAACAAAAACAATAATATAAAACACCAACAACAAAAAATTTCACTAACAATACCGAGATAGATCCTGATGGTTATGAAAATGGGGATGTGATGAGATCCTGATGATATGAAAATATAATGAGATGATAAATGATGAGCTAACTCGAGCAAACCAGTAGGTATGACACGAGACCTTGACCGATGGAAAGTAGAGCCATGGGTCGGCCCGGGTGAAAGTCGTGACCTAAATATAAATAAATATATATATGTAAATATATAATAATAATAACGACAATAATAATAATAACAACAATATAAATCATAGTATCATCATATATGCCAAAAACGATATCCTGACTATAAAAACCATTATCACTGCCTCGTCTCATTTCTATCTTTCCGAGCCGCCATCCTCCCTTCATTTTCTCCTTTTCTCCCCTATCTTCACTTTCCCCTACCTCCAAGCTTTCCACACCTCAGTTGCCACCGTCCTCTCTTCTCTCTCCTTTCTCATCTCCTATTCTCCTCCTCCTCTATTACTTCCCTCCGTTGTCGTTTGTCTCTACGGCCCAAGACCTTTGATGTTGCTTTGGATCTGTAAGTTAGAGACCAACAACTGCGATCATGGGTGACGGGTCTACAAGTTTAATGTCCAATAGATGCGACCATGGGCCATAAAGATCTACCGCTCATCTCTTTTTTACCCAAGTCCGCATCCGTGGCCCGTGGTTCTATGAAAGAGGGTTTGTGCTATTTACAGATCAGTGCGATTATTACTTGATTTTGCGTTGTCTAGTTTGATCAATAATTTTGTATGTTTGTTTTGGCTTTTATTGGATTTGACATTTTTTTTTATCTGTAAGTTTGTTTAGTTTGATCTGTTACATTGTTTTAACTTTTGTTTGCATTTATAAAATCTATAACTTAGTGTGATTTATTGGACATTTTTTTTTTTCTTTGTAAAAAATGTTGGGTTGGACAATGTGGTCAAATGGTTGTGGTGCCAATCCAACATCAGTAAACCACCCATATAAGGTTTTCATACTTTGTTAAGATAGTGAGTGCTTCCATTGCAAAAAGTTAGATATCTAGCCCCTTATCTGCACAAGAATGTAAAAGGCAACATTGCCCATATATATTTGCAGATAGGAGGATAAACCACTAATAATTATAATAATAGAGAAATTGAATTACAATACAAATATTTTACAATACTCATTTTAATTTTTTAAAAATAGATCTATAAGATTGAAGCACTAAATAGTAGATCGAACTTGTAAATTTAGAACGACTTCAAGATAACTTCATCTCACAACCTATCATCACAAAATCTTTTGCAACCATCACACATTAAGAATAAATTAACAAAAATAATAATATAAAACACCAACAACAAAAAATTTCACTAACAATACCGAGATAGATCATGATGGTTATGAAGACGAAGATGTGATGAGATCATGATCATATGAAAAGATGATGAGATGATAAATGATGAGCTTACCCGAGCAAACCAGTAGGTATGACACGACACCTTGACCAATGGAGAGTAGGGTCATGGGTCGACTCGGGACTTAACAGTAAGTCTCACATTGCTTAAGTATGACTATTATATTGCATTGGCCTTCGATATATTGGTTGGCCTAGGAGGCCAAATTAATCCAAAATATAACTCTAATAAGTTTCTATTTGTTTTAAATGTATAAATTTCAATTTATATTTATATTTTTCAATTTCAATTTCAATTTTTTTAAATGTATAAATTGAAATTATATTATAATCTGAGTCTAAAAGAAATTTAGACATTGGGTTGAGCTGGGGGCGGGACCGAGTGCAATTTCAACCCCACCCCGCCCCGCCCTGCACTATGCGGGTAGCACCCCTACCTTAGTTTACTCACAAGAGGATAGAAGAAGCCCCCCATGCCCTTTTCATCTCACAACTTTTTGTGCAAGAATAAAAGTCAAATAAATTGGTACCATGCTTATGATGTATAAAGGGGAAGGTACTCGCACCTTATCACATTCTTCCATTCCGGAAAGGAAGAGGACACAATCAATGTATACTCGTGGTTAGTAGAGTAAACCTCCAATAATGACTATAATAAAGAGAACGCTAATAATATATAAATATATAAGTAATATACAATAAAGAAACTTTAATCCTAAAGGTTAAGCAAATTCTGGTGAAGTAATAAAAGCCATTTTTCAAGAACAACTCAAATGTAATATAAGAAACATGAACAAAGTAATTTTGCAATATCTCTCACATTGAGAAAGAATATAATGTGCATTCAAGTCTCCCACCAACTTCACATGCAATTAGAAGACATATATATCACATAAGAAATAGAGAGAAAATGAATAGGAGCATTCAATTAGTACAGGCCTAATCTAAAGATAAGCATACTTTTATTTTGGTATGCTAAGAAAGGCATCATTATAAATTTGGCTCCAGGAAGATTTTATTGGAATTTTCATTGTTTCAGTATCATTTTGGCAGAGAGAGAGAGTGTGAGTTTTTATGTCCAGTGAACTCGCTAAGATTACATTTAAGAAAAGAAATTATAAAGCTTAGCAGCAATAACTTATAAGTGGGTTTTAATAAACATAATCTTATACAACCTTTCAACTTAGTATTTCTCTTCTTTTTTATTTATTTCCTTTGCAATACCTTTTTTTTGCATCTCTAGTTCGCCCATTTTAGCTTGTCTTTTTAGAGGCCAATGAATGCATATTTCAACTTAAGTTTCTCTTCCGTATCACTCTAATGGGAAAAATAATACTGAGCTTTTGGTTTTTATGCTGTTAGCTTAATGCATTTCAGTATCCTCATTTCCGGTGCTTCTCGCCGAAGTTGATTCACCTTTTGCCTAGGTTCCTTTTTCTATTTGGTTCTTGTTTAGTCTGTGTTGATTATGGAGTACGTTAGAAAGTTCAAGGTGGAAGCAAAATCTTTTGTTTTCTCGTGGGAAGGGGGTAGTACTATACGTATCACTGAACGTAGTAGAAGATTGGTTACATCTATCGTAGTAAGAAGGGCTTTGGCTACATGGGTGGTCCAAATGGTGGAGGAAGGGTTAGCCTCTCGTCGAAGGGACTCTTTCTTTAGGCAAAAGAGGATGGGAAATGGAGTTCTTGCCATTCAAAGACACGTAAATGCCAGGGGGTGCTTCTTGCACTTGGCAGAACTCGGGTTTGAGAAGAAGAGGGGATCGGTGATGATTCCTGAAGGCTTGAAGGGCAATGGCTGGGAGGACTTCGCTTATAATCTGGGTAACTCGCAGACCACCATTCTAGAAGCATCCATATTGCTGGTTTGCAGGATTCCATACTGGAGGAAGAGAGTTTTCCTCCTTCTAACGGAGCTTCATATGCAGAGGCACTGAGTTTGCAGGCAAGGAGTGTTTCTAACACTGTGGCTGACAGGTATCAGGCTATAGGTGAAAGGATGGGTAGCGTAGGAAATCTTTTTAGCAGACCTATCGCTGTCAAAGGTGATACGGGAGCCTTTGTTGCAGGTCCTATGTTGGGCAATGTTGAAGGAGTGTTGTGGAAGGTCAGAGGCCATCTGTCAGGTCTTTCAGAAGAAATATCCACTCTTATGAATAAAGTGGATTGGGGCTTAAGTGTGATAATGGGCAAGGGTGGGAAAGAGGCCGATGGGAAGCCTGCAAGCTATGATAAGGCTGGGAAAGAGGCCGCTGGATTGGGTTTGCGCAGGAAAGAGGCTTGTGTTGGATTGGGCCCGCAAGCTCTACCTTATGAAGAGGCCTACGTTGGGCCCGCGATGCCCATCTGGTGGCCTAAGACAAAATCTCGGGCCCGAGCCTCCTCCTCAAGCTCGAGTTTCCCTAGCTCGCCGGTACCCTCGCCGGCACCACAGAATTTGCCGCCGGTCATCATCGACCCTACCGGCACTGTCACCGTCATCCCTTCCGTCACTGACAGCGTGCGACTAACTGGCACGATTTCGACGGGATCGACAGGGCTGGGTCTAAGTGATGCCGCCGACTGCTCTCTGGACACCAGAGGTTTGTCGTTGTCACAGAATGGGTCGACCTGCCTAGTCGCACCCTTGGGTTACATCCTTGACACTATCTCGGCTCGAGAGGTAGAGTCTTTGAACCCTGTGGTCGAAGCCCATGCTGGTCAGAACCCAATCGAAGCCCATGCGGTTTTGTTGGAGATGGTTGCTGAGCCGCCGGCACCCTCTGGGTTGGTTGCTTCTTCGGATCAGGTTCTTTCTTCGAGATTGGAGATGGTAGAAGAGCCCTGTGTACTCGAAAATGCTGGCTCCTTGGTTCTGTTTACTGTTAATAGGGATGGGGAGGATGATCCTACTCCACTCTACTCCTTTCATCCCAATGTGTCTGATTGGGTTATCCAGAGAGCGATGGGCATTAAGCATATGGTAGGAATTTCTTATGGGGATTTGGAAGCTGAATTTATGGCCCTACTTACCGCTGTAGAGGCTGTGAATGCCCAATCCAACTCTGATCAATCGTTGGCTTCCGCTAAAAAAATGGAAAGAGAACTCAAAAGGCTAGATTGGGCAATAAAAGAGGATGGATGTGAGAAGAGCTATACTCGGGAGCGTAGTAAGGGGCGGGGTAAAATGGTTGTCCCATGAAGCCAAAAATATTATCTTGGAACGTGAGGGGGCTGCATGATCCTAATAAGCAGCTCCAAGTTCGAAACTTACTTCGCCAATGGAAAGGGGACATCATTTGTTTACAAGAGACTAAGTTGGAAGTTATTACTAGACAAGTAGTTCACAGCTTATGGAGAGGTCAACATGTTGGGTGGTCTTACCTATCATCAAAAGGAGCATCTGGGGGAGTTCTTATTATGTTTGACACAAGGGTGGTGGAAAGGGTGGAGGAGTGTGTGGGTGATTTCTCGGTTGCATACTCCTTTGTTAATCTAGAAGATGGTTTCAAATGGGCTTTCGCTGGTGTGTACGGCCCAAACATTGATTCAGAGAGAAGATTTTTGTGGGACGAATTGGCGGGAGTCGTCAGTTGGTGGGAGCTTCCAAGTTGCATTGGGGGGACTTTAATATATCTCGCTTTCCAAGCAAAAGGTCGGGAGCTTCTCACATCACTCCAGCCATAAGAGATTTTTCTGATTTCATTTCAAAACAGGAGCTCATGGACATTCCACTATCAGGAGGCACGTTTACCTGGTCCAACAACCGTGATTGTCCTTCTTGGTCGAGGATCGATAGATTTTTTCTTACCCCCGATTGGGAGTCACACTTCTCGGATGTAACTCAAAGAAGATTACCTCGCTTATGCTCTGATCACTTCTCCATCATCTTGGATTGTAAGGCATCCAATGGGACAGAAGATATTTTAAATTTGAGCATATGTGGCTTAAAACTGACGGTTTTGTAGACAGGGTCAAACATTGGTGGACTTCCTATAGTTTTCAAAGCTCTCACAGCTTCATTATGGCTAAAAAGTTGAAAGCGCTGAAACGGGATCTAAAGCAGTGGAATGAACAAATTTTTGGCAATGTATTTCAGCAGAAGTGCTCTCTTATGGAGGAACTACAGGGTCTGGAAGGCAAGGAGGAGGCCAGTACCCTTTCCGAACTTGATAAAATTCGCAAGAGACAGGTAGTTGTTGATCTTGAAATGATTACTCTGATGGAAGAGATTTCATGGAGACAGAATTCAAGAGTACTCTGGCTTAAGGAGGGGGATAAATGCACGAAATTCTTCCATAGGATGGCTAACTCTCACAGGAGGAACAATGTTATTGACACATTGATGGTAGATGGGGCAGCTTCTTCGGATCAGACGGTTATCAAAAACAACATTGTACAATACTATCATCAACTCTTTACTGAACAGCATAATTAGAGACCGAGAGTGGATGATTTGTCTTTTTCCTCATTAGACCAGCAGAGTGCAGGGTGGTTAGAAAGGCCATTTACACAAGAGGAAGTAAGCAAAGTTATTAGAGGTATGGCAAGTGATAAGGCTCCCGGTCCGGACGGGTTTTCTTTGGGTTTCTTTCAAGTTTGTTGGGACGTGGTCAAGGAAGATATTATGCAAGTTTTTCAGGAATTTCATTCTAATGCTAGATTTGAAAAGAGTCTCGATGCCACATTTTTAGCCCTCATTCCTAAAAAGGTAGGGTCTAGGAATGTGAGAGACTACCCTCCCATTAGTCTTGTGAATGGGATGTACAAGATTCTATCCAAAGTTTTAGCTAATAGACTAAGTGAGCCTTGTTTGTTTTCGAAAAACATCTCATCTCATCTGACCTCATCATTACAACTTTCTCAAATCTCCACAAAAAATAAAATAAAAAATTCAACTTTTTCAAATCTCAAAACAAAAATAATATTAAAAAATATATTCTAACATTATTTTATTCAACTTTTTAACTTTAATCTCATCTCATCTCATCTCATCTCTGAAAATAAACGGGCCCTAAGCTCGATGGTGGAAAAACTAATCTTGAAGCCGCAAAATGCTTTTGTCAATGGTAGACAAATTCTTGACTCGGTACTTATAGCAAATGAAGTCTTGGATGGCCGTTTGAAGTCTAGAGAACCCAAGCTACTTTGTAAGTCAGACATGGAGAAAGCATATGATCATGTTAATTGGAAGTTCCTTCTCTACTTACTTGGAAGATGTGGTTTTGGAAGAAAATGACATAAATGGATAGAATTTTGTATCTCCTCAGCGCGCTTCTCTATCTTGGTAAATGGATCACCGATGGGTTTCTTCAACTCCTCTCGTGGCCTGAGACAGGGAGATCTGCTTTCTCTTCTTTTCTTATTTGTCATGGAAGCTCTCAGTAAGATAATTGAGGGCCTGGTGGATGGTGGGTTACTCCATGATTTTTCGGTGGGGAATGGCGATCTCAACATTTCTCACTTGTTATTTGCCGATGACACGCTTATCTTTTGTGGTGCACACCTTGGTCAAGTCCAAGACTTGAGAGCGCTACTCCTTTGTTTTGCAATTGTGTCAGGTTTGAGCATTAACCTCGCAAAATCAGAAATAGTGCCAGCGGGGGCTGCCCCAGATGTGGAGATTTTAGCTTCTACCTTGGGATGCAAGATATTTTCGCTTCCTATGAAGTATCTTGGCTTACCCTTGGGAGCCTCTTTTAAATCTGAAAGGATTTGGAATGATGTAGTTGAAAGGGTAGAACGCAGATTGGCTGCCTAGAAGAGGCTATACTTGTCGAAAGGTGGTAGGTTGACTTTGATTAAAAACACTCTTTCTAACCTACCCACCTATTTTTTGTCTTTGTTCTCGCTCCCCACAAAAGTGGCTAATCGCATTGAGAAGCTACAAAGGGATTTCTTATGGAGTGGATTAGGGGAAGAGTTCAAATTCCACCTAGTTAATTGGTCAACAGTTTGTATACCAATCTAAGGGAGAGGGTTGGGGATCCGCCACTTAATGAAATTTAATCAAGATCTTTTGGGTAAGTGGTTGTGGAGGTACCAAAATGAAAGGGTGGCCTTATGGAAGTCTATTATAGATTCTCAGTTTGGGAAAGCTTGGGAAGGATGGTGCTCGAATGAGGTATGAGGCCCTTATGGTGTGGGTTTGTAGAAAAACATAAGGCGCCTGTGGAAGACCTTTCGAGGACATGAACATTTTGTTGTAGGTGATGGTTCGCGTGTCCGTTTTTGGTTTGATATATGGTGTGGTAACCATTGTCTATGAGATACCTTCCCTGCCATCTTTGCGCTTGCTAGAGCAAAGGACGCATTGTTTGCCGACCTTCTGGTTTTCTCAAACGGCACCCCTCAATGGAATATTGATTTCATTACGACACCCCATGATTGGGAGTTGGAGTCTATTATGGAGTTCTTTGCGGCATTATATTCCACAAATATTCCAGGGAGCTCTGGAGATAAGATGCATTGGAACCATTCTAAAAAAGGTATTTTCTCTGTCAGTTCTTTTTACTAAAAGCTCACGAACTCCGGAAGGTCTATGTTCTAGTGGAAGAGTATATGGAAGACGAAAGCTCCTTCAAAAGCAGCATTCTTTGTCTGGACAACATCTTTGGACAAGATTCTCACCACAGATAATTTGAGGAAACGACGGGTTATTGTCCTAAATTGGTGTTGTATGTGTAAGAAGCATGGGGAGTCGGTTGATCATCTGCTTTTACACTACGAGGTGGCCAAGGTTTTATGGGAAGATTTTTTCTTAAGAGTCGGATTGTCTTGGGTTATGCCTAATAGATTGGTGGATTTCCTCGGGAGAGGACTATACGGAGACTCTCAGGTAGCGGCAATTTGGAGATTGGTACCAATATGTATGTGTTGGTGTATTTGGAAGGAGAGAAATGCTAGATGCTTTGAAGATCAAGAGAGAACAATAGATGAGCTTAAAGTTTTCTTTTTTAAGTCATTATTCATATGGGCGGGGGCTATAGTTGGTAATGGACTTAGTGTCTATGATCTTCTTCTTTCTATTGTAACCCCTAGCTAGGCATTTTTTATGTATACTTCCTGTGTACCTGGGCTTTGCCTATTTCTATGAATACAATATCTTTGATTACCTATCAAAAAAATAAACATAATCTTGTTAAAGCATATATACTTGAGTTTTTACCGCATAAAGATTAGTTATATAAAGCACATAGTGAACCATTCAATAACAGAGCAAGAACAAATTAATTAAAATGCTATTACCCCCATAGTTAGCTAACACTTTGCCAAAAGCACTGTTTCTTCATCTTGCTTTCCAAAATCAATTGTAGCTGCAAATAGGTTCTGGAAGAAGGATGTAGAAATCCCTGATATTGCATGAAAAATATATATGTAAATAGAGTTAATCTCATATATCATTGTAAAAAAGAACACCAACACCCACAAAGGAGGCACCAAAGGCACACATGCACAGGGTTTTAAAACCCACCTTCTATCTCCTAAAGAAAGAATTAATATATTTATATACCCACACTCTGCACTCTCACTGATGACAAAAAGTTCTCTTTGATCTTTATTTGCCTTACAATGATGGCAACGGACATAGTCCAAAACACAACACCTAGTTGCATCTTAATGTGGCTGCAAGCAATCCAAAGTTCCTTAAGAAATGGATTAACATAGTCGAATCCAAGAGACTTTAGTGATAGTTATCAGGGAAGACGTTAGGCAATTATGATGATAAAATGAGGCAACTAAAGTGTACTTTGGACTAATTCAAAAGATCTTCCCCTAAAGAATATTAGCTTGGCAATAACATATAATTTGTACTTCTAAATCATATGATAGTATGATAGTTAAAACTTTATGTGTTGAATTGAATACAAGAAAATAAAGTCAAGGACAATTGAACTTTAGGAAACATCATTGAAAGAAGATGAACTAAAATAATATGAACAAATGAACAATATTCTAGTAACTCTATAAAGCATTAGGAACGATCATTGAAAAAATCACATACACACACGCATCATAACAAAGCCTTTATTCTCAGTAATCTAACATAAGTCTTGGTTTATTTGAAGTTTTTCAAGCCTTGGTTCATGCAAATTCCAAGTAACATGAGTTTGAATAATATTCAAACCCATAGTCATTGTTCCCAGTAATCTAACTCCCTAGTACTGCAGGGACAGGCCTCTAACAATGTATATGTCAGATAGAAACAAAAATAAAGTTCATAGGCAGAGTTCATGATAAATCCACGTGTAAAAAAATTGGTAAACAGATTAAATACAACAGTTAAACAAAGCATTCAGCTTTTGATAGTGATAGAAGTTCGTTTCTCCAGCATACCAAACCATTCACAGTGATTTAGTACAGCTATAATTAACCTTTGACTCAATTAACTTTGTTGTCCATTCAAACATTCATCCAAATTTCAGCATTTAACCAATACCCCTAAATTCATAGCAAACATGGATCTCAGAATTGAACGGGTTCATCCAAGTTACATCATAGAGTAGAAATACGAAGCAGCAAAAAAAAAAAAAAAAAAGATATATACTTCTATTTTCCTTTCTTCACACCCTAAAAGATTATATAACTCAAGGTAGAAAGATAAACTGATGAATAATGTAACTAGTAGCTCTACATATCATTAGGAAGGTTCGTTGCCAAAGTCACAACGCACTCACACATCATAACAAAGCCCTTGCTCTCAGTAATCTGACATAATTTTTGGTTACATTTATAGATTTCCAAGTTTTGGTTCATGCAAAGTCTGAGGAATATAAGTTTGAATAGTATTCCAACTCAAAGCCTTTGCTCTCAGTAATTTAATTCCTTAGTACAGCAGGTATAATGGCAAACTACTCATCTTAACAAAAAAGACTTATATTGAATAGATAAGAACATATTGTGTTCAATGAGACAAAAATAACAACAAAGCTTAATCATTCAGGAGAAAATTAAGCTCCAGCTATGTGAAAGCTAGGGTCCAGCTATTTAATCTTCTATAAATATATAGTCTAGTTTTTTAACAAATACCTTAATATTGGAAGACTGGATTTCCTTTCTTGGTTTAGAAGTCCTAGACTTGACCTTAACTCATCTCTGTTCAGTATCTAGTAGGGCTTCGTCAATTAAGGATCTTAGCCTTTGCAACGTGTACAGAAAACTTAAAAATAAAAGAGTCAGATGAAAGGGGAAAAAAAAAGTAGCTGAATCAAAATGAATATAAACAAAAAAAATCATAGATGCATTGATTATGCAATTCTTTGTTTATAACTAGGTACCACTCAAGACTGCAATTTGCAGTTTTTGAAGGTGATTCTCTAAAGAACAAAAGAAAATTTTAATTTTTAACTAATAAAAAACATAGAGAGAGAGAGAGAGAGAGAGAGAGAGAGAGAGAGAACAACCCATCAGGCATCAACCCAAACAAGAAATTGGTTGAAAAAATCCTTAATAGCGTCCTCTCCATGTAAATGAAACATGAAAACTTTCTTGTTTAAACAAGAAAAGCAATAAAAAAAACAACCATTGTACCTCAACAACAAACAAAAAAGGAACTAGCTAGAGATATTTCATAATAGAGAATCACCAAACATGAATCAAATTCTGATAATTGGTTCTTATGATTTTTTTAAAACCCCTATAAAAAGTCATAGCAGTACAATCAGGAATGACATCATCTACAACATTCTAGTACATAAAGGCCCAATACTTAAAATGATAATCCCATCAATACGAGGCAAACGGGTGGTACAACATAGCTTAGGATTGCTGAACTCTGCAGGCAATATATTGGTTAACTACCACATTTTCAGCATCAACTTTTCTATTAATCCAGAACAAAGCAAATATTCTGATAAAATAGCTTGAGTTGAACGAATAAGAAAGTCTTACGTAATTGAAATATGCAGTCACCATAAAAGCACGACTACCATATGGAAAATAACTTACCAAATGAGGCAAAAATGACTTTGTTGCAAAGAAGCTTACCAAACTGATCGGGGGGAAAGAAAAAATTAAAACAATGGTTGCTTTCATTTCACATAAGAACACAAAGGTTGCGGGGGTGGCCGAGGAAAGGAACTATGGCAAATCACTGATGCCAAAATAACCCTCCTATTACTTTCACTTACAACGTTGTACGCAATTTCAGTAACAAGCATGATGGAAGCCACTGAAGCATGGTTGTTTCACACTCTTAACCGGATAACCAACAGTGGCCAAATCACGCACATGATGTCCAATAATCTCGATGTGCGTACCACTGCATGATAGCTGAGGACCTGGTAGGATCACAAAGAAACATTCAAAATCGTATGGACTCAACGGAATACGTTGTCATTGAAGGGCGCGGTTGGGCTGAACATTCCTAGCCAAGATGATGAGCCAAACCAGAAAAGAATTAAAAGTGGATTTGCATTAGAACCGAAAATCAAAATTACCCCGTGGAGAATTATAAACATATATGAATCGATTTTCACTAGAAAGATCGGGGGAAAAGAAAAAGTAAAACAATGCAGTCATTGTTTCAGATACGAATTTATTTGAAGAATAGAGAAAAAAACTAAACTAAAGAAACATTGCAAATCGTTAATGGTAAAAATTCCCACCTATCACCTTCACTTACATATAACCCGCAGAGGCCTTGGAGACCAACGATCGCAGTGGGTCTGCCTTGTCGTGAGAAATCTTTGAGGTGCTCCTCTGTGCCGGATGGCTGAGGACCTGGTGAGATCACAAAGAAACATTAAAATCGGGTAGACTCAACGGAATCCGTTCATAAACAAGAGCGTGGGCTGAATACTCTTAACTAAGAGGAAAAACCAGACAAGAAAAACCTAACTAGCAATAGAACAAGAAGCATATGCCCAATCCAAAAGCGAGAAGAGAAAAGGACGAGCATATTGTAAATCTTTAACGTCCCCGAGCAGACAAAACGAAGGAGAGAAAAAGGCGTGCATACCCTCAATATTAATTCGTGCTGGAGTTCGTCTAATTTCAAAGATTCTCACGACTCAGCTCAGACTAATAAACTCACCGCTACCATTGAAAACTATCGAGAGGCAATGCTTAGAACCAGAAGTACACCGATTGAGCAAAATCGAGGGCAAAGAGACAGGTGGAAGAAGAATAAAGTGGAATTTTACCTCTCTCTCTCTCTCTCTCTCTCTCGCTCTCTCCATTCAAAATCTTCAAATAAAATCTTTAACGTTCAAATTTGAAAATGGAGAAAAAAGAACGTTTGTCTTTCCACCATCTTAAAAATGGTGTTTTACCATCGCCGGAATGCCATGTGTTTTATTTTTAAAAATATTTTAAAATAGAAACTGAACAACGGAAAGAATGGCTACATTTCTCCTTCTTTTCTTTTTCGTCTTCTAAATTGATTGAAAAAATTCACATTTGGAAAAATAAAAATAAAAAGATAAAAGTGTTTGGTTTATTTTATTCTTTTTATTTTATGTTTAACGAAAATTAAGAAACATAAAACTGTGGCTTTGTGCCTGTGGATTCAATATCAAACTCTCCTCCTTATTTTGATGGTAATAATTAGAAGATCGTACGGGAGTTTTTATGTTTAGATTAACGCGCTTGCTTTAACTTTTAACTAAGGTTACGTTTGGTAGTGAGAATATTTGAAAAATATTGAGAATATTTATGAATAGTAATAAAAAAATAGTAAAAAAGTAATAATAGAATAATAAATAATAAAAAAATAGATAAAAAGTAATAATAAAATAAAGAATAGTAGTGAGAGTACTTGAAGTACTCTTGATATCCAAACTTAGCCTAATTCTATAGACATAAGGATTACTTGAAAGAGCATAAATAACACAATTCTATATTTTATGGCCATTTCACAAGAAAATTTTATTTGAATCTTTTTTTATTGGTAATTTTATTTGAATCTTTAATCGCGAGAATTTCAAAGAATGGTAGAAAATCATAAAAGTCACACACACTGACATAAAAGTACAAAAATAATTAAAAATTATAAGTTTATTGAAACGTAGATAAATTTCATGCTCAATTAAATGATGTTGATGATTCAAGTTTTAATGATGCTGAAAATTAAGCTTAAGCTTTTTCTACTCTTATTCTCATTTCATCGGTTTTATAGTTTATAATTATTTTTTGAAACTTTGTTTTATATTTGCAGCGATATGTTGTGGCCACAAAAAGGCATGTTTGTCATAACACAGTGAATAAAAAGCTCAACACAACCCAAGGAATCTAAAGCTCATATATTCCAGTTCTAAATACTTCAAAAATGTTCATAAATCAAGATAATTAATAACTAAATACATCCAAACATGTTTGTAAATTGAGATAATGAGAAATTGAAATTATATGTCAAGTTCCATTAGTCACCAGTAAGTGTTGGACAAGCTTCCTGCGGAAGTAAAAAAAACATTAATAAGTAATATCAACTATAATTATGGTCTAAACACTAGAAAAGCATACCTTAAAAATGATGCTAGCTTGAGTACGTTCTAGTACATATGCATGTAGCATTTATCATCTTATAACTGATTCACTTGCTTGGAAGGTTGGAAGAACCGACAGAAATTAAAAGTTAGTGCCAAATTGCAAAATGTTACATTAGTAACAAGAAGAAAGTATTAAACTTTTTGCCAAAAAAAAAAAAAAAAAGTATTAAACTCTTTTTCTGTTTATGTCATTAGGGTCTTCAGCTCTTTTCTTCTTTGAATGTAATCTTTTTACAACCTTTTAACCGTAGAAACTCTTCGCCATGCTTGTGGCCTCTCATTATCTCTTACAATATTTAGATTAAAGACAATTTTATCATTGTCTGCAATCCCATTAGTCATAATTCTTGGTTTCAAGTGCCTTGGTACGCACATGAAGTCATGACAAATATCTTTGGTCTCAAGTAAATGCTCCACCTTGTTCATGTAATGCATTTCTCGATATAAGTGGTGCTACGTCACAAAACAACCTCATAAGAAGATCATGCCTCTGTGTATTGAGATTGTCATGGAGATCATCGTAACTACTCTTAATATCAATGTATTTGCACTCGAAGACATTTCTCCATTGATCCAAAATATACTTAGATAGTAGTGATGTGACACTCCTACGAAGTTTAAACATGAAAAATGCATGCTTACATAACAGTTATGGCGTGATGGAGTTCCGCGTCAGCATTAATTATTGAATAAAAAAAGAGAACGTGAAAACGTGATGCTTTGGATGATAAAGGGTGGAGCTATAACTTGATGAAGGTGGTGGTATAATTACATGCAGATTTATTGAGTTCTTTTAGTTATCTATACAATTTGAATTACCCTTTTTCTATATTGCATAATCTGAGGAAGTGACTTTTTTTTTTCTTTGTTCAATCTTTGAAGACCCAGAAATGAAAATCTTTGAAAAACAACAAGTATTGTAAATGTGCAAAAGGTCATGAAGTCAAGATTGTATATGTCTGTAAAATTGTTTATTTTTTAAGTTTTTAATCTTTACACTTTTACTTTTTTAGAATTTCTTTTTAGATTAAAATAGAGAATGAATGTATATGTCCGTAAAATTATTTGTTTTTTAGGTTTTTATTCTAGAAAATGAAGGAGAAAAGAATAGAGAATGGTTGTATATGTCTGTAAAATTGTTTGTTTTTTAGGGTTTTAATCTTTACGCTTTTACTTTTTATATATTTTTATATCTGCTTTTTTAGTTTTTCTTAGATTTTTAGTTTTTTTTAAAGAATTTTTAGGTATCTATTTTTTTATTCTTTTTAGATTTTTTTAAAAGAATTTTAGGTATCTGTTTTTTTTATTTTGTTTTTAGATTTTTTAGGTATTTGTTCACACAGTCATACTTATTTTAGCACTTTCAGTTCCAGACTTTCAGTGTGCCATTTTTGTTTTTCATTAAAATTTTGTTGCCCATGAAATATTGCAGGAAAAAAAAAAGGCTAAGATCCTAAATATTGCGTATGAAAAATTTCAAGAGTAATTTTACATACAATCGTAAAGTGCGTAAATGTCGCATAATCGTTTTGAAACAAAATGAGGTCTATTATTAAAAAATTAATTTTTTTCACGTGGGTTCCATGTTTTGTTCATTTTTTTCAAAACGATTACACGACGGTTACATAATTCACGATTGTAAATATTTTTTCTCTTTACAATTTTGCCATAAAAAAATGGTAGGTATTGAAAATGTCAGGTAGAGAAATGGAGGAAAGCACACCCCCTTGATCAGCCAAAATTATTTTTCCAAATGCGGGCGGATTGAAGGAGGGATATTTGATGAGCTCTTAAACATAATTAAATCTGTTTAGTAAAAAAGAGTTAAATTTGAATTCTAAACTCAGTTTTAGCCATTTAAAACTGGATTTAGCCATTTTTTATCAGCGAGTACGCTAAAATAATAATAATAATAAAACCTTTAAACTGAATATAATGAGAGAACATTTTCCCCTCCTCTTTTCATTCTTCCCATACCAAGAATAGTACGAAGTTATTCGTTAGACAAGCTGTAGGTTTATCTTCATGTGTATACATGTAAATGACCCTTCATAATTTAGATTCTGTTCGACGAGAACATTTGGAGTTGTGGTCTCAATATATAGGAAAATGCATGGGCCACTGTCCTCAAAGTGACCGACATACTGTTATTTATTTTTATTCAATTTTTAAGGAAGTGTTTAAAGAAGTTCAAAACATATTGAAAAAGAAAGAAAAGTACAATTTGCACTATCAAGACAATGTAGGGAACACCATTCTTGGTGGCCTAGCATTGTTCAAATATATGTGCACATTCCCGTTTCCTTGTTTTGTATTTGAGAATATCTGGAGTTAAATCTGCTGCTTACATTTTAAAAAAATTATTGGATATATTCAGAAAAACTTGTCTGGTAGGAAATAAATAAGTTAAGGGGGCTGAGACTGCACACGGGGAAGGTTTCTGAGTATGGATGTAAAAAAAACCGGAAAATCGGTTGAACTTGACGAGCAGGCTGGAACCGAAGGTTTTGGCACAAATTTGGTTTAATTTGTAAACGATCCAGTACGATATCAGTTCTTAAGAACCTAAATCCGTGCAGTACAGGTATATATATATTTATAATTTTTTTATATTATATATAATTTTTTTATATTGTATTATATATTATATATTAAATTGCTAATTAATATAACAAAAAATTCTAATTTTATTAGTCAAGTCTATCAATCTTATAACATAAAATCAATATAAGATGTTATATAATATAAAATTTTAATTTTAAACATATACATTAATATAAACTTACTTTTGAGATATATTATATATTTTTGACATAATAAATTATAATATATATTCTTTTTACAAATACATTTTTACACATTTAATCATATATACTCATATAAAAAGTCTAGAACTTATAAAAATTATAGTTAAATTCAATATTACGCTAGTCTGTATTAATTATAATAAAATAATGTATGTATACTATAATATAAATAAAATAATAGTTTAGTATATGTAATTATCATATTATTATTAACATAGATAATCTGTAAAATCAGAGAAACCGGACTATATCGAATCGAAATCTAAAAAATCAAAAGTTTCGATTTCGGTAATAAATCGATCCGATATCAGATTTTAAATTTTCAAAATTGATATACCGGTTTGTTTCAAAAGATGTACAGAATCAGACTAATTACATCCCTATATCTAAGCACCAATACGAATCAAAATCTAATTGTCATTCCATATATGTACAACTTCATTGCTCATTCTATATCGTACTCTTAACCCAACTTTATTAAGTAAATTTCAATTAGCCACTAACCGGTACTGAATTAGTGAATGATTTGGAAAAGAGTTTGTCACGTACATTCATTTTATATGTTTTTTTTTTTTTACGTATTTTATTGATATGATTGGTTAAAATAATTATTTTATATTAAAAATATATCATAGCCAATTATATTAATAAAATACATAAAAAAAAATATGTAAAAATAATTACACAAAGTTTTTGTTTTGAAAAAACACAACGTTGGCCCATCTCCACTAATCTTCCCTAAGTAATTTGCATATAGAATTCTAGAAAAAATTTATTTGCAACTCGGTGATTGGGAGGATTAATCTTTTATATAACTTATATATATAATTCGATTTATAAGAAAAATTTAAACTTTTGAGTTCTATAAAAAAAATCTTGTATATCTACTGTGTCGATGACATGTCATTTGGATTAACTTGCAAACAAAACGACTCTTACTATTTAAAAATAATAATATACAATCGATACAATCTTCTTGAAAAAAAGGTACAACCACAGTATTACTTCTCATGCAAAGCTACAACATAATTATTATTAAAAAATATTTTTTTTTCACTTTAATCCATTCACATCATCACACAATTAACAATTAAAAAATATATGAAATTATTATTTTTAATCATGATTATGTTAAAATTGCCTAGGCTACATTTGGATAGCCAAAATACCTCAACACTTTTTAAATATTCTCGTACTATTAGAAATACTCCACATGCTAAACGCAATAAACAATTTTCATACCAAAATTTTTTCAAAAATTACTATATAATATTAATTACTATTAACTATAAATAAAAAATAAAATCACTATATCACTATTAAATATAAATAAAAAATAAAATCACTATAATATTTATCACTATTAAATATAAATAAAAAATAAGATTACTATAATATATAAATAAAAAATAAGATTACTATAATATTTATCACTATTATATATATAAAAATAAAATCATTATAATATTTATCACTATTATATATAAATAAAAAATAAAATCACTGTAATATTTATCACTATTATATATAAATAAAAAATAAAATCATTATAATATTTATCACGATTATATATAAATAAAAAATAAAATCACTATAAGATTTATCACTATTAAATATAAATAAAAAATAAAATTACTATAATATTTATCACTATTAAATATAAATAAAAAATAAAATACTATGATATTTATCATTGTTAAATATAAATAAAAAATAAAATCACTATGATATTTATCACTATTAAATATATATAAAAAATAAAATCACTATAATATATAAATAAAAAATAAAATTACTATAATATTTATCACTATTATATATAAATAAAAAATAAAATCACTATAATATTTATCACTTTTAAATATAACTAAAAAATAAAATCACTATAATATATAAATAAAAAATAAAATTACTATAATATTTATCACTATTATATATATAAAAATAAAATCATTATAATATTTATCACTATTATATATAAATAAAAAATAAAATCACTATAATATTGATCACTATTATATATAAATAAAAGATAAAATCACTATAATATTTATCATTATTAAATATAAATAAAAAAATAAAATCACTATTATATATAAATAAAAAATAAAATTACTATAATATTTATCACTATTATATATATAAAAATAAAATCATTATAATATTTATCACTATTATATATATAAAAATAAAATCATTATAATATTTATCACGATTATATATAAATAAAAAATAAAATCACTATAAGATTTATCACTATTAAATATAAATAAAAAATAAAATTACTATAATATTTATCACTATTAAATATAAATAAAAAATAAAATCACTATGATATTTATCATTGTTAAATATAAATAAAAAATAAAATTACTATGATATTTATCACTGTTAAATATATATAAAAAATAAAATCACTATAATATATAAATAAAAAATAAAATTACTATAATATTTATCACTATTATATATAAATAAAAAATAAAATCACTATAATATTTATCACTATTAAATATAACTAAAAAATAAAATCACTATAATATATAAATAAAAAATAAAATTACTATAATATTTATCACTATTATATATATAAAAATAAAATCATTATAATATTTATCACTATTATATATAAATAAAAAATAAAATCACTATAATATTGATCACTATTATATATAAATAAAAGATAAAATCACTATAATATTTATCATTATTAAATATAAATAAAAAAATAAAATCACTATTATATATAAATAAAAAATAAAATTACTATAATATTTATCACTATTATATATATATAAATAAAATCATTATAATATTTATCACTATTATATATAAAAAAATAAAATCATTATAATATTTATCACGATTATATATAAATAAAAAATAAAATCACTATAAGATTTATCACTATTAAATATAAATAAAAAATAAAATTACTATAATATTTATCACTATTAAATATAAATAAAAAATAAAATCACTATGAAATTTATCATTGTTAAATATAAATAAAAAATAAAATCACTATGATATTTATCACTATTAAATATATATAAAAAATAAAATCACTATAATATATAATTAAAAAATAAAATTACTATAATATTTATCACTATTATATATAAATAAAAAATAAAATCACTATAATATTTATCACTATTAAATATAAATAAAAAATAAAATCACTATAATATATAAATAAAAAATAAAATTACTATAATATTTATCACTATTATATATATAAAAATAAAATCATTATAATATTTATCACTATTATATATAAATAAAAAATAAAATTACTATAATATTTATCACTATTATATATAAATAAAAGATAAAATCACTATAATATTTATCATTATTAAATATAAATAAAAAAATAAAATCACTATTATATATAAATAAAAAATAAAATTACTATAATATTTATCACTATTATATATATAAAAATAAAATCATTATAATATTTATCACTATTATATATAAATTAAAAATAAAATTATTATAATATTTATCACTATTATATATAAATTAAAAATAAAATCATTATAATATTTATCAGTATTATATATAAAAATAAAATAAAATCACTACAATATTTATTAATATTATAAAATTACTATAATATTTATTACTAAAAATAAAATTATTATAATATTTATGAAACCCACACCTTTTCTAACTAACTATCTAAAAGTTAATAACTCAACATATTTCATATATTCAAATAATTTAAAATACTCTCAATGAAGCCCACAAATTCATTCTAATTTCTATTCATAATTATTCACAAATATTTTTAACACTTTTCAATATTCTCGCTACCCGTAGTGTAAAAATTGTAATTCTATCGTTTCTCTAAAAAAGAAAATAAGCAGAGACTCGAGGAAGCACCATTTTATCCATCTCGGATAAAGTCCTCCTTTTCCATCCCTCTACTTCGCGACAGAAAATCAATGGCGGCAATTGAAGCTGCACTTCCTATCTTCTCAGTCTGCTCTTCTTCTTTTAAACTCCCTTTTTCCTCTAACAAAGTACTCTGCAAAAAACTCCGTAATTTTACTCCTATCCCCATTCTTTTTCCCAATTATCCGCTTTCTCCTCTCCCACTCGTCGTCAACAAACCCTCAAGAAACAACCTCTGCTTTGAACTATGTTCTGCGCTGCAGGAAGTCGTGTTAGAAGAGGAAGCAGAGCAAGCCGAGGGATCCAACCCGAAGAGCAAGCTTTACCTGGTCAATCTTCCCTGGTCTCTCTCTGCTACGGACATCAAGAACCTCCTGGGCCAGTGCGGAACTGTAAAGGACATTGAGGTTCTAAAATCTTCTTTCATTTTAGTGTCACTTCGAATATCAAATGGGTTTGAATATTTTCTAGTTCGAACTTTTGGATTTTGATACAATGTAAATTTGATTAATGGGTTTTCATTCCACGTATTGGAAAGTGTAGATAATAAAGCAGAAAAATGGGAAGAGCAGAGGCTTTGCCTTCGTGACAATGGCGTCTGCTGAAGAAGCACAGGCTGTGATTGATAAGTTTAACTCTTATGTAAGTTGTTTTGGTATATATTCCATCTACCAATATATATGCATACACACATATATTTGTTCTGTTTGCTCTTTATTTTATAGTTGATATGTGTACTCTGTCATATATTTTGACATAAATTTAATTACTGCAGAAGCCTGTTCTTCTCCTCCTCCTCCTCCTTCTTCTTAAATAAGTAGTTGAACCTCATTAATAGTCAAAAAGATATTTTTTCAAGTGCACGGGGAGTATGCACGGTATACTCGTGATTAGGAAAGGAGAGTAATAAAAGTTCGGATAACTAGAAATGGAAAATCCTGAATTGGATCCCAAATTGACGAGGAAAAACAAAATTCTGCAGTCATACAATTTTTAAAAGTTTATAAAGAAAACATCCTTGACTTCTACAACCGTCTTCTCACAATCCACGAAAGTCCTGTCATTCCCCTTCCCTTCATATGCACCATATGACACTAAACGGGATCAGCTTCCATAAGAGAGAGCTATCAAACCTGCCTCTCCAACATGCCTAGAGGTCTAACACTCTACACCCTATCCCAATTGAGCTTGAATAACTCAAAAAATAGTGTTCTGCAAAGCACTGGGCACCTCTTAGGTGGTTGATTATCTTCCTGCTCCTCTTAGTCACGCGACACCAATTTACTATTCTAATTTGTCTCTGTTTGGACAGTCATGTGCCTTCCAGATAAACTCAACATCACACTGGTAAAAGCCATTCGAAAAAGTTAAATGATCTGCCTCTGAAGCTTTCTTTTCTTCGTTTTTTGATAGGTAAAGATTTTTTAGAATGCACAAAAGCACAACCCAAGTACATGGGGTAAAAAATTGAAACACTAGGGGAAGAAAAAGATACAAGAAAGTCATGTAGATTCTGCCCATTAGGCACAGTCCACATGAGAAGAGTATTAATAAAAAAATGTTAGGCTCCTCCAATATTCATCCGTGATCTTCAAACATTATGTTATTCATTTCCTTCCAAACGCACCGAGGCATGTAGGAACCCATCTTCCATACTCTTTTGATGCCTCTAAAGCTTTCTAAGCCAAAGAATACAAAAAAATCCAGATAAACTACCGTTAAATCCATATCATCACACCACACATCAGGCTATAACCAACCCCATTCACACCCATACATCCACGGCAACCTCCAATAACTCTCACTTTCTGAAGCATAACACCCTGACCACTTCCCTAACAAAACTTGATTAAAAAAGCTACGGTTCCTAACCCCCAAACTACCCTGGGAAACATAACCCCCAAATCTGAAATTTTAAATGATGTGTACGTGCCCTTAAATATGTGTTGATTGCTTTATTTTAATGTGGGTCCAATTCATCTGTTCAAATAAGTTTCTGTTTAGTAGTAACTCTGGGAATGTGATTTATATATTAAAAGGTTGTTCTTTTGGAACTATATTATCTAGTTTTTTCAGTTCAATTTTCTTGCATAACTAGCAATGAAAGGAAAATTAATTTCTCGAGAATGCTTACCTTGATAACTGAGAGAGAGAAGGGAGAGAGTCACATATCCCAAGTGCCACCACATTGGTGTAGCCACATGAATGCTACTTGGCTGCTACTTTTACTCTAGACAACATATTTTTCAGACCATTATCGTTTTGTTGTTTACTTATCTTTAATATTCCTCCATCTTTGTTGGTCGCTCATCTTTTCCTTCTAGTGCCTTTACTTGAATCAGATTGCACCCTTGACTGTAGTCTATCATCGTTGTTTCTCATGGCCATAAATGTACGTTTTATGCAGTCTGGAGGCTTAGTTTGAAATCAAGTGAGATAGTTCAAAGATTTTGCTACAGATGTGGCACATGTACAGATCAATTTGAACTCATCCAAACTGGTTGTTTCTTTGTAATTGGGGGAAATGAACTAAAATGAGTCACTCGATGGTTTAATCAAAATATTTTCTTTACATTATATATGCCAGTATCCAATATTTGTGGAGATATATGATCGCAAAGACTAAAAATGAGCTAATGACCATGTTTCCTTCTGATTTTACTTGCATATGGGAAAATCTCTGTTAACTCAAACTTTTATGGTGCAGGAAATATCGGGTCGGAAAATAAGGATAGAGTTGTCAAAGAGATTCAAGAAGCCTTCTCCTCCACGTCTTGAAGCTCCCGCTGCTGGAGAGACACGCCATAAAATTTATGTGTCAAATCTTGCATGGAAAGCAAGATCTACTCATCTTAGAGATTTGTTCTCTGAAAACTTCAAACCAGTTTCAGCCAGGGTTGTCTTTGATGCCCCTTTAGGGAGATCTGCCGGTTATGGCTTTGTCTCTTTCGCTACACAGGAGGAAGCAGAGGCTGCAATTTCCGCTTTGGATGGGAAGGTGAGAAAGAAAATGATTCGTGTTGTTGACTTTTTTACTTTGTTCTATAATCTTTCTCTACTTAAGTTTGGATGACATGTCCCTTTAGATTACCAGGTTGGATGGTTTGTGGTTGTTTCGGTTAATTGGGTAATATTAAATTATATCTACACAATAATTTCTGGTGTAACTTTATTTTAGTACTTTGTGTGTGTAGAAGTTCTCCATAGATTTATTCTTATATTCATTGGGCTTGGGATTTCTTTAGGTTAAGCCTCGCCATATATGAGGTTAAAAGCTCTTAGGTTGGTTGCTTTAACATAATATCAGAGCCCATTTTGGTTCTTTTTTAACTTTATGGGCCAGAATGGTTCTTTTTTGTTTTAGTTTTGTTATGCTATCAGGCTGTTTGTCCATGTTTCTCTTTAAATTGGGAAGATGTGAGAGGAGTCATTAAGGAATTCTCCATTTTATTTCTTGCTGTGGGTTTATGTTGAGTCTTTCCACCTCCAGGAAAGACTCAACATAAATGAATGATGTAAAAGTATAAATAAATTATTTTCTAATTTGTGTAATTCATGGAGGGAAAGAATGTATACATTCAAGTATTGTAGACAATGATCTAAGCCTTTGTGATCTGATCTGCATTCCATTTTTAATCAATAATTTCCTTTTTTGGCATTTTCTCTTTGTGGTGGTTTTGACTTTTGTGTATGTGTTTTTGGGATTTTTTTCTCTGGGGTGCCGATCCCCCCGCGCGCGCGCGGGGGGGGGGGGGGGGGGGGGGGGGGGGGGGGGGGGGGGGGGGGGGGCTTGTGTTATATGCTTCCAAAAAAGGCAGATTTCTTTAATAGTCATTTGCCAAAATTTCTTTTCCAGAATAAAAGTTTTTTCATTCTTGCTTTTAAATGTTGGAGGTTTTCAGTGACTAAGATTATGAAATTGGTTCATAGCCTCTGATGGAAACAATAACAATCAGAAAGTATGAAGGAGTGGCAAAAAATTGGAGCTTAGAGAGTTATGATTAGAACATCGGCAATAAGGGTTTATCAAAGGGAGTTTTGAGTTGATATCTGAAGGAACTTAGGGTTTACAAATTTAATGGCTGGTTTGTTCCAATTACTAATCTATGATCAGTTTTAACCATCATTGTTCTTGATTTGTGTGCTCATAGGAACTTGAATTGATCACTTCTTTCTGTTGGTGCCATAGGATTAATTTCTTCCTTTCTAGTCTTCTTGCTTCCATGTACCTGTTCTTCCTTTGCTTGGGAAAACAACACATTGAAAATTACATCCATATCTATGTATTTCCCTTATTTTTACAGGTACTGGGGATGAGGGTCCACAATTTTATTACTGATAACCTAGTAAATTACATACCTACCCTTGGCCTTGCTGGTTGCCATCTCCTTCTACAGAAAGAGTTACTGCTTACAGAGGGATATGGTAGATATTGTGCTTCTTAGTGATGTAGTTTAGCAAAAGAAATTGCATTTATACATAAAGTAATTGAGAAAATTGATAATTCGTGTTTGGGTCTACAGACTAATGGCTGGTTTGTAGAGGGTTTGAATTAACAATACATGCTTAGTCTTAACCATAATGGTGCTCGATTTGTGTGATTGTAGGAACTTGACTTAGTAGGGGCAATGGGTTTAGTATTATAGCTTTCCTGTTGGGTTTAGAAAAACCTAAGCCTGTTGACTGTGTCTAGTGGGAGGGAGGAGGGTCAACAATTGTGTCGTCCACATATCCATCCGTAGTGACTTAGAAAGACATGCACTTTGAGCTTTGCAAGTTCCTTTCTGCATCTATGAATCTTATTCTTCTGGCTTGAACTTATTCATTGAAGAACATCATTCCATCAGCGATGGAGTGAGGGAGGGACGGAGATTTTATTTGTCATCTGAGCATATGTTTATTTCCCCGCCGAATTATCATCCGAAGTTATCTTTGCAAATGAATCTGGAATCATACTAATACGTGAGTCCTTCATGACTCCTCTTGCAGGAACTGATGGGCAGACCACTTCGTCTGAAATTCAGTGAAAAGAATGTTAATGAAGCTGGAATTGAAAAGGAAGAAGACTTATCTGAGGGTCAACAGGAAGAGCTGTAGATCCATAGACATCCTTTCGTCATCTTTATGCTTGGGTTACTTGTTTAGAGTAACCTGGCTGAGCTCCAATATTTGGCTGTACTGCCCGTGAAAGTGATGGAAGGTCTTATCTTTGGTCTGTATATTTTCCGCCTTCATGATTCTTTTCTATTATAATTTTGAGTACTGTATAGTAACAGTTACCTTTTTCATCATTTTTTCCCACCCGTATCTTCTTGATCGTGTCAGTGTTCTAACATACAATTCCTGCTTTATTCCAGATTTATAGGTAGAAATTTATTTTTTCTACTATTATTGCTCAAAGAAAGCTCTTTTCTGGTGTTACATGTTGATATTATTCTCTGAGTACGTTTTTAGCAATGTTTGGTGTTATGAAGATTGTGAGATCGCTGTTAGACTTAAGTCATTATGTTTAATTCTCTTCATGTATGGATGGCAGCGTACCATCTTTTTTGGTCCGACAGCTTTATAGGTTTCATTTAATTGTGTTCTTTTTCCTCGTCCCGTCTCTATAGTTTGATGTTTTCTATTATATACATCCTGGGAGCTCTTTATTTCAATAGGATAATATTTGTACGTTTTACTAAATAAAATTTGCGGCATGCATTATTACAGGTTCTTCACTATACCAGAAGAATAAGACGTTTGAGATTAAACCAATTCCAATGTTTTGATCCATTTTTTGTTTATTATATTATTTACTTTCTTAATGGTTTTTTTACTTGTAAGTTACTTTAGGTATGCTTTCTCATATGCATATATGTGGTTTTTGGCTGTCTTGTAGATTGATTTCTTGTATGTTTGACTTATTCTCATGAGTCATGAGATTGTTCATTTGTTCTGTACTTTATTTTTTGTTGCCTCAAAATAAGATTGACTATTTCTTGGTATTTCTTTCTTCAATCTGATTACATTTAGTAGCACGAGTGGTGTTGTGGATTGAAATTCTTGTC
Source organism: Juglans microcarpa x Juglans regia (assembly GCF_004785595.1). NCBI lineage: Eukaryota > Viridiplantae > Streptophyta > Magnoliopsida > Fagales > Juglandaceae > Juglans > Juglans microcarpa x Juglans regia. Next base: position 24,933,320 of record NC_054604.1, read on the forward strand.
ATATCTTCTTTAAATTAACATCATAAGAACAAGACAACATAAGATGGTTAGTTTCTCAACAGATCAGTTTTCTTCGTTTGATGATGGTGAGATTATTTTTTATTTTATTGATAGATTCCCTATAAATCTTATCCAACTCTAAGGTTTAAAGTGGGAGAGGGACATAAGAAACGAGTCTTATAATTTTGATTATTATCCATATGAATTCAAACAAAATAAATTTTCAATTAATGTTGTGTAATATATTTCATATATCTTTTTATATTGGCACAAGTTGTTTGAGAACAAAGTTTCGACTAATCTCGGAGTTGCAAAGATTTTTGTTAAGGAGTTTCTTGCAAGTGCACGTTGGGTAATAGGCCTGTGCAAAATACCCGTTGGGCCGCACAACCTGCACAATCCAAATGAGTCGAACCCGCTAAAGTCGGGTTGAGTAAATGTCGGTTTCGACATCCATCCAATCCGACTAATATCAAACGGAACCCGACTCAAAATCTATTGTAGTGAAAAAGCGAAGCCCCTCTCTATTTTCTCGCTTCCGTTACTCTCTGCTGGGTCTGGATTGTGAGAAAAGTTAGGAATCAAGGTGTTGATCATGAGGCTGTTCTTGAGGTTGTTACTCCTCTCGTAGAGCTTGAACCCTTGTTGCTTCTTTTGTGCAGTCTTGATGGGAGGTATGCTATGGTTCTTGGAGTCAGATCTAGCACCTTTGAGCCGTCGTCCATGATGACAAAATGCGACCCTCGCCACAGCAAGCTGACAGATTCCTGCCAGATTGTAAACCAACGATCCACTCCTTTGGCCCTCTTAAAAAAATTCGGTGTATTATATACTTAAAATATTTGTTTTATATTTATTTTTGAGACTTTCATTCGCTTTTCTCCTCGGACTCAAGCTTTTTAAAGCTATGCATCGTAGTGGAGTGAAAAAGCAACAAATGATAACTGAGTACAAATTTCTGATTTTGGGCTGGAGAACTTTTTGGTATCTATTTGGGTTTTTGGGCTGTTTATTTTGTGTTATGAAGAATCAAGAATGGGATTGCTTCAGGTCGCACTTCTATTTCATCAGATCTTGTAAGTTTTTTTCTTTTTGGCATTTAGGAAATATTTTTATGTTTCCTGATTTATGTTGGTTTTATCTGTGTTTGTTTAGTGGGAAAATGGAGGAAAGCATGATGACAATGATGTTAAAATTGTATTATTTTTTTTCTTTTTCGTAATCTCAAAGAAGATGACTTCAAATCAATTGTTGAGTCGAGGAGGAAAGGCCGAATAATCCCAACATCTTGGAGGAGGAATGAGGAAGTTTGGGCAGAGTTTGCAGACAGAGATGACGGTTATGGCCCGACCCGAATCGATCGGGTCGGACCGGGTTGGGTTGGCGCCTTTTGATAAAAGTTTCGGGTCGGATCGGGTCCAAACTTGGCTTGGACACATCGGGTTGCAGGCCTATCGGGTAATTTAAGGTTTATGCATCAATCACCATTGAGTAATCCTAGGGGTACACAGGCCTACATTTATTTCTCTCACTATAAGCCTCAAGTTTTTTCATCCATCAAACTTTTTTTTTTCATTGTTAAGAAAATTATATATATTATATATGGTTTTTTTTAAGGCCATTGTAACGGTCACATATGATCTTCAGATTTGCCTCTTAAATGTTTATCCACTTCATCTGTTAGTATTAATAACCTTTTAAGTGGTTAGTTGGTGAATGATAGTTCTTGGCCACAATATGGTGACAATGTACTTGTAGTGAGGAAATGTATTCTAATACCGTATCATATGCTTGTTTGGACACACATATAATTCTAATTTTTCTATAAAATTTTCATAATTTCACTTTAAAACATCACCCAAACACAAAATACTTTTCAATTTTAAATTTTAAACTTTTTATCTAATCATTACCTAATCATTATTTAAACATAAAAATTAATACGATTTTTACAAAATTTCAAAACAAAAATAATATAAAAAATAATTTTTAAATTTTATAATATTTTTATTTCTCATTTCTCAAAAACCAATAAAATATATGCGCTATTCACAAAATTTTAAGATACTCAAGTGCCGAACTATGCCCTGTCATTTTATTTTATATACTGTTCCTGAAACTTTCTTGGCTATGTAAAGCATATGCGAGAGGAGAAGCATCTCTAACACCATCTACCAGTCCAACAAAAACTAGATCAAAGAAGGGAAAAAAAAAGTCTAGTCAAGCTGTTGATCACTGGTAAAAATGGTCTCAAAACTTTCATTAGCAAAAACACATTATCTGGACCACTGCCGCCCTTGGACCAGTGCCTTCATGTGTCCATTTTAGACTGTATTCGAGTTCATCCAAGTTCCAACTTTTGTAACCGGAAGGAAGTGATTACCACTGGCTTGTTTTCTCGTAATAAGGGTAATTAGTTTTAAAATGTATAAATTTCATTTAAAAAATAGTTGCATGTACAAATTATTTTTCCAGATCAAATTGGTAGGTTGGAGATGCAGTTGATATGAATAGGTGGTTGGGAGGGGTAATATTAGGGTTTTGTTTGTGGGCATTGAATGGAGCGGAGCTGTCACAAATTCATGGTCGGGAGGTATGACTGTTTAAATTGATATGAGCTGCTGTCATTTCGATATAAATTATTGATCGCCATTACTTTAGAAGGGCTGGTGTTTATGATATCTCTCTATCAGAAAATGTGGGGATATTATGTCTCCAGTGACATAATTTCTTGATGTTCAATTCGGACAAATAGGCAAACTGACAAACTAGCCTATTTAGGACACTCTTTGTTTCTTTTTTTAGTATTAATATATCTACCTATAATTTTAGTTATATTTTTATTTATAAGACTCTTTATTTTAACATTCTATTTTTTAATTTTAAATTTTATGATTTTTAATGTAACAATAACTGATATGTGAATAAATAAATTTTTTATAAGTTTTTTTTAAGTATATTTAATATTTTCATTTTTATTAATCCCTGGGTAAGGAGAAAATTACAGGAAATCTAGGAATTGGCCTAACTGGTGAGATTGTGTGCAGCAAAAATTGACATTTCTATAAACTTTATAAGCTGAGAAATCTAAGACACATAATCGACGAAGATGGGTGATGTATTAGGGATAGCATAATGCTAGTAAACATGTGTGGAAGGATGCCTGAGGCGTAAAGACAATGAATTTTCGCTAGTTACTAAAATCATTAGCTGGAAAATTTCAAAAGGTGGGGACAGACACCGATGCCTATTATAGGTATAATTCATTGATTTGTAAAAGCTAATTGAAATTTTAGTGATAATTACCTGTCCCCCTCTGGTGGGTATTGCATGTGATCTGGTTTTGTCAGGATTTTGTCTCCATGCCATTTTTCCTTTAGTCAGTTCACTAAAATAGGTGTATTTGATCTTGGGATATTCTTAAAAACGACTTCTTGTTTATGGAGTATCCAACTGCTCCCTAAATAATATAGCTGTGATTTACTTGTATTATTTTGTTCTATTCAGTTTTGTTCTTTACTGTTGTTTGTGGCGAAGAGCGACAGAACCTGAACATCAAGGTTTAAGCCTTCGAGTTTTTTGCTGTTGGATATTCCACATCACTCTGTTACAGCTGAGAAATAAACCTGCAAGGGGCAGCTCCGAAAGACTAAACCAACAAGCAAACAAACAAATATGTTTCATCTTAGCCACATATTTACCATAAACCTTCCTAATTGTTTTTATTTATTTTTATGTTCGGAAACTTCTCCAAGGCAATGCCGTTCAGATCCTGGTCTTGTACACTGCACCCTCAAAAGTTTTCCTATATAAAACTGATTAAATCGATAGCTTTTCTCCAGAGATATGACCCCAAAAGATTGTTTACACCTACGAAGTGTTAAACCTTAGACTTTGAATGGAGTGATACCCAAAATCAAGGCTGGCCAACACCTTGGGATTATGAACCTTCCTAATTGTAACACTAATCAATTTGGTGATTTCTTTTTCTTTTTTTGCAGAACATACATTTGAGAGATATGGTGAATATATCTACGATTTCTCTATTTTTTTTTTTTAAAGAGACGGCATATTTGTGAATGTTAGAATCCACAACTTCATCCTTCCCTTTGATACCAGTCAACTGATTGGTGTTTCCTTTTGATTGCAAATCCATATTTTCAGAAAAGAAAAAATATATCATAGTCACATTCTTCACCAAGAAAGTAATATGCCATTAAAGCCTTTGAAATACGTTTTTTTATTTGACTCTCTCTCTCTATATATGTGTATATATATATATAAATATATTGTATATTTTATAAATCAGATTCATTTTGAGTTGATTGGAATCTTATGCTTCTCTCAAAAGCAACTAGATATTCTTTGGTGTAGGGGAAATGTTAGCCAAGCAGTCATTGGCAAAAGCATATTAAAGGAAGAGAAAGAAAATGGGTTCACATTCTGATGTTCCCTGTCTTAGAAAATTGTCTGGGAGAATGGACCAAGTTTGAAGATTTAGGTGAGGTCCTTGTGGTAAGTCCTCCTTTAATCTGTAATCAATTGTTATAATGAAAGAAGTCATGTGTAGTATTGGCGTGTCTTTGGAGATTGAAAGCGTAAAAGTATTGAGGAATTGCTTTGTTAGAGAAAGTACCACTCTTATATTTGACAAAATTACTATCCTTAAAAGTTTTTTGCTACAGCCTCTCTGAAAAGAAAGCATTCTATTGGAGACTTGGGTTAGCAATATAATGACAGAACATTATGGTATTCGTGTAGGCTTGATATTAATATCTTCTTGTCTTAGCTTCGTTAAGTTCAGATGAAATGAGATGATATGAGATGTTTTAATAAAAATTAAATAAAATATTATTATAATTTTTTGTTTTGAATTTGAAAAAATTTAATTATTTATTATATTTTGTGAAAAAGTTTGAGAGAGTTATAATGATGTGATGAGATGAGATATGATGGTTTAATTTTGTGTAACTAAACCACCACTTTCATGAGATTAGATTCCTTGCTTTATGATTGAGTTTGGTTGCTGGCTTAATGTTAATTTGGAACCAACTATCAATGAAAGAAAAAAAAATAAAAATTTATCTGCAAATCTATTTCTTGACACACTCAATATATTATTGATGTAAATTAAGATATTTCACATCAACTAACATAAAAAAATTCGTATTTTGTCTTTTGTTTTTGTGATGGTAATAAATCTCATAATAAATAGTATATCTATACATTGAGTTGTAAATAATATAATTCTAAGGAAAAAAGAAGAAGACATAATTGCAAGGTAAAGTGGCCAACAAAACCTATGCTCCATCAAGCAAAATCTATTGGCCATAAACTGATCAGGCCAAGACAGTTGCAATTGGATGCATCGAGAAGACAATAGATCATTACATTTTCTTGAATAACAATGTCAAAAGTGTTGTCAATATATTCTTTCCAAATCTTTTGCAATTTTTTTTTCTCTCTCTCATAAATACGACATACTTTAGTTTTGCTTAGTATATGTATGAGAGAGAAGCTTTGCTGATAGAACATATACTCGAGGTTCCCAAAAAAAAAAAAGAAAAAAAGAGAGAAAAAAGAAACACTTATTTGGATAGACAGTTCAGATGAGATAAGATGAGATGAGATGTTTTGTTAAAAGTTAAATAAAATATTGTTAAATATAATTTTTTAATATAATTTTTATTTTAATATTAAAAAGTTTAATTATTTATTAAATTTTTATATAAAAATTTTGAGAATTTAGAGTAGTCTTCTTCACTCAGTTTGTATGGTACAAAGATGCAAGTCAATGTAAGCTTTCTACAGTTTATACGCGTAAAATATTTTTGAGATTCTCACTTTAACTGGCTTGAAAAATAAAAAAGAAAAAAAACAATTGATTTTGATTACTTTAATGACTCGCCCAACCGCCAACAACACCTTAGTCAACAAACCATTATCTCGAAAGCAGAGAGCCAAATGAAAGAAAAAGAGATCATGAACAAGAAAAAGAAAGAAAAAGAAAAAGAAAAAGAAGAAGAAGAAAAAGAAGACCTTCGAGCTCTCCCTAATGTTGCGGTCCTTGTTTTCTATCCAAGCCCCTCTGGCAACTTTTCCACCCTATCTTGTCTCTTCATAGAAACTTACATTGTAGGAGCTTTCTTTCCCTTTGCTTGTTATTCTTGCCTTCCCATCACTGCTAATCTACAAAATCAGCAGTGTTTTCTGTTGCGCTCATCTGCTTTATATCAATTATTGGGAAGAAATTCTCACGAACCAAACAGGAACTATCCAATCTAAACTCGTGTTCAGGTAATAGTTTGGTTATCCCATTTTCATTTCACAATTACAATACACGATTATTACTCACATTCCTTGCATGATTTCTAGAATTTGGGATTCCAGTCTGTAGTATGAAGGTCGTGTGCTACTGCTTTGAATGATTTCATTCCCCACCTCTTCAAATACCACTTTCTGTTCTCAAAATATTCATGATCTTAGCAGGAGGAAAGAGAAGCATGATGTTCTTAATAGCTTAAAACTCTCTAGTCTTTTTATTAAAATCAGTAATGGCGACTCTAGACAACCCAAAAACTTGGATACCATATATGGGCAGCAAAGACTGTTCTCAAGGCTTCTGTACTTTATACTGTCCACAGTGGTGCTACATCGTCTATCCTCCTCCACCTCCCTTTGAATTTCCAGATGGGAATTCTGGCCCAAATTTCTCTCCTCTTGTTATTGCAATCATTAGCATTTTGGCAAGTGCTTTCCTTCTTATAAGTTACTACACCATTATATCCAAGTACTGTGGCAATGGGGACTCGGCTAGAAGAGACGATCATGACTTGAGTGAAGAATCGGAAGACAATCAGAGCCATTCTCTCCATGAACCATGGCATGTTGTAACTGCTGGCTTGGATGAAGCTCTTATAAAGTCTATCACAGTATGCAAGTATAAGAATGGCGAAGGGTTGGTTGAAGGCACTGATTGCTCTGTTTGTCTCAGTGAGTTTGAAGAAGATGAGAGCATAAGGCTCTTACCAAAGTGTAGTCATGCTTTCCATCTCCCATGCATTGATACCTGGCTCAAATCCCACTCGAATTGCCCTTTATGCCGTGCTAATATAATATCTTTTGGCGGTACGCCGCTTCCTTTGCCTGCACCAGTGACCGACATACCTTCGAGTAATGAAACTTTGCCGGGAACCCAACAGGCAAATGAAAATGTAGCCCTTGCCCAAGACTTGGAAAGCTATGTTAGGGATGAAGAAATGGTGCATGGTGATACAGCTCCAAAGACCTCAGTACATGCTTTTAGTGATTTGGGCAACTCAGAAGAGAGAGAGACAATTATTGAGATTAGAGATGGAGGATATCAGCATGTTAGAAGATCGTTTTCCATGGATCTTTTGTGCCAAAGCCGTCCTTCCGTAGCTGATATATTGTGCATGGATGAAGATCATGAAGATGTTCAAGTAGTAGTGGAAGATTGCGTTGGTGATTCTAGCTCATCGAAGCAACTAGCAGCAGGAGTCGACGAGAAGTCTAGCAGTAAAAGCAGGGTCTTGCATATGGTAACGAGTCCTACTGCAATGAAGAGATCATTTTCAAGCGGAAGATTCTTTCTCACCAGGCATGGGAGGAGACGGCAAACGGTCATTCCTGTCTGAAAAATGGATTTAGTAAATGAATTTAGTAATATTCTTGATGAGATTACAAAATTTTTGTTTGAGGTTATGGAATATGATTATTGTCCTGTATAATGTTTAAGAGTGTGAGAATTAGTCTTCTTCGGAAATGCTTGATACTTTATGTTTTGTTGATCCCTTTATATTCTCAACAAGTTTTCTTCTCTATCTGGGTTCTTGGTGTAATGAAAATGAGTTGTGTTATGTATAATCACTTTTACGTATTCTTTGTGCACTCCACCGATGTGATTGGTCAAATAAATTATTTTATATTAAAAAAGTGACGCCACCAATCATATTAGTAAAGTGCACAAAAAGTACGCATAATTGACTGAACATAAAATTTTTGAGTGAGAATTAAATTAGACACAAATACCTTCAATATGTCACTTGGATTAATTTTGACTAAACTCTTGTCTATTGCCAAAGTTCCCATGTTTTTTTAAATGGTATGGCACGGCCACCCCCTGCCTCAAGTATGGGACAATGCGGTAGAACTAGGATGCGATCCCAAATGAGAGGTGTATATATATCCCTTGAATATTTTCGACTTTACTCTAATTTAACCTATTAAATTTAAACGAGTCAGGATATTTTAATCTAATTTATATTAGATTTTTTTACTATAATAAAAGTTGCCAGTCTTAAAGATCAAGTTGTATATCATGCGTCAATCTAAATCCATTCAGTTGAATCGTTTCAATTCTAACTCTATAATTTTGTTAAGAATATGATATAAATAATTAAATCTATATTTTTCATCATCTTAAAATTTTGGAATAAATAGTGATTTCACATAGTATCAAAACAAAGATTCTAAATTCAAATCTTGACTCTACACTCTAGGGGTGAAAACCGACGTCATTGGCGTGGTTTTTGGGTAAAATTGACACCGACCAACGACTGAAAAACTGGAGGAGCAATTGACCGTAACTGGTCGATGGGGAGGAGGAAACCGGTCGAGGCGGTTCTCGATCGGCGTCTATTCCACTAGTGACGTGATTCTACTGAGAGAGAGAGAGAGTTGTAGATGAGATCGAGAAATGAAAGAATGTTAGGGAAGAAGAAGACCCCATACCAAAACAACGCCGTTCCACAAAGTTTAAGTGGAATGGCGTCATTTCAGACATAATTTTTTTTTCTTACGTCTTTAATAAAACGACGCCGTTTGCTTTAATACCAAACGACGTTGTTTCTATTATCTATTGTATAGTTATAGATATAGAACGACGCCGTTCCATTTAAATTTAAGTGGAACGACGTCATTTTGATTAGTATATATTAAAAAAAATTAATTTTTATTATATCGGTCGGTTCAGCGGTCCGGCTCAGCGTCAAACCGGGACCGAACCGCTGAACGTCGATTCTTGTATTATTTCACCGCATGCTGACCGGTTCTCCATCAGTTCCTGCCAGTTCCTGACGAGGCCGGCTGGTTCACATTGGCAGCAGTCGGTTGCGTCGGTTTCTGTACAGCCCTACTATACTCTATCCTATTTATTAAATATTTTACGTGTTTAACTCATTTAATAAAAAAAAAATATGACTCACCCGTAAAAGAAAATATTAAGAAAATAATGTAAATAATTAAATCTATATTTTTCCATCAACTTAAACTTTTAACACAAATGTGAAATGATAGTTTCACAAAATTTCGTGTTCAATTACTATCCAATTCAATCATCTACAAAATATAAGCACTAGAGCAAGCCTTCCTAATAATTAGCCACCTGCATGTTGTATCTCGCTCACTGATCACTCAATGTCTGACATGGCCGTGACAGAACATAATTTCGGGATAATAAATGATAACCTTACTATCTCTTTACAATTTTTTTACAATTTTTTAATAAAATATTTTAACTTTAGATTATGATTTGATGTGTTTAAAATTTTAAAAATATATTATTTTGTTGAAGGTTGTATGAAAGATTGTAAGGAGGTGGTAAAGCTATCATTGCGATGGGTTATTCCAAACATCTGGCATGAAGGGGCCTAGGGGAAGAACCTCGAACGCATTCTTACGTGGCATGAATTATTGTGTCATGTACGCTGTCACTCTGCTGGGTCCACACAAGTTGGAGCTAGTGTAGATTTTAAATGTGATTGGTTGGCCTAAAATATAAATATATATATATATATATATATATGTATGTGTGTGTGGGAAAAATACTAGGGCTAAAATGTTATGACATAATTATTAACACCTTGTTTTATATGAAAAGAACGCTAATTTGAAATGATAGTGTCGTGCCGTGCATGCTTTGATTAGTATTAGGAGAGGGCTTTTAATGACAATATATGGGGAAGCCGAATGATGAAGTAAACAGTCTGCCTCCGCATTGACACCATCATCCATCAAAATATGATGGAAAATATTTTAGCTATAAAAATATTACATAAAAGTAAAATTATAAACTGATATAGCTTGATATTGTACATAAAAATATAAAGTTATTTTTATTATAAAATAGATTTAATGAATTTCATGATGCTATATCAGTTTGTGAATTTATTTTATGTAATCTCTTTGTGTCTATAGTAGTTATCATTAAATCACCACCCTAAGAAGCGTTGCCCTCCTCCTCCCACCACCGCCATTTTCACTCCCGTTTGATCAGGATTGTAATTTGAATTAAAAATTCTACTCATCATTTTCATACCACACATCACATATAATTTTTTTAAATTTTTTATCTTATCAAATGTGTAGTATATAGATGATGAGTAAAAAATTAAAATTAATTTAAGAATAAAAAAAAATATGGGTGTATTTTGTGTGGAAATGATGAGTAAAAAATAAAAAAATATGGGTGTATTTTATGTAGGAATGATGAGTAGTAAAACTCTAACTTAATTATATTGAATGGAATTTTTATAAAGACTGAGGTTACATTTGGATAGTAAAATGATCTTAAATGATTTGTAAATAATAATAATAATAAAGTATTAAATAGTACATAGCCTAATCTCATAGATACGAAGGCTTGCTTGCAAACAAGAATGCGTGAAAAAATGCTCTAAATATGGCCCACGTGATGACATTCACAATTGAAGGCTTTTTAATTTGACCCTTCTATCTCTCTATATATATATATATTAGTGGGGCCAACGTGAGAGGCACGTTTGCCCCGTTGAAAGAAATATATATATATATATATATATATATATATATATATGGATTTCTTCGAATGATAAATATTTCTAAAATAAAATAGATTAATCATATCTAGAGTTAGTTCACAAACAAACAGTCTGATGGGTCAACATGTAGACACTTTTAACTACTTTTAATGAACAACCAAATCATATACGTTGGGTGCCACATGCAATAAGAACATAATAGAAAACATCATAAAAAGGTAATTAAGTAGGTCACAGTTCATTTATTATTTAATGAAATAAAAGAGAATAGAATAATGATAGAGCGAAACACAAATATGTATGACAACCAATAGCTTTGATTGTTACATTGTTGATAATCAACACTTTTAAAAATATCACAGTTATCACCCGCACACAAGTTAATGAGAAAACCACTTATGTATTGGTAGGATAATAATCAAATCTATACTATTTTTGTCTTCCATAGGGCTATAAGTTTAATTATCATTATTACTATTTTAGATTTCTCAAAAAAATGACGAATAATATAATCTCTTCATACCTTAAAAGATGAAGGTAAAGTAGATGAAGAGCATAATAAATGAGAAATGTTAAAAAAAAAATTTAGAGGCCAGTTATAAATTGATTATCGGTTATCCTCTTAAACCAATCACTAATAGTCACTTTCTTAATTATTAAATAAAAAAATAATAAATAATAATAATAAATAGATGATAGGAGGCTAAGCCTATCATTATCTTTAACAAATGATTTGGTCATACAAACGTACCTGCATGTTTTGTTTTGCTGCCATGTGACAACAAATGTATTTTTTTTTTAAACGTGACAACAAATGCATGAACTAAAATTTCAGGTAACTAGATTATGGTTTTGTCCTTACATTTATGTTTTACTTTCCATGTGCACTTATGTCGGCCACTATTATATATTAAACGTTTACCCCTGATTCATTTTTATGTGCTTTGTTTCTTCCGCTGATGCCATCTTCCATTTGAGTATTATTACATTGTTATCCCTTATCGTGTGATGCCTAATCGACTTCTCCATCTATTTCGTAAAGTTCTATTCACATAGGGCTATAATGGAATGAAAGGTGTCAAACAAAATTTACTGTTATTGAAAACGAAACATACATGTATTGCGCATTTACCTAACACCATATTATTTTATGGGTTGATTTTGTCTAATTTCGTGGAACTAGGCTTTCCAATTTCTTCATAATTTGCATGGTCACTATTATTCTTGTAACAACATAATTGTAGGAGATCTTGATTTTGCTACATAAATATTTAAAACTCCAATGACGATACGAATTTCAAACTACCAAAAAGATGTCTTTGATGGAATCATACTATCATAATATAAGGATTTGTGGCGGAATATTGAATATCCTTCTTTAAACAATTAAATTCTTCTACTCATAATCCATATACCACAAATTTGATAAGAAAAAAATTTAAAAAAATAATAAAAGAAAAGGTAGTGTGTGGTATATGAGGTTTATGAATAGAATTTTTCATGTACAAATATCTGTCTATTTACGTGTAATAAATAGACAGATTGATAATTACTTTCTTTATCATATTTTTTTCTACGTCTAAACGATTGCATGCATCATAACAACAAATGAAGCGGTTTATAACCGGTCTAGATATTCAAAACAAAAAATATAGGAAGTAAAGACATGCTTCACTCTACTTGACATCTTGGGCCATTTTGGGTAAAGCCCAAACAAGAGTGGCATGAAAGTGTACACTGTTTAACTACGGGCCTATAATGACAATATCCAAACCTAAACTAAGCTAATTGAGATAGGCTATAAATCCTTCGTATTCTGCAGTGTGATAACCAAGTCCAATTTGAGATGATAAAGTTTCAGATAGTCACTGAAACTCTGTACACATATTTGTTTCGATTAATTTTTAATTTTCTTTATATTTTTAATTTAATAGTTAAATAAGTATAATTTTATTATTTTATTATTTTTAAAATTTTTTAAAGGGGTTTAAAAAATATTTTTAAAAACAACTTATAATTTTTAAAAAATATTTATTATAATTTTATAATATATATCTCTCCTGCTTGAAACTTTCAGTTTATATTCGAATTTGAAGGAACCTGATCCCAATGACAACATAACTGCAGCACTTGTTTTAAAGTACATCAAAAGAAAAGCCAATTTAAAATGATAGTGCTGTGTACGCTTCGAAAAGCAATCTGTTGCAGACTATGGAATATTTTTAACTAGAGGATGCTATTTAGGACTGTTCATCCATCCCAACTCGGGCCGAACTGAATACTTCCGGTCCGACCCAAAATCAAGCAGTTCCGACCGTTTATTTCTAGCCGAGTTTTCGAAACCAAAGTTCCAACTTGAATTTAAATCCAAACATGATCGGATTTTCCGACCCTTTTTTCTATGAGAAAAAAAAGGGACCCACAAATTTCTGACGAATTTTACTCAATCACGTGTTAATTAGCACCGCAAACGAAAAAAGCTCAAAAAATACGTGTAAGATGTACAGCTCACACCCCATTAATTAAATAATTAAAATATTAAAATTTTTGCATTTAAGTCAGATTGAGTCAATAAAAAGGAAAAGAAAAACATAGTCTATTTCTTAGGAAGAAAAATCTCAGAAACTATCAGAGAGAGATTATTCTTTCCTGTCCAGTTTGCACGATTGGATCGGTGAGAGTTTTACCAAAGCAAGCGATCCATTTTCTGAATTTTCTCTTTCGCTTCATATTTCTCATTTGTTTGCTTATTTTTTTAACAAATTCTTAAAGATATTCTATATATGCAGAAATTCCAAGATGACAGATAATGTCTACCTTAACTACCCGATCTAATAATTCTAATAATTTTTATTAAGTCTAAATTATATTTAAATAATAAATTGAGATGAAATAAGTTGAAATAAAAGTTAAAAATTGAATAAAATATTGTTAAAATATTATTTTTTAATATTATTATTATTTTAAAATTTGAAAAAGTTGAATTGTTTATTATATTTTGTATAAAAATTTAAGAAATTTATAATGATCAAATGAGATGAGTTGAGATTAACTCTCAATCCAAACGGGGCCTAATGAGCTATATTGAATAAGCTCACGAGGGATAAATTATTGATGTTGATTTGGAGTTTTAATTAAGCTAAAAAACTAAGTTAAATCTCATTTATTATTTATTGAATGAGTTAGACTCATTTCAGAATTTAAAGATCGACCATTAAATATTTATTTAAATTTAAAATTATCACTGATTGAAGTTGTAACATCCCGTATTTTAGTGTATTTTTAATTGAATGATTATTTTTATTAATTTAAAAATTGATTCTCTTGTTTTAAATTTATCTTATTTTTAGTTGGTTTATTTTTATGATTTTTAACTTATGAAAAATAATTTGATATGTTTCCTTAATATTAATTATTGTTATGCATTTAAATTTCTCTTTATTTTAAATTAATTTATTGTTGGATTTAATTATTTTATTTTCATTTTATCACTACGTTTAAATTATTTTACTTAACTTGCTATTTTGAAATTATTTTCGTTAGATAATTTTTGTGACCCAAGTTGTGAAGATTGAACCACATTTCTTTTCCTTACTTTTTCTTTCTCTTTTCTTTCTTCTCTTCTCTTTTTCTTCCTTTTTTTCCCCGCCTCCCAGCCGTGCGAACCCCCTCCCCTCTCTCCCCGTGCGTTTTTCTTCTTCCTCCAGCCTGTACTACCGTGCGCCGTCGTAACGGACACCGCCCATCTCCTTCCCTTCCCCACTGGTCGGCGACCTCATCCCTCCATTTCCAGCCTCTCCTATGCCGCCATCTGTCCCTACGCACGGCTTAAAGCCGCAGCCTTCTCTTCACTCTAGCGCTGCCGTCGCGCCACCTCCAGCCACCATATTTTCATCACATCATCCTCAACCTCTTAACAACCTAATGCACCCATTATCAGCCCCGATCTACCACCGGTGAAGCACATTAATCTCATTTTTCGATTTGTGCATTTTGGCCTCCAAACACCTCCCATGCCGCCACGCACGGCCAACCACCACCACCATTAGCTTCACCGACATCCTTAAGCCATTCCCTAGTAATCTCGGGTCTTGGTTTGTCCCTATTCAAAAGTGAGTTTTTGAGACCCACGGTCCAGTGCAATTTGCACTGTTCTGTTATTGTGCCTCCACTTCATGCACCTCCGTGATCCTTCGAAAATTATAATAAAGCGTTGTAAGTATTTTCTCAAATAAATTTCGTAATTTAAATGTATTTTTGCACTAATTTATTTTACTATGAACTGGTTGGTTATGTCAAACTGAGTCCGAGGAGTAAAAGGGTCGGATGGATTGGAAGATAGAGTTGTTTATGTGTTTTGGACTGTGTTGTGAATTATTGGATGTTGGATATTGAGACGTTTCATGTACATTGCATATTTGCACGCATGATCATGTTTGTAAATGAAACTGGGTTTTAGTGTAATTGCTTTCATGTTTATGTGTTTATTGAAAACTAAATTTTCATGTGATAGATGATTTTTAGGTCATGCGTATCACGACCCCAAGCCGAGATGTGGCATTATCTCGGTGGAACTCCTTTGGTTATTCGGGAGCAGAATATACTGAGTGACGTCCCCTGGGTTGTCGATGGGCGACAACGGAATCAGACGGAATGGTAACGCTCTCGTACCGACTCCGTGGTCCCTCTGCTGGCAGGGGCTAAAGGATGCTTGGCCACGAATGCGCTGGGGGCGGAATTGGGCATCGCTAGTTACGAAGTCACACGCACGGTCGTTACCCGTGGTGTGGCAAAGGGAGTCAGGGTGTGCTGATGGTCCCTAGGGAAGATCATGGTACATACGATAAAATTGGTTAATGGGCCATTTTCTAGAAAAATGGCGAGTTCTTTGATAAATGGATTATTGGGCTATTTTCTGGAAAAATAGCGTGTGTTGGATAAAAGGATTTTGTGTCGGTCATTTTCTGGCAAAATGACGAATTATTAGTTTTGAGCCAAATGAGATTTTGGTGTGCGTTGGTAAATGTTCATTTTTGGGGAAATGTTTTGAGAATAATGCATACTTCATCATATGCATGCATTAATGCATTTTTATTCTCGAGGTTTGTTTGGATTATACTTACCTGCGGTACCATTTATGGTAACACAGATTTCGATGCAGATGAAACTGAGGGTGAGCCTGAGGATTCGGCTCTGCCCGAGGAGTGATATGGGATCACTTGGTTTTGTATTTGGACTTTGTATTATATTTTATTTTGGGATAACTGTATGACTCTCTTTAAACATTTTACTTATGTAAATTTATATTAAAAATTCTGGTACATAGTTGACTTATTTAAATTATCCGCTGCGACTTTTGTTGTACACTGTTGCACGTACACACACTTGGAACTATCGTTGGGATGCGTGACCGTGTTGTCATCATCTGGGCGTTTCGATTCCCGAATTTCCATTCATGGGGGTCGGGGCGCCACAGAAGTCTTCTACGTAGTTTCAGTCATTGCTAATCCTACATTGAATAAACTATAAGGTCATGTTTTCAAATTCAAAGTCTCTTATTGAATGATCACGACAGAGTCCGACTCAATCGAACTCGAACTCATCGCCACCCTCTCCCAAATCTCTTTATAAATATCTCTATTCCGTGTGTTATTTGAAAAAAAAAACATATACCTCCGTAAGTGCAGCAGCCAAACTCAAGACACCTAGTCTAGCACCGTGCATGTCCCACGTTCACCACGCCAATTGCTGACTACCTCATTCCTCTCACAACACCCCTCACGTTTTCTCTCTCTTTCTAGTTCACGCGATCGATTTCATGCGGGAAGTATTGGATTAAGGCTGTGAGGTAAGTAGTTTGATTATAAATTAAGATTAATATACGTTAGCTTGTTATATATATTATTATTAAAACTAGATCTTTGGAAGTCAATGTTTATATATCACGCATGTCATGATATTTGTAATTACGTCATTCACCATATTTCATTCCGCATATTATAGTTATGTATGTATTATGCATCCCACGTAACATAAGATACGTAAGCTTTCATAAGATCAATTATAAGATAAGCTCATAGCAATTAATAAGATGAACATTTAGATGCATGGTACTAATGCAGTTTCAGGGTAGATGTGCAAGCCACAAACACAAGTGTGATTCATCATAGTATGCCTGAATACTATCAGCAGCTCCCTTTGTAGATGAGGGACATGGGGCTGATGTACATGAGGGAACTATGTTGTGGAAATTAATAATGAACAAATATTTCCTGCCTCCTTGAGACAAGAGTTTCTCTTTCCAACACTGTAACTTTCTCCATACCCTACATTTGACTTCTGCAAAAGCAACAAACTTAGCCTTTCCCACAATAGGAGGTAACCCCAAATACTTCTCATATTATTGAATTGAGCTACCACCCCACTTAGACATAATATTCTGCTTAACTGATGATGTAACATTAATACTAAATACCATGGCTGTCTTCTCCTTGTTAATCTTCTGACTAGACGCTAGCTCATATTTGTTTAATAGCAGCTGAATATTTGCACAAGTATTCACGTTTGCATTGCAAAAAGTAATAGAATCATCTGTAAATAGCAGATGATTCACTAGAGGTGCCCTTGCAGATTCTTACACCAGGAACATATTTTCTCAACTCAGTTTCCTTCAATAATCCAATCAAACCCTCAGTGCATAAGAGGAAAAGGTAAGGGGACATTGGATCCTCTTGCCTTATTCCTCTAAAAGGAAATATTGGGTCAGTAGGCACACCATTAACCATCACAAAGAAAGACACATAAGTAACACACTTCATTATTAATCCAACCAAACCACTAGCAAAATTCAGCTTCAACAATCGGTATCTTATATCGCTGGCAGCCCGTAAGATGTACTATTAATGCTGACGCTCATTTCTTCTTTGAATGACAACCATATAGTTTTCCACAGTAGTGGCATCGAGCCTGTGGGCTCTCATGATCACCAGGAACTTTGGTGAAATGTTTCCATGTCCACGATTTTTTTTTACTACGTCATGCTGGTGGATCGACCTCAACATTCATAAACTCCTCTTCATTAAGCATATCATCGTCTTTTAGATCTATTGGGACTCGACTACTTGCACAGGAGGTGGCTACTCTAAATGGGGTTCACGGCCTGAAGTACCAGTTGGTGACACCAACGGCTGTGCGTCATCCTTTTGTGGAGAATCGCGATTATAATGAGATGGTGTAACATCTATAATTTGAGCAAATAATTTGAAACAATTAACAAACAATCGTTATTTTAATTGTTATGTTAATTATCTACAAATTGGAAACACATTGAAAAGAAAAAAACATATGTATCTAGTTGTGTTTATGGTTTCAAAAATAAATAAAACACAAAAAACGAATGTCCGCTCAAGCCACACTCTAGCTCACAATCTGTTGATATTCGTTTGAGTCAAACTCGAGCGAAGGCTCGAGCTCACATATCTGTGTGATGTTCGCTCAAGCCACACTTGAGCAAAGGTTCAAGCGAATAATCTGTGTGACAACTGTATGACTCTCTTTAAACATTTTACTTATGTAAATTTATATTAAAAATTCTGGTACTTAGTTGACTTATTTAAACTGAGGGTGAGCCTGAGGATTCGGCTCTGCCCGAGGAGTGATATGGGATCACTTGGTTTTGTATTTGGACTTTGTATTATATTTTATTTTGGGATAACTGTATGACTCTCTTTAAACATTTTACTTATGTAAATTTATATTAAAAATTCTGGTACTTAGTTGACTTATTTAAATTATCCGCTGCGACTTTTGTTGTACACTGTTGCACGTACACACACTTGGAACTATCGTTGGGATGCGTGACCGTGTTGTCATCATTTGGGCGTTTCGATTCCCGAATTTCCATTCATGGGGGTCGGGGCGCCACAGAAGTCTTCTACGTAGTTTCAGTCATTGCTAATCCTACATTGAATAAACTATAAGGTCATGTTTTCAAATTCAAAGTCTCTTATTGAATGATCACGACCGAGTCCGACTCAATCGAACTCGAACTCATCGCCACCCTCTCCCAAATCTCTTTATAAATATCTCTATTCCGTGTGTTATTTGAAAAAAAAAACATATACCTCCGTAAGTGCAGCAGCCAAACTCAAGACACCTAGTCTAGCACCGTGCATGTCCCACGTTCACCACGCCAATTGCTGACTACCTCATTCCTCTCAAAACACCCCTCACGTTTTCTCTCTCTTTCTAGTTCACGCGATCGATTTCATGCGGGAAGTATTGGATTAAGGCTGTGAGGTAAGTAGTTTGATTATAAATTAAGATTAATATACGTTAGCTTGTTATATATATTATTATTAAAACTAGATCTTTGGAAGTCAATGTTTATATATCATGCATGTCATGATATTTGTAATTACGTCATTCACCATATTTCATTCCGCATATTATAGTTATGTATGTATTATGCATCCCACGTAACATAAGATACGTAAGCTTTCATAAGATCAATTATAAGATAAGCTCATAGCAATTAATAAGATGAACATTTAGATGCATGGTACTAATGCAGTTTCAGGGTAGATGTGCAAGCCACAAACACAAGTGTGATTCATCATAGTATGCCTGAATACTATCAGCGGCTCCCTTTGTAGATGAGGGACATGGGGCTGATGTACAACCTCGCACATAGGGTTAGGTGTGTTGGCCAGTCGGAGCAGTCAGATGAATCAGATCAGTCAATTAATTTAGATAAATTAGTCTTGCATAGCATAAACATCAACATGAGAAATCATGATTTTAAGTTCTCAACATGACGTATTTCATGTGAAAATTTTAATTTATGTGGAAACTGTTAGTTACTATTGTATGTGGAGTTAAGATAATTGTTGAGTGAATTTATCAATCCCATTATTAAGCTTGATATTTGTTTAGGCTTGAATTGAATTCGGAGTGTATGATGATTGACACGTAGCGTGCTAACGTGTACGCCTAAAGGATCAGTTTGACATCTGACCAAAATATGAGACGATCTAAATTTTTTGAAGATTAGGTTCGACTAAATGATTTAGGAGTAAAGAGACATGAAAAGCATGTGGCGGGAAAGTATGTAAGTTATTTGAAATCTAGCGAATTCCGACAAAGAAATTTTTATACGTACGGGGGGGAATTTGTAAAGACTCGGCCCAATAATTCTAATGTCAAAATATTGATAATTTTTATTGGACCTAAATTATATTTACTGGGCCATATTGAATAAGCCCACGAGTGATAAATTATTGAAGTTGATTAGGAGTTTTAATTAGTCTCAATAACTAGATTAAATTCCATTTATTATTTATTGAATGAGTTAGATTCATTTTAGAATTTAAAAATCGGCCATTATATATTTATTTCAATTTTAAATCGTCACTAATTGAAGTCACCTACGCAGTCTCAGTCACTGCCAATCTTACATTGAATGAACTACTAGAACATATTTTTAAATTCAAACTCTTTTTTTGAATTATCATGACCTAGTCCAATTCGAACTTGAACTTGACAGCACCCTCTCCCAAATCTTTCTACAAATATATCCATTCTGTGTGTTATTTAAAAAAAAAAAAAAAATCATAAACCTCCATAAGTGCAACGGTCAAATCCAAGATACTTAGTCCAGCACTGTGCGTGTCCCACGTTCACCATGCCAATAGTCGACTACCTTATTCCTCTCAAAACATCCCTTACATTTTCTCTCTTCTTATAGTTCACGAGATCGATTTCATGCTAGAAATATTGGATTAACACTGTGAGGTAAATAGCTTTATCATAAATCAGGATTAACATATGTTAGGTAGTTATATAAATTATTATTAAAGCCAATTATTTGGAAGCCAGTGTTTATGTACCACATATGTCATAATATTTGCAAGCACGTCATTCATAATGTTTCTTCTGCATATTATAGTTATGTATGTATTATGTATCTCATACATCTTACGTTGCATAAGACATATAAACTTTCAAGAGATCAAATGTAAGATAAACTCAGAGTAATTAATAAGATGACCATTCAAATGCATGATACCAATGCAGTTTCAGGGTAGATGTGCAAGCCACGAACTCAAGCGTGCTCCACCATAGTATGTCAGAATACTATTAGTGACTCTCCTTGTGGCCGCTGGACGTGGGGCCAGTTGACAACCTCGCACACAAAGTTAAGTGTGTTGGCCAGTCAGATCAGTCACATGAATCAGATCAGTCAGTTAAATTAGATAAAGCAGTCATGCATGGCATAAACATCAGTATGAGTAATCATGATTTTAAGTTCTCAGCATGAAATATATTATAAAAATCTTATGTTGAGTATGTTTATGCTATGATGGGACCCTTACTGAGTCATCATCATTTTAGTTGTTTTTATGTTTTTAAACCACCATTTATGAAAGTAGAGCTGCAAGACGAGATTTGATCCAGAGAAGCATGGCAGAGGCCTAGATCATGTACACAGATGTTAAGTTATAGCACAAACTTGAAGAAATTTTAATAAATGTTTTCGCACACTCTCTCTTATGATCTCAATATTGTAATAAAGAATGATTTTATCTATAAAATCTTTGTACTTGGCGCTTCCTTTAGAATAAAAGAAAATATTTTTAAGACAAGTTCATTAGTAACACTCCAACATCCTCGAGAATTTCTAAAAGTGGTTTTATTCTTAAACCTTGGGAGCTGGGTGTTACACTACCCTTCTTCCAAGCACACTACCATTAAAGGCACCACCACCTCTAGTGCTAATAACACAATAACCCGAGCTGCCACCGTTGCCCTTGTCAAGCCCCAATTCCGGCAACCTTACCAACATCCACCCCAGTACCACAACCACTGACGCCGATGCAGATGACGTGGCTTGTGTTGCTGCTTCAGCTTCTAATTCTAGTCGCTTCTTGTGCTCCTCATGGTGACTCTTCTTGTTTCCATCACTGGCGTTTAGTTAGACACTAACATTTGATTGTTGTGTAGAATAAAAATGGAAATTGGTTAATAACCTGATTCCAAACCGTTTTTCCAAAACGGTTATGGAAGGTTCTGAATTCCTATCCAATTGTTTTCGGGTCAGTTAATTTGGTTCGGGTTAGGTCGGAATTTTCGGTTTGAGGCGGTTATCAGCTATTTTGTTGACCCCTAATGCTACTTATCATCCCACACCACACATCTTACATGATTAAAAAAAATTATTTATTTTATTTTATTCTTATTAAACTATTTGAGTTGTTTGACTCATCATCCATACACCATATACTTATTATAAGAAAAATAAAATAAGAAAATAAAAAGATATGTAGTGGATGATGTGTGGAATGATAAGTATAATTATTCTTTTAACAATAGAGGGATGCTACTCATCATCCCACACCACATACCTTACATATTTTAAAAATAAAATTATTTTATTTTATTTTATTTTTATTAAACTAATTGAGTTGTTCTACTCATCATCTATACTAGGGGTTGAGTACCGACAATGTTGGAGTCGGAGTGCCCTACCTCTGACTCTGACTCTGATTCGCATAGCTTCTGATCTGACTCCGACTCCAACTTGTTGTAGTGGAGTAGGAGCGGATTCGAATTTGAGCTTTTTTATTGGACTTTTTTTCTTAGCTCATTTGAAATTTTAATTGACAATTTTAGGTTCTCACTTATCAAATTGAGCTTCCATAGTTTAGTTTTTTTTTTAAAAATATTTTTTCAAATTTCAATTTTATTAAAACATAACCAAAATTAAAAAAATAAATCATTGTACAAATTAATGTTATTATACGTTTGTATTATATGTTATTATATATTAATGTTTATACATTAGCATTAAATGTTATTACACATTGATTATTATACATTACTAGCACATGTTATTATACTTTAGTTATTATACATTAGTATTAAATATTATTATACATTAATTATTATATAATTAGTATTACATGTTATTATATATTAGTGTTTATACATGAGTTGTTATTATATATTAGTATTATATGGTAGTAATAGTTAATAGTATTTACTTTATGTAGCCCTTGCCCAAGACTTGGAAAGTTGTGTTAGGGAGGAAGAAATGGTGCATGGTGATGCAGCTCCAAAGACCTCAGTACGTGCTTTTAGTGATTTGGGCAACTTGGAAGAGAGAGATACAATTACTGAGATTAGAGATGATGGATATCAGCATGTTAGAAGATCGTTTTCCGTGGATCTTTTGTGCCAAAGCCGTCCTTCCGTAGCTGATATATTGTGCATGGATGAAGATCATGAAGATGTTCACGTAGTAGTGGAAGATTGCGTTGGTGATTCTAGCTCATCGAAGCAACTAGCAGCAGGAGTCGTAGAAGTCTAGTTTTCTAGTTTCTTTAAAATGTAAGTTCGCCAATTCTTTATCAAGAAGCATCAGTTTATTTTATATGACAAAAAGGAAATACGTATTTGGACAATTTAATGATTTTATGATAAAAAAAGGGAACTCAAAGATGATGGTTTCTTTAGTAACTATACAATAGAAATTTAGGTAACCTAATATATAGAAATATATCTTCCTTTATCCATCTTTTGTACCTCTCATTTCCGTTAATTCTTTCCACTTTTATAACCTAACAAAGTCCAATTACATTCAAAACCAAATAATAAAAATCAATGGGACCCATTAAATAAAAATCAAGCTTCCAACTTCTAAGTAGTTTAAGTATTTAATATTAGACCATATCCACCTCAAAGATTTCCTTTTCTGTATAAATAAATTAGATAAATATAGATAATTAGGAGTCAGTGAAAAATCATTAGATTAATTAGCTTCTAATTTCGAAAATGAACAAATAGTGAGAAACAACAGATGCCACATGGTATGAAGAAATTAGAAATTAGAAATTACACAAACACAATTACAAAAATCTTAAATTTTAGGTTACAAATTGCAATTACATAAACGCAATCAAAAAAATCATAATAATTCATATCAGGTTACAAATTACAATTACACAAACGTAATCTGTCAATCACAAAAATCCTAAATTTTGGATTCAAAAACCCTAATAACACAAACACAATCACAAAACCCTAATGATTCATATCAGGTTTCAAAGTAATTTCAAAAACTTAAATAAGTGAAATGAAAAAAAATAATGGAGAAAAATTACCGTGAGGAATCTAAGATAGAGAGACGTGAGGCTCAGAGGGTCTGTGCGTGGCAGGGTGCAGCTAATTTCTTATAGGCGATGCCGTGAGCTCACGGTATGTGCGACTGCGGGTAAGGGGAGGTGCAGTCTGTGCAAAGACTCAGAGAGTGAGGCAGAGAGATAGAGACAAGAGGGCACTGGGTAGAGACTGAGAGGCAGAGATGGCAGAGACTGAGAGGTAGAGTCGTAGAGAGGTGGAGAGTGAGGAAGAGATGGGCCCCGACAGAGGGACTCGAGGATGTGACATAGGCTGTTATGTGCGGCGCAATTCCTGGAGAGGCAGTGGGATTTAGGGTTTCTGAGGGAGGGGGTGGGAAACTTGGATTCAAAGACTGAAAGTGAAGGCTTCGGGCGCCCTGGGGGGGTGGGATTTGAGGGGAACAAAATCTTGGGGGGGGGGGGGGAGCAGTGCCTTATAGTGATTTATAAGTATAACAATATTAAAAATTGTTATAGACTTATAGTGATTTAATATAACTATATTAGTATAAGTATAACTATATTCTATATTAGACTATTAGTAATTTAGTATATATATTAATATTAGTTATAGCTATATAATATATTAGACTATATAATAGTATTAATATTAGGTATTAGCAATTTAGCATAGCTATATATTAGTATTCGTTATAGTGATTTAGACTATATATTAGCATTTGTTAATTGTTATAGTGAGTTTAATTTATTATAACTATATTATTGATAGTATTAGTATAGTAATTTATTATTTAGTATAGTGATTTATATACTAATTTATACATAGACTTAAAGTATATTACTAATAGTAATATAGTATTAGATTATAATAATATTATAAATATTAGTATTAGACTATTAGTTATAGTGATTAGAATAACTATATATTAGTAGTTGTTAATTTTTATAGTGAGTTTAATTTATTATAACTCTATTATTGATAGTATTATAGTGATAGTATTAGTATAGTAATTTATTATTTAGTATAGTGATTTATATACTAATTTATACATAGACTTAAAGTATTTTACTAATAGTAATATAGTATTAGACTGTAATATTATTATAAATATTAGTATTAGACTATTAGTTATAGTGATTAGAATAACTATATATTAGTATTTGTTAATTGTTAATTGTTATAGTAAGTTTAATTTATTATAACTATATTATTGATAGTATTATAGTGATAGTATTATAATAGTAATTTATTATAGTGATAGTATTAGTATAATAATTTAATATTAGTATTCCTATATCATTATTTTATATGTGATTATTTAGTATAGTGATTTATATATTAATTTATACATAGACTTAATGTATATTACTAATAGTAATATAGTATTAGACTATACTATTATTATAAATATTAGTATTAGTTATAGTGATTAGAATAACTATATATTAGTTATATATATTAGAATAACTATATATAGAATAACTATATACCACATTGCATTGATATATGATATATAATTTATTAGATATAAAGATTTCATATATAATTATATATTAAATATAAAAGTTTCAATCTCATATATAAAAAATATTTTGTATAGTATATAAAATTAATTTTTTAATTTTTAATTTTTTTCCCCAATTGGTCCTGTCCCGAAAACTACGGAACCGAAACAGAACTGGGTCCGACTAGTTTTCATAATACCGGAACCAATCCCAGACCGGACTAGTTCAAAACCGGACCAACCAATCTAGTCCAATCCGATTTTCTAGTTTAAATTTACACTCCTACAGTGCTAATAGAAAATGATTGATGCCTACAAGGGATAAAAAAATTACATTATTGGGAAACTTTGAAAGTAAATTACAAAATAAATGAAAACGTTTGGAGTGTATGAGCAATGAATACAAATGGTTAAAGAGTCCTTCGTTGAAAGCTATATAATACAGAAACATTCAACAGTTCCCAAGGATCTCCTAATATATGTTTTTGTACTTCCAAAAGCTAAAAAATTGATAGTTTCATTATTTAAACATTTGGATAAAATCTGTAACCAATGGTCATGATCACCACCGATCGATGTCTGTTTGAGCCACAAATATACAATTTAGAACATTAGTGGAGCAGGTTTGATGGGTTTCTTGCAGGGGTGGGCTCCGACTCCGACAAGGTCGGAATGCCTACCTCCGACCTCCAACTTCGACTGGGGTCAAAGGTCAAAGCCCCCTTCGACTCCGATTGGAGTCGGAGTTCGAAGCTCGTAACTCCAATCAAAGTAGCAAATGAGCTTTTTCAGGCCCAGTTGCCCTAATGAGAAAATGGGCTCCAATCGACCCAATATAAACCCCTGTGTAATAATGTAAAAAAATAATTAAAAAATCTAAAATACTATAAATTTAAATACAATAACTAAATCAAACTACAAATTGCAAATTATAAATTTAAATTTAAAACTACAAATCACAATAAATTTAAATTTACAGCACCAAAATATTGAATAATATCATAAATTTCATTCAAATATGAAATAGTCACAATGTCTAGCATCATTCTTGGACAGTCCATGCATTTGAGTCGATGACTCGATAGTGATTTCTAATTTTCCTGCATGAAGTTTTAACTTTTATTAATCAGATAGACTATTTTTTCTTTAGTCATTTAATAATAGATTTCTAAACCATCAGCTAAGTGATATTATGAATTCACCTCCACCTCTAACTCTGACGAGTTTTGCATGATGGTAATCATCCCACGATACGTTGGTTTCAGACTCTCAGTCATCCACAATTAATCTAGGGTTCACAGCTAGGTCTACAACTCATATAAATTATAAATTAAACAATGAAAATAGTAAAATTATGTAAATAATTATTTAAAATCATAAAGTTACCTGATTCAAGCATATAGCTCTCGTCATCAACAATATCTACTCCAATGGGCATTGAACTTAACCAATTCTGTGTGCAAACGAGGGCCTCAACTGTGGTCGGAGACAATAAATGCCGATAAGCATCCAAGACACAACCTCTGGTACTAAACACTGACTCAGAGGCAACCGTAGTGATAGGAATAGCTAGTACATCCCTCGCTATTCGAGAAATGATTGGAAACTTGCCAGAATTCACTTTCCACCAAGTTAATATATGGAATGTATCACTAGGTGCCTCGACATCTTTCATAAAGTAACGCTCAACCTCAGATTTACATTGTATAATATTCTTCGATGTACGGTTTTGATGATACCGTCGTAGCCGCAATAAATTTGAACTTTGTGCATATGTGTTATCCCAAGAAGATGTCGAGCCGGTCGGAGGAGAAGAGCTACCACCTTCGGTTGAAGACTGACTACTACTGTTGTAATGGTTATATAAATCATCAATATCATATTTAAGCGATCTACCAAACTTTTCAGCATTCTCATCACCGAGGATATCCCTAATCCAATCCTCTACAATTGCCAACTTATATCGGGGGTCAAGGATCGCAGCTACAAATAATAATCTATTTATATTCTCCACGTCCCCCCAATATTGATTATATTTTAATTTCATCCTCATTGCCATTGCATTCAACAAACCCACACTGTTAACACAACTCTATTGCAAGTGGTCATATAGCGTCGATAGCTCCTCGAAGTACATGTTCGTAGTAGGATATTTTGTCTTAGATACCTGCATTTTTATGTCATAAAATAACTTAAAAAATTGAACAAAATACTTGATATTGGTCCAATCAACTGTGTCCGGTACACCGAGCCCCTTTCTCCCCCCAACTGACTCTAGCAAAGCATACCTCATGCCCTTATCCTCGACCTCCATCTGCTCGAATGCTGTTTGGTACTTTTGCGCTATATCTAACATCATGTATGTAGAATTCCATCGAGTCAAAACATCCAATTGCAATATACTGGAAGATGGGATCTCAAGTTGTTCTACTATTGCCTTAAACTGGCTGAGTCGTTGGGGGAAAGCCCTCACATATCTCACTAGTAGGGTTGTACAGAAACCGACGCCACCGGCTGCCAACGATGCGAACCGACCGGCTGCGTCAGGAACTGGCCAGAACCGATGGAGAACCGGTCAGCGTGTGGTGGTAATTTGAAGAAATCGACGTTCAGTGGTTCGGTCTCAATTTGAAGCTGGACCGGACCGCTGAACCGACTGATATAATAAAATCTTTTTTTTTTAATATACCCTTATCGAAACGACATCGTTCCACTTAAACTTAAGTGGACTTAAGTTTAAGTGCAACGGCGTCGTTTATGTTAATAAGTGTTATAACAGATAATGGAAACGACACCGTTTGGCATTAAACCAAACGACGTCGTTTTATTAAGGACGTAAGGAAAAAAAAATAAGTCTGAAACGACGCCGTTCCACTTAAACTTAAGTGGAACGGCATCGTTTCGAGATGAGTCGTCTTCTTCCCCAGCCCCTTCTTCTCCCGAATCCAATCTTTACAACTCTCTCTTTCTCTCTCCTCTGTAACTCTCTCTCTCTCTCTCTCTCTCTCTCTCAATCTCTCTCATTATTCTCTCAGTAGAACTGCCAGAGAACCGACGCCGACTGAGAACCGACCGAGAATCGCCTCGATCGGTTTTCTCCTCCCCATTGACCGGTTACGGTCGGTGCCTCCTTTTTTTTTTTTTTCAGACGTCGGTCGGCTTCGATTTTGCCTGAAAACCGCGTCGACGACGTCGGTTTTCACTCCTACTCACTAGGTTCCGGACTTTAATGATTGATTCATTAACTTCCTTAAACCCTCAGAAACTATGAGATTGATGATATGAGTATAACATTGAATATGAATAAACTGATTCTTACAAATGACATCCTCATTTACTGTCGTATTCCGCCTAAACCAATCAATGGTAGTGTCATTCGCTCTGGAATTGTCAACCGTGATACAAAGTACTTTTCTGATCCCCCAATCCTTTATATAGTTATCCATCTCCTTGCCAATTGATGAACCCTTGTGATCAACAATTTCTTTGAAGCCGATAATCCGCTTCTGCAACGTCCCCTCACTATTAATAAAGTGAGCTGTGATACATATATAGCCCACATTCTGTATGGAGGTCCATGTATCAGTCGTAAATGACACTCTCTGGCCAGTGGCAACAAACATTTCTTTCATCGTTGCCTTCTCCTTGGCATGTCTCTTTAAACAGTCGCTCATTACAGTATACCGTGAAGGTATGAGAAATTGTGGCTCTAAAGTGTACACAAATTTGCGGAAGCCTGTATTGTCAATCATGGTAAAAGGCATCTCATCAGTGATGATCATCTCCGCAAGAATATCTGTCAACATCTTCTCACTATATTGAGGGCTTCTTAATCTGCATGTCATCAGTGGTCGAAGAAGTCTCGTAACTAAGCATCGTCTGATCAGTTGCTACTAGCTTTTTGTGTATCTTATATCGCTGGCAGCCCGTAAGATGTACTATTAATGCTGACGCGCATTTCTTCTTTGAATGACAACCATATAGTTTTCCACAGTAGTGGCATCGAGCCTGTGGGCTCTCATGATCACCAAGAACTTTGGTGAAATGTTTCCATGTCCACGATTTTTTTTTACTACGTCATGCTGGTGGATCGACCTCAACATTCATAAACTCCTCTTCATTAAGCATATCATCATCTTTTAGATCTATTGGGACTCGACTACTTGCACAGGAGGTGGCTACTCTAAATGGGGTTCACGGCCTGAAGTACCAGTTGGTGACACCAACGGCTGTGCGTCATCCTTTTGTGGAGAATCGCGATGATAATGAGATGGTGTAACATCCATAATTTGAGCAAATAATCTGAAACAATTAACAAACAATCGTTATTTTAATTGTTATGTTAATTATCTACAAATTGGAAACACATTGAAAAGAAAAAAACATATGTATCTAGTTGTGTTTATGGTTTCAAAAATAAATAAAACACAAAAAATGAATGTCCGCTCAAGCCACACTCTAGCTCACAATTTGTTGATATTCGTTTGAGTCAAACTCGAGCGAAGGCTCGAGCTCACATATTTGTGTGATGTTCGCTCAAGCCACACTTGAGCAAAGGTTCAAGCGAATAATCTGTGTGACGTTTGCTCAAGCCATACTCGAGCGCCACTTGAGTGGACGTCACTAGGAACAAAAAATTAGATTTTTACAAAACTTAAATCTCTCAATTCTTAAATTTAATAGCTTAAAAATCGAAATCATTGAAATGAAAACAACAAAGAAGTTGAAATGAACAAATCATACACATTTCACAAAGGGAGTTACAAATCACATTTCACATTTTGCAATTATACGGAGGAACAAAAAATCTATTAGAGGAAGTTAGAAATCATTTTTACAATTACTCCGAAAACGACAGAGTCTCAGACGAAGTCCTCAGGTGACGGCAGCCAGCATTTGGAGCTCAACCGAGTTGTGCAAAAGTGAGGAGCAATCTGTTTTGCGAAAGTAAGGGGGAATAAGAGGGTCCTGCATTTTGGACCCCATTCCTTCACGAAACGACGTCGTTCCGCTTCAAGCAGAATGACGTTGTTTACTTACCTCATCAAGATAAAACGTTAGCAGGCAAGCAAAATGACGTCATTCCTCTTGAAGTGGAACAACGTCGTTTTGATCATGTGTATTTTTTTTTTAAAGTCAGAGTTCAGAGTTCGAGTTCGGAGCCCATATGGGATCTGGCTCTGACTCCAAACTCCGCAAGCTCCGACTCCATCGGAGTGGGAGCCTTGTCGGAACTCAGATGGAGGTCAAAGGTCGAAAATTTTGCCCACCCCTAGTTTCTTGGCCTAATTAAACCCTAATAGGATGGCTGATTGTTTAATTGGGATCGAACTCAAACTTTTAAAAATAAAAAAAGAATTTGGCATTGGTTCCAAAGTCGCAAAGTAAGTAATATGATCACACATTTCATTATCATGCATGTTTTCTAAATTATGTAAGCAATACATATAATCACACCCTTCATTGTAACACATGTTTTCTAAATTATGTAAGTAGCATAATCATACCCTTATATGGATGGTAAACAATGTTTTTAAAGTCTTATGTGTATATGGCCTTTAATTGAAAGCCCATTTTTAAGTTCCAAGTTATGATATGATGAAAGTGAGTTTCAATGTCATGTTATATTATGTATTTTACATGCATCATCATATGTTTCAATTATGACTACGATGAGCTATGTGATTATGCGTTTTACATGCATCATGGAAAAAAAGATAAAAGACAAGTTTTGAAATAAGCTTTAAAAATAATCATAAGAGATGTATGGTACCAATGTAGTTATGGGTGGATATGCAAGCCACAGTCCTAAACGTGGTTGTTACAGTATTAAGTATATACGTTTTTCAAAAAAGTCCTATGTTTATATTATTTTTACTGCGTGATGTATTGCTTATTGGGTATTCAATTCATTGTTTGGTATGTGCTAAATGTTTTAATGACCCTAGGTTATTCTCAATGTAAAAATGTTGCTGCAGGACGAGACTTGGCCCAAGGAGGTGGGGTAGAGACCTAGACAGTTTATGATATGCTCAGTTTTATGGTTTTCAGATTTAATAAATTACTTTTGTCAAGCTCATGAGACTTGAATGACTTCCAATAAGTGTTTCCGTAGACTTTCTTTTAAATTTTAATGAAGTATGTTTTATTTTTATGAAATCTTTTATACTAGGCTTCTATTTAAATGATTTTAAAGGTTAGTAGCATTCAGGTTTCCTAGATTTCTAAAATTGAAGTTATTTTCAAACCTAGGGAGATGGATGATACAATTAATGGTTCAAGAGAGACTATGCTCAGAACACAAGTACTTCGAGTAAGCTTTCACTTAATAAATGTGAACAAGCTAAAATTGGAACTTGTATGGAACTTACAGTGCAGGAAGCCGCTTTAGTGAAAAGATAAGATAGCGGAAAGCCCAACAAGAAACCATGGTCGCCAATGCTAAGGGAGTATCAAGAGTTCCCTGACATAGAATATAAAAGCATAAAATTTAACCAAGAATAGAAATTTTAGAATAACAAAAAATGAGAGAACATAATACCAATCACATCAGAATTTCACAGAAGTGTGTGTGTATATGTATATATATATCACAGAAGTCACTGTAAATTGCAAAATTCATATTCCAAACATGTTGATTCTTGACCACACAAGTATAATTGTACAGATGGAGTGTAAATTGTAATACATACTTGCCATATTTACTTTTCATGTTTTGAGAATAGATGTAAAATAGAGAATATTTATACATCAAATAATGCAGTGGTATTCACATACATTAATCAGTCCAGCAATATTAAGCATGCGAGTACTAAGTTCAATGTCAAGTATACTATGCTAATTTTCAAAGGGCAACTCTGCTTAGAGGGGAAAAATCATATTCAACGCCAAAATCTTGCCCTAATCTAATATCCACATCAACATGTACAAAAAATCCCGAGATACAAAAAAATCTTGTGCAAGAAAGGACATGTTTTTAGATTCAAACATCTAGAAATTAGTCTACAAACAAAAAGGCCAATTTTTGTAAAGTAACTAACGTGAATGAAGGGGGAGAGAACAACAAATGAGTTGCAGAGATACCTGTGGTGAGAGAAGGTATGCCCAAGAGTCTCGTTCGACTATCTGGACCTCCAATCCAATGGAAAATTGTTGAAAGCAAATCACTCCGAGGCGAATGATGGAGGCGTGCGATTTTGTATGGAGAGGAAACGACGACCCTAGCTTCCGCGGAAGGAAAATTAAGTGGAGGAGTAGAAGCTTTGTGCCCTGATGTCAAAAATGGAGATCAAGCTGTGTGGGGGAGGGTGGATTTGCAGGTAGGTGAAAATGGGGAAGAGCGTTGAAGTGGAGAAGGGTGGAAACGAGGACCCTAGCTTCCGTGGAAGGAAAATGAAGTGGAGGAGATCATAGCTTTGTGTCCTGACGTCGAAAATGGAGATGAAGCCGTGTGGGGGTGGGTGGATTTGCAGGTAGGCAAAAATGGGGAAGAGTATCGAAGTGGAGAAGGGATTTGCACTCAAGGGGAACAAAACAGGGGGGAAAATAAAATGCCAAAACACGTTTTGGCGCCCCCAGATTAGACATTTGCAACGATTTTCCTCAGTTGCAATACATTTTTTTTCATTGCGGCGATTTTTTTCGCCGCAATAAGATGATAAATCGCTGCAATTAACAAAGTGACTGGACCACCGAGTTTAAATTACAAGTCGATGTTTCCGAGCTGCGACGATTTTATTTTCGCTGCAAATAATTGCTTATTGCGGCGATTTTTTTGGCAACAAAACAAAAATCGCTGCAAAAGATCATTTATCTTGTAGTGCATTTAGACTCATTTTGTAGGAGCATTATATAGTAGGATCTCTTGAGAACTTGGAGAAAATAATGAAAAATAATAATTATGTTTTTCTCCCTAATGAACTACCTTCTCATTCTTATTTAAAGTCCTAGCTAGTAGAAGGGCATGTGTGGCTATCCCTATAAAAATTATTTAAAATTTGAAAAGATAAAATAAAATAACAAGTAATGTTTTCAAAACACCATGGGACAATGCTCAAACTCGGGGGCGAACAAAAAATGTCTGCACGGAAAAATGATGGAAGAATCGAAAATGATGGTAGGACGGAAAATTAAGGTAGTATGGAAAATGATGGGAGCACAAAAAAAATGGTGCTCATATTGAAGATGAAGCTCGAATGAAAAAGGAAGGTATGACCAAAAATGAAGTTGGGCAGAAAAAATAATGGGATTACAAAAAACATTGCTTGCACCTTGGGGAGGCAGCTACTTGCATTATTGGGAGAGCAACAGTGGTCCCCACATTGGGGGGATGGAAGTTTGCTCGAACCCTAGGACGAGTATCACTTGCTCACCTAAGGAGTGAGCAATGGTGTTCGATCTCCTGGACGAGCAACAACATACCACCCTGGGGCGAGCAATAGTTTTTGGACTACTTTGGGGTGAAAGAAAATGATAGGAGCATAGAAAACATTGCTCGCAACTTACACCAAGGCAAACTAAGTCTACTCGAATCTCGGATTGAGCATCACTCGCTCGCCCATAGGGCAAAGCAATAGTGTTTGATCCCCTTGGG
Organism: Juglans microcarpa x Juglans regia; assembly: GCF_004785595.1. NCBI lineage: Eukaryota > Viridiplantae > Streptophyta > Magnoliopsida > Fagales > Juglandaceae > Juglans > Juglans microcarpa x Juglans regia. The sequence goes on from NC_054604.1 coordinate 24,967,377, forward strand.
CAAATGAAAGAGTTCTCGACTGAAAACATTGCTCACACATTGGGGAGGTAGCTGCTCAAACTCAAGAGCGAACAATAACAACTTGCAACTTGCACAACAAGCAAGAAAATAGCGTTGCACCCTAGGGTGAGCATGACTGCTCACCCATGGAGTGATCAAAGGAGCACGAACCCCCAGGACGAGGATGGAAATATTTATAAAGAATATTTCCGAGAACGGGAAAATGAATGTAGCATAGAGGCAAGGACGAAATGAGCAGGACACCCAATCCTTTGCTCAGGCAAACGAATGCAACACGGAGGCGAGGATGGAATGACCAATACACTTGATCCATTGCTCGGGAAAATGAATGAAGCATGGAGGCGAGGACAGAATGAATAGTACACTCAATCCTTTGCTTGGGAAAATGAATGTAGAACAGTGGCGAGGACAGAAATAAGCAGTACACTCGATCCTTTGCTTGCATTACGCTCATTACGCAAGGGAGCCGAGCTCCCATGTGATCAAGGTTTACATATTTATGTGTAAACCCAATCTTCATTCTTTCTTTCTACATTTTTTCATGCGACATGGGAGCTCAGTTCCCGAGCATGTAAGTGTCCTAGTATCTGATCAAATCCCATCTCAGAACCATTAAGCTGACAATAGAAATACCCACCGAAGATCTCCATCTTAGACCCAGGGCAATGATAGTGTCATGAGTCGCTAGTGCGAAAGTGAAGATATTTCTAGTTGTTTCTCTATATATCTGTCTCTATTGTGGTGAGATTCGGTCAAGTCGACATGGTTGTCTATCTCTGTCGTGGCTCGCGCCATAGTTGTTGAACAAACATGGCTCTCCAATTTCTTCAGAGAAGAAGTCTGAAGCAAAAGATGAAAATAAAGAACAAAAAAATGATGAGCAAGAAGAGGGTAGATGGAGAGTGGGAGTGCGAGAGAAGATGAAGATCAAGATGGTTTGAAACTTTTTGGTTGTCGTCAGCTGGTTTGATTTCCATCAATATTGTTTCTGTCTAATTCAATTTGTTGTAAGGGTATTTTAGTCAGTTTAGATATAAGGCAGGGCATTTTAGCCTAAACCAAGTCTCTTGCAACGGCACCTTAGTCAAATGAGCAAAAGTAGCAAGACTATTTCAGTCCAACATGAGATCTGTAGATCAGGGATACTTCGGTCCAAATCAATCACATGCGTGAATTCCTACTTGCAGGATCTAGATTCTAAACTCCGGCCTCTTTTATTGTAGATAGATACACGCACCAGCAACTTTGACTCAACGCAATTGAAATATCAAAACTGTGTGGTTAATTTTAACCAACATGAAACCAACATTGGTTTTTGAGGAATGGGATACAATTATGGCGAAGTTTCAAAATATATAAGATCCGAATTAGAATTTATAGTTGCAAAAAAGAAGGAAATAACACTTGGGGAAAATATAATTAATCCAAAAAAAAAAAAAAACTTGAAGTTGTTTAATTGAGTGCCTAATTGGGCTGCCCTTTTCTTGCACAGTCTTCTTTTCTTCTTTTGATCATCATTTGGTCACATGTAGAAGTTATGACTATGGAACCAAATTACACAAAATAGATCAATGGGCCTCAAATTGTTGATAATCGAACCCTCCAATATGTATAATTCCTTCCACTTGGGAAAATTGCAGACTCAGGTAGGCGAGTCCCATAACATATGTTATTAATTAGATAATGACATTTTTCTACAATTGCAGGACCCCAAAATGATGGGTTTTACTAATTACAAAGGGAGACATGGATAAAGAGTTTTTGAGAGAGAGTGGAGTGTTTATCCCTGAATTGTTACGATGGCCGGGGGGGGGGGCTCAGAACACCAAAATAGAAAGAATTGGAACAATGGGAGTTAGGGATCTGTAAAGCAAATTGTCTGACAATAATGCATTTCAAGCTATTAATTGATGGTGCTACGTACGTACACGGGAAATAATAAGGAAGTCTCAAACTGTTTATTTGTGATCAGCTATTTTTAGTAAAAATAATTATTTCTTATTAAAATGAGTCTATTTTTATCATAAATAATCATTATCATCGCAAATAATCCGTCAATATCGTTTGTTTTTCTTGTAGTGACCTCATTTTAAGTGCTTTCGTGGCCTTGAATAATGGGCTGTAGATATATACAATCAAATGCTATCAAGAACGTCATATATTATTGACAGAATCATCTCTTCCCATATTTTTAGATTACACACAATCAGGGATTTCTTAATCTTAGGCAACTGTTACAATAGTATAGTTTGCTTATATGTAAATTTCCATAATTAGTTTCATTGTACACTTATATATTTTGTAAAGCAGAATACAAAATGAATATACTGAATTATTCAAACTCATTTTCCCTCTTGCTTAACATGGTATCAGGCTAGGTTTCGTCTTTTTTTGGCATCACCATGGCTGAATCCTCCAACCCACCTTTCCCTTCCCTCCCTTCCCCTTATCTTCTTCATCCTTCAGATTCACCAAGCTTAACCCTTGTCAATGGACTCATAACAGGCGACAACTATCCCAAATGGCAAAAAGCCATGACCCGAGCCCTCAATGCCAAAAACAAACTTAGTTTTGTTGATGGCACTCTCAAAGCTCCTGAACCTAATACACCCGAATACACCCGATGGAACCAAACGAAGGATATGGTTCTTACCTGGATCCTCAATTCCATCAGCCCCTCTCTTGCCAATTCTCTTGAATATCACACCAACCCACATGATGTTTGGGTGGACCTTTCCTCTCGTTTTTGTCATGGCAATAATGCCAGAATCTACCAACTCAAATGGACTCTATCTTCCCTACATCAAACCACAAATTCCATTCATGATTACTATAACCAAATCAAACAAATTTGGGATGAACTTGGTCATCTCAAACAAAGCACTGACCTCACAGCTTTACAGCAGCAAGCCGATGATGAACAGGTGTTCCAGTTCCTCCTCGGTCTCAACGATTCCTCGCCTCCCTCCGCACTCAAATCTTAGCCATGGATCCACTTCCACCCATAAGCAAAGTCTTCTCTATTTTCTTTCAAGAAGAGCAACAAAGGCTGCTCAACATTAGACCCTCTCAATCGGAAACCATGGCCATGGCAGTTCGATCTAGTGGACGCCCAAAAAACCCTTTCAAGTGCACGGCTTGCGGCAAAGATGGCCATACCCGCGATAGTTGTTGGACTCTCGTCGGTTACCCACCTGGCCGAAACCCGCGACCCAAGACCCAGCCATCCATTCTCGGACAGCCTCCATCCAGCGTCAACCAGACCACTGCCGCTTCATTGGCTTCAAGCCCGGTTCCTGGCTTGTCACCGGAGCTCTACCAGAAGCTTCTCGGCTTGCTCACGCCATCTTCTTCTCCGATTGAGTCATCTGTGAACTTCATTGGTAACCTCTTCTCCCCTCACCTTGATTTTCCTCTCAATCGGCGCCTCCATTGGGTGGTAGACAGTGGCGCGAGCCACCATATCTGCCACCACAAGGAAGCTTTCGCCGATCTCCAACCCCTTGCAGCCCCCCATTCAATTCGGCTTCCCACGGGTCAAGATGTGCCTGCCGAGGGTCTCGGCACATGCGTTCTCTCCCCTTCTCTCATCCTCACTCAAGTTTATTTTGTTTCCCTTTTAACCTTTAATCTATTATCTGTTTCCCAAATTGCCCTTCACAATTCTTGCATTATTACTTTCTCTTCTAATAATTGCTTATTTCAGGACCCACAGTCGATGAAGCTGATTGGAGCGGGTGAACTATGCAATGGTCTTTATGTGTACTGTCCCGACCCCCCTGTGGTTTTTGCTGTTCAATCTGCTGCTAATAAGACCCTATGGCATCAACGTCTAGGTCATCCCTCCAGTTTTATTATTCCTAAAATTTTAGATTCTCCTTGTATTCTTTCTAATTGTGATGTTTGTGATCGTTCTAAACACACAAGATTACCCTTTCCAATTTTTGCCAATAAAAGTGTTTTTGCTTTTAATCGTTTTTTTTGTGATATTTGGGGTGGATATTATACTTCTTCCTTATCTGGAGCACATTATTTTCTCACAATAGTGGATGATTTTCTCGCACCACTTGGATATATTTAATGCGTTTTAAATCTGAAGCTTACACTCATTTAACGCATTTTTTTGCTCTTGTCAAAACTTAGTTTAACACCAATGTTAAAATTATTAGAACTGATAATGGACAAGAATTTCTCTCTCATCAATTTCAAACTTATCTTCTTGACCACGGCATTATTCACGAACGTACTTGTGTTGAAACTCCTCAACAAAATGGTGTTACGGAACGTAAACACCGGCACCTTCTTAATGTTGCTTGCAGTCTACGTTTTCAAGCACACTTACCCCTCCCTTTTTGGGGTGATTGTGTTCTTACTGCCGCCTACCTCATCAATCGCACTCCCAGCTGTATTCTTCAAAATAAATCGCCTTTTGAGGTTCTCTTCAACAAAATACCCAACTACGATCACCTTCGTGTATTTGGGTGCCTCTGTTATGCTCAAACTCTTCGTACTTACCGTGATAAATTTTCTCCTCGTGGTACTAAATGTGTTTTCCTCGGCTACCCTAGCACTCACAAAGCCTACAAACTCTACAATCTTGATATACGGTCCATTTTCTACTCTCGTGATGTCACCTTTCATGAACAACAATTCCCTTTTCAGAATATTTCAGACTCCTCTTCTTCTTCATCTCAAATCATTCCCCTTCCGATTCCTGAACTCACTTTATCTACTTCTCAAACACCTCTAAATCCTCCTCAAACTCCAGCCTTTTCATCTTCCCCTCCTCAAACTCCACCCTCATCACCTTCACCTCCACCTGTCTCTTGTCCTCACCGCCATACTACCCGGCCTTCCTATCTTCATGATTACATATGTCCCACCTTACACACAGAGCCCACGGCGTCTTCACCTGCTACAACAACTTCAGGTATTGCTCATCCTTTATCTGCTTTTCTTTCTTACTCTCGCTTTTCTCCCTCACATATTACTTATTTAAATGCTCTCACCTCTTGTGTTGAACCCTCATGCTATTTTGATGCTCTCAAACATTCTCATTGGCGCGAGGCAATGTCTACCGAGCTCCAGGCTCTAGAAGCTAACTCCACTTGGACTCTTGACCATCTTCCACCTGGTAAGAAACCCATTGGCTGTAAATGGGTTTTCAAAACCAAACTCAAAGCTGATGGATCCATTGAGAGATACAAAGCCCGACTGGTTGCCAAGGGCTACACTCAAGTTGAAGGACTTGACTACCATGAAACCTTTGCTCCGGTAGCCAAGATGACCACTGTCCGCTGCTTATTGGCCATTACTGTTAAAAAAAATTGGATCATTCATCAGCTCGATGTCAACAACGCCTTCTTACACAGTGATCTTGATGAAGAAGTCTACATGATCCCACCTCCTGGCTATTGCACTCAGGGGGAGACCCGTGTTTGTCGCCTCAGAAAATCTCTATATGGTCTCAAGCAAGCCTCCCGCAATTAGTTTTTTAAACTAACTACTGTGCTTCTTGATGCAGGTTTTCGTCAATCTCAGGCTGATCACTCCTTATTCACTCTTATTACTCACACCAGCATCACTATTGTTCTTGTTTATGTTGACGATATCTTAGTTGCTGGCAATGATCTTTCCCAAATTGAGTTTTTCAAGAATCATCTCTTCACTCACTTCGAAACCAAGGATCTTGGCTCTCTGAAGTTCTTCCTTGGTCTTGAAGTTGCTCGTTCTTCTGCAGGCATTTTTCTGAATTAGCGGAAATATGCTCTTGATATTCTTTCTGACAGTGGCCAACTTGGTGCCCGGACCGCCTCTTTTCCGATGGAACAACATTTGAAGCTTGCCAATGAAGATGGACCTCTACTTCCTGATCCTAGCATTTATCGTCGTCTTGTTGGTCGTCTCATTTACTTGACCATCACTCGACTTGACATTGTTTATGCCGTCAACATTCTTAGTCAGTTTATGCATGCTCCTCGTGTTCCCCATATGACTGCTGCTACGCGTGTTCTCCACTACATCAAAGCGAGCCCCGGCCAAGGCATTTTTTTCTCCTCTTCCAGTACCACTCAGGTTACAGCTTATACTGATTCTGATTGGGCCAGTTGCCCAACCACCCGTCACTCCACCACAGGCTATTTCATCCAGCTCGGTACCAGTTCAATCTCGTGGCGCACAAAAAAATAGACTACTGTTGCTCGTTCTTCCACTGAAGCTGAATACCGCGCTATGGCTGTCACCACCTGTGAACTCACCTGGCTAAAGCAACTTCTCTCTGATCTTGGCATTCCTCATCCCGAGCCTTTCCATCTCTATTGTGATAATCAGTCTGCACTTCACATTGCTCACAATCCAGTGTTCCATGAACGTACCAAGCATATTGAGATCGATTGCCACATCATTCGCGACAAAATTCGCTCCGGCCTCCTTAAAGCAATTCACACTTCTTCACATGAGCAAATTGCAGATATCTTCACCAAAGCTTTAGGACAAGATCTTTTCCACCATTTCTCATGCAAGTTGGGCATTACGGATCTTCATGCGCCAACTTGAGGGGAGTATTGACAGAATCATCTCTTCCCATATTTTTAGATTACACAAAATCAGGGATTTCTTAATCTTAGGCAACTGTTACAATAGTATAGTTTCCTTATATGTAAATTTTCATAATTAGTTTCATTGTACACTTATATATTTTGTAAAGCAGAATACAAAATGAATATACTGAATTATTCATGCTTAACATATATAGAGTTATCTTGGGTTGGGTAGCTAGGTAATTTGGACCGTTTGGTTAGTTTTCTATTCTCGAGGATTACTATTCCACGAGAATCAATATGATGGATAGCATATTGTTTAATACTTATAAATTATAATACTCGCACATAATCTAATTATTCCTTACAAAATTAAAAAGAAAACAAAATCAAAACTAAAATAATATTGCTGCATGTCCCAAAGTTTTACAAACTTCCTATACAAACTATACCGCTATATATGTCAGTATATGCTTGGATTTTTTTTTAATATATTACAGTACTGATATAGCTCCATGTGGCGACTAGTTATAACTACTATTTATGTTTAAAAAAAATTAAAGAGATAATGTCCATGATAATCTAAATTAGAATTGTATTATAAGGCCCATGTTTTTAAGAAATTATCTGATCATTTCCATTTAGCAGCATATATATATATATATATATATAATTACTGAATAAGAAATTCTTTAATTACAAACGGATTGCATAAAAATAAACTCATAAAGTGATGACTATTCTTTTTCGTTTTAGAATAATTATTTAACGTGCATGCCAACCACTGCCCTAAGTTTACGTGATTTTCATGGAAAAAATAAAATACGGGAAAAAGTGGTGTGATATGCATCATTGAAATTTGTATATATGTTGTTTAGTTCCCATTGAAATTTGAGGATATGTAAAAGCTGCGCGCCTTTCCCGTTAAAATATTTGATTTGATCAAAGATACGGATGCTATTATAGTCATACATGCATGTCGGTATGCCTAATGCCACGATGCTCTAAATATATATTGATGATGTTAATCCAAATATTATTATTATTATAGGTCGTACTCCATTCTCTCTGTCTTTCATGCATACACACATACACACATACACACACCCACAGGTTCTCAACTTCATCTTCTTGGTAAAGAAAGGGAGTTCTGATCATTGTTTAGGGTGCAGTAATGGGCATTGGAAAAAGTGACGTTTTTTTTTTTGTCCATAGTTTTGAGGAAAAGCTGGGAAGGAGGGGTTAATTTGCAGAATCGATGCATGCATTTTACAATGTCCCCTTCCTTTTGTGTTGATTCTGAGCCATTTGATTTGTTTCTTTGTGTGGGAAAAATCGAGTATCCTCATTAAGACTCCCGTCCGCTTGCGTAAAACCAGATAGCGACATCATGCATGGATCGATGGCGCTAGCTAGCTACCGTGTTTGTTTGTGTTTGTTCGTAAGAGTGAGATCTAGAGAGGGGTATGATGATTTTACTAGGTATTTTTCACATTTTGGGCATGAGTTGAAATAAAAATTATATCCTTATCCAAAAAGAAATATAAACAATATATATATATATATAATATTTAAAACAAAAATAAATCTTAAAAGAATTTATAATATTTTATTAGGTACGTACGTATAAGTTGTGTAATAGTTGGGTCATGTTTATCATTTTTTAAATACTAATTACTAATAAAACTATGCCTAGATCATAAAACTGCTCATATTCTTGCTCGGAAAGCATTCTCTACAAGAGGATATCATTGGATTGGAAGAAATTTCAACATGCATGTATTCAGTCAATTGTATCTCTAGAAATGTTGTAAGACTTGTTGAGCAATAAAATTTCATCTTTTTATATAAAAAAAAAGGTACTTGATATTAATTGCCTAGTTTATGAATCATATATATATATATAAAGAAAGAAAAAGCCAGGTTTAAAAGAGGTTTTATGCTGTGGGATTTCCCAAGCAATACTGAAATTAAAGGCTTTGAAGTGAATTCGTGGGCGTAAACATAACACAGGTATATACATGACACAGGCACAGGCACAGGCCTAGATTGACTATGTATACACGTAAATATTTGGTCCTTTTTCTTTGACTTGATCATATAAACAAAGCATGGAATTAGAAAACAACCACCTTGTCTATAAATCACATTAACTTCTCTCCACTTCTCCTAATTAACTTGTCATATTCAATGAAATTAACTAAACCGAGGTTCCTTTCTATATACCCTAACAAGTAGATCAGAGAGAGAGAGAGAGAGAGAGAGAGAGAGAGAGAGAGAGAGAGAGAGATCAGAAGGGGGGATCTCACACACACACCTAATCGTACTAAGCTAAATACAAGGACAAGGAAAAAGAGGGTGGCATTCCGGTGATTCCAACTCAACTCCAAGGTTATATGAAGAATCTAGGACTTGTTCAACATAAGGCAGCTTCGTCCTCAATTATTCTAAGCATGTGGTGAACTGCTCCAGCTATGTCATCTGCTGAAGTGAGTCGGCATCCTTCTTCTACCTGCATTCAGAAACGTTCCAAAGTCTTATCTGAAATAATGCTCTTTGATTTTTGAAAAATAAGGAGCAAATGGATTACTTCCAAACATAAAAAAACACCCCGAACTGATGTCAGGAAAAGACACACTCTCTCTCTCTCTCTCTCTCTCTCTCTCTCTCCATGTTTCGATGCCTTGTGACAATAATTGAAGACCACCATTAAACAGTGTTGAAATGCTCGAAAAAAAACATGGTTCTTGCTCGAAATAGACGAAAAAATGATCCCCATAAACTTTAATATGAGCTTTTAAAGTGTATTTTTTTAAAAAAATAAAAAAAAATTAAAGTATCTCTAATGCCCTTACATTTTGAATAAAATGTATGCATACATATGGGCACGCAGACCAATGACCCTTTCGTTTAGGAACAAGCTGGACAAATGATATTTGTTTCTGAACGGCTATAAATCCAAAAATTCTGCCTTTATGAACAGCGGTGGAACTAAGATTTTTGCAAGTGGTCACATACTATTTCCATGCGAATATTTACAGCAGTAACAAATATTATTACTTGTAGTCCAATAAATTTACTTTCATTTAATTATTCTAAGTGCACCTTCATATATACTAATTTTCTCTAACGAGATTCAATTACATTATACGAAATCATCATACTGAATGCTAGCTTGAAAAACATAACATGGTAAGAAATTGTTGACTTGTTATAATTTAATTTCATGTAGTTAGTCACTTGCAGATATGGTTGTAAAACTAAAATAAAAGGAAAGTATGCAATAAGCAATCGAAATCATCCATAAATATTTAGTTCAGCCATATTATATGGTTATGGACCGCGTCATAGTGATCATGACACAAGGGGCCTGAAACACTGCATGAGTTCCTTTTATTATCATTTCCATTTCTGAGCCCTTACTAAGGTCAGAGGCAGGGCCTAAAACACTAGGCGGATCAGTCAATATTACTTAATGACAGATCCCAAGATTCAGTGTCAAGACGGGCAATTAGCCCGCTCCCTCGGCAGCTGTTTATGGCTCAATTTCTGATGTTTTGAGGAAGAAGAGTATAAATACATTGTGTCAGAAAGAAAAAGTATAGGCTCCTACGTACGTACCTTGGCGCTGATAGAGTAGAGGACCAAAGGGTCCATGGTGGTCACATTGAGGTGAAGGATGGAGAGGTAGAGTGTCTGAAAATCGGCAACCAATTTTGAGAGCTGTCTAGGGCTTCTTCGCGAGAGGATTCGAAGGCTTGCATGGGTTTCGATCAAAGTCACCTCGATATCGGCTATGGCAGCCTTGGTCTTCGATGCATATTTGTTAGGGATCTGAGACCAGGTGTACTGTGGATACGCAAAAAATTGTGCAAATGGGGGTCGCTGCTGCATGAGGAACTTGGGGGTTGTGGTCATGTCTTCGTTCTGGCCGCTTTCAACTACTCCTGGCTGTGGACGTTGAAGTTTCTGAGCTTCAAGGGATTGCAGGAGGTGCTCAAGTACCTTCACAAATTCTATAGCACCACCTACTATGGAGGCCTGGTCACCCTACACTAGTAAATGTTTCATATTTAGGGGTATATGTACAAGAAATAATATGCCTGACTAATGGAGTATGACTTACAAAGTTAAACGTTGATATGGATGATGAAGAAACTGGAGAAACTGACTTCAATCTCTGGGTATGTTAAATATTATTTAACAGGCCTCTAATCCCGCATTACGACTTATATATATGCTAGCAGTACTTGTTGAATTTTGAATAAAATCAATAATGCTAACAGTACTACCTACATCCAAGTTAATTTCTTCAGTTACTTTCAGGCTTTCAGCTAGACCGTACGTTCACGGCCTGATGCTTCCTTTCTCACACAAACAAACACGTACAAGAATAACAAAATCCATTGGTTGGAATATGGTGTAAAAAATGGCAACTTTCAGCATAACTTTCACATGACTGGTCTCTGAATTTTGCTGCACTGCCCCACTTTACGGTTAACTTTTCCATTTGAATAATTGCTCAGCTTCGAATTCATTCTGTCCAACTTTTCAGAACTTTACCAAAATTTCAAATTTTCTTCCAGGATTGAAAATCTAAGCAGCGAAGTTCTTTTTGATTATCATGTTGTGTCAAATAATAATGCAGCAAGAGTAAAAATAAGATTGCGACATAGAAGTAAACCATGGAAAACTTAAACTGAAATTCTCTATGGCAGTTCCATACATTTTCAACACTACAGAGAGAGAGAGAGAGATGCAGAGAGAAGAGAAAGAAGAAAGAATGGAAGACATACCCTTTGGGCATAGGATTCAGGCATGAGGGAACGCAAGACGACGAGGTGTTCATTCATCTGTTTCCGGCGGTTTCTTTCTACAGCAATGTGCGTCATCCTTTGTGTTTCAGCTTCTTCCTTGTTCTTGCATACCCTTGGCTTTCTCCTCCTCTTCTTCCTCCCTTGAACCGCCAAAATCTGCCTCCGTTGGACAACGTCTGACCTGCCAGAGTGGCGCTTTCGAGTCATCAAGGAAGAGTTCTCCGCAATACCACCTTGGTTTCGAGGCATCATTACACTCTCCAATAAAACACCGGTCTCTGAAGAGTCATGGCTGCTATATGGGGTTGCAGAGATAGTATCGTAGATTATGTAGTTGAAAAGCTCGTTGGAAGAAAGAGCTTCTAAAGCCATTTTTATCCAACTGTTTTACCTAGTCTTTTCCTCCCCTTTAAATGGATTTCAATTTCTGGCCCAGCACTGTTACAATTTCCAATTCAAATACTACAATCATTTTATAGCAGACCCCAGTTCTTCAACTAATTTTGATGAGAGAGAGAGAGAGAGAGAGAGGGTTAAATATTCGGAGGGTAATGTGAAGTGAGCCATAGGGGGTACACGTGAGAGGGCAGGAAAGGGGTTGTGCTTTTCTGCTTCAAAAGGTCAAGGAAAAAAGAAAGAGGTTCCTCTTTCATCCTTTTATGGTTTTCATTCCCCATTTCATAGATGAAGACCGGCACAGTCTCTGCAATGGAGACGGTGTGGTGGCCCCAAATCTATATAGAAATATGTATACAAACAACAGAACAAGCTGTGCTAAAGCTACCCCTCACATTCAAATCTGCGTTGGGTTTTGCAGTAATTGACTGGCTCACGTACCCTAGATTCTCAAATACATGATAACTTAGACAGAAACTATAACGTCTGCTCGACAACGCATTGTACATTCTTACATGTCATGGCATTATGTAAGTTTTGATGTTGGGAGCATTAGACTTTTGTTTTTCTTAATCAAGGGCCGTTCAAAGTATGATTTGCAGGATCAGATGGTGGATGTTGATGTACCTGTGAGAGCCGGTTTTATACAGTAACAGCAAGTACCCCTAGCTGGATAACCCTTGATCTGTTTAAAAAGCATATTAACATGAAAATTAGTGATGATTTGCTTAGCACTTAAGGAAAGACGTCGTTTTCACCACTGTTATGAAAACGAGTTATCCAGCTAAAAGGACGAAACACTGACCAAAAAATAAGGACTAAGCTGATGATCATAGGCATTGGATTGCGTTTTTTTTTGTCTTCGTAGTTCATATATGTACACTTTCGTCATGTAAAAGGAAGCTTTGCCTATAACCTTCTAGGCAAAGAATTAGCAATTTTTCCACCGTAGTTGGTACGTACCGTAAAGCTTTTTGGTAATCACTAACTGATCTATGCAAATAATTGCGAGTGTCAATAATGCATATATTGCTTTGAGAAATTTTATTTATAATCCTGAGTGAGAGATTGTATGTGTAGTCTCGTTAATAAATGTAAATAAAAGAAAAAAAAATCATAATTTTAAAAAGGATATTTGTATGGACTTATCACCAAACGAAGACTATATAAAATAACTCGTTTTACTTTAGATAAGAGAATTATTAGCTAAACAACAATCGTAGAGGTTACCTAAGATACACTCTCCGTGTGTGAGACAATCAGGGCCATTAATTTACATCTTGGGAGAGAGAGAGAGACTGTATATTTAGATGTCATACGTACGTAAGAGAGGTATTCCAAAGACTGAACTGTGTAGCCTTATCTGGTGACGAGGACAAATGAATTAGGAGGGTGGTCGAATTTGGACCATGGTCCAAGCTGTCAGGCACTCCGCCGGCTAATCCACGTGGCTAGCTAGCTATCTCATCAGCTTTCAGCTCTCGAAATATATATATACATTATAACTGCAGTTTACCAAAAATCATATATACTCCATTTTCCAACTTTCGTTTCTTCCCTGATAATAATATTAATGGTTAATGCCTAATGGTTTCATGCTCCTTTTTCATATCCTTGCACCGTTTCTCTCAGCAAATGGAACATGCGATGAAAATGATCTGTGCCTGAAAAGATCAGAAAGACGACAAATTAAGTATGATGAGTTCTGTAGATTGCAATTTTTTTTTTTTTTTTAATTCCGCTAGCTTCTGATTTAAGTGCATATACATACCGCGGTGATATGAAAATAACATTGCAGCTTACTCAAAAAAAAAAAAAAAAAAGAAAAAAAAAAATAGCATGCAGCTTCGTGAGTACGAGACCAGGGACCAGGGGCGATGATCATGACGTGCATCATTATGCAGGGCGTCTGCAATCCTAATGTTTTTCATGGTATATATACCATCTTCGCATTAACAACCCAGGCCGGAAGAATTTCGATTATAAATTAAAAAAAAATAAGAAAAATAAATCAACACCGTGGTCATAACATTGTCTTTAATTAGGCACGTTGTAGAGTTGCGAACATTTAGCTTGGCCAGGCTCATCAGCTAGCATCATGAGTTATAAAACATAGTTGCATGTGCATTGAAGAATTAATTGTGATCATTTTAATAATTTTCTTCTACAAATCCATACATACATATGATGTAATATAATATATATGCTACAATATTGATCTGATCCCTACAAAAACTTTAGCCTAATGCCACAAAAATCTACAATTCTAACGACGATAGATAAAACAGAAGCATTTATAGACAGCCAACATAAAAAGGGCGTTGCGACTGATGACGCAGACGGGATATCCACATATCCAAGTTTACCAGCCCAGTGAGCACATTAGCCTGCAAAGCGCGCAAAACTTGGAATGAGCGCGAGCGCACACATATATATAAAGGTTTCATCTATACAGAAATCTTATATAAATGAATATACAAACTGACAATGTGGGTTGTTGTGAGATGCCAGATTATAAATATCTTTTTATTAAAAATAGATTTAATATTTCACATCAAACCACGTCAATTTATAAGTTCGCTTTTATAAAATCTCTATATAGACGTAGCACTTCTGTGTGTTACTGTGAGACTGCAGGGAAAAGACGTTTATATAGATTAGTTAATATATATAATTAAGGTATATAAATATATATATCCATATAGACGTTTATATATAATTTTGTTTACCAGAAGAAAGGCTCCCCAGTAAGTTTTGGCCAAATGGTTCTTCAAGTATTGAAGTTCTACATCCAGGAATATGTAATCAGAGAGCGTTAGTAGTGTTGACAGCACCTGCCAAACAGCAGACATCTACTCACCAAATAGCTAATGCATATATATAGTGGGAACTGCAGTATAGAGCAGTTACATACCGGTGGTAAAATAAAAGCATGCACATGAGTAGACATCTACTCACCAAATCGAAGATTATGACACTGTAAACATTGTAGGCAGTTAAAGCCACCAGAAATTCCAATAAAACTCTCAAACTTCTGTTTTAATTTCGAAACCTCACCTGTTCAAAAGGCAATCTCTACAACAACTACAAGACTAATTACAAACTGAAGGAAAAAGAAGAAGTTAGCTTTAGTTTCAGACTTGGTGAAAATAATCATGAATTAAATAATCTGTTACAACATGTGGATGGCTCGCATCACATGCTCACTTTTCTTTTTAATTAAGGGAACATACATACTGTCAGCTAATGAAAATGAAGAGTTTTTTTATTTTTCAATATTTTCTATGGATACATTGACAAACAAACTAAAATCCTGAGTATAAATTAAGCAGTGGTAAAGCCTACATACATGACCAAACCTGCAAGAATTGTGTAGAGATCTTTAAAGGAAAAGAGTTTGGGCTTTAGAGTCATCCTCTTTCCTAGATGATAGCAACGATTTCAAAGATTTGTTCCAAACCAGTCACTCCATCCTCCCTCTCCGTTGAACACAAATTTATCTAATCCCAAATGAGAGACACCTGAGACCATAAGGGGAAAATCAGGTCAATGGATCGCTGCAGTACAGTATGCAAATTGGTTACCAAAATTCTCGTCAATTGTCTCAGTCCACCCCCCCTAGACCCCATTACTCATCCCCTTGATAACCTCATTCAGTACAAGAAATTTGTGGGTAAAGGGATGAATAAAGGAGCAGCTGGTTACATGTAGTCTATATTGACCTTGAGAAAGCTATTGATAGGCTTGAATGGAGCTTTGTCAAACACGCTAGTTTGCACCCTTGATTTTCCTGAGAATTGGACCATCATGTCCTGCCTATCCTCCTCATCCATAGGTATTGAAACTCATGGCAATCATTCTGAGTCTTTTCTTTCCTTCTAGAGGTATTTGCCCAGGTGTTTCACTCTTTCATTTTTTCATCATTCAAATAGCGTTTCTCTAATCTCTTACTGAAAAATTTACAATAGAAAAGGATTGGAAACCATCTAGAGCATCCAAAACTGGCCCCTTTTCCTCAAACGTTCACTTCATTTACAAATCCATTTTTATTATAACTTGTTCACCATGTGTCATTATCACGAACCAAGTCCTTCATATCTCTTGTGAATCCAATGTCCATACATTAACAGAGGAAAGCCAAAATATTCTTTTCCCCTAGAATATTAGGAAGAGGGAAGACTTCAGCCTATTCCAAATTCTGATCACATATGCCCCGGAAAAATAGTTGGGTCTACTCATTATCCATGGAGGAAGAAACAAATAGGATTGATTTCATTGTTGACAAGGTCAGAAACATTGAAGGTAAATTGATACCATGGTTGGTCAGTTCACACCCATACTAATACATGTCATGCAGTGCTTCAGTTTCCCTTAAGCAAAGAAGAACCGCCGGGGGTTGGTGGGGGGGGGGGGGGGGGGGGGGGGGGGGGGGGGGGGGGGGGGGGGGGGGGGGGGGGGGGCGGGGCGGGTGGTGTTGGAGCTGTTACCTTTTTTTTTTTTCAATCTGCATCCTAAATTACTTCAGATCTTAGCTGATGGTACAAGTTGACAGTTACGGTAGTTTTATGTGCAAATTAAAAAAGAAAACAATGGTTTTTTTTTTTTTGGGGGGGGGGGGGGGGGGTGTAAATATATAATTTCCCCAATAAAATTCACAATGATTTTTACATACTATAGGAACTTCTTATGGGGTCCACCGGTAATAGGAAAACACATCTGATCAGTTAAAAAGGTGTCAATAAGTCAAAATAGAAGAGGCTTGGCAGTTAGATCCAACTCAGCAAAAGCAAAACTCTTAGACAAAATACAACTTGAGATGAGGACAAGTCTCCATGGGATAAATGTTAAGAGCATAATAAGTTCCAATGCTAGGGTCAATACTCATTACAACTCCTATCTTAAATCCATAATCAGTTCCAGCTTGAGAAACTTGTAAGAAAGGCCTTGAACGATTTCTCAAAAAGGTCTCTCAATCAGGTTTTGGAGTGTGGACCGACTGTTCAACAAAATCAGACCCAATTTGAGGGTGCCTCCAACTTTGAGTTGCTTATCTAACAACTCAAAAGCACTTGAAATCTTAATGGCCTCTCCTTTGCACTCCTATGCACGTGACTCAGATTATAACATCCAATGCCATAGTCATAATCCTAATTCTAACTAGCTATCTTAAGGCTACTCCTGGAAAATTATGTCGCAAATCTTCTTGCTGGTTTGCAAATTTTGGACTTGATGGTCTGATTTGCCACGAAGATATCTAGATCTATCCCTGGTTGAATTCATAACAATCTTTCCACCATTAACCCTTGTGTCAAAGATCATTGTGGCACTGTTGTCTTATATGAGGATATCCCTTCCCACATATTTTAACTAGAATATATCTATTTGCAAGATTCTTTATTGACACACCACTTATGTGGAAGCCTGCCAAATCAGCTTACACAAAAAGATATTGGTACTTTGGAATTTTTTATGAATATAATCAGTCTCACGGTAAGTGGTATATTACACACCAGGTTTGTAAATAGCATAATTCATAACCGTAGCTTTAGAGCCTTTTTTATCTCTTCTTCAATACCAAATTCAATGCTCAAGGTGTCCCACTACTACTACAGAGCAACCTGTCAGACAGAGCCCATCAGTACAGCTCACTCTAATGATTACAGTTATCTTGTGAGTAGGTTGGGCATTTCCATTTGGCAAACAGAAGGAAACCAATTCATAGAATTACCAGCTGAAGATGTAGTCCACAGGATGCCTTTTTCTTTTTTCACTCTCATGCTTTTGTAATGTCTTAACTTAAAGCTGATGCTTGGATTGTTTGTTATCCCCATTTATCATGCACTTGAACCTTATTTGGTAACCAGTCTCCTTTTGACCAATAACATAACTATGAGCCCAAACTTAAACAAGGATATCACCAGTGCTGAGTCATATGTCCAATCATTCAAGTTAAGAGAGGAAATCTTTTCCTATCTTTTTTTCACAGTTCTAGTTAGAGTGTAGGAAGCAGGAATTAGAGTTATATAAAAAACACAACATATTTTCGTGAAAAATAATAAGATAAAAATTTCAGCATACATCTGTTCTATATTAGAGGCAAACTCAGTAACATAAGATAAAAAAAAAAAAAATCAACCTGATAGCCCATGCCTGCTGTAGAATCAATTAGAACAAAACCTAGAATGATTAGTGGATTGGTAGATTGAAGTGCAATCTTCCAATCCCAAAAGCTCAGAGAAACAAAAAAGTCATAAATGTCATTTTTGCCACTGAATGTCTTTGAAACAAAGGATGCACAAAAAGAACAGGTTTCCAGCCAAAAGGGAAATGAAGTAATCTGCTTTGGGCAGAGATGCATCATAAGTTCCTAACTGACGTAATCTGATGGAGGACAGCATCACTTCTTTGCTAGGCAAATTAGATTGATAAACTCAACCAATTCAGATAAAATCAGCCACTTTGCAGCAATATCATATCTCAAAATTAATTTCTTAGTTAAAGAAACCTGTGCCTTAAGTGGATCTAGTACTGTTGAAACATGGCATGGAGAATGATTACCCTTTTTCTCTTTAGACGGCCAAGTTTCTCCTCCATATATTTATATTGAGAAAGTGGTTCCAAAATTTCAAAGGAAGGAAAGCATCATAGGACTTACATAGACAAGATATTTCGTGATTTTCATCAAATTAATGCATTTGCAGCTACGATACAGCCAACACCAAGATCCATCTGACTAGAAATTAAATCTAATTAATTCATAGAGCAACTTCGGTTATTACAAGTTATAAACACAAAAGAACAAATGTACATATCAAGCAAAAAGAAAACCACCACACTATTTAGAGAGAGAGAGAGAGAGAGAGAGAGAGAGAGAGAGCCTGTAAGCACTAATGAAAAGCACTAGCAATATAACAGTCTAACCTATGTACTCCAGAATCGAAACATACTATGGGAAAATATTGGGATATCTATTACTTCAAAAATCATATTAAGAACTTAATTCTCTTAAGCTCTTTCCTATTGGTTTCACTATGATTGAGCAATTCAGTCCATATCAAATATAAATTATGAAATAGTATAAAAGCCTGATAGAGTTGTCTAACAAGCAAATTGAAGGAGCTCAAAAGAATATAATAAAAGAACAAGAGCCACTGAAGAGTGCAGAGAATTCAGATGCAGCAGGTTTTTAGTACAAATTCAAAATGCAACATCAGAATGCTCAATGAAGAGAAAACTACACCAAATGATTTTTTTGGGGTCTGTTACATTAATCCCATCTATGGTTTGCCTTTATTATATCTCTCAGCTGGATTGGACAAAACCTGCAGGTGAAACTGTGATACTCCATTCTAATAAGTGATAAGGGTAGGTGGTATATGAGATCCCACATTACTTGGGAATGAGAAGTTCTTGCTCTTTATAATGTTTCAATGGGGCTCCTATCGTATCATTGACTAGTTCTTTTAGAGTATAGGCCATGTGATTTGGGTCTTCCATTGGGACATTGCAAATGGTATCAGAACCTATCTCAACCAGAAATGTGGGACTTGAGCCGTGCCACTTACGACAGACTAGCCAAACAAGAATGTCGAGAATATAAGGGGAAAGATTGTGAAACCCCATTCTGATAAGTAACAAGGGTAGGTGGTGTATGTGATTTCACATTACTTGGGAATGACAAGTTCTTACTCTTTATAATATTCCAATGGGACTCTAATTGTATCATTGACTAGTCATTTTGGAGTATAGGCCATGTGACTTGGTTCTTTCATTGGGGTGTTAGTGTTACAGAAACACCCTTGCCAATGATGAATATAAAAAAAAACAAAACAAATTATGTGTAAATTACAGCATATGCAACTACTATTTGACCAAATTTGGTGTGTCGACCTGTTATAAAAAAATGGCATGTTGACCACTTTCATTAGTAACTTTTTGACCACCTTGTAGTTTGCTCTGTTATTATTGTCACATCCAATTTCTGTCCAACTAACTAAGAAATATTGCAGCGTGAACCAGAAGGATTGTTTCAGTTTTCCAGCCATAGGTTAGCAAGCCAAGTTACAAGCAACAAAGTCTAACTTGACTTTAATCCAAGTTACAAGCAACAAAGTCTAACTTGACTTTAATTCTTTCTTTCATTAAATGTTTCATGTAATACCATGCCATGAAAAATCATATCACCAAGCATGCCATATTCCAATGGAAACCCATCTCACGCAGCCACAGGAGCAGGCAAACAATCACCAACCTATTTGGTTTGATTTTCCTTCTTTCAGTTTTTGTTTGTTGCACTTATAAATTCATAGCTTCTTTGAGGACATTTTTGTTCCCAATGTTGAGGGATACACTAACAGATTTGGAGATGTCCATTTTGAACAGTTATGAACCGCAAATAACACCTTAAACAAATCTATGAAGAACATATTGTTCCACTCCAAAA
This sequence comes from Juglans microcarpa x Juglans regia, assembly GCF_004785595.1. Lineage (NCBI taxonomy): Eukaryota > Viridiplantae > Streptophyta > Magnoliopsida > Fagales > Juglandaceae > Juglans > Juglans microcarpa x Juglans regia. The sequence continues at coordinate 24,987,593 of NC_054604.1, forward strand.
TGAAATTTATTTACAATAATAAGAAAAATGATTGATAACAGCATTAAATAAACTTGTACTTGGCTTGCAAGATCTTATAAAACTAATACCATAAGTCTCCATCTTTGCATACTTTCTAGGAATTATTCTAAAATCAACTGCCAAGACTCACAAGTGCGTTAGAATTATCTACAGAAAATGGTTCCACCAACACGAATCAAAAGTAAATCCAAAAGGACAGAATAGTCGAGCTTAAACTACAAAGACAGATTTGAGATTGCATACCACAAAAACCCGGTATGATGAAAGCATTGTCTTAAGGGAATGGACACTCCTTCAAAAGGGGAATGAGAACCAGATCTGTATTAAAGGACAACGAAATTTTTCTTAGCATATGGCGTATAGAAGTCAATTATATGCCAATGGCTCAAAAAGAATTACACACTCAGCCACTTATACGATATCCTTTGACATCATGGTCTCATGTAAATGACTTCCCCAGTGAAAAGCAAGTACAGTAAGACAAGCATGTGCTAAAAGTTTTACCTTCTGGCAGCCACGGTGGAAAACAGTAATACCGTCACAAAACTGTCCATATATGCATTCAACCAGCTAGAACCTATCAAGTCATAATTATGAAACGGGAAATTAAACTTACATATATGCAACAAAAGATTTTAATAGGCAATCGGACATCAATAACACAAACGCTAACCAAAGAATAGTTGGAAGAACAGCATTTTTCTCCTCAAACAAACACAAACTAACACCAAGCAATAAGTTCACTACAAGAGAAGACGTACTGTGGAAAATGAAATTATGGGGAGAACAACGACGTGAAAATCAACAGAAAATGTAGACTTGTAAGCTCTCCGATCCCTAGAAGGAACATTTTCGTTATCACTTTTCTTCATGGATGAATCTGTGGAAACAAATCGGAGGAAACATAATTTGCTTTGGAACATTAACACATTAGGTGCATCAAGTATCACTATCAGTTCCACACTCAGAAATTCAGCAAAGAAAAAAAAAGAAGTTCCACATCAAACTCGGGGAATTAAATAGCCTAAGAGATAATTAAAGTGGAAACTTTAGCAAGGAGTAAGGTTATCTTTTAATTAAACAATACAAAACAGAATCGTTCATGACGAAAAACAAAGAGAGCTTGCTAGTTGGTCAGTATAATTCCTTCTTTATTCTAGTTTCATCTAAAAGTTCAATAAATTTAAAGGCATAAAACTACAGAACACAGAATAATTGCATAAAACATTGAAAAAGACTATAAAAGTGTATGTGGCGTTACCGATAAGGCGATTGGAGGAAAATGAGCGGCGCAGAAGAATCCTCATCTGGAATCAGCAAGCAGAGAAATACGATTTTTTTTCTTCTTTTTTGCAATAATGTAGAAAGAATGGGTTATAATCAGAATGTGAGAATTCATATGAGGTGAGCTTGTAGAGGCATTTGGTAAAAGCCCAGCGATTTCGTGCATGGAAGATCCAGTCAAATTGCTCACGAATCATATTCATATATAAAGAAAAACGTTGAGGGCTTGGATAAGTTGGAAGAGAACACACAGAGAGAGGATAAGGGAGAGAGAGTGTCATAGAGATTGTCATATTCTTTTGAGGCGTTTGTTAGGCTTGAATGAATTTGGGAGTGAACCCATGGATGAAGCGCGCTGAAGTGGAATCCTACGCAAGTCATCAAGTGTGGCACAGTGGCAGTTCACAAAACGAAACAAGACGTACAGGAAGTTAACGAGATCGGACAAACATGTTTGTCCCGGAGATCAAGGGGCGTTAAAAACATGTTCTTTTTCAGGGTGCGATCCTATGGAAATGGAAAAGAAAAGGAGGGTGGTAGGCCCGTAGGGGAATGTTCTGGTCAGGACAGATGTGTAAGAATTTTGTAGAAGTCATTCGTAGGTATGGATAAGGAGATAAAAAAGTTTTATTTTAAAAGAAAGTTTAAAATATTATTTTTTTAAATATTATTATTATTTTAAAATTTAAAAAAGTTAAAATTATTTATTATATTTTTGTAAGAATTTGAAAAAATTATAATAATAAGATGAGATGATATGAAAATTTTGTGTTTCATTCCACTTGCCAAACCAATCAGTCTAGGTCTCAAATGCAGTGAAACTATTTTTCCACTTGAAATAGTAGACCAACTTTGAAAGTGCATAGGTCTTGCACGCTTTTGATATTGTATCTAGTATCATTAAAAAAAATTAAAATAGCTTACAATTTTTTAAATAAATAGCGAGGCATCATAGTCACGTAATTTGGGCTAAGTTGGAGATCCGACGATTAAAGAAGCAGTTATATTCTAGAAGTTTTCTTTCAAGTTTCTTTCTGTTGCTTTTTAAGAAGAAAGTCTATGCCTTCACTCTTGAGTGGTAGGTAGTGTGTTTTGTCTGTAATTGTCATCTTTTTATGTTTTGTCTTCGTTTGGCAACATGGCTGAAGACTTTATTTCGTATTGGAATAAATTTAGTCTAACGACTATTGAAAAGGAGGGTGTTGTAGTCTTGGATAATGATGTTGAACAAACTTTAACGAAAAGCCAATTCTGTCTCGTGGGGAAGATCATGACTGAAGGAGAATCAATCGTGAGGCCTTTAAGATAACTATGCTTAAAGTTTGGAAAGTTGGTGCAGTTATTTGTATTGTTGAAGTGGGTATGAATCTATTTTTCTTGGAATTTTGTTCTGAACATGATTTGCAAAGAATATGAGATGACAACCATGGCTCTTTGATCAGAATCTGATTTGTCTAAAGTTCTTTGATGGACTTACTCCTCCCACTAAATTAGTATTCTCTCATGCTTATCTTTGGGTGCAACTACATCATTTGCCTCTTGGGTGCATGAATTATAATGTGGCTTCTAGAATTGGTGGAATGATTGGGAACATAATTCATGTGGAGGTTGATGAACATGGAACCGGTTAGGGACAATATATGTGTATTCTTGTTGAGATTGACCTTTTCAAACCCATTGCAAAATGTACTATGTTATCACTAAAAGAACATCATGTATTTGTGCCTTTTAAGTATGAGAGATTGCCACATTTTTGCTTTTCTTGTGGTGTTATTATGCATGGCAATGTTGGTTGTTTGAACAAGACATAAGCTACTTCTACCATGCAATATGGTACATAGATGCATGCTTCATCTACTGCTACAAGAGGGGGGTGGGGGAAATTCATTGCTGGATTTTCAAAAATATCTTCATCCTCTGATGCAACAAATCAGTTATCTCCTTCTGGTAACTGCAATGACATTAATGAGACAGTTGGGGGCGTGAATAACACGTGTCATTCTAAGAAAGATGTAGAAGACATGTTGATTGGCTGCCCATTTGTGATCATCAATTCTACAATTGTAACTGCTACAACTGCAACAACTGTCATCTCTTCCAAGATTGGTCCTGCACTGCAACATGATATTCTTTCTCCATCTATTGATGAGTCTCTTGTTGAAGTCCCCATTTGCTGATGATGGGGTTGGTACTGGTTTGGTGGATGTCTCTGAATAGAAAGGTATCTTTATTCTATCTCATTCATTGCATCAACTGAAGAATAAGGTTAAAAATGCTAATAATAAAGCCATTGCTCATTCTGATACTTACTTGGCAACTAGAAAGAGGAAGTTTTTGCCTACTGGCAACCGTAGCATTGAGGATAAAATGTTGTTTGAAAGGAAACTAAGAAATGTGAAAATATTTGCGGAGGCTGATTCTCGGCCTTGTCAAGAGAAATGACGCATTTAAGTTGGAACTGCCGAGGACTTGACAACCATTGGACAGTTCATGACCTTAACCTTATGGTTAAGGACAAAAAGCCAAATATCTTATTTCTTATGGAAACTAGATTACATAAGAATAAGATGGACTGTTTGAAGCATTTGTTTGGTTTTACTAGTATGTTTCTAGTTGAGGGGTTGGGTCGTGGTGGTGGGTTAGCATTATTATGGAAGTCTGATTGTGCATTAGAAATCCAAAGTTATTCTCAAAGGCATATTCATTGTTGGGTTGACAGCATTTCTCCAAAACCTCCATGGATGCTCACATGCTTTTATGACCATCCCATTACTGAAAAAAGAGTAGAGGGCTATAACATTTTAAGGCATCTTAACTCTCTGAGTTTTGATTTGTGGCTTTGTCTTGGTGACTTCAATGAGATCCTATTTCAAGGTGATAAGGAGGGGGTGCAGCAAGGAGTGAGAAATAGATTGCCCTTTTTAAGGATGTATTAGATGATGGTCAACTTTATAATCTAAGGTTTTTTAAAAGGAAATTCACATAGTCTAATAACAGATCAGATTCTTCCTTCACTAAGGAGAAACTCGATAGGGCAGTGGCATCTTCTGTTTGGTGTGAGAAATTTGGTATGGTTGATATAAGACTACTGTCTTTTGTTACTTCTAATCATTACCCCCTTCTCATGACTATAACAATTAACCATGGCTCTTCTTGTCCATTGAAGAGGGCAGGTAGATTTGAAGCCAAATGGGCTTCTTATGAGATTATAGTGCAGCTATTAAAACTGTTTGGTTGTAGTCTGGTGGAGTATCTGATAATCTATCCTCTCTATCTAATAAGCTTGCTTGTTGCATGAATTCTGTTAGACGATGGGCTAATTCAAAATATCTAGTTTCTGATAAGCATCTAAGGGAGAAAATGTGCCAACTTGAAAGGATTCAGAATAATCTTTACAGCAGCCTTAGTATCAAAAGTTAACAAGTTGCAGAAAGAAATTTCCATACTTCAAAAGAGTTTGCACTTAAAATGGAAACAAAGGGCCAAAGTTCATTGGTTACAAAATGGTGATAGAAACACCAAATTTTTTCACTTGAGTGCTAGCCAAAGATAAAAAAGAAACAAAATTGTACAAGTGGAAGATAAGGATGGAGTTCAGTGCAATACTACAACTAGGATTGGCCTTGCTTTTTCTCATTTCTATCAGAATTTGTTTACTTCTTCTAATCCTTCTCAAATTGATGCTTGCCTTCATGATCTTTCACCTAAAGTATCTTCTGTTATGAATGAAGATTTACTTCAGGACTTTACAGAAGAGGATATTAAGACAATTGTTTTCTAAATGGGACCATATAAAGCCCCTGGACTAGATGGATATAGTGCCTGTTTCTATCAAGACAATTGGGATGTGGTGGTAATGAGGTTTGTCAAACTATTCTTTCATTTCTCAATTCTCATGCAAATATGAAACCATCAATTACACCTATCTGGTATTAATTCCCAAGTCCAAAAATCCAAAGAATGTCTCTGAATATCGACCCATAAGCTTAAGCAATGTGCTTTATAAAATCATTACAAAGATGCTAACTAACATATTGAAATCTATTATACCTTTTCTCATTTCATCAAACTAGTGTGCTTTTGTGCTTGGTAGATAGATCACTAATAATATCATGGTTGCCTATAAAACTCTTCATACCATGAATACACAACTCCATGGGCAAAAAGGATTTATGACTTTAAAATTATATATGAGTAAGGCTTATGACAGGGTGGAATGGGGGTTCATTTAAGTTGTTTTGTTGAAACTAGGGTTTAATGCCAAATGGGTTGAGTTGATTCTGTCATGTATTTCTACCTCAACCTTTTCAGTTTTGGTAAATGGTATTCCTCAACATTGCTTTAAACCTGAAAGGGACCTCAGGCAAGGTTGTCCTTTATCTCCATATCTTTTTATTCTTTGTGCTAAAACTTTAAGTTCTCAACTGTATGCTGCAGAACAACATAAAGGCTTGACTGGTGTACCAATTGCTCGAAGCCAAATCAAATTGAATCGTCTATTTTTTGTAGATGATAGCCTCTTATTTTGTCAAACTAATATGCATGAGTGGGTCCATTTGAATCACATTCTTAGTGTCTATGAAGCTGCATTTGGCCAAAAGCTTAACAAAGACAAAACCTCCTTATTTTTCAGCAGAAACACTAAGGTAGCAACAAAGAGACACATCATGGAGGTGGTTGGTTTACAAGCTTCTACTAACTTGGACAGGTATTTAGGCCTTCCATCTATTGTTGGGAAATCCAAAACAAGGGCCTGTAATGGTATAGTTGAAAGGGTGATTAAGAGGCTAGATAACAAAAGCAGGGAAAACGATTCTTATTAAGGTAGTACTGTAGGCACTGCCTACCTATAGTATGAGTGTTTTCTTACTTCCAAAAATACTATGCTATAAACTACATTCATGTTTTGCAAAATTTTGGTGGGTTCATCAGGAAAATCAGTCAAAGATCCATTGGACAAGCTGTGAATCCTTATGTGTAGGGAAATCTTGTGGGGGTTTGGGGTTTAGAGACCTACACAGTTTTAATATAGCCCTTTTAGCAAAACAGATATAGAGGTTGAGAATGTTTCCTTATTCATTGCCAAGTAGGATACTTAAAGCTAAATATTTTCCACACACATCATTTTCACATGCTGGTCTAGGTCCAAGGCCCTCATACTTATGGAGAAGTCTTTCTCACTCTACTCCTCTGGTTGAGGAAGGCCTTATGTGGAGAGTGGGTGATGGCACCCAGATCAAAATATGGAAGGATAAATTGTTGAATAAAGCCTCTTCATGCAAGATTCAATCTCCTGTGTCTACTCTTCATGAAAATGCAGTGATAGTTGATCTTATTGATGCTTACATGAGGTGGTGGATATATGGATCTACTCTAAACAATTTTTCAAGAGGAACATGTTAAGGAGATACTGAAGTTGCCTATTAGTATTCTGCCTACTGCTGATAAACTGATATGGAAAGGAACTGTCTCTGGGCATTTCTCAGTGAGAAGTGCTTACCACTTGCATAAACAACTCCGAGCAAGTTATAATGGTGAATCTTCAACTAATGGAGCACAAGAGTTTTTATGGAAGAGGCTTTGGTCCTTACAAACAACAAATGCTGTTAAACAGTTTATTTGGAGTGCCTACATAGATTCATTGCCCACTCGAGTTAATTTATGTAAGAGGAAGGTGATTACTGATTATTGTTGTCCTGTTTGCATGCTTGAAGATGAAACATCAACCCATATTTTATGGACATGTCCCTCTGCTAAGGATGTATGGTTATTGTGTTCCAAGTCTATTCAAAAGGCAAACATTCAAGAACCCAGTTTCTTTTATGTTTTTGAGCAGCTGTTTGACAAATTATTAAGTTAGGATCTGGTGTTATTTGCCACCCTAGCTCAATTCATTTGGTTTAGAAGAAACACACTAATTCATGATGGTCCTTTTCAATCTCCCTATGTGCTCTATGGTAATGCAGTTAAAGCTGTTGAGGATTATTGCAATGCAAGATCAAAGCCAGTAGGGTTAGGAACTTAGAACCCTTTGCCTGCTACTCAATGGGAAACACCCCCATCACCTTGGGTGAAAGTAAATTGGGATGTGGCAGTAAGAACTGATTTTAACAAGATTGGTGTTTGTGTAGTGATAAGAGATGTTGATGGTTCTGTTTTGGCAAGTTTGATGCAAGCAAGATTATTTTGCACTGATCTTGTGATGGCAGAAGCAAGAGGATTACTCACTACTGTTTTATTTTGCCAAGAGTTGGGTCTCGACTCCATAATCTTTGAAGGTGATTATAGTTAAGTTGTCCATGCAATTAAGAGGTGTGATTCCCCTACTGGGAAACTGGAGTGCCTTATTTAAGACTTCATCAATCTTCTGGAAAATACAGCATGTTAAGAGAGAAATGAATGGTGTTGCCCATCAACTATGTGAAACAGTAGTGAATTTAGAACATAAACTACTAGATATTGATTGTGTTGCTGAATGTATTAAACCTCTTGTAATGGCTGAATGCCATATTTAAGTTCAATAAGATTGACTACTATATTGACTATAAAATATATATATAAATAAAAATTTTTATTTATATACTTTAAAATTAGAATTAAATACAAAATTAGTTCTGTAATTTACCTCAAAATTAAATTTCTCCTTGTAAGTCGTAATTGAACTTTTTATTCAGTTTTAATATTGGTCAAATCAGTTAATAAACTATTAACTACGTTAATGTAACATGTCAAATATACCACGCCTTGATAGAAAAATTAAAAATATTAAAAAATATTTTAAATTGAGAAAATATTAAAAATAAATAGTAAAGTCTAAAATAAAGACATGTCAAAAAACTAAAAGTAAAAGAAGCCAACAGATTTTAAAAAACTTAAACTTTTAAAATTTTAAACAATTCAAACCTAAAGAAAATACTAAAATTTCAAAATATAAATTTTTTAAAAAAAAATATGTGGCTAAGAGCAATGGCTTCCAGCTCTTTATATTTTCTTATTCTCCAAATGTTGAGATGCAGTTTGGGGAAAACTTGAATTTCGTCCTCCCATCTGGTTCCCTACTTTAGGATTTATGCTACACGTGCTACAATGGTTCCCCATCTGTATATCTCATTTCTCATTTTTAATTATTTTTCCCTTTGCCTTTCTCTCTTTCCCTCCCGTGTTCACTGCCCCTTGCGCCCTAGTAGCTATTGGCTCTCACTCGCACTCGTCCATCGACGACATCCCCTCTGACATTTTCCACGATAGGTAACTGTTTCATTCTCACACACACAATCCCTATCTCTCATGCAGTCAACTCTGAGAGAAATTTTATGCTCAATTTTATTTGTGCTCTATCATTTTGAGTCTCTGTAACTCCATTGTTGAATCTTGATGTAGATGTCAAAAACCCTAGCCCACTAAACTAAAATGGTTTATGTGTATGCTTTTCTAGGGCTTCAACAATGATGATTTTTGTATAGGTTTAGGAAAAAAATTGTAAAATTAGTGACCAACCCATCACAAAATACTACTTGTTTGATTTCTATTTTATGAAATTTATGTGTAAAGTTATTCAATCTAGCTTTGTCATTTCAATGTGCTACGAATTTGACATGCTTATGCTTTGTTTCACTATCACTGACCAACCCATACAGATTCACTCATTTTTTTATTTGTGTTTTGTCAAATTTATGGCTTCTACTATTCAATCTAACTTTGTCATTTCTGTGTGCGATGAAATTGACATGCTTATGCTTTGTTTCAATGACCAACCCATACAGATTCGCTGCTTGTTTGATTTCTGTTTTGTGAAATTTATGCATTCTACTATTCAATCTAGCTTTATCATTTCAGTGTGCTACGAATTTGACATGCTTATGCTTTCTTTCAGTGTCAATGGCCAAGCCATCTAATTCTACTGCTTCTTTGATTTCTGTTTTGTGAAGTTTATGTCTTAATTTATTTAATCTAACTTGCCATTCGATTTCTATGAAGAATTTTACATGCAACTCTAATGTACTTTGTTTCACTATCAGTTACCTGGCCATGTTGATTGTAATGCTTGTTTGATTTCTGTTTTGTGTAATTGCTGTGTAATTTATCCAATCTAGCTTGCCATTTCACTCTATGTGTAATTCAAGATGCTGATGTAATAGTTAAAATCAATGAGCTTGCCATTTTCTTCTACTACTTGTGAAATTCATGTTTTATGTACTTTCTTAGGTTTATTCAATTTAGCTCGACATGTATGATTCTATGAAATTCTCACATGCTTATGTGCTTGGATTATATATTCAAGTGAGCTTGCCATTTTTTTATATGAATAAGTTTTGGTAACTTTTTTCTAAATTTAGAGTTAAAAATCATAACTTTTGTGAGTTGTGAACTTTGGTAACTTTTTTTAAATTCAGAGTTAATAATCGAATAAGGAAACAATATTACGAATTTTACTTATATCTGCTTCTTTGTTTTTAGTTTGGGTAAGCTTACACTTGGTTTTGCTTTCCCATTGTTGTGATGGATGGCTTCACTAGTTGTTGCCTTTCTAGTTCTTGTTGTTGATTCTTTATTTGTTGGGATGAAATTTCTCTTAAGATGAAATGAGAGTTACGTTGCTGAAAATGTGAATGGAACTAAAAGTCCTCTTAATTATACACAAAGATTTTACCGTTAGAGAAAATATGGCCGCTAGGAAAACGTTCAAAATTATTACCATTAGTTATAGAACAAAAAATATTACCGTTATATAAAAGACAAAAAATGTTATCTTTAGACAAAGGCCAAAATAATATTATCGTTACATTTCGGACAAAACCATAATCTTGAATTTTATTTATCCATTACAAATACCATTGCGCTGCAAAATGCACATATTTAAAAAATTATTATTTTTAATATTATAATAATTTCAAAATTATTATTTTACTCAGAAAAAAAAATCTGGATAAGTGTTTACGAAATTAGGTAGAAGGTGATAGTTGAAAACAAACGGAAAAAGATAAAAGAGTTAGTAATAAAGTTTGTAAATGGAAGTAAGAGAAAAAAATAATAAATAAAGAATAGAAAAATATTATTTAATAGAATAGAGAAATAATAAGGAATGCGATGTAAGAAATTTTTGAAAGATGAGTAAAATTTAGAATAATATTTTAAAAAAATGTGTTTTTAGTTAAATTTTAGAGAGATTTATAGGAATCCAATGTGAATGCGAGTCTTCCACCACCAGCCATCCCCATCTTGAAGACTTGAAGCGCTCTGTTGTGGCCCTAAATTTGTGGCAATCGTTGGGAATAACTCTATTTTAATTCTGTATTTTATAAGTTTCTTAATGCTTTATTTTATGATTTTTATGTTTTTAAAATTTGTTTTGACACATAATGTGCCATTTAATTTCTTGTAGTTTTAGTAACTCCGTTCAAACTCTGTTATAAACTATTGAATATGCTATTGTGGTATGATACTGATATGCCACATAGTAAAATTTTAATAAACTAAAATAAATAGTATGCAAAAATTAAATTCCAGATTTTCAAAAACAATAAATTTTATTAAAAATCAGAATCTGAATTCTCTAAGTAAATAAAAAAATTATTTATTTATTTTTAAATAAAAAGAAGGCAGCCGAATAGGTTTAATTTTTGGATAGTGCTAATCCCACAGAAGGAGTCCACAGAAACCAACCACAGAATAGGCAAAACTTTTTTGTCTTTTTCCTTTTTTAAAAAAAATTTTTTTTTTAATTTTTTTTAAAACTTTTTAAATATTTTTTTTTAAAAAATAAAAAATATCAATTCATTTTAAAATAATTACTTAATAATTAAGTAAAAAAAATGAAAATAAAAAAATGCAATCGGTGGCCACCATCGGTGACCATTATGTAGGAGAAAAATTTCCCTTACTTTTTTTATTTCTTCTTTTTTGTTTTTAAAATTTTCTAGATTTTATACATATTTTATTTATTGTTTATTTTAACTTCAATACACGTGGCATGTTAAGTGAAAAACATTTATTGGTATTGATGATGTGCCATCTCTAACATTTTACTATTGGAATTCTTATATGAAATGAGAAATTTGATCAAACTTACAACCACATAGAGTACAAAGTTAAATTAAAAAGTACAACGAAGATTTTGACTTTAAAGTAATTCACCGATATTAATTTTGTATATGTTTTTTTTAAGGTTATGAAAGTTGTGTTGACTTTATGTCTAGCAGAAAAATATGAAATGTGTCTTTTTATGCAATCGAACGAGCAAGATCAATTTAAACAAAAAGGCTACTTGCAACCGGTTAGCGGCACCCTCGCGGCATCGTGTCTGATGTGGCATTCATTATTGGAACGTCGTCGTTCGCAGCTTGCTCGAAGACAGAAGGGAAAATAGAAATCTAATGCAATACATCGTCGTTTGGAGCTCATTTCCCTCGAAGACAGAAGAGGTTGATTGGCCCCTTTCCATTTCCCCCATTCCCATGAAGATTTCCTTCGCTCTGTCTTCTTCTTTCTCTTCTACATCCTCGAATCCCCATCTTCCTCCACAAAGCCCCATCGTCCTCCACGAAGCTGCCACAGAGCAGAGCCCCCTTCGTCTTCTCCACGATGCCACAGAGCCCCCTTCGTGTTCTCCACGAACCCTCCTACCCACGGACCCAAGAACACCCGAAGTCACTGTGTTCGTCTTCTCTTCGTCTTCTCCACGAAGCCACATTCCCCTTCGTCTTCCACAGGAACCCATCGAAGCCCCTTCTTTCTTCTTCTGCACCCAAATATGAAATCCCCTTTCCACAAACTCAAATCTGAAATCCCCTTCCCACAAAATCCCGAAACCCTAACCCTAACCCTAACCCTGAACCTAAATTTTTTTGGTTATCAAGCCCCGAAACCCTAACCCTAACCCTAACCCTAAATTTGTTTGGTTATCAAGCCCTAAAACCCTAGCCCTAAATTTAGTTGGGTTATCAAGAACCCTAGCCCTAACCCTAACCCCAAAATATTTTCTGTAATCATCGATTGCTGGCCCGAGTTTCAACATTTCCTCACTGCAAAAATCTCGTTTGTTTTCTCCTTGTCTGTGCTTTGGTTTTAATTATCATACATTGTACATTTAGTCATGTAATACATTGCCTATGATGTATAATTCTTGCATTAATTATTTAGTGATGTAATTATTCAAATCATACCATATCTTCCTTGTTAAGTTGCCAATTTATAAATTCCATTTCCGTATGAGAGTAGTGGCATCTATATGGAATGCTAAAACTGCACCTTTAGTGGGATGTTTGAGCAAATTGTATTGAACTATAAAGCCCTAAAATGTTTGTGTAATTCTTGCTTTAATTCTCCTTGTCTGTGCTTTGGTTTTACTTTCCAAATGTTTGTATGGAAAGTAGTAGCATCTATACGAAATGCATAAAACCGCACCTTTAGTGGGATGTTTGAGCAAATTGTATTGAATTGTAATTATTAAAATGTTTGTGTAATTCTTGCTTTAATTCTCATTGTCTATGCTTTGGTTTTACTTTTCAAATGTTTGTATGGAAAGTAGTAGCATCTATATGGAATGCATAAAACCGCACCTTTAGTGGGATGTTTGAGCAAATTGTATTGAACTGTAATTATTAAGATGTTTGTGTAATTCTTGCTTTAATTCTCATTGTCTGTGCTTTGGTTTTACTTTCCAAATGTTTGTATGGAAAGTAGTAGCATCTATATGGAATGCATAAAACTGCACATTTAGTGGGTTGTTTGAGCAAATTGTATTGAACTGTAATTATTAAAATGTTTGTGTAATTCTTGCTTTAATTCTCCTTGTCTGTGCTTTGGTTTTACTTTCCAAATGTTTGTATGGAAAGTAGTAGCATCTATATGGAATGCATTAAACCGCACCTTTAGTCACCTTTTCCCATTATAGCATTTCTTGTAATTTTTAACTTTTGATCTTCTTGATGAACTTCCACATTTTTCACATAATCTTGAAAAGAAACTTTGAATATCTGAATTTTCGGGGATCCCAACCAAGTAGACAGATTTTTATATCTACTACATTAATATTGTTTATGCTATCTTATCCACATTTTTATTTATGCTTGAGTACAAAAACAGTAGTGAACAGTTAGCATCAATTGGGATGATATAGTGTTGTACTTATTTTGTTAACACCAATTATCATAAAAATCTTAATAATTTTTTGTTTCCTACAAAAGCTGCTTTGTATGTTCCGTCTCTCCAATTTGACCTGATTGTTATTTTGCTACATGTTAGGATGTCATCATCAATATCTTCTTCATCCTTTGCTAAACGTGCGTTGGGTATACCATTTTGTTTTTGTGAGGAGTCAGCCACACTGAAACTTTCAACTACTGCAAAGAATCCAGGACGACCCTTCTTAGGGTGTCCAAAGTACAATACTAAGGTAACTCATTTCTACATAAAAAATTTGCAGTTCAAGTAATGAATAATATTAAAATATCTAACATTTGTTATATATGTTTAAAATCATCAGGGATTACCATATTGCAGGTTTTTCAAGTGGGCAGATAGTAATGAGGACAATGAGCTCCAACTTCGAGGAAGAACCAATGACTTGCTAAGGAAGGACAGAGCTCGATCAGATACTCGATGATGTCCACAAGAGGGAGATTGATGTTATGAAGAACGAGTTAGTGCTTCGAGAACAAGAAGCTGAAATAAGGCGTTCACGCCAACTACTTCGGTTGTATTGGGCTTTTGCCTTTCTAGTTGCATGTTGGTTGTTGCTTGGTAGTATTGGAGTTTTGGTTTTGTATTGGACTATGTAGTTGATGTAGTTGATGTATGGATATTGAACAGATTGTAAAACTGCCAGAACGTATAGTTTGTAAAACTGTAAAACAGTGATGTCATGTATAAGCAGTTTGTAAACAATATGGTTAGGTTAATGTATGAGCAGTTTGTATGGATATTGAGTAGTTTTGAAAACTACTATGTACAGTGTGTATGGATTTTGTAAGTAAAGCAGTTTGTTGCAATTTTGTATGGATATTGAGCAGGCAGTTGCAGTTTTGTAATGGATTTTGAGCAGTTTTTAAAACTATTCATGCACAGTTTGTATGGATGCAGTTTGTAAAGCAGTTTGGGTCGCAGTTTGTAATGGATATTGAGCAGTTTTAGAAATTGTTATGCACAGTTTGTATGGATTTGGTTTGTAAAGCAGTTTGTTACAGTTTGTAGTAGTTTTGTAACCATTTGTAGAAAATGTTATGCACAGTTTGTATGGATGCAGTTTGTAAATCATTTAGTTGTAGTTTGTAGTGGATATTGAGCAGTTTTCGAAACTGTTATGCACAGTTTGTATGGATGCAGTTTGTAAAGCATTTAGTTGCAGTTTGTAATGGATATTGAGCAGTTTTAGAAACTGTTATGCACAGTTTGTAGGGATGCAGTTTGTAAATCATTTAGTTGTAGTTTGTAGTGGATTTTGAGCAATTTTAGAAACTGTTATGCACAGTTTTGTATGGATGCAGTTTGTAAAGCATTTTCTAAGATGCTTGCAAAGTTTATGTCACTTTGAGCATTGAGCATTTTTGTAAAAAATAATGACACAAAATGCCAAACACAAAACTTTATTACACAAAATAGCAAGAATTACACAGACAACATAAAATTCTCAAATTGAGCATAGAAGTACTGGAACTTCATGAACCACATCGCCAAGCCAACATTACTTTTTACAAACTTTTGCCAGCACTACACCTGCCACTACACAATACACACATACCAACAAATTCTTCCAATACCAACAGTTCACTTGATTGCCAATACACACATACCAACAAATGTCCCAATACATAAAAATATCAACAAATGGCTTCCCAATTAACAAAATAGCAAAAGTTGGATCCATATACACAACTACCAACAAGACTTCTAAGCCCTGCAAAACATACAACATAAATCACTTCAGTTTCCAAAATGACAACTAAAAATATCAATTGTAACAACATTAAATGTCAGTATTATTAATAACGTACTCAATGAATCAAATCATTGCGGTGGTTGTGATTCACTCAACCCAAATTCTTTGGGTTGGGATCCATCTAACCCAAATTGCATCTGTAAATAGTTAACACCAACTTAGTTTGCTTTGAACTAATACTATTAAAATATCGACAATACAAGAGATCCACTTACACTTTCTTAACTACCAATCACCATATTTCGGGTCTGGACTTGTTCAACATTAGGAGTATCCATCTTCGAATGGCCAAATAACTTTCTGCAAGTGTCCACAACTGTTGGTTCTCCTCCATCTCGCTAATGAACAATACACAAATAATGTTTAGCATTTTTATCATATTTACACAAATAATCCGTTAATATTTAAACTATGCACATGTTTGCGTTTCCCTTTCACTGCTGCTCTCTTCATCTTTGCTTTAACTTTCCGCATGTCTTTCTCCATCCTCAATGCTCTCCTTAGAGATGGAGGTCTGTCTTTCCCTCTTACAACATTCAGGCTGAGTACTTGCTTTGAACTACCAGCTATAGTTGTATCATTTGCCGCACAACTAACATTCGCCCGAGTTATGGGACTCGATAGGAGTTCTTGATTGGCACGATATAAGTCAATCATTGTATTCAATTTTCTAGTTGCATCCTCAATATGTTGTAACGAACCCGCAGCATGAATAATTATCTGATAACAGATATTCAACAGACTTGCATATCTGTTAGCATCTGCCCGTTGATCCCCTACGTCATAGCTGCTATGGATTAACGTGTACCTCCTTTTGATGTCCTTCCTCCATCGATCTAAAATGTATGTTTCTAGCACAGACTTAATCCCGTTACATTTGAATACTGCCAAAATATGCCTACACAATATCCCCATCATCTGAAACAACCCACATGAACACTTTGCAGTTGTATCTTCTTCACTAAAGTCTACATAGTGTGTAACCGGCTTAGTGAACTCTTCCACTAGAACTTCATCCTCTACATGATAGGTCTTTAATGTATCATCATGCTTAAGTAACTTTGGATCCACATTAATAATGCCGATAATTTGTTGTTGAACTTCCCTGAATTTAGCATCTGTGTATAGATCTTGAAATCTCTTTTCAATTGACGATCTAGATATTCAGGGAATTGAGACACTAAATGAGTGGAAGTCTGCGGCAGTTTCATTCTCAATTTTCGTTTTCAATGCGTTGTCAAACTGGTCGACAAATTCTTTCAAATTTGTCTTAGCATGAACGTAACCATAAAAAAATGCATTCATGCTCTCGATCCACTGCGTAGTACTCATTCCAACCCAAAATACGTCCCTCAAGAATGCCGGTACCCAATGCTCATGCTCATCATATAAACTTTGTAGCTAGGCATTTTCATGCAAGTTGTACGTGGTGATTAGCTGCTCCCAACAGTTTTCAAACTCTTCAACACTTGGAGTGTCATACACACATTTCATCAAAGCAGTTTTCATGCCACTTTTGTACGAACTATGGGAGCCAAGCTTTTCGGGGACTTTCTTCAGTATATGCCACAAACAAAATCGATGTCGACTTTCTGGGAATACAATGGCAATCGTATTTTTCATTGCTCTGTCCTGATCTGTGATTATGGCTCTCGGAGATATACCGTTCATACATTTCAACCATGTTTAGAATAACCACACAAATGTCTCGGTATCCTCACTGGATATCAATCCTGCTCCCAACAAAATTGACTGGCCGTGGTAGTTTACACCAACAAATGGTGCGAAGGGCATACCATATCTATTGGTCAGATACGTGGTGTCAAATGTGACCACATCACCGAAATACTGATATGCTGCCCTACTACGGGGGTCTGCCTAGAAGACATTATTCAACCTCCCTTCATCATCTAAGTCCACCAATACAAAGAACCCGAGATTTTTGTACTGCATCCTTAAAAAATAATTTCGAAGCGCTCCAGCGCCACCTTTCCCAAGCCTCAGATGTATTGCCTTGTCCATATAATTACGACAATCATTTTCTAAAAACGGGAGGTTCTCGAATCCATCTGCTCCAACAACAAGACTACCAAAGCTCTTATTCATTAGAATCCCAGCCAGGTCATTTGTATCTAAAACTCTTTTTACGGTCTCACTAACTTCTCTATTACAACGAAAGAAACGGGATTTCTGTGGACTGAGGTCGTGATTATCGATATTATGGCATGTTGTCAACCGCACATTTCCCTCAACTTTTAAGGCATTAATCTTTGCCTTACATTCCGTCTTTCCTGTCGGATGTGGTTTGACGATATTCAACGTTCTATTTTGGGCTTTCCCACCGCAGGCACAAGCTAGGGTGACATATCTAATAGTCCCATCCTCAGCCTTTTCACTCCTTTTTATCATCACCCCAAACCCGCATTTCTTACCATATTGTTTATAATAGGTCAATAACTCTTCAAAATAATTAAATTACATCCCTGACTTTGGCTCCTCAATCGTATCACCACCATCCATTTGGTCACACTCAGGTGTCCCGGCACTACCCTCCTCAGTATCCCGTGAATCTGGTATATCCTCTTTACTCTCCTCATCAAGTCTAGAGGATGTATCGGGTTTTTCAGTTTCAGAGCAATTGGGTGGATCCTCTATACAAACTCTTGAACTTGTTGCGGAGCTGGTGGTGATGAGAGGAGTAGGAGGTCCCATCCCATATTGAAATTTGTAACCAACATTCTGCATAAATCACAAAACTTAACGCAATTAAACTTTCTGAAAAAACATACTTATTAAAAAAAATACTAACAAAGTTGCATCACCACCTGAATGTTGATTGGATATTGGTTGTCATCTGGATATGGCATAAACACCGGTGACCATGCAGGCATTGGTCCATGCCAAACGTGCGTATAATTTGAAAGGTTTGGAGCAGTTGTTGGGATGTCCTAACGTAAAAAATAATAATGAGAGTTGCAACCACGAAACATCAACTCAACACATTCTAACATATCTTTATGATAATATCACATACCGCGCTTGGAGGATTTGAGCTACTTGGTGTTAGCCCAACTGAGTGGTCTTCTCCTTTTTCCATGCTAACAATCCCAAGGAAAACTATACCTCCTGCAAGAACAAGAAGAAAATCACCAAATTAAGTTGATCATCCTTGTGAAAACAATGGTTAGAGGCATCAGTGTAAATGATCCAAACAAGTTAACAAAAAAATTACATTAACAATTAGCATGTGCAATGAATTAAATTTATTAGCAAAAGAAATTGATTTGTTTAAAAACAATTGAAGAATGGACTATTTCATTTGAAAATCTCTTAAAAATTTAACAATGAAATTGTTTTGTTTGAACAACCTAGTCTCTAAACCCCAAAATCATCTCACTAATGCTATCACTCACCTTTATTACTAGAAATTTAGAACCTAATATGAGATTATTTTGCAAAAAATTGACTATGGAATAAAAAAAAATACAGTACTATTTTCTTCCGCATGTCCACTTCAATTGATTTATCTCACATAATATTTCTTGACTTAATTTTTTATCTAAATGTCTTCTTGCTCTTGCAGGAGGTACTCTACACCAATCCAAACTATTCACTGAACCAATGACCACGTACTCATTGAATCGTAACAGACCCTTTTGTTCACATTATGTTTGTAAAGAATTGTCTTCTATTTTTTTAATATGAGATGTATTCATGTAGTTAAACATGGGAATGTGCCATTAATCCAAGGAAAACAGAATGCCAACCCTGTGGCAAGAAAAAAACAAAAACACAAAATGCCAACGAAGAAGCCAACAAAAACAAACCCTTTGCACTACCACATTATCTACGCAACAAGTGGCAAAATGAAAAACTAACATCTATAAAATGCGAACCATGTGGCAAAATTAATGGAAATAACCAGTGCAGTAAATTATTTCCTACTTTCTACACTTTTTGGCCGACCTCGACGAACACTGTGGCTTTGGAGCCTTCCTCTTTAACAACTAAAAATGCTTATAGATGTTTCTAGCAACCAAAATGCCAACAAAAACACCACATACGAAGAAAGGAAGCCACGAAGATAGGAAGCAGACGACGTGGGATGTCTTACTTGAAGCTAGCAAAGAACAGAGATGGAAGAGACACGAAGCTGAAGAACAGAGATGGAAGAGATGCTCACAGCTGTTCACGCGAACACGAACGAGGAGATCTATGGTTCTTCTAGACCAAAAAATTGACTACCTCGAAGCTCAATATCTTCTTCTTCCTCCACGGTTTTGCCTTTTTGCTAGATTTTGTTTTGCTTTTGGTTCTGAAATGTAAAAGTTCCCTCCTTTTTCTGTCCGTCTTCGATTTTTTTTTTAATTAAATAAATCGATTGACAGTGCCACGTCAGCCGGTTACGCAGCGGTTGCTATAGATGGTTTTCTGTAGCAGTATTGCAATTTAAATGAACAGCTTTGCTACAAGCAACCGGGATGGAAAACTCGGGGAATCGACTGACCACGTCAGCCAAAATATTAATTAAAAAAAAGAAAGACAAAAAATCGACTTCAACACGAGAAAAACGAAGGGAAATTTTGTGGAAGGCACACCCTCCCGAACCGTTCTAATTCTCTCACGCAATCCCCAAACGAAGGGCTTTAGAATTGCTTGCTGATCACAACGAGATGGCCGATTATTGTGCACTTTCCTTGGCATTGTTCCATTGCTTAGAAAGAAATAAACAAAATAAAATTTCGGTGAAGGCTCTTAGTTATGGATGCAGTTTTATACATGCACTGTACAATCTCTCTCTTCTCTACACAAGGAGATCATGATGCTTGACAACTGCACCCCCTATCTCTAATATTTAAAATGAAGCCTTGAAGATAAACGTTGGACAAAGGAAGATTACCATATATATAGAGCACACTAGGTATTAATGATTGTTTGATCTCTAGAACATAAAGTCATATTTCCCAGTGAATAAATACGTTTGCACATGAAGTATTTGGTTTAGACATTGTCCATGGCTTACATGAACTTTCGTCATTTGAGGAAAAGATGGAGGAGACAATTGTCTCCATTTTTCCTTTCAAAAGAGGTAAGCGGAAAGATGGAGGAGACAATTGACTCCCTCATTCTGATGGAGAGATTCCCACATTCTGATGGAGAGATGCAGAGTCTCCATCAGGTATCTATTTGATGGAGAGTCTCCATCAGAATGGAGAGACTACTTTCGTCAATCGAAATGGGTGGGCGAAAGTTATTAGTACGTTTTGAATCTGACAAGCCTTTTTCTTTATTCTGCTGCTTCTTGGTTACAACTTAACAATCCCCATATATATGCTTATAACATTTAATGATCAATTAACCGCTAGTAATAATATTGGTACTACCTTGCTTTCCCATCCCTTCTCTCACCGGAAAATAATGAATTTAGGGCATCGTTTGGTGGCGTTCTTTGAACCAATTATAACGCCCTTGCTCCAAATTTTCAGGCAGGTTTCGGCACAACTTCAACGCCCATCACCAACGTCGACGACTGGGGATGATTTAGACCCAGCCGCAGCAGCTCAAAGGGCTGGGTTGGAAGCAAGGCAGGGCGGCGTGGACTAGGCTACGATTATGGTTTCTTTTTGCTTGGCATCTGCAGTAGGCATAGCACTAGTGTCCATTCAAGTCCAATATTCTCGACTCCCCACAGCCATCCACGTATTCTCTCTAGCAATCCTATTGGCCTTTTCTTCTTTCTTTGTTAGTGACTTCATTAGTTCCAAATTGGGAGTGACAGCCCAAGTGCTCAAGAGAGTCGGCATGTTTTTCACGGTCACGGCCTTCTGCCTGGCCATAGCCTCCCCATTTCCTTTGTATTTCAAAATTACCAGCTGCTTTGTCTATGCCGTCTCCTTTCTCGTCATTTTAGTTTCCCACTGTTTCTAGCTGACGTACTGTCTGTCTGTCCAAGCAATAAGCTATTAAGCATAGCATATAGAAGTCCCGTTCCACTCGTATACGTCACAAATTCCTTGAACCATTTACTTCCTCCTATTTCTTTGAACGAGGTTAAAGGGCTTTGTTGAACGAACTACGAATAACTTTTTTTTTTTTTTTAAATATTATGAATATCATTTAAATTAGGGAAATACTCTAGCAAGAGATTACACAAAAATAATCCTACAAATTGACGTGGCTTGATGTGATTTGTTAGATTATAAAGTAAGTTACTTTTATTGTAAAGTAGATCTAACAGATCAGATGAAGCCACGTCAATTTGTGTGATTATTTTTATGTAATTCTTTTATAAATGTAACAATACTCTTTAATTTATAGTTAATTATTAAAATAGTGTCTGTGTTCTGCCTCTTTAATTTTGGATTTTTTTCGATTTTCAATCCTTGCCCTTTCAACTATGATTATTTTAATCATTTTGTTATAAGACATTAGACAATTCGTTACATTCACCGCACCAGGACTAATAATTGAGTGACAATCGTAAAAAATCACAAAACATTATTCTAAAAACACAAAAAATAAAAACAAGATGTAAAAATTAAAGAAAACTGCAAAACGCTTGGGCTCATATTTCTGTTATTGTTTCTTTAGAAGGAGACTTAATTAACACATAAGGATCTAGTAACTACCGATGCATGCTTAAGCGCACCTTCTTTAATAAATAAAATCATGAAAAATGATTTATTTATGTTATAGACGTGTTTCGTACTTCTGGTCACCCGCGACCTACAACAAGAAAGGAAGGAAAGGGCTCAAAGTTGTAGAAACACCTCCGATTCTTAAGTTAAGGGAATTACCTGATATTGTCTGTAGAATAAAAAGCAATATTTGCGTACCTCCTAGAGTGATAGTATAGACATATATAGAGTCGCGAATGGTCCCTTCGGGGCCTTGTAACTACCTTTTCCTTTATTTGAAATGAGGTTAGCCCATTATTTGAATTTCCCTCTCGCTACTTGTATTTTATCTGATCTATGAGTAGTTGTTGCATTCTCTTAGCCATTGTTGGATTCTTACCCTGTCTGCCGTAGAGGTTGTGGCTGCGGTTTATAGCTCGTGCAATGTGTTCACCTGAGGCCCAGTTTCCTCGACTTGGCCCTTGGGCTGTCTAACTGGCCCATTGGGTCTAGTGGGAATACTATACCCTTCTAGTTACCCAGCAAAGTCCTATCACATGCAGTGTGATGAGACTTGTACTTCGTGTCATGTTCACCTAGGCCCAATTTCTGGGTTTGGCCCTTGGGCTGTGAACACAGGCCCATCAGGTCTGGTGGGAAAACTATATCCTTCCAATATAAGTATAAGATGTATAACTTTCGTGCAAGATTTTTGAAAAAAAAACTCATATTAAAAAAAAATAGACTTTTCACAATGAATCTTACGTTTTTCTAAAGAATTGGTTTGAAATTTAAATGCTAAATTTAATGGTAATTTACCGTTCGAGGAGGTTATTTACCGTTCGAACGGTATTAATCATACATAACATAATTTAATTAAAAATACCATATTAATATTACACAAATTATAATTCATACATCACAATTGTTCAAATATTTTAGAACATCATAATAGAAAGGCAATTCAAGAAAAAATAAATTTTAAGATTGTGGTGGTGGCATAGAGTTTTGGGACATCATTGACTGAACATGTTCAAACACTTTTTGTGCCTCCGTCTCCAGTCTCTTCTGCATATTTTTTTTCTAATCTTGCCTCAAAATCCGCTACTTGATTTAATCGGGTCAGCAACTCTTTTTGCTTGGACCTCAATCATTCTATCTCAAGTGTTGCTTCCTCTAATTCCTTAGTCTTATCGTTATTTGATCTGGCTCGAGAAGAGGATGATGATATTGAGGATGATTTCACGCAATGTCCTAAGCTCCTCCAATATCTAGAACGTGTTCTAAGAACTTGAGACATGATCTGAACATCGTTGACAGATGATTCATCAGATAGATCCACAACAGTTTCCTTAAGAGATATCATCGTGTCCTATAAAAATAAAAACATTAAAGTTAGTATAAGTAACAAAAATATTATTAGACAATGGAATTAAAGAAATTTAAACTTACATAATTTGTTTCTGCTTCAGGACTGGTCCATACACCATCACGATTTTTATGTGTTTTAGCATACAATTGGGTCAAATCATAGTCAGCGGGACTTTTTTCTTCCTACAAAAGGAAAATCTGTATTAGAACTTGAATAAAAAAAGTGTATTATATGTTAATATTTAATGGGGACTAGAATAACTTACTATTCTTTTAGACAAACGATGAAAAGATCAAGAACCCGCATGATGGTGTATCGTTAAATTTGATCTATTTGTTTTGTTCACAGTACTTCGTTGCTAAAACAATATTATGTCTATATGTTTAATACATCTATCATATACTATTAAAAAAAGATAGCAGTGAAATTACCTGATAAGTAAGATTTTCAAACATATTATAAACCTTCTCCCATTCATTTGGTGGCATTGTTTGGAATAGATTTTGGCACGCCTCTGTTGTAGTACTGAACTTTTGATATTGTGCATGACATTGACCTTTGTACCTCCATAATGCATTCAACATTAGTTCTTCAATCGTTAATCGATCCTCTCGTCAACCAAAATCAAGCTCAAACTCGTCCTTTCAAAAATTATAAATAATTAGTATAAATACAAAGTAACTTTAAATTAACATGTTATACTTAGTTTTTTGGGATGTAGCTTATTACCAGGAAACAATTTTTGATGTGGTCTTTCACATCTTAGGAAACTTTGGCCTAAGAGGATGTAGTCATCGATGCATACGTGCAAGTAAACGTACCACATAAGAAGCAAGCCACGCTGCCAAATCTTAGGAGCCATCGGTGTGATTATCAGGAATATTAACTTTAATTTTATCATTTTTCTTTACTTTCTCTATGTGACACCTCTCATATTGCCTCTACCTCGACTTTGGCTTACAACAGCTATATATACAGTAATTAAAGCATATATTTTAATTAAATTATTTTATTTATATATATTACTTAAATTAAGCATTAAATGTGGTATTTAATTTGATAAAATTCATTGTTCTGGGTTTGGTGATGTTGACCCACTATTGATTGCAGGTTAACCACACGGGGAGTCGGTAATGGATGATGATGGTGCACGTGTTGTTTTGCGTTTAGGAGGCATATCTATTTGAAATTGTAACAAATTATTATTCAAACAAACGTTACGGATATTTATAAGAATGATACTTACAAAAATATCTGTTTGAAATTCATTCACTATCTGTTTTGCTAGACTAGTCACCCTCATGTTCACTAGACACTTCAGTTGATTCATCTTCTTTCGATATTTCATTCTCAATTAATTTGGTTGAACATCTTCTCTACGCAATGGGACCATGTCATATTGGCTTAGATCAACAAATAGATTGATGTCTGATTCGTTTTCTTGATATGTTTCTTCATTTGCTGGACTATCAATTTCTTTATGTGGTTCATATGCCTCTAGAATCTAATCATATACGTTTCTGGGTGCAAACTTCTCCACTACTCGCCATGGGTTCCCTTACTCCAGATCATCTAAATAAAAAACTTTATTCGTTTGGCAAGCGAGAACGAAATTATCGTCCTCATACCATGTGCAAGATGTATTGACAGTCACAAAATATTCATCATTACACACTTCCAACCTAGGATTTGAGACATCCCATCAATTACATTTAAACGACCAGACCATATATTCTCCCACGTACTTTAACGCTATGATATCTTTCACAATTTCGTAGAAGTCAATGTTATCATTCTCATAACTTCCTTCGACTATGATCCCATAATTTTGAGTTTTCCGGCCAACTAACACCTAAATAATCAGTAGAAATGATGGAGGTTCACTCCTTAATCATTTCTACCAATTAAAACCAAGGATCCTCATTAGATTGGGTTTTTCCATTAGGGGCTGAGTCAACTCAGTCATGGTTGTTTGGCATGTTCCCGTTCGAATGAACCCTAATCCGTTTGAACACTTAGTTGCCAAACAAATATATTTCTGTTCGAACAAATTAAATTCGTTCAAATGAACACAAATTTCCTATTCGAATGAACAGAACATTCCAGTTCAAACTATGAAGTTACATTACAGATGGTTAGTTTGAACGAATTATTTCAATTCAGTTTAATATAGTATAATTCTTCAATAATATAATTATACAATTATTTTAATTATATTCATACTTTTCTTGTGGTTAAACAATATATTAATGGCAACCAGCAGAAGAAAATGTGGGAGAGATTAGACCGGCCAAAGTAGTGGAGTAGCTCATGCTCAAGAGACAAGGCATATACATGTTGAGTGGGAGATCATTCTAGATGACTACTGCGATCTTGCATAGGAGGGATGGAGCATACAGTCTATCTTCACCAACCGGGGATGGACACTGATTTGTCAACAGAGGAGGACAACATATTAGGAGATGGTTGGTGAGTTTTACTATGCCATGGGAGAGCATGACGCTTATGGTCTGAGCTACACGTTAGCCAATTGCACCATCTGATTCGGACACATTGGCCGCTTCCTCATCGCTAGGGCCAAATGTAAAGCCAAATGCGAGTTTGGATGATAGTGAGGACGATGATCTACCTGATGATGATCTCACAGGCGATTAGGTCCGTTATCTAGTCCAAGACCCTTTGGCTCCTCCATATGATGGGAGCAAGGTGATCCGACAGGCCGACTGTATAGCATTTTTTAGAATGCTTAATTTGATTGTTGAGTATAACATCAATTCGAAAAAATGCAAGACTGATTTCGAGATCGAGCAAGCCATATTTTTATTGCGGATAGCACAAGGGGAGCCGATTGATCTGGCATTATATTTCTTTCTCCGCATTCGATCGGAGTCATACTATTCTAATAGAGGTAGTCTACGATTTGTATTGTTGATCTCTAACCTCTTACTCCGATTGAGGGTTACAGTGTCTGGGACTGAGCGGAGGTAATCACAGATGGTGCCCCTTAACAAGATCATATTCAGGAAGAGCAAGGGGCACTTGCGGAAGACTACAACAGAACAACCTAGTGGCACGCCGATCGATCCAGCTTCTAGTAGTACTACTGGTGTTGAGAGACAGCCTGCTGGGGCTACTTTGGATCAGGTACGAGCTCTGTTTGTTGAGCTCATTGAGCCTATCATGGAGAAGTTTAAGGATTTGGATGGATGCATTAAAATGTTCCAAGAAGATTTTGATCTACTTAGCAAATAGATCGTTTTAGTTATTATTTTACTTTTTTATATAGTTGTTGAACATTAGATATTTGTGATGTTAATATATGATTTTTAATTTTAGTGTTTGCTACTTTGTTTACTTTTCTCATTTTACTTACCGTTCATGATAATATAAAAAGTGTGAAACCTATCTTTAAAGTTATATTTATATAAATTTAACCAAAAAGAAATCACTATAAAATTTTGAAATTAATTATATAAGATTAATTTATAAATTTATAAATATTTTAACTCATCGTAAATAATAATATATAATATATACACATTTTTTATATTTTGAAAATGATAACAAATTAATGGAAAAAATATTTATTACTTTACTGGAAAACATATATACACAAATTAATGATGATAAACAATTTTTATATAATTGCTAACCAAATTAGTCGCTCGAATGAATAAATATGGTGTTCGAACTTATTTGAATGATATTTTTTTTGTTCGAATGGTCCAGCAACCTTGCTGCCATATTTTTCCACCAAATCTCTTCCGTTCAAACAAATAAATGTAAGTTCGAACGGTTATGAACTTTCCCCAAGAAAATTAAATTAATTTCCTATCAAGATTATTATTCGAATAGATTATATATACTATTTGAACGAACATTAATTTCATGTTCGAATCTATTTTGTTATATTCGAACGGTTTTGCATTTTTGAAACGATTTTATTCGTCACAAAATATCTAGTTCAAATGGATTTTTATCCGTTCGAATGAATTTGGAAACTTAGCCAAGTTGTGAGTCATCTCCAATAATTACTTTTAGGGACGAAATTAATTAACGAATTTCGTCCATAAAAGTAAAATTTCTTGTAGTGAATATTTATATTGTTTTTATCTTATTCTAATTACCCAATAAAAACTAGTATTCTATTTGCTTGATTAATTAAAACATGAGTGTTGATGTTATTAACTAATTATAACTATTAATCTAATAATATTGATCAAAACAATACTTTAGAGGTTTTTTTTTTTTTTTCACGGACTAACAATTGTATCCTTTTGATTAGCTTACTAATTCTAATTTTTATAACTAGTTGTTACTTCATTGATTAATTATAACTAATATTTATTTGGTTAACTAATTATAACTAGCAAATATTCTAGTTATAACTTCCAAAATACCAGTGGTGTTTTTTTTTTTTTAAATGGAGTAACACTGTTATTATTTTGATTTTATTCTGATTATAATTTGATGACATTTATATTTCCTTGACTAATTATAACTAGTATTTTTTTATCTTATTAATTATAACTATTATTCTAATTATAATCATTAAAATATTATTTTCTAGTTTTTGTTTTTATCATGGCATCCACATTTGTATTCTTGTGATTTTATTCTAATCATGCTAGATATAACTAGTATTTTAATTGGTTGACTAATTATAGCTAGTGTTCTTTTTTTTTTTTTTTTTTTTTTTTTTTTTTTTTTTTTTTTTAACTTTAATTTTATGTGGAAACTTTGTTCTTTACACACTTAATTATTCTAACAAATAATATAAATAAATCTCAAGTGGCCAATATACAAAATCACTATATACTATAATGCCCAACATGTTTGCTAATTCCAACATCCATTATTTAATCCCAACATGCATTAAATACAAAGTAGTAAATCTACAAGTTAAAAATTCAAGTAATAAATCGATTAATCCCCAACATACATTAAATCTTAAGTAATCAATCCACAACATGTATTCTTGAAACAACATACATTAAATCCAACATTCATTTAATCAAAAGTAATAAATCTACAACATGCATTACATCTCAACATCCATTAAACAATATACATATTTAACTATGCATTACAAACAACTCAATAGACATACAAAACCAAATATATCAAAACAGTCTAATAAAAAATAATAAAACTATATAATGTACTCTAAATTGTCACGTCAAGGTTTAGACATGCTTGCCGAGAAGTGTTCAAACACTCGTTTAAACATTAACCTGATAATTCGAACGGGCGTTCGAACACTCACCGACCTTTCGAACACTAAGCCGTGCTTGAACTAATCTCACTCGCACGCTGCTTCTCTCTCTAGCAAGCAGTAACGGACCTACATTCCCAAAATTTTTTGAAAAATAAAAATATACCCTAGTTTTCAACCATAACTTTATAAATATAGAAAATGGCCTCTCCAAAAAAATTTTAATCCCCATATGCTCTGCAAAATTTTATAAAATTCCAATCTACTTTGAAATGTCTCTCCAATTTTTTTTTTCTATAGTCCCAGAATTTTTTATAATTTCTATATATTATTTATTTCCAAGAGTGTGGTCTCATCAAAATTAAATCAAAACTAAGTTTAGGAGAAATAATAAACTTATTAATATGGATTCCAAAACTTTTTATTATACAATATTAGGCTTCTTAATATGGAATCTAAATTGAAAATATTAGCAAAATCATTTAAAGTTGGTGATCTATATGGAAAATAGTTGAGAGGTTTTATCCTCTAGACTTATTAAGCAAGAAAAAACTTATTTAAGGTATCTATTATATGCTTAATGTGATATGAATATATCTAGAATTTACATGAAACTAAATAAACTAGCTTAAATATTAGAATGAAAGACGACATTCTAAAAAATCACTTGTGATATTTTATTACAAAAATAATAATGGATGATGTAACATCCCGCCTAAAAAGTTCCTTAGGCCTTGACCTTAATAGGTTTAATCCTAATTAATTAGGAGTTGAGTTATTTGAGAATAAAAACAATTTTAGATATTTGAGTTGGCAAGAGAACTGTATACTTTGGGTTTAGTAGAATTATTAAAAGATTTTAGTACAATATTGATTGTTGTGGAAAAATGAAAATTTTGGAAATTGATTCGTTAGTAATATTATTTTGGAAAATTTTTGGTGTTTTATTAATTTTGAGAATAAGAAGCCAAGAGACCCATAAGAGAATGATACATGACATATTGGATGGTTGCCACATTAATGGACTAAGAAATTTAGGTTAAATATTTGATGAAATTGGAGAAGGCCCAAAGAGTGGTTTACTAAGAGCCTAAGCTTTTTGGGTATAAAGGTTTAGGAGAGAATAATATTTTAGGGCTAAGATTAAGATGTTAAAAAGACCTTCGGCCCAATTTGGGAGATATAAAGTTTTAAATCTTTCTTAAAGGACATTAGAAAATAAGCTCAATGAAAAGAACATAAGGTCATTGAACTTAACTTAGTAAGAGTGAAGGTATTAGGCCCAACTTATTAAGCATGAAGGATTAAATAACCAAGCTCATTAATAATCCTATTAAGGTCTTTAGAATCTTAGGACATTTATGGATCAATCCTTATAAGCTTTTAACCAAGTCTCTTAGGAATCTAAGACCTGGTAGGATAACTTTGGCCCAAATATGAGGAAGGCTTAAGGCCTTTGGGTCAAGCTTGGTATAGAATTGACCCATGACCCAATTAAGCCAAGGAAAGCCTTTCAAGCCTCATCCTTATGGATCTTGAGGACTCTTTTAATCCCTCAAAATGTTATTATAAATTTATAAATTTGTGTTTATGCATAACACATTAGTATTAAATGTTATTATAAATTATTTTTTATATATTAGTATTACATGTTATTATACATACATTAGTGTTACATGGTAGTAATAGTATGATGTTTACATATACTAAACTATTATTAGTTAATTTAGTCTATTTATATTATAGCATAAGTATATTATTTTATAATAATTTATTCATATTAGTATATTATTGAATTAATTAATTATATAATTTATCGTTATATAAATTTATATAATTAATATATAAAAAATACATATATATTTTTATAAAAATATATACAATATCGAAATAAGAGACTCCAATGTTTTGAGAGAAAAAAACTATCATTCTGACTTATCCGAGCCCGAACGGAATAGAGTCAAAGTCGAACTCGGATTTTGACATTTTTGCGCAGCCTTATGATGAGGTCGCTCAAGCTGAGTTCGCGGGGCTCATGTGTGGCTCTAACTCATGTGACCACCAGGCACCAAGAGGATGGTTGGCCCTCTGGGCGCTATGGGGGCCACTTGCGATGTGGCCGACAATGGCAAGCACTGGTGACCTTGGTGGCCACACACGTGGATGGCATCCTTTCTTTAAGAAAAAAAACTGAGTTTTTTGTTTCTAATTTAACATTAATTTTTTTAGTATTTCATTTTTTAAAAGTGTTTTGGTAAATTTTTTATAAATTTCTTTATTTTTTTAATATTTATGTGTTCTAGAATTTGTTAACCTTATTTTATGAGTTTATATTTTATTTTTTTGATTTTATAAAACCTATAAGGATTTTTTTTTTTTTTTATATATAAATGTATCCAACAATAAATAATGTGTTAAACACTAGACCTATAAATAACATAACGCGCATATTTAAATGTAAAATCTTACTGGGCTTCACTGATTTGTAAAAAATCATTTGTGTCTTTCATTTTTCACATTTAATTGATTATTTTTTCAGAAATTTGCATTAATTTCTTTTGTCCAACAAACAATAATTTTATAGAAATTGGCTTATTTCTATAAATATAAAAATAATTTAAAAAAGGAGTAAGAAATAAAAGTAGAAAAGTAATAAACTGAAAATAGCCTTAAACAAGCTTTTAGTTTATTTATTTCCAAGACATGGAGCAAAATAATAAAAAAGTGCATGGAAATTGGTCATGTCATCGTCACAAGAATTATAAGGGTGGCAAATCGTGTTAACGAGTCGTGTTCGTGTCATGTCAAGTCATAAGCATTTAACTATATGGATCAACACAAATACGATCCGTTAAACTATGGACCAGAACTTTAAACTATAACACGCATTTTAAATAATAGGCAAACACAACATAGCCCGTTTCAACTTGTTACATTGATAGAACATGAAGAAGTGAAGTGTCTCCTTGTTTTTGTTGATATCCAACTCCATAACATTTTCAATTAGCTTGTTTAATTTTATTTTTTATATTATCCCGGCAGCCCAATCTGCCCTTAATACTGACATGCATGAGCATATTATCTGCACTTTCTACTCCAATATTACCAGGTATATATCATGGTTACTCAAATTAGAATTAGAATATGATCATATATGCCAAATTCATCTTGATAGATAAACATAACAAATCAAACAGAACGTTTATGTAATTAACTGCTCTTGGTTGTTAGGCAAATGGTTTTTTCAAACGGGTAATCTATTCAAATTTCGCTAGTCGAAGGTGATTATCCATAATGTGAAGGAAAACATATCAACAAGCATACAAACAAATACACAAGAATAAGTTCCACAATCCTGAATTAAGATCTAAATGCGTTCAGACATATGAATTCAGTTTGCCATCTAAATTCATCTATTTAATTGGCTCTCATCTGAACGGTTTACAATTCCAACCCAAGGGTGTTGAAGCGGATTAGTTCTTCCTTCAAGAACCTTCAAAATAACATGGAAAACCATGCATATTAAGGGCATCAAGCTTTTTCGCTGAAGCGTAGAATATCATCTAAAATAGATTGAGAAACATCTTCAGCAATTCCTCATCTGCATTTGATAGAGATGCATTAGAAACTTCATCTAGCCTCTAGCCAAAATTTAAGTGACAAGAATTTAAAGCCAAACCCTTTAGAAAAGGGAAGGCAAGAATTCTTACTTCCAAAGCATTTATTCCTTTATTCATCAAGTCAACCTTTGTCAACACACTGAATGCATGTCCTTTCACCTAAAAAAGAAACATGCGATTTCTCTATTAAAGAAAAAAACCAAAAGAAGAATCATGGAAGCATATTTACATAACAGGTAGTAGTGATAGGCTAACAACTTATTTATAATTTATAGACAATTTTAAATATTTAAATATTCTTTATTATATTTAAACACATCAAAATAAAAATAAAATTTAAAATAATATTGTTTTATTACATAATTGTATACAAGTTGTTAGGAATAATTTGATCATTTTCCTTTAAACTACATTCATATATGCCGTAGAACTTAGATATAACCACAGACAATGTACAGAGAATATACCTGTTGGATCAACTTCCCCACAAACTTGATGGCATCAAAGTTGCCATATCTTGACTGGCTGGAGTTATGGCCAGAATAATGCAACTTGGCTGCAATTAGGGGTTTGAAAGAAATAAAAAAATTGGTTGAACTGCATCGGATCAGACTGAATCTCGATATGTAACCGGTCCGGTCCGGTACTGGTTTTCGTGTTTTAAAAATCGGTTTGAACCGGACCGATATATATATATTAATTTTTTTTTATCATATTATATATTATATGCTAAATTGCTAATTAATATAAAATGAAACTTTAATTTTATTATTCAAGTCTATTAATCTTATAACATAAAATTAATATAACATTTTATATAAGTTAGACACTATTTATACTATACTAGTATAATTACACTAATGAATTGGTAATTGTTAATAATAAATAATTAATTCTAATAATTAAGTTTAATGCTGAAAAAGTTATAATACTAAACTTATGTAATGCTACATGTATAAATGGTAAACTGGAAAAATCAGAGACTAGAGTGAACTTTTGTACACTCATCGGGGCGGCATGATGAGGAGAGAGTGAGACCGTGAAGAGTGAGGTATGAGAGATAGGTTATTTTGATTTTTAGGGTTGAATAGGTATAAATGTAATTTTGAGTAAAAAATTTAACAGGTCAAAACGAGTTGATTTATGGTAAAATAGGTTGATCCGTTAGTAACCCGTTTATAAATCATATCTTAACGGATCAACACATTTTTACATAAACCTATTAACATCAAATTCAAACTCGCTAATTTTGTGTCTATTCGTATTGAGTTGTCGGATCGTGTCAAATATTATTACCCCTACACAAGATTTATTTATTTTTATTTCTTTCTAAGCCATGGAGCAACACCATGGAAAGTGCAGAGAAATTGCTCCTCTTTCCTAAACCTGCTCGCCACAGAATATTCATTCTTTTTTTACTGGTTAGACAAATGCATTAATTGAATCGATAGTGAGATAAGATAAGATAGTTTTAGATGAAAGTTAAATAAAATATTATTTTTTAATATTATTATTGTTTTGAGATTTGAAAAAGTTGAATTGTTTATTATATTTTGTGTGGGAATTTGAAAAAGCTATAATGATGAGATGAGATGAGATGAAACGCTTTTACTATACAAACGGGGCCTAAAAAAATAAAAATTATTTACAAATCTACTTAATGATATATTTAAGACATTGTTTTGCATCAGCTAATAAAAAATATTAAAATTTGAACTTTTTTTCATAATTATAATAAAATTTAAATTAAAAAATTTATATATTTACACAATTCTGCTATAGGTACCCGTCGTTCTCAGCTACCGTCGAACCCCCATCGTAGAAGATAGAAGCACACAATGAAATGCGTCTTTGGGGGCAACCGAACCCCGTCTCAGCTAGGATCATTCCTCATATTTTGCATCTACCCAACGTTGGGTGTCGTCGAAGAAATAAGCCCCATCGTGCCGTCGAACCCCATCTGCGTCGGTGGTCGATTTCTGAAAGAGAGAGTGTCGTCTTGGGTATGAGCATTCTTTGTTCCTCTGTTTTATGCAGTTTTTGTTTCTATTATTCTATATCTTTGGCTTTTGGCTACCACTTGTGCATAGGAAAAGAAAAGAAGAGAGAGAAAGAGGGAGAATTCTTGCGTATTGTAATATAAATTAGGGCTTTTTTGTTTTTATGATGAACAAAGGGTAGACCAAGGCCGAGAATAGTGACTTGCACTGAAAATAATGATAATTTTTCATGGCAGAGAAGAATTTGACAAGTATACCATAAAAATTTGGGTATTCAAATTTTTTTAATGGAATTCAAATTTGTTAGTATTTTTCTCGTTGTGCATTTTGTCTGGAATAAGTTTGTTCATTAAATGTTGTTAGGAATCATGGTATTTCAAAGCTAGAGTAAGAAGAATGAATGTGCTTCTTTAAGCTAATTGCAACAAGATCCTGAGTCACTATATACAATAGCTAAAAACTATGTGGAAAATAACAATGAACCAGAGTTGTGTTCACCTGGCAGTGTTTCTAGGTGTTCAAGAACCTTTCATTGTTTTTGCCATAAATGATTTTGTTGCTTAATGGAAGTATAGTTCAATTTTGTTTATTTTAGAGTTTTTCATTCAAGATGTACTGCTTGTAGGGCCAGTTTTAATTCCTCTTGTGGAATTATGGAGTTTATCTCCTCTCAGCATGGGAAAAGGGGAAGAACACTCATATCCGTTAACACTATCTAGCTCAAATTCTCCCACTGCGGTATGTTATATTTTTTAAAAATTTGTAGGACTGTGTTGAGTTGATATTTATATCTAAAATACATAACTAACTTGTGTAATAACATGTTAGGACATACCATCAACTTGTCCAAACTTTGAAAATTACATGCACTGTTACTATGGACCACTTCCTGCGTGGTCACTGGTTTTTCCTCCATATACAGATGGTGGCCAATATCCAAGCAACATTCAAGTGGTGATGCAATTGTGTTCTTGTAATTTTGTTTTTATAAGTTGACCTTTTTCTTTTTAAGATTTTTTGTTCTTTTTGCATACTGTTGGTTACCCAACTTCTATCATGACTACACGCGGAAAAGTTGATATAGAGGAACCACCCGATTGTAGGGAAACTGATATTCCATGCACCTCTTCTAGAGTTGAAGAAAGCAAAGAAGATTGACCAAGCTCACGGGAAACTAAGGATG
Organism: Juglans microcarpa x Juglans regia; assembly: GCF_004785595.1. Taxonomy (NCBI): domain Eukaryota; kingdom Viridiplantae; phylum Streptophyta; class Magnoliopsida; order Fagales; family Juglandaceae; genus Juglans; species Juglans microcarpa x Juglans regia. The sequence goes on from NC_054604.1 coordinate 25,022,841, forward strand.
GCATTGTCGGGACACCTCAGTTCGAGGATGAAGTTGGTGGTGATACAATTGATGAGCCAAAGTCAGGGATGGAGTTTAATTCTTTTGAAGAATTAATGAGGTATTATGAGCAATATGCTAAGAAATGTGGATTTGGGGTGATGATAAGAAGGGCTGACAAGAGGGATAATGAGACTGTTCAATATGTCACCCTTGGTTGTGCTCGTGGTGGAAAGGCCCGGAATAGGATGTTGAATGTCGTCAGATTACGTCTGACAGGAAAGACAGAATGTAAGGAAAATATTAATGCCTTAAAAGTTGATGAAAATTTCCGATTAATAACAGTTCATAATATCCATAACCACAACCTCAGTCCAAATAAATCTCATTTCGATGTAATAGAGAAGTGAGTGACTCCGTAAAAAGAGTCCTAGATACAAACGATTTGGCTAGCATCCAAATGAATAAGAGATTTGAATCTCTTTTCGTTGGCACTGATGAATTCAAGAACCTCCCATTTTTTTAAAATGATTGTAGTAATTATATCGATAAGGCAAAACATCTACGAATTGGGAAAGGTGGTGCTGGAACGCTTCGAGAGTATTTTTGTAGGATGTAGCACAAAAATCCTAGTTTCTTTGCACTGATGGATTTGGATAATGACGAGAAGTTAAAGAATGTCTTATGGGCAGATCTCTATAGTAAGGTAGCCTACCAACACTTCAGTGATGTGATCACATTCGACACTACATACCTGGTGAATAAATATAAGATGCCATTTGCACCATTTGTTGGTATAAACCACCATGGGCAGTAAATTCTATTGGGAGCAGAATTGATTTCCAGTGAAGATAGGGAGAATTTTGTGTGGTTATTCCAGACCTGGTTGCAGTGTATGAATGGTATAGCTCTGAAAGTGATCAGGACAGAGCGATGAAAAATGCAATTACTACTGTCTTTCCAGAAAGCCGACATTGATTTTGTTTGTAGCATATACTGAAAAAAGTCTCCGAAAAACTTTCCTCATATGCTTCCTACAAAAGTGGGATGAAAAATACATTGATGAAGTGTGTGTATGACACCCAAAGTGTTGAAGAGTTTGAGAAATCTTGGGATCAATTAATCACCACTTACAATTTGCATGAGAATGTCTGGCTGAAAAGTCTATACACTGAGTGTGAGGATTGGGTGCCAGCATTCTAGAAAGAGTTTTTATGGGCTGGGATAAGTAAAACGCAGCGCAGTGAGAGCATGAATGCTTCTTTTAACAGTTATGTTCATGCTAAGACAATGCAGACTTCCATTCATTTAGCGTTACTAATCCTTACATATCTAGATCTCCTATTGAAAAGATATTTCAAGAGTTGTATACGAATGCTAAATTCAAGGAAGTTCAGTAGTAACTTAGCGGCATTATGGATTTGGATTCAGAATTACTTAAGAGGGATGGTGCAGTAAAGACCTATCTGGTAGAGGATGAAGTCCGTGTGGAAGAGTTCTCTAAGCTGGTTACACATTCTGTGGACTTTAGTGAGAAAGATGCAGCTACAAAGTGTTCATGTGGTTTATTTCAGATGAGGGGTATATTGTGCAGGAACATTTTGGCCGTATTAAAATGTAACAGGATAAAATTTCTGTCAAAGAAGTACATTTTAGATCGATGGAGGAAGGACATCAAAACGAGATACAGTTAATCCACAGCCGCTATGACGCAGGGGATCAGCAGTCAGATGCTTGTAGATATTCAAGTCTATTGAATATCTGTTATCAAATAATTACTCATGCAGCGGGATCAAAAAAGTATATTGAGGATGCCACACATAAATTATATATAATGATTGACTTATATCGTGACAATCAAGAACCCCCACCGATGACCCTCACTAGTTCCAATGTTGGTTGTACGACAAATGACACAACCACAGTGGTAGTTCAAAGCAAATACTCAGTCCACTAGTTGCCAAAGGGAAAGGTAGACCCCCAAAGGGAAGCTCGAAATAGACTCATTGACACTATGACAAGTGAAAGCTCTTTGAGGCATTTCATCGAATACTTCTTATGCACTTTGTTTATACTGGAATGTGCAACGTGTATTAAACTAGAATTAAACTGGACAAGATATGCAATGTGTATTAAACTGGAATTGGATTGAACTCAACAAGATATGCAACGTGTATAAATACTGGAAAGCACTCTGTTTATGCATTCAACAAGATATGCAATGTGTATTAAACTAGAATTAGATCAAACATTAAACGATATCGTCGATAGCATATTTCCTCAATTTCCTAAAACAAAACAAAAAGGAATAGAAAAAAGAAAATGATTATTAAATTTAATTTCGAAATAAAAACAAGAAGGAGAAGAAAAAAAATCTGAGATTACATAAAAATAGTTAGGGTTAGGGTTTCCACATTTCGAAATGAGGAGCAATTTCATTCGGTGATTTTGGGAATTTAGAAATCGTGGGTTGAACAAACACTACCAATGGGAGATTTCGAATCAGTTTAGGGCATGCGAAGAAGAAGATGACAAGAATCGGTACCTCCCTTTGTGTTTCGTCTTCTTGGTCGTTGGTGGGGCAGCTTGTTTGAGCAGAAGAAGATGACAAGCACTAGGGGTGTAACCGGTCCGATTTTGGACAAAACCGATTACGCCCCGATTACCCTCCTAAACTGGTACCTCCGGTTTCTGGTCTGGTCTGGTTTTCTGATTTTTTTAAATGTAAAAAATATATAATAAAATGTTACTTCTTATGATAAAATGTTATTAATAATTTAATATATATTATGTTTAAAGCATATGATCAATTAAATTTTTATCTTTAAGATTAAACTTTTATTTTATAAATTATAACAACATTATCTTATATATAATTATATTAATAACATATGATCAAACAAATTACAAATGTTCATATTTAAGATTAACATTTTATGTTATAATTTATAAATTATAATATGAAATTATTTCATATATGATATATAATTATATATATATTATATACAAAAATTTAATATATAATTATATATTATATATATATAAATATTTTGTTTAATATATAAAATTAATTTATATATTTTTTTTTCCAACCGGTATGGTTCGGTTCGGTCCAGGAAACTATGGAACCGAAACCGGACTGGATCCGACTGGTTTTCATAAAATAGGAACCAGTTCCGGATTGGATCGGTTCAAAATCGGACCAATCAGTCCAGTTCAATCCGGTTCAGACCGATTTTCTAGTTTCCAGATTTAAATTTACACAGCTAACAAGCACTTGTACCTCCCTTCGTGTTTCATATTCGTGGTCGTCAGGGGGGCATCTTGCTAGGGAAGCTTATTGTGTTTTATGATTTGTTTCGTCTTCGTGGTCGGTGGGGAAAATTCTATGGGGTTCCATCGAATCTCAAATTTGGTTTCTCATTTCAGAAACCAAAAATCAAACACACCGTTTCACTATTGTACACGTGGACACTCGGGTACGCGGGGGTTTCCCAACCCCAGGTGCAAGTAGACGTTTTGATATTTACAACTTGTAAATTGTAGAAGTCAAAGAGAAATTGCATATAGCTCATAAACACATACGAGGCAATTCGATACACGCGTCTGCGCCAGGGACTTGAGTTGTTTGCAGCAAAAAGAAAGGCACAACCTATCATTGCTCCAAGGCACTAGACGTGAGAGTACTTTATTTGAGGAAGCTGTTTTAATGATAGATTTGGATAGTGAAATGAGAATTTTTAGTTTTAGATGAAAGTTTAAAATATTATTTTTTTATATTATTATTGTTTTGGGATTTGAAAAGGTTGAATTGAGATTTGAAAAAATTGAATTGTTTATTATATTTTATGTGAGAATTTGAAAAAGTTGTAATGATGAAATGAGATGAGATGAGAATTTTGTGTTTCATCTCACTTGCCAAAATACCCTAAGTCTTCTGATGACACTGCTAGTGTTTCATGATTTTCGATTGATGTCATTGATCCAATTTCATTCACTATTTCTGCAGCATCATTTCAGGGAGTAATTTTTTATGCCCTCCAGAATTGTTGTTGCACCTCTGTACATTGTTGACCCACAGTCACCATCACCTACTTTGCTATCCCATTCATTTAGATATTCCCTAAGATTGACAACTGCGTTTGTTGTTGCTTCAATAGCAACGTCAAAAATCTGGCCTTGTTGAATCAATGCCTCATCGTGCTGACGGTGGCATTGGAACAGGAATCTTGGTAGGTCGATGATTATCATCAACACCCACAAACCAACATGGAGCCTTAGTTGGAACATCCTGACGTTGAAAAATAGTTTCATCTACCTTCATGATAGATATTGAAAACCCTGGCCATATATGCCCTTGTATACACTCTATCAATAGCCAGTCCATGTTCAAGCTGTAATTTCGGCACTGCTTTTCCTGATGCAATCATTCCAGGCGGTGTGCAAACAGATAGAGTAACCCCCATTGATCCAACCATTTCTCACACACATTTTGCTTTAGCAGCAATATCAGCAAGGGAAAGGCCAGCACACACATTTAGCATCAATCCAAGCGTGACATGGTCAATGTCTTTAGTTGAATTGCGCATCAAAAATACAAATTCCAGGGCATTTTCCCATTGGAGGGAATAGGTGTACCCTGACACAACAGAAGTCCAAGAAATCAAATTCTTTCAACCTGGCTGTTCAAATACCCTGCGAGCATTCTCTAATTTCCCACACTTGACATACATATCAATGATGTAGCTTGAAACACCGCTATCATCCCCAAAACCAACATTAATCGTAACTCCATGAATTTGCATCCCTTCCTTTAGCGCATATATTCTTGAACAAGGAATAAGTGCATTAGAGAATGTAAAATTCAAGGGCCTAACAGCTTCAGGGAACATCTGAGAAAATATAAACGTTGTCGCATAGGACGCAAGAACACCCAAACCATTCATATCTGAAAACAATGACAAGTCCTTCCCATGGCACCCTCCTTGTGCTTACGCCGTAATCATAGCATTCCAAGAACCCCCATCTGTTCAAGGCATTTCCTCACCCCCTAAGTGACATTTCATTGAGCAACTGAGTCGCAATATCCGCCCCTTTCTTGTCCAGTGTGTCACCGCTAGCAGGAACCATCTACGTCAAGGAGGAAACATGTACTGGGTGGTTCTTACAGAATCCCATGTGCTTCTCAAGCATTAGCCCAAACTCTCTGTCCCGATTGTATGCAACACTAAATCTGTCCTTCTTGGGTTCTTCATCTTCATCGTCATTGTCACAGATTTCCTTCTTAGTCGTCTTTTCAATCCCGATGTAAATGTAGTAACTGATGAACTTTGAATGCTTCTTTACTTAATCCTCCTCTCCTCGAAGTATTCCAACTAGTCCTCCTCATGGAAGAGGGTAATCTTAGTGCCCCTACCAAGTAGCTCTTCGTTAACATCCCTTGTCCTAGTGAATGAGCCATAGGCTTGAGGTTCCTAGATGTACTGCTCATCTTTGTTGTGCTTCGCAACTACAATGACCTTCTTCGCAAAAAGGTAAGCCAAGTAGTAACCCACACGGAATAGACCAATCAGGCTCACATCTGCTCTGGTCTACAACTCCTTCATGAATTCCTTGGTCCCCTGACTTGGAAATTCTCCCCAAGTTGTTAACCAAATCTGCTTTGGTCATGCCAATGCCACTGTCAATGATAGAGAGGGTCTTGTTGACCTTGTCAAGGAAGATCCTAATTAAGAGCTCCAGTTGAGCATCTAGCTTGCTCTTGTTCATGAGACCCTCGAGTCGGATCTTATCCAAAGCATAAGAGGAATTGCTGATAAGCTCGTGAAGGAAAATCTTCCTGTTGATGTAAAAGGTCAAGATCCGGTTTATCTCAACGAAGCAGCTGTAGCTGGCCTCATTGCAGTAGACATTGACGTACTTAAGCTAAAAGTCGCGGTCCCTTTTTTTTTTTTTTCTTATTTTCCTTATTTTCTTCCGAAACTCTCCTCCCCTTCCTTCACCCACCACCTGGATCGAAGGTTCCATATAGGTGTCCAGTTCGCCCACTTTCAGTTGTGACTGTGGAAGATGAAGTAAGGTCAGAAGTAGATAGTGATTCTGACGAAGTCGAAAGAGCCAGATCCGCCGCCATCGAGAAGGTTTCTCTAATGTCTCAAAGTCAGCCACCTTAGAGACTGAAGATAAATCCACTAGTTCCTTTGGAGATTATGAGATTTCACCATCAAGAATCAGAATCTGAGAGAGAGTCAACCTTAGCCGAAGATGAAATCGGACAAGAAATATGCCGCTGTTTGTTCCTCATCTTCCTGCACCACACAAACTTGGTGCTCCAAATGGGTTACGTTTTATTCAAAATTGTTCCTAAAATCCTTTAAATGCGGTAGAAAAACATTAGATAGCCTTGCTGAGTTTGTCGTACGAGCTCCAAAATCTTTCGAAGCGATGCAATGAAAATGTTGAAACAAAGAGAATTCTGGAGAATCATATAAGTGTATATTTCTATGTGTATCAAACTATACAAAGGAGGCCTATATATAGTTTAATATGGTCAAAGTAAAGAAAGAAGGAAATACAACTAAAAGGAAAGATTCTAACCTAGCATAATTATAGGAAATTATGGATAATATTCTAGGTATATTCTAATATACAAATATATACACTAACATCCCCCTTCAAACTCTTGATGGCGAAGTCAATTGGAGTTTCAAAACAAGATCACCAAGCCGACTAGGTGGATGTGATTTTGTAAAAATGTCAACAAGATTATCTTCAGAAGAAATTGAGTGTATTTGGAGGACACCATGCTGAAAATGGTGGTGGATGAAGTGATAATTAATCTCAATATGTTTGGTATGCTCGTGAAACACATCATTATGCGCAATCTAGATGGCATTACGATTATCACAGTGAATAGTAGAACTTATTGATTGAGGAATATCCATATCTTTCAGAAGCTAGCGTAACCACAAAAGTTCTGATGTCCTATAAGCAAGGGCGCAATACTCAACCTCAGTGCTAGAACGGGAAATAACGTACTGTTTCTTACTACGCCATGAAATCAAAGAAGTACCAAGTAAGAAACAATAACCAGTGGTGGAGCGACGATCAGTAGAATCACCAGCTCAATCTACCTCAGAATAGGCCTGGAGCTCCATAAAGGAGTGGGATAAGAAGTGCAGACCATGAAACAGAGTACCCTTGATGTATAGTAAAATTTGAAGAACTGCAGCAAAATGGGTAAATCGAGGCGTGCTCATAAATTGACTAACTAGATGAACAGCATATGAAATGTCAAGCCTAGTGAAAGTAAGATAAATGAGACTGCAAACTAACTGTCGACAAAGTGTTGCATCTACAATTGGGGAACCATTAGTGGCCAAGAGCTTAGTATCATATTCAAGTGGACTAGTGGCTATCTTGCTATCTGTCAACCCAATTTTGAAAAGTAAACCAAAGGCATACTTGGCTTGAGTGAGATAATAACCATCTTGACTTGAAGTAACTTCAAGGCAGAGGAAGTAGTTAAGATGTCCCAAATCCTTCATCTCAAAATTCTGACTAAGAAAATTTTGAAAATCTCAAATACCAGCAATATCATCACCAATAATAATCATATCGTCTACATAGAGAAGAAGAAGGATAGTACCTGCCCCAGTAGTACGAAGAAAGAGTGCAAAATCATATGGGTTAGAAAGAAAGTGTTGTTGAGAAACCACTGATTGAGATTTTTCAAATCAAGCTCGAGGAGCCTGTTTGAGCCCATAAAGTGCGTGATGAAGACGACAAACTTTATGTGGAGGATGCTCATAGCAAGGTGGAGGCTGCATCTTCAGTAAGATCACCATTAAGGAAGGCATTTTTAACATCCATTTGAAAAAGTTCTCAACGTCGGACAACAGCAACTGCAAGTAAAGCTCTAATAGAGGTAAGTCTAGCAACAAGAGCAAAAGTCTCCTCATAGTCAATCTCATACTCCTAAGTGAACCCCTTTTCAACAAGTCGAGCCTTGTAGCGTTTGACTGATCCATCTACCCGAGTCTTGATTTTATAAATCCACTTGCATCCCACTGTAGCTTTACCAGGAGGCAAGTCCACCAGATCCTAAATATGTATTTTGACAAGAGCATTGAATTCATCAGACATAGTTTGCTACCAAAGAGAGTCAGAACGAACCTCACGATAATTGTGAGGTTCGTGGAGCGTGGCAAGGACAGAGAAATAGTGGTAATCACGAAGATGAGTAGGAGGAACACTTACCCGACTAGAACGACGAGGTTCAGGGAGTTGAGAAACCAGGGGAATGGGTGGTGTTGCAGGTGGTCCATCAAACGTATCAACTAGATTGGGTGCAGCAGTGGAAGAACTATCTGAGTAGCTCGAAATCTCTGCAGAAGAGTCAGAAAAAAGAGCAATAGAGGGATCAGTGAATATGAGTGAGTGGGTAGAGGAGGAAGGGGAGAACGTGGATATATTGGTAAATGGTTTGCGTTGCCAAAACTTCACATGACGAGAGACTCGAAGACATTTGGAGATAAGATCATAACAACAATAACCTTTTTAAGTTAAGCCATAACCAAGAAAACAACATAACCGAGAACGAGGTTCAAGTTTGGTTCGTTCCTGAGGAGGAAGAATAACAAAACAGGCACAATAAAAAACGTGAAGTAATGAATAGTTAGGAATCATACCATAGAGAAGCTCATAAGGAGATTTGTTGTGAAGTATAGGTGAGGGTACCTAATTGATTGTGTACACAAAAGTAAGAGTAGCTTGACCCCAAAAATTTTTAGATAAAGAAGCAGAAAGTAAAAGAGCTCTTACAATATCAAGGATATGACGATATTTTCGTTCTGCACGACCATTGTTTTTAGAGGTATAAAGACAAGAACGATGTGACAGTGTGCCTTGTTGATTCAAGAACTCAAGGAGAGTTTTGTCATTGTATTGCACGACATTATCTGAACGAAAAACTTTAATGGTATGAGAAAATTGAGTTTGTACCATTTTGTGAAAAGTTTGGTAAACACGAACAAGCTCAAATCGATGATATAACAAGTATAGCCACGTATAACGAGAAGAATCATCAACAAAGATAACAAAATAACGAGATCCTTCCTTAGTGGGAGTGGATGCGTAGTGAATCAAATCAAAAGGTGCTGTTGAAAAAGATTCACTTATATTAAAAGGTAAATGAGTTTGTTTTCCAAGTTAACAGAAGACACAATCAAAAGACTCAAACCCTATAGAACCTAGGTGACCTTGGGGACCAAAAGGCGAACACGAGGAAGAGAGGCTTGACCCAACCAAGAATGCCATAACTAGGAAGAGATAGCAGTAGCAACAACGGAGCGAGACAGATGGGATGGAAGCTACAAAGAAGCAAGCTCGAACAGACGTCCAATCTTACAGCCTGTCCCAATGAGTTGACCCATCTGTGGATCCTGCACATCAACACCAGTATTGGAAAAGGTAAGCTTAAGACCTAATTCACAAAGTTGACCAACTGAAAGGAGATTTAAGGGCAACTTGGGAACAAGATAGGTGTTGTCAATAGATAAGGTAGGGGAGTACATGGACCCAATGTGACTAACAGATAAATGAGAACCATCAGTAGTATATATGATAGGATTGGGTGACAAAATAGATTTTTGAGAAAAATGGTAGAATCAGAGGTCATGTGATTACAACATGCAGAATCAAAAAATCAAGGAGATGTACCTGAGGTGACAGACAAAGCACTAGAAGACTGGGATAATACATGATGAATTAATGCCTCAATGTTAGCAGCAGTGAGATTAGTGGACACTAAAGAAGGCTCAGCAGCAGACTCAAGAGAAGAATGAATAGTTGGAGCCATTACAGCACCTTGCAACAAGGGGGCCCGAGACTTATTTTTGTTCTCCAATTTACGACATTCCGTAACAAAGTGACTAGGATGTTTGCAGTATTTGTAGAAGACAAACTTTGAAGATTGAGAAGGAAAACAGCCCGAGGGAGGAGATGACCCAAAGGTAGTCATAGGGATGATAGCAACAACTGAATCTTGAGTTTGCATCTTCATGGTGGAACGGCGATGCTATTCTGAGATAAGTTCAACAACTGCAATTTCAAGAGAGGGAAGAGGTGTGCAATACAAAAGAGATGCCTGAGTAGATTCAAAATCCTAACGAAGTGCCATCATAAAATGCATAAATTTGCAGCGATCACGGTAGGTTGCAAACAACTCAATGTCTTTGAAACATTTGAGTTGAGGATCTGCAGTAGACAACTGTTCTCAAAGATTATTAACTTGAGAATAGAAATCAGCAATGGAATGATATGATTTCTGACGCATCTAATAAATCATAGTCACATGCTGGAACTGCAATGAAGCATCATGAGTCCAACTATATCGTTTAGCAAAAAAATCCCAAGCAATTTTAGCATTACCAAGTTTGGGAAGTAGGCTATGGATAGATGGAACATAAGTATTGATAAACTAAAACAAGATTTTATAATGAATACTACGCCAATCTTCAAGCAGGCATGTAAAAACATCAAGACTCTCATCGTCTTGTTGCTTGGGAACAGTTGGCGTAGTATTCATTATAATATATTATGGATATTATGGATAATATATTATGGACAATATTGTGATAGTTCATTGCTCCCATTGAAGCACTGACAATAGAGACAAATAAATAGAGAGACATTATATCGGTCCTAGAGGACTGAGCAGGTAATCTCTCTTCTTCTTATCTAACAAACATCTTCTGAATTTCTCCACTGAATTTTAACTCTTCACCTCAATAGAATTCAGCAGTCCTCCTCTCCATTTCTCTACTACGTTTACAGAAAGAGATTTGGAAGTAAAGGTAAGCCCGTGCCCTGCCAATCGACAAAAGGGTTCTCCTTCTCTTCTCGTACATACCAAAAATGAACTTGGGAAATCGTTTCCTGGCATTCTTTGGACCAATTATGACACCCTTGCTCCAATTCTTCTGGAAACTTCTGGCACAACCTCAATGTCCATCACTGCCGTCGACTGGGGATGTAGTCGACCCAGAAGCAGCACCTCAAAGGGTTAGATTGGAAGCAAGGCAGCGCGGCGTTGACTGGACTACGATTATGGTTTCTTTTTGCATGGCATCTGCCGTAGCCATAGCACTAGTGTCCATTCAAGTGCAATGACATGAACTCCCCACAGCCATCTACGTTTTCTCTCTAGCAATCGCATTGGCCTTTTCTTCTTTCTTTGTCAGCGAATCAATCAGTTCCAAGTTGGACGTGGCAGGTCATGTGCTCAAGAGATTTGGCATGTTTCTCACTGCAACCGCCTTCTTCGTCGCCATTGCCATTCCGTTTCCTTCCTATTTCAAAATTATAAGTTGGTTTGTGTACGCCATTTCCTTTCTCGCCATTTTAGTCTGCCATTGTTTCTAGCATACGCTCTTATAGAAAATAAAATTAAAAATGAGATTGAGAAAGGAGAAGAATGGACATTGGAGAGAGAATTTGAGGGTTAGTTCAAGAACGAAGTCCAAGACCTCAGTTAACTTAGTTTGAGTTTATATGTTTGATGGGCCACGAGCCATGTTATTCGGACTGTTAGGATAGCAAGTTATGGGCCGTGCCCAGTTTTATTTCCTTTTTATGCTGTTTAGTTCCAGTAGCCTGGGCCCATGTAAGGGTCAGCAAATGAAGTACCGAACCAGTGGCTATCGTCGTCTTTGTCCAGATTGTAATAGAAAGTATTTTCATTTTCTTTCTTCCTTTCTTTGTTTTTCTTGGAGTCCCTCAAAGTGAGATCCTTCTAGGGGTGGACAACGGGGCCCCATACCTCACTGACCTTCCCCCGGACGGTGGGATGGGCAACCCTACTCCGACCATGCAGGGGCGAGGCCCCCGCCCCGCTAGGGCTGTAAAATAAATAAGCTACTCGACAAGCAACTCGAATTCAACTCGATTAAACTCGAAATCGACTCGGATCAAATATTAAATGGGTCATTCGTAAACATAGAATTAGGCTCGATTAATAAACGATACAAACTCGTATAAAGCTCGACCGACTCGATTAGTGTTCGCGAACAAACTCGTTTGAAGCTCGACTCGACTCGTGAGCTCGACTCGTATATATTTGTACATATATAATACAATATATATATATATATATAATAGCCAAAAGTTAGATATATATATAATTTATAATATACATAAATATGTATATAGACTTAGTCTTATAGATTTATAGTACACTACATATACTATATATAAATTTATAATATTAACTTCTAGTTTTATATAACTAGAAGTTATGATGAATACATGAGTCCAATAAATATATAACATTATAAATTTACAAATTACACCATATGGTCCATATTATATATATATATATATATATATATATATATTCATATTAGTATATTAATGTTAGAAAGATGGTATATTGATATTAGTAATAGACTAATAGTATATGTATGTTAATATATTAGTGGTGCTAGAAAGATGATACATTCATATACTATTGCTAATGTATGGTGGTGTTACGTGTATGATATACTAATATGCTAATATACTAATATTAATATATGAAAGAAAGATGGTGGTGTTACTGGTGTATTAGTATAAGTCTATAAGATATTAGTATATGTTACTATGTATGATGATGTATAATATGAACATGTCATATTAGTATTAGTATGTACATATGGTGGTGTATCAATATTAGTGGTGTATTAGTATATACATATGGTGGTGTATCAGTATTAGTGGTGTATTAATAAATATATAGTATTATTAATTTATTAGTAGTGTAATCTTACATAATATATATCATTATAAATTTACAAATTACACCATCTCCTTATCATATTAGTATAGTAGTATTATAGTATTAGTATATAATAGATCTATAATATTATATTATGAGTAATAGATTATAATGTTTGATAAAAGATAAAGTTAGATAATGTTATATACTTATATAACATGTGTTATACTAATTAATATAAATATAATATGTTATAGTATATAACATGTGTTACAACTTACATACTAATCTAGTTTTATATGGTATTAGTATAACAGCACTATTATATTATACTAATTAATATAAATATAATATTATATTATGAGTAATAAATTATAATGTGTGACAAAATATATAAAGTTAGACAATGTTATCTTTATGAGGAGTGTTATTATTATTATTTTTTATCTATTTTTAATAAAATATGAACTTGTAATAATATAAATTATAATGTTCCATCAAGCAATATAAAGTTGTTATAAAAAAAATATCTATATAATGTTAGAAAATATTATCAACTTATATATGTATTCTTGTATAAAGTATAAATATTAAATATATAGTTTTATAACTTTTATAACATATTTTATAGTCTTAATTCTTAGTCGTTGGATCTCTAAAAGCAAATATGAGCCTTTCAATCATAAAGTTACATTCTTAATTCATAGCAGTTGGATTTGTATGTTTAAATCTAACCCGTTGATTCAAAAATGACCCTAGCCATAGCCCTAGCCACCCCTCACTCAGTCACTCGTCAGTCCTTTCACCTTTCACGTGTCTGTCGTTTCACTCGTTTCACTTTCTCTGTTTCACACACAACTCTCACTTCCTCTCAGACTCATCGCGATTCACGATTTGTGAAACCCTAGCCTCCTTAGTCCTACGCTTCGTTGCTTACCTTGTGATTTCCATGGAATGAAGCCTTGAATCAAGGCTTGAATCTTGATTCTTGAAGGCTTGCAGGCTTGCAATTGTCTGCGACTGCTCGAAACCCTCGTAGATGGAGGCGTCAGTCGTATTTGAGGGGAGCCGTGACTGCAATCTCAATCTCAGAGATGGCAGTCAGGCCTCGAGAGATGGGTCATTAAATGCTAGCATTTATGACTCCCAACCAAGTGAATCCCTAATTTCGTGGTTCATGCTTCTCTGGTTCTATGTTTGGTTCGTCCATCAGTCGATTCGTTGGGTTTATTTTCCTGTTTCTAAGTTTCTAACCATTTTGTTGTGAAGTTGGGAGATTTGGTCCCGAAACTCCTGATCTCCTTTGGAAGTTTGGAAGCACTTATATTTCTTAGTCGTTGTTGGTTCTCTCCTAAATATTTCTAAATTCTAGTATTGTAGATCTAATCATGTGATTCATGTTTATATTTGTAAACCCTAGTACGCCGAAAAGGCGTGACAGTGTGACATTGTCCTGCCATAGGCCCATATGATATATGCATGCTTGAATTATTCTGTGAGAGTCTGAGACTGTGATTGACTTAGATTTCTATCTATCACTCCAATCTATCTTGATTTTGCTGATGTTTGCACATTGCACTTGCACTATACTATCTGTATCGAGTTTTATATCTGTCATACTGAAAATTTTGAGGGAAAAACCTTCTGAAGAAAGAAGTTACAAGTTACAAATTTTTGCTCCAAAGTTGAAGCAAAACTTGCAGTCCATAACGTAGTGAGTTATACTTATTCTTCCTTGATTTAGTCCTGATCCTTTATGTCTGTTGAAACAGTTTGTAAACATGCTTTCTTTAACATGTTTATCTGTTTATAAATTGTTTTGTTCTGTGTTTGTGTGTTTATAAAATTTGATGTTTTGTGTTTATGTGTTTATGAAATGGTGTTCTGTGTTGATGTGTTTATGTTCTGTTATGTGTTGATGTGTTTATAAATTATTCTGTTTTGTGTTTATGTTTTATTCTGTGTTTATCCAATATGTCTTATGTTTATGCTTTCTTGAACCTATTTTGGTTGATTAAAAATTATCATCTATGGTTTTTACTTCAACTATTTAATTATACCATCTTCAACATTATTTGGTTAATTAATCTTCAACAATCTGTTTTGTGTTTATATTCTTACTTCAAATCTTTAAATATGCTTTCTTGAATCTGTTTTGGTTGATTAAAAATTATCATCTTTGGTTCTATGTTTATGTTCTTGAGGTGCCTTGCTTTGGAGGCACATTGAGCCACCAAGGCAAGAGTCTACTGAAACTGTTCGAGTCAAAATTGTTTGACTCTAACATCTTTTGGTTGATTATATTGGTTGTACCAGCCTTGCCTTTTGGAGGCACATTGGGCCATCAAGGCAAGGTTGCCAAGGCAAAACTATTGGAGTAAAATGTTTTTGACTTGAACATATTTTAGTGTCCTTGCTTCTAGAGGCACTTTAAGCCATCAAGATAAGGTTGTTTTCATTTTAGTTGTATGGTCAATGTTGATATGCTTATTTTATGTTTCTAGTTTTGTATTTTAAAAATATTAGACCCTAGCAAATGGATGATCGTATGAATTTGGTTGATCCAGTAGAGGAGTATGAAAATGAAAACTCTATTGGGATTATCCTTGTAGAGCCCATATCTGATGATGGTGGACACACTGCAAATACTGATGCCCCTAATACTATCTCTACTGAGGGCCCAACAGATATTCAAACAGTAGCCAGTAAAAGAAGAAAGAGAAAGAGGACTTCCAATGTATGAAATGATTTTGTCGAACTTGAACGAGATGGGACTAAACAGCCTCAATGTAAGTGGTGTAAATCTTTGTTTAAAGCATCTCGATCAAGTTCTACGACTACACTACGTAGGCACTTGCTAACTTGTTTGTCATACATGGGGTCTAAGAAAAAACAGAAAATCTTAGTAGTTGGGTCTAAGGAGAAAGATGGTGGCTTCACTGTCTCAAACTTTACCTATGATTGTAGTAGGGTCCGAGAGCTTGCCTCTCATATGATACTTTACCATGAATATCCCTTTTCTTTAATAGAGCATGTGGTATTTAATAAGTTCATGAGTGCAAACACCCCATATTGAAAAAAAAATGTCTCGGACTGCTGCAAAGAATGAATGTATGATAACTAATGAGATTGAAAAGACAAAGTTAAAGGCTTTGCTTAAACCTGTTAACACAGTTCATATCACAACTGACATGTGGACTTCTTGTCAAAAAAATTTCATATATGGTAGTGACATGTCATTTTATAGATACTGATTGGCATCTTCAGAGGCATGTTTTGAACTTTTGTAATGTGTCACCTCCATATACTGGCCTTCTTATTGTTGATGCTTTAGAAAAGTGTTTTCAAGGTTGGGGAATTGAGAATAAAATTGGTCCAATTACTGTTGACAATGCAAGTTCTAATGATGTTGCTATTAGGATCTTGAAAGATAATTTTAGATTGAAGAAAACATTGTCTATAGGAGGGAAATTGTTTCATGTACGTTGTTGTGCGCATATAACTAATTTACTTGTGCAGTATGGACTTGGGGAGATTAGGGAGATTGTTGAGTGTGTGAGAGATGGTATAAAATATCTGGTAGCATCAGAGAGTAGGCTAAAACAGTTTAGTGAAATTACAAAACAGTTGCAATTGCCTTCAAAGAAACTGATTTTAGATGTGCCTATAAGATGGAACAACACATATTTAATGTTGGATGCTGCAATTCAGTTCAAAGAAGTTTTTCCTAGATATGATGATAGAGATAGTAGTTTTGAATGGGTTCCAACTGTTGAAGAGTGGGGGCAAGTGGAAAATGTTTATCAACTACTTGCTATTTTCAATGAAGTAACCAATATTGTATTCGGAAGTGATCACCCAACAGCAAACTTATTCCTTTCTGAAGTATGGAGAATGAAGGACATCTTAGGTAAGAAGAGAAAAGATGAGAATGAATACATGAAATCAATGGTAAGGAAAATGACTGCTAAGTTTGACAAATATTGGGGGGAGTGTAATCTATTGATAGCAATCGCTGCAGTGTTAGACCCTAGATTCAAATGGTCCTGATCCAATTCTGTTTTCCTTTAATTTATCAAGAGCCAAAAGCTTCTAAGAATATTGATCATGTCTCTCAAGTGTTGCATGAGTTATATGATGAGTATGTTCATGAATACAATTCGACTCTTAAGGCACAAAGAGAGCAGAAAAATGCTCAAATAAACGTATCCAGTTGTTCCACAAGTGTTGGAAGAAATATGCAGAATGGCCAGTCATTATTTAAATCTTTTGTTAGAAGTGTTGATACCATGCAGCTCAATAAATCAGAACTAGACAATTATTTTGATGAGAGTATATATATATCTGTGAAGAGGGTTTAGATGCAAGTTTCGATGCCTTGGAATGGTGGAAAGCAAATAGTCTTAAGTTTCAAACTTTGTCCAAATTGGCCCGAGATATATTGGTTACACCAATTACCACTTTTAACTCAGAATCAACATTCAGCGCAGGAGGCAGAGTCATTGATTCTCATCGAGCTTCATTGTCAACTAAAACTGTCCAGATATTGTTATGTGGGTCTGATTTGGTTAGAGTATTATATGGGCTTAAAAGATCATCAACAAATTCTGTAAGTGTAATCTATTTATTTTAACTGCCTGTTGCTATTTTACTATTTTATTCTTAGTATTATTAATTTATTTACAAAAATACTAATACCTTTTTTTTTTTGTCAATAGAAGGATGTTCCATCAGAAATTCAGATTCTCTTGCCATAGCTAAAGGCCCATACAGACTCACAATCTGTTTTTTTTTTTTCATGCTTAATCTATGGAGCATTTGGGTAGCTTTCTAGCTTTATCTGGTCTATATTATTTAATCTATATGATTTGCTATATGATATTTGGACAGTTTGGTTCTATCTGATTTTGTTTGGGATGATATGAGTCATGACAGTTAAGGTAATTTCTAAGTTCTAACTCCTCACCGTCCAGATTTCCTAAATTTCTTTAAATGGCAAATTAAATTTTGCATTGCAAACATCCCTTGACAATATTACTAAGTTAAAAGAAATTGAGTAATGATGCAAATGAATAAAAATGATATTAATATTTTTGACTGTGTGAGTGGTTGCAGGTTGTCATGGTGATTTTCATAAAATTTGGAAACTTGCTGACTTCTGTCATGGTGAACTTAGATTTTGTATAAGTTTGGTATTTTCCTGTCATTGTAATTTTGATAAATTTTGATAAGTACAGTCTGCAGTTGTCTGGCTGATTTTGTTGAACTTTGGTAACTTGTTGTGAACTTGTTTTGGTAAAAAAACAAGTTGTCTGATTGTTTTTGTTGAACTGTGGTAACTTGTTGTGAATTTTTTTTGGTAACTGCAGTTGTCTGTCTTGGTTGTCTTGCTGATTTTGTTAAATTTTGGTAACTTGTTGTGAACTTGTTGTTACTGAACTTGTGACTTCTTTGGTAATTTATTTTATAACTGTTTGTTGTATTAGTGTATGTCTATTGAGAATTGCATACTGCTACCTGCTGGTTGGCATATTCGATAGTTCTTGTGGGCCTGTGGCTAACTGGCTGGTAACTACCTGTTGTATTAGTCTATGCCTATTGAAATTGTCAACTTGTCTACCTAATAGTTTGTTATCTGGCTGATATGAGTCATGCCTACTGCTAGGTCGTTGTCTTAGATCTATTCTGTGGTAATTGCATTTGGTAACTGCAGTTGGTAACTTAGCTGAATCCCTGATGCACATATTTCTATCTGATTTTGGGAATTTGCAGTTGCTGACTTTGTGACTCTATCATGGTGATTTCAGATTTCAATATGAGTCTGAATCTCTAATGCACATATTTGTTTATGAGATTGCTTATATAATTGTATTGTGTAACTTGTTAGAGATATGCCATTGATTTTTTAGGTAAATTAAGTTTTGCATTTTCTATCAAACATCCCTTGACAGTATTACTAAGTTAACAGTACTTGAGCAAGGGATTAAAAATAACCTTAAATTGTTTAGTGAATTAGTGTATGCAAGGCAACAATGTCAAGATTTCTAGCTCCATTCATCAACAAATGAGGACTTCATTCATGTCACAGTTCATTTTTTCTTTTAAGTTTAACGTATCTTATATCATAATTTATTGTTGTAATTTGTAAATTATTTTTTGATTCAATAATTCCATTATGATGTAAAAATTAAAAATGTCATTTAATGTACCATAGGTGCATAGCCATAATACTCTTGAAAGTTTTATGATGTAAATTTGTTATTTTAATGATGCATTTATTTTAATTTTATATTAAACATTTTAGTCTTTAAATTTTGTCATAAGCGAGTCGAGCTCGGGCTCGGCTCATTAACAGAATC
The DNA here is from genome assembly GCF_004785595.1 of Juglans microcarpa x Juglans regia. Classification (NCBI taxonomy): domain Eukaryota; kingdom Viridiplantae; phylum Streptophyta; class Magnoliopsida; order Fagales; family Juglandaceae; genus Juglans; species Juglans microcarpa x Juglans regia. The sequence goes on from NC_054604.1 coordinate 25,041,933, forward strand.
GAGCTCGAGCTGAGCTCAAACTTACTTCCCTTCTACACAAGCCGAGCTCGCACACCCCAGGCCCGTTCGAGCTCGGCTCGTTTACAGCCCTACACCCCGCACCCCGCTTTTTTTTTTTTTATATATATTTATATATTAATATTTAGTAATATAGTAATATGTATTAAGTAGGAATTTTACTTAATACTTTATGTAAGTTGTAGTATAGTAGGGTGACCCTTTTATAAATTGCCTTGACAATACAAGTTTCACATTTAAGTAATGTGGAACTCTTGTATTGCACTACAACTTACACAAAATATGTACTAGGAAATTTAAAAACTACATAAATTTTAAATTATAGTCATATTTACAAATTTAAATTTACAATTTGAATCCAAAAATGTGTTTTTGATCACTTTGTGACCCAGGAATAATATTTGGGCCTAATGGACTATAGTTCAATATTGAAGTGGGTGGGGGCAGGGTACCCTACCACCGGGATGCGGCGACGAGGGACTGTGGTGAAAATCCCAACCCTTGCCCCATAAGGGGCTGCGGGCGGGGAGGGGGTTACCTTGCACCGTATGGTGCGGGTAGCACCCCTAGATCCTTCTTTTCATTACATCGCTTCGGAAGATTTTGGAGCTTGTACACCGAACTCAGCAAGGCTATCTCAAGTTTTTCTGCAGCATTTAAAGGATTTTAGGAACAATTTTGAAGAAAATGTAACCCATTTGGAGCACCAAGTTTGTGCGGTACAGGAAGACGAGGAACGTACAGCGACAGATTCCTTGTTCGATTTCATCTTCGACTAAGGCTGCCTCTCTCTCAGATTCTGATTCTTGATAGTGAAATCTCAAAATCTCCAAAGGAACTAGTGGGATTTATCTTCAATCCCTAAGGTCGTTGACTTTGATCACATTAGAGAAACCTTCTCTATGGCGGTGAATCTAGTTCTTTCGGCTTCTTTAGAATCACTGTTTACTTCTGACCTTACTTCATCTTCAACAGTCATAGTTGAAGTGGGCAAACCGGACACCAGTATGGAACCTTCAATCCAGGTGGTGGGTCAAGGAAGGGGAGGAGAGTTTCGGAAGAAAATAAGGAAAATAAGAAAAACAAAATACCACAACCTCCAGCTTGAGTGTGTCAATGTCTACTCCAACGAGGCCAATTGCGGCCGCTTCGCTGAGATGAACCAGATCTTGACCTTTTACGTCATGAGTGAGATTTTCCTTCGTGAGCTTATCAACAAGTCCTCTGATGCTTTGGATAAGATTCGACTCTAGCGTCTCATGGACTAGAGCAAGCTAGATGCTCAATCGAAGCTCTTAATTAGGATGGTCCCTGCAAGGTCAACAAGACCCTTTCTATCATTGACATTGGCATCGACATGACCAAAGCATATTTGGTTAACGACTTGGGGACAATTGCGAGGTCGAGGAACCAAGGAATTCATGAAGGAGTTGCAGACCGAAGCGGATGTGAGCATGATTGGTCTATTCGGTGTGGGTTACTACTCGGCTTACCTTGTTGCGGAGAAGGTCGTTGTAGCTGCGAAGCACAACGAAGATGAGCAATACATCTGGGAACCTCAAGCCAGTGGTTCATTCACCACGTCAAGGATGTTAACGGAGAGCTACTTGGCAGGGGCACTAAGATTACCCTCTTCCACGAGGAGGACTAATTGGAATACTTGGAGAAGAGGAGAATTAAGTAAAGAAGCATTCTGAGTTCATCAGTAATGAGATTATTTCTCGGAACGTATACCAAGTGTTTGAAAGAATGTGCATAAGAGAATATCAGCTGTGATTCATTTGTATTTTTGTTGTACACGTTGTATTGTGCCTTTTACAGTCATTTATATGGAGAAAGTATAAAGTTAAACACAATTAACTAATTTCCATATTTCTTGGATCTATTGACACTTGTCCTCTTCTAGTATATTCCTTATTTCTCTGTTGTACATTACTATCCTATGTTGTGCATGGCTTGGTGATTGCACTAGTGTTGTGAGTCACTTCCTCATGTAGTCCTGGGCTCCTGCTTACTGTAGTGTCTTCCTTAATAGCCCCCTTCGATGCAAGTGGCACTTGTGAAACTGTGAGACTTGATCGAAGAAAAAGAAAACGAGCAGCTTAGAGTGGTTTTGTGAGAATATCAGCTAGTTGATTTGTGCTTGACACAAAAGAAACATTGAGGGTTTTGGCTACCACTCGATCCCTGACAGATAAGTTGCTCACAGATTATCACACCATAGAGTTGGTGGGTCAGTCAAGTAAATTCCTAATTCCATGAGAAGTGACTGAATCCATAAGATTTCACAAGTCATATTAGCAACGACTTTATACTCAACTTCAGTAGAGGATCTTGCAATAGTTGGCTACTTTTTGGAACCCCAAGAAATAAGATGAGATCCAAAAATATATACAAATCCCGCATGTGGATTCTCGATCATCAGGGCAACCGACCTAGTCAGCATTAGAGAAATCCAAGAGAGCAAGTTCAGAGCACAATGCCAAGTCCAAGTTTTGGCTAGATATTCAAGTTTTGGCTATAGTATTAACCTTTGGCTAGATGAATCCACATTGGACTATCCATCTTATAGTCAAAATAATAATATAATATTATATATTTCAATAATATTTTACAAAAAAAAAAATTTAATATTTTGCAAATACACTTCATATATTACTTAACAATTTAATTTTTACTTAAAATTCTTTACATGAATTCTTTGGTGCTCACTTCACTGGTCACGTTTAGAATTCTTTACATGAATTTAGATTCATACTCTTAACTTACATGTATTTACATGAATTCTTTACATGTTTCTCCAGCCAACATGTGGCTAGGCAGCTACTAAAAAGAAATAATAAGAAGAAGATAAACTTGCTACATGTGTTCTGTTTTGCCAATTTGGTATGCAAAGAAGATAAACTGGTATGCATGTGTTTTGTTTTGCAAAGAAGAATAGTAAAGAAATTTTATTCTTGATCTGGTATGCAAAAAAGATAAACTTGTTGCATGCGTTCTGTGTTGCATAATTTCAATCAAGTCATGCTCTTATACTTGACAGATGGGATTTATCATAGTTATTACAAAACTGGAAATTTTACATGCTATCAGTTTTGGACGGGTTTGGTGGTTACCATGCACATCGTAGTCCTAGCCAGCAGAAATAAGACGTGCATACACTACAGTATGTATGGAAACTTTACCCAATCCACCAGGCCACCACTATTCACAAAGTGCAAACATGACTAGGCTTAGGTACATAAAAGTTCTAAGAGCTAAAATTACAACCAACTTGACCATGTCAATGATTTATTTTTCCACATATATCATTCAAACAAGGAATAGAGCATACCCAGTGAAGATCCGTAAAAGCGGGTTCATCCACATAAAACCTTAACTTAGATGCCTCTTCCTCTGTAATGATAAACTTCCCAATGTGAATTGCACAAGAAAAATGAAACTCCATATAGATATTCGATCATGGTCAAATGTAGAAAATAATTTTAAAAAAATAAACAATAAAGAACAGAAGGAAAATAACGTAACGAAGGAGAAATCAGGTGGGGGACATACTAGATAGACGAAGCTCAATGATCCGTTTCCATGCGTAAGTCACTTTTCTCAACGTGTTTTTAAATAAATCCTTTCTACTTAGCATAGCCCTGTTATCTTTTCGAAAGGCCTAAAAGGAGAAAAAATATCAAATTAAACTTTTTACAAATCAAAGGATTTCAAACATATTGGAGTTCACAAACTAAAGGATTGATTTCTCTACTGAAATCAATCCAAATCAAAAGAACAAACCAATAAATTTACAAATTGACAAAAGAAAACAAAGGATCAAATTTCTTGACCGTTTCCTAGATTGTCTAGTGGTACAGAGCCAAATTGGGCGAAAAGATGAAAAAAAACACTGGAAGTAGAAAAAATGACCGGATCGCTTGCAACGAGGCGAGAAATATGATTGGAGAGCTCCAAGGTGTGGTGAGAACCGGCCCATATGACCTTCATCTCCTCCACATCAAAACGAGCCTTGCTCCTCTCGATCGCCAGATGATCAACACCCGCCATTTCGAAACAGCCCAAAATTCACACAGAAACAAACACAAAAGTAGATCCAAAACCTAATCTTTAAGAGCAATTTCAGCGATGAAGTTTTAATTTGATCAGTATATGTAAGGACCTGTCGCTACGATGGTTTTGTCGCTATAATAACTTTTAGGAAATTGCACAACCGACCACACAACTGTGGGACGACGAGAACCAACAAGGAAAGGGACTCAAGAATTTTTGGATCCAGGAACAGAGAGATAATTAATCGAAGAAAATGGAGGTCCTTGCAAAGAAAAACACACGGCGAAGAGAAAATGGGATAAAATAGAAATAAAAGAGGGAGAGGAAAGCCTACACAGAGAAGAGGGAGAGAGGAGTGAGGAGCGAGGAAGAGAGATTACTGTTTGGGCTGGAAGACGATGTCAATGTGGAAGATCGACGGAAAGAAGGGAGTTTGCGAGTTGAAGAAGAGCCTACAAGGTATCTTGTGATGGGGAGCTTTCGGGATGAAGAAAAGAAAAAACGAGTGAAATGGGCAGCTTTTGGGATGAAGAAAGAGAAAAGAATTAGGGAAAGAGAGAGCAGGAGGTAGATGGAATAATAAAATACACTTATCCAGCATGAACAATAACTCGCCAAGTTTGGAGAGCAGCCAAGAATTATTGTAACTCAAGTGTTAAGCTTTGGACCATTGGCTAGTCCAATGTGGAGGCTTTTTCTCATATCTAGCTAAAGTTTAGACTTAAATTGCCATTTGGTTAGGCCATTGCCAATACTCTTAGAAGACTTAGCAAATTGAATACCAAGGTAAGAAGTGAGTCTTAGGTATCTAAGAATTCTTTTGACTGATTGCCAGTGAGGAATTTTCAGATTATGCATGTACTGACACACTTTATTGACTGCAAATGAGATGTCAGGTCGAGTGAAAGCTAAGTATTGCAGGCTTCCAACAACACTACGATATAAGTGAGAAGCCTCAAAAGAGGTCCCCTCAAATGCCATGAGTTTAAGTGATGAGGATATGGGAGTAGAGACAGGTTTGGTTTGATGCATATTTGTACGATGAAGAAGATCAGAAATATATTTAGATTGACTTAAGTACAAGCCATGATTATTTTTGTAAATCTCAATTCTTAAGAAATACTGAAGTGGGCCTAAGTTCTCAACTGGAAAAGACATACCAAGAGCATAAACAAATTCTGAAATTAAGTGCAAACTAGATCCAGTGACAATAATGTCATCAATATATAAGAACAAATACAACATGAGATGCATTACGGGGAATAAAGAATGAAGTATCAGATTTTGACTCCTAAAAACCTAGTGAAAACAACTTGCTACTGAGTTTAGAAAAAAGGCCCGAGGGGTCTGCTTTAGACTATAAATTGCCTTTTTCAATTTGCACACATAAGTCGGAAAATCAGGATAAACAAAACTTATGGGTTGTCACATATATACTGCTTCCTCCAATTCAGCATATAAAAATGCTTTTTATATGTCTAACTATTGCAATGGTCAATCGAAGGAAACAACAAGTGAGAGTAAGAGATGTATGGTAGTGGGTTTGACTACAGGGGAAAAGATCTCAATCTAGTTACAAGGTGTGCTTTACTCCTTTCCAAGGTACCAACAGCTTTCCTTTTGGTTTTGAGAATCCATTTAGGACCTAAAACATTAAAGGACTGTGATGGGGGAACAAGCTCCCAAGTGTGATTTTTCAAGAGTGCTTGAAATTTGGTTTCCATGGCTTCTTTCCAGGCCTCTGTGTAGGTGGTGGGTTCTTCTGGAATCAGTGTAGGTGCAGCAATGGTGAGTGGCAGTGAGTGTTTTCGATGAGGCTATGGTATAGTGCCATCTGTGCGTGTAAAGGGTTCCTTAGTGTTTACCTTGGCGCGTGTGACCATCGGATGAGTGTTGGGATGTGGAGCTGCGATTGAAGAAGCCGGTTGTAGTGAGGATAAGGAGCTCACCGAATCTGGAGACGAGGATTTTAGGGATTTATTTGAGATTGAGTGTGAGGGAGAAGACAAATGTGAGTCGGGAGAAGAGGTAGACAATGGGAGGGGACTTAAGTGTGATGGGTTTGGGCTAGAAGAGAAAGAGAGATAGAGTTGGGCCAGAACTAGTTTGTTGTGCATGAGAGTGTGATGATTGTGTGAGTGGGTCTTGTGTTTGTGATGGAAAGGGTCTGAAGCAAGAAAATGGCCCATAGGAATTGAGAGGAAATGGAATGGCAGAGTGAGTGTTTTGTGGTCCAGTGCCAAGCGTTGGCTGCGTGTGAGAGATTTGAGTGGGCTGAGCAAAGGGAAACTAGGCTTCAATAAAAATTACATCTCTAGAAATATAGATCTGGCCTAATGGAGTATAAAGATATCGATATCCTTTATGATCGGGGCAGTAGCCCATAAAAACACAGAGGGTAGATCGAAGATCCATCTTATGATGATTGTAAGGACTCAAATTTGGCCAACAAGCAGTAGCAAAAGTGCATAAGAAATTCTAATCTAGAGATTTTTTAAAAAGAATTTGAAAGGGAGATTTGTTTCCTAAAACTGGAGTAGGCATTCTATTAATAAGAAAAGTTGTTTTTGAAAGCCTCAGACCAGTATTTAGTAGGCATTGATGCTTGTGTTAAAAGGGATAAACCAGTTTCAACTATATGCCTATGGCGACGTTCAACAGATCCATTTTGTGCATGCGAATAAGGACAGGTAAGGCGATGAATAATCCCAAATGACTGAAGAATTTTTTTGAGAGGTCTAAGTTCATCGCCCCAATCAGACTGGACTGCCAAGATTTTTGAAGCAAAATAATTATTGATATATCGGAAAAAGTCAATAGAAATTGATGAAACATCCGATTTTGATTGAATTGGAAATAACCAAATATACTTAGAATGATCATCCATAATGGAAAAATAAAACCTACAACTATTATCGGATAATACTGGGGTCAGACCCCATACATCTAGAAAAAGTAATTGAAAGGGATGTGTGGACTGAGAGGGGGATATGGGGTGTAGTATTGCATGTGTCTTAGCTTGGAGACAAGTTGTGCAATGTGAAATTGATGTATGTGAATGTGTGGGAAGATTAAAGTTGCGAATTATGAAAGTAGTAGTTCTTGGAAATGGGTGTCCAAGCTGAAGATGCCACTGGAAGGAGGAGGTATGTTCACCAATGCAGGTTTGAGGAGAAACCGAAACTGGGGATGAGGTGGTGGCATCTGCAAGTAAGACATACAAGCCGTCTCTAACAGTGCCCTGAAGGAGAACCGGTCGAGTTTCAAATCTTTCACAAGAAAACAATTAGAGTAAAACTCAAAGTAGACTAAATTCTCATGAGAAAACTGACGAACAAAAATTAAATTATTTGTAAATGAGGGAACATGAAGTAATTTGGAAAGCAAAAATTTGCTAAAGTACGAAGCTGTGCGAAACCCATATGTTGAATTGGCAAGGTAGAACCGTCTCCAATGTTGACTTGGTATGAGTCCTGATATGTTGAAGAATCCATATTAAGGTTGCTAAAATTTGAAGTGAAGTGGTGAGTCGCAGCACTGTCTGGAAACCAGGAATTTATATAAGGAAAGACAGGGGGTATGGTGGTGAGATTGGTGGAAAGAGAAATGAGAGGTGCATCTTAATACTTGTGATTAAATTAGTGATAACAAGCAAGAACAGTGTGCCCTGGCTTATTACATACTTGACAAAGAGTGCGAGTATCGGATCGATGTGGGGGAGAAAGAAGAATTAAACCGTCCTCCCCCATGCCGACCATGAAACCCCCGAGATCCTTTGCCGCGAGATCAAGGTCTAATAAAGACGAATTGAGTGCAGAGAGGATAAGTTGATCAAGTAACACCCATTGTGAATATTTTGGATTCGAGTGATCACCAGTCGTGGGAGGAGGCATAGGAGATGAGCCATCCACATGAACAAAAGTTTTATGTCCCTTGAGAAAGGGTACCATTTGTGCTTTCCATAGAAGAAAATTGACAATGGTAAGTTTAATTGTAATAAAATGGCTTGCAGAATTTGGAATAGAGGAATTGATCATGGGGAATGGGTTATATGTTGTGGAGATTGGGGATGAATCTGTGGAAGCCATTCGGCTCTGTGACAAACCAGAAAAAAAAAAAAAAAAAAAAAAAAAAAAAAAAAAGATGCAAGTCTTTTAAGGTTCCTGATACCATAATGAGATTATTTCTCAGAACGCATACCAAGTGTTTGAAAGAATGTGTAGAAGAGAATATCAGCTGTGATTCATTTGTATTTTTTTTTTTTTTGTACACACTGTATTGTGCCTTTTACAGTCATTTATATAGAGAAATTATACAATTAATTACAATTAACTAATTTCCATATTTCTTGGATCTATTAACACTTGTCCTCTTCTAGTAGATTCCTTATTTCTCAGCTGTACATTACTGTCCTCTGTTGTGCATGGCTTGGTGATTGCACTAGTGTTGTGAGTCACTTCCTCATGTAGTGATGCTCTCCTGTTTACCGTAGTGTCTTCCTTAACAATCAGTTACTATATTTACCTCAAGACAGAAAAGACGACTGAGAAGGAAATCAGTGACAGTGACGATGAAGATGAAGAACCCAAGAAGGACAGATTTAGTATTGCATATAATCGGGACAGAGAGTTCGGGCTAAAGCTCGAGGAGCACATGGGATATTGTGAGAACCACCCAGTACATGTTTCCTCCTTGACATACATGGTTCCTACTGGCGATGACAAACTGGACAAGAAAGGGGCGGATATTTCTCCTCAGCTCTTCGATGGAATGTCATTGATGCGCAATATGGGGCACAAGAAAGGGACAAGAAAGGGGTGAGGAAATGCCTCAAAGAGATGGGGGTACTTGGAATGCTATGATTAAGGCGTACGCACAAGGAGGATGCCCTGGGAAGGACTTGTCTTTGTTTTCATATATGAATGGTTTGGGTGTTCTTGCGTCCTTTGCAGCAATGTTTATGTTTTTTGAGATGTTCCCCAGAAGCTGCTAGGCCTTTGAATTTTGCATTCTGTAATACACTTATTGCTTGTTCAAGAATATCTGCACTAGAGGAGGGGATGCAAATTCATGGAGTTGCGATTAATGTTGGTTTTGGGGATGATGACGTTGTTTCAAGCTTCTCTCTGGTTTGTGGTTTGCGAACTAGAGGTGGCCAAATAGTTTTTGGACTACTAGTTTCTTTCAAGGTCAGTTATGGTAGGCGAGGAGGATAATAGGATGGATGGTCTTGAGGACCAGTGGAGGAAGTTCAGGTTAACGGAAGAAGAGGAGGTGGTTCTGGAAATAAATAGCAGTGGTGGTGAAGAGATATCACGAAAGGGTAACAGAAGTCTCATTGGGAAGGTATGCACAGACAGAGTTGTGGGGAAGGACCTCATTAGTAACAAAATGGCAAAAATATGGAGAATTGTTAAAAGGGCTACCTTTCAAGAAGTTAATAAGAATATCTTTACTATTATGTTTGAGACCCATGTAGATATGCACATAATCCTGGAGGGCAAACCATGGACTTTTGATAATGCTTTGTTACAGGTATGGCCATATGACGGTGTGATGTAGCCAAGAAAACTCAAATTCGATAAGGAAGTGTTCTGGTTGCAGATACATGACTTACCTCTAGGTTGCATGACAATGGAATGGGGGACTCAAATTGGTGGTTCCATGGGACGAGTTCTAGAAGTTGATGTTGAGGAGGATGGTATTGGATGGAGGAGTTGTCTGCGGGTAAGGGTGGAGGTATCTCTCTATAAAGCCATCGCAAGAGGTCGTTTTATAAGCTACCAGGGCTCTAAACTTTGGGTTCAATTCCGATATGAGAATTTACCCAAGATTTGCCTTAAATGCGGCTAGATTATCCATGGTGATGAGGGGTGTAAGGCAGTCCGTGAGGATAAAGGAGAAAATACAGGGTCAGGCCCACAGTTCAGGCCATGGCTACGAGTTGAAAGAACAACGAGATAGAGGCAATCATCTTCCAGTAATGGCAGAGGAGAAGGAGGGAGGGAAGATGGAAAAGACAAGGGCAGGATGGACATGGAGACCACTACAAGCAGCCCAGTTGAAGGGTTACCGGTGACGGGAGGGGAGCAAGGTTGACCTGGCCTTTTTTTTCTCAGCTTTAGAACCCTAGAGTTGTCCAAATTGGAAGCACTGTAGCCGTGGGGAACAAAGAGATGTTGTCAGTGGAATCAGAGGGAGGAGACTTAGTAGTTGGAACAGTTCATTCCTCAGAATCGGGGGAGAAAGTCTCGTGGGATTTACAGAGTGGGGATGTACTTTCGGTGGCAAAATCTGATGGAGGGGAGGATGATGGGTGGGAATTTGTTCTTGAGACTCAAATACGTGATGGGCCTGGGCCAGAGAGTGGGCCTCTAACTAACGTAGGGCTGGCTTTGGATAAAAAGATCCTTAAATTACTGGCCTCTCTTTCTCCAACGACTAGTAATCCAGGAAAGGAACTTCAAGAGCAGCCAGGTTCAGTTCTAAGCACTCGAAGGAAAGGGGAGGGTCGAAAATGGAAGAGGTGTGCTCGTATTCAACCGCAAATCAGAGAGGAGACTGTATCAACTGCAAACCATGTTTTTTCCCATAGGAGAAAACGGCAAGCAGACGATAAAAAGGCTAGCTCAATTCCTTTAAAAAAAAAGTAGGAAAACTCGAGCTGATGTTAAGCTGGTGGATTGCAACAGTCCTGTGGAATCGATAGTGGCTGCGAGTCAGCCCCGCCGGTATCAATGAAACTGTTAAGCTGGAACTATCGGGGGCTTGGGAACCCCCGAACAGTTCAAAACCTCTGCTTGACTGTGAAGGATAAGTTACCCGATTTGGTTTTCTGAATAGAGACCAAACTGTCATATGCTAATGGCCTTAGGGTCGTAAGGAGGCTAAAGTTCGGTGGGTGCATTGTAATCGAGGCCAGAGGAAGGAATGGTGGGCTAATGCTTTTGTGGAATCCGAATAACTTAATAGAATTGGTAAATTACTCCCATCACCATATCAATGTACTGGTTAATGATGCAAGGTGTAAGTTTAAATGGTTGTTATCTTGTTTTTATGGCCATCCGAAAGCTAACCTAAGAACCCAGACTTGGAAGCTTCTATCTTCTTTCAAGCCCTTGGATAGGGGTTGGGGGGTTATAGGAGATTTTAATGAAATATTATATAAGGAAGAGAAGATATTGGGGGGGGGGGGGGGGGGGGGGGGGGGGGAGTCCTCGAAGTGAAAGACTAATGAGTATGTTTAGGGGGGGTGATGGAGGAAGGAAATCTTTTTGACTTGGGGTGGAGGGGAAACAAGTTTACCTGGTGCAATCTCCATGAAGATGAGTATTTTACCAAAGAAAGACTAGACCGAGTCATTGCATTGCCAACAATGTTTGGAGAGTCAATTACCCTAAGTTCTCAGTAGAAACCCTTCCTGCAGTGTGCTCTGATCACAACCCAAAACTACTACAATGTAGCAGCAAAGTGCCTTCATTTTGGAGGACTCATAGCCTCTTTAAGTATGACTCAGGTTGGAACAAGGAGGTGGGATGCAGTGAAGTTGTTTCTGAGGTTTGGAAGGGTAGAAGGGGGGTCAGTCATATGGATAGTGTGTTGTGGAAGCTGGAAGAACCCAAGAAGGGACTTACAAAAACTTAGTAAGGGACATAACCAAAGCCATTCGGGACAAGACCAAACTGTTAAGCAAGTTGCAGAATGAAGAAGGACCTGGCAATATGACTCAGCAGAAAATGCTACAACAAGATCTAAACTTCCTTTTAGACCAAGAAAACATATGGTGGAGGTAAAGAGCAAAGAAACATTGGTTGTTAGGTGGGGATAGAAACACAAAGTTTTATCATGCATGTGTGAACCAGAGGAGAAAAAGGAACTCGATCCATAGAATCTCTGACATGAATGGGGCAGTTTTAGTTGGGAAACCAAAGATCGCATATGGCTTTAAGAAATACTTCTCTTCAATTTTCCAGTCTGCTCAGCCAGACTCAGATTGTGTGGGTCAGTGCCTTAAGGGGATCAATACAAGGCTGTCAACTGAAATGCAACATCAATTGGAGAAGGATTTTACAGAGAAAGAGGTGGAAGAAGCCTTAATGCAAATGTCACCCTTCAAGTCTCCTGGGCTCGATGGTTTCAGTGCAGGCTTTTACCAAGAACATTGGAAACTAGTGGGGACCGAAGTGACTCAGGCAATTCTTGAATTTCTCAAAACTGGGAAGATGCCAAAGGACTTAAACCACACCCTTTTAGTGCTAATCCCCAAGGTCACCTCCCCTAACTCAATGCATGAATATAGGCCTATCTCCCTATGTAATGTTGTTTATAAACTAATTTCCAAAGTCTTGGCAAATAGAATGAAAGGGATGCTGGAAAAGCTTATATCTTGGAACCAAAGTGCCTTCATTCCCAACAGACTGATCACAAACGACATAATGGTGGCCCCTGAACTACTCCACACCATGAATTCAAAACAGAAAGGCAGGGAAGCTCTATGGCTATCACGTTAGATATGTCAAAAGCATATGACAGAGTGGAGTGTGTTTTTCTAGAAGAAATGATGCTCAAGCTTGGTTTTGGGAAGAACTGGACTGACCTAGTGATGGAGTGTGTAAGGACAATCTCTTATGCTGTCATGATTAATGGGGAACCTGGTGAAATTCTTTTACCATCCAGAGGCTTACGTCAAGGTGACCCCTTGTCACCTTATTTGTTCTTAATCTGTGCTAAAGGTCTCCACTCTTTATTGCACCATGCAGAATCTAAGGGCCTCATCAAGGGGGTGGCAGTGACAAGGGGTGGTTTGAGGATAAACCACCTCCTTTTTGCTGATGACTGTGTAATCTTCTGTAGAGCAAGGCTAGTTGAATGGTACCTTATCCATGACGTGCTACTTCTCTATGAGAAAGCTTCAGGCCAAACTCCAAACAAGGAAAAAACTAGTGTCTTTTTCAGCTCGAACACTAGGGAGGAAGCTAAGGAATTTATCTTGTAACAAGTGAATGGATCAAGATGCAATGATTATAACAGATACCTTGGTCTCCCAGCTGTAGTTGGGAGATCCAAGTATAACACTTTCAGAGTTTTGAAGGAAAAGGTGTGGAAAAGGATCAACAGCTGGAAAACCAAACTCTTGTCCTCAACAGGGAAAGAGATCCTTATCAAGAGTGTGCTACAGGCTATCCCAGCATACACCATGAGTGTATTCAAGCTGCCTAGGCTGCTTCTCAAAGAAATAGAAGCTCTTTTGGCTAGATTCTAGTGGAGCAATAAAGGGGAGGGGAAAGGTATCCATTGGAGATCATGGAGGTCATTGGGAGAGGTTAAAAATCAAGGGGGTTTGGGGTTCAGAGATCTCAGAAGTTTCAACAAAGCCCTCCTAACCAAGCAAACTTGGAGAATGATTAAAGAACCTAACTCATTGGTTTCTCTAATTTTTAAGCAGAAATATTTTCAGAAGTGTGACCTACTGGAGGCTAAATTAAAAGGTGCTTCCTCTTTTATTTGGAGAAGTCTATAGTCCAGTTTGGAACTGATCAAGGAATGGGCTGTGTGGAGGGTTGGTAATGGTAATAACATAAAGATCTGGGAGGATAAATGGCTGCCTAGCCCTATGACTTATCAGATTCAGTCTCCCATCGATATACTGGACCTCAAGGCCAGAGTAGATGAATTGATAGAAGAGGGCAGCTGCTCTTGGAAGAAAGAATTGGTGACAACAGTGTTTAATGAAGAGGAAGCTCAAATTATATGTTCCATTCCAATTAGTAGCAGAGGTTCAAGAGACAAGCTGATTTGGGTGGGATCAGTTAAAGGAATCTTCACTGTTAAGAGTGCCTATTTTTGGAAACTCAAATTTTGAATAGGAAAGCAGGAGAAGCCTTGACAAGGGGGGAGAACCAAGTGATGTGGAGAGATGTGTGGAAGCTAGAAGTACTCAGCAAGATTAAAATGTTTATCTGGAAGTGTCTTAATAATATTCTTCCTACAAAAGAAAATCTTTATAGGAAGAACATTATTGAGAACAACCTCTGTCCACTAAGTACAAGAGAAGTGGAAACAACACTGCATGTTATGTGGGATTGCTCATCTACAACAGATGTATGGGGAGGAGAGACTAGTCTATTCTATAAATGGAAGAGATACCATGCTGATTTCTAGATGATGTGGGCTGAGATGAGGAACAAACTGAGCAAAGAGAATTTAGAGTTGGCATTAATCATGTGTTACCAGCTGTGGGTAAGAAGAAATGCCTTTATCTTTCAAAATCATTTTATGCACCCTGGTATACTGGCTAAGAAGGCTCAAGCGGATTTAAAATTTTTTAAAGAAACCAAACAAAACTGCTTAAAGAGTACAAAAGGAAATTCTGAGAGAGAATCAACCCCAAGATGGAAACCACTTGCATGGCCATATGTCAAAGAGAACTTCGATGCAGCTTTTGAAAAAGCTAAGGGTAGGATGGGCATGGGAGTAATTATCAGAGATTCAAAAGGCAAGTTGTTAGCTGCGATGACAGCCTCCAAGGACCACATGACCTCTACAACTGCCCAAGCTAAAAGTGTTGCTCTTCATAGAGCTATGGACATTTGTACTGAACTTGGTTTAAACCAAATTTGCTTTGAAGGGGATGCAAAGGGGGTTGTGGATGCAGTGAACTCCAAAACTGAAGATAACTCATGGCTTAGACAAATGACAGAGGATTTGCAGCAGTTGATGGAAAGTAACCAAGCATGGAGCCTTAATTTTGTACACAGGTCAGCAAACAAAATTGCTCACACAGCAGCACAGTTTGCTATTAGGGATGTTTGTGAAAAAGTTTGGTTGGAGGATGGCCCTCGTGAGGTCTTAAACTCTGTCCTGGGGGAGGTAGTTATTCACAATGTAATTTTACCTAATTAATGAAATCTTTACCTTTGTTTCAAAAAAAAAAAAAAAAGCTATGCCATCGATATGTATGTCAAGCGTGAGAAATTAGAGAATGCTCGCAGGGTATTTGAACAACCAGGTCCAAAGAATTTGATTTCTTGGATTTAATTGTCAGGGTACACCTGTTCCCTCCAATGGGAAAAGGCCTTGGACTTTGTGATTTTGATGCGCAGCTCAACTAAAGACATTGACCATGTCACGCTTGGATTGATGCTAAATGTGTGTGCTGGCCTTTCCCTTGCTGATATTGCTGCCTAAGCAAAATGTGCGTCAGAAATGTTTGGAACAAATTCAAGTAAGCCAATTACACACCCGTATAAATAAATTGAGATAGTCCCCAAACTAGCATGATAATGACTAATTGGCCTATATACTCTATCTTCCAAGGCTTGTAATAATGGATACACTAGAAGAATCCTATTGGAATCCGAGTGATTTTCTCTATTATCTGGGAGGGGGTTTTTTTAGAATTCCTTGCTGACAACGAGATGACCGGTTACTGTGCACTTCTCTTGGCATTGCTCCATTGCTTAGAAAGATATAAACAAAATCAAACTTCCGTTAAGGCTCAAATTAGGCATGAATGCAGTTTTAGTCATGCCCTGTACAATCTCTATCTCTACACGTACAAGGAGATCATGATGCTCGACTACTACGCCCCCTTTCTCTAATATTAATTACACTGGAGGTAAACGTTGGACAAACGAAGCTTACCATACGAGTAATGTTATTATGGTCCCTACTTTGCCCCTTGATGTATCACTAAAAATAATTTTTAAATTTTAAAAATATATTTTCTAAACAAAATTACACTAAAAAACACGAAAATAGGAAGATTAAAACACTAGATTCTAAAACACTAGATTCCCACTATCTTTTATGTTTGTATTTTAAATTTTTTATTTTTTTAATAGGTCACATGGTAATGCCACATCAAGAGGAAAAAGTGAGTGGTATAAATGAGAGGGCATACTACCATTACTCGTACCATGCCTTACCTACACACTTGAAACCATGAAACATATTTACAAAGCCTGATTTCTATTTATATTAGAGAGGTAAGTAGCTTTTAATTAAAATGAAAATGCTAAAGACGCTAGTGCTTGAAAATTGACACTCTCATTGCAATAGTTTTCCAATTACTCGTGATATTGATCAATTGTGCCCACAATCACTAGTTAAAAGAGGAATCCTGTAAGACCTGTGCACAACAAAATGAAAAAAAAAAAAAAAATACCAAGAGAATGCATGTAAAATAGCTAGTGTTTCAAAATCATCAAGTATAGAGAGAAAAATATAATAAAAAGATTTTAAAACAAACAACTGCAAATACAAAAGATCAAGTTAAACCTTGTTGATATTTCCTCCGGAACTACCACAAACCTCCCCAAAACCTCCATTGCCCGCCTCTTCATGGTTTGAGAACTCCCCAAATGTTGTACAACTTTTGGCGAAGTTATGTCCTCTTATAAGTCCTACTTTTACGTGCTCTGGCGATCTCAGCTTATACCTATCCTCATCTTCTCTTCTCTTAACTATCGAATGCCCGGTTGTGTGCGACCTTGAAAATCTTTCCACCATTTTATCTTCATGATCATTTTGCAGTGTCTTAGATGCATGTTCATGGCTTCCTCCACTTTCTGAGCTCTCATTGTCATCATCTTCTCGGATATCAATGCGCATAGGTTCAGCATCATCTGAAGACTCATTGCTACCATGAATATCGTGCATGGCGTTATGATCTACAATCGCCGGAGACTTCTCCGAAGACTCAGGAGGCAAATCAAGGTTCCCACGACAAACAGGGCATGTTTTGTGAGATTCAAGCCAAAGGTCGATGCATTCTTGATGAAAAACATGGTAGCAGACCGTCAAAAGGCGAAGCAGACTATCGTCCTCGAACTCCACCAAGCATATTGCACATTCCAGACCGTATTTTTCCTTGCGAAAATCTTTGACACTCGAATATACAAATGTCGGGAAGGAAGCTATCAGAGAAGGATTAAGGCCACTGATGTCAGATGCATCGGCGCCTGAGCCAACATTGCGGGAGGGTGATCGTCGGGAGGTAGACATGCTGTCAACGAAACACCTGCAGAAGTATACAGAGAAGAAGCCTAGAAAAAAGAAAACAAGGAGGATTACTGTCAGGATTACGGTTATAGGCGAGGAGATACCGAAGTCACGTGGTGGTGGAGTGGGATTCATTGAAACTGCCTGGACGGAAATGATCCGGAATAGCTTAAAAGGGTGGCCGGAGGGTAGCTTGTTCCGGCCTTTGGTTCTTCGCACAGATGAGAAGAATCGAGCAGAAGAAGACAATGGTGGTAAGAAAAAAGAAGGGAATTTTCTTTCCTGGAATAGTTCAAACATGTTTTGTGGGAATAGAAAGAGAGAAACAAGGAGGCATGTCAAAGTGTCTGTGACAGTGAGCATATAAAAGGGGAGCTTAATTAGGAATGGTGATCATGTGGAGCGTTGGTCTATAGCCATTGAACGAGTCCTTGTGAAGGGAATAAAGGAGTTCCCTCTGGAGGTTAGCCACTTGGGTTCAACAAATTAATTTCTCACCTTTGCTGACTACACCACATCCTAGTTAATTACTTCGTAAGCATCGGCTGGTTCGGTACAATTAAAACTCAAAACCTTACCTTGATTAAGTTTGTCAGAGATATAATTTAAAGAATTAAATTTACTTATTTATTTAATTTTTTAAAATCAGTGATGATTTAAAATATAATTAGAATATAGATTCTGAATTTGAATACTGACTGTACATTTATAATTTATCCCTAAGTGGTGACAATACTTCATTAAATGGTGGGGAATGGCAACAATCGGGTTACCGTATGCCTTGACAGATATAAGATGGCTCCCTTTTGAAAAATGCTAGAACGCACGACAGTTTTAAAACACGAAAGGAACACCTTATGAAATGTCCAATTTATCCTCCTTTTAAGGCACAATCTCATGTATTCTTAGACTATCCTGGGTGTGTTTTCAGACCATCCTCACCCACGAGCGTCAACCGCATTTTTCACCGAGCATCAGACCCTTCTTGGCCATGGCTGCTGCACCCACATCTGCTTTGTTTTTACACCCACAAAAACACTGTAAATCTTGGCCATGATGCTGCTCTGCATTTCTTTTCAAATTTTTTAAGATGCAGAATGCCTAAAGTGTACACATCCAAATGAAGATAAAATGGATAATGAGATAAAATGAAATGATTTTAAATGAAAATTTAAAATTAAATAAAATATTATTAAAATATTATTTTTTAATATTATTGTTATTTTGAAATTTAAAAAAATTGAATTGTTTATTATATTTTGTGTGAGAATTTGAAAAAATTATAATGATGAGAGGAAGTGAGATAAAACATTTTCACTATTCAAACAAGACCTTACACACCTTAGTGCAGGAGAAGTTTTTATTTTTATTTATTTTCGTGAACCTGGGCGGAGGAAGAAAGAGCTGTAAAGGCGAGGGAGAAATGCCAAAGCTTCCATTTTACTTTTTCTTGTTTTATTTTATTTTTATTGCTACAAGGGGCTTCCCTGTAGCAGCACTCGTCTCTTTTTTCTTTTGTTGATATATACTTTTCTTCAGATTATAAATTTTGTTATGAAACCATTTAGGGAATTTCTAATCAAAATCTTATGCACTTTCTTTGACAATTAAACGAGCATAAAAAGTGCTGTTTTACTTGCTCATGCCCAATGCCAGGAACAGTAGTAACAAGTAGCACGTACAAAAGTTACACAACATTTGGGAAAATGATGTTCATCAGGTTATGTTAGTGAAAGAGAAATCCAGCTAAATCAGGTTGCAGGGTATAGACCTCCTAATTAAAGCAACAATTTCCGACCAAAATCAATGTGTCTGTGCGTGCACGTATGGGAGAGACAGAGACAGGAAGAGGGTGAGAACATTAAGTGTAAATCTAACAAAGTGGTACAAAGATCGATACCATTTCTTTGGATGAAAAGGGTATCTAGTGATTATACAAGGGAAACTGCAAAGTTAATACATGCACGCACAAAGACAAAGGGTTCTACTGAAAATTGAAGCAAACAAACTAACTTTTTTAACCATTGGCTGAAGCTACGTGTTGACAACATGCCCAC
The DNA here is from genome assembly GCF_004785595.1 of Juglans microcarpa x Juglans regia. NCBI lineage: Eukaryota > Viridiplantae > Streptophyta > Magnoliopsida > Fagales > Juglandaceae > Juglans > Juglans microcarpa x Juglans regia. The sequence goes on from NC_054604.1 coordinate 25,061,066, forward strand.
ACTAAGGAGATTAAAGTACACTATGATGGAGATTGATGTCTCACCGTCCGTCTTCAATATATGTCGACAAAGGATTCCAATTTCTATTCGATGTCATCAATCCAGTCACCATATATCCTACTGATTTTGTCAGGACCCTTCCATTTCTGATGAGTTCTCTGTCCTGGCCTTTGACTTACAATGGGTGACCTTTGTGATGTAACTCCCATATGATAGACATCAGAATGAGGAACTGAAGGGACGGACGCTACAAGAGTATCTGCCGGATTTTTCGAAGGTACTCCACTCTGCTTTGAGTCAGGAGGAGCAGAAGAAGAATCTCTAGTATCCCCCTCCACAAGACCCCCTCCATATCGGTGCAATTCTGTGGTCAGACACATAGATTCCAAAGTCAAAGATGGAACAAATATTTCCCTAACCCATCAAAATTTGTAAAGCAAAAAAAAAAGGATCTTCATTATTACGTTTCCCTTTCAGTCCTACAAAGTATGATGCTGAGCTGAACACGAGATGCACCACTACTTGTAGTTGAAGAAATAACTATCCAAGAAACTTAAATACGAGCCCAACTTCACAACAATCGAAGTCAAATAGTTGATAAGTGCCAACATGAGAGTAATTTTCTTAAATATAAAGGCATAAGGTAAATCAATTCACTTGCCCAATCTAAAGCATGCCAAACAAAGACGCCGACTGGCGTCTATCATATTTTGCATTGCCAATACCAGAATCAAGACTACTATTAAGAAAAACAATCGTTGCTGAAGAGTTCTAGGGTCACCAATATAAGAGCATTCGGACTCGTTTGGACGTTGAGATGAAATACAAATACTTTTCAATCTCAAATATTCAACTTTTTCATCTAATCATTTACCTAATCATTACAACTTTTCCAAATTTCTATATAAAACACAAAAAAAAAAAAAAAAAAATCAATTTTTTCAAATTCCAAAACAAAAATTATATTCTAACAATATTTTAACTTTATAATATTTTTATTCAATTTTTTCTTTGTCATTTCCCAAAACCCCATAAAACATCTTAACTCAAAATATTTCACTACCATTAACAGATTTTTCATCTCATCTCACCTATAAAAAGCCAATGCATTTAGCCATCAATTAAGTGCATGCTGTATATGTCTCACTGAAAAGGGCAAATGCTCCCACCTACACCTTAAACCACAAGTTAAAGCCACCACAAGTAACCCAAAAGCTAAATTACTCGTGGTGGGAGTGGGAGAACACTCACAGCATAGTTGCAGATCTGTATTGTATTTTTCAACAAAGATGCTAGGGTGGTAGACCACGTAATTTAGTCAAAGAATAGAAAGCCTTTGATAACTGAATAGATACTATAATATAAGAGAACACAACGGAAAAAAATTGCCACACAGAACTTGGAAATTTATATGACATCTTTCTTTGAAGCCAAAAATAGTTTGAAAAGGAACGTTTTCCTCTTCACCAGTTTGGAGGAATTTACCCCAAACTGCTAGGTTGTGTTATCTAAAAAATCCATTTGATTTTTTTTCGTGACTTTCAGATGACACTTCTCATCAAACCATCTACTCTTTCTGAGAGAGAGACAGAGATAAATCTGATATCTGTGGAATTTACCCATCTTGCATAATGGAGTTAAATGAAACCAATGTTTCATGTTTGGTTTTAAATTAGAAACATTAAAAATGAAGAATCAATATTGAGTATGGCACAGCCTTCCAAACTAATGGTGCAGGTTCAATTGCGGTCAGATTTTCATACATGCAGCTGTGAAGAAACTTCCTTCAAACTGCTAGGTAGCAATTTTCAAAGCAATCTATGTGAATCTATAGACTAATGGCTTTCGCATGGTCTTAAAATAACTTAAAGGATCTGACTAAGGAAAACTCTCCCTCATCTCCGAAAAAGTAGTGAAATTAGAAGACAAAAACAGAAAAGGGAGAAGATTTCATGGATACATTTGGGGTGAGAATTCCAAGACAACAGCGACTAGAGCATTGAAAGTAGCAAAATAAGGCATCAGGCATCATGATCCTGTGATTTGTGCCTCCTATATTGTTAACACAATAATCAATTAGTCAAACACACAGAGAGAGAGAGAGAGAGAGAGGAGATTTCCTTCTTATGATTAGTAAAACACTAGCCTAATAACTGAACATAGGAGGTGAATCTTACATGTTAACTTGCAAACTAGAATGTCTATGGCATGATTTATTTATTTATTTATTTTTGATAATTGTCTATGGCATGATTTATAGAAGGAAAAGTCTTAGGAGTTACACTAGGCATAACTAGGAGTTCCACTAGGTTGTTGGATCTTCTAGGTTTCAGACCTCAAAAAAATGACTACGGGAAAGAAATATAACCCTAAAAATAATGTAACTTAAGTTTGATTCAGCTTAAAAAAAAAAAGTTTGATTCAGCTTGAAAGATCTTAGATGTTGAATTGCACCCAACATTTGTGTACACAAACATGATTTTAAAACGTTTTGGATTGTCATTGCCATCATTGGCCCTACACTGGCTAAAAGGTCAAATGGTTAATTTTTATGAAAAGCAAACAACCTTGATACATAATTTTGGGCCTGCCAAGACCCACCATGAAACAAAGACAGTGATATATCTGCACATAATTGTTCGTTAGAGACAATAGTTTCCAGTCCATCACTCTAGAGAGCAGGAAGAATCAATAGGCTTTCTCTCAGGTAGTCATGCATGAAAAGAAAAACATATGCAGATATATGAAAAATAGTAATGCGACTTTTCATCTTTCCATCTATGATCCTCTCATCATCCCATGATGTGTTAAATGATTGGAAAACTATTTGTTATATTTAACTTGTCTACCAGTTATTTGATGTCACATCAAGGAATGTTGAGATAATGATAGTTAAAAGGATGATGAATAGAATCTTTCTTTAAAAGAAGTGTTTCTGATCATGTGAAAATCAAAGGAATGTTGGATAACGCTACTCTGTGAAAATCAAAAGCATGTGAATGTCCAAATGTGCATCAGATTAGGAGCTACAGTGATCAAGCTTACAGTGTTGAACATAAATAGTTCAGGGAGAAATGTTCTAAGTTGAAGCATTTTCTAATCAAGAAGAAAGTCGATAGAAATTATTGTTTGGGAACCGAGATATCCAGACATCCATGTGATTAAAACAGACACCATCCTCAGATGGGAAATTAAAACAAAATGGTAAGCTCTTCTTTGTTCAAGTGAATTCATGCCAATTAAGAGTGACGCTGACAATGTAATCAATCACAAGGTTATGTTTCAATGACTCTAAAAGATATATTGATTACCTTTTTTTCTCTTTACTCAATGGCGTGTACAAAAAGAGTTATCAGCTCACGAATAAAACAATATAAAGAAAAAAAGAACACCATAAAAATTTCCTTACATCTTAACAGGAGTGGAATAAAGAAAACAACTCATACCTGCCGCACCATGAGCAAAATGGCATTTGCTTCCAAAAGGGCAATACCCCGTCAACTCCCACTTGTTGCATATCCTCGTTTTCCAATTCGACGGCTTGGCATTCTGCCCGCTCGCACCCCCAGCAGAAGCACCACCACCATTACTGCTGCCGCTACCATTACTGCCACCGCCGCCGCTGCCTCCACCGCCGCCGTAGCCACCAGGCCCCAAGCTTATTGCCACGCTCTCTCTATTCTTGGACTGCTCGTCGTGAAGGAATGTACAACTATCCCCATAAGGGCATCCTTCCTCCGTGTAGAACTTTTTGCAATGCCGCCCCTTAAACGACCTCTGCGTCTCCCCAACGAAATTTGAAGATCCCAACGACGGTATCTGATATTCCTCCATCGGCTCTGACGACACCACCGCCTTCTCCTCCTCGTGCGCCGCCACAATCTCTTGCCAATTCGGAGGCGGCCGCCGAAGCTCTTCAATGCTGTGAGCAAAATTACAGTCAGTTATGTACGGGCACGTCCCAGCACGGAACTTGCAACAAAGTTTTGTCTTGAAGAACATTTTCCCAATCGCTTTGGATCGATTGGACGAGTTCACATCCTGTGAGTTCCTCGATCTCTTGTGCGAGGGCTCGCTTCCGGAGCGACTTTGGGATAGCCTCAGCTCGTAATTCGAGTTGCTGGACGGCGTGTCGTCGCCGTTGTTCCAGGCTCGGTAGTCGTCATCCGTGGCCCACATGCCGTGGTCACCCCCGGGCCAGCTGTCGGGTCCACTTCCGGTGATTACTTGGACCACGTTGCCGCCGGAGAAATCCATTGGCAAAAGAAGTTTTCTTTTCGCGAAACCCTAAAGTGCTAATCAGAGTAAGCTGCCACGAATCGAGTGGAACTGATGGGAAAGTGCTTGAATTTCAATGATTTGAGATATGGGTCTTTCGCTATTTAACACATCTAACTCTAAATTATATAGATTTTCTCAGTTGGCCAAACTTCCAAGCAAAGGGAAAAGAAGAAAAGAAAACTAAATTCTCTTCAAACAAAGACGAAAAGAGAAAATGGATTACGAAAGAAAGAAGAAATACACATAAATTGAAAGAGAGTTACCAAATGGGGAAGTGGGGTTAGATCCACAGCTTCGAGAAATGAAAAATCTGGAAACCACCTACAACTCGCTGACAAAAAGGGAAAAACTTGATGAATGTTCCGTGGAAGGAAACATGGATGGTGAAGTTATAAATAGGAAAGAAAGATTTGGGATTTAGAGATAGATTTGCATTCGGACGAGAGAATGAGTATCTATGAAATAAGAGAGAGCCCGCCCCACTAAAAAGGAGGAGAAAGAGTTTTTCCAAGATATATTAGCCCATCAATGGAGATGACGATGGATGAAGCAAAAAGAGGAACAGGCAGCGTACTTAAATGAGTGTCGGAAATTGCAGAAGTCATTGGTCGGTCTGTTGCTCTCTGTCCAAAGTCCAAACTCTAACGAAACTATTTCAAAAAGGATGGGCCGATTACACACTTTACACTCATGATGTAAATGGGCTGTGTAGCCTAGCCTATGCTGGAAAGAGGCCCCAGATTTAAATTAAACTCAGTTACAGGAGCGATTCAATATAAATTGGGGTTTAAAAAAAATTTAAAATATAAATATTATCATAAAATATAAATATAAATTATTATTTAAATTTTTTAAATAGAATAAGGCTTCACTTAAAATTCAAAATTTTATATTTAATATAATAATTTAAAATGAGGCCTCATTATAAATTCTCTCAAAAATTTTAGTTTAGGAAAATTATTTAAAAATATAAATATTCATTGATTTAGATATAAAATTTTGCATCGGGCCTTGGACACATTAAAAAGATTGAGAATTGTGCTTTATTTAAAATTTAGTTTGATTTAATGGCTTTTATATTTTTTTTTCTCAAAAACACAAAATACAAATAAAAATTTAGTTTTATTTAAGGGGACTTTCCTTTTTTTTTTTTTTTTTTTTTTTTTTTTGGGGGGGGGGTGGGGGTTGTTTGTAAGCAATGGCCCAAGTGGTCCTACTTTGAGCCGGCTCTGATCAGTTATATGGACTGTGTGTCGTACACGACAACTTGCACGTAGAATGTGAGTGGTGTTTCTTATGTGTTTGGAAACTGGAAATATATTGAACCTAGTTTGGGAGTTGATTTGTTTTCAGGTGTATGGGTCTTGGTGGGTTTGATGGATGGATGTGTTGTGGGTTTGTAGGCTGGTGTTGAGCTATCATTTTTGTTGTGTCGAGTGTTCAGGGACTCTGGTTGTGCGCCAAAAAAAAAAAAAAAATTGTTCAAACAATGTCCCGTGTCATCAATCATTTAGGTTAATAAACACCAACTGAACATGAGTCGAAACAAGACCAACTGGCAATAGTTGGTTCAACTCATAATAGTTCATGAGGAATGGTCCATTTGATTTGATGGTCGGACTCTAATACCATCCAATCCCAATCTGTTTAATTTTCGATGATCTGAAGTTTTAGCAATTGTAGGGTTGATGAAGCAATTTGATGCATGGACCCCAGATGTTTCTAATTTTCCTAACTGAACTTCAAAGGTGGGTATCTACTTCCATCAAAGGAATCAACTTCAACATAGTCACAGACACATGCAATTGTTTCGACAGATTCAGTTTAGATACTAAAACCATCTCAATCTAGTTTAGATATCAAAGGAATCAACTTCAACATAGTCACAGACACATACAATTGTTTCAACAGATTCAGTTTAGATACCAAAATCATCTCAATCTATCTTATCTCATCATTATAATTTTCACAAATTTTTATATAAAATACAATAAACAATTCAACTTTTTCAAATCTCAAAACAATAACAATATTAAAAAATATATTCTAATATTAGTTTATTTAACTCTCAACTTTTATTTAAAATCATTTCTTCTCATCTCACTATCCTCAATGTTTTGGTTTTTAGTTGTCAATGTTTTGGTTTTAGAGCATCCTCAATAGATTAGCTAAAAATTAAATCTATTGAGTATTTAGTTATTAGAGCACAAAATATGATCACAATGGATTAGTCAAGAATTTAGTTACAATTACTTTCAAAAAAATTTTCAAATTTAAATGTTACTGTATATACACTAAATACATATTTTATCAATTATTTATCTCTCAATTTCTTTCTATCACATATTTTATCACAATGACTGGGTTCATGTGCATAGGTTCATGTGTTGGGGGCTAGGTTCATGCATTGATATATTAATTTGAGTTAGTGATATATTAATTTAATTAAAATATGATTACTAATTAATATATAATAAGTAAAATAGTAAAATATGCTAAAATAAAATAAATTAATAATTAAAAAAATTAAATATTTTTGAAATTATTAATTACTCATTACTATATAATGAATAAATGAATAATAGAATGTGGAGATTTGATGTAAATAGTTAAAAGTAAATTTATCTTATATTATTTTATTATTATATAATAAAAAAATAGCTATTTCAATATAGAGATTTATATGAATGAAATAGTCAAAAATTAAATTTCTTTTATCTTCATAAAAAATGTCATTTAAATTTGACTAATCTATTAAGAAATGTCTAAGTTGACCATCAAACTATGGATAACACTAAACAACACCCTTTCAGACTTCATCAAATCCTAAATCTCATCGATGGTTGGGGTTGAGGAGCCATTAATAGACTCGGACGTTCTCTTGCCAAGTACACTACAAGTGGATCTATAGTTCCATCAAGGAATAAATTCCAATAATTTTGCCAGCCAATATAAAGTTGGCTATTTCTTTTGAGGGATTTTTGGAGGAATTGGAATGGATTTTTAGGAATTATTATTAGAAAGAGAATAATTTCAGTTCCGTTTTCACGTAAAATTACGGAAAGTTTTAAGCCCTTTAATTGAAAGGTAATAGCTGAAATATCAGCTTTTTATTTATTTAATAAATAGCATGGCAAGATAAAACTATCTTAATAATATAGACTTTTGTTTTAAAAATTTAAATCCTAGTCTTCATTTTCTCTCCCATCAATCACACTCATCCGCCTTTGTCTCGCTTATCAACTCATTCTAATACGAGGTCTTTGGTGAAAATTTTTAAAGTCCGTTTAGGTATAAAAATATTTTATTTCATCTTATCTCAATTTATATATTCATTACAATTTTTCTAAATTTATATATAAAATATAATAAATAATTTAATTTTTTTACATCTAAAAATAATAATAATATTAAAAAATAATATTCTAATAATATTTTATTCAACTTTTAACGTTTATCTCAACTCACTATCTAAACTGCACCTAAATGACATCTTTGATGAGTTTTTTTAATGATCATTGAGTAAATTATTATTTATATATAAAATATTTTAAATCTATTTAAATATACTTTTGTTAGTTTTTTGTATGCAAATGTACTTAGAAAGTTTTTGTATTTAATATTTTTTAAGAATATTATCATTTTCAATAGATGAAATTACTAACCCGTTTAATCTTCCCCTAGTAGGAGTAAAACGGATTTCATTAATTTTGGTTTTTAAAAGTTTCACTTTGCGAAAGCAATTGTCACAACTATTGCCAACAACATATTTATAACTAATGAATGCATTTTAAAAAAATCATTTATTTTTATATAATCGAATGCTTCAATTAGCTAGAGTATTAGTTTTTCTTTGCATGCATATATAAATTATTCTTTTAACACTTCTTCTATTATTATTATTATTATTATTTAAATCTAAAGCATCAATATAATATATAATATTCATTATTCCAGATTGAAACCATGGTTTCTAAAGTCATCATCATCTAAAGCTTTTCTTCTAAGCTGGGTGGGAGGATTTTCCTTCCTCCAAATCACTCTATTATATACAATGTGTTATAAGAACATATGAGAAGTCTCAAAAGAAGATCCATCTATATTGAGTTGAAACCACCAATAATAATACTAACAACAACAACAATAATTATAAAGGAACCACCTTCAATATTCAGCCCAATTGGATGAAAATGCTTGATTCAATTGGTTGGGAAAAATAGCTAGAGCTTATGCTTTATATCCTGCATGTTTACTAGAAACGGAGGAAGACTCTGCTGTTTTTCTTGATGCACTGAAGTCACACGATTGGCATCACTGGCCAAACTGTAGAGTATGGACTCTTGTTGGGACCATAACCTTAATGATCACCATTGTCAAGAATTAGAGCTGGTAATAGTGCATCAATGCACCTGAGATCCACACTCAAAATCCACCATCAATTGGTTCAGTTTCTTGTTGCTTATCCTCTGTTGGATGATCCTCATATCCTGCTCATAGCTGTATATAGCAAAAGAACATGTTAAAATAATTTTTAATGCCAATTAATATGATAAACTTCCATATCAATAGCACATTTGTGTGCTAACAAAGTTTTTTCACGCACACCAAGAAAATTGTTTTTTAACTAAACATCAGAACAGTATTTTGTTTTGTTTTGTTTTCCGGCTCAAATTCTGAGTAAATTGAATGGCAATGTCATGCTAAGAAACTACAAGGAATAAATGCCATTACAAACCTTTGGGGTAACATAGGAGCAGCTGAAGGGGTGGTCAACACCTGGGCCAGCTTGAGAGCATCTTCATGGCGATTAACAACATGGTTGAAGCATAAATAACGACCGTAGGATGAGATGTTTTCGAAGACACAAATGTGGGCATCCACCAAGAAATTCATATCGACGGTCAGCAACACCCCATCTTCGTACATCTCAGCCGCTCCTTTCAGATAAGGGTGAGTGATGGACACATCAGGGCCACCCATCATCAAGGCTGCGTTCACGGATACCATGTTGACCCCTCTGTCCATCGCCAGGGCCCACGCTGTCTTTTCCGCCAGCGTCTTTGACAGACCATGCCACAACTGTATCTCCTCACGGATTTAAGATTACATTAGTAACTTCCAAACGCTTAGGACTGGGAGGAAAAAAGAGTATACTTATAAATCGAATTGAACTTCAAAATTTGTGTACAATAGGATTCTTTTATACGAGACTAAACAAAAATCACTTCCCAATTCGAGAATTTAAGACAGTTTTTAAGCAATAAAGAACATCGATCTTTTCATTGCTGAAGGGTAATTTATTTTTTAAGCTGTAAATGCATTGAAATTGAGAAAAATTAAACTACTTTCATGATAATTACAGAATGTGTACCTTATATTTGCGGCAAAAGTTAACATCACTCCAATGCGTCTCGTCTAACTCAGATGCTGTGGACTTTCGATCGTCTCTCCAAACAACGGCAGTGACCGAGGATGTGAAAACCACTCTGTCAATTGTTTCCGTTTGTGCGCAAGCTTCCAGCACATTGTGTGCTGCCCTTACCTCCACTTCCACCATAAATTCCTGCACCACCCCAAACAAAAAATGGCTTTTTTGAGCTCTAAATCTGACTCAATATACTTCCCTAAATCATGTCAGAATTAAAGAGCATATATATATATATATATATATATATATATATGATATTACTCGGAAAGTGATGAGCAAGTTGGGATTGCGCTGGTAAAGGGACAAAATTATTAGCAACTTGAAAATGACAGACAATTACATATGCAACTGCAATATCAAATACTTCACGTAAGCTAAGGGTCACAGTACTGAATCTGCAATATTAATCTCAGATTTTTCCTGGGTTATTTCGTTGTTTTGATGAAATCGGAATCATTGAATTAACCATTAAGAATGGTAACAAGGACCATTGAGTCATTAATCTTGAAAACATATTATCTATAAGATTCTGATAAACATGTAAAATTACACATAGGTGTAAAATTAGGTGTAAAGCAGACTTTGAATAAGAGAAAAAGGCTTACATCATAGATGGGTTGGTCTTGTGGCGGCTCAAAGGCGTAAAACAAGCCAGAGCAACCTTTCAAAGCATCAGTTATGCTATGGTAGTCGAAGGGATCTGAACGGAAAATCTTCAGCTTTTTGTTCTCGCAAGAAAGCCCATTAAATTGCATCTGTTCATCTGAAGAATCCAAAACGAACCCCAGATGTAATTCATCCAAAAAAAAAAAATACCAAAAGAAAGAACAAGAAGCAGAACCAGAAGCAATGATATTAGAGCTAACCATCGTGTTGAACAGCGGCGTGGACAGTGTAGCCTCTGAGGAGAAGACGCTCGACGAGGGCCGAGCCAAGGTGCCCGGAGGCGTTTATAACGCACACTGTGTTTGATGATGTGTGGCTGTGCTGGAAATTAGAATCCGCCGGTGCCATTTGCGTGCGTGCGTGTATGTCCGTATGAGGGAGAGTGAAAGGAAAATTTGAGAGAACTTTCGGGGTTTAAAGAGCTATAAAAGGAGAAAAATGGGGCTACTGTAATCGATGGAGTCGTGGGTGGGTGGGTGGGTGGGGGGAAGAGACGGGTGAATTTGTACAAGGGGGAAGGGTGGCTAGCATTCAAAGAGCGTGCTTTAGTTGATGGTTGGCAACTCGGTGATGCTTATTGGAAGAGAGGGATGTGAAGTAATTCATTTAAATATATGCACGATTAATGTGGTTTGGTGGGAACGTGCTTCCTCCCTAGCTACCGCTGCCCCAAACTCTCACGCCCCCTACTTATATCTATTGAAGAAACTTGGGTTCTCTAAGGTACGTTTGGCTGATGAGACAGTTTTTTAAATTTTAAAATAAAAATTTTATTAAAAAATATATTCAAATAATTTTTTAATTTTATAATATTTTTATTATGTTTTTTCTCTCTCACGAGAAATGCTATTTATCATCTTCGTACAATATATTATCATGTGATTTATCATTTTTATCATTATATTTAAATACACATATTTATATAATTTTTCATTTGAATATCCAAATGAGTCCTTAAAACTACCTTTTTTACAGCCGTAAAACAATTTCTATATATGATTTAAAAAAAAAAAAATCGGTATTTAAATTCTAGATATACTTGAAAAAGTCAGTCAACGATAAACGGTTTTAATCGATAGAAACTCTAAGTATTCTTTTTTTAAAACTTAGTTTCAGCTTAAGAATTCTAGAAATCTATTTTTGATTTTACTTCGTTATCCATTTTTCTGTTCTAGTTTGCATTTATTATTTTTAATTATTTTGTACTTTTATATATTTTAATTGGTTTGAGTTAAAATATTCTTTGAAGACATTTTAAGTTTATAATTTTTGGTTTCTTCTGATTTGAGTCTTTTTATTTTTTATTTTTTTAAGTTTTAATTTTTTATTTTTAATATTTCCAATTTTTCTTTTCAGTTTATTGGCATGATGTGTGAACATATATAGTTAACAATTTAGTCTGTAACAAAATGACCAATTATATCAATCTTAGAATCACAGAAAGTAAAAAAGCTCATCTAAAATGTAAAAAGAGTGACTTGACGTTAACAGACCATAGAAACTAATTTTGTATTTAATCGTATTAATTTAGTATATAAACCGTTTAATATTGTGCCTAACTAGAGTACTAATGAATACCAGATTTATCATAAAAAAATTCTATTTACATAAAAGACTATGAATACCGGAAGATAAATTCTATTTACAATCTTGAGTGGAGGATTGTATATATAGTTTTATTGATAAATAAGAGTAAAAAAAAAAAATATTATTATAATTTTAAATTTATTTTAAATATAACTGTATGAAGTTATATAAAAACATTGTATAGCGAACTGCTTGGTTGAATTTAGATCTCCTCACCTACTTTGCTCCAGCATGTCTTGGACACGTCCTTGAGTAGGTGGATTCCGTCACTTATTGATCTTTTTCTCTCGTAAATTAAAGTCGCTCTTATTATTTTCTATGAGATGACAAGGGAATTATTCCTGATTGACTTAGCATTCATTAACTTCTTTAATTTTTCAATTCAAAGAGGTGAGAGTATAGTAGATTATACTAAACAAGATTTTCATTCCATTGCATGCTGCGTTAGGGCAAAATATATTTATAAAAAACTTGAAGTAGACCAATGGTCCGACCCCGTCTTCTTTGCCAAGGAAGCCGTCCAAAGAAACAAATGTGTGAAACTCATGACTTGTGGCTCTTAGATAACGATAAGCCACACGTACCCGTACTTTTTTTTTTTTTTTTTTTTTTTTTTTTAAGCAAGCTCTATATATAATTAAGTAATACAGAAATAGATGAATAAGGGGTAGAGCAAGCCCGAAAAACATCATTTCTTAACTAGTGCAGCACTATCGAAAAAAAAAAAATAGGCACTATAAATAAATAAATGTTTCCTACCCTTCCCTGCTAAGAGGGAGCAGCAATGAGTGATGATTTTTATACAATCTGAGAATAAGATTGTAGTTTTATGACCGTAGGCCATGGTGATTGTAATGACTGTATTTTATCTTCAAGTGATTGTTGGAGAACTTCACTACCTCTTCTTCACGATCCTCATGTAGCCAAATAAGACAACTCTTATAATAAAAAGTCAAATAAAAAATCCAAATTTCATTGTGTTATATGTCGTCGTAAAACTTCACACTCACCCAGAAGAGTACATGTAATAAGCAAGCAAGAAGGAAAGGCTAGAAAAGGCGAGGCAAGGGGCTCTCCATCTTTAGGAAGATTGTGTCCAGGATTTGGGAATAGGCCTCGTTTGTTTTTACAATTATTCTTATCTCATTTCATCTCATATAATCATTACAACTTTATCAACTTTTCACACAAAATAAAATAAAAAATTCAATTTTTTAAAATTTTAAAACAAAAATAATATTAAAAAAATATATACTAATAATATTTTATTTTACTTTTAACTTTTATCTCATCTCATCTCATCTGCGAACAAACAAGTTAATCTTATTTCTTCTGGTCGGCTCGTATTAGCCTGTGCTTTATTACATGTAGTCATTCCCCCCCTTCCTTTCACATCAAGACAAAGTTAAAAAAAAAAAAATAGGGCTCATAGGTTGAAAAACGATGATTGAGAAGTTCAATAAAGTGACACGTGCGGCTTTGGGAGATTGTAAGGCGATAGATCTAACATTTCTAATCCTTAGACAATGGAAAAACCTTGAGGTCGGTCCAGTGTGAAATTAGTTTTCACACCAACCAATCATCAAGTGCCATGTAGGCATCTCCAAAGCAAGGGAACTAGACCCGCATACGCCCGATCTACCTCTCCCTATCATTCTTTCTCTTTGTTTCCTCCCCCTCCCCCATTTGCACTCAATTGACAAAAGTCCCAAAAAAAACATCTCCCTCTCCTTCTTCAGCATTCATAGAAGCGTTCGTCGATTGAATTGGAGATTATATTACATCATATTTATGATGTTCTAAACCCGTGTTTTGAGATAATATTAGTAGGTATTAGCTAACTCTCTGATGAATTCTTAATATTTTTTACAGAGGAATCAACAGTAATGGTAGACTGTCAAGGTGGAAGTAAGTCAAGAAGTGTAATGCTGGAGGAAGCCACGAATGCAATGCTTCTCTGCAGCTCCATTGTCCACGATCTAGCCTACCAAGCTGCAAACTTGGGGATTGAGAAGGAAAACTCAATCCCATTGGAAGGCTTATGGCCAACAGTTACAATATTGGGGAAACCGAATTCTGATAGAAAAATTGCATATAGCAAAACAGCCGGCAAACCACTTGCTTGGAAAGCCCACAAAGCCAGGCAAAGGTAGGTGGAAACAAATGCAAAGCCTGCATCCAATAACACCGAGAATGATGAAAATGCCGACAACTGGATTGAGTGTAGATGGGGCTTTTGTCAATTGAGTGTAGATGGGGGAGGGAGAGGGAGAGGGAGAGGTCGTCGACTGGAAAGGGAGAACTTTTTTTTGGGACTTTGTTCAATTGAGTGCAAATGGGGGAGGGGGAGGGAGAGAGAAGGAGGGGGAGAGGTCGATCAGGTGTATGCTGGTCCAGATTCTTTGCTTCTAGAATGCCTACGTGGCATTTGATGATTGGCCGGTGTGAAAACTAATTTCATACTCGACCGGTTTGGAGCGCCTCTCTTAGACAATACATGAGCCATACGCATGACTAGTTTGAGGGTGACGGTTATATTGTCTTCCTGATTTGTTGCGACCGAGGAGTTTACAAAACTGTTTGCATATAGCTTGATCATAAGGTGGTGGATCTAGACATTTTTTACTTAAAGAGAAAAAATAAATATGACCTTATATACAAAGGAATGAGATAATGGAAGTTGAAGTTTTTGCTTCAAGGATGAGGAAAATAATTTTTTTAGGGATAGAAGTCCTAGCTTGAGTTTTGATTATATCTACTAAGTAATCATGTTGGTAGAGAAGGCTAAGGATAGAGGTAAAATTAGTCCTGGTGTTTTTAATCAAATAATATTGATTAATGATTAATGATCAAATAAAATTAATGATCAATATCTTCAATAGTTCTCATGTGTCCAAGATTTTAGAATTTTGTGAATAATAGTTGTTAATATAAAAAATTGTACAACAGGTTGAAAAGAGACAAATAGCCATTCCTAATCGGGAGGTGGTCTTGGTCTCGATGAAGTAGTCTGAAACCCATGGTGGGGTTTTGAGACGTCGATATAGTCCCTGTATGTACATTCATAACAGTAAATACAAAAATAATACGTGAATCATAAATAAAGATAAAGATACAGATTTACGTGGTACGGTACAAAACTTATGTCTACATATCGTTTAGAGGGCAAATCTATATTTTACAATTTCTCATATTTTTTTAATCAAATAATATTGATTAATGATTGTATCATTAAATGATCGATATCTACAATGGTTCTCATGGTCCAATATTTCAAAGTAGTGTTAGAAAGTTAGGTCTTCAAATAAAGCTTAATTTATGTTAGTGGAATTGATCAGTCACTATTTAGATAAAGACTTGTCAGGACATTTTTTTTTTCTTTTTTTGTCCCCCCATTTTCGAGTATTAACGTGCCATTATCTCAATATTTGTTTAGGCAAACTTTTGTAAGCTCATAGTCCCAATTTGGGGTGATTAATTTTTAAATTATTATTAGTATTTTATTGTGAGGAGTAATTATTACGTACTTTTTGAATACGAATAATACGGGACATATAGTAGTTCTATCTTACTATATAATGTCATATAAATTAAAATTAGTACTTACATAAATGTTTTAATTACATGTTATGTTATAATAGGATAAGAGTATATATTATTCGAAGAAAATATATTTGTAACAGTGAATTGAGTAATCGTTGCATAATCGTTTTGAAAAAAGTGAAGAAAATATGGAATCCACATAAAAAAATTAAGTTTTTAATAGTGAACCCTACTCTTTTTCAAAATGGTTACGCGGCGTTTACGTACTTCATAGGTGTATATAGAATTACTCAATTATTCATGCTCTAAAAATTCTTAGTAATTTATTATTTGTGAGATGGAGGAAGGTGTCAACGCACTTCATAGTTGTATGTAGATTCAAAAGTTTGTTTATGTAAAATATTTCGATGGGTCACTATATATTATCTTTGCTGAGATGCCCCTTTTTGTAATAATAAAAAAGAGATTGAGATCGTGGTTCTAACTTGGAGATGAGTTAGAGTTTTTTGAAAAGTAGTGAAATGATATGTGAATAGTAATAAATATAATTTTTTAATTTTATTTTTGTTTTGTTTAAAAAAATTTTATTATTTTTGTGTTTTATTTTGAAGATTATAAAAATTGTAATGATTAGGTGAAAAAATTGAAAATTGAAAATTGAAAAGTGTATTATGTTTAAGTGATGTTTGAAAACGAAGTTTTGAAAAAATTTCATTTATTCTCACTATCCAAACATGTCCTTAAAGAGAATATCTTAGAACTGGTCCATCCAATTGTACCCAATTAACAGCTCGCCGATAATAAACTGACATGTAGGCCTCCCACCAGCCCTATCATGAAGTGCATCACAAATGAAAAATGGGCTTCTTCATCAAAATCGACTTCTCCAGAAACGCACTCAACAAGCAATCCCTTTTATCTGCCCCCACTCGTTGACCCTCCCTTTCATCTACTTCTCTCCCTTTTGCACCGCTGGATAGAAGCTTCATCCACCACCATCTCAGCTCCTTCATCCCCTCTCGCACAACTGCCCATTCGCATCCCTATCGTAAGGCTTCGTCCCCTCTCCTAAAATGCCCAACATACTAAAAGATTCGACAGTCTTTGCCCCTTCAAAATGCCCAGCACACCAAAAGATTCGACAGTATGTGCCCTTTCAAAATGCCCAACACACTAAAAGAAACTGAAATATTACTACTCAAGATCCAAAAGAACCCACGAAAGTCTCTGAGAATACTTCTATAAACTCTATTAAAATGCGCAACACACAAAAAAAAGTTATTAAACAGACCAAACCAGAAGCAACTAACTAAAGCATCATCCCCCCTTTCTCTCCATGGACTTCTATCTTAAGGAATTGAGAAACCAGCCTGAATCAGACATGCGTGCGAGAGGGATGTGAAGGTTTTCCAGTCGTCGTCAGACTAAGCTGGTGGCGGTGGAGGTTTGCTTTTTGGTCATGAAGGTTTTCTGGCGGCGGTGCAAAGAGACGAAGCAGAGCAACGGACGATTGGCGAGAGGCAATGGACGGTCGGTGAGAGACAACAGAAGGGATGCAAGAGGTAACAGACAGTCGGCGTCAGACTAAGCTGGTGGCAGTGGAGGTTTGCTTTCTGGTCATGGAGCTTTTCTGGCGGTAGTGCAAAGAGACGAAACAGAGCAAAGTGGAGAACAATTAGAGTTCTGATCGTGGTGATTTTCTGCAAATTATGGTGTGATTTCTGATGTGGCGACAGATGAAATGAGGGTTGCTTTCCTTCTAATAACAGCCCGACCAGTTCTAAGCGGAACTGGTCCTTAAATCTTTTTTTTGTAGAAATTAAAAATTATAGTGAGAATAATTTTATTTAGAAGTATTTACCACAAACTATCTACGTGGTATAATTTGCTTTAAAAGATAAATTTTAAAATCGAGAAATACTTCAGCTACAAATAGATTAAATAAAAATAATCTCACAAACTTATGTGACTTCACATGGTTTGTCAGATTGTAAAATTACTTTTATTGTAAAGTAGATCTAACGGATCACACGAAATTACGTCATTTCGTGAGATTGCTTTTGTATAATCTTTTTATAACTATAGCAGTCCTCTTTAAAGTTTGATTCTTACGAATTAAATTATATAATGTGAATAATGTGTGGGGTAAAGGCTATCAAATAATATTACTCTCATCTAGCTCGTAAATAATGGAGTCTGAAATGAAGACCGATCTGCAAAACCCACCTGGACTCCTAATATCGGCTTCTGGACCCATTCTATCATTCCTCTCGGCGGCGTCGAAAGATCCTCAAATTTCTCCAAAGCTCCAACAGATTGCCTCCTATCTCTCCTCTCATGGCAATGTGCCATACAAGCGGCTTCAAGGTCTCTGGTTCGCTGCCTGCTCTCTACCTAGCCCGTTCCAATCCAAATCTTATATAGGTCCGAGTTCATCTTCGCCCGGCCCAAACCTAGAGAGAAAGTAATTGATTCTTGATTCAGCTTGATTGCAGTTTGGACTTAAACGCTATTGCATGATATTTTTTTTTTCTATTTTTCTTATGTCTTCTACATCTTCTCCTCAATCAAAACGGAAAATGACTGTTTGGTTGCTTAGAAAATTGAGAAGCAAAAATCATCGTATGAGTTTGTTATGAACCCAAGTAAGATTGGGCCAAGCTTGATGGGCCTCCAACTTAGTTGTTATCTTTTACTTTAATTGAGTTGTCTAGTGGCCCATGGACTTAGTTAATGGTAGTTAGAATTGGCCCATGGCCTTAGTTGGCTATTGCCGAATTAGGTTATCATCTTTCAGTAAATGTAGACGAAAGGGGGTCCTAGTTTGGGGATCTGAAAAATTATTACTAAAATAGTTTGTATTTTCTTTGGGATGAATTGGGGATCTCGAATACTCCAAGGCATAACTATTATCATCATCTTCTTTATTTTTTATTCTTCTTTAATTGCCAATATTACTGTTCTTACCACTGGGTTCATTACAATTAGTATCTAGAGCCACCGATTCTTCATGGACGGGATAAGATTCAACAAACAATAAACACTGTTGATGCAAAAATTTTTGTAGAAATTGCTGAGGATGACATAAAGACTTGATAAAATGCAACAAAATTAGAAAAGGATGTAGGAATCTGTGGTGCAATGGCAAGACGAGGAGGACGAAAAAGAAAGTGCAGTAGAGGTGGAAGAGTTGGCTGCAGTGCCCACGGAATACTGCTTGGTCTAGGAAGACCAAGCTGCAGAGGAAGGTGTAAAAATGGTAGCGGAGGTGGAAGAGGTGGAAGCTGTTCCCAAAGGAATTTTCCTTTCATGTGTTCTCAAAAATTCTTTCAACAATCTCATCTTATTGTCTCAACCTTCAAACTTCCCTATGCGGAATTCGTCTCTCCCCTCCATTAACATGCCGACATATATTTCGATGATTTCATTTTATTTTAATCAAAGGTGCTAGGATGCTTCTATATGCCTCGTTTGGCAGCCTCATGAAAGACCTACATTACATAAGACCTAACCATCCTCCAAGACCATCTCAAAATTCAGAAATTATCGGTCTCAAAATCCTTTTTCAAGCTTGAACGCCAACACTGGGGTCATATTGTAAAGATCGGAGTTGGGAACCTAGATGAGAAACTTGTTATTCTTGTCCCTGGTGAGCCTCCTCAAGCAACGGTACTCCACAAAAATCGTGACCTCGAAGCCGTTCGGACTCGAGTGCCCAATCGAGCTGAAGAAGTGCTCTTTCGTGCGCTTTCGTGCGCTTTAGTTTCACCTAGACGAAGCCCTTGGTGCGATTGTAGCCCATCTCCATGACGTCATTCCGAAAGGGGCCTAATCAAGATTTTTCTGGAGGGGATCGATGCAGAAAGATTCGAAGAGCAAGTGCGAGTCTACGTCGCACCAGCTCTTGAAGGAGAGGGCTAAGAATCGAGTCAACGACCTTGAAAGGGTGTTCAACAACCTCCGATATGCAAGGAAGGAGAGTCGAGCTTATGGCATTGTGGGTTTAGAGCAGCAAGTACATCAGATGTTACGAGAGTGGAAATCTAAGCTCAATGGGCCGTCCTCAGCTTCTTCTTTAGTTGTGTGTAGTTTCAATTCAGAGGAATTCGCACATCTTTTGCGACTTTGTGAGGGGGAAGATGATGCGATTACATATGGCTGTACGAGCAAAGCACTCAATTTGTTCGATAAAATGCACAAGCGAGGTCTATGTTTTGGCATGTTGAAAGTCGTTGTGATAGAGAAATGGAAATCAAATTTCTTAGTGCATTCTATTGTTGTGAAGGAAGTCGATGAGCCAAAACCTGGTTTGAGGTTATATGGGTTTTATACACCACCCTTGCCATCAAAATTTTATTCCGTCTTTAATGTTGCCGTTAAAAGCCAACGTGTGTTTTCAATGCCAAAGAACAGTTCCAGTGAGAGTCTAACATACAAGGGTGTTGGTGTTGACCTATGTCGCTATGGAACTCTGTGTATCATGCAAATTGCACTTCCGGATGCTATATATTTGGTTGATGATATTCAGGGTGGAGAGATGCTTATGAGAGCCTGGAAACCTGCATTCGAGTCTGCTTACATCACAAAAGTTGTTCATGATTGCAAACGAGTGTATGTGATAGGGATATATCTGCACCCAGAAAATATGGCTCAGGGGAAGATTTGTGTCTGGAAATTTGAGAAAAGCTTAAATTCTAGCTTCTTTGCATTGATCCCTCAGAAGGTGGGGGCAAACAAGATAACCAAGTATCGCCCCATTAGCTTAGTGGAAGCAGTTTATAAGATCATTTCCAAAGTGTTAGCCAACCGACTTAGTGAGGTGGTGGGGAAGATCATCACCAAGCCCCAAAATGCCTTTGTTAAAGGTAGGCAAATACTTGATGCGGTCCTTATTGCCAATGAATGTTTGAACAGTAGAATTAAGGCAGGCTCAACAGGGATCATATGCAAGCTAGACATGGAAAAGGCATACGATCATGTTAATTGAGATTTCATTCTCTATCTGCTTGGGAGATGTGGGTTTGGAGAGAGGTGGTGGTCATGGATCTGGTGGTGTATCTCAACAGCCAAATTCTTTGTGTTGATATATGGTAGCCCGACGGGTTTCTTTCATAGTTCGCAAGGCCTAAGATAAGGCAATCCGTTATCGCCTTTACTATTTGTTATTATGATGGAGGATTGGGCAGAATGATTTCGGCCTTGACCCATCATGGCTTTGTAGAAGGATTTTCGGTTGGAACCCCGGATAAGGGCATAATTAACATATCTCATTTATTGTTTGCAGATGACACGCTTGTATTTTGTGATCTAGATCAGAATCAGCTGCGAGCTTTAAAGGCGTTGCTGCTGTGTTTTGAAGTAATGTCTGGTTTGAAAGTGAATTTTGATAAGTCCAAATTGGTGCCAATCAGTGTGGTGTCTAATGCACAGCAACTGGCTCATGCATTAGGTTGTAAGGTTACCGTACCTGGGTCTTCCGTTAAGGGTTGGTGCAAGGACGCCTACTATATGGGATACAGTGATTGAGAAATGAGAGAAGAGATTAGCGTGTTGAAAGAGATTGTACCTATCGAAAGGTGGTAGGGTTATGATTAAGAGTACACTCTCTAACTTACCTACTTACTTGCTATCTCTTTTTCCTATCCCTGCAAGTGTGGTAGGCCAGATTGAGAAACTCCAATGTGACTTCCTATCGGGTGGTTTGGGGGAGGAGTTTAAATTTCATCTGGTGAAGTGAGAAACAGTATGTCGCCCAATATCCAATGGTGGTCTGGATATTAGAAATTTGAAGACTTTCAATCGGGCGTTACTTGGCAAATGGTTGTGGAGATACAATAAGGAATTGGAAGCCTTGTGGAGAGGGGTGATTGGGTGCAAATATGGCGATATATGAAGGGGGATGGTGCACTAAAGAAGTTAGAGAAGTTGATGGAGTAAGGTTGTGGAAATATATTAGAAGAGGATGGATGGTCTGTCTTCGTCACACTCGTCTTCTGATGGGCAATGGATCCATGATTACATTTTGGAAAGATATTTGGTGCAGAGATACTACTATACAAGATGCATTTCCCTCATTATTCCAAATTGCTACTATCAAAGAGGCTTCAATTACGGAGGTTATGGGAATATCACGGGAGCAACTTCATTGGAATATAAGTTTTAGTAGGGCTGCGTACGATTGAGAGATGAAGAGTTTTACTGATTTTTATAGTCTTCTATACTCCGTGAAACCAAGCAATGTACAAGAAGATGGATTGTGGTGGGTACCTGCCAGGAAAGGTGTTTTTTCAGTTCGCTCATTTTTTAATACTCTTACCCAAGATCCCAATATTCGGTTCCCTTGGAGGAGGGTATAGAGACACAAGGCGCCCCCCAAAGTAGCTTTCTTTGTGTAGACAACATCTTTGGGCAAGATTCTCACAACTGATAATTTGAGGAAGCAGATAATTATTATAGTAGATTGGTGTTGTATGTGTAGGTGAGGGTGCGAGTCAGTGGATCATCTCTTGTTACACTGTGACATAGCATGGGCTTTATGGGATGGGATGCTGGGTAGAGTAGAGTTGGTTTGGGTTATGCCAAAGACTGTGGTGGCAGCCTTGGCTAGTTGGCCGAGTATTGGAGGGGTACATCAGATTTCAGCAGTCTGGAAGATGATTCCAATGTGTATCATGTGGTGTCTATGACAGGAACGTAATGCGCGGACGTTTGAGGACAAAGCGAGATTGCTAGAGGAACTTATAGTTTTATTTTGTACCACGTTATGTACTTGGTCCTATGTTGTTGATTTCAATGGCATGACCCTTCATGATTTTCTTGTTTCCCTTGCACCCTCCTAATTAGGGTTGTCTTTTGTATATACTGGGATAGGACTATTCTTGGAGTAATATATCTTGTTTATATTTCCAAAAAAAAAAAAAAAAACATGGCTCTGGGGAGGTATTCCCAAGTTGACTGAAGTCTTCAACTTACTGTTCGACCATACCTATTGTGATGTTCGTTGCATTTTGTTTTGTTGGGATTTTTGGACTTTAATGTCATCCATTGTTCCATTTAAAAATTCAGACTTGATTTATCAGGAGGCCGTAAATCCAACGGTGTCTGAAAATAGTTATAGGCAATTTACGGGCAGTTCTAGTTCTTTTCTAGAGGATTCTACAAATGGAGATGGCAATACCAAAAATGACCAAGACATAGTTGAAATGGAGTATGGGAATATTCCCAAGAATAATCAGCACAAAGTCGTTCCAATTGGCATAACTCCTAATAAGTTTTGGACTCAATTACTAACATATCTAGCATACAGTAGCTCAAATTTCAAACTGTTTTAACCCTAGACTGCTAATGAAGTAGTCTTGAAAACCATATAAGACTGTGGTCCAGTTGATATTACAATTTTACCAAAGAATCAATCTTCAAATCTTAGAAGTTGCAGAGTAACAACAGTCAATTTTCCAAGAGTACATCAAACACCATATATCCACCGCTAAAAGTATCCCGTTGCTATCGCCATTGCCACCATAAACGTTGTTACTTTCACCACCATCAACATGACTACACCACCATGAAGATCAGTGTGACCACCATAATCATGGAATGGTTAGTTCCTACCGCTTTCAATCTCACAACCGCCACCATCACAACCATAATCACAACTATTGTCTCGACTACTACTACTACCACCACACGCGCACACACAAGAAGAGTTGACAAATATTCATCTCTTATATTGTAAATTGTATAGTTTTCAGTGTTCAGATATTTTTCTATTCAGAACTCGGATATTATAACAGTCAAATATTCTTGTACTAATTTGAGTGGCACACACCATTTCTGCTCCCATGTCATTTATCATTATAATTTATTTTAGGTAAGCTATTGTGGTAATGTATGCCAAAGAAAGAAAGAAGTGCTAATAGTCTGAATGAATCAAGTTTCTTGTAGGTTTTTATGAGCAAAACATGTTGCTAGGGATGTTAAAAAAAACACTTGGATCCAAGTCCAAGTTGGCCTGCACCTTCTTGCCCCAGCCAACCCAAATTGGCGCTTTTCAACACATGTCAGCTCGATAGTTGTAGGTAGTTTTTGATATCTGACCAACCTTGGGTTCAAATGTGGAGGGGCGGGGGGTTAAGAACCTGAAACCAAAACCTTTTTTGGTAGAACTGTACTGAAGTCAATAATGTAATTATCTTTATGCAAAATGCTGCTTGGAGGCATTCTTGGATTGGTTGGAGGCATGCTTTTAGAAACACTTCAATTCATAATTGGAACATTCAATAATTCCCCTTGAATTATCC
Source organism: Juglans microcarpa x Juglans regia (assembly GCF_004785595.1). Taxonomy (NCBI): domain Eukaryota; kingdom Viridiplantae; phylum Streptophyta; class Magnoliopsida; order Fagales; family Juglandaceae; genus Juglans; species Juglans microcarpa x Juglans regia. The sequence continues at coordinate 25,084,871 of NC_054604.1, forward strand.
AAGGTGGATTGGATCTTCGTCTTTTGTTCTGTTTTTGAACTAAAGAAGATTTTATTTTATTTTTTTATTGGCACTGGGTGTTTGGAACAGCATCCCGAGTAATCCCGGGGTGCATAGGCCCTCGGCAAGGATTGTCCCTTAAGTGCATCTCGGATAATTGAAGGGAAAAATCCACCAGTCCGATAGTCCCTAAAGATTATTTGCACCTAAGGGGATTTGAACCTTGGATCTAGGGGGAGCATACCCCCCAAGTCCAAGGCTTTTACCACTTCATGTGCCAACTCCTAGGGGTTTTGAACTAAAGAAGAATCAATAGGCTTTGTCCTAAGAGAGAGGTATTTTTCAAAATTTCATGTGTTCTGACTCTAGTTTTAAAGATACTTTGTCAATATTGTTGAAGCAGTTCACTTGCACGTTGTCAGGGCATCTACCCCTTTTTTATTGGCAAATAAAGATTTTATTGATGATAACAAGGCATAGTCCAGGTACACGGGAGATATACAAGAGCAACAAAGATACATGAATCTATTTGTAGTTAAGCCTCGTTTGTCTTTTTTTGTTTGCTTCCTTGAACTTTGCAGTTACCCCCCCCCCTCCTTCCCAAAGCAGCTTGAGCTTGTTGTATATATCGGGCTGTCTTTCTATTGTCTTTGTTCTCGTTTTTGCTTTATGGTGCATGCCCTATGGGCGTTAGTTGTACGAAATCTCTTATAAGAACAAGTGGGATGTAAAATGTTTCTGACTTATCTTTTTCTGAAGAAAGTTGTTTGTTAAGTGTTTTACTTGGTAGTCTGGTCTGCCACTACATATGTTGGGTTATGTGTTTAGAGGTGGCTGCATATTTGCAATCTGTGGCCTATGTCGTAACCAATCCATTTTTTTTTCTTTTTATAGTAATTTTGCTCTTTATGAAGAGTAATTTGGTTAATATTTTAATTTATCTCTTTTCCCATTTTTTATATTTAGAAGATACAAACTTTGAATGGGGAAGAAGTTTAAAGTTGTCATCACCAATAAATGGAAATTAATGTGAAAAAACCCAGAGAAGGAATACAATACTGGTTGACAATGTGTTTTAGGGAGTTGATAAAGAATGGAATAGAAAGGAAATGATGCATTGTGTTGGAGAATGTGGTAGAAATAGGTGAGGATAATTATTGGTTTGGTTACATAGGTCAAATAAGATGAGATGAAATGAGATGAAAATTAAATAAAATATTGTTATAATATTATTTTTTTAATATTATTTTTATTTTAAAATTTGGAAAAGTTGAATTGTCTATTGTATTTTGTGCGGAAGTTAGGAAAAATTATAATAATGAGATGAGATGAGATGGAATGAGATGAGATGATTTGTGTAACCAAACGAGGCTTAATCTTTCTTTGTGTGGGTGCTTATAATATAATAATAAAATCCTCATTTCGATCCAATTTGAGTGAAATTCACCCTAGGCAATAGAATGGAATGATTTCCTTTAAGGAAAAAAAAAAAAAAAAAATCCCAAACAGGGATGAATTGTATTTTTTTTTTCTCTCTAAACAAGCAAATTTCATTAGGAAAAAAGAAGAAGAAGATGATACATGAGGAGGGGGTGAGGTTCCCCAACAAACACCTTAGTACAATAATCACAGTGCAAAAGTGATGGAAAAAAGAAAAATAAAATGAGTTTTGGGATCAATTTCTTAGTCCCTACCCATACCCTACAAAGAGGACGCTATCTTAAAAGATGGTTTTTAAGTAAGCTACCGAAGGAAGCGGTGTAAGCTGTGGATACCTTGCAGTTTATTGTCTTTAGATAGTTTTTGGAGAGATCCGTAATCCCTTTTTCAAGATCATTTGTTAGGAAAAACGATAATATAGTAGAAAGACCGACATCAGATGGATTGATTTGCGAGGGATCATCTGTCTTCCTGTGCCCCTGTGGTGACCCGTGGAGGCCACGTGTTGATGGTTAGGAGGTGAGGTGGGACATATCTGAAAGATCGTGAGGTGGGGAATCTGCTGGTACGATACGTATAGCCAGTGGAGTGGTCAGGGCGCGTCGACGCTTGGATACTACACGCAGAAGCAAGCCGCGTGTGAGGGTAACACGTTGAGATTTTTGGCTTGGTTCCACATCATCCTAGTAGATCGGTGACAATAGGGTTGCGTGGTGGGGCGTATTACGCTTGTTCCACTTGCATCTTTATTAAAGCAAAATTTAATGACACTATTGACCATATCGTCCAAAGACACAAGTCATGATAATGATGACTACTAGAACTGAAACGATTTATATAATACTATAATAATGAATGAAGATAATAGCATATATTAAAATAGGCACGTTTTGAGATAGACATTGCTATTGGATGGGTTAAAGTATCCACACTATCTTCGTAGGCATTATTTGTTCCATAATAAAGACAAATTTGCTTTACCAAAGATATGATTTTGTTGAGATATTTTGTATCACTGAATCAATTTTGCTGAATTTTAGCAGATACGATAACTACTTGATGGAAAGAAGATGAGATTACTGAATATGTTATTAAAGTCAGTCAAGCTTTCTCGTCTTTTCCTTTTAAAGATTACAACACGAATTCTTTTCATTTAAAAAAATTTTCAGTTGTGGCGGAAGAATACTTAAGGGGTTACAATAGAAATCCCAAAACCTGCTCTTAGAAAAAATATTATTGAAAAAACAGTTAAATTGATACAATAGAAATTGCTAAAAAAGAAAACATTATAAATTAATTCCGAAAACTAGGAATGTCTGCATGATCCAAAGCAAAAAGGCCAACCATATATTTATAATTTAGTGAACTCAAAAATTGAGGAAAACTAGGGGCAGGTTTGGGGGGTGAGATGAGAATTTTGTGTTTTGTTTGAGAGTTTAAAATATTGTATTTTAATATTATTATTGTATTGGGATTTGAAAAAGGTGAATTGAGATTTGAAAAAGTTGAATTGTTTATTATATTTTGTATAGGGATTTGAAAAAGGTGTAATGATGAGATGAGATGAGATGAGAATTTTGTGTCTCATCCCATCCCCCAAACCTGCCCTAAATGTGCGACCTTGAGCCTCAAAGGTAGCAAGGCTGTCCGCTAAACCATTCCCTTTCCTGTAAACATGATTAATACTAAAAGGAAAAATATTTTTAAAATGAAAAATATCATTCCAAATATAGGCATAAGTCCAAGGGTTGGAAATTATTATTAAACCAATTCACAACAATATATAGGAGAATCTATTTCCACAATGAGGTCCTAAGTACTAAGCTCATAGCACAAAGTAAGTCTGATCCTTAAGATCTTGTTTGGTTACACAAATGAGATAAGATGATATGAGAAATCTATAAATAGTAGTGAGATAATTTGTGAATAGTAGTAAAATAGTTTGAGTTAAGATATTTTATGAGGTTTTGAAAAATGAGAGAGAGAAAAAAAGTTGAATAAAAAAAATTATAAAGTTAAAAGATGATTGAAATATAATTTTTTAATATAATTTTTCTTTTAGTATTTGAAAAAGTTGAATTATTTTTTGTGTTTTAGCAAAATATATTGAAAAATTAATGCCAAACCTCTTTGCAAAAAGTACAATTAGAGAGATCACGATTCGACTTCTCTTAAGAATATATTCCCTTAAATAGGATGGAGAGAACTCTATTTAAATTCATCCCATAGAGACAAAATTCAAACCTGATTTAGAAATAAAATATAATCATTGAATGTTATCTTTAAGCCTAGTGATATATGTTTGGTTTATATGGCGGGTTGCTAGATTACCTTAGCCCCCAAAAACAAACCACAAAAACCAAAAAAAAAAAAAAAAAAAAATTGATGTTGGACTTTTGTTGTGTCTGATTTTGTTTGTACGACAACTTAGTTGATCCGATCCAACAAAGATTTGTTGTGGTTTTTAGGATTTGGGTTTGTTTTTTTGTATTTTTCTATGTTATACGGTATGGCCGCCACTATAATTCCCAATTGATTTAGTAAATTTTTTGCAGCACTGTATACATAAGTAAATTATTAATCTAGGAGGTGAAGATAATTCATTAATTTGAATTTAACTTTAAATTTTTAACAAATTATATATATCTATATATAATATATTTATATAAATATTAAAAATATAATTTTTTTATATTAAATAAGAGAAAAGTGCGAAGCGGAAGACGGACGGGACGGGGTAGTGGGGGGCCTTGCTGCCCACCCCTACTAAGATCATATTATTGATACTTTTTATTTAAAGATTTCTTTCATTTTGAATATTATATGTTGACTAAAAAGTAGTTATATATAAGACAGTATAGAATTCGTATGTTGGAAGCCAAGTTCCCTTCTTCACATGTTTATGTTAATTTATAAGTAAAATAATGATAGACTTATTACTTCTTATTACTTATATATATGTTATTCCTTTTATTTTTTTTAATTTAATTTAATTTTATTTTTACTTAATAGTTAAGAAAGTGATTATTAATAAAGTAAGTTGTATATATTTTTTTAATTTTTTCTTAATAATTAAAGATGTTAAAAAAACATTTAAAAGAAAATAATAAAAAAAAATTTCAAATAGACTATAGAGTAATAAAAATATGATAGAAAGGTAGTAAGCGTATCATTATTCTTATAAGAATATTTGATCTATCCTGATCCAATGATTCTTATTGTTAATTCGATAGAAAGTGCAATATTGATTATGAGCAAGTGTTCTTAATAATTCGAATTGTAATTTACATTCATAATAAATCACAATAAAAGATATCAAATCCTTGCTTTTTTCTCTTTTACTTTTGGATTTGGAGAGAAGTCAATTAAAAAGGCTACAAATTAGAAAACATCCACAGGAAAAAAAGAGATCCAAAACAATAAAAAAAAGAGGTGTCATAACTTGTGAGGAACTTCATCAGCCCACGCGTGGCATCCATTGTAGGGTCCTCACGTGGGGCCGGAGATCCCCCTCCCTTGTAAGGGTGATAGAGATTAGAGACTCAAAAGTCAATTGCGATTTACAAGATGTGGGCATTGCATGTGAAGTAAAGGGTGAAGAAAAGACGCAAAGGGAGATGGACCTTAATATCAGGAGGGCAACCTTTCTTTCTTTTTTTTAATGAAAAATTCTAAACAGTCATACTTCTTATTTCTTCACATCATTTAAAAATTAAATTTGTATAGTACAATTCTTTTTTAATTATCGATGCATTCAAAGTAATTAACGATACAAGAGAAGGAAGCGACACGTTTCAAACAAAATCATAATATAATACTTAAATGGAATATATATATATATATATATATATATATATATATATATATATATATATATATTTGAGTTGAGCTGGGAATCATGTTTCTCAATCCTTTGTTTCCGTTTATTTCCCACTATGTTAATACAATTACACACAACAAACGTGGAACCCTCATTTTCAGTAATTCATGATACCCTTGTTTGTGACAAAATGAATAATCATCCGTATGCCAAGAATTTTTTTTCCCTTACTTTCGAACCCGCGAACTGAGTTTGTTGTACAAAATTTAAGCTAACTTCTTTTAGTAATTTAATAAAAAGTTTGCAAGTCTCATTTGGTCACACAGATGAGATGATATTAGAAATTTATGAATAATAATGATATAATTTGTGAATAGTAGTAAAATAATTTGAATCAAGATATTTTATAAGACTTTAGAAAATGAGAGATAAAAAGTTAAATATAAATATTATATAAAGTTAAAATATTGTTAGAATATTATTTTTTTATATTATTTTTTTTTGGAGATTTGAAAAAATTAAATTTTTTTTTTTTTGTGTTTTATTTGAAAGTTTAGAAAAATTGTAATGATCAAGTTATGATTAGACGAAAAAATTTAAAATTTAAAATTGAAAAGCGTTTATATTTGAATGATATTTGGATGTTGAGATGAGATGAGTTGAAACTATATGTGAAACCAATTAGAGGCTCAATCAATGTTAAGTTCAAAGTTTAGGGGAATATTATAATATATAGCTCCTATGTACCTTCTAGTCTTGGACGAAGCTTTTCCTAAACAAATTAAATAAATAAGGGGGGAGATATGAAAAATAAGGTAAGGATAGTCACTCCACTCCATGAAAAATGAAGGCTGTTATTAGGATCACCACTTTGTTCTAAAATATTTTCCATCTTCTAGGCGAGACAAGCTATCTCGAGTTCATATCTATCAATGAACTGACAAGGAATATTATGATTTTTCGTTTATTTAAAATTCCTTATACTTCTTGCAGAAGGAAAAAAAAAATGATAATTTATGTAACATAAATTTGTAGAGCTTGCTTACTCATTCAAATTAACCAATTAATTGTCCCTTAAAGGTTTTAACTATGAGTTATGTTAGACTAACGTTCCCTATTATTATCTTGTTATGTTAATGTGCTACTATTCATTAATGTTTAGATAAATTTTTATTTAAAATAATTTGATAATTAATAGGTAGTATCATGTCCATATTTCTTTGTCTTTTTTTTTAAAAAGCATCAAGTTAGTATTTCTTGAGAAGAACGAGAATATCATAAAGAGTTATTATATTTTCAAGTCAATATATAGAACACATTATCTACATTATTTAAATTGTAATATTTGATTTATAAGACTCAAATTTTTAAATTTATCTTTCATATCAAATTATGTAATTATGTAATATAAACGTTTAACTAAATGTGCTATATACTCCGGCTTGATAATATAACTTTTCTATCTTAAAACTATGATAGAAAATGTGAGAATAGAAAATAGGCGTGTTCTAAAAGTTACTATTTTAAAACCTCTAAACCACACACCATCTATATGACATAATTTTATTTGTAAGATTTAAGTTTTAATATTTATCTTTAAATCAAATTATACCATGTGGATGATGTGTGGTGTAGAGGGCTTAAAATAAATTTATTCTAAAACTATAAAAACAAATTTCATGTATATTAGTATATAATAATTTAAATAGAAATGCAAGGATGATTAATCGTTAGCTTGTACATTAATTTAAAAAATATTATTCATCATTATTTTCTTAGCATTTCATGATTTAATATTAAATGATTATTTGATGGGTGAAACGTTACGAGAGTTTCTTAATTACTTAATACTATATTATGGCATGGTGAATGGTTTTACTCTATCAATTTTATATATAATAATTTAAATAGAAATGTAAAGGTGATTATTTTCTATATATAGATTTTTTTAAAAAAATATTTTGTTTATAAAAAAATTTTATAAAAATAAAATTATAAATTGACGTGATATGAATTAATACTTCATATTATAATTTTTTTTACAATAAATAGAATATCATATCAAATTATATTAATTTATAAATTTGATTTTTATGAAATTTCTTTATTCTCATTTCTAAAAATAGATAAAAAATCAATTTTTTGATGCATTCAAAAAGTCTCTCGGACGTGTCTATGTGGCTAAATCTCGTCAACACATCACGCTCCCCTTGTGACTATTAGATTTTTACTTTTCTAAGCTCTTATCCGGAAAAGCTCACCGACGCCGACCCCACGGGGCGTGCCCACTGCCTACTCCTGAGCCACCTTCACGTGCAATATCGCACGTGTCTTCATCTTCATCATCCGTACAAGTCAACTCAGTAATCTCATCCAACGGTGTATAATCTTATATATATATGACAATTCAGAGAGGGTAAGCGAGAAAAGTTCACGCAATTTAGCCATGAGAGCGGTTCTTCTGAGAAACGGTTCGGTCGTAGTCCTCCCCTGTCCTCCGGTCGTCCCTGGTTCGCCCCGAGTCTCTCTCTCGCGACAAGACTCAGCTTCCTGTTTGTTCTCTGCCGAGAGGAGCTCCGTTAACTCCCCGAGGATTTCTCTGCATTTTGATTCCAATCGCCGGAGAGACTCGCCTGCGCGGATGGGGATTCGTAGGGCGTATTCTGAGACCGACGTGATCCGATGCGAATCTCTGTTTTCTAGACTGAACGGATCCGGATCTCGGTCTTTTCAGTCGAGTTTGCCCGAGGAGGAGTACCTCTTGGAACGCGACGAGGAGTACGGAGTAGGGTCTTTGCCAAAAGGCGCTGGTATCTGGCCTGAAAGCGGGATTCCGGTGGAGGAGCTGGGATTCTCCGGCGACGGATTCGGCGGAGGAGGGAAGAAGAGTTGTGGAGGCGATGACGATAACGGAATCGGAAACAGAGAGGAGAGGAGCAAGATCGGAGCGTACTACCTAGAAATGCTAAAGTCAAACCCGGAAGATTCACTCTTGCTCAGAAACTACGGCAAGTACTTGCACGAGGTACTTTAAACATCTTTATACTACCATTTTCGAAAATAAATAAAAAAGTTCAACGAATAATCTGATAAAATTTGGTGTGCAATGAATGGAAATGAAAAGGTGGAGAATGATACGGGGAAAGCGGAAGAATATTATGGAAGAGCAATATTAGCGAGTCCAGGAGACGGAGAGTTACTGAGTCTCTACGGGAATCTAATATGGGAAACACAGAAAGATGGAGATAGAGCCAAATCCTACTTCGATCAGGCCGTTCATGCCTCCCCTGATGACTGGTACTTTCACCCTTTTTATCTCTTTTCCTTTTGGCAAATTGCGTTATATATATATGTATATGTATATGATATTATGGGAGTTGGGAGTTATGATTTGGATATGTAAATATGCAGCATGGTGTTGGGATCGTATGCGAAGTTTATGTGGGAAGCAGAGGAGGAGGAGGAAGAAGAAGAGAATGAAGAAAGCAAGAAGAGAGATGGAGCGTCACCACCGGTTCTGGTTGCGGTTTTTTAATTAGCAGAGGACAGAAGCACACCCATAGGGGATCCTTAACTTTAATTCATTGGGGTGGTGCTGTGTTAATCTCGTTAATGATAATATTAATAATAAGGAATAATATCATCTCGTATATGCAGTATTTACACCGTAACATAGGGAATATTAGAGAGAGGAAATTTTGCTGTTGTACTTTTTTTTTTTTTTAATCTTGTTTTGTACAGATCAAATAAAATTTTGGCTAACTTTTAGTAAGATAAATACTAGTGGATACCCTCAAACTTATTACTCATGCATTTAATTTTTTTTTTTTACTAAGTGGTTAAGAAAATAATTATTAGTGAAATTATATCTTTTTTTTATTTTTTTAATGATTAAGAATGTTAAGAAAATACTTGAAAGAAAATTAAAAGAAAAAGAACAACAAATTTATAATTAGCAATACATCCCTTTTACTAAAGTGGTCTGAATTGAAGTAGTCAAAATCTCAAGACTCCACTTTTGAGCTACAATAAAGTTATTTCTTTCTCTAAATTTGACCCCTTACTGTTCATCTCTAAAATAATATTTTACTCTAAACTATTCTCAACGATCTTCTTCCTTCCCTCGTTTTTCAGTTCTCATTTTTTTTTTCTCTTTTCCGTTTCTCTGACGCCGAAAGAGAACTTACACCTGACGCCTCCATTTTCGACTTCCTTCTTTCCATCGCCGTTTAATGGCTTTTCATCCATTTTCACATCAGACACTTGAGATACGGGGAAAGGGCCAAGATTTCCATCAGACGGAGGAGCAAGGAGGGGCAAGATTGGCAAAGAACCTAGCATTTTTCTAAACAAACAGAACATTCAATATAAACTAAACAAGTGACCAACTTGAGCACATATTCGTGCTAGATAAAACTAATTACATATTATTACTAACTGTGATAAGAAATCAAAGCGAATAGATTTACATACCGATTATGTAGGTAGTGGGTACAGAGAAGGTTAGAGGCTTCGTATTACCACTAGATTTGGGATCAAAGATATCGAAAAGAGATCGAAAAAGAAGCTTTTGTGCAAATTCGAAGGAAGAGAGAGGTTGTGCAATTCAGAGTGAGGAGAGAGAGAGAGAGATGCAATGATGATGGTCAATTATTAAAAGTATATATAAAAAAATAAAATTTTAAAAAATTATTATTAAAATATCTAATATTATACTATTATTTTGATTTTAGGATAGATAGTATAATGTGAATTAATATCTCTAATAATTTAACCAAAATCTTAACTTTTAGTCAAATTTTAAACTTGTGAATGACTAAACCATTGTCAATGCTCTAAAGTTAATGAAGTCTTAATAAATGGACAGATTTGGTTCTCACTTACCTCCTCGTCATGGATAGTCAAAAAATTGTGTTTTTCAATCAATGAGAACATTGGCAATGGACAAGCCAAATGCCAATACAAGTCTAAACTTTAGCTAAATGTGAGAAAAAGCCTTCACATTGGACTAACCAATAGTCCAAAGCTTAAGACTTAAGTTATAGTAAATCTTAAATCCTCTCCAAATATGACTAACTACTATTCACAATGGAAAATAATATTTTATTATTTCATCACTTTCCCCTCTCTTTGAATGGTAAAACATGCATGGCATGCATATTATTTCTACTGATTGCGAATATTGATAGAGTAGACATATTATTTCTACAAAGTATGAAGATCTAGAAAATATATGAATTGTATTTGTAAAAAAAAATATAAAAAAATAAAAAATATTATATTATATTATTATTTTTACTTTAAGATAACTAGTTCAATGTAAACTTATTTAGTCAAAAATTGATACTATAGTTAAAAATTAAGATTTTAGCTAAATTTTAGACTTAGCAATGACATTGCTGGTGCACTGAGTACTTGAGTTTAAGACGTATTGTATAAAGTGTTGTTTGCATGTCAAATCCAAATCATAACGAAATATATAGGGTCACATCTACTACAACCAACGTAGCAACCGACATACGTATCAAAATACAAGGATTGATATTTCAGCAAGTCACTGCACGCACACGAATTAAACAACGTACGCACGTACTCATTTGACCTTCTCTTTTGAAGGATTGAAAACCTTGCGAGTACTTTTCAGTATATTGCTTATGGTTTTCTTTGCACCGCTACTTATCGTCTTTGAAGCCATCTTTCCCTTGTCTTCCATTTTGTTGCTTTGGGCATTAGACACAGACTTGCTTCGCTGGCCAACCACCGGAGATTTCAGGCGTGTGACGTCCGGGACCTGCAACTTATATACAGGTTTTTTTTGGTTCCCTTTGCTGATTTCATTTTCTTTTATTACCCTTTAATTTCTCTGATCATAAACTTATAGATTCAATGCTTTATTCTTACCTTCTTTTTTGCAGGTTTTGAAGGTGTTCTAAATGTGGAAGTCTTTCGAAGTTTGCTGGTCTCCAATGCCTGATCTCCTTGCTTCTTCTGCAGATGTACATACATATACGTTAATTAGTTGATGACTAACATACAATAATACTGCTATCACTAACAAATTAAAATTAGAAGTTTAAACAAGTGAAATTTACAATGAAATCTAGCCTTTTAGTGCTTTTGCAGCTAATTAATGGCTAATTGAGTTGTGTACGTACGTACGTTAGTATTTCTTTTTTTTTTTTTTTTTCTTTTTTTTCCTTTCCCTAAGCAAGCAAATTTTTATTAGAAACTGAAAATATGATACATGAGGATGGGGGGAGGATTCCCCAACAAATGCTCTAGTACAATAACCACAGTATAAAAGTGGTGAAAAAAAAAAGAAAATAAAATAGATTTTGAGACCAATTTCTTGGTCCTCATCCATACCCTACAAAGAGAGCGTCGTCTTAAAATACGGTAGTTAAGAGTTTCATACGAATTATGGAACCACCGCTGCCACGGTGGAACCTCTGCTTGAAGTAGTGAAAGTTGTGGCTGCAATGCAGTTTGTTATTTTGAGATATTTTTTGGAGAGATACGTAGTCTATTTTTTAAGATCATCGGTTAGGGAAAGAGATAATATAGTCGAAAACACAACATTGGATGGATTGATCTGCGACTAGTCATCTGTCTTCCTGCGCATTTGTGGTGGCGCGTGGCAGCCATGCGCCGATGGTAGGGAGGCGAGGCTGGCAAATCTAGAAGTTCTCAACGTGGGGAACCTGCTAATACGTGCGTGTAACCGGCAAAAACATCGTGGCGTGGCGGCACGTGAAGATCACGTGCAGAAACAAGCTAAGCTTTTCGGCACTATTATGCTCCGTTCCAGTAGATCGGCAGTTGTAGAATGACATGGTGGGGCGTGTGTCGATTGATGGCAGCTGGAGTGTAATAGATCTGGCCAAAATCGAACTAATGGAGGGGAGAGAGAAAAAAAAACTACCATGAAAGTGTATACACAGTGCGGTAATAGAAATGGAGAAGAGAGGAGGGTGAGAACCCCAACTCCACCCTCCTCTTCAGCGACGGAAGCGTAGAGATTGAATTTTCTAGAGAGAAAGAAGATTTTCTCTCTCTAAACAGGAGAAGGGAAGGAATGTACCTCAGTATTGACTTGCAAGCAGTACTTGCTCTCAACCTCTTCACTAATTGGATCGTTTCTTTAGGTAATTTCAGACCATTATCCTATCATTTGGAAAGGCAATATATGACAAAAAAACATGTTTGTCGTTAATTTGTTAATATAAACGTATATATATAGTAAGATAATGATCAATTATATATGTTTGGTATTTGATCTCTTCAAAGCCTGGACAATATTCAAACTCATGCGTACGTGGTACCAATATTTGAGCATTTTTCTGATATTTGATGCTAATAAATGGTGTTATTTTTATTAATTTAAGCGGAGTTAGTTAAAATTTGATGGTGTTCTCAAAGTAATTAACAGATTAGGGAACATTATATAGCCTTGTTTGGATATAAGAAGTACTTTATCTCATCTCAATATTACAACTTTTTAAAATTCCTATACAAAATATAAACTTTTTCAAATTTCAAAACAATAATAATATTAAAAAATAATATTCTAACAATATTTTATTCAACTCTTAACTTTCATTAATTCAAGTCATTTCATATCATCAACTCATTATCCAAATGGCACCATAATCTATTCTACAAGCTGTTGATGTAAGTTAAAATTATATTAACCTTGATCATTTAAGTCAATTTTTTTTTCAAAAAAAGCATTTCTTCGCGCTTATATATATATATATATATATATATATTTAAAAAATAATTAAAAAGCTTTTAGGAGCTCGAGACCCCACACTGAAACTTAACGCAAAAAATCATTTGGATTAAAAAAAAGACTTTATATATAAAAACCACAAAAATATATTTTTTCAAATAAATGAGTAATGATACTTTTCAACATTTTTTACAATTTTTTTACGAGTAATGCAAGATGTAGTCCTAAAGTGTACAAGCCTCGTTTATTTTTTTTGAAAAAAAGAGGGGTCCACTACTATTAAAAATTTAATTTTTTATGTAGATTTCATATTTATCTAATTTTTTTAAAATGAGTATGTGAAAGTTGCATACCTTAAAACTGTAAATATAGTCTATACTCTGACAATGAAGGAGAATTCATAAGTCTCAAAAATCTTTTATCTCTCTATGGGATTAGTCATTACACCACGGCTTCATATACACTTCAACAAAATGGTGTTTTTGAATGACGTTATCGTCACCTTGTGGAAAACTTGTCTCACATTACTTCATAATGCATCGTTACCTCTTTCATATTGGCCACATGTTTTTCAAACAATTACTTACCTCATAAATCGTCAACCTACGTAGGGGTGTAACTGGTCCGGTCTGGTCCAGTTTTGGATAAAATCTAGAACCGAACCGGTATGTACCGGTTTTGTATTTTTCAAAACCGATTACGCACCGGTTACCCTCCTAAACCGGTACTTCCGGTTTTACTGGTTTCCGGTCCAGTCCGGTTCGGTTTTTCATTTTTTTAAAATGTAAGTTTCACAATTTGTCATTAAAAATTTATTTATAAAAAAAAATGATTTAAAAAAATATGTTTCATACTTTTATTAATATATTAGACTATATAATAGTATTAATATTAAACTATTGGTATAGTTATAAGTTATATATTAGTATTAGTTATAAACTATATATTTAATATTAGTATTAGTTATAAACTTGTAGTAAAAACTTGTAGTATTAATTATAAGTATAACTATAGTCATTAGTCTATATTAGACTATTAGTATTAGTTATAAATTTTTAGTGATTTAGTATTAACATTTTATGTAAGAATTTATAAATTATAAGAAGAAATTATTTCATATATGAATATATATAATTATATATATTATATATAAAAATTTCACATAAAAATTTATAATTATACATAATATATAAAACTTATATATATTAATATATATATATATATATATAATATTTTGTATAAAACTTATATATACAATAATACAAATATTATTTTATATATATATTTTTTATTAACCAGTCCGGTCTGAAAAATCTTAAAACCGGAATCGGTCAGTTTTCATATTCTAAGAACCGGTTCCGGACCAGACCGGACCGGACCGGTTTTACAGTTTTTCAGTTTGAATTTACATCCCTAAACCTACGCCACTTCTTCAAAACAAATCCCCTTTTGAGGCACTATTCGATCAAAGGCCAAATTATAACAAATTAAAAAAATTCGGATACCTTTGCTATCCCTTTCTCAAGCCATATAACACCAATAAAATGGAGCCCAAATCATCATCGTGCATATTTCTTGGTTATTTTCAAACTCAAAATGCATATAAATGCATGGATCCCTTGAACAAGAAAATGCACATTTCAAGACACGTTCTATTTGATGAGCTGCAAACATACTCCTCATGGTCTGAGCCCAAGGGCCCAATTCTTTCCTCAAGCCCTAACGTGTCCCCAAAGCCCTTTGGCCCAATTGAGTTTCTTTCGCCTCTACCTTCTACACCTTCCTCTTCCCATCTCTCCCAAAATCGAAATGAAGCTCTAGTGCCTCAACCTCCAATCGGTCTCTTTCATCTCAACCATCGTCGTCGCCAGCGAGCTCAGAAACTACAGTTGTTGCCGCCGCCGCACCTGCAGGTAATATTTCCTCTCCCCTACTCATGGTTGTTCTCATATACATGAAACCCTAGATCACATACACTCAAATTCGCATGACTTTGTTCCAATCACTGAGCTCACTCAACCCACCACCGACCAACCAGAACCCATTTGATGACCACACGGTCCATGATTAACATATATAAACCCAAACTGCTTCATCTTGTCACCAAACATCTGATACCCTCATCCATTGAACCTACATGTTTCAGTCATGCCGTGTCTCACCCAATGTGGCATGAAGCCATGTCTAGTGAGCTTATAGTTTTTATGAGATATGGTACATGAGATTTGGTACCACCATAGGAAGATTGTCACCCAATGGGCTGTAAATGGGTTTTTAGGGTCAAAAGGAATGTAGATGGCTCAATTGACAGATTTAAGGCCAGACTTGTGGCCAAGGGCTACAACCAATGCCCAGGAATTGACTATAAGGAGACCTTTAGTCCTGTTGTCAAACCTACAACAAACAGGTCTGTGTTAGCAACTGCAGTGCTGAATGGTTGGGAATTGAGACAAATGGATGTCAATAATGCGTTTTTACATGGTAACTTGACAGAAACTGTTTATATGACACAGCCCCCAGGCTTCAAGGACAGATCAAAACCTGAGCATGTTTGTAGACTAAGAAAGGCTCCCTATGGACTTAAACAAGTTCCAAGAGCATGGTATTTAGCACTTAAAAATGCCATTGCTCAACTTGGGTTTCAAAATTCCCATATTGATTCATCACTGTTTGTCTATTCTCATGCATCCATTACATGCTACTTACTTGTGTATGTTGATGATTTGGTTATTACGGGAAATGATAAACAGTTTTTATCATCTGTTATCCACAAGCTTGGTACTCAGTTCTCATTAAAAGACATGGGTTCTTTACATTACTTTCTTGGAGTGGAAGTTATTCCTATGCATGCTGGTTTATTTTTATCACAACAAATATGTTCGTGATTTGGAAAGCACAAACATGCTGGGTGCAAAAGATGTCTCCACTTCACTTTCAACAAGCATCTCTCTTCAACTCTTGGACAGCACTGCAGTAGTGGATATAACTGAATATAGGCGTGTAATTGGAAGTTTGCAATATTTATCATTGACGCGTCCAGATATTTCTTTTGTCGTCAACAAGCTATCCCAATTTATGTATAAGCCTGCTGTTACCCATTGGACGAAAACCAAGAGATTACTCTGGTATCTCAAACATACATTCTTTCATGGCATTCAAATCAAGAAGTCAGCAATACCTCACCTAACAACCTACAGTGATGTTGACTGGGCAGGGAATTATGATGACAAAACATCAACATCGGCCTACAGTACTTTTCTTGGCTCCAATCTAATTTTATGGAGTTCCAAGAAATAACGTGCAGTTGCAAGATCATCTACAGAGGTCGAGTATAGAGTATTAGCAAATGCAGCAGCTGAAACCATGTGGTTATTATCTTTGTTCAAGGAACTTGGTTTCCCCATCAAAGCTCCACATTCTATCCTTTATGACAATATCGGAGCCACTCACCTAAGTCTCAACCCAGTGCAATATTCCAGAATGAAGCATATCCAAATTGATCTTCATTTTGTGCAGGATTTAGATCAAAGAAATCTACTTAAAGTTCGTCATGTCCACACTTAAGATCAGTTGGCAGATTTAATGACAAAAGCACTGTCAAAGCAAAGAACAAAAATTTTGAGGAACAAGATCGGTCTTGCCGATGGAAGTCCCATCTTGTGGGGGCGTATTAAGGAAAGTGATTCAAAGATGGATAGCTCTCAAAGTCAAGATATTCTCTGTAATTAGTGTAGGCTAAAATCTTGCATACGTTATTATTCTTTGTAATAGTTATTATCTTAACTTTAATGATTGTATATTGCCTATGATAAAACATATGCATTATATATATATATATATATATATATATATATATATTTACGAGACAAATCAATAAAATGTGTGCGAAGATTTCCATTGAAAAATAGCAGTATCTTATTCTCTATAATGAAAAGAGTTGCATGTGTATTATTTTCTTACTTTGAAATGACTAAGGTCAAAGTGTCTTACTCCCTCAAAAAACTCAAACTAGGGGAGGGGGGTTGGAGCTTTGGCTCATCCCTTTCCTCCATCTTCTCTCTAGTTTTTTATTTATTTTTATGGTTTCATTTGTTTTTGTCCTATCTATTGTTCTCTGAAGTCAAATGACCACCAAGCACTCCACTGCAAGATTCCCAAGGCACCGATCCTTCAGACGGAAGAAGAATCTCGTCAAACGGAGCAACGTGTGACATCCACGCGCCATCGTATGGGGAGCTCTATCTCTGCAATGCGCAGCTTTTCTGGGACTAGGGCCATCAGTTTCTTCAGACTTGACATTTCGCCATACTTCCAGGGTGGCGCTTGTCACTCACGCTCCATCATAGTCTCGGTGTTTGTAATTTTTATTTCCTCTAAAGTTGAAAATGTGGATCTACAGCTTTCCAAGCTGTACTTCGCTATTTTTCCATCTATTTTTTACGTTTTTTGTTATTTCCTTTCTTTTAAGTTTTTTTAAAAAAAATGCTACTCTCACCGCTCCATTCTACCGCTCTATTCTACTGCTATTAATTTTTTATTTCTTTTACTTAATGATTAAGTAAGTGTTTTTTAATAATATTGTATTTTTTTTTATTTTTTTTAAATATTTAAAAGTGTTAAAAAATAAATTGAAAAAAATAACAAAAAAAGAAGAAGATGAATTACGCTTAACGGTGGCTCACAGTGGTAGCTGGGAGCGGTGGACGTAGCACCACTCAAAAAGGAAAACACAGTCTCTTGAATTTTTGTCCATAGAGTGTGTCTTCTACTTTGTCTTAGACAGAGTGTGAGGTTGTTTAATTCTGTCTTAGGACAAAATGTGAGGTTTGTTAAATCTGTCTTAGGACAGAGTGTTGTCTCTCAGATGGTTTGTCTGTAGAGAGTTACAACAATGGATTAGACCATGTCAATCACAAAAAAATTTGTGTATTGTGGAGCATTAAAAGCAGTAGTTGATTTGTATTCTATATGTCTTAGGTGAAAATTGTAATGTCTTGTTATGGATGAATGGAGTTTGTTCTAAATATATATATAAAAAAAAAAAAAAGTGTCTTACTCCATCCTTTTTTAAGAAAATCACTTGATCTTATCACACGCAAGCTAGAGGGACGAGTAAAGAAATTTTGTCATCCTCCTTGCTCTTATAACTTTATAGTTTTAGACAGTGCTAATAAAACGTCTTGGTTTCAACCAAAGCAATAGATCGAACTCACCCCTGCTCTTTTATCAGCACATTTGGTATTGGCCGTAGCTAGCTTCGTTTGGTTCTTAAATCTATCTCAACTCATTATTACAACTTTTTAAAATCTTAACACAAAATATAATAAATAATTCAATTTTTTAAAATTTAAAAATAATAATAATATTAAAAAATAATATTCTAACAATATTTTATCATCTGAACTCAACTCAGTTCAACATCCAAACGTAGCCTGGCTTGGCACTTGTTAGTATTGGCCGTAGCTTTAGGCTTGACACTTGTTATATCTGCAGTTGTAGAATTTGCAGGTCTCAATTTGGAAGTTTCTCCAGCAGTACTAGCTGAGGATTGAACCCTGTTAAAGAAAAATATATACTACCTTATCAATTGCTACAAAATTGATTTTTATCTTATTTTTGCTTGATAATCTAATAGAAATAGCTATTATAGGGACTGACTTCTGTTTTAAGCTGACAGATTTGGATCGTTTGGGTTGTGGGTCCTTGAAATCAAATGAACCCAGTTTTTCTTTCAATCTTCTTTACGGATCGTTTGCTGCAGAAAAATCCATTGAACCTCTTCTTTCCTTGGACATCCTTTTCACAGTTGCCAAAGAAAATGGTTGAGGGATCGTGTGCTTTCCTTTGGCATTTTGTTTTAAACCTTCTTTTGATTTCTTTGATGAATCTGTTTGCAACCCAACACTAATTTCTCCCTTATTTTCTTGTCTTTCTTTCTGTATCCTTAGGCAATTGATTCTCTCCAAGCATGGGAATGAGTTTTTCCGCTTGATCAGATTCGAAGTTTTAATCGGGCTTTCCTTCTTCGCTCTGTTCATGTTCATGACTGTTTGATATGGTTTTTCTCATTCATATTGGGCAAGGTCGCTCAGAACTGCGAGAAAAAAAGTTTTTACACAATATATACGCACAAAGATACAAGAAATTTCAAGCCTTTGTCATAATCGATAGATGCATATACATGATTCATCAGTTAGTCATGCTCGCGGATCATATAAATGAGAACTAGTAGATAATGTATTTAAGATGAGATCGATACAAAAGGTATTATATGAGCTTGATCATATCTCTGTTTATATATTACCTTAAAATAGCTATATGCAGTAAAACATGAATTTGACCCTAAATATACATGGTGTATATATAGGTATCATGTGTTCGTAAAAATCTTCCACATCAGATGAAATGCCTCAAAGATAAGAATGTTCGTATCCTTGCTAGATTCCTTGTAGCCTGACATAACTTCGGCCCCAATAGAAGAAAACGAATAATGATACATGTACAACAATTCCTTACGATCATATTTTAACTTGAAAGTATTTTTGTAAATTGATGTTAGTTTTAAAATATGATTGTGAAAAAGGTTGTATGTAACATTCCCATCCTTAAGATTAGAAATGTTACGTATATATGTAACTAAAGTTAGGTAAGAGACTTGAATAATTTTAAAAAAAATATTGTTCATTCCAAAAAAAAAAATTTAAGTTAAACCATTGTCTAAAACATAGTAATAGCCAAGTTTCCAAACCAATTAAATGTAAAGAAATCATAAATATAATCTAAGGTTCATTGGTCCTCTCTTTCTAAACTTGGCCCACCTGCTTGTAGTCCTCATTCTCCTCACCTGGGTAGTAAAAAAAAATGAAATAAAAGTAAAAGGAGTCGAAGACTCAAGAACTCACAACAATGTAAACATAATAATTAAAAGGCTTCATAAAATTTTCATGCTGAATAAAATTCTTGTCATATCATGCTGAAACTCATGCTATGCAAGACTGTCTTAACTTAACTGAATTAATTGACTGATTTAACTGGCTCACACACTTAACCCTGTGTGTAAAGTTGTACACCGACCTCACATCCCACTACAGCAAGGGAAGCCGTTGAGTAGTATTCTGACATACTACGATGGACTACACTTAAGTCTGTAGCTAGCATATTTATCCTAAATACTAAATTGAAAGGCCATCTGATTAACTAATATGATCTTATCTTATCTTGCACTTGAATTTAAGATAACTTACGTGTCTTATACGATATGAGATGCATGACATTCACACTAATATAAATAAATGTAAAATGCTGAACCTGAACATGATGCGAAAAATTAATATAATCATATGATATGATGACTGATATACTTATATAGATCGTAACATGCATGGTACATAAAAAGAACGTCTATCAAAGAACTCGTTTTAATAGTAATAGTTTAAGTATATGTTAATCTTAATTTGTGATCAAATTACTCACCTCGAAAATTGATATCGAATAATCTTCTCGTATCTCATTGCCTATAAGAAATACTATACGGCATTAAAAATTCTAGGAATCCTATTTTGACACTCTATTTAATAATTGAACTCACATTATAGTGAATAATAACTTTAATAACTATTTTGTTATGTCTAAAATAAATACTATTATTATTTTAAATTTAAATAATTATCTATTCTTCTAAATCTTAACTCAAAAATAATTTATATTAAAATTTATCAAAATAATTAGTGGAAAAATCATAAACTTAAACAATTTAAAAATATTTTATTAAGCTTTAACCTATTATTATCTTAAATTAGTAATAAAATACTTAAAGTTTAAATTAAATCTTGTCGGAAGCCTAAGCCCACGTAACTAGGATAAGTTAAACCCGTTTTG
This sequence comes from Juglans microcarpa x Juglans regia, assembly GCF_004785595.1. Taxonomy (NCBI): domain Eukaryota; kingdom Viridiplantae; phylum Streptophyta; class Magnoliopsida; order Fagales; family Juglandaceae; genus Juglans; species Juglans microcarpa x Juglans regia. The sequence continues at coordinate 25,105,741 of NC_054604.1, forward strand.
TCATATGCCCTCAAAATCCGAAAACATAATTACAATAAAAGCTCTTATGAAAAACTCAAGTATAACACAACCCATGAGGCTTCTATAGACCTCTTACGTAAATTAAAATGTATTGTTTAAAGGGCAAAGTTGTAAAATCAGCTTATATGACACCTTTCTGTAGATATTATATGACACCTTTTCGTACACAACTTGTCTAATGACAGAGAAGAAAAAGTTACACGCAATTAACTTTCTGTAATTATAAAAACTGTGCATAAATTTGATTAAAAGAGACAAATTCAAGAAGAAGACAAAGATGAAATATCATGGAAAGAGGAAACGAAGATAAACCGAGACAAAGAAATGCTTAAAAGCTCACCGTGCGGCAAAGTGATTTCGTGCAAGAGGAAGACAGGTTGTTACGACGGTTGGATAGAGATCTTTCTCTTCTAAAGGCACGGTGGAGTAGAACGGAATAACACGAGACTTATGGAAGATGACCAGTCGGCAAACTCAGAGGTTGCTTGAGAACCTCCAATCTCGAGGGAAATTACAAATTAGTTCAGGTGCTAGAGAAATTACAACGGCAACACCAAAACTCAGCGAATGTTGACGATGTTATTAGAAGGGAAAATCTTGCCTTATGCTATAAGATAAAAAATATAGAATTAAGGAGATGGAGATTTGCTGCTCTCCGAAATCACTCAGAATATGGAATATAAATTGAATGATTCGGCTGTTACATTGTAATGTCTCAAAAATCTGAAGGATCGCCCAATTTGAAATGGAAACAGCGGCTGAAAAATCTGAAAGTTTTAAAGAAATAAATTAAGAATTAAAATTAATTATAATAATGATAGTAATAAAATAGAAAAAAAAAAAAAAAAGTAAAAATTATAAATTAAAAATCGTGACTATTACAAATCTCCCTCCCTAAAAGAAATCTTGTACTCGAGATGGAACATATCTTATTCAAAATAAGTAGGGATATTTCTCCTTCATGTTGTCGTCGCGCTCCCACGTGGCTTCTCTCTCCGTGTGGTGACTCCAAAGTACCTTTATCATTTTGATAGTTTTGTTGCGTAGGACTCGATCTTTTTGTGCCAATATTCCCACTAGAAATTCATCATAAGTAAGATCATCTCGAATATGAAGAGGCTAGTGCTCCAACACATGAGTAGGGTTTGGGGCATACTTCTGAAGCATAGAGGCATGGAATACATTATGAATAGCCGATAATTGAGGTGGAAGTGCTAATTTGTACATTGCAACTCTTATTCTTTCTAAAATTTCAAAAGGACCGATATACCTCGGACTCAATTTTCCTTTTTTTTTTTCCAAATCTCATTATCCCTTTTATTGGCACAACTTTTAGTAGCACTTTACCGCCTTCCTCAAATTCTAGTTCCCGTCTCCTCTGGTTTGCATATTTCTTCTGGCTCTCCTGAGCAACGACAAGTTTATTCCAAATAATTGAAATTTTCTCGCACATGTTTTGAATAATTTCCTATCCCATTCTTCTACGCTCTCCAACTTCATCCCAGTAGATAAGTGATCTACATTTACATTTGTAGAAAACTTCGTATGGCGCTGCCTGAATACTCTCCTGATAACTATTATTATAAGTGAACTCAATGAGGGGTAAATATCGTATCCAACTACTCTTAAACTTCACAACACATGCCTTGAGCATATCCTCCATAATTTGAATTGTCCTTTCCGATTGACCATCTATCTGAGGATGAAATGCGGTACTATAAGTTAGTTGAGTTCCCAACAACTTCTGTACATTTCTCTAGAATGCTGAGGTGAAACATGTATCTCTGTTAGAGACAATCTTAGATGGTACCCCATGTAGTCTGACAATCTCTTTCACATACAACTCTACCAATCTATCAGTGGAGTATATCATTTAAATGGGAATAAAGTGAGCTGATTTTGACAATCGATCAAAAATCACCAACGTTGCATCTTGACCTCTTGGTGCCCTAGGAAACCCTGATACAAAATACATTCATATTTCATCCCACGTCCAAATTGGTATAGGAAGTGGCTGAAATGTACCTAATGGCCTCTGATGTTTTGCCTTAACTTGTTGACACATTAAACATTGTGCTACATAATTTATCACCTCTCATTTCATACCATTCCACCAAAAGTGTTGTTTCAAATCCCGATACATCTTAATACTACCTGGGTGAACCGTATACAATGAGCAATGGGCTTCTCTCAAAATCAAATCCCTAATCTCTCTATCATTAGGTACACATAATCTTTCTATAAACCTCAGGTTGCCATAATCTAATACTGAGTTGTCAGGTCTCTTACCTTCTGATACCTCCACCTTTAACTTCATCACTTTTGTATCACCAGCTTGAGTGACCTTAATTCGATCTATCAATATTGATCCTAAGGTCAAACTACTTAATTTAGCTTGGGTATCCCTAATCATCTCAATACTTGCTCGCTCCATATCCAATAATATGTGTTTTTGGGACTTATACATCGTAGCCAATGTACAAGAAGACAATTTCTGACTTAGCGCATCTGTTACAACATTTGCCTTACCCAGATAGTAATTAATATTGCAATCATAGTCCTTCAGGAGTTCCAACCATTTGTGTTGTCTCATATTCAACTCTTTCTGTGTGAAGAAATATTTCAGGCTCTTATGATAAATATAAATCTCACTTTTCTCCATAAAAATAATGTCTCCATATCTTCAAAGTGAATACGACAGCTGCAAGTTCCAGATCATGGGTCGGGTAACTCTGCTCATAATTTCTCAGTTGTCGGGAGGCATATGCAATGACTTTCTCGTGTTGCATTAAAACAAAACCCAATCTCTTAAGTGAAGCGTCATTATCTATGACAAATCCTCCATCTCCTAAGGGAACTGTATGTACTGGTGCAACCACTTGTCTTTTCTTCAATTCTTGAAAGCTCTTCTCACACTTATTTGTCCATAAAAATGTCTCATTCTTCCTTGTTAACTTTGTCATCAGTGCTGCAATATTTGAAAACGCTTCTACAAATCTTCTGTAGTAACTGGCAAGACCTAAGAAACTTTGTACCTCATTAACATTACTAGGCTTAGCCCATTTCACCACTGTTTCAATCTCTCTTGAATCCATTAAAATTCCTTTTCTTGACACCACGTGTCTTAGGAATGCGATCTCTTGTAACCAAAATTTACACTTCTTGAATTTTACATACAGTTTCTTTTCTCTCAATATTGTAAGGGCCATCCTCAAGTGGTCCTCGTGTTCTTTATGACTTTGAGAGTAAATAAGGATATCATCAATAACAACAACAAAAAATTGATCCAAATAGTCCTTAAATAATCTGTTCATAAGGTCTATGAAAGCGGTAGGGGCATTAGTTAAACCAAATGGCATAACAAGAAATTCATAGTGCCCATATCGTGTCCGAAAAGCTATCTTCTGAACATTTTTCTCCTTAAACTCTCATATGATGATATACAGATCTCAAGTCTATCTTGGAAAAGACCTATGCTCCTTGTAGCTGGTCAAATAGACGATCAATCCGAGGTAAGGGGTATCGGTTCTTAATAGTCACCTTATTCAGCTCTCTATAGTCAATACATAATCACATGGACCCGTCCTTCTTTTTCACAAAACGTACTGGAGGACCCCATGGAAAAACACTGGGGCGTATGAAACCCTTCTCCAGTAGTTCCTGTAACTGGTCCTTGAGTTCCTTTAATTCAATTGGAGCCATTTGATAAGGTGCTTTAGACATTGGTGCAGTCCCTAGAACGAGGTCTATTGAGAACTCAACTTTGCTATCCAGGGGAAGCCCTGAAATATCATCTGGAAATACATATTTGAATTCTCTGACTACTTCTATATCCTCCAATCTAAGTCCATATGCTGGGGGTGAAACCAGGCTCGCCAAAAATTCTTTGCAATCTTGTCTCAATAGTTGTGCAACTTGCATTGCCGAGATAACACATGGAAGAGAACTTTCTCGTGGTGCTTGGAAACTAAACTCTTCCCCATTTTTGGATTTAAAAAACCACCCTCTTATTGAAGCAATCTACACACACACGATTCTGGGATAACCAATTCATTCTCAAAATTACTCTAAATTCGGACATATTAAATATAATTAAGTCGGTAGGAAGAATCCTCCCTTGAATCTCAACTGGACAACCAGTAGAACAAACTTGCAATTGATATATTCTCCCCAAGGTGTTATAACAGACATACTAGTCTCTAGTGATTCAGACAACGATTCATAATGATTCAAAATAAAGTAGTGTGTGGCTCCAAAATCAAATAGAACAGATGCATAACAAGAAAACAACATCAAAGTACTTATGTGAATAGAATAATAACTTAGAAATCTAAGGATCATATAGAATATGCATCATATTTTGTATACATCTAAGCTTATGACAGGGAAAGGTACATGTGACTACATCGTTTGACGCTGCAACATCATCAGGGGTGAGGGAATATACACGTGCTATAGCTGTCATCTTCTGTCTTCCACTCTTTTTTGGTTCTCCAGATTTCTTTATAGGGTAGTCATGAGCTAAATGGTTCGGCTTCCCGCACTTGAAAGATACGTTTTGGCCATATAAACATTTTTCCATATGCTTCTGCCCACATGTTGGACATGTAGGATAAGTCTGTCCTCCTATCTTTGGCCCTGGACAACTATCACAATGAGGCCTCTTATTCCTGTTTGGTGCAAATTGGAGTGGTTGTGACTATAGTTGGCGCTTCTTCTGATTATTATATTCGATACTCTCTAGGATACCTTCTTCAACAATAGTGGCTCGGTTCACCAGCTCAGAAAAATTTCGAATCTTGACGGCACGTACTTGATCTCTAATTCTCTAGTCCAGACTACGTTCAAATTTCTCAGCTTTCTTTTCCTCATCTGGAATTAGATAACTGGCGTAACAAGACAACTCCATGAATTCGGTGGCATATTGATCAACCGTCATCGTTCCCTATGTGAGGTCCATGAATTGATGTGCTCTAGACTCTCGTAGAGACTGTGGAAAGAAGCGATCCAGAAATACCTCCTTAAAACGCTCCAAAGTAATGGGAACTCCCCCCTAACTCCATCTATAAGAGTGTCCGAGTTGACTTCCTCTAGTTGTTAGTTAGGTCTGTTAGGTTGTATATCGCATAAATCACATTTGATTATCTATGCAGAACAACGCCTCAAAAAATCTGCTCCAAACGTTCAATCCAATTATCCGCATCCATAGCATTTAACCTGCCATCGAAGATTAGGGGCTACGAGAAAATTGCTCTAACGTATAGCCAACTTGCAGTGCCCTAGATTCGGTGTACTGAACGGTAGTCATTGATTGGAAAAACTGGATCGCTGTTGCGACCAAAGCATTTAGATTTTCATTAGCCATCCAGAAGTGTTCCTACTGCCAACTATGTTGTGATGCCCCGACTCCCACATATGGAAACGCAAGAATCGTGATGTCAAGATGATGACAACACGAGTCACACATCCCAACGATAGTGCCAAGTGTATGTACATGCAACAATGTACAATAAACAACGCAGCGGATAATTTAAGTAAGTCAACTATGTACCATAATTTTTAATACAAATTTATATAAGTAAAACGTTTAAAAAGAGTTATACAATTATCCCAAGATAAAATATAATACAAAGCCAAATATAGATACGAGTGATCCCAAATCACTCCTCGGGCAGAGTCGAATCCTCAAGCTCACCCTCAGCTTCATCTGCATCGAAATCTGCGTTACCATAAAACAATACCGCATGTAAGTATAATCCAAATATCCCTCGGAATAAAAATGCATTAATGCAACCAATAAACAGATCTCAAAATCTCATTCCCGAAAATGTTTATTTTCAAACGCACGCCAAAAACCCCATTTGACCATAAACACGCTATGAATAATATCCATCATTTTTCCAGAAAATGTGCTTGTAACCATTAAATCATGAACCGACAAAAAAATCATTTATCAGACACTGTAGGCGGGAATCGCAGGCAGGACTCTACCACCATCCCTGCTTACCACCATCCCTACCGCATGCACCGTAGGCGGGAATCACATGCGGGACTATACCATCATCCCTACAGTTCCTTTTCACACAAGAGGTAGTTATCAGAGCATTGTAGGCGGGAATCACGGGCGAGACTCTACCACCATTCCTACTGCGTGCACCGTAGGCGGGAATCATAGGCGGGACTACAGCACCATCCCTGCTTACCACAATCCCTTCCGCGTGCACCGTAGGCGGGAATCGCAGGCGGGGCTATACCACCATCCCTACAGTCTCTTTTCCTTTTTCTCAAACCAGTCAATACAATCATTTCAAACATACTCAAAATCATTTCTCACATGAAAACTCAGTTTTCAAATAAACACATGAACATGTATGCAATCATGCGAAAACCTAGTTTACAGTTACAAACATGAACATGCGTGCAAATGCAATGAACAAGACACGACACCAATATCTAACAACCAACAAATGTCAACACAATCCAATCACACAAACAACTCCATTCTTTAATCCATCCGACCCTCTACTCGTGTAACCAACCAGTTCACAGTAAAATGAGTTAGTACAAAAATACATTTAAATCACGAAAGTTCTTTGAAAAAATACTTACAATGCTATATAATAATTTTTGAAGGATCACAGAGCTGCGAGAAGTGGCAACACAACAACATAACAGTGCAAAATGCACTGTGGCCGTGGGTCTCAAATATCCATTTTTGAACGGGGACAAACCAAGACCCGAAATTGATAGAAAATGGCTTAGGGATGTCGGTGAAACCAATGGTGGTGGTGGTTGGCCGTGGTTGGCGGCGTAGAGGGCGGTTGAAGGCTAAAATATCCCAAACGAAAATGTTGATGGTGGAGCTTCATCGGTGACGGATCGGAACTAAGGATGGGTGGTTTAGGTTGCTAGGAGGTTAAAGAAGATGTGGTGAAGAAATGGTGGCCGGAGGTGGCACGACGGCGGCGCTGGAAGAAATAGAGGCCGCGGCTTTAAGTTGTTCGTGGGGACTCACGGCGGCGCGAAAGGGGTTGGGATTGAAGGGGGGTGGTCGCCGGCCGGTGGGGAAGGGAAGGAGAGGGGCGGTGAGGCACATGGTGACGCGCAGCGATAGTGGGTGGTGAGCAATGAAACGGACGGGGAAGGGGTGCTGCGCGCGCGGGAGAGAAGAGAGAGAGAGGAGAAAAGAAATGGGGAGGAAAAAGAAAAGAGGAAGAAAAGAAAAAGAGGAAAAGAAAAAAGTGAGAGAAAGAAATGAGGTCGAATCCTCACATCTTGGGTCACAAAATGATCCAACGAAAATTATTTTAAAACATCAAGTTAAATAAAATAATTTAAACGTAGTGCTTAAATGAAAATAAAATAATTAAATCTAACAATAAACTAATTTAAATAAAGAGCAATTTAAATAATGAACAATAATTAATAACAAGAAAACACATTAAATTAACAATTAAAAATCTTAAAATAATATAACATAAATCATCTAAAATTTAAAATAAGAAAGCTCATAATTTTAATAAATGTAATAATTTTCTTAGTAAAAACATACGTAAATACGGGATATCACACATGTTCTGAAGCAAAATATAAAAATTTTATTAATAAACATTTCAATAATATAATAATAATTATGTAACAACCAACAACAACCTCAAAGTGTCATCTATTGAGAGCTATAAACACTTTATTCTATCTTAAAATATCTTACTAACTCTTGAGAGGGCCATAAGCATCTTAGGTGACTTTATTCTTTCCAAGAGTCTGTACAATTTCTCAAATTTGGGCTCTAATGCCATTTTGTAACATCTCCATCCCTAGGGTTAGAAATATCACGTACATACGTAACTAAAGTCAAGTAAGAGACTTGCATAATTTTTTAAAAAAATTGTTCATTTCAAAAGAAATTTTAAGTTAAACCATTGTCTAAAACATGGTCGTATCCAAGTTTCTAAACCAACTAAATGTAAAGATATCATAAATTTAGTCTAAGGTTTATTGGTCCACTCCTTCTAAACTTGGCCCGCCTGCTCGTAGTCCTCATTCTCTTCACTTGGGTGGTAAAAAAAAATTAAATAAAATTAAAATGAATCGAAGACTTAATAAGAACTCACCACAATGTAAACATAATAATTAAAAGGATTTCTTAAAATTTTCATGTTGAATAAAATTCTTGTCATATTATATTGATAGTCATGCTCTGCACACTGTCTTAACTTATCTGAATTAACTGACTGATCTGATTGACCCACACACTTAACCTACCCCACATTCCGCTGCAGCAAGGGGAGCCGCTGAGTAGCATTTTGAAATACTACGGTGGACGACGCTGGAGTCTGTGGCTTGCACATCTACCCTGAATACTGAACTGAAAGGCCATCTGATTAACTGATCTGACCTGATCTTATCTTACACTTGAATTTAAGATAACTTTTGTGTCTTATGCAATATGAGATGCATGACATTCGTACTAATATAAATAACTGTAAAGCGCTGAACCTGAAGATGATGCAGAAAATTAATATAATCATATGCTATGATGACTAATATGCTTATACAGATCGTAACATGTATGGTACATAAAAAGAACGTGTATCAAAGAACTGGTTTTAATAGTAATAGTCTAACTATATCCTAATCCTAATTTGTGATCAAGTTACTTACCTCAAAACATTGATACTGAATAAACTCCTCGTATCTCGTTGCCTATAATAAATACTATACATCACTAAGGATTCTAGGAATCGTATTTTGACGCTCCATTTAATAATTGAACTCACTATAGTGAATAATAACTTTAAAAACTATTTTGTTACGTCTAAAACAAATACTATTATTATTTTAAATTCAAATAATTATCTATTCTTCTAAATCATAACTCATTAGTAATTTATATTAAAATCTATAAAAAAAATTAGTGGAAAAATCATAAACTTAAACAATTTAAAATGTTTTATTAAGTTTTAACCTATTTTTATCTATTACTGAAATTAGTAATAAAATACTTAAGTTTAAATTAAATCTTGTCGGAAACCTAAGCCCACGTAAATCGGACAAGTTAAACTTGTTTTGTCATATGCCCTTCAAATCCGAAAACATAATTACAATAAAAGCTTTTCAAGAGGCTTTTACGGAAAACTCAACAATTAGCATTTAAGGGCAGATATGGAATTACACAACCCATGAGGCTTCTAGAGACCTCTTTCTGTCCACATGTTCTTAGCAGCAAGTTTTGGTTAAGAACATGAAGTTTAGATGGACTCCTCCCCCACCAGGCTGGTTTGAACTGAATGTGGATGATGCTCTTTTCTTTGATTGCAACAAAATTGGAATTGGAGCTATTCTGTGCAGTGATTATGGTGAGGTGATTATGGCACTTAGTAAAGTTGAAAAGGAATTCTTAAAACCAGAAAATGTAGAGGCTATGGCTATTTTGAGGGGACTACAATTCTGTTTTTAGATTGGCCTTCATAATCATTTTATTGAGAGTGATTGTTTACACCTAGTAGAGGAAATAAACAGTGTTAATTCACCTTGCTCTTCTAAAAGAACTGTTATCACTGAAATCAGAAGACTCATGCTAAATTTTATGCATTGTCAGATACAACATGATTTCCGTGTAGCCAATGCAGCAGCTCATCACGTCGCAAGACATGCTTGGTCTATTGCTGATGTGGAATTGTGATGGCATGCAACTCCCCATTTTATTGATAATATTGTTTATATAGATGTCATTTCTTGTAAAGATTCTTAAGACCTTTTGTGCCTATTTGCAATGAAGATCCCATTTCTATCCAGAAAAAAAAAAAAGGCAGAGTTGTAAAATCAGCTTAAAACCTCATCTACAAAGCAACTTGATTGATGATAGAAAAGAAAGAGTTGCACGCAATTGACTTTCTGTAATTGTGCATAAATTTGACTAAAAGAGACAATTCCAAGAAAAAGACAAAGATGAAATATTCTAGAAAAAGGTAACAAAATAAACTTTACACTAAGGGCACTAATGAAAATTAACCACTGGAATAGTGACGTAATATAGCACTTAAGATATCTATGAGCTGAGTCACACGGATAGAATCTTATTCACAAAACTTTAGACAGCAAAAACCGACTGCAATCGATTGGTAAAAGCCAAAAAAAACAAAAAAAAAAAAAAATTACACTTTAATAAATACAGTAACTTCCAAAATAAATTTAATGGTTATTATACATAAATCAAATTTATATTTTATTATTATTTCCCTTTCTTCTTCTCATCGCAATTGCATTCATACAAGTACTTTTTATGAAAGATTTTGTGCATGAATGTTTTCCTTTCTTTTTTTATGATGTCCTTTTTATTTACTGTCATGGTGGCATTGGCATGCATCGATAACCATAAGTCATGAATATTAGATGCATGCTATATCTCTAAGTTTTAATAATGTACGGCTTCATGTGTCTGGATAAAATTAAATAAATTAATAATTAAATAAATTAAATATTTTTTTAAATTAATATTATTTTATTACTATATAATGAATAAATAGATAATTCAATATAAAGATTTGATGTGAATGAAATAGTTAAAATTAAATTCATCTCATATTATTTTATTATTATATAATGAAAAAATAATTATTTCAATATGAAGACTTAATGTGAATAGAATAATAAAAATCAAATCCATCTTTCATCAACTAAAAGTGTCCTTTAATTTTGGCTCATCTATTGAGAATGTTCTTAGATTGAGATAAAGAAAGGCTTGAAAGCTCACCGTGCAACGAAGGGATTTCGTGCGAGAGGAAGATAGGCAATGTAACGAGGGTTGGTCAGAGATCTTCCTCTTCCAAAGGCACAGTGGAACATAATGGAGTAACATGACAATTTGAAATGGAAATAACAGCAGAAAAATTTAAAGATTTTAAGGAAATAAATTAAGAATTAAAATTAGTTATAATAATGATACTAATAAAACAAAAAGAATAAAAAAAATAATTAAAAACCTTTAATTAAAAATCGTGGCCGTTACATTGTGTGTATCATTTTTTCTATGGAAAATAATTCATGGATTGCGCATGGACTTGAGCAAGAGTAAAATGGACGAATAGTTTTCTGCAAGTTCATGCGCAAGCTTTCTCTGTTATATTAGTTGGTTGTAAAGTAATTGTAGGATAATATCGTTCACATTTAGTTACGCAATTCAAATAAAATAAGATGTGATATTTTGTTAAAAATTAAATAAAATATTATTTTAATATTATTTTTTTAATATTATTTTTCTTTTAAAATTAAAAGAAATTAAATTTTTTATTATATTTTATAAAAAAATTTAAAAAAATTATAAAAATTATATAAAATAAAATAAAATAATTGAATTTTATATAACCAATTCTGCAAGTCTATCTACTCGAAAAGATCAGTGCTGAAATTGTCTGATACAAATGAAAAATGAAAAAGAAAGAACTAGCTATACTACAGAAAATAAGACTGACAAGAGAAGACAAACCTTCGGAAAGTACTGATCTCTCTATCTGCCTACCTTGGAACTTAAGAAGCTTTGTACTAACCTGGACATTAAATACTAGTTCTGCTGGGGATTTTACTCAGCTAATAATAAAAATCCTTCAAAATAATGTTGTCGTCGTTGACTATTTGAAAATAAAGTCTTATAAGTCTAGCATACTTGCTGGGTTTCTGAAATTGGTGCAAGTGGCAGATAGTCCATGGAAATTAATTCAATTTATGTAAGTAGTGAAAGCAGCCTCATGGCTTTTTCTCAATGTTAACAAGTATTTGGAGCGCTAGGATTAATCTAATGCAAGTGCTTTTAGGCGTGGCCTATAGAAGATTAAAACTTCAAGGTTTCAATGAATATTTTCCCACATATTTCATTGATGTATAACCATAGTTATATACACGGCACTACAAATCTATTTTAAGAAATACACAGCCATTAAGGCTACAAATGTACATTGCATAATACACAGCATGATTGTATGAATGACAACATGATACATAACGTGATTGTAGGCTAGAGATCTTTTTTGTTGACCTGGCCTTGATTTGTGCAATCTTCCTTTATATGCTCCTGTAAGATTGAGCTTCTGTTAGCAAGACCAATCTTGTGACGTAGGATTTTTGTGCATTGCCGTGACAAGGGCTTTGTCAATAAATCAACAAGCTAATCTTGAGTGTGAACATGTCAAACCTAGAGAGTTCCACGTTAAACTAGGTCATGCACAAAATGAAGATCAATTTGTATATGTTTAATTTTGAAACGCTAGACAGGTTGAAACTGAGATGGGTGGCTCCAAGGTTATCACATAATAGCAAAGGTGGTACTTTGAGTGGAAAAACAAGCTCAGTAAAAAGGCTAAGAAGCCACATGGTCTCGGATGTTGCATTTGCAAGAGCTTGGTATTCAGTTTTGGTAGAGGATCGTGCAACTGCTCTTTGTTTCTTGGAACTCCAGGAGATAGGATTGGATCCTAGGAAGCTAATATAAGCCGGGGTGGATGTATGATCATCAATATTTTCATCCCAGTCCGCATCAGAATATGTCGTTAAACCAAGAGCTCCAGCTTTAGTTAGTTGTATAACATGGAAAATGGTTTGTTTTAAATAACATAGGAGCCTTTTTGTTGCTATCCAATGAGTGCTGGTTGGCTTGTGCGTAAATTAGGAAAGCTTATTGACAGCAAATGAAATATTTAGGCATGTCAAGGAAAGATATTAAAGACTTCCAATAATACGACAAAATTCTGAACTGTCTACAGGAGCTATTCTATCAATCAGTTGAAGAGAGATGCTAGTGGAAAGAGGAGTGGAGACATCCTTTGCACCAATCATATTAGTGTTTGTCAATAGATCACGAACACACTTATGTTGTGATAAAAACAGACCTGTCCGAGTATGTTTTACTTCCACTCCTAGGAGAAAATAAAAAAGGCCCATATCTTTTAGAGAAAACCTATCACCCAATTGCTTAATAGTGGAGGCCACAAAGTTAGAATTATTTCTTGTAACTACAAAATCATCAACATAGACCAAGAAATAGCATGTGATAAAGCCTATTCTATAGATAAAAAATGAAGAGTCAGCTTTGGAGTTTCGAAAACCAATCTCAAGGAGAGCATTTTTCAAAGCAGTATACCAAGCCGGAGGGGCTTGTTTAAGCCAATAAATGGTTTTTCTTAATCTGCACACATTATCAGGCTTCGATAGATCTTTAAACCCAGGGGTTGCACCATATAAACAGTTTCAGTTAAGTCTCCATGTAGAAACACATTGTTAACATCCATTTGCCTCAACTTCCATCCATTCATAACAGCAATGGTCAAAACAGATCGAATGGTGGCAGATTTAACTACTAGGCTAAATGTTTCTTTGTAGTCAAGCCCAGGACGTTGATTATACCCCTTCGCAACAAGAAGGGCCTTGAATCGGTCCACAGAGCTATCATATTTTTGCTTCACTCTGAACACCCACTTACAACCCACGAGTGTACAATTTGGAGGAGTTGGAACCAAATCCCAAGTTCCATGCTTCATGAGGGCAATGAGCTCATTGAAAATAGCATCACGCCACTGAGGTTGAGACACGGCTTGACTCACACAAGTTGGTTCAATGGTCTGTGGGAGAGGATGTTTGGTCATTGTATGGATTTGTTTGGGTTTGAAGATTTGGTTCATGGACCTTGTCATTTGGTGAAGTCGCTGAGGTTGAACAGATTAATTTGGGAAATTTTGAGGTTGGGTGGGTTCTGTCTAACCTAGGGTGTTGGAGGCAAGGGAATTGGGAGGAATTGAAGGAATCAATGTTGGTAAAGAACCAAGAAGTTCATTTTCATGACAATTAAAGATGAAAGATTTGAATTTGAGAAATTTTGACCTAGATTATTTGATAAAAATGAAGGTACAGAAGAAAGGGAGTTACCGAGATTACATGAGGATGATGCGGCTAAGGCGGGAACACCTTCTGGAAGCATTGCTGATGACGACGAGGTCGGTGGCGGTGGCGGTGGCACTGGTTGCATCTGTGCATCGATGAAGAGAGGAAGCTGAGTTTGGGCTTTTGGTGGAAGGTGTATTCATGGAGGAAGATGAAGACACGGCTAAGGGTGGGCTTTGGTTTCCATCAAACAACACGTGTTAGGATATGTAGAGTTTATGGGTGTTGAGGTCCAAACATTTATATGCGTTTTGGGTTTGGGAATATCTGAGAAGAGACACGATGTTGACTTGGGCTTTATTTTATGGGTATTGTAGGGCCGTGTGAGTGGATAACAAAGACACCTAAATTTTCTCAACTTGAGATAATTAGGTTTTTGATCGGAAAGAGCCTCATACGGGGATTTGTTTTGGAGAAGAGGTGTGGGTTGCCTATTGATGAGATATGAGGTTGTTTGGAATGCATGGGGCCAATATGAGAGTGCTAAAGAGGCATCATGAAGTAACGTAAGGCCAGCTTCAACAAGATGTCGATGACGACGTTCAATGACACCGTTTTGTTGTGGGGTGTGAGGGGCAATGGTGTAGTAACTAATGCCATGGAGTGACAAATATGATTTGAGAGTAATGAAATCACCACCATTGTTTGAGTACAGGATTTTTATTTTGGTTTGGAAGCGTGTTTCAACAAAGTTTTTTGAAATGTAGAAAAATACTAGACACACCAGATTTGGCAGCCATAGGATAAAACCACATGTATTTGGTGTAGTGATCAACAAAAAATGAGATAATAACGAGATCCATCAATTCCGGTATAGTGTACTGGTCCTCGAACATCAGTATAAATAATTTCAAGAGGAGCATGACTTTGAAGACTAGTGGAACGAAAATGTTGCTGATGTGCTTTATTGATAGAACAAGAACTACATAACGAAGACAATTTATTTGTTGTAATTGGAAGGAAAAAATTGTTGACAAGATTTTGAACTATTTTGAGTGATGGATGTCCAAGACGCTTGTGTCATCCATCAATGGAAGTCTGTTTATGCACATTAGCAACCATTTTTTAAGAAGGGGCCACGAGTGATTTTGGAAGGATGCAGATGCCATTTTCACATGCACCTCTTAGTAGGATCGCCCCCGTGATGTTGTCCTGCACCAAAAAATAAGAAGGGTGAAACTCAACAAAAGCATTATTTTGTTTTGTAAGATGATGGATAAAAATTAAATTTTTGCAAAGGTGTGGAACACAAAGGGTATCATGTAATATAAAGGTTCGTTTAGGTGAGTATAAGGCCAAAGAACTAATGTGGGAGATAGTCAAACTTGCACCATCACCAAGAATAACTTCATCAGTGCCATCATATTCAGAGTGAATAGATAAATTTGCGAGATCACCAGTGATATTATGAGAAGCAACCAAATCAATGAGCTATTTTTTTTTCTTTTGTCATAGAGGTGGTGGCATAGTTGACAATGGCATCACTGGAATGCAATTGAGGACACGACTTGGCTATGTGGCCCAACTGGTCACAAATCTAATATTTGGGCTGATAACACCTATTAGAGTTAGTGGGCTTACTACACTTGTTGCTGAAGTGAAACCCATCACAAGGTGAGCCATTTTGCGTGCGGCCTGGGTTTTGCCTTTGAAACTGCTTAGGCCTATTTTGATTGTAGAAGCCTTTTACAGGAGCTCCACCCTGCGAACCAAACTTCATCTTGTTCGTGTAATTGGCAGCAACAACAAGCTGCTGAGTTGCAGCCTCCAACTGCTGTAGGTAGCTCTCGTGACCTACCAAAAGATCATGTAGCTCCTCAAACGCCAATGGAGTCTCCCTCACTCGGATTGACGCAGAAATCTCTTGGAAATCAGGCCCTAATCCATTCAAAACATAAGGAGTTAGATCATCACATGAAATCAGGTTATCGATAATGGCGATTTCATTAGCTAAGGCCTTCACATCATGCAAGTAGTCTGTAATCTACCGATTCCTACGTTGGATCAAGGTAAGTTCGTCCTTGAGTTGCATAGCCCTTGTTCTTGATCGGCTAGCATACATTGTGTTGAGTTTTTTCCTAGCCTCATGAGAGGTTTTTACAGTAGCACTAAGAGGAGTAATGGTGGGAGATGTAGAGGCTATGATTGCATTGAGAATAAGTTTATCTTGCCGAACCCAATGAGTTTTGTTGAAGGTAGCATTTGAGCTACTAGCATTGGAGGGACATAGGATGGTACCGTTGACATAGTCAAGTAAATTGTAGCTTATAAGAAGGGCTTCGAATTGGGTACACCATTGAGGAAAAGTGGAGGGCATTAATTTTTTATTGATTTGTGCAGTGATATTGAGAGCAATAAGGGGTGTGTCAGTAGATGAGAAGAGTTGAGTATCGGGATTACGGGGTGGGGGTTGATCTGTGAAAGAAGACATTGTAGGGTCAGGATCATTTGGTCGTTAGAGAATGGCTCTCCTAATACCATATAGAAGATTAACATTGCAAGGTTTCAATCAATATTTTCCCACACATTTTATTGATGTATAACCATAGTTAAATACACGGCACTACAAATCTATTTTAAGAAATACACAGCCATTAAGGCTACAAATATACATTGCATAATACACAGCATGATTGTAGGAATGACAGCATGATACAGATCGTGATTGTAGGCTAGAGACCTTTGTTGACGATTTTTGCAATCTTCCTTTATATCACGACACACACAAATGCCAATTTATTTCACTTATCTGCAAGACGGCAATACATTGACAGGTAGCTGTTGGCGATGGGCATCAAAATGCACTAGTCACTGCAGGCTCTCAAATCAACTTTCAAAAACTGGTATTTGTATGGTTTAGGACAAAAAAAAAAGGGGAAAGCTTGATGTTATAGAGATCTTCTGATAGACTTTTGCGCTCAGGAAAAAAATAAATTTTAGAGCAAAGCTAGGCTCCCGGTCAGCAATGATTGTTGGAAGTGTCGCTATAAATTTTTCTTTTTATTTTATTTTAATTTATTTTTATATTTTTTTAACATATTTAAATATTTTTAAAAAATATAAAAATATATCAATACATTAAAAATTACTTCTTTAATCATTAAATGAAAAATAAAATTTAAAATAAAATAAAATATATAATCGGTTAAAGTGAGGAAGCAGACTCAGATGGCATACTAGCGCGCATTTCTTTAAATTTTATAACCCACCTAGCTAGCTACCTGGTGTGTCAAGAATACGGATCTTTTCTTTATGGGTCATTCTACTTGTATGTAGAGTCCAAATATAATTTTTCTTAACTATATTAAATGACACATTGAATTTGAAAATTATAGGTGTTTGATATATATAGCAAATTAATTATTATTGGGATTAAAAGAAATATGTTGGGCAAAAGGTGCTAGAAATGCTAAATTCTAAGGAATCTTCATGATCTGATCATGTCAATGGATTTAAACCAAAGCTTGGACTATTTTGTGCAAGAAAGCAATTTAAGCGTCAAGGGCGTTTACAAAAAAATACCCTTTGCCTCAAGATCACGCTTTTGATACTTTCTTGCTTTCGAGTTTTTAAGTGACAAGTGAGGATGAAATTTTTATGATGCAAAATGAATAAGAATGAGAAAACAAATGCAAGCCATAAAGAGCCATGCGTGGATAGATCTTGGGATGTAATGGAATTTTTGGTTGATCGCAATAGATGTTATAATCTCTTCTTTCCTATTTTCCTACCAAAGGAAGAAAATGAAAAATGACAGAAAATTTCTATTTCTGCAGAAAAATATTGAGGACTAACGATATACGGAAGAAATTAAGCAGATCCAAAAAAAATGAGAACACTAGCTAGTGTCCAAATCCAGTCGGTCGCCCACCAGCATTTTTTCAAAATGCAATTTGGGCACATAACACGATCTTTCAAATTATTTGGCCTAAGATTTGATATCATGACTCAACAAGATCAGTATTACAGAGAGAAAATTTAATTGTAAGCGATTATGTGCACTAATATGTATACTTATTCAATATGATTGGTCAGAAAATAAATTTTATTGAAAACAGTGCTAATTTGAATTTAGAATACGAAGGCAATAACATTAGTACGCAGATTGGTATGTAAGATCTCCTATTTAGAAACTTATATATAGGCCCATATCTAATTATAGGAAAAATCTAATTGTAAGCGATTTTGCACACTATTAATACGCGCACCTATTCAATATGATTGGTCAGAAAGTAAATTTTATTGAAAACAGTACTAATTTGAATTTAGAATATAAAGGTAATAACATTAGTACGCAGATTAAAACGCAAATTTACTTTTGCGTAGCAAAAGTCCTAATTATAAGAGCCAGATTTATCCTGTCCTCCTGCACTAAAGACACGCCATTTCCGAGGTCATTTTCCTAGTCTTTATCATCCCATTATGAACGTTGTTTATACATATCGTTTTCATAAATTCATTACCATTTCATTTTCACCCGGTATATATAGTACTACTTTGTTTTGGAACTTGTTCAATGGTCATCGTCTTCCTCTCAAACCTGACTGTTTTGTTTAGAGAGAAGTCTTGTTGGAAATGGCTCGTCTTTTTTGCTGCATAACTGTCTTACACCTACTTCTACTGTTCAAGCTCAATATATCAGCTGGTATCTATGCCTTATTATACATTGTTGCCTTGCTTTCTTTCAAACTGCGCGCAACAGTTAATTTGTTCTGTCTGATTAACCTGGTTTAGTTTTTGATGCAGAAGCTGGAGTTGTTGGTGTAAATTATGGGATGCTGGGGAACAACCTCCCACCTCCAAGCCGGGTTATTGCACTCTTGAAATCCAGAAACGTTACAAGCCTTCGTCTTTTTGACCCCAATCATGATGCCCTTCAAGCTTTACAAAACTCAGGAATTAAAGTCATTCTTGGAACCCTAAACCAGGATCTCCAAATGCTTGGGGCGCCTGACCCATCATTTGCCAGACGCTGGGTGAGTACCAATGTAATTCCGTATTCCAAAACTGTTCATTTTCGTTGCATTTCAGCTGGCAACGAAGTCATCCCCAGCGACCTTGCAGCTTATGTTTTTCCAGCCATGAAGAATCTAAAAGCAGCACTAAATGCTGCTAACCTTGCCTATATCCCAGTTACTACTTGCGTTTCAACAGCCATTCTTGGAGCTTCATACCCGCCTTCTCGAGGGGAGTTTTCCAAAGATTCAAGTATCGTGATGAGATCAGTAGCAGCATTCTTAGCAGCAAATGGAAGCCCTCTCCTCGTGAACGTGTATCCTTACTTCCCATACGTAGATAATCGAGAAAAAATTCCCTTATCTTATGCGCTTTTTAACAGCACAAATGTGGTGGTGAAAGATGGACAGCTTGAGTATAGGAATCTCTTCGATGCTATAACTGATGCAGTTTACTCGGCGCTGGAGAAGGTAGGCGGTGCCTCAATTCAGATTGTTGTGTCTGAGAGTGGATGGCCATCCAAAGAAAATGGTGACATTGCAACCGTGGCTAATGCTCAAATGTATGTTAACAACCTGATCGCGCATGTATCAGGGGAAACTGGTACACCAAAGAGGCCAGGGAAGAGTATCGAGTCTTATATTTTTGCCCTTTTTAATGAGAACCTCAAACCTCCAGGGACTGAGCAGAATTTTGGCTTGTACAATTCTGACATGACAGAGGTTTACCCTGTTGATTTTACTCATTAAATACAAGAAAATGGACTACGGTACAATGTCCTTCTGAAATGACAGAGGTTTACCCTGTTGTTATCAAGCTGAACATTTGAGGCTCAAAACAAAACCCAAGTATTTCTAAATCTGGCATGCATCTCGGGAGATAGACTTAAAATGGTATATAAAGCTTTGTTAAATTGGCAATCTACGTTAAATATCAGCCATGGACACTACATGAACTGTGAAATGCAGAAAAGATAAAAATATCTAACACATGCACACAAACAGTGAACAACGAAATAATATTTTACATAAAAGTTGCATTTCACTGTTCATGGTCCTTGTCTGCATATAGCAATGCTCAATATGATACATCATAGGCAATTTTTCCTCATCTCTCGGTCATGCCACTGTTAAGGAATAATCTCACATCATCTATAAACAAGATTTTGTGCATATTTATAAAGAAAGATCAATCCTCTTTTGAGGAACTGATTTTATGAGATGAGTTAAATTCATGAATTTTTTCATAGTAACAG
The DNA here is from genome assembly GCF_004785595.1 of Juglans microcarpa x Juglans regia. NCBI lineage: Eukaryota > Viridiplantae > Streptophyta > Magnoliopsida > Fagales > Juglandaceae > Juglans > Juglans microcarpa x Juglans regia. The sequence goes on from NC_054604.1 coordinate 25,125,905, forward strand.
AACTTGCCACTAGACGAATGGGAGCTCACACTACTTACTCCGTGATAAGGACCAGAAAAAATACTAGTCTGCACATGAGGGAGGGTGTTGAGAAATAATCTTACATTACCTGTGGACAAGGTTTTATACATGTTTTTAATGAATGAGCAATTCTCTCTTAAAAAACCGGTTTTATGAGATGAGTTAGGCTCATAAATTTCTTCAACCACCCATGCCCCAATGTTTTCGTCCTGTGTGTGCTATGTTTTTTCTTCCATAATTCAAGTTCACGAGATAGAAAAAAAAGAATCGCTTACAAGAGCAAGGTTTTGTTAAAGAAGTGATGTGGGTGAATTAGGAATTCAGTTCCGAGACTTGTATGTCGGCATTATAGAAGAGAACATAGGAGATGAAAGCATGATATAAATTCATCACTTGTAGGTGTTGAAGTCCTCGAATTATCGGAAAAATTGGCTATAGAAGTAAAAATAAAAACATGATAGATATAAATAACATACAAAAATAAAACCATGATATAAACACAACCGGCCGTTTGATCCATTTAAAAATAAAAACATTAGAGACTAAAAAATTTCATTGATATTTGATCATTCCTACTATTGAATGACAAGACAAAGATTATGCAAAAAAAACTCTTAAGAAAATATTTAAGTAAGTGCTATATTTTTCAACTTTAAGTTTCATTTTTAGCTATAATTGTGACAAGTCAATCATCCCCCGAATTGACCTGAGTGACCCTAATTAAAGATCATAGGAGCTTAAGTTGTTTGATACAAAGTCTCGGTTATTGTGAGTATGCCGAGAGTCTACCATTTCTGTTTGTATTGTTCATTACATCAACACCAGATGTATTTTACCGTTTGGAAGATTAAGTATACAAGGTAAGTTACAAAAAATATTAACTAAAAAATAACATGAGTTAAACTAGAAGATGGTAAAAAAAGAAATTTGCTTAATTTGCCTAACCGGCAACTTTCACAAATAGACTGAATTTTATTAGTGCCTGAAATTTGAATAAGTTCTTTAGAGTTAATGACTTGGATAGCCGGGGCATGAGGATGTCCCAAACATTGATGTCACACATCTTCAGAGACAGTTCGAAAACGAGTTGAGAAAAGTGCTTCGTAAGGGGCAGATAAAGTTTAAAGATTACCCTTCCGTTATCCGCTCATTAGGATGCGGTTGGTCTCCCGTTTCTTAACAACAAGACGACCACCAAAAAATTCACAGTTATAGGGATAATCAGTGATAAGTTGGCCAATAGATAAAAGATTTTTTACTAGTGCTGGTACTAAAAGTACATCACGTAATTTAATTCAAAAGGAACCATTATTAATATATGTATCACCAACATGTGTAAAAGCATGGGAACTACCATCGCCAATAATGACAGCATCAGTACCAAAATAGCGACGTAAATTTTCAAGCATACCTGAGTTACCAATCATATGAGCAGATGCCCCAATGTCTGCAATTCATTCATTTTCAGGAGAAAGGTGGTCCAATGTCATAGCGGCCAGTGCTCGAGGAATATCGTTAGGTTGGTACGAGTGATTAAATTTGTTCCAACATTTAAGTGCAACGTGACTCCTTTTTTCACAAATTTGACATGCGGGTAGTGGGTCACGGGCCTTGGTGGGCCGTTCAATGGGCTCTCGTGTTGAAGATGTGCTATTTGAACCAATCCGTGTTGCGTCTCGCGTGTGGAGTTACTGGCTAGGTGAAACCCATGACCACGGGAAGAGAAGGTCCATTGTTGAGAACGGCCACCACCACGATGGTCCTTAGAGGTTGCTGTACCTGCCCAATTGCCATAAAACACAAAAGAATTGTTAGAATCATGGAGGTTAGTGCGGATTTCATACCCTTGAAGGAGGGGGAGTATCTCGACGTAGAAGGGCATGGGAGGTTTGAGCATCGAGGTGGTGAACGGCTCATAGTGGGCAACGAGGCTATTCAACAGAGAAAACACTTTCATTTTGTCAGCAATTGGTCTCCCGATTATGCCAAGCTATCGAACAAATTTTTGAAAGATCGAAGATGATCTGCAAGTGGCATTGAGTGATCCTTTTTGAGGTATGTAAGCTGCTGGATAAGATGAAATTCACGTTCTTGTGAATCATGAGCATATGCTGCCTGTGCCATCCATACGTGATGGACAAAGTCCAATCCGACAACAAGGCCAAGTGCCTCTTCCGTGAGGGTACCAATAATCCATCCTCTAAGTAGGCGGTCTGATTTGTGCCATGAAGGTACTTGGAGGTTTGTTCTTGTTTTCCCGAGTCTGATGCTCCATCTAGAGGGAGGTTGAATTCGGGAGGAGCAGAGTCCTCACAAAGATGGTGATTTACTAAGTCTTGTCTCTCAACCAAGGCCAGGAGTTGTTCACGCCAAAGGGGGTAATTGTTGTTGTTGAGGCGTAGAGTGACAAAATTTCCAACATTGAGAGCAATGGTGGCCATGGAGGAAGACTCTCTTCACTCACACGGTCTCTGATACCATAAAGACAATAGGAGCTTAAGCTGTTTGATACAATGCCTCAGTCATCGTGAGTATGCCGAGAGTCTACCATTGCTATTTGTATTGTTCATTACATCAACACTAGAGGTATTGTACCGTTTGAAAGATTAAGTATACAAGGTAAGTTGACAAAAAATATTAATGAAGAAGTAGCCGTTGTATGAGAGAGCTGGAGTATCTTCAGAAGATATTGTTGCCGTTACTGTAATTGAGGAGGTTGTGATTGCTAGTTGTTGTTGTGATTGAGGAGGCTGTGATGGAGGGTCTTCATTTGGTAAGTCTTCATCTACGCTTGGTAAGTTTTTAATTGCTATTGGTATGTTTGTGTTAATACTAATAACCCAGATTGACCCAAATAACGTTTTTTCTTTTAATTAATCGGGTAAGTCAAATTTGGGTCAACTCGAATCAACCCGAACTCTATTATCATGTATGTCAGATTCGTATCAGATTTGCGAGTCATGCCAAAACAGTACTCGAAAAAATGACGAGAGGGAAAGAAAGATGGGATAAAGATAAAGAACATGTCATATTTATATGACATGGAGAGACTATGATGAATTAACTCTGAAGAACAAAGAAAGATGGACGAAAGACAAAGAACATATCTTTATATAAGATTGAAAAAATGGGCTGAATTAACTCTTATCCCTGGGCTTAGCATAGACTTAAGCTATACTAAGGAAGAAGATAACTCTTGGGATATCCAAGATCAATGCTTATAACATAAATGACAAATGTTTTTGGTATTCTCTATTATTATAACATATTTGTTGGGAGTAATAAAATTTCTTGTTAAATTTATTTTTTGAAATTCCAATTTTTTTAGTGATTAAAATTCTGTTTGAGTCTAAATTTAGGTCCCAAATTCGAGATTTAAGTTTTTTTGTAATACAAATTCTCGAAGGAAAGTATGAAACAGAAATACCCATTTAGAAGAGAGACTCAATTGAATTTAAAACGAACCCAAAAAAAGAAACCGTTGCTCTTTGCCGAATGCCACCCCCTTTTGATTTTTGAAAAATATTTACAAAAATGTTGTCCCTTGCCGCAACGGTAAAGAACCAAAAATTCCACCCATTATATACAGAGGGAGCCATTTGCAAGAGAGATTTGAGAGAGAGAGAGAGAGAGAGAGAGAGAGAGAGAGAGAGAGAGAGAGAGATGGGGGATCTCTTTAGTGGAAATCTTAGTAAGCTCCCTGAATCAATTATTTTTTAACATTATCTTTCGTTTTCTTTAATCTAAACATTGTAACTATCTTTTATGTGTTTTCCTTACGGATTGAAAAGACTTTGAGGGAAGTAGTTACTACAGCACATAGATGGCGATCAAATGCATTCGATGAAGGTACATTCGATAAAGGTAATTGACTTGAAAATCGCAAATATACCGTCTGCTTGTCGAGAAATTTTTGTGGAAGAAAAGCAGAGTTGTTCCTTTCTTTATTTGCTTAATTGAAATAATATACTCAAATCCTGATTATTGAACTAATATTTGTTGTTCTTTCAAATTCTTTGGGAATTAAAGCATCTTTGTTCGAACTACTTGAGCTGAAGGCCGAACAGATTGAAGATTTTAAAAGCTACACTTCTCGAGTTCTTTAAAATATCTGACGTACGCGTTTTATTCCTTCTGAATGACCTTTTCTTTTATTATTCAGTTGTTCCCCATTTTCTTTTATCTGAAGCTCTTGGCTGTGATGATAGACGTACCAAGTTCTGTAAAAAACAATATAGTGTAGTCGCAACAATGCCTTGGTTAAGATTGGTAACCAAAATGCTTACATTGGGAAGCCCAATAAGATTGGCAGTGTTGAGTAATAAATGTAAGCGAACATAAGGTATTGTTTTCTATGTTTCGTGTTGTTTGTGTGGCCAATTTTGGTGATTGAGTGAAGTATTGCGATATTTAAGATCAGGAACTTCACAAACAAAATAGGATTCAACCTTCACTCCATCTGTTTTCTCAACTTGAGCAAAATCTTGATATGATCGATATGTACTGAAATCTACATTGCTTCCCCATGAGGTAATGAGAATGGCGAAGGGAGTATGTTGCTGCAAGCTTGAGAATTTTTTGTATGATTCTTTTGATTGGAATTCATTTTTGGGAAATAAGATAAAATGTTAGTGATTAAGGCATTAGAGGCTATGCTGAATGAATGTAAATGAAAACAATAAACATCGAAATGAACTTTTAGGATTGTGCTTATAATTTTGATCTTTTGTACTTAAAACATGAGATGCAATTTTTTTTTTTTGAAACAAGAAAACCTCTTCCTGTATTACCTCATAAATGGAACATTACAATTCCTATCCTGTAAAACAAAGGGGTAGATGCCCGTAGGCCCCCCTTCCACCTAGACAGTTTCATCAATTACATTCAAACCCATTTTTGCTAACGTATGAGCTACTTTATTGCACTTTCTGTTTGTATATTGAATTGACCAATTTGGTCTATTTTGTAAAATCAACTTAATGTCATCAACTATTTGTCCATGCCACTCCCAGCAACAATTCTTCCTATTTACAGCATGAATGATACCCATAGCATCACCTTCGAAGATAACTTTGTTCCACTGCAGCTCAGCACACAGCTTTAAAGCTCTCCATAGGGCTTGTAACTCTGCAGCAGCAGGACTGCAAAGACCAGCATCAGAACCACACAGAGACAACAAAACCTCCCCAACTTCATTCCTCACAACAATCCCTACCCCCTTCCTTTTCTTCTCAGCATCTAAACTAGCATCCCAATTCACCTTCACAAAACCACTCCCAGGTCCCTTCCACTTCACTTCTTTTTCCTGCATTTCCCCTCTCCTTATAACCCCATCTCCCTCTGCACTAGCCTCTACAAATCCCTTTAAAGTTTCTTGGGCTTGTAGAAATAGCTCAGATGGCCCCTTAAAAATATTTTCAAAGATAAAAGCATTTCTCCTCCACCACATATTCCTCATCACAGTTGCCACTAAGTCTAAATCTTTTCTTGGTAATTTTTCTGTCAGCTTCAGCCACAGGTCCATAAACTCCTCTTCCATTCCATGCCATTTCTGAACTGGGCTCTCTTTGTCTGCCCACACATCAGCTGCTGCACTGCAGCTCCACAATACATGGCAAATTGACTCATTTTCTCTTCCACAGACAGGACATAAGGGGTTTTCAATTACTTTTCGTCTATTCAGGTTCAATTTGGCAGGTACGCTATTTACAGCAGCTTTCCATATGAACATTTTCACTACTTCAGGAATATTGAGCTTCCAAATTCTGTTCCATACCTCTTTTCCCACTTTTGATTCTGAGGAGCACCCTTTCCCTCTACCTCTTATGGACCTCTCCAAATGGTATCCACTCTTTACACTATATAACCCATCTTTTGTGAAAGCCCATATTCTTTTGTCTGGTGCATTAGCTTGACTGACAGGTATACCACATATGATATTAGCTTCCTCTTGTAAAAAAGTGTCATATACAAGTCTGAGGTTCCACCTTCCATTCAGTAAGAGCTCCTTTACTTTTGCCTCTTGATCCAAATTATTTTGAGGTGATTGAATAGAAAACAAAGTAGGTCTAGGTAACCACTTATCCTCCCAAATATTCACCTGTTCACCATTTCCCACCCTCCAAACCAACCCCTCCTTTAGTAACCCCAAGGAACCCCACATACTCCTCCATATCTTTGAAGGCCCATATCCTAGTTTAGCTTTCAACAGGTCAGTATGCTTGAAATACTTATCCTTTAGCACCCTAGCAGCAACTGAGAATGGCATGTTCAACACTCTCCAGCATTGTTTTGCAAGTAGGGCAGTATTAAAACTTTGTAGCTCTCTAAACCCCATCCCTCCCTCTGATTTTGTAGTCCCCATCTTCGCCCAACTCTTCCATTGAATCCTTCTCTCATTTTGCTGAGAACCCCACCGAAAACTGGCCATTAAAGCATCTATTTCTTTACACAATTTCACAGGTAGTTTAAACACATTCATGTGATAAGTTGGGACTGGTTGCGCCACTGCCTTTAACAAAACTTCTTTTCCAGAAGGTGAAAGGAAATGATTTTTCCAGTTACTGATTTTGTTCCAAACTCTGTCCTTTATACCTCTAAAAGTATTGTATTGGGATTTCCCCACCATCACAGGTAAACCCAAGTATTTCTAGCAGCTGTTTTGAATCCCTACCCCCACATCCATCCTAATCATTCTCCTCATATCATCCTTAGTATTTGAACTGAAGAATAAAGAAGTTTTTTGCCTATTTAAACATTGCCCAGAAGTCCTCTCATAGATATCAAGCAACTCTTTCATCTCCATCCATTCCTGCCAAGAGGATTGACCAAACACCAAACAATGATCTGCAAAGAGCAGATGTGTTACCCTTATCCCACCTTTAGCAACTGAGACTCCTCTTAAATCCCCTTTACTTTGAGCATGGTTTATAAGGGTACTCAATTTCTCTGCACACAAAAGGAATAGGTAGGGAGATAGAGGGTCTCCCTGCCTTAAGCCTCGAGTTGGAACAAAAGTGTTACCAGGTTTCCCATTCATCAAAATAGCATATGAAACTGATTGCACACATTGCATGATAAGGGCCACCCATTTTCCACCAAAACCCATTTTCACCATAACAGCCCTTAAGAAACCCCATTCAACTCTATCATATGCTTTTGAGATATCGAGCTTCAAGGCCATACTCCCCTTCTTTCCCTTCTTCTTAAGTTTCATGGAGTGGAGTATCTCATAAGCTGCAATTATGTTATCTGTGATCAGCCTCCAAAGTATAAAGACACTCTGACTTAGAGAAATAACTTGATTCAGCACTCCCTTGAGTCTGTTGGCTAGTGTCTTTGCAATGATTTTATATAACACATTGCAAAGACTAATAGGCCTGAAATCCCCAACATTAGTAGGCTCCTTAATCTTTGGGATCAAAACCACATGAGTGTGATTCATAGACAGCTGATTCCCGTCCCCTTTCAGAAAACTAAGCACAACCTCTATCACTTCCTCCCCTACAACCTTCCAATAATTTTGATAAAAAGCTGCCCCAAAACCATCTGGGCTAGGGGATTTCAAAGGGCCAATCTGCTTCATAGCTACTTCCACTTCTTCTCTAGTAAATGCTCTTTGCAGACCCTCATTCATTTCAGCTGTAATACAACATTTCATTGCACCCAAACAAGTTTCAATGGCCTCACTCGATGGGGAAGTTGACTGGTATACCTGTTGGTAATGATTGTAGAAGACCCCTTCAATTTCCTCTTGTTCTTCCCATAGCCTACCATTTGAATCCACCACATGTTTAATCAAGTTTCTTTTCCTTCTTTGTGAGGCACAAGCATGAAAAAACTTGGTGTTTTTATCACCAAGTTTATACCAGTTTTTTTTTGCCCTTTGTCTCCATTTTAGGTCCTCTTGAGCTAATAAGATCCCCATCTGTTTTTGGAGCCCCTTAATCCTCTCAACATTGTCTGGCCCCTCCTTGTCCTGTAGTAGCTTAATTTCCTCAAACAATTTCCCTAACTCCTTTCCTCTATTTTTTTCCTTATCTTTAACCCACACCTTTAATCTCCCACAACAATTTTTTAAGAGGCCTTGCACCTTACTCAATGGATCATAGTTGGGACCCTATGAACACCAACCCCCCCTCACCACCTCCTCACACTCCTCATCTCTTATCCAAGAAGCTTCAAAAAAGAAACTTCTTTCCCTCCTACCAGCCACAAATGGTGTTTCCCTAGCCTCAAGTACAATAGGTCTGTGACCAGAGCAAATAGCACTCAAGTTTTTAACCTTCACCCTTTTAAACATGTCCTTCATCTATGATTGGCAACAAATCTGTCCAATCTCTCCTTGGTAAAGGTATGGTCCCCATGCTTATTACTCCATGTAAAAGGGCATCCTATATATCCCAAATCAGAAAGGTTTTTTTCAGCTAACATCTCTCTGAACATACCCATTCTTTTCTCATCTTTCAATTTTCCCCCATTTTTCTCTTCTTGCCTTAATATCTCAATAAAGTCCTCTCCAATGCACCAAGCCTCATCTGTTTTAGGACCCAATGAAGCTAATAACTCCCATGACAGCTTCCTTTTCGAGGCATCAAGATGCCTATAGAACCCCGTAAAGTTCCAATTATTTTTACCTCTCTCTCCTCTAATAATACTGCTTATATGCCATTGAGAGTAATGTAAAATTTCTAGGTCAATACCTCTACCCCAAAACAATGCTAAACCCCTAGTTTTTCCAATAGGTTCCACTAATAAACAACCCTCCATCTCCAATCTTCTTTTCAAACACTCCACCCTTCTTGCCTTAATCATTACCTCCATTAGAAACACTACACTGGGCTTATTAACCTTTACAAGACTGCAAAGGTATTGAACTGTTCGAGGGTTGCCCAACCCTCGACAGTTCTAGCTTAGGCAATTCATAATGATTGGCGGGGCTGACTAGCAGCCTCTGCCATAACTTCAATATCAACTAATTCCATTCTTCCCATGCTCTTTATTTTTTTCCTCCCCTCATTAGGATCCATCATTTCTTCATGCATTCTTTTGGACAAGATTGATTGACCCACCCCCCTAATTCCCTCCCCTCTTGCTCTCCTTTTCCAACACCTTCCCCCTCCTCTCCCCCTCACCACCAACCCCTCTTCATTTCCTCTTGTTTCTTGCACCACCAGTATTTCCCCATTAGTTCCCTCATAGTTAGTCAGGTTATCAACTATTGGGGTATACATAGCAGCCACTTGATTACAAACCTCCCCCTCCTTTGTGCCTTCCTCAATTCCCATGTTATGACTCCCCTCTCTGCCCTTTTCTGACCCCCTTTCCACCTCACTCTGAATTTTTTCAATCCCAACTGTTTGGGTTCCCTCACTCTCCTCATTGTTTTCAGGTATGACACTTTCCTCTTCCTCCACCTTCATCTCTCTTCTCACCTCCTCTATTCGACCCCTCCCCATCATTTTTGCTCTTAACCAGGGTCCAAATTGGCCTGGCCCCCCTTTTTCATTCAAACACCCATCTGTCCCGTGCACTATGCAACCACATTTCAGACATATCCTGGGTAATTTCTCATATTGGAAAGGAATCCACATTTTCTTCCCTTGTAGATTAATAGTTCTCTCTCTTCCTAAACTCTTCCTAATATCCAATACTACCTTCACCCTCAGACACTTCCCCCATGCTACCTCCCCCTCATGAACTTCCACCTCAGTTACTCTCCCCATGGACTCCCCCAACTTCTCCCCCATTCTGCGATTCATACAGTCCAAAAGGAGATTGAACATTTGAATCCAAAACCCCTGTTTAAAGAAATCCATCGAGTGGATTTGAGATTTCCCCTCGTACGACATTAAGGCAAACAGATGGTTGTCAAACAACCATGGGCAACCCTTCATCACCTTCGCCCTATCTCTACGATTCGCAAACGCGATCACAAAACAATTATTGCCCAACTCTCGAAAAGTCAGAGGTATACATACCTTTCATATCTTCTCCATGGTGCTCCTAATGACCTCATTTCCTATTTTGTGTTCTGCAAAAATCTTCCCCAGTAGGCTCCTCCCCCCAAATTCTTCACATCTTCATTATCATTTGGGGAAATCTCGATAGGCTCGCATTCCTCTTCAGCTAATTTCAACTTCTCCCAAATGTCCTCTAGACCTTCCATACTCAACCCTCTGTGTACCTCAGTAAACAGATACTATCGCAGTCTCCCCACCAGAGTGAAGAAAACCTGACCTAACACCACCTAGACCATTCTCCCTCTAATCGCTTCTAGGCAAATGACGAGAGAGAAAACGGTTAGAGGAGAATTTTATCAAGAACATGAGATGCAATTGGTGAGGGAGAGAATGGGAAAATAAGTAAGATTTCTAATGTGTGGGATTTAATACATTTTGGAGCCTTAACAATATGGTTTTTGTGACATTCAATATTTCTTTTTATCAGTGCATGATGTTTCTTTGTAGATGTTTGAAACGCTTCACGTACGGATGTTCTTATCCTTGAAAGTTCAAAACAGACTATTTGATCAAGAAGGTATGGATTATATAACGCTCTTGTCAGCTTTACTCCTTTGATAACTTTATATTTCGTTATCTACAGTGTAAAAAAGCCTGATTGAACTTTTTAGTATTAGAACTAATTCCTATTTACATGTTTATGCCGTCTGAATAGTTTTTATTCTAGTTGCAGTTTTCTAGTTCTTCATAAAATCCCCTTCATTACTATATATGTTCATAGGGTTTGACCTTTTTCCAAACTACTCCAAAGGTTGAAAAAGTTTCGAAAGGATCTTTGAGGTAATGCTCATATATTAAATTGATCACTCTGTCCAAATTCCATTAATTCATCCACAAAAACTTATGAAGTGGCAATAATTTTCCATGTTATGACGAATCACGTACCAACATGTCACCTACACTTGCAATTTTAAATACAAAAGAACACAGTCAACATATTACACTAACCTAAAATAAGAAAACTATAAAGTGGAAATCGACTTGATTAGAAAATGAAAACAAAAAAAGGATTTAAAACTATCAATAAAACATCATAAATCTTTTCTTTTAAAAAAAATCAAACTAATATAAATTATAAACTAAAGTTAGAAAAACTTTAAAAAGTTAAATAATTAAAACTTAATATTAGACAAACAAGCGGATGGATCATTTTAATGTATAGATGTTACTTTAGGGATCTTCTATGAATGAACTTGAGGTAGCAGCTTGGAAAAAGGTCAAAATGTTACTTTAGGGATCTTCTATGATGCGGACTGCATTTGTGGGTATTGGACTGCCTACAATTTTCTAGCAGTGCATAAAATAATGGAAACATATTGTCTCAAATGAAGAAGCGATGGACATAATAAACATATTGTTTATGTTTAATATAACATAAAATTTTAATCTTAAACATAAACATTAATCTTAAACACATATATATATATATATATAATAGACATTATTAACTAACATTTTTGGCATAATAAATTATAATATATATTTTTTGTAAATACATTTTTACACATTTGAACATATATACTCATATAAAAAGTTTAGAACTTATATAAACTTTAAATTCAATACTATATTAGTATGTGTTAATTATTATAAAATAATGTACTTATACTATAATATAAATAGAATAATAGTTTGGTATATGTAAACATCATATTACTACTAATATAGATAATTCGTAAAACCAGACCGGACCGAAACCAAAATTTTTTTTCGGAAGTTTTGGTTTCAGTAGTGAATTGATCTGGTATCGGTTTTTAAATTTTCAAAACTTGTGTATACTAGTTCAGTTCTAAAAAATGCAAAAAATTGGACCGATCAGTTACACCCCTAGCCGCAAGTCTTTCCTGAGGACCGATTAGCACGAAGGCTACGATTGTAATCGAAGCGGACTCAAGAGAGGCTCTGTTGAGGCTGCAAATCGTCATGAGATAGACTCGAGGGAGGGCTGAGTGAGGCCACCAATTTGCTTAAGACAAACTTGGAGTGGACTTGGGTTTTAGTGACTACGTTTCTCCCAAGGTAAAAGCAAAAATGAGGGGTGCAACACGTGGACTTCTCAGGAGGTCACCCATCCTAGTACTACTCTCGCCCAAGCACGCTTAACTGTGGAGTTCTGATGGGATCCGGTACATTAGTGCTTGTATGATCTCACTCATTAGGCCTCTTATCGAAAATTCATATAATCCTAGTACGACCTACTAGCTTCCTTCCGATCCCAATGCAAACCGGCGATCTGTTCGACACCGATTGCTACGTGATGGGCTAGGAGCGATTTTCCTAAAAATCCACTCCCGAGTGGTCATTCTTGTTAATTCCTCTTGCAAGCTGGTAAAAACAAAAACGAGGGGTGGAACACGAGGACTTCCCCGGAGGTCACCCATCGTAGTACTACTCTCGCCCAAGCACGCTTAACTGCTTAGTTTTGATGGGATCTGGTGCATTAGTGCTGGTATAATCACACTCATTAGATATCTTATCGAAAATTCATATAATTCTAGTACGACCATACTAGCTTCCTTCTGATCCCGATGCGAATCGGAGATCTGATCGACACGCATAGCTACGTGATGGGCTGGGAGCGATTTTCCAAAAAATCCAATCCCGAGTGATCGTTCTTTTTAATTCCTCTCACAAGACGGTAAAAACAAAAATGAGGGGTGGAACACGAGGACTTCCTAGGAGGTCACCCATCGTAGTACTACTCTCGCCCAAGCACGCTTAACTGCGGAGTTTTGATGGGTTCTGGTGCATTAGTGCTGGTATGATCACACTCATTAGACATATTATCGAAAATTCATATAATCCTAGTACGACCTACTAGCTTCCTTCTGATCCCAATGCGAATTGGAGATCTGATCAACACGCATAGCTACGTTATGGGCTGGGAGCGATTTTCCAAAAAATCCAATCCCGAGTGGTCGTTCTTTTTAATTCCTCTCGCAAGACGGTAAAAACAAAAACAAGGGGAGCAACACGAGGACTTCCCAGGAGGTCACCCATCCTATTACTACTATTGCCTAGGCACGCTTAACGGCGGAGTTCTGATGAGATCCGGTACATCAGTGCTGGTATGATCGCACCCATTAGACTTCTTATCGAAAATTCATATAATCCTAGTACGACCTACTAGCTTCCTTTCGATCCCAATGCGAATCGGCGATCTGATTGACACGCATAGTTACACGATGGGCTGGGAGCGATTTTCCTAAAAATCTACTCTCGAGTGGTCATTCTTGTTAATTCCTCTCGCAAGACAGTAAAAACAAAAACGATAGGTGCAACACGAGGAGTGAGGACTCATAAAGTCAAATGAGATCTCAAGGAATGAATTTTGTAGTCTTCTAGAGGCAAACTCGAGGGAGGACCAAGCACAACCTAAATTCGCTCGAGATAAATTTGAGGGATATAGTTCACAAAGGGTCGTAGCAATTCCAAGGTAGATTCATGAGGTTGCAAGTCATCCCAACTCAGACCCGAGAGGAAACTGGGGCTATGGAGGGTCATTGCCATCCCGATGGGGACTCAAATGAAAGTTTGGGTTAGAAGTCTGCAATCATTTTGAGGCAGAATAGAGTAATGAGGTCCGAGAAAAACTTGAGGGGAGAAGAGGTGTAGATGACCCTGATCTTCCTCAAGCAAGTGAGAGAGGATGAGGTGACACCCAAGTAGAACTTGTCAAGACTGTACATTAAAGCAAGATCGCCAAAGCAACATGCTTTCCTTGAGCTTTTGTTGTTTGCTCGATAGGCGAGGTGTTAAGGAACAAAATTGGAAGCATAGAGGGATACTCACCATGCAAACAGGACCTTGGAACGGGTGCTCGCCATTACCTATAGTGCCTGGTTGGGGAAGGTCCATGGCATGCTTAATATAAAAACAAGGTATAAAATAAAGCCTACCTCTGCCCACAAGTTCTGAAAAAAAATAAAAAATTAGTTTTACATATTTGAATTTTTATTTTCAAATTTTTCTATGCAAAATAGTTTTGTTGACACCCTCTTTGCTCATATGGAAAATTGGGGGAAGTCTGATCGACAATATCCTTGGGAATATTCCAAACTTATGAGCTATATACCCCCTCAATTTTATCTTGGGGCGAATTGAGACTGCGCCCAGTCTTTCCTTGAGTTTGCCTCTAGAATACCGCAAACTTAATTGCTTGAGTTTCCATTTGACTTTAGCTCAGGATGACTTGCAACCTCACTTGGTCCTCCCTCGAGTCTGCATTGGAATGAACATGGCCCACTAAAACCCAAGTCTACTCTGAGTTTGTCTTAGGAAGACTTGCGAGCTGGCTCACTCCTCCCTCGAGTTGGTCTCATGAGGATCATGCCTTCCAGAGCCTAATTTACCACTCAAGTTTTCCACAAGGCAATTTGCATCCTGAATGGATCCTTCGCTCAAATCCACTTCATTACGATTGTGGTCTTCATCAGTCCATGTGCCTCAGGTTTTCCTCAGGGTGACTTGCGGGATCCCCGAATCAGCCTTCCAATTTGCCTTGAGATGATAATGGCCCCACAATCTGTCCCTTTTTGAGTTTGCCTTGGGACAACTTGCAGTCTTACCTAGTCCTCCATCTAGTTGTCATCAAGACAACCGCGATGTTCCAATCCCCCCCCAACCAATTAGCCTCAGGGCAACTTGGAGCCTCATTCAGTCCTCCCTTGAGTCTGCTTTGACATGACCATGACCCTCCCAAAACCCAAGCCCTCGGGGTGACTTATGAGTGCGCTTGGTCCTCGCTCGAGTTAGCCTAGAGAAACCCAAGACCACATCGCCTGAGTTCCCACTCAAATTTTCCACAAGGCAACTTGTGAGGCCTTTGAGAATGCATCGGAAGGACCATGCACTAGCCGAAATCCCCCATTAAGCAGCGCAGGACAAATACTGTATAACTCCAACAAAGTCAAAAAGATCGAATTTCAAAGTCAGAGTTGGGATGTTTTAAAATGTTGGAGTCTAGAAACCAACATGCTTTGACTCCGACTCCAACTTGGCGCCTTTGAGTATGCATCAGAAGGACAGTGCAATAGCTGAAATCCCCCGTTAAGCAACGCAGGACAAATACTCCATAACTTCGACAAATTCAAAAAGATCGAATTTCAAAGTCGGAGTTGGGATGTTTTAAAATGTCGGAATCTAGAAACCAGCATGCTTTGACTTCGACTCCGACTCTGACTCCGACATTTAAAAGAAAGATAAAAAAAAAAGTTGTTTTGCATCTAAAATTGTACAAAACTATAAGTTATTTAATGAAACAATATGAGGGGAGTAATCACCAAGGCCAGGCCAGGGGGAGAAGGCCCGGTCTGCAGGGCCCTAGGACAATGCCTAGGCTGGGTTGAGTCGGCCAGGAAAAGGAGCAATCGGGCAGAGCAAGCCGAAAAAAGGATGGAAGGCAGGGCAGGACAGTCTGACACCACTACTAGTCGACAATCAGGGATGTCTATCATTCGGATGGTGTAGAAGGATGGACACGCCATGACAAGAGCCATGCCTCACTTAATGCATCCTAGGACTCAGCATGCCACGACCTGCCTTCTGATGTGACAGTAACAGCTGTAACACAGTATGCAGTTGCCAAGGACACCTGACCCCAGTACGGAGCTGCACACCTACTACCTCCACCTAAAGAACCTCTCCAGCTAGGTATAAATACCCTATCTCTCAGGGAAGGTGCTCAGACTCTTTTATACTTCAACTTACGTTCTCTCTTTCTCTCGATTCAAATAACTAACTTGCATCGGAGCTTCCATGGCCCCAAGCCCCCCATTCTCCTTGTCAATAGGAACTAAACCGAGCCCAGTAGTGTGGAATTGCCCAGGTCGTAAAACACGACATCAATAGTGGTGTCGTCTGTGGGATTTTTTTTATCTTTTTCTATAGTAGCATGTCCTTCACAGGCTAGCAACAACAAGCTTCTAGGCCTCACGTCATGAAGAACAACCCAAAGCAATGGAAGCAAGAGCCAACAAACAAGCTGAGATGATATGGAAGCTAATGGAGGAAGTGCTGGCACGGCCAAGGGAATTGGAGGGAGGCGACACAACCACCACTTTGAGTCCCGTTGAGCCCCAACAGTAGTGGTAGCATAAGAAGAGCATCGTAGAATGCACCTTGAGCTCTAGGAACTTAGGGACAAATACGCTGAGATGGCCAAGTGGATGGGCACGATGTCCATAGTGGATCAGCTGCTCACCAGCACTGGCTTGTCATATAACGGCGAAGTTATGGCAATCTCTTTTCCCCCAAGATTCAAAGTCCCACAGATAGATGCATATGACGGGTCCAGAGATCCCTTAGAACATCTGAAAACATTCAAGGCCCATATGACCTTGCACAAGTTCCCGGGGGAAGTCTCGTGCCGGGCCTTTCCTCTCACTTTGAATGGGACAGTGAGAGCATGGTTCAGGTCCCTACCGCCCAGAACCATCGACAGCTTCGCCGAGCTGGCCCGACTCTTATTGACGTAGTTCATGGCAAGCAGGAAGATGAGGCGTCCTGCTGCCTACCTCCTAACTGTGAAGCAGAGGGACAATGAAAGCTTAAATTCATACTTCTCTCATTTCAATAGAGAGCGCATGACGATAGACGACCAGGATGGAAAGATCACTCTGACGGCTCTGTTACTGGAGGTTTGGCCCCGTAACCCTTTCATGATCGAAATCGCACAGAAGACCCCAACTTTGCTAAGGGAGTTCATGGACCAAGCTCGCTTTATTAACACCGAAGATAAGCTTCAGGCGTTGACGGCTCCCCAGAAAACTAAGTTGGAAAGGGCAAATAATAGAGTTGTCGACCAGAGCAGTGGTGTGAGCTGCCAAGGTAACAAGAAGAAAGCGTGCAAGACCTAGCGCAAGGAAGAGCAGCCTGCTCGCGGGCGTGTCGGACAACGTACACACTCCAGCATGGCGGTGGAGGCTAAAAGAAATTTGAGCCCACGAAGCAAATAGCAATAGGGCTCGACCTGCCCTAAGTATTGCACCTACCACCGAACTGACAGCCACTGAACGGAAGATTGCTTCACCATAAAACTGAAGATGGAGGAATTAAAAGCTCTGCTGGACCAGCGAGGAGTGAAAGTCCAACAAGGCAAAGGCTTGGAGGGTGGCCCAGAGTGAGCCCACGCCGAAGAAGCCCGGCCAGAGAAAATGGTCCCGTGGGTGAAATTCGCACAATCGCAGGAGGATGCCCTAGGGAGGGACCACTTCCTAGGCACGAAAGGCCCACGCTAGAAAGGCCAGGTTTGAAGAAGTGTTCACCAACAGCAGGGCAGTCCTGAGGACTAGGAGCCACTCAAGGAAGGGGAGTCATAAGCTTCAATGAGAATGATGAGGAGGTCATTCTCCACCCCTAACGCGACACTTTAGTGGTGACCATACAGATCGCCAACTACACAACGAGAAGGGTCCTAATTGACAACGGCAGTTCTACCAATATCCTATTCTGTGGGAAGCTTTCGTCTGGATGGGAATCACGCCTGATCGGTTGCTCCCGGCCCTGACGCCCCTCAAAGACTTCACTGGAGACATAGTCCAGAATTGGTGCTATCACTTTGTCCATCCTGGCAGGGAAAGGCCCCCTCTTCCTACAACGCAATCTTGGGGCGGTCGACCCTGAACAACCTAAGGGCAGTGACCTCCGCATTCCACCTAAAGATGAAATTCTCAACTCCTACGGGAGTGAGCGAGATCCGCGGTGAGCAGGTCTTGGCACGGGATTGCTATGCTCGAGAACTAAAGCATGAGGCCAAGAGGTCTGAGCTCTCGAAGGAGTGTGAGAGGATACCAACCAGCCTCAACCTCCGACCTTGACGGAGCTAGATGAAGAAGTGAGGGATGAGAAGGCACTACGATAGGCAGAACCCAATGAGCTTCTGCAATTGGTGTCGGTGGATTTGCAGAGACTTGAACGGACTGTCCGGGTGGGAACCAAGATGGATCCCATGCTGAGAAGATCCGTAAAGCTGCTCCTTGTCGAGCACCAAGAGCAGCTTTGGTGCAGAGAAGTACGCAACCATCGTCGAGGAGGTGGACCATCTCCTGGTTGGGGGTTTATCAGGGAGGCCGACTATTCCAAGTGGCTTTCCGACATGGTCCTAGTAAAGAAGGCCAGTGGGAAGTGGAGAATGTGTGTAGACTTTACCGACCTGAACAAGGTCTGCCCAAAGGATAGCTTCCCACTACCACGCATAGACCTGATAGTGGAATCAACGGCCGGACACCCCTTGCTCAGTTTCATGGAAGCATACTCAGGGTACAATCAGATTAGGATGAACCTGGATGATGAGGAAAAGACGGCCATCATCACCGATCGATGGCTCTACTACTACAAAGCCATGTTCGGTTTTAAGGATGCTGGAGCAACTTATCAACAACTCGTTAACTAGATGTTCAAGGAGCAGGTTGGTCGGAACATGGAGGTCTATGTGGATGACCTCTTGGTCAAAAGCAGAAAGCCCAAGTAGCATCTCGCAGACCTTCAGGAAGCTTTCGCAGTGCTAAGGAAGTACTAGTTGAAGCTCAACCCCTGAAGTGTGCCTTCGGCATCGAGTCGAGGAAGTTCTTGGGCTTCATGGTCTTGGAATGCAGAATCGATGCAAATCCTGAAAAGGTGACTGCGATAATAAGCATGCCGCCACTATGAACAACCAACGAGGTCAAGAGGCTGGTAGGGAGAGTGGTGGTCCTGAACCGCTTCATCACAAGGTCGACTGACTGTTGCCTTCACTTTTTCAAGGTCCTCAGAAAGGTGTAGGGTACGAGAGTGGGATGTCGAGTGTGACCGGGCATTCATCGAGCTGAAGGAGTATTTGGCCCACCCACCACTTCTTAGTCAGACCAAGCCAGGGCAAAGCTTGGTTATATACTTAGTAGTGACCCTGTATGACATGTCTGTTGTCTTAGTCTGTAGTGAGAAAGGAGACCAGCAACCCGTCTACTACACGAGCCGTGCCTTTCAGGGAGCTGAGGCCAGGTACCACCGAACAAAGATGCTGTTGTTTGCATTAGTCACGAAGGCCATACTTTCAAGCCCACACGATGAAAGTACTCACTAATGTTCCCCTCGAAAAAATACTGCAGAAGCCCGATGTGGCAAGTGTTGGCAGATTTCATAGCCTAGTATTCGGACTTCCTTGAAGAAATGCCCATTGCACCCCAAGGCAAGCCCTAGCAAGTCTACGTCGACTGCTTGTCCTGTTGGGCTGGGGGGAATAGTGGTGCATGTCGTCAGAGAGCTTGGGGAGGAGCATAACTACACAATCAAACTCGGTTTCAAAACTACCAACAACAAGGCCTGGTACGAGACACTGCAGGCAGGAATGTCGGTTGCCAGGTCATTGGGGTCCACCGAGGTTAAGGTGAGGGCTGAGTCGCAAGTGGTGGTCAACTAGGTAATGGGGCAATTTGCCACGAAAGGGGAAAAACTAAAGAAGTAGCTCCAGCAGGTGGGGGAGGCGTGTGGCCTTTTCAAATCCCGAGGGGGAGAACCACAAACCAAACCGGTCGTTTGGTAATGGCCGCCTCTGGCCAAGAAGAGGGAAGAGGTTGATAAGATAGCCCGAACTGTTGACACACTTGCTATTGGGATCACCATATCTGTTATCCAACCAGCGCCGTCGGAGTGGGCCATAGATATCATAAAGTACATCGACGGAGGCCTAGTCCCCTACGACAAAGAGGAAGCACGGAAGACCAAAAACAGGGTAGCACGTTAGATGTTGGTGGAAGGAGTCCTGCATAGGAGAGGTTTCTCCGAGTCCCTCCTAAGATGCATCTCACCCATGGAAGCCCAGTATGTTCTAGCTGAAATACATGAAGGAATCTACAGAAATCACTCTAACGGAATAGCACTGGCCACCTAGGTCACATGCGCGGGGTACTACTGGCCCATTTCCTTTAGTATGTAGAGGGCTTCGTGAAGAAATGCCCCAAGTGCCAAGAGCATGCACCCGTTCCCCACTTCCCTCCGGAAGAGCTTACGTCCATTATGTTCCCTTGGCCTTTTGCACAATGGGGGCTCGACCTCATCGGCCCTTTTCCGAAGGGTAAGGGAGGAGTTGAGTTTGTAGTGGTAGCAATCGACTACTTCACAAAGTGGGTAAAAGCAGAAGCACTAGCAACCATCACGACCTATAATGAGATTCCTCTAGAGATCCATAATCTGTCTTTTTGGTGTTCCTCAGAGCCTCATATAGGACAATGGCAGGCAGTTCGACTACTCACACTAGCGGGAGTGGTGTGCCGAGCTCGGAATCAAAACCAAGTATGCATCTCTGAGGCACCTTCAAGCTAACGGATAGACAGAAGCAACCAACAAGACCTTGCTAAACATTCTGAAGAAGAAGCTGGGAGACTAGAAGGTGAAATGGGTTGAAGAACTCCCCAGTGCGTTATGGGCCTACGCCTACCGAACATTTGTTAGGACATCCATTTGCCTCTACCTAATAGCTCCGACCACACAAGCCAAGTCTTTGGACTTGCCGATGCATTGGTCGGGCTAGGCCACATGAGTCACCCACACGACCAGTCGAACACAAGTTCATTGACTTGCTGACCTTCATGCTACGAGCCAAGTCTCTTAACTTGCCACAATGCATTGGCTAGGGGCAGAGCCTCCCAAACTCTGCCTCATCAACAGCCAGTAGGACACAAATCCCTTGACATGCCGACCTTCGTGCTACAAGCCAAGTCTCTGGACTTGCCATGATGCATTGGCTAGGGCTAGAGCCTCTCTCGGGCTCTACCCCATCGATTGCTAGTCGGACACAAGTTACTTGACTTGCCGACCTTCCTACTACAAGCCAAGTCTCTGGACTTGCCCTGATGCATTCGCTAGGGCTAGAGCCTCTCGAGCTCTACCCCATTAACAACCAGTTGGACACAAGTCCCTTGACTTGCCGGCCTTCATGCTACAAGTCAAGTCTATGGACTTGCCACGATGCATTGGCTAAGGCCAGAGCCTCCTAAGCTCTGCGCCATCGACAGCCAGTCGGACAAAAGTCACTTGACTTGCCGACCTTCATGCTACAAACCAAGTCTTTGGACTTTCCACGATGCATTGGCTAAGGGCTAGAGCCTCCCGAGCTCTGCCCCCATCCATAGCTAGTTAGACACGAGTCCCTTGACTTGCCGGCCTTCGTGCCACAAGTCGAGTCTCTGGGCTAACCGTAATGCATTGGCTAAGGGCAGAGCCTTCTAAGCTCTATCCCACCCATAGCCAGTCGAACACAAGTCCTTTGACTTGCCGACCATCATGCTATAAGTTGAGTCTACAAACTCGTTGCAGGGTGAGGTGGGCTAGAGCATCCTAAGCTCTGCCCACACAACCCCTCGGAAACAAGTCCTTATAGACTTGCCGAGCCTCATAGAAGATAAGGCCCACCACCTAGGCTCACCGCAGGGTTGAGGCCTTGAGCAAGAATAAAATGGAAAACAAAAGGAAAGGGAGTAAAACGCAAAATGGAAAGCAAGCACAAGATGAAAACAAGCATAAGTACACCAGAAGCAATGAGGAAAGCCTGATCCATAATTTATACATCAAATTTACATGAGAGCCCCGTTACAAAAGGAAGGAAAGCAAAACATAAGGGGCTCGGTGCCTGTAGGGCTGAGCAAAAATCTGAAAATCTGACTTCGACCCCAACTCCGCTCTGATAATCAAAGTCTGAGAGTCAGAGGATTTTCCCCTTGAGAAGCCGGAGTCGGAGTTGGAGCAGAGTGGCTGGTGAACATGTTAGGGTTAGAGTCAGAGCGGAGGACGAACGTGTTGGAGGTCAGATTTTGACCTTCAAAAAAGTAGAGTCGGAGTTGGAGGATGGACATAAAGACTCCGACTTGGTCGGTGCTCAGCTTTATGGGCCCATACAAAAACCACTATGAGGATGAATGAGGGGCGCCCAGAGGGAATGGGTAATTCCTAGCTTCGTAAGGTTCCTTACGAACACATAAGTCTGAGGGTTTGGCTCCAAGGATTCCAGCCTCAAGGTATTGAGGTCTCGAGATGTTCCCGTACCACAGCCGTTCGAGACCCTCCTTGTAACCGTACACCCAAGCAGCCTTTTGTATGGCCCGAATGCGCTAAATCTGGGACCTAATCTCCTCCATGTGCAGGGTGCTGAGCCTCCTTTTGTTGCACCTCAGCCCTCTGACGTCGGACCTCCCGTAAGAGTTAGAAATGCTTGAACAAAAGCTGGGAACGTCACCTAATAGCTGAGGCCTGGGCCTATGCCTACTGGTCCTTCTCCTCTCAAAACCCTGAGATCCTCTTCCTGAGCCACCGCAGCTCTTCTTCTTTCTTTTCTAATTCTAAGTCTTTATGCATGTCCCGGAGACATTGGATTTCCAGAGAAGCTCGGGTGAAGTCCTCTTCAGTGTCTAGACCTTCTCCTATACGAGCATATGGTGGTCTGGCTCGCTCCTGGACTGGCGAGGGAAGAGGAAGCTACACCTGCTAGCTGATACAAAGGTCGCAGTATGTCCTCAAAGGACTCCAACGAAGAGCCTGCTCTGGAGGCTTTTGGAACATCAGCCTTAACCAGCTTGAGAACCTTAACTCTAAGGAGGGTTCTTGGCCGAACCCCTTCCTCTGTGAAGTGTGGTCCTTCTGTTAGAGGGTTTGGCCAGGATGCCTCTTAAGGAGAAGCAAAAAAATGAGTCCACCTCGAGCTCCGAGCGATGATCGCAGGAGAGGCGACTGGAATGACACTCGATCATCGCTTAGCTCCATGATGAAGAGGGAGCTCGGGCCTGCCTCCTCCCTATCATCAGGCATCAGGGCTGTAGAAAGGGATGGACCCTAGGCTCCATCTTCCGAACTGACAACCTTCAAGAGAGAAGGGGAGATAGGGACTCGGTCGCGGCCACGGGCAGAAAGGGTAGAATGACCTCTCGAGCAAGTGTCTTCAAAAGAGACAGAAGACTTCATGACCATGGCCCCACAAAGGGCTGGTTGAGTAAAGGCGTCGAAGAAGGTGGCCTGGAAGTCTTTGTCATCTTCCTCTTTGACATGGAACGCCAGGAGAATAGATGCCGGTGGAACTGATGACAAGACAAATGTTGAACACGGTGCCCCGAGAAAAGAAGCGGACCCCCAAGTAGAAGGAACAAAGGCCTTTGGGCACTCGGGACGAGGGCGCGCACTAGGATCCTTTAGCCTCGCTCCAGGTAGACCCCCAAGGGGAAGGAGCCGGGACTTTTGGGTGCTCAAGATGCACGCGCTGAGACCCCCCAGCTCGCTCCTCAAAGTCTTATGGGAGAGGGGGCATAGTTCCTCTGACTCTGCTCTGAGATGAGCATTCTCTACTTCGGGACTCGCTTGCGTCGCCTCAGGGAGCCCTGGCTCGCTTTGAGGAGCCTTGCCCTTTTCATCACGCACCACCTTCGGTCGTTTCCCCTTGCTACCGGCCACAAGAGAACTAGAGGGACAATTTTGACCTTGGGGCAACGAGGGGTCCTTCAAGAAGTCCCACTCAAGCACGTACAAGCGATCAGGAGCAGTCAGGTAGCTCCTGATATTGACGTTAGATAGCACCGCGTCGATCTCCACTTCATAAGAGTGGGCCGCAACCCAGGAGAGCATTGTGGCTAACCTAGCCTCCTTCCTACAAGGTAAGTCAATGATCAGGCTCTTAGATAGGGGGATGTAGGACCAGACAACGCAGATAGGGGATGATCTTTCCCTCGAGATGCTCCCATCTCGAGCCCGAAACGAAGAAAAACTTCAGGGACCAGTCTTTGATGTGCGAGTGAACGACTCAAGGCTGGCAATAAGCCTCCTGGGCAAATGCACCTAAAAGCTACACAAGCTCCCATCAAAGTGCAGCACGTGGTATATTGACAAAAACTCTCGACCTGTTAATTCAGGATACTCCTCTGAGCCGAAGCTAAGCACCATCCGGTAAATGATGCAACTGGCCACTAGTAGTCGCCAGGCGTTTAGATGAAGCTACGCTGGGGTCAACCCCAACAAGCTAAGAACATCGCAATCGGGACGGGAGATTGGGAGCTAGAGCCAGTTTGCGAACATAAGCGGGTAGAACGCCACACAACCCGCAATCCCACCAACATCTACGATAGGCATGCAGCGTCTCGGGACCTCCAGAATCACTGACATAGGGATATTGTACTTCGCCCTAAATGCCCAAAGGTCGTCGGCGGAAATCAACGACTCCCAGCTCTTCCCGATGAAGTACAAGGGCTTAGAACTTCAGAGGGAGACGATGAAGAACGACGGAAATGGATACGACGAAGTGTCACAAAGAGGGAGGCAGAGAAGACGATGAAGAGCAATGGAAAGGGAGATAGAGGACTCGAGTGAAAATGACGACAAACATAGAATATAGGAAATAGTGAAAAATGAGTGAAGCAAATAGTGAAACTGGAGGGAGGAAAAGCTTTTTATAGTCCCACATGTAAACCGAGGCACCATTTACTGTAAGGGTAAGTGGCCTCGAGAAGAGCAAACGGCTCAAGGCTGCATAGACATGGGAAGTTGCGTCGGGCTTGTGGGAGGCACGGGCTAATGAACGGCCTAGGAGGCGGCCAGACGCAACCCATTAGAACCAACCATCGGGAAGCTGAAGAGACTGTGAAAATCGAGGCAACTCACTCATTGAATGACGAGGGTAGGTGGTCTCGGGAAGCCCAACCGACGCAGGAGTGCACAGGCCAATGAACGGCTTGAGGTGTGGGGAGACACGCCTCACCCGATCCAACTATCAGGAGACGCGAGAACCAAGGAAATCGAGGCAACGCTACATTGAATGACGTGGGTAAGTGGCATTGGGAATCCCAACAGGGCGCGTGAAAAGCACGAGCCAGTACAGGACACGGGATGGGAAGGCACCCCTAATTCAACAGTCGGGAAGTTGGAAAGATGATGGAAGCCAAAGTGCCCTCATAACGACAACAGGGGAATGACCGAGAGAAGGCCCAATAGGCTCCACAAAAGGAACAATCAGGCAGAGTATGCCGAAAAAAGTACAGATGGCAAGGCAAGATAGTCTGACCCCACTACTGGCCGACAGTCAAGGACATCCCCTGTTCTTGAACCTTGGTGTTCGGATGATGCAGAAGGATGGACACACCACGACAAGAGCCACGCTGCATTTAATGCATCCTGGGGCTCGGCACGCCAAAACGTGCCTCCTAGAGTGTCAATGACAGCCGCAATCAAGTCTGGCGAGCCTGCAGCACAACAGGGAGTTGGCAGAGAAACCCAACCCTAGTACGGAGCTGCACGCCTACTACCTTCACCTCGGGAACCGCTCTAGCCAAAGCTTACATTCTCTCTGATTGAGTATTTATCTCTTTCTCTTGATTCCAATAACTAACTTAAGCATCAGAGTTACCACGGTCCCCAAGCCCCCCATTCTCCCTTTTCTACAGTATCGTGTCCCTTGCATGCTTGCAACAACACTCTCCCAGGCCTTACATCGTGAAGAAGAACAACCCGAAGCAATGGAAGCAAGAGCCAATGAACAAGCTAAGATGATACGAAAGCTGATGGAGGAAGTGACGGCTTTCTACTAGGAAAATGCCTCCCTACGGAGGACCGGTAAGGAATTGGAGGGTGGCAAGCACAACGACCAGCGTGAACAATATGTCAATTAAGACTATTGTCTGGCACAAGCAAAGGAACCTTGTTAGTTCATCCTCAACTATGGTTGAGTTATTTTAAATTGATCTTGCTAGTGTGTGGTCAAGTGGGTTGGGGAATTGGAGTAAGTGGCATTGATACACTTTCAACACTTATAGGTGGGGGCGCATTGGTAAAAGTCTAGTGACTAAGTATGTTTACGTAGGCTGTACCAATAAAGAAAAGTTCACAATCCATCTAGATTGGTATATAGCAGTTACTTGTTAGATATTCTTGTGTGATGTTTGTAGGGGTTTGCATTGTGATATTATGGTGGAAGATTGTGTTGTTGTATTTTAATTTATATGACTCTATTATCTATATTTGATCTTTGGTTACAGTATGGATTTAGATTATCTTTTAGTATTTGGACTAATAATAATGTAGAAATATAAATATGTGAGGCATAAAAATTGGATCCGGCCCAAAAACAAGTTAAGAAAAGGCCTAGCCCGATAGTTGGATCTATACCAACTCCGAATTGGACTCCGATTTGGACTCTAGCTACTGCGAGTCTGATCAGAGTTAGAATTAGATGCTAATAGGAGTTGGAGTTCGAGTTGGAGTCCAAAATGACCTCCGACCCTGATCAAAGTCAGAGGTCAGAGTTGATCTGACTCCGAGCCTAGCCATACCCTCAAGTTTTGCATTGGGCAACTTCTGGCCTCGGCCTGTCCTTCTACTTCAAGTTTGCCTCGACTTTACATAGCTCAAGCTCCCACTCGACTTTGGCTCAAAGTGATTTGCTGCTTAGCCCGATCCTCAAGTTTGCCTTGAGATAACCGTGGCCCGCCATAGCTCAACTCCACTCTGAATTTGCCTCGAGGCGACTTGTGGCCTTGCCCACTTGATTCGAGCTGCATGAGCGAAGGAGGGAAAACCACCTTACAAAAGTCAAAAGAAGGTGAACAAAAGAGCATGTCCTTATCGAGTGAATGGCAAAGATGATATTCCCTTAATTTGGTGGAAAATAAAGTAGTGGTGGTCTGCAGAGTGTAGCTAGTCCAATAGAAGGGCGAGTAACACTATCTAGAAAGTTTGGCTAGCACACCTCAACACAGGGTGTAACAAAGACTTTCATCTTTTGCAGTGTGAGTAAGTACCAAAATGAGAGCGAGAAGTTGAAGAAGCTAGTAGCTTAGGCGAAAGAGTGTTACCCGCCTAACGTGAGCAACAGTCGAGAAAAGACTGGAGCAGATATGGGAGCTTTTTGGAATAACATGGAAACGCTCAGAAGGTGGCAGTGTCATATGTATAAGCCCACACTTCATCTGAGGAGTCACATCTGAAGTAACTCTCTTTCGCAGAAAAGATTACGACTCAGAAGATCATATCATCCAGAGCACTACATGGGAGACCCTCATTCAATGAGAGACTGGGGGTTAGACCTAAGGCAGGCCATAAGGTCGTGTGTGTAGTATCAGGATGGGACACGGAAGGGAAAGTGAGGAGGGAGAAGAGGTGTCCGTCATTTTCGAACCCTTTGAACCAACTGAAATGATGTCGTTCCAATTTAAATGAAACGATGTTGTTCATTCAATAATTTATAGTTTTGTACTGTCCTATGCAGAGTTAGCCTTGACTCCAGACTCTTAACATTTTAAAACATCCCAACTCCAATTCCAACTTCAAAACTTTATTTTTTTGATTCCAGGAGTCAAAATCGAGCAGACATCAAATGGAGTCGAAGTTATAAAGTTTTTGCTCTGCCTACTCAACGGGGATTTCGGCTAGTGGGCGGTCCTTCCGAGCCGTACTCAAGGACCAAGTGTGGTTGCAAGTCACCCTGAGGCAAAGTCGAATGGGAACCAATGAAGTTTGTGATATTCTAAAGGCATATAAAGGGATGGACTAGGCACAATCTCAATTCGCCTTTAGATTGTGTCCTTGGATATAGTCCATCAATCTATCCCCAATTTTTGACATGAGCAAAGATTGTGTACCAGTGATCGTAAGAAAATTGACATTAATTGGACCAAATTGAAATAAAATAATACTCAACATCTCTACCTTCAAAATCAACTTTTTACCACCTCTCAAAAGAACTATTTTGGGTCCAAAATTTTGAAAAAAAGAATATGTATAACTAATTTTTTTCAAAACCCGTGGATGTAGGCCTTAATGCCAAATCAAAAAAACCATTGCATCTCTCTTCCTTGTATATTAAGAAAGCCATGGACATTCACTAGCCATGCACTACTTTGGCGATCTTACTTTGGTGCACGATCTAGATGATCTCGCTTTAATGCACAGTTCTAACAAGTTTTACTCGGGCCTCACCTCGTCTTCACTTGCTTCAAGATGATCGTGGCCACCCACAACTTGGATCCCCTCACGTTTTTCTCGGGCCCCCTCAAGTTTTTCTTGGGCCTAGTCCTTCCTTGAGTCTTCCTCAGAATAATTGCAGAGTTTGTAACCCAAGTTTCATTCAACGATGCCTGAGGGCAAATTGTAGGCTCACCCAGGTCCATCGAGTCCCCCTTGGGACGACAATGACCCTCCACAAGCCAAGCTTCCTCTAGAGTTTGCCAAAGGCCGCCTCACGAATCTACCTCAGGATTGCTGTGACCCTTCACGAAGTATATCCCCCCTTATGTCAGGACGAATTGAGGTTGGGCTTGGTCCACTCGCTAGTCCACCTCGGGACAAAAGTGGCCCACTACAGATTGACAACCTTTCCCATTCCTCCCTTGAGTTTGCCTCTTGATGACCATGGCACTCCATAGCATAAGTTCCCACTAAAGCTTTCCACGGGCAATTTGCGGCCTCAACAAATCCTCTCTTGAGTCCGCTTCGGTAATGATTGCAGCCATTAATAGTCCATGTGCCCTCAAGTTTGCCTCAGGATAACTTGCAGCCCACCTCAATCAACCATCCAATATGCCTTGAGACGGTCCCCTTTTGAGTTTGCCTCAAGGCAACGAGTAGCCTTGTCGAGTCCTCCATTGAGTCAGCATTAGGACAACCGTGACACTCCACAACCAAATACCTCCCCCCCCCCCTTCTGAGAGTTAGCGTCGGGGTAACTTTCGACCTTATTCAGTCCTCCCTTAAGTTCTTGACATGACCGTAGCCCTCCAAAACCCAGGCCCCCTGCGCTCCTTCTAGATTGCCTCGAGGTGACTTATGACTATGCCCACTTCCCACTTGACTTTGGACTTGTAGTCTTGGCCAATCCTCACTTAAGTGCTACATTTTTCAATTAAAAATTCATTAACCCAAATGGCCCGCATAACTTTATTTTGTTTGGCTAATTACATCACTCGGGTCAATCCACGGGTTCACAGGTTGATCGGCACAACGCAACTATTTGTCGTGTCAAATTCAAGTTGACCTGAATTGACAGAAATTGGATCATGCCCAACTCTAATCGATTATTACGTGTCAGGTTCATGTTGGTTTCGTGGGTCATGTCAAATATTCATAGCCCTACAAAATATTCAACTCAATTGCCTTTGATAACTTCATTTGCAAAAACTACGTGCACACTATGTCAATCGAGACTATTGTCTAGCACAAACAAAAGAACCTTGTTAGTTGATCCTCGACTATGGTTAAGTTATTTTACTAAATTGATCTTGCTAGTTTGTGGTAATGTGGGGTGAAAAATAGCGAGTAAGTGTTGTTGATACGCTTTCAATAGTCAAAGGTGGGGCAAACAATGCTCTTGGTAAGAATCTAGTGATTAAGTAGGTTTTACCAATAAATAGCAAACACAATCTATCTAGAAGGGGTTTATAAAAGTTACTTGTTGAATAGTGGACTCAAGTTTTATAGCTACAAATGATCTTAGCTGCTAATGTTGTATTTTTACAGAATACAGTCTATAAATTTACTTCCATATGAGGAAAACATGTAAAATTTTTGTATAGAATATAGTCTTACATAATATAATGTAAAACAATACAAGCATAGCACAACATGCAAAAAGTTCTAACATCACTTGGATGCACATGAGGGACTTTAAAATAAATTAATGAAATGACTAATTGTATTAAAAGATCATCTCGAGTGAGCAACAATGGTAAAAGAAAGGATGGAGATCGTGGCATGTCAAGTGTCAGGCCTGTTGTCACTCATTTCTTGCTACCAAAGTGTGTCAGCCCACGGCTCTGGTGGCTGGAGGAGATCGTGGTGTGTTAGCTGTGTTAAGCTTGTCTCGCTGTTGAGAGGTCATGGAGTGTCTGGTGTCAGCCGAGCAAGGCCTGTCCTGCCCCTTCCTGCGAGAGTTGGATGTCAGCTCATGGGCGAGCCGTCCTTCATACGTGAGGTGTGCTTACGCCATTGCGTGTCGGGTTTCCTTACACCTGCATTCGAATGTGGCGTCCCTTGAGTCTAACAGATTTGTGACCAAGCTCATTCAGTCTTCCACGTGCAGCTGGGCGTCGAGCCTGGCATCCTATGGTAGGTCTCGGTAGGCTACGAGCCTCAAGATGATCCCATTGACACATCCGAGCTTAACGCTGAAAAGTCTTTATGGATAAGTTTACAGCCACGGGCTCGGCATGTGATTCTCTGGCTTGGGCTCTTAACTGATGGAAGGATTTTTGGGCCTGGAGTTCCTGGGCATGGCCCTCCTCGGTCCTAGGCCCTTTTAGGATGTGCCCATCCCTTACTCCCTTACAGTACCCCGCGAATTCCTATCACATGTGCGTGGTGGGAATTCACAATACCTCTAATTACATTGTTGTCCATTCGGCTTCCGACGCTTGGGGTTCCCAAGACCAGTTACTGTTGATGGGGTGCCTCCCCCTTCTCCCAAGGATTGATTTGACGTGTTGGCGCCCATCCTTTCGTATCCTGGGACCTTATTGGTCTGTGCCCCTCACTCCCTTGACACGGCACCTTCCATCCTTACTATAGCTTTGGGAACAGTGTGCCGCATGGCTCTTGATGACGTCATGGATGTTAGTGCTACTTCGTTTCCAGCGCATTCTCCATCCAGCCTTCACTATATAAGGCCCACCGCCCCTTTCTTCTTCACCATTTCCTTCCACCTTTGTCTCTCGTATTTATGCCATTTCCCATTCTTCGCCTCTCCCGACGTTGTGTTTCCCTCCCTTCTCTTCACACTGCTGTGATAGCACCCAAAATTGATATTGTTCCTCCGTATTTCGGAGGGAAACGCTGGGTTTCCTCCTTCTCCGGTGCGGACCTCAAGGCGTTTCCATTCCAAGTATACGATTCCTCCTAATGTCATTTTAGGGAATCTCCGGGGTGAGCATGAGGTGAACCCCGATGGCATGGCGACGTGGGTGGCTCTTTTCCCTCTAATGTTGGCTAATGGTCTCCGCCTCCCGTTCTGTCGACCGATTCACGAGGTTCTGCATTACCTCAGGCGATTTGCGAGCCACCACCCTAATTCGTGGTGGCTCTTGATATCCAATTGCATCATCTTCTGGATGATACTCAGTAAGACTCCCGAGGAATACCCATACATGACAGCCCAGGAGTTCTTGTCCGCATACTACCTTATTTACAGACCGGGAAGCATCGTCAATTTCCAGGCCCGATCTCCGGGACACAAGATCTACTCACTCGAGCACCGTCATTCGAGCATAAAGGAGTGGTCCCAAAAGTTTTTCTTTGTATCGAGTTCAGAATTGGAATTCCCCGAGGGCGAGGCCGCCCATAGGGAGTTCCCTATTCAAGTGTGCTAGGGATTTCCCCTTCTGCGAAGAGCCTGGAACTTACTCTCAACTGGAGGGAAGAGGCTTGGTTGGAGTTGGTGACAGCTTGGGTGCGGGCCCACCCTAGTGAGTCGTAGACCGATCTGGTTCTTTCTGACAAGAATATCTATGACTACCTATCTACGTCCAACTATTTGTATGCCGTCGGGTGGACTTCTTGGGTAGCATTCGCCCCCCCCCCCCCCAGCCCTTTCCTCGGAAGCGCGCTTTGAGCTCTTCTCGCCGCCAGGCAAAACGACCGAGCGTACACCATGATTCTCCCCACAAAGTGGTGAGGCTGGGGTTCTTCTTCTTCCAGCAATCGTGCTGAAGAATTGGGAAGCCGACCCCAAATACCTCGGGACCAGGAGTTTGCGAGCGGAGATTCTAGTCCATCTGACATGGGGAAGCACGACATCATTCCCTAGTGGCTCGGGCCCTCTACACCGACGAGCTCTCGGTCAGCTCCAGTCGATCCTTTTTCATACCTGTTGCTTCCTTCTGCAGAAGAATTGGATGCCTGTGATCTTCAGGTGTCACTTTTTGCTTCTCTAACGCATTTCTAGCCTCGCGTGCCGAACCCATTAGAGCCCTTTACCTCTTTCCGGGATACGCTTCAAGAGGAGATGGCTCGCAAGTTTCTCAAGGCCAGGTAGCCTTCTTCCCAGGATTCGAGCCATGGGGGTGCTGGCGAAGATGAGACGACCCTAGGGATTGAGTCACGGGAAGTAGAGTCCAACCCTCCCTTGCCTCAAGCCCTCAAGCCAAGAAGGGGTGAGGGCATAGTTCGTCTATCAAAATGAGGAAGAATATGAAGATGAAGTTAGAAGAGGAAGAGAAGGGTAGAGGCCAAAAACTGCTCCTGCTGCGTCTCATAGTTCAGACAAGGCCGCCAGACCTGCTTCTCCAGAGGTGGGGGTCATTCCCCCTCCTTTGTCTGCCGAGTCGAGTGGGACCAACCATGGTCCAGACTTTCAAGACCCTCATGTCTTCATAGACCTGAGTGATGATGATGACTCTGAGGCTCTATCTTCCGAGCTTCTGTTGGCAGTTAGCTGTCGCAAGCCCCTCATCTTCTTTGGGGGCAGAAAGGACTCAGGCCCCGGTCTTAACCTTGGACGAAGCTCGCGCTGCCTCCACTAAGAGTGTGAGTAGGATGTTGCGACCCCTATTTGACCAGGTATCTTTCTTCGTTTGACATATTTTGCCACTAAGCGTGTGAGTAGGCCAGCTGGCTTCAATGATTGGTGGGGAATTAGGAGAGCTGGAGGAGGCCAACAGGGAGCTTGGGACTTTGTCACGCTTTGGATACTTTAGGTTGAAGATGGCAACCTGGAGAATAAAGAGTCTCAAGACAGAGCGGAAGGAGCTGATCAATGAGGTGGTGGATCTGAAGGAACAAAACCAGCACCTGGAGGGTCAATTGCGCAACGCGGAAAAGGCCTGACAAACTTCCGAATGGAGTTTGGTCACTCAGGAAGTGGAGTTGGAGGCCGCTTGAGAGCAGTTGGAGTCCACTCGGAAAGAGCTACAAGAGTCTAGGGAGCAGACTGAGGCCGCTCGAAGGGAGTTGGAGGGATCCCAACGGAATCGGACATTTAAGGCACTCCTAGGAAGCTCAGCACTTAAGAAAACAGCTGAAAGGCGTGAATTGGCGAGCTTTCACAATCCGGCATTTAGAAGAACATTGACATCCTATCCTGCAACAATGAGATCGCCAGCCTAAAGCCTCGTTTGGTGGATGTCGCCAAACATTTCGGGGAGATCCGATCCCAGATTGTGAATGCAAACGCCATCCGGGACTCAACGTGGTCTCACGGATATCTGGAAGGCCTCTGTCGGATGCATAAGCACTTGTTCCAGAATCCCGAGTTGGACTTGCACACTTTGTCTAGCCTCCCTTCCTCCAAGTCTTGAGGTGCAAGCCTATGTTAAGAACTTCGAGAAGCCGAGCTATCCCCCATTTCCTCCGAGCGCTCCCTAGCCTCTTCAGCCCCAATGATGCACCGAGCCCCTTCTCCCTTCAGTGTCTTCCCCCTTTCCTTTTGGTATTTTGCGACTTTGCAGGGCGTTCCCCGACTTTCTTGTAACTATGTATGCTTGACAATGAATGAAATGATAACTTGGGCCGTTACCCCGCAGTGAGTCAAGGGCCTCCTCTTTTTACGAGTGTTTGGACTCGGCTTTGTTTGACTGGCGATTGGGACCCAGTTCGGAGACTTTGGGTCTTTACCTCGTAACGAGTTAAGGGGGCTCGTCTTCTTGAGAGTGTAAGGACTCTGCTTTGTTGGATGGGGGGGTCGAGACCCAGTTCGGAGACTTGGGTTGTTACCCCGCAGTGAGTCAAGGGGCTCATCTTCTTACGAATGCAAAGACTTGGCTTTGTTGGACGGGTGGTCGGGACCCAGTTCGGAGAGCTAGTCAAGGGGTTCGTCTTCTTGCGAGTGTAATGACTCAGTTTTGTTGGAAGGGGGGTCAGGACCCAGTTCGGAGACTTAGGTGCTTACCCTGCAGCGAGTCATTTTTGTTTACATACATATATATATATATATATATTTAAAGCTTGAGATGAACATCTAGGTGATCTCATTCATTCATGGTCGTTCGCACAAAGCATCACAATATACTTCTACACATAATACTTCTTCAAGTGTTCGGCATTCCACGGGTGGGGTAGCTCGTGGTCCTAGCTATTTTTTAGGCAATAGGAACTAGTTCGGTTGCTCGCAGTTACTACGTACGGGCCTTCCGATTGTGATCCCAGCTTTCCCTCTTCCAGGGTAGTTATTCCAGTCTTCCGCAGCACTAGGTCGCCTACCTTGAAGGAGCGTGGTCTGACCCGCCTGTTGAAGTATTGCTCCGCCTTTCACTTGTTATTTGCCATTCGGACTGCTGCCTCTTCTCTCCTCTCCTCCAGGGCATCTAAGTTCTTGGGTAGCCTTTCGTTGTTAGTGCTCGGGTCGAAATGCTGGACAGGGAATGTGGGGAGTCCGACTTCAACAAGATTACTGCTTCGCTGCCGTAGGGGAGGCTGAAGGGTGTCTCCCCAGTGGGGGTCCAGATAGTGGCTCGATATGCCCACAACACACATGGGAGCTCTTCGGCCCATGCTCCTTTGTGCGCCCCAATTTTCTTCTTAAGGGTGGAGACGAGGGTTTTGTTGGTTGCCCCGGCCTATCAGTTGGCCTGAGGATGTCCTGGCGAGGAGTACTTCACTTTAATTTCGAGCTCTGCACACCACTCCTGGTAATGTGTGTAGTCGAACTATCTTCCATTGTCCATAGGAATTTTGTGATGGTTCTGGAGGTGATGCTTGCAAAGGCCTCAGCTTTGACCCACTTTTTGAAATAATCGATCGCGACAATGACAAACTTGGCTCCTCTTGCTGCAGGGAATGGGACAATCAGCTCTAGGTCCCATTGGGAGAAGGGCCACGGGGCCGTGATCGATGTCAGCTCCTCCACTGGGTAGTGCAAAATTGGGCCATGCTCCTGACACTTCGGTCATTTCTTAGCAAAGTCTTTCGCATCTTTGAGGAAATGGGGCCAATAATATTCAGCCCAAGTCACTCTCGCAGCGAGAGCCTTCCTTCCTAGGTGGCTTCAACAAATCCCTTCGTGAATCTCTGCTAGTACATATTAGGCCTCATCCAGTGAAAGGCATCTAAGGAGTGGTTTGGAAAAACCTCTCTTTTAAAGGACTCCTTTCAACATGGTGAACTGAGCACCCTGTTCCTGACATTTTGTGCCTCTTCTAGGTCACTAGGCAGCTGCCTTTCCCGTAGGAGTTTCTGGATATCTGTCACCCACTCGGGAGGTGCTAGGGTCGTGACAGATACTTTGACGATGGAGGAGGCGTCAACCGTCCTGACTATGTATTCCAGAAGCTAGAGTTCTTCCTGCCTCGACGCAGCCCTCACCAGAGGATCCACCTTCTAGTTTTCTCCTCTTGGCACTTGTTGGATGCTGAAGTAGCGGAAGCGGTAGTGCTTGTTGCAGACCAACTGGAGATACTTCTTTAGCCTCTCCCCTTTCTTGGCGAATTGCCCCAGTACTTGGTTGACTACCACTTGGGAATTCACCCTCACCTTTATCTCTTCGGCTCCTAGTAATCGTGCAACTGTCATTCCAGCCAAGAGCACTTAATACTCAGCTTCATTGTTGTTCGTTTTGAAGGCCAGCTTGACTACATAGTTGTACTCCTTTCCTTGCTTGGTGACGATGTGCACCCATACTCCCCCACCAGCCTAGGCTCTTCTTGGGGTGCATTCAGAACTTCTTCCAGGAAATTTGTGAACTCGATAACGAAATCTATCAACACTTGTCCTTTGATTGAGACACGGGGCTGATACTCCATGTCGAATTCACTTAGCTCAATTGCTCATTTTGTAGGCTATCCCGAGGTGTCTGGCTTCTGCAATACCTTCTTAAGGGCGAGATCGGTGAGTACTTTCATCGGGTGGGCTTGAAAATACGGCCTTAATCTCCTGGCGGTGACGACTAGAGCGAATACTAGCATCTTTGTTAGGGCGTACCTCTCCTCTGCTCCGCGGAAGGCCCGACTCATGTAGTAGATGGGTCGTTGCCCTTCTTCCATGTCTCGGACAAGCATGACTAATACAACGTGTGGTGATACTGCTAGGTATTGACAGTCTTCCCGTGTCTTGTTTAACTGAGCTGTAGGGGAAGACTCATATACGACTTCAAATTGGCGAAGGCTTTTTCGTAGGTCTAGTCCCACCCCTAGGCTTTCCTTAGGACTTTGAAGAAGGGTAGGCACCAGTTGGTCGATTGAGTGATGAAACGATTTAGCGCTATTACCGTCTAGCCAGTCTATGGACTTCATAAAGGTTGCGAGGTGAAGGCATTCTTATCATTGCTTCCACCTTTTTCGGGTTCGCCTCAATCTCCCTCTCGGAGATCATAAACCCTAGAAACTTAGGCTTGGTTTGCTTTCAAGACTAAAATCCAAAACTTTGAAAACGTCTCATCTCATCATTACAACTTTTCTAAATTTCCATACAAAATAAAATAAACAATTCAACTTTTTCAAATCTCAAAACAAAAATAATATTAAAAAATATATTCTAACTATATTTTATTTAACTTTTTAATTTTAATCTCAATTCATCTCTAAAAACAAACGAGGCCTTACCAACAGGATGGAGAATGCTTCCCGTAAGTCTGCCAAATGCTGTCCGAGCTCTTTACTCTTCACCAACAGGTCATCTATGTACACACCTCCATATTTCTGCCGAACTGTTGTTTGAACATTTGGTTGACTAGCCGTTGGTAGGTGGCCCCAGGATTCTTAAGGCCGAACGACATTGCTTTGTAGCAGCAGAGGCCTCGGTCTATCACGAATGCTGTCTTTTCCTCGTTATTCGAGTTCATCCTGATCTGGTTATACCCGGAATAAGCATCCATAAAGCTAAGGAAGGGATGTCCCGTTGTCGAATCCAAAATCAAATCGATGCGCGGTAAGGGGAAGCTATCTTTCGGGCAAGCTTTATTCAGGACAGTGCAGTCGACACACATTCGCCATTTCTCGTTGGCCTACTTCACTAGAACTACATTGGATAGCCATTTCAAATAGTGGACCTCTCGGATGAACCTGGCCGTTAGGAGATGGTCCACTTCTTCAACTATCGCCGCATACTTCTCGGCACTGAAGTTTTGT
This sequence comes from Juglans microcarpa x Juglans regia, assembly GCF_004785595.1. Classification (NCBI taxonomy): domain Eukaryota; kingdom Viridiplantae; phylum Streptophyta; class Magnoliopsida; order Fagales; family Juglandaceae; genus Juglans; species Juglans microcarpa x Juglans regia. The sequence continues at coordinate 25,162,938 of NC_054604.1, forward strand.
TGTTTCTGCTTGACTCTCCTAACGGCCGGATCAACGCACAGTCGGTGCTCAATGATGGAGTTGTCAATCGCTGGCATATTCTCATGGCTCCAAGCGAACACGTCCCGGTGCTCTACTAGGAGGGATATCAGTGCCGCTCCCATATCCTTCACTTCGATGTCAACAAGTCAACTGCTACCAGCTCCAAGGGTTCGTTGGGTTCTGCTTGCCACAGAGCTTGTTCATCACAGTTCTCTTCATCCCATTCAGTCAAAGGCGGGGGGTGAACCCAGCTTGGGCGCTTCTTCTGCCTTGCGACTATTGCGACTAGTTTGACCTCGTGCCTTAGCTCTTGGTCGTAGCATTCCCGAGCTAGGACATGCTTGCCGTGGACTTCGCCCATCCTCGAGTCGGTGGGGAATTTCATTTTGAGGTGGTAGGTGGAAGTTACTGCCCTCAAACTATTCAAGGTGGGGCACCCCAGTATGCATTGTATGAGGATGGAGCCTTGACAACCAAGAAGTCAGACATGATGGCTACAGCTCTGGGAGCCTTCCCTGCCAGTATTGAAAGGTTGATAGCTCCCATTGGTTGAACAACGTCACCTGTGAAGCCCTTGAGTTGCATTGGAGCAAGGCGTAGTCGATCCGGGCTGATTCTCATCTTCATAAAGGCTTCCCAGAACAAGATATCTACCGAGCTGCCGTTGTCGACTAGAATCCTCCGAGTTTTGAAGTTTGCCACTTGCATTGTTACTACCAATGTGTCATCATGCGGGTGGAGGATGCCTTCTTCGTCTCTTGCTTCAAAGGTTATCGTGGGGCCTCCGGTGCCCTGTAGGGGCCTGTTTGCAATTCTGTCAGAGGCAAACACTTCCTCATACCTTGCCCTCCATGCGTGTGCTTTCTGCACTGACTAAGTTGTCCCACCTCCAGCATACCCCCCTGGTGATCATGTTGATCTCCCCGAGTTGCTTGTTCTCCGCTGGGGGACTCCTCCGGGTTTCATCCCTCTTTCCCCGCCTTCTCGGACTTGCACCCCGCCGGGGACCCGTGTGCCTTCCTCCGTGCCAATCTACGCGGTCCTCCGACTGGTGCACCCTATTACTCTGGTCTTCCTTCCTCATCCTCGTTAGGGCGTAGCAATCTCGAGTGTTGTGCTGGTCACTCATGTGGAACTCACAATATGGATGGTTTTCCTCATCTCTGGATTGCTCTCTTCGGGGGCTTAGGTGTCGGTCCCTTCCACAGCCAAGTTTATGTGTGCACCGCCTCCTCCTTGGGGCCGAGTTGGCATTTCTCCCCTGTTCTTCACATCTGAGCTCCCCTCTTTCCCTGGTCACGACCTCCTCGCCGGCCTGACGCCTTCCGACCAGCTCGCTCCGCCTCAGACAATCATGGGGCAATCAAGGCCTCGAGTGTATCTTCAGCGTTGATGAATCCATCTGCCCGGTCCATGAACTCCCTTAGTGTTGTAGGGGTCTTTTGCTCTATCTCCACCATGAACGGATTCAGAGGCCAGATTCCTCCTAGGAGGGCCGCCAACGTGATTTTCTCGTCTTGGTCGTCGGTGGTCATGCGCTCCTGATTGAAACGCACGAGGTACGACTTCAAGTTCTCACCATCACGCTGTTTGAAGGTCAGGAGGTAAGCTGTCTCCTTTTCTGACTTGCCACGAACTGCATCATGAGGGTAAGCTCCTAGAAGCTATCTACCGTTCTTGTTGTCAGCGACCCAAACTAGATCCTAGCGACTCCCCTCAGTGTTAATGGGAAGGCTTGACAGGCGACTTCCATTGGAAAACCGTGCAGGGTCATATGGACTTTGAACGTCTCCAGGTGCTCCAGTGGGTCTTTGGACCCGTCGTACATTTCCATCAAGGGAACCTTGAACTTGGGGGAAGAGGCACCGCATGACCCCCGTGCTATAGGGGAGGTCGATGCTGACGAGTAGCTAGTCAACGTTGGATGCCGTGTCTATCTTCTTAGCCATCTCCGCACATTTATATCCTGGCTCTCCAATCTGAATGTGTATCTTGCGTCTGTCTTCCTCAGCCGGGATGTTTACAGGGACTCGCCGTAAATCCTCGTACTCATTGCCACTCGGTTCTGTGCCTCCCACCAATTCTTCGTTGGTGCACTTGAGGGCCGCATTCTCCTGTCGTAGCATCATCCCAGCTTCTTCCGTCTACTTTCTTACTGTCTCCTCCATACTCGCAAGTCTTGCTTCCATCGTCCCTTCTTCGTCTTCTTCCCTTTGTGTAGCTTGGGACCATGTCGTTGCCGGCATGCGAAGTACACGTTTTTATGAAAAATTATCCCACAAACAACGCCACTGTTGATATCGTGTTTCGTAGCCCGAGCACTTCCGCGATTGCCAAGCTTACTTCACTTGAAAACAAGGAGAAATGGCTTTGGTGATGTCCGGGATCACTCTGATGCCAAAGTCAGTGGATGATTCTCTAGGAAATACTCTAATGAATAACTAGAACAATCAAAAGTTAAGAGAGAGCTCCCATAGAAGGGATGCTCGTTATTTATACATGTTAAGGGTCCTGCCGTCTATGGAGATCGTAGCGTATCAGTTGTCAGGCCTACTATCATTCATTTCCTGCTGCTACAATGTGTCAGCCAGCGGCTCTGGCAGTTGGAGGAAATCGTGGTGTGTTAGCCGTGCTAAGCCTATCTCGTTGTTAACAGGTCGTGGCGTGTCTGGTGTCAGCCGAGCAAGGCCTTTCCTGCCGCTTCCTGCCAGAGTTGGATGTCAAGTCGTGGGCGAGTCGTCCTTCATGCGTGGGGTGTGCTTGCACCGTTGCGTGTCAGGTTTCCTGACACCTACATTCGAGTGCAGCATCCCTTGAGTTTGAAGGATTTGTGACTGAGCTCATTCAGTCGTCTGCGTGGAACTGGGCGTGAAGCCCGGCATCCTACAGTAGGTCTCGGTATGCTACCAAGCCTCAAGACGATCCCGTTGACACATCCGAGCTCGGCACTGAAAGGTCTTCCTGGATAAGTTTACAGCCAGAGGCTCGGGACGTGATTCTCCAGCCCAGGCTCTTAACTGATGGAAGGGTTTTATCCTTGGGCCTAGAGTTCCTGGGCTTGGCCCTCCTCGGGTTGGGCCCTTCTAGGATGGACCCCTCCCTCACACATAGCATAACATGCAAAAAGTTCTAACATTGCTTGGATGCACATAAGGGACTTTAAAATAAATGAATAAAATAACTAATTGTATTAAAGGATCATCTCGAGCGAGCAACAATGGTAAAAGAGAGAAAGGATGTTGTTATTTGGGTCATAATTTCCTTAAACATTTGGTTCTGCCCACTTTTGGCGAACCCAAGATTTTCATTGCCTTGCCATCCACAGAACAAAAGCTATTTAACTTTGTAGACACTAATATTAATAGCAATCATCATAAATGACTATTCCTTTCCACTCCTTAAAAATAAGAGGCCAAGTAATATTTTCCAATCTCGTTCATCACCTCTTCAATTAATATGTTTCCATTCTTTTATGAACTGCTAGGAAATTGTTGGCAGTCCAATACCCACAAATGCAGTTCGCATCACTCTAGATGTACAGACTCAACTAGAAACATTTTGACCTTTTTCCAAGCTAGCACCTCAAGTTGATTCATGGAAGATCCCTAATGTAACATCCATACATTAAAATGATCTATCCGCTCGGGTTTTTCTAATATTAAGTTTTAATTATTTTAACTTTTTAAAATTTTTCTATCTTTAGTTTATAATTTATTTTAGTTTGATTTTTTTAAAATACAAGATTTATTATGATGTTTTATTGATAGTTTTTAACTATTTTTTTGTTTTCATTTTCTACTCATGTCGATTTTCTAAATTTATTTATTTTGTATACTTTTTTATTTCACTTTATGTTTAGTTTTCTTATTTTAGGTTGGTGTAATATGTTGAATGTGTTCTTTTATTTTTAAAATTGCAAGTGTAAGTGACATTTTTGTACGTGATTCGTCATAACATGGCAAATTATTGCCACTTCATAAGTTTTTGTGGATGAATTAATAAAATTTGGACGAAGTGATCAATTTGATATATGGACTTTACCTCAAAGATCTTTCCGAAACTTTTTCAACTTATGAGTGGTTTGGAAAAGGGTCAAACCCCATGAAAGAATATCGTATTCGTGAACAGGATTTTATATAGAACTAGAAAGCTGCAAGTTACATTAATACACACATTTGTTGTGCACGGCACATATATATATATATATATATATATATATATATATATATATATAATCCCATGTGTACGGGCGTACCATGCAGTCCACATCCTGATCATGTTCATACAGAAGAGTTTTACCCATTTCGTCACATCACTAACCCTAATTTTGTGTATTGATCTTTCTGATATATTCAGATAGCATAAACATGTAAATAGGAATTAGTTCTAACATTAAAGAGTTCGATAAGGCATTTCTAAACTGTAGATAACGAAATATAAAGTTATCAAAGGAATAGAGCTGACAAGAGTCTTTTATAATCCATACCTTCTTGATCAAACAGTCTCCTTTGACCTTTTAAGGATAAGAACATCTATACGTGAAGCGTTTCAACATCTACAAACAAACAGCAGGTACCGATAAAAAGAAATATTGAATGTCACAAAATCATATTGTTAAGGCTCCAAAATGCATTTTCCCATTTTCTCCCTCAGCGATTGCATCTCATGTTTTAAGTACAAAAGATCAAAATTATAAGCACAATCCTAAAAGTTCATTTCGATGTTTATTGTTTTCATTTGCATTCATTCAGCATAGCCTCTAATTCCTTAATCACTAACATTTTATCTTATTTCCCAAAAAAAGAATTCCAATCAAAAGAATCATACAAAAAATGCTGAAGCTAGCAGCAACATACTCCCAAAACCAAACAAGACAATTCGGGAGTTTTAAAGATGAAAATAAGTCTCTTTCACATAAAAATGAAAACTATGTGAAAGAGATTATTTCTTACCATATATCAACAATTTAATAAATATATATTATTTTCTCTCTGTTTCTCTCATTCACTGACTGAATCTCTAATGTTTTAAGCCCAATCCCGATAGGCACCATTTAACAATTTGATCTACCTGGACAAAAGGCATCACTCACTGCCAGGTAGATGACCACTTTCTTAACCAAGGCCTTGTTGCAACTACACTAGATTGTTTTTTACAGAACTTGGTACGTCTATCATCACAGCCAAGAGCTTCATATAAAAGAAAAGGGGGAACAACTGAACAATAAAAGAAAAGGTCATTTAGAAGGAATAAAACGCGTACGTCAGATATTTTAAAGAATTTGAGAAATCTTGCTTTTAAAATCTTCAACCTGTTTGCCCTTCAGCTCAAGTATTTCGAACAAAGATGCTTTAATTCCCAAAGAATTTGAAAGAACAACAAATATTAGTTCAATAATCAGGATTTGAGTATATTGTTTCATTAAGCAAACAACGAAAGGAACAACTCTGGTTTTCTTCCACACAAATTTCTCAGCAAGCAAACAGTATATTTGCGATTTTCAAGTCAATTACCTTTATCGAATGTACCTTCATCGAATGCATTTGATCGCCATCTATGTGGTTTAGTAACTATTTCCCTCAAAGTCTTTTCAATCTGTAAGGAAAACACATAAAAGATAGTTACAATGTTTAGATTATAGAAAACGAAAGATAATGTTGGAAAATAATTGATTCAGGGACCTTACGGAGGTTTCCACCGAAGAAATCCCCCATCTCTCTCTCTCTCTCTCTCTCTCTCAAATCTCTCTTGCAAATGGCTCCCACTGTATATAAGTAGGTGGGATTTTTGGTTCTTTACCGTTGCGACAGAGGACAACATTTTTGTATATATTTTTCAAAAATCAAAGGGGGTGGCACTCGGCAAACAGCAACGGCTTCTTTTCTTGGATTCTTTCTAAATTCAATTGAGTCTCTCTTCTGTTTCATACTTTTATTCGAGAATTTATATTACAAAAAAACTTAAATCTCGAATTTGGGACCTAAATTCAGACTGAAATAGAGTTTTTAATCGTTAAAAACTTAAAATTTCAAAAAATATTTTTGACAAGAAATTTTATAACTCCCTACAAATATGTTATAATAATAGAGAATACCAAAAACATTTGTCATTTATGTAAGAGAAATGATTTGTACAAATTCCAAATAGACAAGTTCCATACAAGCCTTTGTAAAAAAGTGGACCCCACTTTAAAAAAGTGTAAAAAAAAACTATTATTTATTAGTGAGATCCATTGTTTTATAAAAGGTTTGTATGAGGCTTGTCTATTTGAGACTTGTATCTAGCATTACTCTGTATGTAATTAGTATCCTACACATAGAAGAGTCTAAAAGAGTTTTTGGAAATTGTGCTGCAGTGATGAGATAAGATGAATCGAGATTAAAATTTAAAAGTTAAATAAAATATTATTAAAATATATTTTTTAATTTTTTTTTTAAATTTGAAAAAGTTGAATTGTTTATTTTATTTTATGTGGAAATTTAAAAAAAATATATAATGAGATGAGAGATTTTCAAAATTTTAAATTTTAGTCTTGAAAGCAAATAGTCAACACACCAAAACAGAGTATATTGATGTGTTTTATATAGATAACAATCTCAATCTATACAGCGCTACAAAACAGTAAGTTACATTTGGCACGATCGTTATGTGATAAAGATAAGATAAACGTGAGTACTATAATTTGATCTTTGGCATCTTCTTATCTTTATGTGGAAGTTTGGGATTATCATATAGTTGTTTCTGAGTTATCAAATGAGCAATTATCTTGGATATCCCCAAGAGTTATCTTCTTCCTTAAACAGAGTCATCTCCAATATTGTTTAGTTAAGCTTGGCTAGACATACATTAATTTATTTTGTTTTAGAAAAGTGTTAAGTTTGATGCAAGACTCGTGCAAAATTAATTTTTAGTACATGTGATTAGTGTCATATCCCAAGACTCTTTTGCCTGTGGTTGTGACATAGATAAATGGTATGGATGTTGATTAATGTATTTGTCATTCCAAATTAATTATCAGATTTCATGACTACGTTACGAGGAGATATTTTCACTCGTTAGGGACAAAGAATAATGTCAACAATTTTTTTGGGTAAGTTCAGTTTATTAACAAAGTCTAAATGTATTATTTTAGGAGAATTGGAAATTTCATTTCTTTGGTTGAAAAAGAAAATTCAAATTGAATAGAAAAAGATGATAAATTACAAATTCGCATGGGGTTAATATTCTATAGTCGGAACCATTGGATATTCACAAGAGTACTAATGATATATGAACTCTTTGTATAACCATGTAATTTTAAATTCAGTGCACTTTTATAAAACGATATTACTATTATAAGTTATTTTATAAAAATATTATTCATTTAAAATATGATTATATAAAGAATTAATCGTAAACAGGACTGTATATGTATTTTTTTTAACAATAAACCAACCACTCCCATGAGCGTTTCCTTTTTCGACTGGACACGTTGCAATGGAAAAGTGAATTACGAGAAGTAAAGAAGAAGCATGCAAATGATCAGGCTATGCCCTTATATTTCATTAATTAATTATGAATGCATGCAATGGTTTTTCATTTTAAATTGCTAAGACCAGAGAGAAAATTATGTAACTTTGAGTTTTGTTTAGTTAATAACTTAATTAGATTCACTGTTCAAATCAAAGAAACAAAATACCTTGTTATTGATCATTCTCCCCTAAATTATAAAATAAACTCTATTTCTTATATTGAACGGGTACTTCCTGGCCAGTCGATCGAATACAGTCCGTTCAATCAAATATACATGAGGAAACATTCGAACAAATAAATTGATGATCGAACGCAAATAGTAAATTACTTGTTTAAACGCACGGCGCACAACTTTATTACTGTTCGAACTCTAATTTTTAATGTTCGAACGGTTGTGTCTGATTTATATATGTTCGAACATTTGATGAGAGTTCGAACAGTTATTATTTTCATGGACAACTAATTTACCAAATAGATTATATTTCAAAAATATATTACAAATTGTTCAATATAAATAAAAATAATCTAATAAGTCAGAAATAAATAAATAAAATACTAATAATACTAATAAAATTATCAGTACATGATACATAATTATTCAATATGCAAAACACTTCTAACGAAAATCAATTGCTTGGAGGTCCAAATTACTGCATAAGCATCTGCATTTGAAGCTGCATCTGTATTTGTTGTTCTTGCAATTGGAGTTGCATCTCTCTTTGTTTATCTTCTCGCTGTTTTATGCGCATCTCCATCTTTACTTGTTTCGTCAATTGAGCATCTAACTCATACTGTTTTGCAATGAATTCTTTGATCTGAGAATTTGTATTTTCTAACTCAATGACAGTAGTGTTTGGCATTCATGAAGAGCCTGAAGGCTTTACACAGCGATCCAAACCCCTCAAATATCCTGAACGTTGACTCAGAACTTGTGTAAAAATTTTAACATCACTTGTTATGAATTATGATCTGATACTGGTTCAGTACTGAGGATAACTATTTTATCCTACACATAACATATAAAATTAATATTGACATAATAATTTAAATATGTTTAATTAAAAGAAATTATAATAAGTATATAATTCTCACGAGCATTGGGATGAATCTACTCTCCATTACTATTAGTATGTGATGCAGCATATAATTTTGTTAGATCATAATTGGTGTCTGACTCTTTTTATAAGAGACATTATTAAGATATAAAATCAATATTAAAAACAAACTATATAGAATAAAAAAAAGTACATTACCAATTTTTGAGAGAGGCGATGGAAAGATCTTGAACCTGCATGATGATGAATCTTTAACTTCAATATATTCGTTTTGTTTATAGAATTTCGTTCTTGCATAGAAGTTGTAAAAGTTAGTAAGTAAAAATTACAAATATGACACATAAATAATTCATTTAATTTACCTTATATGATGAATTCTCAAACATGTCGCAAAATGGTTCCCATTCTTCAGGTCGGACATCCTGGAAATGATGCTGGTGTGCATCTTCTTTGTTCATTTACTTCTTATAATGCTCGTGACACCTCGCTTTATACTTGTGGAATGTATTACACATCAGCTCTTCGATAGTCCTACGCTCCTCTCTCCGACCAAAATTTAGTTCAAAATCATCCTTAAAAAAGTATATACACAAAAATATTATCATTTAGAATATTAAATAATATCAATATAAATTTATTATTTAAATATTACGTACCAAACAACGTTTCTTTATAAGCTCTTTCACATCTTGTGAGACTTTATGCCATGAACTCGTAGCCAAAGGTGCATAACTTCGTGTAAGAGTACCCACATGCGATGCAAGCCAAGCTGCTTGTTGTCCCTCGCCTCGGTATGTTCGTCAAGAATGTTAACCTTAATCTTACCTACTTTACGATATTTCTCCAATGTCACGCCTCTAGTAGTGCCTCGTCAATGATAAGATTGTATTGTTGTCTCTATAAAATAATATTAGTTATTTACCTTGTATCAATTATCATATATCTTAACTGAAAAAATGAGTATTAGTTATTTACCTTATTCCGTAGAGTCAGTATCTACTAGTGAGTCAGACGGAGAGCTAGGAACAAATGGAGATGAGATTCGAACTTTCTTCCTCTTTCGTAGCATAATTGCGAGATAATGTATAATGTGAACAAAAAATCGGTCAATCATCTGTATCAGTTTCATCCATAGATTCATTCTCATCATTTGTAGATACTTCAAATGACTCAACACTTTGATCAATTGTCGCCTAAACTATTTCAGTCTCAATAGCTTCCCTATGTAATGGGATCATCTCATACTAGCTCAAATCCACAAATAAGTTAAAGGCAGGTTGACTCTCTTGGTATGCTTCTTGAGTAGAGAGATCATCTTCTTCTTTATCTTGTCTCTCGACCTCAAGGATAACGTCATAAATATTTTTAGGAGAAAATTTTATACTACTTGCCATTGATTTCCTAGCTGAGGATCGTCTAAATAGAATACTTGAGATGCTCGGGAAACCAAAATAAAATGATCATCTTCATATCATTTTTTTGATGTATTAATACTTAGAAAATATTCATCATGGCATTTTCTCCTCCAGGATTGCTTAAATCCCACCAATCACACTTAAATATATAAACCATAAGCTCCCCCACATATCTCATTCCAAGTATATCTACGATAACTTTATAGAAATCATCATTGTCTCCATCATGAATCCATTCGACAAGGACACCACTATTTTGTATTTTCCTATAAAGTTCTCGATCAATTGGGTGATACCTACTTTCTCGAGAAATACATGCAGAATATCGAGCAACATGTCCCAAGGGGCCACGCGCCAGTGCATATAGTTCACTTGATATATCGTTTTGATTACTCGCATGTATTTGTATAACCTACATATTAAATAAAGTATAAACATTCAACCATTAACAATCCAACCTATTTTAAATATGTTACTGCAAAATTACATCTGTATTAATGTCATTACCAGTTATTCAAACCATTTTGGGAACTTCTATTCATATCTCTGGTCTATATCATTTACTCTCAGTTCTTTGAGTACGTTAATATAATCATTGAAATTAAAAATGACCAACAATAAATATATTCGTATATTTGTTTAATAAGTAAATTCAATTATTAATTAATAATTAATTTGAATTTACTTCAAGTGGCTCTTTATCTTTAGACAATTATTTAGCATGTGCCACTGAGTTTTCTCGAACTCCATTTCACACAAATCATAACCATGCTGAGCACCAAGTGGACGTACTTGTTGAAAAAATACAGAAAATCCATTCCGTTGTCTTGCTTCGTCAATATCAAAGTTTCTTTCCGGCCGATCAAACCTTGTGTCAACGCCGTGGAAATATTTGGAACAGAATGTGCGCTACTCATCGTCAATATATGTATTTGCAATTGATCCTTCTGGACAAGTCTTATTACCCACTGTATATTTCAACTTTCCAAGAAACCGTTCAATAGTATACATCCATCTATACTGGACTGGTCCTGCAAGTCAAGCCTCCCGTGGCAAATGAACGGCTAAGTGAACCATGATGTCGAAAAATGACGATAGGTAAATACTCTCCAACTTACACAATACTAGTGTAATTTCTCATTCCATACGATCCAAAACTTCTACATTTAACGTTTTAGCATATAAATCTTTAAAAAATGCACTCAACTCAATTAACTCAACCCGCACATCTCTGGTCAAGAACTCACGGATACCAACAAGCAAGATACGTTGTAAAAATACATGACAATCATGGTTTTTTAATTCAGTAATTTTCCAATCATTTGTTCACACACACCTTGTCAAATTCGAGGTATACCCATCTGGTAATTTAATCTTCTGCAACCATTCATAAAATGTAGCACTTTCGTTCCTTGACAATGTATACCACCTAATTGGCATGTTACCAGAAGAACCACTATATTGCAAGTGCATTTCAGGTCTAATTTCCAACCGCTTTAAATCTTTTCATGACTTTATATTGTCCTTCGTTTTACCTTCAATTGACATCAACATTCCTAACATTGACTCGCATATATTTTTCTCAATATACATAACATCGAGATTATGCTATAATTTTAACGTCGACCAGTAAGTGAGTTCAAAAAATATATTCTTCTTTGTCCAATTCAACTCATTCGCACTTCGTTTTCTCTTCTGTTTTTATTTTTTACCAAAATCATTACTTCTAATGTCCACAAACTGTTCAATAACATCTTCTCCAGACAAGAATGGTGGAGGGTGCACCCATTCAACAGTGTCATAAAAAATCTTACCATTTCCAAGCCATCTATGGTCAACAGGTAAAAATCAACGGTGACCCATGAAGTATAGTTTCCTCCCATACGTAAGTCATTCAAATTGAGTTTGTGACAAGTCAAACATGTTAATTTCCCCTTAGTGCTCCAACCTGACACGTTTTCATAAGTGAGAAAATCATTTATTGTCCATAACACCGCAACATGCATCTTGAACTCTGTTGATGAATCAAATATTAGTATCTCATTCTCTCACAAATCTTTCAATTCTACTATTAGTGGCTGTAAGTGTATGTCTATATCATTTCTCGGTGTTCTTAGACCTGGAATGAGCAAACTCATTATGAAATATAAATCTTTCATACAGTTCCACGGTGGTAGATTGTATGGCATAAGTACAACTGGTCAAGTACTATGACTAGTACTCATGTTCCCAAATGGATTAAATCCATCTGTTACTAACCCAAGTCGAACATTATGAGATTTTAAAGTAAACCATGAGTGTTCCAAGTCAAATTCCTTCCATAATTGAAAGTCGGCAGGATGTGACAAAACATTATCATTCTTGACTCCAGATGATGAGTTCCATGTCATATCCACAGCCGTTGAACGTGACATAAATAACCGTTGTAATTTAGGTATCAATGGAAAGTAACGTACAACCTTCTGCGGCACATTCTGCTTCTCAATTGTCCATCTTGATTCATGGCAAATGGGGCACTCGTACAACTGTTCATTCTCTCGCCAAAATAATACACAATCATTCTTACATGCATGTATTAGATTGTAATCAAACACTCTGCTTCTCAATTGTTTAACTTCGTCGTCCCTACCGTTTGAAAACGAGAGAAAACATTTGAACGCCCATCAATCACCGCCGTCTACCGCCGTAATCACCGCCGTCTTCCTCCTAAGTGAAGGTATGCACTTTAAAAGTTATTTTATTGTTTATTTTTATGGTTTTATTCGTTTTCTCTATAATTTTTTTTCATCAATAGTCACCATAGAATACCACAAATCCACTCTAGGATGTTTAGAAATGAAGAGTAGTATGTGTTTTGTCGAAGAAAACCACGGAATCGATGCATTTTTAATTGTTTTCATGGCCGTCGAGTTGACTTAGCCATGACCAAGCTCGATCTATTTTCCGTTCGATGGCATTCGAACGAGTTTAACTTACCATTTGAACACCTTTTTAAACGTTCAAACGGTTTGAACCAAACAAGATTTTTTCTGCTCGACCACTTTTTTTATCGTTCGAACGAAAAAATTGTTGTTCAACCACTTTATTTTACGTTCGAACCATATAGTTTGTATTAGCTTATTAAATTATTTTCATCATTCTATGAAATTGTTCTATCAATTAATTTATTAAATTGCTATTAGTATATAATTTTGTAAATCTTTTCTCATATTAGATTTTATCACTAATGTTGAATATATATTTTATTTTTAAAATTTCCGATTCATAATAATTATAGGGGTCGTAAACGTGGTAGATCAGGAGAACCTTTCATCCAAATATTTCAAGAGCAGACTGTTTGACTTGAGCGGAAGATAAAACTGTCTGATTTTGTGACTATTATATAGGAGGGTCATTCCCTCCCAGCAATAATCAATAATCGTGGTTGGACACCAATCTTAGATCAGCGAGAAGAATAAGTGGGGCTCATTTCCAATATTGATATCGTTACTGAGTTCTATAAGGAGTTCGGTGGTGTCAGCCCAAACGATCGAGAGACATACAAGATCTGTGTCTGAGGAGCTCCTGTTAAATTTTCAATGAACCTACTTGCTACATATTTCGGTATTCCTAGGTTGGTCGATGCCTATCCGAACCTACCGCCTAGAGAGTCTGATCATTCAGGTGATGCAGAGATGTCTCAGGACGAGGGACTAGTTTACACAGATGAGATCGATACCCTTGCTAATCATGAGGTTAGAGACTTGATTGTTGGTCAAGATGCTCTAATGTATAATGGGATGAACAACATTAGGCAGGTACATTTATCATCTTTCTTCAAGATCATGAATTTGATTATCCCTAACAATATTGACCCTCGGCAGCACAAGATCGAGGTTGGCATGGATCTAGCGAGATTTATGATACGGGTCGCTCATGGCATTCCGATCGACCTCGTGGGATATATATTTGAGAGAATCCGATCAGAGGCTCGGTACATTACGACAGATATACTGTTGTTTGGAATCCTAATCACTCAATTTTTACTACATTCCAGGGTCGTGCCAGAAGTTGCCGAGTGTCCACGGGAGCCGATGGGACCGATCAACAGCATCACCCTGTCATGAAATATGTGACACTCGGGATTTCGTTTTAATGGACATGTTTCTGACATGGCTGATATTCAGAGAGATGCATAGCTAGAAGATACTGGAGTATCGGCTGATGAGGCATCTACACAGGTCGAGGCATCATGCACATCTACTCGCGAGGAGATGGCCGACATACTGTGTGCTGAGATCGGCATATACACATCAGCGTTGATCGATGTAGTGCATAATGCCATATTTGAGTTGCGTAAAGAGATTACTACTAGCGTTTCTAAGTTACGTACATATATTAATGAGTTACGTACAGAGATTAATGTCAATAATGTAACTCAAGTCACGCTCAGTACTTGACTGACACAAGTAGAGAGACAATTAGCTGCAGTCGAGGATGTGTGCAGAGACCTCGCATCACAGTAGTTTCTATTTTTTATTTTTATTTTTTTTGTTAGGACATTATTTATGGTATTTTGATATTCTACTTTAGTTTCTAAATTAAATATTTTGTCTTTTCTGAAATAATTATTGATTTATATTATGTGGTGTATGGCTGATAATATTTATTTAACTAAAAATTTTATTTAACATAAACGAAATCATTAAAATATTTTAAAATTAATTACATAAAATTAATTAATGAATTTTTATATATGATATATATTTTTTTATATTTTGAGTTACGTACCGAGATTAATATTATACGTTTGAATGTATAAATGTGATGCTTGAATATATTCGAACTAAATATATTCCGTTCGAACGGTTTAGAAACCTTCCCGCCAGGTTTTGCCACCAAATATTTTCCGTTTAAACAAAAATAATTATCGTTCGAACGGTTTTGAACTTTTCCCGGCATAATAAATTACTTCTCCACCAAGATTTTTCTGTTCGAAAGTATGCTTTTCCATTCGAAAGAAAAAAAATTTTGAGACGATTTAATTCGTCATTGAAAATACTGTTAGAACGGATATTTATCTGGTCGAACGGTTTTGTAAAGTCATTAATTTTTGAAACAAAATTTAAATTTCATTCCAAAAAATGACTTTGATGGATGAAATTTAGTTCGTCTCTAAATAATTTTGTCCTTAAAAGTCAATTTTCTTGTAGTGTTAGTCTCTTGGGATCAGCTAAGAAGGTGAATTGGACGTACGTATATACGTACGCCAGCCAACTGTCCTAACTCTTATAGTAATCTTTATTGACAAGGAAATCTAACTTAATTTCTGGTATAAATTATTCCCTAGACTTCCACGAAAGAATTATATTATTTGCCTGCCAAAATCTCAATTCAAGAATCGTGACAATGGATCTTCTTTACGGAGCAGTCATTCTTCTGATTATTCTAGTAGCGTTATTCGGCTGGCTTCTTGAGAAGTGCATAACCCTATTATTATTACTAAGGCATACTGATCATATTATTCTGCCAAGAATCAAGAGCCACGAAATACAACGACTCATGCGGCCACCTGTTTTGGCACCAACGAATTACTGCAACAAAGAGAATGAATCACGATCAGATCAATATACCGCCGATGGTGGAAGCTCCAGCCGCTGCTTGATTTGCGTGGAAGAGATTGGGTATGGAGAATGGTGCCGAGTGTTTCCTAAGTGCAACCACTGCTTTCATGTAACCTGCATTGATTCATGGCTGATTAATGGTCCAAGTTATACTTGCCCCTTAGTCGTACTTCTTTAGAAGAAGATGAAATCATCTCGCCGCCTCTTATTAATTATGTTGTTATTTTTTGTGAGAGTGATTGATTTGTAGATAAGTTTTCTTCTCCTTATTTTTTATTTTTTTATTTTTTTGGACGAAGGCCTATGGGTTTTCCACCTTTTGGACCTTTGGTGATAATTGGTACCCTAGCTCCTTTTTCTGATCAAAATTGGAATATGAAAGAATATTGTTCTTTTGATCGAGATTCTTTGTACATATTTTCTAGCTTTTTTTTTTTTTTTTCTTTAATCTCGTTGCATTCCTTGGTCATTAGAGTTACAACAACGTGCATGAAGGGAGATGGAGGAGAAAAGTACTATAATTATAAAAAGATTTCATAAAAATAAACTAACAAATAAATTTGATTTGATTTGATACGTTAAATTATACATTTATTAATTTTTGTTGTAAAGTAGATTTAATATATTATATAAAGTCGTATCAATTTATTAGTTTACTTTTAGAAGATTTTTTTTGTGACAAAAATATTTATAGAAAAAGAAACATAAAAAGATTTTTTTTTTTTCCCTATGTGTGGTCGAATTTAATAACGAGGAAAGGATTTATTTAAAGAAAATGTTGGAAGATTATTAAGCTCTCAAAGTTGGGTCAGACCATAATTTCAGAAGTACCCCAGAAGCTACACTGCTGGAAACCAGATCAGTGCGAGTTTTGCCCTTGAATGGAGTTATTCTGGAAATTAAGACATGACCGAAAGGCATTGGATAAAGTGGAAAATATAGACAAGATCGCGTGTCATGTCATATAATTTCATTTCAAAATTTTCATATCATCTCGTGTCAATTCATTCTAGTATCTCATATAGTATTATTGATTAACAATAAACTATTCAAAGAAAGACAATATCATGCCAATGATTAACATGATAACCAATGATTTAGAGAAATAACCTTCCATTCATTTTAAAAAAGAGTGAAATTTATTATTAAATAATTAATTTTTTACATAAATTTTATATTTATTCAATTTTTTTTAAAAGAGTGCATGACTCTTGCCCACTTTATAATTATAAATATCATTTTTCATATTTTTATAGACATTGCTACACTTACAGTGGAAAGACACCAACAGTTCCTATAGGACGTGAAACCCATTTTTTTCAAATATCTTTTTAAAACCCCATTAAACATTTTCTAAAAACACATTTTATTAACTATTAAGTACCGTACTTTTTGTCGATGATATTCCTAAGGTGGAATATCATTTCCCTATTTTTATACTGTGGATCATGTGTTTAATATTTTTTTTTCCCTTGCAAAAACAACAAATAGAAAAGGACAAGAGATCAAAAACATTCGAACCCATATTCTTTCACATAGTTAAGGAGGGTGTTAACATCGTGTTTCGTACACCTTTGGATCGGGTTCCAGCAATTCAAGACTTTTCACTTGCACACTTAAGAAAATGCAGAAAGCGGAGGGCCTTGATGGAGCTTGGGAGTCTCGGACATTGAAGGTACAAGACCACCCTCCAAACCCAGTGGCCTTGAAGCCCTCAATAGGAAAAGAGTTGATTCTGAGCACTCTCTCAGACAACCCTGCCAATGGCGACCCCGCCAACTAAATACTTTCCCTTTTGTATTGATGTGTTTCTATCTTCCTTTATTTGTACTTTGTAATAATATTAATAGAATTCTTTGTACATATTTTTCTCTCTTCTTTGATTCTTTTTCTTCTTCGCTTTTAGCTTTTCATTCGTGTGCTCTAGAGTGTATAGGGTGAGGGGTGATGTCCCTTGTATTATGAACAACTATAAGCAGAATTTATTCTTTATCGCAATCATACAATCTCAATTTGTTATCATTGGCTTGGGGGGTGGGGCTCCTCGGGAGTTAATGCCGAGTGGTGAAGGGATTGAGCCCATAATCCGCAGGGAGAGAGGCTGGGATGCCTTAGCTAAACCCTCATCTTCGATCTCCCCGAGGGAGCATGAGTCGCCACGTGACTGAGGAGTTATCTTGCTCTTTGTCGAAGAGAAAGTAGGAGACGTTTAATATAACAGTATAAAAAATAAATAAGTTAATATAACTCATCTTCAACTACGAGTGTGAAGTTTGCAGACCTGGATTGTTTGGCCAGAGATGTGAGGCATTCCGTTTACAAAATGGTTGCCCCTGCCGCAGCAGTAAAGAACCAAAAATCCCATCCATTTATATATGGAAAGAGCCATTTGCAAGAGAGATTTGAGCGAGAGAGAGAGAGAGAGAGAGAGAGAGATGGGGGATTTCTTTAGTGGAAACCTTCGTAAGCTCCCTGAATCAATTATTTTCCAACATTATCTTTCCTTTTCTATAATCTAAACATTGTAACTATCTTTTATATGCTTTCCTTACAGATTGAAAAGAATTTCAGGGAAGTAGTTACTAAAGCACATAGATGGCGATCAAATGCATTCCATGAAAGTACATTATTTGTTTGCCGAGAAATTTTTGTCGAAGAAAAACAGAGTTGTTCCTTTCTTTGTTTGCTTAATTGAAATAATTTACTCAAATTCTGATTATTGAACTAATATTTGTTGTTCTTTCAAATTTTTTGGGAGTTAAAGCATCTTTGTTCGAACTACTTGAGCTGAAAGGCCGAACGGGATGAATCACGTACAACATGTCACCTACACTTGCAATTTTAAAAACAAAAGAACACAGTCAACATAGAATAATTATTATAAAATAATGTACTTACACTATAATATAAATAGAATAATAATTTAGTATATGTAAACATCATATTATTACTAATATAGATAATTCGTAAAACCGGATCGGACAGAAACTGGAAAATATTTCAGAAGTTCCGATTTCGAAAAATATTTCGGAAGTTCCCAAGGTAGACTAGAGTGAGGAGTGGCAAAGTCAAATGAGATCTCAAGCAATGAATTTTGCAGTCTTCCTAGTGCAACCTAAATTCGCCTCGAGATAAATTTGAGAATGGACATAGTTCGCAAAGGGTCATAGCAATTCCAAGGTAGATTCATGAGGTTGCAAGTCATGGAGGGTTATTGCCATCCTGACGGGGACTCGAATGAAAGCTTGGGTTAGAAGTCTGCAGTCATTTTGAGGCAGACTAGAGTAATGAGGTCTGAGAAAAACTTGAGGGGAGACGAGGTGTGGATGACCCCAATCGTCCTCAAGCAAGTGAGGGAGGATGAAGCGAGACCTGAGTAGAACTTATCAAGACTGTACATTAAAGCAAGATCGTCGAGACCACTAAGCAAGATTGCCAAAGCAACATGCTTTCCTTGAGCTTTTGCTGTTTGCGAGATAGGCAAGCTGGTAAGGAGCAAGATTGGAAGCAGAGAGGGATACTCACCATGCAAATAGGACCTTGGAACGGGTGCTCGCCATTACATGTAGTGCATGGTTGGGGATGGTCCATGGTTTGCTTAATATAAAAACGAGGTAGAAAATAAAGCCTACCTCTAGCCACAAGTTTTGAAAAAAAATTAGTTTTACACATATTTGAATTTTTATTTTCAAATCTTTCTATGCAAAATAGTTTTTTTGACACCCTCTTTGCTCATATGGAAAATTGGGAGAAGACTGATCAACTATATCCTTGGGAATATTGCCACCTCATGACCTATATCCCCTTTCAATTTTATTTTGGGGCGAATTGAGACTGCGCCTAGTCCTTCCTTGAGTTTGCCTCTAGAAGACCGCAAACTTAATTGCTTGAGTTTCCATTCGACTTTATCTTAGGATGACTTGCAACCTCACTTGGTCTTCCCTCGAGTCTGCATTGGAATGAACATGGTCCACTAAAAGCCAAGTCTACTCTGAGTCTATCTGAGGAAAACTTGCGATCTTGCTTACTACTCCCTCAAGTCGGTCTAATGAGGATCATGCCCTCCAGAGCCTAATTTCCCACTCAAGTTTTCCACAAGGCAATTTGAATCCTCAAAGGATCCTCACTCGAGTCTGCTTCATTATGATCGTGGTCTTCATCAGTCCATGTGCCCTCAGGTTTTCCTTTGGGTGACTTGTGGGATCCCCAATTAGCCTTCCAATTTGCCTTGAGACAATAGTGGCCCCACAATCCATCCCTTTTTGAGTTTGCCTTGGGACAACTTGCAGCCTTGCCTAATCCTCCATCTAGTTGTCATCAGGACAACCGCGATGCTCCAATCCCCCCCCCCCAACCAATTAGCCTGGGGGCAACTTGGAGCCTCATTCAATCCTCCCTTGAGTCTACTTTGACATGACCATGAACCTCCCAAAACCCAAGCCCTCGGGGTGACTTACGAGTGCACTTGGTCCTCACTCTAGTTAGCCTAGAGAAACCTAACACCTCATCGCCTGAGTTCCCACTCAAATTTTCCACTAGGCAACTTGAGGCCTTTGAGTATGCATCCGAAGGACCGTGCACTAGCCTAAATCCCCCGTTAAGCAACACAAGGCAAATACTCCATAACTCCGACAAAGTCGAAAAGATCGAATTTCAAAGTTGGAGTTGGGGTGTTTTAAATTGTCGGAGTCTAGAAACCAGCATGCTTCGACTCCGACTCCGAAATTTACAAGAAAGATCCCAAGACAAAATCGTTTTGCATCTAGGATTGTACAAAACTATAAGTTATTTAATGAAACAATGTTGTTTCGTTTAAACTGGGATGACATCTGTGAGGGGAGTAATCCCCAGGGCCGGGCCTAGGGGAGAAGGGCCCGAGGACAATGCCTGGGCTAGGCCTAGTTAGCCCGAAAAAGGAGCAATCGCCAAGAGCAAGCCGACAAAAGGACGGAAGGTAGGGCATGACAGTTTGACACCACTACTAGTCAACAATCAGGGATGTCTGGCATCCGGATGATGCAGAAGGATGGACACGCCACGACAAGAGCCACTCCTCATTTAATGCATCCCGGGACTCAGCACACCACGACGTGCCGTCTGAGGTGTCAGTGACAGCCATAACATAGTATGGAGTTGGTAGGGACACCCAACCCCAGTACGGAGCTGAACACCTACTACCTCCACCTCGGAAACCGCTCCAACTAGGTATAAATACCCCCTCCCTCAGCCATGGGAGGGGTTCAAACTCTTTCATACTTCAACTTACGTTCTCTCTAATTGAGTATTTCTCTCTTTCTCTTGATTCCATTAACCAATTTAAGCATCGGAGCTACCACGGCCCCCGAGTCCCCCATTCTCCTCGTCAACAAGAACTAGACCAAGCCCAGTAGCGTGGAATTGCCCAAGTTGTGAAACACGACATCAACAGTGGTGTCGTCTGTGGGACTTCTTTTTATCTTTTCTATAGTAGTGTGTCCTTCGCATGCTGGCAACAACACGCTCCTAGACGTCACGTCATGAAGAACAACCCGAAGCAATGGAAGCAAGAGCCAACGAATAAGCTGAGATGATACAGAAGCTGATGGAGGAAGTGACGGCTCTTCGCCAAGAGAATGCCTCCTTGTAGAGGACCAGAGGGGAATTGGAGGGAGGCGAGCACAACCACCACTCTGAGCCCCGTTGAGCCCCAAAGGTCGTGGTAGCAGAAGAAGAACGGCGTAGAATGCATCTTGAGCTCTAGGAACTTGGTGATAAATACGTTGAGATAGCTAAGTGGATGGGCATGACGCCTATGGTGAATCAGCTGCTCACCAACACTCGCTTGCCGTATAGTGCCGAAGTTATGGCAGTCTCTCTTCCCCCAAGATTCAAAGTCCCGCAGATAGATGCGTATGACGAGTCTAGGGATCCCTTAGAACATATGGAAACATTCAAGGCTCATATGACCTTGCACAAGTTCCCAGGGGAAGTTGTGTGCCGAGCCTATCCACTCACTTTGAACTAGTGAAAGCATTATTCTGGTCCTTGCAGCCCAGAACCATCGATAGCTTCGCAGAGCTGGCCCGACTCTTAGTGACACAGTTTATGGCAAGCAGGAAAAGAAGGCGTCCTGCTGCCTACCTCCTAACTATGAAGCAAAGGGACGATGAAAGCTTAAAGTCATACCTCTCTCAATTCAACAGAGAGCGCATGACGACAGACAACCAGGATGGAAAGATCACTCTGACGGCTGCTACGGGAGGTTTGGCCCCGTAACCCTTTCATGATCGAAATTGCACGGAAGACCCCAACATCACTGAGGGAGTTCATGGACCCTTGCTTCATCAATGCCGAAGATACGCTTTAGGCGCTGAAGGTTCCCCGGAAGACTAAGTTGGAAAGGGCAGACAATAGAGCCACTAGCCAGAGCAACGGTGTGAGCTAGGAAGGTAACAAGAAGAAAGCGCACAAGACCTAGTGTAAGGAAGAGCAGCCTGCTCATGGGTGTGTCAAACAATGCACACACTCCAGCATGGTCATGGAGGCTGAAAGTAATCTGAGCCCACAAGGTGAATAGCAACAGGACCCAACCCACCCAATGTATTGCACCTACCATCGAACTAACAACCACTGGACGAAAGATTGTCACCAGAAAATGGAAGATGGAGGAATTGGAAGCTCTGTAGACCAACAAGGAGTGAAAGTCCAGCAAGGCAAAGGGCTGGGGGGTGGCCCAGAGAGAGCCCATGCCGAAGAAGCCCAGCCAGAGAAGATGGCCACGTGGGCAAAATTCGCACAATCGCAGGAGGATACAAAGGGCCCATGCCAGAAAGGTCAGCTATGAAGAAGTGTTCACCAACAGCAAGGCAGTCCCTAGGACTAAGGGCCACTCAGGAGGAGTCATAAGCTTTAGTGAGAAGGATGAGGAGGTAATTCTCCACTTTGACGCGACGCTTTAGTGGTGACGGTACAGATTGCCAACTACACGATGAGAAGGGTCCTGATTGACAATTGTAGTTTTGCCGATCTCATATTCTGGGAAGCCTTCGTCCGGATGAGAATCACGCTCGATCGGTTGCTCCCGACCCTGACGCCCTTCTAAGACTTCATTGGAGACATAGTCTAGCCAATTGGTGCTATCACTTTGTCCATCCTGGCAGAGAAAACCCCAAGAACGGCAGCTACCATGGTGGAGTTCCTCATGGTATAGGGCCCCTCCTCCTACAACGCAATCTTAGGGAGACCGACCTTGAACAACTTAAGGGCGGTGACATCCACATTCCACTTGAAGATGAAATTCCCAACTCTTATGGGAGTGGACGAGATCCGCGGCGCGTAGGTCCTGGCATGGGAATGCTATGCTCGAGAACTGAAGCGGAAGGCCAAGAGGTTTGAGCTCTCACAAGAGAGAGGATGTCGACCCACCTTCACCTCCGATCCTAACGGAGCTGGATGAAGAAGTGAGGGATGAACAGGCACTACGATAGGCAGAACCCAATGAGCCTCTAGAATTGGTGTCGATGGATCCATAGAGATCTGAACGGACTGTCGGGGTTAGAACTAAGATGGATCCCAACCTGTGAAGATCCGTAAAGCTTCCCCTCGTCAAGCACCAAGAACAACTTTGGTGTAGAGAAGTACGCAACCATCGCCGAGGAGGTGGACCGTCTCCTGGCTATGGGGTTTATCAGGGAGGCCCACTATCCCAAGTGGCTTTCCAACGTGGTCCTAATAAAGAAGGCAAGTGGGTAGTGGAGGATGTGTGTAAGCTTCACCGACCTAACCAAGGCCTACCCAAAGGATAGCTTCCCACTACCACGCATAAACTTGATAGTGGAATCAACACCTGGACACCCCCTGCTCAGTTTCATGGATGCATACTCAAGGTACAATCGGATCAGGATGAACCTAAATGACTTGAAAAAGACAACCTTCATCACCAACCAATGACTCCACTACTACAAAGCCATGTTCAGTCTTAAGGATGCTAGAGCAACTTATCAACAACTGGTTAACTAGATGTTCAAGGAGCAAATTGGAAGGAACATGGAGGTCTATGTGAATGACCTCTTGGTCAAAAGCAGGAAGCCCAGCCGACCTTCAGGAAGCTTTCGCAGTGCTAAGGAAGTACTAAATGAAGCTCAACCCGCTAAAGTGTCCCTTCGGCATCGAGTCAGGAAAGTTCTTGGGCTTCATGGTCTTGAAATGTATAATTGAGGTCAATCCCGAAAAGGTGAAGGCGAAAGTAATCACGCCACTACCACGATCAATCAACGAGGTCCAGAGCCTGGCAGAGAGAGTGGCAGCCCTGAACCGCTTCATCACAAGGTCGACCAACCATTCCCTTCCCTTTTTCAAAGTCCTTAGAAAGGCGCAGGAGTGGGATGCCGAGTGTGACTGAGCATTCATCGAGCTAAAGGAGTATTTGGCCCATCCACCACTTCTCAGTCAAGCCAAGCCAAGGCAAAGCTTAGTTGTATACCTGGCAATGACCCCAAACAACATGTCTGTTGTCCTAGTCCTCAGCGAGGAAGGAGATCAGCAACCCGTCTACTACACGAGTCATGCCTTTCAGGGAGCTGAGGCCAAGTACCACCGAACAAAGATGCTATCGTTTGCATTAGTCACCAAGGCCATACTTCCAAGCCCACCCGATGAAAATACTCACTAATGTTCCGCTCGAAAAAGCCCAATGTGTCTAGCCGAATGACGAGCTAGGCGATCGAATTGAGAGAATTCGAGATCAAATTCCTCCCTCACGCGACAATCAAGTGGCAAGTGCTGCCCAAATTTCATAGCCGAGTTCTCAGACTTCCCTAAAGAAACCCCCATTGCACCCCCAAGGCAAGCCTTGGTAAATCTACGTTGACTGCTCGTCTTGCTGGGCTGGGGGGTGTTGGGGTGCACATCGTCAGAGAGCTTGGGGAGGAGCATAACTACACAATCAAACTCGGTTTCAAAACTACCAACAACGAGGTCGAGTACGAGGCACTGCTGGCAGGAATGTCAGTTGCCAGGTCGCTGAGGGCCACCGAGGTTGAGGTGAGGGCCGACTCACAGGTGGTGGTCGGCTAGGTAACGGAGCAGTTTGCTACAAGAGGGGAAAACTTAAGAAGTACCTACAGAAGATGGGGGAGGCGTGTGACCATTTCAAATACTTCCATATCCAGCAAATCTTGAGGGAGAGAACCACAAAGCAAACCAGTCGTTTGGCAAAGGTCACCTCAAGCCAAGAAGGCCCTTTTTCTGGATCACACGGTAGCCCGAACAGTTGACACACCTGCTATCGGGATCACCATATCTGTTATCCAGCCAGCACTGCCAGAGTGGGCCATCGATATCATAAAGTACATCGACGGAGGCCTGGTCCCCAACGATGAGGATGCACGGAGGACCAGAAATTGGGCGGCACGTTCATATTGTTGGAAAGGTTTCTCCGAGCCCCTCCTGAGATGCATCTCGCACGAGGAAGCCTAGCACATCCTAGCTGAAATACATGAAGGAATCTACAGAAATCACTCTGGCGGAAGAGCACTGGCAGCCCGAGTCACACGCGTTGGGTACAACTAGCCCCGCTCCCTCAGGGATGTAGAGAACTTCGTGAAGAAATGCTCCAAATGCGGAGAGCATGCGCCCGTTCCCCACTGCCCTCCAAAAGAGCTGACGTCCATCATGTCCCCTTGGCCCTTCGCACAATAGGGGGTTCAACCTCATAGGCCCGTTTCCCGGGGCAAGGAAGGAGTTGAGTTTGTAGTGGTAGCAATTGACTACATCATAAAATGGATGTAAGCAGAAGCACTGGCAAAACCATCACGACCTATCATGATATTCCTCTAGAGATCCATAGTCTGTCGATTCAGTGTTCCTCAGATCTCAGAGTCAAAGCCAAGTATGCATCTTCGAGGCACCTTCAAGCTAACGGACAAGCAAAAGCAACCAACAAGACCTTGCCAAACATTCTAAAGAAGAAGCTGGAGACCAGAAGATGACATGGGCCGAAGATCTCCCCGGTGTGTTATGGGCCTATGCCTACCGAACATCTGTTAAGACACCCACGAGAGAAACACCCTCTGAGCCTGTCTGCAGGACCAGAGTTGTGATTCTAGCAGAGGTCGGGATACCCACGTACCGAGCTCAACACTTCAACCTAGACTGCAACGACGAAAGGTTAAAAGAAAACCTGGATCTCTTGGAAGAAAGACGAGGGGAAGGAGTATATCGGATAGCGAACAACAATAGGAAGGTCGAACATTACTTTAACAAGCAAGTCCGACCTCAAGCCTTCAAGGTAGAAGACTTGGTTCTGAAGCAGATAGGAGTCACCACCCAAGAAGGAGGGAAGCTAGGTCCCCGTTGGGAAGGGCCTTATGTGGTGACGGCTAGCGAAAGGTCCGACTCTTACTACTTGAAGGACCAGGAAGGTCGGGAACTGCACCATCCATCGAATGCCGAGCACTTGAGAAAATATTTTGTTTAAAGACCAAGAGTTAGCTCGACAATGTAATCAGTAACTTATGAATGAAAAAATATGATTTCATCTCCATTTGCCTCAACCTAAAAGCTCCGACCACACAAGCCAAGTCTCTGGATTTTCCAATGCATTGGTCGGGCTAGGGCCCCAGGACTTGCCCACACGACCAGTCGAACACAAGTCCATTAACTTGCCGACCTTCGTGCTACGAGCCAAGTCTCTTAACTTGCCACGATGCATTGGCTAGGGTCAGAGCCTCCCAAGCTCTGTCTCATCAACAGCCAGTCGGACACAAGTCCCTTGACCTGCCGACCTTCGTGCTACAAGCCAAGTCTTTGGACTTGCTGTGATGCATTGGCTAGCGCCAGAGCCTCTCAGGCTCTACCCCATCGACAGCCAATCGGACATAAGTCACTTGACTTGCCTGCCTTCCTGCTACAAGCCAAGTCTTTGGACTTGCCCTGATGCATTGGCTAGGGCCAAGGTCTCTCGAGCTCTGCCCCATTGATAGCCAGTCGGACACAACTCCCTTGACTTGCCGACGTTCATGCTACAAGCCAAGTCTCTGGGCTTGCCGCGATACATTGGCTAAGGGCCAGAGCCTCCCAAGCTCTGCCCCATCCATAGCCAGTCAGACACAAGTCCTTTAACTTGCCAGCCTTCGTGCCACAAGTCCAGTCTCTGGGCTAACCGCGATGCATTGGCTAGGGGGCAGAGCCTTCCAAGCTCTGTCACACCCACAGCTAGTCGGATACAAGTCCCTTGACTTGTCGACCATCGTGCTATAAGTTGAGTCCACAAACTTGCTGAGGGGTGAGGTGGGCTAGAGAATCCTAAGCCCTGCCCACACAGCCCCTCGGAAACAAGTCCTTAGAGACTTGCTGAGCCCTGTGGACGACAAGGCCCACCCCCAGGGCTCACCGCGGGGTTGAGGCCTTAAGCAAGAATAAAATGGAAAACAAAAAGAAAGGGAGTAAAAAGCAAAATGAAAAACAAGCACAAGATGAAAAACAAGCACAAGTACACTAAAAGCAATGATGAAATCCTTATCCATAATTTATACATAGAATTTACATGAGAGCCTGATTACAAAAGGAAGGAAAGCAAAACATAAGGGACTCAGGGCTCGGGGCCTGTAGGGCTGAGCAAAAATCTGAAAATCTGACTCCAAACACGACTCCACTCCGATAGTCGGAGTCGGAGAGTCGGAGGTGTTTCCCCTTTAGAAGTCAGAGTCGGAGTTGGAGTCGAAGCAGAGTGGAGGATGAACATGTCGGAGTTGAAGTCGGAGGTTGAATCCGACCTCCGAAAAAGTTAGAGTCGAAGTTGGAGGATGGGCATACCAACTCCGACTTGGTAGGTGCTCAATCTTATGGGCCCCTACAAAAACCACTTTGAGGATGAAGGACCCGATCATCGCTTAGCTCCACAATGAAGGGGGAGCTCGGGTTGCAGAAGGGGATAGACCCCAGAAACCATCTTCCAGAAAGGGAGATAGGGTACCGGTCGCGACCACGGGTGGAAAGGGTAGAACGACCTCCCGAGCAAGTGTTTTCGAAGGAGACAGAAGACTCCATGACCACGGCTTCACAAAGAGCCGGTTGAGTATGGGCGTCGAAGAAGGCGGCCTGGAAGACTTCGTCATCTTCCTCTTTGACAAGGGAAGCCAGGAGAACAGATACAGATGGAACAAACAACAAGACAAATGTCGTACATAGCACCCAGAGAAAAGAAGTAGACCCCCAAGTAGAAGGAATAGGGCCTCTGGCCTCGCTCCTGGTATACCCTTGAGGGGAAGGAGCCGGGACTTCTGGGAGCTCAAGATGCACGCGCTGAGACCCCCCGGCCTCGCTCCTCGGGGCCTTGTGGGGAGAAGGGGGCATAATTCCTCTAACTCTACTCCGAGATGAGCATTCTCTACTTTGAGACTCCCTAGCGTCACCTCAGGGAGCCCTGCCTCGCCTCGAGGAGCCTTGCCCTTTTCATCATGCACCACCTTCTGCCGTTTCCCCTTGCTACTAGCCACATGAGAACTAGAGGGACGCTTCTGACCTCAGGGCAACGAGGGGTCCTTCAAGAAGTCCCACTCAATCACGTACAAGCGATCAGGAGCAGTCAGGTAGCTCCTGATAGTGACATCGGATAGCACCATGTCGATCTTCGCTTCATAAGAGTGGGCCGCAACCCAGGAGAGCACTGTCGCTAACCTGGCCTCTTCCCTCCGGGATAAGTCAATGATCAGGCTTTTAGATAGGAGGATGTAGGACCAGATGGCGTGGATGGGGAACTAATGATCCATCTCTCCCTCGGGGTGCTCCCATCCCAAGCCCGAAAGGAAGAAAAACTTTCGGGACCAGTCTTTGATGTGCGAGTGACACGACTCAAGGCTGGCAACGAGCCTCCCGAGCGAATGTGCCTGAAAGCTGCACAAGCTCCCATCAAGGTGTAGTACGTGGTATACTGACAAAAACTCTCGAGCTATCAATTTGGGATACTCCTCTGAGCCGAAGCTAAGTACCATCCGGTAATTGATGCAAATGGCCACTAGTAGCTGCTAGGCGTTCGGATGAGAAGCTGCACGGTGGCCAACCCCAAGAAGCTAAGAACATCTTGAACGGGTAGGCAGATTGGGAGCCGGAGCCAGTTTGTGAATATAAGCGGGTAGAGTGCCACACAGCCCGCCATCCCACCAATGTCTACGACAGACACGCAACGTCTCGGGACCTGCAGAATCACTAACATCGGGATATTGTACTTCGCCCAGAAGGCCCAAAGGTTGCGGTGGAAATCAATGACTCCCAACTCTTCTTGATGAAGTACAAGGGCTTGGAACTTGAGGAACTCTTTGGCGCCATCAGAGGGAGACGGTGAAGAATGATGAAAAGGGAGACGATGAAGAGCCACAGAGAGGGAGGGAGAGAAGGCAATGAGGCAGAGAAGACGATGACGAGCAATGGAAAGGGAGACAGAGGACTCGAGTGAAAATGAAGACGAACATAGAATAGAGGACTAAGATGAAGAAGAATGGAGGACTCAAGCGAAGAAGATGATGAACACGAATTGGTGACTAAGAAGAAAGAGTGAAGCAAATAGTGAAATTGGAGGGAGGAGAAGCTTTTTATAAGCCCGCATGCAAACCGAGGCACTGTTTACCGTAAGGGTAAGTCGCCTTAAGAAGAGCAAACGGCTCAAGGCTACGCAGACATGGGAAGCTATGTCGGGCATGTGGGAGGCATGGGCTAATGAATGGCCCGGGAGGTGGCCAGATGTGACCCATTAGAACTAACCATTGGGAAGCTTAAGAGATTGCAAAAATTGAGGTGACTTATGCATTAAATGACGAGGGTAGGTGGTCTCGGGAAGGCCAACTAGCGCAGGACTATGCAGACATGGGAAATCATGTCTGGCGCGTAGATAACATGGGCCAATGAATGGCTTGGGATGTGGGGAGACACGCCTCAACCGATCCAACTGTCAGAAGACACGAGAACCAAGGAAATCAAGGAGACGCCACATTGAATGACGTGGGTAGGTGGCCTCGGGAAGCCCAACAGGGCAAGTGGAAAACACGGGCCAGTACACGACACGGGATGGGAAGACACCCCTAATTCAACGGCCGGGAAGTTGGAAAGATGGTGGAAGCCAAAGTGCCCTCATAATGAAAATAGGGGAACGGCTGCAATGAACGCGCCTAAGAGTGGCATGGTGAGGATGTTTTGAATTCCCACCACACGTGTGCTAAGAATTCGCGGGATAATGTGAGAGGAATAATCCCAGGGTCGGGCTTGGGAGAGAAGGCCTGGTAGGCTCAACAAAAGGAGCAATCAGGCAAAGTACGCTGACAAAAGTATGGAAGGCAAGGCAGGACAGTCTAACACACTACTGGCTGACAGTCAGGGACATCCCATGTTCCTGAACCTTGGCATCTGGATGGTGTAGAAGGATGGACATGCCACAACAAGAGCCACAATGAATTTAATGAATCTTGGGGCTCGCCATGCTACGACTTGCCTCCTAAAGTATCAATGACAGCCGCAATCAAGTCTGGCAAGCCTGCAGCACAGTAGGGAGTTGGCAGGGACACCTGACCCTAGTACAGAGCTACATACCTACTACCTCCACCTCGGGAACCGTTCCAGCCAAAGCTTATGTTCTATCTGAATGTGTATTTCTCTCTTTCTCTCGATTCCAATAACTAACTTAAGCATCAGAGCTACCACGGTCCCCAAGCTCCCCATTCTCCCTTTCAACAAGAACTAGATCGAGCCCAATAGGGTGGAATTGCCCAGGCCGTGAAACAAGACATCAACCGTGGTGCCATCTGTGGGATTTTTTTCTTTCCTACACTAGCGTGTCCTTCGCATGCTGGTAACAACATGCTCACAGGCTTCACGTCGTGAAGAAGAACAACCCGAAGTAATGGAAGCAAGAGCCGATGAACAAGCTAAGATGATACGGAAGCTAATGGAGGAAGTGACGGCTCTCTACCAGGAAAATGCCTCCCTACGGAGGATCGGCGGGGAATAGGAGGGAGGCAAACATAGCGACCAACGTGGACAATATGTCAATCAAGACTATTGTCTAGCACAAGCAAAGGAACCTTGTTAGTTCATCATCAACTATGGTTGAGTTATTTTAAATTGATCTTGCTAGTGTGTGGTCAAGTGGGGTGGGGAATTGGAGTAAGTGGCGTTGATGCACTTTCAACACTCATAGGAGAAGGAGCATTGGTAAAAGTCTAGTGACTAAGTATGTTTACGTAGGCTGTACCAATAAAAAAAAAAGTGCACAATCCATCTAGATTGGTATATAACGGTTACTTGTTAGATATTCTTGTGTGATGTTTGTAGGCGTCTGCATTGTGATATTATGGTGGATGATTGTGTTGTTGTATTTTAATTTATATGACTATTATCTATATTTGATCTTTATTTACAATATTGATTTAGATTATCTTTTAATATTTGGACTAATAATAATGTAGAAATATAAAATATGTGGGGCATAAAAATTGGATCCGGCCTAAAAACAAGTTAAGAAAAGGCCCAACCCGATAGTTGGATCTAGCCCAACTCCGAATTGGACTTCGATTTTCACTCTAGCTACTGCGAGTCTGATCGGAGTTAGAATTACCTGCTAATAAGAGTTTGAGTTCAAGTTCTAGCCCTACCCTCAAGTTTTGCTCTGGGCAACTTCTGGCCTCTGCCTGTCTTTCTACTTCAAGCTTGCCTCGACTTTATATAGCTCTAGCTCCCACTCGACTTTGTCTTAAAGTGATTTGCTGCTTAGCCCGATCCTCATGTTTGCCTCGAGACAACCGTGGCCCGCCATAGCTCAACTCCACTCCGAATTTGCCTTGAGGCGACTTGTGGCCTTGCCCACTTATGAGGGCTGCACGAGTGAAGGAGGGCAAACAACCTTACAAAAGTAAAAAGAAGGCAAAGAAAAGAGCATGTCCTTGTTGATTGAAAGGCAAAGATGATATTCCCTCAATTTGGTGGAAAATAAAGTAGTAGTGGTCTGCAGAGTGTAGCTAGTCGAATAAAAGGGCGAGTAACAATATCTAGAAAGTTTGGATAGCACACCTCAAGACAGGGTGTAACAAAGACTTTCATCCTTTGCAGTGTGAGCAAGTACCGAAATGAGAGCGAGAAGTTGAAGAAGCTAGTAGCATGGGCGAAAGAGTGTTACTCGCCTAAGGTGAGCAACAGTCGAGAAAAGACTGGAGCAGATATGGAAGCTTTCTGGAATAACATGGAAACACTCAGAAGGTGGCAGTGTCATACTTATAAGCCCACACTTCATCTGAGGAGTCACATCTGAAGTAACTCTCTTTCACAGAAAAGATTACGACTCAGAAGATCATATCATCCAAAGCACTACATGGGAGACCCTCATTCAGTGAGAGACTGGGGGTTGGATCTAAGGCAGGCTGTAAGATCGTGCTTGCAGTATTAGGATGGGACACGGGAGGGAAAGTGAGGGGGGAGAAGAGGTGTCTGTCATTTTCAAACCTTTTGATCCAACTGAAACGACGTCGTTCCAATTTAAATGAAATGATGTTGTTCATTCAATAATTTAGAGTTTTTTACAGTCCTATGCAGAGTTAGCCTTGACTCCAGACTCTAACTTAAAACATCCTAACTCCAACTCCAACTTCGAAACTTGATTTTTTCGATTCCAGGAGTCAAAATCGAGCAAATATCAGATGGAGTCGAAGTTATAAAGTTTTTGCTCTGCCTACTCAACGGGGGATTTCGGCTAGTGTGCCGTCCTTCCGAGTCATACTCAAGGCCTCAAGTCACCTTGTGGAAAAGCTGAGTGGGAACTCAAGTGATGAGGTGTGCGGTTTTTTGAGGCTAACTCTAGGGAGGACCGGCACAGTCATAAGTCACCCCAAGGGCTTAGGTTGTGGGAGGATCATGGTCATGTCAAGACAGACTCAAGGAAGGACTGAATGAGTCCCTGAGTTGCCCTGAGGTGATTGCCCTAAGGCAAACTTAAAAGAGGATGGATTATGGGGGCCACTATCGTCTCAATGCAGACAAGAAGGCTGATTGAGGGTGCCACTAGTCACCTTGATGCAAACTCGAGGGCACATGGGCTAATGAATACTGTGATTGTAACCAAAGCATAGTCGAGGGGAGGATCCATTGAGGATGTAAATTAACCTGTGGAAAACTCGAGTGGGAACTTAAACTATGGGGTTCATGATCCTCATGAAACAAACTCGAGGGAGGAGTGGGCGATACTGCAAGTATCCTTGAGACCAACTTGGAGAGGGCCACGTTCGTCCCAATGTGGACTTGAAGGAGGACCAAGTGTGGTTGCAAGTCACCCTGAGGCAAAGTCGAACGGGAACCAAGCACCATCTCAATTCGCCTTTAGAAGACCGCAATATTCCTTGGATATAGTCCATCAATCTATCCCCAATTTTTGACATGAGCAAAGATGGTGTCCCAGTGATCATAAGAAAATTGACATTACTTGGATCAAATTGGAATAAAACAATACTCAACATCTCTACCTTCAAAATCAACTTTTTACCACCTCTCAAAAGAACTATTTTGGGTCCAAAATTTTGAAAAAAAGAATATGTATAACTAATTTTTTTCAAAACCTGTGGATGTAGGCCTTAATGCCAAATAAAAAAAAACCATTGCATCTCTCTACCCTGTATATTAAGAAAGCCATGATGGACATTCACTAGCCATGCACTGCAGGTAATACCAAGCACCCGTTCAAAGGTCCTGTGGGCATGGTGAGTATCCCATGCTACTTTGGCAATCTTACTTTGGTGCACGGTCTAGACGATCTCGCTTTAATGCACAGTCTTAACAAGTTTTACTCGGGCCTCACCTCATCTTTAGTTGCTTCAAGATGATCTTGGCCACCCACAACTCGGATCCCCTCAAGTTTTTCTCGGGCCTAGTCCTTCCTTGAGTGTTCCTCAGAATAATTGCAGAGTTTGTAACCCAAGTTTCATTCAACGATGCCCCAGGGCAAATTGTGGGCGCACCCAGGTTCATCGAGTCCCCCTTGGGACAACAATGACCCTCCACAAGCCAAGCTTCCTCTCGAGTTTCCCAAAGGCCGCCTCACGAATCTACCTCGAGATTGCTGCGACCCTTCACAAAGTACATCCCCCCTTAAATTTATGTCAGGATGAATTGAGGTTGGGCCTGGTCCACCCGCTAGTCCACCTTGGGACAAAAGCGGCCCACTACAACCCAAATCCATTCCAAGTTTGTCTCGAGCAGATTGGCAACCTCACCCATTCCTCCCTTGAGTCTGCCTCATGACGACCATGGCACTCCACAACATAAGTTCCCACTAGAGCTTTCCACGGGGCAACTTGCAGCCTCAACAAATCCTCTCTTGAGTCCGCTTCGGTAATGATTACAGCCATTAATAGTCCATGTGCCCTCAAGTTTGCCTCAGGGTAACTTGTGGCCCCCCTCAATCAACCCTCCAATATGCCTTGAAACGTTCCCCTTTCGAGTTTGCCGCAAGGCAACGAGTAACCTTGCTGAGTCCTCCATTGAGTCAACATTAGGACAACCATGACACTCCACAACCAAATACCTCCCCCCCCCCCCCCCCTTTTCTCAGAGTTAGCGTCGGGGTAACTTTCAACCTTATTCAGTTCTCCTTATGTTCTTGACATCACCGCAGCCCTCCACAATCCAGGCCCCCTGTGCTCCCTCTAGTTTGCCTCGGGGTGACTTATGACTATACCCACTTCCCACTTGACTTTGGACTTGCAGTCTTGGCCAATCCTCACAGAGCATCCTTAATAGATTAGCAAACGTTAAAGGATATTTTTTTATGAATATAAGAGAAATTTGACTTTTAGCTATTCTATTTAAATAAATCTCTACATTGGAATAACTATTTTTTCATTATATAATAATAAAATAATGTAAGATGAATTTGGTTTTGGTTATTCACATCAAATCTCCACATTGGATTATCTATATATTCATTATATAGTAATAAGTAACTAATAATTTCAAAAATATTTAATTTTTTTAATTATTAATTTATTTAATTTTATCATATTTTATATATAAATTAATAATCATATTCTAATTACATTAATATATCACTAACTCAAATTACTATATCAATTGTGATAAAATATGTGATAGAAAGAAAGGGAGAAATAAATAATTGATAAAATATGTATTTGATGTATGTACAGTAACCTTTAAATTTAGAAAAACTTTTAAAAGTCACTGTACATTTTTCAATTTAAAATTCAATAACCCAAATGGCCCACATAACTTTATTTTGTTTGGCTAATTAGATCACTCATGTCAATCCATGGGGTCACAGGTTGATCGGCACAACACAACTATTTGTTGTGTCAAATTTGAGTTAACCTGAATTGACACAAATTGGATCATGCCCAACTCTAATCTATTATTACGTGTCAGGTTCTTTCATGGGTCATGTCGAATTTTCATAGCCCTACAAAATATTCAACTCAATTGCCTCTGATAAGTTCCTTTGCAAAAACTACGTGGACACTATGTCAATCGAGACTATTGTCTAGCACAAGCAAAGGAATTGTTAGTTCATCCTCAACTATGGTTGAGTCATTTTACTAAATTCATCTTTCTAGTTTGTGGTAAAGGGGGTGAAATATAGGGACTAAGTGTTGTTGATACGCTTTCAATAGTCAAAGGCGGGGCAAACAATGCTCTTGGTAAGAATCTAGTGACTAGTAAGTATGTTTTACCAATAAATAACAAACACAATCTATCTAGAAGGAGGGTTTATAGCAGTTACTTGTTGAATAATGGACTTAAGTTTTATGGCTACAAGTGGTCTTGGCTGCTAAGGTTGTATTTTTACAGAATACAATCCATAAATTTACTTCCATATGAGGAAAACATGTGAACTTTTTGTACAGAATATAGTCATGAACGGGCTCCAGTGATGTCCGAGGTCACTCCGATGCCAAAGTCAGTGGACGATTCTTTAGGAAATACTCTGATGAGTTAAGAGAGAGCTTCCATAGAAGGGATGCTCGTTATTTATACCTGTTACGGGTCCTGCCGCCAATGGAGATCGTGACGTGTCAAGTGTCAGGCCTGCTGTCACTCATTTCCTGCTACCACAGTATGTCAGCCCGCAGCTCTGGCGGTTGGAAGAGATCGTGGTGTGTCAGTCGTGCTAAGCCTGTCTCGCTGTTGAGAGGTCGTGGAGTGTTTGGTGTCAGTCGAGCAAGGCCTGTCCTACCACTTCCTGCCAGAGTTAGATGTCAGGTCATGGGCGAGCCGTCCTTCGTACATGGGGTGCGCTTGCGCCGTTGTGTGTCGGGTTTCCTGACACCTACATTCGAGGCGGTGTCCCTTGAGTCTAATGGATTTGTGACTGAGCTCATCCAGCCGTCCGCTTGCAGCTGGGCATCAAGCCCGGCATCCTACGGTAGGTCTCTATAGGCTACGAGCCTCGAGACGATCCTATTGACACATCCAAGCTCGGCACTAAAAGGTCTTCCTGGATAAGTTTACAGCCATAGGCTCGGCATGTGATTCAACGGCTCAGGTTCTTAACTGATGGAAGGGTTTTGCCCTTAGGCCTGGAGTTCCTGGGATTGGCCCTCCTCAGTCCTAGGCCCATCTAGGATGGGCCCCTCCCTTATAGTACCCTACGAATTCCTATCACGTGTGCATGGTCAGAATTCACAATACCTTTAATTACATTGTCGTCCGTTCAGCTTCCAATGCTTCAGGTTCCCGAGACCAGTTACTGTTGATGGGGTGCCTCCTCCCTTCTTCCAAGGATTGATTTGATGCGTTGGCGCCCATCCTTTCATATCCTGGGACCTTATTGGTCCGTGCCCCTCACTCCCCTAACACAGCGCCTTCCACCCTTACCATCACTTCGGGAACAGTGCGTCGCGGCACTTGATGACGTCGTGGCTGTCAATGCTGCTTTGTTTCCTACACACTCTCCGTCTAGCCTTCACTATATAAGGCCCACCGCCCCTTCTTCTTCACCATTTCCTTTCACCTTCTTCTCTTGTGTTTCAGCCATTTCCCGTTCTCCTTCTCTCTCGCCGTCGTGTTTCCCTTCCTTCTCTTCTCTCCTCACTGCTCTCCCGTTGCTTCACACCGCTGTGGTGGCACCCAAAGTTGATACTGTTCCTCCGTATTTTGGGAAGAAACGCTGGGTTTCCTCCATCTCCAGCAATTACCTCAAGGCGTTCCGTTCTAAGTATAGGATTCCTCCTAATGTCGTTCTGGAGATTCCCCTGGGTGAGCATGCAGTGAACCCCAATGGGGTGCAGGCCCACCCTAGTGAGTCGCAGACTGATCTGGTCCTTTCCAACGAGAATATATGTGACTACCTGTCTACGCCTGACTATTTGTACATCGTCGGGAGGACTTCTTGGGTAGCATTCCCCCCTAGGCCTAGCCCTCTCCCCGGAAGCGCTCTTTGAGCACTTATAGCCAGTAGGCAAAACAACCGAGCGTACACTACAATTCTCCCCCACAAAGTGGTGAGGCCTGAGGTTCTTCTTCTTTCGGTGATCGAGCTGAAGAACTGGGAAACCGACCCCAAATACCTTGGGACCAAGAGTTTGCGAACAAAGATTCTGGTCCCTCTGACATGGGGAAGCACGACATTTCCCTAGTGGCTCGGGCCCTACCGCCGGGCCCTTTACTCCAACGAGTTCTAGGTCAACTCCCGTCGATCCTTTTCCGAACCTGTTGCTTCCTTCCGCAGAAGAATTGGATGCCTGTGATATTCAGGTAGCATTTTTTATACTCTAACTCATTCCCAGCCTCACACGCCTAACCCGTTCGAGCCCTTTACCTCTTTCGAGGATACGCTCCAAGAGGAGATGGCTCGCAAGGTTCCCGAGGCAAGGCAGCCTCCTTCCCAGGATTGAGCCATGGGGGTGCTGGCGAAGACGAGACGACCCCAAGGACCGTGTCACGAGAAGCAAAGTCCAACCCCTCCTGTGCCTTAAGCCAAGAAGGGGTGAGGGCACAATTTGTCTATCAAAATGAGGAAGAATAAGAATAAGAAGAAGTTAGCAGAGGAGGAGAAGGATGGAGGTCTGAAACTCCTCCAGCTGCGTCTTGAACTTCAGACGAGGCTGCCAGACCTGCTTCTCCACCAGTGGGGGTCGTTCCCCCTTCTTCGTCTGCAGGGTCGAGCGGGACCAACCACGGTCTAGACTTTCAAGACCCTCCTGTCTTCATATAGACCTGAGTGATGATGACGATTCTAAGGCTCTATCTCCCGTAGCGCCCAGGCCTTGCAACGAGACTAGGTGGTCCCTTCCGAGCTTCTCTTGGCAATTAGCTGTCGCAGGCCCCTCATCTTCTTCAGGGGCAGAAAGGACTCAGGCCGCAGTCTCAACCCTGGATGAAGCTCGCGCTTCTGCCATTAAGCATGTGGGTAGAATGTTGCGACCCCTATTTGACCAGGTATCTTTCTTCGTTTGACATATTTTGCCATGCCTTTCCGGTCTTCTATTTCTCATATATATATATATATATATATATATACATACATAGATGTATCCTGCAGGCTGCTGGCCAATTGGCCTCAACGATTGGTGGGGGACTTTGTCGCGCTTTGGATACTTCAAGTTGAATATGGTGGCCCAGAGAATAAAGAGCCTCAAGACAAAGCGGAAGGAGCTGATCAACGAGGTGGTGGATCTGAAGGAACAAAACCAGCACTTGGGGGGTCAATTGCGCAATGTGGAAGAGGCCTGACAAACTTCCGAACGAAGTTTGGTCACTAGGGAAGCGGAGTTGGAGTCTACTCGGAAAGAGCTACAAGAGTCCAGGGAAGAGGGAGTTGGAGGGGTCCCAACGGAATCGAGCTCTAGCTGCCAAACAACGTTCATGGCTGCTGTTCGGACATTTGAGGCACTCCCAGGAGGCACATCACTAAAGAAAACAGCTACAAAAGGCAAAGGCACAAATTGGTGAGCTCTCACAGTCCGGCATTCAGAAGAACATTGATGTCCTATCCCACAACAATGAGATTGCCAGCCTGAAGCCTTGTCTGGAAGATGTCGCCAAACGTTCCAGGAAGATCCGATCCCGGATTGCGAATGCAAACACCATCTGGGACTCAGCATGGTCTCATGGATATCTGGAGGGCCTCAATTGGATGCATAAGCACTTGTTGCAGAATCCCGAACTGGACTTGCACACTTTGCCTCTAGCCTCCCTTCCTCCCAGTCCCGAGGCGCAAGCCTATGTTAAGAACTTCGGGAAGCCGAGGTATCCCCCATTTCCCCTGAGCGCTCCCCATCCTCCTCCGCCCTAGTGATGCACTAGGCCCCCTCTCCCTTTAGTTTCTTCCCCCTTTCCTTTTAGTATTTTGCGACTTTGCAGGGCGCTCCCCGACTTTTCTTGTAACTATGTACGCTTAACGATGAATGAAATGAGAACTTGTTTCTTGCTGCTGTCGTGTTCTTTTATTTCCCTTTTCTCTCCCCTTTCTTTTTCTTTTGTTGTGGTTATGACCAAGGTTTTGGCTTTACCGGTCGAGGAATTGAGACATGGTTCCTGAACTCAGGACCTTACCCCGCAGGGGGTTCATCTTCTTGCGAGTGCAGAACCCCAAACTGGGAGACTTGGGTCGTTACCCTGCAACGAGTCAAGGGCCTCTTTTTCTTGCTAGTGCTAGGACTCTGCTTTGTTGGACGGGGGGTTGGGACCCAGTTTGGAGATTTTGGTCGTTACCCAGCAGCGAGTCAAGTGGCTCGTCTTCTTACGAGTGCTAGGACTCGACTTTGTTAGACAGGAGGTCAAGACCCAGATCAGAGACTTGGGTCCTTACCCCGCAACGAGTCAAGGGGCTTGTCTTCTTGCAAGTGCTAGGACTCAGCTTTGTTGGACTGGGGGTCGGGACCCAATTCGAAGACCAAGTCTTTACCCCGCAGCGAGTCAAGGGGCTCATCTTCTTGAGAGTGCAAGGACTCCACTTTGTTGGACGGGGGGTCAAGACCCAATTCGAAGGTTACCCCGTAGCGAGTCAAGGCGCTCGTCGTCTTGCAAATGCAAGGACTCGACTTTGTTGAACGAGGGGTCGAGACCCAGTTCAGAGACTTGGGTCGTTACCTTACGGCGAGTCAAGTGGCTCATCTTCTTGCGAGTGCAAGGACTCAGCTTTGTTGGAGGGGGGTCGGGACCCAATTCGGAGACTTGGGTCCTTACCCTACAGCGAGTCATTTTATATCAACAAAAGGCTTTAGATGAATATCCAGGCATTCTCATTCATTCAGGGTCGTTCACACAAAGCATCACAATATACTTCTACACATAATACTTCAAGTGTTCGGCATTCCGCGGGTGGGGTAGCTCGTGGCCGTGGCTATTTTTTAGGCGATAGGAACCGGTTCGGTTGCTCGCAGTCACTACATACAGGCCTTCCCATTGTGGTCCCAGCTTTCCCTCTTCCAGGGTAGTTATTCCAGTCTGCCGCAGCACTAGGTCACCTACCTTGAAGGAGCGCGGCCTAACCCGCCTGTTGAAGTATTTCTCTGCCTTTCGCTTGTTATTCACCATCCGAATTGTTGCCTTTTCTCTCCTCTCCTCTAGGGCATCTAGTTCTTGGGTAGCCTTTCGTTGTTAGTGTTCGGGTCGAAATGTTGGACAGGGAATGTAGGGAGTCTGACTTCAATGGGGATTACTGCTTCGCTGCCGTAGGGGAGGCTGAAGGGTGTCTCCTCGGTGGGGTCCGAACAGTGGTTCGGTTCACCCACAACACAAATGGGAGCTCTTCGGTCCATGCTCCTTTATGCGCCCCAATTTTCTTCTTGAGGGTGGACATGAGGGTTTTGTTGGTTGCCCCGGCCTGTCCATTGGCTTGAGGATGTCCTAGCGAGGAGTACTTCACTTTAATTCTAAGCTCTACGCACCACTCACGGTAATGTGTGCAGTCGAACTGTCTTCCGTTGTCCATAGGAATTTCGTGATGGTTCTGGAGGTGATGCTTGCGAGGGCCTCAGCTTCGACCCATTTTGTGAAATAATCGATCGCGACAATGACGAACTTGGCTCCTCCTCTTGCTACAGGGAATGGGCGAATCAGGTCTAAGCCCCATTGGGCGAAGGGCACAGGGCCGTGATTGATCTCAGCTCCTCCACCAGGCAGTGCGGAATTGGCCCATGCTTCTAACACTTCGGGCATTTCGTAGCAAAGTCTTCCGTATCTTTGAGGGAATAGGGTCAATAATATCCGGCCTGGGTCGCTCTCGCACCGAGAGCCCTCCTTCCTAGGTGGCTTCCACAAATCCCTTCGTGAATCTCTGCTAGTACGTATCGGGCCTCATCCGGTGAGAGGCATCTAAGGAGTGGTTCGAAAAAATCTCTCTTGTAAAGGACTCCTTCCAACATGGTGAACCAGGTGCCCTATTCCTGACCTTTCGTGCCTCTACCGGGTCACTAGGAAGCTACCCTTCTCGTAGGAATTTCTGGATATCTGTCGCCCACTCAGGAGGTGCTAGGGTCATGACAGATACTTCGGCCCCGATGGAGGGGGAGTCGACCGTCCTAACTACAGTGTGTTCCGGAAGCAAGAGTTCTTCCTACCCCGACGCAGCCCTTGCTAGACGATCCACCTTCTAGTTTTCTCCTCTTGGCACTTGTTGGATGCTAAAGTAGCGGAAGCAGTCGCGCTCGTTGCAAACCAACTGGAGATACTTCTTTAGCCTCTCCCCTTTTGTTGTGAATTGCCCCAGTGCATGGCTAACTACCACTTGGGAATCCGCCCTCACCTCTATCTCTTAGGCTTCTAGTAACCATGCAACTGTCATCCCGGCCAAGAGCGCTTAATACCCAGCTTCATTGTTGGTCGTTTTGAAGGCCAACTTGACTGCATAGTTGTGCTCATCTCCTTGCTTGGTGACGATGTGCACCCTTACTCCCTCGCCAGCCCGGGCTTTCCTTGGGGTGTGTTCGGAACTTCTTCCGAGAAATTGGTGAACTAGATAACGAAATCTACCAACACTTGTCCTTTGATTCCGACTTGGCGCTGATACTCCATGTCAACTTCGCTGAGCTCGATCGCCCATTTGGCAAGTCGTCTTAAGGTGTCTGGCTTCTGCAATACCTTCTTAAGGGCAAGATCGGTGAGTACTTTCATCTGGTGGGCCTGTAAATACGGCCTTAATCTCTTGGCGGCAACGACGAGAGCAAATAGTAGCATCTCTGTTCAGGGGTACCTCGCCTCTACTCTGCAGAAGGCCCGACTCATGTAGTAGACGAGCCGCTGCCCTTCTTCCGTGTCTCCAACAAGCACGATTGATACGGCATGTGGTGATACTGCTAGGTATACCGTCAAGGTCTCCCCAGGTCTTGTTTGACTGAGCATTGGGGGGCGACTCATATACGACTTCAAATTGGCAAAGGCTTTTTCGCAGGTCTCGTCCCACTCTTGGGCTTTCCTTAGGACTTTGAAGAAGGGTAGGCACCAGTTGGTCAATCGAGCGATGAAACGGTTAAGCGTTGCTACCCGTCCAGCCAGTCTCTAGACTTCATGAAGGTTGCGAGGTGAAGGCATTCCAATCACTGCTTCCACATTTTCCAGGTTCACCTCAATCCCACTCTCGGAGACTATAAACCCTAGAAACTTACCCGTCCCAACTCCAAACGCGCACTTCAACAGGTTCAACTTCATCCGGTATTATCGTAGGATGGATAATGCTTCCCGTAAGTCTGCTAAATGTTGTCCAAGCTCTTTGCTCTTCACCAACAGGCCGTCTACATACACCTCCATATTTAGCCGTTGGTAGGTGGCCCCTGCATTCTTAGGGCCGAACGACATTGCTTTACAGCAGTAGAAGCCTCGGTCTATCACGAACGCTATCTTTTCCTCGTCATTCAAGTTCATCCTAATCCAGTTATATACCCTGAATAGGTGTCCATAAAGCTAAGGAAGGGATGCCCGGCTATCGAATCCACAATCAGATCGATGCGCTGTAAGGGGAAGCTATCTTTCAGACAAGCTTTATTCAGGTCAGTGCAGTTGACACACATCTGTCACTTCTCATTGGCCTTCTTCACTAGAACTACATTGGATAGCCATTCCGAATAGTTAACCTCTCGGATGAACCCAGCCGTTAGGAGATGGTCCACCTTTTCACTTTTCAGCTATCGCCCCATACTTCTCGGCGCTGAAGTTTCGCCGTTTCTGCTTGACTCTCAGAGCCTTCGGATCGACGCACAGCCAGTGCTCAATGATGGAGTTTTCAATCCCTGACATATCCTCGTGGCTCCAAGCGAACAAGTCCCGGTGTTCTATTATGAGGGATATCAGTGCCGCTCTCATATCCTTCACTCCGATGTTAATGGGTGAATTGCTACCAGCTCCAAGGGTTCGTTGGGTTCTGCTAGCCGCAGAGCTTGTTCACCACAAATCTCTTCATCCCATTCGGTCAAAGAGGGGTGAACCCAGCTTGGGCGCTTCTTCTGCCGCGACTAGTTTGATCTCGTGCCTTAGCTCTTGGTCTTAGCATTCCCGGGCCAGGTCCTGTTCACCGTGGACTTCGCCCACCCCGAGATGGTGGGAAATTTCATTTTGAAGTGATAGGTAGACGTTACCGCCCTCAAACTATTCAAGGCGGGGCGCCCCAGTATTGCGTTCTATGAGGATGGAGCCTTGACGACCAAGAAGTTGGACATGATGGCCACAGTTCTGGGAGCCTTCCCTGCCAGTACTGAAAGGGTGATGGCTCCCATTGGTTGAACAACGTCTCCCGTGAAGCCCTTGAGTTGCATTGGAGCAGGACGTAGTCAGTCTGGGCTGATTCCCATCTTCATAAAGGCTTCCTAGAACAGGTATCTGCCGAGCTGCCATTGTCGACTAGAATCCTCCGGGTTTTGAAATTTGCCACTTGCATTGTTACTACCAATGTGTCATCATGCGGGTGAAGGATGCCTTCTTCGTCTCTTGCATCAAAGATTATCGTGGGGCCTCCGGTACCCTGTAGGGGCCTGTTTGCAACTCTTTCAGAGGCGAACACTTCCTCGTACCTTGCCCTCCACGCCTGTGCTTGCTGCCTGACCAAGTTGTCCCACCTCCAGCATACCCCTGGTGGTCGTGCTGATCTCCCCGAGCTGCCTGTTCTCCGCTGGGGGACTCTTCCATGTTTCGTCCCTCATTCCCTGCCTTCTCAGACTTACACCCCGTCGAGGACCCGTGCGCCTTCCTCCGTGCCAATCTACGAGGTCCTCCGACCAGTGCACCCGATTACACTGGTCTTCCTTCCTCATCCTCTTTAGGGTGTAGCAATCTCAAGTGTTGTGCTAGTTACTCATGTGGAACTCACAATATGGGTGGTTTTTCTCATCTCGGTGCTGCTCTCTTCGGGGGCTCAGGCGTCGATTCCCTTCCACAGCCAAGTTTGTGTGCGCGCAGCCTCCTTCTTGGGGCCGAGCCTACATTTCTCCCCTGTTCTTGCATCTAAGCTCCCCCCTCTTTCCCTCGTCACGACCTCCTCGCAGGCTTGACTCCTTCCGACCAACTCGCTCCACCTCAGACCGTTGCGGGGCAATCAAGGCCTCGAGTGTATCTTCAGCGTTGATGAATCCATCTGGCCGATCCATGAACTCCCTCAATGTTGTAGGGGTCTTTCGCGCTATCTCCACCATGAATGGATTTAGAGGCCAGATTCCTCCTAGGAGGGCTGCCAACGTGATTTTCTCGTCTTGGTCATCAGTGGTCATGCGCTCCCGATTGAAACGCGCGAGGTACGACTTCAGGTTCTCACCATCACGTTGTTTGACGGTCAAGAGGTAAACTGTCAAGCGTCTCCTTTTCCAACTCGCCAGGAACTACGTCATGAAGAGGCGGGCGAGCTCCTCAATGCTATCTATCGTTCCTATTGTCAGCGACCCAAACCTGATCCGAGCGGCTCCACTCAGTGTTAATGGGAAGGCTCGGCAGGTGACTTCCTTTAGGAAACCGTGCAAGGTTATATGGGTTTTGAACGTCTCCAGGTGCTTTAGTGGGTCTTTGGACCTGTCGTTCATTTCCATCTGGGGAACCTTGAACTTAGGGGGGAAAGGCATCGCCATGACCCTCGC
Organism: Juglans microcarpa x Juglans regia; assembly: GCF_004785595.1. Taxonomy (NCBI): domain Eukaryota; kingdom Viridiplantae; phylum Streptophyta; class Magnoliopsida; order Fagales; family Juglandaceae; genus Juglans; species Juglans microcarpa x Juglans regia. The sequence continues at coordinate 25,207,565 of NC_054604.1, forward strand.
GCTGTACAGGAGGTCGGTGCTGACGAGTAGCTAGTCAACGGTGGATGGCGCGTCTATCTTCTTAGCCATATTTGTGCATTTCTCCCCAAGCTCTCGAATCTAAACTTGCCTCTTGGGCCTGTCTTCCTCCGTCGTGGTGTTTGCAAGGACTCACCGTGAATCCTCATGCTCGTTGCCACTCGGTTCTGCGCCTCCCACCAATTCTTCATTGGTGCGCTTGAGGGTCGCATTCTCCTATCATAGCATCCCAGTTTCCTCCATACTCGCAAGTCTTGCCTCCATCGTCCCTTCTTCGTCATCTTCCTTTCATGTAGCTTGGGACCGTGTCGTTGCTGGTATGCGAAGTTCACGTTTTTATGGAAAATTATCTCACAAACAGTGCCACTGTTGATGTCGTGTTTTGTAGCCCGAGCACTTCTGCAATTACACTTGCATTTGAGTGCAGCGTCCCTTGAGTCTAATGGATTTGTGACCGAGCTCATTCAGCCATCCGTGTGCAGCTGGGCGTGAAGCCCGACATCTTACAGTAGGTCTCAATAGGCTACCGAGCCTCGATTCGATCCCATTGACACATCCGAGCTCGGCGCTGAAAGGTCTTCCCTAATGAGTTTACAGCCACAAGCTCGGCACGTGATTCTCCGGGCTAGGCTCTTAACTGATGGAAGGGTTCTGCCCTTGGGCCAGGAATTCCTAGGCTTTGCCCTCCTCGGGCATGGGCCCTTCTACGATGGGCCCCTCCCTCACACATAGCATAACATGCAAAAAGTTCTAACATCTCTTGGATGCACATAAGGGACTTTAAAATAAATTAATAAAATGACTAATTGTATTAAAGGAACATCTCGAGCGAGCAAAAATGGTAAAAGAGAGAAAGGATGTTGTAACTATTGGTCATAATTTCCTTGAACATTTGGTTCTGCCCACTTTTGGGGGAACCCAAGATTTTCATTGCCTTGCCATCCACAGAACAAAAGCTATTTAACTTTGTAGACACTAATATTAATAGCAATCATCATCAATGACTATTCCTTTCCACTCCTTAGAAATAAGAGGCTAAGTAATCTTTTCCATTCTCGTTCATCACCTCTTCATTTAATACAGAATATGTTTCCATTATTTTATGAACTGCTAGGAAACTGTAGGCAGTCCAATACCCACAAATGCAGTCCGCATCACTTTGGATGCACAGACTCAACTAGAAACATTTTGACCTTTTTCCAAGCTAGCACTTCAAGTTGATTCATAGAAGATCCCTAAAGTAACATCTATACATTAAAATGATCCATCCGCTGGTTTTTCTAATATTAAGTTGTAATTATTTAACTTTTTAAAGTTTTTCTAACTTTAGTTTATAATTTATATTAGTTTGAGTTTTTTAAAAGACAAGATTTATGATGTTTTATTGATACTTTTAAACCATTTTTTTGTTTTCATTTTCTAATCAAGTCGATTTTCACTTTATAGTTTTCTTATTTTAGGTTTGTGTAATATGTTGACTGTGTTGTTTTGTTTTTAAAATTGCAAGTGTAGGTGACATGTACGTGATTCATCATAACATGGCAAATTATTGCCACTTCATAAGTTTTTGTGGATGAATTAATGGAATTTGGGCAGAGTGATCAATTTAATATATGAGCATTACCTCAAAGATCCTTTCGAAACTTTTTCAACCTTTGGAGTAGTTCGGAAAAAGGTCAAACCCTATGAACATATATAGTAATGAACGGGATTTTATGACGAACTAGAAAACTGCCAATCTCAACAATGTCATTTTCGAAGGGGATTCAAAGTAAGTGGTAAATGGCATAAATGGTTCAACTGAAAACTGGAGTACGGTGGGGCTGATTTATCAAGACATCAAGAAATTACTTGACTCTTACCTTTCTTGGTCTATTTGTCATGTGCCTAGCCAAGCCAATATAGTGGCGCATTGCCTGGCTAAAAGCTCTCTAGACTTATCTGAAGACTCAATTCATGTAGAGGATTATCCTCAATGTATTCACAATCATCTCTTTTCAGTTATTAATATGAAGTAACCTTTCTCTCAAAAAGAAAAAAAAACTGCAAGTACAATAAACACTATTCAGATAGCATAATCATGTAAAAAGGAATTAGTTCTAATATTAAAGAGTTCGATCAGGCTTTTTTACACTGTAGATAACGAAATACAAAGTTATCAAAGGAGTAAAGCTAAGAAGAGTGTTATATAATCCATACCTTCTTGATCAAATAGTCTCTTTTGAACTTTCAAGGATAAGAACATCCGCACGAGAAGCGTTTCAAACATCTACAAAGAAACATCATGCACTGATGAAAAGAAATATTGAATGTCACAAAAACCATATTGTTAATGCTCCAAAATGTATTAAATCCCACACATTTTATCTTAAAAGTTCATTTCCGATTGCATTCTCTCCCTCACCGATTGCATCTCATGTTTTAAGTACAAAAGATCAAAATTATATGCTCAATCCTAAAAGTTCATTTCGATGTTTATTTTTTTCATTTACATTCATTCAGCATAGCCTCTAATTCCTTAATCACTAACATTTTATCTTATTTCCCAAAAAAGAATTCCAATCAAAAGAATCATACAAAAAATGTAAAGCATTTTGACCATCCTTGGCCATTCTCAATGTAAAGCATTTTGACCTCCCTTTGAAATTCAACTACACTATATTGTTTTTTACAGAACTTGGTACGTCTATCATCACAGCCAAGAGCTTCAGATAAAAGAAAATGGGGAACAACTGAACAATAAAAGAAAAGGTCATTTAGAAGGAATAAAACGCGAACGTCAGATATTTTAAAGAACTTGGGAAATGTTGCTTTTAAAATCTTCAACCTGTTCGGCCTTTCAGCTCAAGTATTTAGAACAAAGATGCTTTAATTCCCAAAGAATTTGAAAGAACAACAAATATTAGTTCAATAATCAGGATTTGAGTATATTATTTCAATTAAGCAAACAAAGAAAAGAACAACTCTGTTTTTCTTCCACAAAAATTTCTCGGCAAGCAAACAGTATATTTGCGATTTTCAATTCAATTACCTTTATCGAATGTACCTTCATCAAATGCATTTGATCGTCATCTATGTTGGAAAATAATTGATTCAGGGAGCTTACGAAGGTTTCCACTAAAGAAATCCCCCATCTCTCTCTCTCTCTCTCTCTCTCTCTCTCTCTCTCTCTCAAATCACTCTTACAAATGGCTCCCTCTGTATATAAATGGGTGGGATTTTTGGTTCTTTACCGTTGCGGCAGGGGACAACATTTTTGTATATATTTTTCAAAAATCAAAGGGAGCAACGGCTTCTTTTTTTGGGTTCTTTTTAAATTCAATTAAATGGGTATTTCTGTCTTTACATTCATTCGAGAATTTGTATTACAAAAAAACTTAAATCTCGAATTTCAAATAGAATTTTAACCATTAAAAAATGGGATTTTCAAAAAATATTTTTAACAATAAATTTTATATCTCCCAACAAATATGTTATAATAGTAGAGAATACCAAAAATATTTGTCATTTTTCTTATTTCAAATGAAGTGTCCCATAGTCAGCAGAGTCTGAAAGAATTTCTGAAAATTGTTTTAGTTAACGCAACAAAACAAAGTATATTGATGTGTTTATATAGATAGCCTCCTTTGTTTTCAGAAAATATCTCATCTCATCTAATTATTATAATTTTTTCAACTTTCAATATAAAATAAAATAAATAATTCAACTTTTTTAAATCTCAAAATAAAAATAATATTAAAAAATTTATTTTTACAATACTTTATTCAATTTTTTAATTTTAATCTTAACTCATCTCATCTCACTTACGAAAACAAACGAATAGATAACAATCTCAGTCTATAGAACGCTGCGAAACAGTAAATTATATTTGACACGATAGCTATGTGATAATGATAAGACAACACCGAAACCAAATCATAATGATAAGATAAATGAGTAGTACAATCTGATCTTTGGCATCTTCTTATCTTTATCATATAGTTGTTCCTGAGTTATCAAATGAGCATTGATCTTGGATATCCCAAGAGTTATCTTCTTCCTTAACAGAGTCATCTCCAATATTGTTTAGTTAAGCTTGGCTAGACATACACTAATATATTTTGTTTTAGAAAACTGTTAAGTTTGAGTACTAATGATATATGAACTCTTTACGATATTACTTTTATAAGTTATAAATAATATTCATTTAAAATATGATTATATAAAGAATTAATTGTAAACAGGACTGTATACGTATTTTTTTAACAATAAACCAACTCCCATGAGCGTTTCCATTTTCGACTTGACACGTTGCAATGGAAAAGTGAATTAGGAGAAGTAAAGAAGTTTTCAAATGATCAGGCTATGTCCTTATATTTCATTAATTAATTATGAATGCATGCGATGGTTTTTCTTTTTAAGTTGCTAAGAACAGAGTTTAAAGAGCAGATTAGACAGAGGGGTGAATCTACTATCTTTCTTTTATGCAAATTCAGCTTAGTGGGAAGGGACTCACAAGCAGCTCTCCAGAGGAAAGATTTTATTGCTTGAGGTGCTTGGATACCCCAAACTTTGTTCCAAAATCTCGAGCTTGAACTTTGAGCTGAAGATTGCCCCACTCTGTCTTCTATCAAAGAGCCTTGAAGGTGATAAGCACTCCTTACAGAAAATTTTCCATTGCTCGAGCACCTCCATGTCAGCATATCTTGACTCCTGCAAGGGCTAATAGGGATCTGGCTAATTAATTTTGCTTCAGAGACAGAGAATATGTTATAAATGAGAGATAGATCCCACTGCATGGTAACTGGGTTAATGAGCTCAACAACTTGGGCTTCAGCCTCTAGAATATGGATAGGAGATTGCACTTTAAAAGTAGATGGGCATGGCAGCCATTGATCCTGCCAAATTTTGATTTTTCTTCCATTACCAACTTTCCAAATCATACCTGCCTTAATTACTGGTCTGGCTAGAAGGAAACTCTTCCACACATAGGAATCTTGAGGTCTTGATTTGGTTGATAGAAAATCCGAGGTAGGGAAGTATTTAGCTTTGAGAACCTGAGCAGCAAGGGAATGAGGGTTCTGTATGATCCTCCAACCTTGTTTCGCCAGTAAAGCTAAATTAAAATGTTCAAAGTCCCTAAATCCCAAACCCCCTTTCTGCTTGGATTTCCCTAGTTTCTGCCAACTCAGCCAATGTATTTTGGACCTGTGGTTGCTTTGACCCCACCAAAAGGATTGTAGGAGCTGATTGAGTTTTCTAAGAATTGCTTTAGGGAGTTTGAATATCCCCATACTATAAGTTGGGATTGATTGCAGCACAGATTTAAGGAGGGTCTCCTTCCCAGCTTGGGACAGCAGGTTGCTCTTCCAATTAGTAATCTTGGCTTTGACCCTATCAAGTATTGAATGAAAGGCCTTTATTCTGTTCCTTCCCACATATGATGGTAACCCCAAATATTTATCAAAGGATCCTAAAGCTTTGATTCCTGACTGTTGAAGGATTGCTTGTTGGACCTCCACTTTGGTGTTCCTGCTAAAGAAGATGGAGGTTTTTTCAAGGTTAAGTCTCTAACCCGAAACTTTTTCATAACTGCTTAATACCTGTTGTAGTCTACACCATTCATCTGGATTAGATATGCAAAATACCAAGCTGTCATCTGCGAAGAAAAGATGGTTCAGATGAAAGGATCCTCGAGCAGCTGGAATCCCAGAGATAATTCCCTGCATCTCAGCTTGATTTAAGCTATGGCTGAGGAATTCAGAACAGATGATGAATAGGTAGGGAGATAAAGGATCTCCCTGCCTAATGCCTCTGGAAGGAGTAAATTCTGCTTGGGGTACACCATTAACAAGGATAGAGTAGTTGACAGTGGTAACACACTGCATCACCAAGTCTACCCATTCACTTTCAAAGCCCATTTTCCTCATAATTTTACTCAAAAAATCTCATTCCACTCGATCATATGCTTTGCTCATGTCGAGCTTAAAGGCCATATAGCCATTATGCTTCCCTTTTAGCCTTGATTGCATGGAATGCAGCAACTCATATGCAACAATTACATTATCTGAGATCAATCTTTCTGACACAAAAGCACTTTGGGTGAGTGAAATGAGATTAGGTAAAATCAGTTTGAGTCTGTTTGCAATTACTTTAGAGATGATTTTGTAGAAGACATTGCAGAGACTGATTGATCTGTAATCTAAAGCAGATTGTGGGCACTTCTTCTCGGGGATCAAGGATATAAAAGTTTGATAAATATCTTTAAAGCCCTGTCTGGTTTGTAACACTTCTAAGACTGCATCTGTCACTTCCTTGCCTATTGATGACCAGTGTTGATGGTAAAAAGCAGCTGGAAATCCATCTGGACCAGGAGATCCGAGGGGATTCATGTTTTTAATTGCAAATTCCACTTCCTGTTCAGAGAAAGGACTAGCAAGGGAGCAATTCATTTCTGTAGTGACTGAGGGAGGGAAATTATTCAAGGCTGCTCGATGTTGCTTGGTTTAGAGGAAGAGAAAAGGCTTTGGTAATATTCTTGGAAGGTCCTTGCAATCTCATCCTTATTGAAGGTCACAATTCCATTACCATTTTTTATATGTTTGATTCTGTTCATCTGTTTCCTTTGAGATGCACACTTATGGAAGTATTTAGTGTTCCTGTCTCCATCCTTAAGCCACTGTTGTTTAGCTCTTTGCCTCCATTTCAGATCTTCTTCTTCGAGATACCCATCTGTCTCATTCTGAAGAACATTGATTGACTATTAAACTGGCCAGCATTGGATTCTTGTAAAATTCTCAATTGTTCTCTCTTGTAGTTTAGATGCCTCTTCTGTTGTCTAAATGCCCCCTTACTCCAAATCTTGAGTTTATCCCTGCATGCCTTCAATCCACCTCGAGTATCATCAAGTTTGGAAGCCTGATGTGGTTTTGTATCCATGTAGCTTTAATAAGTTCAGTGCATCATTCTCTTTTACCCCAAGCCACTTCATATCTGAATATTCTGTGAATAGAGGAATCATCTTGAGCAGAATTTGAGCAATGAATAGACAAGGGGTTGTGGTCAGAGCATTGTACTAGAAGAACTAGGACCTGATTAGAGTCAAAGAGGTTAAGCCATTCAACATTGGATAGGGCTCTATCCAATCGACATTTAGTGAATTCAATCCCCTCCCTTTTATTGCACCAAGTAAATTTTGATCCTTCGAAACCAATATCCATAAGTCCACAGTCTGATAAGGCCAGTCTAAAATCTTCCATTTGCTTAAAGGGGCGTATGTTGGAGCCAAAGTACTCCTCTTGGAATATAACCTCGTTAAAGTCCCCCATGCATAACCAGGGGTTATGAATTCTGGAATGGATCAGCCTGAAAAGATCCCAACTAATACTTCTTTTAGTAGTAGAAGGCTGTCCATAAAAGCCTGTTACAATCCACTTCTTGCTTGGAATGTTAGAAGATGAAGAGATAGAGATATGATGATGAGAATATGTATCTAGTTCAGCTTCAATATCTCCTTTCCAAAAGATGGCAATACCCCCACTCCTTCCAATACTGTCAACAGAAAAGCAATGGTCGAATCTAAGTCTGTCTCGGATAAGTTCTATTTTTTTTTCTTCTACATTTTGTTTCACATAGGAATACAACATCCGGGCACTTTTCCTTCACCATGAGGTGGAGCTCACGAACTGTCCGAGGGTTTCCAAGCCCTCGGCAGTTCCATGCTAAGTGTTTCATGGGGCTTGGCAGGGCTGGAAACCAGCCACTGCCAACTGAGCTTGTTTAGCTCTCTTTCTTGTCATGATAATCCCCTGAGTTTCTGCAGCAAGCCTTTTCCTTACTATAGGGTCACTAGATTCATCCATAACCGAATCAATTGGCCTTTGGTTACCTCTAGGTCTCATCTCTCTAGCCCTCCTTTTCCACTTTCTTTTAATACCAATAGCAGTAGCAGTTTTAACAGTAGAGTTTTGAGAATGTGAGCTACCCTGAGTCAAGTCTCGAGTAGGGAACGATGCATCTAGATCAGTGTGATACAGAGAGGGATCCAGGATGGGTTTGACACCTTTTAATACCAAAGTGTCCTTAGGAAGCCTACTAGCCAAGTGGGAGTTCTCAAGGCTATCAGAGTTTACCTGGATAGAAGGGACAAGATGGACTTTTGTATTGTCCCAGTTGCCCTTTACGTGAAGAGGTCCCAAAGGTTGGTGGTTGTCAGAGCTCCCAAGATCAGCTTGGTCAGCGCCTACTATGGGACTGCTGGTGACGTTTTGACCCATCCCATCATCTTCATACCTGCTGCCTTCACTCTTGTTTTGGCACCAACTCCCTGTATTTTCACATTCACCATCTCTCTTACTGAAAATAGGAGAGTTCCTCAACAGAGTGCTAGCTCGCAACCAAGAGCCAAACTGAGGTATTGAGCCTTCACAAGCAAAATCTCCCCTAGAAGGATTAGGACAAGACAAGCCCGTATGTTTAATGGCTCCACATTGAATGCAGAATAATGGGAGTCTCTCATACTTAAATGGAATCCAAAAACGTTTTCCTCCCATGTTAATGAACTTGCCCCTAGTGAGAGGCTTACAAATATCGAGTAAGACTCTAACTCTAAGAAAATGGCCCCAGGCCATACCACTAGCATCCACATCAACTGATAAAACAGTTCCAGCCGCTGCACCAACCTTTTCACCCATGGTTTTGTTCATTCCTGCAAAAGGCAGGTCATGAAGCTGAATCCAGAATGGTTCCTCCTTAAACTCTATGTCCTTTGGAGCCACACAGCCTTCACAATCAAACAAGCAAACCAAGGCCCTGTCAAAAGACCAGGATCTTCCCGAAAGTATACGTTCCTTTTCCATGTGGTTCTGGACCTCGATCAAAAACCTGTTGGTTCCAAGGTGTTTGAAGGAAACTTGACCTTCTACTTTCCAAGCTTTACTAATGGTATTTCGAAACGCTCCTCTATTCATTTCCTTCTCTGCAATGATGAGAGCAGCCAGATAATTCCTACTTTTTGCTATAGAGTTAAGAACTTCATCATTTGGAATGATGACTTCCTCCTTCTCTTCTTCAGTAAGTCTCAAACCTTCATAAAGGTTAGACAAATCTTCAGCCATACTGTAACACTATGCTTTACTTCACGAGATCTCACAACCGAAACTCTCTTCAAACAAAGTCCAAGAGGGGTCCTCTACGTTCAGAGAACAGTAGAGAGAAAACTCCACCTTTCCACGAAAGAGGAGACAGGGAAAAAAAGTCTACGAGGACTGTTCTTAAACCCAGAATAAGTCTCTCATGCTATTTGGTCTTGTGGTGCTTCAATGGATGTGTGGTCTATGAGTTCAAAAAGAATTCAGAAATCAAGCCTGCATGAAGGATCTTTTAAAGATATTCTATCATTTTTATTGGATCACTTTTCTCCATTGGAATTCATAGAATTTGCTGTTACTGCAAAAATCATTTGGAGTAGGAGGAATAATTGGCTCTTTGAACAGCAATTCCAATCCCCTTATCCGTTATCAAATCTTATCCAATCTGAACTGAGTTCTATTAAATTGTGGATTGAGAATGGTTCTCAACAGAAAGTAACCCAAGCTACTAGAGTTAACAGATGGATTGCTCCACCATTAGATATGTTCAAAGCCAACTGGGATGCTGCCATTGATAAAATCAATTCAAGGGTGGGGATTGGTGTAATTGTTAGGAACTCAGAAGGAGCTGTTATGGCATCCTTATGTTCTTCGATGGACCTGTTCCCGAATCCACTTCTTGGTGAGGCCATAGCAGCTCAAAGAGCCTCTTCCTTTTGTGCAGATCTGGGTTTTTAGCATGTCATACTCGAAGGTGACTCCTTGCTGGTGGTGAAGGCAATCCAAATCAAGGAAGATAGTTGGAGTGATTCTGGCCTTGTCGTTAGAGATATTAAGATTTTGCTTTCTAAGTTCCTCTCTTGGTCTGTCTTACACGTCCATAAGGAAGTTAATGTAATTGCACATCACTTGGCAAATAAATTGATGATCGAACGCAAATAGTGAATTACCTGTTCAAACGCACGGTGCGCAACGTTTTTACCGTTCGAACTCTAATTTGTAATGTTCGAACGGTTGTGTCTGATTTATTATGTTCGAACGTTTGATGAGAGTTCGAACAGTTATTATTTTCATGGACAACTAATTTACCAAATAGATTATATTTCAAAAATACATTACAAATTGTTCAATATAAATAAAAATAATCTAATAAGTCAGAAATAAATAAATAAAATACTAATAATACTAATAAAATTATCAGTACATGATATATAATTATTCAATATGCAAAACACTTCTAACGAAAATCAATTGCTTGGAGGTCCAAATTATTGCATAAGCATCTGCATTTGAAGCTGCATCTGTATTTGTTGTTCTTACAATTGGAGTTGCATCTCTCTTTGTTTATCTTCTCGTTGTTTTATGCACATCTCCATCTTTACTTGTTTCGTCAATTGAGCCTCTAACTCATACTGTTTTGCAATCAATTCTTCGATCTTAGAATTTGTATTTTCTAACTCAATGACAGTAGTGTTTGGCATTCATGAAGAGCCTGAAGGCTTTACACAGCGACCCAAACCCCTCAAATATCCTGAACGTTGACCCAGAACTTGTGTAAAAATTTTAACATCACTTATTGATGAATTATGATCTGATGCAGGTTCAGTACGGAGGATAACTATTTTATCCTACACATAACATATAAAATTAATATTGACATAATAATTTAAATATGTTTAATTAAAAGAAATTATAATAAGTACATAATTCTCACGAGCATTGGGATGAATCCACTCCCCATTACTATTAGTATGTGATGCAGCATATAATTTTGTCAGATCATAATTGATGTCTGACTCTTTCTATAAGAAACATTATTAAGATATAAAATCAATATTAAAAACAAACTATATAGAATAAAAAAAAGTACATTACACCAATTTTTGAGAGAGGCGACGGAAAGATCTTGAGCATGCATGATGATGAATCTTCAACTTCAATATATTCATTTTGTTTATAGAATTTCGCTCTTGCATAGAAGTTGTAAAAATTAGTAAGTAAAAATTACAAATATGACACATAAATAATTCATTTAATTTAACTTATATGATGGATCCTCAAACATGTCGCAAAATGTTTCCCATTCTTCAGGTCGGACATCCTGGAAAGGATGTTGGTGTGCATCTTCTTTGTTCTTGTACTTCTTGTAATGCTCGTGACACATCGCCTTATACTTGTGGAATGTATTACACATCAGCTCTTCGATAGTCCTACGCTCATCTCTCCGACCAAAATTTAGTTCAAAATCATCCTTAAAAAAGTATATACACAAAAATATTATCATTTAGAATATTGAATAATATCAATATAAATTTATTATTTAAATATTACGTACCAAACAACTTTTCTTTATAAGCTCTTTCACATCTTGTGAGACTTTATGCCATGAACTCGTAGCCAAATGTGCATAACTTCGTGTAAGAGCACCCACATGCGATGCAAGCCAAGCTGCTTGTTGTCTCTCGCCTCCATATTTTCGTCAAGAATGTTAACCTTAATCTTACCTACTTTACGATGTTTCTCCAATGTCACGCCTCTAGTAGTGCCTCGTCAATGATAAGATTATATTGTTGTCTCTATAAAACAATATTAGTTATTTACCTTGTATCAATTATCATATATCTTAACTGAAAAAATGAGTATTAGTTATTTACCCTATTCCGTAGAGTCAGTATCTAACAGTGAGTCAGACGGAGAGCTAGGAACAAATGGAGATGAGATTCAAACTTTCTTCCTCTTTCGTGGCATAATTGCGAGATAATGTATAATGTGAACAAAAAATCGGTCAATCATCTGTATCAGTTTCATCCATAGATTCATTCTCATCATCTGTAGATACTTCAAATGACTCAACACTTTGATCAATTGTCGCCTCAACTATTTCAGTCTCAATAGTTTCCCTATGTAATGGGATCATCTCATACTAGCTCAAATCCACAAATAAGTTAAAGGCAGGTTGACTCTCTTGGTATGCTTCTTGAGTAGAGAGATCATCTTCTTCTTTATCTTGTCCCTCGACCTCAAGGATAAAGTCATAAATATTTCTAGGAGAAAATTTTATACTACTTGCCATTGATTTCCTAGCTGAGGATCGTCTAAATGGAATACTTGAGATGCTTGGAAAACCAAAATAAAATTGTCATCTTCATATCATTTTTTTGTTGTATTAATACTTAGAAAATATTCATCATGGCATTTTCCCCTTCGAGGATTGCTTAAATCCCACCAATCACACTTAAATATATAAACCACAAGCTCCCTCATATATCTCATTCCAATTATATCTACGATAACTTTATAGAAATAAACATTGTCTCCATCATGACTCCATTCTACAAGGACACCACTATTTTGTGTTTTCCTATAAAGTTCTCGATCAATTGGGTAATACCTACTTTCTCAAGAAATACAGGCAGAATATCGAGCAGCATGTCCCAAGGGGCCACGCGCCAGTGCATATAGTTCATTTGATATATCGTTCGGATTACTCGCATGTATTTGTACACCCTACATATTAAATAAAGTATAAACATTCAACCGTTAACAATCCAACCTATTTTAAATATGTTACTGCAAAATTACATCTGTATTAATGTCATTACCAGTTATTCAAACCATTTTGGGAACTTCTGTTCATCTCTCTAGTCTATATCATTTACTCCCAGTTCTTTGAGTACGTTAATATAATCATTGAAATTAAAAATTACCAACAATAAGTATAGTCGTATAATTGTTTAATAAGTAAATTCAATGATTAATTAATAATTAATTTGAATTTACTTCAAGTGGCTCTCTATCTCTAGGCAATTATTTAGCATGTGCCACTAAGTTTTCTCGAACTCCATTTCACACAAATCATAACCATACTGAGCACCAAGTGGACGTACTTGTTGAAAAAATACAGAAAATCCATTCCGTTGTCTTGCTTGGTCAACATCAAAGTTTCTTTCCGGCCGATCAAACCTTGTGGGAAATATTTGGAACAGAATGTGCGCCACTCATCATCAATATATGTTTTTGCAATTGATCCTTCTGGACAGGTCTTATTACCCACTGTATATTTCAACTTTCTAAGAAACCGTTCAATAGTATACATCCATCTATACTAGACTGGTCCTGCAAGTCAAGCCTCCCGTGGCAAATGAACGGCTAAGTGAACCATGATGTTGAAAAATGACGATGGGTAAATACTCTCCAACTTACACAATACTAGTGTAATTTCTCGTTCCATACGATAAACTTCTACATTCAACGTTCTAGCATATAAATCTTTAAAAAATACACCCAACTCAATTAACGCAACCCGCACATCTCTGGTCAAGAACTCACGGATACCAATAAGCAAGATACATTGTAAAAATACATGACAATCATGGGTTTTTAATTCAATAATTTTCCAATCATTTGTTCACACACACCTTGTCAGATTCAAGGCATACACATCTGGTAATTTAATCTTCTGCAACCATTCATAAAATGTAGCACTTTCGTTTCTTGACAATGTATACTACCTAATTGGCATGTAATCAGAAGAACCACTTTATTGCAAGTGCATTTCAGGTCTAATTTCCAACCGCTTTAGATCTTTTCATGACTTTATATTGTCCTTCGTTTTACCTTCAATTGACATCAACGTTCCTAACATGGACTCGCATATATTTTTCTCAATATGCATAACATCGAGATTATGCTACAATTTTAACGTCGACCAGTAAGGGAGTACAAAAAATATATTCTTCTTTGTCCAATTCAACTCATTCGCACTTCGTTTTCTCTTCTGTTTTTTTTTTTTTTACCAAAGTCATTACTTCTAATGTCCACAAATTGTTCAATAACATCTTCTCCAGACAAGAATGGTGGAGGGTGCACCCATTCAACAGTGCCAAAAAAAATCTTACCATTTCCAAGCCATCTATGGTCAACAGGTAAAAATCAACAGTGACCCATGAAGTATAGTTTCCTCTCATACGTAAGTCATTCATATTGAGTATGTTACAAGTCGAACATGTTAATTTCCCCTTAGTGCTCTAACCTGACACGTTTTCATAAGTGAAAAAATCATTTATTGTCCGTAACACCGCAACATGCATCTTGAACGACTTGTCTGTTGATGAATCAAATGTTAATATCTCATTCTCTCACAAATCTTTCAATTCTGCTATTAGTGGCTGTAAGTGTATGTCTATATCATTTCCCGATGTTCTTAGACCTCGAATGAGCAAACTCATCATGAAATATAAATCTTTCATACAGTTCCACGGTGGTAGATTGTATGTCATAAGTACAACTGGCCAAGTATTATGACTAGTACTCATGTTCTCAAACGGATTAAATCTATCTATTGCTAACCCAAGTCGAACATTACGAGATTTTTAAGTAAACCATGAGTGTTCCAAGTCAAATTCCTTCCAAACTTGAAAGTCCGTAGGATGTGACAAAACATTATCATTTTTTACTCCAGATGATGACTTCCATGTCATATCCACAGCCGTTGAACGTGACATAAATAACCGTTGTAATTTAGGTATCAATGGAAAGTAACGTACAACCTTCTGCGGCACATTCTGCTTCTCAGTTGTCCATCTTGATTCATGGCAAATGGGGCACTCGTACAACTGTTCATTCTCTCGCCAAAATAATACACAATCATTCTTACATGCATGTATTAGATTGTAATCAAACACTGTGCTTCTCAATTGTTTATCTTCGTCGTCCCCACCGTTTGAAAACGAGAGAAAACATTTGAACACCCATCAATCACCGCCGTCTACCGCCGTAATCACCACTTACGTCAAACACTCTTCCTCCTAAGTGAAGGTATGCACTTTAAAAGTTATTTTATTGTTTATTTTTATGGTTTTATGGTTTTATTCGTTTTCTCTAGAATTTTTTTTTTCATCAATAGTCACCATAGAATACCACAAATCCACTGTAGGATGTTTAGAAATGAAGAGTAGTATGCGTTTTGTCGAAGAAAATCACGGAATCGATGCATTTTTAAGTGTTTTCATGGCCGTTGAGTTGACTTAGCCATGAGCGAGCTCGATCTATTTTCCGTTCGATGGCATTCGAACGAGTTTAACTTACCATTTGAACACCTTTTTAAACGTTCAAACTGTTTGAACCAAACAAGATTTTTTCTGCTCGACCACTTTTTTTATCGTTCGAACGTAATAATTGTTGTTCAACCACTTTATTTTACGTTCGAACCATATAATTTGTATTAGCTTATTAAATTATTTTCATCATTCTATGAAATTGTTCTATGAATTAATTTATTAAATTGCTATTAGTATATAATTTTGTAAATCTTTTCTCATATTAGATTTTATCACTAATGTTGAATATATATTTTATTTTTAAAATTTCAGATTCATAATAATGTATTATAGGGGCCGTAAAAGTGGTAGATCAGGAGAACCTTTCATCCAAATAATTCAAGAGCAGACAGTTTGACTTGAGCGGAAGATAAAACTGTCTGATTTTGTGATTATTATATAGGTGGGTCATTCCCTCCCAGCAATATTCAATAATTGTGATTGGACACCAATCTCAGATCAGCGAGAAGAATAAGTGGGGCTCATTTCCAACATTGATATCGTTACTGAGTTCTATAAGGAGTTCGGTGGTGTCAGCCCAAACGATCGAGAGACATACAGGATCTGTGTCCGAGGAGCTCCTGTTATATTTTCAACGAACCTACTTGCTCCATATTTCGGTATTTCTAGGTTGGTCGATGCCTATCCGAACCTACCGCCTAGAGAGTCTGATCCTTCAAGTGATGCAGATATGTCTCAGGACGAGAGACCAGTTTACACAGATGAGATTGATACACTTGCTAATCATGAGGTCAGAGACTTGATTGTTGGTCAAGATGCTCTAGTGTATAATGGGATGAAGAACATTAGGCAGGTAGATTTATCATCTTTCTTCAAGATCATGAATTTGATTATCACTAACAATATTGACCCTTGGCAGCACAAGACCGAGGTTGGCATGGATCTAGCGAGATTTATGATACAAGTCGCTCATGGCATTCCGATTGACCTCGTGGGATATATATTTGAGAGAATCCGATCAGAGGCTCGGTACATTACGACAGATATACTGTTGTTTGGGATCCTAATCACTCAATTTTTGCTACATTCCAGGGTCGTGCCAGAAGTTGCCGAGCGTGGATGGGAGCCGATGGGACCGATCAACAGCATCACCCTGTCACGAAGTATGTGACACTCGGGATTTCATTTTCATGGACATGTTCCTGACATGGCTGATATTCAGAGAGATGCATAGCTAGAAGATACTGGAGTATCGGCTGATGAGGCATCTACACAGGTCGAGGCATCATGCACATCTACTCGCAAGGAGATGGCCAACATACTGTGTGCTGAGATCGGCATACACATATCAGCGTTGATCGATGCAGTGCATAATGCCATGTTTGAGTTGCGTAAAGAAATTACTACTAGCGTTTCTAAGTTACGTACATATATTAATGAGTTACGTACAGAGATTAATGTTAATAATGTAACTCAAGTCACGCTTAGTACTCGACTGACACAAGTAGAGAGACAATTAGCTGCAGTTGAGGATCAGTGCAGAGACCTCGCATCACAGTAGTTTCTATTTTTTATTTTTATTTTTTTTTTGTTATAGTTATGGACATTATTTATGGTGTTTTGATATTCTACTTTAGTTTGTAAATTAAATATTTTGTCTTTTCTGAAATAATTATTGATTTATATTATGTGGTGTATGGCTGATAATATTTATTTAACTAAAAATCTTATTTAACATAAACGAAATCATTAAAATATTTTTAAATTAATTACATAAAATTAATTAATGAATTTTTATATATGATATATATTTTTTTATATTTTCAGTTACGTACCAAGATTAATATTATATGTTCGAATGTATAAATGTGGTGCTTGAATATGTTCGAACTAAATATATTCCGTTTGAACGGTTTAGAAACCTTCCCGCCAGGTTTTGCCACCAAATATTTTCCGTTCAAACAAAAATAATTATCGTTGAACGGTTTTGAACTTTCCCCGGCATAATAAATTACTTCTCCACCAAGATTTTTCTGTTCGAAAGCATGCTTTTCCATTCGAAAGAAAAAAAAATTTTGAGACGATTTAATTCGTCATAAAAAATACTGTTAGAACGGATATTTATCTGATCGAACGGTTTTGTAAAGTCATTAATTTTTTGGAACAAAATTTAAATTTCATTCCAAAAAATTATTTTGATGGATGAAATTTAGTTCGTCTCTAAATAATTTTGTCCTTAAAAGTCAATTTTCTTGTAGTGTTAGTCTCTTGGGATCAGCTAAGAAGGTGAATTGGACGTACGTATATACGTACGCAACCCAACTGTCCTAACTCTTATAGTAATCTTTATTGACAAGGAAATCTAACTTAATTTCTGGTATAAATTATTCCCTAGACTTCCACGAAAGAATTATATTATTTGCCTGGCAAAATCTCAATTCAAGAATCGTGACAATGGATCTTCTTTACGGAGCAGTCATTCTTCTGATTATTCTAGTAGCGTTATTCGGCTGGCTTCTTGAGAAGTGCATAACCCTATTATTATTACTAAGGCATACTGATCATATTATTCTGCCAAGAATCAAGAGCCACGAAATACAACGACTCATGCGGCCACCTGTTTTGGCACCAACGAATTACTGCAACAAAGAGAATGAATCACCATCAGATCAATATACCGCCGATGGTGGAAGCTCCAGCCGCTGCTTGATTTGCGTGGAAGAGATCGGGTATGGAGAATGGTGCCGAGTGTTTCCTATGTGCAACCACTGCTTTCATGTAACCTGCATTGATTCATGGCTGATTAATGGTCCAGGTTATACTTGCCCCCTTAGTCGTACTTCTTTGTACATATTTGCTAGCTTTTTTTTTTTTTTTTTTTTTTTTTTTTTTTTTTTTTTTTTTTTTAATCTTTAATCTCATAGGTCATTAGAGTTAAACAACGTGCATGAAGGGAGATTGAGGAGAAAAGTACTATAATTATAAAAAGATTTTATAAAAATAAATTCACAAATAAATTTAATTTGATTTGATATGTTAAATTGTAAAGTAGATTTAATATATTATATAAAATCGTATCAGTTTATTAATTTATTTTTAAAAGATCTTTTTGTGATAAAAATATTTATTAAAAAAAAAAACCTAAAAATATTTTAAGCTCTCAAAGTTGGGTCAGACCATAATTTCAGAAGTACCCCCAAAAGCTACTTTGCTGGAAAACCAGATCAGTGCAAGTTTTGCCCATGAATGGAGTTATTATGGGAATTAAGACATGACCGAAAGGCATTGGATAAAGTGGAAAATATAGACAAGATCGCGTGTCATGTCATATAATTTCATTTCAAAATTTTCATCAATTCATTCTAGTACCTCATATAGTATTATTTGTTAACAATAAACTATTCAAAGAAAGACAATATCATGCCAATAATTAACATGATGACCAATGATTTAAAAAAATAACATTTCATTTATTTTAAAAGAGAGTGAGATTTATTATTAAATAATTAAATTTTTACATAAGTCTTATATTTATTTATTTATTTTTAAAAAGAGTACACGACTCTTGCGCACTTTATAATTATAAATATCATTTTTCATATTTTTATAGACACTGCTAAACTTACAGTGGAAAGACACCAACAGTTTCTACAGAACGTGAAACCCATTTTTTTCCCCATTAAACATTTTTTAAAAACACATTTTATTAACTATTAAGTACGGTACTTTTTGTCGATGATATTCCTAAGATGGAATATCATTTCCCTATTTTTATACTGTGGATCATGTGTGTTTAATATTTTTTTTTTCCCTTGCAAAAACAACAAATAGAAAAGGACAAGAGATCAAAAACATTCGAACCCATATTCTTTCACATAGTTAAGGAGGGCATTAACATCGTGTTTCGTATACCTTTGGATCGGGTTCTAGCAATTCAGGACTTTTCACTTGCACACTTAAAAAAACACAGAAAGTAGAGGGCCTTGATGGAGGTCAGGGAGTCTCGGACATTGAAGGTACAAGACCACCCTCCAAACCCAGCGGCCTTGAAGCCCTCAATAGGAAAAGAGTTGATTTCGAGCACTCTCTCAGACAACCCTGCCAATGGCGACCCCGCCAACTAAATACTTTCCCTTTTGTATTGATATGTTTCTATCTTCCTTTATTTGTACTTTGTAATAATATTAATAGAATTCTTTGTACATATTTTTCTCTCTTCTTTGGTTCTTTTTCTTCTTCGCTTTTAGCTTTTCATTCGTGTGCTCTAGAGAGTGTATAGGGTGAGGCGTGATGTCACTTGTATTATGAACAACTATAAGCAGAATTTATTCTTTATCGCAATCATACAATCTCAATTTGTTATCATTGGCTTGGAGGGTGGGGCTCCTCGGGAGTTAATGCCGAGTGGTGGAGGGACTGAGCCCATACTCCGCAGGGAGAGAGGCTGGGATGCCTTAGCTAAACCCTCATCTTCGATCTCCCCGGGGGAGCATGAGTTGCCACGTGACTAAGGAGTTATCTTGCTCTTTGTTGAAGGGAAAGTAGGAGACGTTTAATATAACACTATAAAAAATAAATAAGTTAATATAACTCATCTTCAACTATGAGTGTGAAGTTTGCAGACCTGGATTGTTTGGCCAGAGATGTGAGGCATTACATGCTTGGCATTCCGTTTACAAAATGGTTGCCCCTGCCGCAGCAGTAAAGAACCAAAAATCCCATCCATTTATATACAGAGAGAGCCATTTGCAAGAGAGATTTGAGCGAGAGAGAGAGAGATGGGGGATTTCTTTAGTGGAAACCTTCGTAAGCTCCCTGAATCAATTATTTTCCAACATTATCTTTCCTTTTCTATAATCTAAACATTGTAACTTTCTTTTATGTGTTTTCCTTACAGATTGAAAAGAATTTCAGGGAAGTAGTTACTAAAGCACATAGATGGCGATCAAATGCATTCCATGAAAGTACATTTGATAAAGGTAATTGAGTTGAAAATCGTAAATACGTTGTTTGCTTGCCGAGAAATTTTTGTCGAAGAAAAACAGAGTTGTTCCTTTCTTTGTTTGCTTAATTGAAATAATTTACTCAAATTCTGATTATTGAACTAATATTTGTTGTTCTTTCAAATTTTTTGGGAATTAAAGCATCTTTGTTCAAACTACTTGAGCTGAAAGGCCGAACAGGTTGAAGATCTTAAAAGCAACATTTTTCAAGCAATAAATCTTCACAACCTCCTCACACTTCACACTCCATATTTTTTTTTATTTTTTTCTTTTATCAAATATTTATTATATGAATAATGAATAGCAGTTGTGGGTATTGGGCTACCTACAATTTCCTAGCAGTTCATAAAAGAATGGAAACATATTGTGCATCAAATGAAGAGGCGATGGACATAAACAAATTGTTTATGTTTAATATAACATAAAATTTTAATCTTAAACATATATATATATAATACATTATAATAATACATTATTAACTAACATTTTTGGCACAAAAAAATATAATATATATCTTTTGTAAATACATTTTTACACATTTGATCGTATTCATATAAAAAGTTTAGAACTTATATAAACTATAGTTCAATTCAATATTCTATTAGTGTGTGTTAAATTAAATTACTATAAAATAATGTACTTATAATATAATATAAATAGAATAATAGTTTAGTATATGAAAACATCATATTATTACTAATATAGATAATTCATAAAATCTGATCGGACAGAAATCGAAAAATATTTCAGAAGTTCCGGTTTCAGTAGTGACTCGGTCTGCTATCAATTTTTAAATTCTCAAAAATGATATATACCGGTTTGGTTCTAAAAAATGTACAAAACCAGACCGATCAGTTACACCCTTAGCCACAAGTCTTTCCTGAGGAAAACTCGAGCGCACATGGACTATTGAAGGCTACGATCGTAATCCAAGCGGACTCAAGGAAGGTTTTGTTGAGGCTGCAAATCATCATGAGACAAACTCAAGGGAAGGCTGAGCGAGGCCTCCAATCTCCTCAAGACAAACTTGGAGCGGACTTGGGTTTTAGTGACCACGTTCGTCCGAAGGTAGACTAGAGTGAGGAGTGGCAAAGCAAATGAGATCTCAAGCAATGAATTTTGCAGTCTTCCAAGTGCAACCTAAATTCGCCTCGAGATAAATTTGAGAAGGGACATAGTTCGCAAAGGGTTATAGCAATTCCAAGGTAGATTCATGAGGTTGCAAGTCGTCGCAACTCAAACCCGAGAGGAAACTTGGGCTATGGAGGGTCATTGCCATCCCGACGGGGACTCAAATGAAAGCTTGGGTTAGAAGTATACAGTCATTTTGAGGCAGACTAGAGTAATGAGGTCCGAGAAAAACTTGAAGGGAGACAAGGTGAGGATGACCCCAATCGTCCTCAAGCAAGTGAGAGAGCATGAAGCAAGACCTGAGTAGAACTTGTCAAGACTGTACATTAAAGCAAGATTGTCGAGACCACAAAGCAAGATTGCCAAAGCAACATGCTTTCCTTGAGCTTTTGTTGTTTGCTCGATAGGTGAGCTGGTAAGGAGCAAAATTGGAAGCAGAGAGGGATACTCACCATGCAAATAGGACCTTGGAACGGGTGCACGCCATTACATGTAGTGCATGGTTGGGGAAGGTCCATGGTTTGCTTAATATAAAAACGAGGTAGAAAAGAAAGCCTACCTCTAGCCACAAGTTTCAAAAAAAAATTAGTTTTACACATATTTCAATTTTTATTTTCAAAATTTTCTATGCAAAATAGTTTTCTTGACACCCTCTTTGCTCATATCGAAAATTGGGAGAAGACTGATCAACTATATCCTTGAGAATATTGCAACCTCATGAGCTATATCCCCCCTCAATTTTATTTTGGGGCGAATTAAGACTGTGCCCAGTCCTTCCTTGAGTTTGCCTCTAGGAGACCGCAAAATTAATTGCTTGAGTTTCCATTCGACTTTATCTCAGGATGACTTGCAACCTCACTTGGTCTTCCCTTGAGTCTGCATTGGAATGAACATGGTCAACTAAAAGCCAAGTCTACTCTGAGTCTGTCTGAGGAAGACTTGCAATCTTGCTTACTACTCCCTCAAGTCGATCTAATGAGGATCATGCCCTCTAGAGCCTGATTTCCCACTCAAGTTTTCCACAAGGCAATTTGCATCCTCAACGGATCCCTCACTCGAGTTTGCTTCATTACGATCGTGGTCTTCATCAGTCCATGTGCCCTCAGGTTTTCCTCTGGGTGACTTGTGGGATCCCCCAGTTAGCCTTCCAATTTGCCTTGAGACGATAGTGGCCCCACAATCTATCCCTTTTTGAGTTTGCCTTGGGACAACTTGCCGCCTTGACTAATCCTCCATCTAGTTGTCATCAGGACAACCGCGATGCTCCAATCCCCCCCCCCCCACACCAATTAGCCTGGGGGCAACTTGGAGCCTCATTCAGTCCTCCCTTGAGGACAATGCCTAGGCTAGTTAGCCTAGAGAAACCTAACACCTCATCGCCTGAGTTCCCACTCAAATTTTCCATAGGGCAACTTGAGGCCTTTGAGTATGCATCGGAAGGACCGTGCACTAGCCGAAATCCCCCGTTAAGTAACACAAGGTAAATACTCCATAACTTCGACAAAGTCGAATAGATCTAATTTCAAAGTTGGAGTTGGGGTGTTTTAAAAAGTCGGAGTCTAGAAACCAACATGCTTCGACTCCGACTCTGAAATTTAAAAGAAAGATCCCAAGACAAAATCGTTTTGCATCTAGGATTGTACAAAACTATAAGTTATTTGATGAAACAATGTTGTTTCGATTAAACTGAGATGACATCTGTGAGGGGAGTAATCCCCAGGGCCCGGCCCAGGGGAGAAGGGCCTGAGGACAATGCCTGGGCTAGGCCGAGTCAGCTCGAAAAAGGAACAATCGCCAAGAGCAAGCGGACAAAAGGACGAAAGGCAGGGCAGGACAGTTTGACACCACTACAGGCCGACAATCAAGCATGTCTGGCATTCGGATGATGCAGAAGGATGGACACGCCACGACAAGAGCCACTCCTCATTTAATTCATCCCGAGACTCAGCACACCACGACGTGCCGTTTGAGGTGCCAATGATAGCCATAACATAGTATGGAGTTCGTACGGACACCCGACCCCAGTACAGAGCTGCACACCTACTACCTCCACCTCGAAAACCGCTCCAGCTAGGTATAAATACCCCCTCCCTCAGCCATGGGAGGAGTTCAAACTATTTCATACTTCAACTTATGTTCTCTCTAATTGAGTATTTCTTTATTTCTCTTGATTCCATTAACCAACTTAAGCATCAGAGCTACCACGGCCCCCGAGCCCCCCATTCTCCTTGTCAACAAGAACTAGACCAAGCCCAGTAGCGTTGAATTGCCCAGGTTGTGAAACACGACATCAACAGTGGTGTCGTCTCTGGGACTTTTTTTTATCTTTTCTATAGTAGTGTGTCCTTCGCATGCTGGCAACAACACGCTCCCAAGCGTCACGTCATGAAGAACAACTCGAAGCAATGGAAGCAAGAGCCAACGAATAAGCTGGGATGATACAGAAGCTGATGGAGGAAGTGACAGCTCTCGGCCAAGAGAATGCCTCCCTGCAAAGGACCAGTGGGGAATTGGAGGGAGGCGAGCACAACCACCACTCTGAGCCCCGTTGAGCCCTAAAGGTAGTGGTACCAGAAGAAGAGTGGCGTAGAATGCACCTTGAGCTCTAGGAACTTAGTGACAAATACGCTGAGATGGCTAAGTGGATGGGCATGACGTCTATGGGGAATCAGTTGCTCACCAGCACTGGCTTGCCGTATAGTGCCAAAGTTATGGCAGTCTTTCTTCTCCCAAGATTCAAAGTCCCGCAGATAGATGCGTATGACGGGTCTAGGGATCCCTTAGAACATCTGGAAACATTCAAGGCACATATGACCTTGCATAGGTTCCCGAGGGAAGTTGCGTGCCAGGCCTTTCCACTCACTTTGAACTGGACAGTGAGAGCATTATTCAGGTCCTTGCAGCCCAGAACCATCGACAGCTTCGCAGAGTTGGCTCGACTCTTATTGACACAGTTTATGGCAAGCAGGAAGATGAGGCGTCTTGCTGCCTACCTCCTAATTGTGAAGCAAAGGGATGATGAAAACTTAAAATCATACATCTCTCAATTCAACAGAGAGCGCATGACGACAGACAACCAGGATGGAGAGATCACTCTGACGGCTCTGCTAGGGGAGGTTTGGCCCTGTAACCCTTTCATGATCAAAATCACACAGAAGACCCCAACATCACTGAGGGAGTTCATGGACCCTTGCTTCATCAATGCTGAAGATACGCTTCAGGCGCTGAAGGTTCCCCGAAAGACTAAGTTGGAAAGGGCAGACAATAGAGCCACTAGCTAGAGCAGCGGTGTGAGCTAGGAAAGTGACAAGAAGAAAGCACACAAGACCTAGTGCAAGGAAGAGCAGCCTGCTCACGGGTGTGTTAGACAACGCACACACTCCAGCATGGTCATGGAGGCAGAAAGTAATCTGAGCCCACGAGGTGAATAGCAATAGGACCCAGCCCGCCCAATGTATTGCACCTACCATCGAACTAACAACCACTGGACGAAAGATTGTCACCAGAAAATGGAAGATGGAGGAATTGAAAGCTCTGCTAGACCAACAAGGAGTGAAAGTCCAGCCAGGCAAAGGGTGTCCAAAAGAGAGCCCATGCCGAAGAAGCCCAGCCAGAGAAGATGGCCACGTGGGCAAAATTCGCACAATCGCAGGAGGATACGAAGGGCCCATGCCAGAAAGGTCAGGTATGAAGAAGTGTTCACCAACAGCAAGGCAGTCCCGAGGACTAAGAGCCACTCAGGAAGAGTCATAAGCTTCAGTGAGAAGGATGAGGGGGTAATTCTCTACATTGACGCGACGCTTTAGTGGTGACCGTACAGATTGCCAACTACATGACAAGAAGGGTCATGATCAACAACTACAGTTTTGCCAATATCATACTCTGGGAAGCCTTCGTCCGGATGGGAATCACTCTCGATCGGTTGCTCCCGACCTTGATGCCCTTCTAAGACTTCATTGGAGACATAGTCCAGCCAATTGGTGCTATCACTTTGTCCATCCTGTCAGAGAAAGCCCCAAGAACGACAACTACCATGGTGGAGTTGCTCATGGTATAGGGCCCCTCCTCGTACAACGCAATCTTGGGGAGACCGACCTTGAACAACTTAAGGGCAGTGACATCCACATTCCACTTGAAGATGAAATTCCCAACTCTTATGGGAGTGGACGAGATCCGCGGCGCATAGGTCCTGGCACAGGAATGCTATGCTTGAGAACTGAAGCAGGAGGCCAAGAGGTTCGAGCTCTCAAAAGAGAGAGAGGATGTCGACCCGCCTTCACCTCTGACCCTAACGAAGCTGGATGAAGAAGTGAGGGATGAATAGGCACTACGAGAGGCAGAACCCAATGAGCCTCTAGAATTGGTGTCGGTGGATCCATAGAGACCTGAACGGGCTGTCGGGGTGGGAACCAAGATGGATCTCAAGCTGAGAAGATCTATAAAGCTTCTCCTCGTTAAGCACCAAGAACAACTTTGGTGTAGAGAAGTACGCAACCATCGCCGAGGAGTTGGACGGTCTCCTGGCTGCAAGGTTTATTAGGGAGGCCCACTATCCTAAGTGGCTTTCCAACGTAGTCCTAATAAAGAAGGAGAGTGAGTAGTAGAGGATGTGTGTAGGCTTCACCGACCTAAACAAGGCCTACCCAAGGGATAGCTTCCCACTACCACGCATAGACTTGATAGTGGAATCAACAGTCGGACACCCCCTGCTCTGTTTCATGGATGCATACTCAGGATACAATCAAATCAGGATGAACCTGGATGACGAAGAAAAGACGACCTTCATCACCGACCGATGACTCCACTACTACAAAGCCATGTTCGGTCTTAAGGATGCTAGAGCAACTTATCAACGACTGGTTAACCGGATGGTCAAGGAGCAAATTGGACGGAACATGGAGGTCTATGTGGATGACCTCTTGGTCAAAAGCAGGAAGCCCAACCGACCTTTAGGAAGCTTTCGCAGTGCTAAGGAAGTACTAGATGAAGCTCAACCCGCTGAAGTGTGCCTTTGGCATCAAGTCGGGAAAGTTCTTAGGCTTCATGGTCTTGAAACACAGAATTGAGGTCAATCCCGAAAAGGTGAAGGTGAAAGTAAGCATGCCACTACGCTATCAATCAACGAGGTCCAGAGCCTGGCAGAGAGAGTGGCAGCCCTAAACTGCTTCATCGTAAAGTCAACCAACCGTTGTCTTCCCTTTTTCAAAGTCCTTAGAAAGGCCCGGGAGTGGGATGCCGAGTGTGACCGAGCATTCATCGAGCTAAAGGAGTATTTGGCCCATCCACCACTTCTCAATCAAACCAAGCCAAGGCAAAGCTTAGTTGTATACCTGGCAATGACCCTAAACCACATGTCTGTTGTCCTAGTCTGCAGCAAGGAAGGAGATCAGCAACCTGTCTACTACATCAGTCATGCCCTTCAGGGAGCTGAGGCCAAGTACCACAGAACAGAGATGCTATCATTTGCATTAGTCACCAATGCCATACTTCCAAGCCCACTCGATGAAAATACTCACTAATGTTCCGCTCGAAAAAAATACTGCGGAAGCCCAATGTGTCTGGCCGAATGACGAGCTGGGCGATCGAATTGAGCGAATTTGAGATCAAATTCCTCCCTCACACGACAATCAAGTGGCAAGTGCTGGCAGATTTCATAGCCGAGTTCTCGGATTTCCCTGAAGAAACCCCCATTGCACCCCAAGGCAAGCCTTGGTAAATCTACGTCAACTGCTCATCTTGTTAGGCTGGGGGGTGTTGGGGTGCACATCGTTGAAGAGCTTGGGGAGGAGCATAACTACACAATCAAACTCGATTTCAAAACTACCAACAACGAGGTTGAGTACAAGGCATTGCTGGCAGGAATGTCGGTTGCCAGGTCTCTGGGGGCCACCGAGGTTGAGGTGAGGGCCGACTCACAGGTAGTGGTTAGCTAGGTAAAGGAGCAGTTTGCTACAAGAGGGGAAAACTTAAAAAGTACCTACAGAAGGTGGGGAGGCGTGTGACCATTTCAAACACTTCCATATCCAGCTAATCCTGAGGGGGAGAACCACAAAGCAAACCAATCGTTTGGCAAAGGTCACCTCAAGCCAAGAAGGCCCCTTTTCTAGATCACACGGTAACCTGAACAGTTGACACACCTGCTATCGGGATCACCATATCTGTTATCCAGCCAGCGCTGCCAGAGTGGGCCATCAATATCATAAAGTACATCGACAGAGGCCTGGTCCCCAATGATGAGGATGCACAAAAGACCAGAAATAGGGTGGCACGTTCATATTGTTGGAAAGGTTTCTCCGAGCCCCTCCTG
This sequence comes from Juglans microcarpa x Juglans regia, assembly GCF_004785595.1. Classification (NCBI taxonomy): domain Eukaryota; kingdom Viridiplantae; phylum Streptophyta; class Magnoliopsida; order Fagales; family Juglandaceae; genus Juglans; species Juglans microcarpa x Juglans regia. The sequence goes on from NC_054604.1 coordinate 25,235,151, forward strand.
AGATGCATCTCACCCGAGGACGCCCAGCACATCCTAGCTGAAATACACAAAGGAATCTACAGAAATCACTCTGACGGAAGAGCACTGCGCCCGGGTCACACGCGTTGGGTACAACTAGCCCCACTCCCTCCGGGATATAGAGAACTTCGTGAAGAAATGCTCCAAGTGCGAAGAGCATGCACCCGTTCCCCACTGCCCTCCAAAAGAGTTGACATCCATAATGTCCCCTTGGCCCTTCACACAATAGGGGGTTCAACCTGATCAGCCTGTTTCCCAAGGGCAAGGAAGGAGTTGAGTTTGAAGTGGTAGCAATCGACTACTTCATAAAATGGGTGTAAGCAGAAGAACTGGCAAAACCATCACGACCTATCATGAGATTCCTCTGGAGATCCATAGTCTGTCGATTTGGTGTTCCTCAGATCTCAGAGTCAAAGCCAAGTATGCATCTTCGAGGCACCCTCAAGCTAACGGACAGGCAAAAGCAACCAATAAGACCTTGCCAAACATTCTGAAGAAGAAGCTGGAGACCAGAAGGTGACATGGGCCAAAGATCTCCCCGGTGTGTTTTGGAACTAGGCCTACCGAACATCTGTTAAGACACCCACAAGAGAAACACTCTCTGAGCTTGTCTGTAGGATCGAAGTTTTGATTCTATCAGAGGTGGGGATACCCACGTACCGAGCTCAACACTTCAACCTAGACCGCAACGACGAAGGGTTAAAAGAAAACCTGGATCTCTTAGAAGAAAGACGAGAGGGACAGCGAACAACAATAGGAAAGTCGAACATTACTTTAACAAGCAAGTCCGACCTCAAGCCTTCAAGGTAGGAGACTTGGTTCTAAAGCAGATAGGAGTCACCACCCAAGAAGGAGGGAAGCTAGGTCCCCGTTGGGAAGGGCCTTATGTGGTGACGGCTAGTGGAAGGTCCGACTCTTACTACTTGAAGGACCAGGAAGGTCGAGAACTGCACCATCCATGGAATGCCGAGCACTTGAGAAAATATTTTGTTTAAAGACCACGACTTGGCCCGACTATGTAATCAGTAACTTATGAATGAAAAAATATGATTTCATCTCCATTTGCCTCTACCTAAAAGCTCTGACCACACAAGCCAAGTCTCTGGATTTGCCGATGCATTGGTCGGGCTAGGGTCCCATGACTTGCCCACACGACCAGTCGAACACAAGTCCATTGACTTGCCGACCTTCATGCTATGAGCCAAGTCTCTTAACTTGCCACGATACATTGGATAGGATCAGAGCTTCCCAAGCTCTGTCTCATCAACAGCTAGTCGGACACAAGTCCCTTGACCTGCCGACCTTCGTGCTACAAGCCAAGTCTCTAGACTTGCCGTGATGCATTGGCTAGGGCCAGAGCCTCTCAGGCTCTACCCCATCAACAGCCAATCGAACACAAGTCACTTGACTTGCCTGCCTTCCTACTACAAGCCAAGTCTTTGGACCTGCCCTGATGCATTGGCTAGGGCCAAAGTCTCTCGAGCTCTGCCCCATTGACAGCCAATTAGACACAACTCCCTTAACTTGCCGACCTTCATGCTACAAGCCAAGTCTCTAGACTTGCCGCGATACATTGGCTAAGGGCCAGAACCTCCCGAGCTCTACCCCATCCACAGCCAGTCAAACACAAGTCCCTTGACTTGCCAACCTTCGTGCCACAAGTCGAGTCTCTAGGCTAACCGCGATGCATTGGCTAAGGGGCAGAGCCTTCCAAGCTCTGTCCCACCCACAGGTAGTCAGATACAAATCCCTTGACTTGCCGACCATCATGCTATAAGTTGAGTCCACAAACTCGCTGAGGGGTGAGGTGGGCTAGAGAATCCTAAGCTCTGCCCACACAACCCCTCAAAAACAAGTCCTTAGAGACTTGCTGAGCCCCGTGGATGACAAGGCCCACCCCCCGGGCTCACCGCAGGGTTGAGGCCTTGAGCAAGAATAAAATGGAAAACAAAAAGAAAGGGAGTAAAACGCAAAATGAAAAATAAGCACAAGATGAAAAACAAGCACAAGTACACTTGAAGCAATGAGGAAATCCTGATCCATAATTTATACATAGAATTTACATGAGAGCCCGATTACAGAAGGAAGGAAAGTAAAACATAAGGGGCTCAGGGCTCGGGGCTTGTAGGGCTGAGCAAAAATCTGAAAATTTGACTCCAAACCCAACTCAACTCCGACAGTCGGAGTCTGAGAGTCAGAGGTTTTTCCCTTTGAGAAGTCAGAGTCAGAGTTGGAGTCGAAGCAGAGTGGAGGATGAACATGTCGGAGTTGTAGTCGGAGGTCGAATTTGACCTCCGAAAAAGTTAGAGTCGAAGTTGGAGGATGGGCATACTGACTCCGACTTGGTAGGCGCTCAGTCTTATGGGCCCCTACAAAAACCACTTTGAGGATGAAGGGCCCTTACAAAAACCACTATGAGGATGAAAGGGGGTGTCTGGAGGGAAAGGGGACATTCCTAGCTTCCCAAGGTTCCTAACGAAGGCATAAGCCTAAGGGTTTGCCACCAAGGATTCCAGCCTCAAGGTATTGAGGTCCTGGAATGTTCCCATACTGCAGCCATTCGAGACCCTTCTTGTAACCGTACACCCAAGTAGCGTTTCATATGGCCTGAGTGTGCTGAATTTGGGACCTAATCTCCTCCATGTGCCTGATGCTGGTCTCCTAACAACTTAGTATTCGTCACGTGCAGCAACTTGACTTCGTGACCGCGGATCTGAGCCTCCTTTTGTTGCACCTTAGCCCTCTAACGTCAGACCTCTCGAACAAGTTAGAAATGCTTGAACAAAAGTTGGGAACGTTGCCTGACAGCTGAGCCCATGCTTGCTGGTCCTTCTCCTCCCGAAACTCTAAGATCCCCTTCCTGAGCGATTGCAGCTCCTCTTCTTTCTTTTCTAAGTCTTTATGCACATCCCAGAGACGTTGGATCTCCAAAGAAGCTCAGGTGAAGTCCTCTTCAGCATCTAGACCTTCTCCCATAGGAGCAAATGGTGGTCTGGCTTGCTCCCAGACAGGCGTGGGAAGAAGAAGCTGCACCTGCAAGCTAATACAAAGGTCGCAGTATGTCCTCGAAGGACTCCATGGAAGCGCCCGCTCTTAAGGCTTCTGGAACATTGCCTCAACTCGAGAACCTTAGCCTTTAAGGGGGGTTCTTCATTTTGAAGGGGCCCCCCGTTGGTCATTGGCTGAACCCTTTCCTCGGCTGAGTGTGGCCCGTTTGTTGGAGGGTTTGGCCTGGACGCCTTTTAAGGAGAAGCAAAAAAGGAGTCCACCTCAGGCTCCACGCCATGATCGCAGGAGAGGCGACGGGAATGACACCCGATCATCGCTTAGCTCCACAATGAAGGGGGAGCTCATGTTGCAGAAGGGGATAGACCCCAGGCACCATCTTCCAGACAGACAACCTCTGGGAGAGAAGGGGAGATAGGGTACCAGTCGTGACCTCCGGTGGAAAGGGTAGAACGACCTCCCGAGCAAGTGTTTTCAAAGGAGACGGAAGACTCCATGACCACGGCCCCACGAAGAGCCAGTTGAGTAAGGGCGTCGAAGAAGGCGGCCTGGAAGACTTTGTCATCTTCCTCTTTGACAAGGGACGCAGGAGAACAAATGTAGACGGAACGGACAACAAGACACACGTCGAACACAGCATCCTGAGAAAAGAAGTAAACCCCCAAGTAGAAGGACTAGGGGCCTCTAGCCTCGCTCCTAGTAGACCCCCGAGGGGAAGGAACCGGGACTTCTGGGTGCTCAAGATGCACGCGCTGAGACCCCCCAGCCTCGCTCCTCGAATCCTTGTGGGGAGAAGGGGCATAGTTCCTCTGACTCTACTCCGAGACGAGCATTCTCTACTTCGAGACTCCCTAGAGTCACCTCAGGGAGCCCTGCCTCGCCTTGAGGAGCCTTGCCCTTTTCATCATGCGCCACCTTCGGCCGTTTCCCCTTGCTACTGGCCACAGGAGAACTAGAGGGATGCTTCTGACCACAGGGCAACGAGGGGTCCTTCAAGTAGTCCCACTCAAGCACGTACAAGCGATTAAGAGCAGTCAGGTAGCTTCTAATATTGACATCGGATAGCACCACGTCGATCTTCGCTTCATAAGAGTGGGCCGCAACCCAAGAGAGCACTGTCGCTAACCTGGCCTCTTCCCTCTGGGACAAGTCAATGATCAGGCTCTTAGACAGGAGGATGTAGGACCAGATGGCGTGGATGGGGAACTCATGATCCATCTCTCCCTTGGGGTGCTTCCATCCTGAGCCCGAAATGAAGAAAAACTTTCGGGACTAGTTTTTGATGTGCGAGTGACACAACTCAAGGCTGGCAACGAGCCTCCCGGGCGAATGCGCCTGAAAGCTCCACAAGCTCCCATCAAGGTGTAGCATGCAATATACCAACAAAAACTCCCGAGCTGTCAATTTGGGATACTCCTCTGAGTCGAAGCTAAGTACCATCTGGTAAATGATGCAACTGGCCACTAGTAGCCGCTAAGCATTCGGATGAGAAGCTGCACGGGGGCCAACCCCAAGAAGCTAAGAACATCGCGAACGGGTCGGCAGATTGGGAGCCGGAGCCAGTTTGTGAATATAAGCGGGTAGAGCACCACACAGCCCGCCATCCCACCAATTTCTACGACAGGCACACAACGTCTCGGGACCTACAGAATCACTACCATCGAGATATTGTACTTCGCCCTGAAGGCCCAAAGGTTGCGGTGGAAATCAATGACTCCTAGCTCTTCTTAATGAAGTACAAGGGCTTGGAACTCGAGGAACTCTTTGGCACCATCAAAAGGAGATGGTGAAGAACGACTTAAAGGGAGACAATGAAGAGCCACAAAGAGGGAGGGAGAAAAGGCGATGAGGCAGAGAAGACGATGAAGAGCAATGGAAAGGGAGACAGAGGACTCAAGTGAAAATGACGATGAACATAGAATAGAGGATTGAGACGAAGAAGAATGGAGGACTCAAGCGAAGAAGACGATGAACACGAATTGGTGACTAAGAACAAAGAGTGAAGCAAATAGTGAAATTGGAGGGAGGAGAAGCTTTTTATAAGCCCGCATGCAAACCAAGGCACTGTTTACCGTAAGGGTAAGTGGCCTCAAGAAGAGCAAATGGCTCAAGGCTACGTAAACGTGGGAAGCTGTGTCGGGCACGTGGGAGGCATGGGCTAATGAATGGCCCAGGAGGTGGCCAGATGTGACCCATTAGAACCAACCATTGGGAAGCTTAAGAGACTGCAAAAATCGAGGCAACTCATGCATTGAATGACGAGGGTAGGTGGCCTCGGGAAGGCCAACTAGCGCAGGACTATGCAGACATGGGAAATCATGTCTGGCGCGTAGATAGCATGGGACAATGAATGGCTCGAGACGTGGGGAGACACGCCTCACCCGATCGAACTGTCAGAAGACACTAGAATCAAGGAAATCGAGGCGACGCCACATTGAATGACATGGGTAGGTGGCCTCGAGAAGCCCAACAGGGCACGTGGAAAGCACGGGCCAGTACACGACACGGGATGGGAAGGCACCCATAATTCAACTGCCGTGAAGTTGGAAAGATGATGGAAGCCAAAGTGCCCTCATAATGACAACAGGGGAACGGCTGCGATGAACAAGCCTATGAGTGGCATTGTGAGGATGTTTTGAATTCCCACCACACGTGTGCTAAGAATTCGCGGGGTAATGTGAGGGGAATAATCCTAGGGCTGGGCCCAGGAGAGAAGGCCTAGTAGGCTCAACAAAAGGAGCAATCGGGCAGAGTATGCCAACAAAAGTATGGAAGGCAAGGCAGGACAGTCTAACACCACTACTGGCTGACAGTCAGGGACATCCCCTGTTCCTGAACCTCGGCATCGGGATGGTGCAGAAGGATGGACATGCCACAACAAGAGCCACACTGAATTTAATGCATCTTGGGACTTGGCACGCTACGACTTGCCTCCTAAAGTATCAATAACAGCCGCAATCAAGTCTAGCGAGCCTGCAGCATAGTAAGGAGTTGGCAGGGCCACCTGGCCCTAGTACAGAGCTGCATACCTACTACCTCCACCTCGGGAACCGCTCCAACCAAAGCTTATGTTCTATCTGAATGTGTATTTCTCTCTTTCTCTCAATTCCAACAACTAACTTAAGCATCAGAGCTACCACGGTCCCCAAGCTCCTCATTCTCCCTTTCAACAAGAACTAGATCAAGCCCAGTTGCGTGGAATTGCCTAGGCCGTGAAACACGACATCAACCATGGCGCCGTCTGTGAGATTTTTTTCTTTCCTACAGTAGCGTGCCCTTCGCATGCTGGCAACAACATGCTCCCAGGTTTCACATCGTGAAGAAGAACAACCCGAAGCAATGGAAGCAACAGCCAATGAACAAGCTAAGATGATACGGAAGCTAATGGAGGAAGTGACGGGTCTCTGCCAGGAAAATGCCTCCCTACGGAGGATCGGCGGGGAGTTGGAGGGAGGCAAGCACAGCGACCAACGTGGACAATAAGTCAATCAAGACTATTGTCTAGCACAAGCAAAGGAACCTTGTTAGTTCATCCTCAACTATGGTTGAGTTATTTTAAATTGATCTTGCTACTGTGTGGTCAAGTGGGGTGGGGAATTGGAGTAAGTGGCGTTGATGCACTTTCAACACTCATAGGAGAGGGAGCATTGGTAAAAGTCTAGTGACTAAGTATGTTTAAGTAGGCTGTACCAATAAGAAAAAGTGCACAATCCATCTAGATTGGTATATAACGGTTACTTGTTAGATATTCTTGTGTGATGTTTATAGGCGTCTGCATTGTGATATTATGGTGGATGATTGTGTTGTTCTATTTTAATTTATATGACTATTATCTATATTTGATCTTTATTTACAATATTGATTTAGAGTATCTTTTAGTATTTGGACTAATAATAATGTAGAAATATAAAATATGTGGGGCATAAAAATTGGATCTGGCCTAAAAACAAGTTAAGAAAAGGCCCAACCCGATAGTTGGATCTAGCCAAACTCCAAATTGGACTTCGATTTTCACTCTAGCTACTGCGAGTCTGGTCGGAGTCAAAATTAGCTGCTAATAGGAGTTCGAGTTCGAGTTCTAGCCCTGCCCTCAAGTTTTGCTTTGGACAACTTCTGGCCTCTGCCTGTCTTTCTACTTCAAGCTTGCCTCGACTTTATATAGCTCTAGCTCCCACTCGACTTTGGCTCAAAGTGATTTGGTGCTTAGCCTGATCCTCATGTTTGCCTCGAGACAACCGAGGCCCGCCATAGCTCAACTCCACTCTGAATTTGCCTTGAGGCGACTTGTGGCCTTGCCCACTTCTGAGGGCTGCACGAGCGAAGGGCAAAGATGATATTCCCTCAATTTGGTGGAAAATAAAGTAGTAGTGGTCTGCAAAGTGTAGCTAGTCCAATAGAAGGGCGAGTAACAATATCTAGAAAGTTTGGCTAGCACACCTCAACACAAGGTGTAACAAAGACTTTCATCCTTTGCAGTGTGAGCAAGTACCGAAATGAGAGCGAGAAGTTGAAGAAGCTGGTAGCATGGGTGAAAGAGTGTTACCTGCCTAAGGTGAGCAACAGTCCATAAAAGACTGGAGCAGATATGGAAGCTTTCTGGAATAACATGGAAACGCTCAGAAGGTGGTAGTGTCATACGTATAAGCCCACACTTCATTTGAGGAGTCACATTTGAAGTAACTCTCTTTCGCAGAAAAGATTACGACTCAGAAGATCATATCATCCAAACCACTACATGGGAGACCCTCATTCAGTGAGAGACTGGGGGTTGGACCTAAGGCAGGCCGTAAGATCATGCATGCAGTATCAGGATGGGACACGGGAGGGAAAGCGAGGGGGGAGAAGAGGTGTCTATCATTTTCGAACCTTTTGAACCAATTGAAACGACGTCGTTCCAATTTAAATCAAATGATGTTGTTCATTCAATAATTTAGAGTTTTGTACAGTCCTATGCAGAGTTAGCCTTGACTCCAGACTCTAACATTTTAAAACATCCCAACTCAAACTCCAACTTCGAAACTTGATTTTTTCGATTCCAGGAATCAAAATCGAGCAAATATCAAATGGAGTCGAAGTTATAAAGTTTTTGCTCTGCCTACTCAACAATGGATTTCGGCTAGTGCGGTTTTTCGAGGCTAACTCTAGGTAGGACCGGGCACAGTCATAAGTCACCCCAAGGGCTTGGATTGTGGGAGGATCATGGTCATGTCAAGACAGACTCAAGGAAGGACTGAATGAGTCCCTGAGTTGCCCTGAGGTGATTGCCCTAAGGCAAACTTAAAAGAGGATGGATTATGGGTCCACTATCGTCTCAATGCAGATAGGAAGGCTGATTGGGGGCACCGCTAGTCACCTTGATGCAAACTCGAGGGCACATGGGCTAATGAATACTGTGATTGTAACCAAAGCACACTCGAGGGGAGGATCCATTGAAGATGTAAATTAACCTGTGGAAAACTCGAGTGGGAACTTAGGCTATGGGGGTTCATGATCCTCATGAAACAAACTCGAGGGAGGAGTGGGCGATACTACAAGTATCCTTGAGACAAACTTGGAGAGGGCCACGTTCGTCCCGATGCGGACTTGAAGGAGGACCAAGTGTGGTTGCAAGTCACCCTGAGGCAAAGTCGAACGGGAACCAGGCACCATCTCAATTCGCCTTTAGAAGACCACAATATTCCTTGGATATAGTCCATCAATCTATCCCCAATTTTCAACATGAGCAAAGATGGTGTCCCAGTGATCATAAGAAAATTGACATTAATTGGACCAAATTGGAATAAAATAATACTCAACATATCTACCTTCAAAATCAACTTTTTACCACCTCTCAAAAGAACTATTTCGGGTGCAAAATTTTGAAAAAAAGAATATGTATAACTAATTTTTTTTCAAAACCCATGGATGTAGGCCTTAATGCCAAATCAAAAAAAATCATTGCATCTCTCTACCTCGTATATTAAGAAAGCCATGCACTGCAGGTAATACCAAGAACCCGGTCAAAGGTCCTGTGGGCATGGTGAGTATCCCATGCTACTTCGGCGATCTTACTTTGGTGCACAGTCTAGACGATCTCGCTTTAATACACAGTCTTAACAAGTTTTACTCGGGCCTCACCTCATCTTCACTTGCTTCAAGATGATTGTGGCCACCCACAACTCGGATCCCCTCAAGTTTTTCTCTGGCCTAGTCCTTCCTTGAGTCTTCCTCAGAATAATTGCAGAGTTTATAACCCAAGTTTCATTCAACGATGCCCCAGGGCGAACTGTGGGTGCACCCAGGTCCATCGAGTCCCCCTTGGGACGACAATGACCTTCCACAAGCCAAGCTTCCTCTCGAGTTTCCAAAGGCCGCCTCATCTCTCTACCTCGAGATTTTTGCGACCCTTCACAAAGTACATCCCCCCTTAAATTTATGTCAGGACGAATTGAGGTTGGGCCTGGTCCACCTGCTAGTCCACCTCGGGACAAAAGCGGCCCACTACAACCCAAATCCATTCCAAGTTTGTCTCAAGCAGATTAGCAACCTCGCCCATTCCTCCCTTGAGTCTGCCTCTTAACGACCATGGCACTCCACAACATAAGTTCCCACTAGAGCTTTCCACGGGACAACTTGCGGCCTCAACAAATCCTCTCTTAAGTCCGCTTCGGTAATGATTGCAACCATTAATAGTCCATGTGCCCTCAAGTTTGCCTCAGGGTTACTTGTGGCCCCCCTCAATCAACCCTCCAATATGCCTTGAGACGGTCCCCTTTTGAGTTTGCCTCAAGGCAACGAGCAGCCTTGTCAAGTCGCCCATTGAGTCTGCATTAGGACAACCATGACACTCCACAACCAAATACCTCCCCCCCCCCTCCCCCCCCCTTTTTCTCAGAGTTAGCGTCAGGGTAACTTTCGACCTTATTCAATCCTCCTTAAGTTCTTGACATCACCACAGCCCTCCACAACCCAGGCCCCCTATGCTCCCTCTAGTTTGCCTCGGGGTGACTTACGACTATGCCCACTTCCCACTTGACTTTGGACTTGCAGTCTTGGCCAATCCTCACAGAGCATCCTCAATGGATTAGCAAAAGTTAAAGGACATTTTTTTATGAATGTAAAAGAAATTTGACTTTTCGCTATTCTATTTACATAAATCTCTACATTAGAATAACTATTTTTTCATTATATAATAATAAAATAATGTAAGATGAATTTGGTTTTGGTTATTCACATCAAATCTCCACATTGGATTATCTATTTATTCATTATATAGTAATGAATAACTAATAATTTCAAAAATATTTAATTTTTTCAATTATTAATTTATTTAATTTTATCATATTTTACTATTCAACCTATTATATATTAATTAATAATCATATTCTACTTAAATTAATATATCACTAACTCAAATTAATATATCAATTGTGATCAAATATGTGATAGAAAGAAATTGAGAGAGAAATAATTGATAAAATATGTATTTTATGTATATACAGTAACTTTCAAATTTGGAAAAACTTTTGAAAGTCACTGTACATTTTTCAATTTAAAATTCAATAACCCAAATGGCCCACATAACTTTATTTTGTTTGGCTAATTAGATCACTCTTGTCAATCCATGGGTTCACAGGTTGATCGGCACAACGCAACTATTTGTTGTGTCAAATTTGAGTTGACCTGAATTGACACAAATTGGATCATGCCCAACTCTAATCTATTATTACGTGTCAGGTTCATGTTGGTTTCGTGGGTCATGTCAAATTTTCATAGCCCTACGAAATATTCAACTCAATTGCCTTTGATAAGTTCCTTTGCAAAAACTACGTGGACACTATGTCAATCGAGACTATTGTCTATCACAAGCAAAGGAATTGTTAGTTCATCCTCAACTATGGTTGAGTTATTTTACTAAATTCATCTTGCTAGTTTGTGGTAAAGGGGGAGAAATATAGGGACTAAGTGTTGTTGATACGCTTTCAATAGTCAAAGGCGGGGCAAACAATGCTCTTGGTAAGAATCTAGTGACTAGTAAGTAAGTTTTACCAATAAATAACAAACACAATCTATCTAGAAGGAGGGTTTATAGCAGTTACTTGTTGAATAGTGGACTTAAGTTTTATAGCTACAAGTGGTCTTGGCTGCTAAGGTTGTATTTTTACAGAATACAGTCCGTAAATTTACTTCCATATGAGGAAAACATGTGAACTTTTTGTACAAAATATAGTCATGCATGATATAATGCAAAACAATCCAAGCATAGTGTTGATGTCGTGTTTTGCAGCCCGAATACTTCCACGATTACCAAGCTTACTTCACCTGAGAACAAGGTGAACGGGCTCAGGTGATGTCCGAGGTCACTCCGATGCCAAAGTTAGTGGACGATTCTCTAGGAAATACTCTGATGATTAACTAGAACAATCAAAAGTTAAGAGAGAGCTCCCATAGAAGGGATGCTCATTATTTATACCTGTTATGGGTCCTGCCACCAATGGAGATCGTGACATGTCAAGTGTCAGGCCTGCTGTCACTCATTTCCTACTACCACAATATGTCTGCCCGCAGCTCTGGCGGTTGGAAGAGATCATGGTGTGTCAACCGTGCTAAGCCTATCTCGCTGTTGAGAGGTCGTGGCGTGTCTGGTGTCAGTCGAGCAAGGCCTGTCCTGCCACTTCCTGCTAGAGTTAGATGTCAGGTCATGGGCGAGTCGTCCTTCGTACATGGGGTACGCTTGCGCCGTTGTGTGTCGGGTTTCTTGACACCTGCATTCGAGTGCGGTGTCCCTTGAGTCTAATGGATTTGTGACTGAGCTCATTCAACTGTCCGCGTGCAACTGGGCAACAAGCCCGGCATCCTACGGTAGGTCTCTATAGGCTACAAGCCTCGAGATGATCCCATTGACACAACCAAGATCGGCACTGAAAGGTCTTCCTGGATAAGTTTACAGCCACAGGCTCGGCATGTGATTCAATGGCTCAGGCTCTTAACTGATGGAAGGGTTTTGCCCTTGGGCCTGGAGTTCCTGGGATTGGCCCTCCTCGGTCCTAGGCCCATCTAGGATGGGCCCCTCCCTTACAGTACCCTGCGAATTCCTATCACGTGTGCGTGGTGAGAATTCACAATACCTTTAATTACATTGTCGTCCGTTCAGCTTCCAACGCTTCGGGTTCCCAAGACCAGTTACTATTGATGGGGTGCCTCCTCCCTTCTCCCAAGGATTGATTTGATGCGCTGGCGCCCGTCCTTTCATATCCTTGGACTTTATTGGTCCGTGCCCCTCACTCCCCTAACACAGTGCCTTCCATCCTTACCATCACTTTTGGAACAGTGCGTCGCGGCACTTGATGACGTCATGGCTATCAATGCAGCTTCATTTCCTGCGCACTCTCCATCTAGCCTTCACTATATAAGGTTCACCGCCCCTTCTTCTTCACCATTTCCTTTCACCTTCTTCTCTTGTGTTTCAACCATTTCCCGTTCTCCTTCTCTCTCGCCATCGTGTTTCCCTCCCTTCTCTTCTCTCCTCACTGCTCTCCCGTCGTTTCACACCATTGTGATGGCACCCAAAGTTGATACTGTTCCTCCGTATTTTGGGGAGAAACACTGGGTTTCCTCTGTCTCCGGCAATTACCTAAGGGCGTTCCGTTCCAAGTATAGGATTCCTCCGAATGTCGTTATGGAGATTCCCTTGGGTGAGCATACGGTGAACCCCAATGCGGTGCAGGCCCACCATAGCGAGTCGCAGACCGATCTGGTCCTTTCCAACGAGAATATCTGTGACTAGCTGTCTACGCCCAACTATTTGTACATCGTCGGGAGGACTTCTTGGGTAGTATTCCCCCCCCCCCCCCCCCCCCCCGGCCTAGCCCTCTCCCTGGAAGCGCGCTTTGAGCACTTATAGCCACTAGGCAAAACGACCGAGCATACACTACGATTCTCCCCCACGAAGTGGTAAGGCCTGGGGTTCTTCTTCTTTCGGTGATCGTGCTAAAGAACTGGGAAGCCAACCCCAAATACCTTGGGACCAAGAGTTTGCAAGCAAAGATTCTGGTCCCTCCGATATGGGAAGCACGACATTTCCCTAGTGGCTCGGGCCCTACCGCTAGGCCCTTTACTCCAACGAGCTCTCGATCAGCTCCCGTCGATCCTTTTCCGGACCTATTGCTCCCTTCCGCAGAAGAATTGGATGCTTGTGATATTCAGGCAGCATTTTTTGATACTTTAACTCATTCCTAGCCTCACACGCCTAACCCGTTCGAGCCCTTTACCTCTTTCGAGGATACGCTCCAAGAGGAGATGGCTCGCAAGGTTCCCAAGGCAAGGCAGCCTCCTTCCCAGGATTGAGCCATGGGGGTGCTGGCGAAGACAAGACGACCCCAGGGACCGGATCGCTGGAAGCAAAGTCCAACCCCTCCCATGCCTCAAGCCAAGAAGGGGTGAGGGCACAGTTTGTCTATCAAAACGAGGAAGAATAAGAAGATGAAGAAGAAGTTAATAGAGGAGGAGAAGGGCGGAGGCCTGAAACTCCTCCCGTTGCGTTTCGAACTTCGGACGAGGCCGCCAGACCTGCTTCTCCAGCAGTGGGGGTCGTTCCCCTTCTTCGTCTTCAGGCAGAGCGGGACCGACCACGGTCTAGACTTTCAAGACCCTCCTGTCTTCATATAGACCTGAGTGATGATGACGATTCTAAGGCTCTATTTCCCGTAGCGCCCGGGCCCTGCAACGAGACTTGGAGGTCCCTTCCGAGCTTCTCTTGGCAATTAGCTGTCGCAAGCCCCTCATTTTCTTCGGGGGCAGAAAGGACTCAGGCCCCAGTCTCAACCCTGGATGAAGCTCGCGCTTCTGCCATTAAGCGTGTGGGTAGGATGTTGCAACCCCTATTTGACCATGTATCTTTCTTCATTTGACATATTTTGCCATGCCTTTCCGGTCTTCTATTTCTCATATATATATATATATATATATATATATATATATATATATACACATATACGTATGCTACAGGCTGCTGGCCAATTGGCCTCAATGACTGGTGGGGAATTAGGAGAGCTGGAAAAGCCAACCGGGAACTCGGGACTTTGTCGCGCTTTGGATACTTCAAGTTGAATATAGCAGCCCAGAGAATAAAGAGCCTTAAGACAAAGCAGAAGGAGCTGATCAATGAGGTGGTGGATCTGAAGGAACAAAACAAGCACTTGGAGGGTCAATTGCGCAATGCAGAAGAGACCTGACAAACTTCCGAACGAAGTTTGGTCACTAGCGAAGCGGAGTTGGAGTCTGCTCGGAAAGAGCTACAAGAGTGCAGGGAGGAGGGAGTTGGAGGGGTCCTAACGGAATCGAGCTCTAGCCGCTGAACAACATTCACGACTGCTGTTCAGACATTTGAGGCACTCCCATGAGACTCAGCACTAACGAAAACAGCTGCGAAAGGCAAAGGCACAAATTGGTGAGCTCTCACAGTCCGGCATTCAAAAGAACATTGACGTCCTATCCCACAACAATGAGATTGCCAGCCTGAAGCCTTGTCTGGAGGATGTCGCCAAACGTTCTAGGGAGATCCGATCCCAGATTGCGAATGCAAACACCATCCAGGACTCAGCGTGGTCTCATGGATATCTAGAGGGCCTCAATTGGATGCATAAGAACTTGTTACAGAATCCCGACCTGGACTTGCACACTTTGCCTCTAGCCTCCCTTCCTCCCAGTCCCGAGGCGCAAGCCTATGTTAAGAACTTCGGGAAGCCGAGGTATCCACCATTTCCCCCGAGCTCTCCCCAACCTCCTCCGCCCTAGTGATGCACCAGGCCCCCTCTCCCTTCAGTTTCTTCCCCTTTTCCTTTTAGTATTTTTCAACATTGCATGGCACTCCCTGACTTTTCTTGTAACTATGTACGCTTGACGATGAATGAAATGAGAACTTGTTTCTTGCTGCTGTCGTGTTCTTTTATTTCCCTTTCCTCTCCCCCATTCTTTTTCTTTTGTTGCAGTTGTGACCAAGGTTGAGGAATCGGGACCTGGTTCCTGAACTCAGGACCTTACCCCACAGGGGGGTTCATCTTCTTGCGAGTGTAGAACCCCAAACTGGGAGACTTGGGTTGTTACCCTGCAACGAGTCAGGGGCCTATTTTTCTTGCTAGTGCTAGGACTCTGCTTTGTTGGACGGGGGGTTGGGACCCAATTCGAAGACTTGGGTCGTTACCCAGCAGCAAGTCAAGTGGCTCGTCTTCGTACGAGTGCTACAACTCGACTTTGTTAGACGGGAGGTCAAGACCCAGATAGAGACTTGGGTCCTTACCCCGCAGCGAGTCAAGGGGATTGTCTTCTTGCAAGTGCTAGGACTCGGCTTTGTTGGACAGGGGGTCGGGACCCAATTCAAAGACTTGGGTCTTTACCCCGCAGCAAGTCAAGGGGGATCATCTTCTTGAGAGTGCAAGGACTCCGCTTTGTTGGATGGGGGGTCAAGACCCAATTCGAAGGTTACCTCGTAGCAAGTCAAGGCGCTCGTCTTCTTGCGAATGCAAGGACTCGACTTTGTTGGACGAGGGGTTCGGACCCAGTTCAGAGACTTGGGTCGTTACCTCGCAACGAGTCAAGTGGCTCATCTTCTTGCGAGTGCAAAGACTCAGCTTTGTTGGAGAGGGGTCGGGACCCAGTTCGGAGACTTAGGTCCTTACCCTGCAGCAAGTCATTTTTGTTATATATATATATATATATATATGTATGTATTTTAAAAAAACAACAAAAGGCTTGAGATGAACATCTAGGCATTCTCATTCATTCAGGGTCGTTCGCACAAAGCATCACAATATACTTCTACACATAATACTTCAAGTGTTCAACGTTCCACGGGTGGAGTAGCTCGTGGCCCTGGCTATTTTTTAGGCTATAGGAACCGGTTCGGTTGCTCGCTGTCACTAAATATAGGCCTTCACGTTGTGGTCCCCGCTTTCCCTCTTCCGGGGTAGTTATTCCAGTCTGTCGCAGCACTAGGTCGCCTACCTTCAAGGAGCACTGCCTAACCCGCCTGTTGAAGTATTGCTCCGCCTTTCGCTTGTTATTCGCCATCCGAACTGCTGCCTTTTGTCTCCTCTCCTTTAGGGCATCTAAGTTCTTAGGTAGCCTTTCTCTGTTAGTGTTCGGGTCAAAATGTTGGACAGGGAATGTAGGGAGTCTGACTTCAATGGGGATTACTACTTCACTACCGTAGGGGAGGCTGAAGGGTGTCTCCCCGGTGGGGGTCCGAACAGTGGTCTGGTACACCCACAGCACACATGGGAGCTCTTCGGCTCATGCTCCTTTATGTGCCCCAATTTTCTTTTTAAGGGTGAACACGAGGGTTTTCTTGGTTGCCCCGGCCTATCCGTTGGCTTCAGGATGTCCTAGCGAGGAGTACTTCACTTTAATTTTGAGCTCTACGCACCACTCACAGTAATGTGTGCAGTCAAACTGTCTTCCGTTGTCCATAGGAATTTCTTGATGGTTCTGGAGGTGATGCTTGCGAGGTCCTCAGCTTTGACCCATTTTGTGAAATAATCGATCGCGACAATGACGAACATGGCTCCTTCTCTTGCTGCACGGAATGGGCCAATCAGGTCTAAGCCCCATTGGGCGAAGGGCACGGGGCCGTGATTGATCTCAGCTCCTCCACCGGGCAGTAGGGAATCGGCCCATGCTTCTAACACTTCTGGCATTTCTTGGCAAAGTTTTTCGTATCTTTGAGGGAACGGGGTCAATAATATCCTGCCCGGGTCACTCTCGCAGCGAGAGCCCTCTTTCCTAGGTGGCTTCCGCAAATTCCTTCAAGAATCTCTGCTAGTACGTATTGAGCCTCATCCAATGAGAGGCATCTGAGGAGTGGTTCAGAAAAATCTCTCTTGTAAAGGACTCCTTCCAACATGGTGAACTGGGCACCCTGTTCCTGACCTTTCGTGCCTCTACCGGGTCACTAGAAGCTACCCTTCTCGTAGGAATTTCTAGATATCTGTCGCCCACTCAGGAGGTGCTAGGATCATGACAGATACTTCGGCCCCGATGGAGGGGGAGTCTACCATCCTAACTACAGTGTGTTCCGGAAGCAAGAGTTCTTCCTACCCTGACACAGCCCTTGCCAGACGATCCGCCTTCTGGTTTGGCACTTGTTGGATGCTAAAGTAGAGGAAGAAGTCGCGCTCATTGCAAACCAACTGGAGATACTTCTTTAGCCTCTCCCCTTTGTTGGCGAATTGCCCCAATACTTGGCTAACTACCACTTGGGAATCCGCCCTCACCTTTATCTCTTCGGCTTCTAATAACCGTGCAACTGTCATCCAGGCCAAGACCGCTTAATACCCAGTTTCATTCATGGTCATTTTGAAGGCCAACTTGACTGCATAGTTGTGCTCCTATCCTTACTTGGTGACGATGTGCACCCCTAGTCCCTCGCCAGCCCGGGCTTTCCTTGGGGTGTGTTTGAAACTTCTTTCGGGAAATTGGTGAACTAGATAACGAAATCTACCAACACTTGTCATTTGATTCCGACTTGGCGCTGATACTCCATGTCAACTTTGCTGAGCTCAATCGTCCATTTTGCAAGTCGTCCTGAGGTGTCTGGCTTCTGCAATACCTTCTTAAGGGCAAGATCGGTGAGTTCTTTCATCAAGTGGGCCTAGAAATATGGCCTTAATCTCTTGGCAGCAACAACTAGAGCAAATAGTAGCATCTTTGTACAGGGGTACCTCGCCTCTACTCCGCGGAAGGCCCAACTCATGTAGTAGACGAGCCGCTGCCCTTCTTCCGTGCCTCGAACAAGCACAATTGATACGGCGTGTGGTGATACTGCTAGGTATATCGTCAAGGTCTTGCCTCTGCTCCACGGAAGGCCCGACTCATGTAGTAGACGGGTCGCTGCCCTTCTTCCGCATCTCGGACAAGCATGACTGATATGGCGTGTGGTCATACTGCTAGGTATACCGTCAAGGTCTCCCGGGTCTTGTTTGACTGAGCATTGGGGGACGACTCATATACGACTTCAAATTCGCGAAGGCTTTTTCGCAGGTCTCGTCCCACTCCTGGGCTTTCCTTAGGACTTTGAAGAAGGGTAAGCACCGGTTAGTCGATCGAGCGATGAAACGGTTAAGCGCTGCTACCCGTCCAGCCAACCTCTAGACTTCATGAAGGTTGTGAGGTGAAGGCATTCCAATCACTGCTTCCACCTTTTCTAGGTTCACCTCAATCCCACTCTCGGAGACCATAAACCCTAGAAACTTACCCGTCCCATCTCCAAACGCACACTTCAACAGGTTCAACTTCATCCGGTATTGTAAGTTTGCCAAATGCTGTCCAAGTTCTTTGCTCTTCACCAACAGGTCATCTACATACACCTCCAAATTTAACCTTTGGTAGGTGGCCCCTACATTCTTAGGGCCGAACGACATTGCTTTACAGCAGTAAAGGCCTTGGTCTATCATGAACGCTATCTTTTCCTCATCATTCAAGTTCATCCTAAACTGGTTATATACCCTGAATAGGTGTCCATAAAGCTAAGGAAGGGATGTCCCGTTGTTGAATCCACAATCAGATCGATGCGCTATAAGGGGAAGCTATCTTTCAGGCAAGCTTTATTCAGGTCAGTGCAGTCGACACACATCTGCCACTTCTCGTTGGCCTTCTTCACTAGAACTACATTGGATAGCCATTCCGAATAGTTGACCTCTTGGATGAACCCAACCATTAGGAGATGGTCCACCTTTTCAACTATTGCCCCATACTTCTCGGCGCTGAAGTTTCGCCGTTTCTACTTGACTCTCTGAGCCGTCGGATCGACGCACAACCAGTGCTCAATGATGGAGTTGTCAATCCCTGGCATATCCTCATGGCTCCAAGCGAACACGTCCTAGTGTTCTATTAGGAGGGATATCAGTGCCGCTCTCATATCCTTCACTCCGGTGTTAACGGGTGACCTACTACCAGCTCCAAGGGTTGTTGGGTTCTGCTTGCCTTAGAGCTTGTTCACCACAGATCTCTTCATCCCATTTGGTCAAAGGTGGGGGGTGAACCCAGCTTTGGCGCTTCTTCTGCCTTGCGACTGCCGCAACTATTTTGATCTCGTGCCATAGCTCTTGGTCTTAGCATTCCTGGGCTAGGGCCTATTCGCCGTGGACTTCGCCCACCCCCGAGACGGTGGAAAATTTCATTTTGAAGTGATAGGTAGACGTTACCGTCCTCAAACTATTCAAGGTGGGGCGCCCCAGTATTGCGTTGTATGAAGATGGAGCCTTGACGACCAAGAAGTCAGACTTGATGGCCACAGTTCTGGGAGCCTTCCCTGCCAGTACTGAAAGGGTGATGGCTCCCATTGGTTGAACAATGTCTCCCGTGAAGCCCTTGAGTTGCATTGGAGCAGGATGTAGCCAGTCTGGGCTGATTCCCATCTTCATAAAGGCTTCCTAGAACAGGTATCCTGCCGAGCTGCAGTTGTCGACTAGAATCCTCCGGGTTTTGAAGTTTGCCACTTGCATTGTTACTACCAATGTGTCATCATGCGGGTGGAGGATGCCTTCTTCGTCTCTTGCATCGAAGATTATCGTGGGGCCTCCGGTGCCCTGTAGGGGCTTGTTTGCAACTCTTTCAAAGGCGAACACTTCCTCGTGCCTCGCCCTCCGTGCGTGTGCTTTCTGCCTGATGAAGTTGTCCCACCTCTAGCATACCCCCCCGGTGATCGTGCTGATCTCCCAGAGCTACCTGACCTCCGCTGGGGGACTCTTCCATGTTTCATCCCTCATTCACTGCCTTTTTCAGACTTGCACCCCGTCGGGGACCCATGCGCCTTCCTCCGTGCCAATCTACAAGGTCCTCCGACCAGTGCACCCAATTACACTAGTGTTCCTTCCTCATCCTCTTTAGGGCGTAACAATCTCGAGTGTTGTGCTAGTTACTCATGTGGAACTCACAATATGGATGGTTTTCCTCATCTCGATGCTGCTCTCTTCGGGGGCTCGGGCGTCGATTCCCTTCCACAGCCAAGTTTGTGTGTGCACAGCCTCCTCCTTGGGGCCGAGCCAGCATTTCTCCCCTGTTCTTCGCATCTAAGCTCCCCCTCTTTCCCTAGTCATGACCTCATCGCGGGCCTAACTCCTTCCGACCAGCTCGCTCCACCTCAGACCGTTGTGGGGCAATCAAGGCCTCGAGTGTGTATCTTCAGCGTTGATGAATCCATCTGCCCGGTCCATGAACTCCCTCAGTGTTGTAGGGGTCTTTTGCGCTATCTCCACCATGAATGGATTCAGAGGCTAGATTCCTCCTAGGAGGGCCGCCAACGTGATTTTCTCGTCTTGGTCATCAGTGGTCATGCACTCCCGATTGAAACGCGCGAGGTACGACTTCAGGTTCTCACCATCATGTTGTTTGACGATAAGCTCCTCGAAGCTATCTACCGTTCCTATTGTCAGCGACCCAAACCTGATCCGAGCGGCTCCCCTCAGTGTTAATGGGAAGGCTCGGCAGGCGACTTCCTTTGGAAAACCGTGCAAGGTCATATGGGTTTTGAACATCTCCAGGTGCTTTAGTGGGTCTTTCGACCTGTCGTTCATTTCCATATGGGGAGCCTTGAACTTAGGGGGGAGAGGCACGGCCATGACCCCCGCGCTGTACAGGAGGTTGGTGCTGACGAGTAGCTGGTCAACGGTGGATGCCGTGTCTATCTTCTTAGCCATATTCGTACATTTATCCCCAAGCCCTCGAATCTAAACGTGCCTCTTGCTCCTGTCTTCCTCCCTCGTGGCGTTTGCATGGACTCACCGTGAATCCTCATGCTCGTTGCCACTCGGTTCTGTGCCTCCCACCAATTCTTCATTGGTGCGCTTGAGGGTCGCATTCTCCTGTCGTAGCATCCCAGTTTCTTCTGTCAACTTCCTTACTGTATCCTCCATACTCGCAAGTCTTGCTTCCACCGTCCCTTCTTTGTCGTCTTCCCTTCATGTAGCTTGGGACTGCGTCGTTGCCGGTATGCGAAGTTCACGTTTTTGTGGAAAATTATCCCACAAACAGTGCCACTGTTGATGTCGTGTTTTGTAGCCCAATCACTTCCACGATTACACCTGCATTCGAGTGCGACGTCCCTTGAGTCTAATGGATTTGTGACCAAGCTCATTCAGCCATCCGCGTGCAACTGAGCGTGAAGCCCGACATCCTACAGTAGGTCTCGATAGGCTACCGAGCCTCGATTCGATCCGATTGACACATCCGAGCTCGGCACTGAAAGGTCTTCCCTGATGAGTTTACAGCCACGGGCTCGGCACGTGATTCTCCGAGCTAGGCTCTTAACTGATGGAAAGGTTTTGCCCTTGGGCTTAGAGTTCCTAGGCTTGGCCCTCCTCAGGCCTAGGCCCCTCCCTCAAACCGTCCGGACCGCTACCTCTTCTCTCCTCTCCTCCAAGGCATCTAAGTTCTCGGGTAGCCTTTTGTTGTTAGTGCTCGGGTCGAAATGCTGGATAAGGAATGTGGGGAGTCCGACTTCAACAAGGATTACTGCTTCGTTACCGTAGGGGAGGCTGAAAGGTGTCTCCCCGGTGGGGGTCCGGATAGTGTGGTTCGGTACGGCCACAACACACAGGGGAGCCCTTCGGCCCATGCTCCTTTGTGCGCCCCAATTTTCTTCTTGAGTGTGGAGATGAGGGTTTTGTTGGTTGCCCCGGCCTTATGTACCGATAGAACCAATGATTATTCATGATTCCATAATTGAATCAATTACACACTGGTTACAGCAACCTACTAGAAAAATGTTATGGTAAATCCGTTGGCCTGAGGATGTCCTGGCGAGGAGTACTTCACTTTAATTTCAAACTCTGCTCACCACTCCCAGTAATGTGTGCAGTCGAACTGTCTTTCGTTGTCCATAGGAATTTTGTGATGGTTCTGGAGGTGATGCTTGCGAAGGCCTCAGCTTCAACCCTATTTGTGAAATAATCGATCGCGACAATGACAAACTTGGCTCCTCCTCTTGCTGTAGGGAATGGGCCAATCAGGTCTAGGCCCCATTGGGCGAAGGGCCACGAGGCATAATTGATGTCAACTCCTCTACTGGGTAGTGTGGAAACGGGCCATGCTCCTGACACTTCGGTCATTTCTTGGCAAAGTCTTCCGCATCTTTGAGGGAATGGGGCCAATAATATTCAACCCAAGTCACTCTCGTAGCGAGAGCCCTCCCTCCTAGTTGGCTTCAGCAAATTCTTTCGTGAATCTCTGCTAGTACATATCAGGCCTCATCCGATGAGAGGCATCTGAGGAGTGGTTTGGAAAAACCTCTCTTTTAAAGGACTCCTTTCAACATGGTGAACCGAGCACCCTATTCCTGACATTTCATGCCTCTTCCGAGTCACTAGGCAGTTGCCTTTCCCATAGGAGTTTCTAGATATTTGTCTCCCACTCGGGAGGTGCTAGGGTTGTGACAGATACTTCGACGTGGATGGAGGAGGCTTCGACCGTCTTGACTGTAGTGTATTCCAGAAGCGAGAGTTCCTCCTGCCCTGACGCAGCCCTCACCAGAGGATCCGCCTTCTAGTTTTCTCCTCTTGGCACTTGTTGGATGCTGAAGTAGCAGAAGCGGTCGTGCATATTGCAGACCAACAGGAGATACTTCTTTAGCCTCTCCCCTTTCTTGGCGAATTGCCCCAGTACTTGACTGACTCCCACTAGGGAATTCAGGGGCTCATCTTCTTGCGAGTACTAGGACTCGACTTTGTTGGACGAGAGGTCAAGACCCTCTTCGGAGACTTGGGTCCTTACCCCACAGTGAGTCAAGGGCTCGTCTTCTTGCGAGTGCTAGGACTAGGCTTTGTTAGTCGGGGAGTCGGGACCCAGTTCGGAGACTTGGGTCTTTACCCCGTAGTGAGTTAAGGGGGCTCGTCTTCTTGCGAGTGCAAGGACTCTGCTTTGTTGGACGGGGGGTCGAAACCCGGTTCGGAGACTTGGGTTGTTACCCTGCAGTGAGTCAAGGGGCTCGTCTTCTTATGAATGCAAAGACTTGGCTTTGTTGGAAGGGGGGTCGGGACCCAATTTGGAGACTTAGGTCTTTACCCCCGCAGCTAGTCAAGAGACTCATTTCTTGCGAGTGCAAGGACTCAGTTTTGTTGAATGGGGGGTCGGGACCCAATTCGGAGACTTGGGTGCTTACCCTGCAGCGAGTCATTTTTGTTTACATGCATATATATTATATATATATATATATATTTAAAGCTTGAGATGAACATCCAGGCGTTCTCATTCATTCATGGTCGTTCGCACAAAGCATCACAATATACTTCTATACATAATACTTCTTCAAGTGTTCAGCGTTCTACAAGTGGAGTAGCTCGTGGCCCTGGCTGTTTTTTAGGTGATAGGAACCGATTCGGTTGCTCGCAGTCACTACGTAAGGGCCTTCCCATCGTGGTCCCAACTTGCCCTCTTTCGGGGTAGTTATTCTAGTCTACCGCAGCACTAGGTCGCCTACCTTGAAGGAGCGCGGCCTAACCCGCCTATTGAAGTATTGCTCCGCCTTTCGCTTGTTATTCGCCATTCGAACCGCTGCCTTTTCTCTCCTCTCCTCTAGGGCATCTAAGTTCTTAGGTAGCCTTTCTTTGTTAGTGTTCGGGTCGAAATGTTGGACAGGGAATGTAGGGAGTCTGACTTCAAAGGGTATTACTGCTTCACTGCCGTAGGGGAGGCTGAAGGGTGTCTCCCCGGTGGGGGTCTGAACAGTGGTTTGGTACACCCACAGCACACATGGGAGCTCTTCGGCCCATGCTCCTTTATGCGCCCCAATTTTCTTCTTGAGGGTGAACACGAGGGTTTTGTTGGTTGCCCTGGCCTATCCGTTGGCCTGAGGATGTCCTGGCGAGGAGTATTTCACTTTAATTTCGAGCTTTGAGCACCACTCCCAAAAATGGGAGCTCTTCGGCCCATGCTCCTTTATGCGCCCCAATTTTCTTCTTGAGGGTGAACACGAGGGTTTTGTTGGTTGCCCTGGCCTATCCGTTGGCCTGAGGATGTCCTGGCGAGGAGTATTTCACTTTAATTTCGAGCTCTGAGCACCACTCCCAAAAATGTGTGCAGTTGAATTGTCTTCCGTTGTCCATAGGAATTTTGTGATGGTTCTGGAGGTGATGCTTGCGAAGGCCTCAGCTTTGACCCACTTTGTGAAATAATCGATCACGACAATGAAAAACTTGACTCTTCCTCTTGCTGCCGGGAATGGGCCAATCAGGTCGAGGCCCCATTGGGAGAAGGGGCACGGGGTCGTGATTGATGTCAGCTCCTCCGTTGGGCAGTGTGAAATCGGGCCACACTCCTGACACTTAGGTCATTTCTTGGCAAAGTCTTCCGCATCTTTGAGGAAACGAGGCCAATAATATTCAGCCTAGGTCACTCTGGCAGCGAGAGCCCTCCCTTCGGAGTTTCTAGATATATGTCGCCCACTAGAGAGGTGCTAAGGTCGTGACAGATACTTCGACGTTGATGGAGGAGGCGTCGACCGTCCTGACTATAATGTATTCCGAAAGCGAGAGCTCTTCCTGCCCCGACGCAGCCCTCACCAAAGGATCCGCCTTCTAGTTTTCTCCTCTTGGCACTTGTTCGATGTTGAAGCAGCGGAAGCGGTCGCGCTTGTTGTAAACCAACTGGAGATACTTCTTTAGCCTCTCCCCTTTCTTGGCAAATTGCCCCAGTACTTGGCTGACTACCACTTGGGAATTCGTCCTCACCTTTATCTCTTCGGCTCCTAGTAACCGTACAACTGTCATTCCAGCCAAGACCACTTAATACTCAACTTCATTGTTGGTCGTTTTGATGGCCAGCTTGACTGCATAATTGTACTTCTCTTCTTGCTTGGTGACGATGTGCACCCTTGCTCCCCCACCAACCTGGGCTTTTCTTGGGGTGCATTTGGAACTTCTTTCGGGAAATTGGTGAACTAGATAACGAAATCTGTTAACACTTGTCCTTTGATTGCAACTCGGGGCTGATACTCCATGTCGAATTCACTGAGCTTGATCGCCCATTTTGCAAGCTGTCTCGAGGTGTCTGGCTTCTGCAATACCTTCTTAAGGGTGAGATCGGTGAGTACTTTCATCGGGTGGGCCTGGAAATACGGCCTTAATCTCCTGGCAGCGACGACTAGAACGAATACTAGCATCTTTGTTCGGGGGTACCTCGCCTCTGCTCCGCGGAAGGCCCGATTCATGTAATAGATGGTCCGCTGCCCTTCTTCTGCATCTCAGACGAGCACGACTGAGACAGCGTGTGGTGATACCGCTAGGTATTGACAGTCTCCCTGGGTCTTGTTTAACTGAGCAGTAGGGGGAGACTCATATACGACTTCAAATTGGCGAAGGCTTTTTCGCAGGTCTAGTCCCACCCCTGGGCTTTCCTTAGGACTTTGAAGAAGGGTAAGCACCTGTCGATCGATCAAGTGATGAAACGATTCAGCGCTACTACCCGTCTAGCCTGTCTATGGACTTCATGAGGGTTGAGAGGTGAAGGCATTCCTATCATTGCTTCCACCTTTTCCAGGTTCACCTCAATCTCCCTCTCGGAGACCATAAACCCTAGAAACTTAGGCCTAGTTTGCTTTCAAGCTAAAATCCAAAATTTTGAAAATGTCTCATCTCATCATTAAAAGATTTTCTAAATTTTCACACAAAATAAAATAAACAATTCAACTTTTTCAAATCTCAAAACAAAAATAATATTAAAATATATATTCTAACAATATTTTATTCAACTTTTTAATTTTAATCTCAATTCATCTCATCTCTCTCTAAAAACGAATGAGGCCTTAGCAACAGGATGGAGAATGCTTCCCGTAAGTCTTCCAAATGTTGTCCAAGCTCTTTGCTCTGGACCAACAAGTCATCTACGTACACACCTCCATATTTCTGCCGAACTGTTGTTTGAACATTTGGTTGACTAGCCGTTGGTAGGTGGCCCCTGCATTCTTAAGGCCGAACGACATTACTTTGTAGTAGTAGAGGCCTTGGTCTATCATGAATGCTGCCTTTTCCTCGTCATTTGGGTTCATCCTGATTCATTCGGGTTCATCCTGATCTGGTTATACCCGAAATAGGTGTCCATAAAGCTAAGGAAGGGATGCCCCATTGTCAAATCCACAATCAAATCAATGCGCGATAAGGGGAAGCTATCTTTCGGGCAAGCTTTATTCAGGTCAGTGCAGTAGACACACATTCACCATTTCTCGTTGGCCTACTTCACTAGAACTACATTGGATAGCCATTCCGAATAGTGGACCTCTCGGATGAACCCGGCCGTTAGGAGATGGTCCACCTCTTCAGCTATTGCCGCATACTTCTCAGCGCTGAAGTTTTGTTGTTTCTGCTTGACCCTCCTAACGGCCTGATCAACGCATAGTCGGTGCTCAATGATGGAGTTGTCAATCCCTAGCATATCCTCATGGCTCCAAGCGAACACGTCCCGGTGTATAACTAAGAGGGATATTAGTGCCACTCTCATATCCTTCGCTCCGGTGTCAACTAGTCAACTGCTACCAGCTTTAAGGGTTCGTTGGGTTCTGCTTGTCGCAGAGCTTGTTCATCACAAATCTCTTCATTCCATTCCGTCAAAGGCAGGGGGTGAACCCAACTTGGGCACTTCTCCTGCCTTGTGACTATTGCGACTAGTTTGACCTCGTGCCTCAGCTCTTGGTTGTAGCATTCCCAGGCTAGGACCTTCTCGCTATGGATTTCGTCCACCCTCGAGTCTGTGGGGAATTTCATTTTGAGGTGGTAGGTGGAAGTTACCGCCCTCAAACTATTCAAGGTGGGGCGCCCCAGTATGCGTTGTATGAGGATGAAGCCTTGACAACCAAGTAGTCAGACTTGATGGCTACAGTTTTGGGAGCCTTCCCTGCCACTAAAAGGTTGATAGCTCCCCATTGGTTGAACAACATCTCCCATGAAGCCCTTGAGTTGCATTGGAGCAAGGCGTAGTCAGTCTGGGCCGATTCCCATCTTCATAAAGGCTTCCCAGAATAAGATGTCTGTCGAGCTGCCGTTGTCGACTAGAATCCTCTGGATTTTGAAGTTTTCCACTTGCATTGTTACTCCCAATGCGTTATCATGCAGGTGTAGGATGCCTGGGCCCTTCTACGATGGGCCCCTCCCTCACACATAGCATAACATGCAGAAAGTTCTAACATCACTTGGATGCACATAAGGGACTTTAAAATAAATTAATAAAATGACTAATTGTATTAAAGGATCATCTCGAGCGAGCAACAATGGTAAAAGAGAGAAGGATGTTGTTATTATTGGTTCATAGTTTCCTTGAACATTTGGTTCTGCCCACTTTTGGGGAACCCAAGATTTTCATTGCCTTGCCATCCACAGAACAAAAGCTATTTAACTTTGTAGACACTAATATTAATAGCAATCATCATCAATGACTATTCCTTTCCACTCCTTAAAAATAAGAGGTTAACTAATCTTTTCCAATCTCGTTCATCACCTCTTCATTTAATACAGAATATGTTTCCATTATTTTATGAACTGCTAGGAAACTGTAGGCAGTCCAATACCCACAAATGCAGTCCGCATCACTCTGGATGCACAGACTCAACTAGAAACATTTTGACCTTTTTCCAAGCTAGCACCTCAAGTTGATTCATAGAAGATCCCTAAAGTAACATCTATACATTAAAATGATCCATCCGCTGGTTTTTCTAATATTAAGTTTTAATTATTTAACTTTTTAAAGTTTTTCTAACTTTAGTTTATAATTTATATTAGTTTGATTTTTTTAAAAGAAAAGATTTATGATGTTTTATTGATAGTTTTAAACCCTTTTTTTGTTTTCATTTTCTAATCAAGTCGATTTTCACTTTATAGTTTTCTTATTATAGGTTAGTGTAATATGTTGACTGTGTTCTTTTCTATTTAAAATTGCGAGTGTAGGTGACATGTTTGTACGTGATTCGTCATATCATGGCAAATTATTGCCACTTCATAAGTTTTTGTGGATGAATTAATGGAATTTGGACAGAGTGATCAATTTAATATATGAGCATTACCTCAAAGATCCTTTCGAAACTTTTTCAACCTTTGGAGTAGTTTGGAAAAAGGTCAAACCCTATGAACATATATAGTAATGAACGGGATTTTATGAAGAACTAGAAAACTGCAAGTACAATAAACACTATTCAGATAGCATAATCATGTAAATAGGAAATAGTTCTAATATTAAAGAGTTCGATCAGGCTTTTTTACACTGTAGATAACGAAATACAAAGTTATCAAAGGAGTAAAGCTGACAAGAGTGTTATATAATCCATACCTTCTTGATCAAATAGTCTGTTTTGAACTTTCGAGGATAAGAACATCCGTACGTGAAGCGTTTCAAACATCTACAAAGAAACATCATGCACTGATAAAAAGAAATATTGGATGTCACAAAAACCATATTGTTAAGGCTCCAAATGTATTAAATCCCACACATTAGAAATCTTACTTATTTTCCCATTCTCTCCCTCACCGATTGCATCTCATGTTTTAACTACAAAAGATCAAAATTATAAGCACAATCCTAAAAGTTCATTTCGATGTTTATTGTTTTCATTTACATTCATTCAGCATAGCTTCTAATTCCTTAATCACTAACATTTTATCTTATTTCCCAAAAATGAATTCTAATCAAAAGAATCATACAAAAAATGTAAAGCATTTTGACCATCCTTGGCCATTCTCAATGTAAAGCATTTTGACCTCCCTTTCAAATTCAACTACACTATATTGTTTTTTACAGAACTTGGTACGTCTATCATCACAGCCAAGAGCTTCAGATAAATGAAAATGGGGAACAACTGAACAATAAAAGAAAAGGTCATTTAGAAGGAATAAAACGCGTACGTCAGATATTTTAAAGAACTTGGGAAATGTTGCTTTTAAAATCTTCAACCTGTTCGGCCTTTCGGCTCAAGTATTTCGAACAAAGATGCTTTAATTCCCAAAGAATTTGAAAGAACAACAAATATTAGTTCAATAATCAGGATTTGAGTATATTATTTCAATTAAGCAAACAAAGAAAAGAACAACTCTGGTTTTCTTCCACAAAAATTTCTCGGCAAGCAAACATTATATTTGCGATTTTCAATTCAATTACCTTTATCGAATGTACCTTCATCGAATGCATTTGATCGCCATCTATGTTGGAAAATAATTGATTCAGGGAGCTTACGAAGGTTTCCACTAAAGAAATCCTCTCTCTCTCTCTCTCTCTCTCTCTCTCTCTCAAATCACTCTTGCAAATGGCTCCCTCTGTATATAAATGGGTGGGATTTTTGGTTCTTTACCGTTGCGGCAGGGGACAACATTTTTGTATATATTTTTCAAAAATCAAAGGGGGTGGCACTCGGCAAAGAGCAACGGCTTCTTTTTTTGGGTTCTTTTTAAATTCAATTAAATGGGTATTTCTGTTTCTTACTTTCATTCAAGAATTTGTATTACAAAAAAACTTAAATCTCGAATTTGGGACCTAAATTCAGACTCAAATAGCATTTTAACCATTAAAAAATTGGAATTTCAAAAAATATTTTTAACAATAAATTTTATATCTCCCAACAAATATGTTATAATAATAGAGAATACCAAAAATATTTGTCATTTTTCTTATTTCAAATGAAGTGTCCCATAGTAAGCAGAGTCTAAGGGTGTGTGTGGATGTTGAAGTGAGTTGAGTTGAGTTGAGTTGAGTTGTGATGATAAAATATTGTTAGAATATTATTTTTTAATATTATTATTATTTTGAAATTTGAAAAAGTTAAATTGTTTATTATATTTTATATTGAAATTTGAAAAAGTTATAATGATGAGTTGAGATGAATTGAGGTGAGTTTAGTAACCAAACGCACCCTAAAAGAATTTCTGAAAATTGTTTTAGTCAACGCAACAAAACAGAGTATATTGATGCGTTTATATAGATATAGATAACAATCTTATACAACACTACGAAACAGTAAATTATATTTGACACGATAGCTATGTGATAATGATAAGATAACACCTAAACCAAATCATAATGATAAGATAAACGAGTACTACAATCTGATCTTTGGCATCTTCTTGTCTTTATCTGGAAGCTTGTGATTATCAAATGAGCATTGATCTTGGATATCCCAAGAGTATCTTCTTCCTTAACAGAGTCATCTCCAATCTTGTTTAGTTAAGCTTGGCTAGACATACACTAATTTATTTTGTTTTAGAAAAATGTTAAATCACTATAAAAAAAATTACTTATTTGCGATCAGTTATTTCTAATGAAATGACTATTTTCAGTTAAAATAAATTTATTTTCATTGCAAATGGTCTTTTTCGTCGCAAAAAAAATCACAAATGCATGTTTCTCTTGTAGTGAGATTGATGCAAGACTCGTGCAAAATTAATTTTTAGTTCATGTGATTAGTGTCATATCACTAAATTCATAAATATAAGTTTGACATGTTTTTTTATTAGTGATGTATAAATATTGTGTCATATCCTAAGACTCTTTTGCCTGTGGTTGTGACATAGATAAATAGTATGGATGTTGATTAATTTATTTGTCATTCCAAATTAATTATCAGATTTCATGACTACGTTACAAGGAGATATTTTCACTCGTTAGGGACAAAGAATAATGTCAACAATTTTTTTGGGCAAGTTCAGTTTATTAACAAAGTCTAAATGTATTATTTTAGGAGAATTGGAAATTTCATTTCTTTGGTTGAAAAAGAAAATTCAAATTGAATAGAAAAAGATGATAAATTACAAATTCGCATGGGGTTAATATTATATTAGCCGGAACCATTGGATATTCACAAGAGTACTAATGATATATGAACTCTTTGTATAACCATGTAATTTTATAAGTTATTTTCACTACAACAGAAAGGGTCTTTTGTCCCAAAAGACCCCAATTTCGTCCCAAAAAAATTGATGGGACGAACTCTTTGTATAACCATGTAATTTTATAAGTTATTTTCACTACAACAGAAAGGGTCTTTTGTCCCAAAAGACCCCAATTTCGTCCCAAAAAAATTTTTGGGATGAAAAAAATTCGTCCCAAAGTCGTTCCAATATCACTGTGCCAAAATATATTTTGGGACGAAAATCACCATTTCATCCTAAAAAATTTCTTTTGGGACGAAATTGAAGGAAACCGTTCGAACACGTTCGAAAGAAAATTTTTGTTGTCACGGTTTAAATTCGTCCTAGAAAATAGTTCGAACGGAAAAACTTTTAAGTTCGAACAATAGTGACGTGTTTGAACGATTTCGAAATATATTCGAACACACATGAATTCGTTCGAACGTTATGAATTGTCTTTGTGTTCGAACGTTAAATGGTCAGGTCGAACGGTATATGGGTTCGAACGGTATAGGCTATGTTCGAACACGACTGAAATTATTTACGTTCGAACGTTGTGTGATCGTTCGAACTCTACGAACATAAATTTCGTTCGAACATTACGTTTACGTTCGAACGCTATTGTCGTTACATAGAGTTCAAACGTTTTACGTTCGTTCGAACGATATCTCTTTAATTTAAATCAATAATAGAAAACCAAATAGACATTCATACTATTTGAAAAAATACATTAGAAACTGTTTAACACTTACAAAAGTGTTAAAATAAGCGCAAACTAAATAAATAACAGTCGAGACGGGCATTGTTCGTACATAAATAGATAATCCCAAAATCCATCAGTTGCTTGGAGGCTTGTACTGTTGCATAAACTGCTGCATTTGGAGTTGCATCTGTCTTCTGAACTCTTCTTGTTGTTCTTCATGTTGTTTGAGGCGCACCTCCATATCTGCTTGTTTTGCCAATTGAGCCTCTAACTTATGCTGTCTTGCAGTCAATTCTTCGATTCTGGAATTCGCATTCTCTAGCGCTATAGAAGTCATAAATGCATTCCCAGAAAAAGAGGAAGAGGGACCAGGCTTTACACAACGACCCAAACCCCTCAAATATCCGGAACGTTGACCCAGGACTTGTGTAAAAATCTCAATATCACTTGTTGAGGAATTTTGATCTGACGCAGATTCAGTACGTAGGGCAATCATTTTATCATAGCCATATATAAGATAAAGAATTAATATCGTCATAAATATTCTAATATATTTAATTAAAACAGGTTATAAAACTTACATAATTTTCACAGGCATCAGGATGAGTCCACTCTTCATTACGATCAGTGTGCGATGCAGCATATAATTTTGTCAGACCATAATTAGTATCTGAATCTTGCTACAATAAATGTGTTAAGATATAAAGTCATTATGATTCATCCAAATAATTAACTATATCCAATAAAAAAAATAGCAATACCAATTTCTTAGAAAGGCGATGGAAAGATCTTGAGCCTGCATGATGATTAATCTTCAATTTTGATCTATTTGTTTTGTTTATAGAACTTCGCTCCTGCAAAGAAATTGAAAATATTATGAAGCGAAATGACAGATAGGACAAGTAAAATAATTAAATTTCATTATACCTGATATGATGGATCCTCAAACATGTCACAAAGTTTTTCCCACTCAGAAGGTCAGACATCCTGGAAAGGATGTTGGCGTGCATCTTCCTTCTTCTCAAACTTATTATAATGCTCATGACACCTCGCCTTATATTTGTGGAATGCATTATCCATAAACTCTTCCACAGTCTTACGCTCCTCTCTCCAACCAAAATTTAATTCGAAATCATCCTTAAAAAAATAGTCACAAACACATTATCATTTATAATATTCTAAATTTAAGTAAAATATAGAAATTTATTCTACTAAATCAATGTTTTAAACATTACCAAACAATACTTCTTGATAAGCTCTTTAACATCTCGGGGGACTTTCTTCCATGAAGTCGTTGCCAAAGGTGCGTAAGTTCGTGTAAGAGCACCCACATGTGATGCAAGCCAAGCTGCTGGTTATCCTTCGCCCCCAGTATGTTCGTCAGGAATGTTAACCTTAATCTTACCCACCTTCCGATATTTTTCCAACGTCACCCCTCTAGTGGTGCCTCGACCTTGACGAGATTGTACTGTAGATTCTATAAAATATAACATTGTAATCAATTTCATTTATATCTCTATTATAGGACCTTAATTAATAACTTTTATGAGTATTAGATTTTTACCTTGTTCTGTAAAATCAATCTCTAATGGTGATAATGAAGGAGAGCTAGGAACAGGTGGAGATGGGTTGCGAACTTCCTTCCTCTTTGGCGGCATAATTTCAAACTACTGATACATTCAATAAGTAAAATATTTGTCATCAAGTGTAATGTTAACACATAATTGGTCAATCAGAATCTGTATCAGTTTCATTTGACAATTCGCTCTCATCATCTGTAGATACTTCAGATGATTCAACATTTTCCTCAACTGTCGCATCAACAATTTCAGCCTCAATATCTTCTCTATTTAATGGAATCATCTCATACTGGCTCAAATCCACAAACAAATTTAAGGCGGGTTGACTCTCTTGGTATGCTTCTTGAGTAGAAGAGTCATCTTCTTCTTCATCTTGTCCTTCGGCCTGAGGGATAACATCATATATATTTCTTGGAGAATATTTTTGAACTACTCGCCATTGATTTCCTAACTTCGGGTCATCTAAGTAGAATACTTGAGATGCTTGAGAAGCCAAAATAAAATGATCATCTTTATACCATTTTTTTGATATATTAACACTCAAAAAATATTCATCATCACAGACTCCAGTACGAGGATTGCTTAAATCCCACCAATCACACTTAAACAGATACACCGCAAGCTCTCCCAAATATTTCATTCCAATTATATCGACAATAACCCCATAGAAATCAATATTTTCTCCATCATGACTTCCTTCGACTAGGACACCAATATTTTGGGTTTTCCTATAACAATCTCGATCCAGTGTGTGATACCTACTTCTCCGAGAAATACATGCAGAAAATCGAGCAACGCGTCTCGATGAGCCACGCGCCAATGCATACAGTTCATCAGATATATCATTTGGATTATTCGCATGCAATTGTACAACCTACATATTGAGTAAAGCATATACTATATCAAAGTTGAAATTAATATTTTTTCATTTGTTATTAAGTAACGCATATGTAATTTCATTACCCGTTCTTCAAACCATCTCGGGAACTCCTCTTCATGTTTTTGGTTTATATCATTTACTCCTAGTTCCTTGAGCACGTTAATATGATCACTGAAATTGATGATTACCACAAATATTTTATATTTTGTATTTTTTTAAAATTAATGAGGCAATTTAAATTAAGAAAAAGTTATAACTTACTTCAAGTAGTTCTATATCTCAGGGCAATTGTTCAGCACGTACCACTGAGCTTTCTCGAACTCTCTTCCACACAAGTCATAACCACGCACTGCACCAATTGGACGAACTTGTTGGGAAAACACAGAAAATATATTCCGTTGTCTTGCTCGGTCAACGTCAAAGTTTCTTTCTGGCCGATCAAACCGAGTGTCAACTCCATGGAAATATTTGGAACAGAAGGTATGCCACTCATCGTCAATATATGCTTCTGCAATTGATCCTTCTGGATGGGCCTTGTTACCCACTGTACATTTCAACTTTCCAAGAAATCGTTCAATGGGATACATCCATCTATATTGAACTGGTCCTGCAAGTCGAGCCTCACGTGGCAAATGAACAGCTAGGTGAACCATGACATCGAAGAATGACGGTGGATAAATACTTTCTAGCTTACACAATATTATGACAATTTCTCGTTCCATTCGATCCAAAGCTTCTACATTCAACGTCCTAGCATATAAGTCTTTAAAAAATGCACCCAACTCAGTCAAAGCCATGCGCACATCTCTGGCCAAGTACCCATGGATACCAATAGGCAAGATACGCTGTAAGAAAACATGACAATCATGACTTTTTAATCCAATTATTTTCCAATCATTTGTTCTCACACACCTTGTTAGATTCGAGGCATAACCGTCCGGTAATTTGATCTTCATTAGCCACTCACAAAATGTAACCCTTTCATTCCTTGACAATGTATACCACCCAATCGGCATGTAGACAGATGAACCATTTTCTTGCAACTGCATTTCCCGTCTTATTCCCAACCGCTTCAAATCCTTCCTTGAGTTTATTGTATCCTTTTTTTTTCCTTCAATTGACATCAATGTTCCCAATACGGATTCGCAAATATTTTTTTCAATATGCATAACATCAAGGCTATGTCGCAATTTTAACTTTGACCAGTACGGGAGTTCGAAAAATATACTCTTCTTTGTCCAATTCAACTCATTCGTATCTCGTTTTCTCTTTCGTTGTTTTTTACCAAATTCATTACAACCAACATTTATAAATTGTGCAAGTGCATCTTCGCTAGACAAATATGGTGGAGGTTGGCCCCATTCAACAGTTCCATCAAACATTCTAGAATTTCCACGCCATCTATGGTCACCAGGTAAAAATCGACGATGACCCATGAAACATAATTTCCTCCCATACGTAAGCCATTCAGATTTGGTATATTTGTTACAAGTTGGACATGCCATTTTCCCCTTAGTATTCTAACCTAACAAATTCTCATAAGCTGGAAAATCATTTATTGTCCACAACACCGCAGCATGCATCTTGAACAACTTGCCTGTTGACGAATCAAATGTGACAACCCCATTCTCCCACAAATCTTTCAATTCTGTAATCAATGGCTGTAAGTGTATGTCTATATCATTTCCCGGTGACCTCGGACCTCGGATGAGCAAACTCATCATGAAATATGGATCTTTTTTACACTTCCACGGTGGTAGATTATACGGCATAAGTACAACTGGCCAAGTACTATGACTAGTACTCATGTTCCCAAAAGGATTAAATCCATCTGTTGCCAACCCAAGTCTTACGTTACGCGGTTCTTCAGCAAACCATGGGTGTTCCTGATCAAATTCCTTCCACACCTGGGAGTCAGCAGGATGTGACAAAATATTATCGTTCCTTACTATGTCTGATGAGTGCCATGTCATATCTACAGCCGTTGCGCGTGACATAAATAATCGTTGTAATCTAGGTATCAATGGAAAGTGGCGTATGACCTTTTGCGGAACATTTGCCTTGTCCGATGTCCATCTTGACTCGTGGCATATAGGACACTCGTTCAACTGCTCATTCTCTCGCCAAAATAATATGCAGTCATTCTTACATGCATGTATTACGTTGTAATCAAATCCGAGTCCTCGTTTCAACTTTTTTGCTTCATAGAAGTTACGAGGTAAAGTATTGTCTGTCGGCAGTGCCTCTTTAAACAGCTCAAGTAACATATTGACTGCCTTAATAGATAATCAACACATTGATTTTATGTGAAGCAATCTTACAGTAAACGACAACTTACTATGTCTTCTGCATCCTGGATATAGCTCACGTTGTGAATCATTCCACAAGCGTGCAAAAGTGTTATGGCCCCCATCATTTGAGCTTGATGTGTCCGTGTCACCTTCATCCATAAACATTCCCGCACCGATGTCACCTAACATTTCCTCCATATCCTCATCGTAATCATCTCCAACAATCTCTGGTTGTACCTCTTCATCAATCTCTTCTTCTTCATGTCGAGCTTCAAATGAAGTTGGATATGGTTCGCCGTGTAAGACCCAATCAGTATAACCCTTATCAATACCTTTGACAAACAGATGCTCTCTCACCAAGTCTATCTTATGAGAACACAAATTCCTGCATTCTCTGCATGGGCATCTGATACGCCCATCACTATCACATGTACCCAATGCAAACTCCAAGAATTTCTTAACACCTTCAGCATATACATTGTAATTCTGACCCAGTCGATCGCTAACTCTCATCCAACTCTTATCCATGCCGACTATATTCATTACAAACAATATTGTAACGCATCAGCAAACAACTATGTATCATGTACCAATTAATGAGTATGCCACCTTTCACTGGGTAGTTGGTCCTATCCCGTTCGGTATTGTAAGATCATAGTCGCCAACCTATGATCTATTATCTGTCACGTGCAACAAAATTTCGGCAGCATCTCTCCATAGTTCTCCAAATATGCTCGTTTGGTTGTGTGCACTGACGATTAACACGTCGTTGCACCATCACCGAAACTGCATATCCAGAGAACAATGGATGAATCTACCAAAATCATAATGTTGGACGACAACAGATATAGTTCTATAGTTTGCGAGAATGATCTTACAATCTCAAACTGTCCACTCTGGACAATTCAAGAGTTATCAATCAAGCATTCATCCGGATTGATAACTCTTGAACGGGTCTAAAGTTTATTTTGATGAACAAATAATGCAAAATACGCTAATATATGTCAAACAATAACAACATATTTTTTATACAACAATACAACAAAAACTTAATTAGTAGGTATTATTTCAAGATTTATTCTAGATTTTAATTTAAATATTAGTTTTACCTGTTTATAATTAAGTATTTTAATTTAAAGATTTAGTAGTATTTTAATTTGAATATTAATTTTATTAATTTATAATTAAGTATTTAAGTGTTATTAAATCTTAACTATTTATATTTTAATTTAAAGATTTAGTAGTATTTTAATTTGAATATTAATTTTATTAATTTATCTTTAAGTATTTAAGTATTATTAAATCTTAACTATTTCTATTTTAATTTAAAGATTTAGTAGTATTTTAATTTAAATATTAATTTTATTAATTTATCTTTAAGTATTTAAGTATTATTAAATCTTAATTATTTCTATTTTAATTTAAAGATTTAGTAGTATTTTAATTTGAATATTAATTTTATTTATTTAGAATTAACAATATTAAATGGTAGTTGGTCCTAATTATTTGTGATTTAGTAGTACATATAATTTATAACTATCCCAAACTATTTGTATTCTGTATACGTTATTGATGTAATGTCATTACCCGTTCGAACGATGAGAACCTATGTTCGAACAAAATGAATACGTTCGAACGGTAATCCTAACCCGTTCGAACGTATTCATTACAGATTCCAGTCGTCTTCAACAACGCCGAAAACTCCATTAATTACAAACTCTAACAAACACAAACAACAATCTCAAAGCATACAACTTTCTAACATTGCAAAATATTAAGTTCAAACCATACATTTCTATTTTAAAAGAAATACTTGAATTTTTAAAGATAAAAAGGAAATAATCCGAGAATAATCCGAGAATAATCACAAACTATCCTACAAGTAATAATCCGAGAATAATGGAGTGAGATGAACAATTTTTTTGAGCTTAAGGGCTAGTTTGAGAAAGAATACCTCTGATATGCGAAGGAGTAATCTTCAGGTGACCACACGGAGCGACAGCGCAGGAGGAGAGAAACAAAATTGTGAGGTTTTGTCGTGTTTTTGAAGAACATTTCATGTTCGAACGGTTATTTACTAACCGTTCGAACGTGAAAATATTAAGCAGGAGAAAATTCCCTCCTAATTTTCACGTTCGAACGTAACAAAAGTATGTTCGAACGTTATTAATTTATTACTACTCGAAAATTAACCGTTCAAACTTTAATTTCTAACTGTTCAAAAGGTATTGTAAATGTTTATTTATATTTTTTTTTTCATTATACCTTTGAATAAAAGAACAACATTAATATATATATAGACATATTAGATGATACTATAGTTTAATTGGCGGGATATTTTCCCACCATTGCAATAATCCGTTCGAACTATAACAAATTACGTTCGAACGGTAATCCAGCTGTCTTTAATTGGCGGGATGTTTTCCCACCATTTGCCTTGTCCGTTCGAATGTTTTTTTTACGTTCAAACGTTAACATATGTGTTCGAAAGGTTTACGAGTACTGTTCGAACACATATTTTTTATGTTTAAATATAACTTTTTTCATCATTAAATGAAAAGTACTGTAACATCATATGTATTAGTTATATATACTATCATATATAATGTAATATATACTATCATATATATAGTAATCTATACTAAATATATAGTATATATAGTAATATATATTATCATATATATAGTGACCTATACTATCATATATATTATTAAGATCATATGTATTAGTAATATATACTCACATATATATAGCCTCAAATATACTAAGGTCACATAAATAAAGTGTAGAGAAATTTATAAGATGATAGTATATTAGTAAGCTATACTCTATATATATATGTTGTATAATATCATATATAACTTTAGTAGGTAAAGTATAATGGAATATATAATATGACATATATTAGTTAAGTATAAACTCATACCATATAGCACTACATGCTATTATATGGTGCTATATATATATTAATATCTCATATATAACACTTTGATAGTAAAATATTATGATATATTACTATTATACTATAAAAAAATATTTTATAAGTTATTATGCTTTCATTTAAAGTATTCTACTATCATAATATATATTATAATATTAAATATATATTACAGTATATATAATCTACTATAATAGTATATATATTATAACAATTTATAGGAATATAAATATAGTATACATTTAATATATTTTTTAATAAACTTACAAAACTTTTGTTCGAACTTGAAATAGTAACGGTCGAACGGTTTTATATTAACGTTCGAACTTTAACTATTAACGTTCAAACGGTTATGCACGTATAAGTTATCGCAGGCAGCGATTTCCCTCATGTCGTCGTCCCCGCCGTTTGAAAAAGCGATAAAACGTTTGAACGCACTACATTCACCGCCGTCTGCCGTCGTGATCAGCACATACGTCAATCACTTTTCCTCCCAAGTAAAGGTATGTATTTTCAAACTCATTTTACCATTTATTTTATAATTTTATGGTTTTATTTTTTTTTTTAAATTACATTTTTTCATCAATAATTACCGTAGAACATCATAAATCTATCGTAGGATGTTTAGAAATGAAGAGTACTTTATTTTTAGTCGAAGAAACCATGGAATCGATTAATTTTTGAGTATTTTCATGGCCACTGAGTTGACTCAGCCATGGTTGAGTTAGATCTGTTTTACGTTCGAACGGTATTAACCAGTCCGTTCGAACGGGTAAACCTGTACGTTCGAACTTGATCGACACGTTCGAACATTATTAATTGTCCGTTCGACCATATATTTAGACGTTCGAATGCTAATTATTAAATTCAATCCATTAACATTTTATTAGCTTATTAAATTGTTTTCATCGTTTAATTGATTATATGTTCTATCAATTAATTTATTAAATTGCTATTAGTATATAATTTTGTAAATATTTTAGTCGTAATTAGATTTTATCACTAATCTTGAATGTATATTTTATTTTTAAAATTTCAGGATCATAATAATGTCTTATCGGGGCCGTAAACGTAGTAGATCAGGAGAACCTTCCATCCAAACAGTTCGAGAGCGGACCGTTTTACTTGAGTGACAGGTAAAACTGTCTGATTTTGTCGCTCTTATATATGAGGGTCATTCCCTCCCATTAGTATTCAATGATCGTGGTTGGGCATCAATCTTAGATCAGCGAGAAGAAGGAATGGAGCTCGTTTCCTTCATTGAGATCGTTACTGAGTTCTATAAAGAGCTCGGTGCTGCTAGCCCAGACGATGGAGGGGCATATAGGATCTGTGTCCGAGGAGCTCCTGTTATATTTTCAGCGGACGAACTCGCTGCATATCTGGGTATTCTTAGGCTTCTTGATGCCTATCCAAACCTGCCGCCTAGAGAGTCTGGTCCTTCAGGTGATGCAGCTATGTCTCAGGACGAGGGACTAGATTACACAGATAAGATCGATAGACTTGCTGATCACGAGGTCAGAGACTTGATTATTGGTCTAGATGCTCCAGTGTACGATGGTTCCAAGAGTATTAGGCAGGCAGATTTATTTTCTTTCTTCAAGATTATGAATTTGATCATTGCCAATAATATTGACCCACGGCAGCACAAGACCGAGGTCGGCATGGATCGAGCGAGATTTATGATACGGGTCGCTCGTGGCATCCCGATCGACCTCATTGGTTATATATTTGAGAGAATCCGATCAGAGGCACGGTTCATTACGACAGATATACTTCCGTTTGGGATCCTCATCACTCGATTTTTGCTACATGCCGGGGTTGTGTCTGAACCTGCCGAGCGTTCCCGATTTCCGATGGCACCGATCAACAACACCACCCTATCACGGAGCACGGGACACTCTAGATTTCGTTTTCGTGGGGCTGTTCCTGACAGGGCTGAGATTCAGAGATATGCGCAGCCGGGAGATACTGGAGTATCGGCTAGTGAGACATCTATACAGGCTGAGACATCACGCACATATATTCGTGAGGAGATGGCTGACATATTGCGTGCTGAGATCAGCGTACACACATCAGCAGTGATTGATGCATTGCATACTGCAGTGCATACTCCCATGTCTGAGTTGCGTACAGAGATTATGGCTACCGTCTCTGGGTTACGTACAGAGGTTAATGAGTAACGTACAGCGATTAATGCCAATAATGCAACTCAGGTCACAGTTAGTACTCGACTGACACAGGTAGAGACACAATTAGCTGCAGTCGAGGATGTGTGTAGAGACCTCGCAACACAATAGTTTTTATCTTTTATTTATATTTTCTTTTGTTGTAATTATGAACAATATAGATGGCATTTTGATAATTTGCTTTATTTGGTTGATTAATATATATGTGGTTGATAATATTTATTTAACTAAAAATCTTATTTAACGTAAAAGAAATCATTAAAATATTTTAAAATTAATTACATAAAATTAATTAATGAATTTGTATATATGATAGATATTTTTTATATTTTGAGTTTCGTACCGAGATTAATATTATACCTTCGAATGTATAAATGTGGTGCTTGAATATGTTCTAACTAAATATATTCCGTTCGAACGGTTTAGAAACCTTCCCGCCAGGATTTGCCACCAAATATTTTCCGTTCAAACACAACAAATTCTCGTTCGAACGTTTTTGAACTTTTCCCGCCATAATAAAGTAATTATCCGCCAAATTTTACTGTTCGAACGTATTTTTTCACGTTCGAACGGGAAAAATTTTTTGAGACGATTTAATTCGTCACAGGAAAATACTGTTTGAACGGTTATTTTGACGTTCGAACTATTTTCTAAATTCATCTATTTTTTAGGACGAAATTTAAATTTCATCTCAAAAAATGACTTTTAAGGATGAAAAAAATTTCGTCCCTAAATAATTTCGTCTCAAAATCTCAAATTTGTTGTAGTGTTTATAAAAATATTATTCATTTAAAATATGATTATACAAAGAATTAATTGTACTTTTTTTAACAATAGACCAACCACTCCCATGAGCGTTACCATTTTCGGCTTGACACGTTGCAATGGAAAAGCGAATTACGAGAAGTAAAGAAGCTTTCAAATGAGGCTATGTCCTTATATTTCATTAATTAATGATGAATGCATGCAATGGTTTTTCGTTTATACATTGATAAGAACAGCTAGAGAAAAAATTATGTAACTTGGAGTTTTGTTTAGTTAATTAACTTAATTAATAGATTCACAGTTCAAATCGAAGAAACAAGATATTAAAACAAATACCTTGCTATTGATCATTCTCCCCTAAATTATAAAGTCAATATATGTACAGAGAACATGTACGTACATATATTATGAAAATCAAGATCGATTTTCCCCACATAACTAGAAGCGACCAATTCATACATATATGCATTATGAAAATCAAGATCGAAGATGGACGATAAAGGATCCGAAATTTTAGTTAAATTCTGTGTATGTGCTAGCAATTCAATTCAAATGATATAATTTACAACAGATGTTAGTTTAGTTTATATTTTGAGTCACAAATATAATTTTTTTATGGAATAAAATGAAGTCTATTTTTTATAAAAGAAACAAAATATACAATAGTAATAATGTACGTACGTACGTAGCGCCCATGCAATCATCCTAAGAGCTGTAGAGTACTGTTAGGGCTTGGTCTCTTGGATCAGCTAAGAAGGCAAATTGGACGTTCGTACGCACGTTACCCAACGGGCCAACTGTCCTAACTCTCATAGTAATCTACATTGACAAGGAAATCTAACTTAATTTTTGGTATAAATTATTCCCTATCTTCCACGAAAGAATTATTTTATTTGCCTGTCAAAATCTCAATTCAAGGATCGTGACAATGGATCTTCTTTACGGAGCAGTCATTCTTCTGATTATTCTAGTAGCGTTATTCGGCTGGCTTCTTGAGAAGTGCATAACCCTATTATTATTACTAAGGCATACTGATCATATTATTCTGCCAAGAATCAAGAGCCACGAAATACAACGACTCATGCGGCCACCTGTTTTGGCACCAACGAATTACTGCAACAAAGAGAATGAAGCACCATCAGATCAATATACCGCTGATGGTGGAAGCTCCAGCCGCTGCTTGATTTGCTTGGAAGAGATCGGGTATGGAGAATGGTGCCGAGTGTTTCCTAAGTGCAACCACTGCTTTCATGTAACCTGCGTTGATTCATGGCTGATTAATGGTCCAAATTATACTTGCCCCCTTTGTCGTACTTCTTTAGAAGGAGATGAAATCATCTCGCCGCCTCTTATTAATTATGTTGTTATTTTTTGTGAGAGTGATTGATTTGTAGATAGGTTTTCTTCTCTTTTTTCTTTCTGTTTTGTTTTTATTTTTCTGCTGACGAAGGCGTATGGGTTTTCCACCTTTTGGACCTTAGGTAATAATTGGTACCCTAGCTCCTTTTTCTTAAAATTAGAATATGAAAGAATATTGTTCTTTTGATCGAGATTCTTTGTACATATTTGCTAGCTTTTCTTTTTTTTCTTTTGATTGAGATTCGGTAATAATCGTGCACGTTGCATTCCCTGGTCATTAGAGTTACAACAACGTGCATGAAGGGGGAAAGAGGAGAAATAGAAAAGTACTATTATAATTATAAAAAGATTTTATAAAAATAAACTCACAATCAAATTTAATTTGATGTGATACATTAAATTGTAAAGTTATTGATTTTTATTGTAAAGTAGATTTAATATATTATATGAAGTCATATCAAATTTTAAAAGATTTTTTTGTGACTAAAGCATTTATCGAAAAAGAAACATAGATTTTTTTTTTTTTTTTTTGGTGTGTGGTAGAATTTAATAACGGGGAAATGATTTATTTAGGCCTCATTTGGTTATACAGTTCAGATGAGATGAGATATTTTGTTGAAAGTTGAATAAAATATTGTTATAATATTATTTTTGTTTTGAGATTTGAAAAAGTTGAATTGTTTATTATATTTTGTGTGAGAGTTTGAAAAAATTGTAATGATTATATAACTAGATAAGATAGTTTAGTTTTGTGTAACCAATTAACCTGCCCTTAAAGAAAATGTTGGAAGATTATTAAGCTTTCAACTCAAAGTTGGATCAGACCATAATTTCATAAGTACTCCCAAAAGCTCCTCTGCTGGGAAACAGATCAATGCAAGTTTTGCCATTGAAATGGAGTTATTCTTGGAATTAAGACACGACACAAAGATATTGGATGAAGTGGGAATTATATGACATGATTGTCTGTCATGTCATATAATTCCAGTTTAAAATTTTCATATCATCTCAAAATATATATCATATCATCTCATCTCAATACCTTATACAATATTATCTATTGACAATAAACTATTCAAAGAAAGATAGACAATATCA
Organism: Juglans microcarpa x Juglans regia; assembly: GCF_004785595.1. NCBI lineage: Eukaryota > Viridiplantae > Streptophyta > Magnoliopsida > Fagales > Juglandaceae > Juglans > Juglans microcarpa x Juglans regia. Next base: position 25,279,826 of record NC_054604.1, read on the forward strand.
TGTCAATGATCAACATGATGACCAATGATTTAAAGAAGCAATGTTGCATTTCTTTTATAAAAAAAAAAAAAAAAAAAAAAAAAAAAAGAGTGAGATTTACTATTAAATAATTAATTTTTTTATATAAATCTCATATTTATTCACTATTTTTAAAAAGAGTGCGCGGTTCTTGTGCACTCTATAACTGTAAATATCATTTTTTATATTTGTATGGATACTACTACACCTACTAAGGAAAGATACCAAAAGTTCCTATTGAACGTGCAATTTTTTTTTCAAATATTTTTTTAAACCCCCCTTAAACATTTTCCAAAAAAAAAAATCACAAACTCATTAAAAAATAATTTCTTAACTATTAAGTAAAATAGATAACAATCAGTAGTTTTTGCCGATGATATTCCTAAGTGGGAATATCATTTCCCTATTTTTATACTGCGGATCATATGTGTTTAATATTTTTTCCCCTTTTTTCCCTTTCAAAAATAACAAATAGAAAATGACAAGAGATCAAAAACATTTGAACCCATATTCTTTCACTTTGTTAAGGAGAGTGTTAACGTCGTATTTCGTACACCTTTGGCTGGGTTCTAGTAATTCAGAATTTGGGTCTTTCACCTACACACTTAAGAAACACACAGAGAGTGGGGGGCCTTGGTAGAAGTCAGGAGATCTTCGATGCTTAAGTCAGTTGAGAGGGAAGGGCCCCTCCTTGAAGGGCCCGGTCCCAAAGTGGCCGAATCCGGTAACTCCAAGCCCAAGGAGGCCAAGCCCAAGAGCTTCAGGCCAAGGATAAGACCCTTCTGTGAGCTAAGAGTCAGGGCCCCTCCTTGAAGGGCCCGATCCCAAAGAGGCCAAATTCGAGAACTCCAAGCCCGAGGAGGCCAAGGCCAAGAGCTCCGAGTCAAGGACAAAACCCCTCCGTGAGCTAAGATTCCGGGCTGGAAGATTGTGTGTTGAGCTAAGGTCAACGACGCATCCCACGCACTAAGGACTGCCTTGCCCACGACCTGACACGCCACAATCTCTTTCAGGCGCCAGAGCCATGGATTGACACATTGTGGCGGCAAGAAATGAGTGGTAGCAGGTCTGACATCTAACGCACCACGACCCCCAAGTAGAGGAAAAGCCTAGCACAGCTAACACGCCATGATCTCTTTCAGCCGCCAGAGCAGCGGGCTGGCGCTTCGTGACAATGAGAAATGAGTGGTAACAGGTCTGACACCTGACATACCACGACCCCTTCTCAGCAGCAAGACTTGTATCAGGTATAAATAACGGGCTACCTTCCCATGGGAGCCCGGGCTTAATCTTTGGTTGTTCTTACTATTCTTCTGAGTTGCCAATAGAAAGAATCATTTACTAACTTAGGCATCGGAGTGACCCCGGACATCACCAGAGCCTTTCTTCCTATTTTGCAAGTGACGCGAGCTTGGATACCATGAAAGTGCTCGGGCTGCAAAACACGACATCAACAGTGGCGCCGTCTATGGGATAATTTTCCATAATTGCGTGTACTTCGCATGCCAGTAACGATGTTGTCCCAAGCCACGCAAGGGGGAGATGACGAAGAAGAGACGATGGAAGCAAGACTTGCAAGTATGGAGGAGACAGTGAGGAAGTTGACAGAAGAAGCTGGGACGCTGCAACAAGAGAATGCGGCCCTCAAACGCACCAACGAGGAGTTAACGGGAGGCACAGAACCAAGTGGCAATGAGTACGAGGATTCACGACGGGTCCCTGCAGACGCCGCAGAGGAAGAAGAGAGATGCAAGATGCATGTTCAAATCCGAGAACTTGGGGATAAATGCGCGGAGATGGCTAAAAAGATAGACACACCATCCACTTTAGACGAGCTGCTCGTCCGCACTGACCTCCCGTATAGCGCAGGAGTCATGGCAGTGCCACTACCTCCCAAGTTCAAAGTTCCCCAGATGAAAATCAACGACTGTTCCAAGGATCCTCTGGAGCACCTAGAAACGTTCAAAGCCCACATGACCCTATATGGTTTCCCAGGAGAGGTTGCCTGCCAAGCCTTCCCACTAACACTGAGAGGAGCCACTCGCATCTGGTTTGGGTGGCTGGGTACAGAGATGGTAGATAGTTTCGAGGAGCTTGCCCACCTCTTCATGACGCAATTCCTGGCAAGTCAGAAAATGAGACACCCGGCAGCTTACCTCCTGACCATCAAACAGCGAGATGGTGAGAACTTGAAGTCGTATCTCATGCGGTTCAATCGGGAGAGTATGACCACCGACAACCAAGACGAGAAAATCACGTTGGCAGCTTTCCTAGGGGGAATCTGGCCTCTAAATTCGTTCATGGCAGCGATAGAGAGAAAAACCCCTACGACACTGAGGGAATTTATGGACCAGGCAGATGGTTTCATTAACGCTGAAGATACGCTAGAGGTCCTGACTGCCCCACAACGGTCCAAGATGGAGCGAGCAGGTTATAAAGCGTTAGGCCCACGAGGAAACCACGACCAAGGGGAGTGTCAAATAGGAAGGGTAGGGGAGAAGTGCCCACCCAGCCCTAAGGGGGAAGCCGCGAACACACAAACCTGGTCGTCGAAAGGAACTGACGCCCCAGCCCCCGAAGAGAACATCCCCAAGATAAGGCAAGCCACCCATACCGTGAGTTCCACATGAATAACCAGCACAACACTCGAGACTGCTACGCCCTGAAGAGGATAAGGAAGGAAGATCAACGTAATCAGGCGCACCGATTGGAAGACCATGTAGACGGGCATAGAGGTAGACGCATGGGTCCCTGATGGGCACAAGCCCAAGGAGGCAAGGGACGAGGGATGAGGTGCGAAGGAGTCCCCCGGAGGAAAACAGGCCACCTAGGGAGATTAGCACGATCACTAAGGGTTATGCGGGAGGTGGCACGGAAAGCACACACCCGGAAGGCGCAGTACAAGGAAGTGTTCACAGCTGAACGAGTTGTGAACAGGCCCCCAACAACGCACCAAAGGTCCCAAGTGATGAAGAATGCATCCTCCATCCACATGACTACGTGCTGGTGGTAACAATGCAAGTAGCAAATTTCTAAACCCGGAGGATCCTGGTCGACAGCAGCAGTTCAGCTGACATCTTATGCTGGGCAGCTTTTGTAAAGATGGGAATCAGCTCGGACCAACTGCGTCCTACCCCAATGCTGCTCAAAGGCTTCACAGGAGACGTCATTCAACCGATGGGAGCCATTACCCTTTCGGTACTTGCAAGAGAGGGCTCCTAGGATAGTGGCCATCATGTTCAGCTTCTTAGTCGTCAAGGCCCTATCCTTCTACAACACCATATTGGGGCGCCCCACCCTGAATAGCCTAAGGGCGATGACGTCCACTTACCACATCAAAATGAAGTTTTCCACCAACTCGGGAGTGGGCGAAGTTCACAGCGAGCAAGTCCTAGCCCGGGAATGCTACAATCGGGAGCTTAGGCACGAGATCAAACTAGTTGCGGCCATCGAGAAGACGGAAGAAGTACTAAACCACCCTTACCCCTAACTGAATGGGATGAAGAGATCCGCGATGAACAAGTTCTTCGACAAGCAGAACCCAACGAGCCCTTGGAGCTGGTGGCAGTTGACCAATCGACACCAGAGCAGATGGTCCGGATAGGGAATAAGCTGGACCTGAAAATGAGGACAGTGCTCATATCCCTTCTGGTAGAGCACTGGGACGTGTTCGCCTAGACCCACGAGGATATGCTAGGAATTGACAACTCCATCATTGAGCATCAGCTTTGCGTTGATCCAGCGGCTCAGAGAATCAAGCAGAAGCGGCAAAGCTTCAGTGCTGAGAAGTATCGGGCGATAGCAGATGAGGTGGAGCATCTCCTAGTAGCAGGGTTCATCCAAAAGGTCCATTATCCAAAATGGCTATCTAATGTAGTTCTAGCAAAGAAGGCCAGCGGAAAGTGGCGGATGAGTGTGGACTTCACCGACCTGAACAAACCTTGCTCGAAAGACAGTTTGCCTTATCCCGCATCAACCTAATAGTGGATTCAACGGTGGGTCATCCTCTCCTTAGCTTCATGGACACTATTCCAGGTATAACCAAATTAGGATGAACCCGGACAATGAGGAGAAGATAGCATTTGTGACAGACCGAGGCTTGTACTGCTACAAGGCCATGTCGTTCGACCTTAAAAATACAGGAGCCACCTACCAAAGGCTAGTTAACCAGATGTTCAAACGACAGATCGGCCGAAACATGGAGGTGTACGTAGACGACCAATTGGTAAAAAGCAAGGAGCCCGGACAGCATTTGGCAGACTTACGAGAAGCATTTTCTATCCTCCAGCAGTACCGGATGAAGCTGACTCCTTTGAAGTGTGTGTTCAGAGTGGAGACAGGTAAATTCCTAGTATTCACTATCTCCGAGAGAGGTATCGAGGTAAACCCAAAAAAGGTGGAAGCTGTGATAGGAATGCCTTACCCTTGCAACTTGCACGAAGTCCAAAGGCTGGCTGGGCAAGTAGCAGCACTGAACCATTTCATTGTATGGTCAACCAACCAGTGCTTGCCCTTCTCTAAAGTCCTAAGGAAGGCCCAGGGGTAAGACGAGACCTACAAAAAAGCCTTCGCCGATTTGAAGTTGTACATAAGTGACCCCTGTTGCTCAGCCAAACACAACCCGGGAAAACCTTGACAGTGTACTTAGCAGTATCACCCCACGTTATTTCAGTCGTACTTGTCCAAGACATGGAAGAAGGGCAACGGCCCATCTACTACATGAGTCGAGCCTTCCGCGATGCACAGGCAAGGTACCCCCTAACAGAGATATTAGTATTCTGGTACCCCATATTTTGTGGCCCATGGTCAAGCCAATAGCCATGTCAAGACAAGGCTAGACAGCCCCACAGCAGCCCCATAGGCATGCCATGGGGTCTGCCAAGACATGCCCAGTGAGGCTGGTGACTAGGCCAGCCCGTGCAGCACGCCCAGCTTGCCCAGCACTACCGCTCACACCCAGCACGCGCGCAAGCCAGGGCCCCACGCGCACGCCCTGCACGCGTGCCCTTACCTGGGCCATGCCAGCTCGCCCAGGCAGCAGCCTCAACTCCCAGGCCCTTGCCTGGGCCATGCCGGCCATGCCAGCACCCAGACCATGATAGGGCCCTGTCAGCCACATGCCTACAACCAGGCCAACCATGTTAGCCATGCCCATGGCCCATGCCATGGGCCATCCTAGCCCGCCCATGGGCTCATGCATGCCATGGGTCAACTTGGCCCATGCCAACTATGTTATTTTTTATTATTTATTTTTATTTAATTATTTATTTTTCATGGGATCTATTGGGGGTTTCCAAGTTGTAATCCTTATAAATAGGACCCTTAGGTTTTGCATTTAGAATCTTTTGGCAAATTCCCTAGTGGGTAGACTATTTTGTTCTTGAGATCACCATTCAGTGCTAAGGCACTTGGGCTCTTTGGGGTGCAATACGTGAATCCCCTAAGAGAGGATCACACCTTGCAATTCGTGAATAGGTGCGGTTCAATCTATCGATCTTATTCTTTTTATCTTTAGGGTGCAATTCGTAAATCCCTAAGGATCCATTAATCTTATGAGTATTTTCCATTACATCTCTTGTCTTCCATTTTTTATCATTTGATCACATTATTTTATGTGCATTGTTCTTGAGTTGTTCTTGAGAATTCATAGTGTTCATCCACTCTTCATTGCCTTCATCCACGCATTCACCCATTTGATCCATTTCATACCACATAGTCAACCACTTCATTGTTTGCTATAGTCCACTTTCCATAAATTACGTTGCCTTCATCACCTCCATAAAACCCTAGCATATATCTTCCACTCACCCTATTCGGCTATCCCATCACTTCCCTAAAACCCTAGGCACCAACTCTATCATCTTACCCATTGACCTAGCCGAACCCATCTTGCCTCCCATCTTCCCATCTTTGTCACTTACCATAATTAGCCCATCATCCACATAAGCCCTAGCCGACCACCTCAAGACTCCATAAGGTGATTCTTTCCTTTTAGGAGTCTTGCCTCCATTATCCATTGACCTAGCCATCCATCAAGAGTCCATCTTAAGTCAACTTCCTTAATTTTAGGAAAGTTGATTCATCCCAATCACACCCCTAAAATCTCTCCATCCTCTTATCATATTCAAATTAAAATTCAAATTCAAATCCCATTCAAATCCCTTAATTTAAGGAATTGCAAATCCTCCTCAATTTCTTAAATCACTCTTCTTACAATCTCTCTAAGTCAACTATTGACTTGTTATCTTAATTCAAATTCAAACTTCCCTCTTCCCTCAAAGACTCCCACCATCATACAATCTTTCCATATCTATTTTCAAATTACCCAACCCTAGCCAACTCCCAACAACTCGCCAACCCTAATTCCACCATACCAATTCGGCAACCCTAGTTGCTTACACTCTAAACCCTAATTGGCCATCCTACCCTACGGCAACCCTAGTTGTTCCTTAGCCACCATAGTCTCACTCTTCCATCTCATTCCCAAACCCTAACATCATCCTAAACTCCAACCCTAAGCCAACTCATCCAAATCTCAAAATCCACCCTAGCCACCTCTCAAAACCCTAGCTACACTTCACCATTCCTACCCTAATCACCATCCAAGTGGCCCAAACATCAAGGGCAACCCCAAGCTATTCCCATTGCATCAAACAACCCTAATCAACTCTTAGAACACTCACACTCCATCAACTTGGCGCCACTCTCCAAGAACAAACCCTAACCTCATCTCTTCCATTCAACCCTAGCCTCTATCATCTTGGCACCTCACTCAAGAACAAGTTTAGCCACTCACATTGATTTGCCTTAGCCTAAACACTTAGCCTAACCAAGTGCATCATCTTCATCATTCCATTACTCAAACACCATTCCTTTAGTGAAAGCCAAGCAAGATAGCAAGATCACTCAGTCATCATCTTCACCAAGGCAAGCTCGTGGACCTTAGTGTTAGGGACAAGACCGGGGTCCCTACCATTATTCACCCTGGTTGCCGTGGCCAAGAGACTAAGGCCGTATTTCTAGGCTCACCCAATGAAAGTCCTAACTGATCTTCCCCTTAAGAAAGCACTACAGAAGCCAGACACCTCAGGACGGCTTGAGAAGTGGGCGATCGAGCTCAGCGAATTCGACATGGAATATCAACCTCGAGTCACAATCAAAGGACAAGTGTTAGCAGATTTCGTCGTTGAGTTCACCAACTTTTCGGAAGAAGTTCCAAATGCACCCCAAGGAAAGCCCTGGAAAATCTACGTTGACGGCTCGTCCTATCGGGCCAACGGGGGAGTAGGGATATACATCATCACCTAGCAAGGAAAGGAGCACAACCATACAGTCAAGCTGGCCTTCAAAGCAACCAACAATGAAACTGAGTATGAAGCACTCTTGGCCGGGATGGCAGTAGCACGGTTACTAGGAGCTGAAGAAGTAGAAGTAAGGGCGGATTCCCAAGTGGTAGTTAGCTAGGTGCTGGGACAATTCACGACAAAGGGGGAAAGACCGAATACCTCCAGTTGGTCAGCAAGGAGCACAACCGGTTCTGTTATTTTAACATCCATCAAGTGCCAATAGGAGAAAACCAGAAGGCGGATCATCTGGCGAGGGCTGCGTCGGGGCAGGAGGAACACACTATGGTCAGAGCGGTCAACACCCCTCCATAGGGGTGGAAGTGTCTGCCACAACCCCAACACCTCTTGAGTGGGCAACAAATATCCAGAAATTCCTACAGGAAGGGCAGCTACCCAATGACTCGGGAAACGCACGAAAGGTCAGGAACAAGGCGGCCCAGTTCATTGTGCCGAAAGGAGTTCTGTATAAGATAGGCTTTTCCAAGCCACTCCTCAAGTGCCTTTCACCAGAAGAAGCCCAATACGTGCTACTAGAGATTCACAAGGGGATTTGAGGAAGCCATTTAGGAGGGAGAGCCCTCGCTGCGAGAGTAATCGGAGCCAGATATTATTGGCCCCACTCCCTCAAGGATGCCGAAGACTTCGCCAAGAAATGTCCAAACTATCAGGAGCACTGGCTGATTCTGCACTGCCTGGCAGAGGAGCTGACATCAATCACGGCCCCATGGCCCTTCGCCCAATGGTGCTTGAACCTGATTGGCCCTTTCCCTACAACAAGAGCAGGAGCCAAGTTTGTCATGTTCGCAGTCGTTATTTCACAAAATGGGTTGAAGTTGAGGCTCTTGTAAGCATCACCTCTAGGACCATTACGAAATTCCAAAGAAAGTTAGTAGTATGCCGATTCGGCATACCTCATAATTTCATATCGGACAACAAAAGGCAGTTCGACTGCACACATTACCCGTAGTGTTGCACGGAGCTTGGAATTGAAGTGAAGTACTCCTCGGTCGGACATCCTCAAGCCAACAGACAAGCCGAGGCAATCAACAAAACTCTCCTTTCCACCCTCAAGAAGAAAATTGGGGTGCACAAAAGAGCTTGGGCCGAAGAGCTCCCAAGTGTGCTGTGGGCGAACCGGACCACCGTTCAGACCCCCGCAGGGGAGACACTCTTCAGTCTCACCTACGACAATGAAGCAGTAATCCCCGTGGAAGTCGGGCTCCCCACTTTCCATGTCTAACATTTCATCCTGGACACTAACAACGAAAGATTAGTCGAGAACTTAGATGTCCTGGAAGAAATGAGAGAAGAAGTAGCGGTCCGGACGGCGATTAACAAGCGAAAGACGGAGCAATACTTCAACAGGCGAGTCAAGCCGCGCTCCTTCAAAGTGGGCGACCTGTTGTTGTGGCAGACTAGAGTAACTACCCCATAAGAGGGAAAGATGGGGCCACGATGGGAAGGCCCCTATGTAGTGACTGTGAGCAACCAACCCGGTTCCTATCGTCTCAAAGATAGTCAGGGGCACGAGCTGCCCCACCCTTGGAACGCTGAACACTTGAAAAAGTTTTATGGCTAGAAGTATGTTGTGATGCTTTGTACGAACGACCATGAATGAATGAGAACACCCGGATGTTCATCTCAAGCCTCGTGTTGCTTCTCTTTTTTTTAAAAAAAAAAATAATATATATGTAAACGAAAACAACTCACTGCGGGGTAAGGACCCAAGTCTCCGAACTGGGTCCCGACCCCCCGTCCAACAAAGCCGAGTCCCTACACTCACAAGAAGACAAGCCCCTTGACTCACTGCTGGGTAAAGACCCAAGTCTCCAAACTGGGCCCCAACCCCTCGTCCAACAAAGATATGTCCCTGCACTCACAAGAGGGTAAGGCCCAAGTCTCCTAACTAGGTCCCGAGCCCCTTAAGGGCCAGGCCCCGATCCCCCAATCGGTAAAGCCAAACCCACGGTTACAACCGCAACAAAGGAAAATGAAAGGGAGAAGGAGAGGGGAATAAAGGAACACAGCCGCTGCAAGGAACAAGTTTTTGTTTCATTCATCGACAACCATACGTAATTACAAAAAGGAAAAAAAAAAAAAAAAAAAAAGACAGTGAGCACCACGCAAGGTTGCAAAATACTAAAATGAAAAAGAAAACTGAAGCAAGAGGGGCCTAGTGCATCACTAGGGCGGAGGAGGCTGGGGAGCCCCTAGGGAGGGGGGAATAGGGGATACCTTGGCTTCCTGAAGTTCTTGATATAAGCTTGCACCTCAGGACTGGGAGGAAGGGAGGAAGGTGACAAAGTGTGCAAGTCTAGCTTGGGATTATGCAATAAGTGCTTGTGCATCCGATCTAGGCCCTCTAGATAGCCATGAGACCATGATGTGTCCCGAATGGCATTTGCACTCGTGATCTAGGATCGGATCTCCCTGGAACGTTTGGCGACATCATCCAAACAAGACTTCAGGCACGTGATCTCGTTGTCACGGGATAGGAGGTCAATGTTCCTCTGAATGCCCGATTGTGAGAGCTCACTAATTCGTGCCTTTGCCTGTTGCAGCTACTTCCTTAAGAGCTGAGCCTCCTGGGAGTGCCTCAAATGTTCGAACAACAGCTGTGAATGCTATTCGACAGCTAAAGCCCGATTCCGTTAGGAATCCTCCAACTCCCTTCGAGTGGCCTCAGTCTCCTCCCTGGACTTTCGAAGCTCTTCCCGAGCAGACTCCAACTGCTCCCGAGCAGCTACTAACTCAGCTTCCCAAGCCACCAACTCCGCTTCCCAAATAACCAAACCTCATTCGGAAACTTGCCGGGCCTCTTCCACATCGTGCAATTGACCCTCGAAGTGCTTGTTTAGTTCCTTTAGGTCCATCACCTCATTGATCAGATCCTTACGCTCTGTCTTGAGGCTCTTTATTTTTTGGGCCGCCATCTTCAACTTGAAGTACCCAAAACGTGCCAGAGTCCCGAGCTCCCGGTTGGCCTCCTTAAGTTCTTCCAGTTCCCCACCAATCGTTGAGGCCTACTGGCCAGTAGCCTGCAAGACACGCGTGAGTATATGAGAAAAAGAAGATTGGACGGGCACGGCAAAATATGTCAAAAGAAGAAAAATACTTGGTCAAACAAGGGTCACAACATTCGGCCCACATGCTCAGTGGCAACAGCATGAGCTTCGTCTAGGGTTGAGGCTGGGGCTTGCGTCCTTCCTTCCCCGAAGGAAGACGAAGGGCCTACGGCAACTAACTGCCAAGAAACGCTCGAAAGGGATTTCCAGGTCTCATTGCAGGTCTATGAAAATAGGAGGGTCTTGAAAATCTGGACCGCAGTAAGTCCTGCTCGGCTCAGTCCACGATGGCGGGGGACAACTCCCATCGCTGGAGAAGCAGGCCTAGCGGACTCATCCGAACTCCGAGATGTAGCAGGAGGACTTTGGGGCCTCAGCTCTCCTTCGCCTACGCCAACTTCTTCTTCTTCATCATCTTCTTCTTCTGCCTCCCCTTGATAGACGAACTCCGCCCTCACCCCTTTTTTACTTGATGCACGGGAGGAGCTGGATAGTCTCCCGGGACCCGATCCCTAGAGACTTCACGTCTTCACTGGCACCCCCATGACTTGAATCCTAGGAAGAGGGCTGCCTTACCTCAAGAAGCTCACAGGCCACCTCCTCTCATAACGTATCCTCGAAAGATGTAAATGGGTCGAATGTGTTAGGCGCGCAGGGCTGGGAATGTGATAGGGAAGCAAAAAAGGCCGCCTGAAGATCGCAGGCATCCAACTTTTCCCCCGAAGGAAGCAACGAGTTTGGAAAAGGATCGATAGGAGCCGACCGAGAGCTCGTCGAAGTACAGGGACCGGCGGTAGGGCCCAAACCGCAGGGGAATGACGTCGTGCTTCCCCATGTTGAAGGAACAAGAATCTCCATTTGCACGAACCCCGGGCCTCGAGGCGGTTAGGGTTGGCTTCCCAGTTCTTCAGCATGATTGTCGAAAGAAAAAGAACCCCCAGCCTCACTACTTCGTGGGGGGGAATCGGGGCATACCCTCGATCGTTTTGCCTAACGGCCAGAAGAGCTAGAAGTGCGCTTCCTGGGAAAGGGCCGAACCTCGGGGGAGGGGGGGGGGGAATGATGCCCAAGAAATTCCTCCCGACGGTAGAACGGTCGGGTGTGGATAGGTAGTCACAAACATTCTTGTCGAACAAGACCAAATTGGTTTGCGACTCGTTAGGGTGGGCCCGCACCCAAGCCGTCACCAGCTCCAACCGAGCCTCTTCCCTCGGGTTGAGGGTAATTTCTAGACTCTTCGCAGAAGGGGAAATCCCTAGCATACTTGAATAGGGAACTCCCTATGGGCGGCCTTCCCCTCGGAAATTCCCAGTCCGAACCCGATGCAAAGAAGAACTTCCAACACCACTCCTTTACAATTGAATGACGTCGCTCAAGCGAGGCAATCTTGCGACTGGGGGCTAGGCCTGGTAACTGACGATGCTTCCCGGACGGTAGACGAGGTGATAGGCAAACAAGAACTCTCAAGCCGTCAAGTCGGGGTATTCTTCGGGAGTCTTGCTAAGTATCATTCAGAAGATGATACAGCTGGATATCAAGAGATGCCATGCATTAGGGTGGAGCTACGACGGGGCCAGTCTGAGGTAATACAGAACCTTGTGAACTAGACGACAGAAAGGGAGGCGGAGACCATTGGAGAACATCGGCTGGAAGAGAGCAACCCTCGTTGTCGTGCCATCGGGATTCACCACACACTCGCCCTGAGGAATCTCCAGAATGACAGTAAGAGGAATCTTGTACTTAGAATGAAACGCTCTGAGGTCATCACCAAAAACAGTGGACACCCAGCGTTTCCCCTCAAAATATGAAGGCACAGAGTCAACTTTAGAAGCCATCGCAGTAGCAGGAGGTGACAAACGAATAGCGACCGAAAGAAGAAAAGGAAGGGAAACACGACTACCGGAGAGAAAGAGAATGAGAACAACAGAAACACGAGAGAAGAAAGCAGAAGGAAATGGTGGAGAAGATGGGAGAGGGAGAGCCCTATATAGTGGAGACAGGATGGAGGGTGCGTGGGAAACAAAGCGGCTCTGACAAAAGCATCATCATCAAGTGCCGTGCAGTGCACGGTATTTGAAGCGATGGCAGGGCTGGAAGGCGTCGTGTTAGGAAAGTGAGAGGCATGGGCCAATAAGGTCCCAGGATACAAAGGGAAGGATGCCCACGCGTCCTGTCAATTAAACTTGGGAGCTTGAAGCGCAGGAAGCCAAACGGACGACAGCGTAATTGAAGGAATAGTGAATTCCCACCACACGCACGCGATAGGAATTCGCAGAGTACTAAGATGGAGGGCCTCTCCTTGAAGGGCCCGGTCCCAAAAAGGCTGAATCCAGGAACTCCAAGCCCGAGGAGGCCAAGCCCAAGAGCTCCGAGCCAAGGACAAGATCCCTCCGTGAGCTAAGAGTCTAGGCCCCTCCTTGAAGGGCCTAATCCCAAAGAGGTCAAATCCGGGAACTCCAAGCCCGAGGAGGCCAGGCCCAAGAGCTTCGAGTCAAGGACAAAACCCCTCCGTGAGCTACGATTCCGAGCCAGAAGATTGCATGTTGAGCTTGTAACGGTGAACCCATCTAGGAAGACCTTTGGTGCCAGGTTTGGATGAGCCAATGAGAACGTCTCGGGGCTCGATAACCCACTAAGACCTACCATAGGACACCAGGCGAGGCGCCCAGCAGCGCGTGGACAGCTGAATGCACATGGGCACAAACTCTCCAAATTCACAGGACGACTCACTCAAATGTGTGAGTCAGGAAGCCCGACACGCAACAACACATCCCACGCACTAAGGACTGCCTTGTCCATGACCTGACAGCCACGATCTTTTTCAGCCACCAGAGCTGCAGACTGACACACTGTGGCGGCAGGAAATGAGTGCTAGCAGGTCTGACACCTAATGCACCACGACCCCTCAGTAGATGACAAGCCTAGCACAGTTGACACGCCATGATCTCCATCAGCCACCAAAGCAGCGGGCTGGCTCTTTGTGACAATGAGAAATGAGTGGTAACAGGTCTGACACCTCACATACCACGACCCCTCCTCAGCAACAAGACTTGTATCAGGTATAAATAACGGGCTACCTTTCCATGGGAGCCCTGGCTTAATCTTCTGGTTGTTCTTACTATTCTTCTGAGTTGCCAATAAAGAGAATCGTTCATTGAATTAGGCATCAGAGCGACCTCGGACATCACAGGAGCCCTTCTTCCTATTTTGCAAGTGACGCAATCTTGGATACCACTGAAGTGCTCGGGCTACGTAACACGACATCAACATCAATATATCTCCTTAGTAGTTTGTGCGTGAGCTTAAAGGAATCAGAGAGACTTCTTTGTACTTGGGGTCAATTTTTATACTAGGTTTTTGGGTGGGGACAACTCATATCTGGCCTTAGGGAGTTTATGTCACTTCAATTGTTCACTTAGTTAGAATCATTTAATGCAGCGTGACTCCTTAGGCAACGTCATTAATGTGGCATAGAGTCCGAGAAGTGGTGTCATTAATGCAACATGGCTCCCTGACTCACTTTATCCTACAGACGTTCCTTATTAAGCCCCTCAATACCTACCATCAAGAGATCGAGGGTTCACCGTATCTCTCACCCACCTACCTGCGTAGGTTCCCGAAGGGTTAGGTGTCATCGGGGGGTGTCAAGGCGACGAGTTTCATTTGCCTCATTTGTCCGCTTTTCTCACGCATGGGTTGTTTCATTGGCGGGTTTTCCTCATGGGTCGAGTACTCTGTAAAGGCCTACTAACTTTTTTTAGAGGAAGGTCGTTGGGCTTGATCGGCTCTCTGACTCACTCCACCAAAGATCTCTCATGGACTTGCTATACGGGCCAATAGGAGGGGAAAACCCCCTACAAAGGGTATCTTTGAAAGAAGCGATTTTTTGTAATCCAATAATTGTACTAAAAGGTTATGGTTAGACAATAAGATTGATAAAAAAGCACTACAAGTCTACAAGCTATTTTTTTGATGCCTTCATTGGATATTTTGTTTCACTAACTCCATATCTTTGTTTGGGAAACTAGAAATATAAAAAAATAGATAGAATTAGAAAATTTAGGTCTTTGCCAACTTTCAATTGATGCATGCACTTATGCCGATGCGCTTGTGGGATTGTTTGACTAAATATGGGTTAAATACTAAATAATCTATATGATTTGTCTCTAAAATAAATGAAAAATTTTACTTATCATCACTTATATCATATAATTTTTCATTTTATTTTATTTAAATATAAATATTTTAATGTTAAATATATATATATAAATAAAATGATAAAAATAATCAATTACATATTAATATATAGTGTTGAATGATAAATAACAGTTATTTTTTTATAATAACATTACTTTCGGTAGCCACGTCCCGATAGTATTGTCAATAGCAAAGATCAATTACACCTATAACCTATAGAATAGACTCAACCCTACACCTGCACCTGTGAGCATTTTTTTTCCAGAGCAGCTACATAAAGGCAGAATTTATGCTGGTATGTGCGCACCATTGACGTGACAAAATGTCACATCAGTATTTATATTATAAAATAAAATAAAACCCAAATAATGAAAGAGGTCTTTGTCAGCTGCACCTTTTCATCAAGTCTTCTTCAAATCTCTCACAGCCTTTTGTCTCTCTCAAATTGGTGAATCAGCTGCTATCCACTCAGCCTCGACGTCGAACCAGATAAGATTCAAGATTAAAGCTTTTTCTTTTGTTTATCTATGCTTGAATTTGTGACTGTGTGACTTGGAAAATTTGTCAAACGAAGGGGTGGGGACTTGTGAAATCTGTGATGAGAAGAATGTGGGAAATCTATACGGGTTGATTACTCCCTATGAAGTTTTGAATCAAGCAAATATATATGGGTTGAGTAATGGGTTAGTGTGGGTCCAGACTTTACTTATTCTTTGTCAAATTTTATATAAATTCAGCTCTCAAGGGTTGACCAAACAGTTATTCACTCTATAGACCAATACAAGCCTCGCGAAATTGGTTCCAAGTTGATCTAAGCTATATATTAGTCTTGGTTCTGGCTTTGTTTTAAAGATTTGAAGAAATGGACTTTTGTTTTCAACTGAGTTTGAAGATTAGAAGACCAGATCAAATTATAAGCAAGCATAACTGTGAAACGAAGGATTCTTCACTTTTTTTTTTTTTTCTAGTTCAGTAAACCAGCAACCATAAAACTCAATTTAGAGTCATAAAACACGAGCCCGTCTAAGAGGAGGATGTCGATGATGGAGGAAAATGTGAAAAAGATAAAAACTAAGGCTGCTAAAATCGTAATGACAATGGAAAAAGTAGACTGGTGAGCGCATGGAATGCAAGTTATGTTAGTTGTTATCTAATAATAGATATATAGTACTCAAAAATCTAATATATTTTGCTTATATCATACTTGATAATATACTTATTTTTGCTTATTTTTAGATTGTCAGCGGTGGCATAGATTGGACACTGAACTCTTGGAAAGCAGTAGGAACAAATTCAGCCCATGATGATGGGCACACAAGAAATTGTACAAACCTCCATGATGGCCAACCAAGAAAATGTACAACAACCAATGATAGGGACAGAAGACTGTGTACAAATCTCAGTGATGGGGACACAAGAAAGTGAATAATTACCACATTTTCTTATTTAACATATTTGTATGTTTTTATGTGTATCTTACTTTCTCTGCTATTTCATGCACAGATGCAACTAGGGATGGATGGAACACAACCTTCGACAACATATGGAACACAACCAGAAAATAGTTTGAATGCCACTAGTGGAGTATGTTGTGTGTTGACGATGGTTTAATGTTGTGTATTGGTGGTGATTTAAGAAGTTGTGTTGGTGGTGATGATTTTAGATGTGTGTTGGTGGTGGTGAGTTGGTGTGTATTGGTTGTTATCTTATATATTGTGTGTTGGTGGTGGTGAAATGTTATGTATTGGTTGTGATTTGCAAAAATTGTGTGTTGGTAATTTTAGATTTTGTGTGTTGATGGTGGCTTGAGATTACTTCTCTAATTTACTCGTGAATGTGCTTTGTCATTACTGTTATGCAAACGTGTAATTTAAGTTGTTTTCTCGTATCAAGTACAAGAAAAGCCTGCTTTAGATGTCATAGAGGCATAGAACTGGTGATGGGAAGATTTACTTGTAAATACTTAGTATAAATATTGTTTTTGTTATGTATTAAAATGCCCGAAACTTGTAGTTTATGAAAAACTTCATGTATGAAGTAAACATGTATTTGAGCTGTCATTTTGTATCCAAGTACTCAATTTATATAAATTTGATTGAATGTGGTTAGTATAATTTAAATAAAGATTATATAGATTCGTAGCTGCAATGGATGCTTTGAAGATTGAGCTGAGTTTGATACTACTTGCCATGTCCAGGGAAAAAAAAACTTTAAGCACAACTATTATTTATTCATAAATCGACAATCCAATCCATGTAAGCTAGGTTTTTGACATGTTCATTTAGGAAAAGATTGCAACTTTGATAAGCAAAAGTGGCACTTCAAAGCTAAATAAAATCTCAAATACACAACAATTTCCAACAATGAGTTTGAAGATCACTAAAGCTAAATAAAGTCTTAAATACATATGCGGTGTCTTACTCAAGTTACAAATGCTAAAACCCTAACACCAGTTCTTCATCATTACAGTCTCTATGTATTTGATCATATCAAATACAATGAAATAAATATGGCGAACAACCAATACACACGAAGTAGTGTGCGTGCATGCCACATGTCAGCTAAGCGCTTTCGAAGCTAGGCTTCTTCGTTGTGGAGTGTGAGCTCCCTCTTCCCAATCTCTTTTTCTCTACTTTTAAGCGCTTCATCTTTCCTTAACAATTTTGCTTCTCTTTTTATAAGGATTTTCTCTCTGGCATCACTATTATCTGCCCACTTGAAATATTTGCAGTATGGTATTCCCTAATTATACACAAATCAGAAAGTATGTTTGATGTCAGAAATTTGAATAAAACATTATGCCTTGAGTAAGTACTGTTAACTGCGCGTACCTCTTTATTGTACTATGGATACCCAAAAATTGGTCGTCCTGGATTTCTTGGAGTATTTGATATTCTAAGTTAAGCTTGTTTTCCACAGGTGCAAATTGGGTAGTCCATCAAAGTATGATTAACAATCGATAATGAAGCAACCGATGATGACATTTTAAGTCAACTATTATTACAACAACACCCCCAGAATTGCATGACACTTAGGGGTTCAAAATGAACACTTACCCAAGAGGAAACCCAACCATCACTTGACGTAAAGGAAGCACTAAGCAGTAAAGGAGCAAATTCCAAAATATATGATACCAATTACAAGAAAATTGATCTTACTTACAATTCTTAAAACATGAAACAATTGTAGCTTCAACATTCTACATTAATGATGGAACACAACCCCTGACATTTGCAGCACACTCTCAGGACTACATACTATATAGCCATCTACAAACTAGCAAATTGACAATGAAGCAGAGGGATGGTTTACAGATTCCCCATGACTTTTATATACACAATACAAATCAATCGCCGAAACATATCTCTTACTTAGAACATCCGAAGTGATAATCTTGTTTAGAGCAGCAGTCCAAACCAAAAGCATATACCCTAATTAAGACAACACACTAAAGAAATAATGACATAGGCGTCATGAACAAGGTGCTAGTTGAAGAAAACATCTCAAGGTCGGTAGAAACTATAAACCATTAAGCTTTTAGATAAAGTGGCAGCAAGGAAGTATATGGCAATAATTTTAGATTTTTCAACCAAAAAGGTCAAGAAATTTAAGTAAAACCACATGACAGTGATCAAAATACTACGTAAACAATAGCAAAACCCAAGTCAAAAGTGGGGGACTGAACCCCAAAGAAGAGACATTCTAGTTAACAACTCAAAACTCCAGTATAGTGACTTTTTTTTGTTTTGTTATTGCCAAGATACAGTTAGAGCAGATCAAAACGCACCGTTTTTACATACATCGGCTGCATTTCTTTAGTTGTCTTGGAGTAAAACGCATAGTTTTCATTTAATCGGGACATTTTACTCCACGTACTATACCGTCCCCCCCGCTTTCAGACTTTTTTTTTTTCCTTGGCTACACCTGTGAGCATTTCAATCACATAGTCATATTTATCCTCGTCGGGTTAAGTAAAACAATTACCAAACTTATATGATATGCTATAAGTAATTATACTTCTTTATACAATTTTATTTTTTGGCACAATACGGTAGAATAGTCTATGATAATGACTTGATAATTGATAATGTCTTCAGCTGCTCATTCAATAATAAATAAAAAATAAAATACATAAAATAAAAATAAATAAAAATTTAAATAGTTCATCATTATGCTTATGGCCAAGAGTCGTATTTAGGGACAAAATCTATTATATTTTTTAATTATACAACTTCTCTCTTACATAATTCTCAATATAATAAAAGAAAATACGAATGATGAAAGGTTGAAAAAGATGCCGATATTGTAAAAATTTGGGGAGAGTATCGAAGGGTGTAGAGAAGTCTTTTCTTGTATTAAGTCCTTCCACGTTTGATCTTATTCCTTATTTAGACTAATTGAGTCGATACTTGCCTTGTATCACTTTTACTTTTTAATATTGATACGCACAATATTTTTTATAATATATGATATAAAATGAGAATATTTTTATCAAATAATATTATTTTTATATAATATTTTATAATTTTTACGTATCAATCTTTTTTATTATTATTATTATTATTTTTTATCTTACCTCTTTCTTTTACTCTTGACAATGGGATGGACCACTTTATTTTATATCCAACAATACTGTTTTGATTTTTTCTGGTCCATAAGTGTTAATAATTAATATTACATATAAATAAAAACAGGTTTATATATCCATTTCAGTTTTTTAAAAAAAATTATACCTAGACTAGCATTCTGTTTTCCATAATTGAAAAATAAAACCGGAGCCGAAATCTGATTTGGTCCGGAGCGTGTCTTTAACCCTAGCTTTCCATCGCGGCGTTTCTTTCGCAGTCGCATTGCTTTCTAACCAAAATTCGAAAGGGCAATGAGGAAGCTGAAACACAAGCCCAAAGAACCAGTCGAAACTCCCCGACACGACGCCGTTCCGCCCTCCTCGGGCGTTTTCACAACCCTCTTCGGCGACGTCCCGAAACAAAACGCCGCCTCCGTCTCTTCCATTTTCTCCGACGACAATCCATATAGGAGAAAGCCCCTTGAATCATCGACGCCCGGGCTAGGTTTTCCTCAAGCTGAATCTCTCAGAAGAACTGACGATGATGGCAGGTCTGAAAGCCCTAATCTTTCTGATGAACTGAATAAGAAGAAGAAGAAGGACAAGAGGAAGAGGGACAAGGAGAAGACGCCTGAAAATCCTATACTCGAGTCGGATCCCGTCGCTGGAGCTTCGGGGACTGCATTGGGGACGAAGAAGTCGAAAAAGGAGAAACCCCAAAACCTTAATATTGGAAATGGATCAAATGGTGCATTAGAAGACGGCAAAGATGGAAACCCTAAGTTGGGTTCTGAGTCCAATGGGGCATCGGAGAAAGAGAGAGGGAAACCCGCTGAATTAGGTCCCCATACAAACGAAGAAGACCCTGATTTGGATTCAAAAGCAAGCGGTTCTCTTAATAATATGAATAAGAAGAAGAGGAAACGGGATGAGCTTGAGAGAGAGTACGAGGCGAGGAAATACGGTGCGGCAGAGGTGGAGGAGAGAGAAGAGGCAGAGGGAGGTTCGAAAGAGAAGAAGAAAATTGTGGGGGAGAAAAGAAAAACAGTGGATAATGTGGAGGACATGGTGGTTTCACCGGATGGTTTTGACGATGAGAGCAAGCTTTTGAGGACTGTGTTTGTTGGGAACTTGCCCCTGAAGGTGAAGAAGAAGGCTCTAACTAAGGAATTCAAACAATTCGGGGAGGTGGAGTCTGTCAGGATCCGTTCTGTGCCTATTGTGGATGTGAGCGTTCCATAATAATCCTGTATCCTTTTTTACTTTTAACGTATGCAAGAAATAGATATGTTTATTTTGTTAAATTTAACTTAGTTGTGATTTATGCCAATGATTTTTTTTTTCAGACCAAAAAGCCGAGAAAGGGGGCGATAATTACAAAGCAATTCAATGAAGCTGTTGACAGGTGATAACTGTTGTTTGGATTTGTACAAAATTGATTATCTTGCTTATTTGATTATATTGATCCATAAGCTTTTTTACTGCTTTGGTATTCATTTGTGTCGTCTATTTATTTTGGCTTGGTCTGTCGGTAGTATGGTTTTTTTTTTTTTATTTTGGGACTTCGCTTTGCTATAATGAATTTTTCATCTTTCCTGTTTGGTGGAAGTCTTTTAACGTTCTATTGTTTAATTGATAATTGGTCTATGCTTGCTATGTTGTGTTGTTTTTGCTACTGTAAACTTCTTTTTTTTTTGTGTTGCTTCTTCAATCAGTTTAATTTTTTCTGATGAAAAAGTTTCATTGCAGTGTCCATGCTTACATTGTGTTTAAAAGTGAGGAATCCGCTCAGGCTTCTTTGACCCATAACATGGCTGTGGTATATTCTTATCTCAACTCTTGGTCTCTGTGTGTTTCTGTCTCAAGTTCAGTTTTTCTGCGATCTGAATTTCTAAGCTACTATGTCACTGTTTTCTTTAACTGTTTCTAGTTTGGAGGAAATCACATCCGTGTTGACAGGGCGTGCCCACCTCGTAAGAAGCTAAAAGGGGAGAATGGTTCATTTTATGATATCAAAAGAACTGTTTTTGTGGGCAACCTTCCATATGATGTAAAGGTAAATTCTTTGCATTGATTTTTGTGTGCGTGCACTCCAAATTCTAAATGTACTATCACTGAATCTGGGTTTATTTCCCCTTTTTTTCATTTTGCAGGATGAACAACTTTATCAGTTGTTTTCTGGCATTGACAATCTGGGATCCAGCATTGAAGCAGTTAGGGTCATTAGACATTCTCATATAAGTTTGGGGAAGGGTATTGCTTACGTCTTGTTTAAAACACGGGTATGATCTTTTAATCTCAAAACTCATTGGTTAATTATAAGAAATTAATGTGATCTATTGGTGAATGCTTATTGAGCCTTTAAACGTCTAAAACCAGGGTAGTGAGGACTTAGATGGAATTTGCACCTTCTTCTTTGATTCAAATTGAGCTACTCTTAAATTAATGTTTACGTGGAACTTGTCAGGGTGCAGTCTAATGGTCAAAAGTTGGGTTTGGGATGAGTTATAGACAGACATTCTGGGTTTAATTCCTGTAGATTGCTTGAGACATGATTTTGGAGGGTGGGGCCGTGTATTCGAGCTTCACTCCCTAAGTGTGAGTTCAAAAGGCCCTGCCTTGGTGAGGTTTGACATCATCCAAAAAATCTGTATGTGGATTGAAGAAAGTGCAAAACTGTACGTGAGGTTTGTTAATAGTGAACTTGGGGGCAATAACCTCTCCATTTTTCTCTCTTTTGCAACATTTTCATTACCACCAAAGTTGTTGAAGTAATTTATGTTGGCTATTTAGTATTAACAGTGGGTTGTGTCATTAGCTGTTTGTGCACATCTTTGAAGGCTGAACATCCATCAGAAAAGCTTTAGAGTCTTTCAATATGCTGTTATTTAGAGTCTCTGGACAAAGCAGGATTAATTTGTCTCTCTCATAGCATATTTAGAGATGAAGCCCGGGGTATTGCAAGGAGATAATATTTTAAATTTGTTATTTTTGTCAATAGAGGGAAGACTAAAGAGGGGCATTATGAAGACGTTCTCCTAGAGGGTGTTTGGGGTGGAGTATTAGTCTACGGGAATCAATGGGTTGGTTGGGGAGGTGTGTTTTATTCCAACTCGGGCTTGATGTATTTTGGATAGTTTTTCATGGGTTTTTCGGGTCATTAGGAGCTCTCTAGTATGGGCTAAGTGTTTTCTTGTATACATACAGTGTTCTGGGCTACCTCCTATTGATATATATAATATTTTTACTTATCATATTGATCGAAGGACTTCAGAGGCCATATTCGTCACCTATTGATTTTCTTCTAAATTGTATTGCCATACAGATTTTGCTAATAGGGTTCTAGTGGAGCTTGCTTTATGTTGTTAAGGATGGTTGAAATGCTTCGGATAAAAGTTTGTGAGCAGATCTTTTTATAAGGATAACAATTGCAGAAGCTCTGGTCAATTTAGTGACAAATGTAGATTGAGAATCAGAAAAAGCTGATAAATCTGTCCTTGAGTAGTCTGTATGATCATCAAATGTCCTTATAGAGTTTTAAGATTTTGTTCGGCCATTAAATTAATCATTAATTACACGGCTATGTGTATTTTCAGGAAGCTGCAAATTTGGTTGTTAAGAAACGGAACTTGAAACTTCAAGATCGAGAGCTGAGAATCTCTCATGCAAGAAGAGATTCCACCCCATCTTCCACCCCAACTAAGAGGCCATATTCGTCACCTTCTCAGCCTGCTAATTCTCCTGCTAAGAGGTTGGCTTTGGATCGAACGACTTCAGAGGGCAATAACAGGGCAAATACAAAAGCTCCCCTGTCCTACCAGGGCTTGCGTGCAAGCAAATCTGGTGTCCAAAAGAAAGCTCATCCTAAAAGTATTAGGTCATTCAATATGAACTCTAATAATCAGAAAGGAGAGAAATTGAAAGAACAGAAGGGGAAAAGACCGGCGGTTGCGGCTAGGAAGGTACAAGCACTAGCACAAGCGTTCAAGGTTGGTGGTTCAACAGCACAAGGAGGGGTAAAACGTAAGCCAGATAGCCAGACACCAGAGAGCTTCAAGAGGAAGAACAAGAAATTCAAGAAATCCAAGTAGGTACAAGAGGAAAGAAAGACTCTTCATATTGTAGGCATGACTCCGGTTAGATGGGAATGGCTGTATGTTGAGGGGATTATTATGATGTCGGTAGCTTGTATCATGAATTTATGGTTGTCACAACTCCCTGCTAGGGAATCTCAAATATTTCAATTTGTTTCGAAATGGAAAGTTTAAGTTCATTGAATTATAAAAAGCTTCGAATATTTAAGAAGAAATGTAAGAACAACGCTGTTTCATGGATTTTTAAATAATTGAGATAGAAACTGGAGTTCATGGTGGTTTCTATATTTTGAGCAAGTAAATCTACATCGATTTCATTTTCCTCTAAATTAAAAGAGATTAAATGAAGATTTTTCAAAAGTATAAAGAGAAACTGGTCTTTAATTTTCTGAGAAAGAATAATTTGATAATTTTCTTCGAAATAGGAAGAGGAGATTCCCAATGTATGGGAGAATCTACCTCGATAGCCCACGGCACTTGCAGATGGCAGAAGAGCCAGAAAAACTTCCCATGGGTTCACAGTGGCGTTCAATAAATGTGAGAGATTCGCTTATTATGAATTTCGTTTAGATCATCGAATTCATCTCAATTTATTATTATAATTTTTTTAAATTTTAATATAAAATATAATAAATAAATAATTTTTTTTTAATTTTAAAATAATAATATTATTAATCTTAATTCAATTCAACTCCATTTACTTTAACATCTACTTTAACATCTAAACGCAGCCGACTGCGTAAGGAGAAGGAGCACAGGTTCAAATTGTGCAATTACTTTGCAGAGATTCGCACCACTATTCCAGCACGCAGATTGCAGGAGTACGGTTTCAGATTGCAGGAGCACGGTTTCAAACCGTACACCACGCGTAACGGTCGACGGAGGCCATTCTGTGATGAACAATGGTGCTTGCATCGATGAGGAGAGGATGACGGAACAGGAATCCCTTGTAGCTGTGTGCTGCTGTTGGAGAACAGAGAAGTCACTGTAGGAAGGAACTTACAGAAGTTGGGGAAGAAGGGCACGACTCTTGTAAACAAAATCTTCTGCATCATCCGATATTAATAAATTCACCAGTTCAAGTAATTCTGAGCAATAAATCATCTTATTCTTCCAATATTAAACTAAATTGTAATGATTTTGTTGTCATAATTAAAACATTTTCTTTTTTAAAGATTTTGAAAACTCTTTTTCTTATCAAAATATTTTTTCTTATAAAAATTATAAGATATTTTATAAAAATCATCACAGTTACTACTTTTCTTGACACGAGATTTAGTAAATTTATCAAAGTATTTGTACTTCTGACTAGAATGAACAATAGAAGGAAGGCTAACTTGCTTACAGAAATTTCTTATTTTATATTTGCTTTCTTACTATTTTTTATTTGTTGACGAAACAATTTTTTATTATTATACATATTAATACTAAGCTTCTTATTTATACTGATAATATCAACATAAGTGTAATTATCATAATTAATGAGTTCTGAGATATCAGTAAATTCATCCTTAACTTTATGAGCAAATAAATGAGATAATCCTTCAATAAATTTTTCTTTCCAGTAAGACTTATGGCTATCGTCCCTAAGCACAACTTTAGAAATAAAAATATCTTGATACCATCTATAATCAGACATTTGACGGCATCTCAAATTATTTAAATAATCAACAATACGAGTAGTAATGTTAGAGGGAGTTCCAACAAAATGTTTAAGAATAGTATAAATCAAAATATTAACACCATCAGATATGCCCCTTCCTATGGTTGTGTCAAAAATAGCTAAATCTTCATCATAATGCTTAACTGCATTTCGAATGGTTTCCTTTGCTTCATTTGGTAGATGTTTATCCCATCAATATCGAAGCATACCAGAAAATCATGTAGTTAATAAATTAACTGTCTCAGTTTGACTAAGATTATTGTTAATAATATAAGCATTTGCAACTATGGACATTTTATTCATGGTATTGAGAATTTTTTGTTCAAACAATCCATTAATATTTCATTCATAAAGCATCATTGCTTAGTAAGAGGAACTTCGTATTCCGAAGTCCATTATCAAGAAGAGTAATATCTTTCTCATGAATCATTTTTTGAACTTGAATGTTAGCATCAAGAGTAGAACTCTGAATTAATGAAGTTTTATTTAATGAAGTTTTTAAAATAGCTTTAGGACTAAAATGTTTTTAATATCCGATAAGAAATACGAATGGCAAGAGGTTTGCTACCTTCTTCCATATCATACTCAAATGTCAAAATATTTAAAGTCAAAGTTTTAAGAATGTTAGGATCATCCAAAGCAAAAGTTAAATCAGGAAAACAATCAAAGTGGACAGGACCACTAAACTGAGAAAATTGAATTATATCAAGTATGCTGGTTTCAAATTTCTTGAACCTATCAGCGTGCAAACAAAGAAGTACCAAAGTATTGATGTTTTTCCTCTTGAGAGGTTTAACAACAATTTGAACAGAACCAATATGTAGAAATTTGTAACAATTTACCAGAAATCTTGAATCAATTTTCTATTAAATAGACAACATTTCTTATAGGTTTTAGAAATTACATAGGTTTGTTTAACAGTTTAATATTGAACTCAGTCTTGAAAGCAGACTGAACCTAACTGGTTTTGTAAATAGAAATACTTCATTTATTAAAATCAACATTATCAATTTCTTCAATAGAAAAGTCATCCTCATTAATGATATTAGGGGTATACTAGATCTATAACTAATAGATGAATTAGATCTAAATATTTTATTTATCATGAAATCAACCATAACTAAACTTAATACTCGCTAATCCTATCTTCACTCATGTACCTTTTGCATTTCGTAGCACATATTCTGGAGTCAACCATCTACCCACTTATACCCTGAACTATTTTCAAAACGGATCTTACAGACGCGGTCCTTTGAATTCTTTACAATTGGGGTGGCGCTAACAAAAATAGAAATTAAACAAGATTAGGAAAGTACGAACTAAAAGATGTGAGACAATACAATAGACAAGATGAACAGATATAAATCACCTACCACATACCATAAATGGCTCTAATACCAACAAGGGGAGCGGAAGTAGAGTAGGAGAGTAGTAAAGTGAGGACCAAATGACTGGAGCATCATATGACTAGAAGTAGTGAAAATGAAAGCAGAATAATCAATATCAAATTTTGAAGCAAATTTAAACTTTATTTTTTGACCAAAATGGTTAGTAGTAATACCATTTTTTTCCGAAATGAGTGTGTATAAAGAAAGAATAAAAGGAATCCCTAATATGACTTTATTAGTCATATTTTTAACAAGCACATAATGAATTTTAAAACAAACATTATTCTGGCAGACATGAGCAGTGTTGAGTTCATACTTGATCTTCATATAAGATTCATTAACCAAGAATAATCTTTCAGTAGATTTTTCATAATATTTACTAAGTATTATTCATTTTTGGATATAATTCATATCTAATCAGGAATCAATCATAACAATCACAGTAAATTCATATTCATAACAAACAATAATAGAAACTTTTAGAAAACACTTGGGATGAATAGTATGATGGATAAAACAAATTTGATTGTTGTCAGAATGGGTTGAATTTTGCTTTCAGCGATATCAAAACTAAGAAATCTAATCTTGGTTGGGAACAATTTGATTTTTTTAAAAGAGACAACAATATCATTTTGTTTATTGATATCTAGAAACGAATTTATATATATATATATATATATATATATATATATATAGACACTCAGCAACCTAACGCAACCAGAGTCTTTCCTTTCAATAGGGATACTTGTCTGCTCACAGGTCTTGTTTTAAGTTTCTTCCTTCACATGAAAAGAAATGTGAATACATAAAATTATTCGTATAACAGCTAAAATATTTACGGTATAATGACGATTTTCTAAAACGACAAAGGAATTTCATTTTTTTTTTTTAAAGGATCTAATCCCATGCCCGCAGGTGCAGTGTCTTTGCAATGAGACTCTAGGGAGTTAGGCCTAGCTTGTTCGCTATCGATGAACCTTTCATGGGGTTGGGCAGTCAATTGCTTGTAGTTCTCTCTCTCCCTTGTTTTCTTTTAAACGATCTCTCTCAGTTTGTCTGAAAAAGTAGAGAGCCAAAATCTTAAGGAATTGAGCTCAAATCATGAGATTGAGTACAACAATACGTAAAGTATAGCTGAAAATGTTGCAATCAGGCCTAATAAATTAATTATTTATCAAAGAAGAAAAGGAGTGTTCGTACCCAAAAAGGAAAAAAGACACACACACACACTGATATATCTACGCCATCAGAGACTTGTATCTAAATTAAATACTGTTCCTCTAACAACAATATATACATAACTATAGAACTGTAGATTAAATGCTTAAATTGAAATTCAATTTGAACATTTTATCCCCAACACCCGCCAATCAATCCTCAAGAACCCAACATCAAACATAATAGAACGTTGAAATCTCATTCACGGCCTGAGACTTCCCGACATAATCATCTCCAGTGGCTACAACATTGTTAGTGAAGTCCAGAAGCAGATAGACAGCCATGTACTGCTTTTTATTTGATGCTAATCTGTGCAGAAATGAGGTGAAACCCAAATGGCTGCCAGGAGAACAACGGCCCCACGTGCACAAAGCCAGTCTAGCCAGAGGATTGCTAAGATTTACTCTTGCTCACCAGCGTGGGGGTGACAGAGACAACTCCAATGAAGAACAGAGTGGCAATTGATTTGAAGTCATAGAGATCCCCTATGGATTGCAGCTCTCCCAGAGTTAGTCCAGCCTACATGCATAGCATCAGTTTCAGTAATAGGTAGGCACCACGCCACTACCAAGAAAAAATAATCAATTACTCATGTTAAATATTTGTATTTGACTTTTTGAGCTAATCCTACCGCACTCCCAGAAAATATCACTAGATGGCTTGGGCTCCCAGACTTCTTGCATTGAAGTCAACGGCGTTCCCCCTCTCCCCCAAACACCATTATGCTATATAGATTTATTACAACAAACTATCTAACATGGATTATATCCAGAATTGTTTTTTTTTTTTATCGGTTATATCTAGAATTGTTGAACTAGTCTTTGGTTATTTGCAAAAAAAAATGTCCAGTTTCGTGTCAATATCAAATGTTCAAGGGTTATGTAGCATTCAGCAAATACAATACCTTGACGGTGACAAAAGCTGCAGGAATAAGACCAAGAAGGGTTGCCAAGAAGAAAGTATGATATGGCACATTGACAATTGGTGATGCGAAATTGATAAACGTATTTGGCAATGCTGGAGTTAGTCTTAGAAAAAGCATGTAGTTCAACAGCCCCTCTCTTCTTTTAGCCACCTGGAAGTTAGAATTTAGAGTAATTAATTCCAATTTGATGATTACTAGAGCTAAAGACAGTTACTAGGACAGTTAGATTCACCTGGGCTTGAAAGAACTCTAGCTTGTCTGGCCACAGAGAGAAGAGAAGGGGGCGGCCAATCAGCTTTGAGAAAAAATAGCATGAAGAAGCACCAGCAGTGGCAGCAAATACAACCAGAGCTACACCTTTGAAGACTCCAAAAAGGGCTCCAGCCAGCAATGACATGAAAACAGTACCTGGAATCATAAATGTCTGCATGAAAATGTAAACCATGCAGTACCCAACCAGAACTTGCGCAGTGTAGTCACTTGTGTAGCTCTCAAGGTGATCTCTATGGAACAAGGAGAGGAAACAAAAACGCTATCAATGAGATGTTCCAAAAAAAACACTTGTAGCAAGGACCAACATGTTTTGTTAAACAAGGGGAAAACTTTAATATGAACAAGCCAAATCAACAAAAGGAAAAAACATAAATAAAACATATGGCAACACGTATCAGACCTCATTAGGCAGTAAGTACATGATACGTGTGACTCCAGCAAAGTGCCAAAGGCATGTTGAATTCCATACTTTTTTCTACAACTTTCAGTAAAATCCTAGGGGCCATTTTCTGGTAAAATGGTAATGTTTCGGGCTATATTAACTGCAAGTTCATGGCTTTGAATGTTAGAGTGGCCACTGAATTAAAAAGCAATTTTTTCTTTTTTTGATAAGTTAAAGAACATTAAGTCAAATGCTAATTTGAAGTCATAGAACATTAAAAGC
This sequence comes from Juglans microcarpa x Juglans regia, assembly GCF_004785595.1. Lineage (NCBI taxonomy): Eukaryota > Viridiplantae > Streptophyta > Magnoliopsida > Fagales > Juglandaceae > Juglans > Juglans microcarpa x Juglans regia. The sequence continues at coordinate 25,309,244 of NC_054604.1, forward strand.
AAAAGTTAAAGAATAGGATCAAATGAAAGCCTCCCAATAGTTGGTAATGACCCTTTTTCAGTCAAATGCTCATTCTCTTAACCTTAAGCAACAAATGCTCATTCTTTTCACCTTAAGCAGCAACATGACACATGCATATCGTAGTTGCCATGACCCACTTTTAGTTCAGTGGTATCCTGAACTCAGTAAGTTGCTCAAGTGCCCCACCTAGCCAGAATATTCAGTACCTCGTACCTAAGACTATCCAAGTTACCAGAGATCCAATTCAACATCCAGAAAAATAACCAAGCAGAGGCAAAAGAAACCTATCTGTCCACCCAGCCTAGCAGGTACAAGCTCTAACATTTTCAGAATCAAGTATTGAAATTCTCATCTGAGCAGGTAGAATTGAAAAAGAATAAAAATCGAGGAACAATAAAAAATCCATTTGTCTTTAAAATGTTTACGGAGGTCATCAAGCTTACAACCAGAGCACTAATAAAAAACATGCCAACCCACCAACCAAACTGCTGCAGATCATACTAGAAGACTCACTATGATTCTATATGAGTCCCTGGTAAGCCACAAACAAGAATCATCAAACAGGCGTTAACAACTCAATAATAACCTGAATCAGCCAACCATGTCATATCCTCCACAAATCCAAATGAGAAACCAAGCCCCTTATCTTCATATTGACCCATCTCTGCTATACTACTGTTTACAAATCAAGAAAAACTTAAACAATAATCCGTTGGAGATCCAGATGGAAAAACCACTTTTTAAATGATTAGGCTCCAGGAAAAAAAAAAAAGAAAAAAGAAAACTGCTTTGCATCTAAAGTTCATGCTTCCATATTTTCTTTCTGCTGGAAATTCATTAAATGCAATGCAAAGAGAGCAGCGAAAGATTAGCACTCTATAACAGAAAAAGAAAAGAAAAACAAATCAGAATCACAAACCAATGTGCTAACATTATCTATGTCAATTGTGAAACGAAAAGAAAAAAGAAAGAACCCAGATAAGGCAAACATGCGGACATGCTAATATTATCAATATCCATAATTAGTCCTCCAAGACGAGGATACAAAGATCGAAATGAACGCAGAAAATCAGATAATTGAATGGATTCCATGATAAAAGAAGATTTCTAGAGAAAATGAGCTCCTGCAATAAAATCTCCGTGAAAGTGTCTTTTTTTTTTTTTTTAATCGGAAAAACCATGACTCCAAGGGAATTTTCCCGCAAAAGTCTTTTTTTTTTTCCCTCTCTCTCTGCGTTTCCCAATATGTAAAGAAACGGAAATGGAACATAATAACAAAAGTACCGGAGGGTTTGAAGTTCTTGGAGGGTACGGGGGAGCTTAAGAAAGCTGTAATCCGATGCGGGCATGGTGAGGTAGACACAAAGAAGGCCCAAGACGAAGCCCAAGATGACGGTGGAAGCCGCCGCAACCTCCCAAAAGCTCAATGGAAACTTAGGTCCCGCGAGTCCCACCTCCCCATTGCTCCTCTCTCCCTTCCCCATCTCCCAAACTCCTTCCTTTCTTTTTTTTTTTTCCTTTCCTTTCCGTTTAACGGAGGAGAGAGGGAGAAAGAGGGAGGAAAATGGTAACCTTGACTGGCTTCGTTTGCTTGTGGGGCAATTGCTTCTTCTTGTGGTTGGTGTTGCTGCTCCCCTTCTTCCCCCTCCTTCCTCTCTCTTTCTCTCCTTATGTAGAGAGAAAACGAAAGCAAGGGAGAAGGCAAATTCGTATATCTCAAATAACACCAGAACAAAACACGCTTTACTACTGCCCCTACATTTTGTACCTTATTTTCCTTCCTTTCTTCTTCTTTTTGTCAATTTCTTCTATTCATTTTAGCTGAAAAATCGACAGAACCATAACCTTTGTTCAATTCCTCTTCACAAGATTCGCATAAATTCACATCCGACGAGCAAGAAATAGTAATTACAGTCATAAGTATACAAGTATAATAAAATTATTTTAAAAAATAAATAAATATGAAATCTATATAAAAAAAATTAATTTTTTAATAATAAACGTTATTCTTTTTTAAAATAACTGTACAGTACTTACGTACTCTAATGAATAAAATCATTTTGTATCTTAGAAAAGACGAACAAAATAAAAGATAAAGTAAGTTATAGAGAAAAATATTATTATTATAGGTTTTTTTTCTAACAGGAATGCCTAGATTCATAAAGAAATTAATAAAAATAAATTTATAAATTAACGTAACTTAATATGATATATCAGAATTATTTTATAATAAAAAGTGATTTATTATTTAAATTTACAACTGTATGAGAATAATTGATTCATTTAATAAGTTCATTTTTGGACGAAATTAAATAGACGAGTTATTCCAATTTCTTAAGATAATTGCCAAGGGCACAACGATAATATACCACTTGACAGTACTTTTTTGTTAATAATTTTTAACGGAGAATTCCTAACGGATGAGGCTATAATGGCTACATATATAAAAGTGTGAATTTATGAACAATTAGATTTCTTATTTAAATAAATAGAAAAGAAAAATATTTTATTTCACAAAAATAAAAATTAAAGTGGTTTGACATAAAATTCTTTTTATAGTAAAATAAATCTGAAATATTCATATTATTTTATGAGTTTATAAATTAAATTAATATACGGCAAGTAGGCCACGATTAGCACGTGGAAGTGTCAACGGCTCGACGACAGGGAAATATTAATCATTGTCGTCGGCATGTGAGCGTACCCATTATTGTGGCGCGAGATGTGGAACATTTTGTTTTGCCTGCGCCTGTTCGTCATTTGTGCATTTGAATGGGCCTTGTTGGGTATCCATCTCTGACCTCAACTTGTTTTTTGTTTTTTTTTTATCACAGCATCTACTCTATCCCACTATGGTTCATACTACATGCTTTGAAGAAAGTCGTTTATTATTAAGAATTTTGCTTAATGTCTTAAGTTATGTTTCGCTAATCATTTCGATTTAAGTATTGAAACGAAATATTTCATACAAGTGCGTTCCGGTATGTTTCAGGATTAACTATAATACATGTATATGTAAGTTTGTATCATGTATGTGTGTATACATATATATATATATATGAAAGAATTGAAAATTTATAAAATGAATATACGTTGAAAAAACCACAAACTTGAATTAAGACACAAAAAACAAAGAAGAGAAAATAAAGAAATTATTAAAAAGAATGATATTTAAAAAAAAAAGAATGATTAGACATATTTAAAGTTACAAGAAATAAATTAAAATTAGATAAATAAATTTTAAATTCTAGAATTAATTAAATATTATCTAGATTTAAAATTTACAAAAATATTTTCCAAGCAGAAAAATATTACAAAAATAGTCCAAAATGAAATATCGCCTGAAATGCCAATTCAAGCCGAAATGGCCGGAATTTGACTGAATTGGATGAAACTGACTGAAAGAGACCTGAATTTAGAGTGAAACGGAACAAAGAGGTATAGTGTACCGGATACTATACCAGAACAAAAAATTCCAATCAGAATGACTTAACGGAATAAAATTTAAAACTATGGTTTTGCTACCTAGGTGCCCACAATTCACGGCACACCACACAACTGCTAACATGTTTGTTTTTACGCACGTTTCAATCCTGCCTCTCTCATTTTGCATTTTCAATTTTAACTTGACTAGTTGTTCAAAGTTTTCAGACTCAAGATTGATCGACAAAGTCAAAAAAAAATATTGATCTGAATTGATTCTCGTTATCTTTAACGCTGTGAAGTTTCTTCAAAAAGTCCATCAAAGAGGTGGAAGAATCCCTAGACTAAAAACTTAGGAGGAAACAACTGAGATTGACGTCCCTGATCTAGAAGCAGAATTCCGAACCAATATTGTTTCCTGCATGCATCTCCCATTTCAAATATCACTTTGATCTTCTCTTCATGAAAGTAAGAAATGTCGGTACAACAATACTTGGAAAAGCAAATGTTGTCTCGGAAATTGAAAATGCCGTCAATGCCACTGTTAGGGCTGAAAGAAATATAACTGGCCCTGCTTCCCAGTCAGCTCCCTGCAAGGTCTCCTCTGCACAAGACTCCAAATCAGCATCATCCTTGTCAAACGAAGCCTCTGGAATTCCTTCTTCTTAATTCTGTTTTGGTTCTTGTTGAATTGTACAAAAGGAATATTTTTCTGTTGTAACAAACCCTGCTCTAGGTTGGGTAGCACTAACGCACGCCACCTGTTTGTCGATGTGCCTCACTTGTGCCGTGCACCTTTTCCTCTTTAAATAGGTCACTGTATTCACTGTAATTCTTAAGACATTTGAATATACGAAGTCTTCAAATCCTTTAAGGGCCAAGTCCCCAATCTCGTCCTCTTCATCGCTCTATCTCTTTCTCTCGTCACTTATGTTTGGTTCCCAAGAAAATGCATACAAAATTACACTATGACTAATTTTCAGCTCCTAATAGGACCATCCAACTTATTTTATTTGAGATCTTTATTTTTGTTCAACAAAAGATGAAGAATATAGGTTTTGGAGCTCTGGTTTCTTCCATTTTGCATGATTTTCTCGGTAATCGAATGGAGGACTTTTCCTATTAGGTGAGAGTTTTAGGATTTTTCGGACCGGACCGGACCGGTTGATAAAAAATATATATAAAAAATAATATTTGTATTATTGTATATATAAGTTTTATACAAAATATTATATATATATTAATATATATAAGTTTTATATATTATGTATAATTATAAATTTTTATGTGAAATTTTTATATATAATATATATAATTATATATATTCATAAATGAAATAATTTCTTATTATAATTTATAAATTATTACATAAAATGTTAATACTAAATCACTAAAAATTTATAACTAATATTAATATATAACTTATAACTATACCAATAGTCTAATATTAATACTATTATATAGTCTAATATATTAATAAAAGTATAAAACATATTTTTTTAAATCATTTTTTTTATAAACAAATTTTTAATGACAAATTGTGAAACTTACATTTTAAAAAAATCAAAAAATCGGACCAGATCGGACCGGAAACCAGTAAAACCGAAAGTACCGGTTAACCAGTGTGTAATCGGTTTTGAAAAATACAAAACTAGTACATACCAGTTCAGTCCTAGATTTTGTCCAAAACAGGTCCGGACCGGACCGAACCGGTTACACTCATAACGGAGAGGGAGACGGAGGAAGGGAGTAAAAACCGTGAGGTGGCATAAATGAACCCGGTTTGTTTGGTGTGCAGTGTGCTCCTACAAAAACCGGTTGCAGAGAAGAATAATATTATATATATATATATATATAACCTAATCTTAACTTCTCAATCCTAAGGAGGAATGTTACTCATATTAAAATTCTTAATCTAGAGGGTTAAAGGTTCAACTATTATCCAACAATCTTAGCATTATTGGATATTAGTTTGATTAAACATTTCATCCTTACTAGGGGTGTAACTGGTCCGATTCGGTCTGATTTTGGACAAAATTTATGACCGAACTGGTATGTACCGGTTTTGCATTTTTAAAAACCGATTACGCACCGGTTACCCCCCTAAACCGGTACATCCAGTTTTACCGGTTCCGGTCCGGTTTTCCGGTTTTAATTTAGTAAATGCATAAGATTTGTGAGAGAGAGAAGCATTAAAAGTAGCTAGCAATCTGGAACTTGGAACAAATATAGGTGTGAGAGAGAGACCAATAGCTGAAGACAAATGCATGGAATCTGAAACTGCATCAAAAAGATACCTTGCTAGAATATTATTACATATCAGATTCATCACTATAGTATAGCTATATATTAGTAACAGTACATGCATCTCCAGATTCATCACTATAGATCAGATTCATCAAGAAGATGATTTTAATTATTTTTTTTTTTTACTTTTAATATCTTGAATCCATCTATGTATGAGAGCAAATAAATCTTTCAAAAGGGCATCCAACTGGTAGGTAGGTTTTTTTTACAATTCAATAGATGCTTTATTTTTCATTTTTGACTTGGTAGAAATGAGAGATTTCATCTTTGGAAGTCATACAAGAGATATGGGACTGAAGGCAATGGAGCAAAGCCACTTGAAAGCTTTCATTCAACTCAAATGCTTAATCAAACATAACAAACAGAGCTTTAGGCTAACGTGGTCCTTAGGAAAAAAAAAACGTAGGAAGTCCGCAACCCAACCATATCATTGCAGACGTAAGAGTCTCACTCAACTTGGAAGTATTAGACTTTCTTTGTTGTGTTTGAAATCGACAACCCAAAGTAAAATAGTTTCTCTGTTCTACTTTCTTATAACAATTGGGAGCATATGTCTAAATAATCCTGACCTCAAAGAAAGATGCACAAAATTGTATAGGAATTAAGTCCAAAGAGCAACACCTAGACGAAAGTTCTCACAGATGTCTAAAGTTCCCATTGAACCAATAAACCTTTGAAACAAAAAAGTTCCCATAATAATTAAACCAACGGAGATTAAAAATGATATACACATCCGAGATTGTTCCAAGAAAAATTACTGTCGAAGACAGAGAGGCATGAGAGAGGGGTTGTCGGCTGCGTGAGAGATGGGAGGGCTGCGTGAGACGGTGAGAGATGGGAGGGCTTCGTGAGATGGTGAGAGACAGAGAGGGCAGCGCAGCGTTGAGAGAGGGGCCAAGGGGTTGTGTGTGCAATGGGAACGGCTCGAAAGGTGAGGCCGTGAGGGGAGGTGCAACGGCGAGAGAGCGGGTCTGTGTTTCTGAGGGGGCGACGGCAAAAGGGAGGGGACTCAGGCTGAGGGGGCGACGGCGAGATGTTCACAGTGCAACGGCGTGGGCCGTGGCCGCGTGAGAGGGCAGAGATGCAGAGATGCAGAGTGAGAGAGTGAGGAAGAGAGGGGCGAGTCTTAGGGTTTGGGAGACTGGAGGTGCAACGGCGCCGTTCAAATTATTACTAATAGTCTAATTAGACTAAAACTCTTATACTATAAGTCTATAACTATATCAGTAATTTTGTATAACTATAGTCTATATTAGACTATTAGTATTAGAATAAATATTAGTATTAGTTATAGCTATATAATATATTAGACTATATATTATTATTGGACTATTAGTATAGCTATATATTAGTATTAATTATAGTGATTTCATATAACTATATATATATTATTATTAGACTATTAGTATAAGTATTAGTATTAGAATAAATATTAGTATTAGTTATAGCTATATAATATGTTAGACTATATAATAGTATTAATATTAGACTATTACTATATATATTAGTATTAGTTATAACTATATAATATATTGGGCTATATAATAGTATTAATATTAGGCTATTAGTATAGCTATATATTAGTATTAGTTATAGTGATTTAGTATAACTATATTAGTATAACTATAACTCTAGTCTATATTAGACTATTAGCATTAGTATATATATTAGTATTAGTTATAGTGATTTAGTATAACTGTATTAGTATAACTATAATTATAGTCTATCTTAGACTATTAGTATTAGTATATATATTAGTATTAGTTATAGAGATTTAGTATAACTATATTAGTATAACTATAACTTTAGTCTATATTAGACTATTAGTATTAGTATATATGTTAGTATTAGTTATAGCTATATAATATATTAGACTACATAATAGTATTAATATTAGACTATTAGTATATCTATATATTAGTATTAGTTATATATTGGTATTAGTTATAGTGATTTAGTATAACTATATTAGTATAATTATAACTATAGTCTATATTAGACTATTAGGATTAGTTATATATTATTATAACTATATAATATATTAGACTATATAATAGTATTAATATTAGACTATTAGTATATCTATATATTAGTATTCGTTATATATTGGTATTAGTTATAGTGATTTAGTAGAACTATATTAGTATAAGTATAACTATAGACTAACTATATAATATGTTAGACTATAATAATATATAACTATAGTCTATATTAAACTATTAGTATTAGTTAGACTATATAATAGTATTAATATTAGACTATTAGTATAGTTATATATAATATAAGTATAATTATAGTCTATATTAGACTATAAGTATAACTATAGCTATAGTGAGTTTGTTAATTGATATATTAGTATTTGCTAATTGTTATAGTAAGTTTAATTTATTATAACTATATTATTGATAGTATTATAGTGATAGTATTAGTATAGTAATTTAGTATTAGTAATTAGTATTTATTACTCTATCATTATTTTATGTGTGATTACTTAGTATAGTGATTATTTAGCATATATAATATATCAGTATTAGTTATATATTAGTATAGCTATAAATAAAATGTTATTAATAATTTAAATATATATAAAATTAAATTTTCATCTTTAAGATTAAACTTTTATGTTTTAAATTATAATAACATTATCTTATATATAATTATATTAATAACATATGATCAAACAAATTACAAATGTTCATATTTAAAATTAATATTTTATGTTATAATTTATAAATTATAATATAAAATTATTTCATTTATAATTATATATTATATATAAAACTTATATATAAAAAATATTTTGTGTAATATTAATTTTATATAAAACTTATATATATATAAAATATTAATTTTAATATTTTCTTTTTCCCAACTGGGCCGGTCTGATCCGGTCCCCGAAACTATGAAACCGGAACCGGACCAGATCCAGCCGGTTTTACAGTTTCAAGAACCGGTCCCGGACCGGACCGGTTCAAAACCAGTCTAACCGGTCCGATCCAGTTCAAACCAGTTTTCCGGTTCAAATTTACACCCCTGATTCCTTACTATCATAATATTTTTTCGTCCCTACTAGAATTCTTCAACTCGAAAACTCCTAATCTTGACATTTCTCTTTTTTTACATAAAAAAAAAAAAAGGATGATGCGGAGGGATGCTATTCATCATCTTACACATCTTTTTATTTTATTTATTTTTTATTTTATTTTTGATAAGTAGAATTATTCTTGATGATAGGTTCCTCTTCCTCACTGTCAATGTCCTTGACAGTAATGAGATTGGATAGGTACTTCATGGGCAATTTGGATTGTAAGAAAAGAGAGAGAACTACAGTGCAAAACAGCCCAATTTGCATTTTAAGGCCCCACCAAATTTCCAATTTCAAACTAACAAACCAACACTTAATGGGCTTAAAAGGTTGCGAAAGCTACCTGACCTAAGTTAGAGACCAATAAATGAGTTCCGACTCTAATGTTTAAGACCTCGTTTTTTTTCACAATTTTTCTCGATTCATTTTATCTCGCTTGATTTAATTATTATAATTTTTTAAATAAAATAAAATAAAAAATTTAATTTTTTTAAATTTTAAAACAAAAATTATATTAAAAAATTATATTCTAATAATATTTTATTGAACTTTTAATTTTAATCTCAACTCATCTAATCTCATCTGCAACATAATTTCAGTTCTGCAATATGTAATTTTGATGTGTAATAATACATCATTTATTATAAAATCTATTGTACTTAATTAAAATATCAAAATATAAAATAACATTCTTTTACGTAAATAAATATACTGAACTTCCATATCAACATTGCCCAGCGAAAAAGGAAAAAGATCCCCAAGTCTCCCACTCGAGAATAGAAAGAAACCCATTTTGTTAGATAAAGTTTCTTCTATCCGGCTGTTATATATATATATATATATATATATATATATATATATATATATCATTAAGAAATTTTATTTACAGTTCTAAATAAAGATTGTAAGTATACTAACTCTTATAATATATGGATTTCTTGAGCTACTATTTAGCCTCACGACAACTTCTTTCTTGACTTTGTGGTGAAAAGAATAAAAAAATAAAAGCCATGAGACTTGAGAGTGGTTGGCCACCATGTGATTTGTTTTTGTTTTCACTTTTTAGGTTGTAAAAATAATAATAATTAGATTGATTTTTCTAGTAAAAATGGACTTTGGGTATTTTAGGAAATTTTAATCTATTTACAATCAAGACATTCTATGTTGTCGCCAAAAAATAGGATCGAAATTCGAATGTCTTAAGAATAGGAATATTAGGAATGGGAATATCCATTTCAGAAGCCAAATGTATAGGGAATTTTGCTATGTCATGCATTAATAATTGGAACTCAAAGGGGAAAGCGACTACGAGTCTGAGGTTACTACAAGCTTATCTAGAGTTGCAAAAAATCTCGCATGCTTCCTATAGTCCTTTAATTATTTTCATGCGCAAACTAAAGACATAAGTGGTCAGCTAGCCTTTGTTTCAAGGAGATTAGAAATTCGACTTTGGGTTGGGAATAAAGCATGGCATAGTTGGCAGGAGAATGCTTCCACAGATATTGTTGCCTATTTCCCATTTCGAAGGTTGTACGTAATGAAAATGGAAATTCTGTAAATCTAGACAAGTTGTCATGATTCGATAAGTTTATATTCTTTACCATGAATTCAAGAGATTTTTAATATGATGTGATATGTGAATTTTGAATAGTCATGATAACGTCTAGTGAGGGAAATAATACTAGATACAATTATAAGATGTGCAATCGTCCACATTTCATTTGAGAAAAAGAGGTCTACTATTAAAAAAATTATTTTTTTATGTAGATATTATATTTATCTACTTTTTTCAATGAGAACGTGCAGTACTTGCACATGCTATGACTGTTTCTAGCATTTTTCTAGTGAGGGACCTTGTTGAATGAGTTTATCTATATAGAGACTTCTGGAATTCCTAATAAGAGTTATAGCTTTAGCTTTCCCAACACGGGTGGTACCGCTACTACAAATGTGTAGTTTCTTTTTATCATTTTTTTGTAAATGTTTTTTTTTAACATTTTTAACCATTAAGAAAATTTTAAAAAAATATACAATTTCACTAATAATCACTAAGTAAAATTTTTTTAAAACAAATTAAAATATTCAAGTGATAACTTTGAACGATAACATTAAAGAGGCTAAGAGCACTGGCATTGGCCTAGCCAAATGCTAGTGACTCATCAAATTATAGTCAATTATGTCAAAATTGGTCTACATTGAACTAGCCAAAGCTCAATGGGCTACAGTATTTCCATCTGTTTTTCCGAATTTGGCTAGTCACTGTTACTCTTGCAAACATTATTTTATTGACCAAAATTGGCTCCCAAAGTCTCTTTCTTCCCTTATTTTTCAGCTCTCCCATTTCCCTTTTTTTCATTTTCTTTTCCCTTTTTCTCACATTTTTCTTTTCCTTTCCTCTCACGCCGAATCGCACCCTCTCATTTCTCCCTCCCATTTTCATCTTCTCTCTGCACCCTGGCCAAACACCATATCCCTCCTGAGCCTCTATGTTTGTTCCTTTCCATCTACTGCAACACTTTATTTCCTTCCAATTCTCGGCTTCCATTTGTGAAGAACCCACCTTGTTTCTTTCCCTCCCTCCCATTTTCTTTCATTTTCATTTGTAGAGAATCCATTGAAAGCATCAGTAACACTGAGTATTTGGACTTCTTTACAACCACGATTTTTGCCCTAGACTGCTGAGATCAACATTCTATCTTCCCTTGTCGACTATTGTGCTTCACAAGGGTAAATTTAATGTTATTTTTTCCTTCAAATATTGATTTTTCACCTAACTTGTTTTTGCTTGAACTGGTCTAAATGTTGTGGTGGTTGGGAAAGCATGTTCATGGCTGTGACTTTTTGTTTGCAATATTTTTATAAGGCTTCAGAACCTCCCACTCGATCATGAATTTATTTCTGATGGATTTTTCATGGCTGCTAATGTTATATGTTCATGGTTGCTAATTTTGTCTATGATGGATTTTTCATGGCTACTAATTTTATATGTTCATGGCTGCTAATTTGTATCTGATGGATTTTTCATGGTTGCTAATTTTATATGCCTTGGGTAAGTACATTCAGTTGGAATACACGTTTTCCCATGGAGAACATTCAATTCCGGCTTCTGAACCAAAAAAACAAAAAATCTAAGTCTCTACCATCTAAATGTCATGGTTTAGTCTGTTATGACTAATAAATTTATATAGTTAGTGACCAGAATTCATCGCCAATATAAAATTGTATCTTGCATAATATTGACACATTGAGTTTATCAACTGATTCTGGTATTTGTTCAGAAACCTTCATCTTTCTACCATTAAACATAACTTAAATTTTTTAAATTTTTAAATTTCAGCTGGTGGGTCATTTTGAATAATTCATTACTCATTCATACTCTGGTAATGAATTGCCTATTTGAGACCCAGTTGCTCTTCTTGAAAGTTACTCTTAGCCTGCTGAAAACTTAAAGAGACTTGATCGATCAGTACCAATAACCTGCATAGTAGTCATTTATGTGTGTTATTTTGTGTTACTGGTTGGACCATTTGTGGATTTCGATATTGAATATCAAAATCTGCAAGTTTTTTAAAACATATGATTGTTGGGTGTGAAAAAAATTGACAAAATGTATTTATTAGATAATTAGCTTGAGAAAATTGTTAGGAAACAATAATTTTCTTTATTAATTAAATTATTAATTAATATATGGAATGTATTTGTAAAATATTAAAAAAATTAAAATATTATTATTTAATTAAATAATATTATATTATTATTTTGACTTTAAGATGACTGGTCTAATGTGGATTACTATCTCTATTGGTTTTGACTTTAGCTAAAAGCTCTAGTATTAGTCAAAATTTAGACTTGACATATAGCCTAATGACCTGATTGCATATAGCCTGATTCTCCAAATAGAAAATTTGAATTCGAATCCCCACGCCTTATATATATATATAAAAGAAAAAAAAAAAGTAAGCATTTTCTTTCCCAACACTTGGATTGGCTGATGCTCGGCCGCGGCTAGGGCCTTCAATTTCTTATGTACAACCACGTCACAAAAATTTTGAGATGCTAGCCGCATTGAGTGAGCAATTTTGTATAAAGTACTCTAAAAAAATGGTATGTTAGAAACAGGTGCCCAATAGTCATAAAGAGTTGTACTTATAAAAAAAAAAAAAAATCTTAAAGAGTTGTATTGGAGAGAGGGCACATCACATATTTATCATTATTAAAGCATATGATTCTGGCCACGGAGGACCTAACAAGCAACATTTCTTATTTTATCTTCCAAGCAACATTCATAAATAGGGTCTTTTATTATTCGTTTTATTGTTTTTTCTTTTCTATATAATTATCGTTCTTATTTTATTTTAGAATTATTTAATTTTGGTCTTTAGACACTTTTTTAATTGGTCAACTTTATCCTTCACCTTTTGAAGATGACATTTGCAGAGTTATATCTATACTATTTTCTAACCTAGGGTTAGTATTCTTTGTGCGGAGCCACCCATTTCAAAACTCTCCACTCATTGCTGCATTTATTTTTCTTCTTCGTATAGCAATGTTCGTAGGTTTGATGAGTTCAAATATCTATTTTATAGTATGCAGCAAAATGTATTGTTTGTTGCGGCCCATTGCGCCAGTTGATGCGTCCATCGACTTTGGTTCCGATTAATTTTCTATACACTCTTAAGTTTGGAAGGACTTGAATAGCACTGAAATGTCTGTGAATATATTAGAGATGGTTCAGTTTGGAGATGTAATGGGATTTAGAATTGCATTGATAATCACTTGACTATCTCGTTCAATGATGATGTCAGAAAGATATCGATGTGTAGGGAATAAAAGCACGTGTTACTTATGAAAATGCTAAACCATCCTTTTCAGCAGTAGGGGACCCAACAATCAAAGGTTAAGATCTCCACTACAACAATACAAAGGTATCATTGTCAAAAAAGGGACACAAAAGCCTCAATGCCGACTCAATTTGTGGAGTCAAGTGATTTAGGGGGAATGTGTGACTCTTGTGAAAGTAAGATTTTATATGTTTGGGCGAGTGGGGATGAGATTTCTCATCCCAATTCTTAGTGATCTATGATTGATAGCTACGCCCTACTGCCTAAAATGTGTAGCTCTTTTTTTTCTTTTCACATTGTACTGTTATGTTTGACTTTTTTTCATGCATTTTGGGTACCAAATTTCTTATCTATTCTCTCTTATCTTTGTGGGAAACAAATTAGGCTGAGTTTCCATGACAAGTTGCAATCACAATCGCCTTCATTTACTCGATTTTTGCATTCCATTTTCCATTTAATTCTAAGGAAAATGCTAGGGAGCTCCCATTTGCTTTTTCCCGTCTAACGTGGGAAGGTTAGTTGGCCTTTCCGTATTGAGTATTTTTTTTTTTTTTACCAAACTGCCATAGACAAACCCACCAACTGCCATGGCCGAACCCACCATAAAACTCAAAATTGAGTAAAAAAAAAAAAAATCCAACAATGAGTTTCAAATTGGTACAACAAAACTCATAACTGAGTCCAAAAAAAAAATCTAAAACAACCAAACCCAGAAAACAAAACTAAAAAAAAAAAAAAAACAAAAATCTGATTTAGAACCTAGAAGACAAAAATTATCCTATTAAGAACTACAAAATGAAATGTAGTGGAGCACTTGGTGCTTAGAAAATCATCAGTCATTGTGACCAATTGCTATAGCCGAACCCACCAAAAAACTCAAAACTGAGTCCTAAAAAAACCCAACAATGAAATTGGTACAACAAAACTCAGTGAACTGGGCAAAGTGGAGATGCAGAAAACCAGAAACAACTAAAAACAAAAAGGACATCGGCATCTTATCTTGGAGAAGAACTGGGCAGTGATTGGCGAGCAGGGGAGATAGGTTCACTGGGCAGAGGAGATGGAGACGGAGATGTGAGGGAGGGGAGATGGAGATGCCGAGTGAGAGAGATGGAGATGGAGACACCAAGTGAGTCTGGCTGGGCAAGGGAGACGCCGAGTGAGAGAGATCTGGGTGAGGGAAATGGGAGGGATAACTCGGGGAATGGGAGAAATGTGAGGGAGGAAAAAAAAAAAAAGAATAATGATAGGGTTACTACCCTACTACTATCCATCTACTACTCTTTTTATATTTGAATTTTTTATTTTTTTAATTTTACTTAATAATTAAGTAAGTGAATATTAGTAGATTTATATATATATTTTTAATTTTTTCTTAGTGATTAAGGATGTTAAAAAAATACTTAAAAGAAAAAAAATTAAAAAAAAAGTTGAAATGCATATGGGTGGTAGATGGGTAGTAATAGGGTAGTAACCCTATCACTTCACTACGCAAAAAAAAAAAAAAAAAATTAAAAAAAATTAAAAAAAAAATTAAAACTCAGTACGAAAAGGCCAACTGGCTTCCCACATCAGACGAGTAAAAGCAAACGGGAGCCTAAATTTAGACAAGAGTTTCTCTTTTTTAACAAGAAAACTTAATATATTTATCATTAATTAGAAGGAACAATGTAACAAAGTAAAAAAGAAAAATTATGTGTAAAACAAATAAAGAATAGTAATAATAATAATAATAATAATAATAATAATAATAATAATAATAATAATAAGCTTGAAGGATACCCAAAGAAGAATATAAAAAACTTCACAAGTTTTTTAATATATAAGTTTCATGTTTTAAAAACTTTAGAGCTAAAATTTGAAGTTTTAAGAAAAATCCAAGTTTTCAAAAGATTTGGGGATATATATTGTGAATTCTAATAAAACCAAAATCTATGTATTTTTAGTTTTTCTAATAAATAAAGAGATTGTTATAATTTTTTTTTTATAATTGAGGATTTGTTTTAATTGCGAAGGTAGAAATAAATTTTTTAATGAATTTCTAAAAGATATAAAAGATTTCTTTTTGGGGGGAGGTAGTAGTACTGTCCCTCGCCAGCCCCCTTAGATCATCCATTTATTACAATTTTTTAAATTTTCAGACAAAAAATAAAAAATAATTCAACTATTTCAAATCTCAAAATAAAAATAATATTAAATAATTATATTATAACAAGATTTTAACTTTATAATATTTTTTATTGAACTTTTTCTTTCTCATTTCCTAAAACTCTATAAAACACTAAATTCAAACTACTATCTTACTACTATTCACAAACTATTTTACTATTATTTACAAGATTTTTATCTCATCTCATCTTATTCCTCAAAACATTCCAGTTCTCCAAAAGAGAAAACAAAATATCCATTTTTAAGTGATCAAGTCAAGTTTTCAGTAACACTAATTCATCAAATTCCCAATTAATATATTTCATGACTATGTTTTGAGAACGAACATATCTTGGGAAACTTGAGTGTTGGAAACCTCCCCCATAGAATATCATTAAATTTAACTGAAATGTTGCAATCAACAAAGCTACATATAGGATTGGTATTGAGGTTATAGCTGGAGAATATTGGAAAGGAAGAGTCATAGGCACAATGAGAATGAATAGGAGTCTCTTTCCTTATCCATTACTTGCAGAAACTTTCGATGCTCTCCAAGCAACCATTTTTGGGTATGAGTTGGGCTTAACAAACATCAAACTCAAGAGTGATTCTCATCAAGTTATTCAAGCGTGGATTTGTAATGGGATGCTTGTTAGTAACTTCAGAAACAAAATCCAAAGATTTCAATATTTGTCAGTTTACCATGTTAGAAGATCAGAAGCTAATGTTATAGTACATGTTCTAGCCCTAGCAAATCTGAGGAGAAGAAAAGTTATAGAGAATAGCACATGTTTGGTCTGTAAGCAAGAGCCAAAAACCTCTAGACATGTTTTATGGGTTGTATTGCTGCTAAGGATGTGTGGGGTCAGGAAGCGAGAAAAGTGCAGAAGCTATCTATTCACAGTGACTTGATTTTTGATATCTGGTCAAGACTTGTAGAGATTCTCAATCCAGAGGAACTTGATGAGATGGCAGTCACCATGAGAGGAATATGGTCTAGAATGAATAATGTTATCCATGGCAAAAAGTTCAAACACCCAACTGTTGTTCACCAACAGGCCAAGGCAGAACTCTTATCATACAGGGAAGTTCTCACAGAGGATCCAGGAGTTAGTCTCACGGCTCCTACAGGGGTTCCAAGGTGGTCAAAACCAGATGTGGGATCCTTCAAAGTTAACTGGGATGCGGTTGTAAAATTGAAGGAAGGGAGAATTGGAATTGGAGTTCTCATTAGAGAAAATCATGGACTGGTTATCAGAGGTTTGCGTGCAAACATAACCGTCAAAGGAATTCCTTTTGATATTGAAGCCTATGGCCTACTTTTAGCAGCTGTTTTCTACAAAGAGCTTGGCCTAACATAATTCTGTCTGGAGGGAGATTCAAAGCAAGTGGTGGATTTACATAAACAATACACCCTTAACTGGAGTTTGAGTGGCTGCCTGTAGAAGATGCAAGGAAGATACTCAATTCTTATGCTTTTTGGTCAGTAGTACATGCATATCGAGAAGCTAATATGGCAACCCATCACCTAGCAAAAAATGCCCTCGAATGCACAAAGGATATGTATGATCTTGAAACATGTCCATCATGTATTTTACCTATAGTCACTAAAGAAATACTGTAACTATATCACTCATCTCGTATAAGAGTTTATGTAAGTGGCGATTATGATTAATGAGAACAGTACCTTTATAAAAAAAAAAAAAAAATTTTTTCTAGCCAAAAATGCTTTACATATTTTTTATGTTATTGTGAATATGGAGGTTAGTCCTCCCTATATTCAGGCTCTCTTGTAGAGTTATTGATAAATAAAACAATCTTGTTTGACCAAATAAATAAATAAAAGAAATTTGCTGAACAATCTTGTTTAGCAAATGTTTGTGCAGCACAGGAACTAATCATGGAGCCCACCCCTTGAAAACATATATAAACTCAACTAGGATGTTGTTGTTGATAGAATTCAGTGCAAGATTGGGATAGGCCTAATCATCAGGGACTGGAATGGGAGGGTTGTGGCAACTTCAAGAAAATATAGACCCCTCTTCCCTAACCCATTGTTGGTAGAGGCTATGGGAGCTATGGAGGCCTCTTATTTTGGTCTACAACTAGGAATCAAAAGGATCATCTTCGAAGGCGACTCCAAGATAATCATCTTAGCAATCAACAGCAAAAAGGAGAACTGGTCTACTGCAGGTACGCTCATTGAAAATGTCAAGATTTAGCTGAATAGCTATGAAGAGTGGTCAGCTTCACATGTTAGGAGGGAAGGAAATCAAGCTACTCATAAGCTTGCTAGGGATGCACCGTTACATTCCATCTCTTCTGTTGATATGAGAATTATTCCCCATTGTATTCATGACTGTTACTGAAGGTCTATAAATGGAATTCTTCTTTCAAAAAAAAAAAAAAAAAAACACACCTAATGTACCTTCTTTTGGTCTAATATTTCTAATGTAAATAAAATTTTTTTCCTTGACATCAAGACCACCAAAGTATACTCCTAAACTTGGAGAAACTTTTCCTAAGAAAAAGATCGCAATTGGACCTCCTTGAAGACTACCTCAAATTCAACCTCGATTTAATTAATTATTAAAGGTTCGACAACTATTTATTAAAATTTAATGTACGCTATCTATTAAGATTGTATCATTAAGATTGTCTTACATATCTTTTTTTTTTCTCTTTTTATCGTTACGATGATAAGACAATATTTTGATAAATCGTAAATGTAAAATTAAAAAAATAATAATAATTATGGTTTTTGTTAGAAATAATAATTGTGATCGGAAGACGGTGATATTGAAACAAGAAAAATGGTGAACATGTTAAGATATAAAATAAATAATAAAATCTATCTCTTCTCATTAGTTTAAATTTTTGGAACAAGTGATGATTTCACATGATATCAAAGTAGAGGTCTTGAGTTCGAACCATGACTCTACACTCTATCTCATTTAATTAAATATTTTACATATTGAGTTATCTATTGAGTGGGAGTCTGACTTATACATGAGAGAGTGTGTTAAGATATAAAATAAATAATAAAATCTACATATTTTCATTAACTTAAGTTTTTAGGACAAGTGATAATTTCACAGAACAACATTTTTTTGTATGATAAATAATATTTGCAATGGTGAACCGTTTAAGTATCACGTAATTTTTTTTAAAAAAATAAAAAAAATATAGATTTATATAAAAAAATTAATTTTAATAATAAATTTTACTTTTTTTTATAAAAATTATGTAATATTTATACATTTCCTGACTATTGTATCTTCGCTTGTGAGAAAGAGAAATTCTCGTTCTTCTTATAACGAGACTTTTTTAAAGAGTAAACAGCACTCCACGTGGTTTTGTTAAGCAAAATGGAGAGACCACTGAGAAAGAAAAATATAATAAAGTAGGCAGAGAATGTTGATAAAAGGAAAGGCTGCGTTAAAATAATGATAACAACTTTAACTTTATGTTAAAAAGAAGAGTTTACTTGTCTGATTGGCCAAGATCAAAACAAAGATGATAGATATTATGTATGTCTTATCATACTTACTATGATTCTTATTAAAATATATATATATATATATATTTATTATGATTCGGTCAAACATAATTATCACTTTGATCTTATATTTCGATGGCAAATATTAGTTAAACCTAAAAATGCTAGTTGAATTTATAAGTGTCATCGATAAAAGTGATTGAATGATTTTTTTTAATTTTAATTTTTAATTTTGTTATTTAATAGTTAAGAAAATGAATATTAATGAATTGAATTTTTTTTCTATTTTTAAAAAATATTTAAAGTTCATTTACACTATTCAGTTTGAATTCATTGATTGATTATTGATTCTTGCAGTACTATCCTATTTTGATATGCCATGTAATTATATGGTGTTTTCAAAATGTGTTTATCCAATGAATCTTTGCATTAATCATGAATGGTTGTAGGAAGATTTAATCATGGCAATTTATCTTTTGCGTTTTGAAAAAAAAAAAAAAAAAAAAAAACCTTTGATAGAAAAGGAAAAGCAAGAAAAGAAAAATGATAAAAACAAACTTATTTCTGTTTTAATTGACGTGGACAAGAGGAAAGTATTCCAAAGTCTGATGAGACAGTCTCAAATTGTTGAATTAAAAAGTGAAAAAGCCAAAAAGGAAATTCCCTTTTGCAACAGGCAAACACTTTTTTTGGTTGCATGAACATCAGGCTCGAAATTAGTGTGAAGAATATGCTTGTTTGGAGGAATATCTTGATTGGAAAATCAAACTTGCATACAATAATCTTGGTGTGGTTATAGGGATGGAATGTCCTAATCCACGCCCAAGAAAATTAATTGGTTTGGTATTTCACTACTTGCAAGTCTACGGTTCACATTAACAAATGGTATTTTCCGTTTTAATTTCAAAAACAATACTCAATTCTTTAAAAGTTTCGTTTTATTGTTAAATCCATCTCAACTTATCATTATAATTTTTTTAAATTTCAATATAAAATATAATAAACAATTCAACTTTTTTAAATTCTAAAATAATAATAATATGAAAAAATAATATTTTAATAATATTTTATCATCTCTATTCAACTCAGTTCAACATCCAAACATAGCGTAGAATATGAAACTTGAGTAAAAAATAGAGTAGTGCCACGGCCCACCTGGATAATGTATGGTGTAAAGGCTTTCAAGTGAAATTATTCAAATATTTAAATTTAAACTTGATAAAAAAACAATAGATTCATTTTCATTAGTGATTTATGCTTCTTCAATATAGCACGTGTATCATGCTCTCTTGATTGTTTTCGGTACAACATTTTTAAGATTTGGATTTCTTAGAATTACAACTTGAACTTTAAGGTTTAGAGTGAGATAAATAAACACATACATGAACCTCACACAACATTTTATAGCCATTTGAGTGAAATTTTTGAACAATATTAAATGGATAATAAATATTAAGCGACTTTCTTTATATATATCTATCCATCTCTCACTCTAAGTTTTAACGTTTGGTTTATAACATTAGGGAAACTCTATCCCTATTTTTCACTATGTGCATCAAAATCAAGAATCAAATATCTATCATCTCTCGTTTCCAAAACTCAAAATATGGGGATCATCCCATTTCATCTTTCCCTTATTCAAATTTGATAAATGTTAGTTGATCATACGTGTCATTATAATTTTATGATTAAGAGTATCATAATCTATTCATTAAATATAATTGATCAACATTTATTATGTACTCACAAATGTTATATTAGATCTGAATAAGATTTTGAATTTGTCTATATTTATTAACAGCTTCCGTTATGTTGTTGCTAGTAAAATAGGTAAATATGATCACACATCCTTGGTACTAAATCCGACTTTGGATTAGCTCTCCATGTTTCTTTTATAGAAATAACACCTTGTGGTTTTAATTATTTAGAAATAGGTTCTTCCGTCAACTTTTTCATCTATCAACATTAACAGAAAACATTAATAGATGACAAATGGCAATTGGTAATTGGATCACGTATTTCACGTTAATGTTGATAGACGAGAAAGTTGATGGAGTGACCTATTTCTATATGACTGAAACCATATTGTGTTATTTTAGAAAAAGAGTTTTGTTATATAGAAGCAAGTTTGCATACTAATCTACATATTAATATTATTATCTTCATATTTTAAATTTAAATTAGTATTATTTTTAATAAAATCTACTTTTTAACTAATCATATTGAATAAATATACGTATTAATATGTAAAATTACTTATAATTAAATTTTTCCTTAAAAAAATACAAGAGCTAATTCGAAATCAGGTATAGTACGAGGGGTGTGTGTTTAAATTTACCTAAATAATACTTCACATTTTATAAATGTTGGTTCATCATACGTTTGATTATAATTTTATGATTAAGAGTATCATTCCTAGGGAAATGTGCCAATTTATAAATTATAATCCACGTGTCAGAAATTCTGTTGATGACAAGTCGCATCACTAAGTATCGGTATGCACGGTTGGAGTTCTGCAATTATAAATTGCAGACTTTCTCTTATAAATTATATCACCGAGGCCACGCTAGCTTTACTTTCCCACACTACACACCACGCGCACAGACAAACGACTTGTATAAAGTCCACAAGGCCATGACCTTCCGGCCTTCCCGACCCCAGCCCCTGGCTAAGACCACGGTCAAAAATGGTCCACCCGGAGCCGAGCGGAAACGTTGACCCTTCCATTCCCCTCTTGTTACTTTAGCCCACCTCCTTACCTTCACACGCGGTCACTTTGCCCGTGCGGCGCGAATCCGCATATCGTACCCAAGAATGTGCCACGTCTCCTACTAACCCTGGTTTCTTTATCAAATCCCCTCCCTCCTAACCCTAGTCGAAGCCTCGAAACTATATATATCACCTCCTATCTCCGTTGCCCTTCTCTCGCGCTCTCTATTTCTTTCTGCCATTGTCGTTCGACTCCTTCTCTCCAAAGCTCTCTTTCTTTAAAGAACCTTTGAAAAGGACGTTGAAGTTCTCTGCTTCGATTTGCTAACCTAGCAAGACTCCTCGAATTGCTCTCTTTTATGTTTGCGTTTTCACATTTGCTGATTTTCTCGTGTTCTCTCTACGGGAATTGCCCCCAATGGCTGACGAGTGCAGATTCAGAATAGGATACGCCTTGGCGCCGAAGAAACAGAACAGCTTCATCCGAGACTCTCTGCTGAATCTTGCGGGGTCTCGTGGCGTGGATCTCGTCAAGATTGACCCGACCCTGCCGCTGGTGGATCAGGGCCTATTCGACTGCGTACTACACAAATTGTACGGTGAGGAGTGGAAGCAGCAACTGGAAGAGTTCCGTCTCAGGAACCCTAATGCGGCCATCGTGGACCCCCCCGATGCGATCGAGCGCCTCCACAACCGAATCTCCATGCTACAGGTCGTTTCGGATCTCAGGATAGAGTCCCGGAACGAAACGTTCGGGATCCCCAAGCAAATCGTCATCTACGACAATGAAACCCTCTTCGATGGGCAGGCATGGGAGAGCCTCAAGTTCCCGGTGATCGCAAAGCCCTTGGTCGCCGACGGCAGTGCCAAATCGCACAGAATGAACTTGGTGTTCAACCACGACGGACTAAACAAGCTCAGGCCCCCGATTGTCCTCCAAGAATTCGTGAACCACGGCGGGGTCATCTTCAAGGTCTACGTTGTCGGCCAGTACGTCAGGTGCGTGAAACGCAAGTCGTTGCCGGACGTCTCAGAAGAGAAATTGGGTGTCTCTGAAAGCGTATTGTCGTTTTCGCAGGTATCGAATGTCGCTAGCAACGAAAAGGTTGACGACAAATACTACAAGATGATGCATTTGGACGATACTGAGATGCCGCCGCAGAGTTTCCTCACTGATATCGCCAACGGACTGCGGCATGCCCTGAAACTGAATCTCTTTAACTTCGATGTCATTCGGGACGCGAGGTCTGGGAGTCGCTACCTTATAATTGACATCAATTACTTTCCCGGGTATGCCAAAGTGCCGGGTTACGAGACTTTATTGACGGATTTCTTCTTGGATGTAGTGAATAAGGAAGAGAAGGAGGTGGTGAAGGTGATTAGTTCTGACAAAGATATAAGAAAGATTGTGAGCGATAATTTTTGCAGTGATGGGAATGAAATTGGTCCGGACGAGACGGAGAAGTCGATTCAATCCTGGCATCAATGTTAGCAAATTACCCGGTAAATCGGGTGAAGGGTGTGATTTGGTTGTATTGGGGTTTAGGTAGAAGATGGTTTTGGTACAGTTTGGAATTGAGTAGGTTTCGATGACGGGTATTAGAGTTTTAGCCTCTTAACAGCAATTACGTGTTGTGTCAATGTTGATGATGTATATTCCACCTGCAGTTTTACTCTGGAGATAGGTACTTTCTCATATACTCTTCAAGGCTTTAGGGATGTCGAAAGTTGTACTTTTAGGCTTTTGAGTCTTGCTTGCGTGAAAAACTGATCTTAGTTTGTGACTTTGGCACATTTATTGAATGAGATTCGCCATTTTGTGAATTAAGAGTTCCCGTTTTAATTCTCTTGCACACTCTGTAGTATTGAATTTGTTAATTTGTCAATTTTTGTGGGTTTACTAGCTTGGACAATTAAGGCTGCTAACTTCATACATTGTCAATAAAATACTGCCAGAAAAGACGTTAAGAAAGGAAAACGCGGGAGCTTTTTTTTTTTTTTTTTTTGGTTGGAAATTTGTCGCCTGGAAAGGAGGAGAAAACATATATGAAGATGGAAAGTGAGAAAACTCAATATTCAAATTGCATATATTTGATTGATGGTATCTTGTCGTCTTTTAATGCTTTTCTTGAATTAATATAGGCTATCTGATAGATTGTTCTGGTCTATAGTCCTTTTACTGGTCATGAGGGTTTTGTACTTTTGTTGGAAGTTTGGATACAAGAAACTTTTATCTCCGAGTTGTTCACATTATCAAAATGTAATTTACTTTATTTTGCTTGAGATGACATAGCTAGCAGCTTTCATGAACTTATTTTGGTGTCCTCAGACTAGTTTGGGCTTAGTTGTTGGTTTCTGGTATATGTATGTGTTATGTTATGATGAAAATCTAACCGATAAAAAAAAATGTTATGATGAAAATCTAATGATATGATTTTTTTATCGGTTAATGATATGATTTCCATTCCATTCGTACCGACTGTTCTGCACAGAAGTATGTTTTCAGTGTATTTGAGGAGGTCTTTTGAGAGTTAGCAAAGCACATGTAATCTGATGTTTTGAGTTCTTTTAATAAAAAAATATACAAGAGTTGACTTCTTTATTTTACAAGAAATTTGTTGGGGTCAATTTCTCGTTAAATGGGTTTTGAAGTAAAGCATGTGACCAGTTGGTACTAGTGACCAATGTGGACTAGGGATTATAAAAGTGGCAATATGTACATGACTCAAACAGTGTTTATCAACATGGAAAAGGATTTGAGTTCTTACTATCAACACAATTGGAGAGAGTTGACTTGCAGCATTATATTTGTGGATGTTGTCACTAACCTATGTATGAGTCGTATTTGTATACAATGAGCTTTGTCGTGTCCTACAGGCTACAACCTATGTTCAACTCTGTGATTTCTACTCCTTGTATTGGTGTTGGATCCAATGTCACTATAATGGTGTCAAACTTCGAACACCCTGCACTGGAATCAGATTCGCCATGCTCTTTGGTATCTGATCCAATCATCTCTGCTAGCTTTTGTGGATCATTCTTACTGTAAGGTATATCTTTTATATGAGATATAGACAAAAATTAATTTTCAGCATGTTATCTGATTCAGTCATCTCAGCGGTGTTGTTGGATGAGCAATATTTATTCTGTAGAGATCAAAGATGAAAATTCCTATTGTTGAAACTTTTAACACGTTTTGGAGGAGTGCCACAAGTGTTGGCTTCCAGTATACACAAAAATATGTGGTCCTTTAGATCAAATGTTAATGTCCGCAAGATGTGGTATAGGAAAGGGGATTGAGGTCTGGTTTAAAATGAAGTGACGTAATTTTTTTTTGTCCTCAGACTTCCTTAGGTACCGTGACAAGTATGACATATACCACAAAGAAAGTAGGAGAAATCAAGCTGAACACTTTTATACTAAGAAGGAGGAAAATGGTTCAAAAATGGGGTTTTGGGTTTCCTTGCTCTTGCTCGTTATCCAAATTGAATATTTTTTTTGCTTGGTTAATGTTTGAAGATGAATATACAACTCAATTAAGAATCATACTCTGTCACATTCCTATTTAACATATCCTTCTTCACTATTTCTAGCCATGCTATTTTAGGTGTCCGATCATCACTTTTCATTCCCTCAACTTGAATTAGTCACTTCTTTTCATTGGTGCATCAGTCAGTCTCCATAGTTAAACCTTAAAAATGAATATAACCAAGAGATTTTTAAACTATGTTAGCTATATATGTGTTTGCTTGAAGTGGTGTTGGAAATATAATGAGAGTGAATGCTGTAGGTGTGCTCAAAATCTTCTTAGGCCTTTGTGCCGCCTCTGTTGGGAATGTTAGCAAGGAATGGGATTTTCCTGGGGAATTACTTTAAAACTTTATCGATTCAGATTAGGTGCTCATTAATAGCCGAGGAACTAAATAATATGGCCTTGTGTAGGAAAAAGTGGATGGTATAAGTAACATTAGGGCTGAGCACCCGACAATGTCGGAGTCCCTCCGATCCGACTCCGACTTCGACTTGTTGGAGCGGAGTCGGATTTGGACTTTTTTATTGGACTTTTTTTAGCCCATTTGAAATTTCAATTTGACAATCTTAGGCTCTCACTAATCGGCTTTGGGCTTCCAGATTTCAGTTTTTTTTTTTTTTTTTTTTAAATATTTTTTCAATTTCGATTTTATCAAAACATAACCAAAATTGAAAAAATAAATCATTGTACAAATTATTGTAATTATACATTAGCATTATATGTTATTATATGTTAATGTTTATACATTAGTATTACATGTTATTATACATTAGTGTTACATGATAGTAATAGTTAATAGTATGTTGTTTACATATACTCAACTATTATTAGTAAATTTAGTCTTTATATTTTAGTATAAGCATATTATTCTATAATAATTTGCTTATACTATTATATTATTGAATTTAATTAACTATATAAGTTATAGTTATATGAAATATATATGATTAATATATAAAAAATTCGTATATTTTATAAAATATTTACAATATCGGAATTGGAGTCGGAGTCGGTACATTGCCACCTCCGACTCCAACTCCAACTTATTGGAGTCGGAGTGGAGCCAGAGCAGAGTCAATGCAGAGTCGGATTTTTCGAATTTTTGCTCAACCCTAAGTACCATAACTTTTAATGGAGATACTGTATTTCTGTGGGATGTTTCTTTGGGAAACTATAGGTGAGGAACAAAACATTCCAGAGGTGTCTGTAAGTAGTAGATTTCTTACTGATATAATAAAATAAAATTAAAAAATGGAGTAGTAGATTCTATGTGGTATTAAGGAACTCACATGATGGTTGATGGTATTGACTTGACGTTAATCGTAGTGATTTGATGGCATGTCGTGGAAAGAATTGGTAGCACCATCATGCATGTTGGATGCACAGAATTAGCATGTTAGAGTGCATATTGAATTCATGTGTTACGAATTTGGAAAAACAAATATGTCCTCAAGTCCATTCTGCTCTCTCAAGGCAATATGGATTCTACTTTTTGGAAAAAATACGTTTTCTTGCTTTTAGTGAGAGGTGTTACTTTTGCAAGGTATAATTCTGTTTCTTCCATTTTCATATTATTTTTAGAAGGAAATTTCAGAAGATCTTGGTTTTGGTGGTACATTGAATGTGCATAGTTCACATGTGAGTTAAGAGTTAAAGCTTAACTACATTGGCTGTAGGGCTTCTTTGGTTACACAAACCATCTCATCTCATCTATCATTACAACTTTCCCAAACTTCCACACTAAATATAATAAACAATTCAATTTTTTTAAATTCTAAAATAAAAATTATATTCTAACAATATTTTATTCAACTCTCATCTCATCTCATCTCATCTCATCTCATCTGTATAACTAAACGAGGCCCAAGATCTGGACTTCATGGTCAGCTGTTCATGAATAATTTGGTGAAGGTCATTGCATTGAAAGGGAGTTGATGAAAGCCAATCTTGTCAACTGAGAGGTTGACAATAGCGGTTAGTTGCCTAATTTGTCTTCTCTTTTGGACTGAGTCCCATATGTTGATTCAAATCTTATTTTTCCTTTCAAATATTAACCATGTATAATTTCCTTTTATCTTATTGTAATTTTTTGCTTTCTTTCCATATCTTACGTATTTTGAGGATGAGAAGTACCAAAACGAGAAGATATCATTTTACCATTGGCTTGGCGATGACGAGGCAACTTGAGGTAAGCCACTATCCGGTTGAAATATTTTCTTTCCTAATTAGTGGGAAGTTTTCTTGCACCAATCAAGCTTGCTCCAGAATTCAGATAATTGGTTTCAGGGAGCTTCCTTAGAAGAACGTGATGTCAGAAAACAATAATCTCATACTTTGGTTTCACGAAAAGGAAGCATAGGAGAGCGTCCTTAACCATTTGATCTTCATGTCAGGCAACAATAATCATATACCTTTCAGAAAACACTAATCGCGTAATTTGCCATCCTAAACAAAGAACTTGTCAGGCAACAGTCATCAGGTACATCTCCTCACCGTATTCCTTGTTTCTTACTTTCCCAGATATGCAATTTCATACCCCACCTTTTCAAATTATTTGGCCACATTGAACAGATACGTATCATTCTCATCTCAATTCTAATATCTTCTTTGCAATCAGGGAGTCTTGGAACAATGTGTATAGGGTACTAATCTGGCATGGCTGAAGTTTGAATGAAAATAATAATCTGAATCAAATGTCTCTTTGGTAAAAAATATCAAACCAAGATTTTGGAAAAGTGATTTTCGGTTATGTGGTCTTGAGGCTACTTACTGACCTCCTCAAGTCTCTCACCTCATTCACTTTATGTGTTGCATTAGAATTAGATGGATGCTCTGTTAGACCTATAAAAGGATGTGTTGCATCACCAAGTTTGAAGGGATACGGGAGACACACGTGACATGGCCGTCACCTTCCCAAGGCCTGCGCTCCGGCATTTCCAAGGCCTGCACCAAGCCATTTAGAGACGGCATACAGCAAAGCAAGCAGTTTCCATGTGAAAGATAAGTAATTCAGTAATTCAAGATCACCACGGGGCTAGAATAGCAGGGGCATATCTCTCCATTGATGACACCTTTTTAAACACATGTAAGCGGGGGTTCCTTTCACCCTTCTCAGTCTTAATTGTCTGATCGAGCTTCATTGTCTCGAGTTATCATAGTTTTAACCAAGTTTGTACTCGGAAGTGCAAGGCTTTCCAGACTCATCTAAAGTCTAACAAACTTCCTATCTTCATCTTATTTTACATTTTTTGCTTCTCATAATTTTAACTTTGAATAAATAATATCTTGACGTGGCATACTATGCGGCATGACAATAAATAATAAAAAAGTTTCTCTTTAAAACCAAAAAATCTAGAAAGTACACAAATTGAAAAATTCTATTTAAAGTATGAGAACTAAAGATAAATATAACTAGTTAAAAAATGAAAAATACCTTTAGAAATAATAAAAACATAAATTAAAAATAAAGAACATATAAAAAAAATTAACCTTTTGAGATTGTAAAAATTAAATGTTAGAAATTAAAATTAAATAAATTAAATAAATAAATTTGGGTGGTGCTTAGTCCCCACCTCCACTAGGGAGTGGTTGTCATGTTGAGGTTACAGGTCGGATCAGGGGTCGCATGGCCTCCGATTCGGACTTCGACTCCAATTTGTCGGAACAGAGTTGGATTTGGATTTTTTTTTCTTTTTTAGTCTATTTGAAATTTCAATTTAACAATTTTGGACTCTCACTAATCGAATTGGGCTTCCAGATTTTAGTTTTTCTTTTTAAACATTTTTTCAAATTTCAATTTATTAAAACATAACCAAAATTGAAAAAATAAATTATTGTACAAATTAATGTTATTATACATTAGTATTATATGTTATTATACATTGATTATTATACATTACTAGTACATGTTATTATTCTTTAGTTATTATACATTAGTATTACATATTATTATAAATTTATATATTTATGTTTATACATAATACATTAGTATTAAATGCTATTATACATTAGAGTTACTTGGTAGTAATAGTTAATATATGATGTTTATATATACTAAATTATTATTAGTCAATTTATATTATAGTATAAGTATATTATTTTATAATAATTTACTCATACTAATATATTATTGAATTTATGATCAATATATAAAAAATACATATGTTTTCATAAAATATGTACAATATTGGAGTTGAAATCAGAACGGAGTTAGATTCAGTATATCTACCTTTGACTCCAACTCGACTTTTTTGATAAAAAGAATTCTGACTCTTGATTTATTAGAGTTGGAGCGAAGCTTGAACGGAGTCGGTGCGGAGTTGAATTTTCAGATTTTTACTCAATCCTATATTGGGAGGCTATATGGTTTAAAACCATCCTATTCTATTTACACACACATTGCAATTTGGAGTTATTTTTCTTATATTTAGATGTTTTATTCTTTTTCATATGTTTGAGATATTGTCCGGATTTAATATTTGTATTTTTAGATTTTATTGGTTTTAAATAATTTTTTTGTACCATTCGCAATTTTATCTTTTCAATTTTTATATTTTCTTCAGGTGAAATGACAAGTTGCACACCATGTCAGCATATTTCGCTATTCACCAACGAAAGGTTAACATTAGGATTGATTCGACTAAAGTTGAACCTACATAGAGTAAAAAATTTAAAATTATAGGAATTAATCTGTCTTATCAGAGTATAAGATTTATTCCAATAAGATAGGAATTAGATGGAATTATGTAGTAGAATTTAAGAAGTAAAAAAAAAAAAAAAATGTTTCATAATCTTAAATATATTTAATGATATTTAAATTTACTTTCTTGTTTCTTTGTGCAAGGAATTACGAAACCAAAATTTTAGAAAAATTCTTGAGTTATTCGAAAGTAAATTTTAGTCCATTTATATATAGGCAGTCAGGCTACGGATTTTAATATACACAAAAATTAGAACTAGCTGACACTAATCCATTGTATATACATGCTAGAGAATGAGATGACCAATCAGTGTTTACGTATTCAAGATGCCAAATCTTAGAGATCAATGTACATGCATGGGTGGCCAAGGAACCAAAGAGCCTACGGGTCCTTCTGTTTTTTTCAAAACGTCAACTCAGACACAGAAAAATTTTGTTGGGTTCACTGAATGGTGAAACATCTGTTTCGGTCATCTCCTGTTGGTGTTTTTTCTTCTCTCTTTTTTGTTTTTTCCTTCCATGAAAACAATAAAATCAACGAATTCCTTTTTCCCTGGCCATTTCAAAGAAGATTCCAAACAAGTAGTGGTAAGGTCCGAGAAAAAAAGATGAGAAACTCTCGGAGATTTCTTGTTGCCAAAATGTCAACTCAGACAACATAATTCTGCCCTAGCTATCTGAATCGTGTCATTACTTCCCACCTTATGGTCCTCCTAAAGAATCTGAAAGGAACGAGGAAATTAAACATCGCACTTACTTGGAGGTAAATCGGAAAATAAGAGAGGAGAGAATGAGAAGTGCAACCTAGTTTGGATAATGGTATTTTTATAATACCTCACTACTATTCATTATTTTATTATTATTTTTTACCTATTTTTCAATACTATTCAATATTCTATTATTCGTTCCATGGCTTCGAGCTGAGGACCTCAACCCACCACTATCTCAGGCAACCCAAACTACAAATCCACAAATCCCAAGCCAAGCAGAAGAACCACATCCGACCCTCTCCACTAATCGATTCTCAACACCCCTCTTCAAAGTAGGTCCCTTCCACAACATCATTTGGATTTCAACATCCTTACCTCATAGCAAACTCTTCTAACCAGAGCAACCCATAAGATAGAAGCAACACTTCTCAACACAAAATGCAAAGCGGAAAGGAAAAATGGTGGAAAATACACAAGAAATACTAGAAAAAAATTTCCCAAATTCTCAATTGATGGAGCTCACCTGTAGAAAAAGCCAAGATAGCATCGGTTTGGCTTTCAACCACTTGTTGATCTAGCAGTCCAAAAACTCTCAGCACTAGGCGATTCTGATGTCATTTCTGGCAATCTGAGGCAATGA
The DNA here is from genome assembly GCF_004785595.1 of Juglans microcarpa x Juglans regia. Taxonomy (NCBI): domain Eukaryota; kingdom Viridiplantae; phylum Streptophyta; class Magnoliopsida; order Fagales; family Juglandaceae; genus Juglans; species Juglans microcarpa x Juglans regia. The sequence goes on from NC_054604.1 coordinate 25,340,858, forward strand.
GCTACTATTGCACAACACTTACCCAAATTTAATCCATCAGCACCAACCATCTCCAACCCGATCAGAGCGAGGTTTAATTTTTTCACTGTTAATTTTTTCACATTGAAATCATGAAAATCTATCTGTCAACCCAAAAACTCAGGTAGGCCTGGACTAAGCAGGTTAATGGAGAATATGAACTTAGCGCTTCTAGCAAAAGCGGGATGAGAAATGAGCTAAGCAAATACTGGACTATGGCATGAGGTCCCTCTAAAAAAATACCTCATTACTACAGATTTTTCGAATGTAACACCAAAAATGTCAGACTCATGGTTATGGAAAGGACTTCTCAAGACAAGAGAACTACTTTCAAAAGGCAAGTGCTATCAAATTTTGAATGGTGTATCAATAAACGTATGGTCAAAACGTTGGATCCCAACATTGAAATTTTTTGAGCCAAAGCCTCTCCATCAAATGAATAAGGTACATCCGCTCCTAAAAGTCTTTGATATCATTGCAAACAATCATCTCTCTTGGAATACTGAGAAAATACTAAATCTGTTTGAGCAAGATACCATTATAGAAATCCAAAAAATTCATCTCCCTTTAAGTAGCCAAAAATAGGATTCAATAATCTGGAATACGAATCACAACGGGAAGCTCTTAGTGAAAACCGCCTACCACATAGGGCAAAAAATCTAGATGTTCCACCACTGCAACATTTTCCAAGCTCTAACTTTAGAAACTTTGGAGTTTGAAAATTCATGATCGTCACAAGCTACTACTTTAAAGAATAATATGGAATATGCTTCCAATAAGGACAAGATTGAGCAATGTTATTCCAAACTTTCAACTTGAAAATTGTCTCCTATCCAACGAAGAAGAAGAAACAATAAACCATCTCTTCATTGAATGTCCAATCACTCGCATACTATGCATCAAAGGATCTAGCGATTAAACCTTGCCTTACCATCGATAAATTCAATGTCAAATTGGATACAATTGATAATTAATCTAGCACCATTATTGGGACTAAATGCCTTAGAGAAACATCCATTTCAAATTTTCACGATAATAGTGCTGGCTTTTAAATGGAGGCAACGAAACGATATTATACACAATCATGCAGACATCTTGCTTAGAAAAGCAACAATCCAGCTGGAAAAAATGTACCAAGCCTATAAAAAAGCATGGGAACAAAAATCAAAAGTCCATCAAAGATTAAATTGGATACTACCACCTTTGAATCAATGGAGTTTGCCTTTTGATGAAGTCAGCCAGGTTTGGATACAAAAAAGCCTCCAACTCATCTCAACTTATCTAATCTAATTATTACAACTTTATCAAATTTTCGCACAAAATATAATAAACAATTTAACTTTTCCAAATCTCAAAACAATAATAATATTTAAAAATAATATCCTAACAATATTTTATTTAACTTTCATTTTCATCTCAACTCAATATCCAAACCTCACCTAAGAGACTCTTTTTTCTACATCTTCAATTGTATATCAAGACTCAGAAGGCAATATATTAGAAGGACAATGCTAGGGCCACCGAGAAAGGTGACCCCTGCATTGTACCGATAGTGCAAAATGCATTTTTTTTCAAACATTTTTAAAACCCATTTAAAAATTTTGAAAAAATGAATTCTCAAAACTCATTAAAAAATACTTCCTTAATTATTAATTAAATAAATAATACAAAATAAAAAAGACAAAATTGGTCACTTTGGGTGGTCAACTTTCTCGGTAGCCCAAGCATTTTTCATATTAAAAATATGGACTTTAAAAATTTCAACAATCAATCCAGTCATAGCTGAAGCCTCAACGGCTTTCCTGGCCTCACAATTGGCAAAACAACTTCACAAGAGTCTGCCTACAAAAAAAAAAAAAAAAAACTCCACAAGAGTCCATTTGTCCTAGAAGGTGATGCACAACTCCATAAGTGAAGGATGCTACAACCTACTTTATTACTATTTGGGTTTGTGTGAGACTAATCTTGTGAAAACAACCCTAGGCTATTACCAACGATGCTACAAACAAGTAATAGACAACAAGAAGAATAAACAATCCATCACACGACATAGAATTTACGTGGTTCGGCAACGTGCCTATGTCCACAGAGCTGCAAAGGATTTTATTCACAGAAAAGTAGGAATACTGTGAAACAATACAATATCTCTCCCTCACTTTCGCTCTCTCTATGCCACACAAGGGCTTATCTCTTTATATTCTGTTGTTCAGCTGTACCTCAAGTTTATTTTTAGAACATGTTATATATATATATATATATATATATATATATATATATTAGCGCAAAAAACCTAAAAAAAATAGATTCTGGGTTATTCGCTCGAGCAAAGTGTCGAGCGCACTTCGAACAAACTTTATGTCTGATGTTCGCTCAAAAGGCCTGTTGAGTGAGATTCAAGCTAAATCTCTGCCAAGGCTTCGCTCGAGCGTCCTGTCGAGTGAGCCTTAAGTGAAGTCTCTACCTTCACATGACTATCAAGCAAACTTTCTATTTGGTATTTTCTCAGCACACAAACTAGGCTTCATAACGCATCAATCTCCCACTTGGAGACTGGTTCAACCACTGTCTCCAACACATGCCCTTCACTTTTACAACTCACAACTCCCGTCTTTAAGCTAGAAGACCAATTGAAGTCGTGCACGACTTTAGTTCCTCACATGTAGTTCCCTTAGTTAACGCATATGTAGGGAAACTCACAACTCTCACTGTACTGGGAATACCTAATCTCGTACTAAACCTAGCACACATAAGAGAACTTGTAGCTGAGGCCCCCTTCTCTTATATGGATGACTGATCCTACCTTTTGCTATCATTCTATTTAGTCTTCAATAGATGTGTCCACCTTTTATGCAGTGCCTGCTTCCTCCATGTAAGCCCAATCAACTTCTTCGTAGTTAACTCTCAGTTGCTTGATCTCCCATCTCGCAAGATTTTACAGTAATTATGTGGTTCATCCATCACCTTCAAATAGCAAGATATAGTTCAAGGTAAGTGAATACCATTGTGGAGGTCTACTCGTCCTAGCAATCTTGCGAGCAGCAACTGTAGGTGTAGACGACCATGGATCACTATACGCTCTATCTCTATTCTCATCTCTCACATCTTTGCTCTGCACCGTGGTCTCAAGAACCTTCCCTAGGCTTACAGATTCATGAGGAACTGCAAAACTGACTCATTTTTTCTTCCTCATCTTCAAATTCACGTGACCTAGCCTGCTTTGCTACAACTCTATATTTCCCTACACATCACTAGATCTGGATGTCAAATAAAAAGTATCTGCTCTCTGATCACGAGTAAAGACTTTCGCACCCTTCATGACCTTCCATGCATATCCGAAAAAGATAACTAAATGACCACTACCGTCAATCTGTCCCACAAAGATCAAGTTTTTTTTCAACTCAGGAATGTGTCTGATTTTCTACAAAGCCAACACATTCTTGCTTGGGAGTATAATACGCACATCTTCAACTCCCACTACATCTAGTGCTTCTCAACCAACCATGTGCACCTTATCAAAATCACCAATAACGTAGTTTCGCATGATCTCTTGATGTGAAGTGGTATGAAATGAAACCCCTGAATCTAACACCTAATCGTCAACTGGACTGTGTACTGTAAGAAATAGAGCATCCTATATTTCTTCAGTCACCAAGTTCATAATGCCATCCTCAATCTTTTTCGAATTCCGATAGTCTCTTTAGATGTGACTCGTCTTTCCACAATTTCAACATGTGATATGCTTCCTAGATCTAAACTTGTTCTTGCTCCTATTTCTAGAATCTAATCTATCATGTTCCATGCCCCTACTATCAACGTTTAGGGCAGAACCCGAACCCGAGATCATGCTAGAATCTTTTTTATGCACCTCCTCCGCAAAAATCATATCTCGGATGTCATCATATTTTAACTTCATCTTTCCGGAATAATTACTCATGATCATTCTTATGGCCTCCCAACTATTTACTAATTACACTAACATGATCAATGCCCATATCTCATCATCAAACTCAATCTCGACGAATGATAATTGATTTGTGATAGTGTTGAAATCATTCAAGCATTGAGCAACTGATGTACCTTCTGCTATCTTAAGGTTGAACAACTTCTTCATCAGATACACCTTATTATTCTTTGAAAACTTTCCAAAATCCTAAACAAAGCCATTATGAGATTCGTTGTGGTCTTCTCCTTGATTACACTATGTGAAATTGACCTCGACTTGGTCAGCTGAATAACACCTAGGACCTGTCTATCTAACAGGTTCTAATCAACATCATCCTTGTTGTCTGCCTTTTTTTCAAAAGAGGAAGATGGTGCCTCTTCCTGTAGAGATAGTCCTTGATCTGCATCATCTTCATGTACCGTCATCCTAGCCTTCACTTTGTTTCTTGCCATCGTTCTTCCTTGGACCCCAACCTTGGGCCTCTAATACTAGTTCTTGTGAAAAACACCCACAGGCTATTATTAACAATGCTATAAACAAGTAACAGAAAACGAGAAAAACAAACAAGCAATCACGCGACTCAGAATTTAAGTGATTTGGCAACAAGTCTACTTCCACAAAGTTGCAGAGGAGTTCATTTAGAGAAAAGTAGGCACATTGTGGAGTAATACAATGTCTCTCCCTCATTTTATCTCTCACTCACTCTCTCTCTCTCTCTCTCTCTCTCTCAAGGCCTCTCTCTCTGTTTTGCCATTCAATAGTGTCTCAAGCTTATTTTCAAAACATATATATAGGCAAGTAGTAGAAACCCTAAAAAAATAAATTTTGGATTATTTGCTCGAGTGGAGATCGAGCGTGTCTCGAGTGAACTCTCTATCTGATATTCGCTTAAGGGGCTTATCGAACGAGACCCAAGCAAACTCTCTGTCTGGGCTTCGCATGAGTATCTTGTCGCACGAGCCTCGATCGAACTCTCTGCCTGAGCTTCGATCGAGCGACCCATTGCGCGACTGTCGAGTGAACTTTTTTTGACATTTTTCTCAGCACACAAACTAGGCTCCATAACCCAACAACTATCGTTAAATAATTAGGGAAAAAACAAGCAAAGTAAGGATGAGCAACGATATAGGGAAAAGGTAAAAGACGTCTCCAATTATTTCTAGGCCAATATATCATTTTCAATTTGAAATCGGGAAGTGGAGGGTGGTTATCCTACAAACCTAAGTGACACTTTTATTGTTATTGGATTATCCTTTACTTTTTTTTTTAAAGAAAAATTTAAAGGTGAATGGAAAATATCATCTCATTATAGCGTGATGGAAGTGGAATACAAGTGTAGCATGCAAAGATTTTCCTTTACTACACATGTATTTGTCCTCCACAATATCACTAAACCCTTGTTTTTGTTTTTGGTTGTTTACTTTAGTCTTATAATCAGGTGGTATTAATTAGTTTGATAATTTTCTTGGGATTGTCTGATGATTTCCCGTACGAATACGTGATGCCCTTGTTTGTTAATTAGCTATTATTCTTTGATGCGTTTGCTGATTTCGATCGACTATAAATCTTACCCTTCCATTGCCTGATCATCTCTTAATATATGAAAAAAATGTGGAAAAAATAGATAGCTGGGACTGAGAAGAGAAGTAAAGAACCTAATTACATACGCGTAGATGTCAATTGTATTTGTACACATGCAAGATCGATCCTTGCGGATACAGTATTTTTTTTTTTTTTTTTGGTGCTTGATAATAATAAATAGTATAGTTGTGAGTGTGTTTGTAATGCAGTGGTACAATTGCATGCATACGTCATAATTATGGTATGTTGTTTTGGTACGTATGACATATTAACACTTTTTGACATCTCCTTGTGTGAAAATTTTATTTCAATTTGATCTGCATGTACATGAAATATAAACACATCATTTATTATGGAATTCAATAGTACAGTAATAAAAAACAATAAAAACACCAAATTTAACTTTTTTCTTTCGCAAATTTTTTAAAATTCATGAACTTATTTTTTTAAAAAAATAAATAAAATTTCTTGGTATGATTTGATTTGTAAGAGAAGTTTCAAACTTAAATTTGATCTTGCAAATGAAATATTGTGCAATAGAAGAAATAGAAGAAAATGATGGAAAGAACAAAACTTATAACCGTAGGTGACTTGGTGAACGCGGATGGTGGTGGTGGCGCAAGGAGCCAGTGGCAATAATAGAGTAGCCCGTAAGCACAAAAATCTCCAAATCCATGCATAGTTGGCCAAGCATACTCCTCTCATTCCAAGCCCCAAAATCCAAAATTTATAACTAAAAAACCTAAGAAATTCACAAAAGCAAAGCAATAACTTCTGTTTTGAGGGAGAAATAGAAGAAAATGATAGAAAGAACAAAGCTTACCGCAGGTGACAAGGTGAACACAGACGATGGTGGTGGTGCAAGGAGCCAGTGGCAATAACAGAGTAGACTGAGACACAGAGACTGAGAGTGAGAGAGAAGAGAGGGATAAGAAAGTGGCATGAGAGAGTGAAAGAAAGGAGGAAAGCTTACTTTAGTGGTTGGCCGGTTGTACGTTGGAGACGAAGGTGGTGACTAGAGGCTAGAGCATCGGCGATGTTTATATTTTTTGAGACGATGTTTACGTTTTGTCTCAAAAAATTACTTTTAGAGACAAAAAAATTGTCTCTAAAAATCAAATTTGTTGTAGTGTGCCATATAAATAATGTAGAAGATTATATACCCTTCACACCAGTTTACCTTTAGAAAACTCTTAAAACTATTATTTTTTAGCAAGCTTAGCAAGCACCTTCCCCTACTACTGCAGATCATAACTAGGGTTGTAGCAGGGGAATCACTCGTTGGAGAAGCTAGGCCACTTTCTTGTTGATAATATGTGTTTGCAACGGCTTTCCTTCATTTACCGTCTGTGGAAGAACAAACTATTATTGTTTGGTGCCTCCAAGTTGTATACATTTTCACTCGTCAATGGTGGGATTCTAAGATCTCGTTTGAATGTTGAAATGAGGTGAGATGAGATGAATAGTAATTAAATAGTTTGTGAATAATTGTGAGATTGTTTGAGTTAAGATGTTTTATGAAATTTTGAGAAATAAGAGAGAAAAAGTTGAAAAAAAATATTATAAAGTTAAAATACTGTTAGAATATAAGTTTTTAATATTATTTTTGTTTTGAGATTTGAAAAAGTTGAATTATTTTTTGTGTTTTGTTTAGAAGTTTGAAAAATTTGTAATGATTAGGTAATTATTCGATGAAAAAGTTGAAAATTTGAAATTAAAAAGTATCCGCATTTGTGTTTGTGGTATTTGGATATTGTTGAGATAAGATGAGATCATGAGATGAGATGATCTTGCAATCCAAACGGGAATCAATTGCAAAGAAACCTTTGAACTAATTACAAGTTATAACCCAGAATATTAGATCAAGCTAGCAGACAGTAGAGTTAGGATTTCTTATTATAGTTGTCCGTCTTATGACTTTATAGTTGCCGGCCAGTTCTGAAATGTATACCTATATCCTAATCTAAATATAGCAGTTTGAAGAGTAAAAAATGTGAACATGGGGGAGCGGTGAGTTGGTGAATTTAGTTTGCAGCAGTCAGTAGCTTGTATGAGAAGTAAACATGTAACTTATAGGGTTAATAATTAATATTTAGCTTATAATTAACTAATTATCTGACTTTTTAGTTCCAAATTAAATACATGCATATATATATGAATGATCGTCTAATAATTGAACACTAATAATTAAGAGGCGTCTTCTCTTTCCTTTTTTCATCATTTGGTGTTAATTCTAGGGTAGAAATTAATGAAGATGATCGCATGCATGGTTTGACTTCGCTATCATGTTATATATACAAAGGTCAAAGTTTTAGTTGACATGCAGTAGTAATCCTGGCCGTAGAGGCCGCGGTATATTTACTGATCAGATGATATATATATATATATATATATATATATATATATATATATATATATATATATATATATACACACACACATGTACATGAGCTTGTATATTCTTGATCTTCTTCTTTTGATCTGGCCTCATAATTACGTCTGAGGGGGACGTAATGGCGCTGCTTGATTCTTATAATATACTCTTACTCGGTTATAATGATCAGTTATGTATGATCATTGATATCACTAACGATCGAAAATAATATATATGCGCATTCGATGGATCACGTAATATTGAAAATATTTGGACGTATCTTTACTTGAATAATTATTAATCCTCCTCACCAGAAACAAAACAAAAAACGATATATCCATCCATCGTTGAGTACTCCTCTGAAAACTAACCGCATCTCATGCCATGCATGGTGTGATTTTATGTTATATGAAATATATTTAATTAGCTAGCTAGCTGGTGCGTACATGATCATGATCAATGATTTATCAACACATGACAAGCAAATAATAATGGCAAAATATATAAAATGAAATCAAAATTATAATTAATAACTAGCTAGCTAAATGATCAAATTATATATATAAATATATATATATATATCGACTTTCATAATAATGGCAAAATAAAATGAATTCCAGTATAGAGCCAATTTGAGAGGTTCGAACACGTTATATACATATATATATATATATATATATATATATTATATATATATATTTATATTGGAACATGTTAACGTAAGATATTGTTCCTATATATGGTACTCGTACGTAATATATATTTGCATATTAAAGAAACCTGGACATAGATAGCGTATAGACTGCTCCATAATAAAAAAATTTAAAAAAAAAAACATAAATTTGGAACAATATAATCAAATTAATTAAGGATTCGATACATGAGTACTGAACACTTTCGCAAGAAAGAGATTTTACATGAATTGAATGTATATAGAGGCTAGCTTAACATCGTTAGCTACCTTCATGATCATCTGTTTAACAAATTAAATAAAAGAAACCTAAAAATACAAGAATGCTTTGTGAATGAACTAATTAACGTAGTTTCTCATATATATGTTGAACTCATGCATTGCCGGCCGGCCTGGCTGACACTTCAGGTGAAAAAAGTGGTACTCTACCATGACGTAATTGGCGATGTTGAAGAGGATGTTAATCTGAATAAAAAAGGTAAAGATCAGATATTGAAGCATTAGCCAAACGTATCATTTAAATATATAAAGCTAGATTAGAAAATATGTATAAATAAAGCTTCCCGAAAATAAATAATGGAACAAAACAAATTGCTTGAGGGTATAGAACCTACTCCAATATATCTTTCCAATAGGTATCGCTCGTTTCATCATCCATGAGCTTGTCCCAAGCCTCAAAGATAGTACTGGAAGAAGCTGACTCGGTTGAGGATTGATTTGGGTCAGTAGTCTTGCTAATTTCCATTTGGTTGACATGGTACGTACCCGGAGATTCAGAAAGCAATGCTGGCAATAGGTTCTGGTTTTCTGTTTGATTCTCATTTAATGTACTGCTAAAGCTACTGTTTTTTATACCAAGAATTTCTGGGATGAATCCATCTGAAACTCCTTCCCAAGAGTTAGAAATACCCTGGCAGTTGCTGGGAGCGTTAGGGCTCTTGAGCAATCCCGAATCAATCATATACTCTTCATGACCTGTCAGGAAGGGCTCCTTGTTCATGTAGAGAGTGCTTGTCCCATTCAGAAGTCCTTCAAAAGGTTTGAGATTTCGGCTCCCAAACAGATGATCAGTATTATCCATATGTAGAAGAGGGTTTGTATTTATAATCTGCAACATATTTTGCAGGAGTTGGATATTTGCCAGGTGAGAGGCATGATCAGCCTGTAAATTACTAATTAGAGCTTGACTGCCCCAATTAGGAATCATTAAATTTCCGAAGTTTGCAGCACCAAGCAACTGAGAAAGATTCACAAGGTGATTGAGATCAGTTCTTGGCTTGTGGCTGGTTGGGTCGATTCCCATTCGAAGCAACTTCTTCCTTAAATTAGTGTTCCAGTAGTTCTTGATCTCATTGTCGGTCCGCCCAGGAAGTTTTGTTGCAATCCTTGACCACCTGCAACAGCAATAATTATAATATTGTAGCGGTTAATTCCCTATACACACACACATACACACGCACGCACATCATGAAAAGTGTATGTACTAAAAAATATACGAAGCTTCAATATATAAACAAAGTTTCGAATTTCAAAGGTACGTACTTGTTTCCAAGAATTGAATGAAGGTTGATGATCTTTCGCTCTTCATCTTCTGAGAACTTCCCTCTCTTGATATCAGGCCTAAGGTAATTTGTCCACCTTAGTCTGCAACTCTTTCCGCACCTGTTCAAGCCAGCAAGCTTGGGGAGTGCCCTCCAACTTCCATGGCCATGGCTGCTAATGTAAGCAATCAGTTTCTGATCTTCCTCGGGCGTCCATGGCCCCTTCTTCAAACCGTCCTCATCACAACATGGGGGTCGACCCATTGATTGTCTCGGGAAACAAACAATAATGTTGCAAGAAATATATGAGATCTGTACGTTGAGATGGAGTTAAATGTGGTAGATCAATTATTGGAAATATGGGTGAAACATGCTGGTTTTTATAGGTGCAAGGGAGACAGGATTCAAAGGATGATGTCATTGTCATTCTTTGAATTTCATACGATATTCTTAGCTTCCAAAAGCACGGCAATGAAGAGGAAGCTGCCTAACGACCATTTTGGCATTTTTCAGCGCGACGGGACGGAAGATCAATTAAAGCTCCCTCACAAATGAATTATTGGACCAAAATAGGATTAGGTAGTGCAAGTGTCGTTTGAATATTATATGGTAATTAAGCATGGGAGAGATTTCCCAAAGGCGGTTTTGGGCTCTCAAGATGTAGGTGACCTAGGATGTAAAAATAAACCGGACAACCGGCCTAATTCGGTCCAATTCTGAACCGGTTCTGTCCGGGACCGATTCTTTCATTTTAAAAACCGATCAAAACCGTTCCAGTTCTTGTTTTATGTTTTTCGGCACCAGACCGGTTCATATATATATATATTTAACTAATTTTTAATATTATACTTAATATTTTTTATATTATATATAATTATATATAATTATATATGAAATAATATTATATTATAATTTATAACATAAAATTTAAATTTTAAACATGAACATTTATTTGATCATATGTTTTAAATATAAAGTATATATACTAATTACTTTTTATGATTTTCAACATATTGCTTTTTGATAAGTACATTAGTAATACTAATACTAAAACTGAAAAATCGGACCGAGTTGAACTGGAAGTACCAGTTTAAGAGGGTAACCGGTGACATATCGGCTCCAAAATTTATCACAAATTGGACCCGTTACAGTACCCCTGCCCAAAGCATTGATTCGATCTGTTTTAAAAGCCACCAATATTTGAATTTCCAATTAATAATTATCTCTTATCAGCATTAATAAATGATGTGTTTTAGCTAAAAGCATACATAAAAAATAATAGAATTAGAAAAATTCTTGATCTACAAATTGATATTATAAAAAGTAAAAACAAACTTATTAATTTGATCTACGTAATACATCAAATTATAAATTTTATTTTATTATAAAATATTAAATCTGATGTCTCATAATATCACTCTACAAAGTCACAAACTTACTTTTATAAGACTTTTTTTTAAGGCCCAGCACTTCTTCTATTATTAAACAGATATTCTGATATTTATTGGAATTATAAAAGAGATAGTTTAAAGGATATTATAAATATATATAATTCCCGGGTGAGTGCCTTCTCTTTTCTCTCTCGGGAGGTAGAGTGAGGTTTTAGTGCCTTTGAAGAAATTCAAAGGTTTAGTTCTCACTTCTTTTGAGTTGATCATTTTATTCTGCTTCATTGTATCTCGAATGGAAATTGAGGATCTTGTAAATCGATGGGAAAGACTCCATCTATCTACGGAGGAAAATTCTTTCTTCCATGTCAAAGAAGACGATAGGAGGGATGCTAAGAGACATGGAACTCACTGAATAGTTGGGAGAGTTTTGGCTGATAAGATTATCAAAAGTGAAGCTTTCAGAATCACTATGTTTCAACTATAGAGGTTAGAAGGATGGGTTCGCTTTAAAGAGTTAGGAGACCAAAGCTTCCAGATAGGGTTTCAACCCTAGTTGATAAAGAGAAGGTCCTTAATGGTTGCCCTTAGTTTTTTTACAGAAACCTACTTACCCTACTAGAGGTGGACGGGGTAGTATCCATTAATGGCCTTCATTTTAGTTTTGAATCGTTTTGGGTGCAACTACACAACCTCCCACTGGCCACCAAGACAGAGGAGTTCGGAGATCAGTTCGCAGCATCAATAGGTCATGTTATCAAGGTGGACACAGAGGCTGGTTCCCAGCCCTGCCAACACTAATGAGTATACTAGTGTGGAACTGCTGAGGGTTTGGGAACCCTCATATAGTTAATATCTTCAGAAACCTTACTAAGGAAAAGTGTCACACCTAGTTTTCCTAGTGGAAACTAAGTGTAGAAATACAAGAATGCATGAAATAAGAAAAAGTATAAAAATGGACAACTGTTTTGCAGTGGCGAGTATGGGGATGAGCAGGGGCATTGCTCTACTTTGGAAAGGACATTGGCATGTTAGAATACATAATTACATACGGTGGCACATCAGTGCATTGATTTAGGAGGCAGCTGGGCCTACTTGGCAATTCACAGGTTTTTATGGCCGCCCAGATACTGCCAAGAGAAGCAGCTGCTGGCAACTCCTCAGGATGCTAAGGCCCTCAACACCTCTGGCATGGCTATGTGCAGGGGACTTCAATGAAATTCTTCACCAAAAGGAGAAGTGTGGGGCAACCAGCAAACCTTATAAACAGATTGAGGAATTCAGACAAGTGGTGGCCTTAGTGATCTTCATGCATAGGGACAAAGATTCACATGGTCGAACAATACAAAGGGGAGGATATTTACGAAGGAAAGAATTGAGAAAGCTATTTCAAATAAAGAATGGGAGGACCTATTCCAATTTGCCTCATGCACTACCCTTGCTACTCTTAGATCAGATCATTCACCTCTTCTTATTAACAAACAGATTACCACAAAGGGCAGATTGAGGAAAGGCAAATGTTTCAGATATGAAGTTGCATGAGAGCTTAAAGAAGAAAGCCTGACCGTAGTGACCAAGGCTTGGAAGAGGATCAAAATAAGGACCGGGGAGTCTCAATCCATTAGAGGAAATTAGAGTCATGCCAGAGGGGATTGGTGCACTGGAACCAGTCCAAGCATCAGCAATACCAAAAGAGGTTTGCACAGAAAATGGCTAAAATAAGTCACTTGCAAAATGTGGGTGATGGACAACACTTGCTACAAATGCAACAACTACAAACTGATGTGGAGACCTCACTTGCAGGAAGGGACTTGAAGTGCCAGCAGAGAGCAAAACAACACTGGTTCAAATATGGAGATAGAAACACTCACTTTTTCCATCTGCAAGATAGCCAAAGAAGGAAGGCTAACATTATCCAAAGTATTGAGGACTCACAAGGAAGGTTGGTAACTGAGCAAGAAGCAATTGGTGACACCTTTATCGATTTTTTCTCAACCTCTTTTGCTTCATCTAGTCCTGTAAATATTGAGGAATGTCTGGTTGGTCTGGAAACTATATTGACTTTGGAAATGAAAAGATGGCTCATGTCTCCATTCACTCAGGAGGATATCAAAACTGCTATTTTCCAAATGAACCATTTGGGTTTCCCATGCCCTAATGGCTTCCCAGCCCATTTTTATTAAAAACATTGGGAGTTGATGGGTCAGGATGTGTGCAACTTTGCCCTTCAAATCCTCAATCATGGTGGTAGCTTATCTGAGGTTAATGACACTTTCATCTCCCTTATTCCTAAAGTAAAAAGTCCAAACACAGTAGGTGACTATAGACCCATTAGTTTGTGCAATGTGGTGTATAAAATTGTCTCAAAAACCCTTGCAAATAGGCTGAAAACCATCCTCCCCAAACTCATTTCTTTGAACCAGAGTGCCTTTGTACCTGGTAGGTTAATAATAGACAACACTCTAGTTGCATATGAGGTATTACATTCCATGAACACAAGGATGAAAGGAAAAAAAGGTTTCATGGCTCTAAAACTTGACATGAGCAAGGCATATGATAGAGTCGGATGGAGCTTTGTGGCTACAGTAATGTCCAAGATGCAGGTCCCTCAGCAATGGATTAACACCATACATAATTGCCTTAGCTCAGTGTCTTACTCCATCCTTGTTAATGAGGGTCCTCAACAGAAGTTCTAGCCTTCAAGGCGACTCAGACAAGGGGACCCTATATCCCCACACATTTTTATACTATGTGCTGAAGTCTTGACTTCCCTACTAAATAGAGCTGAGAGAAGTAGGGCTTTAACACCTGTTCAAATTGGGAGAGGTCCAATCTCAGTAAGCCATCTGTTCTTTACAGATGACAGCCTTATGTTTTGCCAAGCTAACATTGAGGAGCTCAATTGTGTTCTTAATATCCTTAATCTTTATGAAAGGGCCTCAGGTCAGATGTTGAATAAAGAGAAATCATCAATCTTTTTCAGCAAGAATATCAAACCTATTACCCAACAAGAGGTCTTGCAGTTGGTAGGAGTAAAATCATCTAGGGGTTTTGAAAAATACTTGGGACTGCCTGCTTTTGTGGGAAGAGTAAGAGTTTCAGCATTCCATTCCCTTATGGATAAAACATGGTCTCAAGTAGCAAATTGGAAGACAAAGTACTTGTCTGTAGCAGAACCCTCTTTAAAGCAGTTCTCCAAGCCATTCCAATATATGTCATGGGAATGTTTCTGCTCCCAATCTCTATCACCAGAAAACTGAACCAACTGCTTAGGAAATTTTGGTGGGGTTACAATGAAGACACTTATAAAATTTAATGGGTTAGTTGGGACAAAATCTGTACCAACAAGGAGTTTGGAGGCCTTGGTTTCAGGGACGTTAAAAGGTTCAACTTAGCTCTATTATCAAGGCAAGGGTGGAGGATTATACAGAATCCAAACTCTTTGGTGTTCATTGTTCTTAAACAGAAGTATTTCAACCAGGTGGGTCTGCTAGATTCAAGACTGGGGCCAGGTCTATCTTTTGCATGGATAGGTATTCAAGCAAGGCTAAATCTACTAAGGAAGGGACTCATGTGGAGGATAGGTAATGAGATCAAAGTGAACATTTGGAAAGATGGCTGGATCCCATGTTTTCAGTTAGGCAAGGTGATATCCACTCGGGATGCAGAATGCTAGAGTGAGAAAGTCAGTGACCTCATAGATCCCCAACAGAAAAAATGGAAGGAATCCCTTCTATTGCAACTCTTCTCTCAACAGGAAATTGAAGCTATTACAGCTATTCCTATCAGCTTGGGTGGTAGGGATGATGTGATGACCTGGCCTTGGACAAACAATGGCCTATTCAATGTAAAAAGCTACTATCATCTCAGCAGAGACATGGATAGGTATTTGGAAGGGGAGACTTCTGATAAAGCCAGAGAGACACTGATATGGAAGAAACTATGGAAGTTGGATATACCTCCTGCAACAAAAATGTTCATATAAAGAGCATGTAACGAGACTCTCCCAACTCTTGCTAATCTATAAAGGAGGAAGGTAGTCAAAAACAACTCACTTCCCATTTGTAAGCAGTATCTTGAAACCTCCAGACATGCTCTATAGGATTGTATAGCAACTTAGGATGTTTGGTATCAAACTGGTAAGAAAGTGCAAAAGATGAACTTCTACAGTGATTTGTTTTGACATTTGGGCAGTTCAAGTGGACCTTCTCGACACACCAGAACTTGAAGAGGTAGCCACTATCTTGAGAGGCATATGGACAAGGAGAAATGAGTTTATCTATGACAAGGTTTTCAAACATCCTACAATGCTTTACCAATAGGCCAAGTCTGAATTGCTTTTATTTAAAAAGGCACTCAAGGACTCAGGGTGTGCTACTATCAAACCCCCTAGTGTGAAGTCAAAGTGGTCCAAACCTGCTGAGGATGGTTTCAAGGTGAATTGGGATGCTGCTGTGAGGGCTAGAGAGGGGGAAATTGGCATTGGGGTAATCATTAGACACCAAGGTCAAGTCACAGGCACCCTTCGTGCTAACAGACTCCTCAGAGGTACTCTCTTTGATGCAGAGGCTTATGGGTTACTACTAGCAGCTGTATTTTGTAAGGAGTTAGGCCTATCTCGAGTCTGTCTAGAATGGGACTCTAAGCAAGTGGTTGATCTGCTATAAACCAACATCCAAAATTGGACTATAGGAGGTTTTCTCATAGGAGACGCTCGCAAAGTACTGGACTCATGTACCACTTGGATAGCCACACATGCCAATCGGGAAGCCAACATGGCAGCTCATCAATTGGCAAAAGCTGGACTGGAAAGCATGGAGGATCTCTATGATATTGAACAATGTCCAAGTTGTATTTAGCATATTCTTACTAAAGAGATGTTATAAGCCTAAAGCGTTCTGTCTTTTGGTTTATTCACCTTGTTGTAAGCTCTATCTTAATCTAATGAGATAGATTTCTCTGTCAAATATATATATATATATATATATATATATGTATATATAACTCCCATTCGGTTTGATGGATTTGAGATCAGGGGTTAATTCGAAGCTCTTTACCAACTGGCTTATAAGTACGTACGTACCACTTTGATGGCAGGTTTGGGGCATAAGATGAGATAAAAAAAATTTTATCTGATTTTATTTCATTTCATCCCTTCTTATTTTCAAACATAATTCAAATATAAAATTTTCAAACTAATCATGTCAACTTTTTCAAATTAATTATTTCAATTTTTTCAAACTTTCAAATAAAAAATAAAAAACAATTCTAATTTTTTCAAATCTCCAAACAAAAATAATATTATAAAACTATATTCTAACAATATTTTAACTTTATAGTATTTTTTTTTCAACTTTTTATCTCATTCCTAAAACCAAAAAAATACTTAGCTCAAATTATCTCACTACTATTCATAAAATTCTTATCTCATTTCACTCCCCTAACGAGTCTCCCCGGCCTCCCTGCCGATAGGTATAGTTTGGTACCATAAAAAAAAGTATAAAGTCTTATATATCTTATGATAAATAAATATGCATGGTCTTTATGATATATCATATCATATCATTAATTGCCAAGCATGCATCACCAATGTCTTTATTGTCGTATTCTTTCAGTGATATATATATGCAGCGTGAGATCAGTACTGATATCTCATGAACATTGTTGCATCATCCAAAACCATTGCATGCAAGGCACGTGCTCATTTGATTAATTTGTTAGTTCATGGTTCTTTTATTCTTCAAAATTAATCAATAATATAATCCTTATGTATGCTCTCATCCCGTTGGTCATCATTTTTGTCATTTTCTTATATAATTCTTAAGGAAAACGAAACATACATATATAATATATATAGTTGATCACCCATTTACCAAAATATTTTTTAATCATGTGGACGCCAAATTGGATGCTAGCCAGGTACGTTGTACCAATTATATATAGATTTGAGATTAACTCAGATTCAAACATATATATGTAAACAAAACAATAATAAAAACGTGTGATAAAAATCAACGCAAAATTTATATACATAAAATAAGTTCACAACACAAATTACGGTTCATGTCGTCAAACTGCCAAGAAAATCTGCACATCTAATTGATAGTCAGGTCTGACTGCATGCACTTCTACCTAAAATCTCAGGAAAAACAAAATTGTAACTTGGATTCTTTAGTATTTTACTATATATATAGATATATATATATATATATCACTCACGGCTATATATATATATATATATATATATATATATATATATATTCTTATATGATGTCTCAGATATATATTTCTCTTGCCTTAATAATTAATAATATTGCATTTGACCGTACTAGAGATTTTTGTCGTTTAAGAACAGTTCTAGTCGATTTCAAAGAAATGGGGTCTTTTTCTTTTTGAATGATTATATTTTAAATAACTTTAGAAAAAAGAAAAAACCCATAACTTCAAGATTGTTTAGAAAATTGCAGTAGTAGTAATGATCAATCCCATTTTGGACTCACGGTTTTACATGAAATCATATCGTACGTGTTTTAAACAGCCAGTACAATTAATTTTAACCTGCTATATATCTAATTATATGAAATCTTAATTCAAAAACAATGACTATAAAAGTAAAATCACTTCTAAAATTGAAGAGAATCTGTATATATAGCTTTAATATATATATATATATATATATATATGTAGAGAGAGAGAGAGAGAGAGAGGCTCTCTTTTAGTTACGGTGCCTGTTTAAAAGATATTAATAGAGGTTAATTGACCAATTATGCTGCTTATTTTTCTTTTCCAAAACCGATAATTCACATTGTAAGGCGTTTGGATATAAAAATAGTTTCATCTCATTTCATCATTATAATTTTTTTAAATTTTTAGATAAAATATAATAAACAATTCAACTTTTTCAAATCCTAAAATAATAATAATATTAAAAAATAATATTCTAATAATATTTTATTCAATTTTTTATTTTTATTTAAAATCATTTCATCTCATCTCACTATCCAAACGGAGCCAAAGTATTATTGATTGCAAAACTTTCAAAGTAAACAATAGTGAGAACAACATGAACAAAACTTGACTAGCTAGTCGATGATTTACTCGGTTTCCTACCCCCATTAATAAAAGGGCCAATTACCTTGATCTTCAATTGCTGTTTTACTTTTCTTGTTCTAATTTTTTTTAACAAAAAAAAAAAAAAAAAAAAACTTGAGTACATATCACATGAATGAAGTAATTTTTGTACAAGTTGGTCGGATTCATATATCTGATGATCAATCTTCTTCATTTAAAGTGAAATTAATAATATTAGTTTAACATAAACAAAATATATATATTAATTTGGTCATTTTTTGAGTTAAATGAATATTATCAATTTTAAGTAAGAGTTTTGTTATGTACAAGCAAGTTTGTGTATTAATCTATGTACTAATACTGTTGTCTTCATATTCTAAATTTAAATTAGCACTGTTTTTAATAAAGTTTACTTTCTGACCAATCATATTGAATGGATGTACGTATTAATGCGTAAAATCGCTTATAATTAAATTTTTTCTTTTAAGTAAATAGGGAGAGAGAGCTAGGATCCATTTTTTCCCATAAGGCTAGCCTATTTTTTGAAAGCTTCGTACATTATGTGCAGCTAGCTAGAGATAATTAGGGTACATTTTTTTCTTGATTTTGGAGGAATTCATCCATGGCGTGTTGCTTGCAGCCTTCTAATGCGACTGTACCGCATAAAGCTGTGCACTTTCTACTTTGACCAAATATGTGCAAAAAATAATTATAGTACCGAGGTATATATTTTTTAAAATATTTCTTAAAATCTTTGACATTTCCTCGAATCTCAGTTGGTTTTGACCTTATTGCATGCACTTAGCTTGATCGGGTTTTTCATCCACTGATCCACCCTTCAAATGGGGGTGACATCATACCCTAGCACTCCGTCAAGGGGGGGCCACATGAAGACAAGACAACAAGATATATGCCAGAGGGTTTTTCAACCCTCTTACCTCATTGGCTTCATTGACAAGCATGTTACATGAACTTTTTTAATAAACCAATACAAACATTAATGTATGGTTAGGTTGTAAAGAACAATGAAGCAGCTTATTGACTGTTCTGTGTTGATTTTAATTACTTATCAAACTTGGTTTCCTTGCATGAGGTTCTTAGACTGCTATGACCGTAATTTTACAGTTTTTTTTTTTTTTTTTAATGTTTCTTTCGATAATAACAAGAAGTAGGAGAAAAAAAGAAGTCTGAAAGAAGAAACAACCAACTCTTATCCCTTTGACATCCCAGAAACTTCCTAGAAGTTAAGGATATTGTGCTAAAAGGAGAGAGTTTTTGGTTCGGCCTCTTTGAATGTAAAAGCTGTTCTTGTTTTTAACGGTATTGGATACAAGCTGATTGTAAGGTTACGTAGAAATCTGAACAAAGACACGTAGCATCCTTAATTTTTCTGTGGTATAAAGCTGGTAGTACTCATGACAGGTGTTTAAATGTTCGTTTAACTAGATTTATAAATCCAGTGAGTAAAACATTATTACTTTTTCTCTACTAATATAATAATAAGAGCATCGGATCCTCATGTTGTTATTTTCCAACCAAACTGTCTCAAGCACCGCCTAAAGATGTCTGGTCTCCATTAAACTAGCTCATTGGTATCAAATTTCCCATCTGAGATCATATCTGGGATTTTTCTTATAGCTGTATCACCTGTCATTTTCTAATTTAACGTGGAGATACTAGCCAAAGAAACAAAAAGAGGAAAGTTGGTAAAAAGAATTATCGATGATATATATAAATGAATAAAACATGATCTGCTTGAAGACAATGACAAACGTTTTTATGGCAGATCAATGTGTCGTTGAGCTGATCATGTTGGTTGTATAACTTTTTATGGCAATCAACTTGCAAAATGCCATTATGAAAATCATGGTTGCTAAATGCATGATTAACATCATGGAAAATGGCAATGGTCAGGAGTGAACTTGAAAGTATGCATGGAAGCTTCTTAAGATTCTATACCTTAATTGCTTCTTCTTCTTGACTCAACAAAATGGCGACTATTAGACATGAAGTAGTGATTGAGCTATTTTTTTTTTTTAATTTTTCCAATAAACAGATAATATATTGTGAAATATAACATTTCTAGTACATTCAAGTGTCGAGTTCTCTTTTCTTTTCCCCTCCACTTTCAAGAAATCTAAACGAATGTCTTATAGACATGACAAATTGAGAAGCAATATATAGTAAAATGGGAAATGCCACTATATACTTTTACACCATGCTCAGCTCCAACCTGTACTGTCATTATTTTCATGGAGAAATAATCACTCAAAGAAGACCTTGTATATGTTGATTTATGAAAAGGTAAAAGAATAAATACACGGGTGCAGCACAGATCAAAGAGAGCACTCTGCAACAATCTTTTGGGCTATTTGGTTTCCATTTTGTTATAATTGCTGTTTCTGTTGCTGAATGTTGATCAACTTATAGTATGCTCCATTCTTGTTCTCTACAAGTGATGAATGAGTCCCTTGCTCTATTATCTTCCCATCGTGCAAAACAGATATTTGGTCTGCATTTTTTATTGTTGACAGCCTATGTGCCACCACGACTGTGGTTCGGTTCTTCATCAATCTGTCCAGAGCTTGTTGCACCACTCGCTCTGACTCCGCATCTAGAGCACTAGTGGCTTCATCTAGTAACAAGATTTCTGGGTTCTTGAGAATGGCTCGGGCAATGGCTACCCTTTGTTTCTGGCCACCAGAAAGCTGCACTCCTCTTTCACCCACTTTAGTAGAGAAGCCCTCAGGAAGTGAACTGACAAAACTATAAGCATTGGCAAGCTTAGCTGCTTCAATTACTTCGGCTTCGGAGGCTCCTTCTTTTCCATAAACAATGTTCTCATATATTGATGTAGCAAATAGAGCTGGTTCTTGTTGGACTAGGCCAATGTGTTTCCTAAGAGATTTGAGCTTAAGTTTCTTGATATCTTTCCCTGTGAAAATTTTGATAAATGATTGTTAGAAGACTATCCTACCAAAAAGATGTAAATGGGAAATTCCCAGAGCAGGTACCCAAAGAAGTCTATGCACAACAAAGATAAAGCATAACATTTAAGCTTCAATCTAAATCCAAACAAACAAACACACCTACAAAATTCGAATACAGTAAACCACCAAGCCTGTCAAAAAACTATTCAAATACTCATGTGGAGTGGAATTCATTTTTAGATTTTGTTTTGAAATTATTTGGTTAGGACTTAGGAAAGGGCATGGATAGGTTTGGTAAAGAGAATTATCTTGCAGGCAGCCTAGTCCTCAATGCACAAACTCTGTTTTCTGCCTATATACATTGCTGTCTTTCCATATATTTTACAGAAAACTTACCATCTATCATCACTTTGCCAGCCACTGGATCGTAAAATCGCAGTATAAGAGAGATGACGGAGCTTTTTCCAGAACCACTTTGCCCCACTACTGCCATACTCTGCCCCGATCGAACTTTCAAATTGAAGTCCTTAAAAATGAGGACTTCTGGTCTTGATGGGTAACTGAACTGGATGCCCTTTAGCTCAATTGTTCCCTCAACTGTCATCAACTCTTCTCCAACATCACCTTTTATCTCCGTCTTTCTGTCCACCACTTCAAAAACTGATGCCACCATTTGGTTCCCTTTCAAGAGGTCTGGAGCCATAGCCAACGTCTCCCCCATGGCTAATGCCGTTACAATCAGAACCATAAATGATTTCATGACAGATTTGAAGCTAGCAAGTTCCTTCCCCATCAAAACAGAACCGTACCTGAACCAAGTCGAACAAAAACCAAGCCATACATAGTAAGGTCAATTTATAGTTATTTTACTATAACCTAAATGCTCATGTAACAACAAAACTACTAGTCTGGCATTTCTTCTTTCTTGGTGTATCATCAGGCATTCTTTGCACCGAGTAATTCATATGGCTTGAGGTCTTGTTAGAGACCTTAACGATCATCAAATACATGCAAGAAAATGTTGAAACATACTGACCGACCAATGTTCTCATGTCTGACCAACATCTTTTATAGCAAAGGTTAAGAAGGATGGAGATAAAGCCACATACCATAAGGCCAGGCCATAGGATGAGAAGATGAAGAACTGGCATATCCCATAGAATAGGCCGGCAATCTGACCACGAACAAATGAACGCCTGGATGGCTCAACAAGTTCACGAGCGTAAAGGTCAAGGATCTTCTCTTCGGCGCAAAATGCAGCAACAGTTCGGACGTTACTCACTGCCTCCCCAGCCAGCATGTTAGCTTTCAGATAGGCTTTGCTCAAGTTTCCACCATAGCCTTTCATGAATAGTTTCTGGAACAAAGGGTAATAGTTTCTAAGAATGGTTTGCATAAAGTGAACACTGATTGAAATGAAAATGGGACTAAAAGCTTAAGGAAACCTCGCTGATGTGACCACTAATGATCAATGGGTATGTGGCAATGACAACAACTGCGATCCTCCAGTTCAAGATGAAAGCAATGATAAATGAGCCTACAACCAATCCTACGTTCTGTAAAAGAATTGTAGTGCGATCAACAACTATTGACCGTAACAGAGTGGCATCACTTTCTAGACGCGATGAAAGCATAGAACTTGTGTTGTTCATGTCATCAAACCATCCAATCTCATTCCTCAAAATGGCTGCAATAAGGTACCAGGGGAAGTTAAGTACATGGGGGAGAAGACCATTGAATTCTAAATCTTAATGTAACGACAGTTTTAAGTAGTAGAAGGCAAAAAATACTGATGATTCCACTGTCATATCAGAAAATTCAATATATACAAATATATGGATTCATCATTGGAAAGCAAATGTTGAACCTTCAAATCAAAAAACCTTAGCCGCTTAGCCTTGAAAAGATCCTATTATTGCAGCTACTGGAAGGACACAATAAATGCATCCACTCACTATAGAAATAAGGAAAAAGCTCCATTTAAAAAAAAAAAAAAAAAAAAAAAAAAAAAAAAAAAAAAAAAAAAAAAAAAAACCCACTTGCCCAGTATGGCAGTATCTATGGAAAGAGAAGGGGCAACAGTGGTATGATCAATACTTACCCGAAAACATCTTCTCTCGCACACGCAGAGTGAGTCGCTCTCCCATGATTCCAAAACAGAGATGCTCGGTTGCATGAACAATGACGGTTAAAACTGCACCCCCACAGAACAAGAATGCAATTTTCTTGACCTCATGACGTGTTGTATCCCAATCCATGTAATATGCTACAAGTGCTTGAGACACCCCAAGAGCGAAAAGGGGCATCTGAGCTCCAGCAATAAACGCACACACGGTGCCAATTGCCCCATAAACCCAGTCTGGCCCGACCATGGAATACAGCCTTCCGGTGGAAACACGTTTTGGCTTTACAGTCTCCCCCCCATCAGCACCAATGCGGCTAACAGATTCTTTATCAGAACGAAAACTAGCACCAAAGCTTGTTGTGGTGCGAGACAGTTCCCTTGAATACCTTATGCTATAAATGAATTTATTGTAAAAGACTGTCATTGACAGGTATGATAATTCTACATCAAATATAAAACTCAAAATATTCGTAGCATTTTCCATTTTGGTAATATGGAGCAACGCGTTCTTAGAATTTTAGTATTTTAATCTGAGAGACCAAGTTGCCATGGTATTATCAGAGTGTATGAAGTACCTTGGGGCCGTCCCAAGTTAGGACCCACGGAGGGATAGCGTTGCAGAGAACCTGCCTCTTGGAGTTGAACTATGGATGCATATGCACTGTTGGGGTTTGAAATTAGCTCCTCATGGTTCCCAGTTTCTACTATATTCCCATCTTGTACAACAGCGATCACATCTGCATTTCTAATGGTGGAAAGCCGATGGGCTACCACTACCGTTGTTCGTCCGACCATGACACGATCAAGTGCCTCCTGCACACTTTTTTCAGACTCAGCATCCAGTGCACTTGTAGCTTCATCCAGTAAAAGGATGGATGGATTCTTGAGAATTGCTCGTGCTATTGCAATCCTTTGCTTTTGTCCACCTGATAGTTGTATTCCTCTCTCCCCAACCTGCAAAAAAAGTCATTTGCATTTTATTAAGCCATTAGATGTTAGTATAGTTATTACTTTATTTTTTATTTTTCTTCAATTATAGTGTGCATCATCTATTGAATGAATTATGCATTTTTCAGTTAGTCTAAGCAGCAATGAAACAAGTGAATATATACCTGAGTCTCGAATCTTTCAGGGAGATTGTTTATGAAAGAGAGGGCCTCTGAAAGTTTAGCTGCACGTGCAATCTCTTCGAGGGTGGCATCATCTTTTCCATAGAGGATGTTCTCCCTAATGCTTGTAGCAAAAAGGGCGGGCTCCTGATTTACCAATCCAATTTGCTGCCTCAGCCACTTGAGGTGAAGATTTCTGATATCATGCCCATCTAATAATATCTCTCCAGAAAGGGGCTCATAGAAACGTTCAATCAAAGATATAACTGTGCTCTTTCCAGATCCACTTCCTCCCACGAGGGCTAAAATCTTACCAGAAGGGATATTGAGGCACAGCTTATCGAAGATATGTACATCAGGACGAGATGGGTAGCTAAAAGAAACATTCTTAAACTGAATATGGCCCTCGAGTTTGTCCATTTTCTGACCAGTTGCGGAACTTTTCTTGCTGAATGTGTCCCTTTCTATCATTTCAAATATGGGATATGCAGCTGCCTTAGCTCGGACAAAAGCAGTGATGTCTGGTGCTGCCAGCCCCAATGACCTGAGCAATGATAGAAGTATATAATGTGTTGTTGTTTCATGGAATTTGAAGGAAACTTGGATCAGAAACTAAATGATTATCATCAAGCAATCAAACCACCATGTTTCAAATACTATGGGGAAAGACTTTTTCAAAGTACTTTGTGCAATGAAGTGGAATATCAGTAGGAATTCAGTGTCCATTGAATATCATGTGAGCCAGATGATGGGGAAACTCCATAAATAGCTACCATTGTTAGCTAGAGGATCTCAAGAACTTAATATCCTTGAAATGCAGTAAGAGAGGAAGAAATTGATACACAAAATGGCTGTAATTTAAACTCAAACCTGAGGTGAATGAGAGAAACACGATATTGTTGATCAAAATGCTATGTGAAACACAGTGGAATAATTTAATTCATGGAATTCAAGTAAAGCGGACTTACAGGCCAGCTATAACAACATTGAGCATGGTGGTGAAGGATTCCCCACCATTTGAGATGTTCTTGTGAACAACAATGCTAGTGAACCAAACAAGCAAGGCCCATGATAGGAAAAGGACACAGTGCATGGAGCCTAGTCCTAGCCCTTTAGCTAATCCTGTTTTTTTACCATACTCGTATGTATTCTTCAGAGCAGTCATATATAACCTCACTGCTTTCTCTTCTCCTGCAAATGCATGAACTGTTCTAACATTTCCAATAACCTGAGAGTCGCAAAACATCAGAAAGAGATGTTAATTTTTCAATTGAGAATTTTTCATAGAAAATGATTTGTACAATTTTATAGTGTACAAATTCTGTGCAGTCCCTTTGAAAAAAAAGTGGGGCACGCACGGGACGGATATGAAAAAATTCATGTAGTGGACCTCACTTTTTTTAAAGAGACTGCATGATATTTGCACACACCATAGTATTGAACTTTACTTTTTTCATGCGATAGTTAGAAACTAAAACAAACCGTCAAATGAGTCCTTTTTTTTTTTCTACAGCTTTTGACCATTAAACGATGAGTCCACTAAATAAATTAAGCTATCATTTAAAAGAGACATATATTTTATGATTTAACAAATAATGTGATTCTGAAGGAGTGACTGAACTGACCTCTTCAGCAATCTCCCCAGCCTTGACATAGGATTTTCTCACTCTGGCAATGAGGCCAATTGCCACCCAAGCATAGAGGCCACCAGCAAGAGCAATTAAGGGGACTATAGACAGTGTTACAAGAGAGATTTGCCAGACTCTAGCAAACCCAATGATGAAGCCTGATAAAAACCTGCTAATGTAGTGTATGAAGTTCCCAACCTGCACCACCGGCCATAACCCTTTTGTTTTGAGTTTCAAACATTTTTCCAGCAAATTTTAAATATATATATATATATATTTTCCAAAAAGATGAACAACAGTAGTACCTATGAAAGGTACAAGTAGTACTTAACAACCGTAATTGGAATGAGAACAAGCTTCAATTGGATTGGGGCCGCAATAAATTTCGATGTAATTAATTTAAAGCAGTTTGGTTTGGTGCACCCACCATGCATGAAAGTATTCATGGTTGATTTCTCACAGCTGTTAATAAGAAGAATACCTCGAATATTCTGAAATTTTAATAACGATGGAGCCAAGGAATAATTAAGAACCAACATGAACAACATTATGACTGCGCGCGGCAAAGTGATCTGACTTGGGTCCGTTCCTATATATATATATATATATATATATATATGTACACAGATTTTTAAAGATTTACAGCTTGAATACGTGTTGAAGTTTTCTTCCAGGTCATGCTCCCCCATTCTCTGTAGTTTAGGAACCACTCTGCCTTGCTCAGTCTATCCAAATTGAATTAAAGAATTGTAACATAGCTTTTTGGAAAGCAAAATATATATATATATATATATATATATATATACACACACACATATACATGAATAAATCTGTTTTTAGAGCGACCCAAAGATCTCCTGTAGACAACCCTAACATTAATATTGCAATATTTTTCTCCCAACAGGATCATGTGAGGGTCATTTAATTTTAGTATGAGCAACTCAAATAATTAGGCACGCTGTAAAGCACATGAAATATTGTCCATTCAAAAACAAGTAAAAGATCTCACACAGGAAACAAGAGGTGGGGTTTAAGGCTGGCTACCTTCTTCTTTCAACAACCTAATTAAATTAAAGGAAAAAAGGATGAATAGAAGTACTCTACGTATTACTTTTTTCGGCCCTTTACAGCTGGAAAAAAAAAAAAAAGGAAACTAAAAACTGCCACAACTATCTAACCCAACTAACTTATAAATGCCACTTGTGACTGCATTTACTTCAAATTGCAGAGAAAAATAAAATTACAGTCAGGTCTGGTGCCCTTTCTATATATACCTACTGGAGTAGTATTAATTGTATGTCTTCTTCCAATTTCAGATTAATTTTTAGTGAAAAAAAAAAAAGAAAAAAAAAACTTATTTGGTTGAGCAGCTGCTATTGAGATTATAAGAAAACCCACAGAGAAGAGAGAACTAGGGAAACAAAAATGTTAATTTCATGTATTATTTATCTGAAAAATTAGGAGGGGGAGGAGGAGAAGGAGATATAATTTATGAAAAAATCTAATTGTAAGCGATTATGTACATTAATACGCGTACTCATTTAATATGATTGGTCAGAAAGTAGATTTTATTAAAAATAATATCAATTTAAATTTAGAATATGAAGATAACAATATTAATACATAAATTAATACGCAAATTTGCTTGCAGAAGTAAAACTCTTAATTTATGTCAGGCCATTGAGTTATTAGGAAGTAGCCAAAAATAAATACTTCGTGGCACCTTTCATTAAAATTCCAGAAAGCTGCCCATTGAAGTTAATTAGATGAAACTTTATTCTGTTCAAGCTAATACAAGTGAGGCCAGGGTGTACGTACGTAGTAATTACTAGTACGTACTAGGGTGGGTGTAGAGAGGGTAGAGAGGGGATTCTTTCCCATTATTATTTTAAAAAAATTAATAAAAATTAATTTAATGGTTGATAGACATGCAGCTACATCAGAACAATGCGATAGAAATGAGACGGGAATATATATATGATATGGAGCAATATTACACTTTCCGATTATTCCTACTTTGGTAGCTCATATATAATTAATGAACATTATGCATGCACTCTTAATTAAATGTCACGCGGATTTGTCAACAGATCCAGGACCAAGTATCTACATATATATGGTATCGACATGATTATTAATCGATCTAGACTTAAGAGATCATATATAATTATTAAGATAATCAGGGACTAGGGATACTTAGAGGGAGGTTGGTATTAGCTGCTAGCTAGGCCGGGACCCAAAAATTTATAACCAAAAAAAAAAAAAAGAAATTGCAAGAAATAATTAATTAAAGAAAGAAATCCAAATTACCTTCTCAGAAATAGCATCTTGAACAATAATAATGTCACTGGTAATTGCAGCTATCACCTCTCCGGTGGAAGATTCAGTGTCAAAGACACTAATATCTTGATTTAACATGGATCTCAAATATGCCATCCGCATCTTTGCCGCTTGTCTTTCCCCAGTATGCATCCAACAAGCCACCTCTATATATAATTTTATTAAGTATAATTATATATATAATTACACACATCATGTTCATGTGAGGAGGAGGAAGATGAAGAGCAATTAATAAATAATTAATGCTCGCTCGGCCAGAAAATTTAAGTGTTTGTTTACCTATCCATGAGGAAAACAGTATAGCTATACTCAGATACACAAAATCCAGAGAGTACTGCACGCATGAGAACATTGAATAAAATATGTCAGTAATTTGCAGCTAGTAGTACTCCATCTCACTCAAGGGAATTAAGGAAAATGAATCCCGGAAAAGATGATCATGAGATATTGATGTTTACCTTGGCAACTTTGTGGGAAGCTTCTTTGGGGAAGAGATAAGCCATCCCAATAACATTAATCAACTTCCCGAAGAAAATAAAGAAAACAGGCACCGAAGCGCCATGAACACATGCACCGACTGATCCGATGGCCATCAGGATGTAATCATAAAAGTCAGCAAAGGTAAATAGTTTAAGGAGTGGAACCGTGTGCTGCTTCTTTTCGTCCTCATCTCCTTTGATCTTCTTCTTCTTCTTTTCCAGCTTCATAATATCATTGGCATCACGTTTGCCTGAAAATGAACCTGGGTCTGCCATATTTTTGGCCCCCAAAAAGTGGACAAGAAGTTGAAGGCCGGTTTATGATAGAAAAGAGTACCGAGTTGAGCTAGAAAGCTGTATGCTGCAGAGTAGTGAAAGTTTGAAAGAAGATAAGCTGAAAGGTTGTAGAAGAATAATAACATGACAAGGATGGGGTGGTGGGGAGTTGGATATAAGCCATAGAACATTAAATTACAACAGAAAGGAACGAGTGCTTGGAAAAAGAAGTGATGAGGAGAAAACAGTTGGATAGGTGGCTCATTAAGGAACCTAAAAATAAAAATTAAAACGAGAGAGAGAGAGAAGAGAGAGAGAAGAGAATATATTAGATGCCCGAGATGGCCCATTAAAGTGAAAGTTAAAAGGATGGCACAGTTAAGGCTACATTTGAGTCGAATTCGAACGACCAATTAGCCTCGTTTGAAAATTAATCCAAAATCTAATTTGAACATATATAGCTCGTATATATATATTAGATCAGTTGGACTAAAAAATTCAGCTCAAAACCTTCAACTGGGCTCGGTTGATAGTGAGATAAGATGTTTTTAGATGAGTTAAATAAAATATTGTTAGAATATTATTTTTAATATTATTATTGTTTTGAGATTTAAAAAAATTGAATTATTTGTTATATTTTGTGTGAAAATTTAAAAAAATTATAATGATGAGATGAGATCGTTTCTCAATCCAAACAAGCCCCGTAAAAGGTTTGAATTCAAATCGAACCAAGTACTGTTCAATTGAGTTCAACTCGACTCAACTCGAGAATCTTGATCTTTAAGTATGTTATTTTTTTCATTTAAAAAATAAATAATATATAAATAAACAAATAAATAGAAATTAAATGAATAGAGATTATAATTTTCATTGATATATCAATCTAAAACCAAAATTATACTAATATAATATTACAATTTATACTTATAATTATATTTATAGCAAATAAGTACGTGACATGTATATATGTGTGTGTACATATATGTTAATGTATATATTTCTAATATATATTAATTAATATACGTACTCATGTGCATATGTAATAACTACATCCATATAACATGTTTTATCTATATAATATTATGTACGTGTGCATAATAGTATGGAAAATGCTAGTTAGCACCTTAATTCGATTTTCCCCATAGATCTGACTGCCAGTGTATTTTAATTTTTTTCAAATGTTTAAAGAAATTACCACTAGTGAAATTATATATTTTTTAAATCATGTTCAAAAAATGTTAAAAAAATATATAAACTAGTGGTCAACCTAGCAGTAAGACCTACATGTAGTATTGTCCTAATATTTCATGAAATATATTTCCTAACATATTTCCTAAATAACGAGGTGGCCGTGTAGTATTGTGAAATGTATTGTGTGGATATCATTACTATTGTCCTAATAATTTATGAGTCGAGTTAATCTTTCTATATACAAGCTTATTTGTAAAAAATAGTCGAATTTTATAATAATTATATCATATAATAATTAATTATCTTAATCTTCTATTTATAAATAAAATAATTATTTAATAAAGAAATTGAGCTCGATTCGAATTTAACCAACTCAATACAGCGCAGATGAAGTACTACTGTTTCTCATGAAATTTTGGAGATGGTTTCTTTGAGATATGAAAATTTAAATATCTCTCTGGTGGAAATAAGCCAGCTAGCAGTACTACTCTAGGTTAATTGAAAGGGTGGATGTCACAACCTCATCATGATTTAAATGTATTGAGGGTGGGGGTTGGATCATGCATGCTGATCACGTACTCTTTGTGAGCTAATTCGTTGCATGACTTTTTCAACAATCTACGCATCAAAACTAATTATAAGGTAGAAACACCGTTGCGTATATGGCAATATGCATTATATATAAGCAGCTTGGAGCTAGCTTATCTAAATGTTTGCAGATAAACATTGGAAAAATACTTATATTAATTTCATAAAGAGATTTTATAAAAGTAGTTGAATCTTTCTATAAGGACCCAAGAAATTCGGTGCATTTCTATTGTTGCTTTTTTGTAATATAACTAGATGAGACATATTAGATCAATTTTATAATAAAAATTAATTTTTGTAATATAACTGCAAGGGATATATATATATATATTAGATTAATTTTATAATAAAAATAATTTTACAATTTAATTTTTTCATACATATTTTTTATCTTGTATGAAAAAATTTCTCTTTTTTCGTGAACCAAATATTTGCAAATAATATTTCTCTTACGAAAAATCTTATTTGTAAGGTCACTTAGTGACAGCTAAAAAAAAAAAATTTTATTTGCGATTAATTATTTCTAGTAAAATGATTATTTTCAGTTAAAATGAATCTATTTTCGTCGCAAACAGTCATTTTTTTACAAAAAATTAATTATAAATATCTATTTTTCTTATAGTAGACACACCGAATATACTCACTACAACAGAATGTGTGTTTTGTGACAGAGAAAACTGTCACAAAAAAATGGCAAACCGTCACTAAACATATTTGGTGACGGTTTGAAACCGTCACCATGACCGTCACCTAAAGTGCGTCACAGAAAACATTTGGTGACGGTTTACTGTTCAACCGTCACAAAAAATATTTTTAGTGACGGTTGGAAGTGTTCCGTTCGGTACAACATTCGATCGTTCCTTTTTTTGTGACGGTTATGAACTGTCACAGAAAATCACGTTCGGACGTAAAATCAAACGTTCCGACGTTATACCCGACCGATTGGCGTTCGAATGAGAGAAGTTGACGTTCGTTGGATATCGTGTTCGAACGTATAAAATTTACGTTCGAATGTTAATGCGTCCGAACGTTAATTACATTAAACGTTCGAATATTTGTTCGAACGTAAACGTAAATGTTCAAACGTAGCGCGTTTAATGTTCGGACGTTATTTCGAATGTAAACGAAGGAGCGTCCGAATGCAAGTTCTTTGTTCGAACGTTGGTCGCTTTACCGTTCGAACGGTTTGTTCGTTTTAGCATGAGTACGTTCGAACGTATAGTTTAACGTTCGAATGATTCAATTGTATTTACGTTCGAACGTTTGTTACAGTGTGAACCAACGTTTGAACGATTTTTATTTACATTCAAACGTACAGATCAGAAATACTAATTTCATAAAATTTAAAAACATAATACCAATTGTATCATATTACATACCCAATTAACAAGTAACAATGTCTTATAAAAGTACAAAATTAGATATTAAAACTAGTCAGAAATATTGATAAAATTTATTTCTTCTTTTTCCCTCGCCCACGGGGATTCTGTTGCAACGACATAACACGTTCCATTTGCACCATCATCTCCCGTTGCACTTGCTCTTGCACTTCATTGCGTATTCTTTCCTCCTAGTCTCTCTGTTGGTCCTGCAAAAGCGTCTCTAAATGAGACTGTCGTTCTAAGAGAGACTCTAACTCTTGTTGTCTTGACCTCATATACTCATTCTCACACCGTGCAGCTTCTAAATCTGCAATAAGATTATTAATTTGTGAAGCCGATAAGGTTGAGGAGGATGAACATTTATGCTTGATAGATCGTCCCAAACCTCTTACCATACTAGACTGCGGCCCGAGCACTTGCGTGAATATGTCTATGTCACTAGGAGAGGATTCCTCAGAAGCCGACTGCATCTCCAACATTTTGCTCTGCAATTTAAAAAGTAATGATCGTAAATAATTAGTAACGTATTAAAAGAAATAGAAATAAGAAATAATCTATTAAAAAATTATATAAATAATTTATTTAACAAAATTAACACTGCTTACATAATTATCTACAGCGACAGGATCCATCCACTCATTATGCTCATTAGTGTGAGCAGCAGCATAGACATGAATGAGAGAAAAGTTTTCAGGATCATCACGTTTCTAACAAAGCGAGAATATTAGCAATTTTAAAAAGATAATATTAGTACTTATCAGAAATAATATCAGGAAAATAAATGAATTCTATAATTTTTTAATTACCATTTTTTCAGCAAGACGGTGGAATGACCTTGAACCGGCACGATGGTGGACAGTCAGAACGGATCTATTATGTGCATTTGTAGAACTCAAGTGCTACAAAATATATTAAAAATGTTAATTGTAATATGTATACATATAATATATAAAACGAATATGAATGTAAATAATTAAAATATATAAATGTAAAATACCTGATAATCTGGAGATGCGAAAAGATCACACCACTTTCTCCAATCATCTAACTTCATCTGCTGAAAAGGAGACATCGCAGCCTCTTCCAACGTCTCAAACTTCTTGAAGTGGTCATGACATCGTCCTTTGTGACGTCGGAATAGTGTAGCCATCAACTCATTCACGGTTCTCAAATCCTCGCTACGGCCAAAGTCGAGGTCGAATTCATCCTAATAAGGGAATCAGGTAAAAAATATAATATATTAATCTAGGTGAAAAAAATGTACTGAAAAGTAAACTCACCAGCACACGACTTCGAATGTGCTCCTTAATTTTTTCTTACCAAACTCAACTCTCTCTAACTCTCTAACTCAATTCTCTCTCTCTCTGTGTTGCGAGCACGGGAGAAGAAAAAATGTTCAATAGACCTCCCATGCTCGTACTGATTAAGTTCTAAAATTATTAGTTTAAACGTTCGAACGTTTAAGTTGTACGTCCGAACGTTATATGCTAAAATTATTAGTTTAAACGTTCGAACGTTTAAGTTGTACATCCGAACGTTATATGATAAAATTTCTCCCGCTCATAGCGTTCGGACGTTTACAGTACACGTTCGAACGTACCTTTCTTATTTATAACATAAAATCTAGCGGGAAAGTTCTCGTACTTTCCTCATATATGTTCGAATGTATCACAATTTTTCGTTCGAACGTTCGTAAATTTACAGATAAACGTTCGAACATTTAACTTAAAGTCCGAACGTACATTTCATCAAAGTGTTACCATATTTGAGCAGGAAATTTCCCGCACTAATTTAACTAACGTTCGAACGTTAACATATTTGGTGTTCGGATGTACATAATTTTCTGGTGATTTTCATCAAATAACGTTCGAACGTATAGTCTAAACGTCCGAACGTCTGAATAATCACACAGATACCTTAATCGAGCGGAAAATTTCCCGCTCTTATTTTAACGTTCGAACGTTAACTTGAAACGTTCGAACGTACGATTCCTACTATACTAACTTATTGCTTATTTGTAATAATGTAAATATATTCAAACGTCATTCACAAATAATAATTTAAATATTTAAAGTCCATATCACAACATATTCATAATAACTCACAATATATTCACAAAATAACATGCCACATGTATTAACATATTTTTAAAATTGAGTAAGTAATAAACATGTATTAACAAAGCCTAATGAAAATATATTTCTAATAAGAAACACAATATTTCAAATTCATATCACAACATATTTACAAAAACTCACAAACTATTTACAAACTATACAAATAATAATCACAATATTTCAAGAGTAAGCATAAAATCACAACAATATATTGATAAAGTTTAGAAATATACCTAGCACTCACAATATCCTCTTACAAATCAAAATCTTCCAACTTCCCAAAACAAGCAATCCTTCAAAAAAATACAACACTAACTTATTAGAAATATTCTATAACAAAAACACATTGTATAAATATCATAAAATTCAAATAAAGACAAGAAATAAAAATTTTTTCTTACCAAAACTCAACTCTCTCTAACTCTCTAACTCAACTCTCTCTCACACTAACACCCTCTCTCTCTCTCTGTCTCTCTCTCTCTCTCTCTCTCTCTCTCTCTCGCTCTCTCTCTCTCTCTCTGTCTGTTGCGCGCACGGGAGAAGAAGAAATGATCCGCTTCCACCCGTGCGCGTACTGATTAATACCGCAAATTATTAGTTTAAACGTTCGAAAGTTTAAGTTGTACGTCCGAACGTTATATGCTAAAATTTCCCCCGCTCATAACGTTCGGACGTTTACAGTACACATTCGAACGTACCATTCTTATTTATAACATAAAATCTAGCGGGAAAGTTCCCGCACTTTCCTCATATATGTTCAAATGTATCACAATTTTTCGTTCCAACGTTCGTAAATTTACAGATAAACGTTCGAACATTTAACATAAACGTCAGAACGTACATTTTATCAAAGTGTTACCATATTTGAGCGGGAAATTTCCCCCACTAATTTAACTAACGTTCGAACGTTAACATATTTGGTGTTCGGATGTACATAATTTTCTGGTGATTTTAATCAAATAACGTTCGAACGTATAGTCTAAACGTCCGAACGTCTGAATAATTACACAGATACCTTAATCGAGCGGGAAATTTCCCGCTCTTATTTTAACGTTCGAACGTTAACTTGAAACGTTCGAACGTACGATTCCTACTATACTAACTTATAATATAATATACATACTACATTTTATATATATTTATAACTATATACTACATTGTATAGTATGATAGCATAATATTTTAAATGAGAACATAAATGTATATAATATATAAATTATACCATATATATAAATCAATAATATATATTAAATTGTTACTTATTAAATTCTTTATTATATACTAACTTATACTATAATATGGATACTATATTTTATATATCTATAACTATATACTACATTGTATAGTATGATAGCATAATACTTTAAATGAGAACATAAATGTATATAATATATAAATTATACCATATATATAAATCAATAATATATATTAAATTGTTACTTATTAAATTCTTTATTATATACTAACTTATAATATAATATGTATACTATATTATACCATATATATAAATCAATAATATATATTAAATTGTTACTTATTAAATTCTTCATTATATACTAACTTATACTATAATATGTATACTATATTTTATATATCTATAACTATATACTACATTGTATACTATGATAGCATAATACTTTAAATGAGAACATAAATGTATATAATATATAAATTATACCATCTATATAAATCAATAATATATATTAAATTGTTACTTATTAAATTCTTTATTATATACTAACTTATACTATAATATGTATACTATATTTTATATATCTATAACTATATACTACATTGTATACTATGATAGCATAATACTTTAAATGAGAACATAAATGTATATAATATATAAATTATACCATATATATAAATCAATAATATATATTAAATTGTTACTTATTAAATTCTTTATTATATACTAACTTATAATATAATATGTATACTATATTTTATATATCTATAACTATATACTACATTGTATAGTATGATAGCATAATACTTTAAATGAGAACATAAATGTATATAATATATAAATTATACCATATATATAAATCAATAATATATATTAAATTGTTACTTATTAAATTCTTTATTATATACTAACTTATAATATAATATGTATACTATATTTTATATATCTATAACTGTATACTACATTGTATAGTATGATAGCATAATACTTTAAATGAGAACATAAATGTATATAATATATAAATTATACCATATATATAAATCAATAATATATATTAAATTGTTACTTATTAAATTCTTTATTATATACTAACTTATACTATAATATGTATACTATATTTTATATATCTATAACTATATACTACATTGTATAGTATGATAGCATAATACTTTAAATGAGAACATAAATGTATATAATATATAAATTATACCATATATATAAATCAATAATATATATTAAATTGTTACTTATTAAATTCTTTATTATATACTAACTTATAATATAATATGTATACTATATTTTATATATCTATAACTATATACTACATTGTATAGTATGATAGCATAATACTTTAAATGAGAACATAAATGTATATAATATATAAATTATACCATATATAAATCAATAATATATATTAAATTGTTACTTATTAAATTCTTTATTATATACTAACTTATACTATAATATATATACTACATTTTATATATATATTTATAACTATATACTACATTGTATAGTATGATAGCATAATATTTTAAATGAGAACATAAATGTATATAATATATAAATTATACCATATATATAAATCAATAATATATAAAATTGTTACTTATTAAATTCTTTATTATATACTAACTTATACTATAATATGTAACTATATTTTATATATCTATAACTATATACTACATTGTATAATATGATAGCATAATACTTTAAATGAGAACATAATGTATATAATATATAAATTATACCATATATATAAATCAATAATATATATTAAATTGTTACTTATTAAATTCTTTATTATATACTAACTTATAATATAATATATATATATATATATATATATACTACATTTTATATATCTATTTATAACTATATACTACTTATTAAATAATCAATAAACACCATAAGCTCATAAACTATTCACAAAATTCACAAACAATAATCACAATTATTTCAAGAGTAAGCATAAAATCACAACAACATGTATAAACATATTGCTAAACTTTAGAAATATAACAAGCACTCACAAAAAAACCAATAATCTAATTGTCAATAATATTATATAACATCCTAATATATAACATAAACATTTATAATATAATATTAAATTGAAAAACGTTCGAACGTAATAATAAGTACGTTCGAACGTTCTGTGTATATAAGGCCAATACCGAACGTCGAAATGACATTTCCAATACGTATCATCGTCTACTCCGTTGCACGCCGCCACGCCTCCTTCACCGCCGCCGTCAACTCCGCCACAACCGTCACTAAAGGTAGGCATTCATCTTTTATTCAAGTAACATGTATTTTATTGAGATTTGAATTGAGTTTTGTTTAATACCGGATAAGTGGTTGCCGGATTTTCAACTTCATTTTCCGGCCACCACGGCTAGTCATTGGCCGAATAGTCACCGTAGAAATGTTTCTTGAAGTGTATACTTCATTTCCACGGTGACATTTCAGTATTTAGAACCGTGTAGAGAAATTTTTGAGATTTCAAGAATGGCTGAGTCGACTCAGCCATTCTGCGTCGAAACGTTCGAACGTTTCACCAAGACGTTCGAACGTACGACGTTTAAATTACAGAGCCGTTACGGCTTCCACGTTCGAACGTTTAATTATAACATCCGAACGTAATGATTTTCTACATTATTCATGCTTTGACGTTCGGACGTTCATATTTATGTTCACACGTAAAACAAATACGTTCGAACATATTTGTTTTAACGTCCGAACGTACGTCAGCCAATATTTATTTACTGCTTATGTTCGAACGTACATTGTTACATTCGAACGTATTTGTTTTACGTTCGAATGTAAATATATTGACATTATTTTACGTGCGAATGTATAAATAAACATCCGAACGTTTTATCTTTAACGTTCGAACGTTAAAGATAAAACGTTCGGATGTTTATTTATACATTCGCACGTAAAAACGTTAAAGATAAAACGTTCGAACGTTACGGCAGAGCATCTTAAAATTAATACAAAAAAATGCATTATTGTAAATAATTTTTTTTTCCTTTTCTATTTTCAGGATATGGCTCTTCCACTGCATACTAGGAAACGAGGGAGGGAAGGAGCCATGTCGGACACTGCCCGTATCGGAGCTCGTACTGTTATGGTAGAGCGAGAGGTCTTAATTATTGAGTTCGACGAACTCTGTTGGCAGCAGACGAACCTGAGAGATGTTTTCCTTAGTAGAGGCTGGGGAAATATCTGCACATTGAGGGGGAAGGTATACCCCTCAATGGTTCAAGAATTCTATATGGGGATGTGTGACATGCCTCAGGATGCATCCTCTCACACCGTGACTGTACGCGGTGTTTCCATTGAGGTATCAGCAGATGTCATTGGCGAGCACCTTGGGATTCGTCGAGGAGTGGAGACATTTGCACACTCGACACCCCGTGAGGATGTAGGTACTTCTACATCATCTACTGGTCGGGGATGTGAGCCAGCATCAGCCAGAGATGCAGGCCAGTCAGAGGCTGAGGATACTGGCGTCGAGGCTCGAGATGATGACCGAGACGAGGATTTCTACATCCTCACCGGGAGGGATTGCATGCAGATCGAGCGGAAGAACGCCTTCAACCAGAACCATCTGCTGCATTTCTTCCGCATGTTGCACCTTATTGTTGCAACAAATGTCGATCCTGTGGCTCATAAAACCACATTTAGTCGGCTTCGGGCACAATTTTTTATACGAGTGGCACGTGGAGATCCTGTAGATTTGCCATTGCACATCTTTCAGAGGATCCGTTACGAGGCGAGCATCGTCTCCACGGATAATCTCCCATATGGTATCCTCATCGGCCGACTATTACTTGCACGGAGAGTGCCGACCCAGCCAGAGGAGCGGGTCAAAGATCAGATGAGCCCCCTCGACATGACCACGCATCGACGTAGCATTGGACAGGCGAGGGGACGTCAGCCACCCCCTGTAGAGGATCTAGTTCCTCCGACGCAGCCTGAGCCAGGTCATGTCGGGAGTAGTAGTCAGCATACGCCGAGTACATCTGCAGGAGATGTGCGGCCTGCTTGGGTTGATGCGGTCATCTCACAGCTGACTGCGCATATCAATCATAAGATCGATCGATCGCTCGAGGCTATATCGGCGTCTATTGCCGAACTCACCCATCGTGTAACTATCCTCAACGACAAGGTTGATACCTTGACTGAGGAGGTACGTAGTTCGACTTTTGCGGATAACGTTATCATCTGACTGTTAATATCAAATTTTGTATTTTATTTTTAATATTTGTAACGAAAAATATTATTGAATATTTCTATCGTTTTTTAATTTCAATTTTTAATCTTCTTTGATGGTATATTTTTCAACTTTAATACTAAATCACTGCATTTCAAATATATATAAATCAATAATATATATTTATATATTACAAAGTATGTATATATAAATATATACAATTCAATTTTTTAGATTTGTTCACAAATTATGCACAATAAAAATCACATAATTTTTAAATTAAAGTCATTTAATTTAAATTTACAATGAATGTTCGAATGTTATTACTTAACGTTCGAACATTGGTGCAAACATTTTACGTTCGAACGTAAAATTAATAATATTCGAACGGTTGCGCCAAAACATTTTACGTTCAAACGTAAACAGACATAATGTTCGAACGTATATGTAACGTTCAAACGCATATTTCTCATACGTTGGAACGTAAAAAAAACTCATTCTATCTTTAGTGACGGTTTCCAAAAACTGTCACAGAAAATGCCTTTTAGTGACAGTCTAGAGACTGTCATAATTTCCTAACCGTCACTAAAAAACAATTGTGTTGTAGTGAGTATTATTGTAATCAAGCTAAATCAGTCTAAAAATAAATTGTGTATTTATTATATATTGACTTATAAGTATCATAAAAATGACCTTTTGATCTATATTTCTTAATTTTATGATAGCTGGAAATTCTGTAAAATTGATCGATCGACGACCTGATCATCACCTCTATTAATTAATTAATATGGCTAGTCTATAGGAATTAGTTGGCCTACATATAACCATATTAATTTTGGACAGGTTGCATCTCTCTCTTCTTTCTTTTTTCTATCTTTTTCCTTTTTAGGATATGTTACATCTGTCAACCTCGATCGATATCTAAGATATCGTTTAGATTCGAAAATGAGTTAAGATGAGTTATGAATAGTAATGAGATGAGTTGTGAATAGTAATGAAATTTATGATTTAAAGTTGATGAATAATAATAAATAATAATAAGATGAGTTGAAATGAGTTGAAATGAGTTGAGATGACTTACGAATACAAACTGTACCTAATAGTCAAATGAAGTAGTACGTCTTTCCCATGTGAACTCCTGATTAGATGTTTAGAGAATATTATAAATCGTTCTGGCGTTCCCATACCTTTGGTCTTGTTATTCCAACAAGAACAGATTACTGAAATTTATGGAGTCAAACTAAATGGTGATATTTGGATTTTTGCCACATCAGCCACCGTTTACACTGTACTTAACTTTTTTCATAAACATATGCATAACCCTGAACTACGAGAGATATCATATATATATATATATATGAAGAGCAATATTATATAGCAAATTAAGAATATTAAGGCCGGTTTATGATAAAAAAGAGTACTGAGTTGAGAAAGTTGTATGCTGCAGAGTAGTGAAAGTTTGAAAGAAGATAAGCTAAAAGGTTGTAGAAGAATAATAACATGACAAGGATGGGGTGGTGGGGAGTTGGACATAAGCCATAGAACATTAAATTACAACAGAAAGGAACAGGTGCTTGGAAAAAGAAGTGATGAAGAGAAAACAGTTGGATAGGTGGCTCATTAAGGAACCTAAAAATAAAAATTAAAACCAGAGAGAGAGAAGAGAATATATTAAAAGGATGGCACAATTAAGTACTCGTTTGTTTTTACTGTTCTTCTTAATTTATCTCATCTCATAATCTCATCTAATCATTACAATTTTTTCAAATTCTCATTTAAAATAAAATAAAAAAATTTAATTTTTTCAAATCTCAATATAAAAATAATATTAAAAAAATATATTATAATAATATTTTATTCAACTTTTAGTTTTAACCTCAACTCATCTCATCTCATTTGCAAAAACAAACGCGGCTGCATTTGAGTCGAATTCAAATGATCAATTAGCCTCGTTTGAAAATTAATCCAAAATCTAATTTGAGCATATATAGCTCGTATATATTAGAGTTGGACTAAAAAATTCAGCTCAAAACCTTCAACTAGGCTCATTTGGATAGTAAAATGAGATGAGATAAGATAGTTTTAGATAAGTTTAATAAAATATTATTAGAATATTATTTTTTAATATTATTATTGTTTTGAAATTTAAAGTAGTTGAATTATTTATTATATTTTGTGTAGAAAATTTGATAAAATTGTAATGATGAGATGAGATGACATCGTTTCTCTATCCAAACAAGCCCATAAAAGATTCTAAATTCAAATCGAACCAAGTGATGTTCAATTGAGTTCAACTCGAAAATCTTGATCTTTAAGTATTGTTA
Source organism: Juglans microcarpa x Juglans regia (assembly GCF_004785595.1). Lineage (NCBI taxonomy): Eukaryota > Viridiplantae > Streptophyta > Magnoliopsida > Fagales > Juglandaceae > Juglans > Juglans microcarpa x Juglans regia. The sequence goes on from NC_054604.1 coordinate 25,383,368, forward strand.
GGGATTAAATTGACTGGGTCAAACCTTTTCGAAATCTATCATTAAGTGAAGAGATAAAACTAAGAGATAAAGCAGGAAAGAGATAAGACAAAAAAGTTGACTCAGACTCCTAAACGTAAAAGGTATTACAAGTCAAGTTGAACTATATCACTCAAATGAAATAACATCTATATAAAGAGCAGCTCTCCCAAAAATCTGACAAGCTCACTCCATGCACTCTCCACCAATTCTCTAGAGGGACTTTCCTGAAACTAAATTCTCTCATTGTATTGAGCGATATGTGAGGCTACGAGACATGGTAGATTTTGCCCCCAATAACCTGTGGACATAGGCTTTTATGTCGAACCACGTAAATTCTTGTGTCTCCCTTTATTTACTTTTATTTGCTTATTTATTTCATGGATGAACGCGAAGAGCACCATATCGAAGTCTGAATCACCAACGTGGGTCGGGGATGACTCTTTCTTTCTTTCCGGTCTGTTGTGTAATTTTTAGCATTAACAATTAGTGCCGTCTGTGGGATCGGTTTATTATCTACACCAGAATCGAGAGAAGGATGACTCATTGGTCACGAGTTCTTCTCCAGAAAATAAGGTAAGTCCCTCCACCTTGCGTTTATTATTTTATTTCGAAAGTACTGTCAAAACATATCAGATATATAATATATGTTGATCTGATAGAGCGGATCAGGTAAAAGATCATTAATTTATCTTCTAACTTGAACAGGAAAAAAACAAGATCTTATTCAGGTGGTTATACATACGCAGTAGTGAAGAGCAGTAGTACTTAAGATCTTACGTAATTTTGATTAGCCAAATTACAACGTATATCTTCATCTATGGCCACAAATAACCAAAAAAGTAGACACAAAAATAGATCTGATCAAGGCTCCAAACTCGTGAGCAATGCTTGACTTTTTTTAATTAATTTGCATGCAGACGATGAGGTGTATGATAATCAATTCTCCACCCATTTATAGTTTCAAAAGGCTGGTTCCATGTACATATACGTATGTATGTATGTATGTGAGTCTTTATATATATATATATATATATATATATATATTTATAAGTTTTTAGAAGGTCTATGTGGTGTTTTGAACCGATATTGGGGAGAGTATGTTATGTGTTAGGCCATTGCAAGATCTTATTGGGCTTGAGCTTATTGTTAATTACTTCTTTTTGCATATGTAAAAATTGATGAAATTTTCCTTGGCATGGTTGTCAAGAACACACACCACACAAAGTGTCTCTAGCCATGCACAATATTTTCCACGCCATATACACATGAATTTTATTCAACAATGTAGTGAAAAAGAAAAGCACTCGGCAGCGAACAGCTTCAATTAATGAATAGTTGGATGCAACAACCAAATTACTCAGGTTTATCTCTTTCAAATTTGTTATTTTATTTTTACTAACAATTTGATTATTGGAAGATTTTCCCCACAAAATTCCTCAAGGTTCCACGAAAACTTAGTGTCTATACGTATCGGGAATATACTTCGTTAGAAATCACATACATGGCGTAAAACACCGGCTACCTCTCTTCTCAAGCACTGTTCACCATCTTAAATTGTTGCCATCAGAATAGACCGTTCGATATTTCGGGCATCCCATCATTGCCAAAGCATGGTGGCCTATAGACATCGCCCATGTGTCACCAACCTTCACCACTCAAGCGAGATGGACTAGGTTTTCAAACTTTAAACTTGTGATTTGGATTATTTAACCTAACATGTTTGTTTTTGTTTGTACGATCGATCTCTAGCTCCTGCCATAGATTGCAGTCGCGCTTTGTCTCCCACCTCAAAGAGTTACGCGGTCGAGGCACTCTCCCGCTACACCCATCGCCAGAGTTACGTGGTTGATGGCATCTCCCACTACACATGCATCGCCCAGGTTACGTGGTCGAGGCACTCTCTCGCTAGCTTAATAATTAAAGGTAAAACGGTCGAGAGATCTCCTGTTAACACATTTTCGCCAAAAGGTGACGTGGTCGAGAGATCTCCCACTAGCCTAATACTAAAAGGTTAAAACGGTCGAGAGATCTCCCACTAGCCTAATACTTAAAAGTTAAAACGGTCGTGGGATCTCCCATTAACATCTTCTCGCAAAAAGGTGACATGGTCGAAAGATTTCCCACTAACCTAATACTTAAAGGTTCAAACGGTCGAGAGATCTCCCATTAACACCTTCTCGCCAAAAGGTGACGTGGTCGAGGGATCTCGCACTAGCCTAATACTTAAAGGTTAAAATAATCGAGGGATCTCCCGTTAACACCTTCTTGCCAAAAGGCGACGTGGTAGAGGGATCTCTTGTTAATACCTTCTCGTCAAAAGGTGACGTGGTCGAGAGATCTCCCACAGCCTAATACTTAAAGGTTAAAACAGTCAAGGGATCTCCCGTTAACACTTTCTCCCACTACACTCACATCCGAGTGTCTCCTTCGGGAATGAGTCGACATGCTCAGCAACTGCCTAAGATGGATCTAGGGGGTCGACGGGTACCCTGACCACTTAAGCGTGGGTTACTATAAACAAACTCTTACATCCACATCAAAACGAAGAAACACCAACAAAAAAATCACAACATGAGGCAAAATCCACTAAGGCCACTGAAAACCCAAAAACGATCACCGAGTATAGAAAATACGCACTTTACTAACGATAAGCATTCACATACAATCACTATGCAAACGTTCTTACAAACAAACTTTACAAAGGCCCATCTTCGAATGCCCTTACTTCTTGAGGACCACTCATGGAGATCTGCATTGCATAACAGTAAAAAACTATTAACCAGCTACCAGAATTTCTTTTTCTACAAGTTACCTCCGCCACAGTTGACTTGAAGATTCTCAAGGCATTCTTGATAAACAAGTTGACCTTAAGAATCGAGGGTATCTGTTAGGGATTAAATTGACTGGGTCAAACCCTTTGGAAATCTATCACTAAGGGAAGAGATAAAGCCAAGAGATAATGCAGGAAATAGATAAGATAAAGAAGTTGGCTCAGACTCCTAAACAAAAAAGGTATCATAAGTCAAGTTGGACTCTGTCATTCCCCGGAAATAACCTCTATATAAGGAGCAGCTCCCCTACAAATCTGACAGGCTCATTCCATGCACTCTCCACCAATTCTTTAGAGGGACTCTCCTGAGACAAAATTCTCTCATTGTATTGAGCGATATGTGAGGCTATGAGACATTATAAAATCATCACCTAACATAGTGGATTTTGCCCCTAACAACCCGTGGATGTGGGTTTTTATGCCGAATCTCGTAAATTCATATGTTTCTCTTTATTTATTTTTATTTGTTTATTTATTATTTATTTCATGGATGAACGCAAAGAGCACCATATCAAAGCCCGAATCACCAACATAGGTTGGGGATGACTCTTTCTTTCTTTCCGGTCTGTTGTGTAATTTTTGACATTAACAAGTATGTTATTTCTTTCATTTAATAAATAAATAATATATAAATATGCAAATAAATATAAATTAAATGAATAGAGATTATAATTTTCATTGATTTATCAATCTAAAACCAAAAGTATACTAATATAATATTACAATTTATACTTATAATTATATTTATAGCAAATAAGTACGTGTCATGTATATATATATATGTGTGTGTATACACACATATATGTTCATGTATATATTTCTAATATATATTAATTAATATATGTACTGTGCATATATAATACCTACATCCATATAACATGTTTTAACTACATAATATGTGAGCATAGTAGTATATGGAAAATGCTAGTTAGCACCTTTGATTTGCCTCATGGATTTGACTACTAGGACATTTTAATTTTTTTAAATGTTTAAAGAAATTATCACTAGTGAAATTATATATTTTTTAAATGTTAAGAAATGTTTAAAAAAAAAAAAGGTAAACTAGCGGTCAACCTGGCAGTAAGAACTAGGCGGCCGTACTGTAGTATTCTTCTAATAGTATATGAGTCGAGTTATTTGTCAAAAATAGTCGAATTTTATAATAATTATATCATATAATAATTTATCTTAATCTTCTATTTATAAATAAAATAATTATTTAATAAATAAATTGAGGCCATTCGAATTTAACTAACTCAAATACTGCGCAGATGAAGTACTGTTTCTCATGAGATTTTGGAGATGGTTTCTTTGAGATATGAAAATTTAAATCTCTCTCTGGAGGAAATAAGCCAGCACTACTCTAGCTTAATTGAAAGGGTGGATGTCACGTCACAACCTCATGATTTAAATGCAATGAGGGTGGGGCTTGGATCATGCATGCTCACGTCTTTGTGAGCTAATTCGTTGCATGACCTTTTCAACAATCAATAAGCTTGTATAAAGATTATATATAAAAATTATTTTATATTAAAAAAAATGATGCAGTCAATCATATTAGTAAAGTACGTAAAAAATTCATAAAACTGATTACGCATAAATTTTTTGAAACTAATAAGATAGAAACACCGTAGCCCATTAATTCAATGGAGCCCAATGTTGAATCCTTAAGTTTCATATATTGTGTATATGCATTATAAATAATTTGGAGCTTATCCAAAAGTATGAGTGTTCATCCGGATTTTAATCCGGGTTTCAAACCCGGACCGGGTCAGATTCGGGCTGGAACCCGAGTGGATCCAGGTTTTTGAAATCCGAAAGTTCGAGTTTTGAGTTTTACCAGGATTTTTTTTTTTTTTTAAGTAAAAGCCTTTATTTTTTTTTTCTAAGAAGTCATGTTCATTAAACGCATAATATTTGTGTTCTAAAAATACTAAATGCATGTAAACCAAGAAAAAAAATCAAATATTCATCTATGCATGCATCACAATGCAATCCACTACATATTACACTATTGATATTTATAAATTACATTACCAAACACAAAATTACAAGAAATGAGTTACAAAATCAGAAGCACAGTATTCTCATTAATGATTAATCTCACACCAAAGAAGCTCCCCAAAAAAGCATTTGCTGACATTTCATCAGGAACTTTTCCAAGCTTGCCTAACACAAATTGCTTCATCCTAACTGGGTTATCTTCTATCTTTTTCTTTGCAAGATAGATACATGCTAAGCATAGATTCCAATCAATATTTCCAATGTCAAAAGTGATCAGCCCCAAAATGACCCAAAACAAAAGTGTGCTAGTCAATGTATTCATGTGAAAACAAGACTTTTCACCATTCTCAGGAAATGTCACATTCTTTAGGTACAATGCATCTACATAAATCGTTGTGAAATTTAAAGTCAACAATTCAGCATAACAAATATAAAAGTACTTACTTTAGATTTTTTTAGCATGAATGGGAAGAAAGACTCACAGCAGCCTCTGTTGAAGATGAAGCTAGATGATCATCTAAAAAAATATTAAAAATAAGTTAGATAGATAATAAATCGAGATAGATAGATATTAAAAAAATATTTCAAGTTTCAAACTTACCTTCAAGGTCTATTGACTGTATATATTCTTCCAACTCCTGGATGTCGACAAGTTTGGTCCTTAACCAATTTTGAGTGCAAATGAGGGTTTCGACAATCTCTGGAGACAATGAACTCCTAAAAGGATCCAAGATACATTCTCCAATACTAAATGCGAACTCCGATGCAATAATGAACTCCTAAATGAGTAAAGGTGAGATGGAATGGGTAGGCTGTTGTGTATATGTGGATGAAAGGGTTGGAAGACTCCCATGCTCCTCTACATCCACTGGAATAGACAATGAGTCACCACCAACCCCTTGGGTTGTACCGACATTCTAACTCACAGAATCTTCTTCCATCTGTTATTGAGTAATAAAAACTACCAAACACAATATAATAAATAATCAAATACTAATAATCAAATATAATAAAATATAACAGAACCTGCAAATCATCAAATGCCTTTCTGACCATAACACCAAACCATCATACAAATTCAGCATCCAGACTGTCAAACAATGCTCTCATTATGCTAACAATGCTCACAATCTACAGATTAGTCTATGCTTCCCAACCCAATCCAACCCAACATGGATCCCCACCCTAGACCACAAGTACAAGTCTACAAGCGTCAAGCAGAAAGTAAATTTGAAGAACACTACCCAGAATGAAACAAAACCCTCTAAACAAGAACACTACACAGGGCATGCATGAGCAAGAAGTGAAAAAAAATAACTAAAGATGGTACATTTTCTCATATAAAAGCATAATTTTCCTTCACACAACCAATAATTTCATGACTTCGCTTTTTTTTTTTTTTTCTTGGAAACTTCAAACGAAAGTATTGATTTGGGAATATTAGGCATTAAAAGCAAGTGGGTTGAAAAGTTTGAGAAGGAAAGTGTACATGAGTTGAAGAGTACTACTGCTTATGCATAGATGATTTTTTCACTGATTTACCCACATCTCAATCAAAAATAACTTTAGTACTAAAAATTATATCTATAAAGAAAGAAGTGCATGGAGAATCACCTACCTCACACAAAACAAACCTAGCACAGACCCATATTGGAACGAGAGAGATGATGGGGTCACGAGAAAATGCCTCAAGCATTTGCAAATTTAATCATGATATTTGAGCATAAAAAGTTAAAAACAGACCCAAATCGGAATAAAAGAAGAGAACAAACCTTGGAGTCACGAGGATGACAGCGACGACGATGGTGGGGTCACGAGGTTGATGGAGTTTCTTCGATCGGCAAATTCGACAGTTCGGCATTGAGGAAGGAGGCTAGGGTTCCTTAACGAGAGAGAGAGAGAGAGAGAGAGAGAGAGAGAGAGAGAGAGAAGGTTGAAGAGGGGGGATGATATATTGATACAGGAATGGCAGGGTTTTTAACCCTTGTGTCAAAACGACGCCATTTTGGTTCATCAAAACGGCGTCGTTTTGATGCTAGGTTTGATTTTAAAAAAAAAAACCTGGGTACCAAGTTTAGAACAGGAACTCGGATTCTAAACCCGATACCCGATACGGGTTGACCCAAGTTTTGCAACCCGGGTTTCAGCACGGATTGGGCCGGGAAAAAACCTAGCCCGGATGAACAGTACTATCCAAAAGTTTTTAGCTATACATTTGGAAAATACTTATATTAATTTGATAAAGAGATTTTATAAAAGTAATTAAATCTTTCTATAAGGACCGAAGAAATGCACGAATCATTTCAATTATTATTATTATTTTTTGTAATATAAGTAGATGAAACATATTAGATCAATTTTATAATAAAAATAATTTTATAGTTTAATATGTTTGTAAATTTTTTATCTTGTACGAAAAAATTTCCCATTTTTCGTGAGATCTTTTTTTGCAAACCAAATATTTGCAAATATTTCTCTTACGAAAAATCTTATTTGCAAGTTCGCTTAGTGACACACCGAATATACTATTATTGTAATCAAGCTAAATCAGTCTAAAAATAAATTGTGTATTTATTTTATATTGACTTATAAGTATCATAAAAATGACCTTTTGATCTATATTTCTTAATTTTATGATAGCTGGAAATTAAGTACATGAATTGATCGACGACCCCTCATCATCTCTATTAATTAATCTAGTCTATAGGAATTAGTTTGCCTACATTTAACCATAATTTTGGACATGTTGCATCTTTCTCTTCTTCTTTTTCCTTTTTAGGATATGTTACATCTATCAACCTCGATGTCTAATAGTCAAACGAAGTACTACGTCTTTCTCACGTGAACTCCTGATTAGATGTTTAGAGAATATTATAAAGAGTAATGATAGTTGTAATGATGAGAGTATATACATCACTTTAAAAAATAAATAAATATAAAATTTACGTGAAAATAAAATTTTTTTTTTAATAATAAATTTTATTCTTTTTTAAAATGATTGCATAACGTTTGTATACTCTACAACTATATATAATATTACTATATTATAAATAGCAGTAGCGATCCCATACCTTTGGTCTTTTTATTTCTCTCTTCTAGGTCCTATATATAGGCATAACCCTGCACCATGACACAGAGAGAGAGATCAAACACCAACAATTTATCGTGTGCTCGTTGGTTGTTGCATGTTCCAAGCTCATGATGTCGTACTGATCATTTCTCTTTTATCCTTACCCTACTTTCGGTATCATGATTCAACTGATCTTTTGGCACCGAATTGTTGTGATTGCCCGAAAAATAAAAATGGCTGAAGTATGGGAATGGCTACGGGGATATCCTCTATCCTTAAATATATAAATGCGAAAAGTATGGGAATGGGTACAATGTTATTATCGCAAGATTCACAACAACTTGATGCCAAAACTACCTTATCCTCTCTCTCTCTCTCTCTCTCTCTCTCTCTCTCTCTCTCTCTCTCTCTCTCTATAGTTTAGTTAATTTTGAGTGTTACAAGGTAAGTGTTAATTTGTAGTAATCCAGAAAATTACATATATAAGATAAAACTTATAGTACTAGCATTATAGACCTGAGTTCTAGAGAGAGAGAGCGCACATACACACATACATACACATACATACATATATATATATATAATATCTACTATATATGTCCTATTCTCACCATAAAAGGGAAACGTTACAATTTACAGGGATCTAATGAAAGATAGAGCACAGAGAAGCGTAGGTCTATATAATGAGCTCTAGAACATATATATTCTACAAAATTTCTATCAAAGGAAATAGAAATGAGGTGACACATGTAGACTACTTTTCTTAAATTGAAGACTAAAGCCAAGCTCTAAGTTTCATTAGAGAACAAAGAAGTTAATTAGGACTAAACCCTAAATTATAAGCAGCATATTCCTATTGAAGCTGGAAACACCCAATTACCTCCATTTCTCACGTGCTGATAAGAATATATATATAGGATAAAAACATAAACTTGCCTTCATAAGCTCATTCTACATATATAGAAAGGCATACCTTAGCCATACAACCATATACTACAACAAAAGAGGGTTTTTGAGACGAAAATTTTCATCCCAAAAAACTGTGATTTCATCCCAAAACACTTTTTGGGACAAAAAAAAATCGTCCCAAGGTCATTCAAATATCTCTATCCCAAAAAATGATTTTTGAGACAAAATTGAATAAAAATGTTCGATAACGTTGGAACAGAAAATTTTTTTTGGGACAATTAAATTTCATCTCAGATATACAGTCAAACGGACAAATTATCATTACTTTCGACCGTGAGCTTATGTTCGAACGCATTGGATTGAGTGGTCGATCAAAATACATTCATTCAAACGGTTGTTGGTCATTTGAATAGTACTAGGAATTTGATTTTATCCAATAATGAAAAACCAAATACACATATGCATAACATCTTAAAAAAAAAATTACAATTTGTTCAATAAATATAAAAGTAGTCTCAAAAGTGCTAACTAAATAAATAAAACAGTCGTGTCATCATATAGAAACAATTGTAAAATATTTATAAATTAAATCAATTGTTTAGAAGCTTGAATTGTTGTATATAAACATCTGCATTTGGAGATGCATCTCTCTTATAAACTCCTCTTGTTGCTGTTTTTGTTGTAGTGATAACTACTATCAATTTGAACATGCATCCAACCTTCATGATGCCATCTCAAACACCATGAGAGAATGTGTAATCACGTTCCTTCAAACAACTCAACTAAGCCATATTGCTATCATGAATTAATGATCTTGACGTTACGGCCGCCAACAAATCACAGCCGATGACGGCCACTCAATGCGAACACCAAAGCACATCTGGCTCCTTTCACGACCACCTATATATGAACGCCCAACTACCATAATTTAAGGCCTAAGACCACTCATATAACATGAAAGAGGCAACACATGAGTACTAGTAGTACTTGTATATATCAACCTGCTTGAGATCGATCCATGTTTCTTAATTGGGTAATCACCCGGGTTATATGCATGTAAAAGTCTCCAATTAAGTAGAGTCTAATTATATATGTCTCTCTTTGGTAAGTATAACGTACGTACTGCCGGCCTCAATTATTAAACAGTACTACTACATTTGGTATGAACTCCACCAAATAATCAGACGCTTCAATATCATGTTGCAGTCATTAGCATTCATGTACCTTATAAGTGAGGTAGAAATTAATGCAAGCCACGTGACAAAATTCATGAGAAAGTTGCCTATGAAGTGTATATATATATATATATATATATATATATATATAAAGCGAACACCTCGTGAAGAAAAGCATCACATGATGAATTCTTATATATATATATATATATATATAGGAGAACTAAAGTCTTCCTAGTTGATAGATAAGGTACATATATAGGTAGAGGGTGGCTGATCATCAAATCTTGAGATCAAAACGAAGACAATTTAAATTGAATTTAACACGAATTAAAGAGAAGTTTGACTCATAATGCATGAATTATATAATTAAATTCATAGTCAGAGACTCAGAGCAGTTGAGGTGTGGAGAGTTGAGATATGAGGTCACAGTGTACGTACGTGTGTATATATATCATATATATTATATATCATGTAGACACAAAATACGGTCTTAAACGCTGGCAGATACAAAGAAATTTTGCCCATTTAATGCTTGTGAATTATAAGTTGGAAATCCTTCTAGAAGAAACGATGGATGAATTAGCGACAGCTAGCTTGTACGTGGACTTAAAAAATTGTCATGTTCTCGTTTAAATTTGAGTATTTTAAATAGAAGAGATAAATATAAATGAAATGTGTAAGTATTAATATTGTTGTCCGAGTGAATTTTTTAAATATTTTTTAAATATTGCAAAAACTTTGTATACATATATACATATATATACACACAAGGGAACGGCCCAGGATGCGTTAGCCCTAGCTAGGGTGCACCTGACATAATGATTTAAATAAATAAAAATAAATAAAAAAGTCAGTAGCTTATTTATCTAGAAAAAGAAAATACAAAGTTAAAGAAAGACAAAAAATTAAGATTAAAAAAAATCTAAACTTCAGCAAAGTATGAGCATTAGTCTGCATCCATATTGGATTATCTATTTACTCTCTATATAATAATAAAATATTATTAATTTTTTTTTTTAAAAAAATTTGAAACAAAAGAAAAGGAGAATGAGTACACGATCAGAATAAAAAGAACATGAAAAAAAGACTTCAATTCATGTGCGCCACGGGGCTATTAAGGGTCTTTTGGTAAAACATGATCTTTCATTAAATTCTACAAGGGAGCTACACGTCAAATGGTCAAGAGTCTTAAGGACTTTTTGGTAAAACAGGATCCTTCATTAAATTTTACAAGAGAGCTACACGTCAAATGGTCAATAATTTTAAAGGCCTTTTGGTAAAACAGGACTTAATAGACTTAACGAAAAACAAGAAAAGTTAATAGAAAAATAACAAAAGTTACTATTTATAGTTAGATAGTCACTTATTATAATAGAGTAGATATATATATAGAAAATTATAAGAAACCCGGCCCACAAATTATTTTCAAACAACATAATTAAAAATCAATCTAAAACAAAATGGTTAGCCACCCTCACATGAGAAGGCCAGGGTCACCCACAACCTCTTTTTATTAAATTACGCCTAGGCAATGGGGGCCTGTCCCCCGGCCCGTCCATGTCTTAGAAATTTAAAAAACAATGGTTCAGGATGCAAGTGGATATCCTACTCGCCCAGATATCCACTTAAATTTACACAGTCCTTTTGAGCAATGTTAGAACACTTAAATCCGTTGCTTGCATTCTTCCTTCCCAATATATATATACATATATATATACATATATATATATATATATATGTGTGTGTGTCTATACTAGTTGATGGTGCAACGTGCAAGGCACGTTTTCTTCGTTGTAAGAAAAAAATTCTGGAAATAACATCAATAAACAGTAAATAAAAGAATAGTTCGAGGACTGTATTGCAGTCCTAATACATGAAATGACCATCTTATCCCTATTTTAAAGTATGAATTGACTAAATTACCCTTCCTTCTCTATAACCTAAATCTGAAGCAAATCGCACCCAATTTTTCCCTCTACGTTTTTCCCTCTGCCATGCATGCCCCTCGACCCAAATGACTCTCTCCTCCACCATCGACGACCACCCTCAACCCACCATCGACAAAACGGCCTTCTCCACCATCGACTGCCAACGACGTCCTTGGTAATTTTTCCTTGCCGAAGACGACTCTCATTCTCTACCTACTATGGATTTTCTGGCTCTATTAATATTTGTAGTTCACACTTATTTCTCTGCTTCCCACCCCTTAAGACGGAGAATAATATTACTCTGGTAAATATGTAGAGAGGTGGATGAGTTTGAGGTTTTGAGTCAATTCAAAATATTAAGATTTCGTCCCAACACTCAGAGGTTTTGGGTTTAATACCGATTGTGTTTGTAGAGAGGCCTCAGTCCAATTCAAACATTCTTTCAGTTTTGGTGTTTTATAGAATTGGATTCAAACCTCATTAGAAAGAGATCATAATGATCACCATTTGTTGAAAATAAAATAATTTTTACATCAAATGGACATGTTTTCCCTCACACTAGTTTAAAAAATTTGTATAAATTAAAAATAAAAAATGGGCCGAATTGATTAATATTGTGCTAAACAAGGAAGTAAAAAGCCTTGCAGGAAATAAGAAATTGTTGGTTCACCTAACGACAATTATTGGTTCACCTGCTACTTTGATCTCTTATGTGGGTATAATGATTGATGATGTGGGTATAATGTTTGGTGCTTGCTCTTGTATGCATCATGTTCTTTCCAATTTTACGACAAGTTTTTTCACCAAGAGAATGAAAATGAGTATATATTGCCTATGTTAGAAACATAATCGTACTTCTAAACTTTGTTTCTAGCATTTATTAACTTTTGTTTCAATTGTTTTCTATTCTTGGTTGTCAAGTATTCTAATTTGTTATGCTTTAAATATATATTTTTTTTACTTTCATGTTGTCCTTTAAATATATCAAGATTGTTCTTGATGGAGAAAGGGGAAGAATGCACATCTAGTAGGCGACTGTTGTTTTTTTCAAAAAGCAGTAATTATATGGATACCCCAAATGTGAGAGATGATGAGGTAGTGACTGATAATCATGGTGTAGTGATGGAGAATGATGATGATGATGTGGTTTTAGAGCCAATGCCGGGAAATGATGATGATGGGGTTTCAGAATCAACGTCAGGGATGTTTTTTAAAACTGAGAAAAAACTCATTTACTACTACAAGCAATATGGGAGACTGGTTGGATTCAGCATAATGACCCAAAGAAGTAAAAGGAAAGATGATGAGAGTGTTAGATATATAACACTTGGTTGTGCTCGTGGTGATAAGGCAAGGAAACGTATTACCAACATTTTTAAACCACGCCCGACAACGAAGACTAATTGTAAGGCGAGAATTAATGCAGTTTTGGTTGATGGTGTCTTACATATAACTATTGTCTGCAATGCACATAACCATGGGTTAAGTCCACAAAATGCAAGATTTTTTAGATGTAATCACGCAATTGATGATTCCGTGAAAAGGCAATTAGATATTAACGACAAGGCAGACATAGGTATGGCCAAAAGTTTTAATGCATTGGTTGTCGAGGCTGGTGTTTTGAGAAACTTCCATTTATTAAAAAATATGCAATGAATTATATTGACAAGGCTCGACACCTTAGACTTGGCAAAAGAGGTGTTGATGTACTTCGTGGTTATTTTGAGAGGATACAATATAAGAATGATGGGTTTTACTCATCGATAGATTTGGATGATGATGGTCGATTGAAAAATGTCGTTTGGGCCGATGCACGCAGCAGAACAGCATATGAGTATTTTGGGGATGTTGTGGCATTTGAGACAACATAACTAACAAATAGATATGGCATGTCATTTACCCCATTTGTTGGTGTTAACCACCATAGACAATCAATACTTTTGGGAGTAGGCTTGATATCAAGTGAAAATACTGAAACATTTGTTTGGTTATTTGACACTTGGTTAAAATGTATGGATGGGAGGGCACCAAAAGCTATCATCACTGATCAAGACAGGGCTATGAAAAATTCTATTGTAATAGTCTTTCCAAATACTCGGCATAGATACTATTTGTGGCACATAATGAGAAAACTACCAAAGAAATTGGGCCCACATGCTAAATGTAAATGTGGTTTGAAAAGTGCATTGCATAGATGTGTTTATGATTCCCAGACTTCTTACGAGTTTGAGAAGTCTTGGGAGGTGTTTATTGACACTTACAATTTGAAGTAAAATGCATGGCTTCAAAGTCTCTATAGTGAGTGAATGTATTGGGTTATCATATACATGAAAAATACATTTTGGACTGGGATGAGCACAACTCAAAGGAGTGAGGGCATGAATGCATTTGTTGATAGATATGTACATTCAGGGATTACGTTGAAAGAATTCGTCGATCAATTCGACAATGCACTGAGGAAGAAAGTAGAGAATGAGTTGGCAGCGGATTTCCACTCATTCAATTGCACAATCATTTGTATATCTCATTTACTCGTGAAGAAAAATTTCAAGCAGTATACACAAATTCTAAATTTAAGGAAGTGCAGTTAGAAGTAATGGGGATTATCTACTCTCACTGGGTTGTCATAAAAACAGAAGGGGCAATTACCACGTATCAAGTTAATGACCAAGGGGAAGTTGAAGACGACATCAAGAAGTCAACTTTGCAAGTATACTTCAATGAAGATGAGTGTGAGGCAAAGTGCATGTGTGGACTATTTGAGATGAGAGGGATTATATGTAGGCAATTTCTTTCAATCTTCGCCGTAAGGGATGTCCAAGTGTTGCTGAAAAAGTATATTATGGAGAGGTAGAGGAAGGACATTAAACGTAGATATGCTCTCATTTGAAGCAGTTACGATGACTTGAGTGGTAAACCAGCTGCTAGTCGGTACTCTAGTTTGATAAAATTATGTTTCAAAGTAGCTACAAACGCATGTGAAAGTGAAGATAATTCCCTAGACATGACACAGAAGCTAAAGGCAATGAATGAGATTTACACTAAATCGAAGCCCCAAGCTACAGTTGCAAGCACTCGTGCTTCCATTGATGCCGAAACTAGAAGTTCGAAAAAAGTGTTGAGCCCTCGTATTGTCAGAGCAAAGGGAGACCCCCATCAAAAAGGAGACAACTTAAAATAGAGAAGTTGCAAACTAAAAATAAAAAAGCTGGTGGCAAGCGACAAAGAAAGAATGTATGGAAGATTTAAATAATATGATTTTGATATAGTTTTAACAAATTTATGAATAAGTTATGTGATTTGTTTATATATTCAAATGTAGCCCTCATCACGGACAGAAAATGTATTAAACCCCACAGAATCGGTAATACTACACGACGCACCAGAAGTTGTTGTTTCACAACTGCCTGGTACACAACAAAGCGTTATTTTTCAAGTAAATGTTAAATAATATTCCCTTTTGTCTATATTTTGAACAAATAATGCAAAGTTTTGCATTATATTTTACAAAATATTTCTATCTACTTGCAGGTGAACTTCGCATGTCCTGGCCTTCTCGATGATTGATGAAAGATATGGTAGACTATTACCCCCATCAAAGTACTTGAGATTTGAAGACGCTGTAAACTGTTATGTCGACAAAAGTTCATAACTTCAGCTGTATAACTCTACTTTGTATTCTTGTAAACTTAGTGTATTGTTGTGATGTTGGATATTTATACCATTTTGAAGGTATGAAGTTATGTTATAGGTATAAGATATGTTATTATTTTTCAGAATGGGGATTGATCAAAGTGTTGGATGTTTATATTAAAGTGTTGGTTCAAAGTTATAATGTACTGGGTTTTATTCAATATAGAACAAAATACATGAAATATAGTGCAAGAAAAATACTTCTCATAACCATTCATAATGTTTACAAGTCTAATGGGTATGAATATTACAATATTGATAAAGGTTGTAAATCTATCTATTACAACCTACTTAACAACATTACACAGTTTGATATACACTACTATTAATTTGTAACTGTTCTTGATCCTATCCAACAACAAAATATCAGAATTGCAAGTCCCCAATACACACAAGGTCACATGGGTGTATGGTTAATATCTTTCATTACACCATGAAGCTCATCCTGATCATTTTGGATGTCATCTTCCGATTTTTGAATCTATACCCTTACACATTGGAGTTCTTCCTCCCATTTTTGGAATTCTTCCTCTCTTTTGGAGGCGACGTTCTCTTTCGCACAACTTTTCCTTCATTTTCTACTTCAATATATGCCCATAAAAAGTACTCGCAGTATGACCTTCCCTGCATAACATCTAATTAGTGTGAGAAATTACAATTAATATAACAATATCTGAATAAAGGTTGCACACACAAATTTGTTTAGTGTTACCTCTATTGTAATTTGGACAAGAATAAAAAAGTCTGCTTGGATTTTTAGGTGTTTTCGATAATTCTAAACGTGTCATCTCTCCGCATAGACATTTTGGAGCATGATTCGAAGAAGATGAAGAATGCGATAAAGACATTGCGTATCAAAAATATGTTATGCTGGAAATGTGTTATGCCTACATGAGATAATAATCTCTTAGTACTTGCTAATATCAAATAGTAGTTATGAATGAAAAATGAATTGTCATATTAACTTGGTTGTTCAATTTGGCTATACTGATTCAATTAGCTTTTGGACCTACTGTGTTTACTTATAAGTGAACATACAAGTGCAATTGCTGGTCCAGCAAAAGCAAGAAAGAAAAAGAAGTTCAACAACGGAATGAGAGGAAAAGCTAGCTAACTTTAAGCGAATGTTTCTTGTACGATTTAGAATTTAAGACACATATTACTATGAACAAAGAGGCATATATTACTATGCATTTCCTGAGTTTGGGTAGCTAGTACATTCTTCCTTAAAGTTCCCAAAGTTTCCAAAACAAGGTAAAAATCAATAACAATGAAGGACATATGATAAACCTCTTTCTTGCCAATTGCAGAATAATGGATAAAAGATAGTAGAATTTAAAACCACTCAGTTCACTACATTAGTCCATTTTGAAAGATTGGTCTTGAGAAGATGGCATATAAGGCTTTTCTAGTAAGTGCAAATGGGCATTCTTTTTTAATGGGTAAAATAAAAGTGTAAATGAGTATTCTTGGACCAGATTGATATCTAGTGGTAATGAGAGGGATAGAATGACATGAAAGCATATTGATGGGTATCATGCTCTTTTTTATAAGAAGACAGGTATACCTAAGGTTTATGCATGCAGGTGCAGCACCTAATGTTAAGACACAAATCAAGCACACATATGTAGAGAAGTTAGTGGGAATTATATGTTTAGCTCACAACTAGGGCCATTTTATTTGGTAGAATTTTAGTGGTGTCCATTTTCAGAAGAAAGCCTTTTGCAAATCACTTACACAGTTGGTAAATGATAGTATTCAAGTAATAAGTGAGTTGCAAGAAGCCTATCAATAAGTCTGCAAGTTCAAATACATACGCTGCAAGCATAAATTACCATATAGAACCCATTCACAAATTTGAACAAACACGTAGAGTGCACAATAAAAACCAGAAATATTTTTTACAAACAAGTAAGGATCTTAACACATTTACAAATAAGAAAACCAATTCAAGATTCACGCTCAAGCGAAGAATTACATGCAGAAGAAGACACTAAAAGAAACCAATATCCCTCACCATTTCAAATCGTAGAGAAGGAAATCTGTGATACCCCATATGATATGGATAAGGGTAGGTGGTGTATGAGATCCCACATTGCTTGGGAAGGAGAAGTTCTTGCTCTTTATAAGGTTCTAGTGGAGCTCCAATTGTATCATTGACTAGTCCTTTTGGAGTATAGGCCATGTGGTTTGGGCCTTCCATTGGAACGTTACAAAATCTCTCACCAAAAACATTTCAAATCGCAGAGAATGGATGAAATACTCTATGAGTGATGATAATGTAGCTTGCTCAGGGGAGCGGCGACGGCGACAGCGACGCTCGATGGGCTTGGGCAAGCTTCGGCTATGGGTATGGAGATGAAGGGGTCTGGGGCGAGGGTCTTGGCCAGAAGACCTAGATCAGGTATGTTCTTTTCCTTTAATGAAATGCAGTGTTTCATTTATAAAATGAAACAATGCGTTTCATTTATGGCCTGCAATGCAGACCCCGAATGGGGGACTGCAATAAGAATAATTCTAAATAAAATGTGGTTGAAAATAGGATAATGTAGAGTAACATAAAGACTTGGTATAAAAATCTAAAATTTGTTGAATTGAATAGCAATGGGTTAATGAATAAGGTGGGTGAAGAGTAGCATCCGAAAATATGTTTTTATGTTTCTTGTCCAAATCCTTTAATTCAAAACAATTATTTGCACCGAAAATAATCAAAATGTCACCAAAAATGCGAAAAACTATGTCTACCTGTGCAACGTAGAAAAGGGCAATAATAATCTTATATTCTACAATAAAAACTAAATTCTATCATTTGAAATCCTATAATGCTATGCACTGAAAATAGTCCATTCTAAGAAGTAAAAAAAAAAAAAAAAAAATCCCAAAATCAGTAATCATTACATTTAATAGCCAAAGATTCGTAAAAAGTCATCTTGTCTAGCATCATTAATCCTGAAACAATCCAAAATTGAAAATAGCTTAACTATCACTCAATAATTTTCTAAAACCATCTTGCCATAGATTCAGTCCACTAAGTATCACATCCTGTCATCTTGTCAATCCAAATTTAGCACAACACAGAAAATTACCTTCAAGTATATTCTAAGATCATTTTACACTAACTAAACATAGGTACGATGCAACTGTTTTTTGGGACAATCAAAATAGTTGTTATATAGTTAAGGTGATGCATACATCCAGGAGTAATGTTGTATATCATCTGCGATATGAATGGAAAGGACATTGAATTTTTTGTTGCGTCGTTGCCTCCACTAGTCCATGACTATGTTAAGTTGCATGGTCCATTGTTTTTCAGAAGTTCTCGCTGGCCGCTGCCTTGTCTTGCGAATAAGGCAAATGCTCATGCATGGATCAAATTTTGAGTGTTTGCATAATTAATACAGAAATAAAATCTTTAATAAGCACCAAAAATAGCAAGCATCATAAAAAAATATAACTGGTGTAGTTTTGTGATTGTTGTTAGCTTGGTTTAAATATTAAACGTGTCGATTGTATTAAATACTGGTTTTGTATGTTTGGTTAGGAAATTTATATGATCGAAAAGCATAAAAGTAAATGAGAATCAAAGTGCAATGATTATCTAGGAAAGAATTGAATCAGACTTTGTGATGTTTGTGTTAATCACATTTGTTGTTATGGTAAATTGTTATTGGCGCATTTTTATTAAGTTTTTTGCGGATTGAAAAGAGGGAAAAGAAATTCTGGCTTAGAGAATACTTATAATGGAAGAAATTATATTGTGAGTGCTAGATGGGTTGCATTTCAAGACAAAATGTTGGAACTGATTGTTTTTTAAATTCTGATGTTTTTTTAATTACATTATTTTTTTAAACCCGCCATAACAAAATTAAAATGTTAAATGTGAAATGCTCTAAAGAGATGGATCGTTCTATGCAAGAAAAAAAAAATTGTGAGCATCTTTTTAGAGCATTTAGTTATTTTGATTGTTGAATTGTTAGTTGAAGGTGTGGAAGAATTTTTGTACTTAATATTTTGTTGCCATCAACATCTTTGAGAAATGTAGGAAAAACATAACATCCCCATAACATTACTTCACTATTTTATTAAAATCTTATTCATTTATTTGCTCCTTTTTGGGGACAAAAGAAACATTTTTGGTTTTTTTGTTTTACTATTACAATATGTTTTGCCTTCTTGTAGATAATACAAAAAAAAATTTAGACCATAGAACCTTTGCTGTTTAATTTAATTTTAGATTACTGTTTAATTTTAGATAATACAAAAAAAAAATTTAACATCACATATATGCAGATTTAATTTATAGTTATTGGTATAATACATTTTGGGTTTTTTTTCTTGGAATGAGAAGCTAAATATAGTTGCATAAGGATGAATTTATATGTTTAAATGTCAAATCCTTTAAAATGAAATGTTTCTTGGTTTAATATAATGGAACTGAATGTGATTTTTTTTATAATTAATGATCAGAAAGATTTATAAAATCACCTGTAGACACTCAATCAAACGGTCAGCAAAACGACACTCAATCCATCGTCAAGGAAGCACAACCATGCATGTAAAAAATATAACAATAAATTTGAGGAGAAAATAAATCTTCATTTCCTAAGAACAACCACTACACTCAACCAAACAGTCAAGGAAAGAATACTTAAATCCATTGTCAAGCAAACACAACTATGTAAAAAGATATAACAATAAGTTTGAAGAGAAAATAAATTTTTATTTCCTAAGAACAACCACTACACTCAAGCAAACAGTCAAGGAAAGAACATTTAATCCATTATCAAGCAAACACAACTATGTAAAAAGATATAACAATAAATTGAGGAGAAAATCAATTTTTATTTCCTAAGAACAACCACTACATGTGACATTCATGAGTCATTAGAAGAAAACTCCTAAGCCAAATGCTTATCTGATTTTACATTGATAACCTATGAAATAAAATCACTAACGATCGAACAGATTTTAACGATAGGAACAAACTGTTATAGCAAAAATAGGACATTTTTTTTTTATTAATCTAAACCATTCAACGTCACTTATAGAAACATTGAGAAACCAAATAAATAAAACAAACGATGTGGGCTTTGTTGATGGGAATTCAGTAGTGCCATAGTATGGGTTATGCAAATATTATTATTGAGATGGACTCAATGTTGGTAGTTAATTGGATTAGGAAAATGCTAGATATCCCGCAGGGGGCTCCTGCTGGGGTCTAGCAAGTGTATTTCTATGTTTCTTTTTTAAGTTTTTTTTTTATATAAATTTTTTTAACAATTTTAAATATTTTAAAAAAATAAAAAATATCATAATATTATTAAAAAATATTTTCTTAATCACAAAGTAAAATAAAAAGTCAAAAAAAATTTTTTATGACTTTTTATTTTACTTCGTGATTAAGGAAGTATTTTTTAATGATTTTTTTTTTTTTTACTTTCTGATTAAAGAAGTGGTTTTTTAATGATGTTCTAAATTTATTTTATTTTTTAAAAATATTTAAAAGTATTAAAAAATCTATATAAAAAATAAATTTAAAAAAAAACACATGTAAAACAATACTACACCCCAACAGGGGCTGTAGCATTGTCCATTGGATTAAAAAAGGGAAATGCAACATATAGTATTTGGAGGATTTCTGGGAGGAAGTCAGAAGTGTTCTATCTAGGCTGAATTTTCGACTTCAACATGTCTTTCGGGAGGGGAAAATGGCAGCGGATTTCCTTGCTCGAATGGGAAGTAGTGGCTGCAATATGGACTGGTATACAATAGAGGAATTGCCATACAGGCTGAAGGGTATTATTCGAATGGAACGAAGTGGGTTGGCACAGTTACGGAAGGTTAGATGCCGCTCGGGTTGAAGGGGCATGGTAGAAGATTTACACGGTCTGCACAGAGTTTTTTATTATGGTATATATATAATGTTTGGTTGGTTTAAAATCTTTTGATTGGTCATTTCATTGTATTCAGGGTATCCTCTACCAAAAGTGAGGGTTTTATTCAATAAAGATCCTGGAACTTGGATTTTAAAAATAAATAAATAAATAAAACAAACGATGAAATCCAAAGAAAAATTCGAATTGCTTTCCATACAAATTCAGAATCAAGTCAAAACATAATATTAACAGCCAAGAAACAAAAATCGAAAATGTCAAATACCATCACACTCAGTCGTTTTCAATACAACCAACATGGAAAAAAAATGAAAAACAGAGAAATTAAGAAAGGAAAAGCGATAGACAGAACACAAAAAATGAAGAAATATGGAGCAAAAGTACAAAAACTTTCGGACATAGGAGTGTGTGTGAAGTACCTTTCAGATTCATATTTCGTAGAAAGGAAAAAAAATAGGAACAGAAAGGGGCATACCCACACGGCACCGCGAAGACCAACAAACAAATACCCAGCAGCAAATGGAAGTTTTTTTTTCGGCACCTCACCTTCGAGATTCCACTAATTGATGGTAAAAACTGAAATAAAAAATGTCAACCTTCTCTCCAATACCTTTACGGTCAATGCCCTTCAACACGATCAACACAAAAAAAAATAAATGGAAGATGCAAGAATGGAGAAAGAAACAGTGAAAAAGGCATGAACAAAAACGAAGAAAAAAAACACAGCAAAATCCAAAAAAAAAGGAATTGAAAGAAGTATACCCACAGTGCACCACGAAGACCAACGAAGAAAACCAATCAAGATAAACCCAGGAACGAATGGAAGCTGTTCTTTGGCGCTTCACCTTCGATGTTCCTCTTGCAACCCTCTCATCAGCCGATGTTCCTCTTGCAACCCTTCGAGAATTGAAAAACATAGCCTTCAACCCTCCCATCAGCCGGCCAATAAATTTACTTTTCTGACAACACATCACACCATCGCACTGTGCAAGAACCAAAAGTGTAAAACCAAATGCAAAATAAACCAATTTCGTTCAGACCAAAACAGAAAATAAAAGGCCAGCAACGAGCAACACAAGAACAGAAGCTAAGCCCTGTCGAGAACAAATGAAATGTAAAAGAAGCAAATTCAAAACCAGTAACTTCAGTCAACAGAAGCAAAAATGCATACATGCGATAAAGCAGGGACAAAAAGGTACAGAAACGATAAGACAAATCATCAAACAAAGGCAGAAACGTAAATAAGAGAAACATTGAGGGATAGAAGTGGAAAGCAAAGATCCGTAAAAAGAACTGTTCATTTATGGATAGACTCTTTTATAATAGTAGTAGATATATATATGTCACTTTGTACTAATCGAATATACTCAATAGGCCAAGTATTATTCTTATTTGTTTCCTTAGGAGAATGTATATGAGTTCAAAGAGTGAAAAGCTTAATTCTATACAATGGAGAAGGCCGCTTATCTATCGATGGCTATAACTATAAAAAAATAAAAATAATGATAGTCTTACCACTCTTATACTACCCTTCTACTACTCTTTTTAATTTTTTAATTTTTTTTTAATTTTTTTTTTACTTAATGGTTAAGATATTAGTAAAATTATATATTTTTTAAATTTTTTCTTAATAATTAAAGATAATAAAAAATACTTAAAAGGAATAAATAAATAAATACACTAAAAATAGTAAAGTAATGGTAAAAAGATTGTAAGTCTATCATTATCCTAAAAACAAACATAAAAAGTATGTGCGTCAAACTACTATACCATACAAGAGATCGTAGACAAGGAAAAAGAAGCATTTTCCCCTCTTTCTCCCCCTCAAGGGATTAGAAAGACATGGGAAGAATGTGTAGGCTGGTTGTGAACTCCATACTAAGTGGTGTGTATTGATGGGATATGAAATCTCGTATTGTTTGGTAGAAAAAATTCTTACTCTTTATATATAGTAGTTTAAATGGAATTTTAATTGTATTGTTAACTAATCTTTTTAAAATATACGCTGATATATGACTTAGACCCTCCCTTAAATCATTACAAATAGTACCAGAGTCAATCTCAACCAAATTCAAGAAACGCAAATAAAATACGAGATCGCACATTGCTTTATGGGTCCTGGCCAAAAATAGAATAGAAAAACAGTGTAAAGCAATAAAAATATAAAAAAGAACCGCATGACTTTGATAAGAAAACTATTATTCTTTATTCTGAATTTTGTTGTTTTTAGTTGCACAAACTAATACATCATGTGATACACCGTACTAAACGATGAGTATATGCGGCATATGAAATCTCACATATCTTAATTGGGCCCAGACCAAAAATAGTTTAATAAAAGTAGTGTAGCTTAAAAAAAAAAGGACATACTTTTGATTAGAGAAATATTATTCGTTATCTTATATTTTTTTCATATTCAGTCACACGAATTAATATGTGTCGTATTTTAAATAACTAGCCATTAAGTGTTGACTTATAAAGTCACTTAAGCATACATCATCACTTAGTGCGACTAAAAATAACATAAATAAAGATAAAAAGTAATATTACTCTTTTGATTATTACAGAAAAATCATTTTCATTTCATAAATATAAGACTAATCAGAAGTTTCGGCCAAACTTCAACTCTATATATCTGTACACACTATTTATGGCTGTCTATTAGGAAAAGACTTTCGTTTACATGTGATTGTATTGCTTTCTTTTTGTGGAGCCATGGTTTTCATGGATGCAGCCAATTAAGAGGTTGAATAATATATATATAAAGACCTATTTATTTAATTAGCTCATCAGTTTCTTGTGTCCCTAAAAACGAGTGTTGCTATTTTTTAAATGATTAAATCAAAAAGAAAATATATTTGTAACTATGAATTGTGCAACCGTCGCGTAATCGCTTTGAAAAAAATAAATAAAACATAAGACGCATAAAAAAATTAATTTTTTAATAGTAAATCTCACTCTTTTTCAAAACGATTATGCAGCATTTACGCACTTCACGATTGTATGTAGAATTATTCATTCAAAAGTTGAATACCAGGTTTCCCTCTTTGGATTCAGAGAATACATCTGAAGTCAAAACTAGGTTTTCATTTTTTAGACAGACGTTCAAAATGGGGGGACAAATGAGGTGGAGTTCTATGTAATCAATATTATGAAAAAAGAAGCAAAAATCATTGGTTTCTCAGATTCACACCATGCTTATTAACAAGTAAACAGGATCGACGGGAAACATGAATACCCAACCATGTCATTATTCAGCATGAAACAACAGGTGGGGTAGATGCCATAAAAGTGTTAAAAAAATGTGAGCAATATGCATACGCATGCATCAGATACTCATATATTGCAGTACCCAAAGTTAACTGATAACGACCATTAAGTTACTAGAATGGATGGTTCCACTAAAGGAATCCCACATGGAGCTGTTCTCTTGTGCCTCAAAATTTCACCTCCGTTGTCCATGTTCCCTGAACGCTAGGGTGTTTTGTTACGTGTCTTGTCTTCAATTTCACTACCTTCCTGCCCAATGCATTCCTTAGCCTGGTTGCATGTAGAAGGATGTCTTCCGGATCCATATTCTTCACACATATCACCCGTTCATTTTTGTTCCCTGTGCATTTGGCTCAAGAAATCCTTATTTAAACTTCAGGAGTTGTAAATTCACATGAGGAAGGGGGGGTGGGGGGAGGATAAGTCTTACGGTAAAAGGCTTTCAAATGTGGATGCTGCCCACGAATGAGTTCAGTGACAACTTCTAACTGAGGATTTTTCTCTCTAAATGAGGGTAGATTTGACTCCATAAATGCCCTGTCATAATGATTCCGTTAGATAAGAATACGAAAGGGAATCACTAGATAAGAAAACGTGACTCCATAACCAACTGAGCCCATTAAAACAAGCAAATGAAAAGAAAAAAAAAAAATGAAAGAAGATTCACATAATGCATTCAATTATCAATTTCCACTACCTGAAAACAAACTATACACCTCTTGTCCAAGCACTTCTAAGAGCTAGAGGCTCCAAAAATAATCAGGCATTCCTACAACAACTTTGTTGAGATAGATGAAATTAATGGATGGGTGGACACAATTTTCATGACTGAGACCCAAGCTAACTTCATTATCATTCAAAGTATTGACCTTTAGATGAATCTTCACCAATTGGATAAATAAGTACTATCTCCATTTTGACATCAACGTTTTATCAGTATATTGTCACCAACAGTGTAATGAAGCTTGAAACAAGTACCTAGGGATGATCTAAAAGAGCAAGCCAATGGATTTACTACCTGGGTACAAAGTACTACATATAACTCCAAGAAAATTTAAAGAATGCTTCAAATCACATTAGGAAGTTATATGAAACCTATCGATCTGCAATTCCAAGATAACTTCATTATGGCCCGTAAAAAGAAAGTTATATGTGATAGTGTATTGCCACACTATAACTTTGTAACTGCATTGATTTCCAAACCGATCTTCACATTCTACCAAACAATTCTCATCAGAAATTTAATAGGTCTAAGCTGTCATGACTCCAGAGAGGGAAAAAAAGTGCAACAGTGAATTACCCTGCCTATAGTCTAATGAGTTTTGAAATATCAGAAAGTGATGCTATTCATGAAGATGCTATTGGTCACATATAGTCAGCCCAGTAGCCCAACATGCAAATGTGTCTGGTTAGGAATACATAGAGAGAGCTAGAGTTACAAAGTCTACGGGGATTCCCCGCCAGCCAACTATAAAATTCCCTAGGTCACTGTTTTCTGCATACATTAAATGACTGGTGAAAATTACAATTTTAGACATTCCCAAGACAACACACACACACATAATGCGATAGTTTTCATTGTTGAATTTCTATTGCAGAGATGTCTTCTCTTAAAAGACTTCAAGACCAAAAACAAAACTGTTCAATTGTATCTAGCATGCTCACGTTTGAACTCAAGACCTTCCAACAAAGCAAGGTACAGACCTTTAACTTCCATTTCTAATATCATTCTAATAACTCATAAGAAATGGCAATAGACCAATTTATTATGCCGAACAATCAATATACAAGAACAAACCACAGGCTCCCTTGCAAATGATTATACGGTAAACATTAAAGCATACTCAATCATGTTCTTCCACTTCAAACAGTTTATCTCAAGAAATAAAAACATTTCAACAATCAATAAAATGCATATGAGAAAATTAGCTTAAAAGGCATACCTGATGCCCCTACTACTTCCACCCCAATCACTATAGCTCACAATCAGCTTTTGAAGTTGCCATACACCTCTCAAGGCCATCTGACTTTAAACGTGATGCGTTATTAGAGAAATAGAAACTCTATAAAGATTTTAAAAACCTGAATTAAGAAAGTTTCAAACTAAAATATGAAAAGGTAACTAGGAATAGCTAGAACAGCGCTAATCAGAGCAGACCTATGCATAAAGAAGAGCGGAATGCAACTGAATACGAAGATTATTGTTTTTGTTGTAATTTTGTCAAAAGGGACTTGTACTTTCCATGTACTCGTCTTTGAAGTAAACAAGAAAATGATAAGAAATTTTCTTAAATGTATTTCCATAATGATAAAGGTAGCTGTATTTCCTCGACGATTTTTGAACATCTTCATGAATTCTTTTAGGTTTTGCCAAAAACGAGTTATTTTATTTTGTATTGAAATTCAAAGCCATTAATTTCGCACATGTACAGAACATTCAGATTTTGGGGGAAAAACGCGTGATTCGCTCAAACTGAGAACAACAGAGAGAATGGTGGTTGCAAAGACAAACTCACTCGCAGAAGCATTTCAAAGAGAGAGAAAGATCTGGAAAAGGTTCCTGTAGACTTACCTTCGTTGATCACTGTAACAACCGCCGGCTAAGGAGGAGGAGGAGGAGCAGGTGGGAGCGACGGCAGCAGGCAAGGAATGGGCGGCGGCAGTCAATGGAGTCAAGAACAAACCCTTTCTAATGTGTTCAAGTGAAGTGGAGGCAAGTCTGGAGGGTGCACGCGTGGAGTCATGGGCCATGGGCTTTTCATTTTATGTTGGGTCTGGTTAGAGTAGTGTAGTGTAGTGAGAGTGTTATTTTATTTTAATTGTCATGAGTCATTCCAGTGGGCCGTAGGCCTGAGTCATTAGTCCATTTTTTTCGATGGAATAGTATTAGTCCTTTTAAATGGTTGAGTCCGTATGTAATAGCCTTGCATGGCCCAGCAGTAGAGTCCTTATTATTGTATTCCCTGGAACGTGTAGAGGTATCAAACAGTTTAATCAAAGGGTAATGATAGACGTAAGGTAATGATACACTTACGTCTTTATAGTTGTTTTACTATCCAGTTTTTTTTTTTTTTTTCTCTTTTTGTTATTTGAATCTAGATTAAAAATCCAAGATTATGACTTTCTTGCATAATCTAGAAGAAAACAAAATTTTTTATAAAATTAAATTTATTTTTAATTAAATTACATGATTATGTTGGTTGATTAAATTTATTTTCTTCTAGATTATTCAATGTCATTTTATGAGATTTTCAATCAAAATTCAAAGAGCAAAAGAAAAAAAAATAACTGAGTAATGAAGCAATGGTAAAGGAAATGTAGGGCTATCATTACCCATAATCAAAACCCTATTTCTCTTTCTCAGACTCTGGAAGCCCTTTTCCCTCAAAGAAAGCAACCACATTTCCATTTCTCATGTTATTATTTCTCAATTTATCAGTTGTGTTACAAGTGGTATCAGAGATACCGATTCTCTGTATCTCAAATATTACAAACATGGTTGAAGGTACAAGAATGAATCAACTACAAGATGGATTAAATGCTGTGAAAAAATCAAATGAGGTGCTGGAAATAGAAATAACAACTATCAAAAGGCAACTTGATGTCGTGGTGAGCAGCTTACAGTGTTATCCACTGAAATCCAGAGGCGCAACAACAATGGAGACTCTTCCATAGATGTCCAAAACCAAGAAGAACAAGGGCCACCCCCACACCAAGGAGAGATTCAGACTCGTATCGAGAAGACCCTGTTGGTTGGATTTATAAAGTACATCAATTTTTTACATTTCACAATACATTACCCTACCATCATTTGAGACTTGCATCCTTTCACATGGAAGGTAAAGCTCTTACATGGTTCCAAGATTTGGAGGAGTCTGGACACTTGTGGATTGGGACTCATAAGGCCCTATTAGTCAGACTCGGGCCTAGTGTCTATGATGACCCCATGGAGGCACTTACTAAGCTAAGGCAAGGTGGAACAGTGGAAGAATATAAGGGTAAATTTAAGACATTGTCTAACAGATTGAAAGGGTTATTGGACACCTATAAACTCAGTTGTTTTCTTAGTGGCCTTAGAGACGATATCCGTTTGCCCGTCCTTATGTTCAATCCCCAGAACCTAACATCAACTTATAGCCTAGCCAAAATCCAAGAGCTGATTGTTAATCTTACCAAAAGAGCCCACAAAACTAGCCTTAACTACTCCCTAGATCCAAGTATACTCAAAAGTCCCAATCAGCCACCACTCTTTCACCACAAAACACCACCAAATTCCAACCAAACATTTCCCAAGCCATCCCAACCGATACAAAAATTAATCAACAGCAGATGAAAGAAATGAGAGATAAGGGTATTTGTTATTATTCGCAGGACACAATTACCAAAAGTCATAGTTATATTTATTGGAGAATGTGTTACTGGAAAATGACTTAATAGTGGCTTGTGATGATGAGCCATGTGACAAAGGGGAGGAAACATCATCCATTGAACTGACTGCAGCCCAAAACAGCTTGGAAATCTCCCTTCATGCACTAACTGGGTCCCACAACCCAAGAACTATGAGGGTGAAGGGGATAATTGGCAAACAATGGATTACTATGTTGGTGGATACGGGATCTACTCATAGTTTTTTGGATCCTACTGTTATTAAGAGGAACAACCTCCCTCTTGACTTTAAGGAGAAGGTAAAAGGGAGAGTAGAAAATGGGGAATTGCTTCCCAATGAAGGAAAATGTAATGGGGTCAAGGTAGGAATTCAAGGAACGTTTTTTATATGTCCATGTCTTGGTCTTAGTAAGTTGTGACATGGTCTTGGAAATTAATTGGCTAAGAGACTTGGGGTCAATTTTATGGAATTTTGAAAAACTCTTGATACAGTTTAAGTACCAAGGGAAGCAGGTGTCCATCCAAGGGCTGGCAAGGGTTAAAATTGATAGAGGAGGGGACTCTTAAAAGGCTAGATGGGCTGGAAAAGAGGGATATAATTTTACAGGTGATGGAGGGGGAGAAAGCATCATACTCTGCAACTTTAGAAGAAATTCCAACAATGATGAAGCCACTGTTAGAGTAGTTTGTAGATGTGTTTTCAGAACCCAAAGGACTACCCCTATCCTAAACCTACGACCATGCTATAAACTTATTACCTGAACTAAAGTCATTTCCATAAAACCATATAGATACCCCTATTACCAAAAGGAAGAAATTAAAAATAGTGCAGGAGCTATTGTCTACTAGGGTTTATACAGCCAAGTCAAAGTCTCTATTCCTCCCCAGTGTTGCTAGTCCGTAAAGTCGATGGTACGTGGAGGTTATGTGTTGACTACCGAGGTCTCAATAGTGTCACAATCAAAGATAAATACCATATTCTAGTGGTGAATGAGCTTATGGATGAATTGCATGGGGCCATAATTTTTTCAAAGTTGGATTTGAGATCGGGTTACCACCAAATCCGAGTCAAACCAGAGGATGTTCCCAAAACAGCGTTTAGGACGCATTAGGGCCATTACGAATTTCTAGTTATGCCCTTTGGGCTAACTAACACACCATCCACTTTTCAAAACCTCATGAACAAGGTATTTAGACCCTATTTGAGGAAATTTATTCTTTTTTTTTTATGATATTCTTGTGTACAGCAAAAGAGTGGAGGAACATGTGCAGCACCTCCAAATTACCCTTGACATACTGTGTCAACACAAGTTGTACGCTAAGCGGTTGAAGTGCCACTTTGGGTGCATGGAAGTAGCCTATTTGTGCCATCTAATATCAGCGAAAGGGGTGTGGGCAAATCTTGAGAAACTACAAGCCATGAAAGATTGGCCCTTACCCAAATCACTCAAGGGTCTAAGGTGGTTTTTGGGGCTAACGGGATATTACCGTCGGTTCATAAAAGGCTATGGGAGAATTGCTTCTCCCTTAATCCAAATGTTGAAAAATGATTCTTACAAGTGGAGTGAGGTGGCACGATTGGATTTTCATAAGCTAAAGGAGGTTATCAACCAACCCCCTGTTTTAGCTCTTCCGAACTTCTCAAAACCATTCACTATAGAGTGTGATGCCTCAGGCAACGCGGCAACACCATTGGAGTAGTTTTGATGCAACAAGGCAAGCCTTTAGCCTTTTTCAGCCAAGCCTTAAAGGGAAGAACCTTCATGATGTCTACCTCTAAAAATGAACTATTTCCTTGGTTTCTTCAGTCCTTAAGTAGCTACACTACTTATTAGGCCAGGCCTTTATGGTGCTGACTGACCAACAGAGTCTCAAGCACCTTTTAGATCAAAAGGTGGGTACTCCGATGCAACAACGTTGGATTACTAAGCTGCTAGAGTATGATTTTGTAGTGGAGTACTAGAAAGTGGTGGAAAATAAGGTTGTCGATGCCCTATCCAGGAAGGAAGTGGATGGAGAGGCGGAATTGATGCTGATTTCATTCCCTAATATGCAATGAATAGAAGATTTAAAGGAAGCATGTGAAAATTATGCACATATACAGAACCTTATCAAGTCATTTTCAGAAGGCAAGCTAGGCCCAAATTACACTAAGAGGGATTGTCTCCTACTGTATGAGGGCATATTATATGTTCCCAAGTAAGAGGAGATCAAAAATAGGCTACTGGAACTGTTGCACAGCAGCCCATGGGGTGGCCACTCTGGGTATGACAAGACCATCCATCGAATGAGAAGGGATTTATATTGGGAAGGCCTTAAGAGAGAGGTTAAAACGTTTATCAGGAATTGTGATTTGTGCCAAAGAGTTAAGGTTGACAAAACCTTACCTAGTGGGCTACTACAACTGCTATCTGTGCCGACACAACCATGGACTCACATAACCATGGATTTTGTGGAAAGGTTGCCTAACTCCCAAAGGTTCAACGCTTTGTGGGTCGTGATTGACAGGCTAACCAAATACAACCACTTTATCCCTATCAAACACCCTTATACAACTAGGGACATTGCTTATCTATTTTTCAAACACATCTTCAAGTTACATGGGCTGCCACAGTCCATCATCTCTGATTGTAGCAACATGTTTACTAGTCAGTTCTAGCAGGAGATTTTTTCCTTACAGGGGGTTCAACTTTCCCTAAGCACAGCATACCATCCTCAAGCGGATGGCCAATCGGAAGCAGTGAACAAAACTATTGAGAACTACCTAAGGTGTTTTAATAGAGATCGACCTAAGAATTGGACTAGATGGATACCCCTAGCTGAGTAGTGGTACAACTCCACTCAGCATGCCTCTATATGGATCACTCCCTATAGGCTCTTTACGGTCAACTGCCTCCTAGGCTACTGGACTACGTATCGGGTACAGCACGGGGTGAAGCAGTGGATAACACATTAAAGACAAGGGACCAGATATCACAACTCCTAAAACACAATTTACAGATTACACAAGATAAAATGAAAAAATATTCTAAAATTAAACAAAAGGAACAGCAATGTGGGAGATGAAGTATACCTGAGGCTCTAGCCTTATAGGCAGAGCATGGTGGTGCAGCGCCGCGGCCTTAAGTTGTCCCCTCGATTTTTTGGCCCATTTCGAGTCTTGCAGAGGATCGGACAGGTGTCTTACAAGCTGGATCTTTCCAATTCCTCACTGATGCACAACACCTTCCATATTTCACAACTCAAACGTAAGCTCAGATCTAAGGTGACAGCCCTTCTCACATTACCTCCAATGGATGACAACGATGTGATTCGACCAAAGCCAGCCGAGATCTTGAACCACCGCATGGTCAAAGCCAGCAACCAAGTTAGGGTGGAGTTGCTGGTTCGTTGGCTGTTATGATCCTGAGAGTTAAACGTTTAATCAAATTAGTATCCAACAGTCCTAGGACTTTTGAATCAATGGTTGAGTCTTTAACAATTGATATCAGAGCAGAAACCACATCACGAGTTCAAGTCACGAAGAGGGCTATCTATAGGCTGGATTAAAATGTCTTGGTACTATTTATGAGCATGGTGTTAAGTCATTAAATACTAATATATGAGTGAAGTAGCCAAAAGGGAAATGACAACCATCGGGTCAGTGTCAATAGAGTAGGACGCCGATGACGTCGGATTCAGAAGCATGGTGAAATGTTATGATCCTGAGGGTTAAAGGCTTAACCAAATTAGTATCTAACAGTCCTAGAATTTTTGGATCAATGATTGGGTTTTTAACAATCACGCTATTAGAGCGATGGTGGTCGACGACATAGTGTTCGGCAGATCGATGAGACAAAGTAGAGAGGGTTTAACCAAACAAAAGCGAAGGGCTTTAAATGAAAAAGCATTTAGTTAAAAAAAAAAATACCTATAATATTTGATATCCAAAATTGATTCCAAATAATTAAATTACAAAAATAATTAAATTCCTTTGATTTTCACGAGCTCAAACAAAAACGGAGTTTGATTTTCATAGATGCAAATGTACTTAGCAATTTTTTAGGGGTTTATTAATATATCGTTTTCAATAGTTTGAAAATGAGAAATTATTTCTATAAGTCTCGAATAGATAAATCTTGTAAAGTTTTTTTATAAAAAAAAAAAAAAAAAGTAAACTCCACCTTAAAAAAATGTTAAAGAAACCAATTTTTTTATTAAGACCTACATTTTTACAAATGGTCTGTACAATACTTGTCTATTTAAAATTTGTACCTAATATTATTTTTGAGAAAAATCTATTAATTTTTTATTATTATTTATTAAAGATCAAAGAATTATAATGCTCACGAGTGGCCACCACTAAAGATATCCGCAGATGATTACCTCGAGTCATTTTTTTTTGTGCAACGCAAATATGTTATATATATAATATAATACTTTTATCTCAGTATTTACATCCCCTGTAAACTATCTTTAATGTTTAAAAAATAAAAATTTAAGGTTAATAGTTAATACTACCTCATTATAATAAAATAAATGAAGATTGAAAGTGTAGAAGTAGCATTTTCCGTGACATTCAAGGGATGTTCGGAGAATGAGATGAGATGAGAATTTTGTAAATAATTTATGAATAGTTGTGAAATAGTTTAAGTGAAGTATTTATTGGATTTTAAAAAATGAGAGAGAAAAAGTTGAATAAAAAATATTATAAAGTTAAAATATTATTAGCATAGAATATTATAATATTATTTTTGTTTTGGAATTTAAAAAAATTAAATTGTTTTTTGTTTTTTATCTATAAATTTGAAAAAGTTCTAATGATTAATTTGAAATTGTTTGTATTTGAATGTTGTATGGAAAGTAGATAAAATGAGAGGAGACTAGATATATCCCCTAACTATAACCACATACAAGAATTAGTTGGATAATTCTCACAGAAGGATATGTTTTCAGGAAGCGGTGCGATCTTTGAAACCCCCATTCCAAACAGTGCCTACGATCATTTTTCCAGCACTGAAAGGAACCATGACCTTATTGTTTACTCTTTATTTCAACCCCCCTGGCGCCTTGAGGAAAGAAAAAGGTATGGACTTTGGCCTACATGCATGTCAAAACTCGTATGAATTAAGGACTTTTTTCTCTAAAAAAAAAAAAAAAAAACTGAAAATTAAATTGATTGGCAATAGAATGAAGAGTCTTTACCACTCAATATGTACTCAAACTTGACTACAACCTCTTTATGCAGCATATAAATTTGGAATCTTTTTCTGATTTTGGAGCTGCACATTAGACTGTAAAGTATGAGAGACTGCTTGGACCCTGAAGGAGCAACTAAAACAGTCGCCGAGTAGAGCTTTATGATAGCTTATAAGTTCACTTCAGAGACTGGACATGGAGGGAGGACCCCCGGTGGCATGTTGTCGGCATAGGCGGCAGTTTAGAAAAACAACGTAAAAAGGTGGTGGCTTGGAGAGGGGAAGAGGGGCACGCCCCTTTCGAAATCTATTTGACATTCTAAAGAATCCAACAAAACCGAATATCAATGGGTGTAGAAGGATATCAGCAGTAGCAACCCACCAATTTTGTGCTAAACATGCAGCATGTCCGATTGTACCATGCAAGGATAACCTTACCTCCTGTTTACTGCTAGTGAAATATTATTCTTCATTCGGATTTTGTCATCCTCAGTCACACCAAATGGTAGGTAAGTATGCCACACGTCAACTAGTTTTTCATTTAAATAGTTGCCTTATAAAGCTACTTAAAATATGACATATGAACTTGTCCGACTGAAATCATAGAATTTTTTTTTCAGAAAAATATCCACATCGCAAGTCAAGATATGAAAAGAACACATCAAAGTTTAAGGGTGAATGTAGATATCTAAAAATACTTACTTCTAATTAAGTAAAATCTGACCATAACAAGTTTATTGTGTAATTCGTTAGTGTAGCTGCCTCTAACTCCCCCGAGCCTTATTCAGTAAACTCTTCGACCCTGGTGAAATGATTTTTACAGGCTATGGCATAGGCCCCAGAGAGATCCAAGTTTGCTAGCCTATCACACTAACCCCAGCCAAAGAATCACAAATACCAACATACAATCAAACCAATAGCATGACATGGAGAAACAAATAATAGGTACCATTTATCCACGGACAGTAGAAACAACTTTGTAATTTTGCAATGTGGCAGAAAAGCATGTACACCTCCAATACACCAAGCTTGACCCCGACCAGAAAAATGATACCAGTTGAGAAATTTCGCACAAGTGAACCCCACATCGATTATGAAAGGGCTCTCCCTAGAGAGAGAAGACTATTTATTCTCTGCAAAAATCACCCGCTGAGATGCAGCAGGAGCATTTCTATTAGCCTGATCTGAAGCATTGGCGAGGCCCTGCAGCATTCTCAAAATCTCAGTTGTGTCTTCCAAGTAGTACTTGGCCTTGCTGGGTTTCCGGCCAACAGTGCAAGCAAAAACTTCAGCAACTGGGGATAGAGAATCCTTCGCACTCATTATCACCTCAAACATGTCCTCATCTGACCTGTCATCCCCAATACAGAGAACAAAATCTGGAAGCATTCCCTTCTGTCGCATTGTTGAGAGGAGATATTCTGCTATAATACCTTTATTAACACCCTGTAGTGATCAGAGATATGGATCACATTTTGAGAACTTGTTTTTCTTTATAAGCAGACTAAGTTTTTCAATTTAGAGGAGACTTATTTTCCTTTTTTATTATTCAAATCTCAAAAGGAAAATAAAAAAATGAATCCCAAAAATAGTCAAGCAATTGGGCAAATTTGATCAGAAAATAGAGGTCCCACAGATAACTACAACTTCTAGTCTTCTAGGTTATACTAAATTTTTTTGTTTATAAGTAATAAATCATTATTAATTCTTTATTTTAGTTTATACTAATTTATGAACAGCATAATTCATTATTAACTCTTTATTCTAGGTTATATTACTTATAAAAAATCTCTTTATTCTACGTTATACTAATTTATGAACCGCACTATGAATTGTCTTATTATACCTTCCAACAAACATGTTTTTTTCTTTTGATGAGTAAATGGTAACTTTGATTGCAAAGGTTGGTCATTCTAAAAATGCAAGAAAATCATTACTGAATTAGATTTGCAGACCATGTTGACAATGATGATGTAGTGTAAGGAAATGAAGAAGAAAATGATGATGATCATCATCATCATCATTATGATGGTGATGAAGAAGAATTAATGTTAAGGACAGACCACTCACAGGTATTTTTCACTTGGACAGCTTCTTCGGGCAAGATCTTGACTA
Source organism: Juglans microcarpa x Juglans regia (assembly GCF_004785595.1). Lineage (NCBI taxonomy): Eukaryota > Viridiplantae > Streptophyta > Magnoliopsida > Fagales > Juglandaceae > Juglans > Juglans microcarpa x Juglans regia. The sequence goes on from NC_054604.1 coordinate 25,419,843, forward strand.
TGGACTTCTGTTTCTACACTGTGAGGTTGTCAGGGCATTATGGGATGATGTGTTTAGAATGAGGATTGGGTATTCGGAACTTGCAATCTTTCAACAAAGCCTTGCTTGGCAAATGGCTATGGAGGTACCAAAAACGGGGAGCTTTGTAGAGAATTGTCATCGAATTGAAATATGGGGAAGAACGGGGAGGATGGTGTTCCAATAAGTTGAGTGGGCCTTATGGAGTGGGGCTATGGAAGCATATAAGAAGAGGTTGGGATCCATATTCAAGAAATATCCGCTTTGCAGTGGGTGATGGATCCAAAATTAAATTTTTGCATGATGTATGATGGGGCACTCAAGGAAACTTATCCACAAGTTTATTGTATAGCAAGAATGAAAGAAGCCTCGATTGTAGACCTATTAGGCTCCGTTTGGATTGAGAAGTGATCTCAACTCATCCCATCTCATCATTACAACTTTTCTAAATTTCCACACAAAATATAATAAACAATTCAACTTTTTCAAATCCTAAAACAATAATAATATTAAAAAATAATATTCTAATAATATTGTATTCAATGTTTAACTTTCATCTCATCTCATCTCAACTCTCAATCCAAACAGGACCTTAATCATCTCCAATGGTATTCCCCAATGGAATGTTACATTCCTCAGAGATGCAATAGATTGGGAAATTAACGCTTTTTCGGAATTCTTTGACCTAGTGTACTCCACTTGTTTGTTGGGGGGAGTTGAAGATTTTTTGGTGCCCCTCTAAGAACAGGAAATTCACAGTCCGCGCTTTTCTACCAATTATAGGAATTTTCAAAACAGGAAGCAGTCACTAGAGAAGATTAGATTGTTCTTTGTTAATACTTTATTTCTATGGACTAAAGCCATTAATTTCAATGGCCTAGATCTTCATGATTTTCTTGTTTCTATTTCTTCGTCTTAACTAGGCTATTCTTTATGAAAACTAGAGAACCAAGCCGTTAATTTCAATGGCCTAGATATTCATGATTTTCTTATTTCTATTTCTTCGTCTTAACTAGGCTATTCTTTATGAAAACTAGAGATCCAAAGAATTACAAAAAACAATGCGATGAAAACACTATTAACCTTAACAGTAAGGAGAGTTTTAAGGCATTAATGAAAGCAAGAAAATGGAAATTCATGTATACACCCAATTATGCTGTTATTCGACCTTGGCACACCTCATTAGAGATTGATTTGAGAAAAGCAGAACTGTACCACTAACCTGAGGTTTAACCTCGACTATGTGCTGACCACTCTTGACAGAAACTGGCTCATTGGTAAGAACACTTTCCAGGTGATCAAGAAGCTCCTTAGCCTGGCACGAGCCAAAATCTGGATCTGCAAACTGGTAATTCCAAACAAGAGCACTCTCTTTGGTCTCTATGGTAGAACCATCAGTGGTTTCAGTGTATAATTGCATTACAGGCTCAGCAATCTGTTTCCAGTCAAAATCTGGCACAGAAACACAAGTTTCCCAGTCCTCCTCATGATTTGGTCTGTAAGAGAATGACAATCAAATTGAATACCACAAAAAATTTGGCATTTGTTTCTGTTTTCAAATATTTTTTAAAAGAGAATTGCATCTGAAAATGGGTTGACTGATGGACCTGTCATCCTTTGGTAATTTAACAAGAAAAACGGAAGCACATTACCATAAAATTAAAACCAATCAACCAATATATAAGTAAAACAACATTGTTAAGGTAAAGGTAACAAAATCCTCTCTTTATTTGTAGTTAGGTAGAGTAAAAACTACATTCTCACACTCTCAAAAAAAAAAAAAAAAAAAAAAAAAAAGCCTAAACAACGTAGCATAAATAAATATATATATATATATATATATATAAAACTCAAACCAAGGTAGGTTTGGCACTCTGCACCAACGCTAAAACAATTATGTTGACCAATAACAAACACCAAATAAAACAGACCCAGTAACTCATAATATTAGAAAATGATTAAATTAAATAGACAAGTTAGCCAGGTTTAGTTTTTTAATTCACTGACAGAAACCTATTTTTCACGTTTAAGAAGTTTTCCTGAACCTGAATAGAATTTTAAGACATTGAGCTAATGAAAACATACTTAGAGGTTGATGTTTAGAAATCCAAATTTAAGTAACACAAGTAAATACATGTAAGCAATATCCTACCATCATTTAATCCATTTTCTGAAATACAGAAAAAATAAACCTCAGCCACCAAATCTGCAATAACTAAAAACCATCACCCAAATCCAGGACCAAAACATTGCTAGCATATTGAAAATAAAATGTGCAAATTAGGCTTAATCCAAGTCATTTACAGGTTTAAAGGAATGTAGAATACTCTCTTTTTTCTCCAAAGAAAACTAGCAAATTCAGTGACTGAACAAATGAACTTTCAGGCATATGCTCTACATCATTTATGCGCTTTGCCCATGTGACATTCAGAACCAAAACTAAGATGATGATTAAGAGTCATCGAAATCATATCAACCATTGCGAAGAGCAGCAATAAGTTTCACATAGATCCACTTTTTGAGAGAGAAGGAAGTGTGTACCTCAAAAAATAACCATGCTCAGCAGCAATCCCAATCTTTTCACAAGAAGAAAACCATTCCACCAGAGTCTTCCTGTCCTTCCCACTAACAATGAAGACAACATTTTTGGGGTCTCTGCACAAGCTTTTTAAGGTTCCAACAGCTTCAGTATTGGCAGTGTTACTAATTGAACCGGGCAGCACCATAGCTCCATCATAATCTAGAAGAATTGCTCGGCTCTTAGTCCTCTTATAGGCTGAAACAATATGATCAACTGAGAGCTTTCTGAAATTCGGATCCAAAGCAATTACTCGAAACCCTAAACCAAAACCGATTCCCCAGCACCTCCTCCTCACATGATCCCTACATGCCCTTTCAAGATCTTGTAAAAAGCTACGCGCCCAATATGCAACATCATGTGTACTGACATACCTATGGTGCTTCTCATGCCTTAACTGTTTTTCTGCCTCAGAGACTGTTAGGGCCGAATCCATAGCTTCCGCTACAGAATCTATGTTCCAAGGGTTAACCCGAATTGCACCACTTAACGATGGGGAGCACCCAACAAATTCAGATACCACCAGCATGCTCTTTTTGGGGGTCAATGTGTTTAGCCCTAAGGTCGCATCTAGTTTCTCATTTCCTTGTCGACATATAATATATTCATAGGGAATAAGATTCATCCCATCCCTCACAGCTGTAACAAGACAACACTCTGCAATTACATAATAAGCAATTCGCTCATAAAACTGAAGTGGAGTATCAATCAAGACCACTGGATTATATCCTTGCCTTCCAAATGTCTCATTAATCCTGCTAACCATGGCAGTAGTTTCAGACTGGACCTCCTGTACATCCTTGCCTCTGCCCCTTGCAGGGTTTGCAATCTGAACCAAAACAACTTTACCCCTCTTATCAGGATGTTGTATGAGCAATTGTTCCATGGCCAGAAGTTTCAAGCTGATTCCTTTAAAAATGTCCATGTCATCAACCCCAAGCAAAACGGTACGACCTCTAAATTGATCTCGTAACTCTGCAACCTTAGATTCAGTCCCAGGAAGATTCAGAACAGATTGGAGCTGGCCTATATGAATCCCAACAGGAAGGATTTTAATACTTACTGTGCGACCATAATACTCGAGTCCTATGTAACCGCGCTTAGATTGATAAGAAAGCCCAAGCATTCTACCACAACAAGAGAGGAAGTGCCTAGCATAATCAAAAGTATGGAATCCGATGAGGTCAGAGTTTAAAAGGGCTCTCAGAAGTTCATCTCTTACAGGAAGTGTCCGGTATATCTCAGATGAAGGGAATGGGGTATGAAGGAAGAATCCAAGCTTCACCCTATTGAACCTCTTCCTCAAAAATGTTGGCAAAACCATCAAATGGTAATCATGAACCCAAACAAAATCGTCATCAGGACTGATCACTTCCATTACTTTATCTGCAAATATCTTGTTCACAGATACATAAGCTTGCCAAAGGCACCGATCAAATCGACCACCAAGATCTGGTGATAGAGGAAGCATGTAGTGAAATAAAGGCCATAAATGTTGCTTACAGAACCCATGATAGAATTTACTAAAAACCTCAGGAGTGATAAATGCTGGTACACATTTGTAAGTCTCAAGCAAAGTTTGAGCTACATCATCTTGCTCGTTCGGGTGAATCTCTTCTTTAAGACAGCCAATATAGATTACTTCTACATCTTCTCCAAGGCCATCTTTAAGTTGTAAAAGAAGTGAGTCATCATCCCAGCTGAAGCTCCACTGTCCATTATCGCTACGATGCGACTTAAGTGGGAGCTGGTTTCCCACAATGATCATCCGATCCTGAGAGATGGATGAGGGAGCATCAGAGCCAACACTATTGCTGTTATCATCATCTAGCTCGGACAACACTCCAGCGACAGTTGCTACTCGAGGTAGCCTCCTCCTCTCACGACCAAAAGTTGGGGATTCACCGGACGCAAGATCCAATAAGTTAGAATAAGACCTCGAAACCATGATACCGAGGACAAAGAACTTTTAATCTACTGGGGGTACAAAGAGTACTTGCGTCGATTCCTCACAATCAAGTTCTACAAAAAAAGAAAAAAAAATAACCGATGACAAAGCAGAACCAAACAAATACCCAGAAATTCTCCAAATCTTTAAGCAAATCAAATCATTTTTTTTTTTCTAGTGAGTAAGCAAATCAAATCACAAATCGTCCAATCAGCCATTAAATAATAAACAGACAACCAACCCAGATTTGAGTAAAACCCAGAAAACACATGAACATATTAAGCTATATCTGACAAAAATCATTTGAATAGACACAGAATTACCTACGAATCCAATCGCGCACCAACCCGGGAAAAGCAGCCATATTAAGATGGTCTAATCCAAAATAGTTCAAAATTTCCAAATGCATAGGCTTTGCTTTTTACAGAGAAAAATAAAAGAGAGAGTCAACTAAGCAAGACGGCAGAAGATGAAGCAATACTTTGAACCAAGTAGGATGATAAAAAGCAGCAGAAAGTGGGCATGCAACATGAAACAAAAGCAGAAACCGGAAAGATAAAGCTCTATAGTGGTAAACGAGACAATGAACTTACCCTAGGAAGAGGAGTGTGTCTCCCAGTTGATGTTAAGACACTAAAGAAAGACTCTCTCTCTCTCTCTCTCTCTCTCTCTCTCTCTCTCTCACCTTCGTGACAATGGCATTAGCGGACCTTTTCTTTTCCTTCCAGTTTGTACAAAGTTGAAGTGTTTTCTTTTTTTATATCTAAAATCTGGACAAAATGCGATGGGATGTCTTTATTCAAAGAAGAATTTGATTCTCTTGAGTCTCTCGATCAGGGTCTGCGTGTATGACCGTGTGCGTGAGAGTGTACGAGTGATAGAACGAGGAGCAGAAAAGTACACTCTAACACTGTTAACCATGGTTAGTTTTCATTACTTTGAGTTAATTCTCTGCCTTGTCTACCAAACTCAACCAGTTAATATGGTGTGCTTGTTCCAGCCACACCTCAGCGCGTGCTTAAACGCGACCTTCTCGTGAGACACCAAATTCCTAATATGTAATTTTTCTTTTTAGATTAGTTTGTTTTTGTAAATAAAATGAGATTGTTTAAAATAAAAATTTAAATTTAAATAAAATATTATTAGTATATTTTTTAATATTATTTTTATTTTAGTATTTAAAAAAATTGAATTATTTATTATATTTTGTGTAAGAATTTAAAAAAATTGTAATGATTAAATGAGATGAAAAGTTTTGTAAAAGTAAACAAGATCAGGAATCGTTTGGATTGAGAAACACTTTTAACTTATCTAATCATTATAATTTTTTCAAATTTTCACACAAAATAATAAATAATTAAAATTTTTCAAATCCTAAAACAATAATAATATTAAAAAATAATATTCTAATAATATTTTATTCAAATTTTTAACTTTCATCTAAAATCATCTCATCTCATCTCACTATCCAAATAGCTTCTAAAGTTTAGATAGTAAGTTGAAATAAAAGTTAAAAGTCGAATAAAATATTGTTAGAATATTATTTTTTAATATTATTATTATTTTAAGATTTGAAAAAATTGAATTGTTTATTAGATCTTGTGTGAAAACTTAAGAAAATTATAATGATTAGATAAAATGAGATGAGTTGAGATCAACTCTAAATCCAAACGGGGCCAAGTTATTTGGAAATAATTTTCATCTCATTTTATATCATTTTTTTTTTTAAATATCACTAAAAGGCAAACACTTTCAAACTAAGAAAATGATTGTATGACTATCAAATATGTCCACCAACTGTGCCCACTTATATATTTTTATTTTTATTTTTTTTAATAGTTAAGGAAGTAACTATTAATGAATTTATATATTTTTTATTTTTTTAATGGTTAAGGATGTCTAGAAAATGATTAAAGAAAAATAAAAATAAATAAATAAACTCATTTGTACTAGTGTATACATTTGGTGGGCACATTTGATAGTCACCCTAGTATTGTCCTTTAAATTAATAATTACAACTTTTTCAAACTAATCATTATAACTTTTTCAGACTCTCAAACAAAACAAAACAAAAATAATTAAGATCTTTTTAAATCTTAAAACGAAAATAATATTAAAAAATAATATTATAATAATATTTTAACTTTATAATATTTTTTATTTAACTTTTTCTCACTTATTTCCCAAAACCTAATAAAAATCTTAATTCAGATTATTTCACTACTATTCATATAATCACTATTATTTACAGATTTATTATCTCATCTTTTTTATGTAACTAATGAGGCCTACATGTTATAAGTAATGTTATATACTATCGTGAAGTACGTAAATACCGTGCAATCGTTTTGAGAAATATAGAAATTTACTATTAAAAAATTAATTTTTTTTATATAAATCTCATATTAACTCATTTTTTTAAAAAAAATTATACGACACTAATATACTATACTGTAAATATCAATTTTTTAACTGTTATCATGGTCACGTTTAAGTAGACAAGCCTCTTTAGTCTTTGTTGTCGCATTTCAATTTCTCCCATTTTCTCCACGGTGGAAGACAAGGCAACAAGACGGCACAAGGCAATAAGACGGCACATCTCTTGACTGGTCAGTTGTGTATATAACGTTTTTGTACTTTTTAACGTTGGCAGCAACCTCCTACTTTGCTGGCAAGTAGAGTGGCATTAGTAGATGCTGCAGTCAATTGTCGAGTTTAATTTTTCATGTATGTAAAGTTGTTTATAAAGATTATGTATTTGGTTTACTTATGAACGAAGTTGTTATATAAAAAAATAGAGAAGTCCTTCTATTACATTCTCCTATTTTTTTATTAAATAAAATTCTTTTTGTTGAATACTTATTTAAAGGAAAAAAAAGGTAATATCTCTTTTCAGGATGTACTTCAAAGGAATTGGTATCTTTTATCTTATTTAGAATTGAGTTTTGTTATGTACAAGTAAGTTTGCGTACTAATCAACGTATTAATATTGTTGCCTTCATATTATAAATTCAAATTAGTATTATTTTCAATAAAATTTACTTTCTGACCAATCATATTTAATGAGTGCGCGTATTAATACGTAAAATCGCTTCCAATTAAATTTTTCCTTTAGAATTTGTTCTTTTTGGGAAGACACAACTTTAAATAATTATTATAAAAAATTTCTAGTCATATAATAATAAACTATTTTTTGCTACTAATTAGGGAAATTATCATTTTATTAGTATATGGAATGTCATATAGACGTGTTGTGTAGCTTTTGTATGAAATTATCTGTCATTTTTTGAGAAAAAATATTTTTTGTAGACTTAAAATTAGTTAGCTAGGACAGCTCCTATACTAGGTGGTTGCTGAGATTAATACTATTTAATTAGTATTATTGCTATTTGTTTTTTCTTTTTAAACATTCTAGTTGATATATTGGAATCTTTGTAGGGAGTCCCACCCTTCCTCTTCTTTCTTTTTAATAATGCAAGTTTGGCTTTGGGAAAAAAGGTAAGGACCATGTTTTTATTTTTCATTTTAGAGTGTATATTTGTTCAGAGGAATACAAATCCATGTTTATGGGTATGATTTTTTTTTTTTTTTTTTTTGAGTTTCAGGAGGGGGTTTCGAACTAAATGGTAAGGGTGTTCATCCGGGTTTCAACCCGGAAACCTGGGTACACCTGGACCGGAACCCGAATTTTAAATTCAGGCCAAAACCCGAACCGGATTGATCCGGTTCAGACCCAGGCCGGAACCCGTGTGGATCCGGATTTTTAAAACCCGGAATTCCGGATTCCGGATTGTACCCACATTTTTTTTTCTTCTGAAAAGTCTTTATTTTATTAACTATTTTTTTTTTAAGAAGTCAAGTTTATGAACCACTTAATATTTGTGTTCTAAAAGTTCAATTAAGCTCAATTAGTAAAACATAAAAAATTTCAAACCATAACTATTTTTTATACAAAAGCCTTTATTTTTTCAAAATTTTTTTTTTAAAAAGATAAGTTGGAACGCATAATGTGTTCTAAATACTAAATGCATAAATTCATCCATGCATGCATCATAATGCAATCTATTACATATTTTATTATTTGTTATTTATACATTACATTACAATATACAAAATTGTAATATATTATGTCAATCAGGTCACAGGCTTTTAGACCTCCATCTTTTTAGATATGATGGAAGGCTGTCTAGTTAGAAAAAAAAAAAAAAATTGTTTTGGAAGTGAGAAGACTCCATCTTAAAGTAGCTTGATTAGTTTTGCCTCTTTTAACAAAAAATAAAGGTTAATTAAGAGCTTAATCCCTTCACAACAAGCCAAAAGAATACTTGGTTATGTTGTCCGGTAATCCACGACAGCTGGGTCACTATTTTTCCTTTTTCTTTAATATAATAAGTTATATTGTCTTTTCAAAAATATTCCAAGAGTAATTTTGATCTTTTAAAGGGAATGAAGGTACATTGCAATTTTTTTTTTAAGAGTTGTTGCAAATGGTGTAATAATTTAATGGGATTGTGTGTATTTTCTAAACCTTGTTTGTTTAATAATATACACTTATAATCTCAAATGGCATGTCTAATAAAATGCACTTCATAATATAGTGAGAAAAAACACGTTATGAAAATTAAAAAGAAGAATTGAAATGTTGGAAAAGGATTGGCTATTTCGTTTCAAGATAAATAAATATATATATATGTATATATACACACACTAGTAAAGGTTCCACGTGCAAAGCACGTATACCCAATTGAAGATGGTGTAACTGAGTAGTATGTCAGTCAAAATAGCATTGTTCGGTGATCCCAAACAAGAGTTGTTTTCTTGTGATGCTCAAAATTTTCGAAGAATGTGTTCGCCAGACTGGATTTTCTTGGTGATTTTGAGCAAAGATTATTTTCTTGAGATACTCGAAATTTTCAAGCAATGTGACAACTGGAGTTGCCTTGCTCAGTGATCCCGAGTAAGGGCTAAATTCTTACACTCGGTGATCTCAAGCAAGGGGTATCTTCTTGTGATAATCGGAATTACCGAACAATGTGTCGGTCCAAATGGTCTTACTCGGTTATCCCAAGTAAGGTTTATTTTTCTTGTGATGCTTAGAATTACCAAGCAATGTGTTCGTTGAATTGGACTTGCTTGGTAATCCCGAGTAAGATTTATTTTCCTGTGATGCTCGGAATTTCTGAGCAATATGTTGGTCAACTTAAATAAGGGTTAAATTCTTATGCAATGTGTTGGTCGGACCGTGCAAGGCACGTATGTTTACGTGAAAGTGTTGTTGCATTTTTTATATGAAAAAAATGTAATATTTAAAATGCATATCAATTAGAACTAATCATTAAGACTGTGAATCATCAAGGAAAAATAATAATTTTTAATATGATAATGAACTAAATAATGTGAAAGTGGTTTAAAGTTTTGTCAATTCTAAAAAATAATTAGCAAATTGGTAGTAGCAAAGGTAGCAAACCAAAGATAAATATGTAGATCAAAACGTAGTTTTTGAACAAGTCAATTCAATCGGCATATATAGAATCATTGTAAAGTTTAATATTTGTTAGTTGGGGGCATGTATTTGTTTCACACATGATCAAGCTATCAAGAAAATGGTTAACTTGTTTTACAAAGATGAATTTGTTTTGTTCATAAAATTGATCTTCCCAACTCATGTATAGTTTTCTTTTGCTACGATACTGCCCAGGTCTACATTATTTGTATATATGAATGAGATCTTAAAAGTTGAATGTTTTGAACAAAAAGGCACAAGAATAGTACATTAGTTTGAAATTCTTTAATACGTTAACCCTTATGATTGGACCACGTTTTTGTAGATATTAATAGATAAAAAAAATTATTAGATGGTCTTATTTATAAATAACTCATACCATATGATGTTATCCCTAAATACAATCGCACATGAATCTAATCCTAAGCATTTCATAGCACGAGGGGATGACCAAATTTACATAATTTTTTCAAAAGAAATCTCAAAAGTAAAAATATAATTTTATTTAAGAGATAGTACTATTTAATTAAGAAAAAATAGACAGTAAGAAAAAGATGAGGAAAAAAGAGACCAATAATCTAAATGAAAACCTTGTTAATTTTGCCTGCCAAACAAAAATATTTTAGAACCTCATGGACAAAAAGATAGCCCATCAAACACAAACCTCAAGAAGAAAGAGATAATTTTACCCATAAGAAAACATTAGAGGTGTAAGGGGATTTTCCCCTCACACATATAAGCTCATTGGGCGCTCGACCGAGAGTGATGGACTTTGTTCTGATACCTGGTCTCAAGGCTCAAACTTGCCCATGAAGCCACTCGCTTGCAAGGAAAAGTAAACAATAATGGCTGATGGGACAGACAGGATTGACGTCACTCGGCCGAACCCCACTCATGGGGACACGTACAGGGCAAAATGGGAAAGATAGAGAACATTTGATCTTCTGACATGGGAACATTAACGAACCACCAAAGATACCAGCAGAGTAAAGCAAATTGGAGAACCACACAGCATTAATGGAACCACTACCCGAGCAACACGTCATATTAATAACACCGTTGCAAAGGCATGTCGCATTTAAATGACTCTGATAAAAGGAACAGTAAAAAGGACATAAGTTCCATAGGGACAGGCATAATCTGTTCCCCCCAAACTCTCGGTATAAATAGCAATTTCTAAGTACGAAAAAGCTCTCCTCTCTTTGGTGTCTAGACTCTCATTATTTAAAAACTTCCAAAATACTCTACTAACTTTGATATTGGAGACTCCCTGGCCCCAAGGCCGCCCTCTCCCAACTACTTTCTTCTTCGTTTTCGTAGGTCCAGCTTTGAAGACCTGAGTTGCTAGAACCTGGCCTAAAGACGTACGAAATACGACGTTAACAGTGGCGTCGTCTATGGGATCTTTGTAGATCTTGCGTGTATTTCGTATGCCTGCAAAAACCCATTCTAGACAACTCAGGAAGGACACAGAGGAAGTTGCAATAGAGGCGAGACTGAAAGCTATGGAGGACTAGGTAACAAAGTTGACCGACGAAGTGCAAAAACTTCGCAAGGAGAATGAGGAGCTTAGGAAACCTCAACAAGGACAAAATGAAGAGGCGTAGCCCAGTAATAGCGAGTACATGGAGTCCCGAAATGCGGGAGCTTGAGCAAACGTGAAGGAGAAAAGGAAGAACATGCGAGACGAGCTCCGCAATCTCAAAGGAAAATATGAAGAGATTGCAAAGAAAGTGGGCACATCATCGTCGGTGGACCAACTATTCACAAATACTGGTCTACCCACACAAAAGAAGTGGTGGTTGTGCCCTTGCCACCGAAGTTCAGGATCTCCACCATGGAGTGGGAGAAATTTGAGGCAAGCAAGTCCTGGCGAGGGAATGTTATGTCCAAGAATTGAAGCAGAAAGACAGTGGGGTCACCCCGAACGGCACCTCCAAGAGAGAGCAAGGCATGCACCGCTTGAGGAGCCATGGCAGGCTTTAGTCTACAACTCGTCTTGTCAGGCTTGAGGGGGAGCGGGAGGGTGCATGGTCCCAGAGGCAAAGGCAGAGCAGGTAAAAGCTCCCCGGCTGAAGGCTCCATCTTCCCTTATTTTGTAATTCGCTACTTGAATATTGTAAATTCTTGTTGTTTAATGAAAGACATGATTTTTTAGGACAGGGCACCGCACCTACTTTGAACTTTTGCAACGTCGACAAGACATCAACACCGGAAATTCCTTTCACTGGCCACGAGGTGATGTCGCTAGTGGAAATCAGGATCCCCACTTACAGGGTTCAGCACTTCGAACAAGGCTCCAATGACAGACGGTTAGAAGAACAACTTGATTTGCTGGAAGAAGTCAAACTGGAGACAGAGGTAAGAACTGTTGCAAACAAAAGGAGGGTTGAGCGACATTTCAACAAACGAGTGCGTCCAAGAGCATTCAAAGTCGAAGACCTCGTACTTAAAGAAACATGAACAACAACGTGAGACAAGGGAAAGCTGGGCCCCGGATGGGAAGGCCCCTAAGTGGTCACCGCTACCAATCATCCGAGCTCCTACAAACTCCAAGACTCCTAAGGAAACGAGCTACTGCACCCCTAAAATGCCGAACACCTACGAAAATTTTATTGCTAAACCTAGCTTAATTATTGTAAATTTATATTTTCATTCATACACTACAAATCCTAATCGAGTTTCAATATCGAGTTTCAGGAACATAACAGAATCTCCATCAGTGTAATATCAACAGAATTCCCATCAACATAATCTTCATCAACTGTTTACCTCCCCGCGGGACACCAAAGGGAGGAGTCACGCCAGAGGTTGCTCCGTCCCTCCTGTAGAGGAGTTCGGGTCGGCCATCGGCCACCCGTAAACAAAGACTTACCTTTCTCATGAGCATCAACAGGCAAGAGAGGGTCCAGTTACAGATTGTCCAAACAACGTACCTCTCGCGGGGCCAAAAGGGTAGGTTGAGCCAAAGGCCACCTTGTCCCTCCGACAATGGAGAGAGAGTCCAACCTCGAGGCTACCAGAAAAACTTACCCTGACCTCCGCCACGACGAAGTGTGGGATCAACGCCAGGCTGACCCAAACTTACCATTTCCTGCAATGTCAACGGGCGGGAGCGGGTCCTGTCCCAAATTGTTCAAACAGCCTACCTCCCCACGAAGGATGATAGGTGAGCAGGAGGCTCAACCTTCTCGTTTGGGAGACCAGGACCAGACCTCTCAGCGGTCCGAAAAACTTACCTCGACGTCCGTTACGACGAAGAGTGGGTTCAACGCCAGCCTGACCCAAAACTTACCCTTCCATGCAGTGTCAAAGGGTGAGAGCGGGTCCAGTAGTAGACTGCCCGGACAACTTACCTCCCGTGGAGAACAAGGGGGTTTCCCCTTCACTCATAAGCCCACTGGGCGCTCGTCCGAGAGTAATGGGCTTCATCTCGATACCCGGCCACATGGCCCAAACTTGCCCACGAAGCCACTCGCCTGCAAGGAAAAGTAAACAATGATGGCTAAAGAGACGGATAGGCCTGACACCGCTTGGCCGCACCTCGTTCATGGGGACTCGAATAGGGTAGAACAGGAAAGATGGAGAACCTTTGATCTTCTGACATAGGAACATCAACGGATCACCGAAGACACCAGCAAAGTAAAGCAAATCGGAGAATCTCGCCACATTAATGGCACCACTACCCGAACAACACGCCACATTAATGACACCGTCACAGAGGCACGCCGCAATTAAATGATTCTGATAAAAGGAACAATAAAAATGACATAAGCTCCACAGGACATAACCATATTAATTAACATATGGTGAGTATAATTGCAAAATATGAAAAAAAAATTAGAAAAAATATATTATTATTATTATTAAAAAATAATATTTTATTATTATCTTGGTTAATAGATGGATAATCCAATGTGAGAATCTCTCTTGAATGACAAAGGCAAAAGGCAAAACATTTTATTTTAAATAAATTTTACATTTGCCTTTGCCTACACCATTGCTAATACTCTTAGAGCCTCAAGGACAAAAAGATAATTTTGCTCATCAAACACAAACCTTGAGGACAAAAAGATAATTTTTGCATCAAACACAATTTATTGTTCACACTATTCACACAATTAGGGGTGTAACCGATCTGGTTTGATCTGATTTTGGACAAAATTTAGAATTGAATCGGTATGCACTGGTTTTACATTTTTAAAAACCGATTCTGCACCGGTTACCCCCATAAATTGGTACTTCCAGTTTTACCGGTTCGGTCCAATTTTTTGGTTTTAATATATTATATACTATATTATATAATATATAAAATAGTATATTATAGTATATAATACTAATATATATTATAATTGCATCATAGATTATAGTGATATATTATATTATAGACTATTGTGATATATTATAGTTTATTATAATATATAGTGATATAGTATTAGTATAACTATTAATACAATAGACTATAGTGATATAGGATTTTAAATTTAATATTATACTAATTAGTAATTTATCATATAATACAAAACTATTTTATATATAATTATATATTATATAAAAAAATAATATACAATATAAATAATTATAATATATATATGAACCGGTTCGGTTCGGTCCGATCTGGTCTGGTTCAGTTTTAGAAAAAGAAAAACCGGAATCAAACCGATTTTAAGAAAAATAAAACCTGTATCGGACCGAACCAAACTCAGTACCGGACCCAACCCATCGGTTGGGTCTGATCCGGTTTACCGGTTTTTTTTTTACACCCCTACACATTATTATAGCAACTTTTATAATAGATGGATATATATATATATACACACACATACTAGGTAAGAGCTTACGTACAGGGCACGCATTCCCTGTCGAAAGTGTTATTGCATTTTTTATGTGGTAAAATATGATAAATATAAAAATAATTATAAATCTATTCAACATATTTTATAAATGATTATAATCATACTTAAAAAAATGAAGGAAATAAAAAATGTAAAGTTATTGGACACATAACAAATCAAATGTGAACTCATTATATTGAAATCATAATATGACATACATTGCCCCACTCGTTATCATCATAATAAGAGCAATTAGATATGTACATGTAAAAATAGACTATTCATTTGAAATTTAAAAGTATTATTCAGTATAATTCATTACTATGAGAAATAATATGAAGATGATTATTATTATTTTTAAACAATAACATATAGTAATAAAATATTATTCTTTAAATTTAAAGACAATTTTTTTTTTGAACTTAAATATAATATTATTATTCTTTTCAAACTTGGAGTTGCAATATCGATTTTAGAAAATAAAAACATGTTCCTACCAAAAAAAAATTTTAAAGATAAAAAGTGTCATTAATTCTTTTATTAATAATTTAAAAAATGCATTACAAATAGATTAATATGAAATGCGTTAGTATAAAAAATAAAATAGTGAATATGATAAATTACAGACCAATTATAAACTGATACATAAATTAGAACCTCAAAATAATGAATTTATTATTAATTCAATGACTGTAATTTATTTTTATGAATTACTATGAAAAGTAATATGAAGATAATTGTTCTTTTTTTCAAATAATATTATATACGGAAAATACTATTATTTTTAAATCTAAGAAAATATATAAAAAAATCCTAAATTGTTAATTTGTTCCACAAAAGTTCAAAAAACTGAAATCTTCAATTTAGGTTAATTGTAAGTTCATTATTATTATTATTATTATTATTAGAATGATAAAAAATCTAATTGTATTTTTAATCATGAATTAGAAGACAAAATTGTAATTGTGCAAATGAAGGCGTAAATGTAATTGTGCAAATGGAATAGTGTGAATACAAACAAAATCTACTATTCTTGAGGCTATAACCTCTTTTTTTTTCCCAAGCCTATAACCTCTTTTTTTTTTTTTTTTTAAGCAAGCAATTATATTTCATTAGATAAGATGATACAAAAGGAGAGGGTGGGGTTCCCCAACAAATACCCTAGAATAATAACAACAGTGCAAAGTGGTGGATAAAAAGAAAAAAAATGAGTTTTTAAGATTAATTTTTTGGTTTTCACTCATGTCCTAAAGACACAGTCTTAAAAGACGAAAATAAGGTGTTTGCAACAAATTGTGAACAATGAAACCACCACTGGTAGTGGTGGAACCTCCGCTGAAAGAGGTAAGAGTGGCGAGTACACTGTTGCCTGTTATCTTGAGATAATTTTTGGAGAGATCCTCAATCCCTTCTTCGAGATCACGGTTTAGGAAAATCGGTAACTATAACGCCTATCCTTGTGGTGGGACTTTTTATAAAATATTTTGATAAAGGACGACGGGAATTACTGTCCGATTTAAAACTTTTTGCTTCTTCTCAGGGTGCAAGACTCTACGTTTATAAAATAAAATGTGATTTTACAATAAAATAGGTTTACAGCGGAAAACATCAATTTTAATAATAAAAATGCATCTCTTACATTTAAACCTCGTGCCTAGACTTCCGTGCTCTTCCTCATGGGCCATGTCAGTCCCGACACGTACTTCTCATTCCGTCCCTGTGAGGGGGGAGGGACATGCATAAAAACTAAAATGAGTCGAAGACTCGTAAGTATTACTTCATACAGTTAAAATATAATAACGTAGGTTTTCATTCATGCATTCATCATTCGTACATACTATATATACATGCATGCGTGCATACGTGCGTTCATTTGAAAATGTCACTGGACGGGGTTTTTCCTTGAAAATGGACTTTCTTTTCGTAAAACATGTCCCCGTCAGTGCCTTCATTTCTTAAAGTGCATTCGTGCATGCGTATGTACACACATACATACATTCTTTCTTTCACTTTCATGGGTCAGTACACACTATTACGCCCCGTGTGTTAGGGTTAGCGGCCCTATGGCCAATAGATTCGCCCGTGGCCACGAGTTGGAATCCCATTCCGTTAGGGTTCAGCACTGGGTGCACTACCAGTACTACTGCTAGGCATTGCAATCTGCCCATTCATTCATTGGGTACCCCTTTTCATTCGTTCATGTGGCCGTTACGTATCTTCATACATTTCATGCTTTTCTTTCATTCTTTCGTTCATTCATGTCAGCTCTAAAGAGCTGGAACTTTCATTCAATTCTTTTTTTCCTTTAACAGTCCTTTCATGAGAAAACATTTCTTTTCATGAGAAAACATCATTTCGTGAGCATGGGCTTGAACGTCCTCTTTCATGAAATCCACGAGCATCACCTCATGGCATTCATAAAAGTATCAGTTCGTACCGTCCATAAAACATAAAGCACAGGCTTAAACTTCGCCTTTCATGGCATCCGTAAGCATCACCTTGAATGTCGGCCTTCGCGGCGTCCACAAGCATCACCTCGTGGCGCTCGCAACAGCGTCGGTTCGTAGGATCTGCGAAGGCGTCGGCTCAAGCTCGTCTTTCGTGCATTTACATCAGTTCATTTTCTTAGAAAATACGTACAATAGATACGCCGTATAGTCATCTATTCCCATGCGGACAATTAATAACTTTGGATGCTTAAAAATGGGCTTTCATGGAGGGGCCATACATACTTATACATTTGAAAGCGTAGCATCTTCTTTCGTAAGCATTTCTTAAAGAGAAAAGCGTTTCATTTTTGTTTCGTGTAATTTATAGAAAACTCTAGAAGGGTATGAACGTAATACTTACCTGGACTCCATGCTACTTTCGTACCATGCTGTCCATTCATGCTCGTGACAGCTAGCAACCTACATGCATACATAACCTTAGCGTCATTCTCTATCTAGTGTATAAGCAACTTAATTATAAATAGGACTACACTATACTTGGAACACTCTCCTTCTATTCTGTGCACTTACGTGCCCTTTACTATGTTAAACCCTTTCAGGAACCACTACGGTCACTACCTCTTCCAAACTCGATGTTCCACATCGAGTGTTCATTCACTAAGGTAAACCCATAATTCACCATAGGATTAAGACAGTAAGACATTCGTCTTACTCTCTTTATTGAACTCATCTCGATGCATGACTCAGACTAACTAAGTCACGCATCCCAATCCTAGACAATACACCCGTCACTCCCTCCATACATCCTAGCCCGTACTAAATCCTCATTCCCATCCATACAAGCCACATGGCTCTAAGCCAACTCTGAGGCTTAAGCATTGTGTAACTGTACTCAAGACAGACTACCCATTACATATGGTGAATCCGTCCGGCACATGTGTCTAACCAGATTACACATGTACCTTATCCCTTTTATCACCTAAGATCAATATAGAACATGTTGATCATCTGCTCGAAGGGACAAGGGTCATACTCCGATACCAACCTTCTTTTAACCAGGCTAGCATGACTCTTCATGCTAGCAGTCCCTTCTTACAGTTCATCCCAACACTTAGTGCGATAAGGCTCCATTCACAACTATGCCTTGCGTCACGTCACATAGCTCAAGACTACTCTCAAGCTACACCGTGACCTTGTCACGTCACCTGACATCCTGTTACGCCATTTCTATGTCAATTCCTTACTCATCACGAGTACGGTTCTTCACATACTCCAGTCACATCATGACATCTCGTCATGTTCCCGTTACGCCATTCCGAAGCTAACTCCTTATCCATCGTAAGCACGACTGCCAGTAACCACGTCACTTCGTGACGTTGCCCAGTCATGCTTCTACTACGCACTCTTACACTTATTCTGCTACTACACCCATACTTCCAACCGTAAGTCAATTACAGTGACATTTGTCACCTCAGACTACAGGCCACATCATAGTTACTTCGGGACACTATTCCAAAGTTTTCGACACAACTCACCACGTTCTACGCCCATCAACTGCACAACCATCCTTATCTCTGCGACACGCCACACGGTGCATCACTGCACCTCATGGAGTACACTCCACGTATACTCCCTTCATACACGCTAAAACTCATCACAAGCATGACTGCCAATAGTCACATCACTTCGTGACATTCCTCAGTCATGCTTCCGTTGCGCACTCTTACACTTGTTCCGCTACTTCACCCATACTCCCAGCCATAAGTCTATTAAGGTGACGCCTGTCACCTCAGACTGCAGGCCACATCACAACTATTTCGAGGCTGTTCCACAGTTCTCGACACTATTCACCACGTTCTACACCCATTAACTGCACAACCATCCTTATCTCTGCGACACGTCACACGGAGTGTCGCTGCCTCGTGGAGTACACTCCACGTATACTCCATTTCCACACGCTACAACCTATCATCAATATGACATATCCACCATACGATGCATCAATCTACCATACAGAGTACACTCCGCGTGTACTCTCTTTTCACATGCTACAATCTATCATCAATATAGCATACCCGCCATACGATGCATCATTCCACCACATGGAGTACACTCCGCATGTACTCCATTCATATACACTACGACCCATCACCATTATGGCATACTTGCCATATGGTGCATCTTTCCACCACATAGAGTACACTTCATGTGTGTAACACCTCGTAAATTAGTGCATTTTTAATGAAGCATTTTTATTAATTTATTCAAAATTTATTCTCTTATTTTATAATTATCGGATATTTTAAATGGGTTATTTTATGATCTTTAAATTGTGGGAATTAAATTGTTATGTTTTCTTAATATTTATTTATTGTTATACATTTAAATTGTTCTTCTTTAAAATTAATTGATTGTGAAATTTAATTATTTTATTTTCATTGTATCATTACGTTTAAATTATTTTAATTGATTTACTGTTTTAAAATCATTTCCGTTGGATCATTTTCGTGACTCAAGATGTGAGGATTGGACCTCATTTCTTTCCCTTCATTTTTTCTTTTTCCCATTTTTCTTTTCTTTCTTTTCTTTTTTCCCGGTTTTCCCCCCCATCCCGCGCAACACACTCACTCTCTCTCTCTCTCTTTCTCTCTTGCCGTGCACCCGTTCTTCACCCAGCCCGCTGCCATCGCGCCACCGTGCGCGCCACCGTGCGCGACACCGCCCGGCCGACCAGCTCCCCCTCCCTCCGGCGACCTCAACCCCCAAATCCCAGCCCCTACCTAGCTGTCGGTAGCCCGCACGCACCCCACGAAGTCGCGGCATTCTTTGCCCCGTTGCGCCGCCGTCACGCCACCTCCGGCCACCATTTCTTCACTTCTTCATCCCGGACCTCCTAGCAACCCAATGGACCCAACCCCAGCTCCGATCCATCACCGGTGAAGCCCCACCAAGCCCATTTCCGATTTGTGCATCTTTGGCCTAAAACCACCCCTTGCGCCGCCACCCACGGCAAACCACCACCACCATTGGCTTCACCGACCTCTCTAGGCCCTACCCTATCAATTTTGGGTCTTAGTTTGTCCTCGTTGAAAAGTGGGTATTTGAGACCCACGGCAACAGTGTATTTTACACTGTGTTATTGCTGAGTCGCTACCTTTTGTAACTCCATGATCCTCCAGAAATCATATTATAGCACTGTAAGTATTTTCCTTAAAGAACTTTCGTGATTTAAATATATTTTTGCACTAACACATATTATCTGTGAATTGGTTTGTTTGCCGGACTGAGTCCGAGGAGTTTCGGGGGTCTGATGGATTGTGGACGGAGTTGTGTGTTTGTTTGTATTGTGAATTGTGGTTGTTGGTTGTTGGTTATGGCTTGTTTATGTACATCGCATATTGCACGCATGATCATGTTTGTAAAGAAAATTGGGTTTTCGCATGATTGCATACATGTTCATGTGTTTATTGAAAATTGGATTCTCATGTGAGTAAAAGGAAAAGAGACTGTAGGGATGGTGGTAAGCAGGGATGGTAGTAGAGTCCCGCCTGCGATTCCCGCCTACGTTACACGCGATAGGGATGGTGGTAAGCAGAGATGGTGGTTGTGTCCCGCCTGCGATTCCCGCCTACGGTGCACGAGGTAGGGATGGTGGTAAGCAGGGACGGTGGTAGAGTCCCGCCTGTGATTCCCGCCTACAGTGCTCGGTTAAGTATTCATTGTGTGGAAAGGAACTGTAGGGATGGTGGTAAGCAGGGATGGTGGTAGAGTCCCGCCTGCGATTCCCGCCTACGGTGCACGCGATAGGGATGGTGGTTGTGTCCCGCCTGTGATTCCCGCCTAGGTGCACGCGGTAGCGATGGTGGTAAGCAGGGATGGTGATAGAGTCCCGCCTGCGATTACCGCCTACAGTGTCCGATAAATGGGTTGTTTTGTGTGAATCATTTTCTGGGAAAATGACAAACTATATTTTTGGGCCAAAATGAGATTTTTGGCGTGTGTTGGAAATAATCATTTTTTCTGGGAAAAATGGTATTTTATGACTAAATGTATTTTGTCATATTGTTGGTTGCATTAATGTATTTTTATCCCGAGAGTTGTTTGGTTTATACTTACCTGTGGTACCATTTTATGGTATCGCAGATTTTGATGCAGATGATGATGACGAGCCTTAGCTTGGCTCCGTTGATGGAGTGATCTGAGATTGCTCCTGTTTAGCGAGTTATGTTTTTATCAATTTATATATTGCATTTGTAATATATTTGGGATGACTGTATAACTCTTTAAAAATAAATTGTGTTGAATATTTGTATTTAAAATTCTGGTACTTAGTTGACTATTATAATATCCGCTGCGAATTTTTATTGTGCACATTTGCATGTTGCACACACACTTGAGCACATTTCGTTAGGATGCGTGACCGTATTGTCATCATCCCGACGTCACGATTCCCGTTCTTTTGTACGTGGGAGTCGGGGCGTCACAACGTGTACCCTTTTCACACGTCACATGATCATTATGGCATACCCGTCATACGATGCATCACTTCACCACATGGAGTACACTCATCGTGTACTTCGTTCACACTCGTTACGCCACATCACCATGATAGCATACCTGTCATATGGTGCATTACTCCACCACATGGAGTACACTTCACGTGTACTCCATTCACACACCATGCCATACTGAGTACACTCTACGTGTACCCTTCCCATTTCACAATACGCCAGGAGAGTATATTCTACATACACTCTCTTTATGTCACACTATGCCACACACAAAGTACACTCAGCGTGTACTGTTCTCACTCCACATGCCACGACACCAATACTACACATACTCCTCAGCCACACTACACCGCATAGGCCACAATACTGCACAGCACCATTCCCAACTACGCCCAACACATCACATCGCACTACACAATAAGCCCAACACTTCACATACACGGCACATCACATCACCACACTACACAGATATGCCCAATACTTCACTACACAGAATGCCCAACACTTCACAGTACATCACACCTCCATACTACACAGTCATTCCCCTAATACTAACAGCACAGTCCACAACCTAGTCTACTAATTAACATCTAACATATAAATAATAAGGGTTAGAGAGTTATACCATCGACGAGATAATCCGTGCGTTGCCCGTTGACCGTCACGGTCGATGATGCCGGAAAGATCGTACGTGGCGGCTAACCCACGTACGTTGACTATTTGGGCGTTTGGATAGCTAAGTGTGGTCTTGGAATGGCTCGTGAAAGCCTCGTGATGGTGGTGAGAGGCATAACATGGCGGCTCTAGTTGTGTACAGTGGCGGTCAGTCACGCGTAGTGACTGTCCATCACGTGCTATGATTACCTACCACATAAAGTGGTGGTTTGACCCTAGGGCTCGGCTAAAGGAGGTGTGGTGGATCTCGTGGTGGCGTCGAGGTGGCGCCACGGTGACTCACGGCCGTGAAGTGGGTGAGAGGCCGTGGGAGAGTGAGAGAGAGAGTGCACGCATGGGTGGCAGATCTGGGCCGTGGGAGGTTGGGTTGGCTTGGTGGTGGCCTGAGGAGACTGAAGGTGGCAGTTACACGCCATGGGTGGCGGTTACACGCCGTGGGTGGCTGTGTACGACGGTGCACGATGTGAAACTCGTGCGTGTGAGGGAGAGGGAAGTTCGTGCGTGGAGGAAAGGCTATGGGTCGTGGGTCACATGGAGGAGGAAGGGGATGAGCTATGGTGGCTCACGGTGGTGCCTAGTGGCCGTGGGAGTCGCGCACAGTGAAGCCGTGCGTGGGTCTCTTGTGCGTGCGTGCTACAGGGAAGGTGGCTGCATGGGAGGTGCTGGTTTTGCTGGAGGGTGGTGGCCGGTGGCAGAGGAAGCTGCCGTGGAGGTGGTGGCGCCAGAGGACGACGCATGGCGGCGCAATGGCCATCAAGCCCGTTCGGGCTTTGCACTTCCAAGGGAGAGGAAGAGAGAGCGTGAGAGGGAGGGATGACCACATGGAGGTTCGCCGGAGGGAGGAGGTGCCATCGGTAGTGGAGGTGAGGCTCACCAGCGCACGGCGGCGCCGGGCTGTGCAATGGAAGCTTCGGCGAGAGAGAGGGGTGCTGCGTGCTGTGCAAGCCGAGAGGGAGGAGAGAGAAAGGGGAGGGAAAAATGAGAGGAAAAGAGAGAGGGTCTGGGTATATAATCCAATCCCTTCATCTTGGGGTCCTCAAAACGATCTAACATTGAGATATTAAAAATACTGATTTGAAAATACGTAAACGTTAATTTAATTAAAAGCACTTAAAGGAATTAAGGTAAATATTATTTTAAACTAACTTTAGTTTATAAAATAATATTTTTTCATCATTAATAAATGATGAATTCTTATTTAATATATTTAAAAGGATGAAACCATTTAATTTAATTAAAGCATTCAACATAATTTAAATCCCATAATATTTCAAATAACTGGAATCATTTTAATAATTAATATTAAAATGATCTCCGACAATTATAATATTTTGGAGCTCTTCAAAATATTATAATTGTCTCATTTAAAAACAAGTTTAACTCAACAATACTAGAAACACCTCATATAAATATTTTCAGTACATTTAAACACTGGGCGTGCCTTAGAAGTCACCTAATATCTCGAGAGACACGCCGTCATGGTTCGACACACATGATGATGCTCGCAGTCGCTAAAAAGAATGGTAGACTGTTCCATAATTCCGTCATCAGAATTTACTTACGTCAGAAAGGAGGAGCCTTTCGTAAGAAAGAGAAACTTATGTAAGAAGAAATGAGCGGGGATTACAGTAACATAGTAGGAAATTCGGCATTAGGTGGATTGATCTACTAATCATCATTCATGCACTCCTGTGATGGCGTGTGGCAGCCACGTGCCAGTGGGATGGAGATAAGGTGGCCGAGATCTTCCGGCGAGACGAAGCTGCTGGTACGACGCGTGTAGCCGTCAGAACGTCATTGCGCGGCGGCGCGTGAGGAACACGTGCAGAAACAAGTCACGCATGAGGGCCACGCGCTGAGCTTTTTGGCCCGACTCCGCTTCGTCCAGTAGATCAGCGGCTATATGATAGGGTGGTGGGCGCGTGTAGTTGAATGGCGGCCGAAGAGCAACAGATCTAACCAAAACTGAACCGGTGGAGGGAGGAGGAAAAAAACACTACCTTGAAAGTGTATGTACAGTGCGGAAATGTAAAGGAGAAGGAGAGGAGGGTGAGAGGCATAGCTCCATCCTCCTCTCTGGCAGCGGCTCTCACGAAAGGCAGAGATTTTATAGAGAGAAGATAGAGAATCTCTCTCTAAGGAAAAAGACAACCCCCTTCTAAAAATTTAGTTAGCCTATAACCTCTTTTACTGTAGAATAAATAAATAAATATATATATATATATATAAAAATGCTTGTATGCCGCCCGAGCTTACTCCCTCACTTTGGCCGCTCATGTATTTTATTTTATTTTTATTTTTTTATTTAATGATTAAGAAAGTGACTTTTAATGTATTGATGTATTTTTTTATTTTTAAAAAATATTTAAATATGTTTAAAAAATATGAAAAAAAAAGAAAAAATAAAAAGGCAAATTTGTGCTAGGCTGCACGCCTCGGTAGCCTAGCATTACCTGTATCACATTCATAAGTTCCAATTTAAATAACAGAAAATGATCGGCTATTTTATTGTCAAGATTTTGGATGTTAAGATTAAATGTGATGAGATATAACAATATGTAAATAGTAGTAAAATTATTTGAATTAAAATGTTTTATCGGGTTTTGAAAAAAGGAGAGAGAAAAAATAGAATAAAAATATTATAAAACTAATATATTGTAAAAATACTATTTTTAATATTATTTTTATTTTAAAGTTCGAAAAAATTAAATTATTTTTTGTGTTTTGTTTGAAAGTTTAGAAAAATCATAATGATTAAATGAAAAAGTTAAAAATTTGAAATTGAAATGTATGTGTTTATGTGATGGGTAATGAGTAATGATGTTAAAAGACGACTAATGATATACCTATAACTTTTTTACAACTCATTTTTAAATAATCAATAAAATCGTACCACTACATTAAAAATAAATTTTAATATTACAAAACTACCCTCTATTTCATGTAGAGTTGTAAAATAGTTATAAAATTATTATTTTCCTTAATAGATTATGTTACTTTATTTATTAACTCCACTATAATGAAGAGTTTGACTTACACATCCTATTAAAATTTTACTCGTTACATCCTGTTGAAAACTGAATGGAGATGATTGTTTTAATTGAAAATAAATAAATATACTTTTCTTTCAATATTCTAATCTTATCTATTCACTTTTTAACAAGATGTATCTAATAAAATTTTATGGCAATACAAGTCAAGAAAAAATCTATCCATTTATTTTCTTATCATTTCATGACATATCATTAGATAATAAATTTATAAGTGAAATATAATAAATAGTATTTGATCATTTAATATTATATTATAAAATAATAAAAAAATAATAAAAATTAAAATGATAAGTCGCATTACTCGCAAGGTAAACTTACTTTTGATATGATGAAGTCATCAATAGATATAATTATAAAAATAAAACAATTTTTTATTTAAATTAGTAAAAAAACAAGTTAGAGTATATTTTGTTATATAAAAAAAAAGTTAGAATATATTTTTTCCATGCTTTTAAGCGGGAATACTGCACACGCGCCATCGTGCAATCATGCAATCTTGGACGACTGGTTCGAATCGGGCTGTCTGGTCGATGATAGTTGTTGTCAAGACTCCCATGGCTACACTTTATTAACTAGAATTTGGGAATTCGGCTCAACAGAAGGTTTGAAACGTTGTGAGGGAATTTATAATATGGTAAGTGACGTCGACGATTCATTAATCGGAATATCTTGAATCGGTTGCTTCACAAAAATAATTTAATTTATTTTTAAAATAATGTATAAATAAGTTCGAAGTATAATTTGATCGAGTAACTTCAATAAAAAAAAATAATAATAATATAGGTTGTACAAACACTGTCCTCTTTTTGAAAAAAAATAAAATTTATTATTAAAAAATTAATTTTTTATACAAATCTCATATTTATTTAAATTTTTAAAAGAAATATACGACAGTTACCCACTCTATGATTCTAATATAACTTTTTATATATAAAAAAAATATAATCCGAATCAAAAGGTTTTAATGAGATCACAATTCATATATTTGACATTAAATGTTTCTTTATTTATACTTTAAAATATCATTTTTACAAAGAAATCAATACCATTGAGTTGTAATGTTATGGTAATTGTCTATACATTTTTACTACATGTATATTTTTGCGTGGCTAACTTTTGGTTAAAATTTTGGACGCTCAAGGACTTGATGTAATCCCATTATATTGAATTAAGAGAAATTTTATATGGAAATTTTATACCACACACTTCCACTTAATCAATATGTGATTTGTTATTTTTATTATTCTATCTTAATGCTTAAATACGTGTGTTTAAATATAAAAATAAAAATAACAAATCACATATTGTGTAAGAGATATAAGACTTCTTTATAGTCTTTCTACTTAGAGTAATCATATACTTGCCACTTTTTTTTACAATTTTTATACAATCATGTATTAAATTGATGGTATTTATATAAAATAACTTATAAAAATAATATCACTTTACATAAATACC
The DNA here is from genome assembly GCF_004785595.1 of Juglans microcarpa x Juglans regia. Classification (NCBI taxonomy): domain Eukaryota; kingdom Viridiplantae; phylum Streptophyta; class Magnoliopsida; order Fagales; family Juglandaceae; genus Juglans; species Juglans microcarpa x Juglans regia. The sequence goes on from NC_054604.1 coordinate 25,446,872, forward strand.
CTTAATTTAAAACATAATTATATAAAAATTATAAAAAAGAATTATAAATGTATGATTTTCCTTCTACTTAATATGTGTATTTTACATATTGTTGTGTACTAAATTCTCTCCCTTATTTAGGTGTATTGTGCAACGAACGTTTCAGGATTTTTAACTCTTATCGTCGTTAATGCTTTCTTGATTGAGGCGTCAAGCTTCTTGTGCCTACTCAAGCCCTTAGAGCATTGAATTCTTTGTCTAGCACATATTCAACCTAACAGCCATTAAAGAAAGAAAAAAAGAAAAAGAACTCAAGAAGTTTGGCATGAGAATTGGCAAAGGAATATCCAATAACAATGCCTTGTTAAGGTGGGTCATCAGAAAAACTAACTAGTTAGGCTGCATTTCGGAATATGATTGTTCTCAAATTTTCATAGATTATTTAATTACTATTTACAAACAGTTCACTATTATTCACAAATTATTCACTACTATTCATAAATTATTTTACTAGTATTTACAAATGATTTAAGATATTCTTAGACCTGGTTTGGATAACAAATTTTTTCCAAATCATCCAATCTCATCTCAATATCCAAACATCACAAATTATAAACATTTTTTAATTTCAAATTTTTAAAATTTTCATCTAATCATTATCTAATCATTACAGTTTTTTTAAACTTTTAAACAAAATATAAAAAATAATTTAACTTTTTCAAATACCAAAATAAAAATAATATTTTAACTTTATAATATTTTTATTCAATTTTTTCTATTTCCTTTCCCAAAAGTTTCTTAAACATATTAATTCAAACTATTTTACTATTATTTACTGATCATCTTATCTTATCTCACTATCCACATCAAGATTAATATCCAAATGAAGCCCTAAAATTGGAGCCATAGCAATCACAATGAACATTAGGAGATGTTTGGAAACATATCTCATATCATATTATTTCATCTACTTCCAAAATATCATTTAGACACAAATACTTTCAAACTAATCATTACAACTTTTACAAATTTTTAAATAAAAAAAAGTTTAACATTTTAAAATCCGAAAATAAAAATAATATTAAAAATTATATTCTAACAATATTTTAACTTTATAATATTTTTTATTTAATTTTTTCTCTTACATTTCCCAAAACTCAATAAATACTTAACTCAAATCATCGTTACGATTTTTTCAAAATTCTACATAAAATATAAGAAACAATTCAACTTTTTAAATTTTAAAATAATAATAATATTTAAGAATAATATTTTAATAATATTTTATTCAATTTTTAACTTTTACCTAAAATCTTCTTATCTCATTTGATCTATCTCACTGTTCAAACCGCATTAAACTTAGGACCAACTTTTTAGGTTCATGAGTTTACCTTGCTGGCTCACTCCTTTTCAAGTAGGTGAGGGGTCAATGGAATAAAGAAATAATAATCAATCATTTAGTCAAAATGAATAGAGTAAGTCTAGTTTGATTATACTAAACAAATTATCTCATCTCATATAATTATTATAATTTTTTAAAATTTTCATATAAAATATAATAAATAATTTAATTTCTTTAAATCTTAAAATAAAAATTATATTAAAAAATTATATTTTATTAATATTTTATTTAATTTTTAACTTTTATCTCATCTCATATCATCTTATTTCAAAGCCAAATTCTCCAAATTAAGAGAAAAATAAATACAGAAAAATAAAACCTAATGTTGTGCATAACATGTTGATATTGTCATACTACCATCAATTATATTATATAATGTAAACAAAAAAATAAAATAAAATAAAAAGAAGAGATAAAACTCATATCGAGCGGATACAAGTCACGTCAGTAATGAATTGATATATGTAAATAGAATTAATTTATTTTCTTGAAAAAAAATACTATTTAGACGGACAAAATTAATTATTGTGATTTTTATTTATTTTTACTTGTTAAGAAAGTGATTATTAATAAATTGAAATTTTTTATTTTTAAAAAATATTTAAAAAATGAATGAAAAATAAAAATAACAAAAAAAAAAAATATTTACACTTATCGATATAATGCAAAGACACCATTTTTCATCATCTACCATTGTCGTTCCTTAAATAAGATATCTTTTGAGTTTGACACTGTCGTTAACTCTTCGATAGAGAATATAAATTTAATAAAAATAAGCTTTCATGTATCGCATATTATATTTGTTTTTATTTATTTTTTAATTTTTTTTGTTTTAATTTTGTTAAACTAATTAAATTTTTTTACTTATTATCTATATACCATATATTTGATAAGAAAAAAAATTTAAAAATTAAATGTGATATGTTTTTTAGAAATGGGGAGTAGAATTTTTTCAAAAAATTCAATGCAAAGCATGTTTTTTTGCGGTTATATCATATCTTTTTGCCTCGGAAAAAAAAATACTTAATGAAAAATTTGATTTTTTTAAAGAAATTACTCTATCAACTATAATTTAAATATAGGATTTAAATTTTAGTCATCTCATTCTCACCTGACCTGAGTGCTGCAACGTGGGTGGGCGCAGTCAATTCCATAGAAATGGGTCCTGGATGTGACATTGCTACCTGTGATTAATGCGATTAATTAATTATAACGCGACCCACTTTGGTGGTTGTTCAATGTTCATAATTTTGTTGTTTCAATTGTTTTCTAACAGTTTGTGAAACATAAAAACTCTGCCCAATTTTCCTTCATTTATTTAGCTTTCTTTTTCTCGAGAAAGGGATAGAAAGTGGGAGAATGCAAGGGAAGCCGCACCACATAGTAGTAAACTGTAAAACACCATATGATCTTTACTTTGAGGAAATTATCACCTTCTAGCCTTCTCTACCATGTTATAGTCTTGGACTACTTGTACAATGAAAACTATTGATGCTATTTTTTGGATCTGGCAGGCAACAATTTGTTGGATGACCCGAATATAATGCATGACTCTTGACGTGGTGGAGATGTGCAACCATCGAATGATAAAATAAATAGAAATAATAAAAGATAAAAGAGACATAAAGACTTACGTAGTTTGGTATTGTGAACTAGATTTAGGTAGTTTAAAAGATAAAATTCACTATGAACATCTATAAGTTACAAGCTTTTCACTTTTACTCTTACATTTTACAATTATAATTTGTTTTTTTTTTCGTAAGTAAATCTACATATTGACTTAGATTCATAAGATACGTTATGGAATGGATAAAAACTCCCGGTCCAATAAGCTGGACCCGACAAGAGACAAGAAGCACATCTCACGACCCAGGGATCCATTCAGCCCAATCAAGAGACCCATAGGAAGTAAGAAGTTCATCTCATGGCCCAAGGATCTAGTCGGCCCAGACAAGAGACCCTTGAATTGGTGGGAACAAGGATCAAAAGGTAATGAAGTTCCGACAAGAGTTGACAAAGGCAGGCACCTCCGACACAGGCTGAGAAGTAGTCGACGTATCAATTAGATATGCATGCTGCATTAATTACCCTTCCACGATAAGCTACATCGCCTTAAATGCTTTAGGCACACCCAAGGTACTAATGATCTGAGGCCGCTAGAGGACGTGTGGGAGAAGCCACCATCACCCACACCTTGAGAGGGAAAAAGGTGGGCGCTGCCAACACGGGCCGAGGGGTCACCAACGTATTTATCAGAGACCCACGTTGCATTAAATGCTTTCGGAAACCGGAGTGTGAAGGTGATGGGAATGCCCCCTGACAACACGTGCAAATTGCTCTCCCCACACCACAGAACATGAAAGTATATGTGGACGAATTGCTAGTAAAAAGTAAAACCTCAGCATACCACCTGGCTGATCTCCGGAAGGCTTTTGCAGTGCTACGATAGTACTAGATTAAACTAAACCTGGCTAAGTGTGCCTTCGGTGTCAGCTTAAGGAAGTTCCTCGGCTTTCTAGAGTCAGAAAGAGGGATAGAAGTGAACTTAGAGAAAGTGGACACCATTCTTTCTATGGCCCTTTGAAAATTATTAATGATGTATAGAGACTAGCAGGGAGAGTGGAGACCCTTAACAGATCTGTGTCCAAGTCTATGGACAAGTGCCTTCCCTTTTTTAAGGTGTTGCGAAAGGCCCAGAACTGCGATGACGAGTGTGACAGGGCATTTGAAGCCCTCAAGACTTACCTGGCCAACCCTCCCCTTCTAAGCCAGGCCAAGCCGGGGGAAGTATTGTGCGTATACCTGTCAGTCTCTCCACACGCAGTATCATCAATCGCAAGGAGGAGGGGAAGCAGAGGCCAGTTTACTACACCAGTTGGGCCTTTCGGGGTGTTAAAGCATGATACCCGCGCATAGAATGACTAGTATTTGTGTTGGTAATGACAGTCAAGCGATTGCAGCCATACTTCCAAGCTCACCCCATACGAGTCCTCACAGAAACTCCCGTGAAGACTTCCTACGACCAGATGTATCAAGACGGTTGTTCAATTGGGCCGTGGAGCTAAGTGAGTTTGACATTGACTACCTCCCTCGAAGTATGTTGTAGGGACAGGTGCTGACAGACTTTGTGTTTGAAATCACTGGCTTCCCTAAAGAGCCACAATATGAACCCGCCATAAAACCCTAGCATATCTTCGTCGATGGCTCGTCATGTCGAGTTGGAGGGGGAGTAAGGGTGCATATTATTTCTAACGAAAGAAGGAAACACAACTACGCCATCCAACTGGCGTTTAAAACCACCACCAACAAAGTAGAATATGAAGCATTATTGGCTGGGCTGACACTCGCTAAATCTCTAGGGGTCGAGGAGATAGAAGCCAGGGTAGATTCCCAAGTGGTCGTCAACCAAGTTAGAGGATAGTTTAATTTAAAAAGCAAGAAGCTGAGAAAGTATCTATAGGTGGTTGAAAAAAGACGTGCCTACTTCAGATACTTCCAAATCCAACAAGTGTTGAGGACCAAAAATCAGAAAGTCAATAGGCTAGCCAAGGTGGCATCGAGACAGGAAGGTTATTCCTTACCCAAGGAGACGACGGTTAGAACTATAGAGGTCCCTGCGATTGGGGCTGAAGCTTTCTAAGTAAAAGCAGGGGTACCTGAATGGGCCAAAGAGATAGTAAGATAACTAGAAGCTGATGAGCTGCCCAAAGATAAGGAAAAGGCAACGAAGGTAAAAGATAGAGTGGCACAATTCACCTTGGTGAACAACATTTTGTATAGTTGGGGTTACTTCACTTCCCTTTCGAGATGTCACTACAACAAATAGTGGTTTTTGTGACAGAATTTTTTCTTGCGAGTTTTATATGGTAGCAAATCGTGACTTTTTGCGACGAATTATTTGCAGTGAAAGAAATTTTGTCACAAAAAGTCAATTTTTATGATTCATTTCTGATTAATAAGAAAGTGCCGCTAATTCTTACTTTTTGTGGAGAAAATGATATCGCCACAAATAGTTTTGCCAATAATAGTGGTTTTTTGGGACATAAATTTTTTCCAGTGAGTTTTATTTGGTGGCAAATAAGTACTTTTTGTTAACAAATTCATATCATCAGAAAAAAGTTGGCCTGAAATATTTATATTTGGCCATTTTATTTGTCACGAGTTACAATTTACCGCAAAAAACATAATTATACCATATAATCGCCGCAAAAGATATTTTACTGTGACATTATACAGCCGCTGGAAGTAGTCGCCACAAAAGATCTTTTACGGTGACATTATGTAGCCGTTTTACTCGCATACCATTTGTATAGTCACCGTAAAAGGTAAAAAATGTCACCGCAAAAGATAAAAACTTAAAACTCCCCATTCTATTTCATTCCCCCCCTCCCCCCAGCCATATATCTCGTCTCTATCCATTTTTCTCTTAGCTCGTTCTCTCTCTTTCCCACCAACTGTGAGCCTCTCCCCCCCGGCGACCCCACCTCTCTCTCCCTACAACTGCGAGCCTCTCCCCCCATCACGACCTCACCTCTCTCTCTTCTGGGATTTCATGTATGGTTTTTTGTTTTCAATTTCTACATTTGTTGCTAAGCCCATCCTATAAAGTTCTGCATTTGTTGACAGTTTATAGGAATGGGGATGAGATAAAGCTTCTAATCATTAGTAGTTGATAGGTTGCTTGCAGGAGAAAGAGATCGCCGAAAACTTGTGATGATGAGTGATGCTTGAGATTTTCAAGATTGAAGAACTGCCTAACTTTCTTCTATTCTGGTGCTTCGAGTGCGCTTGTATCACTAGAATATGATGCTTTATTCATTTTGCCTATGTGGGCTATGAAGTTTTGAATTGATTTAGATATCCTATTCCTTTCATTTAGATTATGCACTGTCACCTAGCTCCAGCAAACTTGATGGCTTGAAAAGATATGTTCTGTTTTGATTGTGAGCAACCTTATGTTTTGGCTTGATGTTAACTTGCATAAGTAATATTTTTAGCAGGGAGTTTGAGATAAGGACTGTATATTATGTCTTTTTGTATCATAGTTATGTAATGGATAGATTCAATATTTACTCCTTGGCTACACTAGTATTTGTCCAATGAGCGTAGAAATGGTTTGTAATTGCATAATTATGTTTGACTTTGTTAAATGCTACATAAATCCATTGTATTAAGATGTTTGATGTTAAATGTATAAATTTTGGATGGTGATGGATTGCATTGAAGTGTTGGGATTAAATGATGGAGTTGTAGTGGAGTTAAAAAGCATGATAATGATGTTTAGTACTTGTGCTATTTTTTCCCCTTTCTTTTAAAACTACTGAATATTGTCAGTTTCAATTCACACTTCACAAACATTTCACAATTCACACTTCACAGTTTCATTTTCACAAGCAACCCACCGTAATCCATTCCATTTTATATTTACAAGCAACCTAACAGGCCAACATTAGGCATTCAATGTGACTTTTGATAAAACTCCAAATATTTTAGTTTTGATTTTGATACATCTTCTGTATTGGACTTCATGGACTGATAAAAAATCTTCTATATTTGACTGCATGGGGCTCTTTCCAAGTGAGATCATTGATAGTTAATCAATCATGATTTCTTTTTCTATAGTGTAACTATGTTCACATTCTAAAGCTAAATGCCTAATGAACACAAATCCTACAAAACCATTCACTTGTCATTCTAGAGATTTCGCTTGGTGCTTAATTATTTTTAACTGCATTTGGTTTTTTTTACTTAGAAGTTTTCCCTTTCGCTCCTTTACTCATTCAGTTTATTTTTTCATGATTTAGTACTTGTGCTTATTTTTTTTCCCTTTCTTTTCAAACTACCTAGAAATTGTTGCTTGTATTCCAATATTTTCTTTTTTGTATATATTGTTCACACTCTTTATGTTTTTTAGTTATAAGGCTGTGAGCCTATATACTATTTTGCTAGTATTTTTTTATTTCGTAAAAGACTGTTTTCGATGAGAACAAATTGCTAGAAATATATTTTTCATAGGAAAAAAAAATACTTCTTGCCATATTTATTGTCTGAAATAGGCATTTTCGGCAACATTATTCACCACGAAAACTCTATATTTCCAACGACCGTCATATGCCAGAAATAATAGTATCAATTATGATGGTCTATTTTGGACAAAAATTCTCCTAGGAAAAATACCTTTTTGTTGTAGTGTGTATTTTGCAAGAAGAGGTGCATTATGTACTAGCGGAGATACACGAGAGAATCTGCAGGAACCATTCTAGCAGAAGGTTGTTGGCAGCGAAGGTCGTAAGGGCAGGTTACTATTAGCCTCAGGCTCTTAAAGATGTAGAAAGAGTTAGACAGAAAATGCCGAAAATGCCAAGAATCCTCCACAATACCTCACTACCCACCTGATGAGCTTACGCCAATCACGTCGCCCTGGCCTTTTACTCAATGAGGAATTGACTTGATCGGGCCTTTTCTCCCGGCAAGGGCAGGGTAAAATTTGTGGTGGTAGTAGTAGATTATTTTACTAAATGGGTAGAAGTAGAATCCTTGGCAACTATAACAACGAGCAGCATCACCGGTTTCTTGTGGAAGGCAGTCATATGTAGGTTTAGAGTTCCTCGAGTAACTATATCGGATAACGGGTGACAGTTTGACTGTGATCATTATTGTGCTTGGTGCCGAGAGTTGAGGATCGAGGTTAGATATTCATCCCCAGGACACTCGCAGTCTAATGAGCAGGCCGAGGCCACTAACAAAGCTCTGCTCAGCATCCTAAAAAAGAAGATAGGTGACAAGGAAGGGAGCGTGGGCCAAAGAGCTCCTGAGAGTACTATGGGCCTATCGGATTGCAGTAAGGACTCCAACAGGAGAGACCCCCTGAGCCCTTACCTAAGGGCATGAAGCTGTCTTGCCTGTGGAAATAGGGATGTCCACATACCATGTTCAACACTTTGATCTAAAGGCCAACGATGCAAAGCTAGAAGAAGAACTTAATCTGTTGGAAGAAAGAAGGCAGGAGGCAGAAATAAGTACATCGGCTCATCAGAGGAAGGTGGAGCAAAGCTTCAATAGGCAGGTTCGGCATTATTCCTTTAAAGTCGGGGATCTAGTACATAGGTAGACCGGGTTGATGGCTTAGGATGAGGGAAAGTTGGGCTCGCGGTGGAAATGACCCTATGTAGTCACAACCAGTGGTCACCCAGGATCTTATAGACTCAAGGATGCACAAGGAAAGGAATTGCCATACCCTTGAAATGCAGAGCATCTACAAAAGGTTTTTAGTTGAAAATGAAAGAGGTTTTAAAACAATGTACTGAGTCAAGTGAAATATTAATGAAACTTTTTGTCTTTTCATTTGTGTCAACTTTTCTATTGTATCCTATATTTCTCAACAAATCTTAACAAAAGACAAGGATGACGAGAAGACTAGGGGAGCCAAGTACCATGTCTCAACAGATTTGCCTCATCCCTTCCCTCAGTCTAGTAGGTCGATGAGAAGACTAGAAGAGTCAAGTACCGTGTCTCCATGGATTTGCCTCAACCTTTCCCTCAATCTATGAGGTCGATGAGAAGACCAGAGAAGCCGAGTACCGTGTCTCCACGGATTTGCCTCATTCCTTTCCTCAGTCTACGAGGTTGACGAGAAGACCAGGGGAGCCAAGTACAGTGTCTCCACGGACTTGCCTCATCCTTTTCCTCAGTCTACGAGGTCGACGAGAAGGCTAAGAGATCCAAGTACCATGTCTCAAAGGACTGGCTTCATGTCTCCCTTGGCGCACACACGGAAAGGGGAAAATGGAAAAACAGCCAACAAACTTCATCTAAAGCAAAGGGAGAAAGAAAGAGTTTAGCTTCATTAATTTTCAACATGATTACAAGTAAAAGCGAGTGGTCACAAAGACACTTATGCACCATTCAAGCAAACTACTTACAAAAAAAAAAAAAAGTGAAGCTAAGGAGTAGGTGCATCAGGGCCAGGACCAGGGTCCTCCGAGTCAGGAGGGAAGGCATCGGGCATCATCTCTTTGCCTAAGATATAGACGTGCTCGAGCTCTTCTGGATCTGGAGGAAGCTTAGTGAGGTTGAGAGCTCTTAAATTTGCTTGTGGTTCTCTAACACGTAGTCCTGCATCCTCTTAAGGCCTTCAATATACCCATAAGACCAAGCTTGGTCGCACACAAATATTGCCGACCTCAATTGCCCCTCTAGATGAGGGATCACGTCTTAAACTTGAGATAGATCGCTTTGTAGTTCTCAAATGAGAATGCCCTGGGTAGCTAACTGCTTCTCAGCCCCCAGCCCCCGCTAGGGGTGGGCAGTGCCCCCCCCTCCTCGGAGGGCACTACCCCGCCCTCGTTTGCCTCGCCCTGCATGGAACACCCCATGTGGGAGCAGGGGGCGGGTTGACCCCAGCGAGGCGTCGCCCCCCGCTCCACACCCCTTCTCTTTTAATATAAAAAATTATAATTTTTAATATTTATATAAATAATTTATATAAATATATTGTATACAATTTGTTAAAAACTTGAAGTTGAATTTAAGTTAATGAATTGTCTTGGCCTTCTAGCCCAACCGTTATATAAGTGATCAAGGCAATGCAATAGTCATACTTAAACAATGTGCGACTTAATAGTAAGTCCCACATTGCTTAAGTATGACTATTGTATTGTCTTAGCCTCCTATATAATAGTTGGCCTAGGAGGCTAAAACAATCTACAACTCTAATGAGTTTATATTTTTTTGAATGTATAAATTTCAATTTATGATTTAAATTATATTATAATTTGGATCTAAAAAAATTTTTTTAGACTCGATGTATCATGGAGTTAAACCGGAAGGGGTGCCCCCGCCCCGCACCATGTGGGTAGTACCCCTACTCCAGGATGACGTTTAAATGCCAGTTATGCCCAATGAAGAATTGGGCCACAGTACGTACCTCGGGAAAGGGGGGTCCAAGCACTCGAGAACCTTACGCTGAACGACCTTCTTAAAAGCCTTTTGAACCAAAAGAAATGACAGAGGATGAAGAAAGTAGATGGATAGGAGAATGAGAGTCTTGAGCAAGAAGAACAAAAATCCCAGAGGGCAAAAGCCATGGTGAATGGAGAAAAGTGAGCATGACGCCCCTTTAAATAAGAAGGATGCAACGGTTGACGTCCATCACCCTATGTCAGAAAGGGGGATATAGATTGGCTCGAATCCCGTGAAGCACGCGGTACGAAGCAACACTGGGTGGGAGCTAAATGACATTCCTAGCGAAGTCAGAGGAGCTGAATCGTTGGATCAGAAGAAGTGACTTGAAAATAAAAACAGTTCAATGAGAAAAGAAAATGAGGGAAAGGAAAAAGAAGAATGAGCCATTGAATTCCCATCGAACAAGTTCAATGAGAATTGGCGGGGTAAATGAAAGGGATAAAAACCCCGAGCCCAATAGGCTGAGCTTGACAAGAGACAAGTAGCCCATCTCACGGCCCAAGGGTCCATTCGGCCCAATCAAGAGACCCGCAAGAAGTAAGAAGTCCATCTCACAGCCTAAGGATCCAGTCGGCTCGGCCAAGAGACCCTCAAATTGGTGAGAACGAGGATTGAGAAAAGGTGATGGACTTCCAACAAGAGTTGACAAAGGCAGGTGCTGCTGACACAGGCCGAGAAGTAGCCAACGTAGTAGTTAGAGACCCACGCTGCATTAATTATCCTTCTCCGGTACGCTACGTCGCCTTAAATGCTTTAGGCACGCCCAAGGTACTCATGATTTGCGGCCGCTGGAATACGTGTGGGAGAAGCCTCTATCACCTATGTCTTGAGAGGGGAAAAGGCAGGCGCTGCCAACACGAGCCAAGGGGTCGTCGATGTATCTGTCAATGACCCATGTTGCATTAAACATTTTCAACGGCTAGAGTGTGAAGGTGATAGGATTGCTCTTGACAACACTTGCAAGTTGCTCTCCCCACACCACGTATAAAAGCTTACCACAAGGTACATTGGAACCCAAGCAAACATTCTATTGACAATACCATTAAGAAAAAACTGACTTAGGTATCAGAGGGTTTCCAGACCACCTTCAAGCTTCCCTCGAATTTGTGTTTTTGCAGGAAAGGAAGCCAACCCCTCTGGTGACCTTAGGAAGCCATGTTGTGCATACTAAATAGGTTTAAAACACGTTAAATCTACTTTACAATAAAAATATATTTATAATCTAACACATCAGATCAAGTTACGTCAGTTTATAAATTTATTTTTATAAAATTTTATTGTAACTAAAATATTTTTCATAGAATAAACTCTCTAAAAGAGAAGAAGAATAAACTCAAAATCCTGCTTTAGGCCCAGTTTGTATTTACAAGTTATCTCAACTCATTTCAAGTCATCTCAACTCATCTCATTATTATTCATTATTATTCATCAATTTTAATTCACAAATCTTACTATTATTCACAATTTATCTTATTTTTATTCATAATTCATCTCAATTCATTTTCGAATCCAAACGATACTTTCCTTTTCATAATTTATTTTTCCATTTGTTTATTATGTTTGTCTTTTCTCATCATAATTTGTATAATATATTTAAATCTGGGGACCATTTCAGCTATGTTTCCAACAAAAGCCATTGCCCATTACGTAGACTACAGTACATAAGGTTATATAAGCCTTAAATTGCAGTTTTTTTCTATTCAAAATAGTCAGATAATTTCGAGGTCGTAAAGGATTGAAAACTTGAAAGGACGTTGAAAACAAAAGGAGTAATCACATCACCTAAAAAGGACAAAACACATGTAATCATAAATAATTCTATTATGCCGATACCTTTTTACCGCTTTATTTGACGCGTTGATCAAAAATTTATTTTTTATTTAATAATTAAAAAAGTAATTTTAAATATATTAATATATTTTTTTATTTTTTAAAAATATTTAAAAATATTTAAATATATAAAAAAAACTACTGCAATAAAAATGAGGCGGTATAATAACCTCACTCATCATAAATACCACACCAACTTCCCTATTTCGATTGCTACTCGTGAAGAAATCCCACCATTTCGATGATTGTGTTAAATTAAATATATGTAAGTATGTATCTTTATATATTTTTTAACCTTTGTTTTCTATATTTTGTTTATATAAACAAAAACATTACCAAAAATTAAACAGATACAAATGTTTAAAAAGTTGATAGTTACACTTTATGGGTGTACTTATCATTTTCTTGGATTAAATAAAGCTTATTCTTGCATCCTGTTTTTTATACATTTTATAGAATATGTTTGGATGTTAAGATCAGTCGAATTGAATTGTGAATAGTAATATTTTATAAATTTTATTAAAATAAATTTAATATTTTAAGTTGAAATATATTAAATAAATCGAGATAATTTTTTATTTATAAAAAATTAAAAAGATATTAAATTTTACCAATAATTAATTCGATATAAATTTAAATTAATAACTAGAAAAAATATTATAGTCTGTTGTTGGTGGAAAGGATGGAATACCTAATTACCTCTATAATGATAATAATGATGCAGCTAATATTTTAATCCGCCGATCATTCCAAAAAAAGTCACGTTAATTCCAACAACAACAGATCCGATCCCCCGCATTATTAGTTTTGAGCAGCTCATGAGTTTTGTCATAAAGCTTTTTACAATAAGGCTGCGGTAATTAATGCTAAGTTCCATGCATGCATCTTAACTCACATGACTTAAATTGTCAAAGGGTCCCAATCATTATGCTGAATCACGTGTCCCAACTGAGGGGTGCAGGCCGAATATTTGCTTGGCCGTTGAGTTTGGTGCACACGAGCAAGCACGTCGTGTAGGTGAGATCGAAACAGAAAAGATATTTATAATTGTAAATTATATAATACTGAATAATTATTTTAAAAAAATTTAACAAATTATAAGATTTATATAAAAAAAAAAAATTAATTTTTTAATAATAAATCTCATTATTCTTAAAGAGATTACGTTACATTTATATATTTCACAATTATATATAAAATTACTCAAAATCGAAAACATGAAAATATGTTAAAAGGTGACTTTTTTTCGCTTGAGAATTCCTGATTGAGCATGTGATGACTATCCTTTGGTTGTAGTTGAATTGTTAGGTATGCGTGATGGGGATGTACTGGTGAGGGGGATGATCCCACCAATTATTGCTGTGATCTGACACACTCTCACACACCGTTAATTTGGTATGTGTATATACGGTGGTGAACATCTTGATGACTTTGATGTCCAACTTCCACAACCTCAAAATAGTAGTCAATAAAACATGTTCTTTCCCTAATCATGATGATCAATGATGATTTTGATTACTTTAATAAACTACTAATTCTTCCCTTTATTTTTATTTTTTATTTTTTATTTTTTATTTTTATGCAAGTTCTGATAACTTGAAGAAGAATCCGAATCAGAAATGAACTATGAACTATGATATATACACACAACTTGTATATATAATTTTTCTAAATAAAATCTTATTTCAAAAGATTTGAATTGTTTAAATAATGAGTGGAGTGTGTTGGGCTATCAAAATAGCCTAAAAATGAGAGTGGACTGAAAAAGAATTAAAAATGGGTCCACCGTCCAAGAGTAGACATTGGACCGAGCATTCAACTTTGGGCCAGTCTCAAATATTTTTTCCAGAATATTTCAAACATATGACATTAGTGAAAACTGCTAAGTCATTCCTAATTCAAGTCTTAGTTCTATTTATTGGTTTATTTTTGTAGATAAAATGAGTTGAGATTAAAATTAAAAACTAAATAAAATATTTTAGAAAATATTTTTTTAATATTATTTTTATTTTGAGATTTAAAAAATTTAAATTATTTATTTTATTTTGTGTGAAAATTTGATAAAATTATAATGATTAGATGATATGAGATGAAATGAGTTGAGAAGAGTCGTAAAAACAAACGAAGCTTTAAGATACTGAGCATTGAGCACTATAAATTGAACCATATTAATATTCTCAAAAAAAAAAAAAAAAAAAACTCTGGCTTTGTGCAACCAAACAGAGTATAGCTTGCCAAGATCCTTTGGATCAATTGGCAACACCTTAGTTTTTCACTAAAAGAACCAATGATCGAATCTCCATCCCCATGTAAAAAAAAAAAAAAAAAAAAAAAACAGAGTATAGCTTGGGAGCCCACTACATTGTATTGTAGCTTCTTCATAGTTCATATAAATGAAATTCACGTAAAGTTAATCCAACGTTTAAAGTGAAAGAGAGTTAAATACATATTCTGAGTCGTATAACATTTATAGCTATCTGAATGACTCTTTTTTTTTTCCAGAATTATATGTATTTATTTATCTCTTACTCTAAGTAAAAAATCACTATACAAGCTACAATAGTTAGTATAGTGATTTTTTGTAAATGTTTGAATGGACTAAAGCATTTCTCTTCTTGAAGAGTTGAGGAGGCCATTCAAATTTTGCATTTCTCATGGGCCATAAAATAGTCTTAAACTTTCGAATTGTACAGAGGAGATAGCCTCGGGTTTTTTACTTAAGAGTAAGAGATAAATAAATACATAAAATGAGTTTGAGACTTACGTGAAAAAAATTATTTTTTTAATAGTGGCTCTCACTTTTTTTCAAAATGAGTATGTGAGACTTGTATATCCTAAAACTGTATCTAACATTACTCAAAATAGATAGAGGAATTATATTTACAATCTTAAAGTATGCAAGTCTCACGCAATTCTTTAAAAAAAATAGATAAATTTGAGATTCACATGAAAAAATTATTTTTTAATAGTGAACTTCACTTTTTTTCAAAATATGTGTAAAATTTGCATATTTTAAAATTATATCTAGCATTACTAAAATAGATATTACGTTATCACATGAAACCAATATGATCAATCATATTGGTGGAACTTAGAAAAACACGAGGGTTTGACGGGTAAAACTCCACCCATTCCGCCACAATTAGCTACACTGGTGAGTTTTAATGACGCATCTGATCTTTAACTTCATAGAATGAACAATCAAGTAAACACGGACAACATACTTTGGTGACCAGTTTTGTGGTGGTCGCTTGCCTATCCCAATCGACCTAAACTTGACCAATGCGTTTCGGCCTCAACCTTGGGGGAATGAAGCAACTCAGAGTGCAACCCAATTTTTGTTTTTGTTTTTAATCTATTTTTGTATATCAAAGGAGAAAAAGAGATTCAAACAAGATCACCCTACTCTAATAAACTGTATAATGTTACCTAATACATGGATCTACACTACCAAATGAATAAATAAATGGAAACATTCTTCTCAAAACCAGTGCAAAGAAGGATTTAAGTGACGAATTGTGGAATCTTGGACTATAAAATTAAAAATTGCCACACAATTGCATGTTTGGCAATTTTTATAGAAGTTTTAATTTATATTTTATATAATATATGTATAGTTTGCTACAATTAACATAGGGGATCCGTGGCGCAATGGTAGCGCGTCTGACTCCAGATCAGAAGGTTGCGTGTTCGATTCACGTCGGGTTCACTTCCCCTTAGATCCCATTATTTTTAATTTTGCCCAATCAGTAAATGCCACCTGTTTACAGCAACTAGACCATAAATGCCATATATTAGTAGCTTTTTTATTGCTCATACAATTCGTCCATACAAATTAACTACAATAAAACCAAACTAAGGCCTAGTTTCGGCTAGAATTTGCGAGCAAATTTGAAATGGGGGATGATTTGCCATCCAATCCCAAACCATTTTAGAAAAAAGAATGACAAACGACGATTCGAAATATGAACGACTATGATACAGATGTCCTTGTCCCCTTCTCATGTATACAAAGAGAGACAAAATTAGCATGAAGAGATATGCTGGGAGACAATCAGATTCATTGAGAAGCAAGCTACAATGTGCAACCAGTTGCACAAATTTCGTAGCAAATGTTAATCATTTACAGTGTCTTCATCTTCCTCAGGTTTCACAAAGAACTCAATGTAAGCGATTCTGCTGGGTTGCTGATACCCCGCAGAATCAATGTGTGGGTGGGGAATGGATTGTCTCGACACTGAAACCAGGTGCTGAACTTTCAGCATCCCGCCTCGCCCAATTGTCAACTTGCTTCCTCTGTTATCTTTGATAACACTGCTGGGAATATTTGATGTTGTTGCTCGAAGGAACTTGTATTTATACCTATTAAGACCAAGGCAAGAACCGACAGTCACTTTTCATGAGGGTCAAATGATGCATCAAATGAAGTCAGTAAAAAACAATTAAGTACCTGTAAGAGACTTGCCGATCACAGCTAAATGCAATCAAGAGATCAGTATTTGCATAATACATGAAGTCTATCTGGAAGAAAGGCAAGGATTTAAAACTGAAATAATGTTAAGATCTGGACAAACTAAATGCTTTATTGTGAATTAAAGATAAATAAATAAATGAGTAAAGACCATCACCTGTAAGTCCCCATGGCCTTCACCTCTGAAGGTGACAGAAGGAGGAACTGGTTGCAGCATGATCTGGATACTTGATCCAGGCCATTCGAGATCATCAATAGCTTCCTTCAATGCTGCAGACTGGAATTTAAATATCATGAAATGAAATATTAAAAGTGGCTCCTGATTAGAATAGTAGGCTAGGAAAATGCATTATATCTGCTGAAAAACGTACTTATGCATCTATTAGAGGAACATTTTTTATAGTTTAATCGAAACATGACTCACTCCTACACAAGCATCATGAGGCCTATACCTCTTAAAACTCAGAAAATAACCTTGGATTAATGATCTTAAGTATACCCTGAGACATGTAGGTTGTCATAGTAAACGGCATAACATCACATCTAGCACTACCTTCAAACCTTACAACCAAATAATCGAATGCATACTTACCATTTATATAACTAAGGAACATTCTTGCAGTCCATCATTAGCAACTTAAGAAAGGGGACATGCAGACGCCACACACACATATAGCATTCACATACATGCTCTGACACAGGTTGAAGCTCAATTTATAATGAACTCCATTAGGCAACGAACCTGGAAAACTGTGTGAGGTTGAACAAATGGAGGAAAGCGTTGACAATAGCAAGAAGATTAGTCTGAAAATAAAGTCCTTTTAAGTTCAAATAAATTAAAGTAGATTTTGAAAGGTCATGTGCGCTAGTTACAACTAAGGTTTAGAGATTGTACAATTACACGAGCACAATATGTTTGCATTATGATTCAGAGGACTACAAAAAGTTAGAGAGAGAGAGAGAGAGAGAGATGCAAAGCAATTGTTAAATCAGAAAGCAGTTACAAAACAACCACTATCATGCATTAGAACACCGGATGAGGATAGACCAAAGCAGTGCCAAAGTGTATGTATAAGAGAATACCTTAACAGTAAAACTGAGCGGGGTGCTTCCTGCAGGTTCAAAATTGTAGTCCCATGATATTGTGTCTGGGATTCTGGTCCTGATCTCTGCATATATGCATGCATCCAGGGAATCAACGGACCTTCAAAAATAAAGACAATATTGCATCAAACTCGAATTTAGATTGTGGATCAGTACAGAAATATACAGATGTCACTCTACGAACTACAAGTCCTAGTATAAAGCATCATCAGGTGCAGAAGATATTTTATCTCACTGGTATAAAGATAGATTTTGATTTTGATACTAAATTAAAGGCCTTTCTATTTTCTCAACTCTCTATTCGTAACAACTATTCAGCAGAAAAACAAAGCCAAAAGAAGATTTCATATAAGTTTTGACAATGTCCAGATCCGAGAATTTTCCATTTAAAAGTGTATCCCCCATTGTGATTGGAAATACTTTTAAGAAGTATCTATGCAGTAAAAACCAATCCAAATCCAACATACTCATCCCAAGCATGTTTTAGCTTGCATATGAAAAAAAAAAAAAAAAAATCTTTCTGAAAAGGGGAATTAGGAGCTCATTGATTCATTGCAAAAAATACACAAAGGAAAGGGAAAAAAAAAAAAAATGCAAGGCTTGTTCCATCTGCAGTTTATATTTTCAATAAACTAAGGCTTCAAGTAAGGCAAATACTTGTACTGCACCATTGATTGACTGTCAAAACTTTAGGACTTCAGTTCCCATCCAACAACCAAAAGAGAAAAAATCTCAGATTCAGAGCTTCAATTCCCTTTCTTTTTGAATATTCTCCAAGGAAAAGGAACTTTTTATGATGGGGAATCTCGGAGACCCTGCAAACGCAATATGTCTTTTACCCAATTAAATCTCGGGCCCATGTAACACATCCCTATCACACGGATCAGGTAAATCATCGGATTTTCACCAATGGGACGTGGCCCCTAGAAATTGTTTGCACCTAAGGGTCCAAACCTCATACCTGTAGGGTAGCTTGCCACCAAAACCAAGGCCCTAACCACTTGACCCAACCCCTAGAGGTTAATTAGATAGCAATCAAAATTTCCCCATTTAATCAATAACTACACATGACACATCTAAAATTAAAACAGAGCTAAAGAACAAAAATAGATGGTAAAGTACGCATCATACTTGAGAAGGAGCTGCATATCCGGTCCTGGATATCGAATTTCAATCATGCTTGAGCGCCCGGGAACTGAAAATGTGTTCAAGCAATCCACCAAGAGGCCCAAGCTCACTCCAAACCTAGGCCGTCCTTGTGCACCATACTCATATCGAATGAAAAGCTACATGAGATATTTTTTCTATAAGAAAAATTTCATTGAGACAAGTAAATAGGCATAGCTCAAGTACACATGATACATGTAGATATTAATAAGAATGTAACGATACATGACCTTTTTTACAACTCTTTTCACAATCTCGTGTGAAATGGAAGGAGGTTATCTGAAATTTGAAATTCAAATAAGATTGGGAAAATCAAAATCCAAAAACAAAATCCTTAAATATTTTTTACGAGGTGGCACTATCACATTCATCGATTTGTAAAATGGGTTGGAAAATAGTTGTTCCATATCACTATTTATAATAAAGTTATGTTCCAAAAATCCTTTTCAAACAAATCATACCCTGTTTGGCCGCTAGGAAAAATAGAATCGAACGAATAGAAAAAAATTGCATATCATATTAAAACTTGTCTTAATATTCTAGGAAATCATAAACTAAAATCGCTAACACAAATAGTTCAACTGAGCTCAATTAAAAGGAAATTCTAGTTTAGTTTTCCATTCTTTGTTTCCTACATATTTTCCGTAATTAAGCAGACGATATAGAATATTACGTAAGAGTAAAATAGAAAAAGGAAAGTGGGTACCTCGCGCTGCAGATAGACTTTGGCCTGAAGACAACGGGTTTCCTCCACGATCAAAACGACGCCGTGTTCAGAAAGTTCCAAGACTGCGTCCTAGTATCCAAAAGACGGAAGCTACAACCAATCAGATGACAACGACATGAAACCCTAGACTTTTTTCATTTTATCGAAAGGAAGTGAAAGGAAAGGAAGATGATGCGGAGAGAGGGCGGGGCATGCCTGGTGGCGTTTCCATCGGACGGCGGTGAGGGCATCGACTATGCCCTGGACGTTGTCGAGCTGGCACACCAGATCAGGGGCTTCCGCCTCTGCCGCCGACGAGCTCATGCTCGGATGCTCTTCTCTCCCTCTCTCTTATTTCCCGCCAAAAGGAAAAAAGAGGAGTAAAAGAATTGCAATTTTTTTTGGCTGTAAGTAAGAAATCACTCCATGGGCTTTTCGTTTTGGGTTAGGAAAACTCCACTTATTACACGCCGTTGGCCGACTGAATTTAGATGTTAAGATGATTTAAGTTGATTGAGTTAAGATATATATTTAAATGTGTAAAATAGATTTAGATGAGATTAACTTTTAAAAAATGTTTAGATCACTAAGAGGTGGTTTCGAGAATTCTTACTGATTGATTTTTTTTTACTTTATAGTTAAGGAAATAATTTTTAGCGAGTGTGGTTTTTTTAAAATATTTAAAGTGGTTTAAAAAATACTTAGAAAACATAAAAAATAAATAAGTGCAAAATGCACTTATCGATAGAACTCTTGAGGCCACCTCTCGGTAGTTCTAGCAGTTCTCTTTACTTTTTTATGAGAAGCTAAAAAAGTAATGAATCTTATCAATAATTGATTTAGGATGTGTTGAGCTCACTTTAACAACCAAACATAACTTAACCTCACAATTTGACCACGTAAACAGAAGAAAAGACTGTTTACCCCAAGATTCATTGATTAGTCATGTCATCCTATCTTGAAGCGGGTTCAAAAAATCAACCTATTTAATAGTGTCTTTACCCATGATAAACTAAAATTATTGTTGCCCTCGAATTTTGATATGATTAACATGTTTTTGTTCTTTATATATATATTTTTTATGAATTGTTAAAGATATATGCTAGAGAAAAATCTACTAATTCATTTTATCTATTTTATTCATAAGCATTACTCATTTCCTATTATAAGATTTACGACGATTGTCACGTGATATGAGTATTAATGTTGCAAAAGTTAATAGAGTCATTTCCTTTTTCTGAGGGTAAGGTATTTTGTCCTTTCCTTAAAGGGTAATGCGATGGTTAGGTCTTGTTTGTAATTCTCAAAGTTTCAGTACTCAAACAACCTAGTCGAACGTGGCTGATAAGTTGGAAAGATTATGGAAAGGTTTTACACTTATAGAGGAAGAACAAGAAACCGTAATATTCATTGAGGAAGAAACAAGGAGATCAGATTTAAGAAGTCAGAATTTTCTGATTATGCTTATTCTAATGGAAAAATCTATAAACAAGGAGGCTTTCAAAGCCACGATGACAAAATTATGGAATCCAGAGGGATGACTACTCTTTAAAGAGGTAGGGCACAACAAATTTTTAGTCGAATTTCAGAAATTGGTGGATAGAAAGAGTCCTATACGACAGACCATGGTCTTTTGATAAAAATCTTATTTGTATTCAACTATTTGATAGTAATACTCCTCCACAAGAGATGAAGTTTAATCATGAAATCTTCTGGATTCAACTTTATGGGTTACCTTTGGCAGCTATGACATGTTGGGGGGGGGGGATTGGCTCAACAGTGAGGGAGGTATTAACTATCGATGTGGATGAAATGGTCTTGGGTGGGGTAAATATCTTACAATTAGAGTAATTCTGGATATTACCAAACCTCTTGTCAGAGGTAAGATGATTAGAGTGGGAGGAAAGCAAAGAAGGATAGAATTCAAATATGAAAGGTTACATTTGTTTTGTTTTCATTGTGGGGAAATCAAGCATGCTAAAAGGAATTGTGATGGTTGAGGGCAAGAAAAAACACAACTAGGTTTGGTAGCATCTCTCAGTATGATCAATGGTTGAGGGCATCCTTTTCAAGTACAAATGGATAGGGGGATAGAAGGTATGGGGTTCGTGGGAGAGTCCAAGACCAATCAATTCAAAAACCAGGTATGGTAGAGCAGAATAAAGCAGATGACATCTTGCTTGTAGAAGAACTTGTGATTAATTTTATTTCATAAGAGCCAAGCTGTTTAAACAAGGGAAAATGTGTTTTATAATTGGAACATCACAACAACTATGCTGAAATTGAGGTGAATAAGTCAGTTGATCTAGCACAGGAAAAAATATCTCATCAAGCAAATGGGGTTATGACGATGGCACAAAGCAGTTCAATAACAAATTCTTCTGAGACCCCTATTAATTTGTCAAATTCAGTTACAAAACCTATGGAAATGGCGAAAGGTGAGGAAGTTAGGAAAAAACAGATTGGCTGGAAAAAGAGAGCAAGACAGGCTAATATAAATAGAACAACTGGTGGAAGTGAAACAAGCAGTAAAAAAGAGATAACACAGAACTTGACAACAGTAATCAACAAACTTATTTCAAGAAACCACGGGATATGCTCAAACCTGTAAGGAGCTTAACTCAGGAGGAAAAGGTGGAGGCAGCCCCACCATCGTCAATGAAATGCATAAGTTGGAACTGTCGAGGGCTT
Source organism: Juglans microcarpa x Juglans regia (assembly GCF_004785595.1). Lineage (NCBI taxonomy): Eukaryota > Viridiplantae > Streptophyta > Magnoliopsida > Fagales > Juglandaceae > Juglans > Juglans microcarpa x Juglans regia. The sequence continues at coordinate 25,469,186 of NC_054604.1, forward strand.
AAGAACCCTCGTATAGTTCAAGAGCTTCATTGCTTAGTGAAGGAAAAGTACCCAAACATCATTTTTCTTATTGAAACAAAAAGCAAGAGAGAAAGGATAAAAAAATTAGGAACAAACTTGGGTTTGATAGGAGTTTTATTATTGACAGTAGAGGACTCAGTGGAGGAATTGTTCTTATGTGGAATTCTCTTATTTCTGTAGAATTGGAATCCTATACAAACTCAAATATATCTGTCGAAGTTATAGGGCCTCAAAATGGGAAGGAATGGTATCTATATGAATTTTATGGAAATCTTTGTACAACACTTGGGAAGGGAGCTGGCAATTGCTAAGTGACAATAAACCATGTATTTGCATGAGTGATTTTAATGAAATTCTTCAATAACATGAGAAAGTTTTTTTGGGGGTGGGGGGCTCAAGTTTTGTGTTGGATATGATTTAACTTTTATAGAAATTATTTAAAGTTGGGTTGAGCCTATTAGTCAAAAAATTTATTTTACAAAGAATATTTAAGGAACTTAAAATATATTCCCTCCTAAGTTATAATTTGAAAGTTAAGATATGATTTTATTATGTATAACTGAATATTTATTAAATTAAGTTTCCTAGTGTCAAATTAAATAAATAGAATATTATAAGACGACTTTTAAAAACTTTAGTGACGTTTAGTACTTCATATAGGTGACGAGTTACAAAGAGAAAATTCAGAAGTAGTACTACGAGGTAAGTAGCTTGATTATAAATTAGGATTGACATATGTTAGTTAGTTACGTTATTATTAATTAAATCCAATTCTTTGGAAGCCAATATTTGTGTACCACACATGTTATAATATTTGCAAGCATGCCATTTATCATAATTCATGATCATGTTTCATTCCCCATATTATAGTTATATATGTATTATGCATCTCATGTATCTCACGTTGCATAATACACATAAGTGTTTACAAGGTCAAGTGTAAGATAAATATCAGATTAAGCAAATGGTTATTCAGATACATGGTACCAATGCAGTTAGGGTGAATGTGCAAGCCATGGACTCAAGCGTGATCCACCATAGTATTTTATCAGATCAGATCAACAGTTCCTCTTATGGCCACAAGATGTGGAATCTGTACGCAACCTTGTACATAGGGTTAAGTGTGTTGGCTAGTTAGACAAGTCAGTTAATCCAAATAAGTCAGATAATTCAAATCAGTTAGATCAATCAATATACCAAAAATATTTTCAAGTCATGCATGTCATCAACATATTTATGAACAGTCATGATTATAATTCTCAACATGAAATATTTTTTGAAAAATCTTATGTTAAGTATGTTTACTTTATGATGAGTTTTTTTATTGAGTCATCGATACATTTTACTTTGTTTTATATTTTTAACCACCCAGGTGAGGATGATAAAAATGAGCAAACTGGCTAGGCTTAAAGGGAGCAGTTTGATTTAATTCTAGGCTTTTTAGTTAATTTTATGTTAGATATGTTTCAATTCAAACTTCGGTTATATTTTCTCAAAACATTTTTTAATTAATAATTATTTTTATGAACTAAATATTTATTTTATTAAAACATGAGATCTCTTGCTTATTATTATTTATGAAAACACGTGGCATCCCTAGCCTGCTAGAAGGGAGTGTTACAGAAAAGGTAAAGGTTTGAGTGGTGAGTGGGGACTTAATTTCAAGTGAAGGGAAATGTGATAGGATGAAGGTGTGACATGGTACTGGGAACACAATAGTTGAGAGAATTCGGCCCAATTCTTTAGAATTGGAAATACAATGGTTTTGAGAAACCAACCATGAGCTTTGATTACAAGGGACAAATTGTGGCTTTAAAGGGACTAGCAGAATCTAAATTGATTGAAGAGGGCTCTTTGAATAAATGTAACAAGTTGGAAAAAAAGGGGGCAATTTTACAAATCGTTGAAGAAGGGGGCAGTGAGCAAAATAACAACCAAATTGCATTAGCTACAGTTCAAGCTCTATTTGAAGATTATGTTGATGTATTTGCTGAGTCCAAGGGGTCACCCCCACCTATATCTCATGATCATGCCATTACCCTTAACCCAAACACAAAACTCATCTCGATAAGACCCTATTGATATCCCTATTTATAGAAAGATGAAATAGAGAAGATAGTGAAGGAGCTGCTATAGAATGGGGTTATACAACCCAGCCAAAACCCATATTCCGCTCTGATATTATTGGTAAAGAAGGTGGATGGTACGTTGAGATTGTGTGTGGATTACCGGGGGCTGAACAACGCCATAGTAAGGGATAGATTACCTATACCGATGGTAGAAGAGTTGCTGGACGAGCTTAATAAGGCCTTAATATTTTCTAAGTTGGACTTGAGGTCCGGCTATCATCAAATTAGAGTTAAATCCCAAGAACTCAAAACAACATTTAGAACTCATTAAGTCCATTATGAATTTTTGGTTATGCCATTTGGGCTAACCAATGCCCTTTTTATGTTCTAAAGCCTCATGAATGAGGTATTAGGTCCTATCTTAGAAAATTTGTACTTGTTTTTTTTTTTTTTTAATTTTATGAAACTTTGGTGTATAGCAGGGATGAAGGGGAGCATGTGGGTCACTTAAGCATAACTCTATCAACACTAAGGCAGTACCAGCTCTATGCAAAAAAGTCCAAGTTCAAATTCGATTGTCAGAAAATCTCATACTTGGGCCATATGAGCTAGAAGTCTTTTGACTTTCGTTTGGGCCAACTCCTATGGACTTAAGTTACATTAAGCCGGTTATAGAGAATGTCAGTTTTAGCCTAAGGAGTTAAGGCCAACCTAGAAAAGTTGAAGGCTATGAAGGAATGGGCTCAACCTAACTCACTTAAAGCCTAAGAGGTTTTTTGGGGTTGCCCGACTATTACGGGTCGTGTTAGGGTCAGGTCAGGTTGTATTGTATCGTGCCAACCCGTTATTTTAATGGGTCGTGTTAGGGTTTGAGATTTTGATACGAAATCCTTAATGAGTCATATTCGGATTGACCTATTAAGTATAATGTATATGTCTTGACACGACATGAATACGACTCGTTAATACGATTTGACACACATACTTTAATGCGTTTAAGCCCACTTTAATGAGATGTAATAGCTAGACACGTAATAGGCTTTATTTTAATTCATTTATGTTGCTTGTTTTAAGAGTTGGCCCACAAGGCCCAGTAGTGAAGAAGAATTCCATTAAGAAATTATAACATACATATAGCTGTAGTGGGGCAGACACTGTTTTTCATACAAAAATGTCATAATCTTTTTCCTTACTTTTTTCTTCTTCCTTATATTATTCTTGGAGGTTTTCTCACTCTCGAAGTAAGATCTTTCATTATAATATTCTATTATTTCATACAAATCACAAGGGTGTGTTACAACATCCAAGTTTAATTCACTATGGAAAATTCAGCATGTTAAGAGGGGAATTGAATGGTGTTGTCCATCGACTTGCTCAATTAGCAGTGACTTTAGAACATGAATTTTTAGATATGGATTTAGTTGTTGAATGTATTGAACCTCTTGTATTGGTTGAATGCGATATTTCAGTTCAATAAAATTGACTACTATGTTGATTTAAAAAAAAAAAAAAAAGAGTTTAACTCACTACATCAAATGCTGTCTTTTCCAACGAATTTTTTTTTCAAGACATACTATCGTAGAAAATACTTAGTTGATGACACAAAAACTGTCTGTAGTAAAAAAATTGATCTTTTGCCATGAGATCATGTTCGGCAAGCAAAAATTTGTGGGAAAAACTTTTACAGCGACAAAAATGACTCTTTACGGTGACTATTTCTCGTTGCATATAAACTTACTGACAAAACTTTTTTAATTTTGGATTATTAGTATTTGCGGTGACGTTATCCAATTTTGCAGCAATAAAAACCCGCCGCAAATACTAATAAAATTAAAGCCCTTATTCCTTTCTTCCCCCCCAGCCCCGCAATACTCTCGTCTCTCTCTCTCTCTCTCTCTCTCTCTCTCCCTGTGACTGTCAAGCCTCTCCCCCCCACTGCACCACCGCAAACGTCTCCCCTTGCCGACTCTCTCTCTCTCTCTCTCTCTCTATCTCTCTCAAATCCCAACAAATCCATGCACCTCCGCCGTCTCCCACCATGGCCATCACACCCTTAGCCGCCTACGACTCCGCCAGTCACCATTTTATAAGTTTTTCTTGTGAATGTTAGCACAATTTTACATATTTTTTAAAAAATTATTATAAGTGTGAATTTAGATCTCCAAAGTTCGGATATATTTATTTTAGCCTATATTAGACTATTTGTTATGATTATTTTTGACTCAGTCTCATTTTTTTATTTAATAATTTTTTTTCTGAAATCTCTTAGCATTTGCCGTGAATGCAACTCGTGGAGAATACTTTTCTTGTTTTTGCTGGAAGTTATTATTTCCCTCTATAAGATTTCTCCGTAAATAAGTATTTTTGACGAAATATTTTGTGAAAAAAATATATTTCCCAGAAAAGTATTTTATCAAAAATAATTTTTTCCCACGAAGACAACTTTTTCCACGAAAAATATATGTCATGTGTAAATACTTTTTGTCACAACCTTTTCCATGGAGAATGATGTTATTTCTCACCACATCATACCAGATGAAACCTTATCTGTCATGAAGAAAAAAATGTGTTAACCACCACGGTAGTTCATGGGAAAAAGAAGGCTTTTCCCATGAACTTGTGGTTTGGTGGAAAAATATTTTTTTTTTACCAATTATATGCCACGAGTCTTGCATGGAACAAATTGGTGGCAAATATGTTTTTCCACTATGGATATATTTTTTCCCATGACGATCACTTTGGTAAAAAACAATATTTGTTGTAGATATTTTATAATTAATTCTTCATAATTAGTCAAACCAAGGAATGCAATTGATGAAGATCATTGAAAACGTTCAAGTGATCAAGGACGTGTAAATTAAACATACATCGATGTATGTCAAATTAGCCTTTTTCCCATGGGTGATTTTGTCGCAATTAGTCTATATTTTTGTTCAAAATAATTTTTTCCCGTCATTTCAAGTCATAGTTGACTCCTCAGATATGGACGACAACTTATAGTACTTAAAGCTACGAGCGAAATATATGTCATAAATACTCTTTTGCTGATAATTCTTTTCCTCGCAAAAGTGGAAAATTTTGCAAAAAGTATGTCAACCATGGTTAAATAGGGTCGGAAATACTTATCTGCTCGGTGGAAATCGTGGGAAATATGCATTTGTGACCAAAAAAATATTTTCAGCGAGTTATGTTCGCCATAAATAGTCTTTTATGAAAAAAAAAATTATTAGTAGAACAATATCAAAACCTTATACCTAAAATACAAAAAATGTGAATAATATATTACCAATAAACTAACGTCAGTAATAATATATTATGCACTTAAGTAAAGCTGAAACAAAAGAATCGCAAAGTAAAACTAGAAAATCTTATAACTGTAGAAAAGTAAAACTAGAAAAGTTTACAACTGCATTTGACCACATTGACTAAGTACACATATGTGAAAATCTCTAGGCTTACAAAGAAAAGGCAACATAAAACTGAAAAAAAAAAAATACTCTGAACATAAATTAGATTAATGAAATACTTTGATTACCTGGTTGGCCCATCTTCATCCCTCTCATATTCACACTTTGATTGCTAGCTACCAACTGGTGTAGCCCTTACACACACACAAAAAAAAAAAAAAAAAAAAAAAAAGAAAAAAAGAAAAAAGAGACCATTTTAAGTAAAAAACCTAATCATAATAGCTGTAGAACTTTCAAACTAGCTTTATTGATGTTCAATTGACATTGACCGTCCAACATTAAAAGTAGGAATATAAAATATGGACTAATATACAAGGAATAAACATGCACAAATTAGCATCTAAAACCAAATAAGAAGGAAAAAATAAGCTAGCAACTATTAATTTCAATGATTAAAACTACCTAAGCCACAACTTTAATCAGTAGGATTTTTTCCCATCCCAATCTTGATTATCAGAGCACAAGATATCATTACAAGAAAAACTAGCACAATAAGAAATTAGGCTTAAGAGGGCTGCTTTACTGTAAGTGATTAACTTTTCTTAGATTTTTACCCATTTCTCGGCTATGATCAATTTGAGCCTAAAACCTATATTGCAAAGATCTACTTCCATTACCAGGGACAAAGTAACTAAGATCTGATCACAATAAAAAGCATGCAAGTTTGTTTCTATGTACACAACATCATGTCATCATATTCAACCAATCGTTCATAATATATACATATTCAACTAGCACAATTAGAGCACATTCTTCACATATGCAATTTACAACATAGCATAGCTTATCAAATATGCATGAAATGCATTTGACAACATTAACAAAACTGATAATAATTCATTAAGCCATAGAAGCTTACCTTGTTTTGAAGTAGTAATGGCGCTACTGATTTCTTATCCACACTAAAGATTCCATCTGCATAATTCACCACACAATAAAGAATGAGTGTGAGAGAACTACCAAAAAAAAAAAGGGTGGTGGAGGGGGAGCAGAACCCAAAATGGGCGGTGGAGGCTGTGACACACGTAGGAGAGGGAGAGAGAGGTATACACAGATCTGAGAGGAAAGGAGACTCGGGCTGGCCATGGGGGAGCAGGGGTGCTGGTGGATGGCTGGTAGCCTTGAAGAGGTGGTGCAGCAGTCGCTAGTGGCGGATCTATGCCATGCAATGGTATAGAACTCGTGTAGGGAGGGGGCTCGATTCAGTGAGGAAGGAAAGGAAGGGAGGGGTACGGGAAGGTAGATCAGAGGTGGGGGTGGTTCGGCGAGGTGATGGTGGTGGTTTACGACGGTGGGAGGGTGGGGCGGTGTTGGCCTGAAGAGGAGAGCAGATCGGGTGAGGGAGGGGCTGTTTCGAGATGGAGGGAGGAGGCAGAGACGTGGGGGTTGTGGGAGGTTCTCGCCGGCGAGGGGAGGCTGACGCCGGTGACTGCGTGGTTGTACTGCGACGGCACCGTTATGGCCTAATGAGAAGAGAGGGAAGAGGGGAGGGGGTTGTCGGCTGAAAGAGAGGGAGAGGGGGGGGGAGAGAGAGAGAGAGAGAGAGAGAGAGAGAGAAGAGAAATGAGAGGGAAAAGAGAAGGAGTTTATATCTAGGATTTTAAATTTTTTTCACCAACCAATTTTGTCACTATTGAATGTATATGTCATTGTAAACATATATTATTTATAAACTTTTTTTGATGATTTTAATTTTGTAAAAAAAAATCTTTAATTTTCACAGATTAAAACTCGTGACAAATAAGATTTTGTCCAATATAATTATTTGCAGCAAAAATTTTTTAATGACGTGAATTTGGTAGCAAAACGTAATTATTTGCTACCAAATACTATTTGCAGGAACCGTTAATTTTTTGTTACTAATTGATTCCGTCACTAATGAATGCATATATTACTGTAAAAAAATATTATTTGTAAACTTTTTCTAGTGAGTTTAATTTTGTGGAAAAAGTAAAAAAAAATATAATGTGCAAACTTTTTCTGATCATCTTAATTGATGGGAAAATGCCTTTAATTTTCACAGATTATAACTCGTAACAAATAAGAAATGGTCTAATATAATTATTTGCGGTGAGATTTCTCTAACGACGTTAATTTGGTGGCAAATTGCAATTATTTGCAACCAAATTGGATTCGCGGAAATTGTAAATTTTTTATCACCAACTAATTCCATCACTAATAACTGAATATGTCACCGTAAAAAAATATTATCTACAAAGTTTTTCTAGACTGGCTTAATTTTGTTGGAAAACGTCTTTAGTTTTCACAGATTAAAACTCGTGACAAATAAAATTTAGTCTAATATAATTATTTGCGGTGAGAATTTTCTGACGACGTGAATTTGGTGGTAAAATGTAATTATTTGCTACCAAATAGTATTCGCGGGAGCTGTAAATTTTTTGTCACCAACCAATTCCGTCATTAATGAATGCATATGTTATTGTAAAAAGTATTATCTGCAAACTTTTTCTAATGAGCTTAATTTTGTAGGAAAAAATCTTTAATTTTCACAGATTGTAACTTGTGACAAATAAAATAGTCTAATATAGTTATTTGCGGCGAGAATCTTCTGACAACGTGAATTTGATGGCAAAACATAATTATTTGTTATCAAATAGTATTTGCGGGAAAAATTTCTGTCCTCAAAGCCACTATTTGTTGTAGTGATCACTTAAACATTAATTATAATATGTTCGAATGTGAATTATAACATATTCATATACAATTTAAATAGGTTCAAACTTAATATACGCCTATGTACAGTTTTTATACTTACATAAATTCAATTACGTGTAACTTGAATGATTAAGTTATAAGCGTGTCGTCCTCTCCTCTGCGTAGGGTGAGGCTTTCTCCTCTAAGGTGAGGAACTCTGCTTTGTCCTCGACAGAGCCCACCTCTCACTGAACTTTGGCAGGTGAGATCGACATGGCAACGGATGACATTACACGACGTTGGGAAACCGTAAAGCTAACTGAAGACGAGAGGGAGGAGCTAGTACTCCCAGAGGAAGCAGTTCTATCTGCAAGCCTCAATGGTCAGCACTGCCTTCTAGCCAAGGTTTTCAACGACAGGGCTGTTAATAGGGAGGCTTTCCAGTCCATAATGGAGAAGGCGTGGAACACAGAAGGCTGGTTAACCTATAAGGAGATCGGCCCTAACAAATTTTTGTTGGAATTTGAAATGCACTCAGACAAGGAGAAATTGATGTTAGGCAGGCCATGGTCTTTCGACCGACACCTGGTCTGTCTCAGCGAGCTCGATGAAACCTTATCCCACTCGGAAGTGCAATTCCAAAGTGAGCCTTTCTGGGTTCAAATCCACAACCTCCCTTTTGCAGAGATGAACACAGAAGTCGGGAGAATGATAGTATCTGTCATGGGGAGGGTCTTAGAAATTGAGGCTGACTCAGAAGGTTTCGTATGGGGGAACTTTCTAAGAACCCAAGTCGAGATCAATATCACAAAGCCACTCATACTGGGACGATTTCTCAAGCTAGGGGACCGTCAACACTGGCTAGATTTTAAATACGAACGTTTGCCTACCATATGCTTCAAGTGTGGGCTTTTGATGCATAGTAGTGGAAGCTGCTCTGCAATCGCACAAGGACCCAAGGAATAGTACTGGCAGTGGCTCAGAGCACAACCTGCAAGATCGAAGGGCCCCTATCCCAAAAAATATGGTGGCTCAGCTAGACAGGAGGACCACCGGTCCGGTTGGAGGGGAACTCAGGAGGAAGAGGATGGCAGTAGCACCAAAGCCAGCAACCAACACTCGGCAGGGAAAGGGGCCCATGCGCCGAGTAACACTGCAGGCTGTCAGGAAGTGACCTCTCCTGACCTGGGAAAAGCAACACACAAGGAAGGTCAATCCAAGCATGTAGAGCCAAATCCTCCACTAGGCGAGGTGGCAGGAAAGCACCCCACAGAAGCACGACATGCTGCTTGCCCTGACAACATCAACTCGGAACCTTCTAACTTGTCAAAGCAGGTAAGTTTTCTACCTAAGTCTTATCATATCTCTGGGGTCACGGACATGCTGCTATCCGACACCTCACCTAAATAAAAGTCCCCCAAGGCTACTTCCCCCTTATACCCTCCCTTCTGACCCCACCCATGTAGACCCCGAAAACAGAGAGCCAAATTTCATCAAACAGGTGAGAGGCAATACCTGGAAAAGGAAAGCAAGAGGGACCCCTACCACACTTTCAGACATCACCAACAGCACTCGGAACACCCCTATGGCAATTCTTAGTAAAAGACCTACCTCGGACACGTTCACCACACGAGCTAGTAGTAAGAGGAAAAAACTTAAGCAAAAGCTCACCCCTGAATTGAGCCAAAACCAGGATAGTATGGTGGAGACTACTTTGCAGTCCCACCAGCCCCAATGATTTGCTTAAGCTGGAACTGCCGAGGGCTGGGGAACCCTCGGACAGTTCAAGAACTTCACCAACTAGTGAGTTCTAATCTCGCAAACCTGGTTTCCTAATAGAAACCAAGAGCAGTCGCGAAAAAATGGAAAAAATAAGGATTAAATTGAAGTTTGATAGTTGTTTCTGTGTGCCCAGTAAAGGGAGGAGTGGGGGGCTGGCCTTATTGTGGAAAACCTCGTTTGATATTGAGATACTAAACTATACCACCTGGCACATATCGGCAGCTATTAGAGAACCCTCTGGGCAGGTATCTTGGCAATTTACGGGCTTCTATGGCCATCCCTTGACGTCTAAGAGAAACGACAGCTGGACCCTCCTCAAAGCCTTAAAGCCTGTTTCTAACACCCCATGGATCTGTCTCGGTGACTTTAACGAAATAACCCACCAAAGAGAGAAGTTTGGGGCAGTCCACAGACCATATAGACAGATGGCCACCTTCAGGAACGCCCTCACTAACTGTGGTCTCCATGACCTGGGTTTTTTTGGTGATAGTTTCACATGGTCAAACAATAGGGAAGGAAGACTCTTCACCAAAGAAAGACTCGACAGGGCCTGTGGAAACACTTCATGGATCAGCAAATTCAATAGCCATTCTACCCATCATCTAGCCAACACCCAATCCGACCATAGACCTCTTCTTATCCTCACCAACACTTCAACCCACTCTCAACCCAGGAAAAAAACATTCAGGTTCGAGTCAGCCTGGATCAGACAGGAGGAATGTGCAAACCTCATCCAACAAACCTAGGACCTCACAGATAGGAATGCTGACCCACTCTATAGCACAATTCAAGGTCTTAAGGAATGGAGAAGGAATTGAAATCCTGGAGCATGTCAAAGTACAGAGACCAAGAGAAGACCCTCAAGGAAAAAACAGAAATCCTCCACCTCTTACAAGAATAGAATGAAGGTAACCTCACAGAAGACATTAAAAAGATGCACAAAGAGGTTAACCTACTATTGGATGATGAAAACCAGAAATGGCAACAAAGGGCCAAATAGGCCTGGCTGAAAGATGGGGATCGGAATACCGCATTTTTCCACAAATGTGCCAACCAAAGGAGGAAAACAAATGCCATTAATAGAATCCTCTCCAATTCAGGCCTAGAATATACCAACCCTCAATCCATCAGTCATACCTTCCAAACCTTCTTCAAGGACCTTTTCTTCACATCCAGGCTAACCAGAATGGAGGAATGCCTTGACCTTATGCCCTAAGTGGTAACCATGGAAATGAACGCTTTCCTCTCTAGAACCTTCATAGAGATAGAGATAAATGATGCAATTTTTAGCATGAACCCTCTAGGTTCCCCAGGGCCCGATGGCTTTCCAGCCTTATTTTACCAGAAATATTAGAATTCTGTAGGACCTCGAATCTGCAAGGCAGCTTTGGCAGTGCTAAATGGGGGAAAATGAGACTCCAGCTTGAATAATACCTGCATAGCCCTTATTCCTAAAAAACACAACCCTGTCTAGGTCACTGACTTTAGACCAATTAGCCTCTGTAATGTCCTCTACAAGATCATAGCTAAATCCTTGGCCAACAGATTGAAAACCATATTGCAGGATATTATATCATCCACACAGAGTGCTTTCGTCCCTGGCAGGCTCATAACCGACAATGTCATTGTAGCCTTTGAGGCCCTCCACACCATGAAGTCCAGGTTAAAAGGTAAAGATGGCTACATGGCCCTGAAACTTGACATGAGTAAGGCCTACGATCGAATTGAATGGTCCTTTTTGGAATCTGTTATGAAAAGAATGGGGTTTGCAGCTAGCTGGATTGAACTTATAACGAAGTGCATATCATCAGTTTCCTATTCCCTGATTATAAATGAGGCACCACAACAACCTTTTTGGCCTACACGAGGTATAAGGCAAGGGGACCCCCTCTCCCCTTACCTTTTTATCGTATGCTCCGAAACCTTAAACCGCCTCCTCCATCAAGCTGAAAGCTCGGGCCTCATCTCAGGACTCCCAATCAGAAAAAATTCTTTGCACATTAACCACCTCCTTTTTACAGATGATTCACTTCTATTCTGCAAAGCTAATTCCATCTAGTGGAGCCAACTATATCACCTACTGGATCTCTATGAGGCTGCGTCTGGGCAAAGATTGAACAAAGACGAGACATCAATCTTCTTTAGCAATAACACGAGAGAGGAAGTAAAGGAAATAATAACCAGTATTGCTGGCATTAGAGGCACCAACAATTACGAGAAATACCTGGGATTACCTACTCTGGTAGGGAGATCAAGGTGCCATGCCTTCAAGGGGATATTGGATAAAGTGCACACAAGAGTTACCAGCTGGAAGTCCAAATTGTTGTCTCAAGCAGGGAAAGAAACACTAATCAAAGCAATCATTCAATCCATCCCAACCTAATGCATGGGCCTATTCAAAATGCCAAAAAAGCTGCTACAAGAGATTTGTAAATTGACAAAGGCTTTCTGGTGGGGACAGCAGAATCAAGAACAAAAAACACATTGGGTGGCCTGGGAGCAAATGAGCAAGTCAAAGTCCCATGGACGATTAGGACTTAGGGACTTTGAACATTTCAATAGTGCACTACTGGCCAAACAGTGTTGGAGGATCATCTCATCCCCTTTTTCCCTTGCTGCAAGAGTGCTCAAAGAAAAATATTTCAAAAGAAACACAATCCTGTCAGCAAAAACTGGTTATAATTCTTCCTTTTTATGGCAAAGTTTCATGTCCGCAATGCCCTTGCTAAAGGAAGGTTTAACTTGGAGCATAGGCAATGGTCTTTCTACCAGAATTTGGCTGGATTAGTGGATCCCACAACCTTCCACCTTCAAGGTCCAAAGCACCTACCCGAAAACTCCTTAGTTGCTGACCTCATGGACAGGCATACAAACCAATGGAACCATGCCTTGGTGGATTCTATTTTCAACAAGGAAGAGGCTGAAACCATCAAAAGAATACCCCTCAGCCCCTACCCCACACCTGACAAATTGATCTGGAGATGTACCAACTCGAGTGATTTCACTGTCAAAAGCGCTTACCACCTAAAATCCGATATGGCTACTCAAACTTCGGGCCAGTCATCAGGATCCAACCAGGAATCCAGTCCTTGGACAAAACTGTGGAAGCTTCCAATCCCTCCAGTTGCCAAGACTTTCCTTTGGAGGGCCTGCCTAGACGCCCTTCCTACTAAGGTAAAGCTTTTCAAGAGAAGAATCACATCAGAAGAGTCCTGCCCAATTTGCAAATGCCAACCAGAATCTATAGAACATGCACTGTGGTCGTGCCCCGCTGCACAAGACGTATGGAGCCATTGTCTAAAGAAGTTCCAGAAGTCCAAACTGCATGCCCACGATTTTAGCAACCTGATGGATTCCTTTGTTGATTCCCTAGAAATCGAGGAACTGGTAACCTTTGCACTAACAGCCTGGAAAATTTGGAAAAGGAGAAACGATCTCGTCTTTAAGCAGATTTTCCAACACCCAAATATGCTTATCAAACAGGTCAAGCACATAGAGGAAGATCTTAACCTGATCCAGCAAACCAGCAGCATGATCCAAAGTCACGCACAGGCAACTCCCAACTGGGAAGCTCCCCCCCACGGCAAGATAAAACTCAACTGGGACGCGGCTTTAGACAAGACCCACTGCAAAGTAGGTGTGAGAGCCGTAATCCGCGATTGGGAAGGCCACGTCAAAGGTACCTTGAGAATGAGTCGCAACCTCTTCCCAGATCCCCTCTTAGCAAAAGCTTACGCAGGACTTTAAGCTTCACTCTTTTGTAAAGCATTAGGAGCCCAAAACATAATTATGGAAGGGGACTCTTTATAAGTGGTTAATTACTTGCAATCATACTCAGACTCAGATTCCTACGTTGGCACACTGACCAAGGACACCAAAACAACTTTCAATTCCTTTACAACATGGTCTGTAAGACACACAAGGAGAGCTTGTAACAAAGTAGCACATGTATTGAGCCGTGAAGCTCTTCACATTTCTTATAGCATTCTCCTAACAAATGCTATCCCCTTTTGTATCCAAGCTTTATTATAATACCAAGCAGCAACTTCTACTCTAAAAAAAAAAAAAAAAAAAAAAAAAAAAAAAAAACTTAATATACGCCATTATAACGTTAAATGGTAATATGTTTGGATGCAAAAATAAATTTCAAATACAATTCGGTGTCATTCCAACAATATTAATTTGAAGAAATTCAAAAGATGAATTCATTCCTGCAAACTAACACACATCAAGTCCATTGAAATTTGCATTTGGACGTAAAAATAACGTTTCATCACATTAAACCACGTACGATAATTTAACAAACTGATACCACATCAAACCACGTACTATGAGTTTACTTTATAAAGTTCCTTTGTGGACAAAAGATTTCTCCTATTTGATCATGTGGTTTGAACACCAGAAAATTTTTGTTCAACTTTTTGTGATGCTCTCAGAGAAAAGGAGTTTTTATTAGTATAAAAAATCAAAATAGTTGTAGCGTGGATCACTGGAGTCAGACCGAAATATTTCCCCATGACATTAGCTAGTAATTATTTATATCTTATATATATACTATATATATAGCAAAAATGGATTTGAATATTTGAGGGAAAGTTCTTGAAATAATTATCATGTATACTGAGCTAGGCCTGATATCTTCAAGGTAGTAGCTAGGGACCCTTCTTCGGATGATAATAAAGCATAATTCGGAGCAAAATCCATATAATGACACCTTTAGGTTATTTTACTGGAAATGATACTACTCCATAGATTTATATATTGTGTAAACTGTGTATGAAGTTCATGGTAATTAATTAACATTTTGATCAACGGTTAATTAAAAGAACACATGATAATATTATATATATATATATATATATATATATATATATATATATTTATGACTTTGCATGAGCCATGCATGCAGCTAAATGCAGGATGCCACCAGATCAAAGTTCGATCAGAAGTACTATTTGATATAGTTAATTAATTTCCTATTTTATCCTGGATTAATAGTTGACAGAGATAATTAATAGAGCTTTTCATACTTTTAACAAGAAGAACTGAGTTTCTCGATCCGAGACATGCTCTGTAATTCACTGCTCTCTAAGGACACAGATCGATCTTCGAATGGTTAGCTTTGCTACTAACGGCCGTAGTACGTGAATAGCCATAAACGGATATTGCAGCAGGTGGCCACTTTCATGCTGATCGGAAACCCTAGCTAGCTACTAGCTAGTGTTCTGATTGCTGTATTTTCTGTGTATATAGAAGCATTCAAGTCATGCACCCAATATATATATATCTATATATATGCATGCTTACCAGAAAAAAAGAATAAAAATTAGAAAAGAAAAAACAAGTGTTGATCATCACGCGGCTTTGTTATCATTTACATCGCGTAAAGACTAGAAGATGATGAGTAAGAAAGACCCGAGTGAATGCCAAGTGTTTCCATTTTCCTCGCTCTTCTAACAGCTTCCAAAGAAAGAGGGCATGCTTTGAGTTGCCGTTCTGATACGTGCATGGATATTAGGGGCAATTAATGCTGAGCCTGGCCTACTGCAAGGTAGCTAACTGGGCATAACATATAGCAATTTTCTGTGCGTTTGTTAAGGGAAAAGCGGCTGCTACATGGCTTTGCCTTCCATTTCGGCTTTTCTGATCCTAAGAATCTGATGATTTCCAGATCCCGCCGGCACGTACATATATACATACATGCTTCCCGTTTTATTTCTCATTAATTGTGACAACTCCCGAAGCTAGCGATCCCCTATATATACAGTTCTCTTCTTCCTAGCTAGCTAGAACATTCAGCTTGATCACGATGATCGATGGAGTACTGGTCATCCTATAAGTCAAATAATTAAACGGATGAGATGCCCTGCCCCATGTGGTGATTGATCAACAAGTGTTCATGAAGAAAGGGTCTTCGGTTAATTACCAAAAACGTTACACATGGCAATGTGAATACTCATCCCAAAAACTAACTCCATTCACAGCCAAAGATAGGCACTGACGTGACCACAAAAACCTCGCCTGCCCTTGGAATTAGGAAATGGTCATGGCCACTTGTTAGCTCGTCGATATGCTTGTTTCCTTACACACTCCCTAATCCCATGTATTAATACTCTTCACATTGACTTTTGCTTAATTCTCCTTAACGCATATACACAGAGTGGAGAAGTAAATTAATTAAACGTAATGAAATTAGTGAGAGAGAGAAGGCATCGACATGCATTAAGGCTATCCTTACCACCACCAAATTCAGCAGCTGAGTTCCGACGCCAGACTCATGACTTTCCGACGTTCTTGCCAAGCCCTTCATGTTGGCCTGACTCCTCGGGCATAAAAAACCTATTTGATCTTGAGAAAATGGCCGTTCTTGGACATGGCAGTAGTGGCACGGTCTATAAAGTTTTTAACAAGAAAATCAAATCGATTTTTGCGTTGAAAGTGCTTCAGGTCGACCAAAATGTTGTTAGCATTCACCGACAAACTGCACGCGAGGCCGAGATCCTCAAACGAGTTGACTCTGAATATATAGTAAGGTGTCATGGAGTTTTTGATAATGGTTTCACAGAAACTAATGGTGGTGGAGGTGGTCTTTGCTTTGTCATGGAGTACATGGAAGGAGGCTCGCTACAAGATGTGTTGCGAGCACATTGGAGACTACCGGAGCATGTAATCTCCGGCGTGTCCAGGCGTGTCCTGGAAGGATTGCACTATTTGCATGGCATGCAGATAGTGCATAGGGACATAAAGCCATCAAATCTACTTTTGAATGATATGGGAGAGGTAAAGATAGCAGACTTTGGGGTTAGCCATGTCGTGGCGGGGACGCGAGAGACATTGGACTCAAACATGGGGACATTCGCATACATGAGTCCAGAAAGATTTGACCCAGAGAGGTGGGGTGGTGATATTAATGCAGACGGGTTTGCCGGGGACGTGTGGTCACTTGGGGTGGTGGTGCTGGAATGCTATGTTGGTCATTTTCCATTAATTTCTGCGAAGCAACAACTAGATTGGGCATCATTAATGTGTGCAATTTGCTTCGAGGAGAGGCCGGAGATGCCCGAGACGGCCTCACCAGAGTTTCGAAGCTTTGTTCAGAGGTGTCTAGAGAAGGACTGGAGGAACAGAGGAACAGTGACTGAGCTTCTTGGCCATCCTTTTGTGAAGAAACGTACTTGAGCAATTCTATGGAGATGGCTGGTTAATTGATTGATTACCAGAAATTGCTAGCTTTTGTTTTCTTTTCATTTTCACCTCACACTAGAAGATTTTATTTATCAGATTTTATGATAATTCTTTTAAATAATCTTACTTAATTTCTGTTTGCATGGTCTGGGGGATATATAACTCATGATGCTATAGCATTTTTTGGATGAAAACTGGACCTTGAAAATATGCTAAAATAATTGTTAATGCACGCGTCCAAGCCCTAAGTTGATCTTTCGGTATATATTTTTCTTTTGATCAAATACTTCAGCCACAAGAAAATTATACAAAAATAAACTTATAAATCAGTGAAATTGTGATATATTTGACATTATACGTCAGATTATAAAATTACTTTTATCGTAAAATACATCTAATGAATAATATAAAATCATGTTAATTTATGAATAGTTTACTTTTATATAAGGGTGGTGCTACTCCCATTGCTGGGAGCTCTAGCCGGGGGCTCCCACTAGTTATTTTCTGGTTTTTTTTTTTTTTTTTGCTTTTTTTTACGTGTATTTTTTAATACTTTTAAATATTTTTAAAAAAATAAAAAAGTCCTAGCGGTTTCCAGCAGGAAGACTAGCATTTTTCCTTTATATAATCACTTTATGTCTGTACCACTTATCTTTTGATCTATTTAGATTTTTCTTCCTGCATTATGTGTAAGATTTTAGTGATAACCTTATAATTAACTATATAGATAGAGGAGCCTAAACCAAGAAAATCCATCACGTAACGTACGTATCAAAGGAGGTTAGGATAAGAGGTCCTTGATCAGTTCATTCGTTAGTTATCTCAAATAACAAATTGACTCTTAACAGACCTGAACAACTGTGAGGTCGGATGGGCTTACTAGTCCCTCCCGATGCTACCACAGGTCCTCATGGAGTAGCTGTCGAAGAAAAAACAAATCAATCTATAATTTTTTTTAAAACTTCTCATGCATGTAATCTTAATTTAATAAGTTTGTACGTATACTACACAATTAAATACATGTTACGTTGTGATTATTTTAATTTAGAAAAATGCTTTAGTCACAGATTCCACAAAATTAGACTTATAAACTGACGTGATCACTTGATCTGGTACGTTAGATTGTAAAATTACTTTTATTGCAAAGAAAATTTAACGTATCATATGAATTGCATATTTGAGATTGTGGTGAGAAATATAACTTATAACTTTAGGGTTTATAGTTTATAACTTAAGTAATAAGTTCTACTATTAAAAAGTTATTTATTATTGTTTAGTAACCATATGTTTAAAGCAATTTCAAACATGTTATGTTTTTTCGGAAAGGAAACAAATTAAAAAAGTGCTTTCTGAGGTAGAAATAACAATTACTTAAATTTTTAAAGATTATGATCATATCTTTGAAAGTCTAAAAGTTGTAATTATTTTAAAATTGTATAGATATTTTTGTCCATTGATCGTTTTTTTAAAATTCAAATTATATTCCGTATTATCCGGAAAAGCACGTTTGAGAAAAAATATTAAAATAAATTTTTTTCTTAAATGTACTTTTTAGCTTATTTGAGATTAAAAATGCTTTAATATGTAACACTCAAATAACCTAATTTTTCTATTAAAGAGCTTTTAAGACTATTTAAGTACTTTTTAAGACTTCTATCGTAATCCCAAACAGGCCCAAAGTCATCAGTTTGTAAGTATATTTTTTGTATGATCTCTTTATAGTTGTAACATTTCTCCTTAATTTATAGTATATACGTATTCTCTATCTGTACTTTTATTGATTTGGTCACTTGACTTCTTCATTGCCTTTGTTATTATAAAGAGAGCAAGCACCTCTAAAAATTAGAACTCACGACTTACGTGTCTCGTTTGTATTATTAATAAAGGAGAACATGTTGGCAACTCAACCTATAATCAAAAGCAAAACAACAGTACCTTTAAAATATAGTTGTAATGGTCTGACTCAATAATTCTAAGGTCGGGATATTAATAATTTTTGTTGGGCCTAAATACTATTTAATGGATCATATTGAATAAGCTCACGAGCGATAAATGATTGAGGTTGATTAGGAGTTTTAATTAGGCTCAATAACTAGGTTAAATCTCATTTATTATTTATTGAATGAGTTAAACTCCTTTAAGAATTTAAAAATTGGCTATTAAAAATTTATTTCAATTTAAAATCATCATCGATTGAAATCCCCTACGCAATCTCAGTTACTTCCAATCCTACATTGAATAAACTATTAGATCATGTTTTTAAATTCAAACTCTCTTATTGAATGATCGTGACCGAGTCCAACTCGAACTTGAACTTGAACTCGTTGTTATCTTACTCCAACAGGAATACAATTCTACAAGTCATCTTCACGTTAAAACTCTTTAAACCAAGTCCAACTCAAACTGGTCGTCATTCTCTCCCAAATCTCTCTATAAATATCTCCACTCCGCGTGTTATTTGAAAAAAAAAAATTATAAACCTCCTAGTCCAGCACCGTGATCAATTTTGTGTCAAAAATTTTAGGAAACAACACTACAATATAAGTAGTTTGATCATAAATTAGGATTAACATACGTTAACTAGTTATATATATTATTATTAAAGCTAGTTCTTTCGAAACTAGTGTTTACATTCTATGCATGTCATGATATTTGCAAGCACGTTATTCATTATATTTCATTCCTCATATTATAGTTATGTATATATTATGTATCTCACGTTGCATAAGACACGTAAGTTTTCATAAGATTAAGTGTGAGATAAGCTCATAATAGTTAATCAAATGGTCATTCAAATGCATAGTACCAATACAGTTTCAGGGTGGGCGGGCAAGCCACAGACTCAAGCGTGGTCCACCGTAGTATGCCAGAGTATTGCACAGTCGGCCTCCTTTGCTGCAACAGGGGAAGTTAGTGCACAATCTTGCACACAGGATTACGTGTGTTGGCCAACCAAATAAGTCATATCAGTCACATAAATTAGATTAGTTAGTTAATTTAAATAAATCAGTTATGCATAACATAAACATCAGTATGATTAGTCATGATTTTTTAAGTTCTTATCTTGAATATTTTATGAAAAATCTTATATTAAGTATGTTTATGTTATGATGAGTTTCTTATTGAGTCAACGACTAATTTTTGTATGTTTTATGTTTTTAAAACACCCTAGGTCAGGATAATTATGATGATAGAGCTGTAGGATGAGACTTAGTTCAGGGAGGCGTGAAAGTGGCCTAGATCATATACAGAGATTTTAAGTTATGATTTTTATGCACGGGTTTTGAAAAATTTTAATAAATACTTCCGCGCACTTTCTTTAATGATCTCAATATTTTAATAAAGAATTATTTTATTTATAGAATCTTTGTACCGGGCACTTCCTTTAGAATAAAGATAAATATTTTTAAGTTAAGGTTGAGTAGTAACACTCCGGCTCTTGAGAATTCTTGAAAGTGGCTTTATTATTAATTGTGGGGAGTGAGGTGTTACAGTAGTACTTGTCTAAAAGAATGTATATATATTGGCAACATTGTATTAGAGAGCATGGATTACACATGATTGTTATTTGTTGTTTTTGTTGGTGGTGGTGTTGGTGGTGGTGGTGGTGGTGGGAGTACCTAAAATGGTGACGAGGGCACAAAATGCAAATCTATGAAACTGGTTTCACTAGATGGGATGGATGACACGTGGTGCAAGCTGCACACACTCAATGATGTGTGACCCTCACATGTCAATAGAAAGGGTCGAAATGATGCGTCTAGTGGAAAAAATGGCAAAGTATCAAGATCTGACGTACGTGACGCACAATAATATGGCAAAGTATCAAAATCTGACGCACGCAACTTTCAAAGGTCACCTGTTGTTTGAATCAGCAAAAATTAATTTTTTTTAAAAAAGGAAAAAACTAAGAAAAAATGAAGATGGAGACAAAAGAGATTGGTGGTGGGGAGGGGTTTCTCACCGAAGTTCTAGCACAAAAAAAACTTCACAATGGAGAAAAGAGACATCACTATGGATGAGGAGGAATAAATAGAAATTCACAAAGGATGGAAAAGGAGAACCATTTGCCCAAAAAAGAAAGAAAAAAGAAATGGTTTCAATCATTCTTAGAAGGGAAGGGACACAGGGAGAGGAGAGGAAATGTGTTGGAATGATGGCTTGATTTCTTGTTTAAAATATCATTCCAGAGACTTGGTTTAACTGTGGCTCGACCTTGGCTCGAGCGAATTTCAAGCAGATTGTTTCCTCAATAGCCCACTCAAGTGAAATTTAGACAAATTGTTCGCTCGATACTGGCTCAACACAGATAGATTGTTCTCTTTTTAGGTCTTCTCACGCCGCCCACGATATATATGTTATGTTATAACATTTTTAAGTGTGAGAGACGTGAGAGCTGCAGCCATAACAGAGAGAAAAGAGAGATAACTCATTTTGTGAGATTTAAGAGCTCATTGGGTGTATTGGGGCTTTGGGATTGATTAATGATTTGTGATTTCTCTCTTGTACTCCATCTTTGTGATAGTGAATTCCTTGAGATCGACTCTATCAGTGGACTTAGCCTATTGTTCAAGTCGAATCACTTAAATCTTGATTTTTTTGTGTGATCGTCTAATATTTTTCATTTGCTTCTGCTAATCTATTTCAAAGTTGTCTCTAGATATCCAATTTATCCTAACAAACTAGTATTAGAACGCTAGACTCTTTGGAAGATCTTGAGCTATGGCTATGGAAAAGTCTGAAGTAGAGAAGTTTAATGGTCAGAATAGCTTCAGCTTATGGCACTTCAATATGAAGACTGTTACAACAACAATCCTTGGCAAAGGTCTTGGATGAGATGGTGTCGGATGAATCTCCTACACCGATAAAGGAAGATGAAGAGAAAGTACATAGTGTTATTCTGTTGTCTCTCTCTGATGTAGTATTGCTAGAGGTCGCTAATGAAGAGATCGTCGCCGGTCTTTGGAAGAAACTTGAAAGTCTGTACATGAAGAAGTCGTTCACCAAATGGTTATATCTGAAGCAACGGTTATACACTTTCAAAATGAAGGAAGGTACTCCTAATTTCAAAAATTTAGATGAATTTAATAAAATCATTATGGATATAAGAAATATTGATATTAAGTTTGAAGAATAAGATCAAGTCTTAATTGTTTTATGTTTGTTGCCTATGTTAATTGATAATTTTGTGAACACGATGTTATATGGTAGAGATACCATCTTCTTGGCATATGTAAAATTTGCTTCGAATTCTAAGAAGTTGAGAACAAAATTGAGTGTGAAAGGCACGGATGATCAAGTCCAGGGCTTGTTTGTTAAAGGTTCATTTTGTGGTAGATTTGGAGAAAGAAGTTCAAAAAATAGTAGGGGTAATTCTAGTGGCAGCTCAAAATTTAATAAGAAAAATTTTAAATTTCACTACTGTCATAACTTTGGTCATTACAAGAACAAATGTCTCAGATTGAAGAATAAAGAGGAAGGTACAAGTTCCTCCAATGTTGTTAGCATTGAAGAATAGTCTAACAACTTTGATGTTGTCCTAGCAATTGGCGAATCTAGCAATCGTTTTGGTGTCAAGTAGGTTATGGACTCAACTTGCACATCTCATATGTGTCCCAAAAGAGATTGGTTCACTACTTATAAATCAATCAATGGTGATTTCATTTTGGTTGCGAATGATATGGCTTGTGAGATTGTTGGGATTGGTTCAATCAAGATTAAGATATATAATGGAACCATTAGAACTTTATCTAATGTTTGGCATATTCCATATTTGAAGAAAAATCTTATATCTTTAGGCACTCTTGACTATTTTAATTATTAGTATATAGCTGAAGGTAGAGTCATTTGAGTCTACAAGGGCTCTTCGGTTGTAATGAAGGGAAATAAGATTGATGGTCTGTATTTTCTTCAGAGCAGTACAGTGATTGGTACAACTACAATATCGACTTTAGACGATCTAGATTCGGAAATCACTCAAATGTGAGTGAGAAGTCTGTGGTTATCTTGAGTAAGCAGGTTTACTGACTTCAAGGTCCATCTTTTGTTATCCATCTAGAGGTGGCGTTCAGTATTTACTCATGTTCATTGATGACCATTTGAGAAAAAGTTGGGATTTATTTTTCTGAAGTCTTGGAGTGACATGTTTGATAATCTTCAAACATTGGAAGGCTTTGATTGAGAATTCGATTGGGAAGAAGGTAAAGCTACTTTGTACTGACATTTGGGATGGAATTTTGATATTGTTGGGTACCGTATAGTTGGATCACTCCACAAAAAAATGTAGGCGGATGTATTCTTTTGGAATGCCAGGCTTGTCTAAAGTTTGGGTGAAGTGGTCAACATAGCTTGCTATTGGGTGAACCTTTTTTCTTTCCACGGTTTTTGAGTTGTTTCTACAGGAAATGAGAGCAAGGTTATGGCAAGAAGGTGGAGTTGCTGGGAGAGCTTCACAAAAGGAGTGCAGGTGGCACTCAAGATCATGCTATTGGAAAGGAGCATGATTCTGATTTTGGCATTGACCCACAATGAGAGCAAGTCTACATTTTCGTCTGGTAGATAGAGCAGGCAATTTGACCACCTTCAAGATATGTTCATGCAGACTTTGTGGTGTACTTAATTTAGCAGAGAATATTGGTTAATAGCCTTCCACACGTGTGTATTCAAAAGTCGTCGTTCAAATAAACAGTCTGTATAGTGGTGGGTTACTTTTGTGTGAAGAGGTTGAATCTCCTCATTAGGACCAAGCTTGTGATTTGGTCAAGTTGTCTATGGAGATGAAGACTTTTGAGTAGAAATGGGTCTTCAAGAGATAGGCGTTGTGCGTCCCATTTGGGATTTGTGGAAGAGTTTTTTTTTTTTTTTCTTTCCTGTAGTGGGCATTTTTAATGTCTTTGTTGTCAAATGGTGAAATTCGATTTGGTGGAATTCATTTTATTCAGCCTTGATAGAATTCAAGTCAAGGTGAAGATTTGTTAGAATGGCGGTTTGATTTCCTATTGAAAACGACATTCCAGAGACTTGGCTCGACTGTGGCTTGAGTGAACTTCAGACAGATTGTTCGTTCAATATTTGCTTGAGCGAAATTCAAACAGATAGTTCGCTCGGCACTGGCACGACATTCCGCTTGAGTGAATGTTCAAAAAATCTAATTTTTAGGTCTTCTCAAGCCGCCAACGATATATATGTAATCTTATAACATTTGTAAGTGTGAGAGACATGAGAGCTACGGCCAAACAAAGAGAAGAGATAATTCTTTTTGTTTTGAGAGCTTATTAGGTGTATTGAGGCTTTGGGATTGAGGAATAATTTGTGTTTTCTCTCTTATACTCTATTTTTGTGATAGTGAATTTCTTGATATCAACTCCACCAGTGGATGTGGACTATTCTTCAAGCCAAATCACTTAAATCTTCTTGTTCTTTGTGTGATTGTCAAATATTTTGTTGTTTGTTTCTGCTAATTGATTTCAAAATGAGTAATATTATACACCACACTTTCATCATATTTTGATCATACTAAGTGGTATGTGACACATTCACCACCATTAGATTATAAAGAAACATACAATAAATGATAATTTAATGATGATAAATATGTCACATCATACTTAGTGAGATGAAAGTGGAATGATAATATAGTATATAGAATTTTTCTTTCAAAATTGTCTCTAGATATCCAGTTAATCCTAACAAAATGCTTATAAAGTTGTATGCAGAAACCAAGGCAATGTGTTTAGAACTGACCGTTCTATGCTTCCTTCCGTTGATAAGCTTGAGGTCATGCGTGAAGGTAGAAGAGATGAAATTTATGCAAGGGAAATAAACATTCTTTTGAATCATTTTTCTGCTTTCAATGACTCCTGTCTATCATGGAAACTAAACAAGAAAAGAAAAACAACAAATTCCAGCTCCAACCACATTACCAAGCAGATCCTAGTTTACTCGTGAAATAAAACCCATGGCCCGTTTTAGAACAACCAATATCTCCATCTCAAGGTCCGATTTGATGCTGCCGAAGTGCCAAACGCTAGAAACATAAATGTGAGTATGGATGAGAGAGAGAGAGAGAGAGAGAGCACAACAATTAGAAAATAAGAATCCGTCTTATAAGCCAACGTTACAATTTATCAAACATACACAAGTCTGCTCAAGCACACAGCCACACATAGTTGGTCAACACCCATAGAAACCTTTCACTCGGCCTAACTCTACATTACATAGTATGTTCTGTAGCTATCACTTGAAAATTTATGGTGCTAAAAACAATATTAGTTGACAAGGGAAGATGTCCAACATTCAATATATTTGCTCATTTCTCCAATTTCATGAAAATAGACAGGGGAAGATGTTCAACAACTCTGCATAAAAGAAAAATGAATATGGGGGTCAGAAATTTTAATATCTTCCATGAATATATGTTGCTCGAGGTGAATTTCACCACTTGACCAGCTTTAATTAATTCGAAAAGGTTATATGAGTGCCAGGAAGAGAGAGAGAGAAAGAGGGAGAAGCACAACCTCTTAATTGTTCACATGGACTATGCTTCAGTTCTAAGTATTCTGAACTATTTTGGTGGAGCCAAATTCAAACTCTTTGAAATTTCTGTCCGCTTGTGAAAAAAACCACCTGATTCAAAGTTTACAATGAAAAACAAATACCAAACTCATGTGACTAGTGTTGTGATAAAAGGGTGATAGAATGAGAAGTATGAAGGCAACTTCAAACCAAACCAGGCTATCAAAACCGCAAACAGTACTAAGCAATCAGTTCTAGATTATACTACATGTTTCAAGAAAATAGAAAATTAGATAAAATATGAAAAATATTGTCGAGGACATGCAAATGAGCAAGACTGTAAAGGATATGCCATCAAGCATTCCCTTTGGTAAATTGATCTTCTATACGGGCTTTCATAAACTAATTGATTACGTCCCTGTTCGTGCAGCACATGTAGATCCTCACTTGATACTCATTCAGACAAAACCTAGAGCACAAATTAAGGTCATAAACTGCCCAATTATTTTGATTTTAACAGTTCTGTGTTCGTTCAAACAATATATATATAATTAATATCTGCCATGGAAAGTTTTTTGTTGGTAATTCAAGTATAAGGAGAATAGATGGTAATAAATACTAGGTCAACTTTACACTATATAATAGAATGTTGACAAGGAGAAAGTATAAAATCTTACCCTCAGTTTTTATAAATCCAAAACCCTATTCTTAACAAAATCTACTAAAGTGAATTTAGATAGGGATTAGGGACTTAAAAATAGCATATCACCAAAAACTAAAACCACTTATTGTATTATTTTCAATTTGTTCTCCCTTCTTTCAGTTTCAGAGAATGAGTGTTTCTATATATTCCTTGGTACAATCCCACATTACTTATAAAAAAAAAATATAGATTCCTTGGTACAATCAACATCAACCCTAATCTACAATGGTTGAAAGTCCGCAAAGGCTAGAGTATGAGATGCTTAACTAAGTAGTGGGCTAAAAGCAGTCGACATCTTAGCTTGTCTGCAGGGGTCTTCACAAAAAAAGAAATCATAGAAAACAATTGAACAATGACACCAAACTAGAAAATGGTTAATCAAATATTGGGATCTTGAGTTCAAGAAGCTATCTCCAACTAATGCATATGATAGATCTAATTTGGTCAACATAGCATCGATCATAACCCGAACTCCTTCAACCTTAGTAACATATGATGTCTTCAGCTGAGCCTTAATCAGAAAAACCAGACAATCGCGCTATATTGAATCTACAATGGAGCTTTGTTGACATGGCAATGCTTAGGGCACTACACATGCATCAATTATAATTTGGCATTCGCAGCTTTATGGGATTGAGACAATGGGATCCCTTATCCTCTCTACTCTTTTGCATTGATAAAGGAGGTGCTGAGTAGGATGTTATTAGCTATAGTGAACAGGGGATTACTATCAAGCTTCTCAGTTGGGACTTGGCAAAATAATGAGATTGTTGTGTCTCATCTCATTTCCACAGATGATACCATGATCTTTTCTGACGATGTACTAGATCATATCTGCCACTTGAGATGTCTATTCTTATTTTGAAGACATGTCAGGGTTGAAAATCAACTTAGGCAAGCTTAGGACCAATCCTGGTTGAAGTAGTGGACAATATTAAAGAATGCAATGCAAGACTACTCTTCTTATTATATGCATTGCAGATGCTATAATATATTGTAGATCACGGATCTTGGATCCACTGAAATTTGTAAGGGTCATGGTTTATGTAACAAATCGACAACACATAGGATTTAACAAAGGCAAGAGGTAATTGGCAGGTTGCAGAACTAACCTCGTCTTGATATAAGATGGATACGGGAGCGAGGTCCCTCAAACTTCCAGTTATCTTCGTCCAAGGATTTAACCTCCTTATCAAGTGAAGCCATCAGATCTGATTTTAGAACTACAATTAAGAAAGCAACTGGTTTCTTATTATGAGAACATGTGTCTGGTATGAAAGAGTGGCAGAAAAGAAGAGACCATAGAATAACTTTAAACATTCATACTACGAATCCAGGGAAACAACTGCCTGCACCCAATTGAGCGTGATATAATAACCATATCTAGTTAAGTGGATTCTTCCTTTTTTTGTTAGTCATTTATTTTGCCCCAAACCAAAACATAAATGAAAAATAAGACCTAAATTGCAAATTTGTTTACAACAGTTTGCAGAAACAGGAAAAAAAAAAAAAGGTAAATGAAGTACACATGGATTTTTTTTCTGATTCATAAGCAACATTAAAAAACTCAAACTGCATATTCCAAGTAGACAGGTTGTATACAAGAGAGATACCTGTCTACTTGAAAAAAAATATAAGTTCAGCACCTTAAAGTCTATTGAAGCAGTCCAAAGGAGTAAAGTATTGAAAAAAAAAGTCTTGAGAAAGAGCACATGGAAACTCAACCTTTTGATAAGCACACATAGAAATTTCAACTTGAGAGGCACTTTAAGTCACATACATGGAATCAAAAGATGCTTTAGGTCTGTCAGTCCCTGAAAAATTAAATCAACATAGCTTCATAGTAACACCAGACAAAAAGGAGTTTTGGAATTCTACTCATTTCACTATATTGCTTTACAGTGTGAGAGGTCAGTATATTTATAGACCGGAGCACAGCTACACGGAAAGAAAAAGGAATCTTAAGGAATTACAATTCAGTTACACTAGCTGCCAAAAGAATAACAGAGTACGAAATCATGGTGATATTCTTGAAGCTTCTGCTGAGATGGATTCTTCCAAGTCAGTGTCCAGCTCATTTGCTGAGTCATTTTGCTTGAGTGATTTACTTGTGTTGACATGCCCCCTCGAGTCCACTGGGGGATCATGCATAGTGAGACTTGCTCTTAGTGTAGTAAATCTGTCTGCTACTAGGGTTTTGCGAAGATGTCAGCCAATTGATCCTTGCTACAGCAAAAAGAGACCTGAAGTGTTTTTGCAGCAACTCTATCCCTTACAAAGTGGAAATCAATATCCATGTGTTTTGTGCGTGAATGTACACTGGATTGGCAGTGAGATACGTTGCCCCTAGGTTATCGCACCATAACACAGGAGGATTAGACAATGAAAAGCCAAGTTCCTTGATTAGAGTTTGCAACCAGATTAACTCAACAGTAGTGTTTGCTAAAGACTTGTATTCAGCCTCAGTACTAGACCTGGCCACCGTATGTTGTTTGCGAGAACTCCATGAAATGATGTGATGGCCTAGAAAGATGCAAAAACCCCCGGTTGAACATCAATCATCTAGGCAGCCAGCCTAGTCAGCGTCTGAGTAAGCATGAAGTGAGAAATTGGAGTTGTATGGGAAGAAGATACCATGGTTGATGGAGTGTTTAAGGTATCTCAGGATGCACTTGACTGCTATCCAATGGGTAGGCTTAGGTTCATGCATGAACTGGCAGACCTTGTTTACTGAAAAGGATATGTCTGGTCTGGTAAGGGAAAGGTACTGCAAGCTTCCAACCACACTTCGAAACAAGGTGACATTGTCAAAGGCTAGAGAGTCAAATTTGGACAATTTGGTGGAGGCGGACATTGGAGAGGAAATGGGGTTGGTGGCCAACATGTTGGTTTTGGTTAAAATATCAACGATGTATTTCTTTTGTGACATTAAAATTCCATCAGGCATGTATTTTAGTTCTAAACCAAGAAAATATAAAAGTTGGCCTAAATCAGTGACAGGGAAGGCTTGTCCAAGTGCAGAGCTATCAGAGCATCAACAATATTAGATGATGAGGAAGTAATAACCATGTCATCGACGTAGACTAAAATGAAGACACAAAGGCTATGCTTATGGAAAATGAATAAGGATGGGTCACCTCGAGATGCCGAAAATCCATAACTGAGAAGCCAGGAACGCAGTTTTGCAAACCACGCACGGGGGGATTGTTTGAGGTCGTAAAGGGCTTTGTTGATTTTACAAACAAAATCAAGTCTGCTTGAATCGATGAATCTAGGGGGCTGTTGCATGAAGACAATCTCAGTGAGTTCGCCATGGAGAAAAGCGTTCTGGATGTCGATTTGGCACAGTGACCAATGATGAGAAAAGGCGATTGAAAGAATGAGTCTGATGGTGGATGGCTTGACAACTGGGCTGAACATCTCCGTGTAGTCAATTCTTGAGTTGTTGGTGGAACCCCTTTGCGACGAGCCTGGCCTTTCGCCTTCGATGGAGCCGTCTGCGCGTAACCTGGTCTTAAAGACCCATCTGCATCCAACCAAATTAGACGCACAAGAAGGTGGAACTAGGGTCCACGTGTTAGTGTTAACAAGTACATCAAACTCACGTGACATGCCTTGGCGCCATTCAACAAATTTTGAAGCTGTGGTGAAAGAGGAGCGTTCATTCGGAACCATTGCAGTGGAGATGAGACAACGTCGAGGTGGGAAGGGTACTGTGCCATCAGTAAATTGCCGTGGTTTAGAGGAATTAGTCTAGGATCGAGTTATTATTTGAGGGCGAGGAGGAAGTAAAGGAGGTTGGGGTTGAACTAAGGGAAGACTAGACGAATTGGGATGAGAGGAGGAAGAAGAAGTTTTTGGATTATTTGAGTTAGGAAGGACGGAATTGGGCTGAAATGAGGGAGAAGAGGGGGCCATTTGAGTTGGGTTGGGAGGCAGGGACATTGATTGGGCATCGAGAGGGACCTGGCCGAGTATAGAGTTTGGAATTACAGGTAAGGGGACAGTGGGTGTATTGGGCTAAGTGGGTGTATTGGAAAGGGCCACTTGTTTTGAGTAGGGAAAAATATCCTCAGCAAAAGTTACGTCTCGAGAAATATATAATCTATGATTTTTGGAGTCGAGACATTTATACCCTTTATGTGAAGGGCTATAACCAAGGAAGATACAAGGAGTGGATCAGTAGTTTAGTTTGTGACAATTGTAGGGCCTTAGATTTGGCCAACAGGGGCAACCAAAAATTTTGAGAAAAGAATAATCAGGTGGTTTGTGTTGAATCATGTAGTAGAGAGATTTATTTTTAAGAACTGGTGTATGGAGTAAATTTATTAAGTAGGTGGCAGTTTGAAAAGCGTCATCCCAAAAGGAAAGTGGGAGTGATGCTTGAGAGAGTAGTGTGAGTCCTGTTTCCACTATGTGATGATGCTTACGTTCAACAAGACCGTTCTGTTGGTGAGTATGGGGACAGGAAAAACGGTGAGAAATTCCAAGTGTTTTGCACAAGGAGATTAAGGGACGAAATTCCCCACAAGCATCTGTTTGTATGGTTATTATTTTAGTGTTGAAGAATCTCTCAGCAAATTTAATAAATGAGTTAAATTCTTGCAACACATCCGATTTGAGCTTAATGGGAAACAACCAAGTGTATCGTGTACAGCAGTCCACAACAAACAAATAATACTGAAAACCATTTCTTGAGGTTAAAGGAGCTGGGCCCCATACATCAGCCCAAACAAGTTCAAGCGGCCTTGTGGTCTGAATTGTACTAGGGTAAAATGGTAATTGATGTGATTTTGCTAAGGGGCAATCAAAATAACAAAATGCAGAATCATTTGGAAAATAGGCAAATGGTTGGTGTGCACAATGCGAGAGACCAGATCAATGGAAGGATGGCCAAAACGATTATGCCAGTGGAGGAGAGGGACTCTTCCGCTGACATGAGTGGATGGACTGGAGGAGGGCAGCGGTGGTGGGAACTGGTAGAGTCTGTCACAAAGAGGTCCGTTGATGAGGAGCGTCCCTGTCACTTTGTCCTTAACCAAAAAATAGGTGGAATGGATTTCAAAGAAACATGACTTATCAGTGCAAATTTGAGAAACAAAGACAAGGTTCTTTGTGATTGAAGGTACATGAAGCATGTTAGAAAGATTAAAGGAAGAGGAGTGAGTTTTGAAAGAAGGTTCACTGATGTTACTGATGGGCAAGCCAGTGTCGTTCCCCGCGCGAATCTACTCAACTCCTCCATACAATTCCAAAGAGATCTTTAGGTGGGAGAGATCATGTGTAATGTGATGTGTGGCTGCAAAATCAGGGTACCAAGAGGAATCTAATATGGCAGAAGGCGAGGTGTAGTTGACTAAGAAAGAACGAGGGGGTTCGAACTAGTAGGCGTGATCAAAACAGAAGTGACATTGAAGGGCAATGTGGTCGGGTTTGTTACAGACTTGGCAAGTGGGTCTGCTTGAGTGGTAACTTTGTGGGTTGGATTGATTGGAAGGTGATGAACACCCTCTAGGTAGGGAGAATCTGGATCGTCCCCTATGAAAACGTTGGCCACGATTGGGTGGTCTACCTCTATTGTCAAAACAAGGGGGTTCGAACTAGTAGGCATGATCAAAATGGAAGTGACACTGAAGGGCAATGTGGCCGGGTTTGTTACAGACTTGGCAAGTGGGTCTGCTTGAGTGGTAAGGTTGTGGGTTGGATTGATTGGAAGGTGATGAACGCCCTCTGGGTTGGGAGAATCTGGATCGTACCCTATGAAAACGTTGGCCACGATTGGGGTCTACCTCTATTGTCAAGAGTGTTTCCAGAAGTGAAGTTGGTAGAAGGTTCAGTGAAGTTGATGGTGGTGTTGTTGCAAGAAGTATGAGACATGCAGCTTTCTTGGATAAGGAGGAGGTGATAGAGTTCATGTGAGGTGATTGGGTCAGTGTGAGTAGTGATTGATGTGATGAAGTTTTCATAGGCGGGGCCAAGACCATTTAACAGATAAGTTACAAATTCCTTATCTGAAAGGGGGGTACCGGTGGTGGAAAGGGTATCTGAAAGCATGCGAACTTTGCTGAAATACTCAGAGATTGGTTGGTCACCAAGAGAAAGGTTGTTAAGTTGAAATCTAATCTGAAATTCCTTTGCCTGGGAGTAGGAACTAAACATGGATTCAAGGGTTTTCCAGAGATCCCTAGAGGTAGTTGATGTGATGACATGGCCAATGATAGATTCCAAAAGAGAGGAGAAGAGGATACTAAGAATCAATTGATCAGTTTTCTGCCAAGATAGATAGGCTGGATTTGATTTTGGGTTGGAATCAGAAGCGGAGAGGAGAAAGGCAGGAGGTGCAGGTTCAGTACCATCGAAATAGGAATAGAGATCTTGGCCTTTGAGATAGGTTGAAATTTGAACACGCCATAAAAGATAGTTATCTGAGTTAAGTTTTATGGTTACTATATGAGAGAATGAAGGAGAAATAGAAGCTATAGGTTGGAGGTTGGGAGAGAATTGGGGATTCTAAGGCAATGGTGAAAGAGGTGGATCAAGAGACTGCTAGTCAGCAGCTCTGATACCATAACAACACCAGACAAAAAGGAGTTTTGGAATTCTATTCATTTCACTGTATTGCTTTACAGTGTGAGAGGACAGTATATTTATAGACCTGAGTACTGCTACAAGGAAAGAAAAAGGAATCTCAAGGAATTACAATTCAGTTACACTAGCTGCCAAAAGAATAACAGAGTACGAAATCATGGTGATATTCCTGAAGCTTCTGCTGAGATGGATTCTTCCAAGTCAGTGTCCAGCTCATTTGCTGAGTCATTTTGCTCGAGTGATTTACTTGTGTTAACACATAGACACCTTAAGGAATAGAAAAATCACTAAAAAGATAGGAATTTTGGTTGTTTGAAAACCCAAAAAATAGAATTCTTCACTCAGCCGAGTTTGCCTTAGTTGTTTCCTTTGATGGAAAAATGAATTACAGAAATACGACGACCCGCGCGGCTCCAATAGACAAGTTTCAGAAAATAGTTTAAACTCACGATGGAAAATAGAAGACTAGAATGCAAGGGATACAGATAGATAAGATCGAGGGATTTTCCCAGTATTATGAACCACAGAACTTGAAAAAACTTGGCTATAAACAGCATCCCATCCCATAATGGTATAACTCCCTGTGTTAACGAAGATTCGAAATTAGGCCAAATGCTTCCGAAGGTACTGACCCCAAATCAAAAGCCAACGAGTCTGACCCCATAGGTAACAATAACTAGCTAAACTCACAATGATAGTGCAGAACAAACAATGACTCAGACGAATCCAATTGATGAACTTCAACAAATAAGCTTAATCATACGAAGAAAAAAAAAGAATAAAACCCAGATTTTTGAAGTTAACAAATTCTGACAAGAATAACAATAAACCCCAAAGATAGCGTGGAAAAATTACGATTCAGAAAGTTAGATGAGTCAGCGATAAAAGATAAATTTAACAAAAGGAAAGTAACAAACCGAGCAAAGCCTCGTCTTTGCTCTCTTGAATTGAAATGAGATCAGCTGGGATGTGGAACTCCTCCGTGGACAAAGCAGCATTGCTGCTATTCCCTCCCACTATTGATGTGGTTGATATTGAAGAATGAGCTGGTGATGAACTATTCATTTCTGAATTCCTTCGTTGTTTTTTCTTTTTCTTTCTAGGAAGAATTGCTTTTGCTCAGAAGGAAAATTTCACGCCCAGGCAAAGCCAAATTCAAAGATACAAGCAACTGGGTGTGCGTCTCCTAGTAGTTATTCAACTTGGGGATCACCGGGGGATGGTCGAATTTATTTTGTTTTTTCTCATTTACATATATATTAATTTGTTATTCCTAAAAAAAAAAAAAAAAAAAAATATTGTTATCGCGGCAGGCTTGATCCTGACTTTAAAGCCCAGTTAGGTTTTCAGGAATGAGCCTCACGGCTGCTTCCAGGCCCACATTAGCCCATGTGTCTCGGGAAGACCTTAACATCAGTCTAGTAGAAGATTCAGCAAAAGAAATAACAGATTTGGTGTTAATAGGAAGAATCGTTGCAACAAGACCTCTCAACAAGATTTCATTGCATGCCACTTTCAAGGCAACATGGAATTTTCTCAAAAAGTTTCACATTGAAGATCTGGATGCAAACAAATTCCTTTTCACTTTTCAATCTGCAAGGGACAAACAAAGGATTCTAAGTCAAGCTCCTTAATTTCAAAGGCCACCTTTTGATCCTCAAAGATTGGCCAGCTGGACTAACCTGGCAAGAGATAAGTCTAAACTCATCAGTCTTTCATATTCAAATTCATGGTCTTACTCTTAATCATACTACTGTTGAAAATGCTATAAAGATTGGGAAAACAATAGGAACATTACTGGATATAGATATTGATCCAAACTTTGGTATCACTTGTAAAAAGTTTGTTAGGATCAAAGTAGAACTTGATATCAATCAACCTCTCATACAAGATTTCTGGCTTGCTAGAAACAATAATGTTGATACATGGGTTTCTTTCAAATATGAGAGGCTCTCGGATTTTTGCTATGCATGTGGTAGATTGGGTCACTCTCAGAATTTTTGTAATTTTCTAAAAGTTATCCCTGTTCCATTACCATATGGTATGTGGTTGAGAGCTGAATGTCATGCTTCGGGAATTTTCATCCCTCCTCAGCAAGATCAAACATTGCTCCCTAGATCCTCTCACTCAGGAAATCTTTATGAAGAGGGAAATCTCATTGTGAATTTGAGTTCTACTGATATTATAGACAGACAGGGCACTCAAGTCTATCCATCTTCTATGGTTTTTCAAGGACAGACTTATGTCAATGTTAAAAGTAGTTCAGTTGCTATGGTTTTAGATCAAGATGTAGAGAATCTCAAAATGAATCAATTCTCAAATACTGAAAATACCGAAAATAGGAAAGGGAAAGGGCTTTTAATCAATGCTCAAGAAAGGCTTCCTACGCCTAAAAGTTTTTCTTCCCATGAAGCTTCTTTGACTGATAAAGTTTTAATTGATGAATCTCAGTCTCTAGGGTATCATTACAAACTTGAAGACCAGAAAATTGTAGAATCCATGCCGGTTTCTAAAGATATCATCTGGAAGGAAACAATTGGACAGCAATTACCTCACGGTGGTGGAAAAAATCTGGAAAATTCGACAATTACAATAGATCACGGCGGCGCTAATTTTCTGCAGAAACCGACACTAGCTGGTGGCCACCTTCCCTCAAGCTCACTGTTCACAATTCCTATAGATCATAAAGGAGACTCATCTGCCAACCAACTCTTATTTACTTCGGCCTCATCAGTCAACCCGATTCTACACACCCATACCTATCTGACAGAGCAGCAATTACTCTACATCAATTTGATTCAAGCGGCAAGACAGAGTTGTCCTTATCCTTCTAAGTTGACTTCTGAGGCTTGGTCTGATTTGAGAAACCGATTCCATGCTTCAACTATGAGTTTTAAAGCTAATCAAGTGAAAGAGTCTGAGTCTATTATTTCGGCTAAATGGGCTGGGTCTTTTATTACGGCCCATTCAAATATTAATGCAAAGGACTTAAATTATGGGCAGCCCTTTATGGGTATTCATGACTCTCAAGATATACGCGAAAGCTCAATGCTTTCACCAATCCACAGCTGCTCCATGCCAACCTAGACCACTGAGTCAGCTAATATTATCTCTGCATCTCAGTCTCCACAAATTTATGCATCAAGTTCTTTGAAAAGAATTATGGATACAGTATCTGTAGAAGATATGGATATTAAAAGTAAAATTCCAAAACTTATGAAAGATGCTATGGAGATCAATCTTAGCAAAGAGGAGAAGGACATGGCACACATGCTACTTTCAATGAAGACAGAAGCCATTGGAAAAAATACCAAAGAAAAAAAAAAATCTTATCAAGACAAAGCCATATACTCGAACTACATCAAAATTGGGTTCATCAGAAAAGAAAAAAGAGGCGAGGGCAACTAAGCCCTCAAAGACTCCATAAAGACACTTGTTTGGAATTGCAAGGGACTGGCTCGACCCAAAGCAATTAGAAGTCTTAGGGCCAATATAAGAAATTATAATCCGGATATTATTTTTTTTGTCGGAAACCATGGTGCCTGATACTTGCACCCATAGTATTGTTAATATCTTAGGTTTCCAAATTTTGTACACTTCCCAGCCTTCGGGAATAAGGGAGGTCTTTTGTTATTATGGAGACCGGGTATAGATATAGAACCGGTGCATGTAAATAGTAATGCAATCTCTATTTTGATTTACTCTGAACCTTCCTTTCATCCATGGTTAGTCACTTATGTTTATGCACCTGCTAGATGGCAACAAAAAGCATTGTTCTGGGCTCATTTGGAAATCATTCACAATTCCTATCCGGGACCATGGTTATGTATGGGAGATTTCAATGATATCATGAATCAATCAGAAAAAATTGGAGGAAGGCTAGTAATTTCTTCCTCTTCTGTTGGTGGTTTAAATAACTTAATGACCAATCACGGACTAGTTGATATTGGGTTTTCGGGACCAACTTTCACCTGGACAAATAATCGTCATGGTAGAGCTCTTATCAGAGAACGACTTGATAGAGGAATTGCAAGTGCACAATGGAGGTTATTATTCCCTGATGCCACTATTCAACACTTAACATCAGGAGCATCGGATCATCACCCTCTATTGATAAATTTGAAGAATTATGGACAAAAGAACCTTTTAGCAATATAATCATTCAGGAAGCATGGTGCAAGCAGGTAAGTGGACATCCCTATTCATTCTCTGCAGTAAAATTAAAGCTACAAAGGAGGCGCTCAAATACTGGAATAAAGTGCACTTTGGGAGAATACAAGTTAATATTCAGCAATTGGAATTAGAAATAAATCGTCTTCAAAATGCTCAAGGGAATACTGACAATCTTCTTCAAGAACGCCAGTTGCAAATTAAGCTTCAAGACCAATTGAAATACGAAGAAACATTATGGCGTCAAAAATCAAGAATCAACTGGCTCACCACCTCGGATCTAAACACAAAGTTTTATCATCTATCGACAACAATTCGAAGGAGAGCTAATGGTATTGACTTTATAAAGCTTGGTCCTAGAAATTGGCCAATGGATTAGAATACTATCGAATCAACCTTTATAGATCATTTCAGGACTGTTTATACTTCTACAAATCCTATCATTCCATCAGAGCTCGATGATTTATTCCAAAGGCAAGTGTCAGATCAAGATAATGCTTTCTTAACGGTAGTTCCAACTGAAGAAGAAATATATGGTGCGCTCAAACAAATCCCAAACCATAAAGCTCCAGGTCCAGATGGTATGACAGCTCTCTTCTATAAGCATTACTGGAATATTATCAAAAAAGAAGTCATCGCATCAGTTCAAAATTTTTTTCAAAGTGGGAAGATACTGAAACAGATGAATTATACAAATATTGCTCTCATCCCAAAAGTGCCGAATCCGAGCTCACCGCAACATTATCGGCCAATCAGCTTGACTAATGTTATCTATAAAACAATCACAAAGATCCTGGCAAATCGGCTAAAGACAACACTTCCCAATATAATTTCTCCCTTTCAAACAACTTTTGTTCCGGGTCGCAACATTAAAGAAAACTCCATTATTGCGCATGAGCTATTCCATCATCTCAAGAAATTGAAAGAGAAGAAGGGTCAAATAGCGATCAAGCTAGATATGGAGAAAACTTTTGATTTTATAGAATGGAATTTCCTCTTTGCAGTGATGAAGGCTTTAGGTTATAATAGTCAATGGATTAATCTTATCAGAGAATGCATTACGACGACATCATTTTCAGTTCTGATAAATGGTTCTCCGAAAGGTTTTTTCAAAGCAGAAAGAGGACTTAGACAGGGTGATCCTATCTCACCCTTTCTCTTCATATTATGTACAGAAGTTCTATCAAGATTAATTACCAAATCAGAGGCTGATGGCAGCATAGAAGGCATTAAAATTTCAAAAACTTGTCCGTCAATTTCTCATTTATTTTTTACAGATGATCTTATAATATTTGGAAAGGCAAAAGAAAGTGCAGCAAGGTCCATATATGTGAATCTGGAAAAATATCAGGCTTGGTCAGGACAGCGAATCAACAATAGGAAATCATCAATCTTCATCACAGGAAATACAAATCAAGCAACAAAGAGAGCTATTCTTGGGAAGTTGGAGAATAAGGAAACTACATCAAGTATGAAATATTTGGGAATTCAAACCTTTTTTGGTAGGTCTAAGAAAGAGAGTTACAGAGAATTGCTGGAGAAGATCAATTATAAGCAAGAAGGATGGAAATCAAAACTCTTATCACAGGCAGGCAGAACGATGCTAATTCGCACAGTGGCAAGCACAATTCCCACATATCAAATGTCTACACATCTTCTACCAAAATCTGTGTGTAAATTGTTGAATACGAGCTTTAAAAATTTTTGGTGGGGAACGAAGAAGGATCAAAAGCACAAGCTCTATCTGAAATCATGGAAGTCAATTTGTCAATCAAAAAAAGATGGAGGATTGAGATTGAGACTAATGGAAAATATGTATGTTGCACTGCTAGCCAAGACGGGATGGGAAATGAGTCAACCAAGCACAAATATCTGGCACAAGCTTCTTTCAAAAAAATATCTGCTAACAAACTCATTCTGGCAGGTGACATCAAAAGCGTCAGATTCATTATTTTGGAGAAATTTATTGCAAACACAAAGAGTGTTAGAAAAAGGTATGTGCAATCAAATTTTTAATGGAAATTCTGTGGAAGTCTGGTTGGATCCATGGATTCCTTCATTAAAAACTTTTAAGCCATAACCGCTTAACTCTCTCATGGAGTTATCGCATTCTCTTAAAGTTTATGATTTCATCAACAATGCAACCCACTCTTGGAATCTACAGAAATTGCTTAACTTCTTCCAATGGGATAGTATTAGAGAGATTCTTAAAATACCATTGCCTCATTCACACTTCAGAGAAGATTGCAGTATATGGATTAAAACTCAAAGTGGGAAGTTCACTGTCAAAACAGCTTATCACCTGACAATAAATATTGATTGTGCTTTTCAAGTAAGTTTCCCTAATTTTGTCATAGAGAAGATTTGGAAACTAAAAATCCATTATCGCCATAAACTTCTTTTGTGAAAATTTCTCTAGGATATACTTCCAACTAGAGGAAGGTTAAAGAACTTCATACCATCTATGTCTTCCTTTAGTTGTCCTCTATGTAATGAACAAGAAGAAACACTACTGCATCTTTTTTTGGAATGTCCTATATCAAGAATCCTATGGAGCCAAAGTAAATGGCCACTAAATCTGTCTTGGCAATTATTACAAAGCAAGATTGGATATCTTTCATTCTTAATCCAGAGTAAAAGTTGGGACTAAGCTCATAGGATGTGCACCATTTTCAGCTGTTTGC
Organism: Juglans microcarpa x Juglans regia; assembly: GCF_004785595.1. Lineage (NCBI taxonomy): Eukaryota > Viridiplantae > Streptophyta > Magnoliopsida > Fagales > Juglandaceae > Juglans > Juglans microcarpa x Juglans regia. The sequence continues at coordinate 25,509,024 of NC_054604.1, forward strand.
AGTTCTGATATTGGATTTCACTTGGAGATTGAGAAATGATATAGTCCATAATCAAACAATTTTATCTATTAGGAAGGCTATAGATCAGTTGGGCTTCCTCTATCAAGAATATCTATCTGCATGGCAAATGAAACTGAAAGAAAAGCAACCACAGCTATGGCAAAACCCTCTGTAGTAGGTCGTGATTTTGGAGGAAGTGTAATTGAAGTATGGACAGAAGAAATTGGAACAACAAATCTAGTAGTAGTAGAAGCAATTACGGCAAGACTTGCAGTTAATATGGCTAAACTTTTAAGTTCCCAGATGTCACAATTGAAGGGGATTCTCTACTTGTAATCTCAGCAATTCAAGGGTCATCATCAGTCTGGCAAATTTCTACCATCTCTGAAGATATTGCTCTTACCATGCTCTCTCATAAAAGATGTTTTAAAAAAATAGATCGATCTTAAAATCGATTTGCGCATTCTTTGGCACAATGGGCCGCAACCAACAATATGATTGGTTGCATACCAGTAGCTATCTTACCTTCTAGTATTGTACTTATTGATAGTGGCAAGGACCTCATTGTTCTGTAACTTAAACCTCTTATTTATATATATGCAAGCTTGATTAGAAAAAAAAAATATATGTCACTTTTTACTTTATGCCCAAGAGCATTTGCATTGGAATATCCAAATGCAAATGCAGAAGGTCAAATGGCTTAATAAAACATGAAAACAGGCTGCATTGGATTATGCAAGTGTAAAACCAAATGACTTTTAGCTACATTGATTCGACTCCTTCAGTCATATTTGACTTAATATCGTAGTTTAACCAAATATTTGTTTATTATTTTCTTCCTCCAGAAGCACTCTCTTTCTTCCCTCGATTTTTCCTTTGTGAAGTAGTTGCTTTTCCCTCGGTTTGTTGCTCCCGCATTGAATTGTCTCAGTTTCTTTCACAAACTTCTCTCCATTTTCTATCTAGGGCAACCGCATATCTGCCATTGTTTCCAACCCAAAATCTGAAATCACTTCGCTCGTTTCCTTCACACGAAATCCACTCAAGCCATTCAAGCCATATGGTCCAGATCTCTACCTTAGAGTGTTTGTTTCCTTCGCAAAAAAGCTATTCCAGTCGTTTCTTGTCGACGCTGAACCACTCAAGGCAAAGAGAAGCCATTGAAGCTACTCAGAGATGGAGGCGACTTGATGCAGCCAAGGCTTAACTCAAAGTCCCTCCTCCTCACCTACATATCTAATCTGACCAAATCATGATCCCCTTTTTGTGTTTTAGCTTTTATTTTATTTTATTTTTATTCTCAAATTGGTTTATGATTAATTTTTCATGATAAACAGATTGATTGTATGGATCATCTAGTTTATTAATAATTTATTAGTTAGGCTCTGTTTCCTTCTTGGAATAGTGGCGTCCTATTTCACTTTGCATTTGGGTTTCATTGCAGTAGTAGCCCGTAGCAGCAACAACTCGTCGCATCAGCACCGGCACATCCTGTTGTGAGTTTGGAAAAATAGGTAAGTATGTTTGAAATTTGTTTTACTATGATGTTGGTTGAATTTGTATATTTCTCTCAATTCTGTCTACAAACATAGTCTAAGGGAAAAGATTTTAAATGAACTCTTTGGAATCCTAGGCTCAAAGCCAGACACTTTGATATGAAAACTAGTAAACGAAAACTAGATTGAACATTGTCATGTATAAAGCTAGAATCCACTTCCTTTTTCTTTTTTATTGTTTGTCTTTCATGTATAAAGCTGGATTGTCTTCCAGGATCATGCCTACAAGATTTATTTCATCTGTATTACTTCTGCTTGGTCTTTGTGAAGTTGGAGTGAGAGTGGAGTGAAGTGTTCTTTGTGAAGATGAAGTGTTTGATGAAGTGTTATTCAGGAAATTAATTAATTGATGAATTAATGCAAAACTAATGCAAATCCAGCAAGTGTTCTTGATAAATTAATTGAATCATTTACTGTGAAGTTAGGATTATGGTAGTCATCTTTGTGCACTAATTGTTCAGTTGATCAGTTGCTTCTAATATGTGGGTTTTATCACGTCACTTAATCGCATTTTGTAATTAACAATAGGAAAATTTAACGTATACTTTGTTTGATTTTAGTGGTCGTCAAGCCATATATGATGGAAATACATGTGGCTGGGCAGCAACTTTATGATTGGGCATTGTCTTTATTTTTTGTGATGGACAGTAACATTAGTGATGGGCTGACTTTTTGAGGTGCGTATATTTTTGTGATGGGTTGACTTTTGCAAGTATATATATTTTTGTAATTGGCTAAAATGTGTTGAACATTAGTAATGACTCGATGATTTTTTTTAGATGAAAATGTAATAGACATGTGTTTTTTTCAATAGTGGTGTATGAAATATTTAGATTGTATTTGCTGCACTCCAAGACCCATCCACATCTTTATGTAAGTCTCATATTGTATAATATTAATATTTCTATATAGCTCTTAATCTATGAAAAAAAAAATTAATAGAACAAAAAAAAATGAAAAAAAAAATTATTAAATTTATAATATTTTATTATTATTTTGACTAATATATGGATAATTCAATGTGAGAATAAGTTTTAAGTGGAATAGCCAAATGCAAAATCATGTCATATTATGCAAATTTTGCATTTGCATTTGCATAATCCAATGCTAATGCTCTAATCACTCAAAATTTGGACTTTAGTTATCTTACTTTTTAATGCATTATTTAATTAGTTTTAAAATACTTTTTATTTTCATTTTCATAATTTCCAATAATCTCTATATCAAAATACATAAAATCCATCTATTAACATAAATTAACTTCATAATCTATCAAACTGAATTTTTATTAAAAAAAATAAAAAATCCATGCATTTCTAGCTACTATATAACTTTATACAAATGTATCAAAAGTTCATACATTTCTTGCTATTACACAACTTCATACAAATGTATAAAAAATTCATATATTTTCATCTACAAACCTAATACATAATTTATCAAACTAAATTTTTATCATAAAATCCATATATTTCCAACTACTACATAACTTCATACTAATGTATCAAAAGTTCATACATTTCTATCTATCAACCTAATACATAATCTTTCATACCATCAGAACAGCCATTAAGCTACTACGTTATCTGTCCATTTATTACAAAATATATCCAGCCATCAAAACAAAAATTATAGGTTCATAAGAAGTTCATTTATGTCCAACCAAGTATAGGTTCATCAAAGTAGCAAAACATGCTTTAAGATGGATCAAAACAGCAATACAAAGTAGGTGGATTAAAACAGGAAGTTACCCCAGCCACCATGCAAAAACAACCAAGCAAAATATATTAAGATTGAGATAGTGATCCATTCCTATATTTCTCTAGAATTTTCATTTGAAGTGACCTGAAGTATTCTCACTGCACCGCATTCATGTTATCAATATTCATACTCATGATTTCTATCTCCATCTTCTTCTTTGTAACGTCTATCATCTTAATCATGTCCCTCTCGACCCGGCTTACAGCTTCCTGTCGCTCAATCATCATTATTTTTCTATCACTTTCCATGTGACTTAACATTTCATCAAACTTAAGTGAAGATTCTTTGCGTTTCCTTTTTCTTTTCCTTTCTTTTTCAACTTTCTTGCCTAGTGGCCTCTCCACATTGACAGACATACTCTTACAAATGTTGTCATCCTGGGCATTGGCAGCTGGAACGATAGAGCAACCTTCCTTTCTCCTTGTTAGCAAATTATCCATATGCACTAGCCACTTCGTGCCTCAATAGGTTCCAACAATAGTCCAAATTATAGGTGGCTTTTTATGTCAATCGGTACATTACCTTTGCCTTCTCAATCTAAACAACAATCATAAAAATATTAATACATATTTCAAAAAAAATTTATAATAATTAGAAACATACCTTGTCTTGTTCGCTGGTACCAATTAGATGCATTGATTCAACTTGGGCCAAGCAACCACAAAACTTGTTTGTGGCTTTTTGGATGGTTGACCATCGATTAGTCAACGAGCCCATAGAACATTCAAGTCAGTTAGGTTTCTTAAAAGTATTGAAGTAATCATGGATTCTTATCCACAATTGGGCAGACTTTTGGTCAATTAGCATCTATGCTAATGTTGAGTTACCCTGATACAATGAGGTTATCTTCCTCCACAGTGAAGGACACACCATGTTGGGATTTTTTAGTTTGTGCCTTTACTTCCTTTCGAGTTGTATCATTTCAATATCAACCTCAACATTATCGTGCAAAACACTAGCCATGGGGGGCGGGTGATTATTAATACCTTCTCCACCACTTTGCAAGAGTGTGGTGAAAAGGGGATTGTCCATATTTATGAATACATCCTTCATAAAACAGTAAGCATGCAACAAAGTTACAAATCCCATGAAAGACATTACTTTCAAAAGCATGAATAATAAAACCATAAAACAGGAAAGCATAAAAGTACTATACATGACAACAGTTCCAAAACTACATGACCTTCCCAATCCATCCCATTTTAACTACTATTTACTCTCTTGGGCCAACATTATATGTTTGAGATTATGTTTATGCTTCCCCATCAATTATCAATTCTTCACTTTGTGATGCTTTATGATTGAATTTTTATTTCTACCATGACATATTTTCTTAGAAAACTTCAACAAATAGAGCATGATTTTCTATAGCCATTACATCAAGCAGATCATACTTTAAGATCAATATTCAGTAGATTTGTTCTCTCTTTCAACTTCAGTGCTAAAACATGTATTTTTTTTTTTTGCTTTATATCTATTTATGCTTGATACTGATTGTGTAGTTTTTAAATTCAATTTCATATGCTTGGAATGTGAAATAGTGTTGCAGAAGAGAATTCTGAAACTAAAGGAGGTCTTAAGCTTTCTAAGGAATTCTGAGACGTAAGTGATGCTTTCCAAACAAAGGTAGAAAATACAAGCAAGTCAACAGAACTTCTAATTGTTATGCTCCAGTATGAAACTTAATTTAAACATAATCTCAAACATATCTTAGCCTCAAACTGAAAGTATAGGCATCTCATATAGTGCTATCAATGGCATTAAGATCGTCTCAAGATCGCAAAAATTTTCCCAACTTCATGCATCGTGGAAAAAGCTCAACTTAATCGAAAGTGATAAGTAGTCTTTTCTATATTTTATTGGCTAAAGTTGCACATTTATTGTATTTTTTTTTTAATCTTAATCTTAAGCATCCGGCTCATCTTCCTAGTTGAGGTTTCCTTCTTTTTCAACCTAATGAAAAATAGGTACAAGAACATTTAAGTAAATAGTGGCTAGTAGAAGGATAATGCACATGTATAATTCCTGTCTATTTCAACTATTTTATAATAAAAACTAAGAGTTCTCTCCCAAACTGCAATCAATCAAAATAACCCATAAGGAATAACACAGTAAAAGAAAAAAGAAAACTGTTAAAGCATATACACATACAGGATGCATAAAATAGAATTTCTACGTTCTCCCTCTTTTTTTCATTTTTTTTGAATGAATTTAATTCTTGGTTCCCTAGCAGTACTCATATTTTCACTCTAGTTATTTTGGATGGAACAACAGGATTTCTATGGCAAAGGTAATGGCTACAATGTCAATGACCATGTTCAAACAAAAAAAAAAAAAAAAAAAAGAAATCTCCATCAAAATCAAGAAGTCCCCATTTTTCCTCTCTTACAATTTTTTCAAAAAAAAAAAATCAACAATCACCATGCTCAACAGTAAGAAAATAATCAAAAAAAATTTCCAAATCACAACAATAAACATGCTTGAGAGAAATTTTATAAGCCACAATAATAAGAGCAAACGGCTACCAGAAATTATGAGAGAGTTAGGAGAAGAGATAAACCACATAAATTAACAATCAAGCTGTCCTCGAGGAGGAGAGGCTTCACGAGGGCTCAGTTGTGGAGAGGGCGTGGTGAATGTCGATCAGTAGGGGGTTTCGGGGTTGAGAATAAAAATAGCAATAAGGATTTTGGAAGTGAGAGAGAGGAATGGGAGAAGAATTTCAGGAGTGAGACTGGTGGTAGATTTGGAGAGAGTGGGAGTTTCTCAATCTCTCTCATGGAAGCTCAGTCGTTGGGTTATTGCAGTGAAAAGTTATGGCAGTGAGAGAGAGAGCTACTGGAGTGAGGGAGAGAATGTGGAGAGTTACGGAAGTGAAGAGTTATGAGAATGAGAGAAAGTTATGGGAGTGAAGGAGAGAATGAGGAGAAGGTTCAGTGAAGAGAATAGGAGAGAAGGTTACAGTGAGAATGAAAGGTTTCAATAGACGAAGAGTTTTTTGCAAAATTGAGAGTGAGAAATAAATATTATAGTGTTTGGCTAAGTTTCTATTTCTCCACATATTTGATGAGTTACTGTAGTTAATATCTAAATTTATATAGACATGCATAATTCGATGTGGGGTGTTTTAAGTGTCATGTTAGCTAGATTGGTTAAAGTTGGATTTTAGCCAAGCCAATGAAAGTGCTTAAGTGGAATGTAAATAAACAAGTTGGTAAATAAGATCGACTAAGTTTGATTTTTAATTAAATGAACGATTCATAAATACAAAATTACGACTGATTATTTAATGATACAACTCGTATAAAACTTAGGTTGACTCGTATAAACTCCAATAACTTCATATTTATTATTTTGATACAGAATTATCGTTATATCTATAATGAGAATATTTTTAATATTTAAAGATCTCATATAAAATCATGTTTTTAATATTAAACATGTTACTTAAACTTTTATATGTATATGTAAACTTTATATAGATATTAATAAAAAATCAAAATTTGTTTGTTAAACTTTTAGATATTTTTTTATTAAATTCAATATAAATAATCAATTTTACTAAAATGACACGGCTCATAAATAAACTCAAACTCACTTAAATAGTATATAATATGATCCTGAACATAAAATCCAACTCGATAAAAAAGTTCAAGCTCTGACTCGTTTTAGAATAAAAGTTAAATAAACAAGATTTGACCACATACTATTCACTAGAACTCAAATCATCCATGTCCCTATACGCAGATACCTTGTAAGCATCAACAAACTCTCTTCGACTTCTTCATCGGCAAGACCCACCAAGTATATGTATAAATATATATATATATATATATATATATATATATATATATCTATATATCTATGGTGACTTCTCACCTGGGGATGATGACTTTTCACCCCCTAATGGTCTATTAGAGGTTATGTTAGAGGTCATAAAAAGTGTTTAAATAGGCTTAAAAGCTCTTTAATGATAAACTTAGGTTGTTTAGTTGTTACATATTAAAATATTTTTTAATCTAAAAAAGCTAAAAACTACGTTTAAGGAAAATATTATTTTGATGTTTTTTCTCAAACGTGTTTCTCTAGATAGTACCAAACGTAGTTTCAATTTTAAAGAAAACTATCAATAGACAAAAATATCCAAACAACTTTCAAATAATTACAAATTTATCTTATAATCTTATCATAGGCACCACACTACCTCAAATGAGCGTTTATGTCATCTCTACCTCAAAAATCAATTTTTTATATTGTTTATAAACAAAAGTAACATGTTTGAAAATGTTTAACATATGGTTACTAAACAGTAAATAGTTTTTTAATAGTAAAACTTATTACTTAAAACTCTACAACTCTAAAAAGTATCACAAAAGCTCTTCAAATGCAGATTTTGAAGAACAATACATACAACACAAAAGTTGTTTTGGTTAAGAAAGTGTTATTTTTGTACTTTGAGGGAAATACATATAGCTGGAACTCATGTTTTTTATTCGGTCACTGGATGGATAGACATGACATTAAATTTCTTACGTCATTTTTTTTAGAATTGATCTATTTCTACACCAAGTTGTATGATCTTTTTTTTTTTCTTTTTTTGAGGCTTGTAAATATGATAAATGATCCTATATAAAATAAAATTAGAAATTTTGAAAATGTTAGGAGAGAATAATATTATATCAAACAAATGTATCTATTTAGATGTATATTTTTTCACTTTTATTTGTGAAAATGTAATATTTTATGCCATGGTTTTAAATAGCTGATTATAATTTATAATGTTGTAAGTTCTATGTAAGATTTTTATATACATAGCAATAAACCCTAATAGAAAAAGTAATGTTTTGTAATGGTTTTTATTAGGCATGTAGTACTATAAAATCTTTCATTAACTATTTTGATTACCTCGCCGGTGTGATTCATGAACTTAATTGTTGTACAACTCATTACTTCTTCTGCTATTGGTCCAAACAAAACAGCTGCTGATCATCCAATGTCATCTTCTTTGTCAACATAGGCATGACGGCTTAAAGTAGAAAAAAATGTAACAGTGAGTTTGAATGAATCACTAATATGTGAAAGTTGTAATATTAGATGTTATAAATTAAAATATGAACTAAACATGTATACCTTGGCTGTGAGTTCCTCAATTTTTTTGCAATGATAATATAGGAATTTTTATTGTGTTCATATTCCATTCCCTTGTTACATCCAATGCAAGACCTATAAAAAAAGATCTGATGGAGATCAACTACAAATATTTTTTCTCTAATCCAGAATCTTGGTTTCTATATAAAAATGAAATAAAATATGTGCTTGAATTGGATGTAAATATTAAAAACATTTGAGAAGAAATTGTATTAGAATAGAAATTAGATAGCATGTCATATTTATATGCCTGAATATAAAGAGTAATAAATTAATGCATAAAGTAGAATGTTACTATCATGGGTTGTAAACTCTTGAGGAAGATAGCGACATCATCAATCTTCATTATGGAGCGAACACTAACAGTTGAAGCTGATGCTGATGGATCATGTAATCTTTTTTCAACAATTTCCTCAAATAGTGAATCATTAAGTGTTGCTCTTAAAATTTATATATAAATTCATAAGAACAAAAATTATTCATGACTAAATAATGTTATTATAGGATATGTATTTCGATATATGTTAATAGGTTACCATTTGCGCAATGATGTTGTAGCAGAAAGAAAGGGTTTGATGATAAAAATATTTGTTGCTAGTGATAAAAGAGAGAGTCCTATATTGGAATGATATATTAGTAATTTTAGAAACATATAATATATAACAAATGAAATTATTGTTGTTTATTAAATATATCATTATAAGAACCAACTTTTATGTGTTGCAAGAATCACTGGTTTAGCTTGAATAATATTTGAAATTGTTTGACATTTAGCATGGATAAACTGATCCCACATTGTAAGGCAAACATTCCTAATACTGTAAGATTTAAATTAGAATATGTAAAACTTAAATGTTGGAAAATCATATATAAAAGATTCCATTAAAGCTTTAAAAATCTTGCAAAATAGTTTTACCTTTAATTGATTATATATATTTCTTGAATCAATGCCGGCCCACCCATTATAATTATCTCTCTAAGGGGCTTAATGTGTATAGTAAGAGCTAAGAGATCTGAATAGAAATGTATAAAATTTGTTAGCTATAAATGAATAAAATTATGAAACAAATTAATATGATGATGTCCAAAATACCTATTTCAGCATTTGTGTCTCTGTAATTATGTAAGTCAGTGAAGGGGATAAGATTATATTCAGGTGGCTGCAATGGTTCATTATCGTCTTGTATATCCTCAATAATTGTTCTAAAATGTAAAATCTATTGGTATTGATGTGTTTCAATTCTATGTTTTGGATCTAGCCGTTTGACAAATGCATTGTTGATGTAGTAAGATCGAAAGATGTGCAAAGTATCATTAAGCTAATCTGTATCTTTGTCAAACATGATTGCTTGCAACCGATTGCCCTGAAATGCATAACACATATTTTTGTTAATATACACACAAATTATTGTAAGGTAAAGTTTGGATGATAAAAGAATTTAATATTTTTAGAATATAGTTAAGAGCAAAACTTTTTGTGAGGTCTATATCTATTTATTTTATAAAAGAATATAACATAAGAAGATTTTTTTTTTTTTTTTTTATAAATAGTAAAACTAAATTTACCTATAAAAAAAATAGTAAAGCTAACAAGTGTAATACCAAGAGATCAATCAATGTCAACTTTTGATACTTTGTTGGTGAATATTGTGCAGTACGTTTTGACAATTTATTTACTAAAATCATTTTGATCTTCTAATTTCTTTTACTGGGAGTAATATCTGTAATTGATCTATAGGTAGTTCGCATGTTGAAGCCTAGCTATGCATAAGACAAAAGAATATATTGATGCAAGAAATTTAGATCTCATGAGATATTTATAATAAAATATAATAGAAGAAAATATTAAGACGTGATCAATGGCGACATTATTAGAAGATACATTATCTACAGTAATGATACAAAACCGTTCAATCTCCCAATCCATCATATTGGACTTTAACATCCAAGCAATGGTCTCATCCTTGTGATTAGGAATATGACAAAACATAATGAATTTCTTATTCAAGACCCAATGTCGACCAATTTCGATAAATGAAATTGCATGTAACACACATAAAACTCATGTTTTGCCCCTGATGTCCATATATCGGTGGTCAAACAAACTCTTTGACCAATCAACAAAGTCTTTAACTTTTGCTTCTCTTTATTATATAAGTTTATACAATCTTTTTGTAAAGTGGTCTAGGATGGCAAGGTGTATCTAGGTTCTAAAGTACCCAGAAGTTCAACAAATTCCCGATGCTTCACAAGCCTAAATGGCAATCATCAACCTTATTTTTTCAGGATTATATTTTTCTAAAATTGGAGGACTAGAACCTTTACAATTGATGTCAGCAGATGTCCTACTTATAAAAGAACAACAAGGTTTATTTTAGTACTACTTTTCTATGCTTTTAGTTTTATTATCAAATTGTATTTCTTTCTAATCTGTTATCTTTAGCTTCCTATAGTCCTTAACAAAAGAAGGAAAGATCCAACTATTTCATGTCGTGAATAGTACTGTTACAAGTTATATTTTTTTATTGTTGTTGGTGGCTCATCCCAAATGTACAACCTATTCTCAAAAGTACATAGTTTCAAACTTTATTGTGATTTTTTAAATCTAAGATATTCGACTTCTTGAATGGCATTTTATATGTTCTCTTTGTGTATTTCATGACAACTGAATGCACTACTGCTAAAGCTTTTGTAATTGTTGGAGAAAATATAGTCTTTGCAAGTGGAAGCCTTTTGAAAACGTTGATCTTAGTATCTCCCATTTTTATTGACTTTTATCTTCTTACCATAGAAAGATTTTTCCAGTGTTAAGAATTAGGCATTTCTGTTTATAAATGTTTTATTTTGTATTACAACTTTGTAAGATTGTTGTTGGACGGAGATACTCTAATAGATTAAATGAAATACAAGTAACTAACCTTTTAAGGGCAACTTGTTAGCAGCTTAAAGAAAGGGAAAGTAGTATTGAGCAGGTGATTTCAATATGTGTAACTTTGGTGATAGATTGTAGTCTTTAACTTCTAATAATGGCATGTCGATTCAATATGAATGGAGACTTGCTTGTGTTAGTAATTTATTGATGGGTTATCTTTTGTGATAGATGGTTACACTAAATGATTTCAATGGGATTGCGCTTGTAAAGGAGGAATTTGGAATTAAAGTAAGGGATAAAGTTGCAATGATTGATGCTTGGGTTTTACCATCTCCCATGGTTATTTTGCATTTATGTTTCTTTGAATTATTTTAGAAATCTTATATTTTCAAATCTAATTTTTCACTTACCTTTTGTAGCTTAAGTATCATGATAATGGGGTTGGTGCATCCTACTTCGCATAGTCGGGATAAGGATTCTGTCACCTGGTTACTGTTTACTCTGTCGGGAACAAAGATATGCATGACGGATCTCTTAGACTTAAGTCTTTAGAGTTCTGTCGTCTGGGCTAGACCATGTCAGTCACGAAAGTGTGCTGGAGAGCTATTAACGTATGTAACTGACTTGTTTAAGTCAAAGTTGTATATCATCTTTTATAAATAAAATGTGATCCCTTTTTATATATAAAGAAAAAGTATCATGATAATGGAAGAGACTCAAGGCTTTGTATATTATTAGGGACATTCCTGACTTTTTTGTCACAAGTCTTTCTTGTGTTGTCATTGATAGAAACAGATGTTGGCTTTTTATTGCCATTTAACAAAATGTATTCTCAGTTGGTATCTTTTTTATCTAAAAAACCTATCTGAGTTGCTAAATGCATAAATAAGTTATGATTTTTTTAAGGGAAATTGTCGTCATTCATTTATCAGAGAAACTTATATCCATGATATAATACATTTTGGAATGTCCTCATATCAAATATAACATCATAAGCTAAAATAATGTATTTAGAGCTCTACCAGTACACTTTCTTTTTGTGATTGGTTTGGTCTTTACTATTATTAATACTCTCGAGTCTTTATAGACAAATGTCCAAGAGACAATACTCACTGTCTAAACAGAGACTCAACCTCACTCTTCGTAGAAAGAATTTGTGAATTTAATTTTATAAAATTCGTTTATATATGGAGCATTTTTTTCTCTAATGGCTCTACAGAATACAAATACTTTTGAGTTAAGTTGCATTTGGATATTACTGTGCTTTTAGATAATTTGAGTTTGTTTAGTATTTTGTGATTCTTATTAAAATATGTTTAAAAGAAGAGTAATGCTACATATAGTCGTGAAATGCACAAATATCGTGCAGTCACTTTGAAAAAGAGTGGAGTCTACTGTTAAAAAATTAATTTTTTTATGTGAGTTCTATATTTATTCACTTTTTTCAAAACAACTGCACGATACTTGCACACTCAAAATTGCAAGTATCATTTCTCTTAAAAGAATGAAGTAAATTGATATATATTGAATTTTTTTTATAAAAAGTTAAAAAAATAAATTATATCAATAATTAATTTGATATCGATGAGAAATTTAAGGAAACATCGTCTGCATCGAAACCTATGATCGATCGTTTCTTTCAACCTCCTAATCTTAGTCCGGAACGAGCCTGAGGTCAAGGATTTTTTCCGCCGTGGTGGTCTAATTTCAACCTCGTGCCCGCTCGGTCTCCATTCAGGTCTGTCCTCTCTCTACGGTTTCGATTCCCTCTTTGTTCTGTAACCTGTTACTCTCTCTCTCAGCTCGCTCTCTCCATCTGCATCTTTCTGTCTCTCTCGGCTCCATCGCAGTGCTAGTGGTCACTGTGTTTCCACCGCACTGCCGAGTACCACCCACACCAATGACACCATTACGCCGAGCTACTCCACAGCGAACACGATCAACTCCACTGCACCGGCCAGTCGCAAGCCCTGTCTTTGCACCACAGCGGTCCGCTATGGACAAACAATATCACCCGCGTGCCACCGTGCTACCTCAGCACAACCGATCCAAGCTCGGTAAGATGCTCGATGCTCACTCTTTCTACGGTTATCGATTTAATTTGATAGTTCTGAGAGTTTGATGTGGAGTTTGGTTGTGCTGCTTACTGGATTAAGGGTGTTGGTTGAATTGGGGAAAGTCGAGGTCTTGGAGGTCGGTTTTAAGGGTACGTTTGGAAGTATAACTCCTCTCGACTTATCTCAACTCATCCTTACAACTTTTTCAAATCTCAATACAAAATATAATAAACAATTCAACTTTTTCAAATTCTAAAATAATAATAATATTAAAAAATAATATTATAATAATATTTTATATCACAACTCACTCTAACATCCAAACGCAATCTAAGTGTTTTTAGACGGAGAGGGAATAATGACTTGGTTGGGTTATTTGCTATGGTTGTGTTGAAATGAAAACGGAGAATTTTGGGTGTGCTTGTCTCGGGTAGTCAGAAATTTAGGGTTGATGTTCATAGTACTGAGTAAATTTTAATCGGTTAAAGGAGTGGGTTTTTGACTTTTAAATGTCTCAGGTTGATGCTTAATTAGACTGTGGATATGGAGTCCTATTGGAGTGGAGTATTTTGGGTATGCTGTTGTATAATGTTAAGAAGGGGTAAGGTTTTTCTTGTATTGTAAAGTTGGGTTTTGTATATTAATCTAAATATTTTTGGAAATGAGAGGTTTTTGGTTTGTACAATGGTTAGTATGTTACCTTTAGGTTAAGTGAAGGTACTTGAAAGAAATAGAATTGTATAGATGGTTTTTGCTAAATTCGGGTAAAAGGTGAATTGGCCTTTAAGTGCAATTAATGTATTATGGGTTACTTGAGATTTTGATGGGATTTTAGGCATGATCTGTTTTATTTCTTAAAAACAGTGTTCAACTCTGTTAACTCAGGATTGTGGTAATTATGTTTAGGTGACGATCGATGTTCGCTTGGCACTATTGTAAGGAAATTCAAAGATGTTAAAAAGTTAAGGTAAGCGGTGCTCCTATGCTTACCTTTGCTTAAAAATTGACCGAGGTTGATTTTATGGAAAAACTTGCATATTTTGTTATGAAAAAAACATCGGTCATTTTGTGCACTATTCTTTGTATCTGAATAAGAAAATAAAAGATTTATGTCATGACTAGTGTAGATATGAGCAAATTTTTGTTACTTTGTTCTTAACTGTATAAAGAGCGAATATGAAGTCAGAAATTTTTATATGATTATATGATATTTGTCTGTTCAATACTCTGTTCTGATATGATATTGCATTTGAAAACTCTCTGGCCTGTCATTCTATTTCTGCTTCTGTTCTGACCTTACCATGGGTGTATACACCCCGTGGCCTCTATTATTATGTTGGTACCAACATTTCTCTTTTTGAATGCACCCACTTTGGAGACAAAATGGTTTTTTGCGTGGTCTTTCCTGTACACACTCAACGCATCGAGTTTAAAAGGAGAGATTTCACTTATGTTTTTACGCAAATTGGCCTCCTAGGATAGCACAACCCTGCCATAGGGATTAAATATGGTCTTTGTTCTGTTATGATGATGTTTCAGTTATGCTTATGCCAAAGGTCTTTTGTCTATATTATTATTATTGTAAAAAAATGTTTTTGAAATATCGCTCTGTTATTTTGAGATTCTGGTTTGTTCTGCATTCTGTAACTTGCTCATGTTTACACATTAGTATAGATTCGCTGCTTATTGAGTTCCTTTTGTTTTCTCTGAAAATGTTTTTTTTTTTTGTTGTAAATATTCATTCAAAAAGTTCTTTGGAACATAGTGTTACAAAACTGGCACAGGCTTTGGAGAATGTGATTTTTTACTCTAGCATTGAATCATTGAGTTGTTTCCATGATCTTTAGGACCCATTTGAATCAATATGCAAAGGGATTTTAAGGTCCCTGATCGCCCCTTATACATTTTGTTGGGTTCTGCTGCATCAAGAAGTATCATAATTTTAGTTTTTAAATGTTAATTAGGAGTATGCTAATATTGGTTAACTATTTGGCTCACAAAAGTTTTCATCAATATGTTGTAAAATGTTTTCTTTCCCAAAACGAAGTTACATAGAAACTAAATTTCAGTATGTATTGCTAATTCAATTTTTTTTGTTCCAACTTTTGTTGGTGACAAGGGATCAAAATCTTTTGCTTGGGGGGGGGGGGGCGAATTGAACCCCAGCTCTCAAGTTGAAAAACAAGGCTTGATGCCAGTGTGGTCGATGGCCATTGGCACAAGGAATTAAAATTCATTCTATAGTATATAGTAATCCTTTTTAGTGGTTGTTGCCCATACATGATAAAAGATCAAGGTCCGTTGTTCTTGATGGATGTTAATAGTTTGTAAAATGTAACGATGCTGTTTAACTCTCTAGAGAATGAAATTGTTTTTAGGATGGAAGATGTATCCCATGTTTATAGGTCCTCTTCTTTTTCTGTTTCAGTTGCTGCATGGAAACTTGGTGCTGTGTTCAAATACGCATTTGTCTGTTTGCTGGAATTTCATTGATGCTATTTTTTTGCACTGCCTCTTGCGTGCATGGTTCTTCACTTTCAAGTGAGGTGAGATGACCATGGTGCTTGTTAGCTGAATTTTTATGAATTTATCATCTTGATGAGTCTTAATACATTGGCTACTGTCTGGCCTTAATGCGTTGGCTACTTTTATTTTCGTTTTCTTGTTCAAGGTATTTTTTATAACAAAAATCTCTCTATCTGGATGTTATTTACGTTACACCCTTCAATAACTCGATGAGTAGGAATTTTGCTTTAAAAAAGAGTTTCAATTTTTGCTTTCTCTTCTTTGATTTGGAAGTTGAAGTTCATGCTTTGCCAAACACGTGCTTCTTCATACTGTGGGGAGCAGACCCATTTATACTGATTTCCTGGTTTCATGCTTGATGATTGCAAAGGTTTTTTGGTAGTTTAAAGTTTAGTGGTTGACGTTATTATCATGATAGAGACCCAGAGTAGCTGGGAGAGTTGAAGGCTAGGTTATGTGAAAGATGATATCATATTTCTAGCTTATAGACCATTAGAAAATGACATGTAAAAAATTAATATTAGAATGTACTTATCATAGCAATTAGTTTTAGAAAGTCTTTCCCAGTTTAGGGATGCAGGGAATCTCTTATTACCAGAAAAGTGGTGGCTTTTCCTTTTCAATGTTGTTATTATATTGGCATTCCTGACATGGTAACTTTTGGTATTCCGCTTTTGTTTTTGTAGAAGGTAACTATGGTTCTAATAGTGTTCAGAGCTCCTCCTGCTTGTCATGATTTTTGCTTCTTGCTGAATTTCTATGTTGCTTCCTCTATCTACTGCTGGAACTATACTTGTTATATGCGTACCGTGGTTTTTGAGAAAGATTATTCTTATTTCATCATTTTCAAGATATATTATATTATTTTTCTCTCTACAGACTGATAATAATAATGATTAAAAAAAATCTACCAGACAAGCATGTTTGAACATTAAGACGTCGAAACAACCCCCTTTTGCTTGACCTGAACTACATTTTTTCACCCATAAGTTTCATTGACATGGCCTTTCTCTTAACATGGAAGAGCACAGGCTCCCTTGTAGCTGTCACATAATAGCTATAATTTTATTTTGTACAGTTTCACAGCTCTACAAGAACACCTTTTCACTGTGTAACACCTTGAAAGTATTCTATTAGTTCAGGAACCTCTTCCACCTTTTCTTGATTGCTTGATGTTCGATAAAAGATATTTGTTTCTCATTCTTAATGTGAGCAGGGGGATCCATGAATGTGAGCAGGGGGATCCATGACTCTAGTTCTCCTTTTATTCAATTCTAACTGCATTTACTCCTTTTATATGCCTCCTTAAGCTTCTTTCTAATATCCAATGTATCCCTTCCACTTGTAAAGTGCAGAGCATTGGTACCTAAATGTAACATCGCTTCTTTTTGTTACAACATTTTGTATATCGGATATGTATTTCGGGTCACTATTATCTCCCCTGATCATCTAAAACCATTGCTTTCTTCTGCTTTTCATATTTGGCATGACTAAACATAGACTGGAGGATAAAAATTTTTGAATTCACTGTTGCAAAAGAGTGATCTGATCAAAAGGAGTGATTGGGGCTAAGTGGAGAATAACAATGAGTGTAGAAAGAGATTGTTGAACAACATGATTGGCAGAGTTTTGCAATGAATATGACCTTTGATTGCAACAAAGGAATTTTGTAGTTGAACCCCAGTTAATTAGGCTTAGTTGATTTGAGTTTTTTGTTAACTGTGATTGTTTGACACCATGCCATCTGAGAGGCATGAAGGCTCCATCACATCCATTGAACCCATCAGCATTTTCGCTTTCATTCTATTCTTTTCAGAGTGCTTCAATCTGTTGTTTTGCCTGGTTTTGCATGTTGATATCATCATCTTGTGAGCTGACTATTTTCTGCGTTTAGGAATTTTGAGGATTCTTTTCTCAGAAGAAGCAATTATTTCTCCTCAATAACTATATATGCTTCAAAACATGTCTATCTTGAAAGGGCTCGTGTTATATTTGCAACAGCCTGCTCTTTTAGACTCTTGTAATATCTCATAATTCTATGAATAGTAGTAAAATGACTTGAGTTAAGATGTTTTATTAGGTTTTAGGAAATGAGAGAGAAAAAGTTGATAAAAAATATAAAGTTAAAAAATTGTTTAAATATTATTTTTTAATATTATTTTTGTTTTGAAGTTGTAAAAGTTGTATTGATTTTTGTGTTTATTTTGAAGTTTGTAAAATTTGTAATGGTTTTTGTATTTGGATAATAATTAAGTAATGATTAGATGAAAAGTTGAAGATTTGAAATTAAAAAGTGTTTTGTGTTTAAGTGATGTTTGGGAAGGAAATATCTGAGAATACTATCTTATTACCCAAACAAGTCTCTTTTGCATTGGTAATTTCTGTTGGTTGGTAAATAATTTTCAATGAATTCACCAGTTGCTGGCACGTATTCCTTCGCCCACATACTAAAAGAAAAAGGGGCCTAATCATTTTTGGTCCCTTTGTCCAGAACATTAGTTGAACGTAGTTTTATCAGTCTCTTGTAGCCAACTCTCATATAATCCCAATGTTGGGAGCCCAAGGTTGGGAGCATTTTAAGCCATTATAGATTCCACGTTGCTTTAGATTATGATTGTGCCCAACAACTACAATGCAAATTTTGCACTTCCTGACTTCGTCGACTATCATACATCCCTAATCAGAGATAGTGTTAAAAGAGTACATATCAGAGAGTTTAGGGGAAAATCTTTACCTGTTTTAACCTTCCTTCTGTTACAACCGAGTGTAGGAATTAGTTATCTGATATGCATTCATAATTTTCAGGCACAAAGTTGCAATCCGGATTTTAGTTCCAACAACTCAGCTATCAGCTCTTTTTGTAGTTGCAAGAGATTTATAATGGAATCTTATCATGGGAAGTATGGAAGCTTTCTCGATTCAGATTTCCAAGATTTCATAGCACAAGGGCTTCCCTCTGGGTTATGTGGAATGCTGCCAGATGATTTGCCTAGATTGTCAGTTCTACAGCGGAATCTGATTGGCAAAGGTTCCCATCGTCTTCTATCCTCATCCATCAGATTAAACATTGAACCAAAATCCATAACTAAGCTGCCAACTCACTCCTGTGAGGTCATAATTATTGAAAGACTACCAACTGGAGTTTTTGCTGACCCATTTGAGCTACAACATCTTCTTCAGCGTGGTGGTAAAATACTTAATTCATTTTTACTAATAAAAAGAGAGATTGTCCGGCTTATGAAATCCAAGCATACTGTATTGTTCTTTCCCAAATTAACTATTTCAAGCCATTTATTGCAGTATTTAGCAATATAGCTGTGTTTGGAGATACAAATTTGGAATTGCCTTCATTTTTGTCCAACCGTTCTGTTGTTGAGGTTCACATGGATGTTGGTCCCAATCTCTTGATAAGTCACATGAATGGACCTGATATCAACATAGCACTTCCACTACATGCAAGGTATCCGGTAAGTGACGAGAATATTGTAAATTGTCAAAACAGAAACGGTAACTGGTAGCGATTCCTATACTTTTTATTAGTCAATTTTATTAAAAGTGGGGTCTTGTGAAAAAATAAGGAAAAAATGGCGGCAAGATTGCGTGCATCACTTCTTGATTATTTTATTTATTTATTTACTTATTTTTGCAGCCTCTAGATGCAAGTGGCTACTCAAGAGTCAAATTCAGTGCACCTGATGCGTTTGTGCGCTGCAGCATAGAGGGAAACTCACCTAACCAAAGTTGTTTATTTTCTCCGACCGGTGATGTTGCTGAACAGGGAAGTGGTGAGATTGTGTGGAGAATACCTGCCGGAAGGAAGACACATGCTGAAGTTGTATCTGTCGTTACTTTTATCTCAGCCATAGTATCAACTCTATTCATTGTTTTGACATCCATATTCTATTCAAAAGCCATTCCGTACAAAACATTGAAACAATCTTAATTTTTGTTGTGGCCTAATAATTTAGTTCAAATTTCGTCTTAAATCTACTCTCGTTTATGTTTTCTGCTGTTAATTATTATGTGAAGCAAGAATGAAAGCTTGTGCTACCGTCACCATAAGGTGTTTGTTTATTTTTGGGGTTGGTGGTGTGAAATTGAATTGGTAACTGTTGGTTTATCTGTGTTCCCAGTGGAACCTGGTTGGGAATACCAAGCCATTCTTCCGAAAAATAGGCATCTTTTGAGCTGTACAATTGTGCATGCCCATTGATCACACTTTAAAATAAAGGAGAGATTACGTTTTATCCATCTATTATTTGGATCAATATTGACTTGCCAACTTCACATAATAATTAGGATTTTTTTCCTCTAAAATATATGGCAATGTAAATATTAGTGGTTCAATCGGTCCAGTTTTGTCTGATTTTGGACAAATTTTTTGACCGAATCGATATACACCGAACCAATATCTTATACTTATACCGCTACCGAACCAATAACCGATACCACACCGGTTACCCTCCTAATACGGTACTTTCGGTTTTACCGGTTCCGGTCCAATTTAATCCAATTTTTCATTTTTTAATATTATTAAATCTCTAATATCTTATACTTATATATTAATATATATAAATATTAGTAATACACTAATACTATTAGTATATTTGTATAGTACTATTACTATTTGTTAGTGATAATATAGTAATTAATATACTAATGTATATAATTATTACTAATATATTTATCAAAAGGAATATGTTGAGAATTTATTAAGTCATAAAATGCAATTAATATATATTTTATATTTAAAATATATGATCAAATAAATATTCATGTTTAAGATTAAAACTTAATGTTATAAATTATAATAAAACATTATTTCATATATAATTATAATTTATAATAAATGATATATAATATAATAAATATTATATATAATATTAAAAATTAATTATAAATATATAAATATGCGAACCGGTCCGATCCTAAAACATAAAATCGAGACCGGACCAACCAACCAGTCTGGGCCGATTAGGGACGGTTTTCCAGTTCTCCAATTTATTTTTACAGTCCTAGGTACGAGATGATGAAGATATTATAAAAGAGATGGCCGAGAACCTTTTTCTTTGATACCAATTATAAAAACTAATAAGCTTGCACCCTAGTGTGAGTGGATGGATCTATTGTTAAATATTTTAACATGAAACATTAAATATAAGAATATTCGATTTTTTATGATCCACAATAATAAATAATAATAATTAGAAAGTGTATCTCCCTCTATCTCAGATTGATACAAAATCTGACCTGATTATGAGAGAATGATCACCCTAGCAACTTTACCTCTGAGTGTCTCTCGATGGCTAGAGACAAAATAATGTTGTAGGTGAGAACCCTTTAACCCCTTAGTGTTATTTATAGACTTCTAGGCATCATGAAATCTAGAGACATCTATGTCCCACTATAACTAGAATAGAGGTATTTCCCATTATAACTCATTAATTAAGTGATTATATTTAAACTAGTCTAAACTCATTAGGATATGGGTGTGTGAAACATAAAGTTTTAATAAAACTCTTACATTCTCTCACTTGGCCCATATACCCATAAAATAACATTTTCCGTTTATGGTTATTACAGGAAATTAACCATACTGGGCATGTTCATTTCCAGAAAATTTTTCTAGTTAAAAATACATTACATGAGTTCTGTAATATCAATGTAAAATCAGCTATCAATACGAGTCATGACGGTCCTCAATTATATAACCAACAAATTTCCTTCCATGTACCACAATACTAATAACTTAATTTAACACAATCTTTAAAGGGACAATTAAGGCGAATACTGTAATGCCTTGGGTTCCAATTCTCTATTTTAGACATTATCTTGTCATCATTTATCCACATCATTTAAAGTACATATAAAGCAGACAGACAAGAAAACAGAAATAACCATAATAGGTATTTTTCAATATCCAATAACAAAATACTAAGCATATCAATTATCTCTTAACATGTTCATATCATGGATAAAGGCATAAGACCCATCTTTTCAACAAGTTCTTTAAAATATAATCATTAACGCAATATTGATATGGACATATTTGTTTATGTACTTTCTCCTTAACACTTAGGTATTTAAAATTTCATTAAATACTCATCATTTGAAGAAAAATACTCTGAGAAATTCTTGTCATAAATTCTTAGCGGTTTGGCTATAAGTCGACAATTCCAAGTCCTGAGATAAATTTCCTTAATCAAATATTATACAATGCAGCCTCAAAGCATACCGCAACTCAATCTCTATTGCACATAAAGCAGTAAGAGATTTGCCTCACACATTTCCATAAAATAACTTTACTAGATAGCAAAATACATAACCATAACTGTATTTTTCATCATTAGAGTGATTCCACAAAATAGAGTTTCAATATCCAGTTACCTTAAGAGCATACCTTAAGAGCATCAATTCTTCTTAAGGTAACAATATAGTCTTTAATTTCTTGCAAATAATCTTGTACTCTTTTCACAGCTTTTAGGTCAAATATCCTTGGATTACTCTGGCAACAACCAATGTTGCCAACTGAAAAACTGATATTCAACTTTATACAAGTTTGTGCAATCATCAAATTTCTTATAACAATCATATACATAATTTATTTAACAATATAATCAATTCGAGGACACTGTAAAATACTGAGCATGTCACATTTTGCTTTTAAGGCATCTATTGACCAACAAGCTTGCAAAGTTTTTCAAAACTCTATCCAAATATATTGAGACAATTCTAACAATCTTCATCTTGATATTAAAATTTAATCACAATTACAAATGATATCTCATTCATAAATTTCATTTTTAAAGTTCTTTATAGACATAACTTTAATGTTACACTACAAACCATGATTTATACATGCTAAAAAGTCATATACATACACTCCCACTAACTTTCGGGTATATACATTAACAATAAATTCAAAAATAGTATTGATATTATCAAATTTCATATACCATTTTTCAAAAAATCTTTTACTTTTTTTAAGTAGTCATTTTATTCATTTCTTCTAGCCTTCAAACTTTCACGTTACAATTGTTTTCATATCTAGTTGATGTAACTCTAAATCCTAAAGAGTTACTAATATTATAGTAATCTTGAATGAATCCTTTCAGGTTTATTAGAAAATCTTTCTTTCTAATCAATACTCATTTCTGGGTGAAATCCTTAATTACAAGTCTGATTTTATATTGTTCAACATTGCCTTTAAAGTCAGGGTTTTGTCTCTAAGGCCCATTTACATTCGATTTTTTATATATTTCAGACAATTTAGACGAAATTATAGACTTTACATTGATTCATGGATTTCAATTACTCTTTTATGCATCGATCTTTTATAAAATCACTTATTTCTATAATTTGTGAAAGCATATGTAAACTTTCATTTGTTTTTATGTCAAATTCAAAATTTGAAAATACACCACGTAGCCTAACCAAATGAAAAATCAAGAAGATTACATGAGGTTACATATTCTGATGTTTCCATGGCCAATTCTTCAGCGGTGTGTCTCTAATGAGGTAGATGATCATTTGCATGTTGTTCCATATTATCATTGAGATAATCAGAAAAATGAATTGCAATCATTTTTTATGTAAGAATGCAATTCACAACAATCACATCTCTAGTTTTTATGCTCCAACTGATTTTGCCAACCTTAAGAAATTTGACATTTCAATTTCTTTAAAATTCAAACTATGAATAGAGACAATACAACATAAATCATTTAAATCTCCCTGAGTAATCAGTAATGTACCCATCAACTGTTATACGATCCAACTTTCTTTCATTTGGATTGTAAAGCCTTATTTTAGATTGACAATTCATACAAGTATATGCCTTAAATTAGGTATCCTATCATTCCACAACTCAAAATAAGTTTTTAGACTACTTACTAGAAACACAATCTAAGATATATACGATTGCTTTTAAAAATCTTACTACACATTTTTTCAAGAAACTAACGAAATAGGTTAGGGTTATGGCCCAACTCTTAATACTTTTCCATGACACCACTTCAATTCAATTCAATGATTTTCACATTTCTATCTAACTGTCATTCCTTCCCATGAGAAGTACCTCAATAATTACTAATGGCTTGAGACTTCTCATGTGATAGATAGATACATTCATACCATGAAAATTATCTATAAAAGTAATGAAGTACTTTTATCTATCAAACATCATAGAGAAAAAGGTTTACATGCGTGCATTATCTCAAGAAACTCTTTATTTCTTGTACCATCTTTTCTTGATATGTTTGATTTATTTTCCTTTTATATAAATCAACACCTATCCTAAGATTAGAAATTCGAAATACGAAAAATATTTTATTTGCTAGTCTCTACAACTTTTCTTGGAGGTATTCTCCAAACTTTTATGTTACAAATTATGTTTTAAATTCTGTGCCACAAATTGTAAAAGTTTTTCATAAATCATTTTTCATTTGGTTCCAGTACATGCCTCATGAGTGAAAATGAATTTTTTTTTATGAAAACATTATTATGAAGGCATGACAAATAAAAGTTTTATTAGAAGATAAATGGAACCAACATAAATGACACTTCGAAACAAATTGAAATTTGAATATTTGTACCCAAGTTCAACCACCAAAATAAGTATAAACATTTATAGAGTTTGATTCGAAACTTATAAAGATAAAATAAAGATGAACATTTGTACTCGAGTTTAATCTCAAAAAATATATAAACATGTATGAGATCTTATTCGAAACTTATACAGAAAGAAAAATTTTACATATGTAGAACCAAGACAATAATTTTAGGACCATGTGAGACATTCACGTAGAATTCCCAAACAACTTATGTTTTTGTCTCAGATCGAAAAGAAACAACAAAGAGAAGGACATGCATATAAAATATTTTATCAAGATCATAAAATATCTATAACCTAAAGCTCTGATACCACATGTTAAATATTTTAACACGAAACATTAAATATAAAGATCTTCAATTTTCTATGATCTATGATAATAAATAATAATAGTTAGAAAGCGTACCTCCCTCCATCTCATATTAATAAAGAATCTGACCTGACTCTAAGAGAATGATCACCTTATCAACTTTACCTTACTATAACAAATTTCACTTTTTTTCGAGAGGGACTGTGGTTGGAAAAAGTGTAGACTTCGTAGGAAACGATATTTTTTCCACAAATTTGTGTGGTGGGAGACCCGTGGCATAAACTAGTGGGGAAAAATTCTTTTTCCACCAAACCACAAGTTCATGGGAAAAGCTTTCTTTTTCCCTACCGTGGTGGTTAAAACCTTTTTTTTTTTATTTTTTTTTGTGGAAAATAAGGTTTCTTCTGGTATGATGTGGTGGGAAATAACACAATTTTCAATAGAAAAAGGTTGTGGCAAAAAGTGTTTACCCATGACATATCTTCGTGGAAAAAAATTATTTTTGATAAAATAATTTTCTGGGAAATATATATTTTCCACACAGTACTTTATCGGAAATACTTATTTATGGAGAAATCTTATTGCAGGAAATAATCACTTCCGGCAAAAAAAAAAAAGTATTCGCCACGAGTTGCATTCATGCCAAATGCTAAGAGATTTTAAAAAAAAAATTGTAAAATAAAAAAATGAGACTGAGCCAAAAATAATAAAAACAAATAGTCTAATATAGGCTAAAATAGATATATCTAAACCTTAGAGATCCAAATTCACGTTGTTAATAATTAAAAAAAATGTAAAATTATGCTAACATAAAAACTTCTAATTAGAACTCAAGAGAGGAAAATGTCCATACAATTTATACACATACACCACACAACCACTTAACTTTATAAGTTACAATTCATGGCTCTACAAAATTACAATCATACAATCCATTCAAGTTTTATAAGATCAACATACAATCCATTCAAAACACTCATAAATTAGTTACAAGCTTCATCCATACCCTATATGTGTTTTCTACTCATAAAATTGAAGCTTGGGTAAGTTGTACTCAACCCAACCTCATTACCAGAATCTTTGAGTACTTAGATGTGTTTTCTGCTCATAAAATTAGTTGTGCAAGGTTCTAGAGTGACACATCCCAACCTAAACTGAGCTGATTGGTTGCAGACTTTGTTTTCCCAAACAAAACCACCTTTTTGTAGCATATCCTCACATGTATTTATTCCAAATACATCCCTTAAAATATGTAGTGACAAAAGTATAATAATTAGCTTAGTTAACATACACTATTTAATTAAACATAACATAGAGAACAACAAGAATAACCCATTAAGTAAACTTAAAAATCTTTAAACACTAAAGTTTATAGTTAAATCATTTAATACCTTTTAAAAGCAAGTTTATAGGATTACATACAACCACAATAAATCTATAAAACCGAACACCTTTTGCATCTAAAGACAGAACACATATTACAACCTTAAAACAAAACACACGACACCAACATACATACACAAAATCATACCAAAGTCACATATGGTTAAACCAAGCTCATTAGCAAAATTACAAATTTGAAACATAGGAAATCATTTAGTAAAACAACTCCATCATCATTCAGTTAGGACCAAAACAGAGCATCTATAATATTTTGCAACATAGAGAAATAAACACAACTCAAGACACAAGCATTCCATGACAAAAGAATTCGGTTAGTTTCAAAATAATACCCAAATCAAATGGAGTCAAGTTAGGGTTTTTACCTTGGTTCTTAGCTCCATCCACTCCATTGCAATCCAAATAAGCTATCGTCCAACCAACAAACCAAAAACATAAAGCATGCTTGCTGCCCAAAGGAATTTTAATTCATTTATCACTTGAGCCCAACCTAAATCCATCACACAATCCATTGTTCATGTATAATACACTCAACATATTCAAATTTGTCAAATTCTTGGACCTCATATAAATTCAAATCTATAAATTTGTCAAATTATTATGACACTTTATCCTCCATGAGTTTGGAAAACCCACCCCAGTCCAGATATTCCACATTAGACCTCAATGATGTGATAATAAGTTGCAAGTTATGTAACCAAATAAAAATTTTGTCAAAATTTGATTTTCAGAAAAAAAAAAAAAAAAAAAAAAATCTAAGAAACACACCTGAACTCTACTCTCTTCATTCCAAGAGCTAAGGCCATGCCTTACAAGAGTCACCTCTTTGGTGACGATATTGACAGACTAGTAAGTTATGTTGCTTTTGCAAAATCATACGCACCACCAGCCATAGAACCATCATTTTGAAAATTTTTTGCCATAAAGTGTTATCAAAATCAAGACCCAATTCCAGAAAATGTATCACTCCATTTTCAGTATGACAACAAATTATCATAATTGTCAGTTCATCCCCAATGTGAAGAATTATTCATAATCTACCCATTGTTAATATTTGACCATAAAAATGAAAAATACATCACGATCTTAACTTTGGATCTTAAAAGTGCTTTCATCTCATCAGCGCTCTTTTCATCCACGAGTAGCCCAAAACCATTTTCATCACAGACTCAAAACCTTGTGAGGTGCAATTAAGTAGTTGAAAATATTTCAAATAGTAAATTTACGTAGATACAAATCTGCCTAGACCCTCAACGCCACACCATACACGTTTATATACACTAAAATAATGCACTTGAGAGACAAATGTAGGATTTTTACCATGCTTAAGGGTTGGACAGCGAATGAGGCATGTGGGATGTGCTCCTGCATCCATGGGTTGCTCGTGGTGGTGCTACGTCTTGGCTGGAGGTGGAGATGGTGGCTCACGATAGTGGGGAAGGCCACTGTAATCAGAAAACTGTGGGGGGTGTGCGGTGGAGACTGGCGAGAGAGACCGTGCGAGGGAGAGAGATGCGGGAGCTGGGGTGGAGCAACGGTTGGTGACTGGTAGAACCGTATGGTAGTTGAGGGTGACGATGGCCATGGCTAGAGACGGCGGAGGTGCAAGGCTTTGCTGGGATCCGAGAAGGAGAGGGAGAGAGAGAGAGAGAGAGAGAGAGTCGGCAAGAGGGTGAGGGGGAAGACCCTCGGTGCTCGACGGCAAGGGTAGCTGTTTGTGGTCGTGCAGCAGGGAGGAGAGGCTCGACAGTCCGAGAGAGAGAGAGAGAGAGTATCGCGATTCGCGGAAGTGTTTTGGAGGGGGAAAGAAAGGAGTAGGGTATTTAATTTTATTAGTATTTGCGGTAGGTTTTTAAACCCAGAATTAAAACGGTTGGTCTATTTGTGGCAAAAAAAGTTGTCGAAAAAAGATACTAATCTCATCACAAAAACTAATAACCCACGAGAGAAAAATAATTTTGTTAAGACTATTTACGGTAAGAAAATGTCGTCGCAAAAAACTAATAATCTTGTGGAAAAAGCTAATAACCCACGAAAGAAACATATTTTTGGTAAGTTTATTTGCGACAACTTCAAATCGCCACAAAATGTGTTTATTTCGTGGCAAAAAATTGTTTTCCCACAAAATTTTACTTGCCAACATGATCTCGTGGCAAAAGGCTTGTATTTTTTCTCACGAATAGTTTACATGTCATCACCCTACTATTTGCCACGATCGTATATCTTGGAAAAAGAATTCGTTGGAAAAATTCATATTTGTTGTAGTGGGCCTCTGAGTGTCTTCCAATAGCTAGAGGCACAATAATGTTGTAGGTGAGATCCTTTAACCTCTCAATGCTATTTATAGATTTTTGGCTATCATGAAATCGAGATATTCCTATTTCACTATGACTAGAATAGAGGTATTTTTGTCCCACTATAACTCATTAATTAAGTGATAATATTTAAACTAATATAAACCTATTAAAATATAGGTGTGTAGGACATAGAGTTTTAATAAAACTCTTACATCTATTTGTTCTCTATTGAGAACAAGAAGTTGTTGTGTATTGAGAACGACATCTTTAATACCAAAGAACGAAAGTGGAAGACAGACAGACAAGTAGAATGTAGAATGTACGTAGGTGCTTGTCCATTAAATAGACCAGGCCGTGAAAGCACTTCGATCTTTCCGGCCAACAACTATATATATATATATATATATCCATCAAAACCGGCCCCGGATCAAGAGAAAGGTATATATATATACACATACATATCTATAGTTATTATATAAGCCGGGATCGGCGAG
This sequence comes from Juglans microcarpa x Juglans regia, assembly GCF_004785595.1. Lineage (NCBI taxonomy): Eukaryota > Viridiplantae > Streptophyta > Magnoliopsida > Fagales > Juglandaceae > Juglans > Juglans microcarpa x Juglans regia. The sequence goes on from NC_054604.1 coordinate 25,538,057, forward strand.
CTACAGTGTTGCTACAGTAATTTTCCCACTCCGTTTTTCCCCTTCCGTGCATTTTGTTGTTTTTTTTTGCCCTTGGATTTATTACGGTTTGTTTCCGTGCATTCAGGGTCTTATTTGTCTTTTCGCTCGGGTTAGATATTTAGGTGGGTTGTTTGGGTTGCCTTTCATTTCGTTCGTCCATTGTCTTTGGTCTTGTCTCTTGGTTTCTCTAGGTTTTCGTCTTCTTCTTCTCTTTCATTCTCTGAGTATGGCTCTCGGTGTTTACTTCTATTTCTCTATTGTCGATCTTTACTTCTACTTTTGTGCATAAATGTTGTTTTCGGTGGTGCTTGTCGAAGAGCAAGGGCCTTTGGTTCTCTGATTGTTTTGTGGGTTTTTTGTAGGTCTTTCTGATTGTTTCGTTTGGGTTTGGGATGTTGTTGTGGGCTGAAGGTTGCGGTTTTTTTTACTGATTATGGAAGGATTTGAACGAGTTGCTGTTTGGTTATTTCTGTTTGGCTTTTTCGGGGACTTTTTATGGATCATTACGATTGTTTTGTTTCAGTGGAGATGTTGTTGTGGGTTGAAAGTTGTGGTCTTTTACTGGTTTTGGAAGGGTTTGAAGGAGTTGCATTTTGGTTTTTCCTGTTTGGCTCTTTCGGGTCTTTTTTTTGTGTGTGTTTTTTGAGATTTTGGTGGTGCATTTTGGTCTTGTTTTAAAGTTTAGATTTTTCGTTATTTTTGCTTTGATCTCGTGGTCGATGATGTACTTCCTTTTTTTGAAAAACAATATATAAAATGGCATTTGGGTTGCCTTTCCGTGTTCTTGATGTATTTTCCGTGGTATTATTGTGGTGGGGTTGATGGAAGTTCTGATTTTGTGTGGTGTATTTTGGTCTTGTTTTAAAGGTTGCATTTTTTTTTCGTTCTCGTCCCGTGGTCGATGATGCACTATGTTTTTATGAACAAAAGTGTATGGATTCCTGTTTAGTTTGTGTGATGTTTGTGGATTTGTTTTAGTTTCTGTGAAGTTTACATTTCTTGTTATTTTCGGTTTGATCCCATGGTTGATGATGCACTTCCTTTTTTCTGAAAGTAGTATATAAAATGGCATTTGGGTTGCCTTTTCGTGCTCTTCCTATATTTTTTCCGTGGTATTGTGGTGGTGGTTGATGGAAGTTTTTATTTTTGGTAGTACATTTTGGTCTTGCTTTAAAGGTTGAAATTTTGTTTTTTCGTTCTCTTCCCGTGGTCGATGATGCACTATGTTTTTGTGAACAAAAATATATGGATTCCTGTTTCGTTTGTGTGATGTTTGTGGATTTGTTTTAGTTTTTGGTGGTACATTTTGGTTTTGATTTAAAGTTTGCATTTTGTTTTAATTTTTTATTATCATGTGGTCGTGTGTTGTTTGCAGATTTGATTTTGGGTGAAAGTGTTGATCAAATATGTAATTTTTTGGATTTGCTTTTTTGCAGAAATTTTTATGAAAGTTATGGGTTTTGTTATTGTAGAGAGAAACATATGGATTGTTATTTCGAGCGTGTGTTATTGGCGGATTTAATTTTGGGGGAAGTGTTGATCAAATATGTGATTTTTTTGCTTTTCTGTTTCATGGATGTAATCAGAAATCTGTTTTTCTTTTTCTTGGAGTTTAGGTAAATGTTTTAATTGTGGAGATTTGGTATTTTTTTTAAGCGGGTTCAAGATTTTCATACAATTCTTTTCCTACAATTAGCTCTGATAAGAACTTCAAGTTACGTCTGAGACTATGGGGCCTTTTTTGGGCATTGTAGGGTATTTTTTGGTGTTGCTTATTTTTGCCACTAAGATTGTGTTTTTATTTTTTTCCTTCTTCAGTTTTCATGCAGTGAAGATTTTCATGTTATTGTTTCTATTTTTTTGATTTTTTGGTTTCATTATGTGGAGTTGATTTTTTCATTTTGCTATGTCGAGGTTTTATCATCGTTTAGTATGTATATTTGCTTGCGCATTCCAATTTTATATTTTGGTTTTATCATTTTTTTAGTATGTATCTGTATCTATAGCTATATCTATACCTATATACCTATTATATTACTTTTATTTGTATTTCTATCTCTATTCTATTTCTATTTTTCTATTATTTTAGTGGGAATTGGCGAGCTACAGTGTTCTGGAGTAAATTTTCCACTCTGTTTTTTCTCTTCCGTGCATTTTGTTCTGTCTTTTTTGCCCTTCATTTCCTATTTGTTTCTGTCCGTGCAGTGGGGGTTTTATTTCAAATGGATGTGTCAGCCTTTGATCAGTGCATTAATGGTGTTCTGAGTCTGTCAGTCACTGTGTTGATGGTTTCGACAATTGTTTTTCAAGATTTTTTTTAATATTCGTGTAGATATTTTTGATACGGTTTTCAAGATTTTTTTTTTAATATTTGTGTAGATCTTTTTGATACAGTTAGTTCGGTTTGACAACTTCTTAGTTCCTTTTGTTTTGTTGGTTGTACTGTTCTTTTTTCGTTTGGCTGGTGCATTCTCATTTCATTTTTATATGTACGGGACTTTCAATTTCTGGGGTTTCAGTGAATTGTTTTTTGTGGATGAGGCTGACTGAGTCATGACTGACTCACAGTGTGAGATTGAGTGCATTAGTTCGATATATAATTTCCTGTGGGCCAGCTTCTCAAAGATTTTTGTCCTTTTCTAGAAATTCCAATCGGCTGAACTATTTGTCTGAGAGTTTGTCAGCTTGAGAGGATGGGTTGAGTATTTTGGTTTTTGTGTCATCAGTGTATTGACAATGAGAAAAGGTGACTTGATTTACATCTCCTGTGGATAAGTCTTTTCTTACTTTATTACTTCTCTTTTTGTACGTCCTTATGGGATCCCTACTTTATGTCCACACTTACATAAACCGCGATATATCCTTTGAAGTTCCATACATAGGCTCACTCTTCTAACATTCCTCTAAACAAATTTCTGTAAAATAACCAAGGAACCCAACTAGGCAAACGTGCATCGCACGTTACCCCTCCACTAGTGTGAGTATATATGTATATATATATATGTATATATATATATATGTATATATAAATGTACGTAGGTGCTTGTCCATTAAATATTCGAGGTGAAAACACTTCGACCTTTCTGGCCAACAACTATATATATCCATCAAAAGTGGCCTTGGGTTAAGAGAAAGGTGTATATATATGTATGTATGTATATATATATATATATATATATATTTCTTTATTTATTTTAGATTTTATGATGTCTTATTTGATTATTATTTTCATTTCTAAGATTCAGGTACTACATATTGGTTATTAACATGAGAATTTATTTTGAGAGTGGGAAGAATGTTCTTTTTTTAAATATATATTGGAAATATCAAGATTAAAGATTACAAGAGTTGTATTACTTTATGAGAAAGTCTTGAAACAGGATGGGTGTAAAATTAAGATTTACACCCTCCAATCAGAGAGAGACATGTCAGTAATCTCAAGAGCTATACAGTAGACCCAATAACACCAACGTCGTTCCCCTTAGTCATCTCTCTCCTCACTCTCAGCAAACTCTTTCTTCGCAAAAGCTCTCTCTCTCCTAAACCCGATTCTTTGTCAGTCTCTCTCTGCTCAACAAATAAATAATAGATGAATGTTAATGTAAAAAGAAAGAAATATAAGATATTTAAATCTTCAATTAAACAATCTGGATTTTATTGATGGAGCTTTTTCTTCAGTAGTGTTTTTCGAAAAAAAATACAGCTTCTTCTTCCACCTTCAAAGCTCCAAGATTGGGTTTGAGATTGTCTCCAATAGAAATTCATGACTATTTCTAGGTAATATTTACCTATTATCACAGGCTGGGATGTTTTTAGACAACTCATGGCTGGTAGAAAGGAGAATGGGGGGGGGGGGGGGGGGGGGGGGGGGTGGGTTGGCTTCTCCCTATGTGAATTTGAGGGGAGAGAGAGAGAGAGAGAGAGAGAGAGAGAGCAATGGAGGAAAGAGATTGGGAGGGGACGACAAGGGGGGCGAGATCGGGTTTTTGTAGTGGGAGGCAGATTCGTTGCATGCAGCTTAATTTTTCATTTCGGTAGAATTCCTACGTGTTTTATTATTATTAGTGGGTGTAAAATCAAGTTACACACCCATGCATCAGCCTGCTAGCCGCTCTCTTAGTTTATATACCTACCAAATTAGTTCAATTTTATTTTCTTTTGTTTTTTTGTTTTTAGTTTTAGTTTTAGTTTTTATTTATTTATTTTTTTTTTTTGTCATATTTGTCATATGATATGAGTCATAATTTCATAAGATTATAAGAAACGGAGGGAATTGTAAAGGGATGGGAGTGGGTTGGACACGTGGCATATAGAAAGATGAGGGCGGTGATTTGGCGGAGGGTGGGAAGTTTGACAAGAAAGGTATATATAATATATATATATTTATATATATAAGAAAATACTATTACCACAGACAGTTTTTACCGAAAATTTCTATGGAATTGTATTTTATTTATTTATTTTACTTAATGATTAAAAAAGTATTTTTAAATAAATATATGATTTTTTTGTATTCTTTTAAAATGCTTAAAATGGTTAAAAAAAATGATTGGGAAAAAAAAAGATTACAGAGAATCCTCTGTAGCTATAGTAGAGTCAATAATTTTGAAACAAGTATTCTCGGAATGATCCAATCCTCTCTCACTGATGGACCAGTCCATTTTAATTGTTATCCTGATTTAACTCTTTCACTAGATGATCAACATTTTTTAAAGGCTTTAACTTTAAATATTTTGACATCTGGTTATGATATGATTGCAGGAAGTAAACCTTTTGCCTTATTTTTTGGATTCATTATCGTATTTTAAAAACAAATTTAAATCCAAAAGTTATTACAAAACCCACTGCGGGAAGTACTCTACTGATTCAGAGTTCAACCCCAGATGAGGATATTTCAACCCCAAAGATGGTTTTTTAGAAAAATATAACTCTTCCCAAAAAATGGACTTTGGAACAAGAAGTTCCTCCTATCCCTAGAAACCCTGTTGCATGTAATCCTAATTACATCCAACAGTATATGGATGGAACTGTTAAAATTAGTTTTGATCAGACCAGTACCTCTGGCTTAAGAAGAAATTCTTTTGCTGGGTCTAGATCTTCTTTTGCTGGCTCAGATATTCCAGTTAGGAGAGACCAAAATCTCAAACAATTTCTGGAAGATTCTGTTAAAACAGCCCAACCCCTTAATCCTGTTTTAAAATTGAAAGGACTTTCTACGTCCTCTCAAGTTACTTCTGCTTTTTATTCTGCACAGAATGCTGAATCCTCTAAGGGTCAGCCTATTCAAAATGAAGCCGATAAAGAAGAAGATAATTCATCTTTATCATCTACAGCTTCAGATATGGTAGCTCCTGTTGCTCCACCAATTCATCACAGTTTAACTGTTTTGAACAAACCATTTCAATTTGATTTAGTTTATCTTTTTGAAGAATACAAACTTCCTAAAAACCATGATAAGCGTAAAGCATATCATGCAAAGTATTCTAATAAAGCAAAATGTGTCAAACGGAAATGGAAAGAAGAAATGAATAAACAACAAAAGCATATTCTCTTCTTTGATTTTGTTGACAATTATTATGTTTCTAACAATACTTTAAATGTTGTTAAAACTGATTTTGTCAAGGAAGAAGAAAAGATGGTAATCCAAGCTAGCCATCCACCTTTGGAGACAGTACTCATTCCTTATAAAGGATATGAAGTACCTGCTTCATCTTTCAAAATCTCGGAATCTGTTTTCAAGGATCCTGAGAATGACAAGATTCTTAAAGAAACAAAAAAGGTTATTTTCCAAAATAACTTTGTGAATCTTGCTCTTCATACGATCGGACAACAGTTAGATCGAATTGAAGAAAATGTTGAAAAACCTGATCCTAATCCTTTGGTTTTTATTAAAGATCGGACAAAGAAAATTATTGAAAAACCTTTGATTATCTTGCCTGAAAGTCGTGCCAAAATTGATTTTAAAAATCCCCAGGCTAAGACTTTAGATAAGATTAATCAAATGCTTACTGATCTAAAAAAAGAACGGCCTTCTACTAGTGCTTTAACAAATAAAGAACTAGAAGCAGTTCTTGTGGAATCCACAGATGAGTCATCCCATGATCACTCTTCTGAGGAAAATGATCTTGATTTACTTGAAAAGAATTTTCAAGATATTGTTTTAAAACCTGAAATTGCCAAATTCTCTTCAAAAGAAGCCAAACCAATGAGTCTGACGAAGAATTGGTATTCCAGGCCTACTCCTCCTGATTTTCAGTTTGAAGAAAAAGTTTTTCAAAACCAATCTTCTTACTCTGCCGACAAGGTTTATGAATAGAACATTGATGATTTTTCTGAATAAGAAATCATTAATACCATGAGTAAAATGTCACTTGTGGCAAATGCTTATGTAAATAACAATATTAGACAACCTGATATTGTTAAGATTTTAATACAAGGATTTTCTAGTATTTTAAAAAATTGGTGGGATAAGCATCTCACTAATGATACCAAGGAAACCATTCAAAACGCTGTTAAGCGTAATGATAAAGGGTTACCTATTTTTGATGAATCCATTGGAATGACTCAACCAGATAGAGTCAACACTTTAATATATACTATTTTGAAACATTTTATTGGTACGCCATCTGATATACTAGTCGCATCAGTGACCAGTTGAATAATCTCAGATGTAATCAAATGTCTGATTACAGGTGGTATCAAGATGTTTTCATTTCCAGAGTTATGCTTCGGGATGATAGCCAGAAGCCTTACTGGAAGGAGAAATTTATTGATGGATTGCCTCGTTTGTTTGCATACAAAGTGAAGGATGAACTTAATATTACTGGGTCTCTCAATTACAATGAATACACCTATGGTAATATTTGTAATGTAATTAAGAAACTTGGTATTAGTATGTGTAATGATCAAAGAATACTTCGAGAACAAATGAGAAATAGTAAGAAAGCCAAATATGAAATAAGAACATTTTGTGAACAATTTGGCCTTCCCACTATTGCTCATTCTAAAAGGAAGCACAAGTTTTCTAAACCTCATGGCGGTATCAGGAGAAAACCTCATAATGAATTTTATAAGAAAACTTATAAAAACTATTTTCTAAACCATTTTCTAAGAAAAAGAAATCCAAAGATTCTTTTCAAGCAAAATGTTTTATTTGTGGCAAATCTGGACATTTTGCCGATAAATATCCTAAAAAAGTCAAAAAATTAAAGAAAAAGTTTAATCAGTTGGATATTAATAACAATGATAAAGAAGAACTATTTCAACTCCTAGAAATAGCCTCATCTTCATCATATAATATCTTCGAATTCAGTTCTAGTGATTCAGAATATCACTCTGAAACTGGATCTCTTGATCCCACTGGTCCTAAGTTAGGTTGCAATTGTAATGATATTTGTTGTAAGCCCAAAGGCAAAACAATTAATGTTTTGACTAAGGCTGAGGAACAAGAAAATTTTTTGCTAACCTTGATTTCTCAAATTACAAATCCTGAGCTTAAAGAAGAATATCTTCTCAAACTCAAGAAGACGATGGTTCGTCAAGAACCAGAACCTTCTAAGCAAATAATTAGTTTTCAAGAAACCTTGGAAAGATTTCAAAAGAAAAAACCCAAGGAAATTTCTACTTCTGATTTACAACATGAAATAAATCTTGTTAAAAAAGAAATCATTGAACTCAAATATGAGGTTAACAACCTTAAGTCTGAGAATAAGATTTTAAAACAATAATTTTTAGTGTTTAAAATTGATAAACAACTTGATCAGGATATTCCTTCCGATAATGAACAAACAAATGATTCTGGTTCAAGCCAGCACGAGCTAGCTGCCGACAACCAGATCTGTTTCACCATACTATTCCTCCGAAATGGTTTTCTAGGGTTACTACTGTTGTTGCCCATGATTTCCAATTTTCTGTTGTTGATATGATTGATTCCGGATCAGACCTGAATTGTATTCAAGAAGGTCCTAGTAAATATTTTGAAAAATCTACTAAAAAATTGTTTTCGGCAAATGGATCTCAGATGAAGATCAATTATGAGCTCAACAGTGCTCATGTCCACCAAAACAATATTTGTTTTAAGATTCCTTCTGTTTTAGTAAGAAACATGTCTGACAAAGTGATTTTAGGAATTCCTTTTATTTCTTCTTTGTATCATTTTTTTACTAAAAAAGATGGTATTACTACCGACCCTTTTGGTCAAAAGGTTAAATTCAAATTTGCCTCTCAACAAGAGATTGACCAGGATAAAGGTTTGAAATCTTTGTTTTTTGCAAAACAAAAACATTTGAACTTCCTCCAGCAGGAAATCAAACATAGAAATATTTCTGAACAATTATCCTCTCCAATTTTGATTTCAAAAATTGATGATTTTAACAAACATCTTATTTTTTATGTTTGTTCTGATTTACCCAATACTTTTTGGCATTGAAAGAAACACATCGTTTCTCTTCCTTATACCAAAGATTTTAATGAAAAAGATATTTCAACTAAAGCCAGGCCTATTCAAATGAATAGTCAGACTTTAGAATTCTGCCAAAACGAAATTGCAGATCTTAAGAAAAAAGGCATAATTAGAGATAGCAAGTCCCCATGATCTTGTCTTGCTTTTTATGTCCAGAAAAATGCTGAACTAGAGAGAAGTACCCATCATCTAGTCATTAACTACAAACCCTTGAATAAAGTCTTAGAGTGGATTAGGTACCTATTCTCAATAAAAATGACTTAATTCATAGGTTAAGTGATGTAGTTGTCTTCTCCAAATTTGACCTAAAATCAGATTTTTGACAAATCCAAATAGCTGAGTCAGATAGGTATAAGACAGCTTTAGTTACCCCCTTTGGTCATCACGAATGGAATGTGATGTCATTCGGTTTCAAAAATGTCCCGAGTGAGTTCCAAAATATCATGAACGATATCTTCAATTTGTTCACTACTTTTACCATCGTCTATATAGACGATGTCATTGTCTTTTCTAAATCTATTGATAAACACTGAAAATATTTGAATTCGTTTCTAGACATCATTAGAATCAATGATCTTGTCGTTTCTGCGAAAAAGATCAAATTATTCCAAACCAAGATTAGATTCCTTGGTTATGATATACTGAAGGTAAAATCAGGCCCATCCAACGAACCATTGAATTTACCGACAAATTCTCTGATGTCATTACTGACAAAAAATAATTGCAGAGATTCTTAGGATCTCTCAATTAAAGAATCTCTGCAATTATGTTGCTGATTTTTACAAAGATATGAGGAAACAGTGTCGTTCCTTGTTCAAACGACTCATTTCCAATCTCCTCCTTGAATAGAAATCCATACTAATCTAGTAAGGAAAATTAAGGCACATGTCAAAACTTTTCCGTGCCTTGGTATCCCTACTTCTGATTCATTTAAAATTGTTGAAACAGATACCTCTGACATTGTTAATGAAGAAGACTGCACTTTTGAAGAGGCAGAATCATCTGTGTTGGGATCATGGAAGATTCCAAAACTTGATGTTAATTCGATTTATCGAATTTCATGGTTCGAAAAATCTTTACATACTGCTTTTAAGGTTCGAACTGTCGAACAATCTTATGCTATTTCCAAAACCCAAGAAAAATGTTATCTTTTTAAAAAAGAACTCACATCCGAGAAAAACTTCTTATCCTCTCTCCCTAATCTTGAGTCTCCTAATTTGTAAGTACAAATTTGCACTACCTTGTGCCTGTAATTACTTTAAACTTTGTAATTTTAATAAAAACTTATATGTTTATTACAATTAATTTTGCATATACATACATGCATTTGGCCGATTCAACCGCCTAATATTTTGTGCTGCATAATTGAATTATTGTGCATTTACTCTGATTGCTTCCATCCTCTTTCTTCTCTTCTTCTTCAGTCTCCCATTCTTGATTCTGCTGTTTTGGTATCAGAGTCATTCTGGTATCTAATTGTTGTGAATTGCTTCTTCTTTATTTTACTTATTTTATTTTCTGACAACCCCCACCCGAAATTTCTACTTTGGTTGATTCTGCTCAACCGCCTAGTATTTTGTGCTGCATAATTTAATTATTGTGCATTTACTCTGATTGCTTCCATCCTCTTCCTTCTATTCTTCTTCAGTCTCCCCTCTTGATTCCGCTGTTTTGGTGTGTGTATATATATATATATATATATTTGTATGACTGCCATATATATACCACAGTGGACTGAGGACACAGTGGTATCCAAACAGCCCTATTTTCAATTTCCTCAAACTACCTCCTTTTTCGTGGAGCAACCATTATTTTCTCAAGACACAGTATATAGATATGTGTATATATATATATATATATTATATATATATATATATATTCGTCAAACTGTCAAAATACCACCATGGTATATCCAAACAGCCCTTTTTTCAAATACCACCATGGACTTTGAGGACACGGTGGTAAATCCAAATATATATATATATATATATATATATATATTCGTCAAACTGTCAAAATACCACCATGGTATATCCAAACAGCCCTTTTTTCAATTTCCTTAAAGTACTACCTTTTTCGTGGAACAACCATTATTTCCTCAAGATGCAGAATTTATATATATATATATATATATATATATATATCTATATCTATATTCGTCAAACTGTCAAAGTACCACCATGGACTTTGAGGACACGGTGGTATCCAAACAGTCCTTTTTCAATTTCCTTAAAGTACTACCTCGTGGAACAGCCATTATTTCCTCAAGCCGCAGAATTAAGATATATATATATATATCTATATATCTATATCTATATACATATATTCGTCAAACTGTCAAAGTACCACCATGGACTTGGAGGACACGGTGGTATCCAAACAGCCCTTTTTCAATTTCCTTAAAGTGCTACCTCTTTCGTGGAACATCCATTATTTCCCCAAGACGCAGAATTACGCAAAATGGCCAAAAAGCCATTTTTTGGTCATGAAATTAAAAAATATAACTAATTTGGAAGCCATTTTTCTTGGCATTTCAATCTTGTTTTATGTCTTATAAATAGAGGACTGAGCAGGTAATCTCTCTTCTTCTTATGTAGCAAACATCTTCTGAATTTCTGTTTTTTTTTTTTTATATATAAGTACATCTTCTGAGTTTCTCAACTCAATAGAGTTCAGCTTATCTCTCTTCTTCTTATGCGACAAACATCTTCTGAATTTCTCATCTGAATTTTAACTCTTCACCTCAATAGAATTTAGCAGTCCTCCATTTCTCTACTGCGTTTACAGAAAGAGATTTGGAAGCAAAGGTAAGCAACCAAAAAAAAGGTTCTCCATCTCTTCTTGTACGTACCAAAGATGAACTTGGGAAATCATTTCCTAGCGTTCTTTGGACCAATTATGACGCCCTTGCTCTTCTTCTGGAAAATCCTGGCACAACCTCAATGTCCATCACTGCTGTCGACTGGGGATGTAGTCGACCTAGAAGCAGCAGCTCAAAGGGTTGGGTTGGAAGCAAGGCAGCGCGGCGTTGACTGGGCTACGATTATGGTTTCTTTTTGCATGGCATCTGCCGTAGCCATAGCACTAGTGTCCATTCAAGTGCAATCACATGAACTCCCCACAACCATCTATGTGTTCTCTCTAGCAATCGCATTGGCCTTTTCTTCTTTCTTTGTCAGCGAATCAATCAGTTCCAAGTTGGAGGTGGCAGGTCATGTGCTCAAGAGATTTGGCATGTTTCTCACTGCAACCGCCTTCTTCGTCGCCATTGCCGTTCCATTTCCTTCCTATTTCAAAATTATAAGTTGGTTTGTGTACGCCATTTCCTTTCTTGCCATTTTAGTCTGCCATTGTTTCTAGCATACGCTCTTATAGAAAATAAAATGAAAAATGAGATTGAGAAAGGAGAAGAATGGAGATAGAATTTGAGGGTTGGTTCAAGAACGAAGTCCAAGGCCTCTAGTTTCGTTTGTTGGGCCACGAAGACGCAAGAGTACAAATGTAGTGATCTATTTCATAAAATAAGTATATATCTATATGCTGTACTGTGTGCTATTTATACAAAAGAAAAGTGCTATTTATACAAAAGAAGAATATTTTATACAAGAAGCATTGTACTAAATTGCCCCTAAACAACCATACACATCACAGACAAACTGTTATTGGAAAGTTTGTTGAGAATTATGGTGCATGTTTTTTTCTTGATTCTTTCCTTGTGCATGAGACGTATCAATTTGTAATATTCCCCGCAAGATGGAGAATAGATATTTTCTACTCTCATCTTGGATAGAAGAAATAAAAACTGGGAAGAAGGTAGGGCTTTTGTGAAAACATCGTCTCAAATGCATAGATTGTCAGGACTGATGCAGGGGACTGTGGTTATTTGAATTAAATCTATGACATTATTTATATTTTGGTGTTGTAAATTTAAATTTATTGTGAATTTGTAGTCTTAAATTTAAATTTATCGTTTGCACACATTAAATCACCTATTTTTGTATTATACATGATTTAGTCATGATATTTAAATTTTAGCTTTTTAACTTATTTTTTACAGTATTTTAGATTTTTTAATTATTTTTTACATTATTTTGTCTTTTTTAAATATTTTTAAATAGAGATGGGCCAATCTAAATTTCAAGTTGGGCCTTGGATATTAGGTTATAGGCCCAGGCCCAATCTGAGTAGGGCAAGCCCACATGCACTCTATAGTAGTCGAACTCAGATCGGAGGAGTCAGAGATGATTTTTACCTCCGACCTTAGTCAGAGTCGGAGCCCACCCCTAGTCAACTCCTTGATGGATTTTTAACAGAAAGGTAATCCAAGTTAGATGACATCCTAATATGGATGTTATGATGGGTCAATTCAGGAAAGTTGGTCATTTTCTATCAAAATAGCTATAAGTGGCCAAGGTTTATGTGTTTTAACATGACTACAACTACAAGTAGGGGTGGGCAGCGAGGGCCCGCCCCCCGCTACCCTGCACTTGTCCGCCCCACCACCTCATAGGCAGGCAGGCTACCTCGCATCATGTGGGTAGCACCTCTAACTACAAGTGTACAACTGTGTTGTGGCTGCTTCAGTTAAAACAGGGTTGTTCATATCTCTTGCAGCAATTCCTTTGGAGTATAACCTACTGTACATATTCGTACTTGTTTTTTAGAAGTACTATCCACGTTCATACTTTATCAGACTGAACCCAAAGAAGGGGAAAAACAAGCAAACAAAAAACCATTCTTAAAAAATGTGGAATGATTTAACACTGTTTGGCAGGAGAAGGGACAGGACAAGGGCATGGAAATATAGAGCAGATGGGAATGGGTGCTGTTATTCCTTTGACGTGTATGGAGGAAGGCAAGATATAAACAAAGAAAAGAAAGGATATGTATTTCACTTGTTTGGTTGAACATGGGGAAGAGATTAGAAAAGTTCTTTGATAAGTAAAAAAATAATGAGCCCCATGGAAAGATGTTTCCACCGTCTTAAGGAAACATCCTCTTCCATCCACTACTTTCCTTCCAATCTTTCACATCCCTTTCCTCTCAGCCAGCACTAGGTAGAGTTCCCACATATAAGAAACGCCACAAATGTTCTCAAAAGCCCAAAGATCAGTAGAAACCAACCACAGTTGAATTGATTTCTGAAGACTTAATTGTCATAATCAACAAAAGTAGTTTTCGGAAAACAAAAGATTTCCAGTGCCAAACCACTTTTTGCAAACCAAACAATATACAGTTAGCACATAAGTTCCTGCTGCTATATAAAAAGGCTATGATAGTATTAACCTGATTAGAAAACCATTGCTGATGAAGTCCATCATGCTCAACTATGGACCTGTAATTAGGACGTCTTATCCTCTCCTCATCAGCTCTCTGTGATACATAATCATACTCAGCAAATCTACAAGTAGAAAGACGTTCACTTCAGCATTCATTATTATGAAAACTGAAAACTGGTATATCTATCAAGACTGTAACTGTACTACAGAAGAATATCTTAAAACCATAATTAAGTCAAACAGGAGCTGTAACATCCCGTATTTTAGTGTATTTTTATTGAATGATTATTTTTATTTTATTCAAAATTATTCTCTTGTTTTAAACTTATTGGATTTTAATTGGATTATTTTTTAGAATTTTTAATTGGTAAAAATTAATTTTTATGTGCTTTCTTAATATTTATTTATTGTTGTGCATTTAAATTGTTTTTCATATTTAATTAATTACTGTGGGATTTAATTATTTCAATTTGACTTTACCATTACGTTTAAATTATTTTATTTAACTTGCTGTTTTAAAATCTTTTCCGTTGGATCATTTTTGTGACTCAAGATGTAAGGATTAGACCTCATTTCTTTCTCTGCATTTTCTCTTTACTCTTTTCTTTTTCTTCCTTTTTCTTTTTCTTCTTTCTTTTCTTTTTCTTTTCCTGGTTCTTCCCTTCCCGCGCGCATCCAGCTCCCTCTCTCTCTCTCTCCGTCTGTTCTTCTCCTCCCCAGCCCGCCGTCGTGCGCCAGCAGTGGTCGACACCGCCTGGCTCCCTAGCTTCCCCAGCCACCAACGACGCTACCCCTCCGTTTCCAGCTCCATTCACGCCGTCGTTAGCCACCACGAGCCTCTCCAAGCCGCAGCATTCTTTCCGCCGCTGCGCCGCCGTCGCACCACCATTGGCCACCATCTTCACACCATTTCATCCTCGACCTCTTGGCAACCCATTGGACCCAACCCCACCTTCGATCCGTCACCGGTGAAGCTCCACCATCTACATTTTCGATTTGGATATTTTGGTCTTCTACCTCCTAATGCGCCGCCACCCACGGCCAACCTTCACTACCACTAGCTTCACCGACCTCCTTAGGCCCTACTCTATCATTTTTAGGTCTTCGTTTGTCCCCGTTTGAAAGTGGGTATTTGTGACCTAAGGGCCACAGTGTATTTTGCATTGTTACGTTGCTCAGACGTCATTTCTTGCTGCTTCGTGATCCATCGAAAATTGCTATATAGCGCTGTAAGTATTTCTTCAAAGAATTCTTGTGAATTTAATGTATTTTTGCACTAACACATTTCATTGTATTTGAACTGTTGATTGGTTTTGCCGGACTGAGTCCGAAGCGTACGGGGGTCGGATGGATTGGTGATTGGAGTTGTTTGGTTGGATTTGATTAGATTGGATTGGTAATTGTTGGTTTGGATATTGTGTTGGTTCATGTACATTGCATTTGGCACGCATGATCATGTTTGTAAAGGAAAACTGGGTTTTCGTGTATTGCATTCATGTTCATGTGTTTATGAAAACTGGGTTTTCATTTGAGTATGGAATTTGGGTGCGTGTGTATCACGACCCCAAGCCGAGATAGGGCATTATCTCGGTGGAGCTCCTCTGGTTACTCGAGAGCAGAATATACTGAGTAACGTCCCCTGGATTATCGCCGGGCGACAATGGGATCGGACGAGAGATTCGTGCCGACTCCGTGGTCCTTCTGCTGGCGGGGACTAGAGGATGTCTGGCCACGTACGCGCTGGGCGTGGAATTGGGCATCGCTCGTTGCGTAGTATGGGTGCTTGGCCATGTATGCGCCAGGCGCGGAACTGAGCACCGCTACGAAGTCAGGACGTGCGGATGGTCCATAGGGGAGGCCATGGTGCATAGGGTAATAACGGATTAATTGGCTATTTTCTGGGAAAATAGTGTGCGTTGGATTTTGTGTAAATCATTTTCTGGGAAAATGTTTTACGGATTATTTTTGGGCCAAATGGGATTTTGGCATGTGTTGGAAAAATTATCATTTTCGGAGAAAATGATGTTTTGAGGAAAAATGCATATTTTATCATGTGCATGCATGTTGGTTGCATTAAATGCATTTTATTCTTGAGGATTATTTGGGTTATACTTACCTGCGATACCATTTTGTGGTAACGCAGATTTTGATGCAAATGAGGAGGAGGAGGGCGAGCCTGAGGAGTGATCTGGGATCACTCGTTTGTTTATTTGAAAACTATTGTATTATATTTTTATGGATGACTGTATAACTGCTATTTAAATTTTTACTGATGTTTGATTGTAAATAAATTCTGGTACTTAGTTGACTATCCGCTGCGTTATTTTATTTGTACACTGTTGCATGCATACACACTGGCACTTCGTTGGGATGTGTGACCGTGTTGTCACCATCCTGGCGTCTCGATCCCTGTGTATTTATATAAGGGAGATTGAGGGCGCCACAAGAACATATCAACATAATGACACATTGTCCAACGTTACATCGATGATAAAAAATCATGGCAGGACCACAATAAATAGGTAAAAAATGAACAGGTATATCAGATGGATAAACCTGGATACAATATATATCTGCTATCTCCATGTAATTAAAAACAGGACATTTGGAAGCCAATTTACACAACCAAAACAACGTAAATTATATAACCCGATCAATGCCATCCATCAAAGAGACTGTTAAATATTGGTTTGATCACATTTTAGGCACCTCTTAAAATATTGATCCAAGTTGATGCAAGAATGTAACATTTATTAGACAATCAAATTAATAAATAGAATACGGCCCAAATCATTCTCATATTCCAATCAATCTAAATACGGCTGTAAATGAACCAAGCTCTTCAGGAATAGCTTGAACTCGGCTTGAGCATGGTTCATGTGACAAATTAGTTGAACTTTAACAAGAAATTTGGCTCGAACATTAAATGAGTCAAACTTGCATAAGCTCGGTTCAACTCAATTAAACTCGTAAGCAAAACACAAATCTGCTTGACTCAACTTTTTTAAAGCTCGTAAGAGGATTCACAATGGTTTAGCCATTTTGGATATAAATGCAAAATGGTTAACATGTCAAAATACACTCTCCAATGGGTTATGTAAATTTAATGCAAGCCATATGAGCTACAATACTTCTCTACATTTGGGTTGCAATATTCATAAATCTAAAAAAATTATTGTTTCTTTCTTTTTCCCTCTCTTTTTTTATATTTCTCACATTTACACTTCCATTTATAAAACATAATAAAAGCTATAATATTATGAGAATATTGTGTGTTAATAAAGAAAAGATTGCTCTCGACAAAAACTTTATAAAAGATGAAAATGGTATAAGTTCACCACAAAAAAACAAAATATTGGGAAAAAAATTAGAACGAGATTAATGTGTTTTGACCATGAAAAAATGGATTTAGTTTTGTCACCTATGTCCTCAACATTTTGGTGAGAAATGGTCTGTTGAACTCCAAAATTATGAGTCTTCAAGCAGGTAATTGATTCAAGGATCGAAGTAGGTCCGCTGGTTTTTGTTTATGACAATCGATCTATGTTTTCTTTTATGGTTGTTCATGTTGACTGCAATTTCTGAGTAATGCTAGATATGAGCTTTTTTTTTCTTCTTTGTGTTTGTAAACTAAATCTCACTTGAGCTAGAGTTTGAACTTGTATAAATAAAACTACTTGAACTAAGCTTGAACAACCTTTTGGAGCTCAACACGCACTCGATCGCTGAGCTAAAGCCTAGATATATTTTTGTCAAGTTCAGCTCGAACAACCGATACTTGGCACAGCACAGCTCAATACAACCCTAAGCCTACACAATATTTTACCACCTAATACCAAAACATGACAATTCTACAAAAAAAGTAGGACTCAATGAAGCAGCAAGAAGGTAGTAAATACAAAAAAAATGATATAAAAATGTTGGTAAAATTGTTAAATGAACCACAATACTTCTGCTAATTTAATAATGCAAGCATCCTTTGTTGATGTATACTTTTTCAAAATGTATGTCCACCACCCTACCTTCTTGTAGGAAGCAATGACGAGGCAGAAGGCAATAAAGATATGTTAATGTCAAAATGTTGTAAAATTGTTAAATAGCCCTCAGTTTGGGGAATCGGCATGGAACCATATCCTACGTGGCAACATTTCAAAACGGCGTCGTTTGCATTGAAGAAATCAAGTCCCGAAACTCGTTTAGGGCATATTTCATTTTCATAGAAGGACTTCACTTTCTCCCGCTCGATTCAGACCCTTCTCCCAATTCCCATCATCTTCTCCTTCGTGGCTCTGGTTTAGCGTCGAAACTCGTTCAAGGCTTCTTGTTCTTCGCCACCAGAGCCACAAACCCACTTGGTCTTCTCCACCAGAGCCACAAAGCCGGTTCGTCTTCTCCACCAGACCCACAAACCCTGCTATCTCAGGCTCATCACCGAACCACAAACCCGATTTGAACCCACGAAACCTTGCCGTCTTCAAACACCATACTAAAATGTGAAGCCCAAAGAGCATCAAAACCCTAACCCTAACCCTAACTCGAAACCCTAAACCTAACCCTAACCCTAACCCTAACCCTAACCTCAAAAATTTTGGCATAATCATCAATCGGGCGGAGTTTCAAAATTAGGTTAGTTCTCTGATTGTTATATTTTCTTTTCTATTTTTGAGCTCCGATTAAGAACTTCACTTTGAATCCATGTGAAGAATCATAAGAAAAATAAGAACTAGTGGACTGAATTTCTATTTGATGAGCAATGGATTCTGAGGGATGTGTATTGGAATTGTAGAGTTCACCGATAAAAGAAAAATCAATTTCTTACAGCATGGATATTTTATTTAATTATCTAGAAAATTTTAACGGATAGAGATATTATTGTAAAGGATATGAATCGGTTTCATCACTTCCAGGATGTAATTTGCTCTTGTGGTGATTATGCTCTTGTTATTGTAGGTTAAATCGGATTTCTTTGACACCTTAAACTGTACAGAGAAGCAAGTTGACGATTACTAGTCCAGATCGAAGGCTTTGGAGGAGAATTTTAGCAAAGTTGGTGAGTTGAAGAAATCTTCCACTATATTTCTCAACATTTTTTACTTTGAAACCTGCATTTCCTAAAAAAAGTTGACTGTAAGGCCCTGCCTCTTCATCAAAGTGGCCCGGATCAGTGCGTGAAAATGGCCCAGCCATTTTCGTGTTTAGTGAGAATCCTGAACGACGTCGTTTTTGAGGTGAGTGTTTTCTCCTTCAACTTCCGTTTCTTTCTGCATTTCTCTGTTTCAGTTTCAGTTTCTCCCGCATCTCTCTCGCGCACGTCTCTCTTTTCTTTTCGGTTTCATCTTTATTTCCTGTTGTTGGCATTAGTTTGAGTTTCCGAATCCCATGCCCTAGACCTCCTCACGTGGATTTCTGTTGCTGCGTTGCTTCTGGTTTCCCGAGTGTTGCCGTCTGCTATACTCTGTTTTTCCTCCATTTTTGCATTTTGGTTTCCGTCTGCAACTCACGGGCATCAATTCGCATCCCCTCCATTTTCGATTGGTAAGGGTTTCTTTCTCATCCAAATATCGGTTTCTCCTTCTGTAACCGTGCGATTTCTGCTTCTTAGTTTTGGGTTTGGTTTATCTTCTTTTTGATGCAATATCTGTTTTGGCTGTGAGTTTGTGTAACGCCCCAATGGAAGGCCCAAACCACATGGCCTATACTCCAAAAGGACTAGTCAATGATACAATTGGAGTTCCACTAGAACCTTATAAAGAGCAAGAACTTCTCCTTCCCAAGCAATGTGGGATCCCATACACCACCTACCCTTATCCATATCATATGGAGTATCACAATCTACCCCCCTTAAATTCCCGACGTCCTCGTCGGGCCTGTCCATTGTAGGTGGCACGGCTCAAGTCCCACATTTCTGGTTGGGATAGTCTCTGATACCATTTGTAACGCCCCAATGGAAGGCCCAAACCACATGGCCTATACTCCAAAAGGACTAGTCAATGATACAATTGGAGTTCCACTAGAACCTTATAAAGAGCAAGAACTTCTCCTTCCCAAGCAATGTGAGATCCCATACACCACCTACCCTTATCCATATCATATGGGGTATCACAGTTTGAGTAGTTTTTGTGAGTTTTTCTGGTTGTTGCGTGGTGAGTATTTCGGGTTGGTGTTTTGTCCTAGGTTTGGATTATTTGAAGTTTCATTGTAGTGGAATTGTTGGACTGGTGGTGGAGAAAATATTTGGAAGTGTTAGTTTATACTTTATGTTATGGAGTTGGGAATGGAAAGAAAAGTGCTTTGTGTAGTGTAAACTGGTTTTGTTGGCAAAATCTGCGTACTTCGCTCGAGCAGACTGTCGAGCGCGATTCGAGCGAACAGCCAAATGAGCATTGGCTCGAGCGGAGTGTCGAGCGAGACTCGAGCGAACCTCTCTGACTTGCTTTCGCTCGAGCGGAGTGTCGAGCGAGACTCGAGCGAACCTCTCTGTCTTGCATTAGCTCGAGCGGAGTGTCGAGCGAGACTCGAGCGAACCTCTCTGACTTGCCTTCGCTCGAGCGGTCTGTCGAGCGAACTTGGCTCGAGCCAACTGTCGAGCCAACTTTCAGCAAACATTTTTTTTAGTTCCAAATCAGTCTCCACTTATAACCAACATACTGAGTTTAGTATAGAATATTTTGGGTCGAAGGGTGGGCTGTCCGGATTGTTATTTGGGTAGTTAAGTTTGATTAAACTCGTTGAATTATGGTCTAGAGTTTGAGTCTTGAGTTGTTTAAGACCAATTGTGTATTGTTGGATTTTAATATTTAGTTTATATTATCTTATGAATAGGTGGCGAGACGGATAGAGACCGTATCCAAGTCATAGATAATACACTGCAGGAGTCAGGTAAGTGGGGTTCCTATGCTAGGTTTTATACAAGTTAATAAGACTGAGGCTGATTTTATGAAAAAACTTGCATATTTTGTGTTATGTTGAGAACTTGTGAAAATAAAGATCAACCTCGGTCACTCATCTACATTATTCATGAAATCTGTGTGAAAAAGGAAAAAAATATGTTTTGGCATGCATTGTGTAGACATGAGCTAAATTCTGTCATGTGGTTTCTGAAATCTGGAAAAAGAGCGATATTGAGGATATGAAAAGTTGTGCATTTATTTAGAAAGATGTTCTGGCTTTTGTGTTCAGCGTGTGTAACTGTCTGATTCTGTTTTGGTACTCTGTATTATTTGGTTATAACATCTGAAAACCTTTGGCATGGTGTACTGGTTTTCGTATCTGACTCTGTCTCTGCTTTGCTCTGCTCTGCTCTGTTATGCTCTGCTCTGTTTGGGTTGGTACCAACTTCTCTGTCTCTGAGTGCACCCACTTTGGAAACAAAGTGGTTTTATTGTGGTCTTTCCTGTGTGCACACTCGGGGCTCCGAGAAGAATAAAGGAAAGATTTCACCTCTGTCTCTGCCTGGTTTGGCCACCGGGGTTAGCACAACCCTACCACGGGGGTGAAACATGGTCTCTGCTCTGTTTGATGCTCTGTTTTGATTTGATGATGATACTCAGTTTATGTTATGCCAAAGTACCATGGGTTTTATTTGTTTTAAAACCATCGCTCGGTTATTTTGAAAATATGTTCTGTTCTGCATGATAACTCTGGAAAAATATTTTGTTCTGCATACTCTCCTTGATAAATGCTCATGTTTGCACGCTAGCATATGATTTCTGCTTACTGAGTTATTGATAACTCACCCCCTATCATTATAATATTTTTCAGATGATGTGGTGAGTCCAAATGAGGACCTGGATTAGAATGCTGTTTGTGTCTAAGCTGAGGAGATGTTGGTAGAAGAAGGACTTCTGGTGTTCTTAGTTTTAATATCTTTGAGTTTTATTTATGTCTTGAGTTTAGTAAGATTTATGAAAGATTTAGTTGGTTTGTTATGACTATCGGGAGGTTGTGGACCCCTTTGATTTATTATTATAGCATTAAAGATTGTGTGGAGTTTGTAATGAGATTATTGAGAAGATTTGAGATTGTTTTCATTTATGAAGTTTTTTTTTTGGAGTTTATTCTTTGGATGTGTTGGGAGATATGTTTATGAGTGACAAGTAGAAATTCTCCAAGTCACCCGGATTTGGGGCGTTACATTGACCTAGTTGATTGCCTCAATTAAATTCTATCAATTTTTGCGTTCCTTAAATTTTCACTCCGTGCTCAAGACTTCCATGTGGTTTTATTTCTATATTTTATTCTCTCTATTGCAAGTATTAATCTCACAGTGCTCGAGAGGCAAGTAATATTAGAAAGATGATAGAAAATAGAATAATTTGTTTGGAATGATGTTTTCTAATTTATGATTATATACTATAACCTGAGTCCCAAGCAAATGCTTTATGAGTTAAATGGTATGACTTGCAGTTTTCTTTTTCATTTTTTTAAATAGATATCATTGTATGCACCATTGAAATTCTTTGAATTGTCATTGAGAATTTGATTTAAGCTTCTCCATGCTTGCATGCACGCATATGTGAATACATGCATTCATACATAGATGTGCACGAGTGAGTGGGATTGGTGTACGCTTCTATCCTCTAATTCATTTATGATCCTAACAGAAGCTGAGAGGTCAAATTTTAGATCGATTCTTATATTCATAACAAGAACTTACTGTTGCAAAAGGGCGTGAACAGGCACTGCAAGAGCAGCTCTTGAAAGAGGTGAATGATTTTCAGGAGTGATTTAAAAAACAAATACAATCACACAGTGAACTTGAGGTATCCTTGTTTTCTTTTACTAGCCTAATTTCATGCGATGAATTGAGAATCCATTTGGTTTCATGTGATTTTATTTTCTTGTCTCATAAAATAAAAGTTCTAGTTTAATACCTTGGGTTGGGTATCGGAAGGTGTGAATGCGAAATGGGACCCCACATTAATTGGGATGGAGAAATTCTTACCATTTATAATGATTCCAAGAGTTTCAATTGTTATAGTGATTGAATACACTAAACTAGCATGCGCAGACGATACTTTTATATATGTCTCGTATACTAAACTAGTGCCTGCCTCTTTCTTCTTCTTTTTTCATGGCTTTGCTTACCAATTTTAAATATGCATGGTTTGACTAATATAAGGGATCCATGGCTTGGTTTTTTAGAATCACGCATGGCATCATCCCAATCATCGTCTTTAGTTAATGATTATGTCATAGAATCACCAACTTGTTGGTGTGGTTTGAAAACACCACTGAAGATGTCCTAGACTAAGAAAAATCCTGGAAGGAGATTCTTTGTCTACCCAAACTATAATACGGTAAAACAACTTTATATTTATTAGATTTGCATATCAATTTGCTTGTTGCATGGTGTATTTTATCATGTTAATTGGGAGTTTGTATTGTGTGCAGGGAGATGCGATGTGTGAATTCTTTGTATGGGCAGATATACTTCAGTTGCTAGAGGAGAACATTTTATCAAGAGAGAATAAGGTTTTGAAGACGTAAGATGATGTATTAAAGCATGAGTATGCCGTTCGCAAAAGGGAAGATAAAGTGAGAGAGATGTCGAAGAATCTAAAAAGGGAAAAACGAAAGTTATTGTGTTTGCATTGGGTTGTCACTTTTGTAATAGTATTTGATTGGTTTGGATAAATTTCATGTTAAAAGTCCTTTTGTTAGATTAGATCATTAATTGTAGAGGTTCATTTTGGCTGGCTTAAGTAACCATCTATTTGGGTTTGTTTCTGTTTTGCTTATATGCTATTGTGAAAAAAACAGACTTTGCTTGTGAACTTGTTTTGTAAATTATTTGTGAAACTAACTTGTGTAAAAATGGGACTTTGCTTATATGTCTTGTATTGAAAGGTGTTGTATTGCTTTTATGAACTGGAAATGTTGGTGGAAATGTTGGAACACATACTGCTAGGTGTTTGAATTCAGAGATTATCAGATGGGCAAGCTGTCATGAGATTTATTTTACTTGTGAAAGGTGTTGTACTGCTGTTATTTTTCATTGTGGCTATTCATTTGGTTTCTTTTACTGGTAGGTTTTCACTAACGTTATGATCCTAATATTACCTGCATTGAATGAAAAATCAAAGCCATGTCCATCCTATATATGGAGTACTATTGAATATCTCTTCTTTTGTTTTGTGTTCACGTAGCTTTGAACTTTCTGGCAATAAAAAAAAAACATGTGGGAATGGTATCCAAAAATATAATAGACAGGTGCATGTCCTGGAGTCATTTCCCATGTAATTTGCCACGTAAAATCAAAGCCAAAAGTAAAATGCACATGTAATCATGCACAGACGTCCTGGAGCATCTTCACACTATATCAACTTATAGGCCTCAGTTCTAAGATTGCATAATTCCATATACATCAAAATACAAGCCATATACATAGACATAATTCTTGAAAGTGCTCAAAACTCCTTGGATACATCAGAATATAAGTCATACACATAGCCATGACTCCTAGCTGTATGCTACTTTGGCTCATCAAGTACTCAAAACTGCTTGGATATATAAACAAGGGCAGACCAGACGGAGCAACAACCTCATCATCCTCAAAGAAGGAATTATCAGCCTTCAAGCACATCTATCAGCATTGAAAGGTTTTTGTGATAATCCCGAAACTACTGAAAAAAGATCGAAAAGACTGTTAAATCTTAGGCATAGAAAGTCGAGAAGTAGTC
Source organism: Juglans microcarpa x Juglans regia (assembly GCF_004785595.1). Taxonomy (NCBI): domain Eukaryota; kingdom Viridiplantae; phylum Streptophyta; class Magnoliopsida; order Fagales; family Juglandaceae; genus Juglans; species Juglans microcarpa x Juglans regia. The sequence goes on from NC_054604.1 coordinate 25,562,500, forward strand.
TCGGTTCAAATGGCAAATACAACTAGAACATGTCAACGAAAAGGGGAAAAAAAATATGTCAACCAGAGGTAAAAAACACAACAAATGAATCGAAGAAAGAAAATGCACAGAAATTATTATAAGGAAAATTGCACATGTAATACAAACAACTCATCTACTTGGTAAAATACTCAGGTTAGTTCTATGATAAGGAAAATAAACCAGAATTTCAAAGATCTAATCCATATGACAGATTCCCAAAAACAGCAAAATATGGAAGCAATATATCATAAAAATGTATCTTGGCTGGTACTACACTGTCTAATGGGCTGAAGTGAATCTCAACCGCCCCTACCTAGATTACTTTCTCGATAGGATGAGCCACTTACTCTCTCGTTCTCATGTATGTATCATCATAATTTTTTTTTAAGATTAATTATTGATATTTCTCCACTCTGAAGACTTAGATAATGAACACATACAAATAATAGTCACATACCTCGAGTGCGCACTGCATTTGTACATTTCATCTTCAAACTATTCAAATGCTTCTGAAACCGACATAGATTGACATAAAGGAAAAAGAAGAAGAATAATAATATTATCTGACACATACCCACGATAATCATATCATTGTCGTGGTTGTGATCCATCAAAATCAACGTGCAGTGGTTATGATCCATCCAACCCAAATTGCATCTGTAAAAAATATTAACTCATATATTAATGTGATGTTGACTAATGTCATTAAAATACCGTTATAGTTTGGATCCATTTACGCTTTCTTGACTTTGAAGTACTATTTCTCGGGATTGGGTTCCACTAATGTCAACAGCTGGTATGCTTTCTGGAATAGTCTGATGATAAATTCTTCTAAAAAACACAGCAATAAATAATAAGTCAAATATAAATATATACTTATAATATTACATGCACATGTCCAACATTGGAGATGTCCAAATTGGAAGGGCCAAATAACCTCCTGCAAGTGTCCACGACTGGTGTATCTTCTCCATTTCACTAATAAAATAGTTATCAATTTGTCAAATAGCATTTATAAAATTTAAATAAAGAATGTAATATTACAAATCATTACCTGTTTGCGTTTTTCCTTTCCATGCGCTTTCTTCGTCTTCTCCTTCACTTTCCACAGGTCTTTCTCCATCCTAGATGCTTTCCTTAGATATGGGGGTCTGTCTTTCCCTCGCACAACATGTGGATTGAGTACTTGGGTTGAACTACCAATTGTAGTTGTGTCCTTTGTCGTGCCACCAACATTTAAATAATTTTGAGTCATCGATGGGGGTTCTTGGTCCGCATTATGAAGGTCAATCATTGCATTCAACTTAGTCGTTGCATCCTCCGTATGCTTTTTCGAACCCACTGCACAAGTAATCATTTTATAACATATATTCAACAGACTTGAATATCTATTGGCATCTTCCCGTTGATCCCCTGCGTCATAGCTACTATGGATTAACGTGTATCTTCTTTTGATATTTCCTCCATCGATCCAAAATATACATATCTGGCATTGTCTTAATCCCTTAACATTTGAACACGGTGAAGATGTACCAGCACACTATCCCCTCATTTCAAATAAACCACAAGAACACTTGGCGACTGCATTTTCCTCACTAAAACCACTAAATGTGTAACCAGCTCAGTGAAATCTTTGACATGAACTTCATTCTCTACCAAATAAGTCTTTAATGTACCATCCGCCTTAAGTAAAACTAGGTCCAAGTTAATAATGCCGGTAAGTTGTTGATAAATTTTCTTGAATTTAGCATTTGTGTATAAATCTTGATATCTCTTTTCAATTGGAGATTTAGAGATGCAGGGAATTGTGACATGAAATGAGTGGAAGTCTGCACAATTTTCATTCTCGATTTTTTTTTCAAGGCATTATTATACTGATAGACAAACCTCTTTGTCTTAGCATGAACATAACCATCAAAAAAGGCATTCATGCTCTCGCTCCGCTGAGTTGTACTCATTCCAGCCCAAAAAACATCTTTCAAGAAGGCTGGTACTCAATGCTCACGCTCAGTGTACAAACTCTGCAACCAGACATTCTCATGCAAGTTGTACATGCTGATCAACTGATCCCAACATTTTTCAAACTCTTCCTGCGTTTGGGTGTTATACACACATTTCATCAGTGTAGTTTTCATTCCATTTTTGTAGGAACCGTAGCAGCCAAGCTTTTCAGGGACTTTCTTCAGGATATACCAAAGGCAAAATCTATGTCAGTTTTCTGGGAAAACAATTACAATTGCATTTTTCATAGCTTTGTCTTAGTCGGTGATAATAGCCTTTGGCGCTATACTATCTGTACACTGCAACCAGGTTTGGAATAACCACACGAAGGTCTCAGTATCCTTAGAGGAAATCAAACCAGCTCCAACAAAATTGACTGCCCATGGTGGTTTACACCAACAAATGGTGCAAAGGGCATCCCATATCGGTTCATCAAGTATGTGGTGTCGAAGGTTACCATCACCAAAATATTGATAGGCTGATTTACTACGGGGGTTTGCCCAGTACATTATTTAACCTCCTGTCATCATCCAAGTTCATTAGTGCAAAGAACCCCAGATTTTTGTATTACATTCGTAAAAAGTAATCTCGAAGAGCTCCAGCACCACCTGCGCCCAGTCGTCGATGTCGTGCCTTGTCGATGCAATTACGGCAATCCTTTTCAAAAAATGGAAGGTTCTCAAAACCACCCGCGCCAACAACAAGAGAGCCGAAACTCTTATTCATTCGGATTCCAGACAAATACTAATGTATCTAGGACTCTTTTAACGGATTCACTCACTTCTCTATTACATCGAAAGAAGCAGGATTTCTTTGGACTGAGGTCGTGGTTGTGGATATTGTGAACTGTAGTCAGCTGAAACTTTCCATCAGCAGCTTTTAAGGCATTAATCTTTACCTTACATTTCGTCTTTCCTGTCGGGCGTGGGTTAGCGACATTCAAATTCCTATTCTGGGCCTTCCTACCACGAGCACAGGCAAGGGTGACATATCTAACAGTCTCATCCTCTCCCCTCTCACTCCTTTTTGTCATCACCCCAAACCCGCATTTCTTACTATATTCCTTATAATAACTCATTAAATTTTCTAAGGAATTAAACTTCATCCCCGACTTTGGCTCATCATCACCATCCATTTGCACTTTCTCAGATGTTTTGGCTATACCATACTCGATTTCCTGCGCATCTGCTCTATCAAGATTAATTTCTTCAACTCTAGAATATTTACATGGTGATTCAGTGTCCCCAGCATCAGGTCTATTATCCTCCGTACTAATAAATCTACTTGTAACGGAGCTTGTATTGTTGAGAAACAATTGGCCTTCCATGCAATGTTGGGATGTTTGGAGAAGTTGATGGTATGTTCTGAAATGTTATTGAAAAAATTATTGATGTATTTTGAAAATAAATATCAACTAATCTCAAATTTAATGTTATTGATATATTAAATAAAATAACATACCGCAGATGAAGGATTTGAGCTAGATAGTCTTAGGGTAGATGGATGTTCTTTTCCTTTTTCCATGCTGAGAGGGAGACAAATGTAGGTTGTCAATAGCAATATTGTATAACTCAAACCATATTAAAATCTATATAACTCCAAAATATAACAATTTTGGGCCACATGAATAACCCAAAACAACGACTATAAATACAAATTAGACACATGAGATACAAAAGCATAGAATTAGATAGCGTGCTTTCCCACCTATTTCTCTTTCATTTCCAAGAAAGGGCATATATAGCCAAATTGCTCTATCTCGTTAAAAGCAGAGAATCTTTTTACCTCCCCCAAATTTAGTATATAGATAATAATGGAACTAGCTGGGTTTCTAATGTATCATTATATTCTCTCCCTTTACCCTTTTTAAGGACCAATTATTTATAGCACATGAGAAGGTTCGATCTAAAAATAAATTAATAGGACTTAGATAGAGATAGTTCAACTTTTCCGAAAACTACATCAAAATCTTCCATCGAGCTATTTATTTGCTACTTAGAGAGAGAGAGAGAGAGAGAGAGAGAGGGAGCACTCTGGCTGGCTAGCTGCCCAAGTCGCTATCTCAAATCAAAGATGTGAAAACGATCATAATTTTTTGATTGAGCACCAAGGATAAAAGGCCAGAAAGAAGTGACACCTATATGTAATATGTTCTCAAGTTCCATTCAGAGTTAGGATTCTCCTTTGATCAACCTTTAATTGAAAGCTCCCTGTCAACCTTCGTATTTATTTATAATTTATATATATCATGTTAAATAGAGAGAGTTGGACATTGAAGTTGAATATGATATAAATTAGCTTCCTAGTACTGTTTTCTTTTTTCCTTTTCTTTTAAATCACCAAAAGAAACTTTCTACTCTTAATTTCCTCAAATTAGAAAAAAAAAAAATCATCGTAGAAGTGAATTCCAATATCAATTTGCTCACCATGATCTAATATTACTCCCAAGGAGTAGACCAAAACCATTTTGACCACCATGTTATATGCATAGTTTTGGAGCAACAAGAGGATATATTCATCAAAGAGTTTATAACCCTTTAATGTATTATTTGCTACTTTTGCCAGGCCATTTACAAAGTGGTGCCACCCACTTCAATTGAATTTTATACTGGTGTCAATCATATGTCTCTATTTTCTTTTCTTTTTTCGAGGATGATAAAAGTAAAACAGTAAGATTTCCATTAGAAAAGAAAATAAAATAGGAAATTCTCAGATAGAATTCTTCATAAAGAAAAAGAAAAAAAAGCACAAAGGTTTATTTTATAGTTTACTATTATTAATTGGTGTCTCAAGTAGCCATCACCCAACCAAAACTAAATGTCAACATTAGCAAACCTAAGGTCCAGACTTGGAACATCATTTGCTCACCAACTGAAGAACCAATCTGCCCATTAATAAGAAAACTGAAGAACCAGTCTGCCCCGAATGATCTACTCTGACAAGTGGACCCTACCACCCTATTTCTCTCTTGTAAATTCACACCTACCACTGCAATCTCATCGAGTAAAATTTACCCAAAAAAGCAGCGGTTACCAAAGCAAGTCACATGGGGGCGAAGTCCCCAAACCAAAAAACCTCAAGAGTTATTTCTGAGGATTTTTTACATGGTCAAAAACTAAAGCAAATCACTCAAAATAGTTTAAAAATCGACAAGAGTAAAGTGGCAGAATCTAACTGTAACGAACACCAACTTAAACATGAAGTTCTAGACAAATAACACTTAAAAAGAATAGCTTAGAGTATTATAACTGCAACATATACCCAAAGCTAGTATATCTAATCGTCTGGAACATCAGGTGTCAAGAACTTCATTGGATCTTTACTCACCAGTAAAAGACATATACATGAGAATGTGTGAAAAACAATAGAAAATCAAATCTAAAAGAAGATAAACAAATACTCAACGTGGCAGTGGAAGAAGCAGATTTGGAAATCAAGAGTAGACCCTCGTCAACGGCAGCTCAGATCCGGAATGTGTGACAAACGGCGACCGCAACAACTGGTTCTTCAATCCACAGCGGTGACCACAGACGGAATCATTCCGAGGATGGGACCTTGGGTTCAGCTCGAGCAGAGGCTTCGGCTTCTTCTTTTTGTTTCATTTTCCCTCCAAACAACATATTTCATTCGTTTTCCTTTTTTTATTTTTTTATTTAAGCAGACGTGGCAATGCCACGTCAGCCGATTCCGCGCCGACAGTTGTATGTAGAAGAATTGATTTTTGTCAAGTCCAGCTCGAACAGTCGATACTTGGCACAGCTCAGCTCAATACAACCCTAAGCCTACACAATATTTTACCACCTAATACCAAAACATGACAATTCTACAAAAAAAAAGTAGGACTCAATGAAGCAGCAAGAAGATAGTAAATACAAAAAAAAAATGATATAAAAATGTTGGTAAAATTGTTAAATGAACCACAATACTTTTGCTAATTTAAACATGCAAGCATCCTTTGTTGATGTATACTCTTTCAAAATGTATGTCCACCACCCTACCTTCTTGTAGGAAGCAATGACAAGGTAGAAGGCAATAAAGATATGTTAATGTCAAAATGTTTTTAAATTGTTAAATAGCCCTCAGTATTTCTCTTAATTTAATCATGAAAGCATCCTTTATTGATGCATACATTTTTTAATTCATGTCCTACACCGAATAGTTAACCCCTAGGGGTTGGCTCAAGTAATAAAGGGATTGGTCTTAGTGGTATGCTTCCTCCAAGTCTAAGATTCAAATCCTCTTGGGTCTAAAAAATTTCTAGGGGCCATTGGCTGGAAAACTTCCCTTGAATTATCCGAGATGCACTTGCGGGAAACTCTTTGTCGAGGGTCTACACAATTGGGGATTAGTCAGAACTTAGTTCTTGGACACCTTGTACCAATAAGGAAAAAAAAATATGTCCTATGCCCATCCTATCGTAAATTGCGCCAATAAAAAATCACTAGAACATAAAAAATTTTAAATTATTACACTTCATTTAAATTATCACACCACATGGTTTGGTTACACAGATGAAACTATCTTATATCATCTCATCTCATATAATTATTATAACTTTTCCACACTCTCACACAAAATAAAATATACAATTCAATTTTTTCAAATTCTAAAACAAAAATTATATTAAAAAATAATATTCTAACAATATTTTATTCAACTTTTAATTTTAATCTCATCTCATCTGTGTAACCAAACGAGGGCTAAATTATCTCTTTTTTTATGACACACCTAACTTCAATTATCTATCTTGTTTTGAATTATCCCCTACTTTTTATGAAAATTTTTAGACATAAGCCTCACACTCATGCACACCACTTAAAAACATATGATTTTATTCTTTTACCCTCATATTTCATGAAATATGAAATATAAAATATGAGAATAAAAAAGTAAAATCACATACTTTTAGTAGTGTACAGATTGTGAGACTTCTGTCTAGCACCACTCACTTTTTATTAGCTTTCAATAAAGTTCTCGGGTGCCAAAAAGGGGTAGTGGTAGATTTTGTTCTTAAATCGAAATAAAGAACAATACCAATACAGGTATAAAAAAGACTAGTAACATACTGTCGATACTTGCAAAAGTGGTTAAGAAGGCCGTAAACCCTTGATCTTCTCTTCAAGCAAAGCCCGTTCATGTAGTGTAGCTATTGCAGCCGCAACCTGTGACTCGAAAATGACCTTTCCAGTAACGGTGCAACTATTGTTCGTGGTTGTTTCAAGTAATTGGGCATCGCTAATACTACAGCCATTAGCAACCAAGTTCTGAGGAGGAGACACCTCTTCTTCTAGAGTGGCAGACTCGGTCACCTTTTGCTCAAAGGGGAACGCCAACAAGCCAAGTGCAGTAGCATCTAATATACATTGCTTAAACATGTTAATAGCAAATAGCTTCGCATTCATTTCCCCATACAGAATAGAAAGCTGAGATGCGAACCACATCAATGGTTGAACCAAAACGGGACACTTGAAACTCATATTCCTCCCCTTATACAGCTGATCCTGATCCCGATCCAATCTTCGAGCTTCCTTCACAATTGCCTTGAGACACAGCCTGAACAGTGAAAAGATATGGTCCCTTAGAGCGAGATCAAGCACAACACCACCATGAAGCGGCGAACTGGCAATTACCCAATTCATCAATTCATACTCTCTAAGCATCCCCGTACCCCGAGAAAGCGCACGAAGAACGCCATAGGAGTAGGCACTAGGATAACCACTCCAAGCCTCGGTTTCACCTCTAATTGCACTAACTCCGACGGAGTAATCTCCAAAAAGCACTCCTTCTGAAGCCCTTCAATCTCTTTTCCGCCACAATGGACAAGATCCGCGAACTCGACGGATAAAAAGGTCGGAATCGTGACCGTCCCCTTCGCAGAATCTAGACTCGGCAAGCAAACAACACCCGGGCAGTCCCGGTAGAAAAATATTGAATGAAAATTGGAGTCGAAAGGGGAATCGGATGAGTACTGGTGGAGACGATTTTGGCGGGGGAGTTTGGGATAATGGCAGCGGGGAGAGTGGAGAAAGAGGGAGGAGGCATGAGATGGTGGTGATTGAAGGGGCATGGGACGTGATTGGGGCTTCAGTGTGGTTTCGGAGGGACGAGAAGGAGAGGGAGTGGAGACTTTTGTGGGAGAGGCAGATGAGGCTTTTGAGGGAGGAGAGTGTGGTGTGGAGGTCAGCAGGCTTTGATGGAGGATTCTGAGGCTGAGAGTAACAAAAGTCTCGGCTGGGGTTTTGAGGAAAAGAAACGGAAGATTCGGAAGAAGGGTCAATCATAGGCTGTATAAATGAATCATTATGTTCGATAGCCCGCTCAGTACTCGCTCAGTTAAATTTGAATTTAATTCAACTCTTGAAAAAACAAACTGATTCGTGAAAGCAGATACTCGCTCGAATTGTAAATGATACATATCCGACAAAACTCAATTTGACTTGACTAAGGATACGCTCGTTTATGCTCGAGTTGACTCGTTAGCTCAACACGATTAAAACTCATTTATATATTGATAAATACATACATACACATATGTATATACATATATATATGTAGTAACTAAAACTATAAGCATACCACTTTTATAATTAAATATATAATATGTAATCTAATTACTTATGTCTATATAGTAAATATACTTCATAAGTATATTTTATACTTTGTATAATAATTAGTCGATAAAATTTAATAATTTCATACACTAGTATATAGGAACCATATATAAAATAGATATATACTATCATAGTAAATATACTGCATAAGTATATTTTATATCATATATATATATTGTTATTTTATATAAATATCAACTAATTAGATATTAATTATTTATAAATTTTTTAAAATTTTATAATTCAATAAAGATTCTACTTGTTAGTTGTATAAATTTAATATTAGATTATTTATTTATTTATTTATTTATTTATTTTATTAATTATTAAATCTTATTCAAAAAATAAAAAATAATAATAAACAATTCGAGCTTGACTCGACTCGAACTCGTTTGTGGGACGAGCTCGAGCTCGAGTTGAGAGTTTAGCTTATCAAGTCGAGCTCAAACAAAGAATAAAAAAAAAATCTCGAACTTGAGTATTTTGAGTCGAGCCGAGCTCGACAAGCTAAAGACCAGCTCGTCTCGGCTCGATTACAGCCTAGTCAATCAGTTCAGAGTTTTAGGGCTTTTTGAAAATAAATTACTTCTCAAAATTCACATCTCATCTCATATTCAAACATTACTCAAATATAAATACTTTCGAATTAATAATTACAATTTTTTTAAACTAATCATTATAATTTTTCCAAACTTTTAAACAAAAAATAAAAAACAATTCAAGTTTTTCAAATCTCAAAATAAAAATAATATTAAAAACTATATTCTAACAATATTTTAACTTTATAATATATTTTTTTTTAACTTTTTCTCTATCTTTTTTTAAAACGCCATAAAACATTAATTCAAATTATCTTACTACTATTCACAAATTATCTTATTATTATTCATAAAATCATCATCTCATCTCACTCATCAAGCTTGTCCTAAAATCTTCGCATTTAAAAACTTTGGTTTGGGTTATTATTAAGGGGTGTAACTGGTCTGGTCCGATTTTGGACAAAATTTAATATTGAACCGGTATACACCGATTTTACATTTTCAAAAATCAATTACGCACCGGTTACCCTCCTAAACCACTACCTCCGATTTTACCAGTTCCAGTCCCTAGCTTTTTCAATTTTAATCGTATTAGTATTAAGGCATAAAATGTAATTAATATATTAATATACATTAATATACTAATGTATACTAATTAATTAAAGCGAAATATAATTAATAAACTAATGTATTATGTATTTATCAAAAGAAATATATTGAGAATTTATTAGACCATAAAATGTTATTAATATATATATTTTATGTTTAAAGCATATGATCAAATAAATTTTCATGTTTAAGATTAAAATTTTATGTTATAAATTATAATAACATTATCTTATATATAATTATAATTTATATTATTATATGGAAAATAAATTGATGCAAAAATAACAATTTGCATTTGAAATAAAATGTTACAAAATTACAAGTTAAAATAACATACTTATATATTATAAGAGAAACAGGTGGAAGGAGATAAAAGGAGTGAAGAGAAGGAAGGTGAATTGTGGACAGAATGAGAGGTCTATAAGAAAGCTTGCCCCTTTTGTTCACAAGGTTCTCCTTTTATAGATCAAGGAGTCATTGTTTACAATAATTAAAGTGAAATAGTAAAAACATTAAAGTCATGAGTGAACAGTAAATAATACTGTTTATTCACGTGAAAGTAGGATCATCATTATGTCTTCAGCATGATTTGCGAGAGCGCCTACTGTTGACATGAAGTGGTAGGAATCTTTGACAGAAGGGACTAGTAAGTCTGTGAGATGGCAATCATCCTTTTGTCTTGTAGTGTCGGCAGATCATTCATCTTCAGATAACCTAATGGTTCTTTGATAATCATGTTCAAAAATATTACTATAGGAGTCAGCAATTGAAGCTTCAGATGATGCTTCTGATTTTTCTTCATCAAAATTATCATTTTCTAAAGACTTCTTAAGTAAGTGAATCAAATCCTTTTTTGTAATGCCATCAAGAACATCACTTTTCTTTTTGGTCTTTGAGGACTTATTAGTTTTTGTAGAAGAAACAGTTGTCTTTCCTTTTTATAGGGTAGGTGGTGAAGCAGGGGCCTGGATTTGGGGATATCCAGTTAAAGTAAGAGAATCATAAGTGATTGTAGGGAATTCTTCCTCATTTTGCAAATCTGGGGCAGTCTGTGGGAAATCCCTTATCACATAATCAATGATGTTTTGGGTATAAGAGAACCTATCCCGCCATTTTGTAAAGCAGTATCGTACTAATATATCTTCATTCCTTTCATAGTTTCATTTCATGATCTAAGGGATCTTGTACCATTTGCAAAAATGGAGGGAGTAGGAAAACTTGGCCATATGTCTGTCCACTTTTGAAACAACAGCAGTGGTAAAGCATTTGAATGCTCTTAGGAGCATGTTAGGGAAGTTTTCAGGAATGAGACCAAACTGATTCTACCATTTGAGAAACCAGAGAGGAAGTTTTCCTTTGAATTTTTTATCAAAATTAAGAAATCATGAATGACTCATATCAGGTACCTAGAACAATATAAATCTGGACCAAGCATCAATATAGTCATAATAATTGTAAACAATTTCAGAATCAGCAAGTCTCTTAGAAGTAAAGGGGTTGGTGCCCCATTCTTCTTCTGTAATGACTTGAAGGATATAGGCATTGTGGTAAATTAATTGTGATTTATCAGTCTTGTCATAAATAGGTTTTATGACAATAGAATCAGTCTGGACTAAAATACTGGAATAAAATTGGAGTGTTTTTCTAGAATTCTCCGGGGTCCAATGAAATTCAGGGGAAAATAGGATGAAACAATTTTGAAGGGATCTGTATACGTAGAATAGTTGGATTCTATGTAAAACATATTCCAAAAGTAGAGTTTTCGGATATACTCAGTTTTGAATTTTGGAAGCAAATACTGAGTATTAGTAGATTTTGAAGCAATGGCTTTAGTGTATGGATCATATGGGGTTGAAACAGTTGAAACAAATGAAGCAGGTTGAATTATTTTGCCAAGGGTGGTAAACCTATTGGCAATTTCAATGGGAGAAGCATGTTCATTCTTGATAATTTTTTTTATCAGGAATGAGAGGTGGAATAGAGGTTTGTTTTTCTTTGCTTTTTTTCTTGCTCATGGTTGGGTGTTTACAAGAATTCACGGGTAAGAAAATCAGGAATTGAATTATTAGAACCTTTGATATATTCAATATCAAAATAAAAAACAGTTAGAATAGCTTGCTATCGGGCAAAAATATGTTTTGATGCAATATTTTCAACATCTTTTTCTAAAACATAATACTATAGATAAGATTAAGTAAATCACTTTGAAATTTTGAAATACATAGTACTATAGATAAGATTTCTTTCTTAATAGTACTATAATTATTCTGTGCAGAATTCCAAACTCCGGAATGGAAGTGACCAATCTGTTCAGAATAGTCTGGTGAAACAACTTGTTTCAGAATGCCACCATAACCGATGTCTGAGACATCTGTCTCAACAATTTTAAAATAATAAAAAATATGGATACCAAGACACAGAAGAGTTTTGACATGTGTCTTGATTTGTTTGATTAGATTAGTATGGATTTCTATCCAAGGAGGAGGATTAGTTTGTATCCTTTCAAAGAGAGTGCGACATTGTTTCATCATGTCTTGGTAGAATTCCGCCACCACATAATTGAGAGAACCAATGAATCTTTGTAATTGTTTTTTTTATCAAGGATAACATTTGAAAATTTGTCAGCAAATTCAATAACCCGATTAATGGGTCTAATTTTGCTTTCAGAGATGTCATAACGAAGGAATCAAATCTTGGTTTGAAATAATTTGATTTTCTTGACTGAAACAACGAGACCATTTAGTTTAATGATATCTATAAACGAATTCAAATGTTTTCAGTGTTCATCAATAGACTTAGAAAATATGAAAACATCATCACTATAGACAATGGTAAAATGGGTGAATGAGTTGAAAATATCATTCATGATGGTTTGGAATTCAATTGGGGCATTTTTTAGACCAAAAGACATTACATTCCACTCGTAATGTCCAAAAGAAGTGGTAAAAGCAGTCTTATACCTATCTAACTCATCTATCTGGATTTGCCAAAATCCTGACTTTAGGTCAAATTTGGAGAAGACAACAGCATCACTCAACCTATGAATCAAGTCATTTTTGTTGGAGATAGGATATCTAATCCACTCTAAGATTTTGTTCAAAGGTTTGTAATTAATAACTAGGCGGGGGATTCCTTTCTCAATCTCAGTATTTTTCTAGACATAAAAAGCTGCACAAGACCAAGGAAACTGACTATGCATAATTATTTTTTTGTTAAGCAGATCAATTATTTCTTTCTTGTAAAATTCTAAAATCTCACTATTCATTTGAATAGATCGAGCCTTGGTTGGAATATTCTTTTCATTAAAATATTTGATATAAGGAAGAGTAACATGTTTCTTCAATACCAAAAAGCATTGGGTAAATCAGAACAAACATCAGAAATTAAATGTTTGTTAAAATCATCAATTTTAGATTGAAGTAAAATACTAGACAATTGTTCTGAAATTTTTTTGTATTTGATTTCCTATTTGAGGAAATTCAAATGTTTGGTTTTTGCAGAAAGCACAAATTCCATACTTTTATTTATATCAATTCCAAATCTCGAAACAAATTTAAACTTGACTTTTTGTCTAAAATGATTAGTAGTAATACCATCATTTTCAGACAAAAATGATATAAAGAATAAATGAAAGGGATTCCCAATATAACTTTGTTAGACATATTTCTAACTAAAACAGAGGGAATCTTGAAACAGATATTATCTTGACAAACATGAGCAGTGTTGAGCTCATAATTGATCTTCATCTTTGATCCATTTGCCGAAAACAGTCGTTCAGTGAATTTTTTAAAATATTTACTAGGTATTAATCCCTTCTTGATACAATTCATATCCAATCCGGAATCAATTATAGTAACAATAGAAAATTGAAATTCATGACAAACAATAATAGTAACTCTTGAAAACCATTTGGGAGGAATAGTCTGACGAATTAAACATATTTGATTGTCAGCAGCCTTTTCTTTTTGGCTTGAATTAGAGTCATTCATTTGCTCATTATCAGAAATATCCTGATCAAATTGTTTGTCAATTTCAAAACATAAAAATTCTTGTTTTAAAACATCATTTTCAGATTTAAGACTATTGATATCAGATTTGAGTTCAATGATCTCTTTTTTGATAAAATTAATTTCATGTTGTAAATCATTGGTAGAGACATCTTTGGATTTTTTTTCTTTTGAAATCTCTCAAAAGTGTCTTGAAAACTAATCATTTGTGTAGAAGTTTCTGGTTTTTGGTGAACCATAGTCTTCTTGAGTTTATGAAGATATTTTTCTTTAAGTTCAGGATTAGTGATTTGAGAAATTAAAGTTAACAAAAGATTTTATTGTTCTTTTGCGTTGGTTAAAACATTAATTATTTGACTCAAGGTTTTACAACAAGATTCATTGCAATTGCAACCAAGCCTAATACTAGGAGAATCAGGAGATTCAGTTTCAGAGTGATATTTTAAATCACTAGAACTAAACTCATAATTGTCAGATGATGAGGAAGATTGTGTTTCCAGGAGCCGAAACAGTTCTTCTTGATCATTGACATTGATATTCAACTAATTAAACTTCTTTTAAAACTTGTTGGGCTTCTTGAGACATTTATTTGCAAAATGCCCAAATTTGCCACAATTAAAACATGTTCCTTTTTGAGGAATTTGGAAAATTCTTTTTCTTAGGAAGGATTTTTTGTAAAAATCATCATAGGCCTTTCTCCTTTTTCTACTGTGAGGTTTAGAAAATTTTGAAAATTTAGTAGAATATTTCTGCTTTCTTCGAGATAGTGCAATAGGAGGAAGGCCAAATTGTTCACAAAATGTTCCCATTTCATATTTGGCTTTCTTGCTATTCTTCATCTGTCCACGAAGCATTATTTGATCATTGCACATACTAATACCAAGTTTCTTAATTACACTGAAAATCTCACCATAGGTATAATTTTCGTAATTAAGAAATCTCGAGATATCAGTAAGTTCTTGTTTGACTTTATGAGCAAATAAACAGAGTAATCCATCAATAAATTTTTCCTTCCAATAAGGTTTATGACTATCGTTTCTAAGCATTACTCTGGACATGAAAACATTTTGATACCATCTATAGTCAGACATTTGATGGCATCTTAAATTGTTCAAATAATCACTAATACGATTAGTAATATTGGAAGGAGTTCCAACAAAATGTTTAATAATAGTATAAATCAAAATATTAACACCATCAGGAAATCCCATTCCTGCAGTTTCATCAAAAATAGGTAACCCTTCTTCATTACTCTTTCCTTTGTTTCAGTAGTGAGATGCTTATCCCACCAATGACGAAATACACCAGAAAAACCGTTGGTTAAGATCATAACAATATCAGGTTGTCTGATATTATTATTAATATAAGAATTAGCAACTAAAGACATTTTACTCATGGTATTGAGGATTTCTTGTTCAGACAATCCATCAATATTCCATTCATAAATTTTATCAGTAAAATAAGAAGATTGAGTTTGAAAAACTTTTTTTTCAAACTGTAAATCAGGAGGAGTAGGTTAAGAATACCAATTTTTCGTCAGATTCATTGGTCCGGGTCCTTTGGAAGAAAACCTAACTATCTCAGGTTTTAAATTAAAATCTTGAAAATTCTTTTCTCATAAATCAATATTTTGAATAGTATGGGAATCAGTGTTAGATGATTCATCCGTGATTTCAATAAGAACAGCTTCCTTTTCATTGCTAGTTAAAACACTAGTAAAAGGCTATTCTTTCTTTAGATCAGCAAGCATCTGATTGATTTTATCAAGAGTCTTGGCCTGTATATTTTGAAAATTGATTTTAGGTCGATCCTGTGGTAAAATAATCAAAGGTTTTTCAGTAGGTTTTGTAATTTTCTTTGACTGATCTTTTGGAAAAACCAAAGGATTTTCAATACTAGGGACTGAAGCAAAAATGAGTTTTTCTGCTTTTTCTTCAATTCTATCTAACTGTTGTCCGATAGTATGAAGAACAAGATTTATAAAATTATTCTGATGAATAATCTTTTTTGTTTCTTTTAAAATCTTGTCTTCTTTTGGATCCTTGGACATAGTTTCAGGAATTTTGAAAAGGGAAGCAGTTACTTCAGATTTTTTATGAGAAACTACTATTGCCTCCAAAGGTGTGTAACTAGATTGGATCACCATTTTTATCTTCTTCATTGACAAAATCAGTTTTAACAACATTCAAACTATTTTTAGGAACATAATAATTTTCAATAAAATCATAGAAAAGTATATGCCTTTGAAGGTCATTCATCTTTTCTTTCCATTTTCGTTTAACACGTAGTTTTTCAGATGCAGAAAAAGTAGCATGATAAGTTTTTCTCTTATCACGGTTTTCTTTTGAACCATATTCATTAACAAGAGCAACTAAATCAAACTCAAAAGGCCTATTATCATAGTGAGACTATGATGAATAGGTGCAACTGGTGTAGCCATATCCAAAGCTATAGGTGATAAAGGTGAAGTATCTTATTCTTTATCAGTTTCTTCTTTTATGGACTTATCATTGGATGTCTCAGTATCCTTGATGGAATAATAAGCAGAAGTAACCTGAGAGGATGTAGAAATTCCTTTCAGTTTTAAATCAGGATTAATAAGCTGGGCTATTTTGACTGAGTCTTCCAAAAATTATTTGAGATTTTGGTCTCATCTTACTGGATTATCATAAGCAAAACCAGCAAAAGAAGATCTGGATCCAACAAAAGAATTTCTTCTTATGCTAGGAGTTCTAGTCTGATGAAAACTAATTTTAACATTTCCATCCAAATATTGATGGATGTAATCTATAGTACAGTCATCATAAATATTTTTAACAGGAGGGACTTCATGTTCTAAAGTCCATTCATTGGGAAGAGAAATATATTTCCAATAAACCATCTTTGGAACCTGAATATTTGCATCTGGGGTAGAACTCTGAATCAGAAGAGTTTTTCCTGCAGTTGGTTTTGAAATGGTTTTTGGATTTAAATTCGTTTTTAAGAGATGATAATAAATTCGATAAACAAGAGCAAGTGGTTTGCTTCCTTCCAGCATATTATAATCAGAAGTTAAAATATTCAAAGTTAAAGTTTTGACAATATTATTGTCATCTAAGGCAAGAGTTAAATTAGGAAAATAATCAAAATGAATAGGTCCTCCGAATAAAGAGGATTGAATCATTCCAAAAATACTAGTTTCAAACTTGTTGAATCTAGCATCTCGTAAGCATAGTAAAACAGAGGCGTTGATACATTTCCTTGTCAAAGTTTGACAGCAACCTGAACAGAACCAATATGTAAATATTTATAACTTTTTACTAAAAAATCTTTAATCAATTTTTTAGTAAATAGGCAACATTTTTCTTGAGATTTCGAAATAGCATAGGTTTGTTCAACAGTTATAACATTAAAAGTAGTGTTAAAAGTAGATTGAACCCAAGAGGTTCTGTAAATAGAATTTGAACTAATCTTTGGAATATTCCATTGGTTGAAATCACTTAAAGCAGTTTCTTCAAAAAAATAATCTTCTTCATTAACTATGTCAGGTGGTTCAGACGACCTAGAACTAATAGTTGAATTAGATCTAAACATTCTACTCATTTTGTTACTAATCAACATAGACCTTCACACTTCAATGCCTAAATACTAACATCCTTATCCCGACCCGACAACGTAACTGTCTTCAACGCTCTCCGGCAAACGGGTCTTATCAAGGTACTAGACGGACAATAAGGAGATAAACCAGACAAAGTAAGAATTCAGGGTTTGGGTTGAAAAACTATAAAAGAAGTGAAATGAAGAGAAGTAATTCAAACTATCAGGAGCCAAGTGGCTATGATACCAAAAGGACAGCAGGAAATCCCTTACTTTTTCACTTTAATTATTGTAAATAGGGACTCCTTGGTCTATAAAAGGAGAACCTTGTGAACGAAAAGGGCAAGCTTTCTTACAGACCTCTCCTTCTTTCCACAATGCACCTTCCTTCTCTTCACACATTCTATCTCCTTCCACCTGCTTCTTTTATAATATGTAAGTAAGTTATTTTATATAAATTAAAAAATTAAAAAAATTAATTTAAAATATATAATATAGTAAACCGGTCCGGTTCGAACCTAAAAAGCATAGAATTAGAACCAGACCGGTATCGGCCAGTTTTGAAACTAAGGAAATAGGTCCCAGATCGGTTCAACCGATTCGGACCGGTTCCAGTTAATTTTTACACCCCTAATAAATACCATGAGTTGAAAGCAGCTATACGGAATTGCAGAAGTTAGAATCTCAAACAAACCAGGAAAGACTTCAACGCAACTAAAGAAATACACACTTGTGGAACTGGAGCCGATGAAGATTACATTGGTCTGCATTGTTGTCATAGTGACCTTGAGATATCTATCACTTGAACCTACTGCTAATTATGTACTAAACAAACAGTCAAATTGCAGGTCAAACTTTTGGATAAATTCATAAACATAATAATTAGTGTATGACTTTGTCCCTATATCATTGATAAAACTTCTTGTTATCAAAAAAATAAAAATAAAGATAACTGTGAAAGGGGCACCGATTAATCTCTCTATAGTTTGAGAGACCAATGTGCTGTAACACAGATTACGAATATAAAAGAGCCCATCAACAGGAGAAGAGGCACAAGTAGGTCTCTCATATTCGGTGCAAAAATAACTTATCTTGTTTTTTTTGTTTTTGTTTTTTTTTTTTTCTGCTTAACGACCCAAATAAATCTCTTCTTTGGGTCCTCCTAGGAAAAATACCCTCTCCATTTCACTTATCAGTGTAATCACTTTAGAAATATCATGAGAAACTCTAGCTAAGCATTTACATCCATGGTTAGCATAAACACCAGCAATAACATTCATTAGGGTTTGCATGTTGGGGCGCCTGTGCACCCAAGTAATCAAAACCTTGAAGAAAGAAATTGGCTGGCTATTCTTTACAGTTTCCTGGAGCTTGGACATGTAAAGTGTAGGAAGATTCGCCTCAACTAACCTTTTGTTAGTTACAACTACAACGTTGCCAGATGTAAACCGTTCTCATATTGTCATAATAACAAAAGCAACAATGATAATCGATCCTGTTTAATTGGCCTTATCCTTTCCCTTGTTTAAAGCTTTGACTGTTTTCTTTGGCATTCCGAAGTTTTTTTTTATAGGTAGTAAGTTAATTCATTGATAAAAAGATAGGTATAACTCAAGTACACTAGAAGTATACAGAAGCATACACCTATTTAGAAACTAGAAACGGTTACAAAGAAATCATGGAAACATTGAAATCTAAAGCAATGGCCCACATAAAAACAGTCTTCCAGAAAAAACTACGAAACTCTTCCAAGGAACGTTCATGATCCTCAAAAAGTCGCTTGTTTCGTTCACTTCAAATATACCAAAAAATACAAATAGGAGCCATCTTCCATACGGTTGCAATCTGTGGTTTCCCAGTGATCCCTCTCCAGCATACTAGTAGTTCAACTATCCTGCCTGGCATTACCCATGCTATTCCCATGCTATTCTTTGGCATTCCAAAGTTTAAATGATGATCATGATAATGGTATTTCCATTTCCATAGACCACCTAACAGATCCTAGACTCTTATCTTAAACTGGGGAGGGGACCTGCCAACAGAGGCACATAGTTGAATTACCCGAGGGTGGTTCCGTTCAAGACATCCAGCTGGAGCACTAGATGGAACGTGGGAAAGGCATTAACCCTTTCAACAGCGTTTAGAAGACAAGAAAACCCAAAGAATAAAGATATTAATTATAAATAGGAAAAAGGACAATAACCCAAGAAGCTGAAACACATCCTCAAGACCCCCAAACACAATTACAGGAGAACAAACACCCCACCCAACAGAAACCTCCAAATGTGTTAAGCACCAGCACATCTGCTCAACGACCAATCAAACTCTGATTAAGCCGCGAGTACTATGATCACAATGAGAAGCACAATCCCAAATATCACCAAGAGCAAGCACGCCTGCACACACAAAAAAATAATAAATAAAATAAAAACAAATTAGCATAATAATACATACAATTTTGAGACCATCATTTGGTCACAGATGAAAGTTGTTGACAATATACTGTTTCTTTTGTCAACAAAGTAGTTGATGCCTTTTTTTTTGTTTTTTTTTTTTTTTGGGGGGGGGGGGGGGGGGGGGGGGGGGGGGGGGGGGTCAGTTTACAGGGCTCATTAAAGTTGGGCAACCAATTTAAAGAACCGACCACACAGCCTCATTCTGACACTGAGTGTGAACAAGGATCCCTTTTTGCTGAGCCAGAGAACAAGTAACCCTTGTGAAGTGGTAATCTTAATGCGTGTGTGTATGGAAACTGAAAATCAAATGCACTCTAGGGTCAATGATACCACCAAGAGAACTACATGCACAGCAGCAGTAAAAGCCTAGATTGTCATCCCTAAATCTAAAACTATTTGGCCATCCTAATCTTAAATTCGGTATTTAGAATTGCTTTCAGACAAGGCCATCATAAAACAAGTATAATGGGTAGCATTTAAATTGGATGGTCCCAGCAAAGGATGCATGCAGTCATAGAGGGCATGCAGTCATAGAGGTCAATACTGTCATTTTGTCCAAATAAATAAAATAGTATCATAAATTACCAGAGACGAATTTGATCTTTGGGTCTTCGAGGCTTTCACAAGTTGAGAGTTCCCTTGTGAAGTTGCAGCTTGAGCACCCTCGATATTGGAGCCAATATCATCTACAAAAACAAGATGCATCAAATGTGAAAACATGAGCCAAACAAAAAATACTGGTGACTTCTAGGGATAAGCCAGGTGACTTACCAATCACAGCTCCTTGCTCATGGACCAGCACAGCAAGATCTTTGAAAATCTCATTCACTTCACCAATTTGCTGCTGGATTTCTTGTATACCTTGTTCCCTTTCCTCAATTATAGATTCATTGAAGGCGATCTCATTGTCCAACAGCAAGACCTCCTGTCTGCAGCAAAGGTTGAGAGTACGCAATAATTTAGAATGCAATTCATGCAACTAGTTAAACCAATGCCTAAAAGCAATCCAACTAAAGTTGATATACAAAGAGCATTCCCCATCTATATTAAATAAAATCAAAGACCAGAGCAGTAAAGGGATAAATATGGGGCAGATGTAATGGCCCCTGTAATGAGGTTTCAACAGCAGTGTTCTGGCATTAAATATGCAACACTTTTAGGAAAAGGAAAAGAAGTGTATTCTTTCAAATGTTACTTCAATTTCTTCTCATATAAAGATTTTAAATATCTGATGGAAATGGGAAAATATATATATATATATATATATATATATATTCAATGAAATACTCAAACTTTTCTTATATTTAGGCAATTATACAGACCTCTCATGATTTCGAGAACTACATTGTATTCCACAGTAGAGGATCCTATCAACAGAAAACATGCGCTCATGATCCTGCCCTTCATTTAGACTAGAATATGATATTATCCAAGTTTAAGTAGATATGGTGTAACTTTGCAACTTCATGTTTGAGGCATTAATTTAAACAAGGACAAAGATTAACAAAGATACATCTATATTTAATCACTAAACTGGGAGAGAAACCAAAATCAACACATTCTGGTTTAAAATCCAAATAAAGCGATAAGTTCTGAAACTCAATAAAAATATAATATAAGACATAACAAAAAGACTGAGGAAAGCAGACCAGAATATGAATTTTTAACAGATCTTTTAGACAAATAGAAAAGGACCAAATGAATGACAAAAACAAAAAAACTATCAGATGAACAAAACTCACCTTCTAGATT
Organism: Juglans microcarpa x Juglans regia; assembly: GCF_004785595.1. NCBI lineage: Eukaryota > Viridiplantae > Streptophyta > Magnoliopsida > Fagales > Juglandaceae > Juglans > Juglans microcarpa x Juglans regia. Next base: position 25,584,072 of record NC_054604.1, read on the forward strand.
CCACTAAAAGAACACGCTGTTCTGGACTCTTATCTATGCTTACATCCATCTCGTTGGCTGTGTAGCTGCAGGAAGCATGAATGACCAAAGTGTAAATTATGAGAGAACACACACAAGACAACAATAAATCAATAGAAATAAAAGACCACTTCTTGCAAGCATGCATGAACAAATGCACTGTTGTAAAAGGAAGAAATGAACAAGAAGTAATATTTAAAAAGGCTGCAAGTTTACTTGTCTTTACTTTCAACAACATTTACCTAGAAGGAAGAACTGCTTGGGGAACAAAAGGAGTATATGCTGTTTCCCGCTCAGCCGCAAGCCGTTGAGCCTTCTGAAATTCTTTCAGCACAGCTTGAAAATCTTTTGCAAGTTTAGCATCAGCAACTTTTTTGCTGGCCTGAAATTAAATGGGAAATATCATTAAACTCTCATAATCATAATTGTTTGATGGTTGGACGGCCGGAGATCTTGCAGCTTTTCACTGTTGTGACATGGCCCTAGAAATTGCTTGCACCCAAGAGTTCAAGCTTGTACTTTAGGATAGCATACCCCCAAGACCAAGGCCCTTACCACTTGAGCCAACTCCAAGCGGTTCACTCTTAAAATCAGGATTAAAAGGCAAAATAATGCAAAGGTAACATGGTAAAATTCTAAAAGCATTTGGTTCTGATTTTAGCACCACACAAGTGTGCTTATAAACATCCACTGAACCTCCAATCTCACATCCATCACCATAAAACTAACAACCAGTCAACCGTAAGCAAATGCTCAACTAACTAGGTTTATGGAACTCCCATCAACTCATGAGATGCTCAGTGTAAAAGTATTGGCCTCAAACTTCTTCAGTACACGGCCACACCATCACAAAAAACCCGCAGGTAACTACAGTCAAAATTTTTTATTTTGTTTTATAACTAATAATTCTTCATTGGCAACTGTTGTCAAATACGCTTCTTAATTGCTTAAATGAAGGACAAGGATGGTTTCATCATTATTTATGATAAGAAGGCAGGTATGTGCTGGAAAGAATGAGAGGTAGAGAGAGATTTGAATTATAAACTACTTACATTAACTTCTACATTATGATCTATTTCACTAGCTTGTTTAAGTTTAGCTGACGTATCCTTCACCAATTGCCCAATATGTAGCCTCGTCTTGTGCCTGTAAGTTAAAAAGATAGATTTTTCAGATAAGTACGTTAAAAAGATGGATATGAGGACAACTAAGATGGAAATTCATCATTCTATAATTTTTTTTCAGAAATATCAAGACAATGATTTTGTTTCAGTATCGTTTCCAAATAATAGAAAGAAGTTTCCCTAACATACATTACCTCAAAATTCCAACAATACAATACTTCCCAGGTTGACCCCAACACCAGCACTTAACAAAAACTAAAAATAAACCAGCATAACCCTCATAACCAAGGCTTTATACAAGTATTGCCCACGAGAGCAATGGACTTACAAAAGGAAATCCTAAACCCGTGATTATGCATTCTGGGCCTTGAGATTATAGATCATTGCCAGTTAAAACCCAATTATTTAAATCGCAAGATCAAGAATTGCCTCCCAAACATATTCCTGGAGACCAAAACTCGAACTCAAGAAATCAATTCAATGAAACCACACCCAAATTCCCGTAGAATCCAACCAATACATATGATTAATACGTTATATATGCAGAAAGTAAACGCAAGAAATAATCCTACAATCTTTCCCAGGAAAATCCATACGAGAAAACCGAGATAATGGAACTCACAGCTTGTCGCGGAGCTCGGGCGTATCCTTGGGGGTGCCGAGCGTGTTGACGAGCCTCTGAAACGTGGAGACGGCGGTGTTGATCTGGAAGATCCCGGAGGCAACGGCTTGTGTGGAGTCCTGCTTGCCATTGATGCGGTCTCGCCTCGATGTGAAGGGGCGGCCAGCCTCGAGATCCTGGAAGCTCATTATTATCGAAACCCAACCCTAACTTTCTCGAGAAAATCAAAGGGAATTTTCCTGGAAAAAAGGATCGGAATTCGGTGTTTGAATACAGTGATCCGGGTAATCCTGACCGGGTAAGGGGATAATTAGATTTTAAGGGAGCTGAGGACGAAGCAGAGATTTGGGGGGGGGGGTTGTGTGAGAGAGAGTCGAGAGAGAGGAATTCGATGGTAGAGAGAGGCTGATTCGGGAGACACCTAAACAATTAGGTGAAGTGGTTTTTTTAGTTGTTTATATGATCTTTCCCGGCACGTCGATATGGACCCGTCGAAATGGACACGTGGATTCTTATTCTGTTGAATTGTCACGCACGGACCCAAATTTTTTTCCCAATACTTTTTTTTTAATCAATTTTTTTCAAATACTTAAATTTTATGGAAATATTTAAAATTAGAAAATGATATTATATCGTCTAAGTTTATTCTCTTAATTTGATTGTTCATATATTTTTTTTAATTTTTTTTTTACTTAATAGTTAAAGAAGTGATTAGTAATGTATTATTTTTTTATTTTTTAAAAATGTTTAAAGATGTTTAAAAGATATTTAAAAGAAAAGGAAAAAAAATGCAATTTGCACTAGAGAACACACCAAGTAGACAAACTTGGGTGGCATAGTAGTACTACCCTTTAAATTTCTTTTTGAGGTAAAAGCATCGATGATTTGTATTAAGGAAATACAATTATGGCTGTCAGCCACTACATCAGAGAAAATACAATGAGCAATACAAGCTATGTCAATAACTTTTGTGTCTTGCTTTACAGCCTCCTTTACTAACTTATGTGCTACATAGTTAATGTCTCGTTTGACATGTTGAGTCTTTCAGTGAACAGCAGCCATCAACTGATGAAAGTTATTGATTATACAATTCAATTTGCCATCTTGGAGAGCTTGAGAGGAAGCTGCTTGAACAACCACCATAGAGTCGCCTTCAAAAGCCAATGAGTTTAGGCCAAGTTCCTTACAGAATGTGATAGCCACGAATAGACCTCGAGCTTCTGCTATAGATGGTTCAACACAGTAATGCATGTGTTTCATCAAGCTAGCCAGAACAACACCATGAAAGTCTCTAATAATAACCCAAACTCCAATCTTGTTTAGCAAGTTTTGTACAACCACATACTAATTGATCTTCAACCAGTTTTCAATGGGGGCTTACCAGTGTAATGGATCAGAGGAAGGGAATGGTCCAGTATTAGGAAAGGATGATTGTATAACTTCAGTATAATCAACTTAATCTTGTACTGCTTTATTGTAGACTTAAGAAGGGGCCAAAAAACTACCCTCATGGTGAAAAGAGTTCCTTCTTAACCAAAGCAACCGAGATATGATGGCAAAAAGGACCATATCACATTGCCCCATTCTACGGCACCTCTGAGCAAAGACTTCCCCAAAATTAGTAGTGGTCATGGCAATTTTTTGAAAAAGTTTTCCTCCCAATAACCAAACATCCCTGGCTGGGGGACATGACCACAAAATATGACCCGATATTTCTTTTTCTAGCATACAAACTGGACACAATAGATCAGCAACTATTTTTCTATAACAAGTTTTGCTTCGTAGGTAGAGCATCAATACATGCCCTCCAAAGAAAGACTTTTACTGCATTAGTAGTTGGTAGAGACCAAAGCTCCATCTAGAGTGCCCCTTGTTGACCTGTCCAGGAAATGCTGCCATTAGACCACACTAATAATTATTTTTGTAAGTGATAGGCACTTCTTACTAAAAAATGACCAGTAGAAGTATCTCTCCATATCAATTTATTTGTCTAGGCCATCACACAAACAAGTAACTGGATAATTGCTTGAAAGTCTACCTCATTGAAGATCGATTGAAGCATGTTAATCTTCCACCATCCTGTCGCTTGGTCAATAAGCTCAACAACCTTAGAATGTTCAAATAACATTGAGATTGGAGATTGAACTTTACATGAGCAGTCTCAAGGGAGCCATTTTTCATGCCAAATACTGATATGAGTCTCATCCTCAACTGTCCAAATCAAGCCTTCCTTAAGTAGAGAAAGAGAGTTGTAAATGCTCCTCCATATGTAAGAAGGTCTTGAACCTATGTTGGCTTGCAAAAGTGACTTGCTTGAAAAATATTTAGCCCGAAAAATCTTGCTTGATAATGAAGTAGGAAATTAAATGAACCTCCAAGCATGTTTAACCAGTAAAACAAGATTGAAACAATGCAGGTCTTAAAATCCCATACCACTTGTAGCTTTCCCACAACTTAGGTATTTCCAGCTTTTTCAATGTATTTTGTCATGGTTGCCTTGATGTCCCCACCAAAACTTAGCAAACATAGAGTTCAATTTGTTGCAAAGGGAAAGAGGGAGCATAAACACACTCATACATTAAGTTGGGATCGCCTAAAGAATAGCTTTGATGAGGATTTCATTTCCAGCTTATGAAAGAAATTGATGCTTCCAGTTACCAAGTCTCTTCTCAACCCTTTCAACAATCCATTTGAAAGCAGCCATTCTGGACCTACCAACTAAATGGGGTAGGCCTAAATACTTATCCATATTTGTTGTAGCATTCAAGCCTACCACCTCCATAAGATAGGCCTCGTTTGTATTTTTTTTAATATTATTTTTATTTTAAAATTTAAAAAAGTTGAATAGTTTATTTTATTTTGTGTAAGAATTTGATAAAGTTGTAATGATTAGATGAGTTGAGAAGTTTTGTGAAAACAAACGAGTCCTTAGTATTCCTGCTGAAAAACATGGATGTTTTTCTTAGTTAACTGCTGTCCAAAGGCACACTCATAAGTTTCTAGGATTTGGTTTAATGAGGCCCATTCTTTCATTATAGCTCTGCAAAACAAAAGGTTGTCATCTGCAAAAAAACCAAGACTTATGCTAAGTTGACATTTGCCTATTGGCACCCCAAAAAGAATGCCTTGATGAACTACTGAATGCAAGCTCAACACCTCTACACAAAGGATAAAGAGATAAGGTGATAGAGGACAACCTTTCCTTAAGCCTATCTATGGTTGGAATCTTTCATGGGAGACCCCATTCACAAGGCAGAGAAGGAAGAGGTGGTAATGCACTATAAATCATATTTGTCCAGCTGGATGCAAAGCCAAGTTTAAGAAGCATAGCTCTTAGGAAATCCCATTGCACCCTACCATAGGCTTTGCTCATATCTAATTTTACAGTCATTTACCCTTTGTGACCAAACATCCAAATGTGCATGGTATGAAGAGCCTCATAAGCAGCCAGGGTATTATATGTGATCAATCTTCCCGAGACAAAGGCTCTTTGGTTTGGTGAAATGATGGAGGGTAAGACCAGTTTGAGTCTATTTGTGAGCATTTTGGTGATTATTTTATAAAGACATTGCATAAGCTGATGGGGCGATAGTCATTTACATGTTTGGGGCTATTGACTTTGGGAATCATAACTAAGTAAGTAAATTAATGGAGGCTGTGTTAGCACAAGAGTTGAGGAATGAAAGTATAGCCTGACTCACCTCCTGGCCAACCTTAGACCAGTGTTCTTGGTAAAAACAAGCACTAAACGCATCTGGACCAGGGGTTGTAAGTGGTCCCAATTGAAAAACAGCAGTGGTCACCTCTTCCTCAATAAAAGGTTTCAACAAGATATCATTCATAGCTGAAGAGACTTGTGGTGTTAATGCTTATAAACAATTAGAAAAGTGTTAAGGCCAAGTAGAGGTAAATAAAGATTGATAAAATTGTGTGAAAGCACTGCCAATAGCCATGGGATCAGAGTGAAAGACTCCCAAATTATCGACAACTTCATGAATTTGATTCCTTCTCCTTTTTTGGTTAGCACACAAATGATAGAATTTAGTATTTTTGTCCCCCTGTTGCAGCCAATGGATCTTTGCCATTTGCTTCCATTTCAAAGGAAAACTTCTTTGATGACCCCTTATCTCCTCTTTCAAGTTTTGTGCTTCCTCAATAGTGCTGGCTGTCAAGACATTTGTATGGTCTCTAATCTATTAATCTTGGATTGTAAATGGTGATCAGATATAGGAGTTTTGTCCTTGCTCCGCCTTTTGAAGGTTTGCATACCGCAACCAAGTTTATGACTGAGATAAGAAAAATCAACATTAGAGTGGTTTGCTTGCATCTAGGACTTTGTGACAATTGTACCAAAATCCTCGTAAGTGTTCCAACTAGCCTGATTGCAATTCAATCCTATAGTAATTAAAAGAGGGCAGCAATCAAAAATGATTGAAGGGAGCACTTGAATAGCCCATCACCAAAAGTGTAACACCAAGAGGTTGTGGCTACGCCTCTATCCTACTTTTCCTTAGTGAAAAGGCTATATATTCTGATATTTGACCAAGTAAATTGGCCCTTGTGGAATCCCAAGTCATAAAGATGACATTCTTGTAAAGTATTAGCAAATAGGGCCATCTGTTTCTCACATCTTCGAGCAACCTCTACCTTATCATTCTGAAATAATATCTCATTGAAATCTCCAATACACAGTCACTTGTAAGGCTCCAAAGTGGACAGGTGTCTAAGAATACTATACCCTTCAATTCTTTTGTCAGTTTTAGGATGTCCATAGAAGCATGTGAGCATCCAAGGGTCTTCAATGGTAGAGAGATTAATCCATGAATTAACGTGCTTCTATGAGTAACTTTGAATGTTAAAAGAGAGTGTGTCTTTCCACAGTAAAGCAAGCCCCCAGTCCCCCATGGCCTTTACTATCAATTATAAAAAGGCCCTGAAAGCCTAACCAATGTTTCATCTTCTCCATTCTAGTTTTATGTACTTTAGTTTCCATAAAAAATAAGATACTAGGCTTATTATTCTTAACCAAAAGGTTAAGATCATGAACTGTCCGAGGGTTGTCAAGCCATCGATAGTTCCAACTTATAAATCTCATGGTTTTCGAAGGGGCTGTGTGCTAGCCTCCATCAATGAATGCAAATTCAAGTTGGTATTTTTGTGTCTTCTAGTCAACCTCAAATTATTGGAATTAAGTGGGTTGTTGGCCCTTGGAGATTTTTGCTTACGGGTATTAGTAATAAAATCTAAAGAAGATGATACCTCAGTATGAACGATCCTTCTAAGTTGTCTTTTTCACTTAGTGAGTGACATGGAATAAACCTCAATTAAATCCTCAATACAAGTCCATGGAGTAACATTCTCTCTGATCACCAGATTAGTAGTTGGATCAAGGTGGTCGGGGATAATGGTTTGTGTTGGAGGGGATGGCGTGTAGTTAACATAATTATCCTGTGATGTAACAGGCACAACTGATTTCATAACAGAAACATGTGCAGCAACTTGAGGAGTAGGGGTTGTGTCAAGCCCAATGACCATGTTCCGTGTAGGATCCTGTGACAAGCCTACAGCAGAATGTGTAGCAGGATCAGTTGTAACATTCCGCCTAAAAAGCTCATTAGGCCTTGACCTTAGTAGCCTTAATTCTAGTTAATTAGGAGTTGAGCTATTTGAGAATAATAACAAGTTGGATATTTGAGTTGGTAAGATGACCGTATACTTTGGGTTTAGAAGAATTATTAGAAGATTCTAGTGCAATATTGATTTTGAAGAAAAATGAAATTTTTGGAGTTTGATTGATTAGTAATATTATTTTGGAGAATTTTTAGTACTTTATTAATTTTGAGGAAAAGTGCCAAGAACCCAATGTTAGAATGACAAGTGGCAAATTAGAGATTTTGTCACCTTAATGGGCTAAGTAATTTGGGCTAAATATTTGATGAATTTGGAGAATGCCCAAATAGTGGTTTATTAAGGGCCCAAGCTTTTTGGGTATAAAGGCTTAGGAAAGTCACTAAGGCACTAGGCCTAACTTGATGGACACTAGGTCCTACTTGATGAACATAAGACTTTAGGGCCTAATGCAATAAGGATATGATGGGTTAAGGTTAAGATGTTAAAAAACCTTAGGCCTAATTTGGGAGATATTAAGCTTTAAGTCTTTATTAGAGGACACTAGAAAAAAGGCTCAATGAAAAGGATATAAGGCCCTTAGACCTAACTTAGTAAGAGTAAAGGGCCAACTTGGTAGACATAAGAATTTAGGCCTCACTTGTTGGACATAAGACTATGGGTCTAACTATTTAGACCTAAGGTATTAGGCCCAACTTAGTAAGCATAAGGCCTTTTGGGCCAAGCATGGTATAGGTTTGACCCATGGCCCAATTATGTCTAGGTAAGCCCTTTCAAGCCCCATCTTTCTGGATCTTGAGATCTCTTTTAGCCCCTCAAAATCTGGAAATAAAGCCCCCATCCACTCAAACTTAAAAACCTATGAAACTCTCACTCACACTCATGGCCCTTTTAAGCACAACAAGGTCAAAGCCTTGTTTTGATTCTCTTTACTCTTCAAATTGAAGCCCAATACACCATACCATTAGTTTTTCTCAAGCCCATATCAAACCCTAAGTACCCAAATTAAGTTTTAAAATTGGTTTAAATCATTAATCAACTTACCCAAGATTAGTGATATTTAAACTATGTTTTAGAGCTAAATTTTCTTTCTTAATCTTTTTAACCTTTTTTATATGTAATTTTCTTGTTTTATTACTCAATTACATCACTCTTAGATCATACTAAGACCATAGATAAACCTCCATACATGTCATTAGAGGAAATGACATATCAAATCCCAAAACTACACCAATCGGCACACATGTGTGCTCTTTGTGTGCATGGACTATTTTACCTTTAAGCCTAATCTTTTTGTACATTTTTCTCAAGGTCACTATGGTCCTTTAACACCTTATATGATCCCTTTCAACCCAGACCGAGCCTTGAAAGAAATTGGTTTCAAAAATCAAACCAAATAGCCAAAACCGATTGCACGTAGGAAGCTAGTTGGATAGAAACCGAATTGGTTGAGTTTCAACCACCCATCTTCCATGGCTGAGCCACTACCCCACGCCACCTCCATCACGACCCAATCCCCAAGAGACCCTCATGGCCATCATGAGCCTTTGACCAGGTTTTTCCATCCAAAGAAAGCACCAAAACCGAATGGCCTTTGTGCACAACTCCATTTCAGCAACCACCCTCCATTGCATCATCTTCTTGGAATTGCTCCTTCATGATCACATTACAGCCAACCCTCCATCTTATATCACCTGAAAAAGCCTTCAAGAAGTGACCTTACACCTGCACAAATCAACCTTGAAGAAGAGGCAAAGGGATGAGTCAAGTGCCATGATCATATCTGTCTAAGGAAAACCACCTTGAACTCGTCAGCCCCATGGTTTGTTTTTGTTTGTTTTTCTTTCTTTTTTTTTTTTTTTTTTTTTTTTTTTTTTTTTTTTTTTTGCATCACGATCAGACCGGCTTCTTTAGGCTCAATGTAGCACCTGACTTGATGAGGTCATGGTGATTTTAGGCCACTATTCCCCCTACACAAGATGACTCAAGCTGATGAAGGCAATCTAAAATTTCAGCACCTTACCCCACCACCCAATCCCATGGGTTTAGGCCAACGTCTCCTCCCCTTTGGCTGCCTATAAAAAGCCCCTTCACCCCCTCATTCTTCCACACCTCCTCTCCAGCTTCCTCTTAAGCATAGAGAGCCATCTTCCCCCTTAGTCTTGAGAGAAACCTAAAGGTGAGTGAGTCTGAGTGTACTTGGAAGTTCTTGAGAGTTCTTGTACTAGGAGTTTGAGTGAGCTATGAAAATAGTAAGTTTTCTTGTCCTAGATCTTACTTTACATGTTAAGTCTTGTTTTCAAGTGTTGGAGTGAATTTTGATTGAGTTTAAAAAAGGTTACCATGCTTAATTCAAAACTGGGTTCATTAAGGATTGATTAAGTGTTTAAATTGTTTTAAGTGAAACTTTTAGCTATGACATGTCTTAGCATATTTTGATATGATTTTCTAATATCTTAGAATGATCATTGAAGGTTTTATTTTAAGATTAGAAGCATGCCATGATAGGTTTTAATTTTACATTGTGTTAATCAAGCATGCACGGTTTTGATTAAATCATACTTATTTTATGAAGTTTTGATTTATTTCACCTAGGCTTGATCAATGAGTATTTAGAAGATGTTGTGATTGGGATAAGAATGAAAATACATGATTTGGGTGAATTTTGAAAGTATGCCTTGGTGATTTAGGCTAAGAGCGTCATGCTTGATTAATGGATAATTAATAAAGATTAAGATTTTTAGTCATGATTAAGTGTTGGGATGAACTTGTTCACCTAATATTTAGCCTTTATCATGTCATTAAAGACTATAGTGATTATTTATGATTAAATAAAATTGTATGTGCATGCATTTATAGGGATCAATAGTTGAAAGTACACTTAGGCGTCAACTAGAGTGCATGACACAGGTTGTGTATGTTTGAGCTAGTTTCACTTTGAGTTTTACAATTATAAGAGTATAGATGATTTTAGAATATCAAAAATATGAGGTCTATGAAGTTTGGTTAAATTTGAGATCTGTTTGCAAATAGTGAAAAATTAAGGCCTTAGTGGCAATTTTTGAAAATTTAGGGGTATTTTTGTAAATACTCATTTTTCAAACCTTTTGATTGTGAATGTTTTCCTTAGTAGTACAAATCATAATTTAATACGAATTTGATTTCAGCCGCTATAATATTTCTAAACTCAGGAAGTTTATAAATTAGCCTCTAACTTACTCGTATATAATTTATTTATGACTCTTGTGTAAACGCCACATTCATATTAAATGTCATTTTGAGCATAAAACATTATATGATACATCACTGAGCATTTGATTATTTGTTTACATGACATGTGAGATTTTCACCATTTTTAGCATATTGCACATAAATGTTATTTTCACATGAAAGTTTGCTACATATGTACATGTTATGAAATATATTTTTCAAAATATTGCATAAAAATAATTTTGTCACGACCCTAAAAGCTAGAATAAGGAATTATCCAAGTGGAACTCCTATGTCCACTCTGGAGTGTTTAAGAATGGAGTGGTAATACCTGGGTTGACGAAGAACAGTCAACGGGCTTCGAATGGGTTCTTTTTGAAGAACGCCAGAGCGAAATCAAATGTTATGACACATAATGCTGGTAGGTGTATATGTTATGATGTTATAATGATGTTATGTTATATTACCAATGCATTGAGAACGATGTCTGCAGACAAAGACGTAGTGTCAACATGAGTTGTGGTACGGTCACCGACAGGTGCTCACGGTGAATATGGAGAACCGTGTTGCTACTATACATATGTTAATGATGGCTTTAATAACGATGAAATGTTATGATTCTTAAAAGTAATGAGGTATGAAATGTTCTCTTTCGAAATGTCATGTTTTTAAAATGAGAAAGTGAAAATGTTCTATGAAAGAGAAAGTGCATCAAAAATTTTCTGAAAATATTGAAGAACCTGGATGAGAAACAAATACGGATTTTTTTTTTCTGCATATAATTGCATGCATCTCATGTTTATCATTAATCATGCATATCTTATCTCTATGCAAGTTGATTGTTTAACTTACCGAGATTTCAAGTAAATCTCACCTCTGTGGACCCACTATCATTCCCTCTAGAATGATAGAAGTTGTGTCACCGACGGCTTTTCATACATACCTTACAAAATCACCATGAGATCTACCGTGGTTCTCTCCTTAGGAACATTGTGTGACACTGTTTTGGATAAGGTCAGCCAAACAATCCCCAAAACCAGTCGATCTAACAAGGTCCACTCAGTATTATCCATTTTTTCTGGCTTCTTTCCCAACAGTGAAAGATGGAGCCTTTTCCCATAAAGATAGTCCTCGATTTGCATCTTCCAGTACCTAAAATTAGTGCTATCGAACTACTTGTCCCGGGTGATTTCACTTTATCTCCAGCAATCTTTCTCTTTTAGATCTGACCATGATTCTTGATACCAATTATTGTGTAAAACACACACACACCAACGGTGACAAACTAAAGTAAAAGCAAGCATGATCAAGCACACGACACATAATATACATGGTTCGGCAAATTTCCTACATCCACAGAGTTGTAGAAATCTTATTAACTAAAGGAGATTACAATCACTCAATCTCAACTCACACTCTCTAGGACTTTTTGCTCTCTCACACAATATATATGCACTCACTTGACAATTGTTATCTCTCAAAATATGTTGAAAGTCATACAAAACAAGTCAAATATAACATATTTATAGTAATCGGCGCTGTAAACCCTAACTATATCTATTTGTGGGTGAGGTAAGAAATATATTTTAATCAAATCCTGAAAATTCTAAACAAATGCTTAAAGAAAAATGCTAGGTTGATTAAGCTAAGTTTCGATGTTGAGATGAGAATTCAGTTGTGAATAGGTTGAAATGTATAAAGTAGAGATGAATTTAACTTTTTTATAAGAATTTGAAAAAATAGTGAATCTCGTGAGTCTCATCAATAACTGATTTGAGATACTTATATAAGTTGAGTTTGGTTCAAACATCAACCACCAAACACAACGTAAACAAAAAAACAAAAAAAACTATGCACAAACACCTTAAGTTCTTAATTCAGCAGCTCCAGCATTGGCAGGCTCATTTCAACATCGTACACATCACCTGGAAGCAGCAGTACAACTGTACAACATAGCGAACAGAGAAGCAAGCCAAATACAGTTACACAAACACTATAGCTAAAGCATATTGTTTTCCAAATCTTGGGCATTTCTCCCAGTAAAAGCAAGCCAATTCAGATGATGGCCTTGGCAATTTCTCTTAGAAGAAACTTTTCAACTTTCCCAGTTGAAGTCTTGGGAAGCTCATCCCTGAACACCACCTTCTTGGGCGCCATATAGTGCGGCAACCTAATCTTGCAGAAATCTATTATTTCCCTCTCACTAGGTTTCTCAACCAAGTCAGTCTTCAAACTCAAAAACACACAAGGCGTCTCTCCCCAAAACTCATCTGGTCGAGCCACCATGGCTGCCTTGTTAACTACCGGATTCGAGTACAACACTGACTCAACCTCTGCATTGCAGATATTCTCACCGCCGCTGATAATCAGGTCCTTGGACCGATCTTTAATCTCCAAATATGAATCTGGATGTATCACTCCTACGTCTCCTGTGTAAAACCAGCCATCCTCTCTCATGCATTTGGAAGTGGCCTCTGGGTCCTTGAGATAACCTAGCATTACACTTCCACCTCTCAACACTATTTCTCCAAGGGAAGTCCAGTCCCAATTCACACTCTCCCCGGTACGAGGATCCAAGACATCTACTTCGAGTAGTCCTATGGTTTTCACGCCTTGTCTTTCTTTGAGCTTAGCCCTCTCTGCTCCTAGTAACGAATTCCAATGTTTTTTCCATGCACAAGACAGGATGATGCCAGCCGTTTCTGTTAGTCCATAGCCATGGCTTACTATGAAACCTAGCAACTCAGATTGGTAAATCACAACGGCCGACAGTGGTGCTCCGGCAGTAAGGAAGTGTACTGGGTTTTTTAAGGTCTCGACTTTGGGAGAGTTTGATAGCATGTTGAGGACGACAGGTGCTCCACACATGTGTGTGACACCATGTCGTTTGATCAAGCTGTAGGTTGTCGACACATCGAATTTACGAAGGCAGATGTTGGTCCCACCGACAGCTACCATCCCCCATGTGAAGCTCCAGCCATTAACATGAAACATCGGTAGGGTCCACAGGTAAACAGATTGAGCTGGGATTGACCAATAGATTAGAGAAACTACGGTGATGATGAAAATTCCTCTGTAGGAGTGGACCACACCCTTCGGAGAAGAGGTTGTCCCGAACGTGTAGTTTAGAATCATGGGATCCCACTCGCTCTCCGGGTGGATCCACTTGAAGTCTGGATCACCATTATCCACCATGTGAGAATAAGTGGTGACAAACTTAGCAGTGTTTGATAATGGAGGTAGTGAGACCTCTCCGTCCTTAATGAGCACGAGAAGTGGGAGGTGGGAATTAGGTGGGAAAAAAGAGATTGCTTCATGGATGAGAGAAGATGATTCCTGGTCGACGAAGATGAGCTTCGATTCACTATGGCGGAGAAGTGCAGAGATGGTGCGGGCATCGAGGTGGGTGTTGATGTTGTTGAATATGGCACTGCACATGGGCACGGCAAAGTGGAGCTCGTACATGGCGGGGATGTTGGGGGACACCACAGACACCACATCGTGCCTTCGGATGCCGATGGATGATAGGGACAATGCCACCTAGAGGCATCTACGGTAAGTCTGTGACCACGTGTACAAGTTGGTGTTGTACACAATTGAAGGACTATCAGCATACACGGTTGCTGCTCTTTCCAAGAACCCTAATATGGTTAGGGGGTATAAGTTTGTAGCACTTGGTCTAAGTAATTTCATTTATTCAAAATTCTGACAGCTATCTTTGCTAATGATGTAAAAGCCTTCATGCTAGTTATTTCTCTTGAGATTGGAAGCTGACTATTTATAGTGGAAGATATATTATGTGTACGAGAAAAAATGTCGACATGGCATGCCATGAACATTGGATATTCCCTTTTCTTTTGTTTTTTTTTCTCTCTCTTTTGTAGAAGTAAAATAATGTATTGGCATTGTATAATGACAAAACTTGATCTATTAATTGAGTAATAATTGAGTTGGATTGATTCACAGAGATTTCACTAGATCCATACACTACTCACGCGGTCGATCAAAGCTTGTATATATATATATATATATATATAGAAATCTTTATATGATCATTACAATATGATCTTTGTGTTTTAATAGTAGGTTTATAGAATAGAAGATGCATGGCTGAGCATTGGAGTGACCAAATAATTAGCATATACCTAGATGATGATCTCCCCCTGTTGATAGATAATATATACTTGATCAATGCCAAGTCTTTCCAAAATTATAGTGGATCACACCAAGATAACATCTCTCTGATCTTCAAGTGCTAATTATCGGTCTAATAAAACAGCTTAAAAAATCTTGCCATCGACAAATTTTAATTAATATTGCTACTGATGTGATCAAAGGCTTAATTTCGGTGCTATTTTTCATGAGAATTGAAGTTGATTTATAGGGCTTATAGCAGCAGATTTATGATACTTCCAATAGAAATGCATGTCAATATGGTATTATCGAGAAGGATATTCATGCCTTTTCTTTTATATGAATGTATGTTTTTCCAATTAGCTGGGAGCTGAGAACCATTGGCCGGGTAAGCCACGGTTCAAGTACGGATTTTGTATAGTTTCCTGGTAATAAATGAACGAAGAAAGGCAGGGCAGTTCAATACAAATCGAAGTAAGGTAAAATTTAAACGTGTCACTTTTAATTATAATACAATAAAATAAGAATTTATTTAAAATATTTAAACAAGATTTTTTGAGTTTATATTTAATACAATATTAATATTTTGTGCCTCAATTTAACAAGATTTTTTAAAAAAATTATTTAAAAACATAAATTATTCATTTTATTAAATATTAAATTTAGTATCCAGGGGTCTTGCACACATTGAAAAATATAAAAAATTATTTTTTTATAAGTAAAAAATATAAAAATTGTTTAAATTTTTATTTAATGAAATGTTTTTATATTTTTCCTAAAAAAATTAAAATGAAAAACATTTTTACTTTTAATTTTGGGAGCTTGCATAGGGTGGGCCCTTGGCCTAAGGAAGGGTTTGGATAGTGAGATGAGATGAGATGAGATTATTTTAGATAAAATGTAAAAGTTGAATAAAATATTGTTAAAATATTTTTTTAATATTATTATTATTTTGGGATTTGAAAAAATTGAATTGTTTATTATATTTTATGTAAAAATTTAAAAAAATTATAATAATAAGACGAGATGAGATAGATTGAGATGCTTTTTAAATGAGTCACTCTCTCCCCAATGGTCTGTGAAAACCATGAGAGGAAACATGAGCAAACGGTCAAAAAAGATTTTTTTTTATGTATTAGAGAATGGGGAGGTCAATACCCTTTAAAATTTAGTCCTCAGGTCTCATCTCGAATAGAAGAATAGTCCCTAAACTATAAAAAAATAAAAAATAAAAAAAATAAAAGAAGTCACTTTAAAATAAATAAATAAATATATATAACCTTTTGATAAACTTTCCATCTAAATGCATGCTGGCCTAACCATGGAGTAAACTAAAAGCATAAATTCAATTTAATTGTGTAAATGCTTGAACATGCATGCATACCCTCCACTGCCACGTTAGTCCACGAATAATACCTGTAGCCCTAGCAACGTTCAAATTTAAGTGATTGTAAGCTATGCTGATTATAGTCGGTAACAAAAAATGGTTTGTAAGTTTTGGTGGTTGTAGAAGTTTGTAACCGCTTATGCAAAGTGTTTTCTTCTAATAAAGGTTTGCTTATCAATCGTTAGAAATCCTGTTGTTGAGACAAGAATGGCTTATGAATTGTATTGCAAACTATGAAATTGTTAAAAATGTGGCTTTTTTTTTATTTATTTAAAAAACGGCTTATGAAATTTTAACTATTTTCTTACTTTTGCTGGAATAAAAGATTATTAGTTGATGCCATTATCCGGAGGTGGCTAAATTTAGGAGTGGTAATATGTGATACAATTCGTGAATCTAACATAAACACAACACCCAATTAATGATTTTGAATTTGAAGTTAATGGATTCAAGTCAAATAGAATTATTCTTAGACCCATTAAAACAGAATATATAAGTGGTGTTAAAGGTTTTTAAATAAAATTATTCTTAAACAAAAATTTAAAAATTTAAATTAGAAAAATTTAGTACGTATGATTAATGTTTAGAAATGAAGTTACTTTTAAGATATGAAATGTTGTAAAGTTTTAAAAAGAGAAATGATATTTACAATCTTAGAATGTGTAAGTCTCGCACATTCTTTTTAAAAAAAATAGATAAATTCGATACTCAAATGAATAAATTATTTTTTTAATAATAGATCTCACATTTTGTTAAAAAATATACATTTTAAAATTATACCTAACATGATTTTTTGAAAAATTCTTAAACCAAGACTCAACGTATCGTACACGGGAAGGGGAATCAAGACTCGAGTCCTACAAACCCCACAACTGAATTCCTCTCGTTCAATTGACGCCGTTACCTAGCGGTGGATACACGGCACGTACGAAGACACGCCTCACACCGTCACACGTACAACCAAAGGCCCACGTTCTTCTCTCCTCGCTCTATCTGCCAAAAAACGATCTCCTACCTCGAGTCGAGCCTCATTTTCGCATTTTCTTTCAGACTCTCAACAGTGTCAAATAAAATCCCTCTGCTTCTTACTTCTTGGAATCAATATTAAGATGTCGGTTAGTATCTCTCTCTCTCTCTCTCTCTCTCTCTCTCTCTCTCTCTCTCTACGTATCTCCCTCCGTGTATATGCTTGTATTTTTTTTTTTATTTCTTAGGATTCGATTGATCGATTGTTTGCTTATTACATAAGTTGGGTGTTTGACTCACGGATTTGGCACAGATCCGTACGATTATTATTGCTTCTCTCAATATATTTTGTGCTATAGGAGGTTCTATGTGATTTGGTGAAACAAGATTGGTAATGAACCCCAAGGAGTTGGCCTAAGTGATGAAGGCCTTGGTCTTGAGATATCACTCCCTTCAAGATTCAAGGCTCAACACCTCGGGTGCAAACAATCATTTAACCAATTCCGTGTATAGAAATTTCTGAGGGTGCGGTGGATAGGACTGGAGTTTACTCTATAGGGTGGGTCCGAAGGGCTTGCCTTGGAGAGGTTCTCCGACATATATAATAATAATAATAATAATAATAAAGGAAAAAGAAGAAGAAGATTGGTATGGACGTTGAGAGAGAGCGAGATGAAACTTACTTTATGTTTGAATGTTTAGTTGTGTTGCACTCTTTCTGGATTGCAGGATTGGTCTTCTTCTCTTCTTCTCGGATATGCAACTTGTTCCTTCTACTGTTCTCAGATTTTATTTTCAGATTTATTACACACTAATTAGTTCTTTAATGAAAATATCAAATGCATCATTGTATTACAGTTAAGGCATATCTTGGGTAGGTAGACTGTTGGATTTTATTCATAAGGTTTGACTCATCGAAAGAAACTATTTGGATGGTCATTCTTCTGTATTGGGCAAAGAATTATAAGTAAAAAAATGTTATTGAGTAATTTATGGTATAGATTGGGACCTCTGTGATTTATGGGATTGGAACTTGCACTATTTGTTAATGGAAGGCTAGCTACTTCCCTTTTATACTAATTATTTCATTTTGAAAGAGGCAACCTTAGAGGGATTTGAAAAACATGTCATGAGGCATGATAGTAATAAATGGAATATGCGTGGCATTAGGTGGGCTTACCGAGATGCATTTACCAAGATGCATCGCATTGGTAAACTGTTGTTTAACATAAATCATAATTTGAGGTTCACTAATCATGAAAGAGCAATCTTAAAAAGATACTTCCATTCATCTACTTTTCTTACAACCCAAGCATTGACTTTCATACAGAAGAAATCACTCTCTCTTTATTTCTTTCTAGCACCTTTCTTTCTTTATGTTTTCCCATGTTTTGGTTCTAATGGATATTCATTTCTCACTTTCACTTTGAATTGGTGAATCAACACTCTCAAATTTTAACCTTGTATGAGCCCTTGCTTTGCTGGATTTTGAGTGATTCTATTATTTATTTTTTATCCTTAAAACATAATCTATTATGCTGTACTAGTTTTCCTCTACGGTGTTAGTTACATATGTGCTCTAACTGCAGATAAAAACTGTTAAAGTTAGCAATGTGTCCTTAGGAGCTTCTGACCGAGACATCAGGGAGTTCTTTTCTTTTTCTGGTGATATTGACTATGTTGAAATGCGCAGGTCAGTATTTTGGTCCTGTCTGTTGCCCCCCCCCCCGCGTCTTCTCTCTCTCTCTGTCTCGCTCACTCTGACTTCCTTCAGATCATTATTATATGAATAACAATCTTATCAAATGCTTATGCAGTGATAATGAGCGGTCTCAAATTGCTTATGTTACCTTCAAGGATTCACAAGGAGCTGAGACTGCAGTTCTTCTTTCGGTAATTTCACTTAAGTACATATTTTCTTACGAAAAAAATTGAAAGGACAACAAAATTGTTTTGTGTCCAATATTTCAAAGATGAATTTTCTTAAAGGAAAATGCATTACCAAGATGATAATAGTAAAATGTAATATGCCTAGGATCTATTATAACCTGGATTAGAGGTAGTCTGTTATAAATCAATCTCAGCTTTCTAAGCGAAGTTCTTATTTTAGGGTAAGCAGAGTAATAATAATAAGAAAGTAAATCAACCAAGAAGCGCTAGCAGTACATAGGTGTGGTGGATTTGAGTCTAGATTTGATACTTCAAACTGGTTCTGCATATACTTTTGAACCATATCAGACAGCAAACATAATACAAGTTTGTTCTTTTTCTTTTTCTATTAAGAGTGCCTTAAGAAATGCTGCACATTTGGTGTGTGTGTGGGGTGGGTGTGTGTGTGTTGGGGGGGGGGGGGGGGGGGGGGGGGGGGGGGGGTGGGTGGTGATTTCCTGAAGTAAAGCAAAGATCAGGAAAAAAGGAAAGTCAAGTAGGAATAAAAGATGAAAAATCTATCGGAACGCATAAACTCATGGCCATTTGTCATTTCACCTACATTTAGTCCACATTAAATGTCAAGACTTTCAAGGGATTGGCTGTTTATTTAGGGGATGTAAAAGTGGGCTGTTAATTATGCCTGATCGAAACTGAGTTTTTAATTGAGATAGAAAGCAAGTAGAAGAAACTGGATTGATTTAAAAAACATCTCCAGCAATACTAATGCTGAAGAATCTATGGGCCAGTTTGCCTTTTGCACTTATTAATAATGATTTTTATTTATCAGGAAAAGGTCTATGGAATAGCAGCAACAAAGGGGAAAGGCTGCTGCCAGTGTGCTTTATTACTCATTCTCGTTTATAAAACAGTTCTTGTGAAATTCTAGTATTTGGTTTCTATTTTTGGAGGAGAATGTTTTTGTTGTAACCATGTCATGGTTTAGATCGTCGATCTTCATGGAAGATACCCAATGTCTCAATTCTATGCATGTTTCCTGATTTCCTCTTAAAATCGGTGGCGATTACGAGACGAGAAAAAAATCTGGGGCACATCAAAGGGCTGGGCAAATTATGTTGGCCTTTCTTCGCGTCCTCTAGATTCTAGCCATATTGGGCAGGTCAAAGTCCTAGGTAGTCCTACATCAGTCTTTTCCCAGCCTAGAACATATGTAGTTTCATGATAACAAATAATGCTTGGAATATAAGAAAGACATTTAAAAATAAAACATTGTGATGGTAATCAGAATGGAGATGTTGAGATTGCTGAGTGATAACACGATATAGTAAGATCATTATCAAATCTATTGTGGAAAATCTAAAATATTGCACCGACTTTGCACGAGATGAGGACAAGTTGTAAATGGTTTGGTTTTTGTTGAGAAAAATGAACAGGTGTACTTGTTAGGAGAAATGATTTCACTGATGCTGCTATAAGTGCAGGAGAAAGATAAGTGGATTGTGGGAGGGCAATTACATGATTGAGTGGATGAAAGCTAAGACTTCATGAGTCCTAGATTGGCAGACTTGGATGTGAGGACGACACTAGATTTATGTGGGGCACGGTGCTGCAAATCTCTCTCTCTCAATTATTTCATATAATGATAGCCTCTATAAGAGGTCAACTGGCTACTTACCAAATATAATAATAATAAGAGGTCGACTGCTCTATCATGCTTGTACTAGTTTCTTGTGTTGTATATGGATAATAAATTACCAATCAAAAAAATATATAGTAAAGATAGGCTTTTATGGCACATGTTTAAATTGTTTTTGTTGAAGTTTCCAAGTATCATAAACTGTGCTCCTTCTAGTGAGGATGTAGGAGTAGTATATAATGGATGAAGAACTCTCATCATGCTTTACGTATATTCAGTTGGAACCCCTAGGAGTTGGCTCAAGTGGTAAATGCCTTGGGCTTGGGAGTATGCTCCTCCCAAGTCTAAGGTTCAAATCCCCTCAAGTGCAAACGATCTCTAGGAGCCATCGGATTGGGGGATTTTCCTCTTGAAAATTATCCAAGGTGCACTTGTGAGAAACTCCTTGCTGAGGGCCTGTGCACCCTCAGGATTAGTCGGGACGCTGTTCCTGGACACCAGTGGCAATAAAAAAAGAAAAAAACATATATTCAGTGGGAAGAACAATCAATTGACTGTATATTTGGCAGTATGCTGCTCTACCATATGTTTTTGACTACATTAAATTGATGATCTTACAACGCATTGGCACATTTCATTACATATACATGGGTCTCTACTCTTCTATGCATACAACATACAAGCAAGTTTCATTTACAACTGATTTTTATCTCAGGGAGCAACAATAGTTGATCTGTCTGTCACCATAACTTTGGATACAGAGTACAAGCTACCACCTGCTGCTTCTGCTACACCCCCTGTAAGAGTCTCTGTCGTAACTACCATCTATTGTGCAATCTAGATTGACCCTGATTGATTTTTGCTTAAATGTCTGCAGGAAACACAAAATAAAACACCGGGCGGTGCTGAATCTGCTTTTAGAAAGGCAGAGGATGTAGTTAGCAGTATGCTTGCTAAGGGTTTTATCTTAGGAAAAGATGCTGTCGGCAAAGCAAAGGGCTTTGATGAGAAGCACCAGTTAACTTCAACGGCCACGGCCAAAGTCACTTCTCTTGACCAAAAGATTGGGTTCAGTGAGAAAATAAGTGTTGGAGCATCTGTGGTTGGTGACAAAGTACGAGAAGTGGATCAGAAATTTCTGGTTTCAGAGAAAACCAAAACAGCATTTGCAGCTGCAGAGCAGACGGTCAGTAGTGCTGGATCTGCAATAATGAAGAACCGATATGTATTGACCGGGGCTTCATGGGTGACAGGGGCTTTTAGCAAGGTTGCAAAGGCAGCTGAAGAAGTTGGCCAGAAAACAAAAGAGAAAGTGGGAATTGTTGAAGAGGAACAGAAAAGAAAAATGGTTGATGACTATGCTCAGGTTCATCTTTCTGAGACTCCAAGGGCTTCTGAAGCTTCTAAGCCATCACCTGCTCAAGGTTTAATCCTTTGACTTGCTATTTACTGTAAATACAAATTGTTTGAACTCTGGAATCTTTCTGGATTACTTGCTGTGTTTTATAGCGTGAAAGTGGCGACTGTAGGACAAATTTCCCCAAATGGTTGGTCGTGATTGCATTTGGTTTGACTTTTCTTTATGAGAAGAAAATGTCAAATTAAATGTTCACGATGCTTCAACCTGGGATTGTAATTCATATCTTTCTTTGGGTTTTGTTCTTAATTTCTTTATTCTCTTTGACTTTATATATATATATATATATACACACACACACACACATTGAGATGGGGGGTTTATCGAAATATTTGCTCGGCATTTTTTTCCCCTTTATGAAAAATGTTTTCGCATATATGCGGTCTGTTTGTTGGGATTAACTGGTTATCAAAAGACTAATTTGAAGTATAACAACGGAAGTAAACAAAAGAAATAACGACAATCACACAAAGAACACCAAGATTTAAGTGGTTCGGCTCAATGTGAGCCTATGTCTACTGGTGAGGTCGGTCTCAACGAATTCACTATCAACAAAGGTGGAGTTCAATAGATCAATCACAAAATCCTTAATCCCAAAGTTCCAATAAATGAACACTCAAGATTCTTTACAGAAGGATTCTCTCTCTCTCTCTCTCTCTCTCTCTCTGGCATACGGCTACTGATGATTTGAAAAATACATGAGAAAAGCATGTATATATAGTACACGGCACAAGCAACCCTAAAATTGAACATTCGCTTGAGCAAAGCGTCTAGTGCATGTAGAGCAGACATTTAAGGCATGCACTCATTTGAGCTGACTGTCAATTGGGTTTCGAGCGAACTCACGGGTTGGCTTCTTGCTCAAACGGATTGTCAAGTTAAGTGTTGAGTCATAGTCCAGTTAGGGTCAAACAAGTAACAACAATCAAGCCAAGCCTTTAAAATGGTATTTTCAACAAGAAATCAAGCCTAACTCAACAAATCTCGTAATAGTAGGTGGCACCAAGACGTGAATGTTTTGGTTGCGTAGCAATGGGTGCCAAACATGTCAATGATGTCTGGACTCTGGGGATGTCTTGCGAAAAGGCTGTCCAAACATGTAAGAAAGCAATCGATAGCTAAACTCATTTTTAATATCAGAGCTTAAGTTGAAAGGAATTAAGGAAAGGAGTTCATCCCTTTGGTGGGGCTGCTCCTTAAAAACATGTGGTAATTGAATAACAGCCTAATTTTTGTTGTTCTTTCTCTTAACATTAGAATAACTGTATAAGAAGTTTTTTTTTTTTTTTTCCTCGACTAATTTCTTGAATACATACAACCTTTTTTTGATTTGTGCGTCGGACATTATAGTATTATGTCCTTAAAAATACTTGAAAACTACTTATCTATGATGTCAAATGTATCACTTGTTCGATACATTCACTCCCAAAATTAAACGTAGTGAGTTTGTCGTAAGCAAACCGAGAAATCAAATTAAAAATTTAAAAGCCCAAACATCAACCATTCCACTGAATATTGAAGACACACTTTGACCATAAAGAAAGGAAGCATCATCAACCGTCCCATAATAATAATAAAAAAAATCATTGATTCCTCTCTTGAATATAAAAGATGACGAACGTAAAACAGAAGAGACAGGAGTGAAAAGAAATAAGAATCTTTTTTAAAATAAAAAATAAAAAAAAAATGCGTTGATTGAAGAAGGATTCAGTACACTTGACCTAAACACCACTAGATAATTCAATAAAAAAAAAATGCATACTCATGCTTCCTCACATGATGATTCCTCTTTGGGTTATACAAACACGCACCCAATAGGGAGAATTAAGTACCAATTCAAAACAATAAATAATTTGTAAATAATAATAAAATAATTTAAAAATATTTAAAAACAATTATATTCCCCAACAGACGTAAAAGGATGCTAAGGCGAACCAGCCCCCACGGCAAATGAACTAATCGTTTGGATTTTTACAAATCTCAAATGCTCAGTGAATTGATTGATCTATAAATTAAAAAGGAAAAAGAAGAGGTCACTCTGTGATAACTCAATCAATTGGTACATCATTAGTTTTGGGCACTAAGGGACCCACGAACGAAAGCTCAAGACAATCCGAGTGTAATTAACCTCCTAATTAAGGTTGTTTTATAAATACATTTTGAACATATACTACCAAACAAGACAGAGTGGATTTTATAAGACACGAGTTAATGATGGAGAAAACCTAATCTCGAGACCATGGAGCCTCTATATCTGTCTATCTATCTATCTATATATATGCATATTTGCTATATAATTATCACTTTCTTTCGGTGCCTTATCCCTTTCTAAAATGCATGGCTTTATGTTTTGGCCACCAAAACAGAAAAGAAAATTCTCATTTCATTAATCAGTGGATAATGGGGTCGGTTTGTTGGTTAGTATCGGTTGGTGGTGTCTGTATATGTGATTTGAAATTATTATCACAAGTCATATATGATATAGAGAGACATGTAGACGAGAAAAAGTGCTGAAGCTTACACAACTTTTGTGTATATATAATATATATATATATATATATGAGTTATTTTACTCAACAGTTCTACATTAATACACACCTACTTATGAATAGAAAAAAAATTTTCTTTTACTTAGTAGGTGTGTGGTGTAAAGTTGCTGAATAAATTTTTTCTATATATATTAGACCCGTCCATACAGATAGGATAAAAATATCTCTATTTGTACTTCAAGATCATTTAAGAATGACTCTAGAACTTCAGTTTATGTATTTTCTCAATAGCTTTTGAATCACAGATATTTTGGCCTGTATAACATAATATAAATAGCATGAAAATATCACTTTTGTATTTCAAGATCATCTAATAATGACTCGATATAACATCGGTTTATGTCTCTATCAAGATTTCTCTTGTTACAAGTTTAAGACCCTCACGTTTTTCTTACTTCATTTAGAATATCAAAACTCAAGTTAAAATTTGACTTTATATATATTATTTTGTCTCAAGTTTTTTTTTTGTTGTTTTCAGCTTTTATTTTTGTTTAAAATCTTCTGACTTTCTATATGCCAACTTTGTTTTTTCTTTTCCTACAGTATTTTAAAGTTGTTTGGCCTCCTTTGAATTCAAAACTCATCTCATCTCATCTCATCATTACAACTTTCTCAAATTCGCACACAAAATATAATAAATAATTCAACTTTTTCAAATCTCAAAATAACTTTTTCAAATTTTCACACAAAATATAATAAATAATTCAATTTTTATTCTACTATTCACAAACTATCTCAACTCATCTCTGAATTCAAACCACTCTTAATGTTGGATTAAAGACCACAAGAAGAAGTACCAATTTAACATCAAACCAAACCATGTAGATTACTTTTTTTTATTTAGGCTCGGTTTGGATGCAAAAAGGCCTCCAACTCATCTCATCTAATCATTATAATTTTTTTAAATTTTTACATAAAATATAATAAATAATTCAATTTTTTTCAAATTTTAAAATAATATTCTAATAATATTTTATTTAACTTTCAGCTCAACTCACTATTTATAACGTTAAGTAACTCTTTAAAAAAATAAATATTTTGATTGAAGATAAAATGAGAATTAAAGGGTATAAAATTTATTAGAAAACTTTATCCAAAAGCCAAAGGATAAACATTGCTGAGTTTGCTTTCCTCCACTTTTTGCTGCTATTCAAAAACAAAACTATCTTAACTCTCAAGCTTTCAAAGAATCAAAAGATTCAAAACTACTCACACCCACTCAATCCCCCACTTAAAGATAACACTTTTGATGGACAACGATATTTATAGTAGAAAATGAGTTGTACAGTTATAAAATGTATAAGTCTAGCGTCCTCGCATGGAAATATAAATTTTTTAGTAGTATACGGTATACCCTACTTTTTTCTAATGAAAGTGTTGTAAAATATTCTGAAATGTTTTGTAAACTAGAGAATATGTTAAATAACAAGAACAAATTAAAAAGAGAGAATCCGGTGCTGAGACACGTTGTGATAGATGCTTTCTTTAGAATATATTCTGTCGCCTCTAATTATCAACATGCACTAGACTTCTTGACAGTCTATTCCCAAGATACAACAACGTCAGTTCCCGTTAATCTCCCCATCGGTGCACACAAAAGGAGATCGTCGAACCCGATATAAAATAGCCAAAGCCTAAAGAAAGAAAGACAAAAAGAAAGGGGAAGTATTTTTCTAATTTTTGTAGAGAATTTGGAGATAATGAATTTGTGGGTGGGATTCCCTATTTATAGAGAATGAAATGGCACTTGAAAATGTCACAACTAGAATGAAATGACACTTGTGAAAAGTCACAACTTATTTAAATGAAATGTAACTCGTGAAAAGTCATATAATATAAATGAAATGGCACATGTGAAAAGTCACATCACATAAATGAAATGATATTTGTGAAAAGTCAGAACTTATGATGAATGAGCACTTTTGAGAAGTCACAAATTCTCAAATATTAGAGAATACATTGAAAATATTTCTAATTCACCAAAGGACACAACCCTTTGTTTGGTTGGGAAGCGGTTAAGACTCATATCTCCAAGAGGCATACATTGGTTCAAGTTACCAAGATACATTTTCATTTAAATTTAGACAACAGAATCAATACATTGAACATACGTAATAGTTCACATTATTTTTACTTTACATCAAATATTTTAATCATTTCTAAATTTTAAAACCAACAATCCCCCACCTGATTAAAATCTTTTAAAGAACAGAATAGAATACAATTTGCTTTGGATTAAGTACTATGCATCAATAAAGGTAGCTTGCGTCTTTGAACGTCTACCTAGTGTTAGCTTGTTTCTATCTGAAAGATGCATGGTGAATCAAGTCTTGAATCAGAATCTTTTAACTCAGACTTCTCCACACCACACATATAGTACAACATATATCAGGTTCCTTTTAAGGTGGTGTATAAAGGTTGTGCACCGTATCTTGGATTCATGAGCGCTCTAGGGAATAGCTCAATTACCATAGATTGCGGGCCCATAGTCACACTCACATAGGTGAGTCCTCCAAGTGTACCTGCAATTCAATACCTCGCCTTAGTCTTGGACTCATTCAAAGCATTTCACTTTTCCTTTACCATTGCATTTGTAGCACTCACACCCTAGGGATGGACCTATAACAATATTTTAATAGTGCTATCCAGTCACTCAAATAATTTGTTCTTCCCATTGAACTTTCTTCTTGGGATCTCCATTCAGGAAGGCTGGGTTGCCGCTATTGGTGACCTAATTAATGGACTTTAGTCCCATCCCCCTTGATGTACGTATAACCTTCAACTTTGCTAGTCCTTTCATTAAAGGATCCGCTAGGTTACTTTTTGACTTTACATATTCCAAAGTCAGGTGTCCATTCTTTATTATGTATCTTATAATAGAATGTCTAATACTCAAATGTCTCCTCTTATGATTAAAGTGTTTATTATTACAAACACTTATCACAGCCTGATTGTCACAAAGAACAAAAATATCTGGCATTGATTTTTTAACTAGTAGATTTTCTGATAATAAATTCTTAAGTCATTCTACCTCATGTCCGGTAGTATCCAAAGCTATTAATTCAGCCTCCATAGTAGATCGTGAAATCACAGTTTGCTTGGAAGATCTCCAAGCCACAGCTGCTCCACCGAGAGTGAAAATTTATCCACTCGTTCCCTTACGATTTACTGTGTTAGTTATCAAACTAGCATCACTGTATACTTCTAATACAGTGGGATACCCAGAATAATGGATATCATATGTCATGGTTCCTCTCAAATATTTAAGAATTATGTCCAATGCCTTCCAATGAGAATTATCAGGCCTACTAGTATATCTGCTAAATCTACTCATAACATATGAAATATCAGGTCTAATAGAATTAGTAATATACAGTAACATACCAATAATATGAGAATATCTCAATTGTGACACAGGATCTACAAGATTCTTACTTAAATGCAAACAAGGATCAAGAGGAGTATTGACAGGTTTGCATTCGAATCTCTCAAATTTTTTAAGAATTTTTTCAATATAATAAGATTGATTTATGCTAATACCATCAAGAGATTTCATTAATTTAATACCAAGAATTATATGTGCCTCTCCCATGTCTTTCATGTCAAAACTCTTAAATAAAAAAGTTCTAACATCAAGAACAATATTTATATTGGTACCAAAGATGAGAATATCATTAACATAAAGACATAGCACTACGCATGCACCATCAACTATTTTAGTGCATAAACACTTTTCAAATTCATTTATCTTGAAATTATAAGATAAAATTATTTCATCAAACTTTTGATGCCATTGTTTAGGGGCTTGCTTTAAACTATAGAGAGATTTAATAAGTTTAAAAACTTTCATTTCCTGTCCTAGGACCACAAACCCCTTTGGTTGATCCGTGTATATCTATTCTTTTAAATCGCCATTAAGATATGCGATCTTTACGTCCATTTGGTGGATCTCAAGTTTATGGATCGCTGCTAGAATAATTAGAACACAAATTGTGGCTATTCTAGTAACATGAGAATATGTATCAAAATAATTGATACACTCTCCTTGTGTAAAGACCTTTGCAACCAGCCTAACTTTAAATTTATCAATAGTACCATCAGATCTCAATTTCTTTTTATAAATTCACTTACATCCAGGAGGAAGATGTCATTTGGCTTAAGAGATTCTATCTCACTATTTACTACTTCTTTCCAGAAAGTAGAATCAATGGAAAGCATGGCATCCTTGAAAGTCAACGAGTCTTTCTCCATAGAATAAGTATAAAAATCATGTCCAAAATTTTTTTCCTTTCTAACTCGTTTTCCTTTTCCAAGTTCATTTTCTAATCCAGATGCACTATCAGGATTAGATATAATGGTAGGTTGACTATTGTGGACGGAAAACTTACTGTAGGTAAAGATCTTTCTAACTTATTTTTTAAAGGAAATAGATCTTCAAAGAATGTTGCTTCACTAGACTCCATGATGGTGTTGGGATCAATACCTTGGACTTCTGATTTGATAATAAAAAACCTATATGCAGAACTATGTCTAGCATACCCAATAAATATTGCATCTACTGTGTTGGGACCTAATTTCATTTTCTTAATTTTTGAAACATTAACCTTTGCAAGACAACTTCAAACTCTAAAGAAATTAATATTGGCTACTTTATCCTTCCAGAGTTCATACGGTATCTTGTCAGATCTCTTAAATGGTACCCTATTCAAGATAAAACAAGATGCAAGTATTGCTTCCCCCACCATAGCTCAGGTAGGCCGAAACTAGAGAGCATGTATTTGACCATATCAACCAATGTTCTATTTTTACTTTAAAAAACACCATTGGATTGAGGAGAATATAGAGTGGTTTCCTCATGTATAATATCATTCTCCTCACAGTATTAAACCAATTGATTAGAGGAGTATTCATCTCATCTATCAGACCTGATAATTTTAATCTTTCTCTCCAATTGGTTTTCAACTTCAGTTTTATAGATGACAAATTTACTAAATGATTCATTTTTTGTTTTCATCAAGTAAACATAACAAAATTTGGACATATCATCTATAAAAGTAATGAAGTATTTATTACCACCTTTAGAAGAGACACCATTTAAATAACAATCATCACTATGAATTAATTCAAGTAGCGATGAGTTTCTTATAACATATTTAAATGGCTTTCTAAGTTGTTTTGATTGAACAAAAATTAAACATTTTTCATCCAAATCAACAGGAACTTTAGGAATAGTCTCTAAATCTATC
This sequence comes from Juglans microcarpa x Juglans regia, assembly GCF_004785595.1. Lineage (NCBI taxonomy): Eukaryota > Viridiplantae > Streptophyta > Magnoliopsida > Fagales > Juglandaceae > Juglans > Juglans microcarpa x Juglans regia. The sequence goes on from NC_054604.1 coordinate 25,613,899, forward strand.
ATTCTTTTAACATTATGATAATTAACATGGTCTAATCTAGCATGCCATATTGAAGAGGAATAGGTAGAAAATGTAAATTTATTATTAGAATCAAATTTATCTACTGTATTATTTTGAATATTTATTACAAACAAACTACCACTCACATAACTTTTCCCCACAAATGACTCATATTTAGTTACAATAACTTTATTGGATTGAAATAATAATGCGTAACCTGCCCCACTAAGTAAAGATCCACTAATTAGGTTTCTCCTCGCCTCTGGTATGTAAAATACTTCTTCTAAAGGAAGAATATTTCGAAACGTTAATTTGAGTTCAATTTTTCCTACTCCAAATTATTGTGCAGAGGTGGAGTTATCCATCGTCACTTTCATACCGATTGTGCCCTGATATGTTAAAAAAATATTATGATTAGAAGTGACATGTACATTGGCTCTCGTGTCTACTATCCAATCAGTAGCACTACAAGCCAAATAAACCTGGAGACTTATGGTTACATACCATTCATCGGTTCCAATGAAGTCAGTCCTGGAAAGCACCATATGAGCTTGTGGGTTAGGCGATCTTGGTTGTTCATTGCTTTGATATTTCCTCTTCTTATAGTGACAATTTTTGGCCAAGTGACCCGGTTTGTTACAGTTAAAATAAATGGGTCTCCTATCATTTTTGTTAATATAGGACTTTGGTTTCAAATTATTCCCATAATTAGTTTTACCCTTATTGAATTTGGACTTATGATGTAATGGGTTCTTATGTATTTATGACCTTCTACAATATTTGCTTTAGACTGAAAATCAGAAACCAATAGAGGGATAGAATCATTTTCCAAATGTTGTTCTTAGATCCTAATGGCAAAGATCAAGGTTTCCATAGTCATATATTCAGTCTTATGTTTAAGAGATAGGCTAAAATTCTTCCATGAAGGAGGCAGCTTCTCTATTGTACAAGTAACTTAGAGATGCTCGGTAATACCCATTCCCCGTTGGCCCAATTCATGATAAAGGATAGTTAATAATGGAGAAAACCTAATCTCGAGACCATAGAGCCTCTCTATCTATCTATCTATCTATCTATCTATATGCATATTTGCTATATAATTATCACTTTCTTTCGGTGCCTTATCCCTTTCTAAAATGCATGGCTTTATGTTTTGGCCACCAAAAGAGAGAAGAAAATTCTCATTTCATTAATAAGTGGATAATGGGGTCGGTTTGTTGGTTAGTATCAGTTGGTAGTGTCTGTACATGTGATTTGAAATTATTATCACAAGTCATATATGATATAGAGAGACACGTAGACAAGAAAAAATGTTGAAGCTACTTTTGTGTATATAATATATATATATATATATATATGAGTTATTTTACTCAACAGTTCTACATTAATACATACCTACTTATGAGTAGAAATTTTTTTTATTATTTTTTATTCAACAGGTGTGTGGTATAAAGTTGCTGAATAAAATTTTTCTGTATACATTAGACCCGTCCATACAAATAGGATAAAAATATCATTATTTGTAGTTCAAGATCATTTAAGAATGACTCTAGAACTTCGGTTTATGTATTTTCTCAAGGTTGCATAGCTTTTGAATCACAGATATTTGGGCCTATATAGCATAATATAAAGAGTTTCACTTCCAGCCGGTCGGGTGAGGATGTTTTTTTTACACCCTTCAATCAGAAACTGCCACGTAGACATTTCAGCAAAAAGTATTTTGCACCCACATGCAGGTGAACTCTTTCTCCTCCCCCTCCCCACCCCTCCCGTCTCTCTCTCCCTCCCTTCCTCTTCTCTTCTCTCAGACTGAAGATACTCTCTCTCTCTCTCTCTCTCTCTCTCTCTCATATTGAATAATTTTTAGGTCACTTGGCAGCATGTTTTTTCTTTGGTATCTGAATGTAAGACGATAATATTGCAGTTCCTCTTTTCTCCTATATTTATTGGAGTTTTCTTAGCTACGCTGGTTACGCTAGAAGGAAGGTCATCACAAGTCAATCCCAAGCTTCGTGGTTTAAATTTGAAAGGCATTTATTGAGATGATCTTTAGAAAGACTTAAGTTGTGTTTGGATGTTAAAGTGAGTTGAGTTAAGTTAAGTTGAGTTGAGATGATAAAATATTGTTAGAATATTATTTTTTAATATTATTATTATTTTAGAATTTGAAAAAGTTGAATTGTTTATTATATTTTGTATTGAAATTTAAAAAAGTTATAATGATGAATTGAGATGAGTTGAACCAAACGGAGTCTTAATTGGAAGGATTTTTTGCAGTTTCTTTGTATCTTAAATTATTTGTCATTTTGTAGGAGTGGTTCACTGCTGTTCTTTCAAATTGGAAGTTGTGGGTCAATCCCTTTCTATCGAAAGCTTGCTCTTTTCTTGGGTTAGTTGTGGATTTTGTTTTTTCTCATGTGGAAGTTTGATCTCCTTTGGATTCTGTTTCTACTCAGTAGACGAAAGTTGGGACGGTGCAGTTGATGAAATCCGCAAGTCTAAAGCATGAGCTTGAAAAGAAGACCGCGGCGTGTCGTGAAAAGCCGGCGGTGAAGTTGGAGATCAAGGACTCGCTTGATGAAATCGTGGGAGAGAGGGAGGGGTAGGAAGGGAACTCGTTTTCCTCCGAAGGGAGGGGAAGATCTGAAGGAGGGGAAAGAAGAATTCGTGGGAGAGAGGGGAAGAAGAAATCTGCTGCGTGCAGGTGCATATGTTTAGTTCATGCACCTCCTATGTGGCCAATTTCTATTGATGGGTGTAAAAAAAAACATCCTCACCCGACCGGCCTTGATTATTTCTCTAATATAAATTGCATGAAAATATCACTTTTGTATTTCGAGATCATCTAATAATGACTATATCGCATCGGTTTATGTCTCTGTCAAGATTTCTCTTCTTACAAGTTTAAGACCCTCACGTTTTTCCTACTTCATTTAGAATATCAAAAATCAAGTTAAAATTTGACTTTATATATATATATATTTTTTTTTTGTCTTAAGTTTTTTTTTTCAGCTTTTATTTTTGTTTTAAATCTTCTGACTTTTTATATGCCAACTTTGTTTTTTTTTTTTCCTACAGTATTTTAAAGTTACTTTAATGTTGGATTAAAGATCACAAGAAGAAGCACCAATTTAGCATCAAACCACACCATGTAGATTACTTTTTTTTATTTAGGCTCGGTTTGGATACAAAAATGCCTCCAATTCATTTCATTTAATCATTATAATTTTTTTAAATTTTTACATAAAATATAATAAATAATTTATTTTTTTCAAATTTTAAAATAATAATAATATTAAAAAATAATATTCTAATTATATTTTATTCAAATTTTATCTGAACTCAACTTATTTTAACTCACTATCCAAATCTCACGTTACTAGCACTTTAAAAAAATAAATGTTTTAATTGCAAATCAAATGAGAATTGAAGGTTATAAAGTTCTTGAAATGAGAATGAAAAGCCAAAGGATAAACACTGCTGAGTTTGCTTTCCTCCACTTTTTGCTGCTACTCAAAAAACAAAACTATCTTAACTCTCAAGCTTTCAAAGAATCAAAAGATTCAAAACTACTCACCCACTTGATCCCCAACTTAATGATAACGCTTTTGATGGACAACAATATTTACCGTAGAAAATAAGTTGTACAGTTATGGAATATATAAGTCTCGCATATTCGCATGAAAATATAAATTTTTTAATAATATACAGTATACCCTACTTTTTTCCAAAGAAAATGGAAGAGGTTTTCATACTCTTGATCTGTATCCAGTAATATTAATCTATTTATAACAATCTAGTACTTGTTTGTATTTTCCTTTGTTGCAAATAATTTATTTTGTTTTTTAATTATATTGTCAAATCTTAGCCATGATCTACACCTTCTTTCATGATCTGCTCCTTATAATTGTGTTCTATATTCTATTTTTCGACTGCAAAATATCTAATTAATTAATTTAAAATGTAAATTTAAAAAACAATGAAAAGTCGGGTATATAAAATGTAGTTCTATTTTTCGTGGAGATTTAAAAAAAAAAAAAAAAAAAGTTTAGGCTTTTTAATATAGGAAAGTTGCCATTGTTTTCGAAGTGGCCACGCCACTTGAATTCCCTTGTATGCGACGTTGCAAAATCCAAAACCTACAAAAGATCAGTAGCCATTGAAGCCTCAACTTTGTCACGTACTCATCTTTCGTCGTTAATGAAACAAAAAATAGTTCTTTTAAAAAAAACAAATAGAATGTTCAACACGTGGTGGATCACATTTAGTAGAGGTTTGGATAGTAATACATGATATGAGATAATTTTAAATAAAAATTAAAAATTAAATAAAATATTATTTTTTAATATTATTATTATCTTGATATTTAAAAAAATTATAATAATGAATAAGATAAGATAAGATAAAATATTTTCACTATCCAAACATGCCAGACAATATTTCGGTAATGTTTTCACCTCTCCCTTTCAGTAAGCAAGTTCAAATTGATTCATTAAAATGGGAATAGGTTCGTTGAAAAATGAATACAGCAAAAATTTACCATTATTTATGATTTGTTTGAAGTACTTTTAAAAAAAATTCATTAAAATAATTCGTCAAAGTAGATAATACATAATAAAATATTTATATAATTATTAAAAAATAAATTTTTTTAATTTTATAAATCAAATCTTATAATTTAAATTACGTGAATTATATACTTTGTATAGCAATTTTAGAATAAAATAATTGGTTGAACTAATTCTTCTAATTTATCCATCCTTCTTGATAAAATCTAATTTTTCCAAAACATATTTACTCATTACAATAATCACAGACTGAACAGACTGTGATTGAGCACAATAATCACGACCTCATGTGATGATGTGTCGTATTGGACCACCTCGTGATAGATAGTGGGGGCCACACTTGTTTTCTGCTTTTATTCCAAATGAAGAGGGACCATTTATTTTATTTTTATTCTATTCCCATCTTAATCATAGCATAGTCTCCATTATTTCGCTTAAAAAGATCACACCTTCAACTTACCTTACCTGCTACGTAAAGGCTTAATTCCCTTATATTATTGGTTCCAAATTATGATTATCTTAATTATTTCAACTAATCTATTTTGGCTCTCTTCCGCTACATAGTCACGTTTGGATTCGAAATTCATTTCAATTTATCTCATATCATCTTATTATTATAATTTTTTAAAATTTTAAAATAATAATAATATTAAAAATAATATTCTAACCAACTACACGTACTCTATACCAAGTTATGAGCGATAGCAAAGCCAAACTGCCGACTGCTCTTCCTGTCTATTCAATCGCTGACAAAACTTACCTTTCAATTCATCTATACATGCTTCCACGTTGTTGTTATGCAACTGCTTCCTATCTCCATGGTTTTGGTAAGCACTACTCATTAGCTGCATTTAATTTTGTAGAGTTCAAAAATTATGAAGAAAGTACTTAAATGAAAAAGAAAACATAGAAAAACTTAGTTGTCTCCTTACATGTGTCATAGAAAATTATCTTGCATTACACTTCTTGGCCTTGAAAAAGAAGGAAAGATATTGATAACATTTATTAGATGAGTAATGAATGCTATATAGAGTTTTGAGTATATAACCGTCGCGTAATATTTTTAAAAAAGATTAGAGTCTATTATTAAATAATTTATTTATTTTTCATATTTTTCATATAAATTCTGTATTTATTCACTTTTTTCAAAGAAATTACATGACACTTATGCATTCCACGACTGTAAATATCATTTATATTATTAGATATTTCTACAATATGAATAATGCAACAACTAGGGTTGTAATTAAGCCGAGCTAGTCTTTGGCTTGCCGAGCTCGGCTCGACTCAAAATACCTAAACTCGAGATTTTTTTTTTATTCTTTGTTTGAACTCGACTCAATAATCTAAACTCTTAACTCGAGCTTGAATTGTTTATTTTTTTTAATTTTTTGAAAAAGATTTAATAATTAATAAATTAAACAAATAAAAAATATAAGATCTAATATTGAATTTATATAACTAAAAAGTAGAACCTCTATTGAATTATAAGATTTTAAAAAAAATTATAAATAATTAATATCTAACTAGTTGATATTTATCCAAAAGCCTACATATATTATTAATACATACACTTAATACGATAACATATATCTATTTTATATATGGTTCTCACATACTAATATATGAAATTTTTAAATTTTATCGATTAATTATTATACAAATTATAAAATATACCTATAAAGTATATTCACGATATAGACATAAGTAATTAGATTACATATTATATATTTAATTATAAAAGTGGTATGCTTATATTATTAGCTAATACATATATATATATATACATAATTGTATGTATATATTTTTCAATATATGAATGAGTTTTAATCAAATCGAACTAACGAGTCGACTCGAGCATTAATGAGCAGGCTTTAATGAGCTTTAGCCGAGTCAATTCAAGTTTTGTCAAATATGTGTTTTTTACAAATCGAGTAGGTATCTGCTTCCACGAACAAATTTTTTATTTCACGAGTCGAGTTCGATTCGAGTTTAATCAAGTGAGTACTAAGCGAGCTATCAAACAGACTGAATCATTTACAATCCTAGCAACAGCAACCCAATCTTATGATAAAAGCATACCATTAAAATTGCTTAGAGCCTTAGATAAATATTAATTTCTAATAACTTCCCATCATGTGAGAGAATGAATGCACCTCATGTAGTTTATTTGATAAGCGTGCGCACTCAATCTAAAAAAAAATAAGTAAATATACAATTTACATAAAAAATTTATTTTTTAATAAAAAATTTCACACTTTTTTTAAAAGAAATATGCAGTATTTGTACAATCATGACTATATCCAATATTATTTATATGAAAATCTAGGATAAATGTATATATAAAAAAAAAAATGTCTCGGGGAATAAATATATCTCATGTGAGTGTCTGTCTATGCATCATGCATGTTCATCAAATTATAACATCGAATTTGATCACAATCGGGGAAGATAATTGTTACACTTTAGTAGTACATACAATAGTTGCAATGGACAGCCAAGATCAACCCGAAGCACTGCACCCTCGTTATATCACGACATCTGTCATAATGTCGTGGCAAGTGATCGTTATCACCAAGTCTATTATTATCCGTGTCCCAATCCGGTCGTTCCCATGGTCGACACAACACAGGAAAAGTCTACCAATTATTATTATTATTATTAATTCAAGTAAATCGGAGTACGTACAGCTATACTTCCTTGAGTGACCGACACTTTCGAGATATTCTTAGATTCTTCTTCTCCCGTGCGATCGTCTTCAGATTGCGACACGTAAGGTAAAACACTAAGAAAAACAAGCCTGAATGCTTAATGTCACACGGGCAACTTTGCCAACGTGTGACTGTGTGAGTGGAGGAAAGACCCGGAGCACAAAAAGTTGTGAACATCTCGTTGTGAGATTAACAGAAACATCTAGGGAGAAGGCATGGGTACTGAAACTGGGAGAACCTGGTACCACCAGCACAGCTTTCCAGCTGGCGTTCCAACCGCAAAACGAGGTGCAGTAACGGTCCGAACAGCCAGCTGTATGCCAACAACGACAACCAAAAAAAGCAGCGCATGCTCCGCTTATCCTACGCCACTTCTGAGTTATAAACGTTATTTGCCTTGTTTTATGCTTCATTTTTTTTTTTCACATTTAAATCGCATTTTTGCATTAAGAAAAAAAAAAAAAAAAGGAAAAACTTGGAAATTCTTTAAGATGATTATTCTGTCCGTTTGAAAATATTTCTACAAATCCAAAACAAAAATATAACAAGCCTAGCATTTTAGCAATGCTGCAATCGGATGTACATACACGTGCCAGAATTAAATAAATAATAATACTGATATGGGAAGACGAAACGCACGTGTGGTTTCTACTGAGACACTCGCGTGGTCGGAACCCCGTACCGCAGATAGAGCAGACGGAGATTCGGGGGTGTGAAGAAGATGAGGACAACCGGGAGAAAATGCGGCCTAGAAATCGGCGTGTTTTCGGTGGGAGCGATATTTCGGGGAGCGTTTTTCGAGCTCTTGCAGGTTGCGGAGGCTTCGGATCGCCAAAACATCGCCTTTTTGGAGGTCAATAAATCGATCGACATCGTTAATCTCGTCTGAGTTTTAGAAGAAGTCGTAGCGAACGAGTCAATAAGCAAACGGCGAAAACATGGAAAAGAAGTAGAGTAATTAAAGAACAATCAGAATCAGAATGTGCATTATACCTATGTGCTTAGCCGGTCTCTTAAATCCATTGAACTGAGCCAAATCTGAAACAAATAAACCGAAATCCAACTGCAAGGATTAAACAAACAGAAATGACGGGGAGGTGGTTGATTGTAAGTCGGACGAAGACGTACCAGACTGAGAGGGATTGTGGGAGCAGAGGTAAAGGATGAGGAAGCAGAAAAGGGTGAGAAGGGGGATAACGTGGACGAACTTCTCGGGCCTCGGAGGCGGCGGCGACAAAGACAGACGGGGGGGTTTCGATGCTTTGTACTCCTCCTCGTCTTCGTTGTCGTCATAAAGGTTGTCGTTGCGCTTTGGCTCTTCGACTATGAGGGTGTCGTCCTTGGCTCCGCCATGGCCGTGGAGCTTCGAGACTGGTGACCCCAGAGACTGTCTATGCATCGTAGGGAGAGGGAGAGGGAGAGGGAGAGGGGTTGCTTATTAGTGAAGTTCAGGTGTGGTCTAGGTTTTTAATACTAAAAAGCTATTCCTTGCAACCTCTTCTCCTCCTTTTTACTTTTCTTAAATTTTCAATTAATTAATTAATTTATTTATTTTTAAAGAATATTTGAAATGAGGGTATTTCGGCCAAAATGATGGAAAAGGAAGAAGGAGAGGCAGGTGAAAAAGGTGTGCGGGTATTGATTTGGGCGCGTCTTTGTGATTTGGGGAGCAATGGATATTCGGCTTTTCCTGTCACCTGGGTCCGGGGGTATTAATTCTTTTTGTGTTTATTTCTTCATTTTTTTAAATTGAAAGAATCTTAATCCCACGTAATTGCTTGGTATTATTTTTCCTTTTTTTTTTTAATTTTTTTAATACAGGATCAAGAGTTTCAAATTCAAATTTTCATTTGGAGAATCAAATCATATGCCATCACCTATTTTCCTTTTATTATAAGAAAAATAAAATTATTCCAATTGTTCTAATCTTGTTGAAAAGATTAATAATTAAGAGTTGATTTAGATTTAGAGATGAAATGATATGATTTTAAATAAAAGATGAAAATTGAAAAATATATTATTTGAATATTAATTTTTCAATATTATTATTATTTTAAAATTTAAAAATTTTGAATTGTTTATTATATTTTATGTTAGATTTTAAAAAAGTTATAATAATGAGATAAGATGAAATGAAATACTTTCTGAATCCAAACTGTGCCTAAGTCAATTATTTTTATGATTGATCTCATATACATCTCAATTATTTTCTCTAGTCCCCTTTATATATATATATATATATATATATATATATATATATATTATTCTAATGTTGTTGAAAAAGAAAATTTATATTACAAGAGCTATTCTTTATCTTGGATTCTGTCATCTCCAATCATATTATGGTGATGTCGCAATTGATTAGTAACTTATTTGACAACTACAAATTTATCATATCTTCAAATGTGAAATGGAATGACTAATATTAGGATTTAAAAGGGTATTCCTTCATTTATATACCCATCCATCCCTTCTGATCATTGGCATCACCCCAGCCAATGTTGTACCATCAATCACCCTCTATTCTATACATAAAAAAGTACAAATTCTCTTCCCATAATTTCTATACAAAAGTTAATTGAAGGGAATGGAATCAATCATTTTTCAATTAGAATAATAATGCACACATCATATTTTAAGTTGAGAATATTTTTATAAAATGATGTTATTTTTATACATTATTTTATAAAAATATTCTTTTTTTTTATTAAATATAATTATATAAAATATTACGAAAAAGTATTGTATGTAAATATTTTTCAGAATTTACACACAACAAAAAGGAAAAGAAAAGAAATTACAATTTACAGAGATCTTTTACGGTTCAGCACCTTCTTCAAAAGAGCTTCACGTCCAGGAAATGGATTATTATTATTATTCTCCATTATCAGGCCATCTCTACCATTCATTCTATCCCTCTGCATTCTGATCATAACATTATCTTCATCACTTCTCCCATAAACCCTATTTCCAAACCCACCATTCATAATGCTCTCCTTCTTAATTCCCAGCTCCTCCTCCTCCTCCTCCCTTGCTGCTCCTGTCTTCGTCCTCAGTCTCCGTCTTCTCGCTCTCCTCCTCTCCTCACCTTTTGATAAAACCTCAACCACCTTTTGATCAATACCCTTACTCAAGCCAAAGTCTGTCTCTTTTCCGCCATTTTTGCCGGCTCTTGGAATTCTACCGCCTTTAGAGGTACCTAAAAGCTCAAACTTGACCTTGCTCCAGCCACTCTTATCTTCGTTATCCCAACCGAACCTTTCACTAATTTCTAACAACTCCGAAACCACACTCTCGTTTCTTAAAGAACTATCGTTAATGTTGCCATTCAGTAGATTCTCCGCTAACTCCCACTCGATCCGATCTCTGTAAACTGGATCTAGGAGGACTTGGTCGGCTAGCTTTGCCCAGTCCTCGAAGTCGCGGGCACGGAGGTTCTTGGAGACCCATCTGAGGTAGCTTGAAGGGAGGGTTCCGAGCATTTTTCCCTTGTGCTTTCCGAAGTCTATGACTCGGTCTCTAGCTGGGATTGTCGCATTGATGAGTGGTCTTGGGGTTGAATTAGTTCTGAATTTGGAAGAGCATTTGGCAAGACGGAGAGGATAAGAAACAGTGAAGTGAATTGAAGGAAAAGTTTGGGGAAGAAAGAGGGTCATGGAGATGCTTCAATATCGAAAACAATCCGCCGCCAGAGATGGAGAAGATAAGAGGGTGATAGAGAGAGAGAGGTGCTTTGGGCCTTGGGCAAGCGATGGTCAAATTTGAAGTATTTCGGCACAAAAAAACAAAACAACACAAAACAAAACAAAAGCTTGAGTAGTCAACAAGAATCCTCATGTTGGGCTAGGTGCCTTCTCCGGCTTCAATGATTTGTCTATTTGGGCTTAGAGAGGATCCGGCTTCATCAAGGATCCGTTTGGATAGGGAGAGAAAATGAAATGATTTTAGATAAAAATTAAGATTATGTTTGGTTACAAGACTAAGTTAATCTCAGTTAAATTTAGTCTAATTTTAAACTGAATCTAAAATCTAAACACCCAACTTTCCAATTATTAAACTTACCTCAACTCACATGTGAGACTCATAACTTTTTTCAAATTAACATATTTTTATATTCAGGACCTACAACTTTTTTCAATTTTTCATAAAAAGTATTAAACTCATTTTAACATTCAAACACATTTTAAACTCAGTTTATATGAGCCCCACATAACTCCATCAACTACTCAACTTATTTTTATTCATAAAGAATTGAGCTCAGCTCAGCTCAATTTAGCTCAACGTCCAAATGCAACCTAAAAATAAAATAAAATATTATTAAAATATTATTTTTTTAATATTATTATTGTTTTAAGATTTGAAAAGGTTGAATTATTTATCATATTTTATCTACAAATTTTAAAAGGTTATAATGATGAGATTAGGACTGAAAGATTCATCTGGCCTAATTTCTTTACATACGAAATTAGTTAAAATATACCACAACAATAAGTGTAATAGAAATTTTAAAATTTAAGGTACATTTTATCGCGAATTAATGTGACGACCACAGCTTCCACTTATGTTTTGGTTGAGTATGGTGTCAATATGTATACTGTACGGATCACACCCCACAACGAATATGGATGTTTGTGTGCTTGTATGCTTAGCATACGTGTGCATTAAGTCCGAAATGGAAAAAAATAAAGGGCAAATATATATAATTCTATAATTGATCAGTATAAGAGGAAAACCAAATAAGCCTAAACACGGCATCAAGCGACATCCATAAGTCACAATGTCACAATTCTATAGTCGGAAAAACCGTTACAAATCATAGTGTTTCAAATCTGGACTATATAGAACCACATCCCCATATGGGGAGTAACCTATACATAATAACAAAAATATGCTAAAGGCTGGAAACATAGCAGATAAAAATCTAATGATGGAAATGTGGGACAGACACCCTTCTTAATCTCGAGCAAAACAGGTGCATTACCTTAGGATAATATAAAGTATCAAGCAACAAATACATTTATACTTTCAAAACAATAAGGATTCCCAAACATCAGACGTGTGACTTCAAAACATCAAGAAAACCCAAGCAATATGTATACGTATGTTAAAAAAAAGTAAGAACCTGTGCAACAATTATTTAAATTAAGCCAAGAAATTTCCCGAGCAACATATATGTACATCCTCGAAACAGTAATGGTCTCAAGCAACAAATGCCCAACTTCAAATGGATGCATTTCTTAAATAATAAAAGTCCTTGACAATATAACTTAAAAATGATGGCCCGGGAGTCTCAGACCTTCCAGGTTCTCCGACATCCCATAAAACCACCATAACCATTTTCTGCATTAACCCGTGCACCATGGCTTTCCCTAAATATTCATGCGCAGGTTCTGGCTCCCTTTGTCACACGACTGTCTAAAGCTGATACCCGCATGGTGCGAGATGGGGGTACCCTTCCCTGCACTCCGCCCCGCACCATGCAGGGGTGGGGTTTTTTTCCCCCGCCCCCGCCCCTTGCCCCTGCCTAAGACAATACATTGGGTGTAAAAAAAAATGTTTTGGTCCAAAAATATTTTTTTAGACCCAAATTATAATATAATTAAAATTTATGAATACAAAAAGAACTTAAACTCATTAGAGTTATATTTTGAATTGTCTTGAACTTCTAGACCAACCTTTATATAGGAAGCCAAGGCAATACAATAGTCATCCTTAAGCAAGGTGAAACTTACTACTAAGTTCCACATTACTTAAAGATGACTATTGTATTGTCTTGGCCTCCTATATAAATGTTGGCTTAAGAAGCCAAGGCAATTCAATGACTTGATTACAATTTCAAATCTTTAGTAAATTGTATATATCTATATACAATATATATAATTATATATATGGAGCGGAGCGGAGGGGAGGGTGGGGCAGGCCCCCGTTGGAGTCGTCCTGCCCTTGCCCCCACTAGGCCTTCTCCATGCGGGGCGGGGCAGCGAGGGCAAGCACTCCTACGACTATCTATGTGGCTTCGTCTTAAGAATCGCTTTAGCTTCGCGTGATCGTCCTTACTACAAGTGTTCTCTAGCCTCCGCCAGCAGAGAGAATTCTTTGCTTAGCCCAAGACCGTCACAATCTCATCTGAGTGCGTTGATATCCCTGCGTCAATCAGGGGATGCCACTCTAATTTTAAAAGCTCCTAAGTGATCAAGAGAGGTTCATCGAGATAATACTCCATCCCAACTTGGAGTCGTGAATCACCCACACACCCTTGTTAAACAAAAGGTAAACTTATATAATATCATCTTATGAGACGAGATACAACAATAAAACCATTTACATAATCATCTTACGTGATAGAAAACTGAAAAGCATACTTATAAAAATATATAGGTTAATGAGGAACAATCCTTAAAACCACCCACACCTTCAAATACAAGAATAAACCTACTCACCCAGTTACCCTTAGAGATATAATTGATGTAGGCTGAATGGGAAGTATGACCCACAGTCATCTAACACACATTTGTAAGCATAATGATAATTACCTTAGTGAATATTCACTAAGCTTTGGTTGGTCTTTGATACGCAGAACTTCAAGCCAAGATAGCTAGTCTGATGATAATCTTGAGATGTTTTAAGTGTGTGCATGCTTGAAACTTTAGAAAGGAAAGGTTTTCTGGGTTGATCACAAAACAGAGAGAGAGAGAGAGAGAGAGAGAGAGAGAACTTTGACTAACTCGAGATAAAGGTTTTGGAAACAAAATGTGAGGAAATGGTATGGTCGATGAGGAGAAAAAAGGGAGGGGACAACTTAATGGGTTCTCTGCTCATTCGTCATGTGATTGGTTTGTCAGTTGGCAGGCATCCGTCTGATTGGAAGGAGGGACAGAGATGACAATGATTTCTTTTGTGAACTTGATGCTCAGCCAAGGAGGAATGAGCTCTTCCATCAGAGTTGGTCCTTTTGGTCTACTGCTCGTGAATGTAAAGCACGTGCTGATAAAGCTTTCTAATGCCAGTTGCAAATGGTTGGGTTGGAGTGTGAATGATGGTGAAATTTGTGACCATCTATAATTCGCATGCTTCTTGCGAAATGACACCGTGTTGGTGGAATGAAGATTCTCCAACAGATCTGTGTAAATACTTTGTATGTTTTCGAGCACTAGCTCAGGCTTATACTAAGGCATTTTGAGCACTAGCTTGGAAGTATACAAAGGCATTTCGAGCACTAGCTCGACTGATATCACCTTGCTCACCTAAGCTTTATTTGTATTATACCTCACCCACCTAGCACATTGCTCACCCAAAGCATTTGCTCGTCTGATATCTTGTTCGGTTGGGATTAACGAGCTATCAACAACTAATTTAAAATATAATAGCGAAAGCAATTAAAAGAAAATTTGACAATCACACAAAGAATACAAAAATTTATGTGGTTCGGCTTGAACAATTCTACGTTCAATGATGGAGTCGGTCTCAAGGAATTCACTATCAATAAAAAGGAGTACAAGAGAGGTATCACAAATCCCTCCTCAATCCCAAAAGCCCCAATACACCTAATGAGCTCTCAAAATCTCACAAAATGAGTTTTCTCTCTTTTCTCTTTGTTCTAGCCGCTCAAAGTCACAATACAATTTAAAAGTAACATGTATATATATTGTACTACGTGGAAAACCTAATTATGAACATTTGCTTGAGTCGTGTATCGATCGAACAATCTGCCTGACATTCGCTAGAGCTGACTATCAAGTGAATAATTTGCCTGGGGTTCGCTTGAGTGGACTGTCGAGAGGACAATTTGTCTAGGGTTCACCCGAGCAGACTATCAAGCTAAGTGCCAAGCCAAAGTTCGCTCGAGCGAAGGTTGAGCCACAATCAAGTCAAGTCTTTAGAATGACATTTTCAACAAGAATCAAGCCACACTCAACAAATCTCCACTTTGGCTTGAATTCCATCAAGCATAAAAAAAATGAATTCCACAAAATCGAATTTTACCATTCGACAGCAAAGACATCAAAGATGACTACCAAAGATCCAAAAAAACGAAACTCCTCTACAAATCCCCAATAGAACACAACGTCTATCCTTGAAGAACTCAATTTCCACCCAAAAATCTTCATCTCCATAGACGACTTGACCAAATCACAAGCTTGGTTCTAATGAAGAGATCCAACCTCTTCACATAAAAGCTATGCAATACAGACTGATTAATTGAAGAACGGCTTTTGAATACACACGAAGGCTAATAACGAATATTATCTACCAAAGTAAGAACACCACAAAGTCAGCATGAACATATCCCTAAGGTGGCCAAACTGCCTCATCTATCTACCAGATGAAACCGTAGACTTGTTCTCACTATGTGCCAATGCCAAAATCAGAATCATGCTCCTTTCCAATAGCATGATCAAGAGTACCACATGCACTCTATTGTGAAACTCTCCTAGCAATTCCACATTCTTGCTATAACCTTGCTTTCATTTCTTGTGGAAACAACAACTGAAAATCTGTGGAAGAAGGAAGGTTCACCCAATAGCAAGTTGTATTGACCGCTTTACCCAATCTTTAGACAAGCCTGACATACCAAAAGCATACTACAAGCTCTCCTCAAGAATCCAATTTATATGTTCAGTTACCACGTTTCTGTGGAGCGGACCCAACTGTACGGTCTAAAAAAATATATACCTTCTTGTTTGTAAACCACTAACCTTCTCAAGTGCTTGAACACATCAAACACGTCATTCACTGGAAAATAAGTCCAGCCTTTCTTCAAAATTGTCATCAAACAATATGAGTACAAACAGGGCACCACCTTGCATAAGATGTATCCCAACAATTAGAACAAATAAAGTGCAGTAAACCTGATTCTGCACTACTTCACAAGAATACAATGCCAACACAAAAAATAAAGCTTCCCTATCTTCTGATCACACAGAGCAAAAGCTGCATACTCACAAATGACCACACTCGTTCACCCATATGGCTTAATCACATGTGTATAAACGAGTAATACCTGAATCTGGAACGTCTGAATATACAACTACACCAATCAATGTCTCACCATCTGTCTTCTCCCCTGTCATTACCATCGAAGAGTCATTGTAGACTCAAATGACTCCACTTGCAGTAGAATATTGATAACCAAAGGAATCAAGAATGCCCAAAGATATAAGATTTTTCTTCAAAGATGGAATATGCCAAACATTAGACAAACTTCTAAAGGTTCTATCATACTTCTTAATCTTGATTGAACTAATTCCAATAATATTACAAGCCATATCATTCCCAACCAAAACGGAATCACCATTGATTGATTTGTAGGTAATAAACCAATCCTTCTTGGGACACATATGAAATGGACAAGCTGAATCCATGACCCACTTGTCACCAAAATGGCTGCTAGAGCCCTTGACTACTAGGACAATATCAGAGCTATTCACCCGATACTTGCACGGTATTAAATGCATCCCGACCATCCTACTATCAATTATAAAAGATCTCTATAGAGTTTATAAGAGATGAGATTGGCATCAAGTGATATATTTTTTTTAGGGTGTTTGTTGGTATTTGCACAACCAAAGTCTTGTCTTTGCACACTCTTAGAAATTTGTTTTGTAACTTGAGTGACTGTTTTGGAACCAAACTGTGTGTGTTCTTATGTTTATACATTTTCCGATATTGGAAAAGGAAATAAAAAGCTAGCTACCCAAAAATGATATCCAGTCCACGTCCAACAACAAAATGACATTATATGCATAAAGCAATTTATATTTCTCAAGGGGAGCAATCCGTTTTCCGAAACCCAACCCTCTCCCCCAAGCATCAGCATCCAACCCATGTCTATCAATGCAAACAAACAATAATATTTTTGACATGAAAATAAATATACATAGCATTTCATTTGACAACTACTTTTTACAACCATGAACAAAAACGATTTTCTTCAATACTTTGCAATTTATATAAATGAAAATGACTTTTTTTAATTGATGTTTGTCAAATATGATTGGCTGAAATATTTTTGTTGATGGTAGTAAAAAATGGCTATCAAATAGGATGCTAAGTAGCATGTCACTTTAACATTATTTCTAGAGATAGCTGCCAAGCATAGATAATCGAGGATTTCCCTTGGGAAGTTTTTTTATGACCCTCAAAAAGAAATTATTTTGTTGAAACAAATGCAACCTTACCACATAAATATTTCATTCTATGAAGAGTGATACTTATTTAGAACTTAAAATATGTGAAGAAGAAAGTCCATTTCATTTTAAAATAGATAGTGATGATGATCATGCCTCAAAATAGGTTAGACCATCAACCAGTTCCTCTTGCACGACAAGCAAAAGACTCAAGAATAAGTAATGTTTGGTTCAAGTCTCAAATATACAAACCTTGTACAATCCTTTAATAAACATGTGGGCCCCACTCAGAAAAAGTAAGTTTTTCATACTTTTCTATAATGAGATTCACTTTTTTATAAAAGGTTTACTTGAGACTTATGCATTTGAGACTTGCATATATCATTAGATACTGATGATTAAGTTGGCCCTAAAAATCGATGGACACTGATGATTAAACTTGTAAAATGTTCTATGAGATACACCAAGGGAGAGAGCATGGGGAAGAAAATCGTATTATGGTCGATAGTCAATGGAACGCTTTTTCCCTTACAGTTCCTCAAAGCCGTGGGGTTAATTAATTGACTGTTGCTACTCAGTTGACCGGGAATGTTGCTTGGGGAAGATCATCTTCTCTTTTTCTTTAATCAAGAGCTTTGCTCATTGAGAACTTCATTGGCACCCAACGATAATGAGATAAGGTGCGATAGAATCCCACACTTATAGGTACCATTAATTAGTTCTCTTAAAATATGGGTTTAGATGTGGTTTGTGCATTCATTGTGACGTTACATGACCTGTAAATTCAACACGAACACAACATAAAATTAGCGAATCCGAGTTTGATGTTAACGGATTTGGGTCAAAACGATCAAGTTAATCTGTTAAAACACGATTTATTAACAGGTCAATAACGGGTCAACCTGCTTATCATGAAATCAACCCATTTCAATCCGTTTAGATTTTATTTCAAAATTAAAATTTTATTATTGTAAAGTTGTAATATTGATATTTCTTATTATGCTTATATTTTTATTATTTTTATTGTTGGGATTGTAATTTTAGACCTATGTTCATATTTGTTATTGTATGGTTTGTAAAATTGATTTTATTATATATTAAAACTTAAAATATTGATATATATTTTTTAAGATATTGTGGCTACTGATAAATATAGATTTTAACTTTTTATATGAAATTATTTTAATCAGGTCAAATGAGTTATGTATGTTAGTTCAACCCATTTACATGAAACAAGTTTAAATGGGTCATGTTGTGTTAATTTATTTCTAATTAATTATTAAACGAGTCAAAAAGTGTGACACAACACAACCCGTTATCTAAATGGGTTGGGTTAGAATTTGAAAGTTTGACGCGTTGAGCTTAATGGGTCGGGTTCGAATTTACCTATAGAGTCGAATGTTCCTAACTTGACACGACACAAACGCGATTTGTCACCCCTACACGATATGGATAATTCGAATGCCGCATCCACTAGGATTAGCCCTTCAACAACCATTGGCATCTAGTATGTTTCCAATACAGAATGCACATTTATACCAAAGAGGTCAATTATATATCCCCCTGGCGAGATTGGCATTGGGGCATTTAAAATTGAGACTAACCCAATTGTCTAAAAAAGAAGATTAGAGATCGGCTCCATTCCCCAAAAAGGTGTAGACCTTCACATTCGGAAGAAATTGTAACGGAAAAAGCATACAACTCTGTTGGGCTATGTGAGAACTATGCCAGGCCACGAGAGATTATATAATCACTAAATATAGTGAATTTTGTCACCAAATTTCATGTTGAACTAGGTAAATCTTTACATCTCTCTATTTATTTACATTTCATATGATTTATTTATTAACTAATTCATAGATGAGCATCCGAGTATGATATTAATGTCCAAGTAATCATCATAGATCATTCAACCGAATTGTTCAACTTCAACCATGCCAAAAAATTACATCTACAAACTCTATTAACTCCTAAGATGCCAGTCGTTAGATGCCATCACGAGGCATTGGCCATGAGACCACATTGAAAGAAAATTAAGCATTTAGATATAGAATAATTCTATATACAATCGTAAAATGTGTAAACGCTGTATAATTGTTTTGAAAAAAAATAGAGTCTACTATTAAAAAATTAATTTTTTTCATATAGATCTCATATTTTATTTATTTTTTTTCAAAACAATTATATAATAATTATACAATTTACGATTACAAATATCTTTTCTGTTAGGTATGACTTGTCTAGGAATGATCCAGAGAGGTTCAATAAATGGTTGGGACACATGCTTAAAGGCCGACAAAAGCAATTTCGGTTGCAGATACGCAAAACCCATTACCCGAATAGTTATATAGATGTCAGCCGAGAGAAGCGCGAGAACTAATAAGGAGACGATTAGGCCCATTCATGGAGCCCGCCACATGAACAACAAATGCCCAAGCCCATTTTCTACAAGTTTATAATTATATAATAAAATAATATTATTTTAGATTTTATTTTAATTTTACTTTTGATTTGATAGATTTAAATATAATAAAAATATTATTATATTTAAAATTATATATAAATTGTCAATAAATTGCAAGTCTATCAACTCCTTCTAGAATATAGCTACAAGCTAGCCACATTGGAGGAGTTCAAGCACCAAAATTAAGAAAAACTCAATTAAAGGGGGGCACTCCACAAAAATCAGGTACATAACACCGCAGAAGCAGCATTTCCTCTTCATGCTCACTTCACTTTGATTTATCTTAAAAAAAAATGATACAAATATAACTTTTTTTTGTAATTTTTTATACAATTATATTTTAAATAGTGGAGATTTTTGTAAAATAACTTATAAAAATAATATCATTTTACAGAAATACCTTTAATTTAAAACACAGTTATATAAATAGTTATACGTGTATCATTATTCATCTTTGAATAGTTTACTAACTTGACTTAATTATTAGAGTATCCGCTTAGTCCTAATGAGCTGATTAATTTGAAAAAAAAAAAACCTATTCATCTTCCATTTAATTACCATATTTTCATCACCCTCTTATACGAGTTACGTGATTAGATGATAAGTAATGAATGATACTCTATATTAGAAGAGCATGATGATAAGAAAAGATGATAAATAACACTTATTATTTTAAAAAAGAAAATGCTAAATGTATTTAAAAAGAACTTACAAAAAATTTACTTCTTCACATATCAGTTATTGATATGCTGAAAATTATAAAATTTGAAATTCAAAATCTAAATTTTAAAAGAAAACTAACAAAATAAGTATTATAAGTAAAATTATAAATAAAAATATAAGTACACATAAGCTTGTAACACTAATCTTTAAAAATTTGTCTTTCTTATTTTGCAAGATGACCTCAAAACTAAGATCTGAACTATTTCTAGGTATATTTAGAAAGCATCTATTCAACACATAAAACACGGGCATTTAAAATATATAATTGCCTCAAAAAAGAAAAAAAAAAAAGAAAAAAAAAAAGAAAGCTGCTGATAATAAATTTTAAAACAAATGAGTAATGATACATGTATACTCTTTTTTACAATTTTTTATATATATTATATTTTAAAATGAGAATATTTAAATAAAGTAATATTATTTTTATAAATTATTTTATAAAAATACCCCTTATTTAAAATAGAGAAATACTTTAACTATAAAAAAATTATATAAAAATAATATCATAAATTAATGTGGTTCGTTAGTTTGTAAAATTATTTTTATTATAAAATAGATTTAACAGATTGAATGAGATCACGTCAATTTATAAAATTATTTTATATAATTTTTTTTATAGATTTAGCGATACTCTTTCAAATATAGTTATAGTTATAGTAAAGATCCAAAACAAATGTCCGCACAAAGGCACCGGAAGGATGCCATCAAATTTTTGTATACGAATTTTTGCACTAGAATTAGTAGAATATTCTCCAAGTTTCCACGGCTCATCTTCCAACATCAAAGTATTTGGGCCTTGTCACTCTCAGAAGCCCGGCCCAGCTAGCCGCTTAAGGAGGTAGAAAAGATAAAGCCGACGGCTCGGATAGAGCAGATACAAAACAACGGTCTCGATTTCGCCTGTGATCGGTGACGTTAGCTCTTAGCTAACAAGGACCGAGAGACGCCAGTGAGACGGAAAATTCAGACAGGGTAATTGGAATTACTTGCGAGAAACGAAAGGAGTAAATAAATAGTAAACTAATTCAAAACACGAACAGAGAGCCCCAGAGAGAGAGAGAGACAGACAGAGAGAATGGTGCTGTGGGAGATCACGTTGGCCACTGCGTATTTCTTGGGTCTGAAGCGAACGTACAGGCTCGCTCTGAAGATTCAACGCAAGGTCATCAGCCCTAAGCACTCTAAGATCCGCCAGTTTCTTCACAGGTATCGTACTTTACGTCTGTGGCGTTATCGGCTTCTTTATCATTGTTTGAAAAGCTGGGTGTGGAAGTGTTCTTTATCATTGTTTGATGCTAATATCTACTATATTGGTCGTTGTGGAACTCTCTAGGGGGTCGGCGGCACCTGTCCACTTTGATTCGCACATTTGGTTAGTTTAAACATATGATTCAGAATAAACTCTATATTTTGGGATCATTCAGCTAGGTATCTGAATCAATGGGTTCTAATACAATGCTTAAGCTTAGATACTAGATTGCGCGAGGATACTCTGAGCGTGTGCTTGTGTGTAATTGTGATTTTAATTTTTGAATAAATATTGCATGGATTATTAGTGAATGTAAAAATCTGGGGTCTGATGTATTGAAAAAAAAAAAAAAAAAACAAAAATAGAGTGGGAAAGGGAGAAAGAAACACTGATAAGCTACTTGTGGGATGTTCAAAATAACTTTTGATTAATTTTCTTCCTTTTTATGCTTGTTTTTAAAGAGTAATTAATTTTCAAGGAGTTATGACAGTGAAGTTATTTAAAGAGGCAGCTTGAGTTGTTAGTTATACTAGTCCTATACGCGCTCGATGCGTGGGAATGGTTATAGTTTCAAGAATGAGAATTGTTCTATGTGATGGTTATTGGTAGTTTTTTTTCCTTAAGCAAACTTCGTATTAAGAATATAGCATGCAGCTACATAGAAGTTAGAAGGCAAATGAATGCTGTATGCAAAATATTGTCTATATCTTGTTGTTTTTTAAAATAACTATTATTTGAGTTTGGAGAGTTCTCTCATAGTTTTATATGCTTGTTTTGGCGAGTGTTTTAGCAACTGTATAATGCTAGTCATTCTAAAGGCGTTCAATATTGGCTTTATTGATTTTCCTACCATAATTAGTCCATTAATTCTCTTTGCGGCTATAAAATTCACGATTCTCAGTAAACTTAAGTAATTCATCTTGCATTTCATAAAAAATTATAACTCGTAAGTAGTGATAAATGCGCTAATTTAAAATGGTCCTTTTGTACAACTCCAAACGCACCAAGGGTGGAAATAGGCAACACAAGAATATGAATTGAATGTATGAAAAGGAAGAATATATGACTAGAATGTGACATGAAGGGTTTTTTTCTCTTGAGCATAGTGGAGATGGATAAATAATATAAAATGATTAATAATAATGATGAGTTAATGCTTTCAAAATTAAATATGTAACAGGTAATAAATTTTAAGGGAATAATATAAGAATAAAATTAATTAGAGGAATGATGAGGTGGCTTAATAGAAACATAAGAACTGCCTTTGAAATTATATTGGTAATAGATTTTTACTAATGGGAATTTCGACTTGATACTTTTGAAAAACAAAATGACAAAATTACACTCTTGATTAAATAAAAAAGGGTCTAAGATGACTTGCAGGCTAACAGTTTTAATTGTTGTCCAAGTATGTAGTTTCTGCAATATTTTTTTGTTGGATTACTTTTCCCCCACTGATTGACTTTGTCAGTTTGTGTTGTAATGAAAAATGAAAATTATGAAAATTACTTTTGACTTGCACCTGACCTAAAAAAAAATCACTTTTGACTTTAGTGAGATTATAGGAGCATTGAGATGGAGCTTTAATCTTTAATGGAATTTTTCAGTGCAATTACCGTGATGTCTGCGACTCCTTTAAAAGTGACTATTATGGTTGGTGGTTTGGTTTAATAGTCTTGTTGCCGACCCTTTATACACACCGATGAAGACAGTACCCCCTTGGATGATAGTCAACAATTCTTTTGCCAGTCCAGCTAGAGAAAACAAAAACAGTGCACTATCAGTATATGCTTTCTGCTTCCACATGCTTGCCATTTTACTTCTATATGCTATCCTTATCATGAATCTGATGTAAGTGGGCAATGAATACCAATGGGTTTAAGGGTTGTCCTTTATTAGTTGATGGGTCATAAAGAACAAAAGCTAGGCCAAAGGGTCAGTAGAATCTGAGACCTCCATTGTTGGGGTAAGAAACTGACATGGATTTGTAGGATAGATGATTTGTCTTTTTAAGGGGTTTATTTTTTTGGAACTTATCTCTTTTGCTTTGTCTACAAGTATTTTGTCTGGTCTTCACGTTTCAGGGTATATTGGTGTTTGTATCTTTTTCTTTCTCTGCAAGTTTAACGATATTATTGTAATTCTCATTTATATCTGGAGACCACTCCAAACTTGGCCTATGTAAAGTTTTGCTGTGTATGTATTTTCAATTAACATTTGAAAAGTAGAAGTCTAAGCCCTTGGCTTTTTTGAAGAGGAGTTCTCTTCTTTTCAGTGTTACGTATCTCAGACTATTTTTTCCATTGAGGGGTGAGTGGGTTTTCGTACTTTGTATCTCATGGGAATTGTCCTTAATTGGTGATTGTGTGTTCCTTAGAGGGGTTTCTTTTGGATCATGTGTGTGATCTATTCTTTGGGTTTTTTTTTTTTCCTGTTTTGCTCGCTGTCTTGCTTTTCTCTAGATTTTCTGGTATCAGAAACCTTGCTTATTATACACCTCCAACTTATTTTCCAGTATCAGAAACCTTGGTTTTCTCTGTACAATTAATACTCCTCCATCTTGTGGTATTCACCATTATTGAGCCTTTTGAATAATAAAATGTATTATTCACAATTCTTTTGACAATGAAACATGCAAATGCTTATTTCTTCAGCTGGTGCCAGCTGCAAATCCTTGTTACTTTTTGTGGTTTCTTTTTGCTGATTTTGAACCTGAACGAGGTGTTGGGCTTACATATTTAGCTGTAGCATAAGTCTTCACACATTGATATGAAGATGAAGACATTGCAAATATACAGGATAGATGATGTGGCGTAGATTAATTTTTAAACAATGCAAACCGCAAGAATATGGCATCACTGGGACTTGCAAAAAAAATAAGAATATTTTTTTTGGGCTCTGCCTAGCCCTTAATGCGAAAAAGAACTTTTGCAAGTACCTTCATGTTAATTATGTTAGGTTTTGTGGCTGCAATGAAGCCTTCTTTCACAAACTTTTATCTTTTATCATCATCATTGTGACACCTTTTATTTTTTTTGATACAGCATTGTGACACTTCTAAATGCACAAAGTTATTCTTAAAAGTATCAGACTTTTTCTGTTCCCTTTATCATCTTTGAAACCCAAAATCCGATGTTGCTCCTATCCTGTATTAGGTTGTTATCGAACCCTGTCTATGTTTAATTACATATGCTGGATATATATCTTGGTTGCCTGGATTAAAGTTTCTTTGTTGTTCATTTTTTTTGTTTGGCGGAGTGTAAACAATTTACTCTCTGGGGTTGATCAGATCAGAAGTACTTGAATATGTAACCTACTTCCATCAATCTCTTTCATGCCACAAGTTAGATTAGAAAGTTATCTCCATTAATATTGTCTTCATGAAGGAGCATGGAGAAGGGTTCATTCTTCATTGTCGATTTGTCATCTGGAAATGTATTGAAGCGCATTATTTTTAAATCACAAGCTGGGTTTGGTCCACTGGTATTTTTTGGAAGTCCAGGGACCAGAGCCTCTCTAACCCAACAACTTTCTCTGGGAACTTTAAAATATAATGGCCAATTTACACTGGCGTTAGGGTTTAAATATACAACAGCTGTATTTGTTACTTATTTTGGACTACTACTATTGCTATTTTTCTAGTTTTGGAAACTACCTATATATTTCACGGGTGCTGTTAGTTTGGAACTATTATCAATGACATCACCAGGACTCTTACAATTTTTTCCTTCCTCTCACAGACGAACACGCGCTGTATTTAATATAGCAGTCAAGGTTCACCATAACATACAAGAGAGGGACATAGAAGTTGGTCGAAATGTCGGTAACTGGATTCTGAGATGGCTTGACCGAATGAAACCATCAGCTCAGATTCGGGGTTCTTCTCCTGGGGAACCCTCTGATGGTGCTAGGTCAGGCTTGAGTATGACAAAGAAGGTGAACAACTCCAATCTGAAACCTCCTGTTGGGAACCAAACATCGAGAAAACAGGATTCTGGTAGGCAGCTGTTTACTTCATCGAGAAATATTTTGCCAAAGCCTTTTCCAACCATTTCAATGATGGTGCGGCCACCAAAGCCGGCTGGGACTATGACCCAGTATAGGCACTTCTCTGGGATGGAAGTTTTAAGATCAGATTATTCAAGAGGTTGGTCGGAGGGAGGAGGTCTTCGGAAAGACATTATGCAGTGGATGCTACAAAACTAAATGTGAAATCGAGAATCTCTGTTTTTTCATTTAAATAATTAGAGAAGGTTGCTTGCTTATAAGGTGATCAAAACTATGTTTCTTACAAGAGCAAAAAGACTTTCGAACCACAGAAGAGTTGGTTTTTGGTTTCTGAGTTTGATGGTAGGACAATGCGAAAAACTGATGGCTAGAACAATTTTATGATTCATCGCCGTGAAGATTTTTCCTTCTTATCTTCTCCATGGTTTTTGTATATTCACTCTCTTTATCAGAGAACTAGCTGCTGCTTGAGATCAGAGACGTATTAGTAATAAGAAAAAGCTTGTCATTTTCTAATGCAATGCTGTTTCTCATTTGGTTATCATTGTGGTCATACGTTGAGCTAGCAATCTTTGATACGTAGATTTGAATCAATTTAATACGAACTCGAATTAAATCCGGATGACCCGTTTACATGATCACCCAATTATTATGAGCATGAACATATCTTCTTTGTTCGTTTCGGTGCATAATTTTTTTATTTTTTTAATTTTTAAATCAAGATATTACGTTTACGACATGGTATATTTATATTGGTGCGGTTCGTCTCAATAAACTCCGAAGCTCCTCACAATAACAAGAGGGCAGGGCGCAGGCACGTTCCAAAGCCAAACCCGATACTCACGGGTCCTCGGGTCGATTATCTAAATCCAAGTAAGACCCTTTCCAAGTTTTCATTCGTTCTTCAAACGGCTGATCGTAGCCAGAAATCAATTCCTCTTTTACAAGATATATGTTAGGGTACTGATGAAGAGTGTCATGGGAGAAGAAGGAAAAAGGGGCGAGCTTGATTTGGGGAAGATGGAAATCGGGTGGCTAGGGTAAATGAAGAAGCAGAAAGGGAATGGGGGCATTTCGTATGATTGTTAAACGGTGCGTAGGGGAAGAAATATGCGGTGTCGTTTCAGCAAGTTTACATCCTTTATCTAGAATAATGCAAAACGGTGCAGTTTGATTTAATACTCTGAAACGCTGTGTTTTATCAGCTAAGGTCTTTTATGTCTTTTCATTAGTATTCTGTTAGAATCACGCCAATAAGGTAGGGAAGGGAATTCGGGAATAGGCATGTAAAATCTGGAAGAATTGTAATTCTGTTTGGGAGGTTTTGGGTTCCTCGAAAATCCAAGTTATCATCAATGGAAGTACTGTAGCTTCCATCTTCATCATCTACCTGCGTTACACTCTATTTTAATATTTTCTCATTGTACGGTCTACTGCAGTGAGTCCATTACAATATAACAAAACATTTGCCATCGACTTTCTCCGGCGGGCCTAACAGGTAATCTACAGCTACCTTTTCCGTTCGTTTGATTCACATATGGAAAATTACGATGTGGATTGTGAGGACTACCTCTCTCTCTCTCTCTCTTATTTATTTATTTATTAAATGTAAGATAAGTTATCTCTCTCTTTCTTGATGAAGCTGCGCGAGTGAGGGCACTTGTAAGGAAGCTAATTAATTTGTGGTTTTTGGTGGTAGAAAATTATGTTTCATTAGAATTGATTCGGGATTTGAAAGTTGTAGTTTTTCTACCATAAATTGTGATAACATACTAAGGCGTGAGATTTTGTAGATAGCATAAATTGGACAGCTCCTCGTCAGCACAGTGCAGTGAGAGTAGAATGTGGGTATAATAGATAGCATAACTCATTTAAGGTTATTGTGTGTTTTAAGGTGATGTCTTTAATTCTGATGTGGCTGGCACTTTCACTACTACCATTCCAATTTCACGGACTTTGGTCGTTGTTATTTGGTTTCAGTGAGAACAATTTTATTTCTTGACAGTTAAATCTCTATTCTCAAGAATGTTCGATGCTATTGTAAGAAATCCAAACCTCTTAAAATTTTGGATTAATATCTTTCCTATTGTATGCAGCTCTTCTTGCTTGCTTTTTATCGACCTAGGACACGTAAGACTATTCTATCTGGTAACTGCCCGGCCACCTCTATAGCTCATCTCTTGTCAACTCGGGGCACCTAGGTTCTGACAACCCTTATTGAAAATGATTGTGCATTAGCTCCCCCTGCAATAAAACTCAAGTTTCACCTTTTGACAACTGTGATCCTATCTCCATAGCCTTCAAACTGATTGCCTTTCTTTTCTTACTATACCAACGGAGCAAAGCGGGGCTTCTAGATGTTCCTCCTTGATTCCTTTTGCAACGACAAAGTCAATTCTATTGATTCTTCAGCCTTGGGCCTTGCAAGTGAACTCGAGGGAGTTGGTAGATTCAATTTCTTTACATAGGCTGTCCCCACATGATTGGCTAGTCCCATGGCCAGTTGAATTTACCTCATCAGCCATGGGCGGCTGTGGGTGTGCCATTTCAATATTACATGGTCCTTTGGTGTAGCTATGTATGCCATGGTTCATTTGGTTTGTAGTGGATTGGATTATGGAAAAACCACAAAGCCTCTTTACTTGTTAGCGTGCACTAAAGGGGAAGCTTGGAGACGGAATTCAAATTAAAGAATCATATGGAGTGGCCAAGTGAGTTGGCCTTTGTAGCAATGCAAGGAATCCTTCTAACTCACGGTTTTATTTCCTTCATTCTAGTCTCCACCATCAGCCCATTTCAGATTTTCAATTCCTTGGGTAGCGTCCTCTATAAAGGCATTTCGATAAGAATCGGGTTCTCCAATGTCAGTTGATTAGGAACTGCCTGGATGGATACCTTCCCTTGCTGGCAAGTGAACTAATCAGAGGCCAAGGGAATGTGTAATTGCTCTTGTACAACAGTACCAGTTCGTGCATCAGTGGTTCAAGTGCAGTTTGCATACCTTGGTAGGAAAGAGATCGCCTAAGTATTGCACAAGATCAGTTTTTCTTGCTGCCAAGGGGTCGACCTTTGAGAATATTAATCTTAAATTATTTTAGTTACTCGGGGCTAACTATTAATATAGGATATGGATGCATGGCTTCTTGTTTTTCCTACTTGTTTCCTTCCTTTTTCTTTCTCTTGGGGGGGGGGAGAGAGGTTGGTTGGGAGTGGGGGATGAGGGAATTAGGATGTCAAAGATGTAAATGGTGAATGAGTTTGAAAACTGATCAAGTTTAATGGTCTGTTGAGAAGACAAATTAACAACATTATGATCAGAGGTTAGCGTATCTGGTAGGTCAGTAGAGATGCTTTGAAAAATACCTAACGAGGGACAGAACTACTGAGAAGGACATCATCTAAATTGAATTAAAGGTCAGGCGCATGCTTTAACTGAAATGTGTGATTTTGACAAGATATGAATTAGCTTTGAATGAGGAAAGGAAAAAAAAGGTGATACTTAAATATAAAACAAAGTACCTGCAGTCAAAACAAGTGGGTGGTTTTTTTTTTTTTTTTTTTTTTTTTTTTTTTTTTTTTTCTGGGGGGTGGGGATGTTTGTTTCTATGTTGGTCATCCGAAACTAGAGTTTGAGGGAAATGCTGCATTGCTTATCTCAAGTGGAAGATGAGACGAGGGCTGGCTATTTTATTCGTTCATGGTATAGATTTTTTGGAAAAGGAATGCTTAAATTATGCTGTGGGAGCTTGAATTCTGTGGTTAAAATCAGAAATTCGAAAACGGGATTAAGTGTTTTGAATATGCCCCTGTAATTACCTATCAAAAAAAATATATGCCCCTGTTATTGGAACATGAAAGAGATCCAGAGTGCAGGTTACATGTCTTTTTTCAAGAGCGCAGGTTTCTTTTGACTCTGAAGTTAATTGTGGAATTGATTGTAGTTGATTCACTGATCTCTTAGGTGCTAAATATCATAACATCATGAAGAGGGGTGGTTTTATTAGGTCAAAACAATTCTTGAAGAATCTGGTCCATGCATGTTGGAGATTGTTGTTATAAAATTGATAGAACATAGTCTAGAAAGAGTAAGAGAGAGAAGAGGGGGCAGGATCATGACAAGATGTTTTGTAAAAAAGAATGATAGAGCTACCTGGTATTCTTGTTTTTTTAGAATGTTGGATAAGCATTTTAATTATGCCAAGATCTTGCAGCTTTGAACTGAATGTGTCGATACTTTCCAAAGCTCAAAGATCTGGCATTGTTGATGGAAATGATAGGTGATATGTGATCAGTCAGTTACTCTTGACAAGGCAACTCCAATATCAATCCAGTGTGGGTGGTTTTATTCTTAGATGTTGTTCTCCTGTTCATGCGTCTACTAGTTTTCCCCTCTTTTTACTTACCTTTTTCTGTCTCATGTTGAATGTCCTGTCACCCGAATTCAGGTTATGTGGCGCCCCCAATCCCCCTTATATAAATACACAGGGATCGAGACGCCAGGATGGTGACAACACGGTCACACATCCCAACGAAGTGCCAGTGTGTGTACATGCAACAGTGTACAAATAAAATAACGCAGCGGATAGTCAAATAAGTACCAGAATTTAAATACAAATATTTAACACAATTTATCTTTTAAAAAAAATAAATATACAGTCATCCCAAATATAATACAAAAGGTAAATACATAAACTGATAAAAACACATAACTCACTAAACAGGAGCAATCCCAGATCACTCCTCCAACGGAGCCAAGCTAAGGCTCGTCATTATCATCTGCATCAAAATCTGCGATACCATAAAATGGTACCACAGGTAAGTATAAACCAAACAACTCTCGGGATAAAAATACATTAATGCAACCAACAATATAGCAAAATACATTTAGCCATAAAATATCATTTTTTTCCCAGAAAAATGATTATTTCCAACACACGTCAAAAAATCCCATTTTGGCCCAAAATAACCGTAAAACATTTTCTCATAAAATGATTCACACAAACAATCCATTTATCGGACACTGTAGGCGGAAATCGCAGGCGGGACTCTACCACCGTCCCTGCTTACCACCATTCCTACCGCGTGCACCGTAGGCGGGAATCACAGGCGGGACACAACCACCATCCCTGCTTACCACCATCCCTACCGCGTGCACCGTAGGCGGGAATCACAGGCGGGACTCTACCACCATCCCTGCTTACCACCATCCCTACAGTTCCTTTACACACAATAAATACTTAACAGAGCACTGTAGGCGGGAATCACAGGCGGGACACAACCACCATCCCTGCTTACCACCATCCCTACAGTCTCTTTTCCTTTTACTCACATGAAAATCCAAATCCAATTAATACATGAACATGTATGCAATACACGAAAATCCAGTTTTCTTTACAAACATGATCATGCATGCAATATGCGATGTACGTGAACAAGTCATAACCAACAACCACAATTCACAATGCAAACAAACACAACTCCGTCCACAATCCATCCGACCCCCGAAACTCCTCGGACTCAGTCCGGCAAAACAAACCAATTCACAGATAATATGTGTTAGTGCAAAAATATATTTAAATCACGAAAGTTCTTTAAGAAAAATACTTACAGTGCAATATAATAATTTCCGGAGGATCTCGAAGTTGCGAGTGGTGATTTCTGAGCAACACCACAGTGTAAAATACACTGTGGCCGTGGGTCACAGATACCCACTTTTCAACGAGGACAAACGAAGACCCAAGATTGATAGGGTAGGGCCTAGGGAGGTCGGTGAAGCCAATGGTGGTGGTGGTTTGCCGTGGGTGGCGGCGGAATGGGCGGTAGAAGACCAAAATGCCCAAATCGGAAATGTAGTTGGTGGAGCTTCACCGGTGACGGATCGGAGGTGGGGTTGGGTCCAATGGGTTGCCAAGAGGTCGGGGATGAAGTGGTAGGAAGATGGTGGCCAATGGTGGTGCGACGGCGGCGCAACGGCGGAAGGAGTGCCGCGGCTTCGAAGAGCTACTGGTGGTTAACGGCGGCACGGATGGAGGTGAGATTGGTGGGGTGAGGTCGCCGGCGGCTGGGGAAGCTAATGGGCTGGGCGGTGAGGGCCACCGCCGGCTCACGGCGGCGCTGGCGTGAAGGTGGCCCGCGGCTTCGTGGGGGGCGTGTGGGCTACCGGCGTCGAGGTAGGGGCTGAGGTTTGGGAGGTGAGGTCGCCGGAGGGAGGGGGAGCTGGTCGGCTGGGCGGTGTCGCGCACGGCGGCGCGACGGCGGCGGGCTGGGCGGTGAGGAAGAACGGACGGAGAGAGAGGGAGGGAGAGGGAGTGCGCGGGAAGGAGAGGAAATAAGGAAGAAAAAGAAAAGAAAGAAAAGAAAAAGGAAGGAAAGAAAAAAGGAGGGAAAAGAAATGAGGTCCAATCCTCATAACTTGGGTCATAAAAATGATCCAACGGAGATGATTTTAAAACCACAAGTTAAATAAAGTAATTTAAACGTAATGGTAAAGTCAAATTGAAATAATTAAATCCCACGGTAATTAATTTAAATATTAAAAGCAATTTAAATGCATAACAGTAAATAAATATTTGGAAAGCACATAAAAATAATTTTCACCAAATTAAAATCATAGAAATAAACTTACTAAAAATCCAACCAATTTTAAAATAAGAGGATAAATTTTTGAACAATCAAAAATAATCCTTCAGTAAAAATACACTGAAATACGGGGTGTTACAGGTTACATGAGGATGCACCGGTCATTATTTAATGGCTGGGTAAGTTCCTCCTCTATGTGATTTGACTTGGTATTGAAGCCTCATTTGTAGGGCTGTGCAAACCCTCCGCCTACTCCGACTCCGTCCGACCTCCGCTAAGTTTCTAACTTTGACGGAGTTGGAGTTGTCAGAATTCGGAGTTGGAGTTCGAAGCTTCATGAAGCTTTGAACTCCGAACTCTGATGTTTTTTTAAAAAGAAAAACTAGATGTAAAACGATGAGTTTTACATCTAGTTTTTTAAAAAATAAATAAATAAACGATGTCGTTCCACTTAGTGTGGAACGACGTCGTTTCTTCACACGGGGGTCCAAAACGCAGGACCCCCCTTCTTCCTTCTTCTTCCCCTCACTCTCTCCCTTCTTCTGAATCTTCTTTGTTCCCCTCACTCTGCTCCGTTCCTGTTTGCTATCGTGATCCACTGATCTTGCCGTTGTTTGCGCTGTTTAGCCTTTGCGACGCCATAACTGGTAAGTATACTTAGTGTAGTCCGAGACTCCGAGCCCTAAATTAATTAAATTTCGCAATTTTTATTTTTTGCCATGATGTTGGGTTGCCTGGATGTTGGGTTGCTTGTAAATGTGGAACACCGTGAAATCACTGAAATGGCACTTGTGTAGTTGTAAAGAATAGTACCCAAGTAAGAGCATGCAAAAGACTCTCGCAAAAGACAGTGTAGTTGTCCACTGGACGGACCAATACTAGTTGTGCTTTGTGAAAGGAAGTTGGAAAATGAAACTATTTCACTCGGTGATCCTTAAATGAAGGATACATCCCAACTGAAAGTCAGTCAAAATGTGTTTGCAACTGCTCGGTTCAGCACCACTGCAACCATGGAAGTTATAGTTTTGGGTTAGTTGAACCATGTCTGTTTTGTAAGCATACCCTTACAGATTTGTTCCTGCTGTTGGAGATGAGTTTTCAGTTGTCTGATTACATGAGCAGGAGCCTCACATGTCCCAAACTTAAAAGAACTCCCAATAAACCTTGTAGCAATATATGCAAGCAGTTGCCTATTTCCTTGCTCATTTGTAAATGGCTGCAGGCTTAGTGTATTTTAACCAACTTTTGTTTTTTGAACTAATTTTATTGGTGAATCACTAGTGAGAGACCATAGCTTTTGCAAGAAAGACACCTTAGCTGCTGAAGCTCAAGTCCAAATACATCATTCACAATCCTATGCTAATTGATGGGCTTCAAAAGGAAATTCTGCCATTGAAATTGTTGGGGATATGATTAGAAATTATTATTATTTTTTTTGATAACTGAGGGTGTCCGGGCCAGCTTGCGCGCATCTCGACTAATCTCACGAGGCCCTGAAGTTAACGATCAGGTAAACCTCCAGTGGCCTTAAGGGGACTCAAATTGGTGACCATTGGGGAGCAAACCCAAGGCCGGACTAGCTGAGCTACCCCTTAGGGTTTGATTAGAAATAATTATTTATGGTTTTTCTTGCCATTGGGGTTATTATCATGCTATCAGCTTCAAATTTTAAAATTAGTTGTGGAGATGGATTCTTGTTGCGAATTGGTTTAACAAAAAATAAGAACCTCTTTCCAAGTATTTGAAATGTGAATTGAAATATACATACCATCCATTCTTTATTTCCTTTTGAATTAATCCATACCTACAAAGAAGGGAATAACTTGGTTGACGCTTTAGTAAATTTGGGAATTGCTTGTGTTCACTTACCAAAACATTAAAACGGTATATATAACTTGGATAAAGTAAGAATTTCTTACTTTCAACACTAGTGTTATACTTTTTTGTTGTGATAAATAGCCCGTATGGTCAAGTATAACACTAGTGTTATACTCATTTGGCTCAATTATTTTTCTAGGAATTGCAACAATACTAATATATAGAAACAAAAAAAGACATTAGATAAAGATAACGTTTGGTTGTTAGTTTTTAATTGTTCTTTTTTATCAACATCATGACTCTAATTTCTTTGCTTCTATTTCATTTTTTCAGTACAAAGAAGTTGATAGATATGGATGCTACACCTAGTGGGACTCCACTAGGAGATCCGGATGGCACAGTTCCTAGTCCTACACCGACATCAGGACCCACTTCTAGAGCAGCTACTTCTTGTGCAAGCAGTCAATTCCCACTCCCAGTAGACATAGAAGATGAGAATGCTTTTAATGAGGAGGAGATGGGTATTGAGGACGATCTAGATCTACCACCTGCATCTGCAATGCCACAGGTTAAGAAATTGGTCATCCCTCAATACAGTGAGAAAATGTTGAGGAAAATGCTTGAATATATGATAATTACTGATGAGATGCCTTTTACCACGGTTGACAAAAGAGGCTTCCGAAAGTTTGTACAAACTATTGAGCCACGATTTCCCATTCCATCACGGTATACAGTGATGCGAGATTGTATGAAGAGGCATGCGAAGGAAAAGGCGGAGATGAAGAAGATGTTTATTACCACTGGCCAGAGAGTTTCATTTACGACTAACACATGGACGTCCATACAGAACGTTTGCTACATGTGTATTACAACACACTACATTGACAGTGAGTGGAGTTTGCATAACCGAATTATTGGCTTCAAAGAAATTATTGATCATAATGGTGCATCCATTGGGGCGAAAATGGATGATTGTATAAAGGATTGGGGAATTCGAAAAGTGCTGTGTATTACAGTTGACAATCCAGTGCCAATGACACTGCAATTGATTGGTTCAAGCAGAATATGAGGATAAAAGATGATGTCATTCGTCAGCACCACTTTATTCATATTCGATGCTTTGCTCATATCATCAACCTCATAGTTGTTGAGGGGTTAAAAGAGATTGATGATTCCATTACCAGAGTTCGCAGCATTGTGCGATATGTGAGGGCTTCCCCCCAAAGGCTTGCCAAGTTTAAGGCAATAACAGAACAACTTCAAATTGGATGTTCTAGTATGTTGTGCTTGGACGTTCCGACTCGATGGAACTCTACATACATAATGTTGGATGTGGCACAGAAGTATCAAAGAGCGTTCGAGCAGATGGAGGTCGAGGATGAGGGCTTGAGGTATGCTTTGTTGGAGCTGGCAGGACAGGGGCTCAGTGCGCCAGACGCACATGATTGGACTAGTGTGAGGTACCTTATTCAATTCTTGAAATTTTTTTATGACATAACTATGCGGATATTTGGATCCAAATATACGACTGCGAACTTGTACTTCAGCGAGCTCTCGGAGCTTCACTTCCACTTGAAAAATAGTTGTGCTGATTCTAGAGGATTGTTATCTGCTATGACTGCGAGGATGAAGACCAAATATGATAAATATTGAGAGAATATTGAGAAGATAAATAGATTACTATTTGTGGCTGTGATCCTTGACCCCCGATATAAGTTGGCTATTTTAGAATTTTGGGTAAATTCCGTCCTCGGGGCAGTGAAGGCTGCAGAGTTTATTAGAGTGCTAAAAAGTGATATTGATGACCTATATAATCACTATAGCAATAGTTGTCAGCCTTCATCTGCAGCTGGTAGCTCCTCACATTCGAGGTCGACGGGGTCGACAGCTTCCTTAGGTGATATTGACCCATCCGTAAGGGTTAGAGGCTATCGTATCATGCAGCAGTATCATCAACTCATTACAACAAGGAATATTATGCAGTGTACATCTGAGGTTGAACGATATTTTATGGAAGCTGTTGAGACACCTAGTGATGTATTTCAGTTATTAACTTGGTGGAAGGTTAATTCCGCTAAGTATCCAGTCCTTTCTCGTATAGCTCGAGATGTGTTAGCTATTCCTGTCACTACGGTTGCCTCGGAGTCGGCATTTAGCACTGGAGGTTGCGTGTTGGATGCTTATCGGAGCTCATTGTCACCATCAACCGTGGAGGCCCTCGTTTGCACACAGAATTGGATAAGCGAAATGCCTATTGGACTAGATATCATTAGCATTGATGCTGAGAGTTTTAGGCTTGAATCGGGTAACTTTATATGCTTTTAAATGATTATTTAATTATTTTTAATATTTCATTTATTTAACTTCTACTTTTTATGATTTTATAGACCTAATTGTGAACTCTAACATAATTGCCGATGACTGAGAGTTTGGATGAAGTTGAGGGACTATGGACTATGGAGAACCCCATTTATTGGTGAGAATCAAATTCTACTTTTACCGTGTTCTCAGTTTTTTTCCTTGTATTGATTGCGATTTTCTATCTTCATTTCAGGTATGACCATTGAGTGAAATCCTTGTTGCACAAGTGCACGTGTTGTTAACTGTTTACAATGTTTACTGTTTAGTGTTTATTTAGTTATCTCTAACTCAATGTTCAGTGTTGTAATAAATGAGACTGTTATAACTTATAGCTACATGTTATTTAGTTTTTGAACTGTTGTATTTAAGTTTTTTTATTATTTTTTCAATATTTTTTTATAGGTTCGGAATTGGGCTTTGGTGAGCCCTGAAGTTGGAAAAGGGCCTTGAGTTAGCCCAATAAACGGTCGGAGCTTCGACCTCTGATCGGAGTCGGAGCAAGAATTTTCCTCCGAGTTGGAGGCCGGAAACTACTACTTTGACTCCGTCGGAGTTGGAGCTCAGTCCTACTCATTTGTTTGCTCAGAATTGAAACTATAACTAGTGTCTGGATTAGGAATTTGAACATTTCAATTCCAATCTCATTAATATACCTAGGAACTAAATATTTAATTCCAAGGCTATGATTTCCCTCCAATTTCAGGGTTATGTTGTTCTTGTTATGGTTTCCCTTGTGGTTGGTGTGTAGGATGTCCTTTGGTGTGGGGGTGGGGGGTTTACGGCTACCCTTTGTATCTGATGCTAGGGTGCTTGTTAATGTTTGATAAAAGTGTCTGCCTACAACATATGAAATTCCTTTTTTGTCTTCTTTGTGCTTACATTACAGGCACTGAGAGCCACAGACATCAAAATGGAATTAGCAGACAGAGCAGTTGGGCTTCTGTTATCTTTTGTCAGCTTATCCATATTCACATATTATACTTTCTGGGTCATAATTCTGGTCAGTTTGCCTTCAACTTAATTTCTCCCTCTCGAACTCTCTTTATTTAATATACACAAAAACTAAAGAACCATACTGTACCGTAAGAACTTCCAATTAATGTTGTGTATTCATCTCTTGTTATCTTTCAGCCATTTGTAGACAGTGATCACTTCATCCACCAGCATTTCCTACCACAAGAATATGCTATACTAATACCTGTATTTGCGGGTGTGGTACTACTTTGTTTGCCATGTGTATTCATTGGATTTGTGATGCTCAAATCCCAAAAGAAGAAGGCATGATGGAAGTACTTATTTGTCATTTTTTACAGCAACTCAAAGATGTAACTTATTTGTCTTGTTCATTTTGCCTTTATTCTAGAACATTTTCTAATCTGGCCGAGTGTTTTAGTTTTGGATTTGTTGCAGCATGCTGATTTTGTGAATAGATCTGTATCCTTTCTACATTCTACTACTATCTGAAGCTCACATTTCGTCATATCATTTTAGGGTTGAAACTCATTTTTGAAATTTATACGTGAACTGCTTAATGTACTGCATTTTGCTTATGATTTGCCCATGGTTGTTATCACGCCACAGATCGCATGATTGTTTTCCTTGCATTTGGTGTGCTCTGTTGGGTAGCACAGGTAACGCAATTGATCAACTTGATAGTACTAAACGAGATACTTCGAGTGTAGAATAATTACTGAGAAAATTTTATGGGCTGTTTGACAAATCATAGGATTGTTATCTTATATCATTGCTTTGGAACTCAAGGTATTTGCATCTTATATTTCTATTTTTCAATTTACTCTGAATTCTTAGCTAATTTCGACATTTCTGTGGAACTCAATTAAGCTTGTATCTAGATCATCAAGTGGAAGTAGAAAGGTCTCTGGTGCCTAAAAAAAAAAAGTTTATGATGTTCAAGCTTTTTTTGGGAATAAAATTCCTCTGTCAGTTTGTAGCTCAATTTTATTTACGTGTTTTATATACATGGAAAAATTACTGTGATAGAAAAGATGGTTGATTCAACAAAAAGAAGGAAATTCGAATTACACGATAGTTCTCATGTTTTGAGCTTCAATGAAAACAGTTAACGATCAATAATGCTAAGTTACTAACACTGCAATATCTCTAAAACCAAAGGGATGAAATTAATCAAGACAAAGTGCTTATAAACCTAAGATCATTGGGAAGATATCTTGAGCTAATTAGAAGTGGGAGCAGATTGAGGAAATACAGACACCCAACATATATACTAACAGATAATGTCAGAAAGGAATATATACATGCTGCAGCATTTGTCATGCAAAAATATGGTTCATGAATGAAAGGAATCAACCACTGCATAAACTTAAACTTGTAGTTAGTTTTCTGAGCATGTCCGAATGGGTCATCGACATGCAGCGGGCGCGAAAGTTTGTCCAACCTGCAAGAACCAAGAACGTGAACACAAACGTATTAAAATGAAAAAACAACCTAGTCTTTCATTGCAGAGGACCAAAGCTGCAACCTCAGAGTTTTCAAATGTAGCCCACTGCCACTACAAATTACAAACAATGCTTGAATTAAACACAAGCACTTACTGAAGCCAAGTAAGCCTAAGAACCATATATAGGGTGTTTGCTATGTATGGTATATGAACAAGAAAGCAATAAAATATGCTTGGCCTAGTGCAGATCTTATTACATAATTGAAATTAGCACCATTGACTAATCTTGTAATTTTAAGATTGCAGAAGCGCCATGATCAGCACGAACGAGAATGAAAATATGGAATAAATTAGCACAGAAAGCAAGCTGCTGGCTCTTAACCAATGTTTTAATTGTACGTTGGAGCATTTGGATGCATGATAAAACTACAACATATATCAGAAGTGTTAAAAGGATCGGGCTGCACTTCAAGATGAAGTTCTCAGACAAGCTCTCAGTCACCAGCTCGATCCCTCGGTTTTGATTTTGAAGTTCAAGATTTAGAATATCAGATTACTCATGCAGTCCAGATCAGGCTGCACTTGAAGATTTCAATGCAAGTAATGGATCAAAGTAACAGTTAAACTTGGATTGAGTTGATCAACTCAAGATTAGATCAGTATTATATTGAAATAATAATTATGGTTGTAATCTGATGATAAAACCTTGCATTATTACATATTTGAATACAATACAGACGCCAACTTTCCCAAACTAATCATTTTAGATTTATTTTCAAATTTTCAAAAACGACCCATGGTATTCCTAGCAATCTCAATTCTCAACACTCGCAAAAAGTCATATGCCAAGAAAAAATGACAAAAAAAAAAAAAAAAAAAAAAAAAAACAAAAACAAAACAAAAGCAGCACAAATTAAGAAAGACATCAAATTAAAAGTACTTGCCAAAACCAAATCCCATGTTTCATTTCAAGACCATGAATTATCAAATGCAGCAGAAGTTATGGCATGTGAGAACTCCTGGAAATTAATCCTCCCATCTCCATCCGTATCGGCCTCCTTGATCATCCCCGTCAACTCCTCCACAGTAAGCGCATGGCCCAACTTGGCCATGGAGTGAGCCAACTCGGCAGCCGTGATAAAACCATTTCCATCTCTATCAAACATCCCAAACAGCTGCCTTAGCTGGTCTTCTGTATATGGAGATTTAGCCGGAAGAAGGTCCGGCGCCACAAGCGCCACGAATTCCGAGAACTCAACAATTCCGTTGCTGTTCTTGTCAGCCTTTTGAATCAGGGTTTCGAGCTGTTCCGGGCTTGGTTTTAGACCAAGTGACCGTAAGAGCGATCCGAGCTCAAGTTGAGTTAGACTGCCATCATTGTTCCGATCAAAAGAACGAAAGATTTCACGCAGCTCTGCGATTTGTTCGTCGTCTAACTCGACTGGTTGCTTGTTGCTCATGTCAACGACAGAAATCGACGTTTTTCTCCAACCCTAATATTCCACTTTAGTATATTTCCAAAACATTCTCTTTCTCTATCCTCTCTAACTCTTATAAATATGATCAACCTTGAATTAATCACAGTCCTACAGTTGATTTTTTACACAGAACGATTGAATCACAAGATTCTGGACCAAAATCAGCAGATTAGAACTGTATCCAGGTCAACAACAAGACTGCAACAAAGTTATAGGCATACCCTTTTCTTGTCTCTGAATGGATTCGTAGGAATCAGCAAACAGAGCCACTCTTAACTCTTTCCTATCTATGATTTGTGAGGGAGAGAGAAATAACTTTGTCTTCGTATACCCTGAAGCAAGGAAGCTTTGAAAGATCCGAGGTCTACTTGATATCGTTCTTCTTTCTCCTCTTTTGATGGGTTTACCTCGCCAATTATCGGATCCAGTAATTTGATTTATTTCACAAAAGAATAGGATCTCCAAAGATAAAGATGAGAAAAAACTTCATTAGTGTTTCTTAATCTACTTTGAGAAATAACCGACGTTCGCTTAGGACAAGGACGTGATTGATGTTTAATTTTGTAACTTTAATCATGATTTTCTTATTCTTTTTCGTTCTTCTTTTTTCTTTACGGAGAAGATTTCAAGAAATAAGCGGGAATTCCGTGGGTAATGCCGACGTCTTCCATGCTGCCAGTGCAACGGATATATATACAAGGAATAATTCTGGGTGCAGTTCAATATAAGGCTTCACCACTCACGACTAAAAGAAACGGTGAGCTTTAATTAATTTAAACGTTACCGATTAATACTTGCCTTAAATCCCTGTTTAAGTCTCGTTTCCCCAAACCCTCCCCCCCCCCAAAAGAGCGGACCCTCGCTCACTGCTCGAAGGTGTGCTCTCTATCTCTCTCTCTCTATCTCTCATTTTCTTTAAGCTTAGTACGTTTGTATGAATTAGATGTTGGTGTAGTAGTACTACTGGAACCATTTTAACTCATCTGAATTAGGAATAATCGAAATCTATAGCATTGATGAAAGCGATGAGGCTCTCTCTCTCTCTCTCAAATTTGGTATTTCTTCTTTCTGATTTTGATTTCAGAGGGTAAGTTTTGTTGTTAAAATCCATTTTATTTGATTTTGATTTCAGAGGGTATTTCTTCTTGAGAATTTTGATTTCAGAGGGTATTTCTTCTTGAGGATTTTAATTTTGATTTCTCGTTAAATTTTCTCCCATCTGGTATTTTCACATTAAATTCTTTTTCTCCCATCTGGTATTGTAACGTTAAACTCCAAGTGTATGACGATCTTCACTACCTTTTGAGAGAACCGGGTGGCCCTTGAAAGTGTGATGGCACTTGTTTTCCGTTGCAGGCATATCAAAAAGATGAATTGCTTTTCATTGAGTTGCTTGTGTTTCGTTTTAGCTGTTTAATTCATTTTCATATGTTGCCCAGCAAAGATTCCTTTCTCCATGTTTATATTCTCTGCTTGTCATATTGCAAATATTCATAGTGAGGTAATGATTATTTCTTCCAAGTTATCCAGCAATGATTATTATTTTACTTTACGTCTCTAACTTGTCTTCAATTTATTTCAATGATTATTTCACTTTATATTTTTGTGATATAATTTAAATATTGCTTCACTTCTAGTATCTTTCTATCATGTTCATAAATGGCATAACATTATGCTCGTGTGCTAGCTTCTAATATTTATTCTTGTATGCAGGCATCGATGGAGCACAATGCAGGGGAACTAAAACAATATATTGAGGCGCTTTACTGGGGTTGATGTTGTGGCTGCATTGTTAGTTTACTAGTCTGATTTAAAATAATAAAGTTTCTGATTTGGGTCTGGTGCAGAGTCCCTATGGTGGCATCCCTTTAGCTTCTGTTACTCTTGGTGAATGCCAGATTGTTGACAAAGAAACTTGGATGATCATGGAATTTTTGATTTGCAAGCTTCAATTTTAATCTCATTTTGGTTGTTAGGATCAAGATCAAATGATGATTAATGTTGTTAATGTTGTGTTGGGGACTTAGCTCTTTTGCCAAGTTTGTAACTGTTGTAAGCATCTAATCTCACTTTATGTGCTACATTGTACCATTGTACCAGACTTGTGAGTTTACAATAAATTTTTTGCTTTTGTGGTTTTATTTATATAGCAATGTAATGTCCAACAACCATACTTCTTAAACAAATTTTTAGTGTGCAGTAATACTAAAAACTGCACTTCATTCATAAAGTAGTATCTTTGAGAATACATCATCAAAAACTTGAAACCAACATAGAGTAGCAACTCTCAAAATACATTATCAAAAACTCAAAACCAACGTAGAGTAGCAACTCTCAAAATACATTATCAAAAACTCAAAATCCAAAACATTAATTCGGGGAGGGGTTTTGAGTTTTTGATAATGTGGGACCAAAGCAATACAATAGTCATTTTTAAGCAATGTGAGAATTATGTTTAATTCTCACATTGCTTAAAAATGACTATTGTATTGTTTTGACCTCCTATACAAAGGATGACCTAAGAGGCCAAGGCAATTCATAATATAATTCTAATGAGTTTATAATCTTTTGAATAAAATTTATAATTATATTATATTATAATTTGGGTCTAAAAAAAATTTAGATCCAAAATTTTTTTTCCCCATTGAATAACTGGGTTGAGCGGGGGGCGAGGTGCGGATTTAACCCCATTCCCGGCTACTGGGGCGGGGTTGAAACCCTCACCCCCGCATGGTACGGGGCGGGGGATAAGGAGGGGGTGCTCCCGCCCCGCACCATGCGGGTAGCACCCCTACTTGAAATTGAAGTGGTGATTATAATTTCTGATTAATATATGAACCACCATTTGTGATTTATGCATTATTGGTGCATGGAGTATTTCTTGTCACAAATAATTTTTTCCAATTTGATGAGGTAAGAATATTTTTTTTTACAATTATTTTATGGAAAATACTTTAGCCACAAAGGAATTACATGAAATTAAACCTATAAATTGACGTGTCTTGATGTGATACGCCAGATTGTAAAGTTACTTGTAACGCTCCGTATCCGGAAGGGTCAGAGAATTACTACCTGTCACTTACAAACTTGTCTCTCCAAGCATCTA
Source organism: Juglans microcarpa x Juglans regia (assembly GCF_004785595.1). Classification (NCBI taxonomy): domain Eukaryota; kingdom Viridiplantae; phylum Streptophyta; class Magnoliopsida; order Fagales; family Juglandaceae; genus Juglans; species Juglans microcarpa x Juglans regia. The sequence goes on from NC_054604.1 coordinate 25,657,510, forward strand.
AAACTCCAAAGACTTCACAAATAGTACACAATCTCATATTTTTCAAATAACTATAATGCAAACTCCATAAGTCATCATTTCAAAATAACATAAATCAAAAGGGGGTCCACAATCTCCCTATAATCTTAATGAAATAAAACGATACATCTTTAGGTCTCAATAGGTCTAAACAACATAAAGTACTTCAAATACTCAAGTTAAATCCTTCTACTAACAATGGTACTCTTAGGTACTTGGCCTTCTATCCATATCTAGTCAAGCTCCAATTTCTATTCCTGACCCCCAGTTGGGTAATCAATGTCATCTGAAAAATAATGAAGATAAGGGGTGAGTTATCCACAACTCAGTAAGTAGAGAACATATATTAGTATGTACACTTGAGCCATTTTTAGAAAGTTTAGTATGCAGGAGCAAAACATTTCATTTTCATGTACGCATCTCAAAACGTATTATCAAAAAAGAAATCAGAGTGACTTTTCAATATTTTCGTATTCATAAACTATTTTCATATCAAAACCGCATTGACATAACATAACTGCACATTTTCATCTTATTATAACACATCATATACTATATTTAACCCCCGTGGTATGGTTGTGCTATCCCATGTGGCCAAACCATGCAGTATCATATTGTGCAACTTTCCATTTTTCAATCTTAGAGTCTCGAGTGTGCACACAGGAAAGAACACATAAAAGACCACTTTGTTTCCAAAGTAGGTGTACTCATATCATGTTGGTACCAACAATATCACGTGAACCAGTATCATTATATCAGAACCATATTCAGAATCAGAATCAAAACAGATAAGTATGCCAAAGGTTTTCATATCCATATCATATTAAACCATGTACTGAACATATTCATATCATTTCCATTTGATCATAAACAAACCCAAATCATTTTCATATCATATGTACAAAAATTCACAGATATCGTATTTGCTCTTTTGCACATTTCAGAAATATGTCAACTATTACTCATGTTTACACAATTCATGTCAAAAGCATTTATTTTCTCTTTCATATGTATCTTATGAGTGAATGCAAAACATATACTAAGATTGTTTGTCGCATTTTTTTTTTTAAATAACATGCACATTTTTATAAACCAATCTCACTTCATTTCTTTTTATGCAAATCTAGCATAGGAACCTCGCTTACATGGACTTCTTAGCTTTTCCAAAAATTTCCTCAACAGTGCCGAACAATTATTAATCGTCACCTATAAGGTAATCACATAATTCCTATAAATTTCAAATGACCATATATTTCAATATTTAAGCCTAAGCTTCTCAAATAACTTATTTTAATTCCTCAAACCTTAAAATTCTCATAACATCAAAATGTATCATCACTTTCTAAAATCATCAATGTCCCTTTAATAACTTCAACTAAAACATTAAATTCTAACTTATTTACGATTGAGATTTTACTATAATTTATAAAACCAAATAACATAACTATATTGAAATCATCATAAGTAGAAAATCATACTTTTGTTTAAATCAAAAATATTCTTTTAAAAGGATTTAAAATAAGATTTTGCACTTACCTATTACTTCAAAAATTCATCAGTATTTACATAATAAATATTCCGTTAAAATATTAGTCACTTACAAAAACCAACTTAACAGTATAAATCCACACGTCTACTCCCAAATAATAAAAAAGAAACAACACACTCTGCAACCCACATAATATACTCATGATTTCAAACCCAAAGTACATAATATAAACTCATTAAACTAAACTCCCAAAAAAATAAATCTGGAGGTATACTATAAGGGGTAAAAAGGTAATAGTACTTCATACTATTTGGTTAACATAAGTTACATACATATATATATATATATATGTATGTATACACCGTATAATGAACTACCAGGAAACAGAAAGAAAAAAAAAAAACTCAACAATAGTGTAGCTGCAACACTTACGGAGATGGGGGCACGACGGTGTGAAGTTGGCGGTTGGCTACGGTGGATGGGGGTGGTGCCTGGTTACTGGCTGAGAGAGAAAGAGGGAGCGACGAGCGAGAAAGGCACACGGTGAGAGAATGAGGGGGAGACTGAGAGAGAAGACCCACCAACCAGAAATGGCCTGAGCTTACTGGGGGACTTGAGACGGCGTGCGGCGAACTGGGGTGACAGGAAGTCCTCACTGGCAGTTTCTGTGGGGTCACAACGTGGTGGAGCTCTCGATGGAGGGTGATTGCAGTGGCTTGAACATTGCTCTGTTTTTGGACAACTAAAACAAAGGATTTTGAGGCTTGCAATAGGGGCTACGGGGGCATTGGGCTGCAGCTTCGTGTGGCTGGGCACGATGGTGAGGTTTGGACAGAGGTTCACAGTGGAGAGTGGATATCGGTTTGGCCTTCTGTGAAGAGGAGAATGAGCGGCACTTATTCTAGGGTTGAGGTTGCTTAACATATATATATATATATATATATATATATATATATATAAGCTATAAATAGTAAAGAGAAAAAAAAAAAAACCTAGAGGAAAATGATGAACAGATGTGCATGAAAATTGAAGGTGGATGTGAAATCGTGCGCATGAATTCTGGAGATGCTTCCATGGGCAGTTTACTTTTATATAATTTATTGTGTCTGCAACAGTTCTCTTATTGATCTGTATAAAATAGAGGATAATTTTGTAAAATTAAAAATTTATTTTTAATGCAGTGACATAATCACATTGATTAATTATAAAATAAGTTGTAAGGAGTTGTAATTTATAAGTGTATCATTACTCAGCGTACGTGCATTAATTCAAGTTTTTGGTGCCATACTTATAATTGGAGCATTGATATGCGTCAATGTTTGTAAAACATCTGGTAGTAGATTAGTTATGGACTTGACACATAATTACATTTTAGGTTTGATATGGGTCCAATTTTACATCATTTACATGATGATCTATAACCTATGTAGTTTTCCAAGCAATAATTTGGAATGATCATAAATTTAAAATAATAATTTGGAAGATCAAAGAATTTAAAAGATTAAAACCACTTCGACTTCTTTTATTTATAACATCTCGTCTTTTGTATAATTATCGAATCAATAGCTCTATTCTTATTGGGCTAAAATCATTCATTTTTGTGTTAAATAATCATAAATTTAAAATAATTTAAAAGATTACGAAATAAGGTAAAGAGCACTACAGATTCTAAGGGGTTTGGATTCAAGAATCACTCCAACTCATCTCATCTCATCATTATAATTTTTCTAAATCTTCATATAAAATATAATAAAAATTCAACATTTTCAAATCTTAAAACAATAATAATATTAAAAAATAATATTCTAATAATATTTTATTCAACTTTCATCTAAAATACCATAATCTCATCTCACTATCCAAATTACCTCACCTAATTCTTTTATTAAGAAAATTCTATCTTCGTTCCTCTTATGTATAATTGATTAAAATTAGTAGAGAGTAAGGGTGTGCAATTGGACCCCTTTTTTTCCCGGTCCGATCAGGAACCTAGAAATCCCGTTGCATCTAGGCTGTTACCCATCCGAACTACACCCGGGCCAGTGAGATAAATCCAGATCCAGTTACGAATCCGGTTTCTATGACCAGGTTACGGTTAACTGGGTCATTAAAAAAAAAAACTGATCGAAGCTTTTTGCTTTCGTCTTTCCCTTCTGGAGTTCTGGGCTCCTCTCTCAAGTCTCTCGACCTCACGAGTTACAGAACACTTTCCTAGTTCAAGTTAAAAGAACAATTGCTAGTCTTCTATTCAATTGGCTTCTCCGTCAAAAGGCCAACTGGCCTAATGGGCAGCGAGCGTGAGGTGTCTTTGTGGAAGAAACTATATGGTAAGTCCAATCTCTGTGTGCTCATTGAAGGTAGCTGGAAATGGCAGGCTTGCAATTGTGTAGGTGTTTCGCTTAATCTATGTCTTGGTGACAACAATATAGAACTAAAACACTTAAAGTCTTTTTTTAAAAAAATAAAAAATAAAAATCAAGATTAAATCCGATTATAATCCAGACATCCAGATTTTAAGTCAAAAATGGAAAAAAATTTAGATATCCAGTTACAATCTAGATATCTGGATTGAATCCAATTATCCGTCTGAATTAAATCTAGATTAATCCAGGCGGATAATCGTCCGGTTTTTACAATCCGGATCCGGTTATAGCCAGATATCCGGATCCGGTTGCACACTCCTAGTAGAGAGCATATCGAGGTTTGAAATTGAGATTTTCCCTGCCTCCATTTTCGCATCAATCCACTGATGATCATCCCCTTCTCTGTCAATAATAACAAATAGCAACAAATAAGTAGCTAGCTAGGACCCCTTTTTGCCTTGATCTAATCGTTGAAGGATGATCTATATGGACGGGGAAATTATTTAGAGGACAAGGTTGACACATGCAGAACGATGAAATGAAATGATCGATCGAGGCTGTGAAAAATATCAATTTCAAACCTCATGATTCTATATTTGGCAGCTCACACGTTTGGTGAATATACAGAGCAGACAGCAATTAATGAAGCCATCACATGAAATTGAAACGAATTAACTAACTGCTTGTCATGAACTGGACCATATCTAAATTCTTCTAGTAAATGAGCTCTCGGTTTAGAAAAGACGTGCAGGTTTGACTGACAAATCAACGGTCTCAATTTAATTAAATTGACTCCATATTATGATATGGTTAGAGATCATTGGCATCCCTCCCTTCAGTACCGGTACTGGTAATTTAAAAGGGAAATTAAAATAGCCAATAATATTTTTCTTTCAAAAAAACAAAACTTTGGTCAAAACTGTTTTAGTTGCTTGGAATGTTCATAATTATATAACACCAGAAACAGTTGTTAGACACCTTTGTTTTTTGGCTTTTTCGTAATCATCTGCATGCATGGCCAAAAGGGAAATGTGCTTTCCATTTTACAATTCGAGAAGGAATATTCACGAGGGGAGGAAAGGCAACTTCGTTGTGGGGTTTTCTGAATATTTCACAAACGACCATGGCTTCAAACAATTCTGTTGTTCTTTCCATCATCATTGTGTTGCTGCTGTTGGCACCGACTTTATCATTCTTGAATACTTACATATCAAAGAACAGCCCACAATCAAGAAAACCTTTGGTGATACATCTGGTCTCATTTTCTGCATCAAACTTCAGAATCAGAGCCTCGAAATTGTTGGAAGCTGAATGGAGAGCAGATTTTACGTTTGAAAACCAATATGATGATTGTAAATTGCATATAAAGCCCTTTGAAGTTGTTGTGTACTACAATGAACGTTATGCAGTCTCGTGTGGTTTGGTGGGATCAATAAACCTTGAAAAGAAGAAGCAGAAAAGGGTTTCGATTGGGTTCAACACGAGTAGTACTACTGGTTGTGTAGATCGAGGGCAGCCCTACGGACACTTGGAGAAGCATGTTCTCAGCGAGATTAGGGAGGAGAAAAGGAAAGGTAGCGTGACTCGTTTGAGTTTGAAAATGAATATGCAGTCTTTGGCATATGTTAAAGGGATAGACAGATGGGATTTAAGTCTGAATCCTTCTTGCTCTGGCATTAATGTTTCTTTTGTTGATGCAAGAAATGGGAAGTTTATGGGGTATAGGTACTGTTCAATTCCTTGGTGATTCACTTTTTTATTTTTATTTATTTTTCTTTTTATCTATTGGGTGTATTGTTCATTAATTCATGCAAATTGCAAAGTGAGCGATCGTGTAATTAAGGTCTGGTTTAGATAGTAAGATAAGACACTATAATAAATTTTACTTTTAGGGACAAAATTTGTTAGGGACGAATTAAATTTCGTCCCTAAAAGTAATTATTGGAGACAAAATTTACAATTCGACTAAAAAAATGGCCAAGTTTCTAAATTCGTTTGAATAGATAAATATCCATTCAAACAAGATATTTTGTAACGAATAAATCGTCTAAAAAAACAAAACCGTTCGAACGGAAAAAATAGATTCGAACGGGAAATCAATGTTTGTTCGAACAGTATATAATCTGTTTGAATAATAATCTTGGTGGGAAATTAATTTATTTTTCTCAAAAAAAGTTCATAACCGTTCAAACTTAAATTTATTTGTTTGAACGGACGAGAGTTGGTGGGAAAATGTGGCGGTAAGGTTGCTTTACCGTTCTAACAAAAAAAATATCTTTCAAACCAATTCGAATACTATATTTATTCATTCGAATGACTAATTTAGTTGAAAATTATATAAAAATTGTTTACCATCATTAATTTGTGTATATATTTTCTTCATTAAAGTAATAAACATTTTTTCCATTAATTTGTTATCATTTTCAAAATATAAAAAATGTGTATATATTATATATTATGATTTATGGTGAGTTAAAATATTTATAAATTCATAAATTAATTTTATGTAATTAATTTCAAAATCTTATAGTGATTTTTTTTATGTTAAATTTATATAAATATAACTTTAAAGATAATGTTAATTTTTATATGATCATGAATGGTAAGTAAAATGAAAAAAATAAACAATGTAGCAAACATAAAAAATAAAAACTATACATTAATTGCATCGCAATATAGAATGTTCTGTACAACATAAAAAAGTAAATAATAATTAAAACGATCTATTTGCTAAGTAGATCAAAATCTTCTTGTAACATTTTAATGCGTCCATCTAGATCCTTAAGCTTCTCCATGATGGGCTCAATGAACTCCACAAATAGAGCTCGTACCTGATCCAAAGTAGCTCCAGTAGACTGTCTCTCAACAGTGACAGTACTACTAGAAGCTGGATTGGTTGACGTGCCACTAGGTTGTTCTGGTGCAGTCTTCCGCAAGTGCCCCTTGCTCTTGCTAAATGTGATCTTGTTAAGAGGCCCCATCTGTGGCGACCTCCGCTCAGTTCCAGACACTGTAACCCCCGATCAGAGTAGGATGTTAGATATTAGGAATGCAAATAGTAGACTACTTCCATTGGAATAGCGTGACTCTGATCAAATTCGGAGGAAGAAATATAATGCCAGATCAATCGGGTCCCCCCGTGCTATTCACAACAAAAATCTGGCTCGATCGACCCTGAAATCAGTCTAGTATTTTTTTAGATCGATGTTACACCCAACAATCAAATTAAGCACTCTGAAAAATGCTATACATTCGTTCTGTCGGATCACCTTGCTCCCATCATATGGAGGAGCCGAAGGGTCTCGCACTAGCTGACGAACCTGATCGTCTGTAAGACCATCACCAGGTAGATCCTCATGCTCACTATCATCCGAACTAGCATCCGACTCTACATCGGGCGCTAGCGATGAGGATATGGCCAGTGTGTCCGAATCAGATGGTACAGCCACTGCTCCCGATGTAGCTGCCGCAACCGTTGTAGGATATGCGCCGACCACGTGCGGAAAATCAAGGAACTCAGCAATAATGTAGGGATTGAAAGTAATACTCACTCCTTGAACCGCTAAGGTGTAGAACAGAGTATCAGCGTCATGCTTTCCCATGGCATGGTAAAACTCATCGACCATATCTAGATATGCAGTCTCTCACTGTTGACAGATCGATGTCCATCCGCGGTTGGTGATGATGGACTGTATGCTCCGTCCCTCTCATGAAAGATCACAGAAGTCATCCAAAATGATCTCCTGCTCGACAAGTATAGATCCCGTCTCCTGAGCATGAGCTACTCCACTATTTTGACCGGTCTGATCTCTCGCATATTTTCTTCCGTTGGATGCCATTAGTATACTATTTAACCACAAGGAAAGTAAGAATATAATTAAAATAATTGTATAATTATATTATTGAAAAATTATACTATATTGAATTGAATTGAAATAATTCATTCGAACGAAACATATTCTATTCAAACTAACCATTGTAATGTAACTTCATAGTTCAAACTTGGAAAATCTCTATTCGAACGAAATGTTCTGTTCATTCGAACAAAAAATTTGTGTTCATTCAAATGAATTTAATTTGTTTGAAAAGAAATATATCTGTTTGGCAACTGAGCGTTCGAACGGATTAGAGTCTGTTCAAACGGGAACACGCCAAATAGCCATGGCTGAGTCGACTCAGCCTTGAACGAAAAAACTCAATCTAGATGTTATCCTTTGTTATAATCGGTAGAAATGATCAAGGAGTGAAGTCTCATCATTTCTACCAATTATTTTGGTGTTAGTTGGCCAGAAAACACCAAAATTGAGGATTTCGAATTCGAAATCCATAACGCCCTCCCCCCCAAAACACAACTCAGTTGAACAAAAAAAGAAACAATATAATAGGAAAGTTGACCCATACCTCTTAGAAGTTTAAATGTGGGCTTATTAGAGCGGATGAGAGGCGGATTTCGTGGCGGAGGAGTAACAGGCGATTTGGTTGTTCTTAATGGATTTTTGTTCGAACTGGGAACGTAAATGACAATCTATTCGAACTGGGTATATGATGTACGTGACGTCTCTTTTGAACAGTAAAAGAATCCGTTTGAATGGATATTAAACTAATAAATGTTGTTCGAACCGACAGGAAATTGGTTCGAACGGTTATTATACTATATTTTTCTAATTATAATACTAATACTAATATATAATAATACTAATATTACAAAGTACAAAAGTAAAAAGATAATACTAATAATAGTATTATAATACTTGTGTTTAATATAGTTAGTATATTATTTGTAATATACTTATTCTATTACCTATAACATACTAAGTACTTAGTATATATTATAAACACTTAATTATATAGCTACTATAGTGTAAGTATTATATATAGTTATTATATAGCTATAGCTATTATAAGTTATGATCATAACTATACAAATTAATATAATTACTATATAGCTATATATAAGAGTATAGTTATGTGTTATATAATATTATAATACTAATTATAGTTACTAGTTACAATTAGAAGTATAATATAAGTATTATATATACTTACTATATAATAATCCATCATAAAATATATCATTCAAAATTAAACAGCAAAATAAAATAGCAATATAACAACGGCGGTATAACCGACTATATGCATGAGAAAGTAAATAATATAGAAAAGATATACAAAATCAACTTTTTCATTAAAGACATAATACTTACAAGGAGACTAATTCTCAAAAGAGTTAGAAGTAGAAGACATGAAGAAATGAAGATTTATAAATGATGGATTTTGAGAGTGAGGAGTAAGGAGGACTAGAGTGATTTGGGCGAGAAAGGAAAATGCTTCAGATGAGAGTTTCTGAATGCCCAAATAATTGCAGACCTGTACCTCATCTTCTTCAGATTCACTATTAAAAGATTACTCTGAAAAATTTGATTATTTTAATTGATATATTTCTTCATCTTCTGAAGAGCTTTCTTCCTCTTCACCAATGACTCTTATACCAAAGACATAATTCCCAGGTAATAAATAAGTAATAATAATTTAATGATAATAATAGGCGGTATAACCAACCATATGCATGAAAGCGGTATAACCAATTATATGCATGAAGAAGTAAATAATATAGAAAATATATAAAAAAATCAACTTATTCATTAAAGACATAATACTTACAAGGAAACTAATTCTCAAAAGAGGTGGAAGCAGAAGAAATGAAGAAATGAAGATTTACAAAGGATGGATTTTGAGAGTGAGAAGTAAGGAGGACTAGAGTGATTTGGGCGAGAAAGGAAGAGGCTTCAGATGAGAGTTTCTGAATACCATTCTTTCTTTGCAAACTCCTTTATATAGATACTACAACAGTACAAAACAATAATTCTAATAATACATGAATAGTATCTACCGACACTAGAACAGTACAACCGACACTTAGAACATTACAAAACAGTAATTCTAATAATATATGACCAGTATCAACACGTGAACTAGAACAGTATATACAAAGTCATTTATCGTTTTCCTAGATAATAATCTTAGGCAGCGACAATAATATGACAACTTCCATCTGTCATGCTGACTAACTGAGAAAGTAGTAATCTTCTAGAATCACATAATCTGGGGGTCATAATTTGCTAATTCTAGATCGAATGGGTCTTGGGATTCCATCAGATGTACTGGATGGTAGGGTGAGTAATCTTGAGAAAGAGTGGCTATTGAGTTATCCTGAGAATGAGAGGTCTGTTAAGGGGGTATTCTTCATAAACAATTTGATTATTCTCTTTTTTAATCTATTGGTTAGTAGTCATGTTTATGGTAGACAATTGATTTGATTTATATAACTCAAACAATGTAGAAAAAGGTATCTTAATCTGTATTTTCTCTAAGTACTCATAATATTTTTCTTGAATATAATCTCTTTCTATTTTTGTAAAAGTTGAAAAAAATATCAATCTTTTATGACTATTTTCTTCTTTCATATAATCTTCTTTTATATAATCTTGTTTGAGATATTCTTTTAAAAATACTGTAGTATTATATAGTCGAGATAATAAATCATTTTTATTAGGAATTTGGTATCTAATCCATTGTAATACCTTATTTAAAGGTTTATAACTGATTACTAGACGATGAACTACTCTTTCTAATTCTGCCTATTTTTTAACATAAAAGGCAGCACAACTCCATGGTGACTTACTTTTTCTAATTAATCATTTTGTTAATAAATCATTAATTTTTTTTTTTTTACAGAATTCTAATAATTCATTATTCATTTGAATCAGTCGAACCTTAGTTGGAATGTTTTTCTCAGAAAATTCTTTTTCATAGGATAATTCAACTATATGTTGTTTTCTATTCTAGAAAGTATTGGACAGATTAGAGCATACTTCATTTTCAATTATAGTTTAAAATTATCAATTTTTTTGGGTTAATAACAGGTTTTTTCATTGTTCTTGAATTCCTTTATATTTTAATTCTTGCTTTAAGAAACTTATCTATTTTTCCTTTCTTCTAATTCTATTTTTTGTTAAAAAATTAATTTCTCTGGTTAATGAAACTTCATTTAAAGAGTTAATTTCTTTTGATACAGGGGCAAATAAGAATTTAAATTGAATTTCTTGTCCAAGTATTTTAGTAGAGATTCATTCTTCTGTCACAGAGAAAGGGTAAAGTAAGGTAAGGAAATGATTTCCTAATATTACTTTGGTATTAATATTTTTTACTAAAATAAATGTTGTTTTAAAACAAATTTCATTATTACAAATATGTGCTTTGGATAATTTATAATTTATGTTTAATTTTGTTCCATTGGCTTGTGATAATGTTTCTTTTGTTTTTTCAAAATATTTAGAATGTATTAATCTCTCTTGTATACAATTTAAATATATTTCTGTAACTAATAGGGCAATTGTAGTGAAAGAAAATTCTTGATTAATTGAGACTATTATTTCAGTATACCAATTTTAGAAATTTATCTTATCAAGGATATTAATGAAATTATCTGTTTCGTCTTTTATAACTATTGTTGAACAGTCTCATTGTTTTTTATTATGTTCTTTATTATGAAGATTATTTAAATTTTTATCTATTTTTAATAATATAATTTCTTATAATAATTGTTCATTTGAAGCTTCTAGTTTAAGGTTGGATGTTTCAAATTTCAAATTTCTTATTTTATCTCATTAATTTCTTGTTGTAGATCTTGTACCGTAATTTTTTGTTTTGAATCTTTCTACTATTTCTGAAAAATTGTAAGGTGCTGAAGATGTTACTGAAGTGTTTTGACCATTAAAAGTATCTTTTAATTTTTCTAAATAATCTTTTCTTTCTTGAGGATCATTGATTTTTTCTATTAATTCTAATATAATATATTCTTGTTTTGAAAGTACATTAATGGTTTTATTATAAATACAATTATTCTTATCGAAACAATTGCAACTTGTACCTCATCTTCTTCAAATTCACTATCAGAAGATTGATCTGAAAAACTTAATTCTTTTAATTGATATATTTCTTCCTCTTCTGAAGAATTTTTTTCTTCTTTACTTGAATGTATTATAAAAATATCCAATAATTTTTCTTTTAATGTTTCAGATATATGTTGTTCATTAATTTGTTGTTTGACTTTACAATTCGATTTATAATGTCTAATTTTTCCGCATTTATAACAAACAATTTATTTTTTTCTTTTTATTAGTCTTTTTAGGATTTTTTATTGGTTTATTATATATTTGTTTATCTTTTGTCCTTTATAGGGTTTTTTTTTGTTAGAATAATTCTTATAAATTATTTTTCCCTTTTTGTGTCTTCTTGAATGGGCTAATAATGGGGTATAACCAAACTGCTCACAAAAGGTACCTAATTCTTTTTTAGCAAATTTCTTTTCTTTCTCCATTTTTTTTAATCTTAATTCGTTACACATAATTAAACCAGTTCTATTAATAATAGTTATTATATCACCATATGTGAGATTATGAAAGTCAATAATACCATCTGATTTTACTAATGATTTCCGTACCTTTTGGGTGAAATAATATGGAAGTTTAGCTATAAACTTTTCCTTCTAGTATGGCTGCTGGCAGTCATTTCTGATAATAACCTTAGTTAGAAACACGTCTTTATACCAACATAAATCAGATACTTGAGTACATTTTCATTTAATCAATAAATCACTGGTTCTTTCGTTGAATTGACTAGGATCACCAACAAAGTATTTAATTAATGCATATATTACTAATAGTTAATTTTTCTAATTTATTAGATATTTGTTCCAATAAATTATTTTTACTTTTAGAAAAAATAGTTTTTAAATGAGATAGGATATATTAATAAGTACTATATATTAATAATTACTACATACAGTATAAGTATTATATTAACTATTAGACCAAAAGTATATTATATATTATATATTATCAATTATAATATAAAATAGTTGCTTTTAGTATATATGTATATATGTATATTATAGATGATTAAAATATTATATATAATAGATTATTATTAATTATATATACTTATTAGTATAATAATACTAATATCAAGAAAACGAATAAGACATCAATTTATTTGTTGATCAAAGTTAGTATAACATGGTTTCATTGCGTAGAGAAGATGTTCAACTCGAAATAAATGAGGGTGAAATGTCGGAAGAAGATGAATCAACTGAAGTGTCTAATGAGGATGAGGGCCACTGGTCCAGCAAAACTGATAGTGAATGAATTTCAAATATATATTTTTGTAAGTATTATTCTTATAAATATCCGTAACGTTTGTTCGAATAATAATTTGATACAATTTTAAACAGATATACTTCCCAAACACAAAGTAACATGTGTGCCATCCCCATCCATTACCGACTCCCCATGTAGTTCACCTGCCATCAATAGTGGGCCAACATACCAGACCCAGAATAAAGTATTTTATCAAATTAAATACCACATTTTATGATCAATTTAAGTAATATATATCTATAAAATAAAATGATTTAATTAAAATATATGTTTTAATTACTGTATATATTGCTGTTGTAAACCAACGTGAGGTCGAGACACTACGAGGGGTGTTTACATACAGAAAGTAAGGAAAATGGGTAAAATTAAAATTGATATTCTTGATTATCACATCGGTGACTTCGGAGATTCGGCAGTGTGGTTTGCTTCTTATGTTGGTACACTTCGCACGTATTCACCAATGACTACATCCTCCTGGTCTAAAGTTTCCCAAGTTATGAAAGACCACATAAAAAATCGTTGCTTGGTAATAAGTTACATCCCAAACAACTGAGTATATAACATGTTAATTTAAACTTATTTTGTATTTATACTAATTATTTATAATTTTTGAAAAGACGAGTTTGAACTTAATTTTGGCCAACGAAATGATCAATTAACGATTGAGGAATTGATGTTGAATGTATTCTGGAGGGACAAAGGTCGATGCCATGCACATTATAAGAAGTTTAGTACTACACCATAGGTGTGCCAAAATCCATTGAATGCAATGCCACCAAATGAATAAGAGAAGATTTGTGATATGTTTGAAGATTCTGCTTATTAGATAATTTTGCTGCTATCTTTCTTTTAATAGTATATGATAAATGTATTAAACATATAGACATAATATTTTTTTTTAACAACGAAGTACTATAAACCAAGCAAATAGATCAAAATTAACGATACACCATCATATACACCATCATGTGGGTTCTTGATCTTTTCATCATTCATCTAAAAAAATTATAAGTTATTCTAGTCTCTGTTAAATATTAATATATAATACACTTTTCTGATTTAAGTTTTAATATAGATTTTCCTTTTGCAGGAAGAAGAAAGTTATGCTGACTATGATCTGACCCAATTGTATGCTAAAATGCATAAAAATCGTGATGGTGTTTGGACAAATCTCGAAGCAAAGGCAAATTATATAAGTTTAAATTTCTTTAATTCTATTGTCTAATAATATATTTGTTACTTATACTAACTTTAATGTTTTTGTTTTTGTAGGACAAGATGATATCTTTTAAGGAAAGTGCCGTGGATCCATCTGATGAATCATCTGTCAATGATGCTAAAATCATTTCTCAAGTTCTTAGATCACGTTCTGGATATTTGAGGAGTCTAGGATGTTGCGTAAAGCCATCATCAACATTATCATCCTCTTCTCGAGCCAAATCGAATGATGACAAAACTAAGGAATTGGAGGAAGCAACACTTGAAATAAAACGATTAAGGTCCAAGGAAAAAGACTTGCTGACCCGATTAGATCAATCAACGGATTTAGAGGCGAGATTAGAAGAGAGGCTGCAGTTGAATAACCAAAAAATGTTTGAAAAGTTCTAGTAAATCGTGATGTCCCAAAACTCTATGTCACCACCACAATCTTAAAATTTATTTTTTCTTTAATTGCCTTTATATTATGATGATTCAAAACATTTGAACAATTGATGCTTGAATTACAATTTGTATAATATTAGTATAGTATTTTTAATTAAATTTTGTTATGTATGATTAATACCGTTCGAACGTTAAATAACCAGTTCAAATGGTAAATTACCACTTATAAACCCATTCGAACAAAAACTAACATATTCGAACAACAATCGAGAAATACAATCCATACGGCTGTTCGAACAATAAAATATTTTTTTGAACAACACTAATATGCAAAACCCAGTTCAAACATACAGAATTTTCCAAAATCAAATGTCTGTTCGAATGGACATAATTTTTATTCGAGTAAAAGTCATTTGAAAAATTTATTTGTTTGAAAGTATAAAATTTGTTCGAACACTCCGTTCGTTCGAACAAGATCAAATATAGTTATTAGTTCGAATCAAAATTTCATATTGTTCGAATGGACATGTCGGTTCGAACTGAGAAATATTCCATTCAAACAATGTTTTGAGATGAAATTGATTCGTCTAAAAAAAAAGTCCCATTTGAACAATTTTGATTAATTCCGCCCAATTTCGTCCCTAAAAATGATTTTTTGAGACGGTCTTTTCGAGACAAAATAGAGACGTCTCCAAAAATATTTTGGGACGAAATTTGGATTTTTTGAGACAATTTTTTGTCTAAAAAAACCCAATCTCTTGTAGCAAGATGAGATGATTTGAAAAAAGTAGTAAAATGATTTGTGAATAGTAGTAAAATATTTGAGTTGAGATGTTTATGTGTTTTGAGAAAGGAGAGAGAAAAAGTTGAATAAAGATAATATAAAGTAGAAATATTGTTAGAATATAATTTTTTAGTATAATTCTTATTTTGGGATTTGAGAAAATTGAATTGTTTGTTATCTTTAGTGTGGAAGTTTGAAAAAGTTGTAATGTTTAGATAAATGATTAAATGAAAAAGTTAAAAATTTAAAATTGAAATATGTTTGTAGTGTTGGATATTGAGATGTGATAGAATATGATGAGATAAGATGGGAGGCTTTCAACATCCAAACTAGGCCACACTCTGAAGCTTTGAGATTTTTATTTTTTCTTCTATATAAATAATCATCCAAGTGATTGTATATTAAAAGATAAAATCAATAATAAAATCTATATCTTCCTATCAACTTAGCCTTATAGAAGAAGCCGTGATTTCACATGACATTAAAGCAGGAGTCCTCAATTGGTACTTTAAAACTTTGCAAGTATTTGTGAAAATTATAGTTCAATTGGTAGTCCTCCATTTATACTAAAGGGTAGATTGATGTGGGTTCTAATCCCCAAGTCAAACCAAAAAATTAAAGGGAGGGAGAAGTAAAACTCTAATTTCTAAATTCTCAAATTAATCATTCCATTTATGTATTGTCTAAAAATTTATCAAAAGTTGTGTTGAGTGTGCATGAAATTACTCTAGGTACCTTAAAACACTAACGTGCATACAATTTACTATCATGTCAGGATCCTTCACTCTCTCTCTCTCTCTCTCTCTCTCTCTCTCTAAGGCAATGTTAAGATCCCTTTGTAAAACCAAATAAGTTATATATAATAGAAAACAAGATAAAGACAAAAGAAAAGACAAACTCTCGATTATGTGTTAAGGAATGGATCTTCCTATCTATCGGTGTGGGGAACGGGTAGAGGATAAAGGGAAAAATGGATATGATTCTCCACTCCTGCCATATGATTTCAACATTCAAACCCTCACTTATCCATTTGAAAGCGAAAATCTCCTTTAGCACACAAGTTTGCTAGAGATTCAAATGGATGGTCTAACAAATTGTTACATTTGAACAGATTTTCACTACTTTATCCATGCTTTTGAGGCTTTTCTATGGTCAAATGAATAGTAAAAAAAAGTCAAATATACTGTTCATTATTTTTCATCCCAAAAATTATTGTACTAGTAAGCCTTTCTTTGCCTATATAAGTGCATTAGCATTGACCTAGCCAAATTTTGGCTAAATAGTTTAAAAGTGGTCTGCATTGGAGTAGTCACAACTCCAAGGCTTCACTTTTGAGCTACAGTAAATTCATTCAATTCTCTAAATTTGGTCAACCACTATTCATCTCTAAAATAATATTTTACTCTAAAAATATTCCTAATAGCTACTATTGAATAATTAGATTGAGGAAAAAATAGTTAGGAAATAATAATTTTAAGTAAAAATTAAATTATTAATTAATATATGGAGTGTATTTGTAAAATATAAAAAAATATTATTAAAATATCTAAGATTATATTATTATTTTAACTTTTAGATTGATAGTTCAATGTGAATTAACCTTTCCAATAGTTTTGACTTTAGTCAAAACCTCAACTTTTAGTCAAATTTTAGATTTGGCACCATTACCAATGCTCTAAAGTGTAAGGAGAGCTTGACTTTATTGAAAAGCAAAACTTTATTTTCGAGAACCCTGAGGAAGTTTAAAACCTAAGAGCCTTTCTCTTCTCCTGCTCTCTTGCTCTTTCCTTGTAATTCCTAAATATTTTCATGTATTGTTATTCATCTTAAATGAAGAAATATGACTATTTCAATTGAGAATTTGTGAGTATCTTGAGTATTTTATCTTTCTTACTTTCTTTATACTTCCATTATTTACTTACTACTTAATTACAACTTACACTCTAATCATCTGATCCCTTTGTTATCTGGTCCCAATATTTACTTAATTTCACATTCTTTATTTTGAATCTAGTTATCTGGTCCCTTTGAACTCCAGTCATCTGGTCACTTTCTCTCATTCTTACTTTTGCCTTCTTTTGGTATTAGAGCCAACTCGATTTGGCTAGTGATAGTCATATTATTTCTATTCTTTATGTTCATTTTCTATCTTCTATTTTTCGATCCTCACCATTTTCTCTATTGTGTCTATTTCTAGCCACTGTTGTGCATCCTAGTTATAAAGTGAATTCCAACCACCAAGTAGTAAGACCCGTTTAGAGTGTAGAGCATGAGCGGTATATGGTTAATTAGGGTATGTGTTATGAAATGCAATAGGGACTTGAGAGAAAACATGATAAGTAAGTGTTGACCTTAGGGTTTTAGTGTGATTGAGAATGAATAGGATGTTTAGATTCAATTTGTCTGTTAGCTCCAGATCTAGTTTACCCCCTAATATTATTAATAAGGAAGACTACTCTGTTGAAGAATATGATTGCCCTGATTTCCACAAATGGAGTATTCCTAAGATTGATGCCAATGCTATTTACAAAACTAGTTGGATTCAGTTTGCTAATCCATTCTAGTACATTGATTGATTTAGAAGCTGATATGAATTGTATCCAAGAGGGTATAATTCCTAGTAAATACTATGAAAAGTCCATTGAAAAATTATTTTATGCTAATGGCTCTCAAATGAACATAATGGCATTACTACTAACCCTTTTGGGCAGAAAATAAAGTTTGAGTTTGCTTCAAAGTTTGATATTGATGTTGATAAATGTTTGAATGCTTTGATCTCTACTAAAACTAAACATTTGAATTTCCTAAAGCAAGAAATCAAATACTAAAAAAATCCTGAACAATTATGTGATAAATTGTTATAGTAAAAAATTGATAGTTTTAATAAAAAAAAAAAAGTTTGTTGATGAAATTTGTTGATCTTCCTAATGCTTTTTGGCATAGGAAGAAACATATTGTTGATTTATCCTATTTTAAGGAGGGTAAATCAACAATATATGAATAGTTTCTTGCTGATTTACCCTATATTTGTCTTAGCAAATATAAGCATTATCCAGTTCATATTTAATCTTCATTTGAGAACCATTAGCAAAAAATAATTCTTCAGTGGACTTTCATAGTATTTACTAGGAATTATACCTTATTGGATACAATTCATATCAGCTCCTAAATCAATCAAAGTAACTTTGAATTCAAATTCTTGGCAAACAACAATCTTTACTTTGAAAAACCATTTTAAAGGAATGAAGCGATCAATTAAACATATTTTATCAGTGTCATGAAGAGGTTCTTGATGACTGGGGCCAACATCATCATCTTGCTCATCAATATCGGAAACATTGTGTTGATCAAACTATTTTTCAATTTTCAAAAGCAATAACTCTTGTTTAATAGAGTTATTATCAATTTTAATATTGTTCAACTCACTCTTGAGTTTAACAATTTATTTTTTTAATAAAAAAAATCTCATGTTGGAGATCATTAACAGAAATTTCTTTGAATTTCTTCTTTTTGAATCTTTCCACAATTTCATCAAGGCTAATTTTGGGTTTAACAGTTTTCTCAGGGTGCTCTTTCACCATGGTTTTCTAGAGTTTTTGGAGATATTTGTTCTTAAGCTCAAGGTTGGTCATTTGGCTAATAAAAGTGATCAAAAGATTTATTGTTCTTCACCCTTAGTGAGAACATTAAGGGTTTTGCAACAAGAACCTTGACAACCAAACGTAAAATTAGGAAAATTAGACTCTTCATTAGCAGAGTGATAGTTTTGTTTTTTTTAGACATTAATCAAATGCACTCGACTGCCAAATTGTTCCGCCATAACATTTATCCTGACAAAGTTCTTTGAATCGAAATTTGACAAAAAAGAAATACTGCAAACTGAAAGTTCCTCGTCCAAGAACACATCCATGGGAGCATCCAAACCTTTTCCAACCAACATTTTTCCTAAGCCACGAGAGTGCTGGCTGTGGTAGATTCATATTTCCATACAGGTGGCAGCTTCTTTGTTTTCTTGTAGTAGCGAGCTAGGTGATGGATCCTGCTCTCAACCAAAATCAACCTGAACTTGGAATCTGTCCTTCCTATTCCTCTCCAAATGTTTGCGGATCGAGATTGCTTTCTTTATGAGGTGGTACAGATCCTCCAAAATTTCATGAACAAGTCCATGGGCCTTCAATATACGCAAAATCTTGCTTCCAGTAACAGTCTTCACCTGAGCAATCCCATGAGAATCTAGAAGAATAACACCAATTTGAGATGGGGTCAAACCCTTCTTGGCAAATTTGCAGATGTTCTCCTCGACATCCTAATAAGAGATCTTCAGCCAACTTGGTGGTGTCCTTTTGTGAGGGAGAGCAGAAGCCAAATACCCTTACCTCGACTGTGCAGGTGACCCATGGTGACGACGAATGAGTGTCTCTGGCGAATGAGCAGAAGCCAAAATACCAGATAATTTAGAAGATCTTGATTCCAAAATACAAATCAATTCTTCTTTAACATTGTTATCAACGTTTAGCTGATTTATCCTCTTTTTCATCCTGCCAGGTTTGCTATTACAGTCTTTACTAAGGTAACCATACTTACCACTATTGAACATTTTCCTTTAGTAGGATTTTGAGTAAAGTGTATTTTGGAAACATATTTCATTTTGTAAAAATCATCACATTTTTTAGACCTATGTTTTCTGGATTTATAAAACATATCAGGATTTTTGTAAACAAGGTTTTTCCTTTCTTGCCTAGAAGGGGCAATAGAAGGTAAGCCAAATTGTTCACAAAAATTTCTCATTCATATTTAGATTTCTTGGTATTTTTCAGCTGTTGTCGTAACATCTTTTGATCATTACATATGCTAATACCAAGTTTTTTAATAGTACTGATAATATCTTCATACGTGAAATTATCAAACTTAATCAAACCAGTAGCATTTGTAAGTTCAAATTTGACTTTATGAACACAAAGATGAGGCAGTCTCTCAATGAATTTCTCTTTCCAATAAGGTTTCAAACTATCTTCCAATAGCATTATTCTGGAAATGAAAACATTTTGTTATCATCTAAAAGAAGACATAGTAGGACATCTTCAATTATTTAAATAATCACTTATACGATTAATAATATTAGAAAGGGTACCAATAAAATGTTTAATAATTGCGTAATCAAAGTGTTAACATCATCAAGGATACTTTGATAGATAGTATTATAAAAAATAGGCATACCATCATTATTATGCTTAACAACTTTGATGGTTTCTCTTGAATCATCAGTAAGATGCTAATCCCACCAATGACAAAGAGTACTGGAAAATCTAATGGCTAACAAATCAACAATTTCAACATGAGTAAGATTATGGTTAATATAAGCATTAGCAACCACATACATTTTATTCATTGTATTGAGAATTTTTTATTTAGATAATTTATCAATATTCTAGTTATAAAACTTATTGGAATAATAGTCTCATATATAGAAACCTACTTCTTCTAATTTACAGTTTGAAAATTTTTTTTTCCTAACGCTATTTTTTGTTTCTTTTGATAAGCTTTATGAATCAAGGAATTAGCAATTCAGCACCAAGATTTGCTTAAAGAGATGTAGATGATGATGTCACGAAAATTTATGCCTCCACCATCTTAGGAATTTTTTCTATATATGAGACTAGTAATTTTTTTTTTTTTTTATATATTTTTTGTACGTGGTTTGATAACAATCTAGACAATTGTGTTATGGATAATTTAGTCAATGGATTTGAATATTTGAATGGGATACAATCATACATCTCTTATGATATGCTATATTATTACAATTTAAAAATATACAAATTTAAATAGTTGAATTTATAATAGTTAGTTTGATGGATTTCTAGTACTGTATATATATAATAGATATATTTATAATATATTAAAACATATATCAGATAGCTTTAGTTTCTATCATAAGTTAACTAATTAATGTAGATTAATAAATTAGTTTAATAGATTTAGGTACATAACATAGAGAAATGACAATTATGTTATGCTGTTTGAACATAAACTATATTATTCGAACGCAATGTATAATGTTCGAACTCCTAATATACCGTTCGAACGACTTACCTCGTTTGTTTTTACAACTCTTCTAAACTCATCTCATTTAATCATTACAACTTTTTCAAATTTCTACACAAAATAAAATAAACAATTCAACTTTTTCAAATCTCAAAACAAAAATAATATTAAAAAAAATATATTATAACAATATTTTATTCAATTTTTAACTTTCATCTCAATTCATCTAATCTCATCTCATCTTCGAAAACAAACAAGTTCGATTGGATGTTCGAACACTAAATTATCCGTTCGAACGGAAACTAGTG
Source organism: Juglans microcarpa x Juglans regia (assembly GCF_004785595.1). Lineage (NCBI taxonomy): Eukaryota > Viridiplantae > Streptophyta > Magnoliopsida > Fagales > Juglandaceae > Juglans > Juglans microcarpa x Juglans regia. The sequence goes on from NC_054604.1 coordinate 25,679,337, forward strand.
TGAATAAATACTCGTATACTTCCCTCCTTATGCACATCGTTCAAACTTCTCTCACATCTTTCTCACATTCGTTCAAATACTCAACCGCCATTCACCACCATATTTGCCACCGCCACTGTCACACACCTCTCTAGCTGCCAAAAGGTACGTTGTTCATAGATGTATTTAATATTCATATACCATTTGGCCAATGGGGTTTGGATCTTGTTTGTGGATTAGAACCCCGTTCTTTTATTTTTTGGCTACCACACACGGTGAATGGTTGTTTGAATGAGGGAATAAACTCACTCCCATCGTTCTTTAGGGGAGAGAACACATGTTTTAGTTTTGGGAACATGTTGACTCAGCCATTGATATCTTCTCAAATCCAACATTTGAACGCCTCCTCTAAATGTTCAAACTTTTAAAGTTGCCAAATAGTATTTCAATACATTTGAACACTAAGTAGTAGAGTTTGAACACCAACCTGAATACTGGTTCGAGAATAACTTTTGATCAAATACTGCTCGTTGATCGAATGAATACTACATTAGTTTGAACAACAACCCAAATAAGTGCTCAAGTTAATAGTAAGTTTACATACTGCTTCTTATTCAAACGTTGTTTACATTAGTTCGAGCACCAACTTGAGTGCGTGTTAAACATTTCCAGTTTTTTGCAATTTGCTTGTTGTTCGAATGAATACTACGTTCGTTCGAACATCAACCTGAATGAGTGTTCAAGTTACGGCTTGTTTACATACTTTTTTTGTTCGAACAAACTCTACAATAGTTCGAACACCTACATAAAATAAGTGTTCAACTTCCAACTTTTTCTTGTATTGCTTGTTGTTCGAACAAAGCTAATATTAGTTCAAACACAACTCGAGTTTGGATTCTAGGTCTAATAGAATTCTATCTCTTGTTCGAACTACATTCCTGTTCGTTTGAACACAAACTAGAATACAAAATCTACTTAAAATACCAATGTCTCAGAATGCTTAGAGTATTTATTAATCTTAAAGTTCGTTTTCTTTAATTCGTAGATTTTATACATGATGTTTACTTCTGGATCGAAATGTGCTAGGTCATCATAGGGAACATCGTTGACTACACTGAACTAACCTCCCAGGTAGATACTTATTGAGAGGGCCATTAAGTTCAGTGACTTCAACAACATCATTTGGGAGGGCAGGACCCTGAAGTCTATATTCACTGATAGGGGATGTGGTCCCATCTGTGACCAATCGAGAGTTGCCTATGCTGACCTAGTGTATGAGTTATATCATGGACTTGATGAGATGAGTGCCGCAGATGAGACATTCAACTTCATTGTACGGGGGGTCAGTATTACATTCTCAACTGACAAGATAGCTAAGATTCTTCACATCCCTCGTGACCTCGGTGCATATCACGCATTGGAAGTGGTTCAACAAGACGATGGAACCAAGGAGCTCATGGAGCAAACTTCCCAAGAGGACAAGTTTTCCAATAAGGAGGTACGTTGGTTGATGGTTGAGGATACATCTCCTCCTTATCATGGCAGTAAGGCCATCAGACAGGTTAATTGCACAACATTCTTTTGGATGTTGGCACTGATTGTCTCATATAACATAGACCCAAGGAAGTATACGATGAATTTTAGCATCGATCAAGCTAGATTCATATTGTGATTGGTGAGAGGCTATCTAATTGATCTGCCCCTATATTACCTATTCTGGATCATAGATGGGTCTAAGTCTACGTACTTGCCCATGAGTAGTTTGCCATTTATGCCAACAATCTCTAGACTACTTGTGTTTGCGGGAGTGAAGGCCACTTGGTTTGAGCATCGACATCGGCCTGATAAATATCATCACCTTGGGTAAAAGCACGGGTCACCTCCGTACTAGGCAGCAGTCAGAGCCTACTGAGAGCATGAGTGTTGCACCCTTAGGGAGATGTACTACCACCACTGTAATAGCTACAAGTATAGATGAGGTTGCTGATATTGTGCGCACAGAGATTCGTGCAACATTTACTGATATTGTTCACGAACAGAGATATGTGCTGCCATTACTGATACGTGATGCCTCTCATTGATTGACATAGACAGGACGTATGCTCGTTTGAAGAAGATAGAGCTAATTACTAGACATTAGCTTTTGTTTTGTGACATTATATATTTTAATATAGGTTTTTATCTAGTTAATGGTTTTACTCAATGGGCATCATGTAAAAATATTTATACATGATCTGTTTTTATATTTAATTAAACTAAACGTTGTAAGTTCGAACAAAAAATTTTCGTTCGAACAACATTGTCTACGTTCGAACGAAAAATCTTAGATTCCAACAACATCCAATACTTTGCGCCCGAACTATATACAATTATCTCGTCAAAATGTCAATTCGAACTACAATTATAGGTTTAAATAGAAATTTATGTTAGTTCGAACAATAAATCAGTTTGGTGACAAAATATTTTTTTCCCCAAATTCTTCCATTCGAACGTCACGTATCTTGTTCGAACGATAATCAGACTGTTAGGACTTTCTAAGACAAACGATGTATTTCATTGCTAAAAGTGACATTTGGGGACGAAAAAAATTCATCCCGTCCCAAATTAAGAATATCAAATTTGTTGTAGTACGTTGTACTTAAAAGTTAAAATACCATGAAAAGTTTACTTTGAAAATGGAGAGAAAATAATTAAAACTTTAGGTACATTAATGCAGTGTATATAATATACACTACAAGAAAACAGGCCTTTCTCAGCGCCAGTTTTCGTCACAATTACCCCCCAATTCGCTGCAGTCCCTCGCTCTCGACGATAAGCAAAACGTCGCACGTTGGTTGAGATTAAATGCATTTTTTTGATGATAGTCAGCGAGATGTCATCATCGCTGAAACTGGTGTTCCTATTCCCGCGAATAGATTTCGCCGCAAAAACTGAAATACTCGCCACAAATGCGTGTCAAAACATGCCAACTTATCGACGGACTAAATTGCTTTCGTCAATTTTATTCGATGCAAAAAATATAATAACTCGACGCAATTATTTTCGCCTCTCGTCGGCGTCTCAGTAATCGCCGTAATTATGATTTATAGCCGCGATTTATTCCGACGTAAAATCTGCCTCTATCGCCGGAAATCTGCTGTCTCGACCAAACTTAGTCTGCCGCAATATGTCTATTCCGGGATTTAATTTCTTCTTGCGGCGTTCCTTTATCACCGCAATAAGTTATTTCCCCAACGATGTTTGCATACGACGGAAATGTGTATGACACAACGTCTGACTCTTGCGTCGGCATTTTTTTCGCCGCAATAGACCTACTTTCCAGCGATTTGTTTGTTCGACGCGCTGTAATTGGCCGGATGCTGGGGTACCCCAATTTCATTCCCATTTCGCCGCAATAGGGATTTTTTTACAGTGCTATTTCAGGCCAAAACGTGGACGTATTAGCGTGGGAAAAAACCCATTAGTGGGCACTTAAATTGCTACTGTCCTGTTGCACTACGTTTGGCACAATTTTGCATACATACCCCAAATACATATATGTTTGTTTTAACATATATGTTATATTTTGCAATATATATTTGCATTAAAATCCAAGTGGTATATAAAGTATGTACCATCGATGGTACATACTTTATAATTAAACAAACATATATATATATATATATGTTTAACAAATTATGACTTAAACAAACAAATTCAATTATAATTATATTTGCAATCTGGATGCAAATTTAACCGACTAATTATGACACTAGTCAATGCATAGTAGTCATCTAGTATAATATAGCATCAAGTTGAGAATGACGATCCTGCTCAGCTAGCCGCTATATACATATATAGAAACACATGATTCCTTTTTCTATATTAAATAAACCATCATCATGAGACAATAGATTAAGATGATCATGATTCATTCATCAAATATCTCAACCAGTTCATATCAACAGCATAGCCCCCCAAGAGGTGTACATCATGTCATTTTAACAAAGGCAGAAGCCACTATATAATTCTGGTCCGGTGCATATTGGATATAGACATGTAGAAAGATTTATGGCTTGAGCAGTTAGGAATGATACCCTATTTCAGAAACAGACATTGACTCAATGACCTGAAGCTTTCTCCTTCAGTCCATATGCCCACACAACTCTTAGTTCACTCTGATATTTGTTGCTGCATGCATGACTATTGGATCTCCACCAACATAAGTACTGCATCTACTTTCCCGTCTACACACTAGCAGCATATTTTTTCCTTTTGTGTACATTAATCAGCCCTTGCATCTGGGTTACAACCCTGCATCTCAGTGTAAATACATCTTTAACATATATCATTAGTGAGATTACAAAACCACTTGAATATAACCATTGAATATAACCACATGACATACATCCTTTCATTGCTTATATATATATACTACATGACATGCACTGAACATTACTTCTCTCTCTGTAGATTCATGGTATCATTAGCCCCAGTCCCACGAATGATATATCATTATATTTACCATTATTGGTCTTGTAACAATGATACTTTGCCCATTTGATCTACAGAGAAGTAATGAAATTAAATCGATCTATGGTAAGCTGATAGAACTAATATTGTGGCATAAAAGACTCAGAAAGCTGACTCAAAAATTCCCCTGGACCTTCAGGTAAAGATGGGCACTGAAAGGATCAGATTTACATGATTATCCTCATGATATAATAGCTGAGGAATATGCAGAGATCTTGTTTTTAATTTACACAATTAATTAAATGAATATCCTCATGATAACATCTATGAGTTTGTTCTTTGTTTGTATCTTAGTACTACTTAGTATTATTAAATCATCCACAAATTTACACATCTCTCTCTCTCTCTGTCTAGATCTTGTCAATAACCCTTCAAATATCAAATCATTTGACAAAATGCGATTAAGCTAAGCTAGCTTCAGGTCTGTATTCCCAGGGTATCCAATATGTAATGTTACCCACAATACAACTCAGTGTGGCTATGTTGTACATAATTAGCTAGTTGGCTCCCTTCATTCTTAATTAGCTAGCCAGCTTCCTTTTCCCTTTTTATTTTAATTAATTTTTGAATGTCTATGTTGTTTTTTACCCAATAATGAGGGATGTCACTTTTACATGATATTTCTTGAAGTTTTTCTTTATTGAGTGGAGGTATATATATATATATATATATATATATACCTCACCTATGCATATATATATATAATGGTATATATGCAAATACCATTGAGATACTAGTTAGAAGTTAGTGCATATATTGTAATTCCCAACTTCCACTTAGCATTCCCCTTCTGGGCTTTGTAGGATTTTTCATGTATTTGGTCCCCGGAGTGTGGAAACTAGTTGGCTAGTTTTATTCAATTTTTGAGAAGGCCTTTTTGTTCTCTTCCAGCATGGATAAATTACTATATATACCATCAATTAATGGCATTGGGTAATTTGTGTTTGTTGTTGACATTAGATTGATATATGCTGATAAAGGTGGGCTATAGTCGTGGACTGATTTCAGCATATATGCTGATATATCCTGGCACTGAGGATGGATAGTTATAATCTAAAAGTTGCTGCAGTCATTTTTCACAAGAAAACAGACCGAAAAATGAGAATATGGCTGTACATGCTTACTATCTCAACAGGCTGTGATGATTTTATAAGTCTTGTTGTACCTATGAACACCCTATGGCAGAGTATTAATTTACTGCTGAAATCTAACTTTGTAGACATCATGCAGGATGTCTATTACACTCTACTGCCCCTACATTCAAAAATTCCCCCACAAACGGAAAAATTCTGTTAAAACTCTATTGGGAGGGATGACAAGTATATCATCAGAATACTTGATTGTTATCATGGAATTACAAAATCACGATCATTTATGTTGTGATGTTCAAATATCATCAGCATATATTGACACTATTGTATGTAGTCTGGAAGGTAGGGAAGATATGTGATGGAGGTGGTTTTTTTGCGAACAAATATCAAACAGAAACATGCTTAATTTCATCTTCCTATTATGCACAATAATATATTCTTAATCTATATAACATGAAAAACAACCGCACCTGAAATGCACCCCAAAGGAAAACACTGGCCTTTTCCCCAAGTATGCATCTTAAATACAACTTCAAAACGTCCGTCTCTCCCATCTCAGTCTTAACCACAACTTGGGTTTCCCAATTTAACCCAAGTCTGCCCATCAGAAGTGCCTGTATAACAACATTATACAAGAGTTAGATAGCATGCCAGTAGTCACAATTTTTATCACTGCAGTGCAGGAAAATATAGGGTACCAAAATCTAAAGATCTTACCTTGTTACCATTACAACACAGCCTGTTGTGTCCCCCCCAAAACCCATATTTGCCAAAAAGCAACATGCATATTACTAGATCGGCAGATCCTCTCATATCAAAAAAGATGTACATGATTCATATCAAATGACAATAGTTTTCATCGAGGTTATTCTAGTTACCACAAAATACTATATCTTTAACCTCCAATGCATATAAACTGCCCACCCACCATCTCTCTACCAAAAATGCACCCAAAATACTAAAAAAGATCCCACCCAAAAATCTACTGATTGTATCTTGTTCACTGAGACCTCCGAAGAGAGTCAGTGAGCTGAGAAGGGAATTCGGCAAAGAATGTCGTCATCATCCTCTCCATCTCATTCTGTCTATCCAAAACTCTGTTCAACCTTTCCTTCATCTCGTCTATTTCAGCTTTGTGCATCTCTGCATCTCCCTTATGTTTGGCCACTAAATCTAAGTATCGTTGATCTCGCTCCCGGTCACGAACTCTAGTAGTCTCTGGTATCACCATCTCACCTAGCCCTCGTGCATAACCTGGTCGACTTCCAAGGACCTCCCTGAAGACTCTCGCCGCTGCCTCCTCAGTACGTTGGGAAGGTTCTAACTCATACATCTTGGAGACCATGGATTTCTGCACATGGTCAGAGAAGATTTGTTGTAAGTGCTCCTATGACATTGATTTGTATATCACGTTTGGAACAAAAATTGAACCAAGAAGTAGTAATGGCTGAATGTAATTGCACATGTATGTCTTCTGTGGTAGGCGTCACAAATTTTTCCATCTTCTTCGACCAACGAACTTCCTTGTAGAAGTCCACCAAGTTGGCTCGTTCAGCCCTCTACAAATTTGTGCATATGACATGTATCAATCGAATATACACTTTGTATACGAAAGATGATTATTCTAAAATATATTCCGTTACTCAAACAATGCTTATTTTGACTACCACAGCTAGCTATAGCAAAGCTAAATCTGTTTTTAGTTTGCATAATAGCATATCCCACCCAAACTATGGCAATATTACCTTCTCCTCTAGGATCCGGACAAACGATTTACGGCCTGCAGTGTGATTGGTATTGAGTCTCTTCCGGTTCTCCCGATTTTGAGCTGACATTTTCTGCCCAAAAACAACCATTCTTAGTACTACTACACGTGTGATCCCACCAGCCAACCTCCAATCTACAGCACTATATATTGTATTACTTATCTAACTAAGTTCAGAAAACAACCACACCATACCTTGAACGCGTCAGATCCCCATCGACCACATAGCTTTACCCATACGAGATTGTCGACCAAAGTAGTCCCAGACGCCAACGCTTCTTCATGGCTGCCATAAGCCATGTACTTCTTATGCAACTCATGGTGGAAGGCGTTAAACCTCTTTCGCAGCTGTTTTGTAACTGCCAATCGATGATTATCTAGCTCCCAATCTAATTCGAAGTCACCCTACATATTTATAACAAAAAATGTAGTTATTTACCAGACATATATGCTAAGTTCACTTTTAGTTTTGTCAGCGAAGTTTTTAGAAAATTACCCGGACCCGTTCAATCAGCTCATCCTTCTCTGCCTTCGGTACGTCACTCCATCTAGCATATGACATGTCCAAATGATGTTTTAATATCCATGTTATCCGCGTAGTAAACATTGACGCGTTCTCACAACAAGGTGCGGTTTCTCCATCATTAATCTTCAACTGAATTTTCCCATGCTTTCGCAATTTTTCAAACTCTGTGCACTTCGCGGGCCCCCGCTTCCGTTTATTCTGAACTTGGTTTACAATAGGCACCATCGTTGCCTCCATGTCTGTATGAAAGACCCCAAATTAATATATAAATCTCACAATAATAAATGTCTATTATTGCCTATTGTACTACTACATGATTAAACTACATGATTAAAACTGTTAATTAGTGTTAATCCAGTTATCAACACTAATTAACCTTACCAATTTCTTCTCTAGTAGGTTGCGGTTGTGGGATTGGATTGGCAGGTGGAGTCTCCCAAACGTGTGAGGGAGGCTGTGTTGAGTCATCTGAGTTGGACTCAGATGACTCAACAGGGCTGTGGTATGACGCGATATGAACACCGCGTGGTCGGCGGGCTCGAGTTGACCACGGTGGCAAACGTCTTCTAGGACGGATCACTGGTCCTCTTCCTCTAAAACGGCCACTTGTCTCCATGAGGGCACCTAAAAATATAACTCATTAAATCTTGTCAGTTGTAGTTATTTAACAATTTATTAAAAAATAACTCCCGGATGCATTGACCATGCCAAAGTACATTTAAATATACTGGAACATAAACTAATGTCAGAGCATAAGCAGCAGAATATTCATATATAGTCGGCCTGCAAGTGATTGCAGCGAATTGGGGGGTAATTGCGACGAAAACTGGCACTGAGAAATCCATCTTTTCTTGTAGTGCGCAAAGCAATAAATCCTTTAGTATCGTGCTACGAAATGAATATATAGTACTCGATCGGTCCCTGTCTGGGCACCACTTAATGCATGCAAGCTAGTGTGCATACTTTTGATCTTTTGAAGGCAGACCAAATTTTATATTCAATTTGAATCTGGACATTTGGTTTTTCCTTTGTTTTTCTATCCCAGCCTTCCTCCATGCATGCATCTAATTATTATAAGAATTCACTTAATATCTGTATTTATTTTGAAATTATAATTGATCTAATATATCATCAGTATATACCGATGTTTAATTATATATATATATAATTAATTAACTACACACTAGCTATATATGTAAGTATCATTACAAGAAAAATTCTGAGCAAATGGTCAATTATATACGATAAGAATGACTATTTTCCATCAATATCAGAATGGAGTAACAATCCTAATAATCAGAAATATAAATATTTCTGTATGTATTCTAATGATCATGTGCATATATATATATCAAGTTCCATCGACATTTTGCAAGCCTAACAAAAGAACTAGTTTCACAACTTTTGGCCTGTGCTGCTGAAAATAGCTTCTACATAGGCATATCTAATATATTATATAGATCGATGGAACTTGATCTTATTAACCACATTCAAAATATTATATACTTCATATATATATATATATATATGGCAATATATATATACAAGAAAACAGACAAAAGGATCACTGGGTTCAACCATTGTATACTAACCTTCTGTTTTGGAGATTTGGCAAGTGGATGCAATACCATATTGATGGCTGAAAACAAATCTAGTTCCCGTTACAGAGAACCAGTAAGTAAACATGCTTTCTTTAGCTTTTTACATCAACTCCACGTATTAGAATGGATATAACTATGTTGTAAATAGCTACCCCCTCCCTACATGTTATATATGCTGACAAACCCCCCCCCCCCCCCAAGCCAATATACATCAGGAGAACACCCAGAAATTGCAAAACACCTAATCTCAAACATGTTTCGGGGAATCCTCACACTTTTATGGACAAAGTGTGCTTAAGGGTCTTTAACAATACGTATAACTAATTTATTGCAGAAGCCTACCATACTATACCAGCCACAACTCAGATGACTTGCTTAAAAATGGCTCCAATGCAACCACTTACCAGGAAACAGCTTCTGTTATGGAACCTTTATGGAGTAGATCAGCACTGGTCCAGTGCAGCTTCCAGGTATGGACGTGGGTTGGTGAAAAGCTGAAGCTTTTCTTCAGGTTGCAGCAGGGCAGCTAGAGGTGCATAAAGGCAGGAACATCTATATTCTTCAAGTGTTTTCTGGTTCTACCGTGTGAAAGTATGAAGAGGTGCATGACTTAAACTGTCTTAGCTCTCAGTCTGATCATGTCAGCAGCATGAGATTACTATTTTGCCCTCAAACTGTCTCAGCTTTTTGTAAAACTCCCGCCCATCTTCTCTTGGATGTTAGCGCCAACTTTTTGGGATTTATCCTGAGATACATAATATTCGAATATTAGTAGTATATTTGTCTATGCTAATTGGCTTGTAACTCCCACGGTGACAGCTGTATATATACTTAGTGTAGAGAATAACTATCATTTTGAAATACAGAGTGTAAGGGAGTGTAGTTCATGCTAAATTAACATCGTACTGAAAATCCTTAGCACCTCTCTACTTGGCCAGATTTCATTGTTATTATCCCCCAGTCTTTAACATATGTAGTTGACACCATTTATATAGTTGTGCTTTGCATCATATTTATAGAACATATGGAAATCACATTTTACTGGCAGCAGTATGGGATCACCCGTTTAAGTCTTTAGCTGAAATTTGAGAGCTCCATATAACATATTAAATTTCAATCTGGGTAATATATATATATATATATATATATATATTTATATACTTTTTCTTGGGGAACTCTATTTATTCATCATTCGTACCTCACTTCTCTCTAGGCCTTGAAGAAATGTCTTACTTTCATGGTTGGGGGATTTTATTGTCAACCTGCTTATTATCCAACATGCAATTCCTTCAATCCAAAATAGAAATTAACTATGTTGCTCATATACGTTTTACATGCAACCAGTTTTTCCATCCCAATTATAAAGTTACACCTGATGAATTGACCATCTTGCATTAGATTTCTAACATTACTTATAACATATTAATTTAACACTCTCATCACCATCTACACTCTGTTTGGCAAATGTTGCACCCAAGGGTGATGTCATTTGTACCACTATATTCCATTTGACATACTTTTTCAGATTTTAAACAAAATCTACGTGGTATTCCAATATGTAATATAGCATTCGAAGCACCAGATTAATCTCCCATTAATCTGGCAATACCAGCTTAATTCAGAAAAATTTCATTTAGGGGGTGGGAGGATGAGTTAGGAAATGCTGCAGAATTGTCGTAGGATTTTTCATGGTTTGTATAGATTTGCTAAACAATTAATGGACTGCTTTCTTTAGATTTAAGTTGCCGCTAATGGTCATGCATATTGCTGGATTTTGGGAATTAGCCTATACATTACATCTATCTTCTAGTAATATTCATTTGAAGATCTCCCATCTTATATCCCGTGCCACGTCTTGCGAACATGTACACCAACCTCGCACCTATCACATGTGTATCAAATAAATGAGGTAAGTGGCATCTAAATCTTATATATCTTAGTGGGTGAACAAAATGTGTTGGAAAAAATCTTTTACCAGCAATTACAAGAAGTTAACTTGTATTATTGATGAAATGTTGTGAGTTGGTGATCTCGCATCAATAGGGAGCATACACCTGTTAACAACACGACAACAGTTGGGTTAGCTCAATAAGGATATGTAATTATTAAGCATATTAAGCAATTCTGCAGCAATCCTGTGTCCAACATCCCATTTCGGGGGTTTCAGAAATACAGAGTATTTACCTTCCAAGAAATATTCCCCACAAATTGTGTAATTTTACATGGACTCCTCATCTGTGGATATGTCTTCCTCATCGGAATATTCTCCATCCCCATACCCATCATCTGAACCAGACATGGCGAGTGGATCTTCCATGCTTGCTCTTGTAATTAAATCTATGCCTGCTGGACCCATCATCGCCACTTCACGTGCATCAATTTGCCTAGGTTCTATATCAATCCGACTTAGTGGAGTCACCACAGGAACTTCATCACATTGCATGGGTACGTAATCATATGCAGATTGATTTTCTTGATAAGCATCATCGTCACTACATTGACCATCCAAATCTTCTAACACCCTCATGATCGGTGGAATGTCATATACATTCCTATTATTGAACTTCTGCACAACACACCAATTTCCCCTCATTCTTAGATCTCTAATGTAAAAACACTGCAAAGCCTGGCATGCCAACACATATGGGTCATCCTTATACCAAGTCCTGTCCATATTAACACTAGTCATGTGGTGGTCTACTCGTACACCCCGTTTCTTATCGCCAACATCAAACCAATCACAAGAGAACAAGTACACTCGACGCCCTCCCATGTAGTGTAACTCCACGACATCATTGATAACACCATAGAAGTCCACATTATTAGAATGTTGGTCCCCAGTTACCACCACACCTGAATTTTGTGTTCGTCGCCAAAGTTCGCGCTGCTTTGTATGGAACCTTTTCCCATTTATTATGCAAGCAGAATACGATCCCACCCAATTGTCAGGACCACAAGCTAACGCATATAGATCGGCAGATATGCTAAGTGGGTTGCTAGCTCGCTGGTCTTGAACCTACAAAATAGTGACACGTTAACTGTCCGATGTAAGTCACACAGGACATATATAATGGATTGGATTGGTCATTCTAAGTAGACATGCATCAGTCTAACTTACACGTTTCTTGAACCACGCTGGAAACTCATGTTGATGTGTTCGATCAATGGAATTTTGGTTGTTCACCTGACATTTCGCGTAGTGCTCCCTGCACACAGGACATAAAGGAAATCTGCGTCAGTTAGTACTACCGCTTGATCGAACATGCAACAAATTTTGCCACAAATGGGAAGGACTGAAAAACGTCGTCTGTGGGTAACAAGAAATTAATAATGGCAATGGTATATCAAGGATGCTTACTCCAAGTAGGGGCCAATTTCAGCGCAATTGTTAAGCACGTACCAACGAGCTACGATAAAGAGTTTGTCTTCTAATCGCACATCAGAAGCAATACCCAACAGACGAACTTTTTGGTTAAAGATTGAAAATCCATCTATAGTCGGCTCTTCTTGAACATCAACATTGCGGTCTGGTCGATTAAACCTCGTCTCAACATCATTAAGATACATAGAGCAAAATGTCAGGCATTCGGTGTGAATGTATGCTTCCGCTATTGAACCTTCTGGGCGTGCTTTATTTTTTACGTACCGCTTCAATTTGCCCAAATACCTCTCAAATGGGTACATCCACCGGTATTGTACTGGACCCCCAAGTATGGCCTCACGGGCTAAATGGACAACTAGGTGAACCATGACATCAAAAAATGATGGAGGGAATATCATCTCCAATTTGCACAGGATGCTTACAACATCAGTTTCAAGCTGGGACAGGCGATCGATATCTAGTGTTCTCGCACACAACTCTTTGAAGAAAGTGCTTAGTTCAGTCAACGCTAAAGCGATATCACTCCTTAAGTACCCGCCGACAGCAATAGGCAGTAAGCGCTGTAAGAAAACGTGGCAGTCATGGCTTTTCAAGCCAGAGATTTTGCAATCATGTACAGAAACACAACGGGAGATATTGGATGCGAACCCATCTGGAAATTTAACATTGGTCATCCAAGAACAAAATGTCTTCCTTTCATCTCCGCGTAACGTGTACAATGCATGAGGCATGGTAATTTTCTGCCCTTCAACCTTCAAATGCAATTCCTTTCTTAACCCTAATAACTGCAGATCACGTCTAGAGTTTATATTATCCTTTGTTTTCCCAGGAATATTCAATAAAGTGCCGAAGATGTTATCGCATATATTCTTTTCAATATGCATGATATCTAAATTATGTCGAAGTAGTAGTGTTGACCAATAAGGTAACTTGAAAAATATGCTGTGCTTCGTCCAGTTCAACTCTACAGCAGTCCGTTTTCTCTTCCTAATAGATTTTCCAAATGGTACATTCCCAACCATCTGTAGCTGACTTAAAATATCTGCTCCCCCTAACAGTCTTGGTGGAATGCGATGATCTTCATTACCATTAAACAACAACTTTTTCTTCCTCCAAATGTGGTTTTGCGGGAGGAAACGCCGATGTCCCATATAACAGTGTTTCCGGCCATACTTCAACCAATTAGAATCTGTATTCTCATTGCAACATGGACATGCAAATTTTCCTTTTGTTGACCAACCGGAAAGATTCCCATAGGCAGGAAAGTCATTGATTGTCCACAATAAAGTGGCATGCAGCATGAACGTTTCCTTGGTGGAGGAATCATACATAGGTACCCCATGTTCCCAAAGTTCAAGCAATTCATCGAGCAACGGCTGCAAATAAACATCGATGTCATTCCGCGGTGATTTTGGGCCAGGAATAATGAGGGATGTCATAAAGAATTGGTCTTTCATGCATAACCACGGTGGCAAGTTATATGGTACAAGGATCACTGGCCATATGCTGTAAGGCTTAGCCATATTGTTGAAGGGATTGAAACCATCACTTGCCAAACCAAGCCTAACATTGCGAGGATCGTTAGCGAACCAACTATGTACCTCGTCAAAAGCCTTCCAAGACTTAGAGTCAGCGGGATGACGCAGAAAATTCTCATCTGTCACTCGCTTCTCTTTATGCCATCTCATTTCAGCTGCTATCTTTGTAGACAGGAAAAGCCGCTGTAATCTTGGCTTTAAAGGAAAATGCCGCAACACCTTATGAGGGATCACCCGGGTCCCATTTGTAGTTGACATCCACCTTGAGGCCTTACATATAGGGCATGAATTTAGTTTTGAATATTCCTTCCAATATAAGATGCAGTCATTGGGGCAGGCATGAATTTTGTTGTACTTGAAGCCCAAACCTCGCTCCAATGAACGAGCATCTTCATATGAGAGTGGCAATTCAGCATCCGGAAAAGCAGACTTCAACAAGTTAAGGAGCATATCAAATGACTTGATTGACCATCCACCAAGGGTTTTTATGTGTAACAATTTCACAATGAACGAAAGTTTAGAGAATTTTGTACATCCGCCGAAAAGTGGACGTCGAGCATCCTCTAATAGCTCGTCAAACGATGACACTGGTAATGCTTCAGGAAATGAATCCCGGGTCGGCAATGGAGTGCTGCTTTGGGGAACATCAACGTTTGTCCCAGCCAATATGTCGTCTAACATATTGTCCATATCATCGATGAATTCATCTTCATCACTAACAGCAACTTCTTCATCGTCCACATCGAAATTTCGGGTTTCCTCCTCACCATGGAAAATCCATTCAGTGTAGTTCAGATCGATCCCATTTATGAACAAGTGAGTCTCAACGGTAAATAAAGGGAGGAAGAGATTATTAGAACATATTCGACATGGACACCGAATGCGATCACTTCCCCTAGCATGGTTTTGCGCCATCTCAAGAAAATTGTTAACGCCTGCAGCATAAGCAGGTGATCGAAGTCTATTGGGCTCAGTCATCCAGCTTTTGTCCATCACTACAATAATGATACAACATTATTAGAAGAGTATAGCAACATTGTCGTTTGGAAGATATTCAAAATGAGAATATGGCAATATTAGCTCTCTGTTCTGAACACCTAATGGCAATCAGAACAGAGAGCTAATAAGGGTGGATGACAAATGTTGGGGTCTTTCTAAATAATTAGAAAGACCCCAACTACGTCTTTATGCCAATATAGTTACTGCATCTGTGGGAGAGCTAAATTAACTTGGTCTGCCAACCTCCAATGCCAAAAATGGATATATTTCTGGTGATATATATGGTGATAGAGGGGAAGTTGGCGGGGCTAGTTGGTTGAGATGAAAAAATGTAGGGTTGAGAGCGAAGACGTCTATTAAAACCAAATCGCCTTGGAGAGTTGTGAAGTGGGTCTTGAGTTCAACGAATCCCAATCTAATTCTTTGAACTCAATAAGCAAAGGTTTATTGATAGCTGCAATAGCTTTAAATCTCACATACCAGTAGGGTATGCAGTCAGCGTTCAAATGCTCGAAATATAATCGTTCATATTCCGAGCATAGGCCCTATGGATGAGAGCACTAGTCTGTCTAAATACAATAACAATTACGTACAGTTCATGAGAGCACAACATCTTCACAAATTATCTAGAGAGAGAGAGAGAGAGAGAGAGTTTGGCGTGTGAAAAAACAAAGGGCCAGGAGAAGTGCATAAAAAGAAATGAAACATCTAGGAAAAACATTATTAGATCATATTGTAGACCATTGAGAGAAGAAAACAGAGAGTAACACCCACATTGGATATGAATCTAAGGAATATATAGGGTTGCAAATACATGAGGAATGTATCATGTATTTCCACAATTTCTTATGCAATGATGTAGGTAGAGCTCCACATGGTTAGAATGGAGTTTTACAGACAAAATCATGTTATAATCTAACTTGCTGGTCCCATACCAATTTTTCAAACTTTGCACAGTAGGAAAAACTTTTGTAACGTGACATTTATGAGAAATGTATTACTTTTATATTCCAAGGAAGGAAAAGTGAGTAGTTGAGTATTATTCAAGGTAGAACTAATATTGTAGTTCTAATCCAGACTCAATTTACAAAGCCAATTGAGTCCCCCTTTGATCCGCGTCATTCCCCAAGTATGCACAAAACCATCAAACTCCCAACTAATATTTAAAATAGCGGTGTTAGACAGTCATTTGCGGGTTTTTGGTATCCAAGCTGATTTTAGGGCATACGTGATTGGGTTACGTAAAGAGAACAGATCCACATAAAAAACTATAACACTTCAAATTTGTTATTTGAATTGTTGCATGGTAAGCATTTCACATTCACAATTTTCCCCAATGGCTTTTGACGTTAGGATCAGATTTGAAATCTTACCAAAGATTATTCAACCTTTTATCGGTACACAATAATGGCCTAGAGGCGAATCCAATGTGGTGAGTATTCCTTACCATTCATGTATCGCACATGAACAGTACTACTATCATTTACCAGCAATTAGGAATTGAAGTTAGTTTTCCATCGAGGTTATTCAATATGGTGAACGTTGCCATAAAGTTAGTAATATTTGGCCTTATTGATGCTGGCATCACCTGATCTATATTTGTGGGCTTCACAGGGGTACCCTTCAAATTTATACGCAAGTAGATGTGAAGCCTGCGCACAGCTTGAAGTCAGCCAGCTTTTATCCCAATTATTAGTGTACTATGTGAGTTCCTCAAGTGGCAATGGGAGTTGTTTTCCATACTAATTTATGGTGGGAACGAGTTTTCTGTTAAGCCCACATTTCTGGCTCAGCTAGCCATATCTGGAAGTTATGCAAATTTATTGAGTTAATGTCATGATGATTTTAATCAGTGTTATGATCCACTAACGACTCATAACACTGAACTGGCACACTAGAAAAATAGTCCAAATGCACCAATTAAACAAACTAGAGGGCTAAAGGACAACCTCACACTAACAGAAAAATTCAGGTTTTTATCCTCTCATTGCTGAAACTAAGTTATAGAGAAAGAGGAAACACATGAGTTGATGCAATTGAATATATATTACTCGCGGAGACGACGAAATAGTAAAATTTCCATATGAATTGACAGGTAACAATGAAGATCTGCACAGTAGCATGCAGCAAGATAGGGTACCAAAATAAGCACAGAGCAAAAACTCCCCTTCTTGATCACACTCGTACAATGACAAGTCAAGTTGTCGAGTACCAACATAGAAAGTAATAAGCATCTTGTAGTAATTATTCGCATATGTAATGACCACTATCATAAAACAGAGAACATATTATGTAGTGGCAGTTAGGAATGATTAGCCCTTCCAAGTAGTGGGAGGGATTCAGTCAAGTAAGATCCATTAAGTAGGTAGCATGAATGGCTGCCAGCTAAGATTTATGATGGCTATAGGGAAAATAAATAAAACAACAAGTCAAGAATCCAAATGGTGCAATTGGTTGCACAGTTGAATAGGGAGAGAAATCCTGAACCCAGAAATTTTCCCCAATTGAATGTAGTATATCAATTGGTTGTTCATGAGGGGCAGGTGAATTTGATATATTCAACAAATGCAGATTCTCTGTCCTAAATGCCACGGGGAAATTACAAAACAGTTCGGGATCCGCTTAACATTACCCAACAAGACTCTATATACTTTATGCCTTAAGTGTCTCTATAAACTTAAGATATTTCCTGAATAAATGCAGGATATTTATTGACGTTAACAATAATTAAATTTGCCTTTGTTGATGACATATACCTAGTAGCTACAGTGATGAACGAATATTTGGAGGATTTAACCATCTATTAAACAAGAAAACAGGACTTATGAGAATTTGCCACAATACATTCACTAATATAATTAATAAACTCAATATAAAGATCTAAAGATATTTAATGAGTTTAATTGTAAGAAAGATACAATTTAATTACACTCAATATATATCCAAGAACCAGTAACTTAATGGGGATTCAGGTGGGAGGTGTCAACCATTCTTAGTCAGTTTGATGGAGGTCTAAAGACTGAGGTGCGAGATGGTCCAACATGCATATATACCTCATTTAAGTCACTTTTATAGACATGCACCATTATGACATGTATGTGGGTTGCTAATAATGCCAAAAACAAATGTTGAAAATATTGCCAAAATAATGGTATGTTTGGCATTCCAGTGCAAAATCCATGCATATGTGCTGTGTCAACTGCAGAATACTACCCAAGGAAAAATTCACCAGAAACTAATACCCACATCATAAGAATGGCACACAGCAGACAAAAGGCAGATACCTAGAGGAATTTGTAAGTATGTACTAATCACTAAAGATTAACTAAACCACAGCAAAATAATGAGTAATGGAATATGGCAATGCAATATCGAGAACTGCAAGGGTGAAGGGGAGCGGAAATCCATAGAGGTATAGAGTTACCTCTAGAGTTGTAAAAATTCGGGAGAAACTGAGAAATATTCAAGACAATAAACCTCCGATGTGGGTTGCCCAACAGTCACTCGACGGCGACTTAGTAGAGTCAATTCAGGTCAAAATTGGTGCCAAGAACAATTCGGGTTCCCTGTCACAGGGAACCAGAATTTCCACACTTTGTGGAGGGATCTTCTCTGCAAATAATCAGTAGATTTAGGTGCGGTGGAAGACGTTGAATGAGGAGGAGCTATCAATTCGGCGGATTTGCGACTTATCCCAACCTTTGGCCGAAAATCTTCTGCGAGTCCTGTGGATTCGAAATGCTAGGGGCCCCTCATTGTGGATGCGAATGCAACTACAGGGAGAAGGTGACCGAAGATTGCGACAATGGAGTGGAGAAGGTTGCTATGGAGAAGGGATTTCTGTGTGAGCACTGTGATTTCGTGGTAAATGGAAGAGGAAATATGAGAAGGGGGAAAGTTTTTGTGTGTTTTGTGTTTTGGGTTTCGAGGGTTTGCGGAAGGAAATTTGGTGCGTATAAGACTGGCGCCCAATTGATCTTATCTTACCGTTGGAGCACGGTTTTTGCCGACGGAAAAACCGACGTAACAAGTTATCATGAAGTTGCGACGAAAAATTCTGACGTAGTAGACCATAATATCGCTGCAACAAGTAAGGCAATACCCAATAAATGAAAACAATTTAAGTTGCTGTTAAATGTGACCAGCGACCACAAACTCGCTGTAATTAACCGCATATTGCGGCGTTTTTTATTACGGCAAAATTAAAACCGCCGCAATAGACCTGTTTTCTTGTAGTGATAAAACTTTAGGTACGTACATATATATTTCAAGCCGCAATCAACAATATTTAAAGACAGATCGTTACAATATTCCAAAATGAGAAACATTTCTATTCTCAGCGAGCTCAATGAACTTCTGGATATATAGGTATTGGTCATTGCCATATTGGCAGATAATTTCTACAGATTATCTTTCATGAATGTCGCCATCTTACCCCTGATCTTGAGGCCGAGAGACGTACGTTATTCTTGTCCATTATCGTTGCTGTCATTACATACCATAAGTACATGAGGGGTGATCTTCCTTAACAAGAGGGACAGTCGCGCTAGATTGAGATGAATATATATATATATATATATATATATATATATATATATATATATTATCTATCAGGTTAATTAATTACAATAAAAGGCAATCTTGATCATGGTACAGGAATTAGAAATATCGATCCTTATAATTCGCAGTTATAAATTTCTATATACGAGCTTAAAGTACGTACTAGCTAGCTTTAATGTTTATTTCATATATGAGATCTCCTAATTAGGCTGGTGTGTATTGGTTTATTTGAAGGGCAACTTCCTTAATTATATCAGTTTCCATTTTCTACGATCATTGCGTTCTTGCATCAAATAGGGTTCCATGGTCTTCTTTCAAATAGATAAATGGTTTGTACAAACTCGAAATGATCATTACTCATCATGTTATACTTTTTAATTAATTCCTCATATGCTTGTTTAACTTTTCACTGTTGTAATTAGCATATATAGTATGGAAAAAACTTTAGCCACAAAAGGATTATATAAAAATAATATCACAAACTTATGTGTCTTAATATAATTCATCAGATTGTATAGTTATTTTTATTAGAAAGTATATCTAATGGATCACGTGGCTTCTCAGATTCTGAGATTACTTTTATGTAATTCCTTTATGGTTGTGGTGCTCCTCATAATATAGTATAGATAGGTTTTCACTAGTTTTGCTTTTGGAAAATTTTTAACCCAAAATTCTTTTACTTGTAAATGATATTCTCCTGTCAAAAGTAATGAGTACTATTTATAAAATTAGGATCTATCTTCTTGTTTATATATATATATATATATATATATATATATATATATATATATAACTAATCCCATATAATTATTTGCAGTATCAAATTACATTTAAACTTGCACTTTAAAAAGATTAAAAAGGAGAGGGAGAAGTAGTCTGTCGTTTTAGTACTATTTATTTAGCAAAAGCCCCTAGCCGTCTCCCCTTCTCTCTCTCTCTCTCTCTCTCTCTCTCTCATAAAAAATAAGAACTCCAAATCTAATTTTCGCCAGAGGAGGAGGAGGATCGAAGGTCTCGGCTTCCTCTTCCTTCTCCCCCTCCTTCTCTTCCTTCCTCCAACCACTCACCTTGTCTATCAAGGTAGTTCTTTTGGTTTAGTTTTATTTTGCTTCATTCAAGGTCGAAAAAGACAGATCTACAACTTCCGAGAGTCACACGCGGCACAAGTAGACTCCCAAGTTGCAAATCGTTTAGAAGAAAGTGGAGGTTTTGCGAAAATCACCATGAGTGGTCCTCACGCGCCACCCTTTCTTGCCACATGCATAAGATCATCACACTCGCTACCACTAGATCTTTTAGATCTGACTTTTGTGGTTAAAAAGAGACAAGCGTATTACCTTCATGTGCTGTCATAGATTTCGAAGTTTATCGGAGTTGATAGAAATTGTAATCCGTCATTTTTTGTATCTATCTTACTGATTTCTATTTTTCTTTTCTTATTGTTAATTAAAAAAAATAAAAAGAGTTTGTCCTTCGGACTTTTGTCTGTAGAGGTTGAGTCATCTCTTTCTATAAAGAGTGTGGTTGGACTATCTCTTGGACGTTTGTCTGTAGAGAGTATCAACAGTAGTGAAGACCAGACTAATCACAAAAAGAAATAGTATACTTGTAGAGCTCTAAATTCATTATTTTGGTCTATGATGTCATGTTTGATATGGAGACATCTTGAAATGTATTCATTCATGGATGTAAGTTTCTTGATGAATGAATAATTATAATTTCCCTTAAAATAATTAATAAAAAAGTTGCTACTGTTGTAATTTTTTAAATCATTACAAAGGACATGTAAGGTAACTCATGATTCAAGAATTTCATGTCCTGCCTTCCTATACTAATTAATTCAAAATTTATTCTTTCATATGATTCACATATATTTTTTATATGAGTTTTG
Source organism: Juglans microcarpa x Juglans regia (assembly GCF_004785595.1). Lineage (NCBI taxonomy): Eukaryota > Viridiplantae > Streptophyta > Magnoliopsida > Fagales > Juglandaceae > Juglans > Juglans microcarpa x Juglans regia. The sequence continues at coordinate 25,701,181 of NC_054604.1, forward strand.
TTATGTATAATTATTTTTATATATTTTTTGAATATTTTATTAATATAATTGATCAAAATAGTTATTTTATATTAAAAAAATGACACAATCAATCATATTAAAAGAATTTATAAAATATATGTAAAAGTGATTACATTGAATTTTTATTCCTATATATATCATTTTTCTTATTAAAAAATGAGATAGAAGTGAAGTGCACCCAATGCATTATGGGTGGTGCAGATTTGATATGGAACAGTGGCTCATGCATAATCCTGTGGGAACCGAAAATTTCTATTCTTTTCTTTCCCTTTTGTTTTGCTTTTGCACCTTTTGGGGGTGGGGCCTTGGGAGTTGTCCGAGACTACAGCAATTTCAACTACCAATTATCTACCCCAAGGTTCTTCATATGTGAGAATTTTATTAGAAATGCAAAAGATATATATATATATATATATATATATATATATTCTTAAGACAGAAAAATGAAAAGGAATTTGGCAACTTGGGTATTCCACAAAGAGTCATTCTATATAGTATCCATTATAGTGGTATACATAATATACACATTACGTAGATGCAAGTGGTCCATTTGTTTTTTTTTTTTCCTTTGCAAAACGCACAGATGAGACGCTACCTCTCTCTCTCTTCCTCTCTCTCTCATCATCTCTCCAGCATCTCTCATCATCTCTCTCTCTCATCAACGACTCTCTCTCTCATCAACTCTCTCTCCGACTCTTTCTCTCTCCTCAACTCTCTTTCTCATCATATCTCTCGCCGGCTCTCTCTCTCCTCGACACTCTCTCATCCCTCATGCTCTCTCTCTCAACTCGGCCTCTCTCTCTCATCTCGGTTCTCTCTCTCATCTCGGTCTCTCTCTCATCTCCGACTATCTCTCTCATCTCGGACTGTCTCTCTCTTATCAGCAGCTCTCTCTCTCTCTCATCGGTTCTCTCTCTCTCATTCTCTGTCTCTCTCTCATCTCCGCTTCTCTCTCATTATCTCTCTCTCAGTCAGATGATAAATTAGACTTAGGGAGATGTGTGGTCTAGATGATGCCACATCATGTATCTAAAATGGTTGCTCATAAACAGTGGCTGCTCTCTATATTTGCATCCCAGGTCGATCAATAGTACATGATCATCATCAGAATGACAGTTGTGATGTGGACCTGCAATGCCAATATCAAGCTGTGGACCAGAGTAGTTAGATGTCTTTGTATTTTCATGAAAGTCAATAAACAATATAAAAGATCCCTTTTTTATATATAAAATAACAATTCTGCTTTGTACAACCGCCCTTGCGGAACCTTGAGTAACCAAATGACGTGATTCTGACAGAATTTAACAACTCACCTATCACTGTCACACACACTCTCTCTCTATTCTCTCAAAAACCGAAGTGTTTCCAGACTCAAGCGGAAGAACAGAAATGAACCCACCATGTTATGTCTGAGACCAAACCCTTCATTTTTTTTCTTCTTCTTTCTTTATCTGTCTTCCTCTTCATCTCTTCAGCCTTCGCAAGCTCTCGAGTCCACTTATATACCTCTCTCTAAAATTCAAGATCATCTGCCGTTGCTTAGCACAAGATGGAATCTCAAGTGAAGCATGCGGTGGTGGTGAAAGTAATGGGTCTGACCAGATCAAAATAACAGGTGACTCAGGTGAGAGTCAAGTTTCTGGACAATCAGAACTGGTTCATCATGAGGAATGTCAAGGGACCTATGAGGGAAGGCGATATCCTTACCTTACTCGAGTTTGAAAGAGAAGTAAGAAGATTGTGTTAATTGGCTACTAGTTGCTCCCCTCCTTCTCAAGTTCATTTTTTTTTTTTTTTGGGAGATAAGATGAAACCATCTTGCAATCCAAACTCAAAGTTCATATCCATCAACTATCCATCAGCAATTAAATCAACAATAGTACATCTATAAGCAATATATACAAGTAAAAGAGAAGTTCGTATAATAACTTGGTATGAAGTTTCACAAGTGTTTCAATACTACAATTGCATCAGGCTTGAGAGGTGACAGATCCATTTTTTCCTAGTTCCCGTTGTCTTGCACATTCCATCTTTCGTTTACGCCATTCCTCCATCTGCAGCAGTTTGCTTTGTATCTTTTTGCTAGACCGTCTCTGGCTTTGCATATGCTTCTTGCTCAATTTCCATCACTCTTTTGATCAGTTCCAATGGTTGCATAGCAAGGCGGATCTCTTCAGATTCTTTGATATACTGGATTTGCACAGAAGTGAATTGAGATGTAGAGATTCTATAGCGGGAAGATGCCGAAGAGAAGAAGTTATGAAGCGAGAGAAGAGCAGCGACGACGTTCAAGAAGCAGACCACAATGGTTGCGTTCCTGAAGGAGAACACTCTCCATGACTGCAGTACCTCCATGTTTCTCCTCTTCTTCCTTCTTTTTCTTCTCGAGCTAAAATAGCGATAGAATTCCAACAAGAGTTGCCTCTCTCAACAAATTGCCTTGTTTGTGGGTCCCCAACAAAGACTCCAACTTTGGTTGCATCTTGCCTCTTGGGATCCTCCGTCTCTAGTGGGCGGTACCCCTACGTCTAAGTCATCCCAGTAGCAACAATTTGTGGTCCTTCTCAAGTTCTTGCTGGTTTCTCATTGTGGTTAGTCAATGGCACTTTAAGTACCGTTGATTTAATGAAGTTTGATTTTGCAATTACCGAGTCTATTATTCTTTGAGGTGTACACAATACCATTCCATTTCAGAAAGTTTTGATTGAAGAGGGTCAGAAATGTTTTGATTGAAGAGGGATTGGGAGTTGGGAGTGATAAGTTTCAAAAAATTTTGCGATGTGCAGAGGAGAGAAATGTATAAGAAGGAAGAAGAAGAATGTCTAAAAAAAAAATTGATAGAGAAAGAGAGAGGGAATGAAATGATAAGGGCAAAATATTAAAAAAAATAATATTTGTCATTAAAAGGAGTGCCGATTGCATGGGGTTTCCCAAGCCCGATTGAAAGTAGAGTTTCTCATAAAATAAATAAATATTTATTACATTCTTATCTCATTATTTTCTTACAGTGTTGATATAACATTAATATTCATCTACTCTTTATTTGTTTTTTTTTTTTTTTTTGATAGACAATATCACATCAATATGGTATAATCGATCATAATATATATATATATATATATATATATATATATATATGTATACATATATATAACTAAATAAACGACTAGAAAGGGAATTGGAATTGGTATCACTAATTTTTTTTTCTTAACCCATATTTTATTTTTGAAACTAAAGAACAAAGAACTGGAAACTAAATTGTCCTGTTGAGTATAGTTTTGTCTGGGAATAATTGTGTGCCATAGATTGCCATATCTATATATATGTGTGTATATATATTATTATATATATGTATATAGAAAGAAAAATGCTAATTGTATTTAAAAAAAATTTACAAAAAACTTACTTCTTCGCGTGTCAGTTATTGATATTGTGAAAATTATAAAATTAGAAAAAAAAAACTAACAAAATGAGTTTTGTATTAAAACTATAAAAAAAAAATTATAAGCATATATATATATATATATATATATATATATATATATATATAACATTACTGATATAGAAATGGTCGGTCTTGAAGATATAATATAATATATATATATATATATATATATATATATAAAAGATTCATATAACATATTAGGGACTTAATTAAAATTGAATTCCAAAACAGGAATGAAGTTAATCGTGATAGATCATTGAATTACGTATGGTACTAGCTGGCCAAAAAACGAATACTATGTATCAGTGGGTCCTACATGATGAGCGAAACTCACGCATTAAGGTGCGCACCTTTAAGTACAAAATATGAGGCCCAATTTTTTTTTTTTTATTCTTTTTCTTTTAAGAAACATAACTTTCAAGAAATGAGATTACAGACATTTATCAAGTCAAAAAATTGAGTAATAAAATCTAGAATACAATCCCACCAAGAAAACTAAATTCTTCTCTCTTTTCTCTCTAAAGAAGAGGTGAAGTGCGAGGGGTGCGCGAATGGCACGTAAAGACGGTTATAACGGATTTTGGTCTTTAGGGGGGACCACGGTGAGGGGTTTTTGAGTGGAAACAAAGACAAAAGGAAAAGGACACTGCTGGTGCACGGCGGTGGCTACGGAGGTAGAAGAACTTTTTGGTGAGCTTTTGGAAGGTGTGAGAGTGAAAAATTTTTACGGATTCTGCATGGAAGGGTTGGAGGAAAAATGGAAGGGATTCAGGTTGATGGAGGAAGAGCAAGTTGACATTGAACTTGAAGAGGACCCCTCAGCAGAGCTGGTGAGTAAAGAACAGAGGAGTTTGCTGGGGAAGATATGTTCCTTAAGGCCAATCAGTAATGAGGTGATCGGGTCGACATTTGCGAAGGTTTGGCGAATCAGTAAGGCAGCGAAGTTTATTGAGGTACGACAGAATGTTTTTGCTATTATTTTTGAGACCTTAGCTGATAAAATGAGAGTGTGGTCTGGAAGGCCTTGGTTGTTTGACAACCAGGTGTTGGTTCTTAAGGAGTTTGAGGGCTATACTCCCCTTCATAGAATAAATTTTGGTACAGAGAGTTTTTGGCTGCGTATTCACGAGCTGCCTCTCTCTTGTATGACAAAAACTATAGCTGAACAAATAGGAGGTACAGTGGGAAAGGTGGAGGCTATAGAAGTTCAGGAAGATGGGAGTGGGTGGGGAAGATTTCTGAGAGTGCAGGTTCATTTGAATCTGTCCTAACCTTTAGCTAGAGGGAGAACTGTGAAATTGAGAGGTTGTAGTCTCTGGGTTCCTTTTACTTATGAGAAGATGCCCAAGATTTATTTTTCATGTGGTTGCATAGTGCATGGAGTGGAGGGTTGCAGTAGTGACAAGACTAGTGGTGAGGGGTCTGAAGAACAATATGGTTCTTGGTTGAGGGCAAAACTGTTGCAAAAACCTAAGGGGTACAATGGTGGTACGTGGAGAAAAGAGGAGGGTAGTAATGGGAGAAGAGAGGAAGAAAAGGTGAATCAAAATAGAGGGGAAAATAATGACAGTGAGTTTAATATTGAGAGAGAAGCTAGTTGGGTAGTGAAAGATGTTTCGGGTGAAAAGATGGGGAGGGGAATAACAGGGAGAATGTGGTTTTGAAGGAAAGTAAAGGGAAAGAGGTGAGGAAGGAAAACAGTAAGGATGAAGGGGAAAAATATATAAATGTGGAGGGGGAGAGGGAGAGGGATGGGAAGACCTATTCCAGAGAAGGAGCAAGTGTGTGAGCTGAGTGTTGAAGTTGCTACTGATAAGAAGAGGGTGGAGAGTGATAGGAAGGATGGGATGAGGGAGGAACAGACAAAAAAGAAGGGAGAGTGGAAGAGGAAAGCTAGAGCTAAAGGAAAGCAAATTGGGCTTGTCTCTCTGGAATCTATCCAGAAGAAAAGAGAGGGTGATGATCATGTGGAAGAGGAGAGGGAAAGCTCAAGAAAAAAAGGGAGATGGGTCAAGGAAGGAGTCTTGGATGTTATGGCGGTGGCTGAGTCTCAGCCCCGCCAATTATTATGAAAATATTTAGTTGGAACTGTCAAGGGTTGGGGAACTCTCGAATAGTTTAAGATCTCTGCAATATGGAAGAGAAAAATAAACCCAACTTAGTTTTTATAATGGAAACTAAGTCTATGAAAAACAGTTTGGATTCTATTAAAAGAAGGTTACATATGGATGGTTGTTTTGTTGTTGAAGCAGTGGGGAAAGGAGGGGGATTAGTTCTGTTTTGGGACTCAAAGGCGAGGGTGGAATTAGCAAATTACTCTCAAAGACACATTAATGTGAGGATAGAGGATGAATGGGAGAAATGATGGTTGTTAACTTGTTTCTATGGGCATCCTGAAACTACAAAAAGAAAGGATTCATGGTAGCTGCTAAAATCTTTTAAACTAGTAGGTGATGGAGGGTGGTGTATAGTGGGGGACTTCAATGAAATTCTTACTAATGATGAGAAATAGGAGGGAAGAGAAAGGCCAGAAAATCAAATGGAGCAATTCAGGTCAGTCATGCATGAAGGTAATCTGTATGATTTGGGTTGGAAAGGGGAAAAATTCACATGGGGATGCTTCTTTTACCAAGGAAAGACTGGATAGGGCAATGGCTAATTCAGTTTGGTCCAATCTTTACAAAGATACATGGGTGGAGGTGTTGGCAGCAAGAACATCAGATCATAAACCCCTATTGATGCACATCTTGAAGCTGAAAAGAAAAAGGTGGGAAAGGAAAAGAGGGTTCAAGTATGAGGTACGCTGGGCACTAGAAGAAGAATGTGAGAGGATCATAAAGGAAGTATGGGAGAAGAAAGTAACAGCAGCCCCTGAAGCAAGCTCTGTGATGGGTTTACTACAGAAAAGTGGTGTAGCTCTACAGAGTTGGAAAAAAAAAGATTAGGCTGGGAGGTGATAAGGAGATAGAAGTTAATACTAAACTGCTACAGATATTACAAAGTGAGGAAAATGGCAGTAACATCAATGAGATAAGAAGGGTAAAAGAAAAGCTAAACCTACTTTTGGAAATGGAAGACCTTAAATGGAAACAAAGGGCTAAATGCAATTGGTATAAGTATGGGGATAAGAATACAAAATATTTCCATACTTGTGCCAACCGAAGAAGGAAAAAGAATTTTATTAGCTTAGTGTATGATGAAGACAACAGAAGAATGGATGGTTTTTCAGATGTTGAAGCAACTTTTAGAGGTTATTTTCAAATTTTGTTTCAGTCCTCAGCACCATACAAGGAAGACATAGAGGAATGTTTGGTTGGGATGGAAGCAAAGGTTTCAGCTGAAATGAATGACTCATTGATGAAAAGTTTCTCTAGAGTAGAGGTGGAAGAGGCTTTAATGCAAATGGCACCTTTAAAAGCTCCTGGTCCTGATGGTTTTGGACCATGTTTTTATCAGAATCACTGGGAAGTTGTTTTTGAGGAAGTGTGTCGAGCTGCTCTATCAATCCTGAATGGTAATTCCATGGATCCCTCTATAAACTATACCCATATAGCCTTAATTCCAAAGTGCAAAGAGCCTAAAAGAGTAAGTGAGTATAGACCAATAAGCCTTTGCAACGTAATGTATAAAATAGTTTCTAAAACTATTTCCAATAGGCTTAAAAAGGTGCTTTCTGTTATAATTTCTCCTACTCAAAGTGCATTTCTGCTAGGAAGATTGATTAATGACAACATTATGATGGCTTATGAATTGTTACATTCTATGAAATCCAGAAAGAGGGGAAGGTGGGTAACATGGCTATTAAGTTAGACATGTCAAAAGCGTATGATCGAGTAGAATGGGTCTTTTTAGAGGCTGTAATGAAGAGAATGGGGTTCAATAAGAAATTGGTGGAGTTGATAATGGGATGTGTGAAGTCTGTTTCCTTCTCAGTGCTTATTAATGGTCTTCATGATCATAAATTCTGGCCTAAAAGGGGTCTAAGACAGGGTGACCCTTTGTCACCTTATCTCTTCATTATTTGTGCTGAAGGTTTGAGTAACCTTCTGAACTTTTATGAAAACCAGAAGCTTATAAGGGGAGTGCAAGTGACTAGAGGGGGCAGTAGCATAAACCACTTGTTATTTGCAGATGACTGCATCCTTTTTGGAAAAGCTAAGTTAGAAGAGTGGCATAGGATTCAAGAGGTGTTAAAAAAGTATGAGAAAGCCTCAGGACAATTCCTCAATAAAGAGAAGACTTCTTTATTCTTTAGCAGCAACACTAGGGAAGGAGATAGAAAGGGGATTGTGGAAGCTGGAAATTCTATAGCTTGTGGCAGCTATGAAAAGTACTTGGGTCTTCCTACCCTTGTGGGAAGATCAAAATTCAACACATTCAGATTTTTAAAGGAGAGAATATGGCAGAAAATTTCAAGTTGGAAAAACAATTTCCTTTCCCAGGCTGGGAAAGAAATTCTGATTAAAGCTATTCTCCATGCCATTTCAACATATACTATGTCAGTTTTTAAACTACCTAAAAAGCTTTGCCTTGATATTAACATGTTGTTTTCAAGATTCTGGTGGATAAATAGCAGGGAGATAGTAGTATTTGTTGGAGGAAATGGAAAAAGATGGGGGAGCAGAAGAGTAAGGGGGGGGGGGTTTAGGCTTCAGGGATTTGGAATCTTTTAACATGGCCCTCTTAGCCAAGCAAGGATGGAGGTTGATTAGGAACACTTTGTCTTTAGCAGCTGTAGTCTTTAAAGAGAAATATTATAGACAGATAAGTTTCTTGGATGCAAAGCTGAATTCCTAGCCATCTTTAATTTGGAGGAGTATTTGGCAGGCTAGGGAGTTGGTGAAGGATGGTATAAGGTGGAAAGTGGGTGATGGTAGCAAGATTAAAATATGGGATGAGAAGTGGTTACCCTCTCCCTCATCTTTTTCTATACAATCACCTATTTCTATTTTGCAGGCTGAGGCAAAAGTGGAAGAACTAATTGACAAACAAAATGGAGAATGGAAGGAAGGCTTGATTCGTACAATTTTCTCTTCCAATGAAGCTGAGTAGATTTTGAGTATCCCTTTGAGTCGAGGCTTGGTACAAGACAAGCAGTTTTGGGGGCCTTCCAAAAAAGGGGAGTTCTCTGTGGGCAGTGCATACTTCCTGTAGTTAGATAGATTAAAGAGCTTTCAAGGTGAAAGTTCAAAGGAAGGGTTTGTGGATGAAAGATGGAGCAACATTTGGAATCTTACAGTGCCTAGTACAGAAATTTTATTTGGAAGGCTGGGAACAACTTATTGCCAACAAAGGAGAATTTGTTCAGAAGAAGGGTAGTGATAGAAAAATCCTGCCCAATCTGTTTTGCAGAATCTAAAACTACTATGCATGTTCTTTGGGAATGTCCAGCAGCTAATGATATCTGGGTAGATACAAGATGTGGAGTTCAAAAATGGAATAGAGTAGAAGTTGACTTTATGCTACTATGGGAGAAGATGATAAACAAGTTGAGCAAGGAACAACTAGAATTTGTGGCATTTTGTTCAGAAGACAGTGGCTAAGAAGAAATCTATTTGTGTTCGAAATGAAGATATCTTGCCCCAAAGTATTGATGCAGAAGGCAAGTGAATATTTATTTGACTATAAGGCTACTCAAGCCCTTCTGAAACAGACAAAACAAGGCCAAGTGGGTGGAAGGGGTGTATTGAAATGGGAAAAAACCAGTTACTGGTTTAGTAAAGATAAATTGGGATGTTTCTTTAGACGTGAAGGGTAGAAGAATGAGAGTGAGAATTATCATTAGAGATGAGGAAGGGGAAGCTCTAGTTGTTGTTTGTTATCAAAAGGAACATGTGGATAACCCTATGGTGGCAGAGAGTTATGCTTTGAGGTTGGCTCTAGAACTATGTGGTGAACTTAATATTCAAAGGGCAATTTTCGAAGGGGATGCAAAATCAGTGATTATGGCAGTCCAAAGGGAAGCTGAGGAGCTGTCTATGGTGGGTTCTATAGTGGAAGATATCAAGTTTTCTTTTCACAGGAGGCCTGATTGGCAATTATCTTTTGTTTTTAGAAAGAAAAATACTATAGCACACATGTTAGCTAGAAAAGCTTTGAGTTTTAAAGAAAAATTAGTTTGGATAGAAGAGATGCCAGAATTTATTGTAGATGATCTGGTGAGAGATAGAATTTGTACTTCTTGACTTTATCAATGAAATATTGAGGTTTATTTAAAAAAAAAAAAAAAAAAAAAAAAAAGAATACAAGCCCACCACATACTAATATCATTCACATACTTCGCATAACGAAGCTAATCTAGGGGCTGTCATATTTCCTTCTTTATCAACATAAACAAAATTACATTCAATAAACTGTGAAGAAAGTTACATGATTTCATTATATATCAGCCCCAATATCGATCCTTCCATAGAATTCTGCTGCTGCAATGCTTCAACTACTAACAAACAATCAGATTCAACTTGAATATGTGAGACGCTCATTCTAGCACATAATTGGAGACCATGGAATACAATAGTTAACACCTTTAGGCTCCTCAAACTCATTCTCGCTCTTGCTAGCAGCCACGAGCACGTTCCCTTGATCATCTCTCAGAATGCACCATGTTCCAGATTTACATAACTCAACAAAAACAGACTCATCAACATTAAGTTTGAGCCAACCTATTGTGGGGGGTTTTCAACGAAAATGCTGCTTCAGCTGTACATTTGTCTCGGGGTCGGCTCAAGGGGTAGGCAACTAAGGCCACTACCTAAGCCCCCCCACCTTGAGTAGGCCCCCAAATTAAAAGAAGAAAACAATTATTAAAACCCTAAAAAATAAACTATAGAAAAAATATTAGTTAGCATAAAAGGTGAAAATTTTTTACCTAAAATAAAATCAGTCTTAAATGGTAAAATTTGATTAAAAAAAAAACCAGTCAATATAAAAGTTTTACTAAAAAAAAAAAAATCTTACTGCAAAATTTCCAGACAATAGTAAAATTGGAATAAAAGTAGCAAAATAATGATATATTACTCTTGAATATTTGATAAAATATGATGTTTATTTTGATATCGAGGGCCTTATTTGCAATGTTTTGAATACCGTACCGAATGTCGTACCTGTCAAGGCACTGGAACGAAATATTTAAGTACCGGTACCGTTTCGTGTACCATTTCGAGATAGTCGATATATAAATAAATTATATATATATAAATTATATTCTAAAATAATAGTCTATATAAAAATAAATTATATATAAATACATATATATATAAATTATAAATATCATAGTCTGAATTGGGGGTCAAAAAATAAGTTTGTAGTTTAAAAAAATGAAAAGAAAAAAAATTAAAGGCCGAAATATAGGCCAGTACGGTCGGTATTTGGACCGGTACGAAATATATATGATACCTGTACTGGCCCAGTGACCGGTACGGCAAATACCGGCCGGTTAGGTACGAGATTAAACACAATGCTTATTTGTTTTCAAAATAAAGTATTAAAAGAAGTATATATATGGATAATGGATAATACTCTATATACAAAAAAATTAGATTCTCTTTCAAATTGTTATAGGACTTATAGATATTATTAATCAAAACAATATTAATATTTGTTTTGCATCTCATAAATTTTCAACAAAATTTTATTATTTAATATATAAATATTATTATCATTTTTAAATTAAAGCGTAATGTACTTAATAATCGCCTTAGGCCACAAAATATATTGAGCCGCGCCCTGATTTGTATTCAATCTGACTTTTGTGTAATTCCTTATCAAACTCAAAGCACTTTCAGCAACCACTCTTGGATTTAATAAAACCTGATCACGCACCATTTTATTACTTCTAAACTCCAAGACAAACTAAAAAATATGAGGTGAATTAAACTGGAGAAATTATATTTATAATTATGGAGTGTTTAAATTTTTTTAAAAATGTAACTAAATATGATATTTAAATGAAAAAATTACTTTTTTAATAATAAATTATATTCTTTTTTAAAAAGATTGTGCCTTACTTGGTATCTATTATTACTCTTGTGCAGATTGATCATTAATTTATACGCGATATTGATTTTATATTAATATATATATATATATATATATATATATATATAAGGGAAATATCCCAAGTACTTCTCGACCAACAGTACGTACTACTACTCCATGCATATATGGTGCAGATCATGATCATATATATATAGAACAGTAAGATATTACTCTTCTTCTCTGGACCAGAATTAATCTTTTTGTTTAGATCGAAGAAAAGAGTAATCTTTTTGTTTTAGAATATTTTATTATAATTCGACTTTCACTCCCAATCTAAAATATTCTGAAAAGAACATGATCCTGATCATGCATGGGCCTGAAGATCTAATAAGCTGTTCGTTGGAAAGGAAAAACAATCAAATCTCAATCTATTTATAAAGAAGATTTTGGTGATCAGCTAAAAAGGAAATCATTGGAACTTCACATGCATATTATTGGAGAAGTCAATCCTCATGAAAACCATAACACGCGATTTATAAATTAATCCCAACGCATGCATGCTTACGATCCTTTGACCTTTCCATGATCTGCGATCTCTTGACCTTTCTCTCTATCTTCTCTCTTTATCTCTCTTACGTCAGGATTACCCTATCCTTAAACTTAGCTTCCGGTGACTAATTACCGCCTCAGAACTATATATATATGTTCACGCGAAAAGAGAGACAGAGAAGCGCACGAACGAGTTAAAACCTCGCGTGTAGTGTTTTCGCAGGGGTTGTTTTTTATCCGTGGAGTGGGGTTCGAATTAGAGGGAGAGATGTTTTGACTTTGCTGGAATGAGAAGTTTGATGGAAGGAGTTAGAAGGTGCTGTCAATTTGGGTTTCATCAACTTCACACTGGGATAGACTCTCAAATTCATGTTAGATGGCTTACTAACAATTCTTGTTAAATGGCTTATTAGGGGAGAATGTAACATTTGGTATTTTGAGGATTTTTTAGAAGAACTTCAGACCTGCCCAGAAGGCATGGCTTATAGAGTGAGTCATGTGTTACGTGAAAGAAATGTTGTGGCTAATTTCTTAACTAAGCATGGGAGCTGAGAGTGTTAACATGGGCTGGATTGAAGATAGAGATCATTTGCCCAGTAAGTTGAGATGTCTTCTTCGCATAAACAGAATGTGTATTTCTTATTTGTGAATTTCGTAGTGAGATTTTATTATATTGCACATGTTTTCCTCTTTCTTTTATTCTTATCAATGTTAACTTACTTTTATATGCAGGATGGTCTTTTCTTTTTTATTTTCTAAGGTGTGCTTTGTTATTTATTAACCTGTAACTTTTGTATAGTAATCTATTGGTGCGTTATTTTAGATCTTTTGAATTTCTAAATTTTGATCCTTTATGATTATTTGTAATCCTCACGTTTTTGTTCCTAACCATAATTTTCCTCCACCATGCCTATCAATAAATTGGGTACATTTTCTTAAAAAAAAAAAAAAAAAGTTTTGACTTTGAGGTAGCTGACAGAATGTCAGAAACGCTTGCCTTTCCATAGAGAAACTGCCACGTGTTGAAGAAACAGTCCGACGGAGTAAGTGGGGTTCGGTCCGTTTCTGTCAATATGCATTTACCACGCCACAGTAAATCAATAAATTACCAGAGTTATGGCACAGAGATGGAAATTCTAGAGGGAGAGAGGGGGAGAGAGAGAGAGAGAGAGCCAGGAGAAGAAAAGTCAAAAAAAAGAAAAAAAAGGAAATGTGAGAGCAAGAGTGTGTGTTTTTGAGGGGGTCTGCAGGGAGATCGATCAAGAGGCAAAACTGGGACAGATTTTCTCTCTTCCTCTCTTTCGTTATTCCGAAGTTTGTACCGCGTTTTGAAAAAAGGAAAAAAAAAAAAAAAAAAAAGAACACCGACACAGGTGGGTGTGGTTGAGGGTGTATTAGAATTAATTTACTCTCAGTACTCTTCTTCTCGATCTTCTAATTCTTCTCCTTGATCTTCTTCTTCTTCTTCTTCTTCTTCTTCACTGATTAATGTTTTAAATTTCGTTTAGCTTTTGTGCAATGTTTTTTGTTCCTTTATACATGGTGGTTTTTGAAAACAAAGTGACCTTGAATTTGGTTTTGTATTAATACATTTGTGATCTAGAGGTAATGTTATTGGTTTTAAGAGTGCTACAATATTCTCTCTTCCTCTCTCTCTTCGCCATTTTTGGAACATGCATTATCCCTTCCGTTTCCATCTTTTCTCTATTACAAAATGATCCGGACCTATCACAAACGTTTTGGCCATGTTTTGTGGTGTTTTTCTCGAGTTTATCATGGACTGCATGTTAATATTTGCATCAGGGTTTTCCATTCTGAGCCTATTTTCCTCTGTGCGATACTTGTCTAGAACTCCAGTTGTAATTCCCCCCTTAAGTTCTGATCTTGAAAAATCTTGTGTTTTAAACACAGGTCAGGTTCAAGTGGATAAAGTCTCTTACATATAGCTTCGAAGCTAGTGAAGAACAATGTATGGGGATTGCCAAGTAATGCCAACCATGGCAGGTAATGTAGTTTCCTCAGAATCACTCTTCTCGTCTCCGCCGATCCAAAACCCTAGCTTCAACTTCATGCCTGGCATGCCTTTCCAGACTTTCCCTCCCATGATTGCTGTAAGTTCTTCATTATATATCTTTTTTTTTCATTTCCCGTCATGGACTTCTTGTCCAAGAAGGGTGTGCCATGGAATATATGGTGAATTTGGTGCAAGTTTCTGGCAGAAAGAAGAAAACGGGCTTCTGAGCGGAAAGGATGAGATGGAGAGTGGGTCAGGAAGTGAACGAGTTGAAGAAAAGTCAGGGAACGAGCACGAGAGTGAACAGCTTCCCAAGAAGATCAAACGTTACCACAGGCACACCGCTAGCCAGATCCAAGAAATGGAAGCGTACGCACTGATCTCTCTCCCTCTTGTTTTCTATATATATATATATATATATATATATAGTAATTTGAACTAATATTTCATAGGTCAAACCCTCCTTTCTAATTCTCTCTGCACTTCACGCCATAACTGTTTCTTCTACAGTTTGTTTAAGGAATGTCCACACCCAGATGACAAGCAGAGGCTGAAACTCAGCCAAGAACTTGGCCTCAAACCTCGCCAGGTCAAGTTCTGGTTCCAAAACCGGCGAACTCAGATGAAGGTACTGATCATCAGAATACTGCGGGCAGTTCGCAAATCCATTTAAAGGTTTTTATTTTCAATGGTAACCCTTGCAAGTGCCAACCCTTGGCCTAGAGGCTAGAGCTAGTACCTTTCTCAAGGAAACGCGTTGATTAGATCCGGCCACATCAAATATTTGAAGCCCTAAACAACTAAATAAGGAAGCTGGATCTCATTAATTACTGAGTTGGGTCACTTTTTTCTTATCTATGGTTTTAATTTGTGTACGTACAGCCTGTATTTCATTGATGTGGGCAATTAAACACGCCGGTACAACAATATACACGTGCTTCCCAAAGAGTGCTCGAGAATCATTGAATGCTATGCCGTTTAGGGTTACAACGATATTAGTTTTCATTCTAGCTAGGTTTTAGTGTGTGTTCATAAGTTTGATGGAATTAAGTGCTAAATATTGTTTGCAAGGTGTGTATTATTTAAAACTTTGTTATGATTTGATAGGCACAGCAAGACAGGACAGATAATGCGATCCTTAAAGTGGAGAATGAGACTCTAAGGCAGGAGAATTTCCGGCTGCAAAGGGCGCTGAATAATGTTGTGTGCCCTAATTGTGGAGGTCCATGTATGATAGATGGGGAGATGGGCTTGGACGAACAGCAACTTCGCCTTGAAAACTCCCGGCTCAGAGAAGAGGTATACATGTATGGTGGTGTTTCGTTAGGAGAAATTAATGAAGGAAAAAAGTACTCTTTTTTGTTGCTTCTGTTTTTTAAACTTGACCATATCGAGAAAACATCTTCAAAACTAGAATGGCTTTTCAGCTTTAATTTTTATGAGGTAATCATTCCTTTCACATGCTGTATATATATATAGATCAGATAAGTACTTATTTGTCATGTGCTCCATCCTAGAAGTTGTATAAATTTTGTTTTTATGCGGTTTCCATTAATACTGCAAGCTTCGATCGAGTCGGAGCAGAAATATTTAAGGGGTACTGATGATGATTATAAATATTGGGATGTTTTACAGCTAGAACGTGTTTCTTCATGTCTCGCTTCCCAATATGCTGGCCGGCCAATAGAAGCAATGCAAGCAGCTGCTACATTTATGCCGCCCCCTTCATTGGATTTAGATATGAATATCTATTCGAGGCATTTCCAAGACCCTATGGCTTCATGCACAGACATGATTCCTGTGCCCATGTTAATGCCTCCGGAAACAGCTTATCACTTCCCTGAAGCCGGTTTATTATTGGAAGAGGAAAAGCCAATTGCATTGGAGCTTGCCGTTTCATCCATGGATGAACTTGTGAAGATGTGCCGAGGAACTGAACCCCTTTGGATCCGTAACAACGAAAATGGAAGAGAAGTGCTTAATCTTGAGGAGCATGCAAGGATGTTTCCGTGGCCCTTGAACCTGAGGCACCACTCGAATGAGCTCAGGACAGAAGCCAGCCGTGATAGTGCCGTTGTTATAATGAATAGCATCACCTTGGTCGATGCTTTCCTTGATGCTGTAAGTCCCCTACCTTGTTTAACAATAAGTTAATTAACTAAAGCATGCACTAATTCCCGATCAATAGGTTGGCTATATATAAGATCATTTTATATATAGCAATTCATAATTTGGTACTGGATTATTATAATTTGTTACCTTAGCCAAAAATATTCATAATTTGGATGTATTGATCTTATAATTTAGTATACTTCAATCTGATCAATTTGGAACTTATTTTCCGCCCTTCGGATTTCAGAATAAGTGGATGGAATTGTTTCCTTCAATTGTTTCAAGAGCAAAAACTGTTCAAGTTCTATCATCAGGAGATTCTGGTCATGCAAGTGGCTCTCTTCAACTGGTATGTTGATACTACTGTAACTTTTTAAATATTCTACGTACCATCTGTTCTTGCACTTTGTTGTTTGAATCTATGTATACAGAATTGTAAAATTCTATATATGGCCATAGTTTTTTTATTGCACATTAATTTCTCATCTATATCATGTTTACTAGCTAGCTACTTGAATGTTTGGGCAGATGTATGCGGAATTGCAAGTTCTCTCTCCTTTGGTACCCACTCGTGAGGGTCACTTCCTTCGTTATTGCCAACAGAATGCCGAGGAATCTGGGACATGGGCAATTGTTGACTTTCCAATTGATAGCTTTCATGATAACCTTGAGCCTTCCTTTCCCAGATACAAGAGACGGCCCTCTGGCTGCCTAATTCAAGATATGCCAAATGGCTACTCAAGAGTGTGTTCTACTTTTCAAAACCTAGCTAAAGCTTAATTACAAAATATATGTAATTTCTCGGAAATATTACTGAAATAATTTTACTAAGAGCTAGCATTAATCATGCATAATGAAAACTAAGTCAATATATGTGTGTGTATATTTTTGTCTTGTTATTGGTTTTTCAATGTGTCGAATCTCCTTCACTATATTGTACGGTTTCCTATGCAGGTTACGTGGATAGAACATGCAGAGGTAGAGGAGAAACCGGTACATCAATTTTTTAGCGACTTCGTCTATAGTGGGATGGCGTTTGGAGCACAGCGCTGGTTAGCTGTCTTGCAGAGACAATGTGAAAGAGTAGCAAGCCTGATGGCGCGAAATATCTCCGACCTTGGAGGTTCTTCTTATAACTCTTTTTTCCGATCTTTATCTGTCATCATGTGTCTCTGATATAACATATATTAATTGTGCATGCGAGTCATTGAATGTATAGTTGCATTCGTCAATACATCACCTGACAAAAATTATCAATGCAATTGAAAAATATGTTCATACAGGTTAATTATAAAATTACTTGTTTAAAGTGGACATGTGACTTCATTATCTTATTTAACCTTGTTCATGCTGCCATCTACAGTGATACCTTCTCCGGAAGCACGAAAGAACTTGATGAAGCTGGCTCAAAGAATGCTCAGAATATTCTGCGTCAACATCAGCACTTCTAGTGGGTTGATTTGGACGGCTCTATCAGATTCCCCTGATGACAGTGTTAGAATTGCTACGAGGAAAATCACAGAGCCTGGACAACCAAACGGGCTCATACTCTGTGCTGTATCCTCTACTTGGCTGCCGTACCCTCATAATCATGTCTTTGGTCTCCTGAGAGATGAACGCCGTAGATCTCAGGTTTAGACTGATTGCAACCCTTTCTGCATCACTCTTCTTCTTCTTTTTTTCTCAACCTTTTAATCTTCTATTTAATCCTCACTCTTTATGTGTATATCCCAATCTTCAAACTGGCCAATATTTTAAGAAGATGATTTATTGACTATATATATATATATATATATTGTACAGCTGGATGTTATCTCCAATGGGAATTCCTTGCATGAGGTGGCTCATATAGCAAACGGCTCTCATCCAGGAAATTGCGTCTCTCTTCTTCGCATCAACGTAAGGAAATTTTTAACTGTGATTAGTGTTTCTTTCTCATTAACCTAGCCCTAAATTAGTAGGGTGTGACAAGCTCGATCGAGTTTGACGAGCAAAGCTCTGGTCGAGCTTGAGCCCACTAGATACCCTGTTTGGCGTTGCCTAATCAGCCATTGCATTTCCCTGAAAAATGAATTCCAAATGTTTCAAACATCATATCAAGGCCGAATTCAATATCACTTGTTCCAAATTTCTGTGAGACTTTAAAGATCGAGTACAGTACTATATATCAATTGGTGCATGCATAAATGGTGCTTTCAGATGATCATCATAGAATTTTCAATTCATTGTGGATGCATGTTCATAACCAAAATAGATTATTTATAGACACTTTCTTAAAACCTTCCTAGTATAAACTAAAGAAGATTCCGTTCACTATTTGCATGCATGCATGCAGGTGGCCAGCAACTCATCCCAGCATGTAGAGCTAATGCTCCAAGAGAGCTGCACCGACGATTCCGGGAGCCTCGTTGTGTACACCACCATCGACGTTGACTCCATTCAGCTTGCTATGAGCGGCGAGGACCCCTCCTGCATTCCCCTCCTACCCATGGGGTTTGTCATCGTTCCAGTTGGATCCACCGGCGAAACAACTAATATTTCTGAAGATGGCAACCCAAATATCCCATCATCCGAAGAGGGAAATTCGCCTACTTCTTCGGGCTGTCTCCTCACAGTTGTAGTCCAAGATCTTGTAAGCACAATTCCATCGGCAAAGCTCAACCTCTCGAGCGTTACTTCCATCAACAACCACTTGTGTAACGCGTTGCACCAGATTACTGCCGCTCTCAGTAGCACCACCAGCAAAACTAGCTGCCCTGATAATGCTAGTGCTCTAGGCTGAACCCACTAGTGCACCACCCAAGCATTAATAGCTTAGGAGGTGCAAAATGTAGAAATTACCCAGAATTTCCTCCCACTTTTCCGTCCTAGAAGAAAGAGCTGCAGGATATCCAGCCGGCTCTTACTATGCATCCATCTTTTTGTTTACAGATGAAGATTGGGGAGTAATTAAGAGTGGGGAATTTTGGGTAATTTAGTGTGGGAAAGCAAGCAAGGGTCGATGTCAAATAAGATAGGAGTAGGTATGTAGTATTTTGGTAAATTAGGGAAGTATTAAGTAAATGACAGTGGTGGATATTGCTTTTGTTAAGTGGTGGGACGAAGGGGAGGGGGTGAGGGTGGGGTGGGTTCTGCGAAATATCAGTACGTAGCAGTGGTATGCATTAATTAAAGATGGTAGTGGAAGAGAACGTGTGTGGGTGAGAGAAGGCCAAAGGGGGAGTCAAGAGCGCACCAGATATGACCCTTGCTTTTTGGTAAGGCTTTTGCTTTTCTTTATTTTTATTAAAAGAAAAAGAAGAAAAGATGGGCCTCACCAGCCAGCAAGGGTGGTGGTTCGGGTATTGACTTCTATTAGCTTGTCTGTCGGCCTTTTTTGTTTTTTATGAATTCAATGCTATTCTGAATATTACCGTTTTAAGTGTTCATGATCCAGAACTTGTATACCTCTCTCTCTCTCTCTCTCTCTCTCTCTCTCTCTCTCTCTCTCCTCTTGCTACCACGTATGTGTTCGAATTGATATATAACTCCCAATCTTGATATAATTTTTCAGCTTCTTGAGTGGCCGAAAGGTGTTTAATTGTCTCCCTTAGAAGGGAGGTATAGGCCTCAAAATATCGAGACAGGGAATGACAATATTGCAATTAATCATTTGGAATGCAGCGGTCGTGGAAGGACTTGACTCATGAGTGGCTGTCTAACAACTTCATAATCAAGATAAACATGAACCTATTGATCAAGAATATAAAAAAGGATTAGACTAAGATTTGAAGACAAGATTATGATAGATGCATGACATTAAGTTATCAGGATAACAATTGCTATAATCTCTTGTGGTCGTATTGTTCAAGGCGATGTTTGGAAATAATTTCCATTCCGTCTCATTCTCAAACATCATTCAAACACAAACATTTTCAAACTAATCATTATAACTTTTTCAAATCTTCAATAAAAAATAAAAAAAAATACAATTTTTTCAAATTTCAAAATAAAAATAATATTAAATTAAAAATAATATTCTAACAATATTTTAACTTTATAATATTTTTTTCAACTTTTTTTTCTCTCATTTCTCAAGACCCAATAAATACTTAGCTCAAACTATTTCACTACTATTCAGAAACCATCTTACTACTATTCACAAAATTCTCATTCTCATCTAATCTCATTTCATCTCATAGTTGTCTTAAATTTTAGCTCATGGTTCTATTTAGTAACTCATGTAACATTAATTACTCTATAAAAGCAAGCATCTTCACCCTAATTTGGTAAGGTTGTAAAACAATTCCTAAACTCTGTAGATTTTGAAAAGGCAAAAAACAAATACTTGCATTCTCTCTCGCTCTCTCTGCCCAATGAAAACCTTTTCTCCATCGTCATTCAAACTTTCATAGCAATTAACGGATTCTTCATGGAATTTTCGTAGAGACTCTCATGGAAGTTTTTGTTCATCCGAAACAAAATGAAAACCTAGGCCGCCTTCAAAGTTCAAATCCTATGCTTCTATAGTTAATTCTTCAAATAAGCTAGATCTCACGCTATCTCTATTGTTGATATATATTCTCATTCATCTTAAACAAATTTAGTCCAAAGATAATAAGCCAGCAGTTCTCTTCACTCCATTGGAGTTTAAGCACTTGGAGTCTCCCATGCAAAGCTCATTAATTGCAAGGTTTTCTAAGGGAAGGCCTTCTATGTAGCCGATCAAGTTGCATAATGCTACAAAGTAGAATCTTGAAAAAATGCATGTCATTGGTTTAATTGATTAGCGTCATGTGCTTCTGAAACTTCAATCTGTAGAGGATTTTGCAAAAGCTTGGACTAGAGATTCGCATGAAATGGAGGGGAGGGAGCATTTCGCCTATTCAAGTGGTTCATAGACTTCTTTGCAAAGGAGGTGTCACAATCCAATACATCTACCAAAGTGGACCGGAGTCTCTGTGGGCCTTGGATTGGGCCCAGCTATGTTGGCTATGTTTAGGTCCATGTCCATTTCTTTACATTTATTTTGCCTTTTGTGGATCGTGTTTGACTGGGTGTTTACTTTTTGTTTTAATTGTGTTGGGCCTTGGCCCGCTAGTGAGTAAGATTTTAATTTTATCAGTATATGTAGAAGAACAAGACCTTGTAAGGTAGTCAAAATCATAATCAAAACGATTATTTTATTTCTCTCTCTTTTTTTGGAGGATTACTCCCATTGAAGTGAGTAGGTTATTGAGCGATTTTTGAGCGATTTAAGCAAACAGCTGGGGTGTTACAAAGTGTGTCGGAGAGATACCGATCTCTATGCTATTATGAAATAAACTCTTGTATCCCTCAGCAAAATCAAAGAGTCGATGTAACAAATACAAGAAAATCTCAAAATTCTCCATCAACATGTAATTCATGGCAGTAATGATTTTGAAGAAACATTTAACAATTTGGAGCAATAGCTTCATGTGTTACAAAAAGAAAAAGAACGAGCCACGGAGGGTGATCCCGCCAAGATTTTCCTTCCCTCTGTTCTCAGAAATTCAAAATTATTGTCTCCACTTTCATATTTCACTTCTCCTTCAATTGGTAGAAGAGGAGGAGATCTAGCGTTCGAGATGGATTTCGGCATCATATACTCTTGCGTGAGCATGCGGCAACGATCGCGTTGAAATCAACACACCATCAGGTACGAACCTCACCAAGGTATCTGTTACTGCTAAAAAATTCTTCCTAGGGATCCCAAACAAAGGACCACGTCTGATATGGCATCCTCCATGGAAGTCCATCCAAAATTTATGGGGTTTCTTGACTCTTCTGTTGGCTGAAGAGCACACCTTCTATCTCGATTCATATTTCCTACACCAAGACTAGAACAAAAGAAATCCCAAATTACGTCTGGTAATGGCAGCCCTTACTATGGTAATGGATCCAAAGCCTTTGTTCGAGCCACCCTTTTCATTCCTACCACCAGATCAGACCTCCATGGCATCTTGACGGACTAGATGTCCAACAAGGACAACCTTTACAGATGCCTAAAGTCGTTGCAACGGCAACTGGAATCCTGCCACTTCATCTTCGTTCTTATAGCCTGTGTCAAGCTCTACGACGCCGCCCATAACCACCATGCTGGCTCTCTCCACCTTTCTCCGGGTGACAATCTCTCATGTATGGTCATCATCATCCTCGTTTGTGAGCCCAGCATGCCAGAAAAAGTCATTCACTATCTGTTGGTATATTTATTTAGGGGATATCGTGTCTGTTTGGCAATGGGTGAGCACTCTTGCCAGATGAACTTGAAAATGTTTTCCAAATGTTTGGGCATAGTGTACAGCCTAAGAAAGATGGAGATGGGTTTGTAGTATTTGATTTTTGTTTGGATGTAGAGAAGGCTAACATCTGTGGTGATTTTGATTTTTACCAAGTTTAGGAATGACTACTCTTTCTTTTAAGTGGAATTTGAATTATGCTAAAAATGTGTTCCAAAAAATGGGTGTTAAAGGTGTGTCTATTAACACTCTTGGCTTGATGTTCTTTGTGATATTTTACTGGATTGTGGTTGCTTGTGGGATTATAGAAGAGGAGAGGAAGAGAATGAGGGACAGTCTCTGCATATTAGGTGTCTCTAGTATTGTAGGTAATTGACAACAAAGGGTGCCAAAAATTGCCATATTAATTGGCTACTCCTCTAAGCTTCTGACAAGTAAGATGATTCGGATAATAATTAATAGCAGTTCTAAGGTATCTTGTAGAAGGAGTTTGGAAGAGGCCATTGTCATGTCTAAGAAGCTTGGCGCCATTGTCGAGGATCTTGGGAAAGTTTTAGCTTCAGAAATAGACTTTATGGATGATATTTTTTATATACTGAGAAAGGTGATGGTGGTGAGGACTTACAAAAGAAAGGCTTATTCAGAGTTGTCAATGCATAAAGGTGCAGCAAGAGGCATTGCTTGTATCCATTCAGAGAATGGCGGAAGGGTTGTTCATGGCAACATCCAATCCTTGAACATTTTTTGGCATGAATCAACAAGGCGCTTGGTTATAATGCACTGCCTTGGTTATATTGTGTTTCTAAATGTGTATGGAAAAATGGGTATGCCTTGGAATAAGATTTTAGGTCTTGTTGCCAGCATGAAAGATGTTAGGGTTCCCTTATCTATCGGGTTCTACTAGGAAATTATTTTTTAGGGCTTCCAATGGTTGGACAAGTAAACTTAAAGAGCTTTGAGCAAAAGTATATTTCTCTCAGTGGAGAATTCTCATTATATATAGAATACAAGTTGATCTTCAGCTCTTAAAATCAGCTAAACTATCATATACAGATCTTTCTAAAGATAGCCTACAACTAGTATATCCTAATTAAGGAAAGAATAAACGATTTACATACATAGAAGATATTTGTCAAAGCTGTACAAGGCATAGAATCTGCTGACTTTAAATGGCCAGCTAATTCCGTTGATATCCCCCCTCAAATTGATTCTGGTAAATCTACAAGCATCAATTTGCTACAAGGAAATTATGGCGCTAACGGGTCAAGGATTTGATGAAGATATTCGCGATCTGTAAAGTAGTGGAGATATGTGGGAGGGTGATAATCTGGCGGTCATAGGCCTCCCAGATGGAGTGGCAGTCAAACTCTATGTGCTTCGTGCTTTCATGATAGACATGGTTGGCAGCAATTTGGATGGCACTAGTGTTGTCAACATGTAGTGGAGTAGGTTGAACTTGGGAGAAACCAAGCTCTGTGAGGAGACCACGCAGGCAAATGATCTCGGAACATGCAGCAGACATGGCATGGTACTCTACCTCAGTTGATGACTTGGAGACATAGTCCTGGTTCTTGCATTTACAAGAGATAAGAGCATCACCAAGAAACATACACCATCTGGTAGTAGATTTCCTGATGTTTGGGTAGCCGGCCCAATCAACATTATTGTAGGCTTGTAGCTGGAGTTAAGAACCAGTAGGAAAAATAAGCCATGACTAGGTATGCCAAGGATGTATCGAATGATACGTTGGACTACGAATAGGAGAAGATGTCGAAGGGCTTGCATAAACTTGTTGATGGTGTGGACTGCATAAGAGATGTCCGGTCGGGTGATGGTTAGATAGATAAGACTACCAACCAACTTATGATAAAAAGTAGGATCCTCAAGAAGCTCCCATTCTTCATGTCGATACTTCACATTAAGTTCCATGGGGGTGTCAATAGAAGTTGTGTCCGTGAGTCTGGCTAACTGAACCAGATCTTGAATATTCTTGTGTTGATTCAAGAAGATACCTTGAGGTCGATGATGCATCTCTAACCCCAAGAAGTAGGTGACCTGGCCAAGGTCTTTTATGTGGAAAGTAGAATGCAACAATTTCTAGATCTTAGAGATGGCCTCCATATCGAAACCAGTGACAACAATATCGTCCACATAAACAAGGAGAACAACTATGCCCTTAGATGTCCTCTGTAGAAAAAGGGAAGAGTCATACTGATTCTGAGTGAAGGAAAAGCCAAGGAGAGTGGATCGAAACTTTTCAAACCATACTCTCGGTGTCTGCTTCAATCTATACAAAAAGCATCTTATTTTGCAAACATCATTAGGTGAGGAAGTAGGCATACCCGAGGGAAGTTTCATGTAAACTTCCTCCTTGAGATCACCGTGTAGGAATGCATTCTTAATATCTATTTGATGTAAAGGCCATGATTGAGATGCAGCAAGAGCTAGTATGGTTCTCACGGTGGGCATCTTGACTACCGGTGCGAAGATTTCATCGTAGTCTAGGCCATACTCTTGCTTTTTGCCAAGATCTACCAACCGAGCCTTATGACGGACTATGGATCCATCGAAACGAAGCTTGATTGAAAACACCAACTTACTGCCAAGGGTTTTCACGGATGGGGGATATGGAACAACATCCTAGGTCTGGTTGTCTTCAAGTGTGAGAAGTTATGTTTCAATAGCTTTCCGCCAATACTCATGCCCCATTGCCTGTTTATAAGATGAGGGAATATGAGTAGAAGACAAGGTGGCTGTCAAGGATAAAGGAGGGGTGAAACCAAACCTATCTGGGGGTCTACGAAACCGAGTACTATGTCTGAGAGGAGCGGGTGCAGTTGCTAGAACAGGATCAGCAGTGGGGGAATGAAGTTGAGGGGGCTCATGAGGTGCAGAAGTTTGATCTGAGGTGGTGGAGGAGTGTCGCTGATACACTAGGAAAGGCTTAGATGGTACGGGATCTGCAGAAGAGTTAGTAACAAGGGAAAAATGAAGGAGAAAGGGGGTTGTGGTGAGTGGAGAAAAAATACTAATTTTCTAGAAAGATCACATTTGTAGAAATCCAAATACAATGCAGATTTGAATCATAGCAAAGAAAACCTTTTTGGTGTACAGAATATCCTATAAAGGCACATTGGATTGACTGAGCCGTGAGCTTTTTGCGTTCATGTGCAGGAAGATGAACATAGCACATACAACCAAAGGTATGAAGGTTAGAATAATTTGGAGTGTGACCAAATAACCGAGTGTAAGGAGAGACATGGTTCAATGAGGGAGAAGGCAATCTATTGATAAGGTGGACAGCAGTGGAGAGAGCTTCACACCAAAATCGAGAGGGAAAGATGACTCTAAAATAAGGGTGCAAACAACATCGAGAAGGTGACGATTCTTTTTTTCAACCACCCTATTTTGTTAGGGGGTTAAAGGACAAGACTGTTGAGAGATTATGCCATTAGTTTGCAGAAATTCCTGAAACACATGAGACATGTACTCACCCCCATTGTCAGAGCGAAGGGTTTTGATATTGGCAGAAAATTGAGTCTAAATATGAGCATGAAAGAGCTTGAAAACAGAAAATATTTCATCTTTAGAATGCAGGAAATAAATCACATGAACAGACTATAGCCATAAATAAAAATGATGAAGTACTTGTAATTAGCATGAGAAGTAATCGGTGCCATACCCCACACATCACTATGTATCATATCAAAAGGCTGGACTACTTTTGGTGTGTGAGTGGAAAATGGTAGAGTTTTGCTTTGCCAAGTTGACAATAATTGCAATCAAATTGAACAACACTAAGAGATGGTGACTCTTTATTCCCAAGTAAACCAGAATTTAGCAAATTATAAAGTACATTAGAGTTTGGATGTCCTAGACGTTTATGCCATGCTCGGTAATCAACATGAGCAGAATTACAAGTGACAAAAGGTAAAGAGAAACATGGATACAAAGGAAATTGGAGAGGAAAAAGACATCCTACTTTAGGCCCCCTCGCAATTATCTTCCCTGATTGTCGATCCTGCACAACACAACCAGATTTAGAGAATTCCACTTTACAATCATTGTCAACCAACTAACCGACAGAAACAAGATTAGTGGTAAGACCAAGAGAGACAAAGAGATCGATTAGAGAAGGAGAAACATCATTGATGGCCATCATAGGTAAATTGTTGCCATCAGTAGTATGAATCTTGAGATTTCCAGAATATTTGTTTATATTGGTAAGGAAATGAGCATTGTTTGTCATATGATGGGAAGCCCTGGAATCAAAGTACCAAGGAGGTGATGTAGAGAACGTTTAACCTGAAAGTCCTAAAGCAGAGAATGTAGAAATGATCATTTGTTGAATCATTTCAGGGGTCACGAGTTGAACAGGAGCATGAGCACTTCGGGTCAGAGGTGTTGTATCCACAGAACTACCAGCACTAGAAGAGGCAACTGAGGCAGTATATGCTGTTTCAAATCTCTTAGGGGATCGGGTAGGGAATTTCTTGATAATATGGCCATCCATTTTGCAATAGTTGCAAAATATTTTGGGACAGTTTGATGCGAAATGGCCAAATCCTTTGCAACAAAAGCACTGAACAGTGCTCATATCCCTGCCTCTTGGCTTGCCTTATGTTGCATAAGCCACGGGAACAAAGGTGGATCTACATTGTTCCATGGTAGTTTGAGGGAGAAGGTGCTGCTACTAACGAAAAAAATCATTGAGGCATGCATCCAAGGAAGGGATAGGTTCTTGATTCATAAGATTAGACCTGGTGCCTTCAAATTCATATCTCAATTTCATGAGAAATTGATCCTCTTAGTAGTTTCATGGATAGATTGAACAGAACTAAGACCTTCGAGAGGTAAGGTAGCATAGACTATATAAGTATATTCAGCCCAAAGATTCATGAAGCTAGAGTAAAAATCAGAGATAGAGAAAATGTCCTGTTAGAGATTGGCCATTTCAAGCTGGAACCGACGAGTAGTGTTGTATTGACTATAGAGCTTCTTCAGGTAAGTCCACATCTCGGTTGCTGTCTTGAAGGGTGAAGGTTCAAGATGATGTTGGATTTGACATATCCTAGAATCCACGCCATGATTTAAGCATCATTGACCTCCCACTTGGCGTGCTGATCCTTGTTTTTTATCCTTGCCTTTGACAAATATCATGAAGTGGAATGCCCATACTGAGTATTTTTTGTGATTAAAACGAACCAAGAAGGCAGCAGACTTATCTAAAGACATGCGGCCGATAGAACTTAATCAAGAATAACCAAGAACAAGGGACTAAACTAGGGCTAAGTTGGACTTGAGAACAAGAGACACGTGAGAAGAACAAAGACACGTGAGGATTCAGAATTGTGGCTTTGATGTCATGTAAACTTAGATAGCTTTGAGCAAAAGTATATTTCTCTCGGTGGAGAATTCCCATTATATATAGAATACAAGCAGATCATCAGCCCTTAAAATCAACTAAACTATTGTATACATATCTGTCTAAAGATGGCCTACAGCTAGTATATCTTAATTAAGGAAAGAATAAAAGATTACAAGCTGGTCTTTAGCCCTTAAAATCAGCTAAACTATTGTATACAGATCTATCTAAAGATGGCCTACAACTAGTATATCCTAATTAAGGAAAGAATAAAAGATTTACAAACATAGAAGATAGTTGTCAAAGCTGTACAAGAAATAGAATCTGCTGACTTTAAATGGCTAGCTAATTTTGTTGACAGGACAGGAGACCTTCATCTGATGGATTACTTCTTGAATTATGTATTCTCTCTACGAGATTGGCTAGTGTACTCATAATTTCTCTCCACTTCTCTCATGCACTGTCTACTAAGAGGTGCCTAGTTCTGGTGGTAGCAATGGGCCATCACTTTATCATAATGCAACCACCAATTCCGTTATCATGGACTTGCAGGTCCAACTTTATCAAAGTTACTCGTTGATTAGTTGATGATATGTCCATCTATGGTTTCATGGCCACAAAGCCTACATAGCCATCTTGGTTGCTTATTTTGGCAATTTGCTTACATTGACAGTTTTTATGCCCATCATACGAACTAAGTTTGTGGTTAAGTTTGAGATCATTTTACTTGGCAGCTAAAGGGATTTTGGGTATTTGCACATCGATTGACCTTATTGCATATGGACTCTTACCAAAATTTACAAGACATTTTCCTCTTGTAGTTAGTTTGTCAACTTCAAATGAGGACCAACTTGTTTAGGTCCTCACTAAACCAAAAGATATTGACGTGGCTTCGATTGAATTGATTCCTTTTCACAACTTCGTTTACCTGCACCAACTTAAAGAAGTGTAACGCGCCTTGTGGGCAAAATGCTTCTAAGGGGCAAGGTTTGTCACAATCCAATACATTTACCAGAGTGGACCGGTCATTGTGGGCCTTGGATTGGGCTCAACCCTGTTGGTTATGTGTAGGTCCATGTCCATTTCTTTGCATTTTATTTTGAATTTTGTAGGTCATGTTTGATTGGATGTTCGACCTTTTGTTTTAATTGTGCTGGGCCTTGGCCCACTAGTGAGTAAGATTTGATCAATATATGTAGAAGGACGAGACCCTTGGAGCATTAGCATTGGATTATGCATATGCAAATGTAAAATTTGCATAATATGACATGATTTTGCATTTGACTATTTCACTCAAAACTTATTCACACATTGCATTATCTATCTATTAGTTAAAATAATAATAATTTTTTTAATTTTTTTGTTCTATTATTTTTTTTTTCTAAATTAAGAGTTACATGAAAATATTAATGTTTTACAATATTAATTTTTTTGATTCTATGTCAATACTTGTTCCTTTATTGAGCTTGATGCACTTTGTATGGAGACTGGACTGGAAAAGCAACTACTTCACATTAAAATCGAGGGAAGAGAGAGAGGAAGAAAATAATAAACATTTGATTGAACTATAGTATTAAGTCAAATACGACCGAAAGAATTGAATCACTGTCGCTAAAAGTCATTTGATTTTACACTTGGATAATCCAATGCAGCCCGTTTTCATGTTTTGTTAGCCATTTAAGCTTGAGGACGGATCCGCCGCTATTTATCACACACAACCCACACCTCACGTGGATTTTACCTTTTTTGTTGTTTTTTTTTTTTTTTCCTTTCCTCCTGAAACGCGCGTTTGAATACCCCTATAGACGGTATCACCATTTCCCATTTGAACCATCCCGTGTCGCCCTCTCTCATCGCCCTCTCTCGTCGCCCAGCACCTAGAGAGAAATCGTCGTCCCTCTCGTCGCCCAGAGCTTCCCCCACCACTGCCCTCTGATTCTCTAATCCTTCCCAGTGCCTCTCCTACCCTTGAAACCCCGGAGACAGCTGTCTCGGCCAAGCTCTAAAAAATCTAGCTTTTATCTGGCCTCTCTTTGGGGGAAGCTTGCGTTTTTCTTCTTCTCAGGGTTGGTAGAAGCTGATGCCATGGGCTTAAAAAGTAGATTGATCTCCGCAAATATGCAGGGCACAAACAGAAAAACCAAAGAAAAAGCTAGAGCAGAGGTCGATGAGTAGGAGTGGTTGGAGCTTTTGCAGAAAACTTCTAAGCAAAAAGCAGGGTCTGTGCGTGAAACTACACTGTAGTTATGAGCGACATAGGAGAAGGAGAGTGGGTTTTGGGAGATGGGGCTTGGCTGTCGACTTTTAGTAATTTAGCAGTTCGTTTTTTTTCTTTGTAATGAAGATGAACTGAGTGTAAATTTAGATATTTAATTGCTTGCATACGTGCTTTACAGAATAAGCAAAGCTTCAAGTTAGGATTCAAGTGATGGAATAAATTGAAAAGCATTTATTAACATCTCATAGAATCGATCAAGTGGCTAAAATTTCAACCTCGGAATGCTCTTTAGATCACCATATCTGTCAAAGTAATCAAATGGGTGAGAGGAACGGGCTGTGGGGAGAAGGAGGGAAAAGAAATGAAAAAAAATTGGATGACCTTTACACGTAAGGTGTGCTTTGGCTGAAGCAAACAGTGTGCTGATGCGAAGCCTTTTTCTTTAGGTTTTGCATTTGCATTTGGATATTCCAATGCGAATGCAAGGAAGGCAAAATCGTAATCGAAACAATTATTTTCTTTACCTCTCTTTTTCTGGATGATTACTCCCCTCGAAGTGAGTAGGTTACCGAGTGATTTGAGCAAATAGCTGGGGTGTGTTACAGGAAGAGTCTCCAATCACGCCAGTTTGGGTACGTCTTCCATTACCTTCTCTGAATTTTTGTGTTTCTTCGTATCTAAAAGTTATAGCTCAACCTTTGGGCAAATTATATGAAGTTGATTTAGCCACACTGACTCATGCTCGTCCTAGTTATGCACGCATTTGTGGTGAGATGGATTCATCCAAATCGCAGGAAGTCTTTGTTTGGATATGCTCTTCTCTTAATGATGGTTTATGGCAGCGAGTATTATATGAAAGATTTCTAAAATTTTGCACACACTATCACCTTCAAGGACATGTTGAGTTAGAATGTAAAAAGAAAAATCTCTAAAGAAGGAAGAACTCGCTACAGAAGTTTTTTAACAAGCTGTTGGTGTGGAGGAGTTAGTGTTAGTACATGATCAAGCAGAGAAGATTCTTGATTTTTTTTGTTGAAAATGGTTCAAAATACATGCCAAAAGAGGAAAATTCCTCTATGATTGAAGTAATTTCCCTACAAAGGAGCAGTTGTCTGTTGAACCTCCTTTGGTCCCAACCTTGGTAGTAAATGAGATCTCTTTGAAGAGTGCTAGTCACCTTCAAGTTGAAGTGGATTCTTCTAGGCAGGAAGATCTCATTCTCATGAGGAATTCCTTGGAAACTCTCACGGACCAATTGAACTATTGAATATAGATGCTCAGCCAGAAGAGGAAATTGTTGAATTCCAAGAATCCTTTTCTGATAAAAAACACTTTCAAATTTGGATATAAAGAAGAAGAAAGGCAAAACAAAGGTTTTGGTATGGTTATCAGAACCAGATCTCATAAAAATCTATGAATAACTTCCTGTTGTGGACTGCAAGAGGAATTGCAAATAGGAAAACCTCTTGCGTCTGAGAAATTTGACCAAAACTTATAAGCTTGAGTTTGTAGCTATTTTGGAGCCAATGATTGAATATTTTTTTTAAGTTAGAAAAATGGGAAGGATGCTTGGTTTGCCTAATGTGATCTCGAATGAGTTAGAAGCAGGCAAGATTTGGTTATTCTTGAAAGAGGATTCTGAACTCACTTTAGTTTGTGGTACTGATCAGCATCTGACATTCTCTCTACTATGCGCAAGGCCAGAAATTTTGGTTTCCTTGGTTTATGCAAAATGTTGCAGAATATTAAGAAGACAGCTCTGGTCTTCTTTATCTAGCATTTAGATTGAGCATAAGCCTTGGATAATCACTGGTGATTTTAGCGCTTTTATTTCAGTAGATGAAGAACTAGGGGTAGTTCACCTTTTGCAGTTAGAAGTGAATTCATCAATTTTATTGACCAAGTCACCAAGTTGGGCTTGCTGATATGAATTACATGGGTTCTAAATTCACATGGTTTAGTAATAAAAGAGGAAGAAGAACATGGAAAAGATTGGATAGGGCAGTCATAAACTCTAGATGGACTTCTAATTTTCCTGATAGTAGACCTTTAATTTTGGAAAGAGCATGCTCAGATCACTCACCTCTGTTGATTCAATATGTTGATACATGTGAGCCTTCCTCTTTTAAATTTCGAAGGATGTGGGAGTACAATCATCCTAAATTCATAGATTGTGTGAACCAGTCTTGGAATCAAAATTGTTAACTAATAGGGCTGGATAGGCTAGCCTTTAAAATCAAAAGGTTAAAGATTGCACTAAAATTTTGGACTTTCCAAGTTTTTGGTAACATATTTCAAAATTTGGCTAGAATGAGAGATAAAATTCAGGAAACTGATATGGAGTTGGAAGGAGATTGTTCCAATACGTTACAAGATCAGTAATCTGTATTGAGAGAGAAATATCACAATTTGTTACTTCAAGAGGAAATATTTCTGACACAGAAATCCAGAGTTAAATGGCTTAAAGGGGGTGATAGAAATTTGAAGTTTTTCATCAAATGCTAGCCTACATAAGAAGAAAAGCTACATTTCAAACCAAATTTTCCCAGATGGTAGGGAATCTCATAACAAAGAAGAAATTCATTTAAAAAGCAGTAAGCTATTTTCAGCATATTCTATCGAATGAAGAGGTGGTAATTCCTGAAGATTTTTTCTCATCTATTCCTAAGTTGGTTAATGATGCTGATAGTGAGATGTACATTGCTCCTCCAACTTTCAAAGAATTTAAAGAATCTGTGTTTCCTATTCCTATTGATTCCGCTCTAGGCCCTAATGGGTTCGCTGCTGCATTTTATAAATATTGTTGGTCTGTAGTTGTTTAAGATCTTCTAATGGTTGCAAGTGAGTGTTTTTGCAGGGGCTCTTAAGTGACTACATACTACAAAGCCTCTTTTATTACTCTCCTTCCTGAGGTGGAGAAACCCAGAGAGTTTTCTTCATTTCGGCCCATTAGCTTGTGTCAAGTCTCATGCAAGATATGTTCCAAAGTAATTGTGGAAAGATAGGCTAATTAATTTATTACCAAAGTTGATTTCTTCTAATTAAGGTGCACTTGTAAGTGAAAGGCTTATGACAGAGAATATTGCTTTGGCCCCGGAGTTGGCCTATAGTTTAGCTAAGCAAGCTAGAGAGGGGAATGTTATTCTCAAAATTGACATGGCCAAGGCATTTGATAAAGTAAATTGGTTTATCTTTCCAAAGTTTAATTTCACTTTGGATTTTCTGCTCAACGGATTAAGTTGATAGAGCAATATTTCATAGAACCAAAATTTTCCATTTGTTTAAATGGAACACATAAAGGTTTCTTAGCTTGGGCAGGGGCTTAAGATAAGGAGATCTTCTTTCTCCATTGCTTTTTATCTTGAGTGAAGAAGCTTTGATCAGGGGCTTGTCTCAAATGCTCCATGATGGAGTGATTCTTCCTTTCAAAGTACCAATAGGTTGTGTTTCTGTCTCACATTTGCTTTTTGCTGATGATATATTGATTTTCATAGATCAAGAAGTATCCTTACCAAACTGTTCAGATTGCTGGCAAAGTATGAAAAGGCATCGAGGCAGTTAATAAATCCACAAAAGAGTTCCTTTTTTATAAACAATTCTATATCGCATTCCAGAAAAGCAATTATAAAATCAGTAACTTCTTTTAGAGAGGGTCAATTCCCTTTCATTTACTTGGGGGCACCTATACATTTTAAAAAGCTCACAGTTGCAATGTTGGAGATTATTTTACATAAAATATAAAAAGTAGATAGCAGGTTGGAAGGGAAAATTACTTTCTTCAGGGGGTAGATTGATTTTGCTGAAGCATGTGCTAGCTGTCATCTATTCCTATACACATTCTATCTTGCTTGAATGTTCCTAAAGGTTTTATCAATCAGCTTCATCAAACCTTCACAAGTTTTTTCTGGGGGATTATGAAGGGCGTGGAAAGAGGAAATGAGTATCTTAGGCAAGTTTAACTTCATTGTAAACTTGCCTAAGATAGTTTTAAATTCATCATCTTTATGGACTGATTTCATTCATCAAAAGTATGCTAAAAACTTATATAGTTGCTCATTATCAATATCCTCTGCAGAAATCTCACTCTTATTTGTGGACATCCGTGTATTCCCTTTAACCTTTTAGTATGGAGCATAGCACTTGAATAATTGGTGAAAGGTGATGTTGGGAACATACAAGTAATAAAATTAAAATTATAATGAAGTTAAAATTGAAACAAAATCAGTTTACACTGAAGTACAAAAATCTCACTCTCTTTAAGGAGATTCAAGCTCTCTGCAGTAGATAAAGATTTAAATAAACCAGTGTAACAGGTTTTCTCTTGACTTGTCTCTTTTAGGAGATAATAGTTCAACTGATTGTTGTATAGCTCGAATTAATATTGCACAAGTGGTTGAGCTCAAAGCACTATAAGAGAAAACACCTATATTTTGTCTGGAAAATTCTCAAGAATATCTACACACTTTTATTTTCATTTTTCTATGAAACTTCTCTCTATATTGTATGAAAAATAGTCAATCGATTCAAACTCTCAAAACAGTCATCCTAGGCGACCTCGCCAAATACCATAACTAATTGCCAGGTAGTAAAGTCTCGATAAAGGTAAAAGAGATTCCAGTAATAAGGATTTAGGCTCTGTTAGGGATTGCGTATGAGTTTTAAAAAATGTTTAAATAGTCTTAAAATTTTTTTAATAGAAAATTTAGACTTTTTGGATATTACATATGAAAGTATTTTTAATCTCAAATAAGCTAAAAAATATATTTGAGGAAAAATATCATTTTAATGTTTTTCTTCAAATATGTTTTTCCGGATAATGTGAAACGTAATTCGAATTTTAAAAAGATTGTCAATAGACGAAAATATCTATACAACTTTCAGATAATTACAACTTTTAAACTTTCAAAGATATAGTCATAATCTTTAAAAATTTAAATAATCGTCATTTTTACCTCGTAAAGTACTTTTTTAATTTGTTTTAAAAAAAATATATAACATGTTTGAAAGTACTTTAAATATATAGTTACCAAACTACTTATTACTTTTTAACATTTTAACAATAAAACTTATTATTTAAGTTATAAGTTATAAGTCAAGTTATATTTATCATCGTAATCTTAAACATGGACTTAATACTGAACTAAAACGTTCACTTACTGTAATGAAAAGACATAAGCAATTAAATAATTGAGGCAGCCAACGTTAATACAAAAAGCAATAAAAAGCTAAACTACTTGGAAGCTTGTACGGGCGTTTTATTTTCTCAAAAACTAATGAGAGGCTCAAAGTTAACGAGAGCAAATTAGCTGGACATTGACCAACGTTATCATTCATAAATCTCTTTGAAAAAAAAAAAAAAAGCTGATTTAACTTTAAAATTGCACTCAATGGCCAAAAATTAATCTAATATGATTCCCAACCTTAATGACTATGAATTCCCAAAAACCACCATTATTAGACATTAAACAAACGTTACAAATAATTCTATATATTAAAACATACCAGCATTCCCCCACTAGATTTTAATAATACAAATAATATAAATAAGAGAGATATTTACAGATAAAAAAAGATTATTATGCATCCTAAAAGTATAATCTGCATTGAACATTCACTTAGTGAAATAATATTTTTTATTCTAGAGTTAGTAATGTTTCAAACTTGAACAATAACTTGTAAAGGGAAATAAAAGATTATTGCTCTCGCATAACATTCTAAGTGTTAACATGAGCTTTATTAGGCATGACGTTACGATCTTGTGCTAATCTCGATTTCATGAGTGTATTTGAAAACAAGTCCAATTCTCATAGTAAGCTGCCCTACTCCCCACACTTACATAGGTGTCAAGGGTGCTCTTATAATTCTAACACCCTACTCATAAGAGTTACAGATTTTTATTAAGAGTTTTTTTTTTTTTTTAAACTCGTCCTCTCAATTATTATAGGATGAATGCACTTACACCATAAGAATGTAAACATCTACCAAATAAAATATATAGTGCATTTCTTATGACCACCAAATAATTCATTCTTCCCATTGAATCCAGTTCTTAGAATCTCCGATCTCCAGATTGGGTATCCTCGTATGTGATTCATGATTGTATAGACTTTAATCCAATGTTTTGAATACCGTACCGAATGTCGTACCGATCAAGGCACTGGAACGAAATATTTCGGTACCGGTACCATTTCGTGTACCGTTTCGGGATAGTTGATATATGAATAAATTATATTCTAAAATAATAGTCTATATATGAATAAATTATATATAAATACATATATATATATAAATTATAAATAGTCTAGTCTGAATTGGGAGTCAAAAAATAAACTTGTAGTTTGAAAAAATGAAAAAAAATTAAAGGCTGAAATACATGCAGGTACAGGCCGAAATATAAGCCGGTACGGCCGGTATTTTGACTGGTACGAAACACCTATGATACCTGTACCGGCCACTAGGCCGATATAGAAAATTTCGGCCATACCGGCCGGTACGGTACAAAATTAAAAACACTGCTTTAATCTCATTATCCTCGATATATTCTAGACCCTTTCTCTTGTCAATGCCTTGGTCAATGGATATGCTAGATTGTCACGTGATTTCACATAATTCATGTTAATGACACCACTACTCAAATAGGATCTCACAGTATTTTTCTTTCTTTTTATTGGTCTAAAATTACTATTGCAATAGTGATTTTGTACTCTACTAATAGTAGCAGTGCTGTCGCAATGAATTAATATGGGTGGAACTAGTTTTTCCATAAAGGAATATCACGTAATAGATCTCTAAACCAGTTTTCTTCCTCACTTGTTGGAGCCAAAACTATAAGCTTAGCTTCCATGTTGAGTTAGCAATAATTGTTTGTTTTTTAGACTTCTAACATATAGAACCACCACCCAAAATAAAAATATAGCCAGTGGTCGAAAGAAAATCATTTTACAAGGTATTCCAATCGACATCACTAAAACCTTAGAGTATAGTAGGATAATTCCTATAAAACAAGCCATAATATTTTATACTAGATAAATATTTCATTGTCTGATCCATTGCATACCAATGGTCTATTCCTAGTTTGGTAGTAAACCTACTAAGTACTACTGCATAAGAAATGTCAGGTTTAGTACAATTAGTCAGATAACGTAAACTACCAATTATGCTAGCATATTCCTTTTGATTAACTGCATTTTTGTCATTTTCAACAGAAAACAAATGAGTACAAGAATCAAAAGGAGTAACCACATGCTTGCATCTATCATATTATATTCTTTAATATCTTATTAATATAGTGCAACTGATCAAGAAAAATATGATAACAAGATTTAATGATTTTCATACACAGGATAAAATCGGCCTCACCAAGATCTTTCATATCAAAATGATTACTAAGCATGCTTTTTGTTTCATCTATGACATGGAGATCAAAACCAAATATCAATAAGTCATCCACATATAGGCTAATAATAACATGAAAAATTATTCTAAAATTTATTATAAATATATTTATCACTCTCATTTGACTTATAGTTTTTCTTGATCATGCAAGAGTCGAAGAAAAAATATTTTGTCTAGATTCTTGATCCCCAATATTTTTGGATTTAAAACAAAAAATTTCTTTGTTAAGAATTGCATCAACTGATTCAAAAATTACATTATTAATATAAAAACTCTATAGGATGTGATATATTTTGCATATCAAAAAAAGACGCAAGTGGTAGTTCTCACACCCAATTTAGGCCTTTTAGAATCTGTTAGCCTTACAATTTACAAATGCTGAATAGTCCTAAACTTTAAAATGTTCCAAATTTGGCTTATACCCTTTCCATAATTCAAAATGTTATAGTTTTTGAACTTTTATAACAAACAACCAAAATTTTTTCACCCTAAAAATTTGAAGGAATGCCTGAATCAATAAGTATGGCATTCATAAACTCAATCAGCGTTCTATTTTTCCTCTTAGCCACACCTTTATATGCTGTGAGTATGGTGTAATAGTTTCATGGATAATTCTCAATAACTAAACAAATGGATTAAAAACTCATTTGAATCATACTCTCGGCATCTATCACTTCTAAATCTTTTTAATCTTTCTACTAAATTGATTTTCAACTTTATTGAGGAATTCTTTGGATTTTTCAAAAGCATCAGTTTTATTTTTAATATATAAACACAAATGTCTCTCTATTTAATTTGCCTCCCAAGTGCAAAAGGTGTTTAGTTCTTATCAAGGGAGGGTCTCAAGGCCGAATTCACAAGGACTGTGATGTTCGAGAAAAAAAATTGATTCCAATGCATGCTAAAATGAGAATGACTTTGCTTAGTTGCTAGAAACTTAAATATGAAATTAGTGAAGAAATCTCAAGATGTTGCCTCTTGACCCAGTTTTGAGAAAGAATTTTCAAAAAAAAAGAATGTTTGTATTTTCAACTGTCAGGATATGCTTTATAGGAAATCAATTTAACAATACCAGATTACTTTCCCTACTTCTTCAAAAAATTTAAGTCTCAAACCAACAGTTGTGTGTAAAATTATTGCAAAACAAATTTTATGTATCTAAAAAGAATTTTATCAAACACCTAAGCTACGGATTTCCTTTTTCACAAATTGGTTTCAAAATAGATTCGAATCTCCCCTGATTCGTTCAAACATAGTTTCGGTCAAGACCAAAGTGCTTGGATGATTTGTACACTCCATGCAATTCGCAAAGAAATTTCTAAATTCTCTATTGAATTACTACCAATTTGACTCTAACAGTGCCTCATCAAAATAGTATTTCTGCACAACCCAAATGTTCACCGTGCCCTTCAGTCAACGATGAACCAAAGATTGGCAAGAAAACTCTAAAAAATGGCATTATGCAAAAGATTGCTCATAACTCTCTAGGTACAGAATCTCATAACAAACGGGAATAGAGCCAATCGAAACACAACCCATTCAAAAGGGTCTCTGAGCTTAGGTTTCAGAGATTACTCACACATGTTGTATTAAAAATTCAAAATCAAAGTAAATTGCAAAATTTGAGTTGATATGGTAAAAAATGGATGAACTCCCTAGCAAACACACTGCTTTTTTTCAAAGTGGGTTTTTGCTCATTTCGAATTATCCCTCTCTCCTTTATTCCCTCATTTTTATCCTTTTTTGGCACATCCTCTGTAGTGGGTGTAACCAACTCTCCTTCCTCCTCTTCCGAATATTCCATTTCATGCTTGTTGGTTACTAATTGCCTACTGTGTGCTCCTTTTTGTTGCGTGGGCTAGTTCTGTGAAGATGTAGGGTTGTAAGGTAGAAGAAAAGAAAGGGAAAGTTAGTCGAGGTTTGAGTATTTTTCTCTTGAGGGTCTATTATGCGGGTAGTGGGTTGTGGCAGGCTCCTTAACTCAAAAATAGATGAATAATTCCCAATTTTTCCTAGTCCATAAGTGGTGCCCCTTCTCTTATATTAATGTATAAATAAGCATGTAAGAGGCATTTTTATCTAATATTTGCTCAACTAACATGCTTATTTTATACATTATTATTACTTTATCAACAAGTGTATTTTAAAAAATCATCAATAAAAGTGATAAAATATCTATTTCCTCTGCGAGTTAAAATTCCTTCAAATTCACAAAGATCAGTGTGAATTAAATCTAACAATTTGGTATTTTCTCAATGCTTTTATTAGGTTGTTTTGTAATTTTTACTTGAATACAAACTTCACATTTTTTAAAATCATTTGTTTGAAAATTAATCCTAAACTACTCGTGATTGCAACGTATCTAATATTAATATGACATAAATATGCATGCCAAAAATTTAAAGAAGAAAGCATATAAACAGAAACATTCAATATTTTATTCT
This sequence comes from Juglans microcarpa x Juglans regia, assembly GCF_004785595.1. NCBI lineage: Eukaryota > Viridiplantae > Streptophyta > Magnoliopsida > Fagales > Juglandaceae > Juglans > Juglans microcarpa x Juglans regia. The sequence goes on from NC_054604.1 coordinate 25,740,960, forward strand.
CAATATTCAATTTAAACATTTCATCACAAGCATAGTCATTGCCCACAAAAACTCTATTTTATGTAATTACATATAAATCAGATTTCATAGTTTGTTTGAAACCAGTTTTGTTGAGTAAAAGACTTAAAATCAAATTTTTCCTACATAGAAGGTGTATAGAGCACATCTTTAAGTGTTAGCATACGTCAAAAAGTGAATTTCAGTTCGACCTTACCACTCCCAAGAACTTTCGTTTTATTTGAATCACCGAGCAAAATAGTTTTCCCTTCTTCAAATGGAGTATAGTTTTTTAACCAATCTTTATCATGGAAGACATGCCTATTGGCACCAAAATCTACCTACCACCCTTCAGTAAATTGAGCTATGTTAATATCTGTAATCATTACTACAAATTGCTCCTTAGTTATTTTAACTTGAGGATTATTTTTTCGCTTTTGAAACTTGCAAATTCGAGCATAATGCCCACTTTTGCCACTGGCAAATTAAACATGTTTGACGTTGTGAACGAAGTCTTTGGTTCTTATTCTTTTGGCTTGAAAAAACCTTTTTTATGAGGTCTACTATTTTATTTTATTTTTTGTAGCTTCAAATGACTATTTTTTGGATTCTAACCCTTGGGCAAACCACCTTTTTCAGAAATTAAATTTACATTTTTTGTGAGAACGTATGAGACGTTGAGAAGGCATATAAAGAAGAGTACATTGTACTTCCATCTCTTGAAATAGGCTCCCTTGAAACCTCTTGAAACAAAAGGGCTTATTGAGATCTCCAACGCTTTTCATGTATTTATTTATTGGAGGTTTCATCTAAAATCTCCTTAAAATTGTTGATGAAAAACACATAAATAAAATTAAAATTACAATGAAAATAAAATTGAGACGAAATCAATTTAGATTGAGGCACGGAAATCTCGCTTTCTTTAAAGAGATTCAAGCTCTTTGTGGTAGATAAAGTTCAAATGAACCGATGCAGCAAACCTCCTCTTAAGTTGTCTCTTCCAAGATACAACTGATCTTTGTATATCTCAAAGAAATCCTACACAAATGGTTGAGCCCAAAATCCCACTAGAAAAAACACCTATATCTTGTCTGGAAAATTCTCAAGAGTATTACACACTTGTATTTTTATTTTTTCTATAAAACTTATCTCTATATCGTACGAAAAATAGTCAATCGGTTCAAGCTCTTAAAACAATCATCAGTGTGAATCTCTCTAGGTGACCTCACCAAATACCAGAACTAATTGCCAGGTAGTAAAGCCTCAATAAAGGTAAAAGAGATTCCAATCGATTATCAACACCACCATCACACCACCATCACTAATTCTATTCCAATAATGAGGATTTAATACTAAACGTAAAACATTCATTTACTAGAACGAAAAGATAGCTAGAATAGAAAGACTGACAATAAAACAATTGAGGCAGCCGACGTTCATACTAAAGGCAATAAAAAGCTAAAACTGCTCGGACCCTTGTACGAACATTTTACTTTCTCAAAACATAATGAGAGACTCAAAGTTAAAGAGATCAAATCACCTACACATTGACCAACAACTGATCAACTCTAAAAATGCACTCAATGGCGTGCAGTTTGAATAGTGAGATGAGATGAGATGAAATGGTTTTAAAAGAAAGTTAAAAATTGAATTAGATATTATTATAATATTATTCTTAATATTATTGTTGTTTTGAGATTTAAAAAAAAAATGAATTGTTTATTATATTTTGTGTGAAAATTTAAAAATATTGTAATAATGAGATGAGATGAAACACTTTCACTATCCAAACGAGTAATCTAATATAACCCCTAACCGACTAAATGAATTTAAGAAAACACCATTATTTAAAAAAAAAAAAAAAAAAAAAAAAAAAAAGCTAATTTCATTACCATAATCAATCAAACAATACAAGGTTTATCCCTCATTATAGAACTAAATATAGCAGCAAGCCCTTCCTCGATCCAGATCATTTCAACTTCATAAGACAAAGCACACTTTGCCAACAAATGTGCCACTATATTTCCTTCTCTAGGAGTAAACTGTACCTTCTAGTATGCTCTGCCAAATAAGAAACATTAAATATCTTCTATGATATGCTTATACCAAGATATTCTTCCTCTGCTCAGTTGATGGCACTGATGATGACTTATGCGTCTCCTTCTTGAAGGATAATTTATTGCAAACTTCTAGTGCCCTTGAAAGAGCATAGCATTTGACCAATACAAGTTGAGTAACATTCCTATTTTGTGCACCAATAGAAGCCAATATTTCCCCTTCATCGTCTCTTATAATGACTCATATCCCAATTTTCCTATTTTTAGGATCTAAAGCTACATTCGAGTTGGCCTTCACACAATTCCTTGCTGGTTTTTTCCGAGAATGCACAGCCTTCCATGTGGTTGTTTTTTTGGCTTCCCCTTCAACTGCACTTGTGCAGACAATTCTTCTGTGCTTTCTCTGGCTAATTGAACCACCTTTCTCAAGCTATGAAATTGATCATAAAAATGAACTCATTGTGGTTGCTATCCATTCTATCTCTGCCTTTAAGCTTCCTCACCAAACTCTCCCATTAAGGAAGTCTTCTTTTGAGATGGCCCATTTCTTAACTGGACTAGAGTCTTCAATATACACATCACTGGCAGTTAGGCTGCTCCATAATGCATGCACGACAATCTTCTCACCTTTTTGACATATAGGGCATAAGGGATTTTCAACTATCTTCTTGCTAAAAAGATTTTTCCTTGTAGGCAAAATGGTATTCCCTACTTTCCAGAGAAACGGTTTCACCATCCTAGGTACATTCAACTCCCACATGTTCTTCTATATTTCATCTTGGGTATTCTCCTTTATGGTTTCTCACTGCACTCTGCTTCTTCTAATTAAATGCACACAGTATGCACTATTTATCGAAAAAAGACCACCTATAGTGTGGCCCAAGTTAATTTGCTCTCAACTCCCATCTTGCTAATGGTGATACTGCATATTTGCTCAGCTTTTCTTCCACAAAAATTTCTTGAACAAGTGCTTCATCAGACTCTTCGGTCTGTTCATTGATGAGATCTTTTACTCTAGAATCACCACTAAGAATCTTCATAAGGAGACTGTACATAGTAAGAAGAAGGTGTTGATAGCCAATTGTGGCCCAAATTTTGATGTTGTTTCCATTTCCCACCCTCTAGTTTAGCCCCTCTTTGAGAAGCACAATTGTTAACCACACATTCATCCGTATCAAAGATGGACCACTCTCTAATTTTGCCTCCAAAAGGTTTGTGTTCTTAAAATATTTTTTTATAAAACCTTGTGCAACCATTGAGGAGGGATTTTGTAGTATCTTCCAATCTTATTTTACCAGCATGGCTGAGTTAAACTCTCTAAGTTTCTAAAACCCAAACCTCATTTTGCTTTCTACGTCTCTATCTTGCCCCAACTCCTCCACTAGATTTTCTTTTCTATTTGTTTGTCACCCTACCAAAAGCTTGAGAATATAAGGATGTATAGGTGGGGATAGCTTGTAAAATTGATTTAATAAGGATCTCTTTTCCTGCTTGAGGTAGGAAATTGTTCTTCCAATCGCTTATCTTCTGCCACATTTTCTCCTTTATTTTGATTTCCCCGCCATATGTGGAAGCACCAAATACTTCTCATAACTTTCCCAGACAAATGCTCATGTTGCTATTAAGATATTCCTTTTGTCTATTTATCTTATATTAGAGCTAAAAAATATGGAGGTTTTATCCTTGTTAAGAACCTAACCAGAAACTCTCTCATAGATGTAAAGAATGGCTTGTAATTTGTTCCATTTTTCCCTCATTGCTCTACTGAACATCATAAAAAAATTATAGTGGTTTATTTTAGTGCCTTCCCTTGCCACTAAAACTCCTCTGGTTTCTCATCTTCTATTAACTTGGTTGAACATTGAACTTAATCATTCTGCACACAATATAAATAAATAAGGAGAAATAGGATCTCCTTGTCTCAAAAACCTCTCAAAGGAAAGAACTGTTTCCATGGCTTGTCATTGATCAACACAGAATATGAGACAGAGGTGGCACAATTCATTATCAAAGATGTCCACTTTTCACTAAAACCTAGTTTCTTCATTACAACCTATTTTCCTCATTACAGCCTCCAAGTAAGACCACTCTATTCTAGCAAAGGTCTTAGACATGTCTAGCTTCAGAGCCATGCTACCAGTGTTTCCTCTTTGTCTAGTCTTCATTGTGTGAAGAACTTGACATGCCACCATTATGTTGGCTGTTATGAGACACCCAGGGTTGAAAGCACTTTGATTTGATGAGATTATAACAAATAGAACTTTCTTGAGTCTGTTGGCAAGCACTTTAGAGATAATCTTATACAAAATGTTGCATAAACTAATTGGTTTGAAATCACTAACATACTTTGGAGTTTTGACTTTTGGAATTAAAACAATGTATTTATAATTAAGAGGATGAGATAGAGGATCATTATTTAAGAGACACAGAGGTGCATTACAAACCTCATCACCAATAAAAGCATGCAGCATAACCATCAGGGCTTGGTGGTTTTAAAGGAACCGTCTGGTTTATAGCTACCTCTACTTTAGATTGGTGAAAATCAATGAGATATTGTCATTCATTTATGCAATAACTGTAGTTTCCACAACTCTCAAGCACTCTGCAATATCTTCTATTGATGGCACTAAAGAAGTAAATAACTTTTCAAAGTAAGACTTGAAAGCTCCTCTCAACTGGCTCTGTTAAGGCTCTATCATGAGAATCACAAATTTGCCTGATAGTATTTTTCCTCTTCCTCTGGTTGGAACACACATGAAAATACTTGGTGCTTCTATCTCCAAGCTAGTGCCAACTCTTTTTTGCCCCTTTTCTCCATTTTAGATCTTCCTTATCAACCATTTGACCTAACTCCCCTTAGATTCTCCTAATATCCTCTATGTTATGGCTCCTCTCTTCTACTTGCAGCTGTTTGAGACTATCTGTTTTTACTCTAATTTCCTTTTCCCTATCCTTAGCAGACTGAATGCTCCACCTAATCAAAGCACCACTATATAGCCTAAGTAGGTCTTGCACTTTTGTAATTGGTTTTGTGCTTATCAAGTCATTACTCCATTATGCCCCTATTAGTTTCTCACAATCTTCTTCAAGTACCCAACATGCATCTTGCTTAAAGGCTTTTTCCTCATGCACTACTTTTGGTCTAGACTTACTCAAGTAGAGGATTATAGGTCTATGATCAGAGCTCCTTGCAGTCAGAACCTCCAACCACCTCTCTATGTATATTTTAGACCATTGTGAATTGACCACTGCCCTATCAAGCCATTATTTAGTGAAAGTTTCATCTCCGTGTTTGTTACTCCAAGTGAATTTATCCCTCCCTCCAGCCAATGTCATGTAAATCTCTAGCCTCCAAAGCTTCTCTAAAATTTCACATATGGTTTTCCTTTCTCGGCCTACCCCCACTTTCTCATCATTAGAAATTATCTCAATAAAATCCCCCATCACACACCAACCATGAAAGCTGGTGGGTTTGAGAGAGGATAGCAGACCCCACGCTTGCTTATACTAACATCTTGTTGACCATAGAAGCCAATTAACATCCATCTAGAATTACCCTCCTCATCTATGATCCATGTATTTATATGCCTCTAAGAGTAATTATAAATTTTCACCTTTATCTCCATTCTCCAAAAAAGAGCCAGACCACCCCCTTACCTACCAGTTCAACCACAAATACAGTTTTTATAACTCAGTTTTCTCTTCAAGTTTCCAAATTTACCAGCTTTAAGTTTAGTCTCCATAACAAAGACTAAGGTCCCGTTTGGATGTGAGCTGAATTGAGATGAGTTGAATTCTTTATAAATAATAGGGAGTTGAGATGGTGGAGTGAGTCTTGTGAGGCCCACCTAAGATGAGTTTAGATGTGTTTGAATGTTAAGATGAGTTTAGATATATTTATGAAAAGTTGAAAAAGGTTATGGGTCTAACGTGTAAAGAGATGTTAAGTTGAAAAAGGTTGTGGGTCCCAAGTGTAAAGAGGTTTTGAGTTAAGATGGGTTTAGTGATTTAAGAGTTGGGTGTTTATATGTTAAATTCAGCTTAAAATTAGACTGAACTGAGTTGATTTCAATTCATTCTAAGTTCCAAATAGGGCATAAATTGGGACTCTTTTCCTTCACTAACAAGAAAAGGTCTTGAACTGTCTAAGAGTCCCCAACCTCAGCAGTTCCAGCTTAAAATTTTTATTGTTATTGGTAGGGTTGATAAATAGCTGCTGCCAATTCCTTATCTGAAGCACCATGCTCTCCACTTTTGCCAATTATGGCTTATTTTCACCTCCACCAATAGAGTATCCTCATTTTCTTCATCTATCAATTATCTTGTAGAAATGGAACTGCAAGACAAAAGCTCCAAGACCTTACCTTTTTTATAAGCTCTTCTCTTCCATTTACCACTTGTCTAGGTCCTTCCTCTCAATTTCCTTGCATGAACGCTAGACTATTTCCTTATCCTCCTTAGAATGGCCCCATACATGGCTTTGGTGTTATCTCTATGCGTAGGCCCATTTTCTGCTTCAAGATTGAGCTCCTTTTCTCCAGAGCCCATTAGAGCATAGTTTCCCGTGCTGACATTCCTCATTGTCCCTTTGCCTTTTGAAAACTCCTTAGAAATATCCTCCCAGTTTTTTTTATTATTATTTTTAAAGAAAGGAGGACAGCACGTCCATATATTATCAAAAAACTCTGACTAAGGCAGAGGAATCACCATAATTACAACCATAAAAAACCCAAAAACAAAAAAACCAAACCTCCCAATACTCATAACGTCTAACATAAGGTAAACTCATTCTATCCGTATGTATAAGCCCCTTTAAGTCTCCTCAGACCAAACTCCTCTCCAACAAAATCTCAAGTGACGCCACTTGCCCCATGTTTTGATAAAAAATCAGCAACCATATTCGATTCCCTAAACACATGTTTAAACTGAACATTGAGAGAAGAAATAATAGATTATGCCCAATTGTTGACAAAGATGAAGGTCATCTACAAAAGCTCTACATTCAACAATGGTATTTGTTGCTTGGCCATAGCAATGGGCAAAGCCTCTAAGCACCCTCCCTTGCACATTCCGAATCACGCCCACCCAACTAGCCATCCCAGGATTGCCAAGAGAACAACCATCCACATTAAGTTTGGCGAACCCCCTTGAGGGAGGTTTCCAAGCAACTAATGTTGGTGGCCTTACTCAAATGGGAACCACTAGGCAATTTAAAGCTTCCATAATTCTCAAATCATTTTCACCCATTGATTTAAAAGATCTCAAGCCTCCTAAGATCTCTAAAATAAAACATTTAACCATCTGAATGATGCTCTTCCAATCATACCTTACATCTTCCATACGCGCCTCACATCTAGCTCTCCAAAGAGCCCATGAAATGAGGGACAATACCATGGAGCCAACGTACCTACGAGGATAAAGAAGCCCGACACCACCACACATTCACCACATTGGTCCATACACGAGAATTTGGTAAATGAACAGCAAACAAAGCCGTAAAAAAATCCCACACTTTTCTTGGTCCCTCTCCATCGCAAAGAACATGATCTAAGGTTTCAACCTTATTACCAACACAGCATTGGCATTTAGAAATAACCGGCATATCAAGTTGTTGAATAACATCATCAACCGGAATTGCATTTTGACATGCCCGCCAACACAAAAATGACATCTTCTTTGACACATGATCCTGCCATAACCATTTCCTCCAAGGACACAAATTTCCACGAGATCTAATAAGTTGCCAAGCCAACTTAATAGTAAAAATTCTATCAATTGTATGTTGCCAAACCAATACATCCCTCCATTCCCTAACCCGCACGTTTGAATGCAAAATTTTCTGCACCATTTCTTCATTCACCAACTGCCGAGTTACCTCCAGGTTCCATCCCAACCCCTCTCATACATTGTGTACAAGCAAATTTGGATCTCCCACAACTGGTAAGGAAGCTGCAATCGACCCTTCTCCAAGCCAATTATCAAACCAGAATTTTACAGTCCCCTCTCGAACTACCCACTTCGAACACCTGAGCAATACTTCCATGACATTTTTCCAGAAAGCATAACCTTGTACTGAAGCTCCCAGTCAACGTGTCATTTCCTTCCTCAAGGATCTCTGAGATCACATGCTGTTGACTCAGTTCTTCATTCACATCCTCAGATTCTATTGTATCCTTTCTATCTCCCCCCATCTCCTAATTATCTCGTTTATTTGTGTCCCTTCCATTTCATAAGCCACCTTCCATATCTGTTACCTGCATCAAACTGATACTGGTGTCAAAGAAACCATCTCTTTCCCAGCGAAACCAGTTGTCCTTTTTAGAAGTTCCCTTGAAGCTTTTTTTCTCCTGATCCTTAAATCTCGTTGCGACTCTCCTCTACAAATTGGGATGGGCACGTAACCATGGCCCGAATTGATCATCAATAGCAGACGGCTCAATCTTCTGTATATCTCTTCTTGGGCATCCCTGAAGTCCATGGATTATATGGCCATATGTAAAACTAATGCGTGCCAGTTTTTCATATTTAAAAGGAACCCACAATTGATTTCCTTGCACCATAATTGTTCTCCCTCTTGCAATTGTCCTTGTCCAATTCAAAGCAATTTGAACCCCTAGATAATTTCTCCAACCGCATCCATCCGCTTGGACATCAACATCGATCACCCTGCCATTGTGCCACCGATCTATTTTCCATAATCTCGAGTCATACAAGCCAATGGTAAATTGTGCATTTGGACCCAGAAAATCTCCTGATCAAAAATCATCTTATGGTTGAATAAAACCATCAAAAGGGTTGAGAACAAATAGATTGTTGTCAAACAACCAAGGCTTCCCGTCCCATCTTGGGTGGCAAAAGTAACCACGAAGACATTTGTTATGACCTCCAGAAATGAGGAAATGAGGTTGGTTTGCTTACCTTCCACATCCAATGTTCCGCTCTGAAAATACCTTACCCACCAAACTTCTATCTCTCTTACTCTTTTACTTCGTCTAGTATTCCATCTTCCACCTCTATAATCGAAAACTCCCTTTCCGTAGTCGTAGCTTGTCCCACTGTTCTTCTAAATCCTCTATCCCCTCCACCACGAACAGCCGCTGATGACTGCAGTTCACCCTTACCTTTTAAGAGTAGGGAGTGACGTCTTACTTCACCTCTGCCTTCTCGAGAGAGAACTGTAGAGAGAAGACTTCTAATTTTCAAGAAACCACCATTATTAGACATTAAAAAAACTTTATAAATAATTCTATATATTAAAAAATACCAACAGCTGATGCTAATTTCTGGTTTGAAAATTGGGGAAATGATGTTTCACTCTCTGAAAAAGGATTTACCATTAGTCAGCCCGAACTAAGGATTAAAGATATTTGGACACCAAATGGGCCAAATATCAATCTCATTTCTCAGCTTGGTGGAAACCAACTGAAAATAGCTGTTTTGAATTCCAAAGTTCATATTAAAACAAGGAAAGAATTGAGAGTTTGGATATCATCTTACTCTGGTAAATTTTCTATAAAGTCTGCCTGAAATTTAGTTAGTAGTCCACATGATGTTTTTCCTCTTTCTACTTGTATATGAAACCATATTTTGCCTCCAAGAATTCCTGTTTTTGGAGGGAAGCTTTACCATAATGCAGTACCAGTTGATGTTGGGGTAAAAGGGTGTGGGATTCCCATGGTATCCAAATGTGTTTACTTCCCTAACTCACCAAAGATAGAATCTGTATAGCATTTGTTTGAAAATGAGAGATTAGCTACTGAAGTATGGGAGCATTTTGCACTACTTTATGGTTACTCCTCCCTGTTAAGCTTTCCATGGAAAAGGTGTATCTGGTACCAATGATTATACTCCTCCCTGTTAAGCTTTCCATGGAAAAGTTGTATCTGGTACGAATGATTATCCTCTGGGAATTATGGCTGTGAAGGAATAACTATGTGATTAATGGAATCTTGCCATGATCTCTAGTAGTTATAAATCATGTGTTACTCATTGGTTACATGGTTTAAATGGTTTTTTTAAATTCAAAAGAGGTCCTAAGAGATCATAATTCTCTCTTTGTTGGCTTTGCAAGTGCATCAGCTGCAAGTAAAAATAAGAAGGCCCTTGTTAGTGCACTGGAGGCTTCCCCCAGTAGGAAAAATGAGATTTAATATTAATGGCTCATCTCTTGGAAACCCAGGTCCGACTGGTTATGCAGGTGTCTTGAGAGATGACGGTGAAGGTTTTTTTTTTTTTTTTTTTTTTTTTTTTCTCCCTCCACTTAGGAGAGGAAACTATTATGTTTGCTAAAGTAATGGCATTGAAGCAAAGTTTACTATATTGTTTACAGCTTGGGTTTAATGATATTGTATTTGAGTATGATTCTATAGAATTGGTACACTGGTTCGACCATATTTCTTCTCTGCCTTGAAAGTTTTTAGAGGTTTGGGATGATATAATTGTTTTTGGTCAATCTTTATCTTTCTCATTGCAACACACTTATAGAGAAGGTATTGATCTATTGCTGATCAGCTAGAAAAAGCTTGTACTAAAGGTTTGTCAGAAGTTTTCTTCTTGTCTGATTAGCATGGGGTGAGTTAAAATTGGATTTAAATGGCCTGTCAAAGTTTAGAATAGATTGCAGCTGTTAGATTTCTTTCATGTTCATTGCTTTTGAATAAGTTGTCAATATAGTTTTAAGCTCTAGTGTTTGTATTGTTGCTAATTACATTCTAGTGTTGCATAGATAGTTAATATAGTTTTTAGAATTATTTTAGGACTTGGTTTGGGATTTTTGTAACCCCCAAGTTCTGTTTTTGTACATTATATTCCTTGGCCGAAAGTGATGACTATTAATAAAATTGGGGTGCCGTCTCTCTTCCTTAAACAAATATAAAAGAAAAAATGATCTTTACAGACTTCATATGGTATCAAAGGCCTCAACTGCCATGTTTCTTCCAATAAAAAATGGCATTTCTTATAAGAGTAAACAAGTACTATGTACTACTTTTTTTTGTATCTTGTACGCACGTGCCTCCGAGCCACTTGAACTAATTAATTTCTATGCCTAAAGAGGAAATATAGCTTTGCTAAGTAGTTTGGGGCTTCTACGAATTATCTATTCTGGCCATGAGATGATTGTTTCTGCTGCTGATTTTGGTTGGCGATTATTTTCTTGATTGGAGTACTTGTGTTGGTTGGTTATGGCTTGGTGGGTTTCTGGTTGTGGCTTGGGTTTGTCGATTGGAGTACTTGCCGTGTTGGTGGGGCTTCTTGTCTTGATTGATGTCCGAAGCTTCTTTGTGTTTTGCTGTTGGAGGACTTGCTTTAATTGCATCGCTGTTGGAGTATCTGTATGTTGTCTGTTGCCTGTTTTGTAGTGAATGATTGATTCAGAATCTGGCTGCTTTGTTAAATTTCTTTGTGCAGCTTTGGCTGGTGGTGTGTTCATGCCTACTTTGTGTGGTTTTTTCTTTTAAGGAGAAATGCTTGATCTATATAGAAATCTTACCAAAATTTATTAACTAACATGGCTTGACATGAGACATCAGATTATAAAGCTTTTTAATTGTGAAGTAGATCTAATAATTTACATGATCAAGCTATGTTAATTTACAAGTTTACTTTTATAAGATATCCGTGTAAACCTTCTCATTACATTATCAAGGCATAAATTGCATTTTGAGGGAGTGTTCGAGAGAGAGTATTTGATCTTTAAGATTTTGGTATTTGGTCTAACTTTCATGAGCAAGGAATTTCCATGCACCGAAATCTTGTATCGAATTATTTTTTTTTTTTTTTTTTTACTTAATAGTTAAGGAAGTATTTTTGAATGAATTTATAGTTTTTTCTAAAAAAAAAAAATTAAAAACAATTACACAATCGGTAGCAATCCTCGCTGGATTTCCTCGGTATATAGCTCTAGCAACTGCCAAACTCAAAAAGATGTTACTACAATAAAACAACCAGTACTGATCAACAAGAGGAACCACAAAATACATGGCCAAAAACAACCACATGATTAATTAAATAACTTGGCCACAACTCTACCAAAAAAAAAAAAAACAAACATTAATCAATCGCCACTGCAGCATCGGCTCCACAAGACCCAATCAAACAGCTGCCACAGTAAATGCATTCACCCTAATATATACCAACCAAGCAGCAGCTATACAATGCGACAGACAAGACCATAATTCCACATTATGATAAAGATTCTTGATTTTATAAAGCTTGGAGTTTTAGTTCGTTAGAATTACAACTTTCAAAACTTGACATTATTTCCTCATTATAATTTCATAAATAGCATATATATATATATATATATATATTCATATTTATAAGGTCCTCCATTAATTAATTTCTTGATAGTTGATACATTAATGGTACTTATATAAAGCTTTTGCAAATATGGGTACCTCATCTGAATGCATGTGCTTTGTCGTGTTTCATGTACATATAACATATTTTCTTAAAACATCCACGTTTAAGAGGAGTTCAGATACAGAGAAATAAGCCGGCCATCAAGTCAATAGACACAAAAAAAAACCTAGAGAGAAGAAGGGGACGGATAGCTGATGATGATCATCTTATATCTAAAGCAAACTGTTTCCATTAATTTAGTTTCATGATGTGCATCACTACTTCACTGATTAGATAAGTAAAGAGTCACATAAAAAAGAAAAAATCAAACTTGAATAACATATAATACCGCGTTATATATAGCAGTACTAGCTTTATTGGACATGCAGCATATCCCCACCCAATCCAAAGTTTTTGGGCCAAGATTGAAACCGACAGCCTAGCCACATCCCTACCAAGCTAGTAGTCATCATCATTCATGGGCTAATTAAAATGACTGTTAAGATCAATGTATCTGTTTTCCGAAACATCATCCTTTTAACTTTTTTTTTTTTTTTTTTTTTAATGTAAGATCATCAATACATGAACAACATGGCAACATCCCCGGCCAAGTTGAAACATTTCTGCATGGGCCTAATCGGCCTTATATTCCTGTTGGCGCTGTTGGGATGATCTGCAGCACATGGAATATGGATCCCAGGGTTGGTTTGTTTGTTTAATGATGAATGAGTGTGAAATTATTTAGTTTTTCTGCTCATCATTTAGATTTTGGTTTCAGATATTATATGTCAAACAATAATAATAATAAAATTGATCTTTAGAAGCGAGTTTTGTTTTGGATTCTAATAGCTGGCCGTGAAGTGTGAATTGGGAGATCTGATAAGTGAGAATTGATAGATGGAACACTGAACTGAACCTTCTTCAGCTCATGAGCCCTGACTGGTGGATGATAATGATGTTAGGCGCAGACCATGACGACTTTAAACCTCGTCTTCTGGGGTTGAATCAGTCCAAATCAAAACTATAATGATTGAGGCTAGTTTGTTTTCAGAAAATTTCTCATCTTATTTCATATCGTCTCACCTCATCATTATAATTTTTTTAAATTTTTACATAAAATAAAATAAAAAATTCAACTTTTTTAAATTTCAAAACAAAAATAATATTAAAAAATATATTCTAACAATATTTTATTCAATTTTTTAATTTTAATCTCAACTCATCTCATCTCATATTTGAAAACAAACAAATCCTGAATTAACTTTGCTATTAATTAATTAAATAAATCATTTTTCTTAAAGTATGATAATATGCCTATAAAAAAAATAAAGTGCATGTGATATAAATATATCGTAATTAAATATAAAATGCTAATGTCCTCATGGTCAACCGTCGTCTTTTAATTTTTTTTCTGGATGGGTTCAAGGAAGTAAGTAAACTCACGAGGCATTACTAGGGATTCTTAATTGGTCAAAACTAATGAATTTTCTTTTTTATTTTTTCATCCCCAGTCCCACTACTAAATATTACCTTCTAGAAGGAAAAGCTTTGGCTAATATTAATGAAAGCCCTCAACCCCTAGAGCTTAGCCGTGTAATTTACAACTAATTTAAATATTCCACACGTAAGTTTATAATAAGGTTAATTTTTACCAATTAATCACATTACGAGGCATTAGGGGTAGACATGCTTCCCCAAAATGAGGTTACTTATAAATGTAAGTTTGGCAACATACTGTTTTTTTTTTTTTATGTTCTTCAAAGGGAAGCAAGAAACAAGATTTCGAAAAAAGAAAAAAGAAGATTATACAATTAGGGTAGAGATCATGGTGATATTCTACTTACAAGTTGTAGACATACCATTAAATATATATAACAAAACTTTATTTACAAGAGAAGTTTTAGATTTTTTTCAATCTGTTATAAATTATTTTATTCTCACGCTGGTCTGTAAAGCGCATTATCTATATCACTTAAATGTTAAGACTTGATTTGTAAGATTCAAATTATAAAATTTATTTTTCAAATCAAATTATGTTATATAAACATTTTACTGAATTTGCTCTATACATCAGTTTGATAATAGAATTTTTCATCTGGTATATTAACGGTTACTCATCAACTTGAAAATAAAATTTTACTTTATAAAAATTGTTGAATATGTGTCATCTCAATCCAAAACTTATACCCCAATTATCCCGTTGTTGCTAACTTGCATATATGGGTATACAGCCACACATCAAGCATAAATGGTAGTACTCTTGATTCACCATAAATAAATAAACAAAACAACCAAAAGAAGAAAAGGCAGAAGAAGAAGAAGAACAAACAATAGGAATAGCATTGTTAAGAAAAGAAGAAGAAAAGGAGAGAGTTGAAAGAAGGTGTGAGCAAATAGATAAGGTGTGAGGCAGAAAAGGGCAAGACAAGTAGAGGTGTCAAGGAATCAAATAAGGTATTATAGTAAAAATGTGTATGAACGTTGAAATTAGTAAGAATTAATAAAAATAAGGTCATCAGACACCGACAAAGTGACAAATTAGGGAATCGGCATGTTGTATTGGAAGCTTACACGAAACTGAGCTATATGTTTGTTTGCCCAATTAAATTATTATTATTTTTTTTTTTTTTTTTTTTAAAAAGGCACTTTCCATTTTCAAAGTGCATACCAAGACATCCAACTTTCCAGACTTGGCACTGAGCCGTACTAGGCAAGAGTTTCTCATTATTTTTGCAAATAAAATAAAATAAAATAAGATAAGAAGAGATTAATTGAAATAAAAGTTAAAAATTAAATAAAATATTATTAAAATATATTTTTTTTAATATTATTTTGTTTTAAATTTTTAAAAAATTAGATTATTTATTTTATTTTGTATGAGAATTTAAAAAAATTATAATGATTAAATAAAATGAGATGTGATATGATAAGAATAATTGTGAAAACAAATGAAGCCTAAAACCGTTATGATCCGTTTAAATATTGAATTGAGCTCAAAAGAACTGGACGGAATTAATTAATTTATTTATGCTTTCAAGGAAGAGCCTAGATTTATGTAAGAATAAATTTATAAATTAATATAATATATTAGATTTATTTTATTATAATAATAACTTCACAAGAATCTAGCGCATTAAACATCGTTAATTTATAAATTTTTCTATTTTTAGGTTTCTTCATGGATGAATAACTTTTCATTACGATATTTCCTTTTCATCACAATACATGATAAGGTTATATTGAGATTTTTTTTTTCCAAAATTCTCGAAAAAAAAATCATCAAAAGATTTCTTTAGTGAAAATTCTTGCATATGTAATCAAATCTTTATATATTTAAATGTATTTTTTAATTAATTATTAAGTGATAGAGTTATCTATAATTATACTTTATATTCAGGTTAATTTTTAAAATTAGAATAATGAGACACCTATAATTTTTTTACTACTCATTTCAAATCAATGAATTATATAATTATGAAATTTTATTAAAAAAAAAAAACTAATCTCATGTTTACATAACTACCATTCATTCAAAATGAAATTGTAAAATAATTGTGGACTATTTATAGGTTTATCATTTTTCTTCAAACTAAATATGCTGATTTTTAAATATATATATATATATATTTATTGTATGGATATAGTTGTAATTCCATCTAGATTGTTACTTTTTTTTATTTCTCTAATGATTTAATAAATTTGTTAACTTTATCTTTTAATTATGTTGCTGAACCAACTCCACTGACCATGCATATTTTAGATGATTATTAAAATATAAGAACTTTGGTGGGTTTCACACTCAATGTGAACCCATTCGTGGGTTATGGTTTCTAAAAGCATACATTAAAGTAGAAAAGTTCAGCTTGACTTTTTTCTTTCAGAAGTGTTACGTGGTGCCTTCCGTGGCCGTAAAAAAGAAAAGTCGAGAGAAAAACATTGACCCACGAGCCAAAAACTCCCATTATTTACGTTAACGATCCAACAAGAGCGGCATATCTAATGATTTTTGTTATGTATAAATAAATTTACGTATTAATCTATATATTAATATTATTATTTTTATATTTTAAATTTAAATTAATATTATTTTTAATAAAATTTATTTTTTGACCAATCATATTGAATGAATGCGTGTATTAATACGTAAAATTGTTTATAATTAGATTTTTTCATATTTAATATGATGCATGAACTTTGTTTTTTCGTTTTTGTTTTTTCTATTTATCGAGAAATCTAGCTCCATTTGGATGGTAAGATTGTCTCATTTTATTTTATCTCAACATTTAAATACTATAAATTCAAATACTTTTTAATTTAAAATTTAAAATTTTTTCATCTAATCATATTATCAAATCATTATTATTTTACTACCATTTAAAAATGTCTTATCATGTTTCAATATCCAAACTATGTTTAGTAGTTATTGATTTTGTTATCTAATAGAATAAATATTTTGTGCTTTAAAGAATTTTAAAAATTAAATTCATAGATTGATGTGCTTTGGTATAGTATGTTAGATTGTAAAATAGATCTAACCTATTACATAAATTTATGTCAATTTATGAGTTTACTTTTATAAAATCTTTTTATAACTGTAACATTTCTTGTCTAATAATATTAACTAAATTTTCTAATTCAAGATGACCATGAATAAATAAATATCTAAAATTCAAATCCCTGCATCCTCAACATTCCCATTTTTTTTTAAAAAAAAAAAAGAAATTAATTTGAGTAGGGCAAAGGACCAAGGTAGATTGGTAGGCCTTGGATGCCTTCACATAAAGTGTCTAAAAAATTAAGAGAAATACTTTAATCATAAAGAAATTACACAAAAGTAAATTCACAAACTGATATGACTTGATGCAATACGTCAGCTTATAAAGTTACTTTTATTGTAAAGTAAATCTAACGGATCATATGAACCCACATCAATTTGTGAGTTTATTCTTATATACTCCCTTTGCGCATACTTCTAAAAAATTAAGGATCTCTAGCTAATAACTATTGTAGTAAAAGAATTATTGTGAACTGAACATATTATACTGTCATAATATAATTAAGTGGTTTTTTTTTTTTTTTTTGGGATAATATGGTATAAATGAAGATAAAAGTTCATATTTGTAAACAAGAACAATTAAAATAATTATTGAAAAACATGTTCTCAACTGGAATTTGCCAATATAAATATTCTAAATTATTTGTTCGTACCATGATCAGCTATTGAGTATTATATACTAATAAAACTTGATACAAAATATTGATCAATAATTTGCAACTCAAAAAGAAAGGAGGAGGAGGATATATCATTGATCGAGTAAACATTTTAATATTTAGTTTCTAGTATGTAAATTCATTATATTAAAAATAAATAAAACTAGACGTATTGACTACGTGATTGTGAACATATTCTAATATAGTTTTAAAAATTATAAAAAAGAAAATGTCATTAGAACACGTGATAAAAAATAGGAATAAATTAACCTTTTCACTCAAAATTCTCTTGCACAACTTAGCTGTCTTTGAACGTCAAAGATAATTTCAACTCATTATTGGTGATGAGATTTAAGGCCTAGTTTGTATTCGTAACTCATCTCAATTCATTTCAACTCATCTCAACTCATCTCACTACTATTCATTATTATTTATCAACTTTAACTCACAAATCTCATTACTATTCACAACTCATCTCACTACTATTCACAACCCATCTCAACTCATCTCAACTTATTTTCGAATCCAAACGATACCTTATTATTATTTTAACTTTTCATAAAAATTTTAAATTCATTATAATTTAGTTCATATATTTAAATATATAGTTTAACCTATTTATATTAAAACATATTTTAATGAGACTCACAAGATATTATTATTCACATATCAACTCAAATCATTTAAAATCATCTCAATATCAAAATGCAGCCTTAGCTCAAAAATAGAAAAAACTGACTCGTCTAGCTTAGATATGAAACAAGATCAAAAGGGCATGAAAATGAAAAATGAAAAATAAAAATCAAAAGATTTGGTGAGTGGGGGGGCTCAACATCCAGACGACAGAATTAAGAAGTTATCTTGAGACTCTTTTTCTTTTCCAACAGAGGCGATGGAAGTACGTATTTTCCTGGATCCGTGTGAATGCATGCCCAGGCGAGGGGGGTGTGATGGCGCGTAAAATGATGTGCGTTTAGACTTTAGGGTCGGATCGAGTAGACAATTGGTCTCTTAATTTGGTTGCACAGATTGTCGGCTGTTTTTGTTTGGTTGTTTGGGGAGAGTTGTCTTTTGCTTGTTTAATTCAGCCGAGACGTACGTGTGTGGCTTTTCATACCTCATCCATCGACAGTTTCAAAACCTTGTACTTGTTCGCACGTTATCTTCTGTTAATCAGTAATATATTGATAGGATAATATTATGTGAACATATCCTGTTCTGAAAACGAAACTTGTGGGGGATGATATCTACTCTTTTTAGAATTAAGAATGTTTCTCCCTTTCTTTTCTTCCTTTTTTGGGCCACCTGAACTAAAATTACCATATTATATAGACTCTAGCCTCTAGGTTTGATAATTACCAATTTAGGGCATGTTTTGTTTTTTTTTTTTTTTTTTAATTTTTAACTTCCATCCAAATATATCTAAAAAAAAAAGATTATTTTAACAAATAATTATCATCTAGTTATTTTCTTAAGTTTCTGTCAATAAAAAACGTAAAAGAAACTATCATGAAAATTAAATTAAAAAAAAAACTCACAAAATCTTTTTTTATTAAATACGATCTTTGAGAATTTAATACAGTGTTATCAATTAGGAAATGTTTTCCATAAATTTTACTAAATTTAATATATAATTTCAAAACAACATGTAATTTGCTAATTTGATAGAGTATTGCTACTATATATTTAGAACAAAATAGAGTTGAAAAGCACAAAAAGAGAGACTGAAAAAATCCTATACCCCCTATATCCTCTTATGTTTGTGTTTTTATTTTTTTTTAATAAGCCACGTGGCATTCTATCAAGTACAAAGTGAGTGGTATAAACTAGGGACATAGTAGCATTTCTCAATTTTATATTGAGTTTGTGTTTGATTCATCAGTTGTAACAAAAATTATCAACTCTAGTGTAACACGTAGGGTTCAAGTTATGTCAATTCGAGTTTGGATTGTATATGAGTTAACCATCATCTAGGCCTATTTATTGTGAGATCCACAATCTTAATTAGTCTTTACTTAAGGTAAAATGTGATTAAATGGTTTTAGACGAGCAAGCGAGTAAGTTGACAAATCAGTCGAGCAATTCGTGCCCGAGCAATTTACATTGGGCGAGCATCAAGTGACTAGGCAAAGTACTTGGCTGAGCAAAGGTGTTGGATTGTAAAGAGTTAGTGCAATTAGTTGTCGAGCGAAGAAGAATGTGGGATGGCCGAACGGTCAAGCAAAAGAAGAATGTATGATGGCCAAATGGTCAAGCAAGAGAACAGGTAGCGAAGGATTAGGACGGGCAAGGAACTTTGTGAGCATGGTTAGGCGAGCAATGATGGTAAGTGCTCCAAATAGGGCGAGCAAACTGGGGTATGTTCCTCTAAACATCCAAACAAGTACTCAAAAGTATAACTAAGAGTCTTCCGGACAAATACCCATAATGCATTCCCCACTCTTCTCAAGAGTTTGGTTTAGTATATCGAGCTACTCTTTGGATAGAATGCTTGTGATCTCCGTACTACTCGTTAGTCGCCCAGTACTTGGATTGAGCTTTCCTTGGATATGATTTAAGTGCATGGTGTGTAATGCTTGAAAATGTGTAAACTCTTGCATGGATTTGCCACATTTCACGCTTCAGTACTTAACACCTCACAAAAAACTTTATTAACAACGCATGTTTGGCTTGACAATGCATAGCACAACTGTCGTGTTTGTTGTAAGCTATATATAGATAGACGGGCTTCACTTACTCCTTTCTATTGATTGCCACACTCACTTAGAACTTCATCCGATCACTTCATCTTCTTCCTTGGTTATGCAAAACCAGAGAGAAATAGAGAACGAAAGAAATAGAGTAATCAACTAGTGTTTTTAACTGAGGAAAAGTCATTTTCTGGGCTAGATCTTAACTTAGACAACAAGCTCAAGAGTAATTGATGAAAATAGAGTGGTAAGTTACCTTTGAACTTCTCTTTGTGATGTCGTGTTAATGATTATTTATTAACTAGTAGAGTTGAGTATGATTGGATTACATTGTCTTACAACTGAAACTATATGTTTGTCAAAACATAGTATCATCACATAAAGTCTTAAGTTATTTATGAAACCTTATGATGCCAATTAGGGGTATAATCGGTCTGGTTCGGTCCGGTTTTAGATAAAATTTAGGACTGAATCGATATGTATCAATTTTACATTTTCAAAACTAATTACGTCCCGATTACTCTCCTAAACCGGTACTTACGATTTTACCGATTTCCGGTCCGGTCCGGTCCGGTTTTTCAATTTTTTTAAAATGTAAAAAACATAAAATAAAGTGTTACTTCTTATAATAAAATGTTATTAATAATTTAATATATATATATTATGTTTAAAGCATATGATCAATTAAATTTTCATCTTTAAGATTAAACTTTTATTTCATAAATTATAATAACATTATCTTATATATAATTATATTAATAACATATGATCAAACAAATTACAAATGTTCATATTTAAGATTAACATTTTATGTTATAATTTATAAATTATAATATGAAATTATTTCATATATGATATATAATTGTATATAAAAATTTAATATATAACTATATATTATATATAAAACTTATATATATAAATATTTTGTATAATATATAAAATTAATTTTTATATATATTTTTTTAATCGGTCCGGTCCGGACCGGTTTTTCGGTTTAAATTTATACCACTAACGCCAATGCTAGAATGAAATATTATTCTAGTGAAATTCATTTGTCTACTATAGAGTGTCTAAAGATAGACCATGAATTGATGACGAACAATCAACACCATGATAGAGGTAACCTGTAACAACATGAGACGTAGGGGAGCCCTCTTGTTGGCGGTGGCTAGAGATGTTAAATGCATTTTTTATATGAAGTCACATCGATGAACATTACTCAAAGGTGTGATGAAGAGAGCTAGGTGTGCACACCTTTATGATGGAAGGCCCTGATAGCCTTGCAATTGAAGATAACAGAGCAAGAGAACCACCAACAACGTGATCACAGCATACTTTCCTTCTTTTGCTTAATGTATCACTAGAAATCTTCTGTACTATTTTATTTTAGACATGTACAACACACTTTTTCTATATTTGTTCTCCTTACATGTAAAGTCAACATTGTACTACTCCTATATATGCAATACAAGATCCCTCTCTAACATCGTCGTGAGATAGCATTCTCAAACTCTTACTAT
The DNA here is from genome assembly GCF_004785595.1 of Juglans microcarpa x Juglans regia. NCBI lineage: Eukaryota > Viridiplantae > Streptophyta > Magnoliopsida > Fagales > Juglandaceae > Juglans > Juglans microcarpa x Juglans regia. Next base: position 25,762,776 of record NC_054604.1, read on the forward strand.
TATTTTTCTATATGGTATTAAGAGCCTTACAGTGATTGTCAGAGAAAGATTTCTTTTTTTTTTTTTTTAATGGCCACCAATTCCTCTTCCCTTTCCACCTCCCCACCCACAGCCTCTACTGTTTATCCTTATCTTGTCACTCAGAATGTGATAAACTTTGTTTCACTCTGTCTCACACCTTCGAACTTCCTTTTATGGAAGACTCAAATGCTTAACATCCTGAAGAGCTATGATCTCCAAGGGTTTGTCAATGGTGATATATAACCACCATCGGTCTTTATTGAGAATGAGACAACTGGGTCCATTTTGAACCTAGATTATGTTCAATGGCGAAAATCTGATTGCCTTGTTAAAGGCTGGATCATAGCCACTCTCTTGAAGGAAGTTCTTGGCATTACTGTTGGCTTGAACTCTGCTACTGAAGTTTGGCATGCTTTGTTGCATGCTTTTGCTTATCATTCTTCAGACCGCAGCCTTGCTCTTAAGCAAAGGCTCACCTCCATAACCCAAGGTACCAGCATATATTCGACGTTTTAAGTCTATCTGTGATGACCTCTCTGCCATTGGGAAATCTATTTCGGACCACAAAAAATCCTAGTGGCTTCTCAACGGTTTGGACAAAGACTATCAAGTGTTCACTACCACCATGATGCGACCACCCATGCCTTCGTACTTAGATATTGTCACTCTCTTGGAAAGCTACACTAAGCGAAATAAACTTGATACTCCAGTCACCCCTTAAATGACATTTTATACTAAAAACAAATCACAAGCCTAAGAAGCATGGCCAGCCCTTTAATTCCAAAGGCCATGGTTTCCAACCCAGCCATTCTTCACACTCCAAACAGCCTCAAGGCAACCCTGGTTTCTCATCTACACCCAAACCCTCCAAAGATGACCTCCCCACTTGTCAGATATGCAACAAGTGCAATCACACTGCCCTCAAATGCTTCAACCGCTTCAACCATTCCTTCCAAGCTGACAGTGTGCTATAGGCACTTGCTGCCATGAAGATTGCTGAGTCTCAAGACTCAGACTGGTTTCCCGATACTGCAGCTACTAACCACGTCACCAACAATCTAGGTAATCTTCGTGACCTTCAAATCTATCATGGGTCCAAAGGCCTTATGGTAGGTGAGACACCACTCTCCCTATCAGCCACGCTGGTAAAGATTCTATTGGTTATAATATTCATCTCAATAATGTACTTGTTGTTCCCTCAATCACCAAGGACTTGCTTTCTGTTAGCAAACTTGCCACTGACTATCCTTTCATGGTTGCCTTTGATGGTGATGGTTTTGTGATCAAGGACAAAGCGACGGAACACATACTAGCGAAGGGGCATAGACGTGGTTGCCTTTATGCCTTCAATGGAGCATCATCGGCTTGCTTCTTTTCTTGGTTTCGCACATTTGAACCTCATTGCTGGCACTCACACCTTGGCCATCCCATCAGTAAGGTTTAAATTTCTTGCACTCCAATAAGAGTATTTTCTTCAATATGTCAAAATCCAATGTTTCTACTATTTGTGTTAGTTGTCAATTAGGCAAGTCCTGTCGGTTGCCTTTTTGTCAAAAGATAATAAAATAACTGCTCATTTTCAAAAGGTTCACTGTGATGTATGGGGACCAACCCATGTAAACTCTAGAGAAAAATTTCATTTCTATGTTGTTTTGGTGGATGAATTCACCAATTTCACATGGTTTTTCCCTATGTACCGCAAATCTGACTTGCTTGGTTGTTTTGATGTCTTCTACAAACACATTGAGTGCCAACTTGCTACCAAGATTAAGGTTTTTAGATTGAAGAAGGAAGAGAATTCTCTTCCACTTACCTTCATCAACTATTTTCATTTCCATGGAATTCATCATTAATTAGCTTGCCCCAAGACACCAAAGCAAAATGGAAAAGCTAAGCGAAAACACCGAAATATCACTGAACTTGGACTGACCATGATTTTTCATGCCCACCTTCTAGCTCGATTTTAGGTAGATTGTTTCTCCAGTGTTGTGTTTCTCATGAACCACTTGCCTTCCAAGGCCTTGAACATGGAATCCCCCTTCTTCCGCCTCCATGGTCGTCATCCTGACTATACCAGTCTCAGAGTTTTGGGCTCTCGCTACTTCCATTTTCTTGGTTACAACATCAAACACAAAAGCTACAAATGTCTATACCCCCAACTGGTCGAGTTTACATCTCTCAGCACGTTGTCTTCGATGAAACTGTTCTCCCTTACTCATCCCTTGCACGTCTTTATGGTCAGGACACAGTCACTGGCAAGTTTTGTTCACTTTTGGATTGAAAGCCTTCCCCTCCTTCTACAAGCTCACATGCACCTGTCATTCTAATTTCTGCTCATACTCTTCCCTTGATGGCACCTCCAAATCCACGTTAAACCAGCCCCCTAGACCCTCAACTACCCATGTCTTTGGCATATGAATCTTTTGCAGAAGAGTTTTCACCACCTTTGACTCCAAAATGTGTTGTCTCCTCTACATAACATGCTGCTGCTCAACGCCATCACATGATTACTTGTGCTCAAGCTGGGATTCGCAAACCAAATCCCAAATACATTCTTCATGTTGCTCGCCCTAACATTTCCATTGTGCCTCGCTCTATTATTGTTGCCTAAAAACATCCAAGATGGCATGTTGCCATGAACGAAGAGCTAGATGCTCTGGCCAAAAACAAAACCTGGACCCTTGTACCCCATCAACCTCATATGAATGTTGTAGGTTGTAAATGGGTTTACAAGGTCAAACTCCAACCTGACAGCCTTGTAACTGAAGACAGCAAAGCAAAAGAACCACCAACAATGCAATCACAGTATATTTTCCTTCATTTGCTTAATGTATCACTAGAAATCTTCTATAATCTTTTATTTTAGGCATGTGCAGCACACTCTTTCTATATTTTTTTTCCTTAAATGTAAAGTCAACATTATACTACTCCTATATATGCAATACAAGATTGCTATATGCTATCATCGTGAGATAGCATTCTCAAACTCTAACTGTTATTTTTCTATAGGTCCATCGTGTATGGTAATCAGATAAAAACTAGTGTTGGAAATTTCAAAGTTTTCGAAGAAAACCAAAATGAATCTTTTTAATATGAATATTAACATATACATTTATTTGTATAATTTTTAATATATGTCATTGCATAATTTTCACGAGTGTAGTCGTAGGGACTAACTTACTAAGATTATTATAATGTCAACATGGTAGTTCCACTACAGTCCCACTCTTCGAAACCGTAAATTTTTTTGTAGAGCAAGTAGCGCAGGACCAAGAGGAAGAGTAGACTGATGTCTGAAGTACATTGATTAAGAAGTTTTTCGGAATGATGATATTGTGAACATTGAACACTTTGTAGACATGATATTTGTGTATAGATGTACATATCTATAAAATGGGAGGTTAATATATTCAGTTTATGAAATATGGTTTTTTTATGTGAATATTTTGGTGATATTTAATGTTTATATTGGGATGTAAATTTATTTCGTACGAGTTTTAGATTACTTTTTTACTGTAAATTATTATTGCGTATTGTTAGTAATTTTCTAGATTTATTTGTGATAATTGCCATAAATGTGAAGGGTGTGTAATTAGGAAAATAATGTCAGATTTAGGGTAGGGATTTTGCACGAACGGTCTACGTGGAAAAGGAAAAGGTACATTTCGCACAATCCCATCGCATTCGGATTGTTGTTCATCTCCCCCAAAGTTTCTCCTCCATCTCACTCTCCTCCTTTCCGAAGCTTCCCCAAGTCTCGTACAAACCCATCATTCATGTTTTCAGTTCCATCTCCCCAAAAGTTTATCTTCCATCTAACTCTCCTCTCCGAAGCATTCCCAAGGTGAAATGAACCCACCATTATCCTCCATCTCACTCTCCTCCTCTCTGAAGCTTCCCCATGTCAATATGGGTTTATGAAACCTAACCTCTTCATCTCCTCCTCTCCAAAGCTCCTTTGCAGTTGAACTTGTAGCATGTAGGTAGAAGTCACAAGAGTGGAAACTGTTTCCTCACACCTGGGTTGCATGCAAATACATATCGATTTTCTCTCCGACGTGGGGTTCCTCTTCTCCTCCAATCAAATACTTGTCTTTCATTATTAGTATATCTTGTAAAAATTGATAAAAACATCGTAAAAAAGCCAACACAAATAAGAATAAATCCTAATTGAGAGACCCTTTATTTATGGCGGTTTAAATCTCTCACAACATTTTTCACATTTCAGGAAATGGGTCATTAGCTACTTCTTTCTTTATTATTCCTATATAAATCAACACATAGAATATTCGATTTTACGAGAAGTTGTATCAAGAGTGGAGAGATTGAGTTTACCGTTGAGCATAACCGACACGACTTTCAACTCCGACCTTCATTCTAATTTTCCTCCTTGGGATACTTACTCATCATCACGCAAAAAATAACCCCTTTGTACGTTTCTCTGTAGTTTCAGCCGAAGACCCAGACAACTTTCATTGCAAAAAGTTCATTCGGATCTGGGTTTTCAAAAACATCCATATTTTATTAGAAACAAAAAGAGCTTTTACTTATCAGATTTGGTTTAATATACTTTAAACCGAGTTCTAATTTTGTTGGGTCTTTTTGAGTAAAATGTAGTAAAATGGTCTTTTTGTGGATTGGTTTAGGGAGACTCATTGAAAAGATGGGGGAAAGGCTCGGGCTTTTGTTGTGTTTTTGGTTTATTTCTTTAGTTGTAGTTGATGTAGAATAAAAAATTCTTTCCTACGCAATCCCTACGCAAGCTTCCCTGCCCATAAAAGAATTGGTGTAACTATTATTACATATTCTAACACCTTGATTTCTGTCAAATCTAAAAAAGAATTGAGTGCATCACATTTACTTGAACTGTTGGACCTCACAAAACTAGTCAATCCAAATAAACCATTCTTCTGTCTCTCTTTTCCCCGAAGCTAACCCACATCACAACACCCATTGATCTTTCCTGACACCAAATTGGGGTCATAGGGAATAGAACAAATATAAAGTGCCAAACATTTAAAGGATGAGATTCTAGTTTGGTGTCAGATTCATATACCATGTCAAAAATTATTAGGTTTCGTTTAGAAAGTAAATTGAGATGGAAGTTAAAAATTGAATAAAATATTATTAAAATATTATGATTATTTAGGATTTGAAAAAATTGAATTATTTATTATATTTTATATGAAAATTTAAAAAAAATTATAATAATGAGATGAGATGAGATGAAACACTTTTACTATCTAAACGGATCTAAGCGGCTTATTTACACCGCTACTTCCACTCTCTTGCATCTTTCATTCTATCCTCCGTACTATAGTGGCCACCAGCTCTCTCCATCTCTAATTTGCGCCACATTACCCCTCCTTTTCCTCTCGTATCATCACTTTCTTTCACATCATTCTCAATAGATTCTTCCAAGTTTTTGTTGATTTTCTCAAAAATACTTTGAGTAAAATAAGGCACAAAAAGAACTTACTTTTTTCTATGTAACATAATAACTTTAATTTCTTTTTGCCACATGTCCTAAAGTCATGATCATTCGAGAAGTCTTAAATGATGATCGGGTTCGTTTGTTTCATTCAAAAGTATCAATGTCAGCACATGGATTTGGCCAAGACCCCTTAATTGACTAGCCAATCATGATATAATACGTCCTTGCCGAGAAAAGTGTAAAAACTAAAAAAAGAATAGCTAGTCAAGTAGCTGACTTTCGAGACACAATCGACCTAACAGCAGCTCAAACTTGCCCGAAAATTAATATCCCATGAAAGGAAACTATATGTAAGTTGGGGTCTACATGGGTTTTTAGAGCATTCCAGTTCCCTTAATGACTTCCAGCTTCATTCGGCTTAGTTTGGATCTGAAGATGAGTTGAAATGAGTTATGAATAGTAGTGAGATTTATGAGTTAAAATTGATAAATAATAATGAATAGTAATAAAATGAGTTAAGATGAATTATGAATCCAAACCGAACCGAAGTGTGTTCTAAAAAATAAGCTCAATTTTCTTGTGCATTAATAAATCGACTCCAACTCCAAGCAACCGAAACTTTCTTTTTCAGTGCAATCTTTTAACCTATCCAATATGAATAATGTTATTCATCATTTTAATTTATAACATCCTCTCATTATCTTATGATGTGACATTAGATGATTAGATAGTATTTATTATATTTTACTTATGAATCTATTATCTAATGTCACTTTATAAGATGATAAGAAGATGATAAAAAAAAAAAAGACAACTAATAGATTTTTTCTTCCCCTATATAACTATAAATATCGTTTGTTGCAAGCAAAAATCCCCAAGTTCCAATCTTCGTCATTGTGATGACAACAGTACGTACGTTACCAAAAATGACATCTATATATACATGCATATATAGACGCCGACGGCCAGCTAGCTAGCTAGCTGATTAAGACTTCACGTAACCCTTAATATATACAACATAGCTTAATTTGGGTCCCCTCAACTTTTCTTAAAAGATCACTTTCCCATTGCATTTACATCCTTATTGGTGGGTTATAGGGGTCCACCATCCATTAATTGTATAATCAAAATAGAAAGATTAGTTAAAGCCATGTAAAAATATTATATGGAGCGTTGAATTGTATTTTAAGGAAGGCAGGAGGATTAGGATACCTGCTTTCGATCGAGGAGATTCATTAATTGCTTGTTGCTTAGTGCTGTTGTTGTTGTTGTTGGCGTCGTGTTTGCTGTTAATTGGGTATTTCTCTCATAAATTTTTTTATTATTTTTATGGAGGATATAATATTATTATAGATTGATTGGTAAGAATATTTATTTATTTATTTATTTAATATTACAAGCTAGCTAACTAGGTTGAATGATTGAATATATAATAGTAAAAAATGATCATCCTTTTGTTAATTATATATATACTATAAGAAAACTGCTTATTACAAGTTAATTAATTACAAGAAAATTATTTATTTATAACTAATTATTTACAACGAAATGACTATTTTTAACTAAAATAAATCTATTTTCGTCATATATAGTTCTTTTCGTTGCAAAAAAAATAATAATAAATACTCATTTTTCTTGTAGCGGCTTAATCAAAGTGAAATAATTTTAATTAGTTTTGAGATAGGAATTAATAATATGCTTCATCATATATGGCATCAACCAGAGAGAACGTGCAGACACAGTCATATAACTAGTCTTACGCAAGAGGGGGATAGAAAAATTTATAATTTGATTGTAGATGGGTCTGGTTTGAATCTTTATTAATATGATCACTTTATGTGATTACAAGAGTAGTACTATTTGAAAACCTTTACACCATGTATTATTCACGTAACATAATTTGATTTGTAGGATTTAAATTTTAAAATATTTATCTTTTAAATTAAATTATACCACGTAAATTATGTGTAGTACAAAGGTCTTTAAATATAATTATTGTTTGTGATTATATATATTCAAAGAAACATTAGCTTTTGGATTTTTTGTTAAATCCCACAATTTTGAGCTGTTTTTATGGGGTTCCTTTCGAAGCCTTAAACAAATTATAAACTTATTTAATCCTTGAAAAATGCTTTTTTTTTAATATATAGGAAGAAGTCTTAGATCACTTCCTCATTTGAATTCAAAATCTACATCAGCTTATCTCATCTCATCATTATAACTTTCTTAAATTCTCACATAAAAAATAATAAACAATTTAACTTTTTCGAATCTTAAAATAACTTTATTAATTTTCACACAAAATATAATAAACAATTTAACTTTTATTCTACTATTTACAAACTATCTCAACTTATCTCTGAATCTAAATCACCTTTTGCAATTGTAAAGGTGACTTATATGTATATATTGAAATATAAATATTCAAATTAAATAAATATAATTTTTTTTATTCCTTTTCTATGCATGATCTATATGTGTCTCTCTCTCTCTGTGTTTATTTCATTTGGCCGAATGCTATATATATACCCCATTATTCCTTGTTCCATTTATATCTGTTTTCCTCGTATTTAATTGGAAAATGTCAACGTCGAAGTACCCATCAAACTTTCTTTAAAAAATGAAAAACAGAAAGAAACAGAAAACCATCTGTTATTAAAAAGGCAAAAAAGCTGAAGAAAAGGGAGCAAAACGCTTTTATTAGTTATATATATATGCTAAAAACAGCACGAGGTGCGGAACCAAGTTCTTACAACATTATCTGCCAATAATATATACACATTGGATGTTAATTATATAGTCTTTCAACATTTAAAAAAAACATTAATATTTAATAATATCACATTAAGTACCTAAGGAGACAATATTAATAAATTATATGCATATATATATATATATATATATTGGAAATTCTAATACTGAAAAAATAAAATTAATGTTGATAGTCACAGAAATCTACCTGCACCGCCACCGCAGCCTGCATGTATGGGTTCAAAAGCCCGGTCGGTCAATGACCCATATACGTCCATACCGGCCAATTACTGTCTGCCCTCCCCCACCACCTCGACGTCTCGAGTGAATGATGTTTATCTTTGGAAATGGCCCCATGCAAAGATAAACGTGCATGTGACGACATCCATTCCTTTTGCTATATGTCCCTTCTGTTCATCTCTATCTCTCTCTCTAAGTTCATTTTACTTCCAACATTATTGATGTTTTTTTCAAACATTTGGATATTTTCACGTGGACCTTGATATTTACCCATTTTAGCAATCTAGATAACAGATAACTACCTATATATCTTGGTTCACTGACGTTTTCGGTTATTATCATATATAAATGTTGCACCCCGTCCCCAATCATATATCTATACGGAGGAGGAGTACTGTTAGCTTTTATTTCTTTTATTTTTTATTTTATCTTCAATTGATTTGATGCATTTTAATTTTATCTCAACCATTTAATTAAATGGAAAATAAATTAAAATTCTATCTCATATATATTAATCGACTAATAAAGAACAACATTCTTAATCCTGGGAAACATTATTTTTTATTTTAAATTTATAATCTTTAGTCACTTAAGTTAATCTATCCAGTACATTTTAAGCAACTTTCTACGTCGATTAATGCGCGCATATGATTAAGAATATCTTGAATAAAGAGTAATATTTCTTATTTATGTAATTATAAAAGTCTTAACTTAGGTCAAAAATGTTAATGTCGTGTTTCGCACATTTGTTAGCTAAGTTCCGACAACTAAGATATTTAGAACTTACACTTGCAAAAGGTAGGAAATGAGGCAATTGGAAATGGCGGCCTTGGGGCCAGCGAGTCTCCGTGTCAAAGTTAGTAAATTCTTCAGTGTCATTAATGCGGCATAGTTTTCTAATTTCTCTCATCTTGTTAGTGTTCTTGGTGGTCCGTTAATGTCCCTCCTGTCAGAGGAACGAGAGTTCTCTGTACATTATGACATTATACAGACAAGCATCAAGAGCTGGATATTATTAGAGGGGTTTCTAGATCGACGAGTCTCATCTCTAACAGCACGTTCCCTAATACAGATTACTTCTAGAGGAGCTTATCCATGAGTTGAATTTGAGATTTTACTTGTTTTGGACTGAGTTTTTTATTCTTATTCTGTCAAATGCCAAGAATTTGAAAATAATAATAATAAAAAAATCCCCTAACAAAAAATATGAATTTGAGTAGTGTTAGAGGGTAGAGACATGCAGAATCTAGCATAAAATCTCTTTACCCGTAACAAAAGCTTGTTTCCTAATTGGTCCAAAGAGAAAGGACATTGTGCTTTGTAATCCGAAACATTCCGGCTGCGTTTGGATGTTGAACTGAATTGAGTTTGGTTGAGTTGAGTTAAGATGATAAAATATTATTAGAATATTATTTTTTAATATTATTATTATTTTGAGATTTGAAAAAATTGAATTGTTTATTATATTTTGTATTGAAATTTGAAAAAATTATAATGATGAGTTAAAATAAATTTGACTTCCAAACGAATCCTCAATACACCAAAATGGAAAGGCATTCAAGTGATTTCAACCTGATTACTTAGTATTTTCGTCAATACCCAGCATTACTTATTAAAAAAAAAACTTTATTTTCCAATAAAATCCCATTGTTTCAAATATAGAATATTTATTATTTGAATTAACAAATAATGGGTAAATTTTGTTTATTTTCCTTTTTTAACAAAGGAGGAAATAAGAATCAAGAAAAAAGATCATAACACGAGAGAAAATCTCAATGCCGGCTAAAAAGAAGCCGAGCCTTGAAGAAGCCGGAGAGCAGTGTGTAAGATTGACTCAGAGCCGAGCCGCCAAATCGTCAAGGAAATATTACGTATATTTTTTCTTCGGAGTTCAAACTTCAAACTCAATGACTGTGGAAAACTAATCATTAGGCCAACCTCCGCGTAGCAAAAAGGCTAAAAGTGCAAGCAACCAATGAGATCAGGAGAGAGAAGTATTGCTGATATGAAACCGGAAACCGGGAACCACCGGTTGGACTTCTTGCGTGAAACCTGCTGTAACCGCCAGCTATGCCCATTCTGGCACCACACACATACGAAACCCTCGAAAACGCAGCTACATCCACCTGCCATCTGTACCTCCTTTGCAGATATATTGCCACGTGTCGAGTCATCGTCGTGTGTTTTGGACTTACAATCGGTCACGCGTTGTGGTGGTTCTCACACATTACGGAAGTGACTTTGGCGCCTTCCTCGTGGAGAGATTCAGCAAAAAGTCTATAAAACCCCTCCATTTTCTACTCAAAGGGGCAAACTAACGAGGATTCAATTGTCTTTTCGTTACGAGACTAACTAACCGGAAGATGTAGGGTGAAAGTAATCGTGTAGTGGCCGTCAGTTTCGACGTAGAAACTACGTGCGGATAGGATTTGAGATCGGCTGGATCTGTAGTTTTGTGACCGTTCAAAGTCACAGATGAAGAGATGAGCCGTCAGATTGTTTTATTCTGTACATATTTACGCTCTCTTTTAACTCACGTGATGGTTCCTTCCTTTGCTTCCACTTTTTCTCTCTCTCTGACCACAACAGAAACCAGAACTCATAGATGACACCGTCCATTTAATTGACCTTAATACCCTTCCAAAAGCCAACATTACCGTCCTTTCCGTATGTATGAGATCCCGAGTTTTTAGGGGTAATATAGTCACTCAAAACGGAAAGCAAGAAAGAAAAACAAACGCGTTGGCCGGCAAGCGTTTGGTTGAACGGTACTTGAACCACCTAACAACCTCCACTTTCCTTCACACTTCTCCGCCCTTTATTTTTAATTCTTGTAAAAATATAAATAATATTCATTAAAAATAAATATAAAATGAGTAAAATATTGTTCTTACCTTTAAAGCGTTAATACATTTAGGAGTATAAAATCATAAGCCATCCAGCCTAGGGCCCTTTTTCGGTTTTCTAAAGCCCTCTCTCTCTCTCTCTCTCTCTCTCTCTCTCGTCCACCGTTCGTCTCCCTTCCTTCCTTCCTTCCATACCTGTAAACATTGTTCCTCGCCGGTAAACAGCTATTTTCGCCGGCGACAAGCCTCCGCATCTCGCCGGAAAATTGCGCAGCCCTCTTTCTCCGAGGTCCCTTGATTTTCTTCTCGCTTTCCTTGACTCGGTCTCGGGAGACTTTGGATCTCCGAGTCTGACTTGGTCCGGTCTTGCTCGTCTCGTTTTGAGAGAATGTGGCGGGCCTCGTTCACTTTAAAGGCTTGTTATTGAGTTTTTTATGCCCGGGATTGTGATCTAGGGTTTGATTTTGAGATTAGGATTCTGTTCTGTGGTTGTTTTTTATTCCGCTCACGGTGAAGCGAACGAATACGGAGGCTTGTAGAGAAACACTTCGGAATGAAATGGTACGTGGTTAATCTTTTTTGGTTTGGTTTTCTCTGGCTTCACATTTAATTTGCATTTTCTGAATTTTCGGTTAAAACTTTTGTGGATTTTCTTTTCTTCTTCTGTTTCATCGTTTGGATCTTAGACATTGTTTTCTATTGGAGCGGGTTCATAATTTTTTCTCTAATTATGATAAGTTTTTCTGATTTTTCCCAATTGGTTTTTTATAAGGGTCTGACTTTGTAAGGATTCAGATTTTGACGGGGTTTTTAGTATATGAATCAAACGTATACGATGCATTTCCGATGAGTGGATAAATATATATATACATATATATATATATATATTTAAAATATGAGTTATGTTTTTCTTCTTATTTCTAATTTACATTTAAAAAATAAAATTAATTACCACAACTATTTTCTATTTGTACTAATGGTTTTTTGGGTGTCATTTAATGACGAAGTTGGACCTGATGAAGATTTCAACGAGACTGTTCGCGATTAGTATTCTGTTTGACCATATGGTTTAACTATTTGTGGAAAATGGATAAGATTGATAGTTGCGTTTGAAAAATCTTTGGACCGGAAGGGTTCTGATATGGTAAATATTGGGCCAATTTACTTTCCTTGCAAATTTCTTGTACGATTTGGTCCATGCAACTTGTTCGGCTGTCCTTCGCTTCTATCTTTTTCGTCTCACGTTTAATTCATGTAGTTCGCCTCTTCGTAATATCTTTACCTTTTACGAATGTTTTTTATGACGATCAATTTCAGTAGATTATTATCAAATTGATTGCTTTTAAAAATACTTCATTATTGTTCCATCTTTTGATGGGGGCAGACCTCGCTAAGGAGGGCCTTCGGACCCATCCTTAAGTAAACCCCACATACAGAAATTAAATGTGACAACAAAAATCATATATGGCAGAATCGTAATTCTGTTCCTTTTTTTACATTCATTTGTCCTTTCCGATGGTGATTTGAATGGACACATCATCTTTGATTTTGTTGTTTGGGACCTATCTTGGATTCATTACATGGAAACTAACCGGGTGGTTTATAATTCAAAATTGTGGAGCAGATTAGACATTATGGTTGGTGAAGACAATGTGGAGTCAGTTCTAGTTGGTTGAATTCCTTGCATCATTTTAATAAACATAGCTAGCAGTTTTTCCTTAAATATGTACTGCAAATTTTTTTTATGTTTTCACTAGGTTCCATAGATGCCCATTTTTTGGTATGATATAGCCGCTTTGATGTACCCATGTTTGATACCTATCTTGGATTCATTACATGGAGACCAACTGGGTGATTTATAACTCACAATTTTGGAGCAGATTAAAAATTATGGTTGATGAAGACAGTGAGTCAGTTCTCAATGGTTGATATCTATGCATCAAACTTTAATATGCATAGCTAGGAGTTATTGCCGGAAAATGTATACTACATTTTTTTAACGTTTTCACTGCCATAGACACCCATTCTTTTGCACGGTATACTGGTGTTGATGTGCCCATATTAAGTAGAGGTTTGTCACCCATGATTTAGTTTGAGTAAGCTGATCAATGGCAATTATTAGCTAGTGGCAGTAGTCATTGTGGTGGTAGCAGCTTATTGAGCACTTCTTGGTTTGTATTAATGGTAGTGTTACGTCGAATTCATTATGTAAGCTGAGTTTAGTTAGTGAATATCTGTATGTTAATAACATGCATGGACCAGATGTTATATGGGAGCTGATCTGGGTTATTGGTAAACTCCTTTATCATATTGGAGAACTTTTACTAAAAGTTAACCATTTGTGTCTTAAATCCACTTATATCTCTGCTACCATTTTGCCGATTCTGATTTCATTAAGTTATATTGCCTTTTGACAGGTAGAAGGAAGGGTTTGTTTATCCAAAGAGGCCGGAAATGGGTTAGAATATCTCAAGCTTAAAAGGCTTCAGCGAATGAAATCAGAAACTGTTATTGAGACTACAAGCGTCGCCAACATGATGACTAGGAGTGGAGGAGATGCTTTGAGAGCTTCAGCATCCTGTGGTGTGAGGCTACACAGTAATGCAGATGTCTTTTCAAAGCGTAAGGTTGACAAGTTTGACACAAGTGATCTGGAATGGACTGAGAAAATTTCAGAGTGCCCTGTATACTGTCCAACAAAGGAGGAATTTGAGGATCCTTTGGCTTTCTTGCAGAAGATAGCTCCAGAAGCCTCTAGATATGGTAACATTCTCTTCCTTTGTTTATATGTTCTGAGTTGAGTCATGCCTGTCATGGTAATTAGAATTTTGAGAGTGCGATTGCCACATGTTATACTTTAGTTTGATACCATGTTTGTTCATGGTCCACAAGCACAGGGATACGCACAGACTCCTTACATGATGGAATGTGCTTGTAAGAAATCTAGCTATGTACAAAGTATTTGTAAGATCTCTATCTATTTACACTGTTGTCCATGGGAACTCGAAATAATATTGCATTAGACTTTGATACCTAAATTGTTTTGGCCTGCCGCTGTTTTATTTTTTACATGATTTGTCACGTTGAGATCTTGTATATCAGTAATAAAAGATTAACCAAGTTCTGTATATGGTGAATAATTTTTTTGGTGAAGATTGAAGCCATGTAACCCAGTGAATGTTCTGATTTATTGATCTAGAAAATGGATTTCATCAAACAATTTGATTGCCTTTTGCCAATTATGAACCAATACAAACATGAAGAATTGTGCCGGCAGAAGATTCTGCAACTGTAATTTTTCTATTATGTTTTTTCTTTTATTTTTCTGCCATCTCTGGTGTTTTCTGATGGAATGATATTTTTTTTCCTGTTTATTTGGCTGCAACAGCTGCTTCTGAAAATGAAACTGTTGAGCTTTCACTGTTTTTTTGTCCTCATGAATGGAATGTAACCCCTTCTCCTTTGGGATCTTTACTGATTTCAGGAATATGCAAGATTATTTCCCCATTGAGTGCATCTGTTCCAGCTGGGGTTGTATTGATGAAGGAGAAATCTGGATTCAAGTTCACAACTAGAGTGCAGCCTCTTCGACTTGCAGAGTGGGACTCTGATGATAAGGTCACTTTTTTCATGAGTGGAAGGTGAGTTCCTTTACCATATAGAGCCACGATATTTTGGCTTGCTTTATTTTTCTGGTTCTGAGTGTGTATAATTTTCAGAAATTATACATTTCGCGATTACGAGAAGATGGCAAACAAGATTTTTGCCCGTAGATATTATAGTGCTGGATGTCTTCCTGCCACATATATGGAAAAGGAGTTTTGGCAAGAAATCGCTTGTGGAAAGACAGAAAGTGTTGAGTATGCATGTGATGTTGATGGAAGTGCGTTTTCATCTTCTGCCAGTGACCAGCTTGGAAATAGCAAATGGAATTTGAAGGTTCTAATTCCTTTAATTTTTTATCTATAAAATTTAAAGAATTTCCATTGCTAAATTTTAGCACTAGAGGAATGGTTGTCTATCTACAACTGGCCAAGTGTCAATAGCATATTTTATCTCTTTCTTTATGTAAATCGATTTTATTTAGTTGGAGGATGATCTAGTGCTCAGTTATGACTTTTAGTTACGCTGCTTTGGAAAGCGTAATGCCGAGGGACCCAGCCCTTTGTTCTTCTAGCTAGTCTTTGAAACTAACATGAATAGCAACGCCCCAAATAAGGTCCACACAAAAGTCCACATAACCAGCAGCATAATGCCCTAAACATCCCTATACAACATCATATAGAGTAAAAATTATGTTAAAATCCAATTAAGATTTAAAGAGCACAAGGTATACTTGGGCTTTTGCCTGTCTTTATGATCAATAAAATTTTGTTTACCGATAAAAAAATATTGATATGGCATAAGTATATCTCTGTTGATATTGTCACACCCAAGTGCTTATTTAGTGTGGAAAAAAGATCAAGTTGTGTTAAAAAAAGTTCATTCTTGGCAACTTGATCAAGACTGAAAGATGTAGATAAGACCCTCTGGATCTTCCAAGTTATCATCTGTTCATTCTATCAGGTCCTCATATCTCAGGATAGCAATTCTTTTCCTTAGAAGAGTATTTGATGAACTAATCATATAAAGTAGCCTTTTTTTTGCTTGGATAGCCTCCATATGAAATATCATCACCATGGATGACTAAGGAAACATCATATCATTGTGGTTGATTGGTGTTGTATGTCAGAAAGAGTGGGGAATATGTAGACCACCTTTTAATCTATTGTGCAGTTGCCAGTGCCTGGTGAAACGACATTGGTAAAGTTAGTTGTTTCGGGTTATGCCTAGAAATAGTGGTTGGATTCATTTTCCGAGTCCAAGTTAAATCTTTTACTGTTTAGTAGCTCAATTAGAATTTAGTTCTGATAGATAAGGCAGAGGTTGAAGAGTCCTATATAAATATGCTGATGTAGTTATAGACTTTGAAGGTGTGTTTGAGTATCAAGGCAAGCTGACCTTAGTGTAATCTTTTCACTGATTCTTTTCATGGATACTGTTTTGTCACAAGCGTAATGCTACTCGTAATGCTACGGCTGTAACGTCTGCATGATACGGTTAGCATGGTGGGCATGTATTAGCCATAAAAATATTGAAAATAAAAAATTGAACGATAACCTTAAAACCATGGATACATAGTGGTGTTACTTGGGTTATGAGTAGCATTACTCCTTTTATCTTTTCTTCTCTCTTTTGCAAACTTGAATTTGAGGTTGAAGAGTCCTATATAAATATGCTGATGTAGTTATAGACTTCAAAGGTGTGTTTGAGTATTGAGACATGCTGACCTTTGTGTAATCTTTTCCCTGATACTTTTCATGGATACTGTTTTGCCATGAGAGTAATGGTACTTGTAATACTACGGCTGTAACATCTGCATGATACGGTTAGCATGGCGGGCATGTATTAGCCATAAAAAATATTGAAAATCTAAAATTGAACAATAACCTTAAATAGGCATACATCAGTGGTGTTACTCGGTTTATGAGTAGCATTACTCCTTTTATCATTTCTTCCATCTTTTACGAACTCCAATTTGAGTTCTTCTCCTTGCCTTTGAAGCTTAAAATTTTCAACATCGTAACTTTTCTATCCTAAAGCCCACCGCAAGCGAACATAAACAGATTCTCCAGTCTGTCCTATGTCAAATGATTTGTAGGACGAGCAACCTTTTTTTCTTATTAGAAAAGGAAAAAATATATTATAGGGTTTAGACCTGTAGAATATGCGTGAACCTAAGCCTTGGATTAGCCCATAACTTTCCAATAGTCATGAGTTCATAAGGGCATTGGTTTTCAAAATTTCAGTCTTTGGTGGCAATTTGATGGCTTTGATTATTTATAACCGCTGGTTATAGTTGTCTGATACCAATCATGGAGAAATTAATGAAAACATAAGAGTTAGGAGAAAGCTGAAAAGAGAGAATTAATTAACTGGTGTCTCTTTTAGTATTCTGTTGTTACTTCTCCCTAAGAAGACTGAAATACTTGCAAGACACCTGTGTGATGTTTTATCCTGTGTAGCACTTCTTTCTCTTAAATTTTCCTTTTTTTATCTCTTATTTTATTTTTCTATTAAAATGATATCTTGTTTCTCAATCCATTTCTCCTCCCCCAAGTCCTCATCCTTAAAGAAAAGAAAAATTTATTCCTTTTAAGATTTGAACATCGTTTGTCTCTAGTACCTTAATTACGCCCAACAAAGTTTTACATTATTTAAGAGCATATTCTCCTTTTATTATGTTTGGGGATTTGTTATTTGTTCTAAATTACATTCTATTAAGTCATATATAATTTCTTTTCTGCTATTTCAGAAACTTTCACGCTTGCCCAAATCCATTTTGCGTCTTCTGGATAGAGCTATTCCGGTAATAAGATGACTTTCTGCTTTCTTGAAAACTTTGCCTTCTTCACACAATTTGCATTCATTCACTTATATTGCATCTATTTTAGGGGGTAACTGAACCTATGCTTTACATTGGAATGCTGTTCAGTATGTTTGCTTGGCATGTGGAAGACCATTATTTGTACAGGTATGTGTTTCTATTTTTCTCTTCAAGAGTTCCCGTGATCCAGTATCTCTGCTTTGTTCGTCGAGAAGCATCATTGTAGGTATTTTGTTTGTTTATTTTTTCTTTTTGTGTATGCAGTATTAATTACCATCACTGTGGGGCAGCAAAAACTTGGTATGGCATTCCAGGTGATGCGGCTCTGAAATTTGAAAAAGTGGTCAGGGAACATGTCTATACTCACGATATTTTATCAACTGATGGCGAGGATGGAGCCTTTGATGTTCTTCTAGGGAAAACTACTTTGTTTCCACCGAATATTCTGTTGGAACATGGGGTCCCTGTCTACAAAGCTGTGCAAAATCCTGGGGAGTTTGTAATTACCTTCCCAAGAGCATATCATGCTGGATTCAGTCACGGTAGGATTTACAGTTTGGTTATCCAACTGATCAAAATTAGGCAGGAGTAGTAAATAGATGTTCCGGTGATCTCTCCCATTCTTGATAATGTCGAAATTTCTGAAATGTACCTATTTTGTTATGGAACTCTAGGTTTCAATTGTGGGGAGGCTGTGAACTTCGCAATTGGTGATTGGTTTCCTTTGGGGGCGGTGGCCAGCCGACGCTATGCTTTCCTTAACAGGGTGCCTTTGCTTCCTCATGAAGAACTTCTGTGTAAAGAAGCAATGCTGCTCTATAGGAGTTTAGAACTTGAAGATTCTGACTATTCATCAGCAGACTTGGCTTCACATCGTAACATTAAGATTTCTTTTGTAAATCTGATGCGTTTCCAGCATTTTGCTCGCTGGGCCTTAATGAAATCAAGGGCTTGCACGGGTGTTTCTTCAATTGCCCATGAAACAATTGTATGCAGCATATGCAAGCGTGACTGTTATGTAGCTTATATCAACTGCAACTGTTACATGCACCCCGTGTGCCTTTGCCATGGTATGCTTTGCTCTGACTTGCTGTTTCGTGGGACTAACATAATAACTAAAGTTATATGATCTTTTAGAGATGGGATGGTTATCTCATGGAGTCTGAACAGTCCATTCATTGTTTTATAGTATTTAAAACAGATTCATCGAATCATCATCTTAAATGGGGTGGTGACAGAAATTGGAGCATTGCTATTATTTGGTGAAGTTGGAATTCATGACATAATCTTTGTTTAGGACGCTATAGTTATTTAATCTTGAATTTCCCATTCATGATGATGGATTTTTTCACCTCAAAAAATTATACTTTAAACACAGTGAATGAATTCAAATTTTTGCTAGACATCCAGATAGACCCTTCTTTTTGCTTGCATCTTCTTGATTACTTATGATGATCCTGATTGCCCAACCCAGATGTTGCGTCCCTTGACTTCTCTTGTGGGAGCAATCATTCTCTCTTTCTGAGGGTGGATATTACAGAAATGGAAGCTGCAGCCAAGAAGTTTGAGCAGGAAGGGGGAATATTAGAGGAGATTCATCGGCAAGCTAGAGGTAGTGATAATTTGTATTCACACCCCTTTTCATGTATGTTTGAGAGAGCTGGAGAAGATGGATATTCCCCTTATTGTGAGATACAATTTGAGATGAAGCCCGATCTCTATGTTACAACTGGGGATCAGTCACAAGAAGCAGAGCATGTTGCTGATAGGCAGCCCACGTGGAATTATGGCGAAGAGAATACAAAATGTGAAGTATCTGAAGCTCCCCTTTCTTGTGCTTCATCAACTCTTTTCTCTTCAGTAGATCCTCTTGAGAGCACAGTTCCAAACAATGTAAGATCTAGCTCTCTGATCGCCAAATGTGGCTGCCCTTTGGGATATAGAATTTGTGGTTACTTCCACTTCTCTGCAAGGAGTAAACTAACTCTAAATCTAATACTGAACTAATTGAAGTTGTTGTGAATTTCTATTTTTTCAAGCAGTTTAAGGTGAACGCCAACTATAATTCTGGGAATCCTGACTCTAAAAAGTATTCTGAAGCTTCACACCGTGCATATGAATCTTCTATATCCTTCCAGTCTTGTGAAGAATCCTTGAGTACACTTCCAAGCAATCTTCATCAATCCGGGTTGAAGCCCATTGTGGATCAAGACAGTGACGATTCTGATTCAGAAATTTTTAGAGTTAAGCGTCGTACTTCACAGAAGGTGGAGAAAAGAGACATTAATGATGCTGTGGGTGCAAAGCATTCTGATCACCAGGTACATTATCTTCATCTTAACTTCTGATACATGCATTGGGTTGTATTATTCGCAAATGTTACTAGTTATTGATTTTCTCCTAAAATCTAAGTGCAGTTGCAAAAGTTTGTGAAATTACATTTGCCTCTTTATTTTTTGATTAATTAGTAGAATAGTAGACTCGTAACCGTTTGGTCTGGGCATTGGAATGTTATTACTCCTCTGGGATGCCATTACTTTGCTTTTTAACAAGTCCATACTCTTGTATGGTACTTCTTGTGTCAGTTTTATATTTAGTTCTAATCATTGGCTAATTTACCTCACTGCTGTGGTATCTCAATACAAACAGGGGCTTAAACGACTGAAAAAAGTCCAACTTGAAGGGAGATGTGGGGCACTGCTGTCATCATCTGATTGGTGCAGAACTAATGAATCAAATTATAAATTTATCCCTTCTACTCGTTATAAAGACTCACCAAATTGTTCTTTGAGAGAAAGGTTTGCCAGAGGAAGCAACATTCCCATTTCCATCAAGTATAAAACTTTGGTCAATGAGGAAGCAATAAGCAGACAGCGAGAACAACAAAGAAAGGATAGGGTCCAGCTTGAATTGGGTAAGAGCACGAGGGAACCACCCCCAATAGAGATCGGGCCGAAGCGCCTTAAAGTCAGAGGCCCGTCATACGTAGGAACAGAGCAGGTTGGAGTTAAGTTTAGATCAGTAGAGTGACAATTTCTAGAATCATGGTTGGCCTGCCCTTTTGGAGCAAGCACCTTGAGCCTGACGAAGACGTTGCTAACTTCATTTTCTCTAATGGGGGTTTCTAACAACACGGATAATCTAAAGATTGATTGTGGAAGCAGTGGCAGAAGATTAACCAAGATTAGGATTAAGATTTATATTCTTTGTGCAGGCCCTAAATTGGGGCAATTTGCACGGGTGGTGGTGATTCTTGGGGTTCTCGGGCCAGGGTATTTTTCCGTCTTTGGCAGGAGAACCTTCCTGCTTTTTGCTAAAATTAGAGATCTGATACTTAGTGAATGATGTAAATTTGTTTTTACCACTCAGCTAATTCTTGTGAGGAAAGTGGGTATTATACCTACCCGTTGATTTCTCATGTGAGCTCAGTCCCTGCTGCTTCCCCCACTTTTTTAGCTTCTTTATTCATTTAGTAGCAGTTGGTCGGTTCAATGTACCACCTTGGACTACTTTAATAAAATGAAGAGAAATGCCTTCTTTATTTTGGGGAGTTTCTTATACACTATATAGCAGCTCTTATCAATTTCTCATTCCTTCCCGATCTCTGTCTAATAGAATTATAAACAATTTGGGTCTGAAGCTAGGTGATGATTATGCTCTCATTTTATTTTGAGCAAAACCAAATTTCATGTCGGACATGATTTTCAGGAAGAGCTACCTCGAAACTTGTGGACTCTGTAATGCCGAGCACTGAAATTTTATTAGACATGATCTTCTAATCATTAACATGGGCCTCACCTCTTCTAATCATTTACTTTTTTTTGTTTATCTTGACTTTCTCCGGCCCAAACCATCAAACCTTTCAGCAAGATCGAGAAATAGAGAGAGAGTACTGGCGATGGTGCTGGCATGCTGTCAATAGCCATGAGAGGCAACGATGATACTACTGATGAACAACGTAGAATTGGGTAACCTTTTTAGTTTTTAGTCGTTAGAGGGAGGGTCTTTGCACTTTTGAGGGAGCCATTTAAAAACAAAATGTTGTCAAAGTAGCATTATTTGTTTCCCTCTGGATAGAAGAGGATTGGATTGGATCGAGCTGGTTATCCCCAAATACAGAAATAAATCCAAACAGATTAAAGCCTCACTGATCTCAAGCATATCCCCAAATTATATATATCACTGATCCTGACAATTACTTTCTGAATCGAATGTCCCCGCAGATAGGAAACTCCTATCCATGCATGGCTGGCTCCCATGATGGCATGGCTTAGGCTTAGCCGTGGATAGATGATCATGTTGGTTTCAACATCCATGATGATGATGATCTGATCCAAGGTTGGGAAACCTAATTCATATATCATTCGTTCTGTACGTACCTTGACCTAGCTAGCTAGCTCGCTCATGCTTAACAACGACATAAATTTCCAATTTGATTGATTTATATAATATAGTGGGACCAGCTCTTCCCACAATCATTTCCACCTTTATTTGAAGGGAATATTTGTGTGGAATGGTGGAAAGTGATCGAAGAAAGAAAAATGAGGAATGAGAAAGGAACAAAAGCAAAATTATATATGTTAATGGGCTCTTGTCAAAATCTTGCATATATCTTTCAGTCACTAGTATCTTTAGATTTGTAGGGCACTTCTCCAAGCTCCGCTTTGCGCTATAAGTCGTTGGAAAAGATTCAAAATGTTTCATCTTTTTGTTCTTTTGTAGTAGGGCTCAGAACATGATCCCTATACGCCTTATAGCTATAGCTATAGCTAGCTAGCTAGGACTCAAATAGAAATTAATCTACTTAATTATGTGGGTTTGATTCTTACTTTTAAACTTGGTCATGAAGTTAATCATGTCTTGGGTGGTACGTACTGATCATCATGCTGAAGAAATTCTACATGGAAGCTTTACACCGTAGATGCACCTCGGCCACCTAATCAACATGCATGTGATTTATCATTTTTTATTCATCTATCTTAATGCTTAAATATGTTTATATTTAAATAGAATGACAAATCACATGTTAGCTAGGTAGCCAAGGCGTGTGGTTTAAAGCTTCCATGTAGAATTTCTCAATCATCTTTTATTTTGTTTCATATTAAGGGAAAAAGCCCCCTTCCATGATTTCTCCTTTAATAATTAGCTACACACGACACTAAGGAATATTATTGGCATTTCCACTACTAAATTATGCTTTATGTTTATCCAATAAGATAGTCCTAAAAAACGAGAAATACTTTCAACTCAATTAATTAATAGACAATTAATATTATCACTGTCAAAAGAATGAATTTAAATTCTCTGGTTAAGTTCTGAGCCATAAATTAATAAATGGCGCCCTTTATAATTTTGGGAAGAAGTCTAAAATATTCCAAAATGTGTTGCTGCCAGAAAATAAAATTATGCAAACTGATAGAGTACAAGAAATTGAGAAACAAAAATAAAAGAGTAATACTACATACAATCATGGAGTACGCAAGTATTGTGCAGTCGTTTTGAAAAAGAGTAAGGTCCACTATTAAAAAAGTTAATTTCTTTTCATGTGAATCTCGTATTTATTTACTTTTTTCAAAATGCTTGCACAGTATTTACGTACTCACAATTGCAACAATCATTTCTCAAAATAAAATCATGGGACTACTAATGCTAGGACTTACATGGAGCATTCGTCATATATATACCGTTTAAGATTCCAGTTTTAATATTATTAGGAATTATATATCTAGAGAGCATGCATGGATTCATGATCATGTTGGACTCGACTCAGCATATCGGAGAAGAAAGAATTGGTCGGCTGGGGGAGTTGAATCATCCATACGTCGGTAATTTTTAAGTGTTGCAAGTCGAAGATTTGTACGTAGTTGATTTTTTCTACGTTAAAAGTGTATAGTAGAGTGACCTGAGATTACTCAACTACTATTCAATCTTTTATTATTACTTTTCACATATTTTTTACTATTATTATTTAATATTTTATTATCACTTTTTTATTACTTTTTTATTACTATTCACAAATCATTTAGGATCACCTCATTATCTAAACGTAGCATTAATGTCTTAATGTAAGGTTTATATGTAGAATTTCTCATTTATATATGTATTTTTTAGATTATTTTTATACATTTCCCCTCACAAATTAAACTACCGTCATTTTTCACAAATTATCACCTTAATTGACCTTAGCTTTATACAAGTTAAGGCACCCGCAATACCACCACCTCGATGGATGTCACTTAACCCTATGCAAATTAAGGGCCAATCAGTGATAATATATAATAAGATGATATATAGTTAATTTGTGAGTATAAAATTAATTAATTTATAGAGTTAAATGACAATGAAATACCTTTATATATGGAATTGAAGTAAAATTCTTAAAATATCCAAATTCCAAATTAATTTTTTTTTTACAAAAAATATATTATTTTTATTTTTAAATTTAAAATCTAAAGAAAATACATGGCGACCAACCACTCAATTAAAGTGGATGGCTGGCCACTTATCAAAGCCCACCGGGGTGGCCGAAGCACCCCTGAAATAACCTCCTTCTGACCACCCCTAGCCATAGGGCCGGCGGTTGCCACGCACGCCCTTTAATGGCAACAAAAGTTCACGGAGCTAACCCGAGAGTAGTAGCTGTTATTATTATTATTATTGTATATTATTTATAATGTGAATAACACAATGTTAAAGTTTTGTTGATTGATATATATATATATATATATATATATATATATATATATACTAGTAGTAGGTAACGTCCAAGGGACGTTTGCTTAATTTAGTTAATTAAGTTATTTAATTTAACATATATATTAGGGACGTTTGCCTAATATATCATAAATAATTTAACATATTTAAATTATGTTAAAATTCTAATTATTTATATAATTTTACTTTTTTAAAAATATTGAACAAAATTTCATCATTTATTTAATGATGAAATATTAGTATTTTATAAATTAAATTTGATAATTTATTTATGATATGATATTTATATGTTGATTATCTATTTTAAATTTATTTAAATTAGTATTTAAATTTTTACACAAATATAATTTCTCGTTTGGTTACACAAATCACTTTATCTCATCTAATCATTAAAAATTTTTCAAACTCTCACACAAAATATAATAAACAATTCAATTTTTTCAAATCTTAAAATAAGAATTATATTATAAAATTATATTCTAATTATATTTTATTCAACTTTAACTTTCATCTCATCTCATCTGTATAACTAAACAAGCTAGCTAATGGTCTTTGGGTTACTCCCAAGTGTTGACATGTAATAGGTTCTACATTGGAGTCTGTAATATGGATTCACCTTAGACTACTATCAATATTATCTACCTAAAATTTTATTCAATTGAGGATGATATATATATATATATATATAAGCGCTTATATATATAGAAAGAGGAATGCTATGCATAAGCTAGTATTCATTCTCACGCCCTACACCTATAACTATTTTTCTTTTATATAGGGTGTAGGGGTATTTTTTATAGGATGTGGGGTATTTTTCATAGAATGTAGGGATGTTTTTTATAAGGTGTGTGATAGTCAATAGTGACTGATAAGAAAAAATTTTCATATATATATATATATATAGTTCTCGAGTCATGTGTAATACACGTTTTCCTAGTTAGGAGAAAAAAATTAGAGATGACTAATATTCACAAAATGTAAAATAATATGATTTTTTAAATAAAATTAATTAGTCAATAATTTAATGCATAGAGCATAAAAACAAATTTTAACAAGTATTAATAACCAAAACGTTACAATAATATGAGTAATATGAAAATTAAAAGATTTTAGATATTCTAACAATAGTTTTCTTAGCAAATTATATGAATTGTAGAATTCAATCACACTTCTCGATGACCCAGGGAGCACTAAAAAAATATAGAATCTTTTATTTTTATATTGCTCTCACGTTTTTTCATCATTAAAGTAAGTCTCTTTTATTTTGGAAACTCTAAAAATATTATAATGGTAGAAAATCATTTTATCTAAATGATTTTAGTTAATTAAGAATATTATGAGATTTAAATTATATTAAAAATTCTAATTATTTATATGGTTTTACTTTCTTAAAAATATTTAACAAAACTCTATCATTTATTTAATGATGAAAGATTAATATTTTATAAATTAAAGTTGAATTTATATTTTAATTATTTATTTTAAGTTAGTTTATTTTTAATATTTTAATTTCCACTGTTGGATCAATTTTGGAGATTCAAGATGAAATGTTAGGATTTAAACCCCAAACCCTTACTTTTTCTCTCACTTTTCCCTCTTCCCTCTCTCTCCTCCCTCCCTCCATCCAGCTGCACGCCCCTCTCTCTCTCGATCTCTCTTCTCCTCAGCTCCTCCCAACGCCGCTGGCCACCATTACCGCACCACCACTAAGCCCAATCACCTACGACCCCAAACCCTAACTTTTTCTCACTTTTCTCTCTTCCCTCCCTCCTCCAGCCGCACGCCCCTCTCTCTCTCTCTCTCGATCTCTCTTCTCCTCGACTCCTCTCAGCGTCGTCGGCCGCCGCTATCGCGCCACCACCAAGCCCAGTCACCGGTGACCTTCCCCACCCCGATCTCCTCCCCACAGACCTCTCTCTCTCCCCCCGTAATAGGCCGAAACCCATAGCCCTCTCCCTCTCCCTTTGATTTCGGCATGATAAAGATGATGCATGGAAGAAAATCTTGGTGTTCTTCGTATTTTGAGTGATCACCAACTTAATTGATTCAGTGTTCTCTCTTTGATTTCCTTTGATTTTATATGTAAATAATAGCCTGTTCTTTTTTCTTTTTCTTTTTCTTTTTCTTTTATTTTTGTTGTCATTTTTGTACATCTTGTGTGGCGATTTTGTGGCTGCTATTTTGCTAGATTTTGCTGTGAGGAAGTAAAGGGAGAAGAAGAAAACGTAAAAAATAATAGCCTGTTTTTATTTTTTATTTTTGTTGTCATTTTTGTACATCTTGTGTGGTGATTTTGTGGCCATTTTGTGGCTACGATTTTGCTGGAATTTGTTGTGAAGAAGTAGAGAGATACGCAAGGAGAAGAAGAAAACGTAAAACGAAGTTTACTGTTCATACTGTTCATTACTGTTCATTAGCGATAGGCGCTTTTAAGTATAATGAGATATATATCTATTATAGTTTATAAGTTCTTTAATTTGACACAATCAAATTATATTAAGTAAAAAAATAATTAAAATTCATTTAAAACTTGCTCTTGATTTTGAGATAAAAAATTAAAACTATTACACTCATTCAACTTATTTTTCAATTTATTTTGGGTAAAAACTTTACCATTAGTAGTTAAGCTAGTTATAATTTTTCGTTTATTTCTAATATTTGATCCATTTGGTAGATATTTTTTAAATTCGATTGATTATTTACTCCTAGGTTTGACTTGGTCATCAAGACATGCATGGCTCCCCCAACTTTTGCCAACTTGCTTGGGTTTTCTGTAATGGGGCCTTACACATCCATGAAAAATATAATTGGGATCTTACCCTTTAATTGTTTCTCTTTGGGGGCCTGCTCTAAAGGTAAAGGGGAGGCCTTTGCAGGCGGTAGTCTTGGTTACCTACCCCTTAGAACCACTATTTGCATTGAAAGTTTGGTACGAGAATGGGGCATTACATCTAACTTGCATGCCTAAGGAGGATCTCCATTCTCACATCTTTTGTTCGAAACGTATATATAATTAATGCATAAAAGCCGTTCCTGAATAATAATAAAAGGGTGTGTGTGATCCTGCATGCAGCAGCATGTGTCGATGAATGAGATACGGCTTATATATAATAGCGAAGCATGAACTAGAGATCGAAGAGAGTACTAATTTGGTCATGTAATGTGTTGGCAACAGTGATCAAAAGGTATATATATATATATATATAGAAGATTTGAACTTCTCTTTGAAGGAAAGGGAAAGGGTAAAAAAAAAAAAAAAACCTTACGACAAAAGAAGAGGATGGAACTAGCAAAGAGGAGTCAGATCAGTTTCTTGTTCGACATCCAGAGGGACAGTACTAGAAGAAAGAAGATCATGAAACTCTTTTCCCAAATTATTTTGACAAGATGTGACAATATATATGCATGAATGCTCAATCGATCTCAATTTGGTTGAAATTTCTAACGCATGATAGATGTAATTGTGTGGCTGAGAAAGAATGCAAGTAAATGGAAAACATGTTCACCCATTAAATGCTGACAAACAATGTCCATATGCAAAATAGTGACAATTATTAATAATGTCGGCATGCACAAGTACTACTACTGCTTATTTTTCCCTATAATTATATATAATTGAATTCTAATTAAGTCAGTATAAAATATAGCACATGAATGATCAATTGATCATCACGTGTACATTTTGTTCATAACTAATCACGTCCCATGCATGATTTTATATTATTATTAACTCAATATATATTAATTCATAATTACTTAATTAAGCCTTCTGCCGGTCATGGTCATCATCGAGAGAATTAAAGCTGCATGGAAATTAACCCCTTTTTCTTTTAGTGATACCTTAAATATTAATCCGTGTGGCCATATAGGCTACACGCATATCAGGCCTGGCCAGATGTTAATTAAAGGTGAATTTTCTTTTTTGGTACGATAGCTCTTTCTTTTTTAATGGGAGGGTTATATATTATAAACTAAAGAGACAATTTCGCCAGAATTTGAAGACAAAATTTTATTATATATGTAGAAGATCAGAACAAATGGAAGGCATTGGTTAAAGTTATAGATCATCTAAGGATTGAGAATGAACTTTTCTGCATTCTATAGGAACTTTTCAAGGCAAGGAAAGGGAATTGCACATATATGTTATGATCCTAACTAGGCCAGGTTAATTAAAGGACGCTTAACCAAATTAGTATCCAACAGTACTTCTAAAAGTACTTTTGAATCAATGGTTGAATTTTTAACAATTGATATCATATATATCTAAAATCGGCCTTAAGGATTGTTGAATATTAATTTAATTAAAGCTTTTAACTTTCAGGATCATGACAATATATCATAGTTCAACTAATCACTTAATCATGTCAACTAATTAGCCAGCTAGGCACTGATCTTAATGTTATATATAAGTAGAAAATTAGACTACTATATACTATATTATATATTAGAACAAGGAATATTGAGGCCCCAAATATATAGTGTAATCAGGACACTTAATTGGTATATATAATATATTAACTAAGATAAATATATCTTATTGTAATTAACAAGCTAGTTATATTATATTCTTTCCTTGATCATGACCTCTCCCTCATTAAAGCCACGTACAGCTTTATACAACTCAGATTAGTAAATGCACTAGCTAGCATAGTGGAACAGAAAGAAATATATATATATATATATAGCAAATATAAGTACTAATTAATAATAAGCAATTTTTCCTGACAAATTTAGATGCTGTCTTTCCCTCATGAAATCTTGTTTAAAAAATCCTCAAACATCGTGTCGGTAAACCCTAATTAATATTTGTTAGCGATCGAGGAGTACTTGTTGACATTCATCCGATTATATATCATCCCATTAAAGATGTACTGATGATGAATAAGTTGATTGCTACAGAAAACAAAAATGTCAGTCTTCTATTTATGTTCCGTGTTGGTCGCCACGACAAAACTTTCTATATATAATTAATTTTATATGTCAGAAACATAGATACATGCATATATATTATGAATATGAGCTGATCACTGCACATATTGACATGCATATTGCTTCCAATGTTGTCGGGAACCCTAGGAAAAAACACCATGCACCTTATAAATTATATATAAGTTTGTCATTGTAGTATATATAGTACTACTTATATTATTTACCATGCTGCATGCATCTCTCCATTCAAACAGTTCTACTAGCTAATTGCTCTGTCATTTCCATTATATAATTACAAACGCATTAAAAGCTTTTTTTGACTTTAAAGTCAAGGGAATGGAAAGTTTCGCCATCTATTGAATAGAGAGCTAGGCCAGCCGGGGTGCCACCTTGCTGTAGATCCATGAGGCCTAGCTAGCTCCATAGTATTAATTGTTCCAAGAGCAGCCTTAATTCTTTAATCATATATATATATATATATATCATATATATATGATGTTTTAATTTTATTAATCTTGGAAGAAGAGGCCAGGGACCAACCGAACGGGTTGTTTAAGATTAGATGTCCCAGCTTTTTTCCACGGAGATCCCCATGTTACATACATTAATTTTGAGCAGATCACCATGATGATCATGAGTGACATTGTGAATTAATATGCATGCATATATATATATATATATACACGCGTGTGTGTGTGTACACATGTGTGGGATATGGTCAAATTTCTTGGGTATTTAATTAGCTCTATTAATCAAGCATAGATAGGGCTCACCCCCCCCCCAAAAAAAAAAAAAAGGGCCCAACCCCAAACAATAATCGTCATTGACCAGTCTAGGTAGCTAATCGGCCAGTACATACCCTTATTACATTTAGCATTAATGCAAGGCCAGTGATCCCATGCTCCCATGCATGCATATGTGATATGATTTTGTATTAGCATCATATAAATGTATGTTCCGGACCAAGTCTGTACCAATTTAGGTACTGCATGCAAATGCTGATCTAAAAACAAACCTGCGGAGTACTAGCTCATGTAAGATCGCTATCGAATATTGCAGTAAATTAAGATTTAAGTGTATCTTCCTTAGATCAGACCTGTTATCATTAATATTAAAATCATGTTTAAGAAAGTCCTTGCTAGCGCTAGATCTAGGAAGTAATATATATTTAAGATCAACGACCCGGATCATTAGCTAATTTACTTGGGCTTTCCCATGGCTCATGAAAGATGGTGGTTGAGAGGTTTGACTGTCTGTTAATGAAAGATAGATCAAGAGCTGTGGAGTGGGGACCCTCAAGTTTATCCAGAAAGGGAACGAGTCATGCATGGATGGGTGACTCAAAGACGCATGAGAGCTAGGGGGGGGGGCACCAAAAGCAAAGTTACACGGCAAAGGTAACGCTTACCGATGCTATAGCTTACAGGCAGGGTTTAAAGTTATTAAAAGCTTTGCATCATCTTTCTATATGCCCAAGATAAATGATTCTACTTTTTTCATGAAAAAGTTAACAAAAAGAAAAAGAAATTATAAACTTTGTTTCTCATACAATTGCGCTATATTTGGATCGAACCAACCTTAATTGGCTACTGTTTCAACCTTTTTCTCCGCCAAATATACCTCTGATCTTTTGATCATAAAGAATAATATTGCATGCACATCATGCAAGATCCAACAAATACTAGTAGCTCATAACCTAACTTTCATCAGGCTTTGTAATTTGTTTTATTGCCAAATAGAGATATCTTTTGAATTATTATCCCATGATCTAATTTGTTAATTTGGATATTTCAATTTACAAACTTAATTCCATGTATAACTTCCACCCCACCTTGTCTACCAATTAATATTGCTAATTTTATTAATTCTTTTTACCAGTTTGATTAGTTTCTTAATTGCAAAGTGATATTATGCAGATCTAGCTATGAGGTCATGATCATGATCATGATCATCAGCTAATGCAATATCCTTAATTATATAGCTAGCTATATAGGTCATGATATAATTACTAGCTAGTATGTAAGATTTCCTGAATATAATATAGTGTTCCTAATTAAAGTAGTTTGACTTTTCTTCTTATTTTTAGGCGCAAGTGTGCATAATTAATAATTTGAGTCAGTTTGAAACTGATCAATATTTAGGCCTTACGAAAGCTAGCTTATGTCTAAAACCAGGCTATTTTTACAAAGCACGTATCCTGATTTAGTTAATATCTATATATAAAAGGGAAGACTCATGATGGCAATATATTTCAAGAAACATATATAACCCCGACGATAAATGCATGAATTGGACTTCTTAACCTCATAAATTAAAGATCTTACATCATGTTTTTGGAATAGGTCAAATATATATATATATATATATATATATATATATTTATATATGAACTTTGCTTGGTTTGAGAAGCACCGTACGTACCTAAAATCATGCAATATTTTACCAATCGACATCGATCCCACTGATGAAGTGATTTACAAGCAAAAAGACATGAGACCAACAGCCCCAGGATTTAAAAAACAAAAAACACATCAATTGACAAGCAAAAACACATTATCTCGATCCCTAACTATATATGTCAGTTGACATACTTGCAAGGTCGAACTATGTACATTAAAAACGTATAGCAGCACATGAGACCTTCGACCTTAAAACTAGCTAGTAGATATAATTTCAAAAGTTTTAATCTATATATTAATCAAACGGAGGATATTTCAATTAAAT
The DNA here is from genome assembly GCF_004785595.1 of Juglans microcarpa x Juglans regia. Lineage (NCBI taxonomy): Eukaryota > Viridiplantae > Streptophyta > Magnoliopsida > Fagales > Juglandaceae > Juglans > Juglans microcarpa x Juglans regia. The sequence goes on from NC_054604.1 coordinate 25,794,862, forward strand.
ATTTACGTCTCTATATACGAACTAACACGTGATCCTTTTTTTTTTTTTAGGAAGAGGGATAGTACCCTCACTTTTATTAATAGCCTTCACTTTTCGTGGAGAAATACCATGTACAAAGAAATTAAAGAACTTATAACATATGATCTTGTAAATGATCACAAACGTATATGACCATGCACATGATGATGATCATGATCGAATTAAGATCCATAATTCTCTGATAATTTTTTCCTTTTTTCCATTTCGACAATCACATTAATGTTGGATTGAGGAAACCATGATTTAATAAGTACTAGACCTAAATAATGTGTGTGCATGAGATTTTCGATTAACTATTTTTATTTTGCACATGACCACCTTTCTTCTATATTAATTATTAATTTGAAGAAACTCTCCACTTCATGAGTAGTACTCTTTGCTCCCATTTTTTCTTCGAAAAGCAAAGTTATGATAAGAGGGAAAATAAAGGTGCCTTTGCTTAAGAATTCAAATAACTTTTTTTGAAATCCATGCATTTGATTATAATATTTTGCCTATATAACAATATTCCCTCCGACAAAGACAAACAAATATTAATACCGAATTAAGGTACTTTTTTTTTAAACAAATAATACCGAATTATGGGCCGAATTAAGGTACTTGATGCTCGAATCAACCACTCAATAAAGATTTTTTTTTTTTTTAAATTTCGTTGCTTTTTATCAAGTTGAAGCGCCCATTAATTGAAAAGACGGGTAGCTAATCATGCAATTAATATCGATCCCAAAGATCAAAACATGACTACATGACCATGCATCGATCCATGCATATAAAAAATAGCTAGGAAATAATTAATTTAACGAAGTTTTCAAAAATAATTTTAATATTTGAAACATTATACGTAGTTCATCAATAATTACCATAATTAATTAACTTGGAATTAAGGGCTTTAGATTAATTCATCCTCATCATCGTAATTACTCATGACCATATATATAGGTCCATATATATATATATATATATATATATAAGCAAATCATGCCAATTACAATCCGAGTGATCGTGCCAAGTGACGCGCGGGACGACGTTGGAAGGACAATATTATTATATATTGCTATATTATAATTATTTTGAAACGCCCGAGATCAAATAGCTAAACGCGATATTTTATCCTAAAGAAAAATCAATAAAAACGGCTCCACCAACAACGCTTCAACAATTTGAACTGCTAAAGCAAAATTTACCACGGTTTTGAGAAATTTCATAAGCCTGCCTGCCGACTATATCCATATATATATATATATATATATATATATATATATACGTACTATATACGTACGTACTCATCATGATGTCCCGATCCACCAATATATTATGCTTCGTTTACATCTAGCTTTCTTCTAATATAATTAATTACTGTAAGTACGTACTACTCATCATAGCCTCACACACACACCACTTGGCAATATTATTTCTTGATGATTTTGCCTTTTTATTATCGATATATCCTGCATGCATGGACTACCTCCAGCTTATTCCGATGCATATATATATATATATATATATATATATATATATATATTATATGCTAGCTTGACATGATTTTTTTCCCAAGCAGGAAGAACATTAATATATATATATATATATATATATATATACATACACATATATGCATGGCATGATATCTACTCTAATTAAGGAGCTAGCTATCCATTAAGTGATCATCACATGGCATGCTGCTAGCTAGGCGCAGCTTGGACCATTGCATGAAAATCAATGAAATAATAAATAAAGCCATTTTATATATATATATATATATATATATATATATTATATATATATATATATATATATATATATATATATATTATATATATATATTTGTTGCTAAATTATTATGTAATTGGTCAATCACGTATATTGTAGTACTTGTAGCTTCAATAATTGTATATAATTTCCGAGATTTTCCCAAGGCCAGGACAGAGGAATTAGGCCAGGGAGATCAATTCGTACCAGTACTAGTACTGAACTAATTTATAATATATAAATAAATATATATATATATATATATATATATATATGGTTCTAATTGATTGTATTATGATCCCTTACAATTATTATTTTTTGGGGTGGTCAAAATGCCAAATTAATCCCAAACCTCAGATATAATAGAAAGGGACATATATATATATATATATGGTCTTGAGGAGTATAATTTTGCCTTTATTTATTTATGATATTTGATTATTAAAACAGTATAATAATTTACATGAGCAGCCCGTGCATTAGGGGTGTCCTTCTGATGTCTAGATCAGCATACGTGAAAAGACAAATACACCCTTTTCAAAGGATTTATCTTGCTTTGCGGATAGGAAGGTAAAGCAGAAAAAAGGCAAGAAAATGAATGATGGGTAAAGTTAAAACAAAGACGAAAGCTGCGCTTTGGGAATTAGGGTGTCATCATGATCTCAATGACTGGTTGTAATGGCCGGGAAATCGACTACGGTACGAACGTCCTAGGATCGATCGATGTGCATGGCCTGGAAATATTAAAATATCAGAAAAATATGTTGTTGTTTTTTTAATTATTATTTATTTATATTTCAACTTCGATCTTAATTAATTGCACTTATTAATTAATATGTCAAATTTTAAATGACTCTCATTTAAATAATAAATAATAAAATTATTTAAAATCTAGCTATAATAATTACCTGATTAAATCATGTGAGCAAGAATGATAATATTTAAAATGAATACTTGCATATGTCAAGAGGATTTTGAAATTTAGGATTTGTGAGAAAGAGCACTACTACCGGACCTTAGGTTTCTGTGGGGTGGGGTTTGTTAGAAAAGTAAGCATGATTTGAAGAGGGACAAATGCACACGTTAAAGTTTACACTAAAAAAATCTTCCTTTCCTTTTTTTATTTTTTTATTTTTATTTTTTTTCTTTCTATAGAGAACAAAGGAAATTTGTACAAAATTAAAAATAAATAATAAAAATAAAAATAAAAGAAACAAAAGGGAAAAAGAGAAGTAAAAAGGAATCAAGTCCCAACTTATTCACTTTTTTCCTTTCTCATCTTTTTCTCCCTAGTACCTTACCCCCCACGTCCACAAAAAGAAACTCTCTCTCCCTCTCTCCCCTACAGCCTCTCAAGTGTCATTTTCTCCCATATACTTCACACAAAAGAAACAGCCATTCACTTCATACCTTGTCATTTCCTCTCTCTCTGATCTCTCTCTCTCTCTCTCTCTCTCTCTCTCTCTCTCTTTATCTCAAATCTCTGCAACTACTCCCAGCTCAAAGTGATCAAACCCCATCTTGAAACAAAACCCAGAGACCTCACCTGAAAATTGAAAACAATCACCCCCCAAGATCACTAAAAATCCCCCACAAGTTCATCTTTCTAATCTTTGATATCCATTCTGCTATCATTCAAAGAACGAAGGAAAAAGGGGCCATAAGAATAACTACTACAGGAGGACAAATACTCAAAGGAGTAGTTTAGGGGACTGGTTTGGTTGAAGAAGATGGAGCTATTCCCAGCACAACCAGATTTGTCCCTGCAAATCAGCCCTCCAAACAGCAAACCCACAACAAGTTGGAAGAGAAGGACGGAAGAAGAGGTGGATTTGGGTTTCTGGAAGAGAGCTCTCGACTCCAGAAACTCCGTGTCCTCAATGGCAAAACCCGACACCTGTTTCGAGCTCTCCTTGTCGAATCCGAGGGCTTCCGAGTCCCTCTCCAACCATAATCATAATCATCAACATGGAAATGGCAATCTTTTCCACACCTTTCAGAGAAACCAGTACCATCACCACCAACACCAGCTCCACCACCAGCCAATGTTTCAGCAACCACCGCAAGGACTAAGCCACGAGCTTGATTTTCTGAGACCCATAAGAGGAATTCCAGTGTACCAAAATCTTCCTGCTTTCCCATTTTCTCAACAGCTACTAGATGCTTCTCAACCTTCTATAGCTAATACTACCACAAGTTCAAGTCCTTTTCAGTCTCAAGGGTTAATGCGATCAAGATTTCTGTCACGGTTTCCAGCTAAACGAAGCATGAGAGCACCTCGGATGCGATGGACTACTACGCTTCATGCTCGCTTTGTTCATGCTGTTGATCTATTGGGTGGCCATGAAAGTAAGCTACCTTCATTTAACTCTTTCTATATTTCTTTTCTTTCATTCTCTCAGCTTTCTTCTTGCTTTTGCTTCTTTTTGGCTCTTCTTTTTCGTCTCTTACACCATTGCAGAACGGAAAATTAAAAACGAGAAAAGAAATTTGACTCATTAACTTTTCTCTTGTCCTTATCTTTCTATTTTCTTGCTGGGGTTTAGGGGCTACACCAAAGTCAGTTCTTGAGCTTATGGATGTGAAAGATCTCACGTTGGCACATGTTAAATCTCATTTGCAGGTAAGAAATTAAGACCTATCATTCGGCAACAATCTCAATGGGTTTCCTTCTTAATTTGATGTAGTTTCCAACGTGCACATTAGAGAAATTTAAATTATATGATGAAACTTCTTTGTTTCGTATCTCTCTCTTAAATTTCTTTGTGGCTGTTACGAAGTTTATGAAGAACTTCCTTTTCTTTCTTTTTCTAAGCGCTTTATAAAGGTTTATAGACTTTCATATCTCTCTCTCTCTCAAACTTCTTGCTTGAGAGATGAAGTACTTTGCATTTGCACAGCGTGCATTACAGGAAGGTGTTAACTGCATATATTTCAAATTCCAATAATTTCTCTTGAGAGAGTCTCTCGTATCCTTGGCGCTTCTGTTTCTACTAGATCTGATGGCTCTGCTTCTGCAAGCTAATAAACAGCTTTTTGCTTGGAAGAATGAACCACCCAAAGTAAAAGAAAAAATCAAAACTAACAGAGGAGAGAGAGAGAGAGAGAGAGAGAGAGTATTATTGATTTCAGTAAAGAAGTGAGACAAGGAATGCAAATGAGTCATACACAAGACGAGACAAGCTCGCACATATTCCATTATAAAAACCAAAAAAGAAAAATAACATCTTCACCTTACAAGGAGAGAGAAATAAAGAAAGAAAAGAGACAAGTACAGAAGACCATCATTTCTCAATGATGTCTTCCTCTGATGGGTTTTCTAACCACACTTTTTCAACCATGGTAACTGGTAATTATCTCATACATGCACATCGATGCAAATTTTTTACTGATCCATAAATGCTTCTGTATTTTAGCATGTACTTGCACTATATGTCTGATGATGTCTTGAGTATCGTGAACCTGATTTTATTAATTTGTTTTCCAGTTCAGTTTCCGATATCATGTTCTAGTCAAAAAATACGTTTTCCTACTGAACTATATTATTTATGAAAAGAGTTAATACTTTCTTAGTGTATATGATCAATATATGTGTGCGTTCTGGATATCAAATTTATGTTTTCTTAGTCTCGACTAATTCATATGAATTTTACTACAGATGTATCGAACCGTGAAGACCACCGATAGAGCAGCAGCTTCTTCAGGTTAATGCCTATATATCTACTTATATATATATATATATATATATACACACACACACACACAGAGTACATATATCAGTTACGATTACGTCAACAAATGTGAAATATAATATTATTGTTCATATGATCTTCCCTGTTTCTCTGCTTATTTTCCTGAAATGACGTTGGTTGATGTTGTTGTTGCTTACAACAGGACAATCGGATGTATTTGAAAATGGGTCGTCTGGAGATACTAATTCTGAAGATTTAATGTTTGACGTTCAGAACCCAAGAAGGCCTGAGAGATCCATTAATCAACAGGGAATTAGACCGTTAACTCCTCAAGATAAGGACTATCATGGTCTATGGAGCAACTCGTCTAGGTAATTAATTAATCTTATTGATCTGCTCGATCGTCTATCAATGTTCTTATATAATTAGTTAATATCATACTTTCCATTTTTTGGATGGAATAATCTCCGTGCATTATTGGCTGTTGGCCGCTTGAAAAATAGGTGGAAATTAAAATAAAATTGGTAACCAATGCCAGTACTTGATTAGCAAGTTATTCTACAAAGCCAGTTTATTTAACATACCCTCATCCTGGCCACAGGATATTGGAGCTAGCATGCATGCATGGTGTAATTTGACACTCCATTTATATGTACTTGCAATAAATTGTACATATGTTAAATGCAAGCTGTATAGTCAAAACAATAATGTATTCCTTAGTCGACTTTGCTCCTCAATGTGCAGATCTAGATCATGTTGTGGTGGGTGGCTTCCAAAAACAATCGTATAAAATTAATGAAGATTCTCTCTCTCTCTCTCTCTCTCTCTCATACATATAAAAAAAGACACTTGCATTCTATAAATCCCAAAGACAAGTAGATGAATTCACTATGCTTTTTTCTCTGTCCACAGTCATGGAGTCTGAAACTCCAGGATGGGTTCATTATATAATTCCCTTCTAGCTAGTTGTTAATTAAAGGGAAGGAAAAAAAAAACGAAAGAAACCCACTGCTCTACCATTTCAAGACCATGGAAATCCCATTTGACAAAATACACATAAAAAAAAAAGGGAGATATCTCTTTCCCTTGGATTTTGTGGGGCTCAGATACATATAGGCCTATTAAAAGGGTTCTACAATTAGAAAACTTGTTGTCAAAGTTAAGCCCTTGGATGGACCCATATATTGCTGCTGGAAATCTTGGACCTAAAGTTTTCTGCACTCTGAGACTTCCTTGTATAATCTGTTAAGAGTATTGAGAAATCACATGGGATAGGATTACCTTTATTTCAATCAGCACAAAATGTCAAGTGACAGACTATAAACAAGACGGTAAAGATAGCATTTTTTTTTTTTTTTTTCGCTCAGTTTGCTTTTTCCTCTGCATGCATGGCTACCACTGACAGGAAATATTCTCTCATAATGTTGGTTTGCAGTAGGGAAGCTTGGTTGCATGGCAAACCTAAGGATTCTGGTGGAAACATGCCATCCCTTGAGGTACCATTTTCAAGCCCTTCATTGATCTCAAAATGATCTTTACTTGGAAAATTTTTCTACAAGGCATATATGCACATGCCTGGGTTCTGGGAATGAAGGAATAAAAGAAAGTTAAGAGGAAAGAATGTTTTCATCTTTCTTCATGAAGTCATGCATATTAGAAAGAAGAGAAGAAAGGGGAAAAAGCCTTGCAAAAGCTGCTTTTATCATACCTTCACAAGTATTAGGGGCAACTTTGTCATTGCATTAGTCAACGAAAAAAGGCTTTTATGATTTTAAAATCCCGTCTTCCCCCTATCGATTTTTTCTTCAAACTCCCACCATTAATGATTTACAAGCCTACAAGTACTACCCACAGAACCCCAATCTATTTCACTCATCAAGAGCCTTGTTGACCTAATTCAGAGATGACCTAGCTACACTATCTCTAAATTAGTAGCACACAGGAGCAATCAAACTCATAATATTATTATGCCCTTCGTGTGTATGTGTGTGTGAAAATACTCGCATGCATACACACACATATATATATTGGCGAGGGTGGGGGAGCACCATCGTACGTACAAGGTTTGTAGTGAGCCTAGGGTAGCTTTAAAATTTAACTCCACCGATGTTTCTTCCTACTTTATATGTATTCTACATATTGTCTTGTGATTCCCATCTTCAGCTTTAAGTTTTTCTCTAGCCAATGTATCTTTGTACGTGTTTTATATATCATTCTCTGACCTTTTTTTTTTTTTTTTTTTTGTTATTACTATATGGCGGGGGCTTCTAAAGGACATGGATCCAAAATGCTTAAGCTATGAGAGAAATTCAGATGTGAGCTCATCAACAACCCATTCAAGGACAAGCCCCAAGAAGCCTAATTTGGAGTTCACCTTGGGTAGACCACTTTGAAATCTCTTCTGATTAATATTTCCCCATTTTGAAATATCATTATAACAGTACTGAAGGGGCCGGGGGGCTTGGAGATGAGAATCAGGTACCCGCTCATGAGAAAATCAGAGGAAAAGAAATGAAAAAGAAAACAAAAGAAAAGGAAAAGCAAAAGGAGAGCTAAAGAAAGACAAGGAGACAAGAAAGACAGAAAGCAACAAAAGGAGAAGGGGGTCATGAGGGAAGAAAAAAAAAAGCATATCCTTCCTTTCAGGCTCTGATCAGATCAAATTTAACATATTATATTACTACGTAAATATATGAGATCAATTGATTTTGTATGTTTCTGCACTCATAGAGAGAGAGTCTCTCTCTGCAGAAACCTTTAACTATCTTAAAGTATGAAAGTGATCTTGGTAGTTGTAATGGAGCCCCTTTACATTTTTATGATATATTTTAGGATTTTTACCAAAGGAGTTGGTGCTCTCTATTTATTCCTAGCTAGGCATTTTCACATCCTGATCTACACTTTATCTACAAAGGAAAATTAAGAAAGGATTGAGAGTAAGAGCCATATGAAAAGATTGGAAACAAAGACTATAAAAAGAAAGGCAGACTGACTTTCAATGCATGCATTTTCCTATCCCCAGATATAGTGATTACATTACATGAATATAGATCTAGTTTGTCAAGGGATTCTTTTTATCATCAATTCTCTCGCAAACTAAAGAATATATGGATCGGAAGGAGTTAGATCAGAAGGAGAATCGGGAAAAAGAAAATGGCCGGGGAGAGTCAAGATCATGCATGATGATGAAAACCAGAAGTACTATTAATTCTAGTACAGTGAGATTCCTGCATGCATGCCATATTAATTTTGTTCTTTAGTAGTAGATGATCATGATCATGTACCTCTGAATCATCTGAACAAACGTCGATTTTTCGTGCTATATATATTTTGAAGGCGGACAAAAAATAAAAGGTCTTCTCAATTAATTTGGTACCAGAATGATGCTAATAACAAAAAAGCAGCAGCTTCATGTATACACAACAACTTTGGACAAAGTGTTCCATCAAAATTGTGACAACAGCAACAATTGTAATCATAATAACTTTGCACAAAGTGTCGTCAAGTAAAGGGCAGGGGAAAAAAAAACATTGGCATTTATTTTTTGTCTTTATATACTTTCTGGCTCGAGGGTATAACGCACGTCGTAACTTCATTTATTTTTTTGGTTAAAACTGTTCAAATTAGGTTTCAAATTAAATATGAAAGAAAAATATTGTTTTAATTACCATCACAAAAATATTATTATATAAAAGTAAACTCATAAACTGATATGATTTGATGTGATACGTTAAATTGTAAATCTATTTTTATTTTAAAATAGATCATCGATCTAATGTATCATATAAATGAATGCTAGTTTGTAGATTGAGAAATATTTTAGCCACAAAAAAATTATACAAAAAGAAATTCACAAACTGACGTGGTTTGATACAGTATGTCAGATTGTAAAGTTACTTTTAGTGTAAAATACATCTAATGGATCACGTGAAGGCACGTCAATTTGTGGATTTACTTTTGTGTAATCTTTTTTATTTCTGTAACAGTTCTCTTGTAGATTTACTTTAATTTGTAGGATATCTTCGATCTTCTCTTATGTGAAAATTTTGGACTTCTGAAATTTTGGATCTCACATGGTCATATTTGAGCTCTCAAAATCCAAAATTGTCAACCAACAAAGTGTATATATATATATATATATATATATATATACACACTTTCTAAAAGAAATACCCACTTTTTCTTTTTTGATACTTTCACCTTTGCTAGCTTTGCTGAATATATTGCATGCACCAGTGGGCTTAGCAGTGCTTAATTTTACTATATATGGTACAACGTCGTATCCCTGCATTTGAATGTAAAACTACTATTCATAAATTATTTTATTATTACTCACGTATTTTGAGTATCATTCATCATCTGCATAACCAAATAAGGCCAATCTCTTTGACAGCAAATTACCGTGATTGTATATCGAAATGGGTTATTCAAGAGAAATACGTATAAAACCAAGAGTCAAAAAGCCCTATTTGGATTCAGAGTTAGATCTCAACTCATCCCATCTCATGATCTCATCTATATTATAACGTTTTCAAATTCTCACACAAAATATAATAAACAATTCAATTTTTTCAAATTTCAAAACAATAATAATATTAAAAAATAATAATATTTTATTCAATTTTCAACTTTAATCTCAATTTACTATCCAAACCTCACCTGTTTAAGATTCATCTATATGCATGTACGTATGTAATTCTCTGATCATCCATGTGGTGCTTAGAAATTCTAGCTTATTTTCGCCCTTCAAATTTTATTTTCTTGGCTACAAGTATAGAGCTAGACCGTAAGTTTTCCGGGCAACCAAACACACTCATATGTTTCAAAATCTTTGAATTCCAAAGTACATGCGAACCCTGGAAAAGCTTGCAACTGAAGGCTGAATGCTGAAGCATCGCAATGAAAGAGACAGAAGATCAAATGAGGTCAGGCCTTGCTTGGGCGCCTGTCCATGGGTGTCATGACCACTTGACATATATATATATATATATATATATATAATATGGACACTGCTACTATGCCACTGGGCCCCTTCTGCAAATTGCAATTTTTTTTTTCCTTTTTTCGTTTCCACATTTATAAACATTTTTAAATATTTTTTAAAAATAAAAAAAAATACATCAATACACTAAATCACTTCCTTAACCATAAATAAATACATGAGTGGTCAAAATGAGAGAGCAAAACCATAGGGCATATATACTATCATTTTCATATGAGTTTCGCTACTCATCATCCCCACACACTACAGTACACAACACACCACATTTTTTTTAATTTTTAATTTTTTTAAATTTTTATTTTAAAAAAATTGTATTATTCTTTCTAAACTAATTGAGTATTTATATTCATTATCTATACATTACACATTTGATAAGAAAAAAAAATAAAAAAATAATGTATATACAGTATGTGGTGTTGAGATGACGGAGATGATAGATTAAATTATTATTATTTTCGTACTTATGTTTTCATGGAAAATCTTTTCTAGAAATTGTAGTCACCTTTTTGATTGAAAGTCATTTGGGGACAATTAATTAATAATCATAAAATCCCTGCTCCCAGTTCGCATGCATGCAGGTCATGCGTGTGAAGTATACTACTCCATTCATCATGCACGTAGCTGCTATAAAGGGCGCGTGAACCTGAGAAAAATAATGCCAGAAAGTGATGATGGGATTAATTTTAGACAGAATGAAACAAAGGATCGATGCATGAGTCCTGCAGAGGGCTTCAATCGATCGGCTTCTTTAACAATTAGGATGAAGATGACGACGATGATCTTGATTGTGCCACGTTAATTAAACAAGTTGGACTCTCCTCTGCATGCATGGTAGCTTTTTAGCAAATTATTGCTGCCATGATTACTTCCCCTGCCCTTCTCCCTTTTCATCTTTGTTATTTTTATAAAATAAGATAAATAAATAGTATAACTTCAGAGAGAGAGAGAGAATGCATGAGTTGACTCATCACATATGGCGCCTCTTCTGACCATATTTAATTGTAATTCTATCATTTCTCTTAAAGAAATAAAGAAAGATTGAAAATGAAAAAAGAAAAAAGTGTGGAGCTGGTGGATGACTCTTCAGAGAGCAATGTCACTTTCAAATTTTAGTAATTAAATAAAAGAATTCAAAAAAAAATTATAGAGATAGTTTATACGTACCCTCTTAAAGAAAAATAATTTTAAATGAGAAAAAAAAAAAGGTAAATTTTTTTAAGAGATTGGGACAAAAGAGAAGGATTAGGTTTTTTGCTTTTCTTTAGAAAGGAAGAACAAAAACAATTTAATGTGATTTATACCTAACGATATATGTTGCTTTCTTATGCCTTTATGAATTGACCAAAGGCGCAAATCAAGCATCCCTGATGTCATCCTAACTCCTAATTGATTTTTGGCCAACAATTTTTCTGAAATGGTACTCCAAAATAATTTGGATTTTGTATTGAAAAAAAAAACACAAGATTGAGGTGCCATACCTACAGCGACATGATCTATGAACGAGCCATACATCTTGTAAAACATCCTCAAGATTAGCTAAACTTAAACAGATCGATCTCCAAAATGATTGGATGATCAGCTAGTTGTGGAGGGAAGATCATCTGTAAATAGTAGTAAAATAATTTATATATAATAATAATTAATTATTTGAAAATAATAATAAAATAATAACAATTATATATATTACTAAACACAAGGTAAAAATCCCTTAATTGTAGCAACTTCAATCACTTAATTTTTACATATGTTTGGAAAACGCAAATAAGTTGCTAGCTTTCTTTTTCTTGCCAGGCTTTAAATGTCTACATCAAAAAGCAAGACTTCAGATATAATTTTAGTAAAGTTTACTGCTCTTTAGTTCAAACTCCTTTCTCTCACTAATTTATTAATTTGACTCAAATATCCTGCAAGAAAAAAATGGCCATGTGCTTCATAATTAATAGCCCCTTGAGCTGAAATGCCTTCTTTCAAGTCCAATGCAATGATATGCAAATTATTCTTGTCAACTTTATGTCAAAGTAACTTTCTTTCATTTCTATTGGGTAGGAAAGTTAATTGCAGTTTGTGTCAACATTTTTCATCATTGTCCGAACAACTTCTTCAACCTTAATTTGCATTTATTATATCTTACCTATCCAGTACCTACTAATCTCTCACTTGCAATTAATTGCAATGACTTATGTTACTTTAATATCATTCTTTTTAAAATTTATACATTAATATTAAATATAAAATATTCATTTAATAAAATAATGTGAATTAAAAATTAAAATAATTTTTATGAGATAAAAAATCTTATTCTTTTCTTGATTATTATTTTTTTAATAAAAAAAATTATGTGAATGTTAGTACACTGTTTGATATGCAAAACTGCTTGTATCTAACAAGTCTATTTCTTAATTATTATTTAAGAGTTTCAAATTAAAAATTAATTAAATATATAATATAGATCCTAAATTTTAATTAAAAAATTATTTTTGCCACGTAGATTTTTATATTGACATCAAATATTCAATAAATATTACAGATTTCACTAAAAGAAGAAGAAAAGTTATCTACCGTTCCGACTCCAAGAAGGAGAGTCATCATCGACAAGATGATCTATCCATAGGACACTTTAGCAACAAATATATTGCATAAAAATAATTTTATAAATTGACGTGATTTAACGTAGTTAATTAGATTATAAAATTATTTTTATTATAAATTAAATCTAATAAATTATATAAAACACGTCAATATGTGTAATTATTTTTATGTAATTTTTTTTATAACCATAACACTATTTTTTTTTATTTTTTTTTTTGCTTTTCTCCTATTGCGTAGGTTCGTTCCCATAGTGTGGAGGGAGGAATAGGATCCATCTGCTAAAGGCAAGGACTGATCTCTAAAGAATTGAAAGTGTGCTACCATTCTGGTTGAGAATTCAAAAGTCTTTTAAAATTCAAAAAAGCAAAAGTATGAATGTATTATTCTTATTCTTTTGACTTTTTCCTGTTTTCAGCAACTTTTCACCTTCGAAACCCGTGTCATTTAATCCTTGCTAGACCCTGACAGCCACAGTAAGAATGGTATTACTTTAAAGAAATAATAAAAGTAAGGAATGGCTCTACCTTCCAAAAGCATGGACCCCATCCCATGCATACTGTTTCTCCTTTATTTACGTATCATAAATCATCATCTACCATCATTTACACTAAAAGTCTACAGTAAATTCTAAACACTACTTCTTCCTTCTTTGTATTTCTTTCTTAGTTTGCTCAGCCTGTGTTTTTAGCTGATTTTTTTTAAAAAAATAAAAAAATAAAAATAAAAACTGGTATTTGTTGAGATTAAAATTCTATTTTTTTTTATTTTTACAAAAAAGGACAGAGAGATGGAAATAAATTCATGAAACAGAGAAGTAAAAGAGAAGTGGTATTATGGACAATAGACAAGGACTGAACCAAAAAGCCCTGAGCTACTCAACCCCATATGGGGAACAGAGGTCGTCGACAGAGTTAATAGATGAACTGTCACACACACAGAGACGAATGTCAAATTATTTATTCATCATTACCCCATCATTCATTCTCTTTCAACATCTTTACACGTGCTCGCATCTCGTGGCATTGATTTCCACGCCCTCACCCCCTGCATACCGTCGGATCTGCCGGTCTCCACGGGCACTGTTTCAGTGAAAATGACCTGTGAGGGTGACGCTATTTTGACGACCTTGTTTTCAGCCAAACCGAGTCGTCTCATGAATTTTGCAGAGAGGTTTGAGTAGCTCGAGAAGTTTTGCATGGGAAAGTTTCTGTGTGGGTCCCACCCACCTAGAGCCATTAGGTGACAGCAGGATGCATGGAAGTTTTATGCAATAAATTTTGATGGATTGTTGCAGATTTTGACAGAGAAATTTATTACATCTCTCTCTTTTGCTTCTGCCCCCCTACATCAGATTTCTTGCTTTTCGATTTTCATGTAATGTAGCTTTTATTTGTGGCACTTGTGCAGATATTAATAAGATACTTGCACATAGTAAAAGCCTTTTGCCTATTAGTGATAGCCTGTGGGCCTTCCTTGTGAGGCTCGAAAACCAATCTCTCCTAAACAAAAGGGAAATGCTTATTCAACGGATGGTTTTTTTTTTTTTAATTTTTTTATTTAGTGATTAAAAAATGAATATTACTTAATTTATATATTTTTAATAAAAAAAGTATTTAAAAATATAAAAAAAATACTTGAAAGAAATGAAAAAAAAAACTCTGAAAATACACTGCATCAGTTCACTATCGGTTGGGACCATCGGTCCCAGTAGCACTATCCTATCCATTTGACTAGTTAGTAATTTTATTTTTTTACTTAATAATGTAGTTAAGTGTATTGATGTATTTTTTATTTTTTAAAAATATTTAAATATATTAAAAAAATATGAATAGAAAAATAAAAAAAATAATTTACAAAAATAACTAGCGGTATAAATGAGCGGTGCTACTCAGGCGGCAGAGTAGCATCGCTCAAATTATAAACACACATCGCTCTCTCCTTATAACTCTTTAGGTTGTATTTGGTTAGTAAGATATTCTTAAATATTCTATAAATAGTAATAAAAAATAATCATATAATATTGAATAGTAGTAAATAATAATAAAAAGTAATAGTAACATAATAAATAGTAGCGAAGTATTATCAGTACTCAAATTAGGCCTTAAATAACTATGTTTTAAAATAACGAATTTTTTTGTAAAATGATTTATAAAAATAACTTCACTTCATAAAAACATTATCAATTTAAAACATCTATTATGAAATATGTTGTGTGTATATCATACTCTATAAGAAAATGAAAGTCTATATATAACTGTTGGGAACTTATAAAAATATTGGAATAAAATCCCTTAAAGCTTTCCACTTATTCTAAATTGAGAATCTTAAACAAGAGGGGAAACTAATATACACATTGAGTTTTATTGTATTTATTGAATATCAATATTGTATGTTTAAAAATAAAATAATGCTACATAAGTCCTAGTATGTGCAAACTTTGTACACTCTCTTTAAAAAAAATAGGGTCCACCATTAAAAAAATCATTTTTTGATGTGAGTACCAGATTTATCCACATTTTCAAAGAAAGTACTCAGGACTTGCACAGTATCCTAGAACTGCAAATATCATGTGTCGTAAAGATATTATAAGCAATAAATATTATAGGGCCTATTATATATATATAGTTTTTCATATTATATATTAAAGTTTGAAAACAAGCAATTAATGAAATCTTTTTCTTACAAGTTAAATCTGTATTATATAAGAAAATGCTTGAATCGCAAAGTCTTATAAGTTTAAATATAACTTTTTGGTCGCGGCCTCGAGCATAGCACTGAGGTTGGCTTGAAATAGTCAATACAAGCCATAGGATGGACAATAGAATTAAATTAATTGAAAACTTTGTTATAAAATTTTACCTTTACTAGAGATTTAGCCATAGGATGGACAATACAATTATCTTCAAGTCTTAAATGCCTCCTCCATGAATGGTCAATAAAATGCTGCGGGAAAAGAGTGAAACTAGCTAGCTCCTTTTATCAGTTTATGGACATACTCCGCCTCGATCACGAGCCTTTTCAGGTTTATGTATTTTTTATTTTTTATTTTTTCCTTCCAAGGTTTGCATATATGATAGATCATGCAAAGCTGGCTTTTTTCATAGGTCTCATGTTCTTGGTATTAGAGAGGGGGCCTAGATCGAGAACTACTGATAAATAACCACATAAGTAGCAAGAGGTCCCAATCTAATATTATTGTTTTGACTATCTTTCCTATGAATTCATGATCAACACTAGCCAAAATGAGGTGCGAAGTGGAGAGTACTAGCTTAGAGTTTACTTAGAGTTTTGCTACTTGTAAAGTTTGATGTGTCAGATCGACACTATTATATATTAGGAGACCCGTTATAGTAATTAAAGAAATAAGGATCCATTAATACTTTTTCATTATTACGTACGAGACCCACTTCAGTGATATTGTGTTAAATAGAGCTTGCAAATAGAGTTTTTATTTCTACCTATTTTCTGGTCAATAATATTCTTGTAGGTGTGTGTGAAATCTACGTATGATCATATAAAGCAATATCAATTTGTGAGTTTACTTTTGTGAAATCTCTTTATAGTTGTAGCATTTCTCTCTCTCCTTATATATATATATATATATATATATATATATATATTCAAGAAGGGCATATACTAAAATATATAATAACAATAACAATAGAGTAGAGCAAATACTTGAGAAATTCTTGGTCTGCAAAATGATCTTAGAAAAAAAATTACAAATTTATATGACTTGATATCACACTTTAGATTGTAAAGCATTTTGTTGTAAAGTAAATATGACCTTATACTACATTAAGGGCTCGGATAGTGAGATGAAATGATTTTAAATGAGTTGAATAAAATATTATTATAATATTATTTTTTTAATATTATTATTGTTTTGAGATTTGAAAATTTTGAATTGTTTATTATATTTTGTGTAAGAATTTGAAAAAATTATAATGATGAGATGAGATGATTTTTATATCTAAACAAGCTCTAGTCATGCCAATTTATACACATTTTTATAAGACCTCTTTATTAACATAAGTACACTTCTCTAAATAATTATTGGGTACAATTATTCCATGTAGTAAAAAACCGTTCGGAGTCTAGAGAGCCCATTCGACGGCCACTGGCCTGAGTGATAAAATATATAACCATTTGGGCTTAACCCAACTCAAACTCGATAATTGGATTTCAAAGATCACTTTGTCCTTGAGGGAAATATGAATGAGCTAGGCCGGTCTCTTTGGCTCAGTTATTTTCTCAACTAATTTTTTTAATTTAAAAATTAATAATTAGCTATGCTCTATGCATACAATCATTGTAGAAATTTAGATCGAGGGAAACTATATATATATATATATATATCCTTATACTTAAAAAGAGTCTATCTCTTTATGAATAGTAGTTTTGTTTGACACTTTTCTTCTTCCAGTTATGTCCCTCTATACATCCTCATAACAATTATATTCCTCGCAAAATTATCAATCATCACAAAATCACAACACAACAGAGCAAAAAAGCTGCATCATGGCTACTAGAGGCATCATAAGGCAGCGTCGTGATGGTCCTATGGTGGTGGATCTGGAACCCTATAAAAAGAGAGGGCATGAGAAGAGCTAGGGCTTCGACTAAAGGAAACGAGGAAGGGGAGTGGTCGTCGATGAGTGAGGAGGCTGCTGGTGGTGGTACGGTGGCCTGGGGGTGGCTAACAGCGGCACTACAGGAAGAAACTTGTGCGTGTAGAAAGGCTGCGTGCGTGGGACTAGAGAGGAGCTACAGATGGTAGGTTCCATGAAAGTGGTCAACAGCGTGAGGGGAACTTGGTGGTGGTGCTTGGTGGAGCAGGGCTGAGCCGTGGTGGCGCAAGGGTGGAGAACCCATGCATCGAGACCCATTTCGGGTTGCTTGCGTGCGGCTGAGGAAGGAGCTACCAAGGGGCTTCAACGGTAGGGTTTGGTTGCCAGCGTGAGGGGAAGTCGGTGAGGTGGTCGGTGACGCCGCAGCGTGGCGCACGGCAATGTTGGGCTGCTTGAGGGAGGAGATTGGGTAAGTGAGAGGGAAGATGTGCGGCTGCTGAAGGGGAAGGAGAGAGAGGGAGAAAGGGAAAGTAAGGGGAAAAAGGCTAGGTTTGGGGTTTTAAATCTCAACCCTTTATCTTAAATTCTCAGATTTGATCCAACGGTGGAGATTTAAACACTAATTTAAACTAACTTAAAATAGATAATTAAAATATAAATATCATATCATACACTTAAAAATTAACTTTAATTTATAAAATACTAATCTTTTATCATTAAATAAATGATGAAGTTTTGCTAAACATTTTTAAGAGAATAAAACCATCTAATTAATTAGAATTGTTAACATAATTTAAATCCTATAATAAATTATGAACATGAATGAAAAATAATTTTGTTTGACACTTCATTTTTCCACTTATGTCCCTCTGTACACATAATTAAATGATAAAGTTTTGCTAAATATTTTTAAGAAAGTAAAACCATATAAATAGTTAGAGTTTTTAACATAATTTAAATCTCATAATATTCTTAATTAACTAAAAAAAAAAAAAAAAAAGAGTAGGAACAGGGAGGGTGGATTTGCTTCATACGAGTTCACGACATCTTCTGCATAGTTGGTTAACATGACATGCATGCATTGATCTCTACCGTCAAATATGGTTAATTTGTAGAGCTAAAACTTCCATACAGAGTTTTAACACTTGATTGTGATTAGTTTTTCACATACATATGATCAACCCAAAGAATATGTTTGGAGATACTGCGATTTGAACAAACTCTTCTTATTAAAGTAGAGAAAGATGAAAATTCATACATGCTAGCTTATATTAGGTTTTATGCTCTTATGCATTAGACTATTTACTAATCAATTTTATTTACT
Organism: Juglans microcarpa x Juglans regia; assembly: GCF_004785595.1. Lineage (NCBI taxonomy): Eukaryota > Viridiplantae > Streptophyta > Magnoliopsida > Fagales > Juglandaceae > Juglans > Juglans microcarpa x Juglans regia. The sequence continues at coordinate 25,813,825 of NC_054604.1, forward strand.
CTTTCAATCTTGATGATTGTAAACTAACAACTAATTCAATTATTTAATATTTTCTGCTGCAGGTAAAGAGTTACACTTTATTTACTATTTGGACACATTATTTTCAAGAATTTTATTTTTTCTTTCAATTAGGCAAAACCACTGCTAGTGTATATATGTGTATATATATATATATATATATATATATATATATATATATATATGGTCTTGTTTTCAATTCTACAAAGCCTGATCGGATATATCGTTTGCTGTACGAATGAAATAAATGCCGTGTTGGTAGAGGTTTTGGTCTTTCTATTTGGAAAGTTGATGTTGAAAGATCATATAAATGGTCCTTAAAAATATCAACTGCCCTGTAATCAAAATTTGGGGAAAAAAAAAAGAGGAAAATTTTCCGCTTACGTATCTCTCTCTCTTGTTCTCTCTCTCTTTCCGTCACTAATTCAAGAAATTGTGTAATCGAAATATGAAACCTAAACTACATGTTTAATAATGAATGAACTTAAGACTTAATTAGTATGTGTCAATTTCAAGTGAACAAACGTGTTGAGCTCTCTATTTTTGCCCTATTCAAGTGAGTTTATAAAGAATAAATACATGATGCTCTTCTGCAAAATTAGCATTAATACATATTACATATATATATATATATATATATATATATAAGTTTGATTATGGGAAGGCACAGGCAAAGGTAAAAGAAAATTTTCTGACATGAATTTAAGACCACACAGATGATGCACGTGAAAGAAAGACACCAAGAAAAAGAATGGGAGAGAAACTAACAAAAACAAGAACAAAAGCAAAAGCTCATTCACGTCTACCGTGGAAGACCATTCCTATAATACAACGCAATATAAGCCGAGATTCTCGCGGGAGCCATCGGTGTCATTCTTTTTACCTTTTTCCTTTTTTTTTTTTTTTTTTTTTTAATTTTTATTTTCTGAGAGAGAAAGGGAAAGAGAGAGGAAATGCCTGGTGGTCGAGGACAAAGAGCATATAAGCGATAAATTTATGCTTTCACGTACGGCTCCTCGCACGTGTCAATGGAAGTGACATGTCGAGTGTGTGTGTGTGTGGCGCATGTAAGGGATACAGTCGAAGACATATACTGTTGGTGTCAGAGCCAATAGGAAAGGAAAAAAATTAAATAAATAAAAAAAAAAAAAAAGCTAGCTTGTTTGGGCCGCAGAGACGACAGAGGCCAAAATCATTTAGCAATCTATTGCAAGCAATCTAGGATTGATGCCACCCTGACCGGACTGTCGTAGTAGCAGTACTACTGCTACTCGGATTGGGTGGATTGTGTGCAAATTGGAGAAGCAGCTTTAGCTTAACTTATTTTTGTTTTTTGTTTTTTTTGGCAAGACAAATAAAATAAAATAAAAACCATTTTGTGAGGAAAAGAGAATTACCTTCGTAATTAAAACATAATCGACCAGAATAATTGAATTCTCTAGTCCTTTGGCTATCATGTTTTAGTTGTCTCAGTTTGAATTCACAATCCATTTCAACTCATCTCACTATTATTCATTACTATTCATCAACTTTAACTCATAAATCTTACTACTATTTACAATTCATCTATTACTATTTTACAACTCATCTTCGAATCCAAACGAATGAAAATTAATGTTGGATGTTCAAGGAAGGGAGGTTGTTTGAAAACGAAATCTTTCTAATTAAGCTGTTGAGTGATCGTGATCAGTTCTCTCAAATTAAAAAGCACATGTAGGATTAATTAATTATTATGGCTGATCTTCAAATTTTTTATTAAACAAGTTTTTTTTTTTTTTTTTTTTTTTTTGTCCATTAGGACTTTTCTTCTATAATTTATGATTTTATTGTATGTCCTTTGATTTTTTTTTTCTTTTTATAAATATAAACTCACCTTTTCAGGTTAAAAAAAAAAAAAGCTTGGGGGTTCGATGGCGACCATACGTCCTGCAATGCTGCCCCTAGCTCGGGACAAGTACTGATCCTGTCTTTGCCTGCCCGGCATTCAAGACGGGCTACTATCAATCATTTTGATTTTTCTCCCACTTAAAACGAAACTAAAGTTACTATATATTAAACAATATCGAATATTTTTTGGGTTAATAATATCCTTCAATTTCATTTTGTGAATTAGTATACATGTATTGGAAAATGAGGTAGTTATAATTATCCGATTTAAAACAAAATAATGCTACAAATTACACTTCTATCTGCCTTTTTTTTTTGAAAAAAATAAAGTAGTATTTGATATATAAACCAGATACTTAGTTGATTGATCACATTAATTAAACTAATTCTTAGTTTATAAGTTATGTCTTTAAATATTTTACCCATGCACTTTATAAACTACTAATTAATTGGGAGTACTTCGGACTATATGAAAATTAATTAACATGATAATTCCCTTCAAAAAGTTTTTCTTTCAAAATAATTATTTAACTCATCATCCTAATTCTCATCATCTCATAATGTGATATTAGATGATTGAAAATTATTTATTATATTTCACTTGTGAACCTATCATCTAATGTCGCATTATGGGATGATGAGAGGATGATAAAAAAATAAATGATAAATATATTTTTTTTTTCAAAATATCCTACCTAGCTAATTACATGCATGCATGCACCAATATCTTGTCATTATGCATGCATGCATATTGGTCCCAATCCTGCTCGCTGCATGTAGGTAAGATCGAGAACCCTGCCCTGTAAACACAAGCTGCATGCAGTAGTACTCCAATCATCAGTAGTTCTCTATAATTAATATATATATATATATATATATATATATATATTTATATATTATACAGGCGCTACTGACTGCATGCCTTATAATTTGCCTTTTAGAGAATAACAATTAAGAATGCTGAAGAATTTTCTCCAGAAATGATGTGAACATGCATATATATATGATCCGATATGAAAGATCAAGAAATTAAAAAAGAAAAAGTAAAATTCATATATCCATGGTGACAATACATAGATCGTCTTGTATTTGTCATGCTCCGTAGCCACATATATATATATATATATATATATATACATCCTTTATAATTATTAATTAAGAACTAACTTTGTGGTCCAATTTTGTAATGGTAATTCTTCGTCATGATCCTCATTTTTCCTCTTTTATTTTTTGGAATTAAATTTCTTCTCTTAATAAAATGGAAATAAAAAATCTTGGTTAAAAAAAAAGAGAGAACTGGGAATTAAAGAATGACTAATAATTAATTTCTCTCTTATATATAAGAATTAGATTTTATGTGAAACGTTAGACTGTTTCTTATCATATATTTTATCATTTATACTTCTTATGGACATGCATGTAATTAATATATGTCACGCTAGCTAGTAGGCATGACACTCTTTTTTTTTTAATAATATTTTTTTATTATGTATTTATCTAACATGCATACACTCTATTCTTATGAAAATTTAAGTGAAATATGGAATAATATTTTAATAAACAGATTTTATAGGACAGGAGGCTAAGGGGGGCAAGGAGATTGACAGCACAATTAACCTTGTGGTCCTAGTGATATTCTTAAAACCCCAGGGGGGTTAATCAAGTTGTCAGAAACCTTATCTGAGCGTACTGATCATCACTCAGAGTTGTTTTTTCTTTTCTTTTTTTTTTTAATCATTTATCCCAAAGTCTGTAATGAATCATTCATTCATAATGACTTGCTTTTAATACACGGGTGATGGCATGATGTGACATGTCGTGGAATGAGAGAACAGTGTTCATCACACTACCCATCCGGCCAAATATTTTATCTTTTTATTTTATTTGTCTGTGGACCACCTTTGACCATTCACAAGTTCATGTACTTAAAATAAAAAATGTTTGTGTAAAGATGGTAATGCTTATAATTTGATTATAAACATGAATTTGTCATGAAATAGACATTTCTGTATTTAATAAAGTCTAGTTTCTATCGAAACAGATCATCTGTAAGAATCTAATATTTGTTATGGGACCATTTTTTTGCCTATTGGATAATTAACTCTGTAATTTTAATAATAGAATATTAAATAGTAATAAAAAATATATGAAAATTAATAATAGAATAATAAATAGTAATGAGATATTTTCATCCCTATCCAAACTAGACCTTAATGTCGAGATTTGATTATTAATGAGTATATGGTTAGTTTATATTAGAGATGGATTTAGATTAGCATCTTTAATAATATATTTAAGCTAGCTTAGCTGCATCACACAATAAATTAATTTGGATATTAATTTTACTTATAAAGTTAATTTTTGCAGGAATGCCTAATGGATTCTACTTTTTCTCCTTCTCAAGACAAAAAAAAAAAAAAAAAAAGAAAGGGAAATCAAAGAGGGTTTTATAAACAATAAACAGGGATCTGATCCTTTTGCATGTATTTTTATCAATGGTTGATTATATTAGGATTAATGTACAGTCGGAACCTCCCAAACTGTGTTTTTCAAGTAATCTGCGAAATGGAATTTCTCTCTATCTCTCTCAATGGATCCTACCAAAAAATAAACAAAAACTAAAACAAAAATTCATCCTCTCTCTTTTGCTCCTTTTGGGCTACAAAAACTACAAATAAGTTGGCCCATTAATTTCCTGATTGCAACTCGTAGGTACACACGATTGTAGGCCCTACTTGGCCCACTAAATTATAACTGAGTTTGGGCTGCTTTTCGGGCTAGACGATACTTCGATGTGTACTTGAATTTTCTCATTCTAATTATACGGATCTGGATATTCGGTTATATTTGAATTTAGACCCGGGTACCCATCTGAATTAACCCAAGTCGGTACCCACAATAATTTGAGTTTTCGGGTGGACCAAATATTAGAAAAAAAATCACCTTTTTATTTCTTATTTTTAAATCCGGGTATGCAGGTACAACCAAGGTATGCATAACTTAATTTTTTTTTTAAATTAAATCTAGGTTTTAGATACCGGGTTGAAAACCCGATACTCGCCTCATGTACCCATTACCTTGCTCTAGATATGGGCAGGTGAGTAATCTAGTTATCGGCCCAAGCAAAAACCAAGGCTGATAACCACCTCTGAAACCCAATTCCATATCGGGTTAGGATAAAAATAGCTCAAATGAACAGTGTTAATAACTTAATTCTCACCCACACCGCCCAAATAAAAAGGAAAAATAAAAATTTTATTTTTCCACATTTTTTAGAAAAATTAACATCAATTCTTTTGTTCAGTGGTACCTTAAATGTTCCTATTTATGCCCATTCCCATTTATATTATATAAAAAATAATTAGGCTTGTTTTAAGATTTATTCAAGTTTTAAGTCAATGTGTTAAGTAAATTATTCAAATAATTTAAATGATAAAATCTTATTTGTAAGATTTAAATTTTAAAATTTATCTTCCAAATTAAATTATGTCATATAAATACTTTATTAAGTATGTTTTATATACTGACTTGAGAATATAATTTTTCTTAATAACATAATTCCATTGACATGTTTAACATTGAAAGCGCTAGGAAAGGAAAAATGAAAATGAAACTGATACGTGCAGCTAGTCATACCACTGCCCAATAATAATAATAACATTAATAACAAGCTAATTAATTGTAACAATAACTTTTAAATTACGCTAATAAATCAAGTTTTCTTTCAAGTTTTTTCTTCGCATTTTGTAGGTGTTTGTATATAGACACATATATTAGTGAGAGTAATGCAATTCGCCATATTTATTTATTTTTTTATTTTTTTACAAAAGGAGTAATTTTATTGCTCAACAAGTCTTACAACATCTATTGGGATACAACTGACTGAATACAAGATGGATTTTCTTTCATGTCTATAAGATCCTTTTACAGAGATAGAGCTTCCCGAGCAAGAATATGAGTAGCTTCATTGTTAACTCTTCTAGCGTGTTTAACTGACCATTTAGTAAAGGAATTGAGCAAAGCTTTGGTGTGCTCAATTAACCAACCTCCTGGCTCCAATCTGAGTTTGCACTTGACAAAATTTTCACAACTTGCAAAGCATCTCCTTCTAATATGAGTTTATTAATACCCATGTCTTTACAAAAATTAGTTGCCACCATAGCTGCATAGAACTCAGCCACTCGAGGTGTAGCATTTACAACTCTGGGAGCACGAGGAGATCCAATCACTTGACCTCCTCCCTTACAAATAATCACTCCTCCCTCACGAATAATCACTTATATGCCAATCTTTTCATTCTCCTTATTAGCTTGCATCCCAATTAACTTTATAAACTAGATCAGGAGACTTTATCCATCTGCTATTGTTGAGGCTTGTTTGGAATCTGAGCTTGTTTAAAGGCTTGTCAACTCTCTTTTGCTTTGTTGAGGATGAAGGTAGGATGTCCAAAATTTTTACCACGGATGAAATCATTTCTTTTGTGCCAAATCATCCTTGCTACAATTGCTGCTTCTTCTAGTTCCTCTTGCTGAAGAATATTACATAATATGCTCTATATGTCTAGAAAAGAAGTGTTGTGAAGGGCTATCTTTTGAGTCTTTTTACTACCTTGGCTCCAAGCATCCTTATCGCCTTCACAACTCCAAAGAGCATGACCCACTGATTCTGAATGTAGCTTATGTATGGGACATATACCTTCCTCCATAACCTTCCTTCGGCACAAATTAGAAAAGGTAGGTAATGCATCTTTACAGGTCCTCCATATGAACATTTTAACTGCATTTGGGAAATTCAGCTTCCAGATTGTCTTCCATACATCTTCCTTCCTTTTTTCATTATAGTTGCTCATTTGATTTATTTGCTCAATATCTCTATGTATGTGATAGGCACTTCTGACATAAAATCTGTCATCCTTTGTGTAGTGTCACATAAGTTTGTCCTCATTTCTTACAATGCAAATTAGAATGCTTTGAATTAGTTCAGCCTCTTGGGTTGAGAAGAGGAGATTCAACTTACTTAAATTCCAAGCATTCATTTCATTGTCAATAAGCTCAGCTATCTTTGCATCTTCATTAGCTTTCATCATAGGAGATTGAATCCTCACAGAGTGAGGTTTTGGGATTCATTGATCTTTTCAAATTCTGACTTTCCTTCCATCATCAATCCTCCATATCAGACCATTCTTCAATAATTTTTGCCCTACGATGATGCTCCTCCAAACATATGATGGCCCGTTACCCAAAGTAGCCTCCAATAGATCTTTATGTGGGAAATATTTCTGTTTAAACACTTAAGCAGACAATGATTCAGGATTTTTAAGCATTCTCCAGCTTTGCTTGGCCAACATGGCTAGATTAAAACTGTTGAAATCTCTAAATCCCAAGCCTCCTGCCTCCTTAGATAGGCCCTTCTATTCCTACTTTATCCATTGAATTTTTGTATGTTCCTCATTATGTCCCTACTAGAATTTCCTCAACAATCTCCGAGTAATAGAGGAGTGCAGCAGAAAAATACCCATGGTGTAAGTGGAGATGGCTTGAAGGACTGCTTTAATTAAAATCTTTTTACTTGTAGTAGATAAAAATTTAGTTTTCCAATTAGATATTTGAGCCCAAGTTTTGTCTAAGAGAGAGTTAAAAGCAAAAAACTTAGATTTATCCACAGCAACTGGAAGTTTCAAATATTTTTCATAAGTACCAGTTGATCTCACACCTGGCACTTGCACAATAATAATTTTAATTTCTGGTGGAGTGTTCCTGCTAAAGAAAATAGATGTCTTATCTTTATTAAGCATCTAACCAGAAGCCTTTTCATATTGTTCCAAAATGGATAAGACTCTACTCCACTCTAGAGAGTTTGCCTTACAGAATAACATGTTATCATCATCAAAGAATAGATAATTTATAGTTAGTGAAGATCTTCCAATAAGCACACCTGAAATGCTGCCAACTCTCTCAGCTTGATTCAGTAAGGAAGTAAGAGCCTCAACAGAAATGATAAACAGATATGGAGAAATGGGGCCTCCCGGCCTTAGACCCTTGAATGGGAAAATGAGTTATGAGGTTCCCCCATAGATTAATATAGAATAGGAAACTAAAGAAATGCATTCCATGATGAGAGAGAACCATCTGTGTTCAAAACCCATTTTATTCAGCACTGCCTCCAGGAAATTTCACTCCACTTGATCATATGCCTTGCTCATGTCAAGTTTGAGAGTCATATAACTCTCATTAACTTTCTTACTAGTGTTCAAGCTATGAAGAGTCTCATATGTCACAAGAACATTATCAGTTATAAGCCTCCCTGAAATGAATACATTTTGATTTGGAGAGATGATCATTGACAACACCTATTTTAATCTCTTAGCAAGTACTTTGGCCACTATTTTATAAAGAACATTACACGGACTAATAGGTCTGTATTCAGTGAGTCTCTTATGCTCCTTTAATTTGGGAATAAAAGTGATATAAGTGTGTTATAAACACTTCTAAGAGAACTCCCTTCTTGAGATAATTCGGAACAAATTTGCAAACATTCTTGCCAATAGCCTCCCAGTGAGTTTGATAAAATTGAGTAGGAAAACCATTGGGTCCTAGTGAACTTAGAGGGGCCATTTGAAAAATTGCTTCTTTCACTTCTACTTCAGAAAACTCAGATAAAAGTATGCTTCATATCATGAGAAACGCTAGGCTTCATATGAACCAAGCAACTGTCTATCCCTACAGGATTAGAAGAGTGAAACAGATAATTAAAATAAGAATTGAAAATATCACCTATAATTGATTAATCTGAGTGTAAAACTCCTTTATTATCAATGATCTGCTTGATATAGTTTACCTTTTTCCTCTGGTTAGCATACATGTGATAGAATTTAGTATTTTTATCCCTATGTACTAACCATTATTACTTTGCTCTTTGCTTCCAACTGAGCTCTTCTTCTTCTAATAGGTTGTAAACTTCTTTTACAGTTGCTTGATGGTGCTAACTTGATCTTCATCTGTTAACCCTTGCACGTATGAGATTCTCTCAATTCTTTCTGTAACAGCACCTATGGTCTTCTTGCTAGAAGAGTGGTTCCATTGTTTCAAAGAATCTTGACACGTTTGAATCTTTCTACATATATCTAGCCCTTCTACAGATCCCCAATAAGCTTTCTTCCAAGTATCCTTGACAATCTTTGAGCAATCCTCCTTCAGATTACATGAGGCTTTATACCTGAACAAAAAAGTCTCTCTCCTTAACCTCCTCTCTCTTTGATCAAACACTATTAAGAGGGGACTATGATATGATTTGACAGTAGGCAATACATTGCAGTGAGACTCTGGGAAATGTTGATGCCACTCTGGATTTGCAACAGCTCTATCCAATTCTCCTTGGTAAATCTTCTATCCCCTCTATTATTAGTCCATGTGAGCTTAGGACCCCTTGTAAGAATCTCACTGAGAGAACAGAAATCCAAGACTTCACGAATTCTTTCCATTTGCTTGTAGGGTCTTCTTAAGGCAGCACCCACTTTCTCAGATTGACATGTGCTGTATTTTAAATGATATGTTGTATTTTAAATGATTTTATAAATCAACAATTTAAATGAACAATAAATTAAAATGCCGTGTATCAACTAGTGTAATTGAGAATGACAAGTTTTAAGATACACAACATAATTTCTTATAGAAAATAATTAGAATGAAATGAAATTAGTATACTCTAAAAGAGAAATATTTTGGTCACAAAAAGATCACACAAAAGTAAATCCACAAGTTTTTTTTTTTATGGAAACAGACTTCATTTCATTCAATGAACCGAAGTTACAGCTGTGACTTATCAATACAGGGAAAATCCAGACTACAAGCCAAACTACGCATCTACTCTGGGGCAGCCCACACACAAATTCCTTTGTGGTAGACATTGTCTTAATTTCTATAAAACTCTCTCATAATAAGGAGGGCGCTCTGTAAAAACAGAACTGAACGACATATCTTCCAAAGAAGAGAAGCACTAGCCCCCTCTGTCTTCCCAGGGAGGAGGAGTACGAGACTCTACTGCTATGGACACCAAGTTCAATAGCCTGTTTCTTTTTTATTAATTACTACAAAAATAAAAAACTGCAAAAAGAAAACACATAAAAAATTGCAAGTGGGGGATTAGGGTTTCATCTCTTCCTAGCCTGCCGCCCCTTTCTACTTTCTTTATTCTTTTTCTTTATTCTTCTTCACCTTCTCCTTCCTACGATTCTTCAATGTCATCGCCCTCTTCTGCCACTCTCTCCCTAGCCCGTCCCCCACTCTGCTACCGCCGCCCACCACGAGCATCGGCATGAGCCCAGACGGCGCACCCACCGCAATCATTGGCTTCCTGAGCCCAGACGGCACAAGCACCCAGCTCTCACGGACACTTGCCTCCACTGCGTAGAAGACCCTCCTACGCTCGAGCATTGCTGGAACGACCACCGGCCATAACATCACACGCCCCTCTCAACCAGCTCTTGCCCCAGGTTGCATCCGCTCTAAGTGACTCGACACCCTCCCACCCCCTCAAAACTAGATTTCGATTGGAAGAGTTTTTAGAAAGAAGTTGGAGTTTCTCTCTCTAGAGTAAAGTTCCAGTCAATGTCCTAACGTGACTTATGTGGTATGTCAAATTATAAAGCTAATTTTATTATAAAGTAGATCTAACATATTATATAAAATCATATAAATTTGTAAATTTATTTTTATAGAATTTCTTTATGACTGTAACTCTATTTAATAGGTGATTGTTTTTATACACTAATAAGTAATATGAGTACACAGCAGAGGCAACTTATTAGAAAAGATCTAAAAGCTTGTGCACTAATTTGGATACAAGAAGCCTTTTAATTCATTTTATTTCATCTCATTTAATCATTACAATTTTATCAAATTTTTATACAAAATATAATAAACAATTCAACTTTTTCAAATATCAAAATAAAAATAAGATTGAAAAAATAATATTTTAACAATATCTTATTCAATTTTTATATCATTTATCTCATCTTAACTCATTACCAAACCTCACATAAGTATTTCAACTGCTCACTTTGTCTCAAATTCAACAAAAGAACTTATTAAAAACTCAGAAAGAATATAAACGAAATTGTATGAGTGAAAATTGATATATGAATACTTGAAACTTTTTTTTTTTTAATTTCAAACCATAAGATTCACAGCTTAATTAATGACTTTTGTGAGGAAAAATAGAATACTCATACTGTTATTTGGCTATTTAAAACTTATCGTTCAAATGACCTTCTTAACATAACACTATTACAAAGTGCCATGTGATTTATTAAAAACAAAAAAATTCAAATCAAAATCATGTCTAAAAATATAAAAAAGAAAGACTGAAATTTTAGATTTTTTCTACTTTTTTGTATTTATATTTTATATTTTTTAATAAATTACATGTCAGCTATCTCACGTCCGAAAGATTAGTGTGACAAAGGAGAATGCTTGGGGATGAGGTGCCCCTCATTGTACCGATAAATGTAAATTTACTTTTTTTCTTTCTTTTTTTTAAACATTTTTTTAAGATTACATCTTTAAAATCTTAAAAAAATAAAAAATATCAATTTATTAATAGTTATTTTCTTAATTATTAAATAAAAAAAAATTACAATCGGTGTCACAATCCTCAGTTCAACTAGCATTTTTTGTGTGACAAATTATTCAAATTCTTGAAGTTCGTGAAGGCATGCCACCTGAAGCAATTAAGAGTATTCTTATTGACTTGACAAAATTCATCTTTAAAATTTAGTCAATATCACACTTTTTTATATTTATCTATTTTATTTAAATTCAATCCCTATATTAGAGTATCTATTCTCTCTCTATATAATAATAAAATATTATGAATTTAATAGTTTTTTTATTTAATTAATTTTTATCACATTTTATAGCTCTACCAATTAAATATTAATAATAATTATATTCTAATTGAATTAATATTAAAAAAATCATATTTTCAAAAGTATTTAATGTTAATAACAAAAAAATATTTAATTAAATTCATCTAAATTTCTATCTAAATTTCTTAATTACAAACTAAATAGTATTTTTATTTAGAATGAAAAATTAATATTTTAATGTTTGTTTAGAGTGAAAAATTAGTATTTTAATGTTTGATGAATCAATTGTTGTTCCTTATCTTTAGCCAACCACTGTAGTAAAAATTTAAATTATTTTAGATTTGTCTAATTTAATATGGAATATTTTTTACATTAATTATATAAATTTGAGTCAATCTTTTCATTTGGTCAAGCCAATGAGGATGTTCTGTTTTGTTTTTGCGAAGAATATATGATGAAATGAAGTGAGTTGAGATTAAAGTTGAAAATTGAATAAAATATTGTTAAAATATATTTTTTTAATATTATTTTTATTTTAAATTTAAAAAAATTAAATTATTTATTTTATTTTATATAAAAATTTTAAAAAATTATAATAATTAAATGAGAAGAGCGAGGATAGAAGACTTGTGACCAAACGAGGCATAAATAAGCGATCTTATCCAGGTACTCACTTCGACCCCGAATCTCACAAATGGCTACTGCTGTTTCCACGGCTCTCTGCTTTCTCTCTCAAAACCCCGCCAAAACCCTGCATTTGTCACTCCCAAAGCTCCCTCTCACCATTCCCAAACCCAGTGTCCCTTCCATCACGAATTTCTCGCCCTCATTTCCTCGCCTCCTATCGAGCAAGGTCGTCCCTCGCAAGAGTTCCAATCCCATCTCCTGCAACAGCGCCTCTACTTTTCCCGTCAGCACCAAGAACTACGAGGTGCTCGCTTCAAATCACCCAATTTACCGTCTGTTTGGTTGCCTAGAAGACCTAGGAAGAGATAAATAATTTCTTTTGTTTGGTCTTTGTTTCTTATTAGGCATGGCTGAGTACAATTATGTGCTATTGATTGATTCTTCTTTATTCTTCCATATTCTACATTATTTAAGATTCATAATTGATTTTTAGTTCTTTCTTTTTTAATTATTCTGTTTGAGCATTTTCTCGAGAACCAAACAGAGCATGATGTTCTCCTCATGATTAGTAATCTTCTTTTTGGTTGAGTCATATTTTGCATATTTCTATTTAGAAACTAAAATCTTATTGGTGATGGAAATTTGGACGTTGTTATACATAATGGATGATATTCAATCTCTCTGTTCATATCACTGCCAGAAACTTCTTAATTAAAAATTGAAGAAAACTCACCTGAAAGTGGCGAATAATTAATCATTATATTTAGGGGTGCTGCAGGCTACCTGCACCCCAGACGGGGGTGCCCCTGTCCCGCCCCCTGCCCCTGCATGGGCGGGGGAGGTTTGGGCCCCCGGGCTCAGGCCCCGCTCCCCGTCCGGCTGCTGGGGGCAGATTGACCCCCTTGCGCACCCCGGTTAAAATACAGAGAGCCCACCACCCACCCACAGCCAAAAAAACCAAAACCACCAGTGAACCGCCAACCAGAGATATATATATATATATATATATATATACCGGCTGGGGGTGACAACGAGAGGGAGAGAGAGATACCAGGATGGTGACCAGCTGGGGGTGATGGTGATGCCATAAAACACTAAAAAAGAGGCAGTGAGAGAGAGAGAGAGAAAGAGAGAGAGAGAGATACCGGTTGGGGGCGACAGCTAGAGGGAGGGAGAGAGAGAAAGAGAGAGAGAGAGACCACAAAGGTGACAGAAACCAGCTGGGGGCGAAGGCGACGCCATAAAACACTAAAACAAAGGCACTGAGAGAGGAAAGAGGGAGGGGGGGAAGAGAATGGCTGGGCGGCTGGGGATTTTGCATTTTATACGAAACCCTATATTAAAACGACATCATTTTGGGCACGTCGTTTTATTAAAGTAGTTTTTTTTTTTTGGTTTAATATATACCTGTGTGTGTGTGTGTGTGTGTGTGTGTCGCGCGCAACCTTTATGAAGGAAAAAAGTTTTTGATGCGGGAACTTAGTATTAATGGTATCACTATATTAATACTATTAGTATTAGTATAGTGATACTATATTATCACCATAGACTAGTGATAATATATAGTTATATATATATATGTAGTGGATTACTAATAGTATACTTAGTATTAATGCTAATATATACCATTAGTAATCCACGCCCATTATGGCCCATTATATATAGTATTAGTATACTATACTAATAAATTTTAAAAAAAAAAAAAGTATACTATACTAATACTATATATATAATATCTAGTGATATAATGATATAATAATATATATCTATATAGATATAGTTATCTACTAATGCTATATGTTAATGATAATATAGTATAAACCGGTTTTTTTTTTCACCCCTGCTTCTAATGCCATCATAACTGCATCATTCATTTATATAACAATTACTGCAGAGTGTGATGAGCAATGTTTTGTTGCAACATGATTGGTGCATTTATATAACAATCACAAGCATAGACAGCAACACTTACTTCGTAAAGCATGACACTGCATATTCTACTCCACAAGCAGATCAAATTCCAAAGAACTGTCTAAGATTCAAGTTTCCTTAATTGTAGTGCATAAAATATTTAGCCCAAATTTCATAGTAAAGGAACATAAAGCAATGCATGTCTATTATTTAAACTGATTTATGAATAAGTACAAAATCTTTTGATTCTTTTACCGCTTCAGTTCAATGTTAACCTATTTAATTTTGTGAAACACAATGCAGTTTTCTGATGCTTCTTCTGAGGTCGAACTGAGATTACAACTTGGGGCCTATGAAATTCAAAGTCCCAGAGATATATTTGTGGATGCAAATGGCACCTCTTTGACGATTAGAGTACAGCACCATGGCTCTCCCGTCACACTTATAGAAACTAATCAACTATTTGAAAAAATAATGCCTGCAGAAACAATATGGTTTGTGGGGTGATTTTTTTTTAAAAAAATTAAAAACTTCTATAACCATTACATTTGTCTTCACATATTTAAACTGAGGATTCATGCTTTGAACAGGTACATTGATGATGATCAACTGGTTATAAACTTGAAGAAGCAAGATCCGGCTTTGAAGTGGCCTGACATTGTGGAGTCCTGGGAATCTCTGACAGTGGGTTCAATGCAACTTCTGCAAGGAACATCAATCTACATCGTCGGGGATTCAACTGAAATTAACCAGAAAGTGGCTCGAGAACTCGCAGTTGGTCTTGGGTACTGATTTATCTTCATTTTGGTCAATATTAGATGGTTACCACTAACAACAGATCCAGTACACTATTATTTTTTTTATGTCTTTATTTTCTTATTGTTAGTGATAGTCTATTAGTTTTTAATTGAAACCACTTATAAATAAAAAAAAAAAAAAGTTTTTAATTGAAAACACAGTGCACAGTTGAAAACTGTTATTGATTATCACGCCTTCACTCTGGATCTGACTGAAATGGTATCACCTTGGACCTCAATAATTGGTTGTGGCGAAAATACGTTTTAATACCCCTTAAGTTTCTGAATTTGTTGTCAATTTGGTTGCTGATCAATTTGATCCTGGAATTTCTGATTTGTGTTCAATGTAAACGTTATGCCCACCATACCATTAAAGCCCCTCAATAGCTTCACCCATATTCATATTGGTTTCATGCTCTTGGAGCTCTTCTTCTCCGGTTTGACTTGCCATTTGTATCAAACTCCATCCAATCTGTCAGCCATCACTGTCTGTTTGAGACCAAATCCAGACCAGACCCATTTACTGATTTGATCGGTGCCGTAGCATGACTCTCAAGGCACTGATCAGTTGATGTGCACATCTCTTTGGTTTTTATGTATGTCCTCTGTCCTAATAGTTCCATTTCGTTCATACGGTTTTCAGGTACACACCACTTAGTACAAAAGAGTTGCTGGAAACATATGCCAAGCAAACCATTGATTCATGTGAGTATATTGCGAACACCAGCTATAGGCCATTAAAGCTAGCTCTTTGCCTTTTTTCTCTTTGTCTAGGAGCTCATCTCCTACACACATAAAACTTGTGGATGATTTCTTGGATGTGCAACAAATGAACCCTTAATATGTTTATTTATATTTCCTTTGTTAAAGATATTGCTAGTATGTTTTCCATTACAAATTGGCTGCATAAGACAGCTCTTGACTGAAATTTATCGTAGAGTATGAGAATAAGGGTTATGAGGATGGTAGTGGTGGTGATGATCAATGAAGCTAATGAAAGGCAGGATACTTTAATCCAGTTGTGTCAACAAATTACCCCACAAGTCTCAATTTTTTTATGATGACGAGGAATCCCAGAGACTGCAAATGCAATATGTAATGTATCCCCATCACACGAATAATATAAATCATCAGCTTTTCATTGATGGGAAGGGCCCCTAGAAGTTGTTTGCACCCAAGGGTTTGAATCTTAGACCTGGAGGGAGCATACCACCATGACCAAGGCTCTTGCCACTTGAACCAAACCCTAGAAGTTGCAAGTCTCAATTATACCTAATAAATCATAGATGTTGGTTAATTCCTAGGTTGCGTATTGAATGGCTCTGTAGACTTTGATTTCTAGAACGTGGTTGATTTCTTTTAGAGGTACTTGAACATTATTCAGACGTCATGACTTGACAGCTCAAAATAATATTTTAATATTTACAGAAAAGCAATTGTTTTCCTTCTGTTAGGAAGCATGTCTTCACTTGGAAACATCAGATGTTGTACATATTCTTAATTTTATCCATGCTGTTGCCAGCCTCTCTCCTTAAATGCCTTCTTTTGCCTCTAATCCAAAGTCACACCTTCCATCCTTTTGTTTTGTAATTTTAACATCTCCCCTGTACAATCTATTTGTCAATATTTTCTTTTTTATTATTTCTTTTAACCCAATATTCTACATCATAAAGCAAAAAGGATCTACCTGCTATGTTTAACTCATGCTGTTTGATAGTATCTAATAAGACTCACAAGGTGACATCTTACTTATTGTTTGAAATGACTTGTTTATTCAATCTCGCAGTGTATTAACAAGTCTACTCAATTCCAGGGGTGCTCACTGAGGGCTCTGACTCTGTAGCAGAAGCAGAAAGTGCTATATTGGAGAGTTTAAGTAGGTACAGTCTATGGCTAGAATCCTCATTTGTTTTTTTTTTTCATTTCCAATTTTGGTTAGAAAGAGTGCATTCTTTTCTGTACTTGGTTGGTCTTGCAGTCATGTTCGAGCTGTCATTGCAACGCTAGGAGGGCAGCAGGGAGCTGCTCGAAGGGCTGATAAATGGCAGCATCTTTATGCTGGATTTACTGTGTGGCTGTCCACCACGGAAGCAACTGGTAATCATGTTTGCTCTTTTATTTGTTGCCTTTAGTTGGAGAAACAACTTCTATTGGTCAGTCGTGAATTATACTGTCTTGGAAGCAGTTTTAACATCTTGATTAAACTCACATAAAACAAGTTTTTTCAGAAGTTTTATTTCTATTAATCTTCTCCAAAACATAAGTAATCTTATTTCATTGGGGGGACATCTTCAGATAATCCCCCAACAATTTGCTTCCAGACCATTGCTAATACAAGAAAATGCCTGAATAGCTTACTTAGATGCAGCTCATTGCTGTGACCCCCAAATAATGTACAGAACACCCTAGTCTTACCATTATCTGGAAACATTGGTAAAGGGAGATCTCAGATTGATCATATCATATTCAACCTTTTTTTTCCTTTCTCATCAATCATTCCATCTGCATCAACTTTTTTTGTCAATACTCTATGGAGAAGATGTAGTTGTCATACTTGTCAATACCAAACCAACGCAGGGCCAGATAGCTCCAGGCCAACTTGAAATTTTGTAGGTCTAATTTGAAAAAAGTTAGAACCAAGTTTTTTTTTTTTTAACATATGATGCAAAGTAGAAGTTTTAGTTGAGTGGAAAACTTCAGTTGGCTGAATTTACATGATCTCAACATTATTTTGTATAGACTGAACTCGGAAATCATTTAAGAAACAATCGGCTTTAAATGGGCAGATATACTTGCTAAAGAAAAACATACTCAGTTCTTTCAGCTTTTGAGAAGTATGTTCTGTTCACCAAACAATGTGCAATTGTCTAAGTTTGCAGGCTGCAGACATGACTTCCTCAATGCATGATGCTTTCATGATTCTTTACCTATAAAAAAAATTATGCTTCGTGATTCTGAATTCTATGCTAGTTGTATTTATTTACTTGATAATTGAAGTCCCATATGTTTATGCATTGTGACTCATAGTTAGCGAAGTGGGAGGTAGACCCACCTTAAAGTTTGGGGATGATGTGTGGTGTGGTCTCTTAGAGGGGCTTTTCTGGATCTATTCTGGATTTCTTGGGTTAAGGATGCATCGGTAGTGAACGGTTTACAACTTTCAATTGGTCTCTCTCAATAGGAAGTGGATGTTATCAAAGAAGCACAGGACTGGGAGATGGGACCTCTTTTAACTCATTCCATGTTAGGTTGTTGTCTGCTTGTTTGAGACAAGGTGGAGAAAACAAAATGTTTTGGGCCATATCCAAAACGGGTATTTGAAAGTAAATTGTTCTATAATGCATTGTCCCTCGTGATAGCATCACCTTTCAATGGAAGTCTATCTGGATGAGTAAGGCCCCTTGAGATCCATTCTTTATTTGGGCGTCTGTACCAGGGAAGATTTCTAACAAGTTCTTGCATATGTAAGAGTGATGGAGGGATGGGTAAATAGTGGATCATCTCTTACTCCTTTGTAGCAAGATGTTTTTTTATCTCTTTAGACTAGACTATGTGATGCCTAGTTGGGTGGTAGATCTATTAGCATGCTGGAAAGGACATTTTGAGAGTTATCACAGCGAAATCTGTTGGAAAATGATTCCGATCTGTTTAATGTGGTGCATTTGGAATAAAAAAAATGATCGGAGCTTTGAAGACGGCACAAGGACAATGATTTCAACTCTTTCTTCTTTACTTTATTATTGGATTGCTGCCCACTTATTTTTCTCTAGGTTCAGGTTTTTCTTAATCTTTTTACTTTCTCAATTTGAATGTACCTGATGTATATATTATGTGCACTTGAATGGTGTTTTTTTCTCATTGAATAAAGCTTATCTTTCTTAGAAAAAGCCATCTTGAAGTTCTATTTGTAATCAATGGCAACAAAACTTCTAATTAGGATTCTTTACGTTAAAGTTGTTTTCCATGTTTTCCTTTTCCTTTTCTATCGGAGGGTTTTGTTGGATGTTGGGATTCATCATAAACAAATAGTATGTACTTTTGTTTTTAACCTAAATGGTATGTACTTTGTAGAGAACATTACTGTTGAGTTGGTACTATATGCATTGTCCTTTGTTCAAGTTGTAAGCAAATGGGAGGACGGGCTGGGTTAGTGTACAAGTCGGAATCCTAATGTTCTTACATGGTTCCCATTCTCTCGTCTCTGCCCAAAAAAGAGAAAAGTGTGTGTTATCACTCCATGCTAAACAAGATGCTTTTCATGACAGCTTACTGTACCATGAGCCCCTGGAGAGCCATTCCCATTGTTATTAAGAAACCATATCTAGTGATAAGGATGGCCACCTCAAAGATTAGCAAATCTTACCCTCCACTGATTTTTTCCTTCAAATCTATATTAATTGGCCCTTTCTTTTGATTGATGGTGGCCCACTATGAATTTGTCTGCCATCCAGCTGTGATGGTCGGCCTAAATTTCACATTCGAGGCCCATATAATAACAACCCTCACACTTGGTAGTTAACATTTTTATGTCATATTTTGCACTCGTCAATCGCATTGGTTGTTGAAATTATTCAATGCAGATGAAGATTCAGCCAAGGAGGAGGCAAGGAGGCAATATCTAGACGCACTAGCTTACTCAAAGGCAGATGTGGTTGTCAAACTTCAGGGTTGGGACGCTGACCTTACCAAAAGTGTGGCCCAGGCTTCCTTGAGTGCGCTTAAACAGTTGGTTCTCTCTGACAAAAAACTTCCAGGTACTCGTTTATATTCCATCTTTGCTCTGTACGTGTCACCACAATAAAAGATAGCCTCACTTTCCCATAACCCTCGCTTTCCCGTAACCCGCATACATACTAAGTTACCACCACAACAGTTGGCTCTTATTTTTTCGCTTAACAGGCTACAACCTACTATCATCCTTTTGTCGGTGTCATACTATGAGAACTCTTTTTCTTTGCCCTCTTGGAGCAGAATATGATGAGAACTCAAAAGATGGCAATGTTGGCAGTAACTGATACACCTATTTATTGCTGTTACTCAATTTGATGGTGCCTTAGATGCAGAGGGCAGTCTAACATGTTTAATCCACAAGTAGTCAAACAAAACATAAGAATAATACACTAACTTCTACGTTTGTTGTGTATATAGAGTAAGCAGACTAATGAAATACTCAGTTCCAATTACACATCATTGTGGAACTCTCATACTATGAATGGATAACCCACCCTCCATAGCCTTTGAGGTGGACTGGTGAAATTTAGCAGTCCCTAATTGACGGCTGTTTTCATTTTGAAGGGAAGAAGAGCCTATATATAAGGCTGGGATGTCGTGGTGATTGGCCAAACATCAAGCCTCCTGGTTGGGATCCATCAGCTGGGGATGATCTCCCTCAACGTGCACTATAATGTTAAAGTCACATTGCAGGTATAGTTGACGGTTGAAATTTTGTTTCTCCAATTTTTTTTTTTTTTTTTTCCCGTTATCAAGCCCTTTTAATATTATAACCTATTGCTGATTTTCCACAAGTAATGAGAACATTGTTGTTAATATTCTCTATATATATTTTTATTTTTAATCAATTCTTTCCAAGTTGGTGATTGATACAATTTGAAGCAATGAAGAACAATCATGGCGTTGAAGTGAAAAATGCATTCAATTTACTCCAGAATTAGCCACATTGTACAAATATAGGATTACTGATCAATGATAATAACAAACACATCAGATATTCAATTTATTTATGCATTTTAATTGCCTCTCCATAAAAGTCAGATATTAATTCCTTTCCTTCCCTTGTGTATTTCTGTCCCTTTCTTTTCATTTCTTGAAGAAATTTTGTTTAATTGGATGAACCCAACACTACCATGTGTGTAAGAGCTGATGTGAAGACACATAAAAAACAGATAGCCACGTCTCTGCATTAGTTGCAACACTCGAATCATCATCTTGCATGAACTCCATAATCGTTATAGTGTGTATGCATTTTCCCTTCCAGTGAAAGGAATTTTGGCCGTTTCCTTTAGTTACAATGCAGGAGAAATGTTTTAATTACAAAGAGATTCTACAAAAGTAAACTCATAAACTGATAGGGCTTAATGTGGTACGTTAAATTGTAAAATAGATTTAATGTATCCCATGAAGTTATATAAATCTGTGGATTTATTTTGTAGAATCTCTTTGTGACTGTAGTACTTTTTACAATGCAGAGTGCTTTTACTAGCCAAAGAAGGCTAAACTGTCTCAGGTTGAAAATTCTAGACTTTATATTATTAGTGAAAAACACTTATAATTTTTTTTTAAGGAGAATGCATCATGCTAATGATGAACCAATGTATAAAGAAATGAGAAATGATATTTGTATTCGTGAAGTGTGTAACTGCCGCATAATTTTTTTGAAAAAAAAAGAGTAAATGACAAAAATTAGTTTTTTAATGGTAGACTTTACTCATTTTTAAAAAGATTGCGGGAAGTTTGGACACTCGGTGACTATATGACTATATCTAACATTACTATTTATTCTTAATTGAATTTTTGAATTAGTTTTTTGGCTGAACCAAGACTGACATTATCATTGCCAAGTCGGCATGTAACTTACCTTTGTAAAAAGTTAGTATAGACGGAGCAGTTCTTTAAAAGAAAAGAGTGTGGAGACAAAACCAAGGGCAGCCATGGCCCCTCGTCTTCCCCCTCTTGTATAAATCTTAATTTCATACATACTAGTTTTATTTACAATACCAGACTAATTTAATTTAATTTTAAATCTTAATATAATTTCTCATTATGTTTTGGCCTTTTTACAACACCTCCATTATGTCCCTCAAAGTGGGGTCCTAACCAGAGTTTTAAATATTGTGACGTACCGGTCAGTATGGCCAATATTTACTGTCCCAGGATAGTGACTGGTACAAAGAAGGTATGTATTCATACCGCGTCAAATACCGGTTGTATTGGTGCGTTGAGGTCAATACCGGTTGGTTTTCGGTGTACCGGCCGAAATTAGTAGATTTTTGTATTTTCAATGTATTTTCGTAATTTTTATTTCAATTCTCACATCTGAAAGTTATTTTCTTAACTTTTTTTAATCTCCTGTTCTCGAGGATTGAAAATCAAATCACTACTTCCATTTTCGTGATGAATATGATTTATTATTTTTTTTAGTAGTTGGATTCAGAACTTAGAAGTATTATTAAGTTTTATAAATATGTATTTTAACTATTTAAGACTTGCATTAATGTTATTTTGAAATATAATTTATACATATATAATTAATTTATCTATATATAAACTATCCCGAAATAGTACCTGTACCGAAACATTTCGTTCTAGTGTCTTAACTAAAATGGTCATCGAAATGGTATTTAAAACTTTGGTCCTCGTTCTAGTGTCTTAACTAAAATGGTCATCAAAATGGTATTTAAAACTTTGGTCCTAACAAACAGGAACACCTTGTAAAGATGTAGCTTATTGCAATACATCATATTATAAAATTCTTTTTATTGTACCAAAGATTTAACATATTATATATAACCACATTAATTTGTAAACTTTACTTTTGTGAGATTTTTCGTGAACTTAGCACTTCTTGGAAAAATCTGCTTGTCTTGAATTTCTTTTTTCTTTAGTATTTTTGGAAATTTATTAGCCTCGCTTGTTTAAAAAACAAAAACAACCAAATCCAACATCTTATTTCAGTCATAAAAAAAAATGCTCTTGGCTTCATTTTTGTCGATAGATACTGGAAGGGATGTTTAGGTTCCATGTCAATAAGCCCGCGACTAGAAGACAGATTCAGCCTACAGGCTCAAGACTGGGAGACTCACGGCCCAAGAGCCCATGACACAAACCGCATGATATGATAACGCCTATAGATCAGGGTGGTTATCTCGTCCACTTATTAATTGATCATTCAAGATGAATCATTTGAATTTAATGGTTATCTACGTCCTCAACATCTTTATAAATAACATATGAAGGTAACATATAATTTATTATTACTTATATACTTATACTGAGATAAGATGTCTTTAACTTAGGCATCGAAGGTCCTTTGGGCACCCAGTGCCTCCATCTCATTTGTTGCAGGTTATCCGAGTAGTTGGTAGTGTAAAACACGTCATTTACAGTAGCGCCATTTGTGGGATCTTTACAGACTTCAACTTGATTTTCACATGCCAACTACTATGTGATCTCAAGTAATCCGTGATCAAGAGATGAATGCGGTGGAGGTAGAAGCAAGGCTGGTAGAAGCCGAGAAGAAGTTGAAAAAGGCCATGACAGTTGTCAGTGGTTGAGCAGTTACAGAAGAAGAATGAATAGTTGAAGTGGCAGAATGCCACTACACCACCTGTCCAGAATGGGCAAGAGGAAGGAGATGCAGACAGTGTAGAACGCATGAATGGTGAAGAGTTGGAAAAGAAGATGTTACACGATGAACTGCGTAGCCTCGTTGACAAATATGAGGAGATGGCAAGAAGGATGGGAGGGTCCTCTTCCATGGAACAACTGCTTAATCGAACCGACCTTCTTTACAACGAGGAAGTTATGTCAGTGCCTCTCCCACCTAAGTTTAAGGCTCCTCAAATCGACATGTATGATGGGTCGTAGGACCCTGTAAATCACCTGAAGAACTTCAAAGCGCATATATGACTCTCCACGACTTTCTCGGAGAGGTGGCTTGTCGGGCTTTCCCATTAACATTAAAGGGAATAGCATGTGGCTGGTTCGGGACTTTGCATTCAGGATCCATTAACAGTATCGAGGAATTGGCCAAGCAGTTCCTAACGCAGTTCATGGCAAGTAAGAGGCATCGAAGACCGCTGCTCACCATTAAACAAAGAGAATGAGAGAGAGCTTGAAAGCATATCTAACCCCGATTCAAAAAGGAGAAGTTGACCACGGATGATCAAGACGAGAAGATCATGCTAGCCGCCCTCTTTGGAGGCATATGGCCTCGGAGCCCGTTCATGGCTGAGCTGGCCAAGAAGACCCCCTCCACATTGAGGGAGTTCATGGGTAGGGCAAACGACTTCGTTAATGTCAAGGACACGTTGCAGGCTCTTTTGGAGCCCAAGAAGCAGGAAGTAAAGTTGGAGACTAGGAACTCGAATAACGCTAAAGACAAAAGATTGAGTAGGGTCATCAAGATGGGAGGCGTAAAAGATATTCCAATTAACGAAAGCAAGGGCACCACCTCACCCACATTTTTTCGATAAATCCCTACCAAAATCTCTCATTTTTTTTCTCAGCTTCACCATTTTCTTGGTTTAACGACATCAAATAGTTTTTCTTTCTCGAAGCTTTCACCACCGTCAATCTCAACTAGGCACCAACTCACACAGTTAGCCTTGAACACCCTCTTTCGTGTTAGTGAAGTCTCCACTTCAACTACATCAAAAGATCCCTCACAACTAAAGACCAAGTCTATATGATAGTTTGGTTTAAATTAAAATATATGTATATATCATATGTGGTCCTCTGTAATTTGAATTTATGTACAACTCATACTTGTAACTGAATTGTTTATATAAACCATATACAATTCGTCTGTTTTGGTGAGTTAAACCAAAACACTTTCATAAATTCTTTCTTGGTATCAGAGACTTTATGGTAACGCTTTCTCGATCGTAATGGCTTCCGCACCCTCCTTACTCTCCCAACATTTCTTAGCTTTGTTCCATTAAACTTGATGGTACTATTCTTCGTAGAAAATGACTTGATGGGCATTGTTGTTAAATCTGATCCATGCCCCTCCTAATTTCTTCATGATACTCTTGACGGGGAACCAATACTGAATCCCGCTTATTCTTTATGGAATAAGAAAGATCCGTTTATTCTCAGCTGGCTTAATGCCAATCTAGCTAAATTTGTGTTGTCCACTGTGTATGGCCTTCACACATCTAGTGAGGTATGAGTCTCCCTTTTCTCTAAATTTGCTTCTCAGTCACGCTCTCAAATTACCCAATTGAAGCGTCAATTGCAATCTCTTCATCAAGGCTCCCTCACGTGCACTGAGTACGTTAATTAATCCAAAACTTTGGCTACTCAACTTGACGTTGTAGGCAAATCTATTGATGATGATGATCTCATCTCCTATGTTATTGGTGACCTTAATCCAAATTTCAAACCCTTTGTTACATCCTTTTCCTTTGCCACTTGTGACTCCCAACTTTCATTTTCTGATTTTCATGCCTAGCTGTTCTCCTTTTCTCAACACCAACAACGTGCACCAGATCCTCACCTTGCCTTCTACAACAAACATTACTCACGGCAACCCATCAAGAAGACCAAGCCTCCTAGCCTTTTGAAGCAATCATCTCAGAAACATGGTCCCTCCTCTCGGCATGCTACTGCCTCAAAAACCTAGCCAACCTTCTGCACCCCAGTCTCCTTGTCAAATTTGTGGCAAATCTAGGCATCGAGCACTTGACTATTATCATCGCATGGACTATGCGTACCAAGGCCGGCATCCTTCAGCACAACTAGCGGCTATGGTTGCGCACTCCAACTCTGTGGCTACTGGCTACTGACAACAATCCATAGTTTGTTGATAGTGGTGCTAACGTGCATCTCACTCCTGTTGTGGAAAATCTTACGCTGCATGAACCATATTTTGGTAATGAGACCATTGTCGTGGGAAATGGTGCAAGTTTGGAAATTAAACACATTGGATCTGTTGCCTTCCTTTCTGCCTCTCTTCATCTTCCTCGTGTTCTCCATTGTCCTCAAGCGTCTGTCAATTTACTTTCCATCCATCAATATGCAAAGATAACTCATGCTTCTTTATTCTTACATCTTCTTCTTTTTTTTATTAAGGACAATTGAACAGGGCAAACTCTTATGACTGGAATGAGTGAAGATGGTCTCTATCGCCTCTACCTTAATAAACTCTCCTCCAATAAAACTCACGCCTACACTGCTTTATTTGGTGTGAAGGAGTCTCAATATTTGGCACTCTCGTTTTGGCCATGCCTCTTCTCCTATTGTCTCTCGCATCATCTCCACTCACAATCTTCCTACTCTCAGACATCTCAATAGTGATGAAGTTTGTGCCTCATGTCAAATGGGCAAAAGCAAAAGTTTACCATTATCTGCCTCCTCTCGGGTTTCAACTTCTCCCCTCTAGCTTATTCACAGTGATGTGTGGTGCTCTCTAGTAGTGTCTCTCGGTGGTTTTCAATGCTATGTAATTTTCATAGACAACTATTCTAGATATACTTGAATGTGCCCACTCTTTAATAAATTTGATGTGTTCCCTTCATTTGTTAAGTTTAAAGCATTAGTTGAAAATCATTTCTCTTGTTCTATTCAACAACTTCAAACTGATAATAAGGGCGAGTACATCTTTTATTCTTTTCGTTCCTTCCTTGATCAACATGGCATTTTCCATCGTTTAAGTTGCCCCTACATTTTCCATCGTTTAAGTTGCCCCTACATTGCATAACAAAATGACCTCGTCGAGAGGAAATATAAGCATCTTATCGAAATGGGTCTTTCCATGCTTGCTCAATCTGGTTTGTCCAATTAATCTTGGGTTGAAGATTTTCTCATCTCTTTTTTTTTTTTAATTAATAGATTGCCTACTCCTATACTGTAGAACTATACTCCTTTATTTACTTTATTTAATCAACATCTCGACTATACCTTTCTACGCACATTCGACTGTGCTTGCTTCCCTATGCTACGTCCCAATGTTCCTCATAAGCTCATGTTTCGCAGCAAGTAGTGCATCTTTGTTGGTTATGGCACTCATAAAAAAGGATATCGATGCTTTGACTCTCTAACTAACAAGGTGTATGTCACTTGTCAAGTAGTATTTGATGTACATAACTTTCTAGGCAAACCTTCAACTTCCTTTTCTAGTCCTTCAACTTCCTTTTCTAGTCCTCCTCAATTTGTTCTAACCTACAACCTGCACTCCAACTTTAGACTCTCTTCCACTATCCAATTCTCCTACCTCTACTGTAGATGTGTTTACCTCTTCTCTATCCTTTTCTCAAAATGATCCTTCTGTTTTTCCTCCTCCATTAACTCCTCCATGCTCGATTGTCACCCGTAGTCAGGCTGGTTCTTTACGCCCTCATGCCTTTTCTGATTACACTCTTTTCTACTCAACCAAACACCCTCTTAAAGGGTGCTGCTATAGGGGTAGGGTTTGATGCGTTAATTGCCAATGGCACTTGGGCTTTGTGTACTCGCCTGCATCAGAACATTGTTCACAACAAATGAGTATATAAATTGAAAAGAAAACCTGATGGTTCTATAGAGCGATTTAAAGCTCGCTTAGTTGGCAAAGGTTTCGATCAAAAGAGTGGTGTTGATTTTGCTAACTTTCAATTCCATAATTAAATCCTCTGTTATCAAACTTATACTTGGTTTAGTTGTTAACTTTGATTGGTGCATTAGACAGTTGGACATCTCTAACGCTTTTCTCAATGACTACTTGGATGAAACTGTATGTCTTCTCTATAAAGCTCTTTATGGTCTTAAACAGACCCCAAGGGCTTGGTAACAGCGCTTGTCTCAGGCTCTCATTGATCTTGGCTTCTGAATATCAAATGTGGATACATCTCTTTCATCTATATTTCGGGTTCAATTTCTATATATATTTTGGTCTACGTTGACGATATTTTGATTACGGGGAACCAATCGACCACTATTTTTTCCTTTGTTACTCAGCTCAGGTCTACATTTGCTATGAAGGACCTTGGTGATCTTGGTTATTTTCTTGGCATGCAAGCTCATTGAGGTTCGACTAGTCTTCATCTTCAACTTCCCAAGTATGTCCTCGACGTGTTGCATCCTACTAAAATGATTGGTTGCAAACCTTATGCAACTCCATGTGTTAGTGGCTCTAAACTCTCAGCTTTTGACGACACTCCACTCTTTGAGGCAGAAACCAACACCTATCGACAATTGGTGGGTGTTTTTCAGTACTGTACAATTACCCTCCCTAACCTGGCCTTTTTTGTGAACCAGTTATGCCAGTTTATTCATCAACCCATGTCCTCTCACTGGACTGCTCTTAAACAAGTTTTACGTTACCTAAAGGGTAGTGTAGATCATGCTTTGTTTTACCGTAAGAGCTCTGTGCAACTAGAAGTGTACTGTGACACCAATTAGGCTGGTGGTCTCAATAATAGGCACACAATTATAGGCTTTGGTGTTTTTCTTGGTCATTTTCTTATTACCTAAAGTGCTAAGAAGCAATCCGTTGTAGCTCGATCCAGCACTGAAGCTGAATATAGAGTTTTATCTATCGCTACTGTTTGAGGTCTATTGGCTAAGAATGCTTCTTCAAGACCTACACATTCCTCTATATGCTCCTCCTATGTGCTAATCTAGTTTATCATGCGCATACAAAGCACATTGAAATTGATTACCATTTTATACGTGAAAAGGTTCTAAATAAAGATATTGTCATCAAATATATCTCCACCATTAATCATCTAGCTGATGTTTTTACTAAAGGTCTTACAGTCTCTCGATTTATCTCTCTTCGTTCCAAGCTTCATATTGTTACAACCCCACTCAGCTTGCAAAGGGCTGTTAGTGAAGTCTTCACTTTAACTACATCCGAAGATCCCTCACAACTGAAGACCGAGTCTATAGGATAGTTTGGTTTAAATTCAAATATATATATATATATATATATATATATATATATATAAGATGTGGTCCTTTATAATTTAAATCTATGTACAGCTCATACTTATAACTGAATTGTTTATATAAATCATATATAATCCGACTGTTTTGGTGAGTTAAACCAAAACACTTTCATAAATTCTTTCATATCGCGCGACTTTGCTCTCACATGAACACACTGTTGTTTCATAAGCAATTGCCTAATTGGTTTTTGGCCTTCCCAAGTGCGCCTGCAGATTTAAAATTTTTACATAAACGCCCTTAAAACCCTTGACGTAGCTCTTCCCGTACAACAGATTTGAATATTTCATTTTTGTATTATTACATATATTCCCCTTAGTGCGTAAGCAATGGCAGAATGGCTTTTTGGACAGGTATTTTTACGTGGGCTTGATTCCTTCGATGGGCTTAATTTTATTACAAAAAGCATCATGTTTTTTATTTTAAGTTGAGCTAAGTTTTACTTGAATAAATATATTAGTTCATAAGCTTTATTTTTCCCTACAATAGAGATTTAAATTATGTTATTAAGTATTAATTATTATAACTAAATTTTAGTAGTAAATAATGAGTTTAATTTTATTTGAACACTTTAAATCAAATTAAGTTTATTATTAAACGAGTTTCCGTTGTTTACTTTGATAGATTTTAATATAGTTTCCTACTAAGTTATAATTTGAAGGTGTGATATGTTATTAGTATTTATTAGTTTTGTATAAAACATAATAATTATTAAATTATTCTCCATGCAATTAATTAAGTAGAATATTATTATGACATGTTTTTTTCTAGAAAATTAGTGACATATGGAACTTCGTATGGGTAACCAACTATGAGACAAAATTTTGGAAGTAGCACCACGAGGTAAGTAGCTTGATTATAAATTAGAACTAGCACACGATAGTTAGTTTAGATAGATTATTATTAAAGTTAGTTATTTGATAGCTAAATTTTATATTTCACCCATGTCATGATATATGCAAAAATGTCATTCATCATTCGATTATGTTAATTCCGCATCATGTTCAAATTTCACATTCTATGGTTATTTATGTTATTATGTATGTTATGCAACTCACATTGCATAAGATACTTAAGCTTCTTATGATCGAATGTAAAATAAGATCAGTTAAATAAGATTGTCATTCATATGCATAGTACCAATGTAATTTATTGGTAGATGTGCAGGCCATAGATCTAAGCGTGGTCCACCATAATATGCTAGAATACTATCAGCGATTCCCCTTATGATCACAAGATATGTGGCCGGTGCACAACCTTGCATACATTGTTAAGTGTATTGGCTAGTTAGATAAATCAGTTAATTCAAAACAAGCCACGCATGTCATAAGAAAAATTGTGAAATGTCGTGATTTAAATTTTCTCTAGCATAAACTATTTTATGGAAACCTTATGTTTATCATGTTTACGTTGTGATAGGTTTCTTACTGAGTTTTCAACTCATTTTAGTTTTATTTTATGTTTTTATCCACCTCAGGTGAAGATGATGATGAGTGCAAGTAGGTGTGGGCCATACTTGGATGGAGTAGATTAATAAGATTTAATTCCAGGCTTTTCAGTTAGTTTTTATGATAGGCATTTTTCTAATTCAATTATTTGAAGACTTTGATTATATATTTTTAAGACGTTTTATTTAATAATTCATTTTATGAATTAAATATTTATTTTATTAAATTATGAAATCTCTTATCTGGCTTTATTTATGAAAACACGTGGTATCCCTAGCTTAAATGAAAGGGTTGTTACAAACATGTTCTTGAGCTATACGGCAGCCCCTTGTGAAGTATTGTTTTCCTCTAGTGTAATGCCTTCCTGTTGTTGTGATGAATGCCTTTGTTGGGATTATATGAGGGCTTGAGGCTATGGCGATTGTTGTATAATATTGATTTTTATTGAGAAATCAAACTTCATTGAGGACAAGGGAAATACACACAACCGTGAGTTGCAACCATGGTGTTTGTGCCCCTTCCTCTATGTCACCATTGCCCATTCTAAGCCTTCCCCAATCCTGATTTATGAGTCGATGCTCCACAGTTATATATCCATGAACTAATTTTGAACTGCGAGCAGATTTTTATATGTCTAAATTACTTCATTGTCTACGCTTTTATAAAGATGGACTCGCAAGACCATGGAAATATATTCTTCACAAGCCTCTTAAATTAGAACCCTGACATTGACCATTTATTCTTGAGTCAAACTCAACTCAATCAAGTGTTGGTGGAAAACTCTCCACCCCCACATCAACGTAAGGTATTTACCACTAAAAAATACAAAGGAGTGCCAATTTCATTCAAGATAAAGATAAACTACTTGTTTCAGTGTGGTTGAATACTAGTTTAGATATACACGGAATAGATAGAAAGAACGTATCTAGCTTTTATATTTCAATGAGTATAGGCAAAGTATGACCGAGCGAACAATTGGGTCTTTAATGCATCGGTAGTCGACAATTCAAAATAATACCAATAAGTTCTATGTGAAGCTAGCCCAAGTGGAAAGGTTAAATCAAAGTGGCTTGACCAATCAAAACAAGGTATATCCATCTACTAGTTTTTTATGCTATTGTCTATACATCATTTTTATGGTTTTAAACCATTACATACACATTAATATTTGTTATGTTTGTTTCAATTTTACAAGTTTGACAAAGTGAAGATTATGTACCAATCAGTGGAGAAAACTCAAATTTCATTCTATCATTGTTGGCATCTGTTGAAGGACCAACCAAAATGAATTTAGCGTTCCTCCAAGGACCAGGCAAGGAGAAGATCCCATATGTTGCCGACCCTAACTCATACATCTTGTGCTCCTGATTCACTAAATAAAGCCAAGGGGAACAATTTCATTAATAGTGATATTGTTGACTTAGAGAGGCAAGTGGGAAGAAAAGTAGAAAAAACAAAATGAAAGACCTTCAATAGGCCAACTGAAGACCTTGTCGAGATCCCGATGATGAAATATACTCTTTTTGAGAAGTCACGCCTTCAAGAGAAAAAGCATTTTCGTTTTAAGAAACAAAAACTACATTTCGATTGAGAAAGGGAGGAGTATAGAATATGCCAAGAGGAGGAGAGAATCAGGTTGGAAATAGACAGATTTCAACTTCCATGGTTATAAGTCGAGGAGAAAGCCAAGAGAGAGTGGTTAGAAAAGGAGGAGTGAATTATGTTGATCTATGTCAACGTCTTACTGAGTCCTACTCATCATCCTTGCACCACACATCATACTTTATTTTTTTATTCCTTCTAAACTAAATGAATTTTCCTACTTATCATCTATACACCATATATTTGGTAATGAAAAAAATAAAAATAAAAAATAAAAAATCATGTAATGTGTGGTCATGTAGGAAGGATGAGTAAATTTTTTGAAAATTATATTGTTGAGCTGTTATTATTTCGTAAAAAAATTAACTTTTTTTTTACCATTGGACTTTAGGACAGTGTTTGTGATGTTGGATGTTTGTATAGTGTACTAAAACTCGCTCAAGCAAATTGCTTTTAAAATGTCAGATAATGTAAATGAGAACAAAAAAAAGTAGCACAAATCATGACCAATTTTAATTCCCGAAATGAAATTGTAGATATGAATGGAAAAACATAATTGACAACATACGTAATACTACACTTGCATTTTCTACTGTTGGCTATATAATTGCCATTAATGCTAAAATAGATCTAACTACAGCTAAGAATGATTTGAAGTATTTCTAATTTAATGATGACGTTGAATGAACTCCATAAATTGACTTGTATGATTACGTGAGAGTTAAAGAGCACTATCATCAAATTGTTTGTAATCAAAGTTGAAAACTCCATTATCATCTCATTCATCTTCGATAATTATATCATATAGAATTACGCATGCTTTAATAATGTTTTTTAGATCACTGGTTTTGAACATTGAACCGGTTCACAAACAATTGCAAAGCGTTGTTGAAGGAGCTAGATACACATTCTACATCCTTTCTTGTTGATTCCTACGCTGCTGCAAAGATTTCTTCTTGTTCCCTTGTGGAGATGAGATCGATTTCACAAATATTGACCACTTAGGATACATACTAGGGCTGAGCAAAAATCCAACTCTAAATTCGACTCCACTCCAACTCCAATAAAACAGAATCGGAGTCAGATTTTTTTTTAATTTTTTAGTCGGAGGTGTCGTTGGACCGACTCCAACTCCAACTCTGATATTGTACATATGTTAGAAAAATCTGTATCTATCTATATACTTATCATATATACTAGTACAGTTATATAGTTATATAATTAGAACTGACATAGTTAAATTCAATAATATACTAGTAAGAGCTAATTATTATAAAAGTATTGAAATATGTCTAGTATAAAAGTTAATAACCCATAATATTAATTTGCTAAAGTATAATAATATGTAATACTAATATATAATACATGTAATTAGACACTATAATATAAGTTTAGAAATAAATTAAACACTAGTATAGAAATAACTAATAAGTCTAGTATAAGAAGTTCGTGACACATAATACTAATTTACTTAAGTGTAAATGCAAAAAATTGGCTAGGACTAGGTGACTAAATGATAGAGTTTATCCTATCATTATATTTATATTTTTGGATGAATGTAAAATAATTATTGATTTTATCTACAACAAACATTGAGTTTATCTAGAAGTCTTAGATGTTGTTTAGATAGGTCAATTATGAGTAAATCACATCCATAAGGATCTGCAGTTATCCAGAACAAAAGATACAGCTATAATCAGAAACTGCAGTGAAGAGTTATCATGAAATGTCAGCAACCCATCAGGAGACATTCTAACGACAAGCTTGATCCGTTAGCAGAGTTCTACCTCAACTGGGACACTTTTCTAGACCATATAATTAAAGGGGTTTAGTTTAATAATTGATGAAGGAGTTTTAGGCAAGAATTATTAAGAGTATATTCTGAGTGCTTAAGAGTGAAAATTCACTTGAGAATTTTCATCTTATGTTTCATCTTTCCTTGAGTGTGATTGTGCTCCAAAGTTTGGAGGATCGTTGATTGGTTTTCAGCCACTAGAGTTCCAAGAGAAAAGATAATATTTGAAGATCACCAGAGGTTCTGGCTACTACTGTAGTAGAAGAAAAATGAGTCGTGTGTCTGTTCAAGTAAGAGAGTCAATACAAAGATTTTGTTATTGAGAACTTATTTGTAAATTAATTTTCAAATAATAAAATTGTCTTTCTGGGATTTGGCTATCCCGTAGGGTTTCACTTCATTACCAATCGTTGTCTTATGCAAAAGTATTTATTTACCTCAAGTATTTTGATTGTTTAAATAATTACAAGATTGAGAACTAACCAAGTTGTTCAAGTGAATTGCTTCACAATCTTGTGACTATACAGGGGTACATTGGAAATTTCATAAACTATAATAACATGTAATTTCATTAGAAAAAATATGAACGACCACTTCCACAAATTTTCTCAACCTCTCCATTGCGGTGATTTCTTCAATCCATAAGTATTCATCTATAAAATCGGTAGTTACTTCATATGCAAGCATATAAATTGTAGCGGTTATCTTTTGCAGTAAAGATAAACTGAGTCTTCCACCATTATCTTTTCTTTGAATGAAGTAAGACTTGTAAACCTCAACCTCATACTAAATATGAAAAAAAAAAAAGAACGACCCTTATGAAATCTTCTTCAAAATATATTGGAGGAATATACTGATGATTTTACAAAATAGTCGTGAAAATACCGTTCTTACCCTTGTGTGAAATCACCACTTGTCCTAAAAGGTTAACCTGATGGGAAGATGTAGATTTAATTATCTGTATTATATTTTTAACACCATGTATATGATCACGCCTAATGAACTTATGACGACGATGAGTACCACCATAAGTCCACCATAAGTAGATAGTGATCCTCCATCTTCATTTAGAACTATCTCCAACTCATTTTCATCATCTGAGTGAAGAAGCAATTTGTGAAAGAAAAAATATGCCATAGAAAGAATAAAGTGAAGAATGAGGCCATTATGAAAATTCTAATCTCAAATGAAACCTCGTTTCTATAAATGTCAATGAAAGAGCAAGTGCTCTTACTTATATACTAAAATATTACTATTTAAAAATATGTGTATTAGGAAAATGATAATTTTTTTATTGGCATCAAGTGTCCAAGAACAATATCCCGACAACAATGTCCTAACTAATTCCGATAATTCAAATGAAGAATTTCAAAATTCGATGGTCCCTAGAAATTGTTTGCACCCAAGAGGATTTGAGGACAACAATTACTACCTTTGAAAATCTAACCATTGAAATCGTTCAAAATATCTCCGTCAAGATTATTTTGATTTTCAATGAGATCTTATCAATTTGGAAAAGACGAATTTTGAGAAAAAAAATATATCATTTTTAAAAACATATCACTTTTGAAAATATTATCGTACACAAGAAAAAATAATTCAGATTTTTGTTTAAAATATTCGCTAGAGATCAATAATTCAAAATAGAAGGAAAAAACAAAAAAAAAAAAAAAAACAAAAATTTGAGTAGTTAAATTGTAAAAGGAAATGAATTAAAAACTAATAAAGAAAGAATAGTAAAATATTGTTTTAATAGAATAGAGAAAGGAAAGAGAGAGATGTAAAATGTTTTGAAAAGATAAATATTTAAAATAGGGAAAGATAATTTTTAAGTAAAACTTTGACAAAATATTTGGTCATGCTAATGTGAATACTCTAAAGAGTTGCACCTTCCTTTAGGGAGAAATAGGAGAAAAGAGGGGTCGTGAAGCCCTTCTTTAGAGAAGAAGGAAGGGGTAGAGCAAAAAGGTTATTTTTGAGAGAATGTATACAACTTTTGAAAATAAGAGTCATTCCCACGTGTCCAATCATGTCAGCAGCTTAAAAGAGTAGTTGTACAGTTAGCAAATAGATTCTTTTTTTTAATTTTAATAAATAACTAATTGGTTCAGGTTAGAAGAAGCAAGTGCGATTCAAGGCATAGAAAGGTCTTGGTAGGGATGATAATATCTTACACGACTCGTGAATCCACACCACAAGAAATTAGTATGTTAAATTTGATATAAATAAGTTCAGATCAAAATAGATTGACTCATTAAGATACGATTAATAAACGTCTTAAGCCTAATTTAGATACTGAGAACATCTCAGATATTTTCATTTTATCTCATTATTATATTATTTTATTATTATTTTTCACATACTTTTCACTACTATCACTATTATTTAATATTCTATCATTACTTTTTCACTATTATTCACAAAATACTTGAAAATGCCTCACTATCCAAATACAACCTTAATCTCGTTGTTTATTGGGACTGAATGTCCAAGAACAGCGTCTTGACTAACCCGGATAATTCAACAAAAAAATCCTTAAATCTGATTGTACTTAGAGATTGTTTGCATTCAAGAGGATTCAACGACAACAATTATTACTGTTGAAAATCTAACTATTAGAAGACTGACAAAATTTTAAAATATGACCAGTTGAAATCATTCAAAAATATCCCCGTTGAGATGATCTTGATTTTCAATGAGATCTTATTAATTTGGAAA
Source organism: Juglans microcarpa x Juglans regia (assembly GCF_004785595.1). NCBI lineage: Eukaryota > Viridiplantae > Streptophyta > Magnoliopsida > Fagales > Juglandaceae > Juglans > Juglans microcarpa x Juglans regia. Next base: position 25,850,158 of record NC_054604.1, read on the forward strand.
AGACGAATTTTGAAAAAAAAATTATTATCCTTATAAATGGATCACTTTTGAAAATATTATCATACTCGTGAAAGACATAATTAAAATTTTTGTTTAGAATATTCGCTAGAGATCAATAATTCCAAACATTAAAAAAAAAAGTAGTTAAATTATAAAATGAAACTAATCAAAAAATAAAATAAAGAAAGAATAATAAAAAATTATTTTAATAGAATAGAAAAAGAATAGAGAGCTTGATGTAAGAGGTTTTGGAAAAATAAGTATTTAAAATATGAAAATATGATTTTTTAATAAAATATGAAAAAATATTTGGTCATCCCAATGTAAATGCTTTAAGGAGTTACACTAGGGGGGAAAAATTCGGCAAACCAGTAAACCACACCAGACAGGACCGAACCGATTAATTTGGTCTGGTATCGATTTCATTTTTCTCAAAACCAGTCAAAATCGATCCGATTTCAGTTTTCCTTTTTCTAACACCGAACCGAACTGGACCGGACTAGATCATATATATATATATTTTAATTTGTTATATTGTATACAATATTTTTTATATGATTTTTTATTTTATATACAATTTTTATATATAATTATATATAAAATAATTTTGTATTATATGATAAATTACTAATTAATATAATATTAAATTTTAAAATCCTATATAAATAACTATATATTATCATTATTGTCTATTGTATTAATAGTTATATTAATACTATATCCCTATATATTATAATATAATATAATATATCACTATATTATATACTATAATGTATCACTATATATAGTCTATAACACAATTATAATATATATTATAATATACTACAATATATTATCATTATATTATTATGAACTATAATATACTATATTATATATACTATATAATATACCGAAAAAATCAGACCAAACAGAACCAGAACAGGTAAAACTGGATGTACCGATTTAGAGGTATAACTGGTGCAATATCGATTCTTCAAATCTCAAAATTGATATATACCGGTTCGGTTCTAAAGTATTTAAAACCGAACCAAACCGAACAGGTTACATGCCTAAGTCACACCTTTCTTTAGGTAGAAGTAGGAGAAGATAGGGAGCGTGAAACCCCTTCTTTTAGAGAAGAACGAAAGGCAGAGCAAAGAGACTTTTGGAGAGAATGAATAGAGCTTTTGAAAATAAGAGTCATTCCCACTTTTCCAATCTAACATGTCAGCAGAGTAAAAGACTAATTGTATAGCTTGCAAATAGGTTTTTTTAAAATTTTAAATAACTAACTAATTGATTTAGGTTGAAAGAGGCAAGTGCGATTCAAGGCGTGGTAAAGTCTTGACATGACCCATGAACTCACACGACACAAAATTAGCAGAATATGAATTTGATATAAATAAATTCGGATCAAAACGAATTAATTTGTTAAGACACAATTAATAAAATGGTCAACCCACAATAATCCGTTTAAATTTTATTTCAAAATCACAGTTTTATTATTGTTGAGTTGTAACATTGGTATTTGTCAATATACTTATGGTTTTATTGTTGAAATTATAATTCTAGACCTATACTCATATTTATCATTGTTGGGTTTGTAATATTGGTTTTATTATAGGTTAAAATTTGAAAATATTAATATTTTTTGTTGGTAGGTAATATTATTGTTTTTGTTTAGATATTGTAGCTACTAAAAAATATAGATTTTAACTTTGATGTAAAATTATATTAATCGGATCAAATGAATTATGTGAATTAGTTCAACCCATTTACATGGCACGGGTTGAAATGAGTTGTGTAATGTTACCTCATTTCTAATTAATTATTAAACAGATGACACAACACAACTCACTATTTAAATAGATTGTGTTAAGGTTTGAAAGTCTGACTAGATTAACTTAACAGATTGTGTTTTGATTGACCCATATAACCGAATGTTCAAGATTTGACATAACACAAACACAACCTATGAACATGCGTCTCACTCCAACACAAAGCCCTCAAAAAGTAAGGACTTCTTATTCTCTGAATGAAATGAAAAAAAAAAAAGATTCAATGCAAAATGCATCTTTCCCATATAAAAGGAGAAGCAATATTTGTTAATTAGAGTCTCACTGTCAACCAACTTAGGAAGCAAAAAAACTAGTTTTTTTTATTCTTTTTCTATGACCCTTGTTCTTATAACTAGGGGTGATAATATGTGACAACCTGTGACCCCAACACGAACACAATACAAAATTAGTGAGTTTGGGTTTGATGTTAACGGGTTTAGACCAAAACAGGTTGACCCGTTAAGATATAATTTATAAATGGATCAATAAGGACTCAACATGGTTAAACACAAAATCAACCCGTTTAGAATTTATTTTAAAATTAAAATTTTATTATTGTTAAGTTGTAATATTGGTATTTCTCAGTATGCTTATATTTTTATTGTTGAGATTGTAATTTTAGACCTATACTCATATTTGTTATTGTATGGTTTGTAATATTGGTTTTATTATATGTTAAGATTTGAAAAATATTAATATATATTTTTTAAGATATTGTGGTTATTAATAAATGTAGATTTTAACTTTTATGTAAAATTATATTAATCTGGTCAAATGAGTTATGCGTTCTAGTTCAACCCATCTACATGAAACAGACGGGTTTAATCTAAATGGGTTAGATTAAGGTTTGGAAGTTTGACACGTTTACTTTAACAGGTTAGATTCGAGTTGACTTATATAGTTGAATGTTCATGACTTTGACACAATACGAACACGACCCGAAAACAAGATTTGACACCCCTAGGCGTAACCAAAACAAAACCTTGGAGAATGAAATAATATTTTCATTTTTTCTTGAAAGTAAAGCGTTGTTCAAGAAAGGGAAAGGACCGAGTAGTTGCAAAGGTAAATGTCCCATATATATATATATATATATATATAATATATATATGAAACAGGGTAATCGTGGAGTTCGAAAAAGATAAAAGATAGAACTTTGAGAAAGAATCATTAAAAAAAAGGGAAACCAAAGAAGGCATTGTGAAATTTTGCAAAACAATGAACGGAACCCCAGAGGCCAAAACAGATTTAAACCAGAGGAATCGATATAATCATACAGAGAATCATACCCGGATGCCATGGCAGTCCTTGTGGAAGGCGAGGGAGACAGAGAAAAATAGAGGGGCGCTGCCCGTGCAATCCAAATAGAGATATAAAGTTCTCTCTCAGCAAAGGCACGAGTCATGGCACCTGACGTTGTAATCGTGACTTTAAAACGATAAGAAGTGCTACGTTTACACAGTAAAATAAAAATAAGATGAGTACAGTATAGTATATGGTTCGCAAAGTACTTACGAGGCACATGAACTCAATCCATTTCGGTTGTCGTGGCCAGCAGTCCAAGGAAAGGATATGTATCAGAGATCAAGATCAATTCCTCCTGATTCCATGTAGACCAGCAACAAGGAAGCATGGTAGAGTCTCCACAATCGAATTTTCCTCGTGAGGGCACAAACCCATTCCATGGAAAGTTGCTCTTGAACATGGAAAACCACATTTAATCCACACTTCGAAAAAACATAAAATTGTAAGCAAGCCCAAAAATTCTTGTTACATGTCAAAAACAACAGCAAAGCAATGTTTTATTAAAATCCACGTGCTATGGCCTCAAATCCGTAGAAGATACTATTTCCCAAAAGTAGTGACAATCGGATATGCTTTTTTATTTTTTCCGCTTGTCTTTAGTTTCCACATTATTTTGTAAAATGAAGGAAAATCCCAACTCCAAATGGTTAAAAATAGCGGATCCAAGTTTCTAGACCCTTCAACTTAAAGATTTAACAGCCGTAGAGTCTCACCAATAAAATATCGTGAGGCCAACAAAGGAAAGAAAATAAGAACTCACTGATAATATTTAAAATATTGCTCGTTCAAACACAAGCATCAAAGTCTAGCAAATTCAACGGACAAAGATAAATTAAAACCCACAAGTACGGAGTAAATCCCATGTTCCAACTTCCACTTCATAAAATTAGATCACGAATAAAAAATAAAATAGTAAAACTACTAGCAGTTCTAATAATATTCACAACTTTGAAGTCGACGCATTTACAGCATGCAAAGTCCAAGATCTTAACTCCTTAAGCACCACCATATTCAAACGCTGAAATGTGCCACAGTTGATTAACGGCATCTCGAACCTTTTTATATGTTAGGCTTCAGCACTTCCGGATCAAATTTAGATTTCACTGGTACCTGCATCAGCCAGTAAGATATATTAAATTGGAATCACCCTCACGCAGTAGATTAAATTTAGATCCGTGTACCTTGAACTGTAACTCAAAGGCAGCATTTGAGACACGACGAAAGTGCCGAAATGACCCGACACCTTAAATACCAAACATACTTATCCTGTAAATATAGTCGTACTTTGCTACTATACTGACAGAGAAAACCTTTTAACTACATTGATGCAGGGTCAATTCAATCATGTAGAATATACAAGGAGCACATCTATAAAAGATGATCCTAGGACAAGTTGAAACAGGCTCAATGTACTTCCTGGGCAAATGAGATTTTATAAGGGGCAACCCTCATTGTGAGACCGCCTACAACCAGTCAGTTTCAAACGTTTCAAACGTCTCACTTAAGACTAGGATTATATTTTGATAAGCATTCTACGTAAAATCATTTTAACTAACACTTTTGAGTAAGTCTATACAACTTCACAACATAAACCAATCGAGTTCAAATTACACGATGTAATTCTTTCAATGTCATTGCTAAAACATTTTTGATTGTATAGACTGTTGCGGTAAATCCCATCCTTGGGTTACATATTCCCCTCATACTTCAACTGCAAGCCAGAATAGCGACATTTGCTATCATATACCTGAAGTCACTTTTTGTCTATTTCCAATATATGAAAAATTAAATCCATAATTTCGTGACCAGAATGGCTAGACTTTGTCAAAGCCCCATATTCTCGACTAAACTGAGACTACATTTACTAACACCCAATTAAATATAAATTCCAGTACAACCAGTGTTGGTAAAAGCAAGCTTAAGCGTAAAGTGCAAAGTGCCAAGGACTTTACTTACCAAATGTGAAGTGCATTCACAAAAGCATGCTTTAAGCCTGCTTTTTGTGTGAGCTTAATGCACAAAAAAACACGCTTTATGTAATTTTTTAAAAAACATTTATGAATTTAACATTTCAAGACCTAGAAAAGTTGAAAATGATGTAAACAACTTTTCTTAACGTACCATGGCACCTCGTCATATGTGATGAATAACCTTTGAACTCTAATATAAAAGTCCAGGTTGGCTTTCTAGATTGATTAATATTTGATGGCTTATGTAAGCATAAAGTCAATCCCTGCAAATCTTGAGCTTTTATGGTCATGGCCTTTTTTGCTATATTTTGTTCCAACTATGTACTTTAATTCAATTACGGCCATTCAATATCTTTTTATGAGTGGCTATCAAGTGTCATATATGTATATACTATGTACAAGAGAATTTTATAGAATATGTTCAAGTAAAGTTCAGCCACCACATGGGAGGCCTAGTCTTAGGCCCATTTAGATGTTAAGCTGAGTTGAGATGAATTGAGTTTTTTATGAATAATAACGAGTTGAGATGGTGGAATGAGTTTTGTGAGGCCCACTTAAGATGAATTTAAATGTGTTTGGATGTCAAGATGAGTTTAGATGTATTTATAGAAAGTTAAAAAAGGTTGTAGGTCCCGCTTGTAAGTCCCATATGTAAAGAGGTTTTGAGTTGAGTGATGTTTAGTAATTTTGGAGTTGCGTATTTGGATGTTAAACTCAACTTAAAATTAGACTGAATTGAGTTGATCTCAATATGTTCCAAAATCCAAACAAGGCTATAGCCACCCCATGGGACTGTTCCACTTTTTTAAGTTTGATATTTTTAATTATAAAATATGTTCTACTTTTTATTATTATTTTTTTAAAAATAAATAAAATAATTATTATTATTTTAAAAAAATATTAATTTAATTATTTTACAAAATTAAATTTGACACATTGCAATCTATGAAACTCTCATTAATTTTCGATTAACATAGATGGACAAAAATACCAAAAATACTGACAATCCTCTTTCTAATTAACTCATACTTGTAACACCACAATGGAACGCCCAAGTCACAAGGCATACACTCTAAAATGACTAGTTAATGATACAATTAGAACTACAATGAAACATTATAAAGAGCAAGAATTTCTCCTTCTCAAGTAATGTGAGATCTCATACACCATATACTCTAATCACTAATCAGAATGGGATAACACGAACTCTCCCTTATATTCCCAACGATCTAGTCTGGCCAGACCGTCGTAGGTGGCACGGCTCAAGTCTCACATTTCTAGTTGGAATATGCTCTAATACCATTTCCCGATTTGTGCATGTAATCCTTGTGCAGGGCTCATGCTAATCTTTTTCGTATCGTTCCAATTTTATCAGATGTCCCTGAATGGACATTAGAAAATTATAAAGAGTAAGAACTTTTCCTTCCCAAGCAATGTGTTGTACCATTGCTTGAGAAAAAAAACTCTTGCTCTTTATAATGTTCCAACGGAGTTCTAATTGTATAATTAACCAACTCTTTAGGAGTATAAGTCATGTGACTTGGACATTCCATCAAGGCATTACAAATAGCAAGAACTTCTCATTCTCAAACAATGTGAGATTTCATACACCGTCTACCTTTATCACTTATTAGAATGAGGTATTCACAATACTAAGGGTGGTTATTTCTAAAAAAATTACAAGATCGAAACCTAAGTACCCCATGACAAAAGGGTGTATGACCAAAATTCCCCTAATTATATATATATATATATTAATTTTATTATTTAATTGGATGCAGCTACTTAGCCCTGTGGATTTGCCCCCTCAAAATTACCACTAGAGCAAATTGTACTTTTTTTTTCATTTTCTTTGAGGGGGGCAAATCCTCAAGACTAGTATCACTTTCCTATTTAATTTTAATGTTGCATAATACTCTTAACAAATTGAGTGAATACTGACTGCTAAATATATTACGATCCTGTTTTTAAACCTTTTTATTGTATTTTGTAAATAAATACATCAATTTTAAAATTATGCACTTTACTCAATCAGCCGCGTTTGTTCTCTGCGACTAGGCTCTAGACCGTGTTTGCGCTTAGTGTGCCTAGCGCTTTCACCAACACTGGGTACAACCATTCGCAAAACCAAAATGAACCTACAACCACCACCAAAAAGTACTAGCAGCTGACCTAGCAGGACAATAAAAATCAAAACAAATAAATTTGCCACTGAATAAATGATTAGAACATTTCTTTTCTTTTTATGATAAGTTAAATGATTAGAACATTTCCACAACTGTAAATATAAACATTTCTACACTCCACTTCATGGCAGGACGCACTTGTGATGCATGTAATGAAATTACTCCTTGCAATAAGTTACAACCAACAGCCCAAGAGCACAAAGAACTTTTCACACCAACTAATCTTCAGAACAATGAATCATACCTTGCATTGAAGATTTGTGATTGTAGACCTTAACAAAGTATCTCCGACTGTCAATCTCAACCTTCTGATAAATTCATCCCGTTCTATATTTTTTGCCTGATAAATAACCAAAACGAAAATTATATAGGAAGAATAAAAAACAATTCAATCAAGAACAAAATATTGGGAGGTATAGGGTTGGGCGGGGGTTGTAAAGTGAAACAGAAAATACGAAACATACCCTGAACAAGCGATAATGCATATTAATTTCTTCCATAGCCTTGGGAGGAACTTTATTTGAGATAGCATCAAATAACATGGGAAAAGGCATCCAAGCAGATTTAGGAGCTCTAGTGCTGCTTGAACCTAGACTAGCAGCTTTCCCCTCGGATCTCCCAGAATCTGAAATTGGTTGACTTATGCTCTCCTAAAAGAGAATAAATTTAAATGTTCAAAACAGTTCCTGACATCTGTGCAAACAATCGTAACCACCAAGAAAACAACTCCATCATGAAGTTTGTGACTGCAAGCAAAGATGATTGGGTTCTCTAATATGGTTGAAAGAATCAGAATGCATGCACTCTCCAATTTAATCAAAAGTGCATGCTCCAAATATATATATGATTTTGACAACATATATATATATATATGTAATATTAAAAGTAAGTGCATGCTACAATTATTAGGATACTAGAATAAAAAGAAAACACATCTGGCCACCAATATGAATGACAGCCATCACAATAAATAAATCAAAATAAGTTCTGGAAGGAACTATAATCAAAGGGACTCCAATAGTACAACACACCTTTTAATCAAACAACTGCACGAATCTGAAAACCTCAACCGAATAATAAATGAATAAAGAATAGTCGAAAGTAATAATTAAAGAAGCATATACTTTATAATCAGCCAAGAAGAGAGAACAGCTAGCAATGAACAGGCCTGTATATTTAAGGAAAAAACCTCAAATACATGCCCATACGTAGGGCTGGGTAGCTAGGGCCCGCTACATGGCCACAGCATGCCAATCCTACCTGGCCCGTATGACAATGTGCCGGCACGCACCCGTTATCCCGGGCTGGGCAGGCGGGCTGAGTTTTAAAAATTTAATGGGCGGGCAGACCCACCCACCTGCCTGGCATACCCTCATGTAAACAAAGAAAACCCTAATATTTTTATTTCCTTCTTTTCCTTCCGCTTCCTTCTCCTTTCTTCTACTGGAGATTTTTTTTTAAATCTGAATGTAATTGTTGCAGATCTTTTGATATATGCGAATCGGTATGTTTCTTTGAATTTTTTTCTTGCATATTTCATGTGGGGCAGATTTATGGGTGGTAATAAAGGAAAATCAGCCCACCCGTTCAACAGATACGGGCAGGAAGGGGCTGGGATCAGGGTGGCAGGGGCAATATTTTAAATTCTGTTCCAGTGGTCATTCCAATTCAAACACTGGAACGGAATATTTTGATATATGTGCGTTCCGGTGTACCGTTTCGGGATTAGCTATATATATTTAAACATATAAACTGATAATTAGTAAAATAAAGACATATATATATGTGTGTATCATGTATGTAATTGTGTGTGTGTCCATATATAGATATAGAAGAATTGATAATTTATAAAATCATAAACTTGAGTTGACAAAAACGAACAAAGAAAAAAAATAAAAGAGCCAAAAAATTATTAGAAGTAATGAGATTTAAAAAGAAAGAGTGATGGGACATATTTAAAGTTAATAAAAATAAAAATAATATAAATGATTTTTAGATTACATGAATACCATCTAGATTAAAAATTTACAAAAATGACATCCAAACTCAAAAAAATTACAAATTTTCCATTAAAACAGTTTGGACTGGAATGCAATCCGAAATTTACCAAAATGGGCCAAAATTTGGAATGGAACGGAATGAAGATGTATAGTATACGAAAAATTCTTCTCATCAGCCACTATTCACTACCCCACACCCCACAGCCTATTAAAAAAAAAAAAGTTGTAGGAGTGGGGTGTGGGAGTGAATAGTGGCTGATGAGTAAAATTCCTCATAGTATACCACGTACTACACCAAAACAGAAAATCCTGGCGAACGAAATTCAAAACTATGGGCAAGGGGCATATTGCCACCTTGCCTAGGTGGGGACGGGGTTCGGGTAGCTACCCGCCCCAGGTAGCAGCCCTAGGTCCATATGTGCAAATATCCAGCCAACATTGCAAATAAATGAGTATGATTCTTCTTTCCTCGTTTTTTTTGGTCATTGCATCCATTTACATTGGTCCATAGGGTACAATTTTAAAGAAAAAAAGTCCGTATGTATGTACCATATTCGGATGGGATCCCATGAATACCATCTAGATTGAAAATTTACAAAAATGACATCCAAACTCAAAAAAACTACAAATTTTCCATTAAAACGGTTTGGAATGGAATGCAGTCCGAAATTTACCAAAATAGGCCGAAATTTGGAATGGAACGGAATGAGGATGTATGGTATACGAAAAATTCATCTCATCAGTTACTATTCACTACCCCACACCCCACACCTTACGAAAAAAAAAAAAAAGAAAAAAGTTGTAGGTGTTGGGTGTGGGAGTGAATACTAGCTAATGAGTAAAATTACTCATAGTATACCAGGTACTACACTGAAACGGAAAATCCTGGCCACAGAACGGAATTCAAAACTATGGGCAAGGGGCATATTGCCACCCTGCCTAGGTGGGGACGGGGTTCTGGTAGCTACCCGCCCCATTATAATAGGGTAGGTAGCAGCCCTAGGACCATATGTGCAAATATCCAGCCAACATTGCAAATAAATGAGTATGATTCTTCTTCTCTTTTCTTTTTTGGTCATTTCATCCATTTACATTGGTCCATAGGGTACAATTTTAAAGAAAAAAAATCCGTATGTATGTACCATATTCGGAGGGGATCCCACCCAACTTCTCGCTAAGTTATTGAAAGGAAATGCTGACATGGCACTCGCCACATGACCACCAGACGCACAAGGACGTGTCAAAAAAACCAAGGAAGAAGCCTTAAAAAAATGCTCTGATTGCCATGTCCAAAAAATCCTCAAAACTAGAAAATATCTGTTAAAAAAAACTATAATTAAAATAAATATAATTTGAAAATCAGCTAAATTTTAAAAAGAACACTTACAATTTTTTTAAAAAAATCAAACCTTAAAAATTAAAGGGGAAAAACTTTAATGTTGGCCTTGGATTTTTTATGCATCCATATTTGCAAATTCTTGAAAAATGCATCTAACAACATTAATAAAAAGAAAAAGGAAATCAAGAATACATGAATTCAAGCACCATATAATAATTTAAGATGCTTACCATATCAACAGGAGAAGACTCTAAACGTTGGCCCTGAGGCATCTGAAAAGATGTAGTAATCCCTGAAACATCGTGCTTAGTCTCATTTCCAACCAAAGGCCCTGTAGGGAACAACATATGGTACCAAATGCTCAAGTTTTCAAAAAACTCCCAGAAAAAAAATCCATGTAATCCATACAGCATCCGCCGAAGACACAGCTGGCCATCTCACTGGACAGTAGTTGCAGTGATGAATCATCTCTTGAATGTATCAAAACCCAACCAAGAGAAGATATCTATGATCCATGGCTGAAGCCTGTTTCTTAAAATACTTCTAAAGATTCTCCATAAAAGTTTGAAACAGAAACAGGGCAATTGATCACTAGTTTATTTCTGATAAATGAAGAACTAGCATGAATATCAAATTGTAAAATGTGAGAACACAAGTTTTAATGCAATTTCATGGAAAAATGAGATAACCATGAAACAAAAGAGCGCACGAAAGGAGTGATATTTCACCTTCAGCTTTGGAAGAGATCTTGAAACGGACAACAAATTCTGGGTAGATGTGAGTATTCATATTCATAGTCCAGATTATATAAAATCGCGGATTTTCAAGATCATCCACTCCACTGTCATAGTCCTTGCAACTGGGACGGTATTGTCTAGTGCCAGGACAAACAGCCTCCATATTTCCCATTATCACTCGACAAAAAAACATGTGTCGTACCCCGTTTTCGTCAACATCACAATGACTTGCACTGTAATTAAATAAAATGTTCAATCCTTGTCTAACGACTAATAAACTCAAATGTAAACTGTAACATGATAATGTGGACAATGACCACAGAGAAGCATTTTTCATTGTTTGGAACTAGTAAGACGAAATAATTTTTTTTAACCAGTAAACACAGTTTTATTAATACAGGACAATAAGATGAAATAATAACCACCCACAATGATGCATCCCAAACATTTCTTTAGGAAAATCGTGTAGTTTATTCACTTTGCAAAGACAATAGATGATTTTTTAGCGGTCCCAAAATAGATGAAAGTTTAAAAAAAAAAGAATGCATTTATCCTTTTAACTTCCCATATGACATTTTAATTTGGACCCGCCCTTATCAAATTGGTTTTTTTTTTCCAAAATACATCTTGTTTCTGGGTCATCTAAGGGCATGTTTGGAGGCTTAAAGTATCTCAAGATTTTGTGAATAGTAGTAAAATGTAGGGCTGTACAAAAACCGACCACACCGGCCGTCACTGAAACAAACCGGCCGAAACCGGCAAGGAACCAGTCGGCTGCCGGCAACAAAATAAGAAAACCGACGTCGGCCAATTCGGTCCCGATTTGAACCTGGTTCAAACCCCTAAACCGGCCAATTATATATATATATATATTTTATATTATACGTACAGAAAACGACGCAGTTTCACTTAAATGAGTGAAACGGCGCTATTTTGGTTCTAACATTTATCATTATATGAAACGGCGCCGTTTCAACGTAAGGCTTAATAACCCCACCCCCTCCCCTCCCTCTTCTTCTTCCCCCCTCTTCTTCTTCTTTCTTCAAAATTCCTCTCCTCTCTCACACGCAGCGCCACAACCCTCCGCTCCCCTCCTCCTTCACAGCGCCACCGACGGGAAACCAAAGAATCGAACCAGAATCACGCCAACACCGAGGCTGCCAATTTGTTCACCCTAATCAGCTGGTTCAGCCAGTTCTAACATCTGTAAAACACGTCGGTGCAGTGTCGGTTTTGGACCAAAACCACACCGACAATGTTGGTTTTCACCCCTAGTGAAATGGTTCGAAAGACGATGTTTTATTGGTTTGAGAAATGAGAGAAAAATTGAATAAAAATATTCTTTAAAATAAGTATTATATTGGAGATTGTGAAAGTAAATAGATAAAGTTAAAAAGTTGTGTAAATATAATTTTTTTAATAATATTTTTGTTTTGAAGTTTGTAAAAGTTGTATCGATTTTTGTGTTTGAGTAATGATTAGGTGAAAAGTTTAAAATTTGAAATAGGGAAGTACTTTGTGTTTAAGTGATGTTTGGGAATGAAGTTATAAGAAATTTTGGGAATTTTGGGAATGTTAGGTGTAACCCAAACATGCCCCAAGTGTACTTTAAAAGAGTCTTTTTCCCCTTTAACAAAATGCTTCTTTCATAACCTTTCATCAGCTAAGGGACATAAAGAATAATGATAGCTTCGATAAATGATGGATGATAATGAGAGTCATGAGATGAATTTTTTTATCCTCAAAGCAACAGAGTTAAGCCACAGAGCAAAAAGGAGCACACAAAAAATGAATAGTCCAACAAACATAGAGTTATTATAGCACCTTGCTACTGATAGTCAGTGGGTATCAACAACCAGGTCCAAGTCCTAGAGTGGCAATTGACTCATTAGTCAAAGAAAAACCAAAGTAACATGAAGGAACGTGAAAATTATTTATTTCTTTACTTTTTAAAGGATAAGAGTACGAGCACTGCCAGAAAAAGAGGTGGTCAGTTGTATAAGAAAAAGAAAAGGGATAACAATCCTATAGGTCACAGAAAATCCTCAAACTCTCCTTCTATGGAACAAAGTTCCCCTTATTTTTTGCAGACAATACAAAACCAAACATTTCAAATGTAGATTTTAATTAATAGAATGAAAAAAAAATCCCGACCTTATGTGAGAGCTGTTGGCAGCTGAGAGATGAACACCAATGCCATACATGGACTTAATTGTGGATGGTCCACAATGTCCAAGCCCATATGTCATTACTGTAGGAAGCTCCGCTTTAGAAGAAGCAATCCAAGCATATCGAACATTCGCATCCCCACGACACTTCCTGGTTAGTTCTACCTGTGTCTGGAAAAGCTCAAAGCGAGCTTGCATCAAAGCACTTGAGCAATAGCTTATCTCAACAATTTCAGCACCCCCAAAAGCACTAATACCCTTAACGAACATCTTCTGAACAGCATTACGATCATATTCTGCATTTTCAGATTCAGGCATGGAGACCAAATCTATATTCATCTGTTTATTTTCCTGAGCAGCTTCATCATGTTTTGCATCAGGTTCAAAATTGCAACTATCTTCGGCATGTACATTGTGGTGATTGCTTGCAGGTTTATGATTGATTTGAATCTGCGTAGCTAGGGAATTTGACTCCCCACTACATTCCTTCAATGCAGATTCCTCCACTCCATTTATTTCAATTTCCAGCAGCAGCTTGATCTCATGAGACCCAGAAGGCTCCTCAACCCCAGGATTTTGATATTTCCCACTTTTAGGTTGATGGAAATCAAAAAGTTCGTCATCATCTGCAAAAATTTCTGGAAAGAAGCAGCTACCTGCTTCATCGATCCAAGCAATTGGTTTCTGTAAACCTGTTTTCAAGTCCATTTGAAACATATGCAAAAAATCAAGGACAAAACGATGGCCATTTAACTCAATCTCCATAGTAGCCTTCTTTACCTGGAAAACTTCCCTGACCATATCAACAATACCCTGGGGAAAATCAATCCATTCGCCATTCTGATATAACATTAGACGCTTTGGTGTCTCAGTTTTCACATAATTTGAATAATATTTGAGTAAAGATCTCCCAAATTTAGACCCATAACTCATGTGCTTGCTTTTGCAACCGTCCAATTTCCTTCGCTTGCCAGGCTTATCTTGCAACCACCGCAAAGTGGGCAACTGGGGTAACATTTGTTGGTTAACTCCATTCAAATATGAAGTAAACTTGCTTGCCCGCTTTCTTTTTGAGTCAAGCAAAACTTTCCGAATTTTATCCGATGCCTTTACGATTTTTGCTTCCATTTATATCTACTTGACCAATATCTATCCACAATTCTAAATCTAAAAGCTCAACTATACAAGAAAAGTACAACTCTAGCTCTATCTATTCTTGCAAAAACTGCACCATTATGGCAAACCCTGGAAAGTAGAACTGTGATCACATATAGAATCATGTTTTTAAAATTTAAAAAAAAAAAACGACATACAAATGAATGCCAACATAAACCAACTACATGGACTAAATCACCAAGAAAAATACTAGAGGATCTGTAAATCAATGGCACTTCCAATAAATACACCTGAAATCAAAAGACACAAGACAAGTGTGTGCTCACAGAGTGGCCATGGTACAGTGGCTCTGAATTAATGGTGCTACATCAACAAGGGAAGCAAGGGGGGTGGAGCGTTATGGCAAGTGCAGTGATCTGGAGGTGACAGAGGCACAAAGTGTGAGCATTGAGCAACTTTCTGGGTGTAGATTTTTTAAATAACAACTAAAACCATTTCCAAGTTACAGATTAGTTGTTCATCAAAAACTGCAAAATGCAGTCATCTAGAACAAGTTTGAAGCAAGCCTAATTTGCTCCACTACCAGTGCATCATGATTCAAAATTCAATTTATCAACAACTACTCTTCAAGCCCCAAAAGTTTTCTTTGCATGGTTGTATTTTGAGATAAATACCATGCCACAAACAACCATATAGAAGTAAAGAACTTCCCACAACATTGTTGCCAAGTCCAGTCAACTGAAGACACTGCATTTTTTTCCCAGCAAAACCTCCCATTCATAAGAAGAGGGAAAAATTTATAAACAGCAAAACACATGCATAGCACATTCCTCCAGCCATAAATTATGTTCATTTTATGAAAAGGCATCTTATTCCAATGCACTAGAACTATGGAATGTGTGGTCTCATTAAAGGCTTCTTCACATTACATAAATAGGATATTCATGCTTGAGTAATATGTTCCAGGCTACATGTGTAATTTTCCCAGCCAGTATGAAAAGTCAAAATTTTTGTAAGTGGTATTTTCATGATAATTTCTTTTTTTAAGTAATATAGAAAGTAAATATAAACCCAAAGTGATTACCAACCACAACTAAGAATGGTACGAAGATGGAAAAATCACGATAGCATGAACAACAAGCTCTTATATAGAGATCATGCACAACTTTAATATTGGCCGCAGGAACAACCCATACCTAGTGCTTGTGTTAGCATTCATGATGTACATGTTCCTCTTCTCTGATACCTCAACAAAACTCAACGAAGAAAAGCCCCTTTCCTATTTACTCTAAAGCTTGAACCAGCTCTGCTCCTGAGAAAAGTATCCATCCAATAACAAGTATCAAAAACCTAAATCCCAATACAAATGAACAGTTTAAGGGGCTAGAGATTATACCACATTTGAATATATTTTTGACACGGAATTGAAAATTTTATTAAAAAATGAAAAAGGCATAGCCCAAGTATACTTTATATTGAAATTTTTATTGAATAGCGCAAAGCTTAGCCGGAGCAGCCCAAGTACACTCAAAGTATACAAGAGGAACACCTAAATAGATATAGAAAAAGGGACACCGTGAAATTGAAGACCACTGTCTCATTTTCCGTCAATTTCTCAACAAAAAGGGCCGATGTGGGCTATAGCGGCATGTTGTACAAAAAACAAAAGAAAAAAAATAAAATTTTAAAAAGAACATTAAAACATAAAGAAAATAAATTTTAGAGGGAAATCCCCCCCCCCCCCAAAATGGGAGGCGGATGGGGGGTCCCCCATTCATCTGCACAAGGGGGATTCCCACTCACAGGCAGTGAAGGGGAAGGAAATTCTCCAAGATCCCTACTCGCACCCAATGGAGAGGAAGTTCTCCAAGACTGTACTCAGCCATGGGAGCTATTCGTGTGGGGCTGGTGTCAGTGGAGGAGGGCATTCCATCTTTTTCTATTTTACAGATTTTTAAAATTTTTATTTTGTATCATTTTTGCTGTGAAAAAAATTTACATGTCAGTCCGTCAACAGAGAGAGATTTTAAACTTCAGATGTGATAAAACTCGGGTCTTAACTTTTCTAAATTGAAAACTCGGTTTCTAAAGTCAAAAACAAAAGGGCAGAGGGTTGTCATCATAATTTCGCTAAAACAATAATTTCATTTCTCAAACATTAAATGAAAAACATGAAACTACAAAATTTATACAAAACCAATTTTTACTTCAAATAGAAAAAAAGAATTTGGCAGCAAAAATGTTGATTATTTCCCAAAACAGGGACCAGCGGAACTCAAACGACCAGCGTGCAAAAAATGGACACCTTTAAAAAAATGGGATCCACCATAAAAAAGTAATTTTTTTCGGATAAGATCTACTTTTTTTTTTTTCAAAGACTTGCACCGACCTTGTACCTCCTCAGCTTTATCTAGCTTTAAGCTACAAGAGCAGAGGACTGCAAGATGTAAAATTCAACTCGCTTACTTTTCATTAAGTTTCTAAGCAGCCAAACAACAAAAATTTACCGATAAAAATTTCAAAATCTGTATTCCCTTTGCTTAATAAAAAAAAATCTCATTTAAATTAATACGCCAAACGAAAATTCATGTATAAAGATCAAAGAATGAATTGATCTACAAACATGCATATGCTTAAGTGAAACGCACTAGTTTTTAAATCAGAATTTTTGTGCCAAAAACACAAACACAAAACTTTTAAAAGAATTACCAAGATCTCAACGAGCAGTTCTGAACCGACACAAATTTTTTTTCAAAAAATTGAGTATAAAACTTCCAATCAGCCAGATCCGGCTCCGATCTGTCCGATTTGAGCCCAAAATTAGACTCCGGAAACAAAGAGCATACAGATCAAACATGAATAACAGAGCCAGATCCTTCACAACAGAAACGAAAGTAGTTCAACAGAGTTAAAATCACCTAGAAATAACGATAAGGGCAGAGAAAAACAAAACAAAGAAAGAAATTACCTACGATAGATGAAAAGTTAGTCAGGGTTTGATTTTTTCAGGAGAAGGGTTCGGAGGCGGAGAATGAAAACCCTAACTGAAGGAAACGGAAGGCGATCGGTTTGATACGACACCGTATAATAGAAAGGGGACTGACTCCCTGCCTTTAAAGAGAAGATGTTTTTGGCCGCTCCCTATCTCTTTCTCGTTTGCTTGGCCGAAACGCAAGCTCTCGCCCACTCACGAAGATTCAGATATATTCTATTAGATTTTAGGAAGGTAATTTTTATTCAAAAAGTAGATCTCACGTTTTACCTTAAATCACGTTAATTCATAAATTTAATAAAATTATTGAAAATAATAAATTATATTTAAAATATAAGTTAAAAAAATACTTTTTTAATAATAAATTTTATTTTTTTAAAGAAATTAAGTTCAAAAAGTAGATCTCACGTGTTACCTTAAATCACGTTAATTCATAAATTTAGCAAAATTATTGAAAATAATAAATTATATTTAAAATATAAGTTAAAAAAAATATTTTTTTAATAATGAATTTTATTTTTTTAAAGAAATTAAGTGACAATTATATTTATTACTCGTAAAAATAATATGACTAGAGATTTTAGAAATGGTATTATTCCGCGTTAGTTGTATAGTTCATTTTGTTTAATTGATATGGTAGCACAAACATAAAAATGATAGAAAATCAAGGATTTCTATCTTCCTTCTTTTTTAGAATGTTATTTTATTTTAAATATATTTTTTTATTTTTTTAATAAATTACGTGATATCATGTCAACAGAATAAAATGATCGTTTAAGACTAAGTTTAAATACAAAATAAATATCTCATTTCATATAATTTAATTATTATAATTTTTTAAAATTTTAAAATAATAATATTAAAAAATATTTTATTTATATTTTAATTTATATTTTAACTTATTTCATTTCAATTCATTATTCAATTCTTATGCTATAGTGGCTGAAATTGATTGGTAAGTAGGAATTGGTTGGCTGATGGCATTCGTTCGTAGGAGATGAGTGGTTAGGAGCGAGGAATCTGTATAATTATTTAGGGACGAGTTAGGGGCCCACGTTGTATAAATTGTCTTTTAAGCCTAGTGGAAATTTCCTTTTCTCTTTCTTTGTCATGTGTTGAATAGAAATCTTCAATAATTTAGTTCGTACGTTTATGTATTTATTTAAATGTATATATTCGCAGAATTTGAGATATTAGACTTTTTATTTTTAAAATAGATTTAACATATTATAAGAATCATATCAATTTATAAATTTATTTTTATAAAAATAATACTACTCTTTATAATAAATCTCAATTTTTTTAAAAAAAAATTCATAAAGTGTTCGCACCTTGTCTATAATGTTGCTAAAAAAATCAAAGAAGACTATTTAAAGATAGGTGACGGTCTTTTCTTGCACAGCAATTCAGCGAAATCAAGAAAAAAAAATGAAAGGGACTGTTTAGAATCATTAAAGCCAGTTGAAAGGTGTTGAAGCCAATTGAAGGGAGGCTGAGAGAGGGCTTTTCCACTGTGAATGGCCCCCCTCTTTTAAATAAACAAACAAAGGCGTGGAAAATAATTGAAAGCATCCCTTCTTTTTATAACGAACCACGCCATACGAATACGCCCAACAACTATGACCTTATGCAATTGACCCAAATAATTCATGCCAAGAAAAAATAAATGAGAAATAATTCCTGCTTCTGAAACACCAAAGCGGCAATTAGTATAAAAGATTTTGAGAAGTGTGAATAGAGGGATTATGACTGGGAAATAGAGTGCGAAATCAGCAAGGTAGATACATAGGTAGTAAGATAAAGCTACCTTTCGATGTTGAGCTCAACTAAGAGCATTCTTATTTACTTGATCAAAGTTTAATAATAGTTAAATTTTAGTCAATATGTGTCAAAAAACCATCATATTGGATTGGACATCTTTACATTTAATATTTAATAAATATAATAAATATTAATTTAATTTAATTAGAATAATTATTATTAATATTAAATTGGTAGAATTATAAAATGTGATACAAATAAATTAAATAAAAAATTATTAAATTAATAATATTTTATTATTATATATGGAGTAAATGACTAATCTAATGTGGAGATTGAATTTAAATGAAATAGACAAATATAAAAAAGTGTGATATTAGCTAAATTTTGAATATGAATTTGGTCAAGCTAATGAGAATGCTCTATCCTCAAATTCTTTATGAATAGAAGTGGAGTGAGTTATGTGGGACCCATTTAAACTGATTTTAAAATGTATTTAGATATTAAGATGAATTTAATATTTTTTATAAAAAGTTAAAAAAAATTGTGGATCTCACGTATAAAGATGTGTTAAGTTGAAAAAAGTTGTGAGTTTCACGTGTAATGAGGTTTTGAGTTGAGATGAGTTTAGTAATTTGAGAATTGAGTGTTTGGATATTAGATTTAGTTTAAAATTAGACTGAACTCAGTTCAACTAAATCTTACAACCAAATGCAGCTTAAATAATTGTTTTAATAAAAAGATATTTTATAAAAATAAATTCATGTACATCTCGTGTATGTGAAAGTGTGTTTGTTTGGTTGTAACTCGTAATATGCGAACAAACAAAGAAATGAGAAATACGCAATATTATGTCGAGCAATTTCAATGAATTGTCAGAGAAAAGGTAACCATAAGAGCAACATTTTATTAAATTAAAGAAAAATATAGAAGGAGAAATGGAGCTACAAATACCCTGATACCATGATTAAAAGCCACGTAAGATTATTTTTATCAAAAGAAATGATATTTATAGTTTTATAGTGTGCAAGTTTCACGCACTATTTAAAAATAAAAAAGTGGATAAATGTTGAACCCGCATAAAAATTTTTTTTAATAATAAATCTTACTTTTTAAAATAAGTATACGAAATTTACATATCTTATTATTATATTTAACATTACTTTTCTATCAAATTATTAGTTTCATAACATCGGCGAAACTTTGTACGCCCTCATCCTCCACATACCAGGTAGAGGGGAAGCAAAAATGAATATCTGCTTTTAGCAAAAGAGAGAAAATATAAATTTACCCTAAATGAGGAAGCAAAGTTTTCGAAGGGATGCCAAAATGGGTGGTAAGTAGGCCACAATTGATTGAATTTCGAAGTAATGTATGATGGCAGACTTGCGATGCACTCTTGAGATGCACACCAAGTCTGGTGCCCAACCATTCTGATGATTTACCCCACCAAATGTACTTGTGCTAAAAATTTCCTTTTTTCTTTGATAGAGGAAATTTAATGATTAATTCTTGAGTTTAGAGACGAGTTGAAAAATAACCTTAAACTTCATTTTTTTTTTTTTTTTTTTTTTTTGGTCTTTGAGTTTCATATCTTAATAAACAAAATTTCCATTAACAAATCTAATAAATCTACTCAAATTATAAACACATACAGCTCCAGGGCAATGACTCCAAGAAAAATTTTGGCATTATTTTTTACTTGGAAAGCGCTAGACTGAAAGTTCGCTCGACATTAACTTAACAGATAGCTTTGAGCAAAACTCAAGCAGAGAGTTCGCTCGAGTGAATATCGCAGAAAATTGAAAATTATGGCTTCTATCGTGTAATCCTATAAATATGCTTATTATGATGTGGCCGACTAAATAGTGAACTTATGTCCCAAATTGTATTTTGTGATTTCTCGACATAATAAAATTCTATACAGCTCCGTGAATATAGACACGTTATCGAACCACTTAAATTTGTATCTTATGATTCATTGATTGTTTATTTTTTAATTTACTTTTACTTCTTTGCCATTGTTTTCACAATATGGATATCAAAGGTTGACTGTTGATACTCTTTTTTTAAGCAAATATAAGTAAAGCAAAGTACTAATACAATATTACATGTTGATTATAAAAGAAAGGGTTAGTGGTTCTTTTACATTGTGAAAGGGAGGAGATAGTGGATCAATTAGCTCTACCCGTCTCTCTCCCTCTCCTTTTTCTCTCTGAAATTTCTAGACTGAAAATTCCCTTGTTTTCTCAGGGCAGAGGGGGTTCGGAGCTTAGGCTCCGACCACCTCCTCCCCTAGCCAGCTCCAGAGGCTTTTTTATCTTTATATTTTTCTGTTTACTTTTTTTCCCTAGATTTTTCTTTGGTTTTCCGTCCTTAGCGTCGATCCTTGCCAATCTACTGCTTTCCGACAACCTCCGACCAACACGTGATGCCGGTTCAGCCTCCCTGATCGCCAATCTACATGTTCGCAATAGAAAAGCGTGATTCTGCTAGGCGCGTTTGGCGCACACTCGGCCCTTGCCATGCAGGTTTTTCAACCACAGCCACGTCCTAGAGTGGCTTTGGCAGCCATTTGCGGCCCCACCGGCTTCAGAGGCCTCAGATCCTTCAGATCTGCTCGTCCGCCACCTCCTCAGGTGGCGCATGTACTGCATGCACCGCCACTGCCTGCGCCGCCACTGCCTGTGTTGATTTGTCGCCTGCGACTCGGCTTAGATTCCGGCTGCTACCCTATGTTACTGTTTTCCCTAACCAATGATCTTGTAAGAGGGACCGTGGACCTCTCCAAAAATCTTCTCCAGATAATATGTGACAGTGCACCCGCCACCTTTACCACTTCCAGCGGAAGTTCCACCGTCTCAAGCGATGGTTCCATCGTTCGCATTTTTGTTAACATATTTTTGTCTTTATATAAGACAGCGTCCTCTCATAGGACATGGGGGTAGGGACCAAGAAATTGTTCCCAAATAAACTCGTTCAACACTTTGCACTATTTTCTATTGCTTTTTGGGGCGATTGTTTGGGAACCTCACCCCCTCCTCATGTATCACTTTTTTAGTTTAATGATATCAACTTGCCTACAAAAAAAAAAAAAAAAAAAAGGAGGAGATAGCGTATGAGACAAGCTGATGGGAGAATGCATCTTGAGAGTAAAGACATGTTAGCCATTACGGATCTCCTTGTGGAGAAAGGGAAAAAAAGGAAAGAAAAAAAAAACCTAGTTAATTCCCATAGTGCAAACACAAGTTCGCACAATTTGGCAACAAGAGCATGACATTATAGGGATAAACGACATCAAGCTATTGATATTATCTTTCTATTATTATAGTCCCCAACCACCAATTTTGAGATTAACAAGTATTATATGTTGGAAAAACCCTAACAGAAAACTATGTTTTTTTAGGACTATTACTCTCTGTTGAGTTTGTGGAATCTAGTTTATTATTGGGGCGGCTCAACTTGATTACCTGACCCGAGAATGACTCGTTACGATTTTTGGGTGGATTTTCAATGAGTCTAAAATTTTTTGCACTATTTTTACTTGGGAAGTGCTAGGCAAAAAGTTCGCTCGACATTTGCGCAACAAGTAGTTCGAGCAAAACTCAAGTAGAGAGTTCGCTCGACTCTCGCTTGATAGGTAGTCGAGCGAACATCGAACAAAAAGTTCTCTCAAGGTGTGCTCGACACTCCGCTAGAGCGAATATCATAGAAAAGTAAAAATTAAGGCTTCCACCGTGTATCCCTATAAATATACTTATTATGAACAATGTAGCCGATTGAACAATGAAGTTTCGCTCAAAGTGTATTTTGTGATTCCTCAACATAATAAAATCCTCTATAGATCTGTGAACTTAGGCACGTTATCGAACTATGTAAATTTGTATCGTGTGATTCATTACTTGTTTATTTTCTTGTTTACTTTTATTTTTTTGTCATCGTTTTCAAAACACTCTTAACCTTACTAACTCCTAGATTATTGCTCCACAATTATAACAAAAGTTTGATAACAAGAAGAAGGAGATTGTGCTACAAATCTGGATAATCGATCTTACAATAATAGTGCAATAGACATGGGGGAAACGAGTAATCTTTTACAAGTTATCAAGAACGTCCTATACCTCCTCATATTTGCAGGCCAGTGTTCCACAAAAAAATTATGTTGATTCTCATATAACTGAATAAAGGAAAATATCTGCTTCTTAAGAATCTCAATTGCTGTAAATAATATATAATGGTTTTGGCCCCCATGATAGCAAGTGAATCCAATCCTGACACCCACTTGTCATTCCATATGCCATGCTTGCAAACTTTGTTTTAATTGATTAGTTAACTAATACTTAAAAAAAAAAAAAAAAAAAAAAGAGAGAGAGAGAACAAAACTTTCTGTACATGTAAAAGAAAAGAAGTAAAAACAAGAACTACAAGATCTCACAGATTTGAAGATTTCTACCACCTTTGGTTCCGTGTAGAAAAGTCACACTGATATGAGCTCAGATCAAGAGAAGAATGGTGGGAGGTGGTTTGGGCAATCCGTGATAGGAAGGGTTTCATTGGGACAAAGCAGAAGGCTGAAGAGAAGTGAAGTCTGAAGTTGTTCATGTGTCTTGCAAGGTTTAGAGGTGCTGAACTCAAAACAGTGTCGTGGAACTAGGGAACATACGGTGTCGTTTAATGAAGGAGTTAAGTGTTGCGTTCCAAGAAGTTAAATGAAGTGATGCATTTAAAGGAAGCTTAGAAGCCAGGAAACGATGTCGTTTTATCAAGAAAGTGAGTGGTTGTTATGATGAATCTGTTACTATTGTTTAGCTTGAAAAAGAATAAAAGCAATTACAGGATTCCTCTGTAATCTCTGACATCCACTACTATAAGGATGAAAGAGAGCTAGTACATTTTCCATTTTAAAAATTTATTGCCAGACTTACTATTTTGTTACTATTTTGGAGGTTAGGGACCCTCGAAGATCCCGTAACAATACAAAAATTCAGTTTATTTTCCATTTTCAGCATTCTGTTCTTACATCACACAAACACATTACAACAACTCATTTCATTTTCATCAATACAATACATCCAGAACCATAACAATTGGTATTCAAAGAAGTTGATCCTACCCAGTCCCAGCCAAACAGCACCCTACAATTTCATCGTTTACATATATTCAGCCTAGCCAAACAGCTTCATCACTACCACCAGCCAACCAGCAAAACAGCTTCACCATTTTCAACCAGAAATACACCAAACAGCTTCATCACTAACCAAACAAACAACTTCACCATTCTCAACCCAAAAATACACCAAACAACTTCATCACTATCATCAGCCAAACAATTTCACCTGTCCCAAACCAGCAATACAACCTACCCATTACCAACCAGCCAAACAGTTCATCACTACCATGGCAGAAAACACCTGATCCAAACACCAACAATAAGAAGCAGTGCAACACCAAATCGACCATCACCAACAAGAGACCATTGAATTAAGAACAAATATCTAAGAAATTAAAGATATGCTACGCACCCTTTTCACCCAACAACTCAATCCTCCACCCATAAACCAAGAACAACCACCAGAAATGGAAAATCCAGACCTAAAAAGGTTCAATCCTAGGGGGGTCAAACTAGATAACTATTACTTCCTCAACTCTAAGGTGTTAATCCTGCCGTTTGGCTCTTCAAAGCCAACCATTACTTCAAATTTCACCAAATACCACTACCTCAAAGGTTGTTGATGACCTCTTACCACATGGAAGGAGATGCTCTTATATGGTTCCAAGATGCTGTAGAATAAGGGTTCTACCGTGATTGGGATGCCTTTTCCATATCGTTGCTCCTTCGTTTCGGGCCGACAGCCTATGACAATCCCATGGAGGCATTGACGAGGCTCAAACAGACCAGCTCAGTGGCTAGATATATGGCACAATTTGAAACATTATCCAACCGTTTGAGAGGCCTCTCGAATTTACATAAGTTGTGTTGTTTCCTCAGTGGCTTGCAGGACGAGATTTGCATTCCAATCCGCATGTTGAATCCTATGAATTTAAATGCAGCCTATGAGTTAACAAAAATGCAAGAGGAATACCACAGCAGTACAAGAAAATTTAGTAAACCGATGGGGGAAAAGATCAATACCGCAATGGAAAGAGGTTCTTATTCCAATGTTAATTACAATAAATTGAAGAAACCAGTGGGGTTTACTAAACCTGTGACCTCAATGCATATGGATGAGAAACGTCGAAAGGGGTTGTGTTACCGTTGTGATGAAAAATGGAACCCAACACACTTGCAAAATCCCAGGATTTATTTCTTGCAAGTGGATGAAAAGTAACAGATGAGGAAGAGAAGGAATCTGGTGGGAAGGAGGAGGAACACAAGCATATAGAAATTCTGCTCAACAACAAAGATGAACTGGAGATTTCCTTGGCTACCATAGATGGAACTCCTACAATGCGTACTATGAGGTTGATGGGAAGTATTAAAGAGGAGCAAGTTTTGATTCTAGTAGACTCAGGTAACTCACACAACTTTATAGATACTACTTTGGTCTCAAAATTACAGCTTCCAGTGGATTACTTAGTAAATTTAAAAGTGGGGGCAGCTAATGATCAAGGCCTAAGCAGTGAAGAGTTGTGTAGAATAGTGCAGTTGAAGGTGCAAGGTAACTTACTGCAACCTCCTTTTCATTTATTAGACCTAGGGTTGTGATATTGTACTAGGAGTTCAATGGTTAGAAACCTTGGGCTTATCACTTGGGATTTTTCCAAGTTGTTCATGAACTTTATGTGGGAAGGGAAGACCATAGAATTGAAAGGGCTAAAATTGAACCCTTCAGTTGTGGAGGATGGAGAGAACTATTGGAGGATTTTAAAGAGGTTTTCAATGAACCCCAAGGGCTACCACCACCTCGTAACCATGACCATCATATAATCCTTAAAGAAAGTACCCAACCTATCACAAATAGACCCAACCGATACCCTTACTACCAGAAAATAGAAATCAAAAAAATTGTGGTTGAGTTGTTGAAGTCTGGAGTAATTAGGCCTAGCTTTAGCCTTTTTTCCTTCCCCTGTTTTGTTGGTTCATAAAGTCGACGGCAGTTGGCAGCTTTGCGTAGATTATAGGGCACTCAATAAGGAAACGGTAAAGGCAAAATTTTCCATTCTAGTTATAGATGAGTTACTGGATGAACTCTTTAGGGCGGTAATTTTTCTAATCTCGATTTTCGATCGAGCTATCACCAAGTGATGGTAGTGCCTAGTGACATTCCTAAATAGCTTTCCGTACCCATGACGGACATTACGAGTTTTAAGTGATGTCTTTTGGCCTCATTAACGCTCCAGCCGCATTTCAAGTGTTAATGAACGATATATTTAAACCCTTTTTGAGAAAATTCATGCTTGTATTTTTTTACGACATTTTGGTATATAGTACATTTCGGGAGGAGCATTTGAATCATTTGAGGGAGGTTTTGAACATGCTGAAACATCACTATTTATATGCAAAAAAATTCCAAGTGTCGGTTTGCCATGGATGAAGTTGATTATTTAGGCCATATCATTAATTCCGAAGGTGTAATGGCAGATTCTGAAAAGATTAAGGCTATGTTAGAATGACCCAAGCCTAAGAATGTGAAGGCCTTACGAGGATTCCTAGAGCTCACAGGTTATTACAGAAAATTCATCTAGAATTATGGGCTTATTGCTGCCCCTCTCACCTCCTTACTCAAGAAAAACTCTTTTTATTAGAACTTAGAGGCCAGCGAGGCCTTTGCAGCCTTGAAACAAGCTGTCTCCCATCCTCCCGTTTTTAAACTACCTGATTTCAATAAATCCTTTGCGATTGAGTGTGATGCCAGTGGGAAGGGCATTGGGGTTGTTTTAATGCAAGAAGTAGGCCATTGGCTTATATGAGTAAGGTTCTAAAAGGGAAGGCACTGCTACTGTCCACTTACAAAAAAGCAAAAGTTGTTTGCCTTAGTTATAGCAGTACAACATTGGAGACCTTATTTATTGGGTCAGTCCTTTGTTGTTAAGACTGACCAGCAGGCTTTGAAATTCTTGCTTGAACAGAAGGTGGGTACGGTTGCACAGTAGAAATGGATTACAAAGCTTTTGGGGTTTGATTTCTCTATTGAGTATAAAAAATGAAAAGAAAATATGGTCGCTAATACTCTTTCGAGGAAAATGGAAGGGAATGAAGAGGGAGAGGGTTGCTTAGCCTTGATAACCTTTCCCACAATTGAATGGATTGAGGATTTAAAAAATAGTTATAAGACTTCAGCTGAGATGGCAAATTTGCTAGATAAACTGCAGTATAACATTTCAATCCCTCATGGTTACACTTTCTAGCAAGGGATTATTCTTAAGAAATGCATGATTGTGTTAGTTCATATTCCACATTTAAAAACAAGGTGTTGGATTATCTACATGTGGATCCGCAGGCTGGTCATACAGGTTTTTTAAAAACCTATCAATAGGCTAAGCGAGAATTTTTTTAGAAGGGGATGAAAAGTGACATCAAAAGGAAAATAAAGGAGTGTGATGTTTGTCAGGTGAACAAGAGTGAAACAGTGGCCCCACCAGGTCTACTACAACCCTTACCAATTCCCAATTAAGCTTTGACTAATATTCCATTAGATTTTATCGAAGGGCTACCATTATCTAATGGAGTTAGTGTCATATTAGTGGTAGTGGATCACTACACTAAATATGGTCATTTTCTCGCTTTATCACACCCTTACACTATCCAAGGAGTTGCTCAGATTTTTATGGATCATGTATTCAAGCTACATAGACTTCCTAAATCGATAGTTTCAGACCGTAACCCAGTGTTTTTAAGTTCATTTTGGAAGAACTTGTTTGAATTACAGGGGTCTACTCTGAGTTTTAGTTCAGCATACCACTCTCAATCTAATGGACAGATTGAGGCTCTTAATAAGTGTCTAGAAACTTATCTACGTTGCTACACAGGCACTAAACAGAAACAATGGAGTAAATGGCTTCCTTTGGCAGAGTATAGCTACAACAGTTCTTATCATACTTCAACAAAAATCTCACCTTTCGAAGCATTGTATGGGTATCCTCCCCCTCGTCTCTTGTCCTATATATTAGGTACTTCAGCTATAGAGGCGGTGGATCAATTCTTGAGAACAAAAGAACAAATCAAGGAGCTGTTAAAGGCAAATCTCAAATGAGCTCAAAACCGTGTGAAATTTTTTGCAGATCAAAGGAGAACATAAAGAAGTTTCAAGATTGGAGAGTGTGTGTACTTACGTTTGTAACCCTATCGACAAAACTCAGTGGTGAGACGCCGGAATTTAAAATTGTCCCCAAGGTTCTTTGGACCGTTTAAGATTCTCCAGAGTCTTGGAACTGTCGCTTACCGTTTGAATCTTCCAGCATCATCCCTCATACACTCCATATTCCACGTTTCTTCTCTAAAGAAGAAACTTGGATCTCATATTCAGCCCATTCCAACACTGTCACCCACAAATAAAGAAGGGGAAATTTTACCAGAACCAGAGAAGGTGGTAGATCGATGCCTAAAAAGGCTTGGGGACCGTGACGTGACGAAGTTATTCGTCAAGTGGACGGGAGCTCCTTTCGAAGAAAATACATAGGAGTTACTTTGGAAGCTTCAAGAGATTATCCACACCTTGTGGACAAGGTTCTTTAAGCAGAGGGAATTGCTACGAGCTCAGATCAAGGGAAGAATGGTGGGAGGTGATCCGGGCAATTCGTGATAGGAAGGGTTTCATTGGGACAAAGCAGAAGGTTGAAGAGAAGTGAAGTCTGAAGTTGTTCGTGTGTCTTGCAGGGTCTAGAGGTGCTGAACTCAAAACGGTGTTGTGGAACCAGGGAACATACGATGTTGTTTAATGAATGAGTTAAGTGCTGTGTTTCATGAAGTTAAATGAAGTGATGCGTTTAAAGGAAGCTTAGAAGCCAGGAAACGATGTCGTTTTATCAAGAAAAGGAGTGGCTGATATGCTGAATTTGTTACACAACCCTGTTTGTCGTTTAGCTTGAAAAAGACTAAAAGCAGTTACACGATTCCTCTGTAATCTCTGACATCCACAACGATAAGGATAAAAGAGGGTTAGTACATTTTCCATCTTTGAAAAGTTATTGTTAGACTTACTATTTTGTTACCATTTTGAAGGTTAAGGACTCTCGAAGATCCATAGCAATACAAGAATTCAGTCTATTTTCCATTTTCAACATTTTGTTCTTACATCACACAAGCACATGAAAAAAAAGTGAATATATATAGGACTCATATGAAAAAAAAAAATTAATTTTTTAATAGTGGATCCCACTCTTTTTCAAAGCGACTGCATGACGCTTATGCACTTCACGACTGTATGTAGTATTACTCGAAAATATATATACAATAGGCCTTTTAGGCTATTCTTGATATACTATATTCATAACTTCATATTAGATTGTCAGACTATCAAATTAACTAAAAACAATAAAATGAATATTCAACCATCTAGCCAAGATCCAAGCTCACCAAAGGCCTCAAATAACAACTATAACAAGTAAGAGCAATCACAAGACATCATGATTTAGTGACTATGTCCATCCAATGGCAATTAGGTCAATTTTCAGTTAAAAAACGAGTAAAAGGCCATGTGTTAGCTTTTAAGGCACTGTTTGGATATAGAAATGGTTTCATTTCATATCGTCTCATCATTACAACTTTATTAAATTTTCACACAAAGTACAACAAACAATTTAATTTTTTTAAATCTCAAAATAATAATAATATTAAAAATATTATTCTAACAATATTTTAATTAACTTTCATCTTTCATCTAAAACTATATCATCTCATCTCATCTCATTATCCAAACGGAGCCTAAGTGTCTAAAACGCAATAACAATATCTACATTAGCCGATCGAAGGCTGACGTGGCATATTAATGCCACACAATAATCATCCCTTTAATTTTATGATGGAAGATTGATGTAAGTGTCTAATTATGAGTTTCTTGAAATTTAAATATTAATTTTGCAAAAATTGATAATCAAAGTCTTAAATTATAAAAGCATGAAAACGATATTGATTTTGCAATTAACCAAGATGAAATTGATATTAAACTACAATTTATAAATTAAAAACATATAAAGATGTCAAAATGGTAACGTTGGTACAAAATATCATTTATATTTATTTTTTCATATACTTCTAAATAAGTATTTTTACTTTCTATTGTATTATTTCAAAGAGAAAACTTGGACACCAGTTCATCTGTTGTTAGAAGAAAACCAGCCCTCCAATAGAATCTTGCCACGTAAGCATTTTATCACCGTTACCATGCATTTGCCTACACCCGAACAGTAACCCGTATCTCGCTTTCTTCCTATTCGAACCCAAATTCATCCTCACCCCACTCATCTCCGACGTTAGAGAACACGACAACTGCCTCTCGAAGGAGCTCGCGCTCGACAGCATAGAACACGACTAAAATGAAACAAATTCCTCTGTATTTCTCCTTCAACATGACATGCATCCAGAGGATAATCTTCAACGCTCATGAATTACAAAAACTTGCTAGTGTCAAGAACTTATGGTTGGCCTTGAAAAGTTGTCTATCCAATCAATGAAATTAAGATTTCAAAACCCTACAGCAATATGGTTGGTTCGACTTTCAAAATATAAATTCTTAAAGAATGGGTGCTTCAAGCCCATACCCAAGTGCAAGGGTGTTAACGCTTTACAATTGTTTATGTTTCTACGGTTTGATGAATTTCAAAACCAGATCAACGGGCGTAGAAAAGTGAGCACCATCTTCCTAACAATCTTGAAAATTTGTAAAATATAGAAATATAAAAGAATGGAGTTGAAAAATATGAAAATGTTTAGCATCAAGGTCCAATTGATTCTTGAGCATGGAAAGAATTTTAGAGTTTAGGGAGAATTAAATATCGTCTAAAAATATGAGATTGAGGAAGTCGAGCAAGAACTTTCAAGTTGCTTCGTATGTGCAGATGTTTTCAAACCCCATGTACTCATGCTGATGAATATTTCTAATCGTGGTGGTGGAGACGGCTGATTTCGGTAATGAATCGTCGTGGAGCTGTCTGTGCAGTGGAGAAGGTTGGGGAAGAGTTTTAGTAGAGAAGAAGGTGGGTTTCGAAGGGGAATGGCCAAATGGGCGCTGTTTTGCTATTGAATGATTTAATCACCTGCAGACCAGTGTATTGCGCTACTCTCATTTTTCTTACGTGGACTCACCTGGTTGGAGGGCTGTTTTTTGCCCAAAAACAACTAGGCTGTTCCAAAGCGACTCTGCATTTCAAAACATTAAAATTTAAAAATTCATCTCATCTCATAATTATAATTTTTTTAAATTTTTACATAAAATATAATAAATAATTCAATTTTTTTAAATTTTAAAACAATAATAATATTAAAAATTAATATTCTAATAATATTTTATTTAACTTATTTAAAATCATTTTTAAATCCAAACCCAAAAAAAAAAAAACAAAACCATTTCATCCATTTTCTTTACGCTGAACAGCTATATGCTAGGCTCACAGATTCTTTGAATGACCATATTAACCTCGAGACTTGCTGGACGACACCTGAAACGGGTCAGCGACTGCTTTGGTTCCTATCTGTTTGAATTTGTAAGCAGTAGAACACAAGGAGGAGAAGGGTTTTGCGATGGCGAAGTCGACGAGCAAGGACGCCCAAGTCCTTTTCCACTCTCTCCGTTCTGCTTATGCGTCCACCCCCACTAATCTCAAAGTCTCTCTCTCGCTCGCTCGCTCACTTCATCTTTCTGAAAGTTAAGATTTTAACCCGGATTGTGTTCTCTCCGCAGATAATCGATCTCTACGCGGGTTTCGCCGTATTCACTGCTCTGATCCAGGTACTCTACGATTCAATATGTCCATGTATGTGCATGGAATTTTTTATATCTCCAAGGTCAATGCCCATGTATGTGTATGGAATTTTTTATATCTCCAAGGTCAATGCATCAGTAGTTGCGAACTGTTGAGTTTGTCGCATTCCTGTTAAAATGCAGGAAAAGGATATCAAGTTTGCGACTTATGTTTTGGTAGTTATGGTTATTACTTTTGCTTTTGTTCAAGCCAGTGAAAATTTTACTGGATCTAAGATCGGTTGTCGTATCAGTCGCAAGATCATGACCGATTATTCTCTTTTTCAAATCCAGGACAAGATCTTTCTTTCTTTCTTCTTTATCTATTTATTTATTTTTTTTGAGAAATTGGTCGGCTACAATAAGATCAACGGTATTCCACTCTTGTACAAAGAATGATTTATCCAAGGAGTGGGTATTGGCCCGCCTTGTCTGTATTGAGCTCTATGCAGTAGTCTCATTTTTTTCTGACAATCATTCCGTACGGAAAAATCTGCACGGGTAGTGATCATGGATCGGTGGATAATTTTAATCTACACCACTGCCTCCATCAGGGCATTCCTACAAATGTACAAAGCTGTTTTATTATTCATAAGTGCATTTTTAAAGATGCTCGAAGCCTCTTAATCATTTTCTGATCCTTCATCTTCGCTTTGTTGAGATTATCAAGCCTTCGTTCAATTGACTAGAGTATTAATTTGAATACTCCAACTTTCGAAGCCTCCTTTGATGCAAGGCTACAGATCACTTTTGGGAAGCTTAAAGCTCAATTGAAATTTCCAAGGTTTAGCAAGCAAAAATGCTTATAATTGTGATTGTGAGTTTGAAGATGTGCCAGATGCTTCGAACATTGTTGGACTCATCTTAACCTAGTTCTTCAATGTTGGGTTGGTTAATATGGTGAGAAGCCACCACTTGAGCATCACCCTTGCCAGGCCGACAATTTACCATGGGGGTTTCAGTTCTGTTAAGTTGTTTTGTTCTGATTATTACTTAATGCAGTGATGTTGAAACGCCTTACATGTGGGTTGATTTTATTTATGATTTTTAGAGGTTTGGATTCAATCGGCTTATACGAATATATATTTTATGTTCTCTTTAGTGACATGTTAATTTTGTTTAAGTTTTGTAAGTTGTAAAGAAAAATTGCATATCTTTTGTAACAACTCTTCCCGTGACATCTCTCATCTCAAAAGACAAAACATTTTTATCCAAGCCACTATCCCTACTTCATTTTTACAATCGAAATGAATAATGAGTTTCATGTCTCAAACCCATTCCCTCCCCTTGGGGAATAAGAAGTTCTGGTTCCATCTTTGACGACTAACCATGCTACTTCAAAGTATGAAGTTGGGGTCACTCACATCAATTGTCCTTGGATTTTGTATAGGATTGGATATACACTTGATATCATGAAGGACTATATGGGTAAGGCTTGGTTTGGATAGTGAGATGAGATGAGATGAGATGATCTGTGAATAAATAGTAGTGAAATGATTTGAGTTAATATGTTTTATGGGGTTTTGAGAAAAGAGAGAAAAAGTTGAATACAAATATTATAGAGTTAAAATATTATTAAAATATTATTTTTTAATATTATTTTTGTTTTGTTATTTGAAAAAATTGAATTATTTCTTGTGTTTTGTTTGGAAGTTTGAAAAAGTTGTAATGATTAGGTAATGATTAGATGAAAAAGTTGAAAGATTTGAAATTGAAAAGTGTTTGTGTTTGTGTTGTTTGGATATTGAGATGAGATGATATGGAATGAGTTGGGAGGATTTTGCTATTTAGATCAGGCCTAAGACTTAATTTTGTTCAGTGGGTGTCAAGGAATTATCCAAGGAAGGAGATAAAAGAGTGAAGCAACTCTTGAAAACAAAACCACAAGGTTTAATTGATCAAAGATAATAACAATCAATAACATGATTTCCATGGTCTGCAAACACTTACGTATACTAATCTCCACCTTTGCTCACCAAGCAATATAACTATATATTGATATGAAATAGGCTTTTCTTGTGGGCCCTGGCCCTTGCCAAGTTTGATATGCAGTTGACAGAAACTGTACCCGCCACACCCCTGAGGTGCACCCGAAGATACCTTGTTCGATTTTCTAACAATGAACTCCTTATCATAGTTGCATTCAGGGTGTTTGAACCCGACCTGACATCTTCTTGTGTGGTGAGGTGAAATTGATTCTCAGATAATTATCTTACCACCTTTTTCACAAAACCTTTTTAGTTTTGAAAATTACTATCTTTCTCCCGTGGAAAATTAGCTTTTTTGAATTTTTTGCTCGTTTCAAATCTTCAATATCTGTTGCTTGCGTAGTTTAAAATTTAAATTCTCACTTTCTACCCAATACAAACTTAGTCTATCCTTTTGCCATGTCTACATTGCTATTTTACATGTACTAGCACCTTTGTTATGATGCTTCTTTCCGAGGTTTAGGCTTTGGCTCATCTTCTTAGTGAACGTTTTTCTGATGATTTTAGTTTTCATAATACTTTCTTTATCGTTACCCAGCAGCTGAGCAATGTAAATGTTAGGAATAATAGTCAGCTTTGTTTCCACTTTTCACTTTTTCCTTCTTGTTTTTTTGTTTAAAAATAAATCTTAGTTGTTTGCCATTCCATTTCTAGATGGGTTTGAAATAGTTCCTCCATAATTCCTCAAGAAACGTTTTTGCTTGCTAAAGCTGGAAAGAGATATCATTCTGCACAAGGTCCACCATTGAGCCTTGCCTGATGTTGGGAAAAAGAGATATGACTGCCATGATTTAATTAATTATTATGAGTAGCTAGATACACTCAGATATGTTTTATATTGTTGTGGAAGATTATAGTCTTTTAGATTTCCTCGCTGCTCTCTTATTGATCAGCAATATCTGTCTATAACTGCTGTTACTTGTGGCTGGTGAAGCCTTTTTTTTTTTCACAGTCAAAGTCTACCAGAAAGAATCTGCCTCCAAAAATTAACATTAATTGTGGAAGGTTTTAGACTTTAGTCCTTGAAAATCAATCTCAACTGGGAATGTAGCCAGTTAGAGATTTGTTTTGTATTCCCCGTTTACTCCTTATTCTTTCCGCTGGAGTGAATGATAGGACATTGATGATTTTAACTGGTTCGAAATTTAACACGGTCCAGTTCTGACATTTTACCTCTATTTGCTACTAACCAGGTGGTTTACATGGCTATTGTTGGATCATTCCCATTCAACTCATTTCTTTCCGGCCTACTTTCTTGCATAGGGACAGCAGTTCTCGCTGGTAAGCAAAATATTTAGGCCTTGTTTGTTTTCACAATTATTCTCATCTCATCTCATCTAATCTAATCATTGCAACTTTCCCAAATTCCCACACAATATAGAGTAAACAATTCAACTTTTTCAAATCCCAAAACAAAAATAATATTAAAAAATAATATTTTAACAATATTTTATTTAACTTTCAATTTTTATCTCAACTCATCTCATTTGCAAAAGCAAATCAGGCCAATTTACTTGTTATTTTGTAAGGAGTGGATCACATAAAGAGGGAAGAAATTTCTTGCAATCCAGGCATCTGGACATCCCTGGTGAACCATAATTCATCTTCTTTTGAAACTACCATGCCCCCATATAATTTTAAATAGTGTGAATTAGTGTTATTGAAATATTTCTACTTTAATTTTTCCCAAGCCCGCTCCCCTTTTGTGCTCATTTATATTTCATGACATCCAATCTGCATAGTTTGTTGATTTGATAGTCCTAGAATTGGTCTGGTAATTCACTCTTAAAAACATAATTTTACTTATTAACAAAAAAACCACTCTTAAAAACATGGGTACGAAGTTCTATATGGAAAAAGGCTAAGCCAATGCTAATGATAAGTAATGACCTTCTAAGATATCCATGCGTAGGCTATGCACTTGTATATGTCTCGTATACTGGGCTCTTTCCTATTCTTATGATCAATAAAATCTAATCCCAAAAGATTGGCCCAAGTGGTGAAGGCCTTGATCTTGGAGTACCACTCCTTTGCAAGGTTTAACACCTCATGGGTGCAAATAATTTTTTGGAGCCACATCCCTTGGTAAAAAACCAACGATTTAACCAGTTCCGTGTAGGAAAACTTTTGAGAATGTGGTGCACGAGACTGAGATTTATTCTGCAGGGATGGGTCTGAAGGGCCACCTTGGAGAGTTTCTTCGACATAAAAAAAAAAATGATCAATAAAATCTTGTTTACTGATAAAAATACCTTTAGATATCTTGTCTAGAACCAAAAGATGTGGAACTAATCCTCTTGGATGCAAACAATTTTTAGGGGCCATCGGATTTGGGGAACTTTCCTTTAAATTATTCGAGGTGCACTTACGGGAAACTCTTTGTTGATTGCCTGTGCACCTCCGGGATTGGTCGAGGCTTTGTTTTCGGACACCCGGTGTCAATAAAAAAAAAAAACTAATCCCATAATCAAATGACTGGATGAAGGAACTGAAACTTTTTTTTTTTTTTATAAGTATTGTAGATGTATAAACCACATGACTGAAACTTTATTATTTTAATCGATATCTCAATTTGTTGATTATCTCAATAAACGATCCTTCTTATTGTCAAAAACCACGATAATAAGGATTTAAATGACAAAGACTGTTGGATGGTTTTTAACAAACTGAATTGATATTTTCTGTAGAGTTTGCAATCCTCATCTTTTATTATTGGAAGGGTTGGGAGAAATTTGATGTTTTCGTTAGAATTTGCAAACCACCAAGGTTAATATTCAAATAGAGCAATTTATGGGTGGAAGGAGATGGTGGGAAGAAGCACTATAAAGATTCAGAAACCGAAGTAATAGGAAATGGGGCAATGGCAACACAGTTCAAATAAGGTCCCGTTTGGTTGCAAGACTTAGTTGAGATCAATTCAGTTCATTCTAATTTTAAGTTGAGTCTAACTTCTAAACACCCAACTCTCAAATTATTAAATTCATCTCAATTCAAAATTTTTTTACACGTGAGATTTATAATTTTTTTCAACTCAACACATCTTTATATGTGAGATTCATGAACTTTTTTAATTTTTCATAAATATTATTAAACTCATCTTAACATCTAAATACATCCAAACTCATTTAAGATGAGTTTCACATAACGCACTCCACCTTTCTAATTAACTAATATTCATAAAGAATTTAACTCAACATTAACATTCAACTCAACATTAACATTCAAACGGAGCTTAAATGCAGAGAACTGTTCAGTGAAAAAATGTAAAATAGTAGAAATTTGGTAGTACACACATGGCAGTTTAGGGGACCCCCCCTCCCGGTAAAAAAAAAGAGAGCACGATTCCAATCTGATTATATTCCTTGACTGCAGTTTGCCTCCGCATCCAAGTGAACAAAGAAAACAAGGAATTCAAGGTAAACTTTTTCCCTCCTAGATAGTATTTTCTGTTGTGTTCCTCTTAGATGTGCAGGAAAGGAAACTTGAATGCAATCAATTTTTTGAATCTAAATTTAGTGTGCTTCGGTTATTGTTACAGTAATTTTTAATGCAACCTTTCTTTTTGAACTTGTAGGATTTAGCCCCAGAGCGTGCTTTTGCTGATTTTGTTCTCTGCAATTTGGTGCTCCATTTGGTTATTATGAATTTCCTCGGATAAATTGCCACCTTTGGTTGTTCTGTAATGTTGTTTCCTTAATTCCTTGAACTTATTATAATTAGGACACACTGTTAGTAACCTTCCAGTGACAGCAAATCTTTCTTGGTTTGTATCTCTGGAGCACACTATTTTTGAGATTGGAGATAAAAAAAAGAAGAAAAAGAAATAAATGATTATCACAGACAATGCTCTGCAGGCTCTACCAAGAAACAAACATCAATTGTTTTGTCCTTACTGAGCGTCTTCGGTTTCTTTTTTGTCAGTGTCATCCTGGTTTTTCAGGCTTTATTTGTGTATTTCGAGGACTTCCGTTTCTCTGTAGCACCTGCCTTTTCTGCTTTTAAAAAAAAAAAACTCCTTACAGTTTCTTTCCTTCGTATTTATAGGATGCTATCATTTTTTCAAACTCGCATTAAATTTATGTTTAAAAGTATTCGCCAAACACGTTTGTATGTAAAATAAAAAATCTTATTTTGATAAAAAATAAAACATCAGTTAAGGAATCGTTTTTTCTGTTTAGTGATTTGATTGATATTGATTGATTGATCAATCTTTCGTATAAGAAAGGGCAAAGAATTCGAGCCACATATTGATGATAAAGTTATTTGATTGATCTTGCAATTTAGCCAATGAATCGAAAAGATGTGGCTCTCGCTGGTAGCGTTGGCTCTAGTGTTTTTTAATGTATTTTTTTTAATTATTTTTATAGAAATTCTTTTTAATATTTTTAAATATTTAAAATAAATAAAATAAATTTAAAATATTATTAAAAAATACTTTTTTAATTATAAAGTAAAAAAATATTTCTTTAATCATTTTCATTTTACTTGATGATTAAGAAAGTATTTTTTAATGATATTATGAATTTTTTTATTTTTTTAAAATATTTAAAATTATTAAAAAAATTTATATAAAAAAAATTAAAAAAAATACACATAAATAAACACACAAAAATGCTAAGCGGCAGCTCCCAGCCGAAGTTGAAAGCAGGACGCTTTGCATTTTCTAAAAGATTAATGGAAGACGTTTTACTCCCTATGCAAAATTGGATTGATCGTGCAATCTAGCCACTCTACCCATCTCTCTCTCTCTCTTCTGGTATTCTTTTTATGATAATAAAATTGAGAAATACTTTGGGTGTCAAATTTGTGTTCTGAATGATATTTTTTATTATTGTTTTTTATTTAGTGATTAAAAAAATATTTTTTAATAATATTGTGAATTTTTTATTTTTTTAAAAAACATTTATAATGATTAAAAAAATACATAAAAAAAGAAAAAAAGCAAAAAAAAATAAAAATATTATTCAGGATCCTATTCGGGCTACTTTTTCGGTAGCCGTAGCACTCCTCGATAAAATTTCAACTTGAAAGGAGATCTTGAAATTTCATAGAGAAGTGAGTAGAAGACTGCTGTTTAGAGATGAGATGAAGTGATTTTAAATAAAAATTTAAAGTTAAATAAAATATTATTTAAATATTATTTTTAAATATTATTATTGTTTTAAAATTTGAAAAAGTTAAATTATTTATTATATTTTGTGTGAAAATTTAAGAAAATTGTAATGATAAGATGAGATGAAACCATTTCTATATCTAAACTGAGTTGAAATTTCAAAGATTTTGAATAGACTTATATATTTTGCCTTAAAAAAAAATTAGACTTATATGATAGTTTTTTTTTTTAATTAGCATCAAATATTTGGACTAATCTTAAAATGCCTGAACCCTCGACATGACAAGGACTTATATGATGGTTGCAATTGACCTATATCTACCATATTAATGTCTATAATGAAATGTGAGCTAGTTTGGATGTTAGATTTTAGGTATCACCGTATTTGAATTGATAAGTTGTTTACAAACTTTAAGAGAGATTTGTTTCATGGATTCGTGTAAATTATTATTTTTTTTTAGAGAAATTATATTTACAGTCGTGAATTGCGTAAGTGTGCATAATCCTTTCAAAAAAAATAAGTAAATATAAGATGTACATGAAAAAATTACTTTTTTAATAATAAATTTTAATATTCTTTTATAAAAATTATACGATGTTTACGCACTTTACAACTTTATCTAATATTCTTATTTTTATTACCACATCACATGATTTGAAATGATGTCTTGAGCTACTCATCACCTTCAGAGTTTAATACCATATTTATTAAACATTTATTATTATTTAAAAAGTTTATGTAAATAATAAATATTATATAAAATATTTTAAATTCAAAAAAAACCGAGACATTTGTTGTATAGTGTACCGTATGGATTTTGGCCGATTAGTAAATGTAAACTTTTGAATTTTTTTTTTTTAAATTTTATTCTAAACTTTTATTTGGAGTTTGACAACATTTAATAATAATAAAAAAAATAAAAGACACAAACGGATGCGAAGTTTGCGAACTGCGAAGCAGAAAGAGGACAGGAACTGGGCCCCACCACCGTCTGAGGAGGACCCACCAATCTCCACGGTCCACCATCACTTCTCCACCATTACCTGTACCCCCATTCTCTGCCACGTGTCCCTCTCAGCCCCAATCCAAAACCGTCCTCCCCTAGATCTGACGACGTCGTCTGTTCTGGGCGATATAAAACACGTGCGCCCGCCAATCCCAGATTTCTCTCTCTTCTCTATTCACACACTCATTGTCCCTCCGACTCTCTAGTTGTTCTCAGCCTTCCTTCAAGAAACCAAAGTGTGCGGGCAAGGCAAATTTCTCTGCTCTCCGCTTTGGAAAATCAACGGAAGAAATTCCTCATAAATAATAAAGAAGATTCTGAATATGCTTATCCTCTCTGCTACGCCATCCTCCACATTTTCCATCTCCACAGCCTCCGCACATAGGGTTTCTTTATCCTTCGCTTCTTCTTGTTCTTCTTATATTGCTGCTTCCAGTCTTTGCTCGCTCTCTGTGCGATTCGGTGTGCGGAGGCCTGTTTTTCCGTGTCTTTCTCACTGTTTGAATGTGAGAGCCATGGCGGAGATAGTTCGGGACAAGGAATCTACTGACAAGAATGTCACCCATGCGGCGTCCTCGCCCGAAGAAAGGAGGAACGAGCCGAGCCTCTCCCGCACCTTTCTCCATGCCAGCTCCGAAGAAGGTTCGGTTTCGGGACGGTTTCCTTCTTTGTTCCGAGGTTTTGTGTTTTCACTTTTTCTAGTGGTTTCTGAGAGATCTTGGTGGGGGCGGATGAGAGAATCATGCTTTGCATATCGAATCTTGCGCTGCATTCACTGTTTGGTAGGGGAAGTCCGATTCTGAAATTAAATCTTCCGATGCTGAAGCATTAACTTTGCAATAGTATGGAAACTTGGCTTAGCCGAGCCAAGCTGTTCTTTTTTCTTTTTCAATTCCAAATTTCGGTTCCTCTAGATTGTAAAAGAAGATAATCTCAAGTGAGCGTAATTGTTGCATTTATTTTTGGCGTAATAGCAGACGTTTTGAAACTCAGATCTTTTTCTTTTTAATCCTTCTTCCTCCCCCCACTCTCGCCATTAAAGTTCACATGATATCGCATCTTGGCTTGCATGGTAAGGATAGTGAGTTTCTTTATAATTGATTGCCATATATATTGTTTTGTCCCATTTCTTCCCCATATAATTCGCTGCCAAGTTTATTCAACAGAATTTCAGATATTTTTCTTAATTATGAGCATTTTTGTTTTTGTTTTTTCTTATGAGCTCACTTGAAATTTATTTAGATGCTTCTTTATTATTACATATTTTTTGAATCTTTGATAAGTCTCTCGCAATCTTCACAGTTGCGTTGCATATATGTCAAGAACGTTGCTAGAATTAAAAAGTCTTCTATGCTCAAATCTTTGCATGAGAGGAAAATCTTCTGAATTATTGCTCTTCTGCCCTTCCTTAACTAGGCATTCTTCTATGTGTACTTGGGTTGCGCCTGTAGTGCTCTTTAATAAAATCATCTTTACTCGCATAAAAAAAAGAAATTTTGGATAGGTCACATGCTCACTCATTTTTCTCGTCTGATAAATTGCGAGGAAAGGGGAAGGAATGAAGTTATTTGGAACACTGCTAGGGTGTGTTTTAGTTTATAAATGTTGAGAGAGACTCACCTCATGTAGCCAAACATTGCTAGGGCGTGTTTTATAATCGTCACGAATTTTACAATTGTAATTTAGTAATTCCCCCTTTTTGTACAAGTATAAACATGATTTTTTTGATAAGTTTCTCTAGGGTTGTTAATAAGTAATAATATGGTGAATCTGTTGACCACTTATTTCTTCATTGCGGGGTGGCTAAGACTTTTTGGATGAGATTTTTGGTAGGACGGGTATTGCTTGGTTGATGCCTAAGCTAGTGGTAGATCTCTTTGCTTGTTGGCAAGGTTTTAAGAGGAATCATCGCATTGATGCTATTTGGAGGATGATCCCGTTATGTTCAATGTGATGTTTATGGTTGGAAATAAATGGGCATTGGGCGGTGCTTTGAAGATAGAGAACGTTCGATGGGAGAACTTAGAGAGTTTGTTTTCCTTTAGTACTTTGTGTATTTGGGCGAAGGCTCTTGTTTTGAATGGAGACAATCTTCATGATTTTCTTTTAGCTTATTCTAGCTCCTAGCTTGTGTTTAGGTGTTTTGTCTTGTATACTTGTTGTATATTTGGGCTATGCCTATTTACTTGTCAATAAAATTTTCTTATTACTTATAAAAAAAGTAATGTATGTGGCGTTTCGCTTTTTTTATAAGTATAAACGTGATTATTTAGGCTCAAACCAATATTAGGGTCTTCATTTCATTTTCACCCCAAGATCAATTAATTCTATACTTCTCTATGGGGAGTTTTCTGATAAAGTTTTCTGATAACGAGGGACGTTATTTGCTGTGAATCTGTAGTTTCGAAAGAGTAGAGTTTTCACACCCATATGGATTTTACTTGGGGCTTGTTTGGAGTTGCGTTAGGAGTCTTAAAAATTGCTTAAATAGCCTTAAAAACACTTTAATGATAAAATTAGGTTGTTTGGTTGATTCATATTAAAGTACTTTTTAATATAAAAAAGCTAAAAAGTACGTTTCAAGCCTCAAACATACTTTTCTGAATTTTTGCGGTACGCAGTTATGCTTTTAAAAAAATGTCAACGGGCAAAAATACCCATATAACTTTCATATAATTACAACTTTGCCCTTCTCTTATCTTATAGAGTGACAGTCTTATTTTATCGGTATTTTCTACTTTAATTTGAATTTCAAATTTCAAATTTTAAAATTTTTATCATTTTTAGTAGCTGACACATCAACACATATGGTTATGTAAATAAAATTATTAAGTATAGATAGCATTTTCCATCTTTGAAAAATCAAATGACCTTTTATTTCATTTCTACTTCAAAAAGCAGTTTTTAAATTTGTTTCCAAACAAATGTAATATGTTTGAAAGTTCTTTAGATATATGGTTACCAAACAGTAAATAACTTTTTAATAATAGTGCTTATTACTTTAAGCTCTACAACTATAAGCCTTAAGCTAAAAGCTATATTACCTACTGCAATCTGAAACATGTACTTACCCTTATAAAGAATGAAAGAGAATATGTTGATTGTTTGAAGCTGTCAGGGTAAGAGGGACTTCTAGTGAGTCATGGGTTCTGGAATCCTATTTGGATTTTACTTGTTGGGAACACATGTGACAGAGTGAGGGAGACAAAGCTTGAAATTACATTTTGTGTGAGGGAATTTTCGTGAGGGTTTTGGTTGAAATTGCACTTGTGAGAATATTATGCAGGGTCTCAAAGGGGGAGGAATTCTACACGTGGTTTTTTTAGGGATGGCATTGCTATATTTAATGCTTTAATAAATTGAACATTTTTCTGTATTCCATGTTATTGTTTTTTGTCATCATGAGCCTAGATTGTTGGATGATTGAAGATTCTGTAATATCGTTGTTAGTTGAAATTTGAGTACGAGGAATCTAGTAATGTTACCGGAAAGTTGGTGATGTGCACAACTTGCTAGTGTGAGGCCACCTATTTCATTCGACATTCCAGGGCAGGAGTCATGGGAGTGCAGAACTTAACATATCCAAGC
Source organism: Juglans microcarpa x Juglans regia (assembly GCF_004785595.1). Lineage (NCBI taxonomy): Eukaryota > Viridiplantae > Streptophyta > Magnoliopsida > Fagales > Juglandaceae > Juglans > Juglans microcarpa x Juglans regia. Next base: position 25,894,144 of record NC_054604.1, read on the forward strand.
ATTGACAGCTTGAGTCATAACTAACAAAAATTAGTTAGGACAATTAGAGCTAGTTAAATAGACCTGACATTACTTGTTTGGGCATATATCTGTCACATTGATATTTATCAAGAAAAAAGAGTATATCTGCCACCTTGGTGCAATGCCTAACGTTTTTTTATCAATTCCTTGGTGCAATGCCTAATAAAGTAGCAAGTTTTTTTATCGATACCTTGGTGCAAGGCCTGAAGGAGATCGCCTGCTTTTGCTTTTCAAAACTAATTAGAGTCCCTATTATCTTTGCCCTGTTTGGGTGCTTCCCCAAGGATGATTCAGCTTTCAATAATCAAAAGCTACTTGTAGAATGTTTTGTAACCAAGGGTGTTTTAGCCTTTTGCCAATTTTATGAAGCGGCTTAGTCTTTGTAGGCAATGTTTGAAAGCAGCTCAAGGAAGTTGGTTGCTTCTCAGATCAGCTGCAACTGCTTCAAAGAAGATGCAACTTTTAAAATGCGTAAGCCCTACCAAACAAGTCCTTGCTCTTTTTTCTTCTCTTTCGTTGTCTGACTTGAGCTTACCGGGAAAATTCATTAGAATTTTCAAAATGAACTTGTAAAAGTGAGAACTGTTGAAGAAAGAGGAGAAAAAGTAGAATGAAGAGGATGTGATTTAGTAATAACGCTGGGAATGGTTCAAGAACCCAGCTGTTTTCAGGATTTTGGCTCATAATTGCTAGCCAGGTCTCACCCTACATTTTTCAATGGATTTGAGAGATGTACAGTTAGATATGGAGAATCAGTACAAATTAAATACTTTCTACTGATTTTTTCCCTTGGAAATATATTTGGAGATGCAAAGTGCCATTAAAGGTCCGTTGCTTCGGGTGTTTGGCTTCTCATGGGAAAATCCATACTATTGATAAGCTGAGAAAGAGCGGTATCGTAGTAACGGATTGTTGCTTTATGTGCAAAAGGTGTGGAGAATCAGCAGATCATCTCCTTCTTCATTGTGAAGTGTTGAGGGCTTTCTGGGATGAGGTATTTGCCAAGCTTGGCATTGCTTGGGTGATGCCTAAGAGTGTGGTGAATCTTTTGGCCTGTTGGAAAGGGATTCAAGGAAATCATCAAATAATGGCTGTTTGGAAGATGGTTCCTCTTTGTCTTATGTGTTGTATTTGGAATGAGAGGCATGGTCGCTGTTTTGACAATAGAGAATGCTCGGTGGATGGGGTTAGGGCTTTCTTTTTTCACTCTTTGTTGCTTTGGGCTTCTGTTTTTGTAATGGATGGGTTTAGTCCCAATGAATTTTGTGCTGTTTTTCAGTTTTAGCTTGTAATTAGGTGTTTTCTCGTGTATACTTCCTGTTTACTTGGGCTATGCCTAATTATGTGGTTTCAATAAATTTCTTACTTACCAAAAAAAAAAAAAAAAAAAAAAACCCTAGGGGTTGGCTCAAGTGGTAAGAGCATTGATTTTGGTGATATGCTCCCTCCAAGTCTAAGGTTCGAACCCTAGGTGCAAATGATTTTGTGGGGCCATCGGACTTGGGGAATTTCCCCTTGAATTACCCAAAGTGCACTTGTGAGAAACTCCTTGCTGAGGGCATGTGCATCCCTGACATTTGTCGGGACTTTGTTCCAGACACCTGGTGCCAATGAAAAAAATATTTTACTTGCAAAATAGAATGCTGACTCAATCATACAAGATGGTACTTAATACTCAGATCATAATCATCAAGGATGTGTTTGTCTGTCAATTATTTTTTATCATGTATGTCGTCAAGCTCATACCATACTATCCACTATTTATTAGATAACCTTGATGAGATTAGTTATTCTATATCCAGCTTATTTGTAAATATGGTAGGCTCCAATCTGTCACACCATACTTCTCTAATTAACAAGACCATCCAATTACAATCTCCAGAAATTAGTATGTTCAGAAAATTGGAGAAACTAGAAGGAAAGTAAATTTAGTTGCATTAATTGTTAGACTGTGTATATATATATATATATATATATATATATATATATATATATAGGTCTTTATATGCTCACACATATGTCCTATGATGCTTTTACATTTGTAGAAGATTTACCAATATCAAAACCAACTGTGTGTATGATAGGCAGTAGTTTTAGATGGTTGCGACATCCTTGACTTGTTTTAAATGAGGCTTTGTTGATGAAGATCTTTTTTATTTCAAAGAAGCTTATGAATCGGTTAATCATGTATGGTTGTATTTTTATAGCATGTGAGTTGTGGGGATTAGCCTTATTTTGGGTTTCATTGCTTATTTTTATAGCATGAATCGGTTAATTTCCTTTTTGGTCGCAATGTGAGATTTGATGGTAGAGATAACTGAGAGCTTCGAAGGCAGCTCCTTTGTACTTGGTTTAGTATATTTGGGTAGATGGGCAATAGCTAGATGCTTGAGGGCAATGAGCAAAGCATGCTATTGCTTAAACAAGCCTTGCTGCAGTCCTCTTGTTAAGGGATATTTGAAGTGGATACTAGAGGTTCTTGTTTTTAATTTCTAAATTTTCTGGTCTCTTTGTCATTAAATCCTTTTAATAATATTTTTATTAAACCTACTTATAAAAAAAATAATATTTTTATTAAACCTTGTCCTTTTTTCTTTTTCATGTGCCTGATGTTGAATATTTTTCCACAGAGCTGCTGGCGGGAATCAGGAAGGAAAGAGAAGCAGGAAAACTGCCTCCAAATATTGCATTAGGGATGGAAGTATTGTACCACAATTATAAAGCCGCGGTAACCAAATATGCATACACTCAAGTTTTACTGCATATATTCTTTTATACTTGAGAGCCCTTGTTTTTTTTTTTTTCCTTTAAGTACAATGTATAGGTATATATGTGTACAATTTTGCAGTTGTACTTGTAATCTGCTGGTGCAATACTGTGGTATATATCTAAAGCATGCATCTATAACAAGTTCAGGACTTTAAAGAAACTGAAAACAAAGTCTCCCCCCCCTTTTTTTTTTGATTGGCATTGGGTGTCCAGGAACAACATTCCGACTAATCCCAGGGGTGCACAGGCCCTCAGCAAGGAGTTTCCCGCAAGTTCTCCTCTGGTAATTCAAGGGGAAAATCCCCCAGTCTGATGCCCTCTAGAGATTTTTTGCACCTAAGGGGATTTGAACCTTAGACTTGGGGGAGCATACTCTCAAGCCCAAGGCCTTTACCACTTGAGTCAACCCCTAAAGGTTAACAAAGTCTCCCTAAAAAAGTCAGATAGTATAACTTAACAAAACAACTGGACCTAATGCATACATCATCACACTTCCACTCCTACTGACTATGGGACTTAATAAGTTGTTAATATAAATAGCTGTTTTGAAATTACTAAATCTATTTGTTGACTTTCTAAAGCAAATCTGACTATCTGTATCATGAAATGTTGGTCTCCTGAAATTATATAAGCTATTAAAGGACCTTTGCTGTTGGTCTTTTAGATATGGAGTCATTATTTCAGATAGCATATTTGTAGATTTTGTAGACCTTTAAGTAGTCGGATGATTTCTTCCTCATGCTTCATTATTTGAACTCATCTGTTGGGTCTTATACTGCATTCCTGAACTTAAATGCTCGAGGCTTTCTCCTGATCTTTCTCTTTCTATCTCCTGGCGTGGGCAAACATTTAGCACTACTTAAGTACATCATTAGCGACAAATCTAGAATTTTTGTTCATATGAGCACAATTAAAGATAAAGTTGGCAAAAAAAAAAAAAAATGTTAACAATGTTAAAGAATATAACAAACAAAATTAAAAAAAAAAAAAATTCATCCAGCTTTTTTTTTATAATTAAAAAAATTCATCCAGTTTAACTATAGTATATAAACATTTTTTTTTTGATAAGTACTATAGTATATAAACATAGCTTGTAATTTATTGTTCAATCTTAGCATTAATAGTTCAACTAAGTTACCTCGACATGTGCTTCTTTAGAACGCAATTGGAATTTGGGGCTCAATAGAATCGCTATTCTCCATAATTAGAACATATAAAAAAATCTATGGTAAAATAAACAAACCCCCCTTCAATTTGAGAAAAAAAACATTTATTTCCTTGTGATTGCAAGAAAAATTGGTTCGTCTGTCAGGATCTTGTCGACAAGCAAAGTGCCACATGTATAAAACATTAAAAAACTATAAAATAGTATAACAAGCAAAAAATATTTAGAAGTAAAATTTAAAAAATTATATAAAAAAACTAAAACTAAAAAAGCAGGAACTTATAAAAAGAAAATACAAAATATAACAAAAAATACAAGATATTGATAAAAAAATATAGAAATAATTAAACTATAGAAATTTTAAACTAAAAAAATTAATGCAAACAAAAAACCCATTAATATTATAAAATTAATTTTAAAAAAAAAATGAAAAAAAAAACAAGGGTGGCCGCGTGGCCACCTCCTTGCTCTTAACTCAAATTGCATCTCCTCCCTGTGCAAGTGTAAGGTGAAGTCGTGAGTTCAAGCCTCACTGGATCTATAACTTAGCAAATAAAGTATTAATAATAAGACACATAGTAATATGCACTCTCATTTTAGCGTTTTTAATGAAATGATTGTCACTTATCAAAAATGTTTTTTAAGGTTTTTGAAAGTGGAAATCCAAGGGCTGGTGAGATAGTGTTGTCAAATATGACTGTTGCACTGGATCGCATGTTCTCTGATGTTGAGGTATTTTTTTAACTCTATTGTTATATTTATATATCTCTAAAGTATGTTCATTTACAGTATGCATATATTGGATATGAGTTATGAGCTTTTAAGGATTTTTGTTTAATATTTCAGGAACCTTTTGATTTCCAACCATATCACAAAGCACTGAGAGAGCCTTTTGACTATTACTTGTTTGGTCAAAACTACATTCGTCCTTTGGTTGATTTCAGGTGAGATGACGACTTCCATGTACTTCCATCTTCTTCTAGTTGTATTGACTGATATTGTGCCTGAAAATTAATGACCTGGCTTGCTTCACATCTTTCCACATGTTTGGGTGTATAATCTGTCATTTCTCTAATTAATGTGCATGCGTTTCCTGATGAATATGTATTGTTTATGAAGTTGATGCAGTCTTTAAAATCTTATACATCATGTTAGTCAATGGAGTAATATTTGGGTGTACTGAAGATCTTAACTCGGTTCTTGTTATTTGCAGAGTTATCACATAGTATGAGTAGGCTTTGCAAGTAATTAGTCATGCATTTGATTACCTCTTTAATCTTCTGTGGGTCTATTTTCGGGGAAGTGGTTACAGTGTGTCTTCTTTTTTGTGTTTTTGGGGGGGGGGGGGGGGGGGGGGGGGGGGGGGGGGGTTCATAATGGATATTAAATATGGTAGTTAAATAAATAATGGATATTAAATAATGATAGTTGTGGGGGTGGGTGGTTCTCTATATAAGGAGAGGTTGGGGAGAATTTTCCATATTTATTAGATTTGCGGTGCATGACGATTCAAAGACTAGATTTTGGCAGGATGTGTGGTGTGAGGATTAGACATTTAATGTAGCTTTTTCAGAGTAATTTAATATTGCTCGTTTAAAGGACTCTTTGGTGGCCTATCATTTACGGCTTTGTCATGACTCTCATCAATGGCACGTAAATATTATCCATCAGGCGGATTTTCTTCACTTCATCTTTTAATATGTTGTATTCCATCAGGTGAAGAGAAGGTGGGGAGAAAAGATTTGTTGGGCCCTTTCTAGAAATGGTGTTTAAAATAAAATATTTCTGTAGTGTACTTTTTCTCCCGTTATTAGTACTCCTTTCTCGTAGAAGTGTATTTGATAGAATGAGGCTCCCTTCAAAGAGGTGTTTTTTGCATGGACGACCGCTTTAGGGAAGATGCTCACTTGATACTCGACATCTCGAGGTGGTTAGTTGGTGTTGCAAGTGCAACAAAAGTGGGGGATTTTTTTTACTCCACCATGACATAACTTGTAAGTCATGTCTAGATGAGTGGTGGATCTAGTTGCTTGTTGAATAAAAGGGTAAGATTGTCAAAGATGATTTTGTCTTAATGCAGTGTATTTGGCGAGAAAGAAATGATTGGAGTTTTACTGACTAGGCTTTTCAATGCCATGCTGTTCATCATTCTGACAGAAGATGTAAAGAATGATTTAAATGCAAAAAATTGTAAACTCAAGGAGCTAGTTGCTAAAATTAGAAACTTAGGGAGTTTCACAAATTTGTGAAAACTCAAGAACTGATTTTGCAATTAACCCTTTTTTGGCTAGTCGGGTTACCCTTGGTACTGCGAGTTGACCCGACATGATCTGATTATTAATTAGGTTAGATTCGGGTTGACCCTAATTGACCCTAACTTGATTATGCCCAGTCATAATCCTATAATTGGATGTTGTGTTCATGTTGGGCTCACGGTCATGCCAAAAGTTTCCAACTCTATTGAAAATATGAAGTGAAGAAAATTTGTATGATGATTTTTTTTTATAATGGAAGTTTTTTTTTTGTTTGTTACGGAAGTTGAGGTTATTTTTTAATGATCAAGATTGTTTTGGAATAAAGATGTTTGGATTGAGCGTAGAAAGTTTTAAGAAAAATTTTGAGAAACTTTGGTTTCCCCAAACATGACTTTAGTTTCGAGTCCGTTATGTATACTCATTATCGCACGTGCCTAGACCAAAAATAAAAATCGTGACGCACCAATACTCAAGAGTACTATTTCCGATTTAGGCACTGCTTGTAAATAATTTAATGAGAATCTCAGAAAAGTTCAAATTTTATCACATTTTTCCTTAATAGGAAACAATTATCTTTTTTCATCAACTCAATTAACTATACTCAAAAGATGGGGTGTCACAGTGTTATAGAATAAAAGCTTATCCATAAACCACCTAACAAAGCTGAGGTTCTAACCTGTGACCACTTGACTAGGTTGAACATGAACTCATCTCCAATTCCTCGCAAGAAACTTTTATAAAGTTTCTCAAGACACAAAGCTACACCAACAAGGAGGGGAAAAGAGACAAGAAATAAGTTGGAAGACTAGAGAGAGTACTTTTGATAACAGTAAACCTCTCACCTTTGGATAAGTATTGCTGCTTCCACCCAGCTAAGTGATGTTCCATATTTTCCAAGACCCATCCTAGATGGATTTCACCTTAAAGGGCGCCCCCAACTAAGTAGGCGCCAGTCTAGCTTTCTCATCTACTTATAGGAGTAACTATTGGAATTTGCATGGGTGTCACATAGATCCAAGTTCACACTAATTTATTCTGTCAGAAATAGTGAATCTGTCTATAAATAGTGTCCTCTGATAAATGGTGAATTGTCTACTTCATCTTAAAGGGCACCCCCAACTGAGTATCCTACAATCCAGCGTTCTCATCTACTTATCGGAGTGGTTATTGTAGTTTGCATGGGTGTCACATATATCCAAGTTCACACTAACGGATTCAGTCGGAAATAGTGAATCTGTCTATTGATGGTGTCCTCTAATAAAGAGTGAATTGTCTACTTCGTTACAGAAATGTTCTCGATGGCTTCTTATCTTTTATGGTTGCAGACGAAGTTCAGTGTTTTCTTTCCAATTCAACTAATCTGTTTGTGTCCTTTTCCTAATGATTGAATATTACTATAGCAGTTAGCATGTATTTTAGTTCTGAAACTAGTGGCTACTGTTTGGATCCATACATATTGAAAGAAATTCATTAGGCCACAATATCTCACTTCCCTCTTGTTACCTTATCACTGAACCTATAATCTTCAATGCAGAAATTCGTATGTTGGCAACATTTCCCTGTTCTATGAAATGGAAGAAAAGCTTCGGCAGGTGTCTATTTTCAGTATTTTTATTTATTTTCATTTACAGGGTTGTTCAGTGATGCTGCTAATTCCTGAAGTCTGTTCAATTATCTCTTCCTCACAGAGTTAAAAAAAAATGTAATTAAATCCTCATTTGTTGTGCGTATACAACTCTACAAAGTGCTCTGCTGAAACTTGTGTGTCTATGTTATTTGTTTGTATAGGGGCTGTATAGGCTAGAAAGTTGACGTGTAATGCTAAAGGGTTGTAGTTAGGTATAATGAAGTTAGGATAAGCAAATGATTGAAAAACATGGAAGAGAATTTATATGTAGCAAATTCTTTCTTTTATCATATAGCTTGTATGAGGTAGAAAGGTTTTAAACAAGTTACTTCCATAATGAACTGGCATGAACTTTTCATGGCCTGGTTTTTGTTTGGTTCTACTTAGTAATAAGTTGGTTATGTTCTGAAATTGAGAACAATTCTTGGTTAGTTTGGATTTGGTAAGGCTAAACCTGTCCGAAGCAACTGATTCAATTTGTATGGGTGAACTTTCATAATTATAAACCTATTGCATTGTGCTTCCTTTATTATTCTTGCCTAAGAGATTAGGGCTGGAAGTTTGCATAACAGAGAAACCTCTGGGCATTTTTACCATCCAATCTCACTCAACTAATGCCCAAAAGTAACTGGGATAGCTTGCATGTCGTATGTGCTTCTTATGGTTTTGAAGCATTGTTTACTCTTACCAATTTATGATCATCACATACTTCTTGATGTTTAATTGACTATTTTGGGTGAAAATACTTACCTTATGCAATTGATTATAGGGTCACAATATTGTCTTGATGTCAAACCACCAAACTGAAGCAGACCCAGCTGTCATTGCATTGTTACTTGAAGCAACAAACCCAAGTATTGCCGAGCGCATGGTGAAACTTGTTTTAACCCTTTCAAACATAGAGCATTGCGCATTTGAAAATGTTGACATTACAAACTTGTGCTTGATGTGCTGCAGACCTATGTAGCAGGTGATAGAGTTTTGATAGATCCTCTTTGCAAGCCCTTCAGCATGGGAAGGTGATTCTGAAATTTGTGATACATCATATTGTAGTTATGCTCTTATATGCCCCTATTCAAAGTCCAATGAATATGATAATATCATCCTCTGTGCGTTTTGCTAGGAATCTTATCTGTGTATACTCGAAAAAGCACATGAATGATGTCCCTAAACTTGTTGAGATGAAAAGAAAAGCAAACACACGAAGTTTGAAGGAAATGGCTTTGCTTTTAAGGTACCTTTACTTCTGTCAGTCCGATCAAAGTCTTGGCCATAAAATATCCATCGCACGGGGATTAAATACCATTGGAAGTCATATCTTGTTTCATCATGGGTTTTTTCCGGGCATGAATCTTTTTATTCATTCATTTGATTCTTCGGTGGGTGAACTGTTAGATCTTATGCCTTTTTTCTTGGTCTTTTTCTATTTGCATATCTGTTGTCTGTCTTTTTCTTGAATTCGATTAAGAATTGTGTAGAGTTTATTATAGTGGTCTTGATTGAAGAGTCTTCTGTAGAACTTCATTTGCGAAGTCCCTGTTTGGATGTCTGACAAAAGTCAAGAATGGAAAAATGTGTCAGTTTGTCTAGTTTGCCTGACACTTCTTGTTTGGATTGATGTGGTGTTCAGAGTGGTTTGGTGATGCCTCTGGAGAGTACACAATAACACTTGCAAGCACTTGACAGATCTTTCATTGGATCAGGGTTCAATGAGGGGAGTTAGGGGGATGAATAAGTCCTTAGACATGGTCATACATAAATAGAAATCACCCTTGCGTGGATAATTAGCCAAAGCAGTAGGTGCTATAATAAAACTGATAGCAATAAAGTGCAACTCTGCCCCATATGGATTTGTAGCTGCTTGGAATATTTTTTTTTTTTATAATTAATAAGAATTTTATTATCATGAATAAGCGTAGCTTTCAAATTTGAAATACCAAGGCCTTCTTTGGAGACCACTACAATCCAACATGATAGACCAATGATCTGAACAAAGACAATACATTCTCTTTTGCCATACGTTTGAAAAATGACTTTCTCATTCTGGTGATATTAAGAATCTATCCAGTCGAGACCACGTTTGATTATTAAACCACGTGAAAGAACCTCCCGCTAGTGGCAGATCCACTAAGTTCAAATCAAAGATGTACTCCGAGAATTCTGTCATTGCTGGCCGCACTCTTCTATTTCCAGAACATTCACTTGGAAATCTTATGACATTGAAATCTCCACCAATGCACCATGGAAGGTCCCACCAGCTATGTACTCTAGCTAATTCTTCCCACAATAGTCTTCTGTTGTTGTCCAAGTTTGGTCCCTCCTTTTCTTATGAATAAGGGGTTGTTTGGAAGATGGGATGGTTTCATCTCATCCAATCACATATGATCTCATTTTCTTCTCAAACATCACTCAAACACAAACATTTTTCAATTTCAAATCTTCAACTTTTTCATCTAATCATCACCTAATCATTATAACTTTTCCAAATTTTCAAACAAAACACAAAAATCAATTCGACTTTTTCAAATCCAAAAAAAAATAATATTAAAAAATAATTTTTTAACTTTATTATATTTGTATTTAACTTTTTCTCTCTCATTTTCCAAAATCCCATAAAACATCATAACTCAAACCATTTCACTATTATTCACAGATTTCTCATCTCATCTCATTCCCCAAGCATCCTCTAAGATTCTTGATTACCTATAAAATAAAAAAGTTGGTAGGTGATTGTAGTTGGTTGATTGCCTAAGACATTAATGTATTCATGCTCGTTTAAAGATTGAAAACATATCTGCATCTCTATATTTGGCTGTATTATTTTCCTAAAGCTCTAAAACATCTCCATTTTTGTCGTTTATCACTTGGCTCTTCTCTGATACAGGGGTGGATCACAAATTATATGGATTGCACCAAGTGGTGGGAGGGACCGACCATATCCTCAAACACAAGAATGGTACCCAGTAAGTTTTTTCTACTTCCCTATATGTTGTGTTGGTTTGTTTCTCATGTTCTTTTTATTTAAGAAGTATTGAGGTAAAAATGCCTTGCAATAATAAAAAAGGAAGGCAAACTTGCTTCTTACATCAGGGCATTAGCTAGGGAAAAAAGTTCATCCGGTACGACATGTTATTTATCTGACAAAAAATGTTCATTATTTCTTTAAAAAATAAAAAGCTTTTGTATGACATCTCATGTCTAGTTTCATGATGCCATTAAGTTCTTTCATACTAATATAAGGGGGTCAGGCACCCTTTGATGCTTCTTCAGTGGACAATATGAGAAGGCTTGCAGAACATTCTGGTACTCCAGGGCATATATACCCACTGGCAATATTGTGTCATGACATAATGCCGCCGCCACGCCATGTATGTCCTTGTCTTTAACTTGGCATTTTATATTTTTTCTTATTTTCCACTCGTGACCAATACATTCTTCCCAGGTAGAAAAAGAGATTGGGGAGGAAAGAGTCATCTCATTCCATGGAGTTGGTGTATCAGTGGCACCGGGCATCAACTTCTCTGAAATTTCTGCTGCCTGTGAAAATCCTGAAGAGGTTGGTTCCACATAGAATGGTGGTCTTCAATTGCCTGGTTAATAATATAGTTCCTGAAATACCCACAAAAAATATAGTTCCTGTAATATATTTTTCTACTGATTGTTTGATTCCATGATTGTTCTTCTCTGATTTCCCCTTTGCTGAACTATGAGTTATAGAACTGTTAAACAGTGCCAATTAATTTTCAATGTTTACTTATCGTTTATAATCAAGCCAGTTGTTATACAATGACCATTATAAAGATGAAATAACCAATCTTGTTCAGCTCTGATCCGAGTTGAGCTTCTGCTCAGATAAATGAAATTGGGGAGTAGCCTTCAAAGAAAATGACTGCAAAATAGCACATATCATCATACTGCTTATTATTAATCAATCATTCTAAATGCAGAAGTACGTACTCTAAACAAGTTTTTATCAGAAGCCTACCTTAGTTGTTTTTGATGGAGTGATTCATGAAATACCTGGAAACTTGATTAGCGTTAGAGGTAGTGTTCATGGGTTTTCTGCTTAAACTAATTTTAAATTTTGACTTATAAAGTGCAGGAACTTAGAAAATTTTTATGCAATTATATGCCTTAAAGATTTAGCTTAACTACTAAAGTAATTTACATAGGGCAATGAGAAGCTGTTTCACTTTACATTTAAAAAATGCTGTCGTTAAAATGCATTAAGTGCATTAGCAATTTACATTGCATTACCAACTTCCGTCTGTTTGATAGCTTGGGAAATGGAGATCTGTTTTATCTAACTAAAAAATATACCTAGGCAGTAGAATAATGCAAATTCCTGTGTGCACCAGAAGGTAGAACACATCACTACTAGTCTCAGAAACGTTCATCCCTTATTTGTGCACAAGACTGCAAATAACATGATTATAAGTATTAATATAAAAACATTTTCACCGCAGTAGTATACAACCTGTATACTTTGGGCAACACCTTATTTGATTCTTGATTACATTATCACTTATAAGAAACACATTGACTGCACTTGTATGCAGCCTGTGTATACCTTGGGCAACACCTTATTTGATCTTTGATAAAATTATCACTTATAAAATCATATTGACACTGGTGCATAATTGACCATGCTAATGACTGCACCTTATTTAATCCTGAGAAATGATATTTGTAGTCATGAAGTGCGCAAACGCTTCACAATCTATTTGAAAAAAGTGAGTAAATACGATACCCACATAAAAAGAAATTAATTTTTTAATAGTGGATCCCACTCTTTTTCAAATTGATTACGTGGCGCTTATGCACTTCACGACTGTATGTAGTATACTCTTTATCCACTCCACTTTAGACAGTCATGCCTACGTGTGGCTCTTATATCAAAGTGGGTTTTCAAGAAAGTAGAAGAGATTCAAGCTATTATTGGGATTTCGTTTGGAGGTTATGAAGAACAATTCAAGGCTCTCCTTGTAGCACTTGAGGATAGCCATTCGAAGTCAGCCTCAAAGCGGAATAGAGAACTTAAAAAGTTAACATGCTCCATTAATTATGACGTGAAAGAAGGGAGTAGCGGTAGGGATAGATCAAGAGGGAGGGGCAATATAGTTTTGTTATGAAACCTAAGATTTTATCTTGGAACGTTCGGGGGCTCAATAATCGCAATAAACGCCTTCGTATTAAATCATTATTGCGGATGTGGAAGTGTGATGTGGTGTGTTTTCAAGAAACAAAGTTGCGTTGCATTGATAGGAAAATTGTGAGAAGTTTATGGGGGTGCTCGTATGTGGGTTGGACTTACTTGGCCTCTCTGGGAGCCTCAGGTGGAGTGCTAATTATGTGGGATAAAAGAGTGGTTGAGTTGATTGAGGAGTGTATTGGTGAGTTCTCGGTTGCGACTCTTTTTAAAAATGTGGTGGATGGATGGGAATGGGCATTTGCAGGTTCCTATGGTCCTAATGTGGATAGGGACAGGAGAAGTTTGAGGGAGGAGTTGGCAGGTATTTATTCATTATGGGATGTGTCGTGGTGCATGGGGGGTGATTTTAACACTATTCGCTTTCCTAGTGAGAGATCAGGGCACTGTCGACATACCATAGCTATGGATGAATTCAGTGAGTTCATCTTTGACCTGGACCTCATGGATATCCCTCTGGTAGGGGGTGAGTACACCTGGTCAAATGGGCGAGTTTGGTCGAGATTGGATAGATTCCTTGTATCTCCTTCGTAGGAAGATAAATATCCGGAAGTAAGTCAGGAACGACTAGCTCGAGTTAGTTCAGATCACTTTCCTATCCTTTTAGATTGTGGGGGTATTCACAGAGGGCGTCGGTATTTCAAGTTTGAAAACATGTGGCTTGTAGCGGATAGGTTTGTAGAGATGGTACGTGGGTGGTGGTCTTCATATCAAATTATTGGTACTCCAAGTTATATTCTGGCAAGCAAGTTGAAGGCACTGAAACAAGACTTGAAGAAGTGGAATTTGGAGGTTTTTGGTCATATTGATAATCAGAAGAGTACATTGTTGGAGGAACTGCAAGATATAGAGGATAAAGAATTCTTGGGAGATAATTCGGAGGAGGTGTTATTGAGGAAGGGCATGGTTATGGCAAACTTGGAGAGGGTTCTGTTGGCGGAGGAGACTTCATGGCGTAAAAAATCTAGGGCCCTTTGGTTGAAAGAAGGTGATAGGTGTACGAAGTTTTTTCACAAAGTGGTTAATTCACATCGCCGTAACAATGCCATTGAGTCACTTCAATCAGGTTCTCAGGTGTTATCTTCTCATCCTGAGATAGAAAACCATATAGTACAGTACTATGAAACTCTTCTCACAGAATCGGATTCTTGGAGGCCGAAGCTTGATGCTCTACATTTTGAGGCAATTGATGCGCATAATGTCAGTGTTTTGGAGAGACCTTTTGTTGAAGAAGAGATTTATAAGGTCATATCTGGACTGGCAAAAGACAAAGCGCCGGGGTTGGATGGTTTTTCAATGGGTTTTTTTCAAAGTTGTTGGGACATTGTGAAAGGTGATGTTATGCATGTTTTCAGGGAATTTCACTCTTTCCAAAAGTTTGAAAAATCCCTTAATGCGACTTTTATTGCCCTTATTCCCAAGAAACACGGGGCTTTGGCGATTGAGGACTTTCGGCCTATAAGTTTGGTTTGTAGCATGTATAAGATTATCTCGAAGGTTCTGGCTAACCGGCTTAGTCCGGTGTTGGAACGCATTATTTCCAAGTCCCAAAACGCATTTATTAAAAGAAGACAAATTCTTGATTCAGTACTTATTGCAAATGAATGCTTGGACTACAGATTACAGGAGGGAGGTTCAGGTGTTCTGTGCAAGCTTGACATGGAGAAGGCATATGATCACGTGAATTGGGATTTTCTCTTATATCTGCTTAGGAGATGTGGTTTTGGGGTTAGGTGGATTGCATGGATACGCCATTGTATTTCTACAGCTCGGTTTTCGGTTTTGGTTAACGGCACACCTGATGGTTATTTTGATAGTTCGCGGGGATTGCGACAGGGAGATCCTTTATCTCCTCTTCTATTTGTGATAGTTATGGAGGCTTTAAGTAGGATGGTACAGGCTGTTGTTGGGGGAGGTTTCTTATCGGGTTTCCAGGCGGGCAATGGTTCTGGTGGCCCTACTATCATTTCACACCTTGTTTTTGCAGATGATACGTTAGTTTTTTGTGAAGCGGATAGGAGCCAAATTAAAACTTTACGAGCACTGTTACTTTGTTTTGAAGCAGTGTAGGGGTTAAAGGTGAATTTGGGCAAGTCTGAGATGGTTCCTGTGGGTGCGGTCTCTAATATCTGAAGCTTGGCAAGACTGTTGGATTGTAAGGTGTCCTCTCTCCCAATGAAATATCTGGGCCTTCCGTTGGGAGCAACATTTAAGAATAGAGCTATATGGGATGAGGTAGTGGAGAAGATAGAGAGAAGGTTGGCTGGCTAGAAACGAGCGTATTTATCAAAAGGGGGCCGCCTCACTCTTATCAAGAGCACTCTCACTAATCTCCCCACCTATTTTTTATCTTTGTTTTCTATGCCTGTAGGGTGGTGAACAGAGTGGAGGAACTCTTCAGGGCATTCTTATGGGGAGGCATGGGGGAGGAAAAGAAATTTCATCTGATAAGATGGAAGACTGTATGTGCCTCAGTTGTGAACGGGGAGTTGGGAGTGTGTAACTTGAGAACTTATAATAAAGCTTTATTGGGAAAATGGCTTTGGAGATATTATTTGGAGGGGGGAGCATTGTGGAAGGATATTATTGATGCTAGATACGGTGTCGCTTGGGGTGGTTGGTGCTCTAAGGAAGTGAGAGGGGGATATGGTGTGGGTTTATGGAAGTATATAAGGAAGGGGTGGCCATGTTTTGCAAATCAAATCCGTTTTGTAGTTGGTGAAGGCATCCGGATCAGATTTTGGAGGGATGTGTGGTGTGGAGATCATGCATTGGAAAGGGCTTTTCCGGCCTTATACCGTATTGCAGTTAATAGGGAGGCATCAGTGGCGGATGTGCGTTTATTCTCTCATGGTGCGTATCAGTGGAATATTCTTTTTAATAGGGATTTCCATGACTGAGAATTACCTATTGTTACAGAATTTTTCAGCTTACTATATTCCATGGAGACTACTATGACACAGCAAGATAGTTTGAAGTGGAGGTCTAATAATCACAAGATGTGTACAGTTAAGGCGTATTATAGTATCTTGACAACACAATTTGATATTACTCCGTTTCCTTGGAAGAACATTTGGAAGACTCGAGTGCCTTCTAAAGTCGCATTTTTTGTTTGGAGTGCTACTCTTGAGAAGATATTGACCACAGACAACTTGAGAAAGAGAGGGTGTGTGGTGTTGGATTGGTGTTACATGTGCAAGAAGAATGGAGAGTCTGTGGACCATCTATTACTACACTATGAGGTAACAAGAGGGTTGTGGGATGAGATTTTTCTTAGGATTGATGTTGCTTGGGTTATGCCCATGAGGGTGGTGGATTTGTTGGGTTGTTGGCCAAAGATGCAAGGCTGTCATCAAGTGGCAGCAGTGTGGAAGATGATCCCGTTGTGTATTAGGTGGTGTATTTGGACAGAAAGGAATGCGCATTGCTTCGACGATAAGGAACGTACAATATCTAAGTTGAAGAATTTTTTTCTCTACACTCTAATGTGTTGGTTTTCCACTATAGTATTACCTGGGGATAATGTCCAGGATTTCTTGTCTTTAATTTACCTTTCTTAGAATGTATTTAGGAGCTCTTATGTATACTTCCTGTGTACAAGGGCTATGCATTTTTCATTCATATATATAATTTCTATCTTTTACCGATCAAAAAAAATATATATGTCCTGTATACTTGGCTTTGCCTATTATCAATAAAACTCTTATTTACTGAAAAAAATGTTATCCACCCCACTCAGTCGTTGAACTTGTTTCTGACACAATGCATAAGTTATTTGGTTTGTTAATATTTCAAATTATCTTAGTTCTTGTTCTAGGGCATATATTTTTTCTGCCTTGGGTTGCAAAGATTACAAGAAATTCTAGACAAGTCATGTTCCGTCCTTGCCATGTGTAGACGGTTGCTTCACCTGTTTATGTTCTTATTAGTTCCCAAAAACTTCATGCACATTATTTATTGCGAGTGATTGATTCTAACTGAGTCGGCTGTTCACTGTAGCAGGCTAAGGAGGCATACACACAGGCACTCTATAATTCTGTGACCGAGCAATATAATGTGCTAAAATCTGCTATACATGGCAAACAAGGACTGCAGGCATCTATTCCGGATGTCTCTTTGTCACAACCATGGAATTCGTGAATCTTTTCTATTAGGTATCTTTTCTGTTTTTGGATAAGCAAAAAGATTTTAGTGAAAGATAACTGCATTGCCCCAGAACACAGGTAGGATACAAGAGAAACACTTCTATTTTAGAGTTTATGAATTGGCTCTTAAGTTTGAAAATTGGTTAAATTAACAATTGCTATTGTCTAGCACAAATACTTGCATGAATACGGGTTAGTTTAGCATAACAATTGTTATCATCAAGTTAAACAGTTGCGTCTATCGTCTTTAATTATATTACTTGTGAGCAATTAGCGTCCTCCCTATGAGTTTTTAATTTAGTAAATACACTTCACATTCTGGTATTGTCGAACCCAACATGATAAGGGGATGTCAAAACTAAACAAATTTATTGGAAGTGATACCACTCTGTATGCATAAAGAAGTGAGCCACATGCATGAGTGCTACGGAGATAAAAGTGTGAATGACGTTGTAGTGACAAATACACAAAACTATAAAATGGCAAGCACCATAAGACAAAGTTTAAGCTAGTTACTGCCAATTGCTTATGTCCACAAAAAATGTAAGAGCAATGCTACAGAATAGAAACTGGATTGTACACTGAGATCTAAGAACCTAATACACCCTATGGTGTTCTCACACTAACTCACATATTGTAGCAAAAGCTTTGTTTTCCACTTTAGTACTGAGAAGAGGTTGAGAGTAATTCTTAATTTTCCATATATTGTTGCATGCTGTGCTATAGTTCAATTAAATCGGTTTGATGTATTGCAGGCTGAGACCTTGGTGTTTCAACATAACGTTTCTGCTCAATCGAATGGCTGCTGGCCCTTCGAAACAACGATACACTGTGAGAGGAAACCTATCACTCCATGTCCGTTGATGACTCGATGGAAATTCTGCCATCTATCACTTGGTCTTTTTCTCTGGCGTATGTTCAATTAGAGCTGAATTCATCAGAATCTGGAATGGTCAGAATTTCAATTTTGCGGCATTAGGCAGTAGGGGGAGTGCAGGTTCAGGTATTTGTTGTTGTATAGACATGTTTTACATTGTTTAGGGAAAAAAAACTCGAGACAGTTGCTATAGATAATTATATGTACTGTTACATTTTTATAATTCCTCTTTGTATTAAGAGATCTTTTCACAATAAATCCATACACCTGGAATATGATTGAACAAATCAATTAGAAGACATATGAGTCCAACTGAATTTGATTCCTTTTCAATATATATATATATATATAAAAGTTTAAATATTTGGTAATGAATAGAATTCGAGTTCAGAGTTCTCTCATGGAAGGGTGTGGGACAAGGGATTTAGGGGGAAGGAAATGACAAAG
The DNA here is from genome assembly GCF_004785595.1 of Juglans microcarpa x Juglans regia. Taxonomy (NCBI): domain Eukaryota; kingdom Viridiplantae; phylum Streptophyta; class Magnoliopsida; order Fagales; family Juglandaceae; genus Juglans; species Juglans microcarpa x Juglans regia. The sequence continues at coordinate 25,912,659 of NC_054604.1, forward strand.
GGAACTCGTGGTGAATCTTCATTAGGCATATTCTGATGTTAAAAAATTACCCAGATGTGAAGTTGGCCCCGATTGGAACTCGGTTCGTTTTTTATTATTATTTTTAACAGAAATTGATAATTTAATAGTTATCACCAATGTCTGTCATTCTCTCTAAATATGTGCTCTGGAAGTTGTGTTATATTAACTTCATTTGTTAATATATATATACAAGTTAATATATATATATTAACTTCATTTGTTATACGGCAGTGATGCTGCAATTGTCTAATTTAAAGCATTCTGAACCTGCATGTGCATAATTATAGAGGTATACTGGAGCCTTCATAGATGGTTTTTTTTTTTTTTTTTTTTAAAAAAAGAAGGTAAATTGCTGTGTTAGCCGTATCAGATTCAATATGTATAATATTAAAGTGTTGTGTTTGTCACTATCAAAACCATTTAAGGTTCAAGCTGTTTGAAGATGCCCTTCTGGCTTACCTGATTATGCTATTTTCATAAAAGCTTACATGTAGGAACCCTAAGAGTTGGCTCAAGCGGTAAAAATTTTGGTTTTGGTGGTATGCTCATTTAAGGTCTAAGGTTCAAATCCTTTTGGCTGCAAATAATTTCTAGAGGCCATCGGGAGAATTTTTTCTTGAATTACCCGATGTGCATTTGCGGAAAACTCCTTGTCAAGGTCCTATGCATCCCCAATATTAGTCAGAATTTTATTCTTGGATACCAGGTGTTCATTAAAAAAAGACAGCTTACATGTAGGGCTGAAGGGCTTAGTTGTGAAAGGCATGCCTCTGTTTGTGTACTTGATTATTGTTATTGTTATTATTATTATTATTATTTGTATTTTCACGCCATTCTTTTCTTGGTATTATAATTTGTAGTCTACATAAATAATACCCAAATTGGTACACCATATATTAAAAAAGGTAAGACGAATGTGCCGTATGCGTTTACCAATTTCTCCTTTTTTTTGGATTTTACATATGATTTTCTGCTAACCAGATATTAAAGACAAACTTATGTTTCAACTAAATTACTTCAACTCATTAAACCCTAAATCAAAAGACGGTCATGTCTTGCAAATTGGAAACCTCTCATTTTTAAATATCTTTAAAAAAAAAAAAAAAAAGAAAAAGAATAAAAACCCTCGGTCGGAGCATCGACGAGCGAGCAGAGCCCAATGATGAGGGAAGCCCGTCATGGAGCAGGCAACTAACTACCATTGCTTGCCCAAGTTTATCCCTCTCATGACCAGAATAAAAATATTAGAGGAAAGACGATCAGGCCCAATTGAGACGTGAGAAAATTTTCATAAAACCTCAAAAACATCTCCTAAAAATTATTTATATAGTATTTGCCCTTTTTTTAATCGGCAATAAAATTATCTTTAATTATCTTTCTCAATCCAAACATATTTTAATAGATTCCAATCTAAAAGTAAAGCCTACAGACTGGTCAAGCTGTTATTCCTTAATAAACAGCCCTCCAATAATGAGATGCCACGCATGCATTTTATTTTACTTTGTCTACACCCGATACAGCCCCCATACAGCCCCTCACTTCTTCGTCTTCCCCTCCATCCCCTCCATCCCATTCCCAAACGATCTCGACCCCACGACGGAACTCGACCCCACACCCATCTCGTTGGCAACTTGACCCCCCGACGGAGCTCGACCCAGACAGTGGCATGGAGGAAAATCGGTTTCCAGAGAAAACTGTGAGATCTCCACCTGTGTACCAAACTGATTTTCGAAGCTGTTCAAATTTACGAGTATTTTTGCATGCTTCTTGACTAAGATCTCCACCCGTATGACTTTCTCAATAAAAACATTAATTTTTGGTTTACGGGTATTTCACAGTTTAAATAGAAAATTCTTAATACAAATTTCTCAATAAATTCTCAATGGTTGGGCGATGTTGTGTTAGATAGCTTAAGTGTGAATCTGCTGCTTGGTTGTAAGTATTAATGTAAACTAGTGTTCAAGAAAGAGGAGAAAACGTTGGAAGCCTAAGAAAATGTCATGCACAGAAAGTGTTTGGTAAAAGTTCTATGAAGAAAAATTATGCTCAAATTGTCGATATTACATTGTATTAGCGTTGGCATAGGTCTATTTGGATGAAATACACATATACAAACATGTAGTTGTGCATATTAGTTTGGTTGAATGAATGATATTTGGGTCTATTTGGTTGAATGCAACGGCCAATAATGCCTCAAGCGAAGTTATATCAGATTTGAGGCAAGTGAAGCCTATATGTATATATTCAACTGGTTTATTAGTGAGTTGTTGATAAATACCAAACTTATTGCAATTGAGAACCACATTAGAGATACAAGCAGCCAGGCATACAACATGCAATTTGTTGTGGGGTAAAGGGGGATGATATATGTACATTCCAGATGCTATGATGTCAATGGGTGATTGATAAATAATGCTTCAAGCGAAGTTACATCAGATTTGAGGCAAGTGAAGCCTATATGTATATATTCAACTGGTTTATTGGTGAGTTGTTATAATGCCTCAAGCCTTGTAATTAACATGCTAGTTTATTACTGAGTTGTGCAACACCCAGTTTTTTTTTTTTTTTGTTTTTTTTGCACCAAATTGCGAGTTTCTTTTAAAATTGATGACTTTTCTATATGATGACAGACAAGGAAAAGTTTGGGCTCTCATTCTGGTTCTCATTCTTATTCAAGTTCTTGGACTGCAAGAGGTAGCTTGGAGAGACCACTTTGCTATTGTGGTTGCCAAGTGAAGTTACGTATTTCTGGAAAACCTAATAGTTTTAGTAGAAGATTTTACAATTGCCCAAACTATAAGATGGGTAAACAATGTGGATTTTTTGAGTGGATTGATCTTCAAAAAGAGCAAAACAGTTGTTGTAAGACGGCCTTGGAGTTAGCTAAACGGAGGAATGATAGGGTACTTAATGAGCAGCTACGCATCGAAGAATCTAAATTTAAAGCAACGGAGAAGAAGTACAAGAGAGTCTTGAAAGTGTTAATCTTGTCATGATTATTTTTTATAATAGTTTGTAATGTAATTGTTATGTATCCAAAAAATTACAATGTATCTCAGTTAGTGCTACGACTTATGTAACTCGTTTTATTTTAATGTAATGACTACTTTTTTAAGGATGACTACATTCTCTTATGTAATGACTACTTTTATTTTATTAATGTAATGATTACTTTTATGGATGTAATGACCTACTTTTAGTAATGTCATGACTACTCATCACAATATGTTTACTTATCTCAGTGTGAAGTTGATTTGGCATCAATATGTCCTAACAGTTGAATATTGCACATCACAATATTTTGCTGGAACTGAAATATTCAATCCCAAAGAAATATAAGATGGTTCCAATAGAAATACAAGATGTTTGGAAAAAGATACAATATAGTTCAATTTCCATGTTTGGTTAAAATTAACAATATGGCTCCAAAAGCTTTCTTCAGCTGCCTCGAATACATAATTCAGCTTCTCCTTGTCGTTCTCAAAAACCTTCTTGAACATTGATGCACGCACAAGGGATTCAAATTTTTTATATTTCTAAAGCAATCAAGATATAGCTAAAGAGAAGAGGGAATATATCACATACGAGATATATTCAAATTTGCACTATGAATCCAAGTGTTCCGATATGTTGTCAGTCGTTGGCCCAAAATCCCTACAAAAATAACAACAAACTGCATTACTTTCTTTAATTAAAAACCAACAAAATACAAATAACTACAAAGCTACTATACCTCACTGAAGGACAATTATTTTTAGTATGTCCATCATTCTTGTAAATGCTACAACATCTTTTCTTTGTTGTTTGTATTTCCTTTGGGTTCTTCGATCTCAAAGACTTTAGGTGCCCTTTTGTGGGCACCTGTAGAGGATCCTGCACCGTTTGTGAAAAGTTCGATATAACTTGACTTCTAAATATTTTATCATCATTGGTGGGCACTGTTTGTGAACATTGCACATGATCTTCCATTGCAAGCAACTCTTTCTGAACCTTCTCTAAAGCAAGTGTGAAGTGATTGTATTTTTTAGCTGACTGTCATGCAAGTTCGACAATGTCATAAAGTAGTATCATTGACTTGTTTTTCTCATCGTAGGCTTATCTTATCCTTGCTGCACTTGGTTATCAGAACATGGTATGTCAGGAATGGGTCGACTCTTAGTATTAATAGTCCATCTGTCTAGAACATAATGTTGTGGCAATATATTTGACTTCGCCTTCTTGCCAAAAACACACAAGATGTGCCTACAAAGAATTCTCATAAACTCCCACATATGACATGTATGTAGTATGCCCTTCATCACCCAATAATGTCACATGGTAAATAGGTGTTTCTTTACTATGGGCTGTTACTTCATATGTCTTGACCTCACCATTCACATACAATTTTTTTGCTTGGTACCATAGACTATTAAACAGCTCATCTTGGAAGATCATAAAAGACTTTCTTGTATAAACAATTGCCGCCTCCTTTTCAATTTTAAAATGTGTCTTCATTATCGTCCGCGTAGATTTTGTCTGCACATCTTTCTCTTTCTCTTTAAAGTAATGTGCATCTATAGCTTTCTCATACTGATGCACAAAGTCACAAGCATAGTGCTTGAAAGAACATAATCTTTGAAAAATTTGTTCATACTTTCACTCCTCTGAGTTGTTGACATACTGGCACAAAATGTCGAACGCAAGTAGGTAGGTACCCACATATCCCATCTACTGTACAGATTTTGCAGCCAAGTATTTTCTTCTACCTCATACTTCACCACAATCAAAGCTCATTTTTGCTCGAACTCATCAGTAGTAATTGTCTTATGTATGCAATGATGAAAATCTTTCTGAAAGTCTGAAATTTTGTTGTATACATGAGTCAAGTGTTTGGGAAACTTTTGTAAAATGTGCCACAAACACAACCTATGAGTTGTATTCGGGAGTACCTCTACAATTACCTTAGCCATCGCCTTGTCATCATCGGTAATTATCGTTGAAGGGGCACGCCCAAGCATTGCCTCTTGCTATGTTCTCAATAACTATGTTCTCAATAACCATGTATATAATTCTGCAATTTCATTAACCAACAAAACACAATCAAATATTATGGTCTGATGATGATGATTAACTCCAGAAAATGGCACAAATGACATCTTATAAATATTGGTCAGGTAAGTAGCATCAAATGTAACATTCCCAAAATATTGGTATGCAACTCTTGATCTCACATCAGCCCAAAAACAACTTCCCATACACCCATCCTTGTCAACTTGCATGGAGAACACAAACCCAGGTCCTTTGAGTTGTCGATCAAGAAAGTACGAATATAACCTTTGTGCATCCCCCCTCTTCAAATATTTTTCTCCTTTTGGTTCTCAAGTAATTTTCTACATCCTTACCAATACAACCGACATTAAATTCACCACCTGAATCTTTACTCAACACCGATATTATCTTCCTTGTCGGTACACCGGACTTATTCAAAGTCATAATGAGTTTTTTTTTGGACTTTAGTAACTCCCCTATGTCCACAAAGGAAACTAATACTTCTCGATGTAAGTAAAATATGATTATGTTCAACTACAAATTTGTTGACTATCCACTTTTCACCATCTTTTTTTATTCTCATTATTACCTTACATCCAATCTTTGTCTCAGCGAGTTCAGGGACTATTCGATCTGTGTCTTTTGACTTATTCACCAAAATCCTTCCCTTATGCAAATATAGTTCACTGCACAAAGAGTTTTATCATCTTTCGACAATCAAGTATGATTCGTCCGGATTGTGAATCCTTGTCGCCTTGCATATGCCTTATAAAATGCTTGGGACTCTTCAACCTCCTCAAAAATCACACCAATGAATGGCTCTAACGGACCACTACTTGAAGAGAGAATCACATTCACTCCATCTTCGACATTGACATTATCTTCAACATTCACATCACATTGAATGTCTTCACTTTCAGCCTCAAGTTCATCACTATCAACATTATAAATTGGCTCATTCAATACAAAACCACATGATTATAAATTTATTAGTTATGGAAAATCACCAAATTATATATGCAAGATGCATAAGTTCCATCTAAAAATAAGACTAGAATTGAAAAATCCAAGATCAGACAAGACTTTTACAAGAGGAAATGCATAACAGAAAAAATAAAAATAAGACTAAAACTATGACTAGAACTAGATTATCTTATGTCTCAAACTTTGTGCAACAAATTCAACCCAAATAAAGAAGAGCATGTCTGGAGTGCATGCCATCGTCAAGGTGGTTTCTTTTTAAACAAAAAAAAAAAAAATGGTGATGCTACTCGGCGTAGTGGGCGAGTTTAAAGAAGAGCAGAGTTTAATAAAGAAGAGTAGACTCAACAAACTGTAGCATCACAATCAAAGATCGCTTCTCAATTATAAATGCAGAGTTTAATATTGTTGATGCTACTTGTTCATGGATAAAGGGATTTGAAGCAAATTACACACTTCTAATACCTAATAACTGCACTTTTTTTACAATAAATAGATAAATAAAATTCAACTAGGAAGATAAAATTCAATTAGGAAATTACTCTCCAGTACGACGTTGCAACAAAGCTGAGCAAAAGCCAATTAGGAAGATAAAATTCAACTTTAGAGCTCATTGGAGAATCGAGAATTGTCTGTGGAAAAGGAAATACTCATTTATTTTGTTTTTTCAAACCAACCTTACCGTACATTATAATGTAAAAGAGGAAATACCTAAGCAATACCAAGGTCACTAGAGTCAGCCATGAATAACTGTTAGTCGGCGACGAACTATGGTGGGGGATGGATGGACCAATGGCGGTGTAGTGGGCGAAATCGGTGTTTGAGAAATCGGCCAAGGAGGAAAACAATGGCCTTAAGGTGGTGAACTGGTGGCGGCGGATGCTGGTGGTGGATGCTGGCTATGGATGCTGGTGGTGGTGCTTTGGTTGGCGATGCACGCGGGGTTAAGATGAGCTGCTTCAAGTCGTGCGTAGATGGAGTTGTTGATTCTGCAATATTTTACGATTTAATCCCGTGTGCACAAGTTTAGTTGTATTATGGTATAATTTCTTATGTAGCACCCTCCTATTGGAGGGTTGTTATTCTTTGAAAAGCAGATGGACCGCGACCGCTTAGCAGCGGCTCTGCTTTAGAAATACCCCTTAAACAATTTTTCCAGCAATTCCTAATGCATGCTTGCCTCTCTCTTTATCTTTATCTTTATAATTTTATTTTATTTAGATTGCAAAATGTATGGTTCAGTAATTGATATGATAGGCTCTATGTTTAAAACTCTTTTAGAAAACTCTAGAAACTTTTTTTTTTTGAAAAAAAAGAGAAAAGATAAATTATATTTATAATTATATAATATATAAGTCTCGTGCACTCAAAAAAATAAGTGAATATAATGTTTATATAAAAAAATAATTATTTAATAATAGACGTCATTCTTTAAAAAAATATATATATGTCATTTATACCTATAATTTATTTACCATTATCTCATAAAAAATACTCTATAAAATTTTGTAAAAATGATAAGATAATTGGAATTCAATGTTCATCGAGGCCCTGCGACAAGCCTTTTTTTTCTTCTGCCAAGTATCCCGTGACCACACGTGGCACCCAGAGGGGCGTAAGAAAAGTAGGGACCCCACAGCCGTCAGATATATGGAATTTCAGTTCGGTGAGGCATCGGCATCCGATACATGATGGGGTTTCCAAATTTGTATAAGCATGACCCCATCAAACACCAACCATCATCTATCATCATCAGTATTCAGAAACTACTGACTCAGTGGCAGACATTGGGAATTGTGTTCCACGCGCCACCACCAAGAGGCATAATGCGATATCAGGTAGACTTGTTGCGAAATCTGGGCCCCATGTTAGATTGATTCCGAGTCTTTGGAAGCATCCCATCAATTCAGCGCGTGGGTCCTACTCCAATTCGATAAATATTACTTCATCAATGCATTAGTCCCATTCGATGTTAGAATGAACGTTCATGAGGATATTGACCGAAGATTAATGTTTGTTATAAATCTTAAAGAGTATTGATACACTACAACATATTTTATAATAATATTATAAGATAAAAATATTTTTATAAAATAATATTATTTTTATAAAATATTTTACTAAATTATCGCTCATTTAATATATTATTATAAAATGTGTTGAAAAAAATATTATCTATAAATCATTTTCAATGCTGAAAAAAATATTTTATAATAATAGGATTGCTTGATTGATTTTTTGAAGAGTTAAAACTTTTCTTTATCTTGTACAAAGTGAGGTAAGAATTCCTGAATTCATTGCAAACCTTCTTAAATAAACAATGGTTCATATCATAATGAATATATGAAACTTAATATATTGATATACAACATAACCTATTAATATATTTATATTTATACTATTAATTTATTGTCTATTAAGATTGAAAATTTAGGTAGTCATCTTAAGTTCGCGTCGTATTAAGTTAGATTTAAATATAACTGAATCGGCTCCAATTTGAGTCGTAGTTAATGGATTAGTCCCTCAACACCAATTTATTAATTTTATTGAGTTCGAGTTAAGTTAACTCAAATTTTCTTTATATATGTAGATAAAAAAAGAAAATAGGCTTTTTTTCTTTTCTCTCTCCAGCGAATACGCTCTCTGCTTAGGATCCAAAAATCTCATCTTCTCCATCCACCCATCCTCCTCCGTTTGTATAGTCTCGACAATGTCCCAATGTTTTCTTCATTTTCCAACCATAGCATGAAGAAGCGCTGATCTAATGCTTTCATGCTACCCATGACCATCATGCGCTGCACTGCAAGACTCCCCAGCTGTCGATCATTTACATGATAGAAGCAGATTGTCAATAAGAGTGACGTATGCATCTCACGCGCGGTCCAAATTGAGGGTGAGATCCACATGCCACCTCACCAGGAAGAGCACGCCGCTGCCATGCTCAGCATTTTGGGTTTAGCGGTTTCGGATTTCTTAGATCCGACCAACCTCTACTCTCCTAGCGTGGCGCATGGTCTTCATGCACCTCCACAATTCCATACAGCCCGTCCGTCAGCGACTCAACGCTTCTTCTGCTTGCCATCTTCCTATGTTATCAATTCTCCTAACCAAAGATCATGGGAAAGAGGTAGTGAAAGTGTCCTTCAGGCAGTCTAGAACAACGACATGTAACACAAACCAATTCATTGGGCTTCCAATCATAGTATTATGGTTCGTTTATCATACTGTATCAAAACCACTTTAGGGCGGCTTTTCCTTGTAGGAAATGGGTGATGATCAAGTCATTAGCTCTATATCTCTCCCCTTTTTTTTTTTTTTTTTTTTTTTTTTTGCTTCTTCTTCTTCTTCTTGTGTCGTACTAGCTAGTTTAGAATGAATGTTGGAGCCTCTCACCTTATTGTCTCTTATATCCTATAACTATTTTATAGATTTATAATGTGCTTGCTTAGGGGAAAAAAATTAGTTAGATATGGGTAAACCTTAATCTGATTAATTTAATTTAAGTATATTAGATCTCTTAACTTAAACATGTTAATTTTGAATTAAGTTTATATAAATCTAAAAATCATGTCAAAAAAATTTCACCCTTATCGTTCATAGGGATGGGTGGTAGGGCACTACCCCTTGCCACCCATGGGCACCTCGCTCTCTTCATGCAGCCTGCAGGCAAAACACCCAGTAAGGGCGGGGGGCGATTTGGGCCCATGCCCATTGTTTTAGGGGGGTTAAGTTAAACCTAACATTCTTGGCATCTTGGGGGATGGACGGACCATGTATCCCAACCCCAGGATGCACTGGTAGATTTTGGGAGACAAACCCTTGCCCATGCGGGGGATGGGGTGAGGGAAGGGGGCAATTCTGCCTTGGGGGTGTGAGTAGCACCCCTAACCATCAGATAAAAAGTAAAATATTGCATGCTTTCACCGTTGGACGAATGGTGAATCTTCACATAAAAATAGCTACACTTCTTTAAATTTTAACTCGAAAACTTACAACTTGTGTGCTAACAAAATAAAGAATAATGCTATTTTGTCTGAAATTTTGTGACGACAATTATGATTGATTGTGACTTTTTATTGTGGTTTGGGTATTTTTAAAGAGTAATGATATCCACGTAATATATTTCATAATACATATTTTAAAGTGAGAGTAATTTTGTAAAGTGGTGTTATTTTATAAATTATTTTATTAAATTACCATTCATTTTAAAATATAATTGTGTAATGTATTATAAAGAAGGATGTATGGTTATCATTTTTTTTTTTTTAAATATCGGAAGAAAAACAAAACACACAAAAAGCCATAATCTGTCACAACTATTGGTACAAATCCTCGGGCATTGTACCATCGTCCCAAAATAAATAAATTGTATTAATTTTCTCTCATATAATCGTATTCATCCAAATATATGAAATTATATATATACACATATCTTATTCCAAGAAAAAAGGAATTATTATTGCATTTTACGGGTTGAGAAATTAATAGGAAATTACCATTAAATCGTCACTATTATCATTAACCTGTGTGTGTGCAACTTTTTCCAGCCGGGACCATTTTACGAGTGGAAATAATTTATTGGAGATTGGCGGTGCAAATAAAAGTCCACAGAATCAGTTTTAATTAATATTGTGTTAATGATTTAATATAAATAATTAAATTTATTTCTTTTCATCAATTTAAACTTTTAGATAAATAATAATTTTATATAGTATCAGATTAGAGGTATTGAGTTCAAAATTTGACTCTATATTCTATCTTATTTAATTAAATATTCTACGTGTTAGATTACTCATTGAGGGAGAGTCTAGCCTATACTTGATGGAGGTATTAAGAATAAAACATAAACTCAAACCCCCTAATTAAAAAAGGCTCTATATCATCTATAGTGATAAGTTAATAACATTCACCTATTTACTTATCTGTTGGCACTTAATATGGAGAAATGACATTTACAGTAATGAAATATATAATTTTCGTGCACTCCTTTTGAAAAAAATAGGATCATTATTAAAAAAATAAATTTATCATGTGTGTCTCATATTTATCTCTTTTTTTCAATACAAAATATCATAAGTTTACAGTCTAAAAGAATTTTTATTTTTTTTTAAAATCATAAATTACAAAAAACTTTCTCTCAAATAATATGAAATCTCATTCACGAAATTGCTTTGTATTAAATTCGAAACATCACACGTATATCGGTATATGCATATGTATATATATGCATATGTGTATATATTATGGTAAGAAAATAAAAGGAAAATAAAGGCACAGGAGTATTTTGGAAATTGAGAGTAAAAAGGAACAGGATTGATATGAATAAGGTGGATACAAAAAAGAAGGGCACGTGGTGAGGATGTAGTCAGTCTTAAATAGTTAAATATGTAGAGGACAGTTACAGCAAAAACCAAAGCCAGCTGCTGTGTTGTGAAGGCATGCAATTGCAAGTACGTACCATCTGTTAATATCTATCTGCATCACTATTTTTCTTATCTTTTTTCTTTTGCCTTTTTTGGGATCAATAATAGCTCATAAGCATGATTATGTCTGACCGACATCTTCGACAATCAACCATGGAATTGATGACTTCTTAGAAATCAAGGCAGAAATCAATTACTTTCATTAAAAAAAAACATTCTCATATTTTTTTTTATATCTAAAATAATGCTATACTCAGTTATAAAATATATAAATATTAGGCAGTCATTTAAAAAAAAAATAATAATTTATTATTAAAAAATTAATTTTTTTTATATACATATTATATTTACTTTTTTTAAAAAAATAATTATATAACATTTTTACATTCACGATTATAATTTCTCTTATATCTATCTACTCAAGGGTCCAGATTTTAAAAAACACGTTCCTCATTTTTTTTAAAACCAAAAAAAAAAAAAATCCAAAAAATTGAAACAAAAAGAAAAATAGGCGTGTCAGCAAGCAAGAAAAATCAAGAAAGGTTGTCTCGTGCCAACACCTCACTCTACAGTTTACAGTCACTCTACGGTCCACACTAAACCAAGAAAAATCTACTCTTACCGACATTTGATTGGATTGAGTCTCGATAAATATTTATTTTTTTAAATTTAGTGATTATGAATTTTATTTTTTTAATATTTAAAAGAATAAAAAATTAAAAATAAAAACTTTTTTATCCTTGGAAGATGAAAGACTGTTATTATTGTGTTTAGATATTGAATTGAATTAAGTTTAATTGAATTGAGGTGATAAAATATTGTTAGAATATTATTTTTTAATATTATTATTATTTTAAAATTTAAAAAAATTAAATTATTTATTATTAAAATTTTAAAAAAATTGTGATATGATTTGAAAAAGAATTAATCAAAAAAAAAAATATATGCATCGGCTTACAGTTACAGCACATTTTGCTGCGATAAAAAATAATAATAATAATAATAATAATTAATGTGAGGTGTGCTGCGGTAGGTAAGCTATGTACAGCAAGCCTCAAACCAAGCTGATCTTACAGAAATCCGGCGACACGAACACATAGCAGTTCCCTAGCTAGCTAGAAACTAGTTGCGATTACGCTTCCCACCATTACCACCCTTCGACTCTCTGCTTTTCTTTCTTCTCTCTCCCGTCCCACACACATCCAAACAATCCACCAAAACTAGTTCACTTCCCTATTATTCCACCACCAACTCTAAAAATCACTCGACCCTCTCCAGTCTTCCCTTTAAACCCTCCCAACAAAGCCCAACTCACTCTCCATTCCAACTCATTCCCGAAACCCCTTAATCAAAAGGCCGAAAGGTCATTCGGTCACGCATTCTCACTTCCATACCAAAGCCCAGAAACCCCACGCACTCTGTGTGTGTGTGTGTGTACGCATGCACTCAAGATTGCTCCTCCTTTAATGAGTTTGGCTTGTTCACCATCTTGGCGGGGGGTGAATGGGTTGCATGGTCTCTCAACTGGCGGCCAAGTTTGCGTTCTTTCCGCCATCGCCACCCACGTACCAAATCAAGGAGCGCGACGATGGCAAATTCACCGTGGTGTCATCGTCTTCACCGTCGATGCCGATTATTCAGTCTGATGACAATTCCTTGGACGTCTTGCTGATTGACACTAAGCGTGGCTATAAGATCGTTGCTTTTTATCTAAGGAACCCATTGGCTCGCCTCACTTTGCTTTACTCTCATGGCAATGCTGCCGACCTTGGCCAGCTCTATGACCTCTTTGTGCAGCTCAAAGTCAATCTCAGAGTTAATCTCGTGGGGTAAGTGTTTTTCTTTTTTAATATATTCATTTCTTTTGTAATAATGATGGTTTATCTTATTCATGTGGTAGATTTTAGATTAGGTTTTCTCTGTGTTGGATGGCTGTCTATCTAATCTCATGGTTTACACTTAACAAATCTCACATTTTTGTACCTCTGCTCTGATAAGGAAAAATCTGTATAAGAGCTTTGCACCTCTCTACCCTTGTATTGTTAGTTATTTAAATGTGATGGTTTGTGTGATTGACGTTGATTTTTCATATATTTCTCTCCTCAAGATACGTATTCTGGAGCTAGCCGGTTTTCTTGGGCTTAGATTTTTTTTTTTTTTGTGCATTGGGGTTAAATCCATTAGTAAAGATAGTAGTTTGTTCTATATTCTACTGTCTAATATGATTTTTTTTTCTTAAGGTATTGGTGGGTAATGTATTTTAGAATGAAAAGGTAAAAAGCAAAAAAGGTTGGTTTTATGAGTTTGCCACTCATCGTAGCCACACAGCACACCTCACGCATCATACTTATCTTTATTTTTTTAATTTTTTTAAAATTTCTTTTGGTTTTATTCTTCCTAAATTAATTAATTTATTCTACTCATTATTCATATAACACACATTTAGTAAGAGAAAAAAATAAAAAAAAATTTAAAAATTATATATAGTGTATGAGATAAGAATGATGAATAGAATTTTTGTTATAATCACTAGTACTTAGTCCTATGTCTTTTTTCTCCTTCGACTCTTTTTGGTTTCAACTTTCCCATCAAGTACAAAGTAATTAATTTGAATTATTCTACGTCTATGGAGACCTGACTTTATACCACTCTTTTGGGGAGTTCTGTGCTTCCGGGTCTCTGAGGTTTTGTGGCGTGAATGGCCAGCTCGAATGGCGTAGAACTTTCCAAGGTCTACTTTTTCTCTACAGAGATGATGAATGATCTTACCGTAATTAAGATCTTTAAAAATTCTTGTCATCTTATCTTTATAACTTTCTTGTGAATCTGTGACTTACGAAAATATTAGAAGTTCATAAATTTCTTTTCTTTCTATTTTTTTCTAGTATGAATTGATACTTTGATTTCTGTTTGGAAGGGCCTTTTGGTTTTTCAAAAAGAATCAATTGATGATCTTGTTTTCGACTGATTTGCTTTGCTTGTGGGAATGATCTTCGGCACAATGTGATTAATTAAACTGCCAATTGGCTTTATTTTAAGATATCCCATCTGGATTTTGTGATGCAGATATGACTATTCTGGCTATGGAGCCTCTGCTGGTAAGGTAGGCTATGATTTGGTCCTGAGTTGTACTATACTGCATATACTCCTCATTCGTACTCTGTTACGTGTTGGCATTGACTTCATTTGGTAATGGTTTGCTGATTTATGAGGTGCACTAGAGGGACTTAAACTTGGGATTTACCACAGGAATAGATATCTCTTCAGATAAGGAGACCTGATTCACATTATAGAAGCAATTTTGGGTTTTGGAACAATTAGTACAGTATACAAATAGTTATGCGAGTAGCTTGAGAGGAATGGGCAATACATTGGAATGTTGAAATTTGTCTTGTATAATTCACCAAGAAAAGAACATGCATAAGTGGAAGGAGGCATACATTCTCAATCAACATATATCATATATGGAGCTGGTTTATGAAAAGTTTGGAATTGATGATGTCTGAAAACACTTTGTAAGCTAATGAGTCATGTGATTAAAAGTTCTGGAGCATCTAGATTTTCTTTTTGTGTATGTATACTTCAGAACATTAAACAACAATGTGGATAGATTAGGATTATTCTGATCTTGATTTGGTTAGTCAATACTGGTATCATCTAGACCAAATACGTGTACCATTGTACACAATGTTGAATCATCTAATCAGGTTGGCATTTTAACTTTTAGTTGGTAGATATGGACATTAGAGATCATATCTTCCTTCAATATCGTCACTCTAAACATGCTTACTTGTATGCATACTATTTTTTATTTGGTTTTGCTTGTCAGATTTGATACTGTAGAAAATCTGTGAGCCTTGTGGATCTATGTTGAAGTACTCAATTGTGTTGTTGATATGAAATGCAGCCTAGTGAATCCAATACGTATGCTGATATTGAAGCAGTCTATGAGTGCCTTGAGACTGAGTATGGAGTTAGCCAGGAAGACTTGATCTTGTATGGGCAGTCAGTTGGAAGTGGGCCAACATTGCACTTGGCAGCTAAACTGCCAAGGCTCAGAGGCATAGTTCTACACAGTGCGATTCTTTCAGGTCTTCGTGTGCTCTGTCATGTCAAGTTCACATTTTGTTTTGACATTTATAAGGTAAGGAAGTCTCTTGTTTCTTATTACAGAGATGTGAATTAGATGATCAATATAAGCCTATGGAATGTCAGTATAACAGTGTGCTTCCAATCCATTCCATTGGTCGACTTAGAGTGTTATAAGGACCAGTATGCTAGATTGAGTATTGTGCACTGGCTTATTGCTATTTCTGCTGCATTTCAAGATAGTAACCGTCCTATTTTACACAGAACATCAACAAAATTAAGAAGGTGAAGTGTCCTGTGCTTGTGATACATGTAAGTGTTTCTTGACAACTTTAACAAGTATAGAGCTTTCATTTCCCAATAGTTTCTTCTCCCTTCTCATGATTGTTTGTCATTAGTGACTCAAGAAGACAACCATATGTATGCCCTAGAGACCCAATGCAAAGGGAAAAACCCCAAGATAATCCAAACAAATATGTTATAAGACAATGGGTTCAGCATCATCTAAAACTTATGCCCATGCCTCAAGTGTGGACAACATGGGAACTGTTTCCCTGGGTATCGCACCATAGGGACTCATCTTGATTATGCCCACATCTTGATTTCGTGTCTCGACAAACCAAGCGTCACAAGTTCTTCGTGATTTGTGCACTCTAAATCCTTTCCAGGAAAAAAACTTCAAACTAGCCATCCCCCATTGTCCTTTTTCTCACGTCAAAAAAAGATCGTATGTTGCTGTCTTGGTTTTGTATCAACTACTGTGTTCTCACCAAGTAATAAACCCTTTAATTTTCCCTCTTCTTCTTTGCTTTCTCTACGGACTGAAAAAGGAAAAAAAATAAAATAAAACTTGATTTCCTTAGTGGCTCAACCAAATGAATTGTTGGTATCATTCTCCAATCACCAAATATGGAAGAGGAGCAGTACTCTATAGTTTTGCTGTTGAAGATTCCTTTGAAGAACCTCTAGGGTTTTAAGTGCTGCTATGTGATGCATGTGCCATGCCAAAATTAACTAATAATTCTCCTATAGGAAACCATCTTTGTTAAATTTCTATGCATTACATGTGCTGAGATGGGATTGGATAAATTTACAGGGGACAGAAGATGATATTGTCAACGTGTTGCATGGCAATGGACTCTGGAAAATGGCAAGGGAATCATACGAGCCTCTGTGGATTAAAGGAGGTGGGCACTGCAACTTGGAGCTTTACCCAGATTACATCCGCCATCTTCGCAGATTTATCCAAGAGATGGAGAATATAACCACAGAAATCCGCCTCAAAAATATTCGGCAGAGTCAGTTTCTAGAAACAAGGTCCACAGTTACTGCTAACAGGTGCTGTAGAATCAAAATCCGGCAACCAAAATGGCCTAATGGTTCAAGACCAAGCTGCATAAAGTGTTCATGGCGGCCCAGATGCCTAGAATGTTGGAAGCCTAGCTGCAGGAGAGAATGTTGGAGACCTAGGTGTGGAGAATGTCCTAGCTGTCCTGAATGTTGGAGACTCAGGTGCAATAGATGTTGTTGGAGACCAAAATGGCCAAAATGTTTGAGACTAGGCTGCTGCATGAAACGTTTTCGGTGGCTATGTTGTGTGGGAACACACAGTGGGCTAAGACTGAACGAGGAGGATGGCTAATGGTGATTATGTGCTTGTATAGATTGCTGTAACTTTCTAACATTCCCATAATCTTGTGCAGTAGCCTACGGAATTAAAGGAGGAATTAGTTGGATACTGAACGAAATTTAGTATAAGTGTATATTTTTCTTGATACTGGTTTATGCTTAAACTTTGCTTTTACTTGTGTATATTATATATTAGTTCCTTTTTGGGCCAGTGACACCTATAAGCAGCTGTTATCGGAGATGAAAAGGGAGCTGCCACATAAGGGTTCCTTAGGAAAACATGAAACACGCAAAGCAGGGGATCACTTTCTCTCACCCCTTCCTGCTCGAATTCCATACGTCTCCTTCTTCGTCCTGAGTCTCTCTCTCTCTCATTCCCTCTCCCTAACCTGATCTTCAGAGTCTCTCAAAACAAATACTAAGGTTTTATCAGAATGATAGACTTCTTGTGTGCTATTTTTTCACTTATATTACGTTTTTCACTTTTTTTGTTCGTTTATTGTATTAAATGCCAATCTATATGATGAAAACTGCCAATGGGGCTGAAGGCAAAATTGTCATCGGCTCTGGAGAAGATGTTTAGCTACTTTACCATTGGTACTTTCTCTATAGCTTGAAAGCAAAAGGATGTGTGATATTAAAATATACATAAAAGTTGTTCTTTCTTTTTAAAAAGTTAGTAAATGCATTTTCATATCTCCTCCAACATGGCCTACAACCTCTTTCTTTCAATGATACGAAACCTCAGCAGGGCCCTTTGGACCCACTTTTAGAGAGAAAAATTCGAGATACACAATTCCATCGGTAGGAATTGTATATAAAGTCATCCTGGGAAACTCAGGATTTCTAATAACCCCATTTTGTCATATTAAGGACTATAGCAAAGGAACTATTGGTAATATCTATGATAAAATTAAAGACAAAACCCTTGAAAGCTTTGTAGTTTTTATTGCCTATACATGTGATTTCCATTTTTTTAGGTGTGATCTTTCTGTTTGCGTGAGAGAGAGAGAGAGAGAGAGAAGATTGATATTTGTCTATTATATTAGAAGAGTATTTGCTCAAGATTGCATGATGACATAATTATGCAGAAGTGTATTTATTCATATCTTGAATGACCGTGATCCAGAGTAGTGCAGTTCTCGTGGAGGGTGGGATGGCCTAAAAGAGAGTTGTTTCTTGCAGGTTTCGTGACACTTGCAAGTCTCGGAGGTCACTCCCGAGTCACGAGAGGGAAGGAATAAGAGATGGAGTGAAGGATCTCGACAGGTAGCGTGAGGGAGGGTATTCGCCCTTCGGTTCGAGAGCAGAGAGAAGAGAAAGAGTGAGAGAGCAGAGAGTAAAAATCAACATCAGAGAGTGAGAGTCAACTTTCTTTTTGCCTTACGGGAGAGAGAGAGAGAGTGAGAGAGAGAGAGAGAGAGGGGTTTTCACGAGAGGGAGGGAGGGTTTTTGTTTAAGGTCCGATTCCCTGTTTGTGCGCCTCTAGTTTTCCTTCATGTACCGCACACGTGGCCAGTTGCCATTGGTCTCTGATATATGAGGGTTGTAGGAGACACCTGCAAGAAGTTTTTCTCATTATATATTTCTGTTCATAAACTTTTTTGACATTAATTTTTGAATGTGATTGGTTTGGGTAGTGAGAATACTTGAGAAGTTGAGAATGTTTGTGAATAGGAGTGAAAAAGTAATGAAAAAATAATAATAAAATATTGAATAGTAATAAAAAATAGGTGAAAAGTAATGAATAGTAGAAAAGTAGGTGAAAAAATAATAATAAAGTAAAGAATAGTAGTGAGAGTACTTGAAATACTCTCACTTGCCAAACACATCTTAATAAATAATTCCGAAACTTTGATCTTTCAAGTTAAGTATTTACAACCTGATTTAACTGCTCATCGCAACTTTTAATGTGTTTAGATAAATTATAAGGGTGGCACTACAGCCACTGATTTTGGGTCTTGATTAGTGTAATTTATCTTTTTTTTTTTATGCATTTTTTTCCTTCATTTTTTTTAAATGATCTTAAACATTTTAAAAAAAATCACAATATTATTAAAAAAATAATTCCTTAATCACTAAATAAAAAAAAAAATGTAATATCACCATAAGAAATCGTCATATCGGGCCAAGAATAACTCATTCTCTCCTTTCATCTCGTTGTGCCCTTTTTAGGCGTTAACATGTAATATCACCATCCAAGATTTCTCATTTTCTTTTACAACTCAATCGTCCACCCAATAGCCAAGGGACTAGCCTCACATATCTAGCAACTGAAGGGCACAAATAATTTTCTATGTCAACGATTACTTCAACCAATAATATTATCGGAAGGTTGAATCATTGATATCTATGAAGGTCACGGCCATGTCCTTACCCTTGGAATCCATTATATTGGAAAGAATTTTTTGGTATATATAGAAATCTTACAAAACTAAATTTATAAAATGATATGATTTAATGCGATATGTGGTCTATATTGAACCTGTTGCGCAGCTATCTGCTCGAATTTATTTTGATGACTTTGTAGCATAATATAAACAACGGTAGAGTGACACATTTAGAAAAGAGAAATGTTGTTTCTTCATCTTGAATTTTCTCATTCTTAGTCTTACCAACCAACTTATCATATTTGAGGTAAATTTACATTTAAGTTGTTGACTTATAAAACCAAGGATGATAAGTAGTATCACTTTGATTAAATATTAGAGAAATGATTTATATAAGCCCAACAAGACCCGCACAATTCTTTTGTAAAAAAATCGGTCCTACATTAAAAATGTGTAGAAATTTTTTTTTTTTTTTTCAGTAAGACCTACATTTTTACAAAAGGTTTGCGCTGAACTTGTCTATTTGAAATTTGTATTTAATATTACTCTAAATATTATAAACATTGTTATTACTTGTGCGTTTTGATTAGCGGCATAAACTTTCCGTAGTTTGGGCTGAACATGGTCCATTTGAGTCTGGCCCTTTTTTTCCATAGGGCTGAGGTTCGGCTGTCTTAAGCCCATGTCAAACAAGAAGGCGAGTTTTCTATACGGGAAAACTATGATTTGATTCTCTTTGTAATATACTTCATATATACTTGGAACTTTGACAATTGAAGTCATTTAATGTCTGAAGAAGATGTAAAAATAATGAAATATGCATTGACAATATCTATACCTAATTTACAGATAGAGAGAAGTCTTTCTTTGACATTTTCCAAGGCAAAACTTTTACATAAATTAAGGCAAATTGCCTAGGAAAAAATATATACGATTCAAGCAATTTACTTGGTCTTAAAATACATAATATTCAACATAGGGACAGCTAGCTCAACTAACCATCATCTTCATCAGAGTCTAAATGCTAGTTAATGACTTCAGTGATTTTAAAGAAGGGTGCGGCTACTATGCCGCCCCATGTTGACCGCTGGGCGTATCGTTCAGTGTAAATTTTTTATTTATTATTTTTTTTCCTTTTCATATTTTTTTAATATAGTTAAATATTTTAAAAAAATAAAAAAATACCAATATATTTAAAATAACTTCCTTAATCATTAAGTAAAAAAAAAAAAAAATTTTGCCAAGCGGTCAAATAGAGCGGTATAAATGGATGGACAAAGTAGTGTTTCTCTTTAAAGAATTCATTACCACAGTCAATATTCTCCTATAATATTTTACACTAGCTAACCTTGCTTTAAGCTTATTTTAATACGAGTAATCCTAGAGATACTACATACAAATTGTGTGACATAAACTTTACAAACTAATATATCACAAATTAAAAAAAAAATGAATAAAAAAGCAGGGATGTGACACTATTCACATGGATTTAATAACTCGCTTCGTAATATTTTTATAATAAAATATAATTTTTCTATCACGATGTTACATGGCATGATTCATGGTTGTAGTTAGGTACTAATTACTACTAAATTTTCTAAAGATTTTGGAAGTTAGATCAAGCTATGCATTCAAGCACCATAGTTGGTATAGATTATCTTTATAATTTCTTATTTCTATTTAGCTATAAATGTAGCGATGTCTTGTCTTCTTATTTGCTCACATTGACTCGTGCATGCATGGTTTGGTGGTGTGGGAAATCTGGACCAGGAGGGCTGCATGCAATATAATTGATTTCATGGATGTGGGAACCAAAGAATTGAATCAATTGATGTTTGCTATGTCCTCCATCGTATTAATTAAATGAGAATGAGTAAAAAAAAAAAAAAAATGCAAAATGAGAAAATGCAGATAATTTCCATAAAGTACAACTAACAACATAAATATAATTAAATGTCAGGAAGTAAAGATATTACTTGCATTAAAAAAGATATTTAAGGCTCGTTTAATTAATGCTGTTTTTCTTTTATTTTCGTGAGATTTTATATGTTTTATTTCAAAAACACTATAAACTAATATTATTCTGTCTTATTAACATAAGAGAAATACTATAAGAAAGTTTTACAGCACATAACTTCACCTAATCAATATATGATTTATTATTTTTGTCATTCCATTTAAACACACACGTACATATTTAAATACTAAGATAGAAGAGTAAAAATGAAAAATCACATGTTGATTAAGTGGAAGCTGTGTTCGGTGTAAGACTTTCATATAAAATTTCTCTCAATATATATCACAAGACAGGTTCTAGCATTACAATCGATTATTAACATTTAAATTACTTTGTCCAAGTTTGCATGCTCAAGATTTGCATCTATCACTACTTCTAATTTCCATGTTCATGATTTGAATCCCTAAATATTAATAAATAATATCAACCCATCTTAATAATCAAGATTTCATTTTTCAATAAGAAATTTTATTTACAGTCCTCATTTAGAGATTGTATGTACAAATCTTTCATTAAATAGAAAAAAAAAAAGTACCTTTTGATAAGGATATTATTATAATTTTAAAAAAATTTAAAGACAAAATTAATAGACTTACAATGAAGTGTAGCATTGCTCTTTTTCAATTAGCTACTCTCTCAGTACAACTACAACTCCATCTTAGATTAGGAAATATTAAATTTAAAATTTAAACCTTTTATAGTTCTTTGTTACCATCTACGAGTCCTATTTACACGTAGGAGTCCATTTAATTTGTTAGATCACAATATCAAATCAAGAGAGGATAAACTCAAAGAATTCTTCTGCTTCCCAAATCAGCGTGTAATGTAAACACAATCCAGAATGATCAAACACCATGTAATTTGTTAGAAAAATTCTTCTTATCAATCATTATTCATTACTCTACACTCAACACATTATGAAAAACACTCACACTCTATGAAAAAAAAATTATAGGTATGGGATATGAAAGTGAATAGTAACTGATGTATATAATTCCTCAATTTGTTAAATCACCTTAATATCAAAGAGTAATGCAATTTATCATTCATTTGCAGTCATAGGATGCAATTTAAAATGATAGTTGCAGTCGTGAGTATGCAAGTGTCGTGCAGTCACTTTAAAAAATGAATAAATACGGGACCTACATAAAAAAATTAATTTTTTAATAATAGATCTTACTTTTTTTCAAAGCGACTGTATGGCGCTTGCGCACTCCATAATTATATGTAGTATTACTCCTTTAAAAAAAGTGGGTAAATTTTATATACACATGAAAAAATTATTTTTTTAATGATACTCTGTTTTTTTTTTCAAAATGAGTAAACGAGGTTTGCACATCTTAAAACTATATTTAGCATTTCTTTTTATTATCTTTTTAACCAATATTATATTATTTACATGATATAATTAGTAAATAAGGAAATATACTATATAACTTTGCAATAGTTATCATAAATATCATTTTGTAAACAAATTTTCCTCTCTTTTCTCCTTCTAATCTCTGGTCTCCAGCTTCTCCCTCGTGGTTGTGGAGACTCGAACCGATGACGAGCCACGAGAGGTGTACAGGTAAAGATCGCGCTGAGCCACGGGTTGGTGGAGAAAGCTATAGGTGGCCAATGCTTGTGTGAGGAGAGGAATTTTGAAACCCAAAGGCGGCCAATGGTGGGGAACAAGCGAGAGAGACGGCGATGGGAAGCTAGGCGAGAGGGAAGCTGGGCGATGCTCCTCTGGGCAAAGCTCATGCGAGAGGGATGGTAGTGGTAGATGGAGGGAGAAGCTGTGAGCGATGGTGGGTTCTGCTGCTCGTGGTGGGCGGTGGTTGAAAGCAAAGAGATGAAACCCTAGCTGTCATCCCACTATTTGCAAACAGGTTGTGTTTTTTTGTTTGGGATGAGCCTTGCATTTTCTTCGGCCCATGTGTTTAGAGCACTGTCAATCCGGGTTATTTTTAGTGTTTTTGATTTTTGTTCATTTTGACCCGAGTGTGGTGTTTGAGCTGCTAGATTGGACGTAATCTGGGACAAGAGTTGATTGAGAATGGCGGGCGATGTCATGGCCGGAAGTCGTACGGCCAGACTGTGTGGTACGTGTGAGAGCTGGGTGCTCGTGCTGTCTGGGCTCGTGAAGCCGATGCTTGCGGTGGGCGTGCCGTCTGGGTTCATGTCGGTGCTTGTGGTTCTGTTGATTTAGTTGTGTTTTGTCTTGTAATTTTTTTGTTGTTTAGTTATTAATAAAGATGAAATAGGCTATTGGACTTAGTGTCCGTAGTAGCAGTGTCCCATACTTCTCCTCTTTAGGAGGATGGAGGGGACTTTTTAGGTTTGTTATTATAGAGTACTTTCTCTTTTAAGAGAGAGTTATTGAGAAGTTAAGACAATGTCTGTTATTAGCGGGGATGCCCTAGAGCAGATACTTTGCTTGACTTATAATCTGAATTTTTTTGTATTGATAAGTTAAAATTACAACTTCAGTTTATTGAATGAAATAAAATTTGTTTCCATCAAAAAATAAATAAATAAATATCCTTTTGTATTGGTATTTAAAGTTTGATTGGAGAATTACGCAACGTCTCATTTTCCTTCATTCACGCCGGATGAATTCCTCCACGCCAACCAACAAAAGCATCTTTTTTTGTGTGGGGTGGTTTCTTCACAAACAACGAACGCAGTCATCATCGTGAGAAGAAGAGAGAAACAAATGTGAAAAGAAGCATGATGGGACCCACGCGGTCTGCTGGGACCCACGCGTGTATTCCCTCGGATTCACACTGTCCAACCTCGGCAACTTTTGAGAGAGCAGATATTCCCTTCGCGACATCCCTCCGCTGTTTTTGCCTCTTCAATTCTCTACTTCTTTTATTAATATTTAATAATCCAATGGCTCCCCTTTTCTTATTTTTTTTTTCCTGGGCGAATCCAATGGGTCTTCTCTACCGAGTATTCGTTGTTGTTGTTGTTGTTTTTTTTTTTAATATTTAATTTAATTATTTATTTAATAACAAGGAATAAGATCTCAATTAACATGGTGTCAATTTTATGATATTTTTCCATATTTACGTTCCGTGTGGATCTCAATTGCAAGAGATAAATATTCTCTCTTTTTTGGCAATAATATTTACGATATCAGAAAAATAACTTGAAACCCCAACCCCATTTAATAAAGTGAAACGATTTGTATACGCTTATTTTTTTTTAAAAAAAATAAGGTAAATTTGCAACATGTGAAAAAAAAAATTATATAAATTATATTTATAATTATAGAATGTGTAAGAGTCATGAACTACTTTTGAAAAAAATGAGTTAATATAAAATTTATATGAAAAAATTAATCTTTTAATAATAATTTCTATTAATTTTTTAAGAAGAGTATGTTTTATGGCGGCAATTGATTCGGCTAAAAGCTGCTAGCTAGCACATGGCCCGACCGTCCAAGCACCACACCACACAGTGCTTTGCACATTACATTAAGGTTGACATCCCCAGAAAAATGATGGAAAAACGGCTGATTTTGGTCCATCACATATCGCTTTAAACATGGAGCGACAGACATGAATTGCAATTACAAACTTCCAAATACTTTTTGTGGGTTGGAGTTTTTGGTGGGCATTCGGCAGCCTGGTTGCCTTGCATCACGTATCATGATCATGATTTGAATATCAAACTCATCTTGTTTAAACATAAGTGTTCGGACGTGTTTGTACGGACTTTGAAACACACAAGGCAAAAAAAATACTTCATTATCCATATGCTCAAATCCATATAAAAGTCCCGGATCTCTATCACGAGATCATTTATAATGCGACACAATTCATCTGTGCATTAGGACGTTCGTTGAATATTTCAATTTTCAACCAAACGCTTAGGAGATATGTTTAGATGCAATTTGAATGAAATATTTTATTGAATTTTAAGAAATGAGAGAAAAAATTGAATAAAAATATTTTTAAAAATAAATATTGTATTGGAATTTGTAAAAGTGAATAGATAAAAATTTAAAAGTTATTTTAATATAATTTTTTAATATAATTTTTATTTTGTAAAAATTTATTTATTTTTGTATTTTAATAATTATTAAATTTAAAATTTAAAATCAACGTAAAATTCAATGCTACAATGATTGCAAGCCAAAATTTCAAAATAAAGCAAACACACTTCACGTCATTTCAACTTATCACTATGGCCGGACTTCACAACTTTTTTCCATATTGCACGTTTGGCTAGCCAATGAACTAACTAATCTTTCACCACTCACATGATCAAAATCATCACTATAATCTAATATTGGTGATAATCACCACTTCAAATCTCAAGTCAAGAGTGTTCCTTTTTTTTTTTTTTTTTTTTCACCAATCATAAATAATGTCTAACCATTATCAAATACGATTTTTTTTTTAAAAAAAATGATTTGTACAGTTTTAAAAGTGCAAATCTCACATATTCAAATAGATAAAATCTATAACCTACATGAGAAATTTTATTTTTAATAATAAATCTTATTTTTTTCTCAAATAAAATGCACGAGACTTGCACGTGAATAACTACATCAAACCTTACTATTTTTTTCTTTTTTATCATTCAAACAATTAGATTTATAAAAGAGGATTGGACGGCTGGGGATATCTCATATCGTTCTATGTTTAGAAAGGGTTGATGAGACGCTGTAATGCCAAAAAAAAAAAAAGAATTATAATATTCACAAAAGCCCATATAAATAAAAAGGTGTTATGTGGGCTATAGATGGAACGTTGTGAAAGCAGTGATTTACAAGACAGTGAATGCAAAGTTGTCGTATTTGTTTTGGAGGGATGACTAATTTGCGTGTGATACATATTGGTGACAAGTTGCAACTGACAACAAAAAACTCAATAGGCCAATAGCAGCAGCCAAACGACAATGTCCTAACCGCGTATACAGCCGATCTTGGATAACATTCAAGTTGATAGATGAACACATTATTTATTGTAGAGTTAATTAAATCAATTATTATATTCTATTCTTTAGAGATAGAATACATCATTCACGTTATTTAAATAATAAAATTTAATTTATTAAATTTTAATTTTAAATTTATCTTTTAAATTAAATTATATCATATAAATATTTTACTTCCCGTCATATCTACACCAACTTATACATAGAATTTTCTTAATTATAATTAGGAAATAAGTCAAAAAATAATACTTTTTTAATGTATATATATATTTATTAAAAAAATATGTTATTCGTGACAGATAAGTTTTTCATACGTATTACGTATATTACGTTAACGGTATTATTTCGAAAAACGAAACTCGTACCCCAATATGCGCGTGCGTGGTTTTTCAGTGTTCCCGTTGTCGTCTCAAATTCACTGCTGTGAGCATCCAGTTTCCTTTGGTAACCTTATTCTCCACGAGACCGTATACGACTTGACAAATCTGGCAATTTTGCCATTACTCAGTCAAGCTCTTTTTTAAAAAAACAAAGAAAAAAAAATTCCCTACTATTTTTCCTTTCGTATATATATAGGAAAAGAAAAAAAATAATAGAGGAAGTAATCTTTGGAGCGCCGGCGTTGGTGCGTTCTTTCTTGTCCGAACTGGGTCCTCTGTTGGAATAGTCAATTAGCAAACTGGATTTCAATGAGTATATCTTTGTATTTGTGTATATGTACTTGGGGAAGGGAAGGTTT
The DNA here is from genome assembly GCF_004785595.1 of Juglans microcarpa x Juglans regia. Classification (NCBI taxonomy): domain Eukaryota; kingdom Viridiplantae; phylum Streptophyta; class Magnoliopsida; order Fagales; family Juglandaceae; genus Juglans; species Juglans microcarpa x Juglans regia. Next base: position 25,939,851 of record NC_054604.1, read on the forward strand.
TGAAAGTGGTGGAGTGAAGCATTGAGGTTGGACTTAGTAAATATTGTTATATTTATGGAGTGGGTGCGGCTTTGAAGGTTTCAGAGCAACATTGATATGGGGATTTCGTCCAAATAGGTACGCTTTACGCTTTTTTAAATAATCTCTTTCTCTGTATCATTTACTTGTTTGTTTTACTTTTTTTTTTTCATTGAGGAACTCAGAGGGAGTGCGATTTTCCGAGATAGAAACAGAGGCAGAGAGATATTGCCTTGGTTTCAGAGGAAGAGTGTGTGGCTTTTACAGAGATAGAGAGACTTGAGGTTGGCTTTCAGAGACAAACAGAGTTTTTTCTATAGTGGTTGCCAATATTTGATTTATTTTGATCAATAGAAAACTCTTGTTTTTTTCTTTTACTCTTGGAAAATGATTTGATTCCTCAGGATTATCGGAATTGTTTATTCATTTTTTTTTCTCACATCCTAAATTTAAATAATCCATCATTGTCTTTTGAGCAAATGTAAGTTCTAGAGACAGAGAGGGAGATTGGGTTAATAATTTGAAATTTTTTAACCTTTCCCAAGGCTTCTATAAAATAAATCTTGGACTTGGCTCCATGGAGTAGACAGGAAAGTAATGCTAATTTTCCTCTGTGTACTTGCAGGATTTTGTTGCTAAATTTCAAAAACCATGGCCTCTAAATCACATTTCTCAAGAGCACCCACAATTCACCATATGAGTGATCCCGGCTATGATTTGGACGGCGAGGCTGGTGGCAGCGTAGAGTTTGCTACCTACACGGTCCACATCCCTCTCACACCAGACAACCAGCCGGGGTCTATCTCCGTGGAACCATCCACTTCTCGTAGTTTCAAAGACCGGCATGTTTCAATGGAACGCTCTGCTTCTCTGAGACTTGAAGACCAGTTTGCTTCGAGTTCTATGTTTACAGGAGGCTACAATTGCCTCACGCGTGCCCAGTTGAAGGAAAAAGTGATCGAGACTGATTCGAGCCACCCCCAGATGACGGGTGCTAGAGGATCAGCCTGTGAGGTGCCTGGATGTAATGGCAGGGTGATGACTGATGAGCGGGGTTTGGATATACTCCATTGTCCGTGTGAATACAAGATCTGTAGGGATTGTTTAAGGGATACTCTAACAACTGGAGATGGGATATGCCCTGGATGTGAGAAGTCTTATAATGCACAAGATGGGTCTGTCCTTCCATTTGTGTCGGATGGGTCGTCAAAGATGGAGAGGAGGTTGTCACTGATGAAGTCTCAAAATTCAGGGCCCTCCCTTATGAGCCAGACTAATGATGCCAATTTTGGAAATTGGCTGTTTGAAACAGAAAGGGATTATGGGTTTGGAAATGCTATGGGACCGAAGGATGCTAAGAATGAGGGTCCAGGTCCGACTGATTTTAAAGACAAGCCTCGGGGCAAACTTACTCGAGAGAAGAACATATCTACTGCCATTCTCGCTCCATATAGGTACGGCTTCTTTCCCCTGTAATTTGCTTATTATGTCCACCTTTTGCTATTCTGCTAAGTTGATTTCTTTCCATCTTTTGTCACTTGTTTCTTATGGTGAATGTGGAAATAGCTTTTCTAAATACGATTTTCAAAATTTTTTAGGATCATTATATTCATGCTTCGTAAATTCCAACATGACATATCTTTTTTCTGGATCTATTTTTTTTTAATCACAGGGATGCCCACAACAGTTTATCTAAGGGGAGTTGATAAAAAAGTGAAAATAACAATTTGAATATGGCTAAATGATAAAAAAGTGAAAATAACAATTTGAATATGGCTAAACTTTCTAGTTGAACTACCATTGAACATAAGGTTCCTTACTTCCTTATATGCTTGGTTTTCATTCCTCTTCATCGGGGACTTTCTACCTTATGTTTTTTGTGTACGATGTGGATTATGCAGCGTTTAAGAGGAGGTAATTATTTATATACCTCTGAACCTATGTTCTTAATAATCAACTACCTTGTATGTGATGGCATTGGCTCTTTTTTCACCGTTGGCAATCCATATTGCATTTGGTACCTTAGACCTTGGAATGCATATCTGGAATTTGATGGTTTTTTAAATTCGTGTATTCATTGTGATAAGTCATGCTCGAGCAGTAGCGCTCTCTCTTCATATAACGTTCATTTAAATGTTTAAGAGAACTTTTAAGAACAGTTTATTGACTATAGTAAATGCTTATATTTTACCTTGTTGGACGCTCTTTCAGGCTCCTAATCCTTGTTCGAATGGTGGTTCTTGGATTATTTCTTCAATGGAGAGTCATACACCCTAATGAGAATGCAATGTGGTTGTGGGGTATGTCAGTGATTTGTGAAATCTGGTTTGCCTTCTCTTGGCTACTCGACCAGCTTCCTAAGCTCCACCCTATCAATCGCACCACTGACCTTGATGTTTTGAAAGAAAAGTTTGAAACACCTAATCCACACAACCCTACCGGAAAGTCTGATCTTCCAGGCATAGATATTTTTGTCTCGACTGCCGACCCAGAGAAGGAACCACCGCTTGTCACTGCAAACACCATTCTATCTATTTTGGCAGCTGACTACCCAGTCGAGAAGCTTTCATGTTATGTTTCTGATGACGGAGGGGCCCTTCTAACCTTTGAGGCCATGGCAGAAGCGTCTACTTTTGCCAACTTGTGGGTGCCTTTTTGCCGGAAGCATAATATTGAGCCAAGGAATCCAGAATCTTATTTCAATCAGAAGAGTGATCCTTACAAGAACAAGGTCCGCCCAGATTTTGTCAGAGATCGAAGACGGGTAAAGCGTGAGTATGATGAGTTTAAAGTTCGAGTCAATGGCCTTCCTAATTCAATCCGGCGTCGTTCTGAGGCTTACAATAGTTATGAAGAGATGAGGGCTTTGAAGGTTGAGAGAGAGAAGGGTATTGATGAACTATTCGAGATCCCAAAGATTCCAAAAGCCACTTGGATGGCTGATGGAACTCACTGGCCTGGCACTTGGATAACTCCTGCACCTGAGCATTCAAGGGGTGATCATGCCAGTATCATACAGGTAAGGATTTGATGAACATCTTCTCATCTGTTAGGGAGTCACTAAATCAGATCAATATTGATCAATCTGTTTGGTTATATAGGTGATGCATGAGCTTTTCTGAAAGCTAATAGAGATGCATTGGTCTAGTCCGTTATATCTTTAACATATACTCTTATTGCACTGCAAGAAGAATCCCTTTCCACTCCTTGCCTTCAACACTTTTTTTTTTTTTTTTGTTCACTCATCTAATAACGAGTTTAACATATTTGATGAAGTTATTGATGCCTTGTTATATTGCACCAGTTTAGATTTTTTAGTTTCTACATGTTTTTTTTTTCTTTGGAACAATTTTTGGTATTGTGAGACTGTCAGTGTTCTTGAATGTACCAACTGGATTGATATCTATCATATGCAGGTTATGTTGAAACCTCCAAGCGATGAACCACTTCAAGGTGCTGAAGTAGATTCAAATTGCATTAGTCTAGGTGAAGTTGACATTCGTCTTCCTATGCTGGTTTACCTTTCTCGTGAAAAGCGACCTGGCTATGATCACAACAAGAAGGCTGGGGCTATGAATGCCCTTGTTCGGGCATCAGCCATAATGTCAAATGGCCCTTTCATTCTTAACCTTGACTGTGATCACTATATTTACAACTCCCAGGCACTGAGGGAAGGCATATGCTTCATGATGGACCATGGTGGGGAGCGCATTTGTTATGTCCAATTCCCTCAAAGGTTTGAGGGAATTGACCCTTCTGATCGTTACGCCAATAACAACACTGTTTTCTTTGATGTCAACATGCGAGCCCTTGATGGGATTCAGGGTCCAGTGTATGTTGGAACAGGATGTCTCTTCCGAAGAATTGCCCTTTATGCTTTTGACCCACCTCTGTTAAAAGAAAAGACTGGTTGTTATGGTGCTTTCTTTGCACGTCGCAAGAAAGATGCAACTGTTGCTTCTATCCCTGAACCTAGTGAGAGCCAGTCAATTCAAATAGACTCTGATTATGAAGAAATGAGTGTTGCCCTTATACCTAAGAGGTTTGGGAACTCAACTTTATTTGTTGAGTCTATTAAAATGGCAGAATTCCAAGGCCGGCTCATTCCTGAATATGCTACTATGAACAATGGACGACCACGTGGTGCTCTGACTCTCCCTCGGGCACTTCTTGATACACCCATGGTTGCAGAGGCAATCAGTGTCATTTCATGCTGGTATGAAGATAAGACTGAATGGGGCCAGCAGGTAGGGTGGATTTATGGGTCTGTGACAGAGGATGTAGTCACGGGGTATAGGATGCACAATCGGGGATGGAGATCTATTTATTGTGTCACCAAGAGGGATGCATTCCGTGGGACTGCCCCAATCAATCTCACTGATCGGCTTCATCAAGTTCTCCGGTGGGCCACTGGCTCTGTTGAGATATTCTTCTCCCGAAATAATGCTCTTCTGGCCGGCTATAGAATGAAGTTTTTGCAGAGGATTGCTTACCTCAATGTTGGAATCTACCCATTTACTTCCATTTTTCTCATTGTCTACTGCTTCCTTCCTGCACTCTCTCTCTTTTCTGGTCAGTTCATTGTTGAGACCCTCAACGTGACCTTTCTTGTATACCTCTTGGGCATCACCTTGACTCTTGTTATTCTTGCTGTGCTTGAGATAAAGTGGTCTGGGATCCATTTGGAAGAGTGGTGGAGGAATGAGCAGTTCTGGTTAATTGGAGGAACAAGTGCCCATCTTGCTGCTGTGCTTCAAGGGCTTTTAAAAGTGTTGGCAGGGATTGAGATTTCATTCACTTTGACATCAAAATCTGTCGGTGATGATGCAGATGATGAGTTTGCTGATCTATATATCTTTAAATGGACATCTCTAATGGTACCACCAATTACCATCATGCTTACTAACTTGATTGGAATAGCTGTTGCAGTTTGTCGAACGATATACAGTGTTATTCCTGAGTGGAGCAGTTTACTTGGAGGTGTGTTCTTTAGCTTTTGGGTCTTGGCACATCTCTACCCCTTTGCAAAAGGATTTTCAGGAAGACGGGGGAAGACACCTGTTGTTGTATTTATATGGTCAGGTCTTCTTGCAATCACCATATCTCTACTTTGGGTGGCTATTGACCCCCCTTCAAGTAATGCTCAAATTGGAGGCTCATTTCAGTTCCCATGACACTTACTTTCAAGTGAAAAGACCTTTCCTCCAGCCATCATTTATGCCCTGTGGCCAAGAGTTTCAAGTTCAACGAGCACTTGTGAGGGAAACTGCTCAAGTCTTGGTGAGAAATTAAGTTTTGTTGCAATTTCATATTCATGATCTCCTGTGTCATGATGCAAAGGGGAAGGAAGGACTACACTAATTTGTTCATTCTTTTGAGATTTTAGACATGTGAACATATAAACTAAAGTGAATAACACATACCCTCTGTCATTTAACTCATCAATTGCTCCCTTTTGATTTTATTAAGCCCATTAGTTCATTAGCTCATCCAAATCTTCGAAAGGAAACTTCGCTTGACATGCGCTCGGCCGAGAATTCATTAGTTCATCAGTTCCACTCCAATGGTTCATTCTCTACGCACCAACATTGCCTGATCATGTAGCTAATTATATTAGCCTAATATAAGAACTCTTTACCTTGGACCTTGGAAAACCCTCAGACTAGAGTAAATAAGAAGATTTCATGACTCTGCGTCATGGTCATGTTGCATTTTTTAACCACAATTCATCTTTCGAACCAGTCAGTTAGCCATTTTGGGATATATATACATGAAAGAGAGTTAACCATCATTTTATTTTATTTTTCATTTTATTCTATTGACCTATCCCAATGATTCACATGGTAAAAGGCATTTCATTGTATTGTCTTTATTACTACAATGAACCCACTTAATTTTTTGACACTAAAATTAAAAAAAAAAAAAAAAGGTTTGAACAGAAATGTTTCCTTCTATTAAAATTAAAAAAAATCAAATACAAAAAGAGTAGTAAATAAGTAGTAAGAGGGTAGTAACTCTATCATTTTCCTTTATAATTACTAGTTCAATAGAGGGGAATGTAAAATGTTTTGCCGTTTGTTTTTATAGATGAGATGAGTTGAGATTAAAGTTAAAAATTGAATAAAATATTGTTAAAATATATTTTTTTAATATTATTATTGTTTTGAAATTTAAAAAAGTTTAATTATTTATTTTATTTTATGTGAAAATTTAAAAAATTATAATAATTAGATGAGATGAGTTGTAAAAATAAATGAATGAATTTTTCTACCATTTCATTATATTTTTTCAATGAAGGAAAAAGACTATTCATCCTTTTATAACTATTAACTCATCTTTATTTCCATATCTTTAATTATTTTCGCGCATTGGACCAGTCGGCGACTATTTTTTATTTTTTTTAAATATATTGCCTATAGAATTATAGGTATATTAATAAACCAATTATTTGACCAGTTAGAGCTCTCAATGGCTCTTAAGAAATATATTTTTCCTAAAAATATAAAGAAAAATGGCAAAAGATTCTTTTCATTGGATCATCTATTCTATTTCTATTTTATATTTAACTACAGTAAATCCTCTACATGTAAAAGTTACTGTTCACTTCACCAAATAATTTTTTATTATTTCTCTCTCATTGTATCCTTTTTCATTTTTATCTTATTTTCATTTTAACCCTTTTATCATTTTTGCACAGCCTCCACTCTCTTATCTCTTATCTACTCTCTAGCACTCCGTTTATAGTCTCTTCGACTTTTATGCATGCAGAAGTTTTGATATAGTTAATTGAGCAATGCTACGTACAGTCCTCACTTAGAGATTGTATGTGCATGTTTAGTCAATTTTATCTTTAAATTTTTCTAAAATTACAATAATATCCTGATTAAAATGATACTTTTTTCTATTTAATGAAGGGTTTACATATGCAGTTATTTGAGAATTGTAAATAGAATTTCTTTTATTAATAATAAAGGCATGTATTTTTTTTTATCATTTTACTCTTTTTTCTAAGTAATTTAAAATATTACATTATACATAAAAAAATATTACAAATATCAAAATATATGTTGTATAGAGAAATATTTGAAATATATGACGTGTAGAGAATATAATAATTGAAATAAATAAAAGATTAAAAAATATATATTTAAATGATATAAAAAAATAGATAAATTGATATATGACGTATTATAAAATTTAATATATAAAATAAGAAAAATAAATTTTAGAGATACATTTTAAAAAATAAAATAAAGAAGCGATTGAGACTCCTCTTATATAAGCATGCAACTGCATTTAAAAAAAAAAAAAAAAGGATTGCAAAAGTAAACTGGGTCTCCATCCATCCTCGAGTAGTAAAGCACTTCTAGATGATTTTCTCTCGAGTAGTTTTCTTGATTTCTGTAATTTTCTTAGTTCTTTTCATTCTAATATTCCTTTTTTTTTCCCCCTTTATGTATTATTGGTGGGGGCAGGATTGCAATTCTCTTTTATTTCCTGCTTTTCCTTGCTTGTAAGTTTCTATAACTCCACTTTAACAGCAACCCAACCCAATCCCCCCCACCCCCACCCAAACCCAAAAAAAGTCTGAAACTCAGGCCAGAAGTGGTTGATGACCGGTGAACCACTTGCCAACAGAATTAAGCAACTCTGTCTACATTAACTACAAGCTGAAGAAAGAGAAACGAAAACAATTTATGATCGTGTAACTCGACAACTTGATTTAAAAATACACTATACAAGAAAATTATTTATTTATTATCAATTATTTCTTATTAAAATAATTATTTTTTGTTAAAATAATCTATTCTTATTTATAATAATAATTTTCATCACAAATAATTCGTCATAAATATTTATTTTTGTTGAAAGAGACATGGTTGGTCAAGTTTTTAGAGTTTCCACAGGCGTATAGTCTTCTTCACGTGTGCAAACAAAGTCAATGAAAATGTGTGATATATAGTCTGGAACAGATAATTAATAATAATGCACGTCAATGGTTTCAAGTTTAATCCATTCACCAGCCCCTCTTATATTTTATATTAGTGAACAGTAGAGAATCCCAGTCTAATTCCTACGTACCTCATTGTCAATCAGGGCCGGAATAGTTTGAAAAAAGTCCTAAAAATTTTCAAGATTTTTTTTTTTCTTGTTAATGAATATTACACAAGGCAAACTTTATAAATATAAACTTTTAAAACAATATTTTTATACTTTTTGGCATAATTGGGTACGTAAGCATATATATATATATATATATATATAATATTTTAGTTATACGCTGATTTAATTAATTTAATCAGGTCCACAGTAAAAGCTGATGATAATTTGCCGTGGTGGTTGACCGTTGAACGCAAACACCTACCATGCATTGGGTGCTGTTAGCTACCGAGAGCTTTACCAAATTTTTGTATTGAGGAGTCCAATTTTTTTTTAAAACATTTTTTAAATTTCTTTAAATGTTAAAAAAAAAATTCAAAAACTTATTTAAAAATACTTCTTTCAATTAAGTATAATATAAAAAAATAAATCTGTATTTTTTTTTGGGTAGAATGATTTCCCCATGCACACGATCATCATTGCAGGGCGCATGCATCTGGGTAATATTTGCATGCATGCATGCAGGTCACTACAACAGATTTCATTTATTGTGACAAGTGAAACCGTTATAAAAAATAAGAAAACCATCACATAAATTTTTTGGTGACAGTTTGAGATCGTTACCACAGTCGTCACTAAAAAGGAATCACAGAAAATATTTTGTGACAGTTTACTATACAACCGTCACAATTTTTTTTTGTGATAGTTGGAAGTCTTCCGTGAGATGCAATGTTCAAACGTGAAGATATTTTGTGATAGTCGAATTCCGTCACAGAAAGTAACATTCAAACGTATAGAATATCATTCGAATGTTTACCTGACCGATTAGCATTCGAACAATAAATATCTAACGTTCGATATTTTTTATTCGCACGTTTGATTTTTACGTCTACTGTGCCGTGACGTTTGAATTTTGCATTCACACATTGTTGGGCAATTCTTCGAACATCAAAGATTTAACCTTTGGATGGTTAATCAGTATGTTCAAACATATATTTTTTAATCATTCGAACATTAAGAAATATTCATTCAATCGTAACAGAATAAGTTCAAACATTTGTGGAGTGTATACGTTCAAACGTAATACATTGCGTTCGAACATATTTATCGCATGCCTGTATAATTATGTTCGAACGTTGACTCGAACGTAAAGTCATATTAGAACGTTTTTTCTTTACATTCAAACGTACTGATCAGAACTAATAATTTCATAAAATTAAAAAGCATAAAAATTGTATCATATTACACCACAAATAGTATCATCTCATTAAAATATTTTAGAGAGTTGCAAAATTAGAAAACAAAAGTTTTGAACAATGATAGGGTTTATTTCTTCTTCGTTCATTGCCCAACGCGATCCAGCTGCGGTGACATAACACATTCCATCTGGACCAACATCTCCCTCTGTACTTGTTCTTGAACTTCAATGCGTATTCTTTTCTCCTAGTCTCTTTGTTGCTCCTGCAAACGCATCTCTAAATAGAACTATAGCGATAAGAGAGCTTCAAACTCCTGCTGTCTCGACTTCATATGCTCAATTTCTTGGCATGCGGTGTCCAAATCCTTGGTAAGATTATTAACTTTTGAAGTCAAGGCCGTGGAGGATGAACCGACACACTTGAAAGAACATCCCAAACCGCTTACCAAATAAGACTCGGTCCCGAAGACTTGCGTAAATATGTCCATGTCACTAGGAGAAGATTCATCAAAGGCTTACTGCATCTCAATCATTTTTTTCTACAACTAGGAAGAAAACACACAATAAATAACATATTAAAAGAAATAGTAAGAAAACATAATATTCATTCACATTTTGGCATAATTATTCACAAAAAATGACCCCACTTACATAATTTTCTTTGACGAGATGATCAATCCACTCGTTGTTCGCATTAGTGTGAGTAGCAGCATAGACATAAATGCGAGAGAAATTTTCAGGATCATTGCGTTTCTAACAAAGCCACAATAGTAATTTTAAAAAATCATGTTAGTACTTAAATAAAGAATATGCAAAAAATTGACGAAATTTTAGTAAGTAATTACCATTTTATCGGCGAGGCGTTGGAATGACTTTGAACCAGTGCTATGGTGAATTGTCAAAGATGTTCTATTCTATGCATTGATAGTACTTAAGTGTTGCAGGAGAAATTAACAATATTAAATATAATATATAAGACCAATATAGATGTAAATAAATTATAGGAAACAAATCTAGAATACCTGATAATCTAGGCTTGCGAAAAGATCACAACACTTCCTCCAATCGTCTAACTTTATTTTTTGAAAAGGGAACTGAGCAGCCTCTTCCAACGTCTCAAATTTCTTAAAGTGGTCATAACATTGTCCCTTGTGACGCCGAAATAATGTAGTCATTAACTCATTCACAGTTCGTAGTTTCTCGCTACGACCAAAATTTAAGTCGAATTCATTCTAAGAAGTGAATTGTGTCAAAAATATAAAATTAAAACATCTTTAAAAAAACTAGGGTATATAAACTCACCAGTACACGACTTCAAATTTGATCCTTAACCTCATTCGGAACATCTCGCCAAGACTGCACATAAAACGGTGTATAAGCTCGAACTAATATTTCGACATAGGAGGAAAGCGATGCAACACTATCATCAACACCCACAGTGGAGTTATTGGGGATGTTAACCTTGATTTTTCCACGCCTTCTATTTTTTTTCAAAGTCAGGCTACGTGTTAAGGCACGACCATGACGTGATAAGACATCAGCTAATATATTTAAAATTATTAAAATCAGTTTCTCCCTGAGTATTCAAATATAATTAATTATCAATAAGAATTTACTTACTAGTAGGTGTGGTTTGGCTGTCTGCCTCTTACGCATCAACTTGATCAGGAGTGGAGTTCTCAGTTGGAGAGTCCTCAATTGGTTCGGGACCTGGAGGAGGAGACACATTTTTTCGTTGTTGTTTTGGTGACATCCTTTTAAAGCATTATTATTTTTAATAAACTAGCTTAGAGATAATTATGAAAAATTTAATAGCCTAATTTATGTAAATAAAACATTTAGTACTTTTATTTTTCATCTCCATATGTATTTTCCATGATTGTTTCAGAATCTCCTTCAATAACATCTTAGTAATCTCCTTCCTCATCATCATCTTCTTCTTTGTCTTCTTCATCGACTTCTTCTTCTTCTTCTCATTGTTTTGATTCTTCTGATTCTTCAAAGTCCCTTCAAAATTCATGATTTGCTGACAATACCGTCAATGGCCCATGAAACACATCTTCTGCAAATATTTTAGCTACTCACTTGTAGTTTCCTTATTACATGTGGGACACGCCAACTTTCCTTTAGTACTTCAACTCGAAAAATTGTCATATGTTGAAAAATCATTTATCGTCCATAATACTGCATCATGTATTTGAAAAGATGTTAACGTGTATGCATCAAAAGTTCAGACACCATTTTCCCATAGATCTTTCAACTCTTCAATTAACGACTGCATGAATAGGTCGATATCATTTCCAAGTGATCTTAGGCCGGGGATAAGCAAAGTTAACAGAAAGTTTGGTGCCATCGTACACTTCCATGGTGGAATATTATATGGAATCAATATTACAGGCCACGTGCTGTAACTTGTACTTATATTACCAAACAGATTGAATCCATCTGTTGTTAGTCTTAGATGCATGTTACGAGCTTCGTAGCCAAAATCTGGATATTTATTATCAAAATATTGCCACACAATTGAGTCATCTAGGTGCCTCACATATTTCTCATCCTTGACTCGTTTCTTCTCGTGACACCTCATATATTGAGCTGTTTTTCTACACATATAGTCTTTGTAATTTTGTTTTGAGTAAAAAATAACGCAAATTTTTACCAGAATATTTTTCTTACCCTTTCACCTCGACTCTCCACATACGGGACAATCATGTTTTTTCTCATTCTCCTTCCAAAACAACACTCAATCATTCCTACATACATATATCGACTTGTACTCAAACCCTAACCCATTTCTCAACTATTTTGCTTCATAAAAATTTTTCGGCAATGTAGAACTTTTATGGAGTATCTCATTAAATAAATCCAATACCATGTTGATTGTTTTTGTCGACATCCCACGCAATGACTTAATGTGCACTAGCCGCACAATAAACGAAATTTTGCTATGTTTTGTACAGCTAGGATAAAACTCACGTTTATGCATCTTCCCACATTCTAGAGAACTTCTCTGTCTCAATCCTTCGGCCACTTGAGACATCATTGTCAATTTCATCCATAAACATTCCAGCTCCATTGTCACCCAACATCTCATTCATCTTATCTTACTCATTATCGCCATCTCGCTCATTATCGTCATCCATGTGCATCATTTCAATACTATCACCGAACAAAATATCGGCAGATTGTTCATATGGGTCACAATGTAATACCTATCGAATATATCAAAAATCCATACCATTCACAAATATATGACTTTCTACTTCATCCAATCCTATAGCGCACAGATTTTTGCACCCTTGATGTGGACACTTTATGTAACCTCGACTATCAGCAAAGGCCCGAGCAAAGTCAATAAAGTTTTTAACTCCACGTGCATACAAAATGTAGTCTTTTCCAAGTCTACTGTCAAGACACATCCAACTTTTGTCTATTTCTAAAAATACCTACGGATTAGTTAGTAACCAATTTTACATACATCACATGCTCCAATTCAGTTTCGCATGTTCTTTAGATAAAGGTAGTTGGTCATATTCCATTCGAGATTATATCATTCATATTGCACAAGTTTTGTCACTCTTATACTCTCTGCGTCAGTAGAAATTTCAACAGCACCTCCTATAGTTCTCCAAGTATACATGGTCGTAGAGAGAGATTGTCATCCTACGAACAACATATTCAAAGAACAAATGAAGAAGACACAGAAATTCCATCTTGAACTTGTAAAGAAAAAGTAATGAAAATGTGCAATATAGATAATATAATCTTAAACTGTTCACGCTGGATAATTTAGAAATTAGTGAACACCTGAGTGTACACTAATTCGCAAACAGGTCTAAGGTTATTCATGCAATGTCACACATAGAAGCTATAACATATAGCTATAACACACAAGCTATAACATATAAGTAATGTATATTCATACTAAACTTCTTTGGCAGCCTCAATAAAAAATTCATTGTTGGTCTTTTCTGAGGTGTCCAAAAAAGTTTAGTATGCTTTGTCCTAAATATAATATGTGGAGTTAGTTATTTGTTATAGTTACAATTTCCATGCATTTTAAAATTATTTGAAATTAAATTAGATATAATTATTTATCAATCTAAGATGTTGATTTAAATTAGATATGTAAAGTGTGTTTAATGTATATTTGATTCCAAATTTCAATATTTTTTTTTTTCAAAATCTTACACCTATTGTAGCGACTTTTATCGATGTAATAGGTTAAACTAAACAAAATGATGACTTTCTGTTTAATACATGACCCTTTTGTAGCGACTTTTTAAATGTAAAGTCGTCACATCAAATTGCCGTAACATTTAAACATTTAAAGTAAACATTTGAACGTTTTATAAAATCTTTCAATCCCGCTAAGTGTCTCGCCAAGTCTGTTTACCTATGTAACGTTCGAACGTACATCTGTTTACATGCAAACGTGTATGAAATTATGTCCCCATATCTACTATAGAATTAATGCTGGAAATGTCCTGCCAATTTTTTCACAAACATTCGAACTTAACTATTCCACATTTGAACATACAAAAATAACATTTGAACGTAAACATGTTGACATGCAAACGTAGATAAAATTAGGTCCTCTATATGCCATAGAATTAAAAACGTTCCCGTCAATTTTTTTAAAAAACGTTCAAGCTTAACTATTCCATATTCGATCGCCTACAAATTACATTTGAACGTAACAGTGTCGACATGCGAACGTAGATGAAATTAGGTTACTGTATATTCCATAGAATTAATGCAGGAAAGGTCCCACCAATTTTTACAGAAACGTTTGAACTTAACTATTCCACTTTGAGCATACGGGGATAATGTTTAAATGTAACACTGTTGACATGTGAACGTATTTGAAATTAGGTCCCCTTATATGTCATAGAATTAATGAGGGAAAGGTTCCGCAATTATTTTTAAGAACGCTTGAACATTCATTTTAATGTTTCAACGTAAATCCTATCGCGTTCGAACGTGGTTTATATATTATAGTTATACAGTATTTTTAACATAATTATATAGCATAGTAATGTATATAGTATATATTATATGGTTATATAGTATAGTAATCTATATCTATATAGTATATATAATATAATTATATAGTATAGTAATGTATATAGTATATATTATATATAATATAATATATATAGTGTATATAGTATATATTATATATAATATAATATTGTAATCTATATTTTATTTTATTGCTTATTTTATTGCTATTGATATTTCTATCTTATTTTCCTGATATTTACGATGGATTTTTATTATGCTCATAGTACTGGATTTCGTGATTTGTATGAGTTAAAATGTACAGAATATAATTTAAGAATGGATCTACAAATCTTGATGGATAATATAAAAGATCTTAAAAGACAACAACAATTAATGAGGCAAAATTATACATTAATGATGACTAAATACCATGTATATCAAAGTAGGCAGTCTGCAATAAAATACTATGAAGCTGACTGCACTTTCCTTAGAAAAGAAATTAATGCCATAAGAAATCATCTAAAAATACTTGCTTTATAAAAAAAAAAAAAAAAAAAAAAAAAAAAAAGAGTAAAGGAATCATTGATACAAATTTTACAAAGATAACCCATAACTAGAGAGAAAAATGTATATTGGGAAGCTTGTGTTGGTAAGCCAAGAAAAACCGATGGTCAGCCCATTTAAGCCAGAGGGCTCTCAGGGTGGTCCCGGTGGTGTTCCCTCAAGTTCTTAATCTACTTATTTCTCTTTGGAAAAAGGAAATTTTTGTTGAAAATCTGAATCAATGAATTCTTTATTCAAACCTAATGAATCTACCACTAGCATCCCGATAGAACCTGATAATATTAATCAAGAAGACTATAGTATATTAGATATAGAAAGAAATCTACAAGATTGGACAATTCCCGATGTTCCAAACAATCAAATATATAAAATCTCAACTTTTTCTTCTAAATTTTCATTCCTTACAAATTACACAATTAAAACAATAGAGAAAACTATTAGTTTAAATAATGACTATGAATCATTACATCTCTTAACAAAAAAGGCTATTGATCAGCACAAAAAGAATTATTCTTTCATCCATATTGGATTAGTACAAGTAGCTATAAAGCCACTCACTCGAAACGGCTTAAATACCTCAGTATTGCTTTGTTTAAGAGACGGAAGACATTATAACTTTCATGATTCATTACTTGGAATGGTAGAATCCAGCCTGTTCCAAGGATTGGTCTATTTTAACTGTTATCCCAATTATTATTTATCATTATTTGATGGTAACATTTTACACGCCTTAATACTAAATATTAAAACAAATGGCAATCAAATGATGAAAGGGTCACATGCTTTAACAGTAGTTTACAGGATTCATTATAAATTAATGAAAACAACATTAGAACCACAAGCTTTAATTACTAGCCCTAAAGGATATACATTATTATTACAATCTAGCACACAAAATTCTAGTATACAAATTCCTAAACAAATCAATTGGAATCAAGTCACACTTCCTAATGAATGGCAATTAGAAAATATCACTCCAACACCCAAAATAGAAAATAATTCTAAAGATAATCTCGAATATATAGATCAAAAAACGGATGGGACAGTTCAAATAGCTTTTCAGCCTTTCAGAAGATCTTTTTCACATTATTCCTCTCCAGCACCTTCCAGTTATCATACACCCAGATCTATTCTTACATCAATTTCTAGAAATAAATCTCAAAATTTTGACACCAGATCTTTTGATACTAGATCCCAAAATCTTGACACCCAGATTCGAGGGATCATTTCTGGAAACATTATTGATACACCAGTATATGCTATTAGGAATCCTGATAGAGCATCTACCTCCCAAAATCCTGAAAAAGAATCCTCTTCTCCAACGTATTCTCAAGTAGTTGGAGATGATGCCCAAATATATACCCTGAATAAAGAAGAATTTAAAATTAACAAATAATATCTCAAACAAGATTATATGAAAAAAGAAAATAGTCACAAAAGAATAACATTTTTCTCAACCTTTACAAAAATAGAAAGAGATTATATTCAAGAAAGATATTACGAAGATTTAGAGAAAATACAGATCAATATTCCTTTCTTTACATGGTTTGAGATATATAAATCAAACCAATTATCTACCATAAACAGGACTACTAATCAATGGATTAAAGGCGAAAATAACCAAATTATTTATGAAGAATATCCCCCTTTTGAAGCCATCAAGTACAATCAAAGGAATACTCAAATTCTGGCTACACCAATAAAAAAACATAATATTGCAAATACTGAAAAAAACCTTGATAATATAATACAACAAAACAATTATACTAATTTATATTTAAAAATCATGGGTAAGCAATTAGAAAGGATTGAAACCCAAATATCTCCTATAAAACCCACTATTAAAGAAATAGAAGAAACTCCCTTATTTGTTCCCCACGAAATTCCATCCCATTTAAAATCAATATTTTCCAAAAACAAAAATGATTTATTGGAACAGATATCTAGTAAATTAGAAAAATTAACTATTAGCAACACTGCCACCACCTCAAAACAACCACATATTAATGTATTAAGCAAAATAGACTCACCCGTAATATCTGACTTTGAAATTAGTAATATTGAAAACCAATTTAAAAATCTAGATTTACAGATAAACAAGATTAGAGGAGATCATGTTAATAACTTTTCGGCTAGAGATTCAAAACATCATGTCTCTATTACTCGTAATTGGTATCCCAGACCTACTCCACCGGATATGCAATTCGAGAAAAGAGAACATATAGTAAGATCAGCCTTCGCACCAGATGTATTATACGAATGGAATATAGACGGATTATCTGAATACGAAATACTAAATCATTTTCAAGAAATGATTATGGTAGCCAACGTCTATAAAAGTAACAGAAAAACTGATCATCAGGTAGCACACATTATTGTTACAGGATTTACTGGCCAACTAAAGGGTTGGTGGGATCATTATCTTTCATATGATGAAAGGTCACGTATATTAACAGCCTATAAATATGATGAAAATATGCAAATAATTAAAACGGAAAATGATTTACCCCTAGAAGATGCTGTCAATACATTAATATATGCATTAACCAAACACTTTGTAGGTGATCCCGTTCAATTTAAAGAAAGAACTAGTGATTTATTGATTAATCTTAAATGCCCTCAATTATCTGATTTCCGTTGGTATAAAGATGTATTTCTAACTAAAGTTATGATCAGAAATGATTGTCAACAGCCATACTGGAAGGAAAAGTTCATAACCGGACTTCCATATTACTTCGCCCAAAAGGTACGAGAATCATTATTAAGATCAGATGGTACTATTGATTTTCATAATCTTACATATGGTGATATAATAAGTAAGATTAATAGAACTGGATTAACTATGTGCAATGATTTAAGATTAAAAAAGTAAATGGAGAAAGAAAAGAAGTTTGCTAGAAAAGAATTAGGTACTTTTTGTGAACAATTTGGTTACACTCCTTTATTAGCCCCCTCAAGAAGACACAAAAAGGGAAAAAGAGTTTATAACAATTATTCCAATAAAAAACGAAAATACAGAAAACCTTATAAAAAGATAAAAGATAAACAAATATATAATAAGCCACTAAAAAATCCTAAAAAGACTAATAAAAAGAAAAAGCAGATTGTTTGTTATAAATGCGGAAAAATAGGACATTACAAATCAAACTGTAAAGTTAAACAACAAATTAATGAATTAGATATACCCGAAACATTAAAAGATAAATTAATAGACATTTTTATAATAAAATCAAGTGAAGATGAGGTTAGTTCTTCAGAAGAAGAAGAAATTTATCAATTAAAAGATACATTTAACAATCAAAATACTACAATAACTTCATCCTCACCTTACAATTTTTCAGAAATAATAAGTAGATTTAAAACTGACAAACAGAAAATTACGATTCAAGATATACAGCAAGAAATCAATGAGATAAAACAGGAAATCAGAAATTTAAAAACATCTAAAAACATCTAATCTTAAATTAGAAGTTTCAAACGAACAACTATTACAAGAAATTATATTATTAAAAATAGAGAAAAATGGGAAAAACTTCCATGAAGAAAAACATAATATTGAACAGGGAGAATGTTCAACATTAGATGAAACGGACAATTTCATTAATATTCTTAATAAGATAAATTTTTAAAAATGGTATGTTGAAGTAACAGTTTCAATTAATCAAGAATTCTCTTTTACTACAATTGCCCTATTAGATACAGGAGCAGACTTAAATTGTATGCAAGAGGGATTAATACCTTCTAAATATTTTGAAAAAACAAGAGAAACATTATCCCAAGCCAATGGAACAAAATTAAATATAAATTATAAATTATCCAATGCACATATATGTAATAATGGACTTTGCTTTAAAACAACATTCATCTTAGTAAAAAATATTAATACCAAAGTAATCTTAGGAAATCCCTTTCTTGCACTACTTTACCCTTTCTCTGTAACAGAAGAAGGAATCTCTACTAAAATTCTTGGATAAGAAATACAACTTAAGTTCATATTTCCCCCAGTACCAAAAGAAATTAACTCTTTAAAGAAAATTTCATTAACCAGAGAAATTAATTTCTTAACAAAAAATAAAATTAGAAGAAAGGAAAACCAAATAAACTTCTTAAAACAAGAATTAAAATATAAAAGAATTCGAGAACAGTTAAAAGACCCATTATTAACCCAAAAAATTGATAATTTCAAAATTACAATTGAAAATGAAATATGTGCTAACCTACCCAATGCCTTCTGGAATAGAAAATAACACATAGTTGAATTACCCTATGAAAAAGAATTTTCTGAGAAAAACATTCCAACTAAGGCTAGACCTATCCAAATGAATAACGAATTACTAGAATATTGTAAAAAAGAAATTAATGATTTAAAAACAAAAGGATTAATAAGGAAAAGTAAATCACCATGGAGTTGTGCTGCCTTTTATATCCAAAAACAGGCAGAATTAGAAAGAGGAGTTCCTCGTTTAGTAATAAATTATAAACCTTTAAATAAGCTATTACAATGGATTAGATACCCAATTCCTAATAAAAAAGATTTATTATCCCGATTATATAATGCTACAATATTTTCAAAATTCGACATGAAAAGCGGGTTTTGGCAAATCCAAATCGCTGAAAAAGATCGGTATAAAACAGCTTTCACAGTCCGCTTTGGACATTTTGAATGGAATGTTATGCCCTTTGGATTAAAAAACGCCCCTAGTGAATTTCAAAATATTATGAACGAAATTTTTACTCCATTCACTCATTTTTCAATAGTATATATAGATGATGTATTAATATTTTCTTCATCTATTGAACAACATTGGAAACATTTAAATATCTTTGTTCAAGTTATCAAACAAAATAGATTAGTTGTCTCCTCATCAAAAATAAAACTATTCCAAGAGAAAATTAGATTCCTTGGACATGAAATTTATCAAGGAACTATTACACCAATTAGTAGAGCAATAGAATTTGCTGATAAATTTCTAGATGAAATAAAAGATAAAAATCAATTACAGAGATTTCTAGGAAGTCTCAACTATGTTGCAGATTTTTACCAATCTCTCAGACCATTATGCAAACCATTATTTAAAAGATTAAAAAAGAATCCACCTCCTTGGACAGAAAAACATACTAGTATTATAAGACAGATTAAAGCTCATATTAAGAAATTACCATGTTTAGGGCTTCCATCTCCTCATACTTTTAAAATTGTTGAAACAGATGCCTCTGATATAGGTTACGGAGGAATTATGAAACAAAAATTATCATCCAACTCAGAACAAATAGTTCGATTCCATTCAGGATGTTGGAATCCTACTCAAAAGAATTATAGTAATATTAAAAAAGAAATTTTAGCTATTGTATTATGTATTTCTAAATTTCAAGATGATTTGTTGAATCAAAAGTTTTTGCTTAGAATAGATTGCAAATCAGCCAAGGAAGTTTTAATTAAAGATGTGAAAAACCTGGCTGCAAAACAAATATTTGCCAGATGGCAAGCTATATTAAGTATTTTTGATTTTGATATTGAGCATATTAAAGGAGAATCTAATTCTCTTCCTGATTTTCTATCCCGAGAATTCTTACAGGGAAAATCATGTCATCTTCAAAGTCCAAAATAAAGTCCAAATCTTCATACGCACGGCCGCCATCTCCTCCCTATCCTTCACCTTGTCCTTCTGCAACTCCAAGACCTTATACGGTATTGGGATCATTACCACAAAATATTAGACCTTCTTACAATCCATTTTCACCATTAGCCTCTCCAAAATTACCAACCTATTCCAAAGCTGTTTTTCCTCCTTCTCCTTCCCAAATTATTAATTCTTAATAATACATTATATTCTACTAATACCTTATTATCTTATATCTGGGACACGCCTTTGGTATCAGAGCCATTGGTGATAGTATTGTTATTACTATTTTATTTTATTGCTTATTTTATTGCTATTAATATAGATTATTAATTATATAGTATAGTAATGTATATAGTAGCACTTCCATGATTATATAGTACAGTAATTTATATAGTTACTATATAGTAAATTATATAGTATATAATAATCTATATAGTTAGTATAGTAATCTATATAGTTAGTATATATAGTAACCTGAGATAGTTAGTTAGTAATCTAGTATATATATAGTATATATAGTAATCTAGTATATGGTATATATATAGTATATAGTATATGGTAATCTACTATATAGTATATATAGTATATATAGCAATCTAGTATATAGTATATATATAGTATATAGTATATGTTAATCTACTATATAGTATATATAGTATATAGTAACCTGTCATTATAATATTATATTATTCTAAATTAATATCATATTATTCTACCTGGGATATACGCCTTTAGTATCAGAGCCATTGGTGATAGTATTGTTATTGCTATTTAGTATTGTTATTGCTATTTTATTGCTATTGTTATATCTTATTTTTCTTGCTATTTTCAATTCAATGGATTTCTATTATGCTCATAGTACTGTCTTTCGCGATTTGTATGAGTTAAAATGCACAGAATATAATTTAATAATGGAATTACAAATCTTGATGGATAATATAAAAGATCTTAAAAGACAACAACAATTAATGAGACAAAATTATACATTAATAATGTCTAAATATCATGTATATCAAAGTAGACAATCTGCGATAGAATACTATGAAGCTGACTGCACTTTCCTAAGAAACGAAATTAATAGTATAAGAAACCATTCGAAGATACTTGCTTTATAAAAAAAAAAAAAAAAAAAAAAAAAAAAAAAAAAGAAGAAAAAAGAGTAAGGAATCACTGATACAAATTTTACAAAGATAACCCATAACTAAAGAGAATAATGTATATTGGGAAGCTTGTGTTGGTAAGCCAAGAAAAACCGATGGTCAGCCCATTCAAACCAGAAGGCTCTAAGGGTGGTTCCGGTGGTGTTCCCTCAAGTTCTTAATCTACTTATTTCTCTTTGGAAATAGGAAATTTTTGTTGAAAATCTGTCTCAATGAATTCTTTATTCAAACCTAATGAATCTACCACTAGCATCCCTATAGAATCTGATAATATTAATCAAGAAAACTACAGTACATTAGATATAGAAAGAAATCTACAAGACTGGACAATTCCTGATGTTCCAAAAATTCAAATATACAAAATCTCTACTTTTTCTTCTAAATTATCATTCCTTACAAATTATACAATTAAAACAGTAGAAACTATTAGTTTAAATAATGACTATGAATCATTACAACTCTTAACAAAAAAGGCTATTGATCATCATAAAAAACAAAATTATTCTAATACGCCTTTGTAATTATTATATAGTAATCTATATAGTTAGTATAGTAAGCTATATAGTTAGTCTAGTAAACTATATAGCATATTATAATAATCTATATAGTTGCTAGGTAATATATATTAGATATATAAGGTAATATATATTAATAATAGCTTAACAATAATAACAATAGGCGGTATAACTAGCCATATGCATGAGAGCAACTAGTATAGGTAGTATAATCGACCATATGCATGAATTAATATAAAATATAGAAAACATAATACTTACAAAGAAATTAATTCTTAGAAGGATTGGAAGCAAAAGACATGAAGGAAGGTTTACAAAAGATAGGTTTTAGAAAATGAGAAGGATGAGAGAATAGAAGGATTGACTTTAAATGAAAGTATTTGAATGCCTCCCTCTTCTTTACAGGCTCCTTTCATAGATAATAAAACAGTAACTCTTAATAATACATGTCTGACATTTTATCTTCCTAGGTCAACTAACAATAAGTGTAGTTCAATAGATATACAAAGTAGTTTATCTTTTAATAGATAATAATCTTGACCTTGAATAGTAACTTCTGTCTTGACTTTGAATAGTACACAATAATCTGATAATGAACGAAGTTGTTTGTCTTCATTCTTTGAGGAGATAATACAGAATGAAGACAAACAACTTCTGATAGCTTTAGTTTGTCATGTTGAATAATTGAGAAAGTAGTAATCTTTTGGAATCCCATAATCTGACAGTCATAATCTGCTAGTTCCAGATTAAATGGTCTTGATAATCCATCAGAGGTAATGGTAGGATGAGTTGTCCTGAGAAGGAGAGGCCTGTTGAGAAGGAGAGGCATGTTGAGCTGGTGATAATATGAGTTGTTGTAATGGAGATAATCTGACTTGATGTTATGCGTCTTCTTCATCATCGATGTCTGAGACATGTGACATTGCCTCAACTAATTCTTTCAAGTCATTTTTGCTGGTAATGGATGCTAATTTAGCCTGAAATATACTCCACTGGACTAGAACTTTCAAAGCTTTGGTAATTTTTGAAAACATTTTGAAAACATGATCGTAATTGTATTTTCCCACCATTTGACAGAGACTCTGCGGGCTAAAGATATAATGTTTTTGAGAGAGTGATGAGGTTTGATGACGTATTTTCACTTCATAATCTAATTTAATTTTGTTTTGAGCAAGAAATGAAGAAGTGGTAGAGAATACTTTAATGAGAGTGGATAAATATTTTGTGAAGAAAAAGTCTGAAAACTTTCTTGCAGAGGGAGATGAAGGAGAAGAGGTTCAGGTCCATAATAATCCCACCATAGTAAATTCCATCGCGAGAGTGTCCTGATCTCTAGTAATTTGTCGAAATGGAGGAACAAGGAATGATGCAAATTTTTATTTTGTTTTAGAAACATTTTTTTTTCATACCTGCTGATAATCGTAATAATCATATAAGGATGAGAAAACTTTCTTGTTAAATAGAGATTTTTTTCTCATTGTTCCAAGGTGAGAACTTGTTTAATGGTCACTTTATGAAAGATAATAATTGGAGATGTAGATGGAGAGAATAATTAAATCTGTGTCCACCAATATGAATTCATAAAAATATTGAGTTTTCTTAATATTTTGTGGGACATAATGTCAATCTGGCAAAAGAAATGCGTCAAATAATTTTTACGGATCAGACATGTGTTGGATTTCAGATTCAATGGGGAAGACTGGATGCTAGTGAGTTTTAATAATAATAGAGGATGTAAAAGACTGAGATAATAGTAAAAGATTAATAATTTGAAAAGGGGTAGAGAAAGAAGGATAAATAGCTTTAGAGTATGTTGGTAATTTTGGAGAAGTTAATGGTGAGAATGGATTGTAAGATGACCTAATAATTTGTAGTAATATCCCTAATACCGTGTATGGTTTTGAAGTTACAGAAGGACAAGGTAAATAATAGAGAGAAGATGGTGGCCTAGCACAAGAAGATTTAGACTTTATTCTTGACTTCGAGGATGACATGATTTTCCCTGTAAGAATTCTTGGGATAGAAAATCAGCAAGAGAATTAGATTCTCTTTTAATATGATGACCTAATAATTTGTGGTAATATCCCCAATACCGTGTATGGTTTTGAAGTTACAGAAGGACAAGGTAAATGATAGAGAGAAGATGGTGGCCTAACACAAGAAGATTTAGACTTTATTCTTGACTTCGAGAATGACATGATTTTCCCTGTAAGAATTCTTGGAATAGAAAATCAGCAAGAGAATTAGATTCTCTTTTAATATATTCAATATCAAAATAAAAAATACTTAATATAGCTTGCCATCTAGCAAATATTTGTTTAGTAGCCAAGTTTTTCACATCTTTAATCAAAACTTCATTAGTTGATTTACAATATATTATAAGTAAAAACTTTTAATTCAACAAATCATCTTAAAATTTATAAATACATAATATAATAGCTAAAATTTATTTTTTAATACTATTGTAATTCTTTTGGGCAGGATTCTAACATCTTGAATGGATTTGAATAATCTGTTCCAAATTAGTTGATAATTTTTGTTTCATAATTCCTCCATAACCAAGATCAGAGGCATCTGTTTCAACAATTTTACAAGTATGTGGTAATGAGAGTCCTAAGCATGTTAATTTCTTAAAGTGGGACTTAATTTGTTTTATAATATTTGTATGCTTTTCTATTCATGGGGTGGATTCTTTTTTAATCTTTTGAATAATAGTTTACATAATGACATGAGAGATTGATGAAAATTTGCAACATAATATAGACTTCCCATAAATCTTTGTAATTGTTGCTTATCTTTTATTTTATCAGGAAATTTATTAGCAAATTCTATTACTCTACTAATTGGTGTAATAATTCATTGATAGATATCTTGTCCAAGGAATTGAATTTTATTTTGAAATAATTTTATTTTTGGTGATGAAACAATTAATCCATTTTATTTAATAATTTGAACAAAAGTATTTAAATGTTTCCAATGTTGTTCAATAGATGAGAAAAATATTAATATATCATCTATATAAACTAATAAAAATTGAGTGAAAGGAGAAAATATTTCATTCATAATATTTTGGAATTTATTAGGAGTATTTTTTTATCCAAATGACATAACATTCCTTTCATAACGTCCAAATGAGACTGTGAATGTTGTTTTATATTGATATTTTTTAACAATTTAAATTTGCCAAAATCTAATTTTCATGTCAAATTTTGAAAGTACTGTAGTATTATAAAGACGAGATAGTAAATCTTTCTTATTGGGAATTAGATATCTAATCCATTGCCATACTTTATTTAATGGTTTATAGCAGATAACTGACTGAGAAACTCATTTTTCTAAGTCTGCCCGTTTTTTAACGTAAAAGGCAGCACAACTCCATGGTGACTTGTTTTTCCTAATTAATAATTTTGTTAATAAATTATTAATTTTTTTTACAGAATTATAATAATTCATTGTTCATTTGAATTAGTCTAGCTTTAGTAGGAATATTCTTTTCAGAAAATTCTTTTTCATAAGGTAATTCAATTATAATTTGTTTTCTATTCCAAAAAGCAATAGGCAAGTTAGAGTATACTTCTTTTTCAATTATAATTTTAAAATTATTAATTTTTTGAATTAATAAATGATCTTTTAATTATTCTTCAATTCTTTTATATTTTAATTCTTGTTTTAAGAAATTTATCTGTTTTTCTTTTCTTTTAATCTTATTTTTTGTTAAAATACTAATTTATTTGGTTAATGAAACTTCCTTTAGGGAGTTAATTTCTTTTGATATAGAAGGAAATAAAAATTTAAATTGAATTTTTTGTCCAAGTAGTTTAGTAGAAATTCATTCTTCCGTTACAGGGAAAATGGTAACGTAAGGTAAGAAATGAATTTTTCAATATTACTTTGTTGTTAATATTTTTTTACTAAAATAAATGTTGTTTTAAAGCAAATTCTATTATTACAAATATGTGTATTAGATAATTTATAATTTATGTTTAATTTTGTTGCATTAGCTTGGGATAATGTCTTTTTATTTTTTCAAAATATTTAGAAGAAATTAATCCCTCTTGTATACAATTTAAATCTGCTCATGCATCTATTAAGGCAATTGTAGTAAAAGAAAATTCTTGATTAATAGATACTATTACTTCAGTATATCATTTCTGAAAATTTATCCTATCAAGTATATTAATAAAATTATCTGTTTCATCTTTAATAATTATTGTTGAACATTCCTCGTGTTCTTTATCAGGAGATTTATGTTTTTATCTATTTTGAATAATATAATTTATTATAGTAATTGTTCATTTGAAACCTCTAATCTAAGATTATATGCTTTCAAATTTTTAATTTCTTGTTTTATTTCATTAATTTCTTGTTGTAAATCTTGTAATGTAATTTTTTTATTTTTCTGTTTTAAATCTACTTGCTATTTCTGAAAAATCATAAGGTGCTGAGGTGGTTACTGAAATGATTTGATTAGTAAAAGTATCTTTTAGTTTTACCAAATAATCTTTTCTTTCTTGTGAATCATTAATTTTATCAATTAATTCTAATTTAATATCTTTATGTTTTGAGAGTACATTAATGGTTTTATTATAAATATAATTATTCTTATCTAGGCAATTACAAACATATACCTCATCTTCTTCTGATTCACTATCAGAAAATTGCTATGAAAAACTTGACTCTTTTAATTGATAAATTTTTTCTTTTGAAAAACTTTCATTTCCTTCACTAGAATGTATTATAAAGATATTTAATAATTTTTTTAATGATTCAGGTATATCTAGTTCATTAATCTGTTATTTGACCTTAAATTTGACTTGTAATGTCCAATTTTTTCACATCTATAATAAACAATCTGTTTTTCTTTTTATTATACTTTTTTGTATTTTTTATTGGTTTATTATATATATATATTTTTATCTTTTGTCCTTTTATATGATCTTTTATATTTTCATTTTTTGTTAAAATAATTCTTATAAATTATTTTTCACTTTTTGCGTCTTCCTGAAGGAGCCAATAATGGAGTATAACTAAGCTGTTTACAAAAGGCATTTAATTCTTTCTTAACAAACTTCTTTTCTTTATTCATTTGCTTTTTTAATATTAGATCATTACACATAATTAAACCAGTTTTATTAATAATAATTATTATATCACCATATGTGAAATTAACAAAATCATTAGTACCGTTTGGTTTTATTAATGATTTTCGTACATTTGAGGCGACGCAATATTGAAGTCTGGTTATGAACTTTTCATTCCAGTATAGTTGTTAACAGTCATTTTTTTATCATAACTTTAGTTAAAATACATATTTATACCAACGAAAATTAGATAATTGATGACATCTTAAATTAATTAACAAATTACTAGTTTTTTCTTTAAATTGAATAGGATCACCAACAAAATGCTTGGTTAATACAAATATTAAAGTATTAATAGCATCTTCCATTGGTTGACCATCTTCTATTTTAATGATTTGCATATTTTCATCATGTTTACATTGAGTTAAATTTTTATTCTTTGTTCATGTGAAAGAGAATTATCCCACTAGCCTTTTAACCTGTAACAATAATTTTAGCCACTTGATGATAAGTTTTTCTATTACTTTTATAAACATTAGTAACCATAATCATTTCTTGGAAATGATTTAATATTTCATACTCAGATAATTCATTTTTATTCCATTCATATAATACATCTGGTGAAAAAGTAAATCTTACTATATGTTATCTTTTTTCGAATTGTATATCTGGTGGACTAGTTGGTTTCGGATACTAATTATGAGTAATAGAAATATGATGTTTACAAGCCCTAAACGAAAAACTATTAACATGATCTCCTCTAATCTTATTTATTTGTAAATCTAAATTTTTAAATTGATTTTTAATATTATTAATTTCAGAATCGGATAAGACTGGCGAGTCTGTCTTACTTAATACATTAATATGAGGTTGTTTTGAAGTAAATGCGAAATTAATAATGCTTAATTTTTCTAATTTATTATAGATTTGTTCTAATAAATCATTTTTTATTGTTTTTAGATTAGATGAGATTTCATAGGAAACAAATAAAGAGGTTTTTTTTTTTGCTTTTTCAATGGTAAGATTAATAAAAAATAGTTGGATTTCAATTCTCTCTAATTTTTTTTATCATGGTGTTTAGATATAAATTGATATAATTTTTTTGTTGGATTAACTATCAGTGTTTTTACTTTCTGTTATAGTATTATATTTTTTTTTATTGGTGAAACTAATATTTGAGTACTTCTTTGATTATACTTAATGGCTTCAAAATGGGGTATTTTTTATAAACAATTTGATTACTTTATTCCTTAATCCATGATTAGTAATCATGTTTATTGTTGATAATTGGTTTGATTTATAGATTTCAAACCATGTAAAGAAATGTATATTAATTTGTATACTTTTTAAGTACTCATAATATTTTTCTTGGATGTAATCTCGTTCTAATTTTGTAAAGGTTGAGAAGAATATGAATCTTTTATTATTATTTTATTTTTTTATATAATATTGTTTGAGATATTTTTTATTAATCTTAAATTTTTCTTTATTAAGGTTGTATATTTAGACATCATATCCAACTATTTGTGTATATATTGGAGAAGAAGGTTCTTTTACTTGTTCAGGATGAGAGGTAGATGCTATACTAGGATGATTAACAGTATATATTGGTGTGTTAATAATATTTTCAGGAATAACTCCCCAGATCTGAGTGTCCAGATTCTGGGATCTGGTGTCAAAGTTTTGAGATATATTTTGAGAAATGACGTAAGAACATATCTGGTTGTATGATAACTAAATGGTGCTGAAAAAGAATGAAGTGAAGGCGATCTTCTAAAAGGTTGAAAAGCAATTCGGACGGTTCCATCCGTTTTTTAATCTATGTATTCTGGATCATCTTTAGAATTGTTTTCTATTTTAGATAATAGAGTGATATTTTCTAATTGTCATTCATTAGGGAGAATAATTCGATTCTAATTAATCTATTTAGGAACTTGTATACTAGAATTTAGTGTACTAGATTGTAATAATAATGTATATCCTTTTAGACTGCTAATAAGAGCTTGTGGCTCTAATGTTGTTAAAGTATCAGTTTATAATGGATCCTATATACTACAGTTAAATGATGTGATCCTTTCATCATATGATAACCGTTTGTTTTAATATTTAATGTTAAAGCATGTAGGATATTAGTATCAAATAATGACAGAGAATAATTAGAATAACAATTAAAATAAACTAGGCCTTGAAACAGGCTAGATTCTACCATACTAAGTAATGAATCATAAAAATTATAGTGTCTCTCGTCTCTTAGACAGAGTAATACTGAGGCATTTAATACACTTCTGATGAGTGGTTTTATTGTCACTTGTATTAATCCAATATATATGAAACATTATTTTTGTTCTTTATGATGTTTAATTGCTTCTTTTGTTAATAATTGTAATTATTCATAATCATTATTTAAACTAATAGTTTTTTCTACTATTTTAATAGTATAATTAGTAAGAAATGAAAATTTAGAAGAAAAATTTGATTGTTTGTATATTTGATTTTTCAGAACATTATGAATTGTCCAATCCTGTAAATTTCTTTCTATATCTATTATACTATAATCCTCTTAGTTGATGTTATCAGGCTCTATGGGAATACTAGTGGTAGATTCATCGGATTTAAATAAAGAATTCATTGAGACATATTTTTAAAGCAAAGATTTCCTATATTTAAAGAGAAATAAGTAGATTAAGATCTTGAGGAAACACAACCGGGATCACCCTTAAAGCTATTCAGCATAAATGAGCTGACCAACTGATTTTTCATGGCTTACCAATACAAACTTCTCAATATACTTCATTTTCTTTTTCTATAAGTCATCTTTGTTAAAAATTTGTATCAGTGAATTTTTTTATTTTTTATTTTTATAAAGGAAAGATACTCAAATTGTATCTTATATTTTTAATTTCTTTTCGTAAAAATTCGCAATGATTTTCTCATTCCTCTAATGCCGCTTGTTTACTTTGAAATATATGATATTTAGTCATCATTAATGTATAATCTTATTTCATTAATTGTTATTTTCTCTTAAGATCTTTTATATTATCCCTCATTACTTTTAATTCAAGTCTTGTATTATAATCTATACATCTTAAATAATATAAATCTCGATAACCAACACTATAAGCAAAATAATATTTCATAAAAACAATAGATATCATAACAACAATAAAATAAATAAATGAATAAATAATATCAATAGCCAATGGCTATTAGATATATCTAATAAAATTATAATCTAATACAATATTACCATATATTGTATTATGATATATTATTATATTAAAATAATATAAATATATAATATATATATATTATATTACTATATTACAATATATACTAACTTCATATAGTATTTCTTTGTTGATCTATATTTGGAAAAATATACTTATGTAATATTTACATATAAATAGAATATATATAAAAAAATTCATTCCTTTTACGTTCGAACGTTTTCAATACACGCTCGAATGGTGCGGGAAATAACATAGCGTTCGAATGTATTAGTTGTAACATTTGCACGTTAAGTGTATATATGTTGTGTGTCCAAACATCTCATGGCATTTCAACCCACATTCAAAATTCAAATCATCTCACTCTGCTATCGAAATCGTCACATGCCACCATCAATCGCCAACACAACCGTCACATAAGAGGTTAGTGTCTATCTCTCTCCCTTTTATTGTGTTTTTTTAATGAATATAGGAGGTTTCGATATGAACCAAAACTTATTTGAGTGATCGGAGTTCATTATTGATTTTTCGGCTACTATGAATTACTAATGGCCAAATGACCACAATAGATAATCAACACTGTGTGTATACTTCATTTTTACGGTGGTCATTAAAAGATTAATGTCTTGTTTTAGAAAATCGAAAATGGCTGAGTCGAATCAGCCATTTCTGGGTTTAAACGTCCGAACTTCCCATAGTCAACGTTTGAACGATCATTTTTACTCCAAATGTATCTTAGTCTACGTTCAAATGTACTATTACGTTTGAAGTTTATACACTAAAACGTTCGAATGTAACATTTTCCTGGCCGTTTGAATCCCTAATGTTCGAACGTAATATTTTTATAGTTTGAACGTTTATGTTTACATTCGAAATGTATACATAAAACGTTCGAATGTAAGGTCTCGTGGAACATTTTAGTCTTAACATTCGAATGTATACCTGCGTAGGTTCGAACGCTAAGTTAAATATGTTCGAACGTACTTACATGAAACGTTCGAATATAACATTTTGTGGTTCTTTTGACTCCTAACTTTCGAACGTGATTACCTATACGTTCGGATGTTATCCTTTTACGTTCGAACGTATTTCAAAAAAATATTTAATTTGTTCCCCTTTATATATATGCATATTAATTTTTCTTCTTTTTTTTACAAAATATGACTTATTCTCTGACAATTAGGAAATGAGGGAGGGAAGGAACCCAGAACATTTCTCGGATAGGCTGTAGAATTGTTATGGCCGAATGCGAAGTGCATATCAACGAGTTCAACGAGTTTACATAGACGGAGAAGAGTCTAAGGTTCGTATTTATTTTCAGAGGTTGGACCAACATTTACGCACTAAGGAGGAGGATATACCCCTCCATGGTCTGAGAGTTTTACATGGAGATGTCATCCATTCCTTAAGATGCATTATCTCACATCGTAATTGTACGGGGTGTTTAGTTCGAGGTTTCAACATATGTAATCGTCGAGCTACTCAGGGTCCATCGTGTATCTGAGGCATCGACTACAATGGATGCTCAGGATGAGGATGCACCAGATGTAGGAACATCTGCATCATCTACTGGCCCAGTCGAGTCTATGGCCAGAGATGTGGACCGGTTGGAGGGCGAGGGGACTGATCATCCTAAGGATGACGACTGGGATGAGGATTTTTTCATCCTCACTGGGAGATACAGCACACCGTTCAATAAGAAGAACACGTTCTCCCAAATGTTGCTGCTACTATTTTCCGCATGTTACATCTACAAACGTGGATCCTATGGCACATAAGGCCATATTTAGTCGGATTCGCGCACAGTTCCTCATACGAGTGGCACGTAGAGAGCCCATCGACTTGCCATTAAGGATATTTGAGAGGATCCATTACGAGATGAGCATCAACTCTACTAACAACCTCCCATATGGGGTGATTATTACTCGGCTATTACTAGACCGAAGAGTGTCACCCCAAGCGAATGAGTGGTTGACTGAGCAGATGAACCAAATGTTTTGAATATCGTTTCGGTGACTATTTCGGTCGAGGCATTGAAACAATATATTTTGGTACCGGTACCGTTTTGGATATCGTTTTGGAATAGTCTATATATGAATAAATTATATATAAAAATTATAAATAGTCTGGTCTGAATTGGGGGTCCAAAAATGAGTTTGCAGTTTGAATAAATGAAAAAAAAAGTAATGGCTGAAATCTGAAATATCTGTCGGTACAGGCCGATATGGTTGAAATTTTGACCGGTACGAAACTATATCCTTCTTTGTACTGACTACCCAGCTAGTACGGTATATTTCGATTATACTTGTCGATATGAAACAAAATTCAAAACCTTGGATGAACCCCCTAGACATGACCTAACATCGTCGGAGGATTAGATAAGGAATGGGGCGTGCTCGGCGTGAGCTTGGACCTACACCAGATTTTATTTCTCTGACCTAGTCTGGGGTCGGTGTTGCTCCCATAGTGAGAGTACTAGTCAGCAATCGGTGGGTAAATTTGTAGGGGATGCACACTCTGCTTGGATTGATGCGATGGTTTTAGATATTACTGTGCACATCGACCGAAAGATTGTGCACGTACAACAAAGTGTCACCGATGTTGGCCATCATTTAGATATCCTAAACGAAAAGGTCAACATATTGACTAAGGAGTTTCGTACATTTGTAAACAACTCATTCTTACTGTTTTGCACTTTTATCATATTTTGTATTTATATTTTAATATATATATTTTTCTATCAATATTATTTAATATATCTAGTGTTTTTGTATTTCAATTATCAATCTTTTGAAATTCCATTTTTAATTTTAAAACATTTCACGTTCAAACGTTAATGACTATCGTTCGAACGTTTGGACGAACAACTTACTCGTTCATGGACTTAATGTTTGAATGTACATGAACCGTTCGAACGTAATAATTTATACGTTCGAATGTAATCATTCCAAAGCGACATCGTCTGAGTGACGTTCGAAAGAAATATTATTATAGTTCGAACATATAACCATTTTTCATCTACCTTTAGTGACGGTTTCCTGAAACCATCACAGAAAATTATTTTTAGTGACGGTTTCAGGACTATCACAAATTCAAAATCGTCACAGCAGAGTACTAGTACTGATCATCGATCAATGTTTCCGATGAGATTTTTTTATCTAATTTTGTATTCTTTCATTTTTCCTGTTTAGTCTGGTCAAACTGCACAAAAAAAATTAAGGCAAGTCGTATGTATTTCTCATGTGTTCTTTGAATTAATTGCTTTTGAACAATATTTATTCATCATTTGCCTTTGACAACTGTTAGATGGAGGGGCACCCACGTGGGCTGACCCTCACCTCTCTTATATTGTAACGCATAGCTTTAAGTCATGTGTTATTTGCTTGTAACGCATG
Source organism: Juglans microcarpa x Juglans regia (assembly GCF_004785595.1). Lineage (NCBI taxonomy): Eukaryota > Viridiplantae > Streptophyta > Magnoliopsida > Fagales > Juglandaceae > Juglans > Juglans microcarpa x Juglans regia. The sequence goes on from NC_054604.1 coordinate 25,973,740, forward strand.
GCTTAAAGCCATATGTTACTGCCATTTAAATGACAAAATGAAGGCTGGCCTTTAAGGCCAGCCATGGGGGTGGGCTATATATAGCCCCCCTCAGTTGCTTATTTTGGATCATCTGAAAGACAAAGCTCTTTCTTTTTTTTGTTCTCTCTTGAAATAATATTTAGACTGTGGATGTGTTGAGTGTTACTCTAGTCTATACTACGTACTAAACTTGGTCATTAAGAGGAGATGTTTGAGGTTTGCTAAATTGGATAAATTTGTGGAGCAACTTAGTAAGCTGTGCTTGAGGTATTTTCTGTTGTACTTTCTTACAACAACGTATGAGTTAATTCGAAGAAATTCATGCAGATCACCAACAGCTTATAGCTCTCATTTTGTATAGGACGTTAAGTTATGTGGAAAGGGTCATGGGAATGAATTAATATTTTATTGGGATTTGAAAATGGAATTGGTCGTATTTTTAACATACATGATATGATCGTATCATGTAGTACTATTAATTACCTATGTAGGGAAATGTTGATGGATTGTTCTTTGCGTGACTTAGGTTTTCATGGACCTAAGTATACTTGGTCGATTGGGATGGATGTAGATGGAGCAATTAGCGAAAGACTGGATTATTATTTGGGTAATAACAGTTTCTTTGGTTTGTTTCCTCAAGTGGTGGTGAAGCATGGTGTGGCTGCACATTCTAACCATTTACCTATTTGGTTTGAATTGAGGGCTCTTTTGTTGGAGGAAGAAAAAAGAAACAGTTCAGATTTGAAGCAATGTGGGAAAGGGAGAAAAAATGTGCTGACATTATTGAGAATATTTGGACTGCTGGATATGGGAATGGAAGTAATAATATAGAGGGGTAATGAGGCTTATTAAAGGTTGTGGTGCTCAATTGGCTTTATGGAACAAGACGTCTTTTGGTCATGTAAAAAAAAAAGATTGATGCAGCAAGGCAAACTCTTGTGAATATGCAAGCTAAAGCTGCTGAGCAACCTGATCTAGTGGGATTGTCTAAAGCTAGAGAGGATATGCAAATGTGGCTTGAACAGGAGGAAGTGATGTGGAGACAGCGATCTAGAGTGCAGTGGTTACATTAAGGGAATCAAAACACTCGATTTTTTCACTCTCATGCTAATATTCGAAGGAAGAGGAACTAGATTAAATGCCTAAAAAATGATCAAGGTGAATGGCTAGAAGGAAATTAGAAGAATGATCTAATTGTTGGATTTTTCCAGCAACTTTTTTCAACATCGGGGAAGAGTGGTCAGCATGGAGTTTTAGATTGTGTGGATAGGAAAATCATAGCAGATATGAACCAGCAGCTCACTAAACCTTATGTAGGAGAGGAGGTAAAGATGACACTTCGACAAATGCATCCCACAAAGGCTCCTGACCTGACGGTATGTCTCCACTCTTTTCCTATAAATATTGACATATTGTTGGAACTTCAGTGACTCAAGTTGTGCTGCATACTTTTAATTAAGGAATGATTCCTAAAGATCTCAATCATACTTTAATTAGCTTAATTCCGAAAAAGAAGGCATGTGAGTTGGTTTTTGATTTCCGATCCATAAGTCTTTGTAACATTGTGTATAAGCTAGTGTCAAAAGTGATTGTTAATACAGTGAAAAGTTTGCTGCCTAATGTTATATCTGAGTCATAGTGTGCTTTTGTGGGGGCTCGACTAATTACTGATAATGTGTTGGTTGCACATGAGCTAGTAAATTATCTGAGGCACAAAAGAATTGATCGAAAAGGTTATATGCCTCTCAAATTGGATATGAGTAAAACATATGATAGAGTGGATTGGTTGTTTTTAGAAAGAATTATGTTGAAGTTGGGGTTTGCAGTTTCTTTTATAAATCTGGTTATGGAATGTGTAAAAACAGTCTCTTTTTCCATCTTAGTGAATGGTGAGTCTCTGGGGCATATTGTTCCTACTAGAGGCATTAGGCAGACGGATCCTTTACCCCCTTACCTATTCCTCTTTTGTATTGAGGGGCTAATTGCTTTGCTAAAAGATGCTGAGAGGAGAAATGTAGTGAAAGGCATAAAAGTTTGTAGAAGGGCTCCTAGTGTAAATTATCTTCTCTTTGCGGATGATAGGCTTATTTTCTATAAAGCTGATCTTCAAACAACTTCTCACATTCAGAATTTGCTAGAACAGTACGAGTTAGCCTCAGGTCAAATGGTTAATAAAACAAAGACTGCTATGGTTTTTTCTAAGAATGTTCCAGAGCTAAATAATAAAAATCTTCGCATAGCAAGCTTGTAAAAATATTCTGCCAACTCTGAATAATTTGAAACATAAAAAAATTGATGTGGCTAATGTATGATGTTTCTGTCAGGCGAGTGGGGAGGATGTGGCACATGCTCTTGTAGTTTGCTCTCATGTTAGACTGTTATGGCAGCAACTTCTTCCTTTAGTGCATCAAATTCAACAACAGTTAACTTTCTTGGAAGCTGTTAGGTTTGTTGTGGAAAGAGGAAATGAGGTGGATTTTACTTTATTTTTCCTGATTGGAAGGAGTTTATGGTTCAGACGCAATAAGATGATAATGGAGAAAACTATGATTGAACATATGACAGCTGTTAATCATGCTCTATCTCTTCATGGAACTTTTATATAGCTGATGACTTCTAGTGCTATTGAGAGAGAACAAATTTGTAAATGGCAACCACCTTCACCAGGTTTCTTAAAACTAAATGTAGATGGTGCAGTGTTTGATGATGTGAGGAAAGCTGGTGTAGATGTGGTTTTAAGAGATGAAGATGGTAAAGTAGTCATGGCGGCGACCAAAGTTGAAGATGTTGTTGATGAACCTGCTACTATCGAATTGTTAGCTCTGTTGAGAGGCTTACAACTTTGTATTCCACTTGGGATACCAAGACTGGTGGTAGAGACATATTGTTTATTATTGGTGCAGGAATTACAAGCTACTCTAAGAGTCTTTTTCCTCAAATGGTAATATGATAAAGGATGCTAAAAACCTGATGATACATTTTACAGATATGCACGTTCAACATGTTTATAGGGAAGGCAATGGGGTAGGCTTGGCACGTTTTGCTTGGAATGATGATATCCTTTGTGGTGGGAACATGATGTCCCAGCTTTTGTGGATCATATATGCAATTTGGTTTGATCAAGTTGCTAGTACTAATTTCTTATGAATGAAAGTTTGCTTATAAATAATAATAATAATAATAGAGATCAGTACACCAAATAACAGAATTGAAATTAAAATTGGGAATATTGCTATAATATTGGCCGCCGCATTTTTTTACAACTTCATCCGATGATCGAGCTTTCTGCTATAATATGATGATTTGTGCGATTAAAGAAAGGGAAAATGTTGCAGACGGAAAAAAAAAATAGATATATAATATGATAAATTAGCAGGCTATATATAATATATATATATAACACTGAAATCAATTAATTACAAAAATTTGTAGTTTATGAAATAACATTATTATTTTATAATTTATATCAAATTTTGTATTTAACATGATACTCATTCAAAAAGCAGTATATAGTTTATAAGCTATGACGATGTATGTATGCATATATTGGACTAATGAGAGAGCTATCTAGCATGCATGCATCCTAATTTAATTGTCAAAATAAGAGATTAATTACGACTCTCCCCGCCAGTACTGATCATGATGATCTATATATAAGATAAGCTCAAATTGATATTGCAAGCAAGCATCCTTTTCAAAATATAATAGATTAATGACATGGTCTTGCTCGATATCACTACTCTAAAGATAAGCCCAAAACTAATGTCGTTTTTGTTCTAGACTTTCTATTATAACCATTCATGCATGCAAAAGATCAAGAAGATCATGTGGTGTACGTTGATCATAATCCCTAGTCTGCCATCAGCTTGAATATGATACATGCATGATGATTACGACATTCTAACTCTCTATTATTATTATATTTTGAAAGTTCAATCCTTATATTGATGTAATCATAGACGTAAACTGGTCCCAAAATTGATTATTGTGATTATAAGTAAAAGAGATTGGAGTAGGCCAGTACTTAACGTTTTTCAATTACATCAATCGAATTACTTAATTAAAAGAGATTTTGGTTTTTTCCAAAGGGACAAATTAAACTATATATATATATATATATTTATATATAGGTCTAGAAATAATCATGCACTAAAAGAAATTGGTCAACTATAAAAGAAAATATTGAAAGAACAAGCTAGCTAGCTAGATATTGCCATATATATTGGGATCATCGGCCGACCTTAAGCTCAGGTGGATATGTTCTCACAAGCTACGAGCTTTAATTTCCTGCACAAAATATATGGAGACAACCAGAATACAATAATAATAAAAAATACTAGGAATTATATGTATGTTTGAAAATATATATTTCCTTTATTAAATTTAAAAAAGTAAAGGTAGCACACTCAAATAAGGATTTATATATTTTGCTTTAGTACAGAAAAAATTATATTAAAAAATCACAAAAAACACCCCTAACTTTTTTTTTTTTAAAAAAAAAAAAAAAATCAACATATCACATATTCAAATCAAACTCCGAATTAGAAGTGACTGGAGCCCGACTCCTCCGCCTCGACTGGCGGTGGTGGCTTCCTCCAAACTTAAGTCTTCCGGTGTCTTTGAACCGCCGCTTCTCTGAAGGAATAATAACACATTCTGGTGGCAACACAGGATATCTCAACGTATCATAGCAATAAGAGTAGTACATGAACTTTTGACGAAACTTCCGCATGGTGAGACGACGCTCAGGCGTCACAATGGCATAGTCTTGACTGTTAAGGTTAACAATATCTTTTTCAATGCAAACTCCAGCATCCGAGACTTGTTGGATAGGGTCCGTGGGGCAACCCTCGAGGACAAGGTCTTTGAACTCGGCTACAAAGGGGGCATACTTGTAGTTCGCTTTGTATTTGCCGCCAGATGTGGCCCAATTTGAAGCGTCCCATATGGTGGCGTACAAAGACATTGGCTTTGATGGGTAGTCACCGCCCATTGCATCATTTCTTACAACCTCTCTTATAGGAACTTCATCAATGTAAAATCTGTTGATCATCATTCGAAAAAACACTTAGATCGAAGTTAATTTATGCAAACAACACAAGTTCTATGTAATTTGGAAAGTCAAAAAACACATGCAAGTTCTATATTCAAAGCTGAAATTTATAATGTCAATAACAATTTTTCTACTTATAAAATCATGTATTAGGTAAGGAAAAATAAAAAAGAGTTAATAATGTTTGAATCGTTATGTGAAGTGAACATGCCAGCTTGCAAAATAAGTTCAATTTTGATAAAGTCTAAAGGCCGTTTTCGTAGATTGATAAAGTTTGAAAAAAGTATCGGCAGGTAGGTGGATTTTTTGCCACTGTTACATAGGAATATAAGCTATATATATATATATATATATATATATATATAGATTAGCAAGGCTGCTAGCCCAATACATTAAATAAAATCACATGCCTACATAGACCAGATGTGCACTAATTTGTAATTCCTTGCTTCTTTCCCAAGGGGGAGGGGGTGTACGTTTACCAAATGTTGAGTACTGCACGGCCAAATTTTGACTGCACCTTCCGATCTGAATATAGCATGCATAATACACACACATAAAATTCTATATATTACACTACCGTCTTGTTTTCATCTTACTATATAATATATATATATATATATATATTATATTTGCAATATCTATAATATTACTCCCCACAAACATGCATGTTATAAGTATCGAGCAGTATGCTGCAGGTTCGATCCAACTCGGATTTGAGACGAATTAACACTAGGTATCAAATAATAATAAGACCCTTTATACTGTTGACATGATAAAATTTAATTTGTAACAAATTTTGACATATAAACAAAAGTGGGGAGCATGATTTTTCATGCAAACTTACAAATAAGAAAATTATATTAAACAAAATTCGAAAAAAATTGGTAATATTGATGATGATCATCATAATTAGTTAACTGCAAAAGATTTGACAAAGTTAAAGGAAAAAATAAAGAGAAATGATAGTTACAATTGTGAATGTGTAAGAGTTATATAATCATTTTAAAAAATATGAATAAATATAATATCCATATAAAAAAATTAATTTTTTTAACAATAAATCTTATTCTTTTTTAAAATTACTATATAATACTTACACACTCTATAATTACACGTAATATCACTCAAAAATAAATAGGATGACTTGATATGAATAGGAAATATTAATTAAGCCTAACCGATATATATCTTTTTCATGTTCAATAATGAAACGACACTTGTCCACTAGCTATACAAACGTACACGCAAAGCCAAACACTTTAGTCTCCCACTCGTGATGTCAAACCAATATTTATGCAACGAATTAATGATATATATAAAGGCGTACGTACAGAGTTAACGACTAATCTCCAGTACTGCCAAAACTTCCAAAAGCAGGAAGAACAGTCAAAGTTGGGAACGAAATCAAAAGAATTATATATGCACTCACATGATGTTCTTGGCCGTCCAAAGGATGCTATAGCGATGAAATTCCTTGGTGGGATCGAACCAAAGGCGGTAACGCTCCTCCCTCCCACGGTTTGTGCTTCCATTTCCATACAAGTTAGTCTGGAACCTCCATGGCTTCCCTTCAAGGTTCCCTAAGAACTCGAAGTCCAGCTCGTCGTGACTCTTCTCGAATACGTCACCGTTCGATGTCTGTCATAATATTAATGGAAGAGGATATCAAGAAAAATCAACGACGATTGTGGTTTGTAATCATTACGGATGATTACTGTTGAGCAGGGCATGGGCAGGACGTTGGACAAAAGAGAGAGAAAAAAAAATTACTTTTAAGATTTGAAAGATTTATGTTTACAATGGAAAGCTAGCTAGCCAGAGAAGGCTTTGGAACGTTACGTGTTGGTATGTGTTTGGACACATAGAATCTGGTATTTTAAATAAATAAATAAAAAGACTTTTTTATTTTTTTTATGTTATCTTAACAAACAAACAAAGGGTAAGAGTAATTAATCTGGAACACTTTTTCCTTTTCCGACAACTATTATCTACCAAAGGAAAATTAAGTCGAAGCTGATCAACTAAATTAACGATGTCATCACCTACATAGAACGCAACGCAGATGCCAGCGGTGTAATCGGACGGCAACTTGATATTCGCGCTGAAGAACCCATGTTTGTATAGTTTGGAGGAGATGAAGCCCGAACCTATAAAAAAACAAAAAATTTATAAAAACCCGGAATTAATTGATCATGATCAGGAAAATTAACAAACAAACTTGATTCTTTGTTTCTTTTTTTCCTTATGATCAGAAGAAAAAGCTATATATCCTGTTAAATATAAAATATAGAAATACATACGTAAAAAAAAATATAGATGAATATGAGATGATACATGAGATGTTAATTAAGTTTTATATATATATGTACCTGTGAAGCGGTCGAGAAGGAGGCGGACGCCTTTGCCGTCGGGAGAGCGAACGAGGTTGTCGTCGCCGAAGAGAGGAAGGTAGCCTTGATTGAAAGGAATGGTGGTGACGTTGAAAGCTGAGTTGGCAATGGAGAAAAATAGGGGGAGAAGGATGGCAAGGAACACGAACAACGTATCCGAGCGTCCAAACCAACGTAAACGATCCATGTTTTTTTCCCTTTTGTTTTCTATTTCCTACGTTCTCTCTCTCTCTCTCTCTCTCTCTCTCTCTCTAGCTTTGCGTTCTCTGCAAGTTTATATACACACAGAACAACAGCAACAACAACGGAAGAAATTAAATGCGAATTAACAAAGGATCGATATGACGAGAGACATGAGAGAGAGGGAGAGAAAGAACAGAAAAAGAAAAGGTCTTTGGCTGCTGAAGTTTCTTGATTTTATGTACGAGAATGCCCTTGTAATGCTGAGATATTATATGGTGTGGCCAGAGGCCACTGTGGAGGATAAATATTGTTGGAAATTTCTGATTATTTTTAGGAAATTTTGTTCCAACATCTCCATTCGGATTTAGGACAGCCCATCCTTTTGGCAATAACCTCCTGTTGATCACCACGGGTTTCATGATCTGGCTACTCTCTAGATCTTATTTCTAGAATAAAGAGTCTTGATCATCTAATCACCGAAAAATTACGGGAGAAATCCTGATCGTACGATGCAGCAAAAGTTTTTGTACATGTACACAGTACAAGTAATATTACTAGGTATAATTTTAAGACATACAAGTCTCGTATAATTATTTTAGGAAAAAAAAAAACTAGAATCCATCTTTAAATATTTTTCATATGAGTCTAAATTCACTCATTTTTTAAAAGGAGTATGAACAACTTACACATCCTAAGATTACAAATTATATCATTTATCTTCATATATATTGGAAAATAAAGAGTTATTGCTAAAAATAAAAAGATACAAAATCCTAAGTTCAAATAACGCATTGCTATTTAAACAAAGTTTTCTTATTTTTAATCATTGGTGTTAATAATATATCAAATATGGGATTGGATAATATGATATTGCATGATGAATAAGCTATTTATATGGTCCTTACGATCAGGGGCCACTTGGGGAGGGTTATCGAGTATGCATGAGTGGTTGGTTATATATATATATATATATATATATATATATATATATATATATATATAATTAATTAATTTAATCCTCTTTTTTAGTGTTTTATAATTATTGATGGATTATTTATAATGATTGAATCTTATCTCTATCAAAGAAGGGTACGCGCGTTAATAGTATCTTTTTTTAATTGGGAGTACTTTTACGTCATGCAAGTGCCAACAATGGAAGTAGGGTTGTCTTTTCCTCTTTCTTTGGGGTCGAAAGTCAAGGGAAGGAAATTCATATGGGTTTCTTGCGTATAAGGTGAAGGAAATTCCATGTAGCAAATGCATGCATGGTTTCATATTGGGAAGGATAATGAATAAGTTTCAGCTATTGGCCGGGGAATGAGAACTATAGCAAATATTGGTGTTATTTAATATCAAAGGCAACATATATATATGGCTTCGCAACTAAGTAAAGTAATGATCAATTATTATATCTTTGTATATATTCTAATACAAGTTAGCATTTATAATTACTATATTTACTATTCTTCTTCTTATTATTATTACCATTATTAATGTAAACACAAAAGGAACATATACGAGAGGATGATTAGCCACACTAGAACTAGGGCTGCAACTCGACCAAACCGCTTAGCATATTGGGCCGACTCGACCCGACCCGTATAAGCACCAGAAACGCAACCCGACCCGACCCGACCCGATATTGGGTCACTTGTTTTTATATATGCGATGAATATGCCTAGCATAATGGGTCGCTCTCAGAGTCAAAAGCAGCTAACCGTATCCCTAACCTTCTCAGCCGCTCGCTCTTCTCCATCTCTGTTCGTATTGGCCTCCGGCGAAGAGTTGGTCGAACAGGCACGGTCCTGATCGATATTATCGTCAACCACAGGAACCGACGACGGAGCTGGAGCTCCGGAGGAGTCTATGGACCCATTGGTTGGGATCTCAGGCACCGGGATCATCTTCCCAAAGAGCTTGATCGCATCATCAGGTCTTGAGTCGAAGGGACCAACGCAACGATCTTGGGATTCTTGCTCCACAAATATTGAAACTGCAATAATTTCATTGAATTCATGAAGCTCGAACATGAAATTCACAGCCACGACCTCTTCTTCGGTGGGTAGGATTTCGAGCATGGTAATTGCTATCGGCACCGATAGCTTCGGCCAATTTAGCTAGCTTCCACCCGACTTCGATCTTCAGTGGTTTGTGTGGATCTGCGTTTTTTTCCATGCCTTCTTTATTTGCAAAAGTAGAAGTCGAAAGACTGGTTAATTTTGAGTGACATTAGCGGGTTGCTAAGATTTAGCGGGTTGGACAGGTCAAACCTGTGCATCATTCAAACTCGTATTTTCCAGTGCGGGTTGGTTCAGGTCAAGCAGACGGATCGGGTTAGATTGTTTCTTGCACAGGCCTAACTAGAACTGAGACACCGCCCAGACTTCTACGGGAGGCAAGAGTGGAGAATTTTCCGCAATGGGTGATACATTTTAAATCTTGCATGGGCAATGAAGTAGCAAGTGGGGATTCTAACCAATGAAGGCTTTTCTAGCTACTGCTGATGATCTCTTTGAAAACAAAAGATAAGATCGAGCATATTTTAAATATAGAATTCAAGTGTTTCTATCTTAAAATATATGCTAAGTACTCAATCCTTTGTAAATTGTATGGAAATTAATCTTTAAATCTAGCTAGCAATACTGTGAAGCTTGCAAGATATTTAAAGAGCTGGTTTTCCAATTAATTGAGTCAAATCCTGAGACAAAATAGCATTTTCCATAATGAATAACCTACATTCTTTTTTTTTTTTCAAAAAATAAAAAAAGTAGGAGGGGGTTGGTTTTGGAATAGAGTTTTGCTATTGATCATCCCACACACTATACTTATTTGTATTTTTTAAATTTTTTTAAAAAATGTTTCTAGTTATTTCTTTCTAAACTAATTGAGTTCTTCTACTCATCATCTATATATCACACATGCTTTGGTAAGGGAAAGAAATTAAAAATTAAAAAATCACGTGTGGTGTATGGTGTGATGAGTAGAATTTTTCTTTGGAATGAGATCAAAGGTTAGGGTAAATACTAAAGAGTAATGTTATGTACAAGTCTCAGATAGACAAGTTTCATATAAGCCATTTGTAAAAAAGTGGGTCTCACTAATAAGGAAAATGTTTTTTTACACTTTTTTTTTAAGTGGGGTCCACTTTTATATATATATATATATATATAAGGGATTGTATGAAACTTGTCTATTTGGAGTTTGTACAAATCATTTCTCAATACAAAATAAAGTAGTTGGTAGTAACTGGGCATTATTGTTGGGCGTTGAAGGGCAATTTTGGAAACTGAATGTGAGTTTGGTCTTTGGGTAACGGTCTGAACTCTGAAGTGGGAGATGGAAGAGAAGACTAGAAAGTTTCTTGTGGAAGATTTTTACTATTTGGGTGCCGAAAAACTACATTCCGAGACTAACAGAGACGTTAATTAACACCTTGCTATTTCCTGTTGCCTCTTGTTTTCCATGCCATTTTCTTCTTATCTAAGAAAAATGATAAGCACACCACTGGTTTCCTATCTTATGTAATTATATCTAAATAATGAATATTTTTATAAAAAGACCTGTTATATATATATATATATATATAAATAGATTACACAAAAATAAATTCACGAAGGGGCTTAATCCTCTCCCGGGGGCTTGCTGGGTCGTATCATGGTCTTGGGCTATACCATAGCCCGGTAATCTAGTTGATCTAAGGCTAGACCTAATCCAAGCATATTCTGGCTAGCGCTAGAGGAAGAACTACCCGAGAACTTCAGGATAAAAGAGCTATCAGCTCTTTCAAAGATAAGTGAAGCCCCAATATCCCGAAGGCTTGAATTTCAAATAACGGGTGAGATAGTTATCGCCTATTAACAGGAAGCGTCGTGAGCTTTATTTATATCATCCAGGTATGATTATGAACTCATCTGAATGGATTGTTAGATAGATCCCATTACCTTCACTGACTTAGGCATCGGAGGTGTTCCCACGAATCTCCAAGCCTCTTTCCTCTTTGGTTGCAAGTGATCGTGTGTGAGAAGTTGTGAAACACGTCCTTAACAGTTGGCGCCATCTATGGGATTTGTTTGTCCTACAGCCAGCGTGCTTTTCACATTCCCACTACTACTCGATCTCATGCAACCAGAGACCAGAAAGTGATGTTGTGAGATATGGACGGAAGGCTCCTAAAGATGGAAGAAGTAGTGAAGAAACTTACTATCGAGGTGGAGTCACTGTGGAAAGAGAACAAGGCCCATAGAGCAAAGAAAAAGCCATCAAGGGAGGACATAGCGCCTAGCCAGGCCGATAGGGTTAAGATGGAAGCTGGGGCAAGCAAGCCCTCAGGAAAATGAGGTAACAAAAAAGATGCATCATGACCTGCGTAGCCTATGGATAAGTATGAGGAGATGACCAAGAAAATAGGGACTTTTTCCTCGGTTGATCAGTTGCTGACCAGCACCAATCTACTGTACAACGCAGAAATCATGGCGATATCGTTGCCACCAAAGTTCAAAGTCCCATCGATAGATAAGTACGACGGATCTAAAGACCCAGTGGAGCATTTGGAAACCTTCAAAACTCACATGACACTCCATGGGTTCCCCGGAGAGATTGCATGTAGGGTTTTCCCTCTGACTTTGAAGGGAATGGCCCGAGAGTGGTTTGGGGCATTGTAGCCGGGATCCATAGACAACTTCAAAGGATTGGGTAGGCAATTCTTAACCTAGTTTATGGCCAGTCGAAGGCAAAGGAGGCCGGCAGCATACCTATTGACCATAAAGCAAAGGGAAGAGGAGAGCTTGAAGGCGTATCTGGCACGGTTCAATAAGGAGAGAATAACAACTGACGATCAAGATGAAAAGATCATGTTGGCTGCTCTGCTTGGGGTATTTGGCCGAGTAGTCCTTTCGTGACCGAGTTGGCGAGGAAGACCCCCTCCACTTTACGAGAATTTATGGACAAGACAGATGATTTCGTCAACGCTGAATATACGTTAATCGCCTTAACTGTTAGATAGGAATGAAATGAGGAGCATGTGCCGAATGGGGGTCCAAAAAAAGATCGGGAAGGAGGACAGAAGGCGAGGAGAGGCCAATACGAAGGAAGGCGAGAAACTCACATAGGGCGACATAACGTCAATAATGTACACTATTCTAATGTGCATAATCAAGATAAGGTAAAAGAGACCAGGCGTGGGGGAGAATCATGGGCAACAGGCCCAGAAATATTGCACGTACCACAATGCAAGCAAACATAGAACTAAAGATTGCCACACACTAAAATAAAATATTGAAGAGATGAGGAGCAATGGCGAGCTAGAACGTATTGTTGCTCAGAACGCTATTCCACCACAGCATATTGGCAACAAAAAACAAAAGCACAAGCCCCAACGGAGTGAAAGCCCAAGAAGGAGGGGATCACCAAAAAGAGGAAGGAGATTGCAGGAACAGCAAGGTCGACGTCCTAGGAAGGACACAGATCGAATACATCCACTACTAGGAGAGATACGAACGATTGCCAGAGGTGGCCCAACTTCCTCCGGGAGGAAGGCGTATGCTAGGTGGACGAGGTACGAGGATGTATAAAACGTAGAAAGACCTGTCAAGCAGCCTCAAATACAAGTTTCTCTTCTCCCACAATCTCTTTTGACGATGATGATTGTTGGGGAGTAGTTTACCTGCACGATGACGCGTCAGTAGTGACAATGCTGGTAGCGAATTATACCACACGGAGAATATTGATCAATAATGGGAGTTCAGCAGATGTACTGTTTTGGGACGCCTTCATAAGAATGGGAATCAATGTAGACCAGCTACGCCCAGCCCCAAGTACGTAGAAAGGGTTCACTGGGGAAGCAGTATAACCCATGGGGTCTATCATGCTACTAGTGTCAGTAGGGACAGACCCCCACCTTGCCACCACCATGACAGGATTCTTAGTGGTGAGGACACGATCAACGTATAACATTATCGTCGGTTGACCCATGTTGAATGCTTTAAGGGAAATCTCACCTCTACCTATCATCTGAAAATGAAGTTCCCCACGAAGGCGGGAATTAGTGAAGTGCGTGGTGAGTAGGTACTTGCCCTAAAATGCTGTGTTTAGGAGCTAAGGCACTGGGAGAGAGATGTGAAAGTAGTCGAACTGCGAGAAGGTGTCATCGCGGTCCTTCCACCATCACCAGAAATATTTATGACCGAGGTAGAAACAAGAGACGAAGATGCCTTGAGACAAGAGGAAGCAGGCGAACCCTTGGAGCTTGTCAACTTTGATCCAGCCCGACCAGAGATTTATGTAAAGATTGGAACCAAAATAATGAGAGAGGAAAGGAGGAAACTGACACAACTCCTCATCGAGCACAAAGATGTCTTCGCATAGAGTCATAAGGACATGCCAGGAATTGGCGAGGATGTTATAGAGCACAAGTTGAATGTCAACCCAGATGCACGGCCAATCAAATTGAAGAAAATAAATTTTAGCTCCGAGAAGTACAAGGCGATTGCAAAGGAGGTAGATCGGTTGTTAGCAGCCGGGTTCATCAGAGAAACTCAATACCCTAAGTGGTTGTCAAATGTAGTGTTGGTGAAAAAGTCTAACGGGAATTGGCGGATGTGCGTGGACTTTACAGACCTTAGCAAGGCCTACCCGAAGGATAGCTTTCCTCTTCCGCGAATAGACTTGAGAGTCAACGCAACAACGGGCATAAAGTATTAAGCTTCATCGATGCCTATTCAGGGTATAACCAAATTAGGATGAGTCAGGCCGACCAAGAAAAGATAGCTTTCATAACCAATCAAGAATTGTACTGCTACAAGGTCACGCCTTTTGGCCTGAAGAATGCAGGAGCAACGTACCAGAGACTGGTAAATAAGATGTTCAAATATCAGATAGGCTGAAGCATGGAGGTGTATGTGGATATCCTATTGGTGAAAAGTATGGAGTTCAGACAGCATGCAGAGGATCTAAGGGAAGCCTTCGGCGTGTTACATCAGTACAAGATGAAGCTTAATCCAACTAAGTGTGCATTCGGAGTACAATCGGACAAATTTTTGGGTTCATGGCAAAGTTTTGAATACCGTTTCGGTGACCATTTCGGTTAAGGAACTGGAACGAAATATTTCGGTATTGGTACCATTTCGAGATAGTCTATATATAGATAAGTTAATTATATATGTATAAATTATAGTTCAAAATAACATCAATGCAAGTCTTAAAAAGTTATTTATAAAACTTTATAATACTTCTAAATTCTCAATCTAAGTATTAAAAAAATCACTCATCTTCATCACGAAAATGGGAGTAGAGATTTGATTTTCAGTTCTAGAGAAAATGGAATTAAAAAAAGTTAAGAAATAATCTTCAGATGTGAGAATTGGAGTGAAAATTATGAAAATACATTGAAAATATAAAAATACAAAATTTTGGCCGGCACACTAAAAATGGCCAGTACACCGAAAATAGGTCGGTATTGACCGAAACGCACCAAAATGGCCGGTATTTGACCCGGTATGAAACACCTATCTCCTCCGTACCAATTATTGGTTTAGCATGGTAAATACCAGCCGGTATGACACGGTATTTAAAACCTTGGTTCATGGTGTTAGAGAAAGGCATCGAAAAATTACAAGCGATCATTGAGATGAAGTCGCCCACAAATTTGAATGAGGTCCAGAAGTTGGCAGGAAGGATAGTGGCCCTCAACAGATTCGTGTCCCGATCGACAGACAAGTGCCTCCCTTTCTTCCAAGTGCTGAATAAGGCCCAAGGGTGGGACTCCAAATGTGAAGAGGCGTTCACACAATTGAAGGAATACTTGGCGCACACACTGCTGTTTAGCTAGACCAAGTAAGGGGAACTTTTGTCCTTATATTAGGCCACTACCCTAGATGTTGTACCGACCGCGTTAGTAAAGAATGAAGGGAAAGAGCAAAGACATGTATACTATCTAAACAGGGCTTTTAAGAGAAGCCGAGATGAGATACCCGAAGATAGAACTTATTGCTTTCGATGTTGTAACAGCTGTGCGGCGATTACGCCTCTATTTTCAAGTCCACCCGATAAGAGTTGTTACCTCGTCGCCCTTATAGAAGGTGCTGCAAAGGCCTAACACCTCGAGGTGACTGGTTAAATGGTCCATCGAATTGAGCGAATACAACATCAGTTATGTTCTCAAAACTGCTGTCAAAGGACAAGTTTTGGTCTACTTTGTAGCGAAATTTATGAATTTTCAAGATGAAGTGCCCAAGGCACCCAAGAAGATGCCATGGAAAGTGTATGTCGACGGATCATCTTGTTGAGCAGGAGGTGGCGTAGGTGTCCACATGGTGACAGACAACGGGGTTAGGTCGAATCATGCAATACGGCTGAACTTCAAAGTGACAAACAACGAAGCCAAATATGAAGCAGTGCTTGTGGGATTGGCCATAGCAGAGACTTTAGGCGGAGAAGAGGTTGAGATGAGAGCAGACTCGCAAGTTGTGGTTGGCCAAATCACAGGGGAGTATTTGGAGAAAGGACAAAAGCTGATAAAGTACCTTCATCAGGATCAGGAAGGGAGCAATCACCTTCGATATTTTCAAATCGAGCGCATTCCTCCAGAAGACAATTGGAAAGCCGATCGGTTGGCATGAATAGCCTCGGCAAAGAAGGAAGAAACTTTGTTGTGGGAGGTCAACCTCTGGGCTATTAACACACTGGCCATAGGGAAAGAGGCCTTGTAGGTTGGAGAGAGCATACCAGGGTGGGCAGATGATATAATCAAGTACCTGGAAACCAGAAATCTTCCCACCTCTCAAGAGGAAGCAAGGAAAGTCAAAAGCAGGGTGGCTCAATTCACCCTGATAGATGGGACACTAGACAGACGAGGTTTTTCAACCCCATTGTTAAGGTGCATCTCGAAGGAGGAAGCCGAATATGCAATGAAAAAGGTGCATGAGGGAGTATGCGAAAATCACTCAGGAGGAAGGTCACTCGCTGCGAAGATCATGAAAGTAGGATACTACTGGCCAAACGCTCTAAGAGACGTAAAGGAATTCGTAAAAAGATGAATCCAATGCCAGCTACATGCACAGTCCAATACCCCTCTCAAAGAACTGAAGTCGATAACCTCCCCTTGGCCATTCACTCAATGGGACATAGACCTGGTCGGCCCTATGCCACCGAGAAAAGAGGGGGGGGGACCAAGTTCATCATTGTCTTCGTCGATTATTTTACCAAGTGGGCTAGAAGTTGAAGCAATGGCAACAGTGACTACCCAAAGCGTGACAGAGTTCTTATGAAAAGTTATCATATGCAGATTCGGGGTGGCATAAAGCATTATCTCTGACAACAGTAAACAATTTGACTCCGAACATTATTGCAAGTGGTGCGTAGAACTCAGGATCAAGATCAAATATTCATCTTTGGGACACCCAAGCTAATGGGCAGGCTGAAGCGACCAGCAAAATTATTGTTGGGATACTGAAGAAGAAGGTAGGCGAGAAGAAAGGGAGGTGGGCAGATGAGCTCCCAGAAATCTTATGGGCATACAGGACAACACCAAAAATCTCAACGGGTGAAACACCCTTCGCCTTGGCATACGAGAGAGAAGTAATGATACCGGTGGAAGTAGGGTTGCTAAGCCATAGGAGGAATGGCTTCAATGTCGGCGCGAATGATGAAAAGCTGGACGAAAATTTGGACCTACTAGAGGAAGTGTGGGCAAATGCCGAAACAAGAATGGCAGCCTACAAAAGGAAGACAGAGCAGTACTTCAACAAGAGGGTGAGACCAAGGTCCTTCAAAGTAGGCGACCTAGTCCTAAAGGAGACCAGAGTAACTACAGTAGAAGAGGGGAAGCTAGAGCCGTGATGGGAAGGGCCATACGTTGTGGTAGCCAGTCATCGTCCTGAAGTTATCGCCTCAAAGACACCACAGGAAGTAAACTGCCCCACCCAAGGAGCATTTAAGAAGATATTATGTTTAAACTTATGATGTATTAATTTCGGTACAATAAGTTCATTAATTTGATTGAATAACACTTTGTTTTCTCCGATTGCTTTATTTTATCCCATTGCCTTAGTAGTTGCCTAGTCAATACTCTTTTTGCCAAGATTACATGGTCAAGCGACTCTTCTGCTACACCTTTTGCCAAGATTACATGGTCGAGGAACTCTCATGTTACACCTCTCACCAGAGTTACGCAGTCAAGGCACTTTCCCGCCACACTCTTGTTGCCAAGTTTACGTGGTTGAGGGACTCTCCCGCTATACCTTTAGCCAATGTTACACGGTCGAGGAACTCTCCTATTACACCTCTCACCAGAGCTATGCAGTCAAGGCACTCTCCTGCCATACTTTTCTCGTCAAGGTTACTCGATCGAGGGACTCTCTCGCTACACCTTCGCAAGGTTAGGTTACACGATCGAGAAACTCTCTCGTTACACCTCTCGCCAGAGTTACGCGGTCGAGGTACTCTCCCGCCACACTCTTCTCGCCAAGGTTACATGATTGAGGGACTCTCCCGTTGCACCTTTAGCCAAGGTTACACGGTCGAGAAACTCTCCCGTTACACCTCTCACCAGAGTTATACAGTCGAGGCACTTTCCCGCCACACTCTTGTCACCAAACTTACGCGGTTGAGAGACTCTCTCGCTACACCTTTCGCTAAGGTTACACGGTCGAGAAACTCTCCCGTTACACCTCTCACTAGAGCTACGCAATCGAGGCACTCTCCCGCCATACTCTTCTCACCAAGGGTACGCGGTCGAGTGAATCTCTCGCTACACCTTTTCCCAAGATTACACAGTCGAGGGACTCTCCCACTACACCTTTCGCCAAGGTTATACGATTGAGGAACTCTCCTGTTACACCTCTCGGTAGAGTTACGTGGCTGAGGTACTCTCCCGCCACAATCTTCTCGCCAAGATTACGTGATCAAGGGACTCTCCTGCTGCACCTTTCGCCAAGGTTACACGGTCGAGGAACTCTCCCGTTACACCTCTCGCCAGAGTTACGCAATCGAGGCACTATCCTGCCAGACTCTTCTCACCAAGGTTACGTGGTCGAAGGACTCTCCCGCTACACCTTTCACCAAGGTTACATGTTTAAGGAACTCTCTCGTTACACCTCTTGCCAGAGTTACACGATCGAGGTGCTCTCCTGCCACGCTCTTCTCGCCAAGATTATGTGGTCGTGGGACTTTCCCGCTACACCTTTCGCCAAGGTGACACAGTCGAGGAACTCTCCCATTACACTTCTCTCCAGAGTTACGCAGTCAAGACACTCTCCCGCCACACTCTTCTCGCCAAAGTTATGCAGTTGAGGGACTTTCGTGCTACACCTTTCGCCAAGTTTACACGATTGAGGAACTCTCCCATTACACCTCTCTCCAGAGTTACGCAATCAAAACGCTATCCCGCCCACTCTTCTTGCTAAGGTTACGTGGTAGAGGGACTCTCCCGCTACACCATTCGCCAAGGTTACACTGTCGAGGAACTCTCCCGTTACACCTCTTGCTAGAGTTACGCGGTCGAGGCACTCTCCGGCCACACTCTTCTCGCCAAGATTATGCGGTCAGGGGACTCTCCCGCTGCACCTTTCTCCAAAATTAAACGGTCGAGGAACTCTCTTGTTACACCCTCAACAAAGTTACGCGGTTGAGGCGCTCTTCTGCCACACTCTTCTCGCCAAGGTTACGCTATCGAGGGACTTTCCCGCTACACCTTTCGCCAATGTTACGCGATCGAGGAACTCCCCTGTTACACTTCTTGCCAGAGTTACCTGGTCGAGACACTCTCTCGCCACACTCTTCTCGCCAAGGTTATGGTTGAGGGACTCTCCCGCTACACCTTTTGCCAAGGTTACACGATCGAAGAACTCCCCCATTACAACTCTAGCCAGAGTTACGTGGTCGAGACACTCTCCCACCACACTCTTCTCACCAAGGTTACACGGTTGAGGGACTCTCACGCTACACCTTTCCCAAAGGTTACACGGTCAATGAGCTCTCCCATTACACCTCTTGCTAGAGTTACGTGGTTGAGGCACTCTCCCGCCACACTCTTCTCGCCAAGGTTACGCGGTCGAGAGACTCTCTCGCTACACCTTTCGCCAAGGTTACACAGTCGAAAAACTCTCCCGTTACACCTCTCGCTAGAGTTACACGGTCGAGGCATTCTCCCGCCTCACTCTTTTAGCCAATATTATCTAAAGGAAAAACACCCAAAAAAAAAAAATAGAGAAGAGAGCCAACCACCATGGAACCAAAAGCACAACGGAACATCAAAACAACAAAACACAAGCTTAATATCAAAATAGTTCTTCAGAACATACACATTTTTGGGTCTAACATACACACATTTTTCACTAAACGCAAAAAAGTTTAAATTTTTAAGAGCGGCGAGGAGGGAGAAAGGCGTCAGACATGGTGCCTCTCTCAAATGAATCAAAGACATGGTAAGCAGCAAAACTAGGTCGTATTGATTTCCAGTCTAAGGTGCAAAGATTTGCCTAAGGATGATTAAGCAGGAACTCTCGCAAATGTTTAACCCGAGCTTGAACCTAAACCCCAGGCTCAGCCTCGAATTGTGTAGGCGGCATTGAGGTAAAGAAGAATACGAGCAACCTCCTCACCTTGGGAAATAGCTAACTCGTCGTTCAGTTCGGTCACCCTCGATTTCGACCCAGATAGCTATTTTTTTATGGGACTCCAAGATTTGGTTCAACTGTAAGTAATGGCAATCATGTTCCTTAAGCTCTTTCTTCACTACTGCCAAATCCTGTTCTACCTTGGCTTTCTCACCCTCAGCTATACTTAGTCGGGTTTTTCTTCCCGACGTCTTTCTTCTGAGTTCAGCAGGCAAGTAGCGTAATCAGCTTTTGCTTTCTTAAATTCCTCAATCTCTTTCTCCATCTAATTGAGGCAAGCAACCAGACTATCATGTTCAGCTCCATTGGCTTCTGCTTCACATCGGTACTGGTTGGTTTCTTGTAAGGAGTTCTCCACCTCCGATCTAAGCGAGTCAACCTGATCGTGCAAGGAAGCAACCTCATCCTCAAGTTTACGAGAGCAGGATTTGACTCGAGAGAATTCTTCAGCCATCATTTCCTTCTAGGTTCGTGCAGCAACAACAACACCATGAACACTACCGATAAAAGATCTCATGGATTGGTTCTCCTCTTCCAGCTCCAAGCATTCCTCAACGAATGCAGCCGCCAATTAGTCAACTCCCTAATAACCCAACCAAGCCAAAAGCAGCGGGGTAAGGAAAATAAGATCTTTAAACCAAAGGAACTTACCGATGAAAGGATGTTCTGAAGATTGTGAACAATGGAATGAAAAGCCTCTTCTCGGTGTGAACATGAAGCCCGAGAAGAACCACCTAGGTGAGAAGAAGAACCACTTGGGCGAGAACACGAAAGACACACCAACAGCACCTTCCGGGGTAATAGTGTCCTGGACAGACATAGTTGGAGCCATAGAAGGATTAGAGGAGATTGGACGTGGAGTACTTGTATTCACTTAAGTAGATGTTCTTGCTATCTGATCAAGGGGGATCACTGCTTCATCCTCCCGAGCAAGTGATTCCCAAGAAGGGCCGATGAAAGGGGTTATCCATCAGAAAGGTCGGAGAGGGTTCACCACCCCTTGCGGGAGAGAAACTAAAGGGTGAGGAAGGTATCGACACCTAAATGCCACTAGTGGGGGATAGGTTTGGAAAGACAAAGGGCATCTCGAGGCTGATCTCGCCTGAGACAGTTAAGGCAATCAGCGAGCTAGATACGACCGCAGAAGCCCCAGCCGACGAGCCCTCAACATCTTCAACTCGCAAAGACTCCCCAAAGCCATCTAAAAAAGGTGGAAAACTGCTTGTACGGGGCACGTTTAGGAAGTCTAAATTCAAGATCGCAATGACATTGCACTCATCCAAATGAAGGTCATCTTCTGAGGCTGCCATGTGCGGGGAAGTCTGTGGAGCTACCTTAGAAGGGACATTCGTTGACAATGTGGATTCAACCTCTATCACCAACTCCAGATCAACCTCAACTTGGGCCATGAGCTCGTCAAAAGAGTTGGTTATGGGTACTGAGGGCAACCTGAGCCTCTCCACCACTCGCCAAAGGTGGTGGGGCCTACCTCTAGTGGAACTGGATTCATCTAAAGGTTTTACACTCAAAAGAGCTTTCTTATTTGCCCCCAGCCGTTGATGATGCCTCCTTTTTAAACCACCCGCTGGTAACAGGGGGCCCAGAAATTCGCGACCAAGAACACGTGCCCTGCTAGGCACCATATCAATGTTAGAGGAGGTTAAAATAATATCTGACCAGGTGGAATTGTTGTTCTGGTCTACCCAAGATTGTACCAACTGGATTCGAGGCTCCTCTTGGGCAAATGAACAATCTCGAAATCACGCTCGTCGAGAACCGGGGACCATGAAACTATAATGGGAAACTCATGATTTGTGGTCTCATTAGCAGGAAATTCCCAACCGTCCCTAGAAACGAAGAAAATTTTCCTCTGCCAATCCTTGGCATGGAAATATTTGCACTCCAATTGAACTAGTTTGTTGTGAGACCTAAAGCTACAAAGGTTTCCTTCCAAGCGTTTGAAACTATGCAAAGAAAGAAATTCATGAGCCGTGAGGTCAGGGTAATTATCACCCATGGGCTCCAAAACGAACCGCCAGAGAATGTAGTAAGCCATTAGAATCCGCCAGGTATTGGGCACAAGGTGAGCCGAAGCAAGACCCAAGATGTCTAACACGTCATGAATGGGTCTAACAAAGGGCAAACGAAGCCCCATCGTGAACATAGCCAAGTACAAAACAACAGAAACTGTCATACCTCTCACGTCGATGGCTCTGCTACCCTGGTCTAGCAAACCCAGAACCACCGAGTTTGGGATGTTAAAGTTGTCCCTTGCGGAGTCCAATTCGCGACGGGAAATGGTAGAGGACCATCGATGGCCTCAAAAACTAAGCGAGGAGTAGCCCTCTCTCCAACAGTAGGGTTAGTCACCGCCTCTTCCAAGCAAGGGGGAGGGTCGCAGGGTCGTGAAGACTTGGTTCCGCGGGAAGAAGACAAATGTTTACCTTTAGAAAAAGCCACAAATTCACAAGGGAAACCGAGAGACAATGCATAGAAGCAGAGCGCTCGAAAAAGGAGAGGGAATGCCAAAGAGAAGAAGTGGGAAAAAGGGGATGCCTGAAAATGATAAATAATCGTACCAATTAGGTTGGATATGCGAAAGGGGATGCCTGAAAATGATAAATAACCATAATAGTTAAGTGGGATATGCGAAAGGGCATGAAGGCGAAGCGACTAACAGAAGGGCATGAAATGATGAAAAACCCAAACAATAAAACGACGCCATAATTACAAGTCCCATCATGCATAGCGTGATGGGACTTCGCAGGGTAATTGGAATCGGCTTAATCCTCTCCTGGGGGCCTGCTAGGTCTTATCACGGGCTTGGGCTATAGCACAGCCTGATAATCTAGTTGATCCAAGGCCTAACCCAATCCAAGCATATTCTAGCTAGTGCCAAGGGAACAACTACCCGAGAACTTCGGGATAAAAGAGCAATCGAGTCATTCAAAGATAAGCTAAGCCCTAATATCTCGAAGGCTTGAATTTCAAATAACGGGTGAGATAGTTATCGCGAATTAACAGGAAGCGTCGTGAGCTTTATTTATACCATTCATGTATGATTATGAACCTATCAGAATGGATTGCTGGAGAGATCCCACTGACTTAGGCATCGAAGGCATTCCCACGAACCTCCAACCCTCTTTCCTCTTTGGTTGCAGGTGATCGTGTGTGAGAAGTTGTGAAACACGTCCTTAACACAAATTGATGTAGTTTTATGGGATTTGTTATATCTAATTTACAATAAAAGTAACTTTACAATATGACATATCATATCAAACTAGAGTATTTTCCTTTTATAAAATATCTTATGAAAGTATCATCTTTTTATAAAAATATTTTCAGTTTAAAACACAATTGTAAAAAAGGTGTGTTTTTATTATTACTCAAAAAGAGTTTAATAATCTTTTATGTGCTCTACTTTCTTGCCAAGCTTATAAAAAAAGAAAATAATTTGTATAATTCTAGGGTATGCAAAGTTCCCGTAATCCATTTGAAAAATGAGGACAAATTTAAGATGTACATGAAAATATATATTTTTTAATGGCGAGCTTATTTTTTTCAAAAAGAGCGTACAAGATTTACAAACTTTAAACTATATCTAACAACATCCTTTTAAAAATAAATGTTGATGTTAACTTTGGATAAATGGATAGGGAGGATTTGGATTTAAGTTTTTAAAATTCAAATATTCAATTTGGGACATAAACTAAAAGTTGGATTTGAATTTTAAAATATATTCAAGCAAGATTTTAATCACTTAAAATTTTGTCTCAAACTATATTTATAAAAAGTGACTTCAGCTTAGTCTGAGAAATAAGTTTCAGATCCATCTAAAATCTATCTATGCATAGAGTTTTAAAATGTGTTGATTTTCTTTTTTATCCAAACTCAGGGTAGACAAGGATTAATTAGGTTAATATTTTAAATAATCACAAGTGCCTTCATCTAGTTACGAGTTGCAACCAACATGGAATGCGATACGCCGATATGGCAGCTTTTGATTACAAAGATGGGAGAATATTAGTAGAAATTATTTCTAAATGCTAGTGTGTATGTTGTTAGTGTATATGCTCTCATATCATGTTAGAAATGTAATGCAATTCTTTGTATTACTCAATTCTATTCATTAAGGCTACACAATATGGCCTATATATAAGAGGCCAAAGGTTATACAAGATGGTTCTAAAGTAACGTGAGATTCTCTACTTAATTCTGCATATAGACTTTTGGTTAGTTTGAATAGTGAGATAAGATGATATGATTTTAGATAAAAATTAAAAATTGAATAAAATATTATTAGAATATTATTTTTTAATATTATTATTTTTTTAAGATTTGAAAAAATTAAATTATTTATTATATTTTATATAAAAATTTGATAAAATTATAATAATGAGATGAAATAAAATAAAATGATTTATGAATCCAAACGGACCTAAAGATTTTTATAAGCGATCCATTATGTAGGACTGTGTGCTAAATAGTTAGCATTGTTACGTGTGCTGAATCGATGGGATAATCAGATAAGACCTTGAGTTAACATGATTAGTATTTGGAAAATAAGGGTCAAGTTTAATAACCAACATCTCCGTAGATGGGCTGAAATAGGACATCCTTTATTGAGCCTTTCCTCTTCATTGAAGGCTCTTTTTTGTTTGTTTTCTCGTTCGGCTTGGAAAATTGAAATTTGCAGAAAAATAATCTGTAACATTTTTCATTGAGTTGACAACATGTTTCAGAGCATTTAGCTGGGGATCTCTAGAATTTAAAAAGGCATCAACATTACAAACAACCAAGCCCATTTAACATCACATAAGCGAGCTGGACCATTCATTTTCTTGAATGTGTTGCTGGCCTAAAGAGGTACAAGACTCCAAAGAACATTGGATTCAGAAGATCATATCGGCAAGCAATGCATTGATCAGTAGTAGGTTAGCAACTCTTGTCAAAGGGAATAATGAGAGGTATCAGACAAGACATCCATCAAATAATGGTGGGGGGGGCAATACCCACTCAGCATTGCCATAAGAAGCCCGACTTGAGCAAAAGGGATTTTTACAACAGACATTCTTCTGACTCTCGGCCGACATGATGTAAAGCAATCCCCACCTGTTCAAGAAAAATATTTGGTACAATGGTAAAGTTCTTTCTAGCATACAAGAATCAATAACAATGGTAAAGTTGCTTCTAGCATACAAGAATCAATAGGAACCTAACCCCAACCCAACAAACTCATTTTACACAATTGAAGCTCTTGCACGCAACTAGATGGTGTGCTTTACTTTTAGAAAGTCTGAAAGAAAGTGATAGAACCTGGGTTCTGCCATGGAATCAGGGAAAAAATAAAGGAGAAAATACCTTTCATTAATTCAGCTTTTAGTAGTTAACCATAAAGAGTTCATTAATTCCATTTCCATCCATCCAAGTTGCACTTGCATTAACCATTCTATTACCGAGATAAGTGTGAAAACTACCCTTTTGAAAACAGTTATGGGTAGTGACACAAGTCTCACGCTGGACACACCATCCGGGTCTTGTAATGTTACAGATGGGTTAAATTACAAATGAGGAATGATATGAAACAAACGGATCCTAACGCTATAAGGTCAGATATAATAGTTTAAACTACATTCTATGCAAAATATGAACTTCCTATTACTAAATTTTGTTAGGTTATACTCCCGGAAAGCTGCGTAAAGCAAGGTAGCTTCATCCTAGTGGCTACCCTGCACAACTTCTGTTTGCCTAGTCTGTTGAGTGTCACTACTCAAGTGTTGGTCCTTCCTGCCAGACCTTGGATCTTCATGCCCAGGAACCTTCCCAAGTCTCTCCTGCAAAAACAAAGTTCTGAAAAATGAGCGAGTGAGCAAATTTAAGCAAGCAGAAGCTTATTTATAACTTTTAGGGGAAGAGAAGAAAGGAAAGGGAGGGGGCGGATGGGTGGGCGTTTGATGTTAATAGTTAGGACTCCATCAGCTTTGGTCAATTGTGTTCTAAATAACGCTCCGGTGATATACGGCATCCAACCATCCAAACAGTTATGAACTTCTGCCATACTACTTACAAACCAAACCTAGAGTCAATTCATTCCTTGTGGCATGGACAGGGACTAGGTCAAGTCTGGTAAGGACACAAGAGCCAAACACTATAAGAAAAATGAACATTTATGACGAGTTATTTACGACAAAATGACTATTTGTGACGAGAATAGACTTATTTTGACAGAAAATAATTAGCAGCAAATAAACAGTTTTCTTATAGTGAAAGAAACCCATCAAATTAAACCATGACCCGACCATCACCTTAAGCAAGGCATTCTCCGCGAGAAGCTGCTCATAATCACTCCTGATCCGGCTCACTTCTGATCTGAGATTGGCATTTTCTTCTGTCAACAATTCAGCACGCTGGGCCAGCTCATCACATTCCGCCTGACTCCAAATCATGCACATATAATAATCATTGAATTCATTGGCCAGCAAGTGATCCAGGGTAGCCAGATAGGATAAACAGATATAAGGACAGCTTCCTTACCTGCTTACGCAATCTGGATCGACGAGCAGATTCCCTATTCGATTGCTTCCTCCTTTGTCTCTTAAGCTCTCTTTCATCCTGAATCCACAAAATGGATAAGATGCGCAGCATAACATACATACAACAGCAAGGGTTTAGAAAAAGAAAATGCTGCAATTTGGAAGAAAAATAGTTGCCGTTCCATTTAGATCCAATTAATGACCAAGGATTAAGCAATAACAAGCAATGAAGAGGAGAGACAAAGCCGACACACACACACACAGACTATCCCACCCACCCGGCCCTTAGCATGAAAAATCATCACAACATTTGAATCCCGGATAGCAACTAACTTTTTATTTTGCCCACTAAAAGAAAAGAAGCTTTGCATGATGCAAAACAAACCATTTAGAACATCAAATTTGCATTATATTCAACAAACTTTCAAAATTAAAGTGGTAACCTAGTATTATAACTTCACTAGAAGTTATGAACTTGTAACAATACCAAGATAACTTTTTCAAAATTTAGCTTGCAATGAACCAAATGAAAAGCATGAACAAGAACCAGAAAGGAAGAAAAGGGATAAAAACTAATGGTTGTTTGCCATAACAACTTGCTGATCACCGGGTGAAAAAGCTAAAGAGCTTCGGTGTTCACTTAAAGGAAACATGGTATCCTTCAATATTATCAACACAGAAACTAGATACACACTTTTTTTGATAGGTAAGAATAAAAGAAACTAGATACACAATTAATGATTATAATACAATTTGTAACATATAAAGCAGACATCCCATGCCGTTAACATTTTCCTCTATAAAAGTCTTATTTATATTTTCTTCTCCAACATTTTCCTCCCATTATGGGATGGCATTATCTGGGTTGACTTGGGTTATGCCCAAGAGGGTGGTGGACCTCCTAGCATGTTGGAATAGGCTCAGCTGGCTGGGACATGGAGGATGGTTCCTTTGTGCTTATTGCGGTGTATTTGGTTGGAAAGAAATGAGAGATGCTTCAACAACAAGGAGAGAACAGTGGGGCAAAACTGGAACTTTTTTGTATTTTCTTTGGTTCAATGGTTTTCTGCTATTGTACTAAAGGGAGGGAATGTTCATGAGTTTTTGCTTTCTTTTCAGCTTGCTAGAGTGTAATTAGGTGTCTCTTTTGTATACTTCCTGTGTACATGGGCTTTGCCTAGTTGCATTCGATCAATAAAGTTTATTACTTATCAAAAAAAAAAATTCCTCCCATTGTTTACCTCTACTATAAGACAAGAGGGGAAGATGACTTGTGGGATGAATAGCTTAGGAAATCGGAATGGTCAACATGTGGGAGTAACCAAAATTGCAGAGGGGACAAACTTAGTGAAACAGAAGGAGTATCAATATTAAGAAGTGATAAAAACATAAGAGACAGGACCACTTCACTAAAAAAACCTTAAATGACATATCTCACTGTGAAGATGATCCAAATGGAAAACTTCCCATGGTTACGTCCATAACATTCGCAATCCATCACAAGCATCAATAAAACATGAAATCAAATTTGAAAGACAGAATAAAACTGCTAACTCTTGACTTGCAGCTTGGTTAAAAATATAGATTATTTATTCCTTATTATTTATACTCTCTCTTATCCCTTTCTATACCAACTGAGGTTTTGCTAGCTCATTTTTGCGTTAAATCCAACTAAAAGTTATGCAATGATTGCACAAAAACATTGCTTTTTAAGAGTTTAAACAGGAGCTTAAGCACACATCTTGAAATTTCAAAAATGAATCTCTTGCTGCAAAATACCTATTGGCCAGTCCTGAAATCCCTTGCTAGGAAAACAATCTAAAATTACATACATATATATATATATATATATATATATATATATATAGACACACCTACATACAGAATAAATATAGATAATACAGATAAATATATATATATATATATATATATTGATAGGTAAACACAATATATATATATATATGAATTATAAGCAAAAGAGCAGAGCACCCAAAGTTCATTTAAAAAGTTAGAATCCAGATGTGACGTCAATATTCTAGACTCAGTTTAGTGTGCGAGAGAGAATTAAATAAACCAAATTTACACATTACAATAGTCAAAATTATTTCTTAAATCTTTAACCTGGTGCCAGTTTTGCCACCATTCAAAATGAAAAGTTAAAACTTATAGATGATAAACATTTTTTTCCACAAGAAAATACATCAATATCTCAATTCAATACAACCTGAAAGTGAGAATATTGGCAATTCCAACGCTTTAAAGAAGCCTTGCAACAGATACATTTAATAATACTCCCCGAAAAGATTAAGGGCATGTTTAGGAAGTGAGATGAGATGAGAATTCTAAGAATAGTAGTGAAATGGTTGAGTTAAGATGTTTTATTGGGTTTTGGGAAATGAGAGAGAAAAAGTTGAATAAAAATATTATAAATTTAAAATATTCTTATAATATTATTTTTTAATATTATTTTTGGTTTGAAATTTCAAAAAGTGGTATTGTTTTTTGTGTTTTATTTGGAAGTTTGGGAAAGTCGTAATGATTAAATGAAAAAGTTGAAAATTTGAAATTGAAAAGTGTTTGTATTTGAGTGATCTTGGGGAAGGAAATTATGAGAAGTCTTGAGATGAGACGAAATGAAAAATAAATGAAAAATAATATTGTAAGCACCACATATATCATCAGTTCATGGTAGTCAAGTAGTCAACTCACTAAAACCATTCTTTCTTATAGCACTGCCACTGTTTTGTTTAATGCAAGTCAACCCATTATGGAAAATTCACACGACATGAAAATGCCTATCTATATTGAAATCATTACTCAACAGAACCATGAAGACCATAAGAAACAATCACTTTAATAAACTTGTTTTGATTTAATTTTTTTTTATAAGTAACTTGTTTTGATTTATTGACAAGGAAAATAAAACTTTAAAAATCAATGCACCCTATTAGAATATACGTCAAATAATTAAATTCACCTCTTCCCGTCAACCTAAGATTTCGAAACAATTAGTTATTTAATATGGTATTAGAACAAAGGTTTTGAGCCTAAACCTTGACTCCACATTTCACCTCACATTTTAATTAAATATTCTTTTTTTAAGTAAAAATGCATTAGGAAGACATTTCAATTAAATATTCCACGTGTTGGGTTCACTTATTAAGGGATATATTGACCCACGCTTGAGAGAGAGTGATAGAATATAATTAAAATGATTAAATCCGTCCATTCCCATCAACTTAAGCTTTTGGAATAATTGGTGATTTAACACACCCAAATAAGACAATCAAGCAACTTAAATATTTTCAGCATGCAGAGACTTTTTTCCTTTTAACGAGAAAGATAATATATTCCGTTATCACCATGTTTCATAGCAAGCACTCCCAACTTCTGGATAGGAAAATTCATATAATTCTCTTACTTTGTCCATAGAGAAGATTCATAAGTTTTTTTACTAATTGAAGATAACCATGATTTAAGCAAGCAAAGTGAAGTATCAAAACTTCATTGATTCGGATTCACCTGTAGCCAAATCTGTGGCTGAACATTGTCCCGTGATCCAGTAACAATTCCTCCTGCAACAGGAGTAGAAGGAGCCTTCCCACGCATTGCAGGTATGGCTGATGAAGTTGGAGCACCCCAATAATCCATTCCGATATTTAGATTTGTCGTGGGACCAGCAACAGCTAAGGGAGCAGCACCTGCACCTGACATCGGCACCATAGCCATTGCTTGATTCATTATTGTATGAGGTGTATTTGGTCCTCCATTTTGAGGACCATGCACGGAATTGCCATTCTGAGATGCTTCAGCTGTAAAAAGACACATGAATTCTTCTTTAACACAGATCATTGCAGCTATAGAACAGCAGAAGAAAATATTATTATCACGTCTTTTTCTTTAAAAACTAGAAAATTATTGAACCTTCAAAAGAATCTTGACCACCCCCTGACTTCGGTTGTGAGTCCTACAAAAACCAAAGAAATTAAGATGTAGGACTTTTCCTGTAACCGGAAAGAGAGAGAAGAGGAGCACAAAAGACAACCAACTACACGAGATTTCCCCATGTGATGATGACAGACAAACATTAATCTGGACAAATAACAACATGCCAATTTAGGTGACCATCAGTGGAATGCATCTTAAGAAGATCTCTCTAAACTAACCTCAAAGCAAGGTAGTCAAAGAAGACTTGGCTAACTTAGCATACACCTAAAAAAAGCACGTTGGCATAAATAAAAAAGATCAAGAACTGAAATAGTCTATTTGAAACTATAATTAATCATTATTGTTCTCATTTATGCTTTCAGTTGTGAAAAATAGTGATTAAACAATATAAGGTACTTTTACATTTTCTAAGAAAGAATTAAAGTTAACCTCTCCACATAAACCTTCTATGAATTTATTTTCTGTGTTTTACCACTCCTTTTATCAATATTCACCATTCACAGAGTGTTTCGAAGTGTCTGCACCTCATACTTTGATGCTTAGCCTTGCATAAGTGTAGCACGACACCTTAATTAATGCTTTGCCCCCTTAATACTAAGAAGACAAACTATAGATGAAACACAAGTAGCAAAATGACTCAAAAATGAAAGTAAAATTGGTATTCCAAAGAACTAGTGAAAATAACTACTAACACAAAGCACCACAAAGCAGTTCACGCATAATACATGTGTTACCACCACCAGGATGGATAATCAGCAATCATTTCTAGCAAGGCTTTGGACTAGGGTGCTACCCTCCCCACCCCCCATCCTTGCTTGGGCAGGGTGGCTATTTTTCCCCCTGCCCCATCCATACCCACCATCCGGAATTTGCAAGTCCAAAAACAACCAACAATCCAACAAACCAAAATCCATCTAAATCACACAGATATGTGACTAGATCTATCAAATCTGATCAAGATCAGAATATATCTTATCTTAAAAACAAATCTCAGACCCAAGGCAGCACCGTGGGTCTAAGTATCAGAGATAGAGACCCACGGCACTGCCGTGGGTGTAGAGACTAAACAACCCACAGCCGCACCCATGGGTTGTTTCATTAGAGGTGACAGCCTTGCGTTGGAGGCGACGATCATTAAATCCAACTCAGTTAAAGCCTTTATATCAACCAATTCCACATAGATCTTTTTACACAGCTGAAGCATCAACTCAACTAGAGCAATTTTTCATCAAGATCTAGTAGTAGTTATATGAGATTACCAAAATATGGGTAGTTATATGGTTAGATCAGAGACCCACCTAGATGTTTTGATTGTCAGAATACTAGTTTGTTTCGAAATGCCGAAGGATTAACACCACATACACATAGCCAAAGAAACTCTGGCTCACAAAACATGCCAACAACATCTAGTAAATTGGACATAATAAAGCCCAAGATGACTCAAATTCAAGCTTTATCGTCAAAAAGGTCAATATCTCTAGCTCAAATAAGGAAAAAGAACAAAGTGAAAAACCAATTCTTCCAGGAAAAAAGATAGAAATCAATAATGTACCAACCACCATCAAGATCTCATACAAAGAAAATTTTTCAGCATATTAGTGGTAGCAATACAACACAATGAGCAATGTAACATCCAGGAGTGGGTATAGGAGGGTGGTGGTGAACGGAAATTGAGCATTACCTAGTAGGGAAAGGTTCTTACAGTTTATAATGATTCATAGGGGTTCCAAATGTAACAGTGACTAGTCCTTTTTTAATATAAGCCTATATCGTTTTCATTTTATTTAGGACGTTACAAATGGTATCGAAGTCCTAGCAATTAGAGATGTGATACTTGAACCATGCCATGTACAACGAATGACCTCATGAGGACTTCGAAGGTTTATGAGGAGGATATTGTAATACTTGGATCAAGTATGCAGGCATGCTAAATAGGATCTCGCATTGCTTGAAAGGGAGAATTTCTTGCAGTTTATAATGCTTCCAAGGATCTCTAACTAAGACATTGATCAGTCTATTTAGAATACAATCCCAAATATGGTTCCTTTGAGCAACTTCGATGGAGTTTAGGGCTGAGTTTCATGATTTTCTCGTCTTGTTTTCTATATCTAGTTAGGTGTTCCTCTTGTATATTTCCCTGTGTACTTGGGATACGCCTCTCACATTAATAAAAAAATATTCAAATACTTACAAGAAAATATACGTTAAAATGTAGTTTGGGCTTTCCTTAAATTTACAAAGAAAGTCCATGTCATGTATTCCCTCCCATTGGGTCAATATTAAAAACCAAAACTTCACTGATGCACTAAGATAGGAGCAATATACTCATGACACAGAAAGTTACATATCAGAAAAGAGATGCAATTAGCATGGTCCTAGCCCACCCAAATCAATAAAAAAGTGTAGCAAGTATGCAAAATAAATGAACTAAGTGAAAAAGCACATACACTTTGAGAATTTGCATCACTTCCTTCACTCGAACCTTCACTTGCACTTTCAGCACTGCATGTCCCAAATTATTCCTCGTAAGCTAAAG
The DNA here is from genome assembly GCF_004785595.1 of Juglans microcarpa x Juglans regia. Lineage (NCBI taxonomy): Eukaryota > Viridiplantae > Streptophyta > Magnoliopsida > Fagales > Juglandaceae > Juglans > Juglans microcarpa x Juglans regia. The sequence continues at coordinate 26,007,018 of NC_054604.1, forward strand.
AACTTTGTTTTGTAACAATGTTAAATACAGCAATGACAATTAGATGTTAACATACTCAGCAATATGCACAATCAGAACAGGATCAACTTTTTCAGTAACGACAGGTCCATTTAGGCAATATATAAATATATATATATATATGTAAAGGAACATTTAGCTTGTTTCTTTTACTTATCAAAAAAAGGAACATGAATCATCACCGCAACTAAAGATTCTCAGGCCCTATAACCATGAAGACTATAACATATGATCACTGAAAACATAAGAGGTATATAAGTTAACAACAATCATGAATTTTCATGAACTGTATTGGGGATGGAAGTGAAGAGAGAATCCCCAAACCCCCTTCCCTCCTATCCAAAAGTCTCAAAGAGTAAGCATTCAATAATAATTAGCTTGGACCCTTAAACATTAGTCAATAGTCAAAATCATCCTAACACTAAGCATAGCTTGATTGCTAAAAAAATTGTTTAGAACCATCCTATCAATACGCATAGCTCATTTACCTTTTAGAATGAACCCCATTAGCAGATGCACCTGAGGTTTTAGCATGCTCATTATTCTTCCCTGTTATCATATTCAAACTGCCTAAACTTCCTTTTGATCTTTTGATGGGCAACTTTTCCTTCACCTCAGATGGTTTACCATCTGTTTCCATGTTGCCAGTTGTGTTTCCCTAAGAGTGAATTCAAAGTTACTTATCATGTACTTGAACAAACAAAGGCATGCCTTTCCAATACGAAAACATAAAACACAGTAGTGTAGGAAACTCACAGTAGCCTCAAGCATGCCGTTTGGAGGAGCCATAGCAAAAGGACTAAAAGGATAAGGTCCCTGTTATTCACACACAGAACATGAGACTATAGTAAAAATTTGAGACTGCAACTAAACCATTTTGTACAAGAAAATACCGGAGGAATAGATGGGTGAGCATATATGCCACCATGGGGATACATTGCAACATATGGATGTGGAGGGGTACCATAGGGAGGCATTATATGCTGCAATAAAAAATTATGTTAAACTTAATAATTCCAGCCAGAAGAACATGAACAGACTTTCTGCAATACTGCCAAGATCAAGAGAAAGTCATAGATGCAAATCATTAAAAGTGAACAAGGAATAACAATGGAGCATATAAACTTTTGAAGTGAGTTAGGCTTAGAATATTACTTATCAAAAAAAAGTTAGGCTTAGAATATTGACTTGTCAAACACCAAATGAACATTGAACTAAATGATAATTACGCTCAATAGAGCTTTAAACGTAGAACTTCCACATAGCCTAACTGGTTCATGTTCACCTCTAGATTGAAACATTTTTTGATAATGAACAATATAGGGTTATTATACAAACTTGACATGGAGAAGGCATATGATCGAGTTAACTGGAACTTTTTGTTACACATGCTTGAAAGGTGACTTGGAGAGAGAAGGTGCTCTTGGATCAAATTTTGTATATCTACCGTACATTTCTCCATTTTGGTGAACAGTACTCCAATGGGCTTTTTCGGAAGTTCGAGGGGATTGAGGCAATCCCCTATCTCCATTACTGTTTGTTTTCATAATGGAAGCTTGTAGTAAAATGATCACGGGTCTTGTGGAAGGTGAATTTCTATCTGGCTTTGTAGTAGGGGATGCAAGAATTGGCACACTTGAGATGACCCACCACTTATTTGCAGATGACACTCTTATATTCTGTGGTGTTGATCACAATCACATTCAAACTTTGCGGGCTCTTATAGTTTGCTTTGAAGCAGCATCGGGATTGAAAGTGAATCTTTCCAAGTCAGAATTAGTTCCAATTGGAAATGTTCCATGTGTTTTGAGCTTCGCCAACATTATGTGGTGAAAAGTCTCTACCTTGCCAATAAAGTATCTCGGTCCCTTGGGTGCTTCCTTTAAGTCGCAGTCCCTCTGGGATGGGGTGTTGGAAAAAATGGAGCAGAAACTAGCGAGTTGGAAGAGGATGTATTTGTCCAAATGTGGTAGAGTTACGTTGATAAAAAGTATTCTATCCAACCTGGCTACTTATTTCTTATCTGTATTTCCAATACCATGTAAGGTCGCATACCGGCTAGAGAAGTTGCAACGAGATTTCCTTTTCCTTTTTTTTTTTTTCCCGGCCCGGGGGGGTGGGGGGGTTTAAATGAAGAATCAAGTTTCATTTGGTGAATTGGGCTACAGTTTGTAGCCCAATACATGAAGGGGTTTGGGAATTCAGAACTTGTTGCTTTTCAACAAGGCTTTATTGGGTAAGTGGTTGTTGAGATACAGGATGAAAGGGGAGCATTGTGGAGAGTTATCATAGATTTAAAATATGGTGGAGGGGGGGTGTTTAAATGAAGAATCAAGTTTCATTTATTGGGCTACGGTTTGTAGCCCAATACGTGAAGGGGTTTGGGAATTCAGAACTTGTTGGTTTTCAACAAGGCTTTATTGGGTAAGTGGTTGTTGAGATACAGGCTGAAAGGGGAGCATTGTGGAGAGTTATCATAGATTTAAAATATGGTGGAGTGTGGGGAAGATTGTGAGCAGACCACATGGGGTGGGGCTTTGGAAACACATAAGAAGAGGCTAGACAAACTTCCATCAATACACACACTTTGCAGTTAAGGATGGTTCCATAATTAAATTCTAGAATGATCTATGGCATGGAGATCGAATCCTTAAGGAAGCCTACCCAACAATATACAACATCGCACAAAGATAGGAATTTATCAAAAAAAACATCGCACAAAGATGGGAGGCTTCAGTAGCATAGCTCATGGATCTATCTAGTGGCTCTCCTCAATGGAATATCTTGTGTATAATTGTAGAGTGAATGGAGGAGCTGATACGATTTTGTGGTCACTTCCAAGAAGGGAAAATTTACTGTACAGTCGTACTATAAGTCCCTTATGAAACATTCTACAAGAACATTCTCATGGAAGAATATATGGTAGACTAAGGACTCGTTTTTTGGACAGCTTCACTAGGGAAGTTTCTCACCTTAGATAATCTAAGGAAATGCGGACTCATTGTGTTGGATTGGTGTCATATGTGTAAGACAAGTAGGGAGTCTGTGGATCACCTATTATTGCATTGTGATGCAGCCATGAGTTTGGGAAATGATATCTTTGCTAGAGTGGGGCATCATTGGGTGATGCCAGAAGGGTTGTCGATTTTTTGGCCAGCTAACAAGGGATTCGGTGTAACTTTCAAATTGCAGCTATGTGGAAGATGATACCGATTTTTCTATGGTATTGGTGGTGCATATGGATGGAGAGGAATGGTCAAGTTTTAAGGATTGTGAACGGACAATGGACAAGATTAGAACTTTTTTCTTCATACTTTATTCCATTGGTCAATTGTAATAGACTTTAATGCCATGAACGTACATGATTTCCTTGTATCTTTAGACAACCATGCATAGGTGTTGCTCTTGTCTATGTCCCGTGTATTTGGATTCACCTTTTTTAATAAAATTATTATTTACTAATAAAAAAAGATAACTTAGATTGAAACAATGAAAAAATGATAAGTTGGTTGGATGCAAAAAGCTATACTTGTCTAAAGGGGGACGAATTATAAAGAGTACGCTATCTAATCTTCCCACGTATTTTCTTTCACTTTTCCCTTTGCCAGCAGGGGTTGCAAAAAGAATTGAGAAAATTTATCTCAATTTATTATGGGGAGGTATAGGGAAGGAGAAAAAGTTTCATTTGGTTAGTTGGAACAAGGTTTGTCAACCAATTTCTTGTGGAGGATTGGGGGTGAGAAATTTGAGGATGTTTAACAAAGCACTTCTTGGGAAATGGCTTTGGAGATATCATTTAGAGAGAGATGCTTTATGGAAGAATGTTGTTACTGTAAAATATGGGAGTGAGTGGGGGGGATTGGTGTTCTAATGAAGTTAGAGGAGCTTATGGGGTGAGTTTATAGAAGTTCATTAGGAAAGGTTGGGGGGAGTTTTTGAAACATATTACATTTAAGGTGGGGGAAGGGAAGAGGATTCTTTTTTGGCATGATATTTGGTGTGGGGAATCAGCTCTCAAATTTTATTTTCCCTCTCTTCTTAGGATTGCAAGGGATCAAAATGCTGCTGTGGCAGATTATTTCCAACATACGGATAATAATATTCTGTGAAATGTTGACTTTATCAGAGAGGTAAATGACTGGGAAGTGAATGATGTTTCAGATTTTTTGGGAAGAATTTATAATTCAAAAGTGATGCAGGGAAGAGAGGACAGTTTACTGTGGGACCATGCTGGAAAGTCCATATTTTCTGTTAGTTCTTTTTATAAGGTGATGACTTGTCATTCTGGTTGTGCTTTCCCTTGGAAAACCATTTGGAGAGTGAAGGTTCCTACTAAGGTGGTGTTTTTCAGTTGGGAGGTTGCTCTAGGGAAAGTTTTGACCACGGATAACCTTAGAAAACGTGGCATGTGCATTGCTGATTGGTGTGTCATGTGCAAGAAGGATGGTGAATCTATAAATCATCTCTTTCTTCATTGCGAGGTGGCAAAGTCTTTATGGTATGAGGTTTTGAGTCGGACAGGTTTATATTGGGTGATGCCAAAGGAAGTTGTAAATCTTCTTGCATGTTGGAGAGGTTTTGAGGGAAAAAAATGTGTAGCTGCCAGATGGAATATGATTCCTTCGTGTTTAATGTGGTGTATTTGGCTGGAAATGAATGGGAGATGTTTTGAAGACAGAGCATTCTCTTGGAGAACTTTGGAATTTTTTCTTTTCTACTTTGTGTTTGTGGGCTAGGATTTTTGTAAGGGATGATGATAATGTACTGAATCTGTTTTAGTCTTTTTCCTGCTTCTAGAGTGTAGTTGGTATTTCCTTTGTATACTTCTTGTGTACTTGGCCTGTGCCTATTCTTGGTAATAAAATCTCTTAAAACTAGGCTCAAAGGTTAATATACCACCCAAATTTAATCTATGTAAAAATTATAAAAACCAGTCTCAAAGGTAATGATACTATTAAATTATCCCATTCCATATTATAAGCAAAAGGTTCAATAATCATTATCAATGCAAAAATCCTATATTATCCATGTAGAATGTATATACCTGGACGCCCCACATATAGGGAGGCGCTTGGGGACTTGAAGCCAAGAACCCATGTGGAGGTATAGGAGAATATGCCTGTTGAGGAAAAACATGACCACCTCATCTAAAATGCAAACATGATATGAAACATAACTGCCCGAATAAAAGACTTTCACTATAGAACCTGAAATCCCGACCAGTCAGGATTAACCACACCAGTGCCAGTAGCCGAAGACTGGTCCTGAAAAATAAAATAAAATTGATTGAAAAATGGCAATCATCTATATGAGAGTGAGACTACCCTCAAGCTTATCAATAAAGAAAAGTTAGGAATTACTCGAGTACCTGCGTAGTATTAGAATTTGTGGCAGGAGGTGTCTTCGGCTCCTTCTCTTTTGCCTGTTTATCCGTGTCGCTGCTACCCATGTTTTGGGATCACCACTTCTCCAAAATTCCTCGCACCATACTACAACATAAGCACCACCTACATCATTAGGCACTATCTTCCTCCAGAAGTTCCCTATGAAACAAAGAAAACCACTGTAAATAAAATAATTAAAATGTTGTGTTTCAACGCCGAGTAGCTCCCCAAGAAACTAAAAACAACAACTATGTCGTATAAATCGCCTTGACCACAATTGAACGTCCAAACAGAAAAAGAAAAAGAAAATCTAACATTCAAAATTACACGAATTCTATCTATTCCTACGTATTCTACATGCAAATAATTACCATAACAGAAATTTAGCAATATGAACCATGTAGCAAAAAGAAAATCTCAGTTACCGGATTAAAAACTCGGACCAGCTGAAACCAAATCGGATCCAAAACAATATTGCAACACTTTGGTAGCAAGAAATCCGGAGACGAAGAAAGTGAACACGGAGGTCAATAAGTTAAAAGGTTAGGCCAAGATGGTAAATGGATGGCAAGGAATTGGAGAACAAGGAATTAGGGGAGGGATCAGAAATTTAGGGTTCAATGGTCTGGGTATGCGTTTCGTTCGTTTTGTTGAGGGCGAGAGCGAGTGAGGATTCACGGCATGGATCCTGTGTGTCGCCGTACGGTGTCGCGGTGTCCCACTGTCCGTGGGGGATTTTTTCTTCTCATTTCCATTTCTGTGCTTTCTAAATCTCTTTTTCGCCCCTGACTGTCGGACATCTTTCGGGACGTATCCTGTCGGATTTGGTCCCATTTTGGCATTTTATATAAATTTTAGAATTGAACTGAGATAGGTCGATTTTGAGGATTTAAGAATTAATATGAATCAATTTATTATTAAAATTGAAATCGATTTTATTTCGGTCAGATCCAATCTAATTTTTTTTATTTATCTTTTAGACGTATGTATATATATATATATATATATATAAAGTAAGGTTATATCAATAACTTAGTAATAACGATGTTTATATTTAAGATTAAAATTTTATAAGATTAATTTTATATTATATTAAATGTTTTATTAATTTTATTGTATAAGATTAATAAATATGAATAATAAGATTAAAATCACGTGTTATATTAATTAGTAATTTAAGATATAATATATATAAATAATATAATATAAAAATTAAAAAATATATATACAATTTGTCAATCCAGTTCAAATCGCTTTTCAAAATATGAAAACTGATAATGAATCAGTTTCAGTTCTTAATAATGAGAATCAGACTGATTACAAACTAGACCAAATCCATCAATTTGGTTCTGTTGGTTCAATCAATTATTTAGTTTTTTTTTTTTTTTTATGCCCTTAGTCATCCTCTCATTTTTACGTTTTTGTTCATGATGTTGATAACTTGATATCAACGGTGGATAATATTGATATTTTTTTATGGCCCTGTTTGAATAGTAAAAGTGTTTCATCTCATCTTATCTTATCATTACAATTTTTTTAAATTTTCACACAAAATATAATAGACAATTAAATTTTTTCAAATCTTAAAATAATAATAATATTAAAAAATAATATGCTAATAATATTTTATTTAACTTTTAACTTTCATTGTAATTCATCTCATTTCAACTTACTATCCAAACGGCACCTTAAAAGCTTGTTGAGGGACTGAGATGATCTCATATCATCTCAAAAATTCTCATAATTTTCTTATTAAATATCACTCAAACACAAACACTTTTCAATTTCAAATCTTCAACTCTTTCATCTAATTATTACAATTTTCTCAAATTTCTAAACAAAATATAAAAAATAATATTACTTTTTCAAATTTTGAAAGAAAAATAGTATTAAAAATTTATATTCTAACAATATTTTTAACTTTATAATACTTTTATTCAATTTTTTCTCCCTTATTTTCCAAAAACCAATAAAACATAATAACTCAAATTATTTCACTACTATTCATACAATTTTCATTTCATCTTACTTCACAACAACATGTTTTCTTCTTCTAAATTGACATTATCTCTACCAAGTTAATACTTTCTTCATCAATGATTACTATTGATAATAGAATAGTCAATTGAAATGTACATATAAATAAGTATAATTAAAAATAACAAAATTTAAAATGAATAGTAATATTACTTTGTCGATAGAACAACCCCAAATTCTCTTCCCATTTATTCTCATCCAAACTTAATAGTTCACTCATTATTAGGTACTTGGTTTGATCACAGAACTAAGTAATAATTATCCCCTCTTTCTACTTTCTGATTTATAATTAGTGAAGTCCTTTAGTAACACGTCTGACACCAACATATTTAGCAACCATATAATTAGTAGAAAGACACCAACATGTCTTTCCTATGCCAATTTAAGACATCGAAATGCATCGCATTTCAATCCGCTTGTAGTCTCCAATCCAGTCGTGCATCACAATCTCAACTCAAATTGTATCGAAACTGTCAAGAACTCACTGAGATGTTTGGTCGGCCCAAGGGAAGAAGAGTTGAAGAAGAATATATGAGTTTGTCGGGACGGCGTCGTCTAATTAAAGAAGGAAACGATGTCGTCTGGAAGTGGAAGAAACTATGCATTTTATCTTTAGTTAAACTTTGCGTTTTAACTAGGTTGTGCATTTTGGTGTCTATTATGTAGCTAGTATTTCCTACAGTCATTTTATCATTTCCCGCTCTCTGTTACAAGTTGTTATTCTGTAAGTGTTGGGGGACGGGTCTAAGGGGAAAGTCAGAGAATGAGCAGAGGTATCTTTGAGCTTGTAACTCAGTGAATTTTCTCTAGACGAAGGGTACCTTGAATGCCCATTGTATCTCAAGCATAATATGAATTTATGAGAGTTCATTTCCATTCTATCCATCCTTGTACTATTTAGCATCTCCTTTCTTATTAGCAACCCAAAAGGTTCTTAACAATTGGTATCATTGAACCGACGATCCCATAGCTGACGATACTCATTCCAAGCAACAACAAGAGGCATTGCAGCGGCAAGTTGGTGCCCCCATGAGGAAGGTATTCTGGAGATGAGGGAACACTTGAATCAGATTACAAACATAGTAAGAATTTTTATGGCAAATCAAAACAATACCCCTAGTAGAGAGCTTCAGATGATGCATGATGCTGAGGGACTATGATTCCAGAAGAGGCTTCAACCGTGGTGTTAGACTGGAGTTCCCTCATTTTGAGGGTGATAATCCTATGGGTTGGGTGTTCAAGGCAACTCAATATTTTGAGTTCTATGCAAATGCCTCCAGCCGATCATCTATTAATGGCCTCTTACCATATGGATGGTGAGGCCTTGGTATGGTACCAAGATGACCTTGATGCAGGACAGTTTACGTCATGGGAAACCTTCATTAGAGCGTTGCTCATTCAATTCGGACGTAGAGCTTACGACGATCCTATGGAGGCTCTCACCCGTCTCAAGCAAACAATCACAGTATCAGCTTACAAAGCTCAATTTGAGAGCTTATCTAACCGCTTGAGAGGGCTATCCGACCACTAGAAGCTCAGCTGCTTCCTAAACAGTTTGAAGGATGAAATCTGCTTGCCCATTCGGACGTTGAACCCGATCAATTTAAGTGCTGCCTTTAGGCTCACCAAAATTCAGGAGTACTTGCACAGTAATAGGAGAGGGCTCAAGCAAATCTCAGATAAATCGTCCTCACCTTCACCAATAGCTCTTTCACAGTAAGTACCACATGGAGAAAACAACAGTAGATGTTAGAAAAATTACCAACTAGTGAGGAAAGTTTCTTCAAGTTACACGGATGAAAAGAGAAAAAATGGCTTATGTTACCATTGCAATGAGAAATGGAATCCCTCACATAATTGCAAAAGCCCTAAAATCTATTTTTTACAAGGTAGTGAGGATTCGGGAGAAGGCCATATAGAGGTGGAGGAACAGACGTCACTGAAGAAGAGGAGACCGTGATGTCTACACCAGCTTTAGGGGAGCTTGAAATCTCGTTGAATGCAGTTTTAGGTACTCCTAGCTCTAGTACCGTTAGACCTTAGGAAGAATTGGTAATGAGAACGTAGTCATATTAATTGATTCTGATAGTATACACAATTTTTTAGACCCTTCCATTGCTCACAAAACCAGATTACACATCAATAATAACATGCATCTTTTGGTGAAAATTGCTAATGGGGAGATTATTTGCAGTGAAGGTTTCTGTGATGAGGTGAATATTAAGGTACAAGGGCATCATTTTCTGACCTCGTTCTACGTACTTTTCTTGGGATTGTGATGTTGTATTAGGAGTTAAATGGTTAGAAACTCTAGGTCCTATAATATGTGACTTTTCAAAATTGTTAATAGAATTTTTATATGGCCAAAGAAGGGTATGGTTGCTAGGGTTGGGTTTGCAGCATATCTCATTTGAGGGTCAGAACAAGGCCATCTTAAAATCCATATACAGAGGGAAGAGGTTATTATTACAATTATTCCATGAGGAGATGAATGAAAAAATGAGCCCATAGATGCAGAAATTAGTAAGTTGTTGAGTGAGTTCAAAGGGGTGTTTGAATAGCCCCAAGGGCTGCCACCCCCATATTCTCATGACTATAAAATTGTTCTGAAGGGACACAACCCATTTCCACTAGACCTTACCGCTACTCTTACTATCAGAAAATGGAGATTGAAAAGATTGTTATTGAATTGCTACAATCATGGGTGATTAGGCCCAGTTCAAATCCCTTTTCATCCCATGTTTAATTGGTGAGAAAGGCATATGGGAGTTGGCGTTTATGAGTTGATTAGAGGGCCTTAAACCATGAGACTATAAATGATAAATTTTCAATACCCGTCATTGACAAGTTGCTGGATGAAGAACACGGTTCTAAGGTGTTTTCTAAATTGGATTTACGCTCCGGGTACCATCAAATAAGGGTAGTGCAAGAGGATATTGAGAAGATAACATTTCATACTCATGAGGAGCATTACAAATTTCTCATTATGTCCTTTGGATTTACTAATGCCCATTCGACATTTCAATGGCTGATGAACCAAGGTTTTGGACCATTCTTGAGGAAGTTTATATTGGTTTTCTTCGATGACATTTTAGTCTATAATAAAACATTGTTGGAGCATTTAACTCATTTGAGAAGGGTTTTGAAAATTTTACAACAACACAAGTTGTTTGCCAAGTTGACTAAATGTAAGTTTGGAATGAAGGAGATTGACTACTTGGGCATATGATACTAGTGAGGGAGTCAAGGTTGACCCAACCAAGATCTCCTTTATGTTAGATTGGCCGCTACCCGTGAATACAAAGTTGCTTAGAGGTTTCTTGGGCCTTAGAGGGTACTACATAAAACTTATAGGAAATTACGAACTTATAGCTGCCCCACTAACAGATTTACAGAAGAAGAATGCTTTTGATTGGGATGATAGGGCAACAAAGGCCTTTAATGACCTTAAATTGGCAATTACACAGCCACATGTTCTCAGGCTACGAGATTTTACACAACCCTTCATGATTGAATGTGACGCAAGTGGGAGAGGAGTGGGGGCAGTTTGATGCAATCAGGCCAACCTATTACTTTCATGAGAAAGCTTCTAAAAGGAAAGCATTACAACTATCCACATATGAAAAAGAGCTACTAGTTTTAGTAGCGGCCATCCACAAATGACGTCATTATCTTTTAGGCCAATCTTTTATTATTAAAATAGATCAGTAAGCCCTAACATTTCTATTGGAGTAGCTGGTTGGCACTATTGTCAACTAAATTAATCGGGTATGATTTTGTTATCCAATACAAAAAAAGGGAAGGGAAACAAGGTAGCAGATGTACTCTCAAGGAAGCATGAGTTGGAGGGTAAAATAGAAGGGTTGTTAGCTATGATTTCTTTCCCAAATGCAGATTGAGTTGTGGAGCTCAAGTCTACTTATGACCTATCAACTGAGATGAAAGATGTTGTAACCAAACTATCTCAAGGGCAAAACAGAGAATGTGGCTACCAATTGCAACAAGGGTTGCTTCTTAAGAGGGGGAAGATTGTCATAGTCTTGGATTCACCCTTCAAAGAGAAAGTTCTTCATTATATACATGCTCATCCATTGATAGAGCATTTTGGATATTTAAGAATATATCAAAGTGCCAAATGAGATTTTTATTGGACAGAGATGAAAATGGACATAAAAAAATTGGTGAGGAAATGCATAATCTGCTAGACTATAAAATATGAAACCACACCACCTGCAGGGCTTTGAAAACCCTTGCCTATTCCCAATCAAGTGGACAGACATCTCTATGGATTTCATAGAGGGCCTCCAATATCTCAAGGCTATAGTACCATTTTTGTAGTAGTGGATAAATTTATGAAATTTGGGGATTTTATGGCCCTAGCTCACCCCTATATAGCATCTACTGTGGCACGTGTTCTTAAACTCGGTATTCAAATTGCATGAGCCACCGAGAAGCATAGTTTTAGATAGGGACCCTATACTCCTCAGTTCATTTTGAAAAACACCTTTCTCATTATAGAGTTTATCTCTAAACTACAACTTTGCCTACCATTCACAGTCAGAAGTCTCTAAACAAATGTCTAGAAGGTTATTTGAGGTGTTACACATGCAACAAACCAAGGAAATGATCTCAATGGTTCGCTTCAGCTGAATGATGGTATAACAGCAGCTACCACACCTCAACTAAGTTCACTCCGTTTGAAGCTTTGTATGATCCCCCACCCAAGCTTCTGCCCTGTATTTTGGGAACGTCAACAAATGAATCAGTGGACCAATTTCTCTAGAGGAAGGGTATCTTGAATACCGATTATATCTCAAGAACAATATGAATTTATGAGAGTTCATTTCCCTTCTATGCATTCCTTTTACTATTTAGCTTATCTTTTTTTGTTAGCAATCCAGAAGGTTCTTAACAAAAACTCTCTTAATTTGACCAAGATAGGAAATGAGTAAGTACCAATTTCTTGCCCCAAATTTCATTTCATAGTTACTATTTTTATTTTTATATATTGTGCTAGCTTAGCTACAAAGCGTGGTTTTCCTTCTAGTTCTCTTGCAATTCTCATTTATCTTTTTAATTTTATGAAATAAGTTATCTTTTAGTCTTGTTTGTTTTTGTAAATGAGATACGATGAGATGAATTGAGATTAAAGTTAAAAGTTAAATAAAATATTATTAGAATATATTTTTTTAATATTATTTTTATTTTATAATTTTAAAAAATTGAATTATTAATTTAATTTTGTGAAAATTTGAAAAATTTTTATTTTTTAAATAATATGTGAAAACGCAGTTTTATTTTATATTTTCATAACCGATCCTGCACGGCCACAAAGCCTAGCAAAAGCCCAGCCTTTCGCGTCTCTCCGTCCCTCTCGCCTCAGGATGGCAGCTGAAACAGAGCAAATGCAGGACAAAGAACAAGAAGCGCTGCGCCTCAAAGCGCTAGCAGAGACCAAATACAACAACTCCAAACTCAAGTCCGCCCTCAAGTACGCCAAGCGAGCCCAGCGACTCGCCCCCAACCTCGACGGCCTGTCAGAAATGGTCACCTCCTTCAAGATCCTCCGCGTCGCTGCTGCCCGATCCCCCGACACCCCCTCGCCCGACTGGTACAAGATACTCCAGGTAGAACCCTTTGCTCACATCAACACCCTCAAGAAACAGTATAAGAAACTCGCCCTAGTCCTTCACCCCGACAAAAACCCTTATGCCGGGTCTGAAGAAGCCTTTAAGCTTGTCAGCGAGGCCTTTCGGTTTTTGTCGGATAGGATTCGTAGGAAAGAGTATGACATGAAGCTCAGGATTAGGATTCAGGAGGAGAACGTTGTGGGTTTGGCGGCTGCGGAGACGTTCTGGACGGCATGTTCGATGTGCCGTTTGTTGCACAAGTTTGAGAGGAGGTATTTGGGGCATAATTTGGTGTGTCCCAATTGTAAGAAGAGCTTTGAGGCTGTGGAGGTTGAGACCGATGATGGTAATAAGTCTGGTGGGGAAGACGCCGGGGTTAGGGTTAGGAGTGAGAGACTGAGGAAGAGAAATGTGGGTGTGGTTGAGAGATTTGGAGTTTTGGGTTCGAAGACTAAAATGGGTAGTGGTTTAATGGGCAGTGGAATGAGAGCTGAGGAATTGGAGAGGGAAGAAGATGGTGTTGATCGTGATGGTATATGGAGTTGTGGAAGGTTGAGGAGTTGGGGCTTGAAGAGGAGGATGAGAACTGTAGGGGAGGTGTTGGAGAGGTCAATGCCGAAGAGGGCAAAAACTGGGGAGGAGACGATGACATTGGCAGAAATGCAGCAGGAAGCAAGGCGGAAGGTGCAGCAAGAGAGAATGAAGGAAAAGGAGAAGGATGAAAGAGAGAAGAGGAAGGAGAAAGAGAAGGAGAGGCGAAGGGATTTGAAGAAGAGTGGGGATTTAGAGATCGAGAAACGGGGAAGTTCAAAGAAGAGTGGAGATTCAGATATTGAGAGGCGTAGGAAGAAGAGCGTGGGTTTGGAAATTGAAAGACGCAGGAGTTCTAGAGGTGGGGATTTGGAGATTATGTCGGTGGAGGATTCTGATTTTTATGATTTTGACAAGGATAGAGTGGAGAGGAGTTTTAAGAAAGGACAAGTATGGGCCATCTATGATGACGATGATGGAATGCCAAGGCATTATGGTTTGATTGATGAAATTGTTTCAGTGATTCCTTTTGAGGTGAAGATGAGTTGGTTGGATCTTCAAAGTAATGGGGATGAGGGGCTGATATGTTTGGAGAAAATGGGATTTCATATTTCCTGTGGGAAATTCAAGGTTGCTTGGAAGAATTCCATTAACTCGCTGAACGTATTTTCACATATTGTGGATTGTGAACAAGAAGCAAGAGAGGTATATAGAATTTATCCAAGGAAGGGTTCGGTGTGGGCTCTATATAATGAGGCAGCAGTGGATGCTGAAGGAAGAAATCTCTCTGTTAAAGATAAGCGGTGCTATGACATAGTTTTGTTTATGACAAGTTATAGTGAGATGTATGGTTTAAGCATGGCATATCTTGAGAAGGTTGATGGGTTCAAGACAATATTTAAGAGAAGGGAGATTGGGTGTCATGCTATTAGATTGCTTGAAAAACATGATCTCCGGTTGTTTTCACACCAGATTCCTGCCAGGAAACTTTCTAGTGATGAGGCTCCAGAGATTTTGAAAGACTGTTGGGAGCTTGATCCTGCTTCTCTTCCTCCAGATTTGCTTGGCATTGGCTGGAAGAGATAATTCTGGTTAGGAAACCTGACTGCTGTGTGTATAGCTTTACATTAATTTAGGCGTTTAAATGCAGCATGTTAATGTACATCAAAGATCTCTTTGTGAACTAATTATGATTGAGTCACTGTTTCTGATTTTTTTAGAAAATGACAGTACTCCTTAAAGACAATATAATCAGTTTCTAATTACATTATCTTGTCTCTGGTATCCTAAGTACCCAAAATCATAATATTAATGCGCATCGGATGTTGAGCTGAGGTCAGTTCTTTATTAATAATAATTAGTTGAGTAATGGATGGAGTTATGTGGAACCTATTTAAACTGAGTTTAAAGTGTGTTTGGATGTTAAAATGAGTTTAGTTCTTTTTATGGGAAGTTGAAAAAGGTTATAAGTCCCACGTATAAGGAGGTTTTGAGTTGAGATGAGTTTAGTAATTTGAGAGTTGGGTGTTTGGAGGTTAGACTCAACTTAAAATTAGATTGAAAATCCAGCTGAACTGAGTCTTGCAACCAAACCAGGCTTAGGCCCAGTTTGTATTCGCAAGTCATCTCAACTTATTTCAACTCATCTCACTATTATTCATTATTATTCATCAACTTTAACTCACAAATCTCACTACTATTCACAACTCATCTCACTACTATTCACAACCCATCTCAACTCATCTTCGAATTCAAACGATACCTTAATGTTCTATAAATTATCATCTTCGTTTGTGTTAATGCTTTCTAAAAATTGTCATCATTATCTTTTGGTCTTGATGTGTGCAGCAATAGTCTTCTCAGCTCTTACGGTCTTGACAAAGAAGTCCTGAAAGCTATAGTTGGAAGGACGTGTATGCAGCCAAACTATGATGAAGTGTTCTGAAAAAAGAAACTCTTAAAGCTATTCCAGTCTTCTCAGCTTCCTTATTATTTCTCTGCATCGATATGCACCATATTGACAGATTGAGAAGATCATTTTCCATAGAGCTTTCCTTTGTTGATTATCAAACTGACGTTACTAGAGCACAATAGAAGATCTATTGCCCGTTAAGGTATTACCCATTCCAATCTCAGAAGCCTAAAGACAGCTTGTCGTAACAAATTGACCACGGTTTATCCACTCTTCTTGCACATACAGGACAATTTTTTTTGTTTCGGTATTATTGGTCAGGTGCTGGCCATAACACATGATGACAACACATGGTGACATGGATCATTCAAAGTGGATTTCATCTGAGTCGAAAGTGTGAGTAGAAATGATAAACTTGTATGTAATATAGTTGTAAAAGAATTGTAGGTGTCGGTACTTGACAAAAAAACAGTAAGGGAAGTAGACAATGAATGATTGGATTGTGGAAAATATATATCGACTTGTGTTTTAATCTCACTGCATGTTGACAATACTGCATTTCTGAGAGTTATATGCATTCTAGTTTCTGTTCTGGCTTTAGTTTGGTGTGTTGCTTGCAGGTACGCATTATGAGAAAGAATGAAAAATTCAAGTACCTATAGCTGTATTGCAATGATGAGAATTGTTCATAGGAAAAGCAGTGATTATATCTGTTATTTGGGAGTCGTTTTATTTAGCAGTGATATTGTTTCCTTTCAAAAGAGAGTTGAGCGCTACTTCATTTGGGAGTCTAATAAAATGTTGAGTCTTCGTTTGCGATTTGTATTGAGTTTGGGATTTATTCCAAATTTATGTTTGAAGGAGTTTTCTAGATTTCTATAATAAGAGAAATACTTTTTATCCTGAAAATGGGTTCCGAATGACTTTTTTTTTTTTTTTTTTTACTTAGTGATTAAGGAAGTGTTTTTTAATGATGTTGTTAATTTTTTATTTTTTTAAAAAAATATTTATGATGATTAAAAAAATACATGAAAAAAAACAGTGAAATAGCTTATTCGGGATGTTTATTGGGGATGTATTTTCGGTGAACGTAGCAATGCTCCTATAATAAATGAGATTTTTCTTTGAACACAATCAAGTAAAAATATACGATGTCTTTTCCTGTTGATCTTCCTATTTGAGATCAATTTCTAGAGTCCATTACGGTGTGAATCTTGAATGAATCTTTGCTCAAAAACAGATCTTGAAAGTTGAAACTAGGGCTGCAACCCGACTTGGTAAAGCCAGTTTGCACCCGATCCGACCCGAGAACTTTCATATAAGGTGCTAACTCGAACCGACTCGACCCAAAAAAATCAAACCGGGTCGAACCCGTATGACCCGACCTTTAAAAACAAGGTCGTTTTCATGCTTCCAAAAATGAAAACCGATTCGCTTAGGAAAAAAAAAATGAAAACCGATTCAATGGTTTACAAACCACGGGAGAGGAAGAGAGAGAAGGGGTCTTGGGATTGAAGGAGAAGATCTCGAGCTGAGGTGAGGCATCCCAAGCCTCGACCTGCCTAGCACCAACAGTGGCAACAAATTTACAAACGGCGGCGTCTAGCTCAAGCAAAGTTACACTGACGGTAGAGAACCAGATCTGTAAACGGCATGCTGAATCTGATCAAGGGGAGACCCTCCTTCATGGAAGAAAAGGTACTCGAAGCTTGGGTTCAATAGTGGTAGTGGTAGTGGAGGAGGCGGATTAGTCTCTAGTGGGGGAGCGAAAGACAGAAGAATAAGAAAGAAGCTCAAAGGATGATGAGTTGCTTTCATGGCGAATTTTTCTTCGTATCTCTAATTAATTTCTTTTCTTTCTCCTAATTCATATCTGGTTTTCATCTCACAAATTTTCTATATGGTGAACCTTCATGTGGGCTGTGTGGGCAGCTCATGGTTTGGGTTTGAGGAATCAACGGTCAAATAATGATATTTGCTCAAGCCTGAGAGGAGAAACAGTGCTAGAAAAATAGAGACGGGACACATTCTAAAGGGTTTCTTCTTTATGGCGTTTTAATGGAGTCTTCGCCATGAGAGAAAAGGCTTTTAATGCAAAAAAGAAAGAAATTGGAAGAGATGAGTTAAAGGCTGCAAAGGCAATGGAGGAGAGAGAGAGAGTAAAAGCCAAAGAATGAAAACATTCAGAACTTGTGCTTTTCGAGGCATATCAACGGCCATAAATGGTGAAGCTTTACAGGAGATATAATATATGAAAGACAATGCAAGATGGTGTCAGAGCCAATAGAAAAAAGTTGCGAGAGTCGTACTCGTATGCATTAACCTCGGTGGCAAGTTTTAAATTTATAGAGTCGGTAGAATTAACACCCGAAGAAAAAATCCGACATTAAGCGGGTTGAGAACCGATTTGTAATGACCCGTCAATTTGTCGGACAGATCGGATTGAATAAATCGGATCAATCAGTTCGTCGGCCCATGTGCACAGGCCTAGTTGAAACATTGTCTCCAACACTCGAGAGAATCATGGAATTGCAGCTTCTGAAAGATATCCAGTAGGCTTAAAAAAGATAATAATACCAGACATTATTATGGAAAAGAAGGAAATTCAGAAACATTAGAAAAAAGAAAAATGCCGAGTTTAGTCGAGTAAGGTAAGTGCCACGTAAGCGTCTGCTGATGTGGCAAACATGACCAAACGCAACGTTTTGAATTATTTTTCATTCTTCCAAACTTTTCTGCATCCTTATTTCTTTGCAACTTTTTTTAGACCAAATTTATTTCCCCCTTTGTGATTTTTCTTTTCAAACAAGAAGTTTTCATTTTCTCCATTAGCATTAAACGAAACCAATTACTGAAGAACACCATCCTAAGGCTGCTGAGAAAAAAAAAAGTAAATATGACCGTAAACTTTGCACAATGGTAATTATTACACTCATTGAAGTGAATGTTTTTATTTTTATTTTTTATTTTTAGTTTCCAAAGGGAACTCAATTGTTCATTTTCTTAAATTCTTGGGAACCAAGCAGGAAGTTCTTCCTTTTTACCTTTCCTAGGATTGTAAATAGGTGTCTTGGACTCCGGTGTTCTCTTAGAAAACTTTAGTGGCTTCGAAGAAGTTTTGTGACTCTCAACTGCAGGGAGACTCACACGAAGAGGGAGCAGGTGCGTCATTGTTGATCCAACTTCCATGTCTAGTTGTCTTCGAGAGGAAAAAGACGAAGACCCACACGGTAGAGCACTGTGAAGAAGAAGACAAAGACCCACCGTGATTTCTTACCGATTTGTTTAAAGACGACGACGCCGAAGACTAAACGCAGAAGAAGACGATGACGTTTACCCCATGCGACTGAACTCATTGTTTTTTCCAATTTTTTTTTCCACTTTCTTTCAACAATCAAAGCAAACACAATGTGAAAGTTTTTTCCACTCCAATCCAGAGCTTAGAATATTTCAGAAGAAAAAAAAAAAAAACTTAAAGAAGAAACTAAAATAGCATCTTCCTTGCATTTCTTGTTTTTTGTTTTAATTTTTTTTTAATTGACGTGGCAATTGCCACGTCGGGCCGACTGCCCACCATTTGCAAGGGCCGACTGCCTCTAGTAGAATTGTAGAAAAAATGCTACTTGTATTAAATAAGTCATCCAATCATATTTGGTTTGAGTAGTGATTTGAACAAATCCAAGTATGCAGGTTAGACCCTTTATAAAAATGGGCACTGCTATTTTTTATAGAGAAATGATATTTATAGTTTTAGGATATGCAAGTCTCACATATTTCTTTTAAAAAAATTGGATAATTTTGAGACTTACATGATTTTTTCTCAAAAGGATTACACGGAGATAGGTTGATAGCACACTTAAAGACTGTATGTTTGTATCTATTACCCTTTTCATGGATTTTTTTTGTATTTTTTTAATAAAGAGCTGTACAAGACTTATACATCTAAGAATTTTATCTAATATTATTATCTGAAAAATGCTAGTATGCCACCTATTTTTATCCTTTTATTTTGACTACTTATATATTTATATTTTTTTTATTTAATGGTTAAAAAAGTGATTTAGTGTATTAAGATATTTTTTTATTTTTAAAAAAATATGAAAAGAAAAAAAATAAAAAAATAAAAAATAGAATTTATAGGCACGACCAACCATCAAAGTTGGACTGCACGCTAGTATCACTCTTATTATTTTGGTTTACGTGATATATTGTTGATGATTTTGGTTTAAATTGTTGTCCTAAAATTTTACTTAAAATATATCACACCATCCCTTATGATTAGATGTAATTTATTTAATACAATGTAAAGTATGGTCCCTTAAGCGTGAAAAAAAAGAAGAAAGTATTTTTCTCTAAAAAAAAAGAGAAGGCTTTATGCATCTTAGCTAGAGCTTAGCTTGTTTGACAAGAAGTAGTTTCAGAAAAAATAAGAACTTTTTCTAAAATAAATTCTCACATTCCATCTTTCAGACTTCGTTAGAATGATTAATTCATCTCAATTTATCTTAACTCATTATTATAAATTTTTTAAATTTTAATATAAGATATAATAAATAATTTAATTTTTTCAAATTTTAAAATAATAATAATATTAAAAAATAATATTTTAATAATATTTTATTATCTCAACTCAACTCAACTCACTTCAACATCTAAACGTAACCTCAATTTCAAAAAAATATTTCTCATCTAATAATCATTTTTATTGATTTATGTGATTTGAATGAAAAACAAAAATTAAAACAATTTTCATATTTATTTAAACAAATTTCAGAATACTTTTGTCAATAAAATACCCCCATAGAGCCAGAAGCGAGCTCTATATCAACCTCAATTCTCGCACACCAAAGACCAAACTACTCTTTCAATTTTCTTCTTTGCTACATATTTGTAAGCGCACCCAATTTCCCTCGATTTCTTGTGGGCGGAGTTTGAGAAGGCTCAGATCCGGTTTCGTTCTTGCCGATGGGTTACGAAGACGATCCGTATGTGTCTCTCTCTTTCTATTTGCGAGGGATTTAGGGTTTCTGATGATTCTTTCCTAGAAAATTTGGGTTTTGTTTGTTTTTTCAGGTACCGCGACGAGGATGGAGAGCCGTTGATGGACTACGATGACGTACAGTCGGATAGGGAGCTGTCTCCGGAGCCTCGACGGGACCTATTGGATGACGAAGACATCGAGGACGAATGGCAGCGCGGTGGGGGAGGAGAGAGCGGTCGGAGACGCCGGTATACGACGCGGACCCCTCGTCATTGAACGCGAAACCCCGGAAGCGGCTGATTAAGAAGAGCGACACCACCACGGCGAAGGAGATCGTGGTTCCTAGCCTGGTCGATGAGGACGAGGACGTTGAGGATTTTGAGAGGAATCGGAAGAGGAGGAAGGAGGGTGGTGGGAGTAGTGGGAAGAAGGAGAGGAGGCATAAAGAGGAGAAGAGAGGGTTTTCTTCGGGGAAGGGTGAGTCCAATAAGTTCTCCAAGAGAGGGTTTTCTTCTGGGAAGGATCGCGATGGTGAGGTCAAGGAGATGTGGGACACCATTGCCGGTGGCGACTCTGAGGTATAATAAATCTTTGGTGTCCAGATCTTGAATCTTTTCAAATTGATGGCCTTCCTTTTACATTTTTAGTTTTTCTGCAAGTTTTATGTTCTTGAGCAAGAGACTCTGATTCCTGCTGAATTTAATGTGGGTAATGAGCGTGGGTAATATTTTTATATAAAAAAGGAAAGAAATTAGTGAAGTTTGGGTCGAGTTTTCTATGTCTGATTAGTTGTGATTCACTAACCGCATGAAAAAAAATATAAGAATAGCGAGTTGATTCTATATTAGTTGATTCTATACATAAGTATCACAACTTATATTTGTGATTCTATATGACCTATTAGTTGTGATTCTTATATGACTTATTCTATATGTGGCGTGGCCTGAGATATGCTTAACTAGTTGATTCTATATGACTTGTTTATGCTCTTGGTTCCTACTAATTTTTTTTTAATTGTTTCTATCTTTTGGATGCATTAGGATGATCAAGAAGGTTTCAGGACTGTGGATGATGATAACTTCATAGATGACACTGGTGTAGATCCTGCTGACGGGTATGGAAGTGGCAATGAGCCGCGTTCTCCTACTGATGCTCCTCAGGTCAGTGCTCTCTCTCTCTCTCTCTCTCTCCCCATATATATATATCATAAAAGTAGTGATGGCGTATGGTGTTGTTTTTGTGCCTGGATGTTTTTTTGATGCATTTACTGGTACATCATTTGGATGTTTCTAGGCTGAGGAGGGTGAAGATGATGAAATTAATCAGCTCTTCAAGATGGGGAAGAAAAGAAAGAAGAATGACAGAAGCCCAGCGGACATAGCATTGCTTGTTGAGAATGTCATGGCCGAGCTTGAGGTTACAGCAGAAGAGGATGCAGACCTTAATAGACAGGGGAAGCCTGCTGTTAATAAACTAAAAAAACTACCTCTTCTGACCGAGGTCCTTTCAAAGTAAGCTCTCTGTCATTAGTTTCTTTGTGAGTTCTTTCTTTTCTTAGCATTTGTAATCCTGATTTTTTAGAGAATTATATTCCATGTCAACTACTATTGGTGCAGGAAGCAGCTTCAACAAGAATTCTTAGATCACGGGGTGCTAAATCTATTGAAGAATTGGCTTGAACCTCTTCCCGACGGAAGCTTGCCAAACATAAATATCCGCGCTGCAATTTTGAAGATTTTGACTGATGTATGCCAGATTTTCATGCAATTTATTCTATGATTTGTATTCATGGTTGTAGTCAGAATATATGTGGCACTTGATATGCTGTTTCTGTTATGCAGTTTCCCATCGATTTAGAGCAGTATGATAGAAGAGAACAACTGAAGAAGAGTGGTCTTGGAAAGGTTAGGAACCAGCTTGTTAGATAATTTTTGCAGCTTGGATATAGGAGGAAAGGCTTTGACTGATGTACTCTATTATTGGGCAGGTCATTATGTTTCTATCAAAATCTGACGAGGAAACCACATCCAATAGAAAACTTGCAAAGGATTTGGTCGATAAATGGGTAATGTAAAATTCTAACATGAAATGGTGACGTCAAAGTTTTGATAAATAAATGAGATGCTCATCCTGCTTTTTATATTACTCATTTGACAGAGAGTGGTATTAAAAGTTGCAGTTCTCTTCAATAAAATCCTTATTTACAGAAGAAAAAAAAGTGATGGTGGATATACTTCTCTCTGTTCAAGAATCATGCCATGGTCATACAAAACACTTCAATGATGATTGAAATTTGATTTGAAATGTTCAAACTATTTATTTTCGGTTGTGATATACTTCTCAATGATCACACAATTGGTTGTTTACAAGGGTTCCTATTTGAAATTTTGATTCCCAAGTCTTTGGCCAGTGATTGATTTTTTAGTTGTGACTTCTACAGAAATTTCCTTTGTTTGTTGCCATTTTCTTTTCTTTTATAATCCTTGAAGTTCTCATACATGGGTTCCTATTATATTTAGTGGCATTGAAATTTTATTTTCCACTCTAAATTCGAGTGCAGAGTCGACCAATATTTAATAAGAGTACAAGATTTGAGGAGATGAGAAATGTCGATGATGAGAGAATTTTCTTTTTTTGTTGCCATTTTCTTTTTCTTTTATAATCCTTGAAGTTCTCATACATGGGTTCCTATTATATTTAGTGGCATTGAAATTTTATTTTCCACTCTAAATTTGTGTGCAGTCGACTAATATTTAATAAGAGTACAAGATTTGAGGAGATGAGAAATGTCGATGATGAGAGAATTTTCTTTTTTTGTTGCCATTTTCTTTTTCTTTTATAATCCTTGAAGTTCTCATACATGGGTTCCTATTATATTTAGTGGCATTGAAATTTTATTTTCCACTCTAAATTTGAGTGCAGAGTCGACCAATATTTAATAAGAGTACAAGATTTGAGGAGATGAGAAATGTCGATGATGAGAGAGTTCCCTACCGAAGGCCACCTCTGAAGAAGTACTTATTGTGACTTGTTCTGCATGTTTCTCCAACTTGTATCTGCCATATACACAATGTTCTTTGTGTAATTTGTTTTCCATTTTTATTAGGCCGGCTAATAAAGCTGCTGGAATTGAATCTAGAGATGGTGATCTTGACTTGGATGAATTCTCACGGTAAGATGCAATGACAGTCTTTTTTTTTCATAGGTGAAATAACATGTGGTGACAGTCGTTTTTTCGTTCTGGTTCCTTTATTTTCTGTGATTCATATTTCCAACGATGTTAAGATTTTAGTTTTTACTACAATCCAGGGAACGCAAGTCTGGCCAATCGTCTTCCAGACTGCATGCTTCAAGACCGGAAGCAACACCCTTAGATTTTGTGGTGCGACCACAATCTAAGATTGATCCAGATGAAGTTAGAGCACGTG
Organism: Juglans microcarpa x Juglans regia; assembly: GCF_004785595.1. NCBI lineage: Eukaryota > Viridiplantae > Streptophyta > Magnoliopsida > Fagales > Juglandaceae > Juglans > Juglans microcarpa x Juglans regia. The sequence continues at coordinate 26,030,939 of NC_054604.1, forward strand.
CAAAACAAATTGTACAAGATCAGCGTCGTTTGAAGGTTGGTTTTCTTCTGCTGAAAAGTTAAATATTATAATTAAGAAAACATTTCTGGGCATGCCTGTATGTTTCAATGGAATGGTGAATATAAATGTTTTTCTCTAATTGGTGAGATAGTCCGCTTCAATTTTGTACACAAACGAGTTGGTTTTCTTTGTTTTATTAGATCTGGAAGAGGCAACGCATTAGCATCCGGGTGTGTTTAGTTATTACTTTTTTCTGCTGAATGACCTATTTCAAGTCTCAATGGTCAACCAATAATGTCGTCAATTTTGGAGAGAGTGAAATTCACTTTTGGGACAAGCCTCAGTTTTACCTGAACTCCACCTCACTCTTCTTCTGTTTTCCTTTTATTGGTTTTGGCCGTTATAGAGTAGAACCTAAACTCAACATTACTACCCAACTTGAGAGCAAGAACATTTTCTGGGTAGTGACATCTCTTCATAGGTAATCAGATTTGAAAGTTGTATTATAAAAGATCGTCTGATGGCCCAATTCATACCATAATCACGACACTTTATCATCCAAGTGGGCATAAAATGTTACGGTGTCCTTACGGAAGTGTTAAATTGTTAGAAACTTAGAAAGTTCAAGCCTTCTCTGGCATGGTTACCCCAGATGGCAGTCTGCTTTATGTGTCTGTGCTTGGTGTGCAGGTGGTGTTGTGTTTGTGCAGTCTATAGCGAATTGTGTTTTTACTGTAATTCTAAACCTGCAAGTACTTGTTAATGGCAGATGAATAAGAAGTTGCAGCAGTTGAAGGCTCCAAAAAAGAAGCAGCTCCAAGCCACTAAGCTTAGTGTGGAGGGTCGCGGCATGCTCAAATATCTGTAATGTTGCAACTCACTTAATTGTTTGACAAGAAGGGTGCATTGTGTGGCCAATATCATCATGATATACTGATGGCTCATGCTGCTGAAATATCAATGTGAAAGGAAGTTTTAGTAGCAAGAGCTTCTTCAAATGCTGAAGGTTGCACTGTTTTCTTCATCCCCTCCCCCCCTTCTTATGGCATGAGGTGCAGTCTGGCATACTGGTGCTGAGTGTAGCTTCATTAATAATGGTTTTAAGGAAGTGACATGACTTCCTTTCTGATCCAAACTGTAATATTTAGCTTCAACATGTATGCAAAATATTTATACACATATGACATATTCATCATCAAGAAACTGAATTGTTATCATTTTTCAAGAAAGATTGGTGATTGATGCGCCATTTGGCTCCAAATGAATGGGACATTTTCTTGTGAATATTGAGAGCAGTTACAATGCAGAATCAACTTCTACTCTTCCCAGTGTAGACCTTTGAGAGTATTCGTATTGGTTTTATCAAATTTATCTTTAAAATTTGATAAAAAGTATATGTTTGTCATAAATTCAAAACCATAATCGGTTAAAATAATAATATAATATTATTTTTTTAGTAATAATATTTTTAATTTATTTTTTTTATATTTTATAATTATATTAACTATATATTAATTAATAATTTAATTTGATATTTAAATTATTGTTTTTTAACTTAAATATATTGTGATTTAAAATTAGAAAATAATAATTTAAATAAATAAAATAATAATTATAGTGTGAATAATTAATTTTTGAATTTGGAGATAAATTTAAAAATACTGTAGTTTAAAATTAAAGATTTAAATATATGTTGAATCTAATAAATTAATTTTAAATATAAATTCATCAAATTTTAAAGATCACACTCTGTACTAATGCTAGGATGAAGGAAGGTAAACTAACCATGTATATACCCACCACTTTCTTTCCGCTTGTCTTGTCCAACCTAAAAGGGGTTGAAAAGAGTGACTCGTCATCGCCAGCTGTTGGGATTGGGGAAAACGTAATCAACTTCCAGATCCCAACTTTTACCATTGCAGCTGAATGTTCCTCGGGCGTCAATTTTATTTCTTTTTCATTTTTTTTTAATAAAGAAAACCAACTTTTATATTTTTTTTTTTTGAAACAAACTCATGTCATTGATACTGAAACTATTACATCTCTCTTACACAGTGGAGAGTTTCCTCCAAATCCACTATGCAATCTGAAACAAGAAGAGCATTTTTTGCAAGAGTGTGAGCTATTACATTGCCTTCTCTATTAACATGCTTAGTGATACAAACATCAAACATACTAGTTATAGACCTTATGTCAGATGTGATCATCCCAAAATAACTTTGATCTAGTGTTTGCTTCTGAATCCTTGATATTACTAACTCAGAATCTCCTTCCAAAATGATCATGTTCATACCCAGTTCGAGAGCAAAAGTAGCTGCTGTCAAAGCACCCATTGCTTCAGCAATTAAAGGATCTGGATTCAGTACCTGATTCTTTCTCATGGTGGCTAAGAAATTACCTTCCCCATCTCTAACTGCAATGCCAATGCCAATCTTGAAATGCTTTTTGTCCACTGCCACATCCCAATTCACTTTACAAAAACCTGAAGGGGTGCTTCCCATGTTAGTGTCCTCAAAGAACTTCTGCTGTGATGTTGATTCTCTGTGTTGGCTCCTATTACTGCAAGATCAAGTTGCATCTGTTGAACTCGATGTTGAACTGTTTTAGGATCAGTCATGATATTGTTGAATACCTTATCATTTCTTCTTTTTCACAGATTCCAAAGAGTCAATGCTAATTCTTCCATTTCCTCTTGTTGTAATTTATTGAACATTTCTGCTAGAAGTTCTTTCATACACTGAGAAGAATTATTACACTTCTAAATCTTTTTTGAGCACTGTCCCAAATTATCATTAGCAGAGATACATTGCCAAAGAATGTGTGTAGTGGTTTCTGGTGCTAAAAAACACATGGGACAGTTATTATCAGATAAGATCTTCTTTTTACAGAGATTATCTTTAGTGGGAAGAATATTAAGACAAGCTCTCCACAGAAAATTTTTTGTGGCTGGAGGGATACTTAGATTCCAAATTTTGGTCCATTCTTCTCTATTTGGTTTACCTTTCGAGCTTTGTCCCTGCCTGTTGTTAAGAATATCTCCCTGCAAATAATAAGCACTCTTTACATTGAACATTCCATTTTTTGTACACCTCCAAATCAGTTGATCAGACCTGTTATAGTGACTTAAAGGCGTTTGAACAATAGACTCAGCATCTTCCTTTGAGAAAATTTCATTGATAACATTGGTATTCCATTCTCTAGACTGATGATTAATAAGCATATCCACTTTAGCCTCTCTGTCAAAAAATTGAAAACCACTTTGAGGCTTAAAGGTTGAGGGAGTTGGCAGCCACTTATCAGTCCAAATTCTAACAGAATTTCCATTCCCAATCCTCCAAATAGCTCCTTCTTGAAGTAATGGTCTAGCCACTAGTAAACTTCTCCATAAAAACGAAGGATTACTGCCTAACTTAGCATTAAAGAAATCTGAATGAGGAAAATACTTAAGTTGAAGCACCTGGGCAGCTAGTGAATTTGGGTTTTGTATTAACCTCCAACCTTGCTTTGCTAACAAAGCAATATTAAAGCTCTCAAAGTCCCTAAAACCCAATCCTCCTGCAATTTTTGATTTACCCATCTGATTCCAGCTAATCCAGCTTATTTTCCTTTCTTGATTGATTTGTCCCCACCAATACCCTTTAATCAGTTTGTTGAGATCATGCAACAGGCCTTTAGGTAACTTAAAGACCCCCATCGAATATGTAGGAATGGCTTGTATGACAGATTTCAGTAGTATTTCTTTGCCTGCTCTAGAAAGAAATCTCCACTTCCAATTGTTTAGTTTTGCTCTCACCTTGTCTAGAATAGTTGAAAAAGCTTTTCCTTTTGATTTTCCTAATAAAACAGGTAATCCTAGATAATTTTCATAAGAAGATAATGATCTCATACCTGCTATACTAAGAATGCTATCAATAGCTGCTGGCCTTGTGTTGGAGCTAAAAAATAAGGAAGATTTCTCTTTGTTTAATCTTTGTCCTGATGAAAGCTCATATTGTCCAATCAAACCTTGCAGTCTGCTCCATTCTATAGAAGAGGCTTGACAAAATAAAATACTATCATCTGCAAAAAACAAATGATTGATAGATAACTGACCCCTTGCCAAAGGAAAACCAGATATGAGGTTCATTCTTTCTGCTCTGTTGAGAATCTGAGGGAAAGCTTCAGAGCATAATATAAAGAGATAAGGTGAAAGGGATCGCCCTGTCTTACCCCCCTTGAAGGCTTGAAAGAAGGCTGTGGACTTCCATTAATTAAAAGAGAATAGGAAACTGACTTAACACAGTTGAGAATGAGCTCTATCCATGAGTTTGCAAAACCCAGTTTTTTCATCACAGCTTCTATAAAGCTCCATTCTAATCTGTCATAAGCTTTACTCATGTCTAATTTTAAAGCCATATAACCTTTTTTCCCTTTTACTCTACTGTTCATTGAGTGTAACACTTCAAAGGCCACAATGACATTGTCTAGAATCTGTCTTCCAGCCACAAAGGCACTCTGTGTCGTAGCAATGATTTCTGGTAGAACTTGTTTCAACCTGTTGGCAAGAACCTTGGCCATGATCTTATAGATTACATTACATAAGCTGATAGGTCTGAATTATGTGACCTGTGTTGGACACTTCTTCTTAGGAATTAAGACAATAAATGTTTCATTAATGTTGCTATCCCAGTTGTTTGTCTTTAATGCCAGGATCACTGCCTCACACAGCTCTTTGCCCACTGTATCCCAGTGCTGTTGATAAAATCCTGCAGAAAATCCATCAGGACCAGGAGAACTCATGGGATTCATGCCAAATACAGCTTCCTGTATCTCTGTGAAGGTAACTTCTATCATCAGCTTATTATTCATTTCCTCAGTAACCTTAGGCTGCATAGGATCTAAGCATTCATTCATGCTAGTTGGGTTGGAAGTCGAGAACAAAGTAGTATAATACCTCTGAAAAATCTGTTGAATACCTTGTGGGGTGTTATGAATCAAGCCATCATCATCCTGTATGCAACTAATATGATTTGTTTACCTTCTCTGTGTTGCACAATTGTGAAAAAGACTGGTGTTCCTATCTCCTTGTCTAAGCCAGTTCTCCTTTGCTCGTTGTTTCCATCTCTGATTTTCTTCTTCTAAAGGTTTTGACACCTCTTCTTGTAACTGATTTATAAGCTGCTGATCATTCCCATCATTTCTATGTTGTAAAATATGAATTTGAAATTTCTTATTCTCAATGCTTCTTTTAAACTCCTGCTGATGATGTCTACTCCAATTTAGAAGATGATCTTTACAACTGATAAGCTTATTAGAAACAGTTGTAACTGAATGTGTCATGTTGTTTCCTTGATTCCAAGCAGTTGAAATTATACCTTTGCATTCCAAATGCCAACTCCAGCTATACTCATATCTAAATATTCTTCTATTTCTTCTCTCCTCTTGAAAAAGTGATTTGATATTTAAAAAAAGAGGATTATGATCAGAATTACAAGCAGGAATGGTGGTCACAGAGAAATTAGAGAACATACTGATCCAATTTTCATTAGCAAAAACTCTGTCTAATCTTTCTTTTGTAAAATTACTGCCATTTCTATTATTGAACCAAGTGTACTTTGGTCCAATAAAACCCAAATCATTCAATTCACATTCTTGCAAGGCTTGTTGAAAGGAATCCATCTAGTGTTTTGGTCTTACAGCTCCCCCAAACTTTTCATGTTGACTCAAAATTTCATTGAAATCACCTATACAAAGCCAAGGACTATTATCTATAGGTTTCAAAAGCCTTAGCAACTGCCAACTACCATCTCTAAGAGCTGTACATGGATTGCCATAAAACCCTGTGAGAATCCAATCCTTTCCATTTTCTAGGTCTATTACCTTCACAGAAATGTGAAATCTAGTAAAAGATTCCAATTCTATTTGATCTTTAGAATGCCACATCATTGCTATTCCCCCACTAAATCCTATGCTATCAAAAACAAAACTTCTATCAAAACCAATCATGTTCCTTATTGTTTCCATTTTGTCCCTCTTGCATTTAGTTTTAATAAGGAAAAGGATCCTTGGGCTCTTTTGCTTCATTAAAAAATAAAGCTCTTGAACTGTTCGAGGGTTCCCAAGCCCTCGACAGTTCCAACTAAGACAACTCATTTTTTCTGGTAGGGCTGCACAACAGCCACCACCTTATAATCCTGATTTAAGCTCCTTACAGGCTTGAGCAATAATTTTGATTTCTTGGAAGTACCTTGTTGATCAACTCTGCTATCTTCTGATGTCTCTCTTTTTCTGCTATCTGAAGTCTTCAAAGATGTGTTCCTAGAAGTCAATTCTGTAGCCCTATCCATGAAAACCTGTCTTGCCCTTTTCTTCCAACTTTTATATTAGTTAGGATAGGAGAATATGCCGAGGTTAGGTGGCCTGCTCGATGGAAAGGACTCGATTCGCAAGTTTTTATAACTTTTTTTTCTATAATTTTAAAAATGCTAAATTAATGGGGAATAAAAAAAACACGCTAAATGAAAAGACCCGTGTTAAAATGACCAAGCTCTTTTTTGCGGTAAAGCCACCCAACCCAAACTTCTGGAATCTTTTGACCCCAAAAATATATCATACATGGGATTTGGATTTCCCTTTTGTATCCATCCCCCGGCCTCCACCTCTCTCATCGACGAGACCCACAATTCTAGGAGAAGTCCAGTCCAGGTTCGTTCGCTTTCGATCTCTGAATTTTATGGCCGAAAAGTAAACGGAGAAAGATGTTAAAAACTACCCATTAATTCTGTTTCATTTCTCCAAAAAATTTGCAGCTCCCGGGAGTAACCAACATCTTGGGTGTTCTCGCATTATCATAATTAACGACGCCGCCATTCATGTCGACCTCCAAAGGCAGTCTCAGACATTTTATTAGGTCCGTTACGAACGCCAGGCACTTGAAGAATTTTTATCAGAGGCGATGCTTTCGTACCATCGCGGCTTTCGATACACCATTGCCGTTGGTCCCTAATTCCGTCAATGGGCTCGGTGGTCTCAGATTTTCTCTCAGGAATTTGTTTCATAATAGTCACACTGTCCAAACGAGGCGGTTTCTGGGTTGTGGAGACGGTGAAGAGGGCGGTTTTCTTTCGAAAGTTTACGAGGAGAAGCGCGTCTTGGGGTAATTTTTTTCAACACCTTCCATTGGGAATCACATTTTGACGACCTCTATTGTTTGTGTGACTGTTTTCCCATTTTATTGGCATGTAAAAGTTGCTGTTAAAAATTGTAGCTTCTTGGTATATGATAGCTGCCATTTTTACTATTCTATTCCTTTCTCTCTGGTATTTTGCACTAAGTAATTTTCTCGTTTGTTGGAATATATACACACAAATACAAATAGACTAGGGTACATATCAACTTTTGATATCAAGCCACATTTGTGATATTTCTTGGAGATTACACATTACCTACTTCAAGTTTAGGTCAATTTCGAGTTGTCAACCTGCGGTTTTAAGAGTTCTACTTTACCCACCTGAGCTCTGATTTCGTTTTCCTTTAGTTCATACGTTCAATAGATTTCCATTAGAGTGAGATTGATATTGTGCTTCTTGCTTCCCATTGCAAGGCTCGTGATTTGCAATTGCGTTCTTATTGATTTGGGACTGAAATATGTCTAATATAATGATTTCAGTGTGGATGAAGTGCAATTTTTAAACCGTAGGTTAAACGACTTGAACTGTAACACCCGAGTCTTACATTGGGAAAATGACTAATTCACATTGCGTGGCTAAAAGTTATAAATATAGTCATAAGTATTAAACCTGGCATTGACCACTTATTAGGGGAAACTGGGCTTTATTAGCGATTATAGGGAAACTTCAAATTGACTTAACCTTTTGGGGTTAGTGACTAGCACTTTTCCTGAACCATTTCATGAACTTAAACATTTGTTTATTTTTTGCTTCTGAAGCTATTTAAGTTGCATTCAAAGTAACTCATGTGTGGCATTTGAAACTTCTCAATGAGATTAAAATTAGTCAGATACCAGCCAATGAGCTGATATTTATCCTTTCAATTCATCCTTGTGAAAGGATAAATGTGTCTATTGAATATTGATGTCTCATGGTTGCATTATGAACCATTTTGATTTCTAATCACAAAGACTCGAGCTGACAGAATTTTTGTTCATTAGGTATTCTCCAGAGCAATTGTTTGATGTAGTTGCAGCCGTCGACTTTTATCATGGTTTTGTCCCCTGGTGTCAGCGGTCTGAGATAATTAAACAATATCCCAATGGGTCTTTCGATGCTGAGCTAGAGATTGGTTTCAAATTTCTTGTTGAGAGTTACATTTCCCATGTAGAATTGAGCAGGCCTAAGTTCATAAAGGTGACCAACTTTCTTTCAATTATTGGGTGGTTGTTTTACTTAATAGTATTTTCTCTGTTCTTATAATGTAAAATTAATCATTTACAGCTAATTATTATAGCTTTTGTATGATCTGAAAGCTTCTAAGAAAGAACATTAGATATATTGACTTTTCTTCTATTTCATAATGTGCATGAACAGGATTGGGCAACCCATGTGGGGGATTAAAAATTAGTTTAAATGAATATGAACTTGACTTGTGGGGATTTGAATCAAATATGGGTGTCATGTTGGTTATTGAATTTAAAATGAAAGTCTATTTTAATGTTTCTTTGTTGTTACATTGTGAGAGTCTCACAATGAAAGTACATTGTGAGAGTCTATTTAAAATGAAAGTCTTATGCTACATTGTGAGATAGCTAGGGCATTGTGGAGCGATGTGTTCATACGTATAGGGTTGATTTGGGTCATGCCTGCTACAGTGGTAGAGTTATTGGCTTGTTGGGTAATGCCGGGTGGTGCTCCACAAATCAAAGCTGTGTGGAAGATGGTTCCTATTTGTATTATGTGGTGCATATGGCGGGAGCGTAATGAGCGGACATTTGAGGATAAGGAGCTGACATTAGAGGATCTTAGAATTTTCTTTTACCGCACCTTACTTCTGTGAGCTAGTGCTGTAGATTTTAATGGCCTAACTGTACATGATTTTCTTCTTTCTTTTTTAGCAACTATATAGGTCCTATCTCTTGTATTCCACCTTGTATACTTGGGCTTGGCCTATTCTTATTTATACAACTGTTTACTTATAAAAAAAAAAAAAATGTTTCTTTGTTGTTGTCTGCCCTGTCTGTGAGGCTTTAGTGGTTTATTGGAGCGTTAACTATAATTAGTCCTCTACATTTGATTTTACATTAGTTCTCTACGCTTGATTTTCTTGTGGTTTCTTTGATGAAGTTATTATATATTCTATCTTGTGTTCAGACAACTGCAAAGGATAGCGCCTTGTTTGACCACCTGATAACCATATGGGAGTTCAATCCTGGACCAGCTCCAGGAACTTGCAACCTTCATTTTTTGGTGGATTTTAAGTTCCAGTCACCATTTTACCGGCAGGTGATGATCCTTTAGCTCATGAATAATTTCCATGTGATTGCCACCTCCATATGATTTTTTTTAATAAAAGAGACAGTACCCTGTGAGTTTTATTAAAATATCTCACTTATGGCGGAGGAATACCGTGGTAACAATTAACACCTTGGGGGTTATAAGAAACCCGAAACCAAGGAATGAAAAATTAATTTATAGAAACCAGACTTATTTCTATACAAAACCTGAATATTTACAATGAAGATGAGGAATTCCAGCTCTATCAAATATTAATGCTACTCTAACTTCACATGGTAGGTCATTACGACTATCAAAGATTCAAACCACTCCTTGTGCACCTAGTTTTGCCAAACCACCGGCCGCTTGATTCACTTCCCGGTAAACATGATGGAAACTGATTGAGAAACTACCTTTCAGCTCAACTATTTGCTCCCATATATCATGCAGGTACCAGGGGCAGCTAACATGCCCACGCAACCAATTTATTGGTACTTTGGAATCTGATTCCACCTCAATATCCAACAGGTTCCTTTGGGCTCATAGCTTCAAACCATCCCATAATTCTTTCACTTCCGCTCCTGTGTTGGTGCCCTCGCCATAGCGATGGGCAGACGCCATCAACAGTTGTGCCCTTTCATTCCTCACCACCCCTCCTCCTCCACTCTGTACTGGGTTCCCCAACCAGCACCCATCCAAATTTAATTAAACTCTCCCACCTCCATATGATCATTCATCAAACTTCCCAGTTGTCACTGCTCTCATTTTATGAACACCTTGTCACAGCTTTGACTGCTAATTTGCATCATTACCAACTCCACCACCACCTTGACACATGACCATGACTTGTGTGATCACCTTGGGTTCTGTAATATCTATCATTAACTGAGGTGAATTCATTAATTCTTTTTGTAATGATCATTAGCCTTGGTTTTGAATTCATTAATATTCTTTTTGTTACTCTTCGGTATCTCTTGGATGGAAATTTTAACAACTGATTATTCCTTACTTTAAAGCTTTCATACTGAGGCATTTCTTTGTTCTAATTTTCTAATTCTGTTAGTCTGCATTTTGCCAATTTTCTTTTTTCTCTTTCAATAAGTTTTAATTTAGTCTAATAGTTTTCAAATAGAAATGCATGTGACAACTTAATTGAGTCGTATCATCTATTGGTGTGGCACACTGCCAATGTGTCCAACATACTTTGCATGTAGGTGTTCTTTGGAACTGTTGTCTGTTATGAACCCATTAGGTAGAACTCACCCTTGAAAACCGGCTTACAAGGGAAGGGTGCCTAGGGGTATATAAACCACCAACCAATCCATACTTAGTCGATGTGTGATTGTAATAATGTCATTGTGAGATAGGGACAGATAGAGAGACGGAGAGAAAGGGTCTAGCAAGACTACAACGATAGTCTGGTTGAGCTTTGAATTTGATGTGTTCTGATATCTTATGGCAGTATATGATCATTATATCAATGTCCTAAGATATTGCAGCTTCGGTGATTACTATATGTCGTGATTATAGTTTTATTTTGCGCTTGTCTACGTGCCTGTCGTTTGTGGCTATTCTGGATTAATCCCTTTTTTAGGAGTCCATTAATTTAGGGTTCAGAATGGTTATATGCATTTTCTGTGAACATACCAGGCATAAGGTTTGGATATTTGAGATTGGAATTTTATATTGTGATGTAGGGTACTTATAAAAAAAAAAAAAATCTTGTGATGTAATTGTAGAGTAGCCTTAAGCATTCTAACTGTGGCAATGACATTATGATTTTTCAGGTGGCATCCATGTTCTTCAAGGAGGTGGCCAGTCAACTGGTACGATCATTCAGCCAGCGCTGCAGTTTGGTATATGGACCAGGGGTCCAAATCCTTGAAAATTCATATGGTCAAAGCACATGACAAATGAATATATAGAGGCTAGCAGCATATAATAGGGCATAGAATTACTGTTACACCAGCCACTGGGTGTTTATTTTTTATTTTTTGTCTGCTGCCCGGTGGTCCCATTGATCTTTTAATTATTCATTCAATCAAAGCCTTAAATCCCAAGAAGGGATTGTTGTGCATGTTATAAAAAAGACACTGATAGGGTTATTATTCATCCATTATTTATTTATTATTTATAGTGTATTTATTTTTTTATTATTTTATTTTAAGTATTTATTTAACATATTTAATCATTAAGAAAAAATTTAAAAAATATATAAGTTTACTAATAGTACTTTCTTAACTATTAAGTAAAATAAAAAATTAAAAAAAATTAAATATAAAAAATAGTAAATGAGTAGTAAGGAGTAGTAATCTTATAATTTTTCTATAAAAAATTGTGTATCATTCAACTACTTTTAAGTATTATTATTATTATTATTATTTTCTTTCATTGTTACAAATGCTTATACGAAGGCTCACTAGTACAGTAGTATCTAACTAAAAGTAAATAAATAAAAAATTACGTGGTATCTTGTCAAGATGTGGCAGCACCTGAATGTGTTTGATAAAAATATCGATAGTCACGCCAGATTATTCTCAAGTCATGAAATATCAAGTGATTCGAAATCGTTACTGTTGAGTATTGATACACTTAATAATCTTTTTATTTATTATTTTATTTATTTTACAATTTTGAACTAAAAGGTGGGTAATTAGTAGAATTTTAAATCTAAATATTTTTTAATGTATTTAATAATTGGTAATATGATGAAAGGTGACAAGAGGGTGGCACACTCCTCTGCCTTCCTCAATCTTTCAAATTCAAATTGGGTTGTGCTCATTTTGTACATCCATCTCCTTTCTCATAACAAAAATTATATTCAACTTCCGGTCTGCCTATCACACACCACACACTTACTGCTCATCAACCTGGTTCATCGCCATGTCACAGTCTGCCTTTCTCCCTCACTCCCTTCTCTATGCAACCCCTCCAGGCGAAGATCTCACTCTCCTTTCTCTGCTCTACCCCTCCCAGAAGAAGACCTTACTCTCACTTCTCTGCTCTGCGTAGCCCCTCCCAGACGAAGACTACCACTGAAGCCCTCAATTCTCACTCGCCCAAACGAACACCGAACCCCATTCAATAAAAAAATATGTTACAAAAAATCAAACTTACAGGATGGACTCTTGCTTACATATATAGAAACTGACATGACCCGCATCACTGCAATGACTAAAGGAACAAAAAGAACATAAGATTGTTGTCTAATTTTTTCTGAAAAGTTCGTCACTTTAAGAACACTGCCAGAGTTTCTTCAATTTGGGAAGGCATCCATCACTTATGTAAAACAATGCACACTTTGAAGATAAACTTTTGTTGAGCCTCCATATTGACTGAAGAATGAAATTATGTTTAGAGGCTCCATCAATATTTTCACAATTTCTTGGTATGTTACCGGTATTTGTCCTTCTAAACATTATGAGACTCTGCAAACGAGTTTCTGCATTCCTTGTGGGAAAAGATTTCCATGGAAGCACCTGGAAAGAGTCCAACTGGATGTAATGTATAATGGCTTCTTTGCTAAAATTAAAATAGTTTGCTTGCACGCATTTGTGCAGTAGAGTTTCTGAGACCTTTTACCAACTTATATTATAAGGCAATTAGAAGACGCAACCACCTGCCTGAATGGATTTACTTAATCCAAAAACAAAAACTGCATAAAGTACTATACTACAGGCCGTGGGACGAAGCCGTACAGAAAAGAACCTGCAAAACTGGAGTGAGAAAGCTATGGGGAGGGGGGTGGGGGGAAATAAAAAATTTTTTTATTTACGGAATTAAAATGCACGTTTGACTTAAAAAAAAAAAAAAAATACAGGCAGCAGTGTGTGGAGGTTGTGCTACAGTCGATAGATTGTATAGCAATACTCTTCTTAGAACTCTATAAAACCTGTTCGTGCATAGGCTTAGAAGAAGCGATACCTTAAAGTTTGCAGCCATAACAAAATATCCCATTCATCCAGAACCAACATGCATTTTCCCCACTCGGAATAAAAAAATTCTGCTTATCATTTTCATACCATATACTATACATAATTTTTTAGTTTTTCTCTTACTAAATATGTGATGTATGGATGATGAGTAGAAGAACTCAATTAGTTTAGAAAAAATAAAATCAACAAAATTTAAAGAATAAGTGTGGCGTGTGGGAATGATGATTAACAAAACTCTTTGAAATATACCTCTCATCCTTATAGCATAATAGGAAGATTCTAAATAGTATACTCTCATTTTACTTTTATATTGTCCATCAATCTTTAAATTTTTCTTTAAAAATAATATATAAATAGATTGAAAGTGAAATAAAAGTGTAGTATGTAGTAGGGGTGAAAACCGACCATATCAATGTGGTTTTTGACAAAAATTGCCATCGACCGATAGGGAATTTTCATGAGAGAATCGACTGGACCGGCCGATGGGGAGGAGAAATACCGGCCGTACCAATTTTGGCGATTCTTGATCCCCCTAGCGGTGAGGTTCGTTTGAGAGAGTAGAGAGAGAAAGTCTTGTAGTCTGAGAGAGGATAGAGAGAATGAGAGAAATTGAAGAAGAATATGAGAAGGGAAGAAGACAAGCTCAAATCGAAACGACGCCATTTGGTTTAAATAAAAGGACGTCATTTGGTTTAAGACCAAACAGTGTTGTTTCTCTTATATTTTTTTGTATACATTAGGTTTAAAACAGCGTCGTTTCACTTAACATTAAGTTGAACGGCATTATTTTAACTATGATATATATAAAAAAAAACTATTTAATAGGCCAGTTTGGCGGTTTGAACCAGGTTCAAACCGAAACCAAACCGGCTGATGTTAGTTTTAAGGAATTTCTACCGCCGGCCGACCGATTCTCTACCCATTTTGGCTGGTTCCATGCCTTGGTGATAGGCTGCGTCGATGTCGGCCAGTTTCATTGGTTGTTTTATAGCCCTAGTATGTAGTATTACCCATTATAATTATTAGATTATGGTACAAGTTTCTTTTAGAAAAAATGATGGTACAAGTAAATTTTATAAGACTCATTTGTGGTGGAGGAATACACTTATTTTACAACGAAGATCACCTTTATTTTTTTTAAACAATGAAATTTATTGATAATATCCATCAAAGAATATCAAGAATACAAGATGGGAGTCCTCCATCTATATAGAGTCCTCCTTTAACTCTAGTGCACTCTTGGCTAAACAATGAGCCACATTATTAACTTCCCTTTTAACATACTTAACATCCCATCTCTCAAAGAATATAAGATAGTTTTTACATCAGATATGATCATCCCTGCACAATTCCAAGTTGAATCATGTTATGTGATACTGTTAATCACTTGAAAAGAGTCCCCTTGCAACACGATTCTTCTCAAACCCAATTCCATGTTAAAGATAGTCGCTTGTAAAGCTCCATAGCATTCAGCTAGCAATGGATCATAGAAAAAGCCTCGTTGTAATCTTTTAGTGGCTATTACTTTCCTTTCTCCATCTCGTACTATAATACCAATGCCAACTTTGCCAAGAGATTTACTTAATGATGCATCCCAATTAATTTTAAAGAACCCCCAACAGGAGGCTCCCATTTGTTTATCTCATTTTCCCCACCTTCTCCTGGTTTAAATATCTTGGCTTTTACTTCCTTAAAATCTTGCAGTAAGTTTTTCGCTTGCTGCAACACCTGGTTTGGATGAAAGAATTTATCCTCAAATACAAAGATGTTTCTTCTTTGCCACGATTTTCTTGCAATTAGCATTACCTCTTCCATCTGCTTCTCATCAAAAGATTCATCCATAGCTGTAAAAAGATCTTTAAAGCAACCTGATAAGAGATTACTTTTCTATATCTTCTTAGAACATCAACTCCATACATCTTTAGCTTTTATACCCTCCCATAGAACATGGATGGTATTTTGCTCATTTGCCAAACATATTAAATAATTTGGTGACCTCACTTCTTTTCTTCTGAAGAGGTTTGAATTTGTAGGTAATGCCTTTAAGCAAGCTCTCTAGAGAAAGACTTTTGCAACATTTGGTATGTTTAATCTGCAAACTCTGTACCACACATCTTCCTTGCTACCTGAGTGTGAAAATTGTCCTTTTGCTCTCTCTAATATCTCAATTTGTAGACAATATGCACTGATATGCACTTCTAATAGCAAATTGTCCCCTTGTTGTGCTTCTCCATATAAGCTTATTTGCACTATTTGATAGACTAATAAGGATCTTTTTTATAATAGTAGCTTCATCATTGGAAAAAATTCCATCAATTAGATCAACATTCCACTGCTTAGTATCTGGGTCAGTTAGAGCTTCAATTGTATCACCTTCATTGAGTATTTATGCAACACTTTGAACTTTCTATGTTGTAGGTCAAGGTAGGGTTGTACACCGATGGGTTTGTCGTTGGTTTCAGTGCAAAACGCCACCGATGTCTGCCATGAGCATATTGAACTGGCCAAAACTGTGGGTTTGGGGAGAGAAAATCGATCATATTGATCTCGATGTGCATCAGTGCGGTCTTCGGTCTACTGTCGATGTCTTCTGTGAAGGAGGAGGAACTGAGGAAGAACGAAGAAGCATCTTGCCGTCATCTAAAAGAAAGTTGCAGATAGGAAGAAGGCAACACGAGGAAGAAGAAGAGGGGTGGGGGGGTGGGGGGTGGGGGTTATCAATTGATTTGTTCTATTATATTATATTTTTTTAACTTTCAGGCCCTAAAACGACGCAATTTCACTCATTTAAGTGAAACGACACCGTTTTATCTACATATATTCAAAAAAATAATATAAATAGATCAGATTGGCCGGTTCAGCGGTTTCCTAGGGGTTCAAACTGGTGCTGAACTGCTGATATCGGTTTTCCCTCAATTCCTCTCACCCGCCGACCGATTCTTTGTCGGTTCTGGCCGGTTCCATGCTCCTACGGTCGGTTTGATCGGTTCACGGCCAGTTTCGGCAGTTTTTGTACACCCCTAGGTCGAGCTATCCACTTGTCCTTCCATATTTGAACACTTTGCCCATTGTCAATCCTCCACATAAATCCTTCTTCCACTAGATGCCTAGCTGCCAAAATACTCCTCCAAACATAAGATGGTCTGTATCCCACTTTAGCTTGGAGAAATGAAGTACTTGGATAATATTTTAGTTTAAGTACTCTTGTTGCAAGTGAGCCAGGCCTTTGAATTAACCTCCACCCTTGCTTAGCTAGCATTGCCAAGTTGAAACTCTCCAAAACTCCAAATTCTAGTCCTCTAATTTTTTTGCCTTCCCCATTTGTGTGATATCCCATATAATAAAAATAAGGGTAGGTGGTGTATGGGGATCCTATATTGCTTGGGAATGAGAAGTTATTGCTCTTTATAAGGTTCCAATGTGGCTCCAATTGTATTATTGACTAGTCCTTTTGGAGTATAAGTTATGTGGTTTAAGTATTCCATTTGGGTGTTACAAATAGTATCAGATACAAGTTTATAAGTAACAGGTAGTAATTTTTCCGACCCATCCGGATACGGGGCATTATATTTGGTATCAGAGTTAGGTTTGAGATTCTACAGACTATAAGCATATGAGATTTAAATATATGTGGGTTTTAAGAAGTAACTTTAGATTTAAGGTGTAGATCTTGAAATTGACATTAGTTTGACCGAAAGCCAGGCTTGAGATTCTGTATACTATAATAAGGAATTTGATGGGATTTGAGGTTTTAGACTCGATTGGCTTATTTCCTTGAGAACAACTTTGGGAGGCTTGAATACACCTATGCAATAGGTAGGCAAGGCTTGAACCACTGATTTTAGCAAAATTTCTTTACCTACTTGTGACAAGAACTTAGTCTTCCAGTTGCTTATTTTGCTCCTCACTCTCTCCAGTATACTTCTAAAAGCTTGAGCTCGAGATCTTCAGTAACCCTAAGTACTTTTCATAGGATGAAGAAGATTTAACTCCATCAATGCTCATAATTATTTCCTTTGAATCTTCACTAGTATTGGTGCTGAAGTGGATAGAAGTTTTGTCTTTGTTCATTCTTTGTCTTGAAGCTCTTTCATATGTGACAAGTTTTGCAATCAAATGTGTCCACTCTATTGAATTAGCCTTGCAAAATAACAAACTGTCATCTGCAAAGAATAAATGATTAATGCAATTTTGGCCTCTAGCTATTGGAATACTAGAGATTAGTCCAGTAGCTTCAACTCTATTGAGTTATAAGTAACCTGTTTAAAGCTTCAGAACAAATAATGAATAGGTAGGATGAAAAGGGATCACTCTGCCTCATTCCTCTTGTTGGCTTAAAGGAACACTGAGGAGAGCCATTAATAAGTCAGGAATAGGATATTGATTTTATACATTTCATTGTAAGATCAATCCATCTTCCATTGAATCCCATTTGAAACATCATAGCTTCCAAAAATTCTCATTCAACCCTATCATATGCCTTGCTCATATCTAACTTCATTGCCATATAACTTGATTTCCCAGTTTTCCTATTGTTCATAGAATGCATAGCCTCATAAGCAACCACTACATTGTCCATGATTAACCTTCCATGTATAAATGCACTAAGTGTGGGAGATATAATAAGCAGGTGGAATTTTCTTCAACCTATTAGCCAACACCTTAGATATAATCTTGTAAATAACATTACACAAACTGATTGACTTGAAATCTGAGACCTTTTTAGGATGCTTTACCTTTGGGATTAAGGTAATATACGTTACATTTATGTGACTAAGATCACTGTTAGAATTGAGACATTTGAGTACAACTACACACACATCCCTTCCAGCAATTGCCCAGTGGTCTTGATAAAATACTGCAGGGAACCCATTTGGTTCAGGTGAACTCAAAGGGTTCATCTGGAATATAACATCCTTCACTTCCAAATCAGTGAATTCCATTATAAGCTGGCAGTTCATTTCCTTAGTAATCTCTGGTTGCAAAGAGCTAATAAAGTTTTCAATGTTTTTTGGGCTAGTAGAGGTAAATAATTTTTTTATAAAAATTATTAAAAAGAGCACTAGCCTCTACTGGAGAAGTGGCTACAGATCCATCCTCCCTCTCAATGCTGTGAATAGCATTTGAATTTCTCCTTTGGTTTGCACACATATGATGGAATTTGGTGTTTCTGCCCCCATCTTTAAGCCAATTCTGCTTAGCCCTTTATTTCAATATGATATGATCTTCTTCAAGTAAATCATCAACTTTCTCATGCAGTTCCTTTATACTTCTCGAGTGTACACCTTTGTTGTTGTCTTGCATTTGTGCTGTTTGGGGAAGTCTAACTTCTATTGTCATCTTATTGCCTTTAGCCGATTCTTTACTCCATGTACTCATACAGTTTTTACATTTTTCCAACCCTGCAGATTCATTCACTAGTTTATTGATTGATCTCACTTGTGATTGCCATTCTGCTTCCACTATCTTATAACATTCTTCTCTTTTAGACCAGATGGCTTCATATTTGAAAATTTTCTTTCTACACCTTCTAACATCCCTTCCCTTCTCCATAAAGATAAGTAAAGGGTTGTCGTCTGAAGTTTGAGCAGCCAAAACTCTTACTATTGTGAGCTCAAAGAGATTAGCCCAGTAAATATTTCCAAAAGCCCTATCTAACCTTTCCTTTGTGAACAACAAATCTTCTCTATTATTACTCCATGCAAACTAAGAACCCAAAAAACCAAGGTCACTTAGTCCACAGTCTTCTACAGCTTCTCTGAACCTTTCCATTTGACTGTAAGGCCTATTAGCTGAACCATACTTCTCCTTGAAATGCAGAACTTCATTAAAATCTCCCATACACATCCAAGCTTTTCCTTCCTTTGGCATCAAAGCTTTTAATAACGCCCAGCTCTCTTCTTTTAGCAGTGATTGGGTTACCATAAAACTCAGTTAACATGAATTCTTCCCCAAATTCCATATGGTTAACCACTCAAGAGATGTGATTCTGTGAAAATGTGTCTAAGCAAGCAGAAATATCACTATCCCATAGAAATGTTAACCCTCCACTTAAACCTCTACTATCTACCACAAAATTGCAGTAAAAACCTAATTGCCTCCTTATAGTCTCCACCTTATTTCTTTTACACTTTGTTTTCATGAGGAAAACAAAGTCTGGGCTCTTTGACTTCACCAATGAGTGAAGTTCTTGAACTGACTGAGGATTCTCAAGCTCCAGACAGTTCCAACTTAGACAAATCATGGCTGTTGGTGGGGCTGCTTCACAGCCTCCACCAATGCATCTTGGTTTATACTCCCCTTCAGGTAAGGGTTCAGTCTTTGATTATTTCTTAGCAGACATTAACATATTAACATCTTCAAAAACCTTTTCACCTGTTTTCCTTTTAAGAATATCTAATATCATGTTAGTATCATTAAAATTTCCCATATGTGAATTATCCATATTACATCGAGCTCTTCTTTTCCAACTAACAATTTTTTTCCTAGCAATGACTTCTTTCTTCTTATTAGAGATGTTCTACTTGAAAATACTTACAGAATTGTCGACCATCACTTCTGTTTAATCAGAGTCCTAGTTTCCACAAACCTCCTGCAATTCTATTGATAGTTCCTTCTTTGCCTTATCCAGTCTCTTGATTTCCTCATGTTCAGTTATTATATCACCACTTATTGGGGAATTCAAAACAATGATAGGATTTTGTACCAACAACTCCTTATTTCTTGAGGATACTACATAATTATCCATTGATTTAATGGAACTCTTTGAAATTCCTTATGGTACCCTTCTTTTGAGTTCCATTGCCACCGGCCATGGAATTTAGCCTGCTCTTTATATCTTCCATACTTTCTAGATTTAGAGACATTGTCAATTGAAGGTGATGCTCTCAGCCATGCATCATATTGAGGCTAGATACTCTCTGAGAATTGAGCACCATTAGAGAACTTGGGACAGTTCTTTGACTTGTGCTTTACAACTCCACAATAAAAATAAACCATTGGAAGCCTCTCCTATTTGAAAGAAATCCACCATAACTTCCCACCAATTTTTATCCTCTGCCCCTTCCCAATGGCTTAGTAATGTCCATTTCTACTCTTACTCGAAGGTACTTACCCCATCCACAACCATTACCATCAACTTCCACCATAATCACCTTGCCTAATATCGATCCAATTTGTCCACCCACATCTTTTGTCATCATTGCTAATGGCAAATCATGACACTGAATCCAGAATAATTTAGAATGGAAATCAATTTCTTTTGGAGGGGTACTGTTATCAAAATCTTGAAGACAGATTAGAAACTTATCAAAACTACAAGGCATGCCCATTTTCACTCTCTCTTTTATCTCCTTCCAGTTGGAATTCAAGAAGATAAAGGTTATCTCATACTTCTTTGAACTTGATCAAGCCACCTGGTTCCCAAACTTTTGACAAGGTCGATCGAGATGCTTCCCTATTAACAAGTTTTTCAGCAACCACATAAGCCATTAAACATAATCTTCCTCGACCTTGTGCCTCAGCCAATACTTCCACAGATAGTATTAACTACTACTCTCTTTCAGACCTTTAGAAAGTCTAAGAGACTAAACATTTGCACTTAGCAAAGAAGAATCTCACCTTTCAAAAAAAGAGATGACTTGTATGAAAAAATTTGTCATAATCCGATGACCAACTCTCTTGGGTGGTTTTTTGTTTTATTTAGAATTATAGTTTCTGTTTTTATATTTATTTCTAGTTTTTGTTTCCAAATTTTATAAATCGAGATTTAAAAATCTAGATATCAGGACTGATTTAAATTTTTTGTTTCCAAATTTAATAAATCGAGATACCCGAATATGGATCCAGGGTGAACAATGCTAGAAAATGGTATATGTATGGAAAGAATTAAGAAGTAAATACATCATGTAAATATCATTTTTCAAAAATAAATATTGTTACTTAGAGCACCAGTTATGGGCTCAACAAAGCTAAATTATAGCTAAAGAATAGCTAAAATGCAATATAATATGCTACAATTGGCTCAACAAATCAATAGTAATTTTAACTACAAGTTAAATCACTAGCCAAATGTGTTGAGCTAAAGGTGCTAGCCAAATAATTTTTTTAGACTAAAATATTCACTTGAGTTGAAGTGAATAAAATTGTTGAGGAAATGTTATGTTTTATAGTAGAATAATATAACCGTTAGAGAAATATAACTGTTAGAGAAATATATCTATTAAAGAAATATAAGTTAAAAAAATATATCCGTTGAAGAAATATAGCCATTGGAATAATATAAACGTTAGAAAATTAATAGGTAGTTTTTTAATAACAAATGAATATTCAAATTATAATTATAACTAAAATAAATGAAAAGTTCAAAATTAATATTTTATTAGAATAACGAAAGATTTGTTGAGTCTGTTATTTGATGATGTTAAAAAGTAGCTAACTAAATTTATAAAAGTAAATTTCTTAATCAAATTTTGGCTAAAGTTTGTTAAGCCCATAACTACTGCTCTTAACAAACCGACCTGAACTGTTTTTTTATCCGTTCTACAAACCGATCCGAACCGCGCGATCTTTTGGGACGTTATGTAACCTAAACGACGCGTTTTTAAGAGAAATAACACAAGCAAATTTCATTTCGAATTCGTCTTTCCCCCGCCCGAGTCATTTGCCCTCTTCTCCCCTCCCCAAATCTCCTCTTCCGACGGCGTCTGTGGTTTCCTTCACCGGAAAACTCGTCTCTATCTCTCACTCACAAACGCATTGAAACAGGGACGGGCTAACTGACGCGTGGGTCTCAGGCACAGCTTTGGAACATGGTATTACACTGTAAGTTGGTTGCCCGTGTGCCTGCCTCTCTGTGTGCAAGTTTCTTTTTGATCTATCTCTGTGTGCCAGTTTCTTTTTGATCTATATCTGTGTGCCTGCCTCTCTGTGTGCAAGTTGGTTGCGCGTGGGTCTCTGTATGCAAGTTGCCTGCCTTTCTGTAAGTTGGTTATATTTTTGAATTTGTCCATAATCTGTTCGACGGAAGTACTGCACCAAACACAGCTTGAGATTATTTGCATATTTAAACCGTTGTCTAAGCCCCAGTGAGTATTGTCTAAGCCATTCATATTACCTGTAGACAATATCTTTCTCTGGCCACCAGAGATGCCTCTTCTCATGGCATTCCAATACTTAATAGAATGTGATGTTTACAGTCTTCACCAATATAGTAGTCCATCCTTTACTGAATGTTGCACATGTCATCAGCTACACTAGAGGAGTGTGTGTGTGTGTGTATATATATATATATATATATATATTTTATCCTAATAGCTTGGTGGTTATATTTAAGCTTCTTTTCTATTTATGTAATTACAGTTGAACTTAATATAATACTGGATTCTGTTATGCAGGCAAATAGAGAAGTATACTTGCTTAATTGCATCTATTAAAGCCCATATAAAGCTGGTAAGTTCATTTATGATAATGGCTTTTCCTTGCTTCATTTATGCATTTTCTCTATATGTGTGGTCTTTTGAATTCTGTTAGTTACAAAATGAAGATAAGAAATGTAGTAGGCAATATTTGATTCATAGCCATTAAGATAAAATGTGAAGCAAGGGCAGTTGTGTTCTTCCAGGAACAAGTAGTAGTTTTTTTCCTTTTTCTGGTATATAAGAATAATCATTCTATTTAATTACATCTAGGTTTGTGAAGGGATCTGGGAGCTACTTCAACTTCCCACAGATAGGTCTTTACAAGGCCCTGTTTTTTAAAATTTCACTTGAATGTATACCTTGGTTACTCTTATTACATGAACTCATCTTGTGAAGAAAAAACAAAAAGCAAGGAAGTGAAAACAGATGTTATTTGTCAATGCGACATATTGCTTCTGTAGTTAACCTCTTCATCTCAAGAGCATATTTGCATTAACACAAGGAAGGGAGTACCATTTTACAAGGGCCTTGTTTCAACACATATTATAATGAAATGGACGAGATGGGTTTTGAATGGCCTAAAATTTTAGGAATTTTATATTGGTCAGAATTTTATGTTGCCTGAAGTGATTTTATTGAATAATTGTGAGTTGACTAAAACTAAATTCTCAGTTTAAATAGCCTGATGGGCAAAGGGGATGATGGAAGGCCACCCAGGCCTACTACATCGATGTCATTGATCCAGGTATGATACACATTAGTCATTTCTATGTCTTGGTGTATGATATTTCCATTTAAATAATCTATTGTTTATTTGTGTATTATAGGAATATTACGGTCCCGTAAATCCATACTACCCACCATTTATGATGCCTCCAAATATATATCCAAATCCATATCCGTACCCTTGGGGTAGCCAGGTAGATGAAATTAAAAAAAAAAAAAAAAATTCTATGTGCATTTGCAATGAACTCACGCATCTATATTGTAGCATTCATCGATGCCACCTCTTGGACCAACTCTACCTTACCATTCGTTGAATAATCCCGAGGAGTTAAGAAAATTGCAAGAGACTGGCCAGGTAGATAATTTTTTTTTTTTCTAAATTTTTTTTATGTGCATTAGCAATGAACTAACACATCTATATAATTGCAGCATCCGTTGATGCTACCTCTTGGACCGACTCTACCCTACCCTTCGTTGATACCACCTCTTGGACCAACTTTACCCTACCCTCTATTGAGTAATCCGGAAGAGTTAAAAAGATCTCAAGAGGCTAGTGACTAATATGTCGCATTGTCGAATAGAGTATATAGAAGCTGAGCTCAACCTGCTGTATTAGTTTCTAGCCCTACCTATAAATGTTTTGATTTAAAAAATAAAAGCCACATTGGACGGTGTGTAATGTAAGACTTGAAAATAGGTTTTTTCTTAAAGCAATAAGCCTTGATCTTGGGTCACTCTAGCATAGCTCCCACGTTGATAGGTGTGTCTAGGTGTGTTAGTTCTGAATCTCTTGGACACTCTTTTAACAATAATCATTTTTGCTTTTCCAAATACCAATAGGTACTCATTCTCCTTAATTACTTTTTGAGTATATATATAATTTAAAGATGTACAAATTTCGTCCATTTATTTTGAAAAAAAATTTAAAATTTATTATTAAAACAATAATTTTTCATGTGACTTTTAGATTTATTTATTTTTTATAAAGAGAATGTGTTGAACTTACAAACTATAAAATTGTAAATATCATTTATCTTAATTTTTTTTTTGTTTTTTTTGTTTTGGCAAGTCAATCATATACAATCTTATTTGGATGTTGAGATGAGATATGATGAGTATTATGTGAATATTAATAAAATATTTTGTGAATAGTAGTAAGATGTTTTAATGGAGATGTTTTATGAAATTTTGATAAAGAAGAGAGAAAAAGTTAAATAAAAATATGTAAATTTAAAATATTGTTAGAATATAATTTTTTAATATAATTCTTATTTTTAGATTTGAAAAAATTGAATTTTTAGTGTGGTTTATTTGAAAATTTGAGAAAGTTGTAATGATTAGATAAAAAAGTTAAAAATTAAAAATTAAAAATTATTTATATTTGAGCAGTATTTAAATATTAAAATAAAATAAAATGAGATGATTTAAAATGATCTCAACATCCAAACTTCTTGTCTGCATATTTTTTGTTATATATATAGGGAGAGAGATTGGATCCTTTAACTCTCTTGATGAAAAATCTAAGTATTGCCCATTAATCAAAGGATATTGGCGGAAGTCTGCGTATTTTTTAGCCAAGTCTATTCCATCTCTGTCCGTCTCTCTCTCTCTGGAGCTGAAATATCAGAGACCAACACGCTCTTGCTATTTTCTGGAGTTACGTACGTACATTGACGGCAGTGCAAATCAAGTTTCCTAATCTGGTTATTCCCGTCTCAGTTTTCAAGCTTAAAGCCCCAAACGAATACAGACGAAAACCTGCCCTACTGATCCGCAAAGTCGGTCTGAGATTTTATCAATTTTTCTAGAAATTAAATATTGGTCAAGAAATATTTATATCTGAGAAACAAAAGGAAAGAAACGAATCGTGCGGATAACTTGTATTTTAAACATTGTTTATATATATATATATATAATTGCATGTAAAAGAATCTTAATGAATGACAAATTAATACAATACTTGCTGCTCATACAACAATTTTGATTTATTCATAATTAATCTCTCTTACAAAGACTTGGCGAAAGGAAAATTATTCATAATAGAGTGCGATGCTACCCATCATCTCATAGTATACATTTTATATATTTTAAAATTATTATTTATTATTTATTATTTATTATTTTATTTTAATTTTGTTAACTAATTGAGTTGTTCTAGGTATTATCTATACACCACATAATTATTATAGAAAAAATAAAAAAAAAATTAAAATAGATGTGATGTATCAAGATGATAATTACAATTATTTATAATAAAATTCTTACTCCTCGTGATCAAAGAGTACTAGTACGTACGTACGTACTTGATCATCATGATCTCTTGGAAACCCTGACCTTCAAGCCATGTTTCATATGCAGCATGACAGAAAGTAATGGAGAAATAGGATGTCCTTCAACCACTTGAATACGATAATTCCAAAGAATTGCAGGAACAATAGTCTTCATCTGAAAGAAAGTTAGGTCTTGACCCAAGCAGCTCCTAGGTCCTGAATTGAACGCAATGAATTTGTAAGATGGTATGTGCACGATTCCTTCTTTCTCAGAAATCCATCTCTCGGGTTTGAACTCCAAGCAATCATCTCCCCATATCCCTTCCATACTTCCCATTGAATAAAGTGACACCATTATCTTCGTGTTCGCATTAACGCGGTGGCCACTCGGAAGAACGTCTGGTTCAATAGAAAATCTATGATTGAAAGGTACTGATGGGTATAGCCGAAGAGCCTCGCAGATGGCTGCATGGAGATAAACTAGTTTGCTTTGCTCTTCTATGCTGAAAAGCCTCCACTTTCCATCATCTTTGGCCTGCAAATTTTCTTTAATCTCTTCCAGTATCTTTTCTTCTATTGAAGGGTGTGTGGCAATAAGCCAGAAAAGCCACGTGAGACCTGCGTTTATAGTGTCTTTCCCAGCTGCCATGAAATTGAATGCAATGTCTCTTAGATATCTATCAGATCTTCTATAATCATCCGTCTGTGCTACTTCTCCTTTTGCTTCTTCTTCTTGTTTTGCCATGCAAGCTGTTAGCAAATCAAAGTCCTCGCCCTTCCCATCCTCAACTTGCTCCATTTGGGACGTTCTGCGTCTCAGAAATTCTCCTTTCTTTGATGAAATGCGTTGGTACAAGAAAGGATCCAAGATCTCCATGGCTCTTCTCAGCTTATTCTCTTCTCCCATGTTAAGCCATTTCTGCAACTTCCAAATGCTTTCCGGCACAATATGCCGGTAAAATATGGCCTCCTCTACTTTGTCAAATGCTGTTCTGTAATCAACTTCCGGTAATTCAATGGTAAGGCACTTTGGATCAAAACCCATTACCAAAAGGCAGATATTATCGAAGGTGAACCGCTGAAAAACATCTTGCAAGTCTACCACAATTCCTTGTCTCGACACATGTTCAAGAATAGGGAACAGGCCTTGCGATACCTTTTGCTGCATAGATCTCTCTTGAAACATCTGAAATTTCCTGTGTTTAATAATCGAGTGAATCAACTTTCTGTAGGATTTCCATGACTCCGTGTCAGAGTTGAGAACCCCATCTCCAAAAGGCTCAAAAAGCTTCTTGAACTCGGGTCCTTTAGTGTAGTTGGCGAAGTTTTGTGCCGATATATAGCGCACGTTCATGGGATCACAAGTGACCAAAAAGTCCATGTTAACTAACCATGGCCCTTTGAACTGAAAAGTCCCACCATTTTGTTTCAGAACCTGGGTTGCATATTCATGAATATCTGACAACTTAGAAAGAAGTCCAGGCAGCATTCCAACAAGAGGCCAGTTCATGACCGGAGTAATTGTTCTCTTCCAACTCCAGATCAGGCAGAGAGGGAGAAACCAAAGAAACGCCACAAGTATCTGAACCAGAACGTCGACATCAATTAGCATGGCGCCCATGATTAGAATATTGGCCGGAGCTGTATCGATCTTACAAGCTTTTGATGAATGTTATGTAGGTGAAATATAAAGCAGGCTAGGTACGTCACCTGGGTTTAATAAATTTTGAACTTGGAGGTGATGTTTTTCGTTTCCAAACTTCCTCTTTTTATAGTGCATGTGTCCCGGCCTGTGCCCCCGGTTTTCATATCATAGCATCGGGAGTATGACCGGCATCGCATGTTGTTAAACCTTTTTTGGTTGATTACTACGACAGGTGCAGCTTTTATCTTGAGGAATAGTGGTGGTCAGGGGTGTAGGGGTCCGTCACTATTTAATTTTCATATCTATATTTTTTTTTCCTTTAGAAGGTAGGAATGTTCTTTTTTTAGGATATTGGATAGGGAATAATAGTTGGAGAATATGCCAGCCATTATTTACGTACAAGGAAGGGCAAACAAGCAAGTCAAGATTCAAAATAATTAAGGATCATCGATTGAAGAGTACCACATATTAAGTCATTCATTAATCTGATGAGTAATTCTATATTTAATATGAACGTCATGTAATTATTTTAAAAAAAATTATGATTTATTATTAAAAAATTAATTTATTTAATATAGATCTCATATTTTATTTATTTTTTTAAAAAAGATTACACGGCAGTTACACAATTTACAGTTACGAATATTTTTTTTCAAATCCTGTATATATCGAGAAGTGAGCTAGCTAAGTCTTTATGATTCGAAAATTACCTCAATTTATTTTAACTCATCTCATCTCATCATTACAATTTTTTCAAATTTTCACACAAAATATAATAAACAATTTAATTTTTTCAAATATCAAAATAATAATAATATTCTAACAATATTTTATTCAACTCATTTAAAATCATCTAACTCATCTCTCCAAACTGTCAAATTTTGAATACTTCCATTATGTTTTTAATATACAGTAATGTTATAGTGATAGTCTTTTGGTGTCTAGCTTGGTTTGGTTGTACAAATGAAATGATATAAAACTCGAACGTTTGATAAAATATTATTAGAATATAATTTTTTAATATGATTTTTATTTTAAAATTTAAAAAAATTAAATTGTTTATTATATTATTAGATAAGATGTCTACCAAACCATTTCTTTCAATGGGATACTATTTATCATCCACACCACACCACACCTTTTATATATATTTTTTAAAAAAATTTATTTATTTATTTATTATTTTATTCTTATTAAACTAATTAAGTTGTTTTACTTATCATTCATACATTACATACTTATTATGAGAAATTGGAAAAAAAGTTAAAAGATGTGTGGTGTGTGGTTTGTGAGATGCTAAGTAGAATTATTCTTTCTTTTAAAGGTGTTGCTGCTCATTTTGGTGACTTTGTCCTTTCAAAATTTCCACTAGTACAAATTGTATTTTTTATTTATTTATTTTCAGACAATTTTTAAACATTTTTAAATATTTTTTAAAAATAAAAAATACACCACTTCACTAATAGTCACTTCCTTAACAATTAAGAAAAAATAAAAAATAAAAAAAATAAAATATCCAAACAATACTTTGAAAGGATAAACTCATGAGATCAACTATCATTTTCTATTTATATATATATATATACACACATATGGGAATTAATTTGTATAAATATTAAAGCATCTAAATTGCAGTCTCCCTTTAAAAAAATGGGAAAATAAAAAATCACTTAAAAAATTATTGGTGGCTCTTGCACCACCCTATATCTAAATCTTAATTGTAAGCAAGTGGCTAGAGCGCTACCCTTCACGCTATTTACATGAAAATAGAAATTTAAATTTTTTATAAATAAAATCTTGTCAACGATAGTGAAAGTGTGATTTACACGCCAACTACTTGTATAGTTACAGTTTCTTGTTAGGTAGTGGAAATATAATTAAATTCCAGGGGGATCAAGCTAGCTAGCTAAGCGCTGGGTAATTTCTCATGTGATCCCCAGAACCTTTTTCTTTTATAAAATATCTGCGGGAATGCTTAGATCAAAGTTATACCCGAAAAAAGAAAAGAAAAAAAAAAAATTAGGATTGTTCATTTGGATTTCGATCTGAAAATTTAGGTATACCCAGACCGAAATCTAATTTTAAATCCGAGCTAGAACCCGGACAAGTTAACTCAAGTCAGACTCAAGTCGGAACCCGGATGATTCAGAGTTTTTTAAAACCAAAATTCCGGATTCCGGATTTTGGGAGGGGCAATCATTTTTATTTATTTTTATTTTTTTAATTTGGGGATGGGGCTGAACCAAGACCACCATTTTGGAGGTTTGGGTATTATGCCATAAGGCCATATGCCTTTGGCATACAATCATTTTCATTTTTGAGTGACTTTTCATGTACAGAAAGAATCTATAAAACAGTACCACAGGTAGGCCTGTGCAAAAGAACATCATGACCCGACCTGCACAATAAATCCGATGTGACCCGTCCTTTAAATTCGAATTCAACTAAACAGCTGCAGCCGGTCCGCTTCATCCACTTCATCTTTGTTTCAAACCCTACCCCCATTTATCTCTCTCTCCTACAGCCCGTCCCCTTCGTCTCCGTTGCAACGCTTCATCTCCCCTCGATTGCTCCTGCAAGAAAGTAGAAACCAATTCTCTCTCTCTCTATCTCTTTCCTCGATCGTGCCTCCAAGAAACTAGTGCCGACTTCTCTAGCTTGTCTGGGTCTTTATTCCCATATTGTTTTTTGCCACCTCTCTCTTTTGGGTTTGTGCTCTCTAAGGCTAGCTTAGAGATTTGTGTTGTTATTCTTGCTTCGAATGATTTGAGCGATTCTAGCAAGCTCAAATTTGGGTCTGTGCCGTGTATGGTCAGCCCCACCTGTTATGTACGTGTTTCATTGCTGCCACTTGATAAAGAAGCTTACCACAGAGGTGAATTCCTTGCATAAGGAAAATGAGACTCTTAAGTCACGAAATGGGCTGTTAGGCGAGGATGCGACACCCATTCAGGCCGACAGGGTAGAGATGTTGGCAAATAGTGTGGGAAAAGGCCATCAAGAAAACGAGGAAGCGAAGAAATTGCACCACGATGTACGTAGCTTGATGGATAAATATGAAGAGATGGCCAAAAATATAGGGACATCTTCTTCGGTCGATCAGTTGCTGTCTAGTACAAATATACCATTTTCTATGAAAATAGTGACGATGCCCCTGCCTGTGAAATTTAAAGTACCATCAATGGATCTATACAATGGGTCGAAAGATCCCGTGAAGCTTTCCCTTTGACTCTAAAGGGATCGGCGAGAGAATGATTTGGTACACTGCAACCAAACTCCATAAAGAGTTTCGAATAGCTGGGTCGATAGTTCTTGACCCAATTCATGGTGAGTAGAAAGCGCATAAGATCTGCCGCATATTTGTTAACTGTCAAACAATGGGAGGATGAAAGTGTGAAAGCGTATCTAACACGCTTCAATAAAGAAAAGATGATGACCGATGATTAAGATTAGAAAATCATGCTAGCAGCACTATTGGGAGATGTTTGGCCGAGAAGCCCTTTCATAGCCGAGCTGGCTCGAAAAACCCCTTCCACCTTACGAGAGTTCATGGACAGGGCTGATGATTTTGTTAATGCTGAAGACACCTTGATCGCCTTAACCACCCAACTAGAAAGGAGTGAGTGGAAAACGAAAGGAGGATAGATGAAAGACCGAGATGAAGGTCAAAATGCAAAGAGAGACCAACAAGAGTAAAGGTGGGATGGTAATGTAAGAAGGCATAGTGGTGGTTATGTACACTATTCAGAAAAAAAACAAAGGAAGAAAAACCAACTGAGAACGAATGGCAAACCGAGAAGTACTGCACTTATCATAGGACAAGGGGACACAGAACCGAGGATTGTTACAACCTGAAATGAAAAGTAGAAGAAATGAGGTACAATGGCGGGTTGGAGTGATTGATTGCCCAGAACATGACCCCCCAAGGTGAACAAATGAATGAAAGAATGAGCACATAAAACGAAGAAGTAAGAGCCACAGGCGGCGGGAATCACCAAAAAGGGAGATGAGGCCAAATGAACCTAGGGACCGAAGAACGAGAGTAGATGAAAACTGAAGAAACCAACCTCTGGGTGAGATTCA
Source organism: Juglans microcarpa x Juglans regia (assembly GCF_004785595.1). Taxonomy (NCBI): domain Eukaryota; kingdom Viridiplantae; phylum Streptophyta; class Magnoliopsida; order Fagales; family Juglandaceae; genus Juglans; species Juglans microcarpa x Juglans regia. Next base: position 26,062,445 of record NC_054604.1, read on the forward strand.
CACTATCGCCGGTGGATATGCAGGAGGTGGTCCAACTTCCTTAGGAAGAAAGGCCTATACAAGGTGGGCAAGATATGAGGAAGTCTATAACGTAGAGAGGCTTGTCAAACAGCCCGAGTACAAGGATCCCCCACGATATCTTTTGACGAGGAAGATTTCTGAGGGGTTGTGTATCCCCATGATGATGCTTTGGTGGTAACAATGTTGGTGGCAAATTTTACCACCAGAAGAATATTGCTTGACAATGGAAGTTCGGCGGATATCTTGTTCTAAGATGCTTTCAGCAAAATGGGAATCTGCGAAGAACAGTTAAAACCAGCACCAACTACGTTGAAATGGTTCATTGGAGATGCGGTGCAACCAATGAGGTTCATTACATTACCAATATGTGTAGGCACAAACCCTTATGTCGCCACGGCGATGACTGAGTTTCTAGTAGTGAGAACTCGGTCGGCATAAAATGCGATCATTGGGTGGCCCACGTTGAATGCATTAAAGGCCATTACCTTGACCTATCATTTAAAAATGAAGTTCCTAATAAGTGAGGTACACAGACCAAGAGGAATAGGCAATGTACGTGACGAGCAGGTCTTGGCCAGAGATTGTTATGTGCAGGAACTCAGACAAAGGCAAGAAGAGGTCAGTATTATGGATTCTGAAGAGCAGACGGTCCTCCCACTGGGACCACAGGTAATGGCGACAGAGTTAGAAACTAGAGATGAAGATACTCTGAAGCATGGGGAGGCAGATGAGCCTCTAGAGCTAGTCACTCTTGAGCAGAATCATCCTGAAAGCCATGTGAAGATCGGGACAAAATTGACACAAGAAGAAAGACAACAACTGATAGATTTCCTTTTAGACCATAAAGACGCATTCGCATGGAGTCATAAAGATATGCCACGGATAGGCGATGAAGTCATCGAACATGAGTTGAACGTAGACCCAAAGGTACGCCCAGTAAAACAAAAGAAGAGAAACTTTAGTACTGACAAGTATGAAGCAATCGCGGATGAGGTAGATCGGTTATTAGCAACTTGATTCATCAAAGAAGCACATTATCCAGAGTGGTTGTCTAATGTGGTGTTGGTAAAATAGTCTAAAGGGAAGTAGCGAATGTGTGGATTTTGTCAACCTCAACAAGTCCTGCCCGAAAGATAGTTTCCCATTACTAGGATAGATCTAATAGAAGATGCAACAATAGAGCATAAAATGTTAAGCTTTATGGATGCCTACTCGGAATACAAGCAAATCAAGATGAAGAAGGCTGATCAGAAGAAAACTGCCTTTATAACTGACCGGGGACTATATTGCTATAAGGTGATGCCTTTCGGCTTGAAAAACATTGGGGCAACCTACCAGAGGTTGGTAAACAAAACGTTTAAAAACCAGATCGGAAGAAGTATGGAGGTATATGCTGATGGTCTACTAGTAAAAAGCAGGGAGTTTGACCAACACATAGAAGACCTTAGGGAGGCTTTTCCCAACTAAATAAGCATCCGGAGTAAAGTCGGGAAAATTACTTGGCTTTATGGTGTCAGAGAGAGGAATCGAAGCAAATCTCGAGAAACTCAAAGCAATAATAGAGATGAAGTCACCCACGAACTTGAACGAAGTACAAAAACTGGCAAGCAAGATTGCAGCTCTGAATAGGATTGTGTCCCGATCAATGGATAAATGTCTTCATTACTTTCAGGTGCTAAAGAAAGCATGAGAGTGGGATGCCAATTGCGAAGAAGCATTCACTCAGTTGAAAGAGTATCTAGTTAAGCCATTATTGCTCAATCACACCAAGCCGGGAGAGCCATTGTCATTGTACCTAATAGTAACTCCAGACGCAGTATCAGTTGCGTTGGTATGAGAGGAAGGGAAGGAGCAAAAATCAGTATATTACGTAAGTAGGGCATTGAGAGGAGTAGAGGCCAAGTATCCAAAGGTTGAGTTGGTCGCCTTTGCTGTAGTAGTAGCAGCAAGGCAATTATGGCCTTATTTTCAAGCCCATCCAATAAGGGTAATCACTTTGGCGCTTCTACAAAATGTGTTGTAGAAACCAGACACCTTGGGACGGTTAGTCAAATGGTCAATTGAACTAAATGAGTACGACATCAGCTACATACCAAAAAACGTTGTGAAAGGGCAGATACTAGCCAACTTTGTAACAAAATTTTCGAATTTTAAAGAAGAAGTCCACAAATCACCTAAGAAGAATCCATGGCAAGTGTATGTAGATGAGTTAGCTTGTCGAGCAGGTGAGGGAGTCGGTGTGTACATAGTAACCAGTGAGGGGAAAGAGTCGTACCATGCAGTACGATTGGAGTTCAAAGTGACAAACAACGAAGTAGAGTATGAAGTAGTACTCGATGGTTTGGCGATCGCGAGGTATTGGGAGGGGAAGAAGTCGAGATGAAAGTCGATTCACAAGTGGTAGTCGGGCAAATCACAAGGAAATATTTGGCGAGGAGGTCTAAGCTAACAAAATACCTTCACCAAGTTCAGGAGCAAAGCAAATGTCTCAAATACTTTCAAATTGAGAAGATACCTCGGGGAGACAATTCCAAAGCTGACCGATTAGGGCGCGTAGCCTCAGCAAAGGAAGAAAAAACAGTACCATGAAATGTTGATATACGAACGATGGCTTGACCAGCGGTAGGAGAGGAAAGTTTGCACATCAGGGAGAATACGCTAGGATGGGCCAATGATATAAAAAAGTATTTGGAGATAGGTGAACTTCCCCCATCTCGGGAAGAGGCGAAAAGTTAAAAAGTAAGGTGACCAGGTTTGCCATAGTTGACGAAGTACTTTACAGGCGGGGTTTCTCAAACCCATTGTTGCGATGCGTAATAGAGGAAGAAGTTGAGTACGTGATGAAGCAAATACAAGAGGGGATTTGTGGGAGTCACTCAAGAGGACGATCACTCACCGCAAAGATTGTAAGGGCAATGTATTATTGGCCAAACACACTCAAAGATGCGAAGGAGTTCGTGAAAAAATGTGTCTAGTGCCAGATTCATGCACCAGTCCCAGGTGCACCCCTTGAAGAGTTGCGGTCCGTAACATCCCCATGGTCGTTCGCCCAATAGGGAGTAGACTTGGTAGGCCCTATGCCCCATAGCAAGGGAGGAATCAAATTCATTATCGTAGCCATTGATTACTTTACAAAGTGGGCATAAGCTGAGGCAATGGCTACAATAACTGCTTAAAGTGTGACAAAGTTCATTTGAAGGCAGTAGTGTGCAAGTTTGCGATACCTCAGTGTACATTTATGATAACGGAAGACAATTCGACTCCGAACATTATCGCCAATGGCGTGCATAACTAGGACTCAAAGTCAAGTACTCTTTCCCAAGCCATCCCCAGGCAAACGGATAGGTGGAAGCAACTAATAAAATCATCATGTGAATACTAAAAAAGAAGATAGGCGATAGAAAAGGACTATGGGCCGACGAGCTCTTGGAAGTTTTGTGGGCTTACAGAACCACAGCAAAAACCTCAACAGGCCAAACACCTTTCGCCCTAGCCTATGAGAGTGAAGCAATGGCACCAATATGGGTCAGGTTACCAAGCAACAGAAGAAGAAATTTTGACCCAGAAGCAAATGTAGCAGGGTTAGAAGAAAGCCTAGACCTATTAGGAGAAATAAGGGCAGATGCAGAAGTTAAAGTTGCAGCTTCTAAAAAGAAAGTAGAACAATACTTTAACAAGTGAGTGAGGCCCAGATCTTTTAAAGCAGGCGACTTAGTGTTGAAGGAGACCAGAGTGACCTCGGAGAAGAAGGGAAATTAGGCACACGGTAGGAAGGACCTTACGTTGTAGTGGCAAGCCACAGACTGGGAACTTACCACCTCAAGGATGCCTCAGGACGCCAGCTACCTCACCCATGGAACGAGGAGCACCTACGAAAGTACTACATTTAAAGGAAATATATGTAGTTTTCTTTTATTTTTTTCGTTTGTTGATTTACGTATGATTATCATTTTCAATAAATTCTGGCAGGTTTCTTCCACCTTTTCTTTGGTTTTGTTCCTTTTGGCTTTTCAATAAATGACCAAGACTTGAAAAAAAAAAACGGAGAAAGGAAAAGGCGACATGGTCGATAAACTCTCCCACAAGCCTAAAAACTTAAAGGTTATAAAACGGTTGAGGAACTCTCCTATTAACACATTCATGCCAAAAGGCAACGTGGTCGAGGAACTCTCCCACGAGCATAAAAACTTAAAGGTTAAAACGGTCGAGGAACTCTCCCGTTAACACCTTCACGCCAAAAGGCGACGTGGTTGAGGAACTCTCCCACGAGCCTAAAAACTTAAAGGTTAAAACGGTCGAGGAACTCTCTCGTTAACACTTTCACGCCAAAAGGCGACGTGGTTGAAGAACTCTCCACGAGCCTAAAAACTTAATGGTTAAAATGGTTGATGAACTCTCCCGTTAACACCTTCACGCCAAAAGACGACGTGGTCAAGGAATTCGCCTACGAGCCTAAAATCTTGAAGATTAAAACGGTCGAGGAACTCTCCTGTTAACACCTTCACTCCAAAAGGCGATGTGGTCGAGGAAATCTCTCACGAGCCTAAAAATCTAAAAGTTAAAACGGTCGAGGAAATTTCCCGTTAACACCTTCTTGCCAGTAGACGACATGATCGAGGAACTTTCTTGCTACCTCTAAAGGGTTAAAGGAGGTCAAGAGAATCTCCTGCCGATGGGCGAAGTGACGCTTGAAATCGTGAACAACATAAGGCTAATACATAAGGTATGAATAACATGAGTTGACATCATGCTGCAGGAGCAGTAATAAATACTTCACAGCCAACAAACAAAGTTCAAAAGCCTAAAAAAAGGCTTACAAAAGTCCAATAAAAAAATGGCGTTCGAAGTTCAGTCATTTACAAGGCTTTAAAAAAAAATCAAAAGTGAATCTCGAGGGGAATGAGAAAGCTCTAAGCTAAGCTGGCGTCAGGATGGGCGGCAAAAAGTGTCAGGCATCTTAGCCTGGTAAATGGAGTCACATAAATGAAGGACACATCACTAGCTCGAATGGATTTCCATTCCAAGGTATGCAGGTTCGTTGTGGGTTCCTGAAGAAGAAGCTCAGGTAGTTGTTTTACTCCCAACTTGAATCCTATACCCCAAGCTCGTAGTCGAATCTTGGGGGCAGCAGCCAACTGGGGAAGGACCCGATTAAGATTGTTATGAGAATCCTCCAAGGCAGACCCCATCTCAGCCAATCGACATTCTAGGATAGAAATTGTTTTCTTGGCAGATTTAACAACTTTGTCAAGCTGAAGGTATTGACGATCACTGTCTTTAAGAAGGCCTTTTACCTCAGCCAAGTTTTTCTCGGCTTCATCTTTCATCCATTCAGTTGCCCCCAGCTTTATAAGTAACTCTCCTTTCTCGTCGCCAAGAGAGGATAGGCAAGAAGCATATTTGGATTTGGACTTAGCTAATCATTCGATTTCTAAGTTTGCACGATCAAAGCTGGCGACGAAACCATCTTGCTATTTCAAGACACGCTCCACCTGAGCAGCCGACTCATCTCGTTCTTTCTTAAAAGCCTCTACCTGGGCAACTAAGTTGTCCTTCTCCCGCACAGCTCCCTCTACTTCACTTAGGTCAGAAGCAAAGTCATCCCGTTCTTTCTCGATTGCTACCACCTCCCAACGGTAATGGTCAGCATCCACAGCGAAAATCGCCATGTCTTCCTGGAGTGAAGCAACTTGGGCGCGAAGGGTAACCAACTCGTCATCGGATGAATGGGAGCGAGCCTCAAATTGAGCCAACTCGTCGGCTAGTTGGTTTTTCTAATGCATCCAATCATCCACCAAGTTAGTAGCAAGGCAATCAACCCCCTAAAAAAAAAGAGAGCGATGATTAAAAATATGTTCTTTGAAATTATTGACCAAAGCATTAATGGGAATGTAACAATATCGGCGTAAAAACACTGTGAAGCTGTTGAATAAAGGCATTGATGACCTCTGCTCATCAAGAATGCAGGGAGGCCAGGAAAGCCACCGGATGGGAGCTAGAGGAACCTCTCGGTTTGATAGCCAGCGAGGAAACATTTGCAAAATCCCCCTGAGGAAAGGCGGCTTTAGTGGCGATAAACAAAGGATAGCAAACAGATGGTTCAGCAGGAGGGCCTGAGCAGTTTTTTGCCTTCCCCATCTCACCAATTTCATCCTGACGAGGTACAGCCTGATCAATCCCTAGATCAGGAACTATCTCGCTAGCCCTAAAGGGTTAAAGGAGGTCAAGAGAGTCTCCTGTCGATGGGTGAAGTGTTGTTGAAATCATGAACAACATAAGGCTAATAGATAAGGTATGAATAACATGAGTTGACATCATGATACAGGAGCAGTAATAAATACTTCACAGCCAACAAACAAAGTTCAAAAGCCTAAAAAATGACTTACGAAAATCAAATAAAAAAATGGTTTTTGAAGTTCGGTCATTTACAAGGCTTAAAAAAAAGAAACAAAACCGAATCCCGAGGGGAATGAGAAAGGTCCAAGCTAAGTAGGCGTCAGGATGGGTGGTGAAAAGCGTCAGACATCTCGGCCCAGTCAAGGAAGTCATAGAAATGAATGCCAACCTTACTAGCCTGAATGGATTTCCATTCCAAGGTATGCATGTTTGTTGTGGGTTCATGATGAAGAAGCTCACGTAGTTGTTTTACTCCCAACTTGAAGCCTATACCCCAGGCTTGTAATTGAATCTTGGGGGCAGTAGCCAATTAGGGAAGGACCCAATTAAGATCGTTTTGGGAATCCTCCAAGGCGACCCCTTCTCAGCCAATCGACGTTCCAGGATAGAAATTGTTTTCTTGGCAGATTTAATAACTTCGTCAAGCTGAAGGTATTGACGATCGCTATCTTTAAGAAGGCCATTCACCTCAGCCAAGTTCTTCTCAGCTTCAGCTTTCATCCCTTCAGTTGCCCCCAGCTTTATAAGTAACTCTCTTTTCTCGTTACCAAGAGTGGATAGGCGAGAAGCATATTCGGATTTGGACTTAGCTAATCATTCGATTTCTAAGTCCGTATGATCAAAGCTGGTGGCGAAACCATCTCGATCTTTCAAGACACGCTCCACCTGAGCAGCCAACTCATCTCGTTCTTTCTTAAAAGCCTCTGCATGGGCAACTAAGTTGTCCCTCTCCCGCACAGCTCCCTCTGCCTCATTTAGGCGAGAAGTAAGCTCATCCCGTTCTTTCCTGATTGCTACCACCTCCCGACGGTAGTGGTCAGCATCCATAGCAGAAATCGCCAACTCTTTCTAGAGTGAAGCAACTTGGGCACGAAGGGTAACTAACTCGTCATTGGATGAATGAGAGTGAGCCTTAAATTGAGCCAACTTGTCTGCCAGTTGGTTTTTCTCGCCCTCCAAATGCAACCAATGCTCCACCAAGTCAGTAGAAAGGCGATCAACCCCTTAAAAAGAGAGAGAGAGAGAGAGAGAGAGAGAGGATTAGAAATATGTTCTTTGGAATTGTTGACTAAAGCATTAAGGGGAACGTAACAATATTGGCGTAAAAACAATACGAAGCTGTTGAATAAAGGCATTGATGACCTCTGCTCATCGAGTATGCAAGGAGGCCGGGAAGCCACTAGATGGGAGCTAGAGGAACCTCTCGGTTTGATAGCCGGTGAGGAAACATTTGCAAAATCCCCCTGGTGAAGGAATCGAAATATTGCTGCCACTAGTAAGGGAAAGGGCTGGAAAAACAAATGGCGAATCCGGAGTAACCCTTCCTGAAGTTGTTGAGGCAAGGGGGAACTAGGCGCCGCAACTAACTCTTGAACACTCCCTTCTTCGCCCCCCTCCAATCGTGGGCGAGGTCAGTAGAGGCGTAAAAGCTTTAAAGGGTGGAAAGCTCATAAGAGTGGAAAGAGGCGTTGTAAGGAGGACGAGATTCAAAATAAGAAAGTCCTCTTCCACTGGAGTATCATCACATTGCTATTGGGAATCATCAGTCGGAGCTGTCGAGGGTTGTGCAGCAGCTTCGGTTGTCGCCTCTACAGTGAGCATACTGTCAAGATCTTCCTCGGCCTGCAACATGGCATCATCCAAAGAAAGATGTAGTGAATCCATAGAGGCGGCCATAACTCTCAGTTTCTCCTGAGAAGTAGCCAAGGTGCTCCCACCTTTCTAGGAGGCAGTTTTACTCGACAACTCCTAAAAAGAACTCAACTTGGCCCACTCTATTTTTTAGTAAGAGGTACCAATTTGTATCTCCACTCATCACCTACGGAAGTAGAGAATCACCTTTGGATGAAATAGACTCATTTGAACGAGGTGAGACATGAGCCTTTTCAAAATTTCTTTGTTTCTTCTTGCCTTCACGAGGATGTTTCTTCTTCTTCAAGTCTCTTGCCGGCAGGGGAGGATCCAAAAACTCAAGTCCCAAAATATGGGCCCGATTGGGAACCATCATGAACCTCTCAATGTTACTAGGGGTCAAAAGCGCGTCAGAGAGGCACAATTTGGGGTGAGCTTGAGCCCAAGACTCCACTAGCCTAACCCGGGCCTCCTCACAGAGGGAAAAAATCACTTCATAGTCATCCCCTTCGGGGACAGGAGACCAACACGCCTTAATAGAAAATTCCCGATTAGGAACTTCATTGGTGGGAAATTCCCAGCTAGAGCTAGCAATGAGAAAAATTTTGTTGGTCCATTCCTTCACATGTGAGTACTTATGCTCTAAATCAACTAAGGCCCGACGGGCTTTAAAACTGTAGAGATTCCCTTATAGACGCCTAAACCCTTGAAGGGACAAAAACTCGCAGGCTGTTAGGTCTGGGTATTCATCGCCCACAAAACGCAGCAGGCCATCAAGATTCTCCAAGCATTGGGCACTAACTGAGCCGAAGCAAGCCCTAAGACATCTAACACATCACGAAAGGGGCGCACAAAAGGCAATCGAAGCCCCATGGTAAACATAGCAAGATAAAGGGCAACAAAGACAACCATACCTTTGGCGTCGATAGGTTTCTAGTTGGGTGTAGGAGCTTCCAACTAAATGGAATCAGGGATGTTGAAGTTATTTCGGGCATTCTCCAACTCACACGAAGTGATGACGGAGGACCAGCGAGAACTTGCTAAAATGGAAGCCAGTAGAGCAACAACAATTTGGGGAGGGGAGTTGCGGGGTGGAGAAGAGTCCGGAGCAGCCACCACTGCCTTACCTTTGGAAGAAGAGGAAGCCATGGAAGGTTGAGAGAAATCGCAAGAAACACAAGAGGCAAGAACCTAGAGAAGAGAAATGCAACAACTTAAGGGACGAAGAGGAAGACAAGAAAACGTGACAGGAGAGCAAAAGAAGAGGGAAAATGGGCAATAAATAAGAGTTGAAATGAAGTGACGGTTTACGTGCCCGAGTTGAGGAAACGAAGCGGCGCACAGACACGCCGTAAAGAAAGAAACGACACCTAGTAATCAAGTCCCATCATGCCACGCGCAATGAGAGTTCGAACGACTAAAACCCATATCATGATCGAGAGGTCCAGCCTAGAGCCCAGCCCATGGCCAATAATGACTGGATAAGCCAGTACCGACGGGATAACTATCTAGTCGATGGCAAAAGATGAAGGAAGTTATTATTCAAAGTTACTAAGAGATGAATCCTCATCTCTAAATTTGAATTCAAATGAAGGATAATCACTATCCAAAGAGGAAACAAAGATAACTCATAGAGCTCTATATAAAGGAAAAACCTATGTAAGTAAAGGGATCGAATTTTTGTTATTATTATTGTTATCCTCAAATTTCGGCATTCTCTCGAACTCCCGTGCTTTCTACACTTTAGTTGCAGGTGATCGTGAGGTGGTGGCTGTGAAATACGTCCATAACACCACTGATTCGAGCGAGCTCTCCAATTCCTTCTAGGTGACTTGTTCTCTCTCTTAGAGTTTTTGGAAAGATTAACTATAAGAAACTTCCTAGGGTTCCAATTTGTTTGACCACAAAGGCTTGTCTCAAGTTTTGTTGCGCTGTTAAGAAATTATTAGGGAAACAAAACCCGGAAGAATTTTGTGTGGGAACTTCCTAGCTATGACCAAACCCAACAATAAAAGCAGAACCAAACAAAACTAATTAAGCAGCACGTACCCTTCTTGAAGGATACAATTCAAACACCGTATGGATTTATAAAGTATACAAGTCTTTAGAGTTTTAATTAGGGCATTTTATATCGAACAAAATTATATATAACATAATAACATTTTAGAAGCCTCACTTTTGGATTTACAGAAATGTTTATATATCTAGTTTTTAGGATTGGTGCCTCAAAGGCATATTTTAGACAAAGAATATTAAGAAGGAAAACTAATGTAAATTTTAGGAAAATAAGAGGAGTTTAAATTCTAGGTACTTGTCTAGAGAATCCATTAACTAGCTAGGTACTTGTCATTAACCATTTGTTTTGCTGGTATTTGTATTGTTGGGTTCTAGGCATATAATCTTAGATAATGCATGCTCATGTCGAATTATTATATTTTCTCATGTTTTTATATGATAATTATATGTTAGTTCATATTATGGATTCCTTTAGAAGTGACACTTCTACAAATTTAAGAGATGATGAGATTACTACTCCTTTAGCTTCAAACATTAACTTGTCTAATAGTAGTAACACCATCCTCCCTCTCAAAAGGAAGGCAAGTAAGGACCTCTCAACGGTGTGAGAACACTTCACAAAAATTTATAGATGTTCATTAAGTGACCCAAAAGTGGGGTATAATTACTGCCACAAGAGTTACGCTTGTCACCCAAAAAAAATGGTACATCAAGTATGCTGCATCATGTTGGTGTTTGTAGGAAAAATCCTAATTGAATTAGACCCATGGATCAACAAACTACACATAAATTTGATCTAGAAGATGTACAAATGGCAATTGCAGAGATGATAATTTGTGATAAGTTTACGTTTAGGGTGGTGGAAGCATAAAGATTTAGGAATGTATGCAAATCACTAGAACCAAGATTCCAAGTATCATCTCGAACCACTACAGCGAGAGATTGTATTAAACTATTTAAAAAAGAGAAGGAGAAGTTGAGGAAAGTATTTATGGTAGTTGGGCAGGTTAGTTTAACTACTGACTGACACTTGGATGTCCAATCAGAACTTCAATTATATGTGTCTTACTGCACACTTTATTGATTGTGAATAGAAATTATACAAAAAAATTAGAAATTTTTGTTTGATTCCAAATCACAAAGGGAACACTATTGGAAAGCATGTAGAGTTATGTCTACAGGATTGGAGAATTGACAAGATTTTTACTGTTACAGTTGACAATGCTTTCTCAAACAATGTTGCCATCAATTACTTAAAAAAGTATGTGGGAGGTCATTTGTTGGAGGGGAAGTATATTCACATAAGGTATTGCATCCATATTATGAATCTTATTGTGAATGATGGGCTAAAAGATTGTGATGATTCAATCACAAGGGTGCGCAATGCGGTTAAGTATGATAGATCATTTCCTGCAAGAATTGAAAAATTCAAAAAGTGTATTGAAAATGAGAAAATTAGCTGTTTAAAATTGGCATGCCTTGATGTTCCCACCATATAGAACTCCACTTATCTCATGCTAGAAGTTGCATAAACATTTCAAAAGCCATTTTGTGATTGGAGAATGATGATGGTTATTTTTCTTGCTATTGTCATAGTGTGAGCTTGAGCCCCCCAAGCTCTAGTGATTGGGTGAGAATTAAAATAATGGTTAAATTTTTGAAGATTTTTTATGATACTACTGTGAGACTTTTTGGCTCTTTGTATGTCACATCTAATACATATTTTCAAGAGTTTTGTGGCATCCAATCGCATTTATAAAAAATGAGTCAAAGTAATGATCTAGTGTTGAGAGGTATGGCTACGAGCATGAAGAGTAAGTATGACAAATATTGAGAAGCAATTGAAAAGACTAACTTGACGATATTCATTGTTGTAGTTCTTGATCCAAGATGCAAATTTAGTCTTTTACATTTTTGGTTCAAAAAAATATATGGTGGTAATTTAGTTGAAGAAATGATTGTAAAAGTGAAACAATTGATTATTGGCATGTACGAGGATTATAGTATTATGTATGGGAGTTTAAGTGGAGTTTCATACTCTAAGCCTACTTCCTTAGTTGATCCTAGTATGATTGGTTCTGATTCTCAACAAAGTTTTTGCGTTGAGTATGAGCAAGAAATTATTGAATGTAATTTGAGGAAAAAATCAGAGATTGTTCAATACTTGGAACATGGTTGTGAGGCCCGACTTTCAAATTTTGATATTTTGGATTGGTAGATGATCAATAAAATAAAGTATCATATTTTGGCGAGAGTTGCATGAGATGTGATGACCATTCCTGTTTCTACTCTTTCTTATGAGTCAGCCTTCAGTGCAGGGGGTTGTGTGCTTGACTCATTTCGTTATTCATTATCTCCAAGAACAGTTGAGGCACTTGTTTGTATTCAGAATTGGTTAAAAGATCCAGTACCTATTGATCTTCGGGCCTCCTTGGACAATGTTGAAAGTTTTGAGGCAGAATCATGTTATGAACATATTTCTTACTTACATATTTATCAAAAAGTTTCATAATATTTATTTTTATATCATTTAATAATATTTTTTTTAGAGTTTGATCCCAAATTAAACTTTATTTATGTTGATGAAGAGTGAGTCAAGGCATATGGTCTGCACATTCTATATTTGTTGTTAAAGATTATTGTTTAAGGATTGTTTGTTGACATTGAAAAGCCATGTAGGGTTCCTTTGATGGGTCCTAATATTTCTAACAATAATGAATGAATTTCTTATGTTATGGAGGTTTATTGTTCAATCATTTGGGACTCATTTGTGTTAAATTATGAAGTTTTGTGAGGTTGACTCTGTCACTTTTTCTGGGTTGTACTCGTTTATTGTACTCCAGTTACCTCATACTAAACTAATGGGAGAATGAAAATTTTACGGTCAAATACCCAAAGTGCTCATCAAAATTATGCATATAAAATAAAGATGTAGATAAGATTATGAACTTTGAGTGTGTGGAAGAGATTTGGTTTTCAGTTTTCTTTTTCTCTCTATTTTAGACTGAATTGCGTTTTCCTTTTAACAAGTTTATTTTACTTTTATTTTTTGGTTATTTGCATATATATCCTAGTCGATTCATTAACCAGGCTACCCCATTTTTAGGGATTGATAGTAGATCATGTACAACTAGGATAAAGATGTAACTCCAACCATTGTTTGGATAATAACGATTTTATCCCCAATATTCTACCAGTCATTTCCGTTGGTCTTAAAAAAAAAAAAAAAAAAAGCAACAACAACAACTGATAATTTTTACTTGGTTTAGATTTTTTTGGATAAGCTTGCGGGCCAACTCAAGTCGGGCCAAAAGTTTCTTGGGCTCGCCAATTGTGTAGGCCTAACCACAGGGATGAAAATAGGGCACTCAAAGTCTATGAGTCCTTGGATCACTAGGAGAGGGACAGACAGGACAAGGGTAAGAAGGTGTGAGGGGAGTAGGTGGTCCCGTTAGTAGCGTGATCCAAGGCCGCTCTGTTGCCATGTGGCTTCATTTCCACGGTCTAATATAAATTTCTGCTCATAAAGCATATATGAGTAGGTATAGCAGCTAGCAGGTATAGCGTTGCTAAAGTGTCCTTCTCCGAACTCCGATCGGAGTCCAACTGTTTGTTTCTCTACGTTTCTTACAGATCGAGTTGTACGTTGGCTTAGGACGTTTGTTTTGTGTATATAGGATGTTGTGGAGACAAATTAAAATGCTTTTGGGGCGCCAGTACTACCATATATATCAAAAGATTCAAAACTTTACATGCGGCAAAAGAATTCTGATACTAATAAAAGTTTTAAGCAACATGACTCAATTGGCCAAAATCCAAATTGCAAAGAAGATAATTAATATTGGAGAATATGAAAAAGAAAAAGACAAAAATTAATGCGGCCTAAATAAGACTATCATCAATCATGTGGTGGGTCCTTGTTTTAGTCTTTGCTCAGATCGAGCACAATGTAATGTAACTATATAAATATAACTACATAAATATGATCACCAAAGCCCAAGTCCAAACCTGTAAAATAAAAAAAAATACTGAAAAGATAAAAAAAAAAACCCTTAAATATAATAGTTTAAAAACTAAATAACATGTATGATGTAGCTATAAATTATAATAGTCCCATTTATAATGTAATAACAATATTGACTTAGCATTGAAATATAACTACATAAATATTAAACACGAATTTTACTCAAATCTCAATGGTCCATGGGTCACGTCTGAAATGAAGATAGAAAGTTGCAATCAATAAATGAAAAAAATTGGTAATAAAAAATTGAACACGGTAACAGTAGAATTTGATTCTTACCAAGAAAGGGGGTTCTCTGAACTCCATTCCAACTCTCAAGGGGCGTCCGTCTCAGACTCTCAGTCATCGGCAATTATGTTAGAGTTCACAATTAGGTCAATAAAATCTTAAAAAGTAGAAGTTAGAAACATTAAAAATAATTTAATAATCATTTAAAAGCATATAAACTTACCCAATTCAAGCCTATAGCTCTCGGCATTAATGCCAATGGAATCTAGTCCAATGGGTGTTTCACTTATCCAGTTCTGTATGCAAACGAGGGCCTCCACGGTTGACGGTGACAATGAACTCCGATAAGCATCCAATACGCATCCTCTAGTGCTAAATGTCGACTCTGAGGCAACCGTAGTGACATGAATGGCTAGCACATCTCGGGTTACATGGGAAATGACTGGATACTTGGTGGAATTAATCTTTCACCAAGTTAATAATTGCAATACATCACTAGATGCCTCGACTGCTTCCATAAAATATCTTCAACCTTAGATGTATACTGTATAATATTCCTTGTTGGCATGAGTTGATGATACTGCTGCATAATACGATGACCTTTAACCCCTACAGATGGGTCAGTATCACCTGAGGAAGCTGTCGACCCGGTAGGCCTCGAAGGTGAGGAGCTACCAGCTGCAGATGAAGGCTGACAACTATTGTTGTACTAATTATATAGGTCATCAATATCACTTTTTAGCACTCTAATAAACTCTACAGCCTTCACTGTCCTGAGGACGGAATTTGTCCAAAATTCTAGAACGGCTAACTTATATCGGGGGTCAAGGATCATAGCCACAAATAATAATCTATTTATCTTCAAATATTTCCTCAATATTTATCATATTTGGTCTTCACCCTCATAGCTATAGCAGATAACAATCCACCTGAGTCAGTACAACTATTTTTCAAGTGGAAGTGAAGCTCAAGAGCTTGCTGAAGAATGAGTTCGCAGTCGTATATTTGGATCCAGATAGCCGCATGGTTATGTCATAAAAAATTCTTAAAAATTCAACAAAGTACCTCACACTGGTCCAATCATGTGCGTCCGGTGAACCGAGCCCTTGTCCTGCTGGCTCCAACAAAGCAAACCTCAGGCCCCCATCCTCGACCTCCATCTGCTTGAATGCTTTTTGGTACTTCTGTGCCATATCCAACATCATGTATGTAGAGTTCTGTTGAGTCGGAACGCCCAAGCACAATATAGTAGAACATCAATCTTAAGAGTTTTTGCTATTGCCTTAAACTTGGCAAGCCTTTGAGGGGAACCCCTCACATATCGTACAATACTGTGGACTCAGGTAATAGAATCATCAACCTCTTTGAACCCCTCAACAACTATGAAATTGATGATATGAGCACAACATTGAATGTGAATAAACTCGTGGGCCCGAATGACATCATATTTCACTGTCGTGTTCCGCTTAAACCAATCAATTGTTGTTTCATTGGCACTGGCATTGTCAACTATAATACACAACACTTTTTGAATTTTCCAGTCTTTTAAAAAATCATTCATCTTCGCCCCAATGGATGCGCCTTTATAATCCACAATATCTTTAAAACCAATAATTTTTTTTAGGCAAAATTCACTTACTGCCAATGTAGTGTGCTATGATACACATGTAGCAGACGTTTTGTATGGATGTCCACGTGTCAATTGTAAACGGGACTCTTTGGCCAGTGGTAATAAACATCTTCCTCATCTCCACCTTGTCTTTCGCATGCCTTTTCATATAATCTCGCATCACTGTATACCGTGATGTAATGAGAAATTGTGGCTCAACAAAGTTTAGAAACTTTCGGAAGCCTCTTTTCTCGACTGTGGTAAAGGGCATCTCATCAGTAATTATCATCTCTGCAAGTATGTCCCTCAACATCTTCTCACTGTATTGAGAGATGACCAATTTCTTAGTCTGTGTACCATTAGTGGCTGTAGAAGTTTGGTAACTGAGGTTGGTTTGATCAGTGGCCGCCAATCCCTTCGCTATCTTATATCGTTGGCAACTATTTAGATGTGCTATTAACACACTGGTGCCTTACTTCTTCGAATGACATCCACAAAGTTGCCCACAGTAATGGCATCTTGCTACTGGGTTCGCAATATCATCAGGAATTTTGGTGAAATGCTCCCATGTCCACGACCTCTTTTTAAAAGGCCGCGGTGGTTGATCTTGCTTCATGGGCATCTTATCCTCTTCGTTGAATATATCCTCATCCTCTGGGAGTGGGAGTCGACTACTCGCACAAGATGTAACTGCTCTAGATGAAGCTGCTTAGATGTGGCTCTAGGGGTGGAAGTACCCACTAGCGTAGGAGTTGTAGTATTGGCATCCACCACATTCCCTTGTGGTCGATCATCTCGACTAGTTCTAGGATCCATATCACAATCAAAAAAGCTGAAAAAATAAATTAGAAGCAAAAAATTAGTTTAAAAAATAACTAGGCTATATTAAACGTTTAAATTAACGCAAACATATATGTGATCTTCCAATATAGATTCCACTGGAAAATTTATAAAAGTGTAATGCATAGCCCTAGTGCAATAAAAAGAATGTGTTGCATGCTCTCAAAAGTCATAATCAAGTAAATTATTTTGCCAAAATGTTTGGTTTCGGGGGTCAACTTCAGGAATTAAGAAATAAAGTCTTTATTTCTTAATTCCTGTTCATGAAAATTTACCTAAAAGACAATATAGAAGAATTTCTTTAGATAGCAGATTAGAGAAATAGTGATATTGAAAGCTCCTATTACCTCTAAACCCAACCAGGATTTTACTCTATACGTAGGGTTTAGGCTAAATGGCTCTTTGGCTAGAAGGATGGGTGGATTCAACCACTATGTGGCTACATACAAGAATTTGTTTCAAGAATTATCTGGTCATTATCGTTGTGCATTTTTTCTTTGACATAATAACAGGGCAATACTATAGTCATTTGTGTTTTTCTTTGCCTTCTCTTACTTGAAATGTAACAACGGTTGTTTATGTATCAGGGTGCGATTCCACATATCCTTGAAATATCTGGGGAGGATTTCTTTTAAAAAACTATTGACACCCTTCTGCATGTACATGTTATGATAGAATTAAGGAAATTCCTTGCATTATTTGCCCAAACAAACCAGAGGGATCCATGTTTGTGATGGTAAGGACATCAAATGTTAGGCATATTTGTGGTACAAACTGTGCTCTATCTTCTTTCATGGCTAGTTCCTGTTGGCACTGCCGTCTCTCTCTTTTCACTCGCTTCAATTAGTGACTAAACTAGCCCTATAATGCAACTGCAAGTTGACTAACATGAAAAAGGTTGCAAGTACTAGCTATTGATGTTATTTCTTACTTATATAAAAAAAAAGTACTTATTGATGTAAAGAGCCAAGAAAAAATCCATGCCCTATCTAGAGTCCTTCTGAATAATTTTATAAAGTTGAGTTCCACATAGTAAGGAACTAATATGGGATTTGACACTCAATGCTTTTTTGTCATAGATCTCTTCCCACCCAATGTTGAACTTATTGGGTAATCATGGTCTTCCCCACTTTAATTTCTAATGTCCTTGTTGAGGCCACCTTGCATTGAGTACGCAGTGCCACATGGTTTACAAATGTGGGACCAATACCATTTGTAACAATTTAAGGAAACATCCAAGCCACTTCTAGGTTATAATTTGAGCTCCTTGGAATCATAAGGAAGTCTCTTATGTGATCCTTAAATGCAGAGAGCTCATCTCTTATACATTTTATCAAACACATTACATGCATACAACACAACTTACAAACATATCATACATTTCATCAAACACATTTCCTTACTACAAATTTACAACACCAATCACAAGAATCACGACAAAATACCAATTCACAAGGGACGTGTACATAAAATTAAATTGCTTGATTTAATTTTAGGGCTTGGAACCCCTCACTCTCACCGTAGGCTGAAGCTGAACGGAGGCTGACGCTCCGATTGAAGTCGCACGGAGGAGCAAAGAGGAATGGAAGCAACAGAGATGCGAGACGTGAGACGCGAGAGAGAAAGGAGAACGGAGAAAGGAGAAGGAAGAAGGAAGAAGGAAGAAGGGAAAGGGGTCCTGCATTTTGGAACCCCCGTGTGATGAAACGATGTGGAACGACGTCGTTTAATTTTTTGTTTTGAAAATATTCGGAGTCGGAGTTCAGAGCTTCATGGAGCTTCGAACTCCGACTCCCTATTTAGAGTTACTCCAACCTCCGACTCCAAATTCCGACCACTCCGACTCCTTCAGAGTTGGAATCAGAGCGGAGGTTGGGCGGAGTCGAAAATTACAGAATTTTGCACAGCCCTAATGCCTAATAATGCAGAATAAGATGGATGTTGGAGGTACATCACAAGCAAATGATCAAGGCTATGATATTAATAGCGGTATTACACTTTAAACCCAATGATTGTCATACTCAATGTATATGATATAAATGCTAATCCCATCCATTTTGTAGAGGATTGAGAAACAACATTCGAGGTACGTAAAGAGTCAGAAGGGACTAATGATGTATCTGATTAGGATGAACGAGTTGAAATACCAAAATCTGGTATGAAGTTTGCCACTGAGAAAGAGCTTCTGCTTTATTACAACGATATGCCAAGCAAGAAGATAAGGAGGCGGTGAAGCATTTAGTGACTACGTTTATTGTCGGAACTTTATAGACAAAGTCGGACACTTAAGGCTTGGTAAAGGAAGTGGTAAAACACTTAGTGACTACTTTGATAGAATGAGGGAGTTGATGATGGTTTTGTTTTTGTTATGGATATGAATGACGAGTTAAGAGTAAAAACTGTGTTTTGGGCTGACACATGCAATTGAGCGGCATGTGAGTACTTTGGAGATGATATCACTCTCGATATGACGTACTTAACAAATAGGTACGGTATGCCTTTTGTTCTTTTTGTGGGTGTAAACCATCATGGTCAATCTATATTATTAGGGACTAGCTTGATTTCAAGTGAGGACAAAAGTACGTTTGGTTGGTTATTTCGAGCATGGTTAACGTGTATGAATGGTTAGGCTCCCAAAACCATAATAACAAATCAAGATCGGGCAATGAAGAGTGCTATTTCTACTGTATTTCCAAATACTCGCCACATATATTGTCTCTGGCATATCATGCAAAAGCTGACAGAAAAATTGGGATCCCACACCCAATTCAACGAGGGGTTGAAGACTTTTATTGAGAGTGCTCTACATGATTCACAAACTTGTGAGGAATTTGAGGACAAGTGGAGGCAACTACTTAATATGTACAATCTTGGTTCTAATGCATGGCTGCAAGGGTTGTACAACGAGAAGACTGTTTGGGTACCGATTTACTTGAAAAATGTATTTTGGATTGATATGAGCATTACAAAACGGTCTCAAAGCATGAATGCTTTTTTCGACAGGTTTGTGCATTCTGGTACAACGTTGAAGGAATTTGTTGATCAATTTGACAATACTCTAAGGAATAAGGTGAAGGTCGAGGCAACGACTGATTTCAATTCCTTCAAGCAAACAATTCCATGCATATTCCCGTTTGGCATCGAGAAGTAGTTTCAAATGATGTATACAAATGCAAAATTTAAGGAAGTCCAAGAAGAGGTGTTTGGGTTGATTTTATGTAATTGCACACTTGTCAGCACTAAAGGTTGTGTTTCCACATTTGCTATTTTGGATCAAATTTCCATTGATAACGACCATTTAAAAATGTGCATTATTTAGTTGACTACAACAACGAGGAATGCGAATTTAAATGCATGTGTGTGTTGTTTGAGATGAGGGGAATTTTCTGTAGGCATGCATTTGCTATTTGTCGTATGAAGAAAATTAATGTGTTGCCCGAAAAATTTATTTTGAATCGATGGAGAAATGATTTAAAGAGTAGATACACACTGGTCAAAAGTAGTTATGATGACTTGTGGAGCAATGCAGATGCACAAAGGTATGAGGTAGTGGTGAAAAGATGTTTGAAATTAGCAACACATGTGTCCCAAAGTGATGAGCATTACAATGCTTTTTTACGTCAGTTAGATGAATTTGAGCATAAATTTGAAGGCTTAACATTTGAGTCAAGACCCTATTCAATCAATGTTAAAGAAAAAGTGGTCATGGAGAAAGGTAAAAAGATATCAAGCCCCCACATTGTTCGTAGGAAAGGGACAACCCCAACAGAAAGGAAGGTTCTGGTTGTAGAAAATGTCACAACAAAGAGAAAAAAACAGGTTGTAATTTTTTTATTTGCAATTGTATATATAATGAACTCATTTCTAATAAATGTCTTTTTTTTTTCTTTTTTTAACTGGAATATAGACTTGCAGAAAAATCTTCGTTGTTGAATCCCATTCAAGTGAGCTTCTACTATCTCAACTTGTGTTAGTGTTGATGGTTTTGTTGTTAGAGTCCAACATAGTATTCTCACACAACCAACATTATCAAAAAATGAGGAGGTGTGAGGTTGTCATTTACCATTAATTTCTTTGTTTAATTGTTTTCAAGAAATTATTAATAAAATTTTCTGATTAATTAATAAATTTAGAAATTGTTGATTTGCTTTTGTGTCAGAAATGTGACTAAAATGCACGTGTAATACTATCCACATTCCAAGCTCAAAGGTGTTATTTCATGGAGTAGTTGAGGCCATTTTAGAATCCATGTTGTTTTCATCAAATTGTTATTGTGGCGTAGTTGGTAGTAGTTAATTTGCAATTAGTAGCTTGTGCTTTGTAATTTGTTATAGTTGTAATTCTTGTTTAACTTTGCCACTATATTTTGATAGTCTTTAGTGGCAGGGTTTTATGTTCTAGCCTGTGTTTGCTGTATGCCAAAACATGATATTCGTGTGATTAGATTTTGATTTTGATGCTTGATAGTTTTTGGCTGTTGTAATGGGTAGTGTGATTATTCAGGATCCAAAATGTCATAAATTAGCGTCCACACCAAAGAGCATGTTGGAAGCAAACAGATCTAGAATGACTTTACATCCTATAGTACTTGTATTTTATTTGTCTTTGGGCATAATATGTAACCTATCTGTTCTGTGGTAGGAAACTGGATTCCCCTAGCCTACTCTATTATAAAGTGATTACCCCTGGATCATAAAAAATTGTGATCGTATTTGAAATTTGTTATTTAGTTGGACTTGTTAAGCAATCTTGAATTTATTCGACATACTCGAATTTGAATAAGGATACATGAGTTCGATTAGCATGTTTATTTGTTTGAACTCAGCTCGAACTCAAATTTCCTAGTTTGAACTTGGATTTGTTAACTATTAATGTTGTTCGAATTTGACTCCGACTAAAAATAAACAAACGACTAATGCTTGTTAAACTAATTGAATTATTCTACTTATCATCTATACATCACATAATTATATAGTTATAATTTTAAATAGTCTGATTCTCCAAATGAAGTGTGATACAAGGTTAGAATTTAATACGAGAGAAAGTCATGCGTCTCTACGATATATAAAAAAATCAACAACATTGGTTTAAAAAATCTACTTTCGTGGAATCACTCTATATACGACCCAAACATTTTTAATATAAAAATAGAGAAACACGTTGTCTACTTACAACATTATATATCCTAAACTATTTGAGACGGATGGATATAAATATAATTGCATGAAAAGAATCTTATTGAATGACAAATTAAAACTACTTGCTGCTCATACAACAATTTTGATTTATTCATAATTAATCTCTATCACAAAACTTGGAGAAGGGAAAATTATTCATAATAAAGGGATGCTACCATTTTCTCACGTCACACACTTTATATATTTTAAAATTATTTTTTATTTTATTCTTATTAAACTAATTGAATTGTTTTACTTATCATCTATACATCACATAATTATTATAGAAAAAATAAAAAAAAAATTTAAAATGAATATGATATGTGATGTGTGAGGATGATAAACAAAATTATTTATAATAATATTTCTCTTCCTCATGGTCCAACACTAGTGCGTACGTACTTGATCATCATGATCTCTTGGAAACCCTGACCTTCAAGCCATGTTTCATATGCAGCATGACAGAGAGACATGGAGAAATAGGATGTCCTTCAACCACTTGAATACGATAATTCCAAAGAATTGCAGGAACAATAGTCTTCATCTGAAAGAAAGTTAGGTCTCGACCCAAGCAGCTCCTAGGTCCTGTATTGAATGCAATGAACTTGTAAGATGGTATGCGCACTATTCCTCCTATCTCAGAAATCCATCTCTCGGGTTTGAACTCCAAGAAATCTTCTCCCCATATTCCTTCCATACTTCTCATTGAATAAAGTGACACCAATATCTTTGTGTTCGCATTAACGCAGTGGCCGCTCGGAAGAACGTCTGGTTCAACAGAAAATCTGTGATTAAAAGGTAATGATGGATATAGCCGAAGAGCCTCGCAGATGGCTGCATGGAGATAAACTAGTTTGCTTTGCTCTTCTATGCTGAAAAGCCTCCACTTTCCATCTTCTTTGGCCTGCAAATTTTCTTTGATCTCTTCTAGTATCTTTTCTTCTACAGAAGGGTGTGTGGCAATAAGCCAGAAAAGCCACGTGAGACTTGCGTTTACAGTGTCTTTCCCAGCTGCTATGAAATTGAATGCAATGTCTCTTAAATATTTGTCAGATCTTCTATAATCATCCGTCTGTGCTACTTCTCCTTTCGCTTCTTCTCGTTCTTGTTCTACCATGCAAGCTGTTAGTATATCAAAGTCCTCGTCCTTCCCATCCTCAACTTGCTCCATTTGGGACGTTCTGCATCTCAGAAATTCTCCTTTCTTTAATGAAATGCACTGGTACAAGAAAGGATCCAAGATCTCCATGGCTCTTCTCAGCTTATTCTCTTCTCCTATGTTAAGCCATTTCTGCAACTTCCAAATGCTTTCCGGCACAATATGCCGGTAAAATATGGCCTCCTCTACTTCGTCAAATGCCATTCTGTAATCATCTTCCGGTAATTCAATGGTAAGGCACTTTGGATCAAAACCCATTACCAAAAGACAGATATTATCGAAGGTGAACCGCTGAAAAACATCTTGCAAGTCTACCACAATTCCTTGTCTCGACACATGTTCAAGAACAGGGATCAGGCCTTGCGATACCTTTTGACGCATAGATCTCTCTTGAAACAACTGAAACTTCCTGTGTTTAATAATTGAGTGAATCAACTTTCTGTAGGATTTCCACGACTCCGAGTCAGAGTTGAGAACCCCATCTCCAAAAGGCTCAGCAAGCTTCTTGGACTCGGGTCCTTTAGTGTAGTTGGCGAAGTTTTGTGTCGATATATAGCGCACGTTCATGGGATCACAAGTGACCAAAAAGTCCATGTTGGCTAACCATGGCCCTTTGAACCGAAAAGTCCCACCATTTTGTTTCAGAACCTGGGTTGCATATTCATGGATATCCGATAACTTAGAAAGAAGCCCAGGCAGCATTCCAACAAGAGGCCAGTTCGTGACCAGAGTAATTGTTCTCTTCCAACTCCAAATCAGGTAGAGAGGGAGAAAACAAAGATACGCCACAAGTATCTGAACAAGAACGTTGACATCAATTAGCATGGCGCCCATGATTAGAATATTGGCCGGAGCTGTATCGATCTTATAAGCTTTTGATGAATGTTATGTAGGTGAAATATAAAGCAGGCTAGGTATGTCACCTGGTTTTCATAAATTTTGAACTTGGGGATGATGTTTTTGGTTTCCCAACTTCCTCTTTTTATAGTGCATGTGTCCTGGCGTGTGCGCCGGTTTTCATATCATAGCATCGGGAGTATGATCGGCATCGCGTGTTGTTTAACCTTTTTCGGTTGATTACTACAACAGGCACGACTTTATCTTGAGGAATAGTGGTGGTGTAGGGGTGTAGGAGTCCGTACTATTTAATTTTCATATCTATAATTGTTTTTTATACAGAGTGTCGAGGTAGTAACTTTTTTTTTTTTTAAATAGGATATAGAATAGTAAATAATAGCAGCCATGCCATTATTTACATACAAGTAAGGGCAAACAAACAATTTAAGATTCAAACCAATTAATGATCATCAATTGAAGAGTATCACATATTACTTCATTCAGTAATCTTTTATATATATATATATATATACATATATATATATATATATAATGACGTAATATGTGATACTCTTCAATAAATGATCATTAATTGGTTTGAATCTTGAATTATTTGTTTGCCCTTAATAAATGATCATTAATTGGTTTGAATCTTGAATTATTTGTTTGCCTGCATATTTCTATGCTATTATTTACTATTCTATATCATACGAAAAAAGAAAAAGAAAAAAAGGTTACTACCTCGATGCCCCGTATAAAAAAAAAAAATTATAGGTATGAAAATTAAATAGTGACGGACCCCTACACCCCTACACCACCACTATTCCTCAAGATAAAGTTGTGCCTGTCGTTGTAATCAACATAAATATATATATATATATTGAGAACTGAGCTATCGAAACTCACCTCAATTATTTTTATTTTATTTTATTATAATTCTTTTAAATTTTTAAATAAAATATAATAAATAAAATATTAAAAATAATATTCTAACAATATTTTATTCAATTCATTTAAAACCATCTCAACTCATCATCCAAACAATCAAATTTTGAATTATGTTTTTAATATATAGTAATGTTATAGTGATAGTCTTTTGGTGTCTAGCTTGATTTGGTTTTACAAATTTGATGATATAAAAATTTAAAATTGAATAAAATATTATTAGAATATAATTTTTTAATATAATTTTTATTTTGAGATTTTAAAAAATTAAATTGTTTATTATATTATTAGATAAGATGTCTACCAAACCATTTCTTTTAGAGGGATACTATTTATAATCCGACACTACATATTTTATATATTTTTAAAATATTTATTTATTTATTTATTATTTTATTCTTATTAAACTAATTGAATTGTTTTACTTATCATTCATACACCACATACTTATTATGAGAAAAAAAAAAAAGTTAAAAGATGTGTGGTGTGTGATTTGTGGGATGCTAAGTAGAATTATTTTTTCTTTCAAGGTGTTGCTGCTCATTTTGGTGAATTTGTCCTTTCAAACTTACCACTAGTACAAATTGTATTTTTTATTTACTTATTTTTCAAACATTGTTTAAAAATCTTTAAATATTTTTTAAAAATAAAAAATACATCACTTCATTAATAGTCACTTCTTTAACTATTAAAAAAATATAAAATAAAATAAAATACCTAAATAATACTTTGAAAGGACAAACTCATGGGACCAAATTTCATTATATATATATATATATATATATATATATATAAATATACACACACCCATACATAGATGAGAATTAATTTGTATAAATATTAAAGCATCTAAATTGCAGTCTCCATTTTAAAAAATGGGAAAAATATAAAATTTACTTTAAAAATTATTGGTGACTCTTGCACCATCCTATATCGGTCTCGTTTGTTTTTTGAAATGAGTTAAGATGAAAGTTGAATAAAATATTATTAGAATATATTTTTTTAATATTATTTTTATTTTAAAATTTAAAAAAGTAAAATTGAAATTTGAAAAAATTGAATGGTTTATTGTATTTTATATAAAAATTTAAAAATATTATAATAATTAAATAAAATAAGATGAGATAAGTTGATATAAATTGTGAAAACAAAATAGGGCTGGATCTTAATTGTAAAGCTGGATCTTAATTGTAAGGCAAGTGCTAGAGCGCTACCCTTTACGCTATTTACATGAAAATAGAAATTTAAATTTTAAGTTTATAAATAAAATCTTGTCAGCGATAGTGAAAGTGTGATTTACACACCATGAGTTCCTTGTTAGGTAGGGAAAATATAATTCAATTCCTGGGGATCAAGCTAGCTGCTAGCTTGCTTGCCGCTGGGTAATTTCTCATGTGATCCCCAGAACCTTTTTCTTTTATAAGATATCTGCCGGAATGCTGCGATCAAAGTTATACCCCGATAAGGAAAAAAAAAAAAAAAAAAAAAAAAAAAAAAAAAAAAAAAAGACAACAAAACACTAGGATTGCGGTCTAGAAATTTCGATATACCCAGACCTAAATCTAAATTTTAAAGCCGAGCCGGAATCTAGACCGAGTTAAACCGAGTTAAATTCGAGCTGAAACTTGAATGAAATTTTTAAAATTAGGATTTCGAATTTTGGATTTTGGGAGGGACAATCATTTTTATTTATTTATTTTTTTTAATTTGGAGATGGAGTCGAACCCAATACCTCTATTTTAAAAGTTTGGTTGTTATGCCATGAGATCATATGCCTTTGGCATACATTCATTTTCATTTTTGAGTGACTTTTCATGTATAGAAAGAATATGTAAAATAGTACCACAGGTAGGCCTGTGCAAAAGAACGTCATGACCCGACTCGCCCGATTAACCTGATGTGACCCGTCAGTTAAATTCGGATTCAACTAAACAACATTTATCACGCGAAACAGTAGCCCGTCCGCTTCATCCACTTCATATTTGTTTCAAGAGCAATACTACACAACCTCCCAACCTCCACATATCACATTTTTATAAAATTTTTAATTTTTTTTTGAGTTTATTCTTTTTAAACTAGTTCAATTATTCTATTCATTATTCATATATTAAATATTTGATAAAAGAAAAAAAAATTAAAATTAAAAAAAGTGTAGTGTGTGGAGGTTGTCTGAATAGTAAGAGGTTATGTAAATTTTTTCTTCTTTCAAACCCTACCACCATTCATCTGTCTCTCCTATAGCCAGCCTGTTTCATCTCTGTTGCAATGCTTCATCTCCCCTCGATCGCTCCTGCAATAAAGTAGAAACCAATTCTCTCTCTCTCTCTCTCTCTCTCCTCGATCGCACCCCTAAGAAACTAGTGTCGACTTCTCCCGCTTGTCTGGGTCTGAATTCCCATATTGTTTTTTGTTGTTTTTTGCCACCTCGTTCTTCTAGGTCTGTGCTCTCTAAGACTAGTTTAGATATTTGTGTTGTTATTCTTGCTTTGAGTGATTTGAGCGATTCTAGCGAGCTCAAATTTGGGTATGTGCCGTGTATGATCAGCCCCACCGATTCGAGCGAGCTCTCCAATTCCTTCCCAATGACTTGTTCTCTCTCTTAGAGTTTTTATTCTTGCTTAAGTTGTTGGAAAGATTAACTATAAGAAACTTCCTAGGGTTCCAATTTGTTTGACCACAAGGCTTGTCTCAAGTTTTGTTGGGCTGCTAAGAAAATATTGGGGAAACAAAACTCGGAAGAGTTTTGTGTGGAAACTGTTGGGAAATATTTTGAAATGCTTTGTAAATTAGAGAATATGTAAAATAACAAGAATAAATTAGAAAGAGAGAACCCGATGTTGAGGCATGTTATGATAGACGCTTTCCTTAGAGTAGATTCCGCCGCCTCCAAATTTAAACATGCACTTGGCTTTTTGACAGTCTACTCTCAAGATACAACAACGTCGGTTCCCGTTAATCTCCTTATCAGTGCACACAAAAGGAGATCCTCAAACCCGATATAAAATAGCTAAAGCCTAAAGAAAGAAAGACAAAAAGAAGGAGGAAGTATTTCTCTAATTTTGTAGAGAATTTGGAGTTAATAAATTTGTGGGTGAGGTTTCCTATTTATAGAGAATGAAATGGTATTTGTGAAAAGTCACAACTTTTTAAAATGAAAGGGTACATGTGAAAAGTCACATCACATAAATAAAATAGTACTTGTGAAAAGTCACAACTTCTCAAATATTAGAGAATATATTGAAAATGTTTCTAATTCACTAAAGGACACAACCCTTTGTTTGGTTGGGAAGCGGTTAAAGCTCATATCTCCAAGAGGCATACATTGGTTCAAGTACCAAGATACATTTTCATTTAAATCTAGATAACTGAATCGATACATTGAACAAAGATAATGGTTCATACTATTTTTACTTTACATTAAATATTTTAATCATTTCTAAGTTAAAAAACCAACAGAAACTTCGCAGCTATGACCAAACCCAACAATAAAAGCAGAACCAAACAAAACTAATTAAGCAGCACGTACACTTCTTGAAGGATACAATTCAAACACCGTGCCGATTTATAAAGTATACAAATCTTTAGAGTTTTGATTAGGGCATTTTAGATCGAACAAAATTATGTATAACATAATAACATTTTAGAAGCCTCACTTTTGGATTTACAGAAATGTTTATATATCTAGTTTTTAGGATTGGTGCCTCAAAGACATATTTTAGACAGAGAAGAGTTCTGTTGGTTGTAAGCTTGTACGTAAACATACTACTTTTTGTATTGGTAAATAAAATAAAATATTGTTGATCAGGCAAAAGCCTATGTATATTAACAAGAGCATCTCCTGAGTGTGCTAGTTTAGTATTTTGTATACACACTACTTACTATTGGACAACAGTTAAAGAAAAGTCAAATGCAATTACCACGTGACAATGCTTTCACAGCAGCAATGTGCTTGGTTTTGCAATAGGTGAATTTACAAATAGATTTTTTTTTTTTCTATTCCATAAATGATATCTAGTTGGTGGTGCCATAACTTACTTTGAAAGTTACTCCAGGTCATGAAAAATATAGCCAATAGCAGCTTGAAGAAAATTTCTGCAGCATTGAGTTCTGGTACATTCAAAATCCACAAACATGTGGAATTGTTGGGACTAGGCATATAAAACAACTTAAGTCCATGGCGATAAGGGTACAGAACCAAAACTTTTTGGAACAAAACTTATGTAAATTTTAGGAAAATAAGAGACGAGTTTAAATTCTAGGTACCTGTCTAGAGAATCCATTAACTAGCTAGGTACTTGTCATTAACCATTTTGTTTTGCTGGTATTTGTGTTCTTGGATTCTAGGCATATAATCTTTAGATAATGCATGCTCATGTCAAATTATTATGTTTTCTCATGTTTTTATATGATAATTATATGTTAGTTCATATCATGGATTCCTTCAGAAGTGACACTTCTACATATTTAAGAGACGATGAGATTACTGCTCCTTTAGCTTCAAACATTAACTTGTCTAGTAGTAGTAACACCTTCCTCCCTCCCAAAAGGAAGGCAAGTAAGAACCCCTTAGTGGTGTGGGAACATTTCACAAAAATAGTTGGATGTTCATTAAGAGACACAAAAGCGGGGTGTAATTATTGCCACAAGACTTACGCTTGTCAACCCAAAAAACATAGTACATCAAGTATGCTGCATCATGTTGGTGTTTGTAGGAAAAATCCTAATAGAATTAGACCCATGGATCAAAAAATTACTCATAAATTTGATCTAGAAGATGTACAAATGACAATTGCAGAGATGATAATTTGTGATGAGGTTACGTTTAGAGTGGTGGAAGCCTAAGGATTTAGGAGGGTATGTAAATCACTAGAACTAAGATTCCAAGTGCCATCTCGAACCACTACAGTGAGAGATTATATTAAACTATTTAAAAAAGAGAAGGAGAAATTGAAGAAGTATTTAAGGTAGTTGGGCAGGTTAGTTTAACTACTGACACTTGGACGTCCAATTAGAACTTCAATTATATGTGTCTTGCTGCATACTTTATTGATTGTGAGTGGAAATTACACAAAAAAATTATAAATTTTTGTTTGATTCCTAATCACAAAGGGGACACTATTGGAAAGCATGTAGATGTCTATAGGATTCGGGAATTCATAAGATTTTTACTGTTTCAGTTGACAATGCTTCCTCAAACAATGTTGCCATCGATTACTGAAAAAAGTTTGTGGGAGGTCATTTGTTGGAGGGGAAGTATATTCACATAAGGTGTTGCGACCATATTATGAACCTTATTGTGAATGATGAGCTAAAAGATTGTAATGATTCGATCATAAGGGTGCGCAATGCGATTAAGTATGTTAGATCATCTCTTGCAAGAATGTAAAAATTAAAAAAAAAAAGTGTATAGAGAAGGAGAAAATCAGCTGTTCAAAATTGCTGTGCCTTGATGTTCCCACCAGATGGAACTCTACTTATCTCATGCTAGAAGTTTCAAAAACATTTCAAAAGGCATTTTTGCAATTGGAGAATGATGATGATTATTTTTCTCACTATTGTCGTAGCTTGAGCCCCCCAAGCTCTAGTGATTGGGTGAGACTTAAAATAGTGGTTAAGTTTTTTAAGATTTTTTATGATGCTACTGTGAGACTTTTTGACTCTTTGTATGTTACATCTAAAGCATATTGCTAAGAGCTTTGTGGCATCCAATCACATTTATAAAAAATGAGTCAAGGTAATGATCTAGTGTTGAAAGGTATGGCTATGAGCATGAAGAATAAGTATGATAAATGTTGAGGATTAATTAAAAGAGTAACTTGCTGATATTCATTGTTGTAGTTCTTGATCCAAGATGCAAATTTAGTCTTTTACATTTTTTGTTCAAAAAAATATATGGTGGTAATTTAGTTGAAGAAATAATTGCAAAAGTGAAATAATTGATGATTGACATGTACGTGGAGTATGGTATTATGTATGGGAGTTCAAGTGAAGTTTTATACTCTGAGCCTCTTTCCTCAGTTGATCCTAATACGATTGATTCTGAATCTCAGCAAAGTTTTTGGATTGAGTATGAGTAAGAAATTATTAAATGTGATTTGAGGAACAAATAAGAGATTGATCAATACTTGGAATATGGTTGTGAGGCCCGAGTTCCAAATTTTGATATTTTGGATTGGTGAAAAATCAATGAAATAACGTATCCTATTTTGGCGAGAGTTACACGAGATGTGGTGGTCATTCCTATTTCTACTGTTTCTTCTGAGTCAACCTTCAATGCAGGGGGTCGTGTGCTTGACTCATTTCGTTGTTCATTATCTCCAAGAACAGTTGAGGCACTCGTTTGTACTTAGAATTGGTTAAAAGATCCAATACCTATTGATCTTAGTGCCACCTAGGACAATGTTGAAAGTTTTGAGGCAGAATCGGGTAATGAACACATTTCTTACTTACATATTTATTAAAAATTTTCATAATATTTTTTTTGTATCATTTAGTAATATTTGTCTTTCAGAGTTTGATTCCAAATCAAACTTTATTTATGTTGATGAGGAGTGATTCAAGGCTTTTGGTCTGCACATTCTATGTTTGTTGTTAAAGATTCCTGTTTGAGGATTGTTTGTTGACACTAAAATGCCATGTGGGGTTCCTTTGATGGGTCCTAATATTTCTAACAATAATGAATGAATTTCTTATGTGATGGAGGTTTATTGTTCAGTCGTTTGGGACCCATTTGTGTTAAATTTTGAAGTTTTGTGAGGCTGAGTTTGTCACTTTTCTGGGTTGTACTCGTTTATGAACTTTGAGTGTCTATAAGAGATATGGTTTTCAGTTTTCTTTTTCTCTCTATTTTAGATTGAATTTCTTTTTCCTTTTAACAAGTTTTTTTTTTTGGTTATTGTGGGATAATGGAGGCTATTTGCATATATATCCTAGTCGATTCATTAACCAGGCTACCCCGTTTTTAGGGACTGATATTAGATCATGTACAGCTAGGATAAAGATTTAACCCTAACCATTGTTAGGATAATAACAATTTTATCCCCAACATTCTCGAACCACCAGTCATTTCCATTGGTCTTAAAGAAAACAAAAACAAAAACAACAACAACAACAACCGATAATTCTTACTCGATTTAGATTTTTTTTGGATTAGCCTGCAGGCCAAGTCGGGTCAGGCCAAAATTTTATTGGGTAGGCCACTGTGCGGGCCTAGCCACAGGTACGAGAATTGGGCACTCAAAGTCTATGAGTCCTTGGATCACTAGGGAGTGGGACAGACAAGACAAAGGTCAGGAGGTGTGAGAGGAGTAGGAGGTCCCATCAATAGCGCAATCCCAGGCTGCTCTCTCGTCGGCTTCGTTTCCATCGTCTCTTATATAAATTTATGCTCATAAAGCATATATGAGTAGGTATAGCAGCTAGCAGGTATAGCGTTGCTAAAGTGTGTATCTATGTCTCAATCTATCCTTCTGATTTGGACCATTTAGAACATCGCCCATTCGTCTTGTCTGCGTCTCAGTTCAAAACTATAGACATATGTTTTCTCTGTAATAAAAATAATAAAAAATAAAAAGTAAATAATAAAAAAAACTAGGTATCGGGTTGTAAAATCGAGTTCCGGGTTTAAAACCCAGTACTCGAATTGGGCCGAGAAAAAATTCAGCCCAAGTGAACAGTCCTACAAAACACTTATTATCATGATTTGGCCTTTTAGAATTTATATTTGAATAAATGTAGATCAACGACAAGAGAGTGATATATAGTTATAGAATAATCCAACTCTACCCTACCATTCGTCGAGTAATCCAGAGAAGTTAAAAAGGTTTCAAGAGACTAGCCAGGTAGATGGTATTTGTTTTGAAATCTTTTTTCTATATGCATTAGAAATACTCTTAACATCGTGCCTAATTGTAGCATCCATTGATGCCACCTCTTGGATCAACTGTTCCCTATTCTTCATCGAGTAATCCGGAAGAGGTCAAAAGACTTCAAGAAACTAACCAGGTAGATGGAATTTTTTAAAAAAAATTTATTTGTGCATTAGCAATGAACTAACATGTCTATATAATTGTAGCATTCGTCGGTGCCACCTCTTGGACCAACTTTGCCTTGCCATTCGTCGAGTAATTTGGAAACGTTCAAAGGATCTGAAGAGACCACACAAAGTGTAAGTGATTCGTCCACCATGCCTAATAGTGCAAAAAGCGAGACGGATGTTGAAGGTACATCACACGCAACTAATCAAAGCTATCATATTAATAGCGGTATTACACTTTAAACCCAATGACTGTCATACTCAATGTATATGATATAAATACTAATTTCATCCATTTTATAGAGGATAAAGGAACAACATCCGACATACTTAAAGAGTCAGAGGGGACTAATGATGTATCTGATGAGGATGAAAGAATTGAAATACCAAAATTAGGTAGGAATTTTGCCACTGAGAAAGAGCTTATGCCTTATTACAAACGATATGCCAAGCAAGTAGATAAATGAGGTGGCGAAATATTTAGTGACTATGCTGATTGTCAGAACTTTATAGACAAAGTCGGACACTTAAGGCTTGGTAAAGGAGGTGGCAAAGCACTTTGTGACTACTTTCATAGAATGAGGGAGATGGATGATGGTTTTGTTTCTATTATAGATATGAATGATGAGTTCAGAGTAAAAAATGTGTTCTGGGCTAACGCACGTAGTCGAGTGGCATATAAGTATTTTGGAGATGTTATCACTCTCGATACGACGTATCTAACAAATAGATATGGTATGCCTTTTGTTCTCTTTGTGGGTGTAAACCATCATGGCCAATCTATACTGTTAGGGACTGGCTTGATTTCAAGTGAGGACACAAGTACGTTTGTCTGGTTGTTCTGAGCATGGTTAATGTGCATGAATGGTCGGGCTCCCAAAGCCATAATAACAAATCATGATCGAGCAATGAAGAATGCTATTTCTACTGTATTTCCAAATACTTGTCACAGATATTGTCTCTGGCACATCATGCAAAAGCTTACAGAAAAATTGGGATCCCACACCCAATTCAACGTTGGGTTGAAAACTTCTATTGAGAGTGCTCTATATGATTCGCAAACTTGTGGAGAATTTGAGGACAAGTGGAGGCAACTACTTAATATGTATAATCTTGGTTCTAATGCATGGTTGCAAGGGTTGTACAACGAGAAGACTTTTTAGGTACCAGTTTACTTGAAAAATGTATTTTGGGCTGGTATGAGCATTACAAAACGATCTGAAAGCATGAATGCTTTTTTTGATGGGTTTGTGCATTCTAGTACAACATTGAAGGAACTTGTTGATCAATTTGACAATGCTCTAAGGAACAAGGTGAAGGTTGAGGCAAAGGTTGATTTCAATTCCTTCAACCAAACAATTCCATGCATATCCCCGTTTGGCATTGAGAAACAGTTTCAAATGATGTATACTAATGCAAAGTTTAAGGAGGTCCAAGAAGAGGTATTGGGGTTGATTTTATGTAATTGCACACTTGTTAGCACTAAAGGTTGTGTTTCCACATTTGATGTTTTGGATCAAATTTCCATTGATGATGACCATGTTAAAAATGTGCATTATTCAGTTTACTACAACGAAGAGGAATGCGAATTTAAATGCATGTGTGCGTTGTTTGAGATGAGGAGAGTTTTCTGTAGGCATGCATTTGCTGTATGTCGTATGAAGAAAATTAATGTGCTGCCGGAAAAATATATTTTGGATTGATGGAGAAAAGATTTAAAGAGGAGATACACACTGGTCAAAAGTAGTTATGATGACTTGCGAGGCAATGCAGATGCACGTAGGTATGAGGTTGTGGTGAAAAGATGTTTGAAATTAGCAACACGTGTATCCCAAAGTGATGAGCATTACAATGCT
Organism: Juglans microcarpa x Juglans regia; assembly: GCF_004785595.1. Taxonomy (NCBI): domain Eukaryota; kingdom Viridiplantae; phylum Streptophyta; class Magnoliopsida; order Fagales; family Juglandaceae; genus Juglans; species Juglans microcarpa x Juglans regia. Next base: position 26,097,220 of record NC_054604.1, read on the forward strand.
TTTTTACGCCTGTTAGATGAATTTGAGCATAAATTTGAAGGCTTAACATTTGAGTCAAGACCCTACTCAACCAATGTTAAAGAAAAAGTGGTCGTGGAGAAAGGTAGAAAGATATCAAGCCCCCACGTCCAGGGTAAAGGGAGAACCCCAACGAAAAGGAAGGTTCCGGTTGTATAAAACGACGCAACCAAGAGAGAAAAAACAGGTAATAACTTTTTTATTTGCAATTTGTATATATACTGAACTGCATGGGTATCATTTCCAATAGTCTCTTTTTTTCCTGGAATATAGACTTGCAGGAAAATCTTCGATGATGAATCCCATTCAAGTGAGCTTTTGCTATCTCAACTTGTGTTAGTGTTGATAGTTTTGTTGGTTGAATCTAGCATAGTATTGTCACACAACCAACGTTATTGGATAATGAGGAGGTGTGAAGTTGTCATTTACCATTAGTTTCTTTGTTTAACTGTTTTCAAGATATTATTAATTTATTTTTCTGATTAATTATTAAATGTAGAAATTGTTGATCTGCTTGTGTTTCAGAAATGTGACTAAATTGCACTTATGTAATACTGTCGACATTCCAAGCTCAAAGGTGCTATTTCATGGAGAAGCTGAGGCCATTTTAGAATCTGTGTTGCTTTCATCAAATTGTTATTGTGGAGTAGTTGCTAGCAATGTAATTTGCAATTAGTACCTTGTTGTGCTCTGTAATTTGTTATAGTTGTAGTTGTAATTCCTGTTTAACTTTGCCACTGTATTTTGACACACTTCAGTGGCAGGGTTTTATGTTCTAGCCTGTGTTTGCCACGTATGCCAAAACATGATATTCGTGTGATTAACTTTTGATTTTGATGCTTGATAGTTGTTGGCTGTTGTAATGGTTTGTGTGATTAATCAGGGTCCAGAATGTCATAAATTAGCGTCCAAACACCAAAGAGCATGCTGGAAGCAAAAATATCCAGAATAACGTTACATTTTGATTTAAAAAATAAAAGCGACATTGGACGGTGTGTGATGTAAGACTTCGAAATAGATTTTTTCTTAAAACAATAAGCCTTGATCGTGGGTCACTCTAGCATAGCTCCCACATTGATAGGTGTGTCTAGGGTGTGTTAATTCTGTATCGCTTGGACACTCTTTTAACAATAATCATTTTTGCTTTTTCAAATATCAATAGGTACTCATTCTCCTTAATTACTTTTTGAGTAAAGATATAGTTTTAAGATATACAAATTTTGTGTATTTATTTTAAAAAAAATTTAGAGTTTATTATTAAAAAATAAATTTTCATGTAATTTTTAGATTTATTTACTTTTTATAAAGAGAATGTGTGAACTTGCAAACCATAGATTGTAAATATCATTTATCTTAATTTTTTTTGGCAAGTCAATCATATCTAATCTTATTTGGATGTTGAGATGAAATAGGATGCGTATTATGTGAATATTAATAAAATATTTTGTGAATAGTAGTAAGATGTTTTAATTAAGATGTTTTATGAAATTTTGAGAAAGAAGAGAGAAAAAGTTAAATAAAAATATATAAATTTAAAATATTGTTAGAATATAATTTTTTAATATAATTCTTATTTTATAATTTGAAAAAATTGAATTTTTAGTGTGATTTATTTGAAAGTTTGAAAGTTGTAATGATTAGATGAAAAAATTAAAAATTAAAAAATATTTATATTTGAGTGGTGTTTAAATATTAAGATAAAATAAAATGAGAAGAATTAAAATGATCTCAACATCCAAACTTGCCGGAAGTCTGCGTATTATTATTATTTATATCTAGGGAGGGAGATTTGATCTTAATCAAAGGATATTGGCGGAAGTCTGCGTATTTTTTAGCCAAGTCTATTCCATCTCTATCCGTCTCTCTCTCTCTCTCAGGAGCAGAAATATCAGAGACTTCAACACGCTCTTGCTATTTTCTGGAGTTACGTACGTACATTGACGGCAGTGCAAATCAAGTTTCCTAATCTGGTTAATCCCGGTCTCAGTTTTCAAGCTTAAAGCCCCCAACGAATACAGACGAAAACCTGCTCTACTGATCCGCAAACTCGGTCTGAGATTTTATTAATTTTTCTAGAAATTAAATATTGGTCAAGAAATATTTATATATATCTGAGAAACAAAAGAAAAGAAACGAATCGCGCGGATAACTTGTATCTTAAGCATATTGCTTATATATGTATATAAAGAAAAAAAAAAAAAAACTTGCTGCTCATACAACAATTTTGATTTATTCATAATTAATGATCTCTATTACAAAGACTTGGCGAAGGGAAAATTATTCATAATAGAGGGATGCTATCATTTTCTCACGTTACATATTTTATATATTTTAAAATTATTTTTTATTTTATTTTTATTAAACTAATTGAATTGTTCTATTTATCATCTATACATCACATATTTATTATGAAAAAAATAAAAAAATAAAAAAAAATATGATGTGTGATGTGTGAGGATGATCATAAACAAAATTATTTATAATAATATTCCTGCTCCTCATGGTCCAACACTAGTACGTACGTACTTGATCATCATGATCTCTTGGAAACCCTGACCTTCAAGCCATATTTCATATGCAGCGTGATAGAGAGACATGGAGAAATAGGATGTCCTTCAACCACTTGAATACGATAATTCCAAAGAATTGCAGGAACAATAGTCTTCATCTGAAAGAAAGAAAGGTCTTGACCCAAGCAGCTCCTAGGTCCTGTATGGAATGCAATGAACTTGTAAGATGGTACGCGCACTATTCCTCCTCTCTCAGAAATCCATCTCTCGGGTTTGAACTCCAAGCAATCTTCTCCCCATATTCCTTCCATACTTCTCATTGAATAAAGTGACACCAATATCTTCGTGTTCGCATTAACGAGGTGGCCGCTCGGAAGAACGTCTGGTTCAATAGAAAATCTGTTATTGAAAGGTACTGATGGATATAGCCGAAGAGCCTCGCAGATGGCTGCATGGAGATAAACTAGTTTGCTTTGCTCTTCTATGCTGAAATGCCTCCACTTTCCATCATCTTTGGCCTGCAAATTTTCTTTGATCTCTTCTAGTATCTTTTCTTCTACTAAAGGGTGTGTGGCAATAAGCCAGAAAAGCCACGTGAGACCTGCGTTTACAGTGCCTTTCCCAGCTGCTATGAAATTGAATGCAATGTCTCTTAAATATCTGTCAGATCTTCTATAATCATCCGTCTGTGCCACTTCTCCTTTCGCTTCTTCTTGTTCTTGTTCTGCCATGCAAGCTGTTAGCATATCAAAGTCCTCGTCCTTCCCATCTTCAACTTGCTCCATTTGGGACATTCTGCGTCTCAAAAATTCTCCTTTCTTTAATGAAATGCACTGGTACAAGAAAGGATCCAAGATCAGCATGACTCTTCTCAGCTTATTCTCTTCTCCTATGTTAAGCCATTTCTGCAACTTCCAAATGCTTTCTGGCACAATATGCCGGTAAAATATGGCCTCCTCTACTCTCTCAAATGCCATTCTGTAATCATCTTCCGGTAATTCAATGGTAAGGCACTTTGGATCAAAACCCATTATCGAAATACAGATATTATCGAAGGTGAACCGCTGAAAAACATCTTGCAAGTCTACCACAGTTCTTTGTCTCGACACATGTTCAAGAACAGGGATTAGGCCTTGCGATACCTTTTGACGCATAGATCTCTCTTGAAACAATTGGAACTTCCCGTGTTTAATAATCGAGTGAATCAACTTTCTGTAGGATTTCCATGACTTCGAGTCAGAATTGAGAATCCCATCTCCAAAAGGCTCAGCAAGCTTCTTGAACTCGGGTCCTTTAGTGTAGTTGGCAAAGTTTTGTGTCGATATATAGCGCACGTTCATGGGATCACAAGTGACCAAAATGTCCATGTTGGCTAACCATGGCCCTTTGAACTGAAAAGTCCCACCATTTTGTTTCAGAACTTGGGTTGCATATTCATGGATATTCGATAACTTACAAAGAAGCCCAGGTAACATTCCAACAAGCGGCCAGTTCGTGACCAGAGTAATTGTTCTCTTCCAACTCCAGATTAGGCAAAGAGGGAGAAAACAAAGAAACGCCACAAGTATTTGAACAAGAACGTCGACATCAATTAGCATGGCGCCCATGATTAGAATATTGGCCGGAGCTGTATCGATCTTATAAGCTTTTGATGAATGTTATGTAGGTGAAATATAAAGCAGGCTAGGTATGTCACCTGGGTTTCATAAATTTTGAACTTGGGGATGATGTTTTTGGTTTCCGAACTTCCTCTTTTTATAGTGCATGTGTCCTGGCGTGTGCGCCGGTTTTTATATCATAGCATCGGGAGTATGACCGGCATCGCATGTTGTTCAACCTTTTTCGGTTGATTACTACGACAGGCACAACTTGATCTTGAGGAGTAGTGGTGGTGTAGGGGTGTAGGGGTCCGTCACTATTTAATTTTCATATCTATAATGTTTTTTTATACGGAGTGTCGAGGTAGTAATTTTTTTTTTTTTTTAAATAGGATATAGAATAGTGAATAATAGCAGACATGCCATTATTTACGTACAAGTAAGGGCAAACAAACAATTTAAGATTCAAACCAATTAATGATCATCAATTAAAGAGTATGACGTATATTTCTATGCTATTATTCACTATTCTATATCATACTTAAAAGAAAAAAAGAAAAAGAAAAAAAGAGGTTACTACCTCGATACCCCGTATAAAAAAAAAATTATAGGTATGAAAATTAAATAGTGACGGACCCCTTCACCCCTACACCACCGCTATTCCTCAAGATAAAGTTGTGCCTGTCGTTGTAATCAACATAAATATATATATATATTGAGAACTGAGCTATTGAAACTCACCTCAATTATTTTTATTTTATTTTATTATAATTCTTTTAAATTTTTAAATAAAATATAATAAATAAAATATTAAAAATAATATTCTAATAATATTTTATTCAATTCATTTAAAACTATCTCAACTCATCATCCAAACAATCAAATTTTGAATTATGTTTTTAATATATAGTGATGTTATAGTGATAGTCTTTTGGTGTCTAGCTTGATTTGGTTTTACAAATTTGATGATATAAAAATTTAAAATTGAATAAAATATTATTAGAATATAATTTTTTAATATAATTTTTATTTTGAGATTTCAAAAAATTGAATTGTTTATTATATTATTAGATAAGATGTCTACCAAACCATTTCTTTTAGAGGGATACTATTTATAATCCGACACTACATATTTTATATATTTTTTTAAAAATTTATTTATTTATTTATTATTTTATTCTTATTAAACTAATTGAATTGTTTTACATATCATTCATACACCACATACTTATTATGAGAAAAAAAAAAGTTAAATGATGTGTGGTGTGTGATTTGTGGGATGCTAAGTAGAATTATTTTTTCTTTCAAGGTGTTGCTGCTCATTTTGGTGAATTTGTCCTTTCAAACTTACCACTAGTACAAATTGTAATTTTTATTTACTTATTTTTCAAACATTGTTTAAAAATCTTTAAATATTTTTTAAAAATAAAAAATACATCACTTCATTAATAGTCACTTCTTTAACTATTAAAAAAATATAAAATAAAATAAAATACCTAAATAATACTTTGAAAGGACAAACTCATGGGACCATGTTTTATTATATATATATATATATATATATATATATATATATATAAATATACACACACCCATACATACATGAGAATTAATTTGTATAAATATTAAAGCATCTAAATTGCAGTCTCCATTTTGAAAAATGGGAAAAATATAAAATTTACTTTAAAAATTATTGGTGTCTCTTGCACCACCCTATATCGACCTCGTTTGTTTTTTGAAATGAGTTAAGATAAAAGTTGAATAAAATATTATTAAAATATATTTTTTTAATATTATTTTTATTTTAAGATTTAAAAAAATTAAATTGAGATTTAAAAAAATTGAATGGTTTATTGTATTTTATATAAAAATTTAAAAATATTATAATAATTAAATAAAATAAGATAAGATAAGTTGATGTAAATTGTAAAAACAAAATAGGGTTGGATCTTAATTGTAAAGCTGGATCTTAATTGTAAAGCAAGTGGCTAGAGCGCTACCCTTCACGCTATTTACATGAAAATAGAAATTTAAATTTTAAGTTTATAAATAAAATCTTGTCAGCGATAGTGAAAGTGTGATTTACACACCAACTACATGTATAGTTACAGTTCCTTGTTAGGTAGGGAAAATATAATTCAATTCCTGGGGGATCAAGCTAGCTAGCTAGCCGCTGGGTAATTTCTCATGTGATCCCCAGAACCTTTTTCTTTTATAAGATATCTGCCGGAATGCTGCGATCAAAGTTATACCCCGATAAGGGAAAAAAAAAAAAAAAACAACAAAACACTAGGATTGCGGTCTAGAAATTTAGATATACCCCGATCTAAATCTAAATTTTAAAGCCGAGCTGGAATCTAGACCGAATTAAACCGAGCTAGATTCGAGCTGAAACCTGAATGAAATTTTTAAAATTAGGATTTCGAATTTCGGATTTTGAGAGGGACAATCATTTTTATTTATTTATTTTTTTAATTTGGAGATGGAGTCGAACCCAATACCTCTATTTTAAAAATTTGGTTATTATGCCATGAGATCATATGCCTTTGGCATACACTCATTTTCATTTTTGAGTGACTTTTCATGTATAGAAAGAATATGTAAAATAGTACCACAGGTAGGCTTGTGCAAAAGAACGTAATGACCCGACTCGCTCGATTAACCCGATGTGACCCGTCTGTTAAATTCGGATTCAACTAAACAACATTTATCAAGCGAAATAGTAGCCCGTCCGCTTCATCCACTTCATATTTGTTTCAAGAGCAATACTACACAACCTCCCAACCTCTACATATCACATTTTTATAAAATTTTTAATTTTTTTTTGAGTTTATTCTTTTTAAACTAGTTCAATTATTCTATTCATTATTCATATATTAAATATTTGATAAAAGAAAAAAAATTAAAATTAAAAAAAGTGTAGTGTGTGGAGCTTGTCTGAATAGTAAGAGGTTATGTAAATTTTTTCTTCTTTCAAACCCTACCACCATTCATCTCTCTCTCCTATAGCCAGCCTGTTTCATCTCTGTTGCAACGCTTCATCTCCCCTCGATCGCTCCTGCAATAAAGTAGAAACCAATTCTGTAACACCCCGTATTTTAGTGTATTTTTACTGAAGGAATTATTTTTATGTAATTAAAATTTATTCTCTTATTTTAAATTGGTTGGATTTTGAATGAGTTTATTTCCATGATTTTTATTTGGTGAAAATTATTTTTATGTGCTTTCTTAATATTTATTTATTGTTATGCATTTAAATTGCTTTTAATATTTATTTAATTACTGTGGGATTTAATTATTTCAATTTGACTTTACCATTACGTTTAAATTATTTTATTGAACTTGAGGTTTTGAAATCGTTTCCGTTGGATCATTTTTTTGTGACCCAAGTTATGAGGATTGGATCTCATTTCTTTTCCCTCTATTTTTCTTTTCCTTTTCTTCTTTTCTTTTTTTTTTTTTCTTTTTCTTCTCCCGGTTTCCTCCCCGGGTGCGCGAGTTCTTCTCTCTCTCTCTCTCTCGCCGTGCGTGGCTTCTTCCGCAGCCCGCCGCCGTGCGCCGGCGGTGGTCGACACCGCCTGGCTCCACCGCTCCCCCTGCCGCCGGCGATCACCTCCCTCCATTTCCAGCTCCTCCATCGCCGCCGTTAACCACCACGAACCCATTGAAGCCGCGGCGTTCCATGCACCACTGCGCCGCCGTCGCGCCACCTCCGGCCACCATCTTTCTACCACTTCATCCCCGGCCTCTTGGCAACCCATTGGACCCAACCCCAGCTCCGATCCGTCACCGGTGAAGCCCCACCATGTCCATCTCCGATTTGCACATTTTTGGCCTAAAACCACCCCTTGCGCCGCCACCCACGGCAAACCACCACCACCACTAGCTTCACCGACCTCCCTAGGCCCTACCCTATCAATCTTGGGTCTTCGTTTGTCCTCGTTGAAAAGTTGGTATTTGTGACCCACGGCCACAGTGTATTTTACACTGTGGTGTTGCTCAAACGTCGCCTTTTTCAACTTCGTGATCCTCGGAAAATTATTATATTGCACTGTAAGTATTTCTCCAAAGAACTTTCGTAATTTAAATGTATTTTTGCACTAACTCATTTCACTGTGTTTTTGGCATGCCGGACTGAGTCCGAGGAGTTCGGGGGTCGGATGGATTTGTGATAGGAGTTGTTGGTTGATTTGGTTGAATTGGATATTTGTTGTTGATGGGTTGGTTGGATTTGTTGGTTTGGATATTGTGTTGGTACATGTGCATTTCATCATTTCATGCATGATCATGTTTGTAAAAGAAAACTGGGTTTTCGTGTATTGCATTCATGTTCATGTGATTTGAAAAGCTATGATTTTATGTGATGATATTTTCGGTGCGTGTGTATCACGACCCCAAGCCGAGATGGGGCATTAACTCGGTGGAGCTCCTCTGGTTACTCGGGAGCGGAATATACTGAGTAACGTCCCCTGGATTGTCGCCGGGCGACAATGGGATCGGACGAGATGGTCTCGTGCCGACTCCGTGGTCCTTCTGCGGGCGGGGACTAGAGGATGTCTGGCCACGTACGCGCTGGGCGCGGAACTGGGCATCGCTCATTGCGTAGTGTGAGTGCTTGGCCATGTACGCGCTGGGCGCGGAACTGAGCACCGCTGCGAAGCCAGGACGTGCGAATGGTCCGTAGGGGAGACCATGGTGCATATGGAAATAATGCATGGTGCATTTGGGATTAATGCACTATTTTCTGGGAAAATAGTGCGAGTTGATTTTTGGGTAAATCATTTTCTGGGAAAATGATTTACGGATAATTTGGACCAAAATGAGATTTTGGTGTGTGTTGAAAATTTATCATTTTCGGGGAAAATGATGTTTTGTGGAAAAATGCATGTTTTCATGTGCATGCATGTTAGTTGCGTTTAATGCATTTTATATTACGTTGTTGTTTGGGTTATACTTACCTGCGAGACCATTTTGTGGTGTCGCAGATTTTGATGCTGATGAGGAGGAGGAGGGCGAGCCTGAGGAGACGGCTCCGCCTGAGGAGTGATCTGGGATCACTCGTTTGTACATTCAAAACTATTGTAAATTATTTTATGGATGACTGTATAACTGCTATTTAAATCTTTACTGATGTTTGATTGTAATTATATTCTGGTACTTAGTTGACTATCCGCTGCGTTATTTTATTTGAACACTGTTGCATGTACACACACTGGCACTTCGTTGGGATGTGTGACCGTGTTGTCACCATCCTGGCGTCTCGATCCCTGTGTATTTATATAAGGGGGATTGGGGGCGCCACAGGTGGTATCAGAGCAGTTCGGCTCTGGGTAAAACCACATGTCCTTTAGGATAGTACCAGAAAATTATTTTAAAATAATAAAATTTTTGTTTAAGTGGTGTAAGTTAAGTTATTTATTTTATATTATGAGTTTATTGCTATTTTATTTTATGTTAATTGATGTTATTTGATTTATTTGATTTTATTGCTTTAATTAGTGTTTACCTTTGGTTGAGTATGGTTTTATTGGTTTTATTTATTTTATTGTATAATAATTCTGTTGTTTATTTATTTTATTGTATAATAATTTTGTTATTTATTTATTTATTTGTATGTCATTTTAATTTAATTGTTTTATTTTATGGCGGATTATTTTATTGTTATATTTATTTTATGGTGAACTACTTCATTGGTTTTATGCATTTTGTCGTATGTTATTTTATTTATGAAATTTTATTTTATTTTGTTTTGTTCGAAATTGAAAGGCGGGTTAAGGGTTATGTTATGACAGGAAAATGGTACGACTGAGAAGGCCATTGTTAGGCTTAAACATTGGTATAGTAGGCCTGTACTCTTGGTGATTGGTTGTTTTAATATCAAGGCTCGAACATCAGGGTCTGGGAGAACTCTTTGGATTAGGTACTCAAGTTGCTGCTAAGGAGGGGAATAGTTTTTAATTGCTTAGGATAATTGAGGATTTAGGTTCCGTAGAATTTAGGTAATGAGTCTTTGGGGTAGGAGGTTGTAAGTTCAACGAATGTCAATGTTAGGTTTATGAGAAGTTCATCTAAGGTTTGTGGCCCCATAGTTTTTTTTTTTTAGAAAATAAGTTAATGGGATTTAAGCTGGTAGGTTCAACAAGCAATTAAGAGATTACTTAGACTAGAAGTTTTTGATCTTGCCGACCTCGATAAGCAATTTGATAATATTTGGGGTTTTAGAATTTACAAGTTTTATAAGGCGAATGTTTTAGATTTGAGTTCATCGATCTTGAGGATTTCAGGAAATGATTTATATCTGGGTTAAGGTTTTAGAATTGCAGAGTTGAATGGCTGAATTAAAATAGGATTGATCTGAGTTGAGTTATTGATATGAGAAGTTTTTTAGGGGAGAATTTCTTTGGAGATGGAGGATGTTGATCTAGTTCAGTTAATAATTGTTTTTAGCTTGAGGTTACAGTGTCAGGTTGAGGATTTAATCCATATCAATTTTAAAGATAATAGATGGTGACGATTAAAGAAATGATTCTTATTGATTTCGAGGATATAGGTTTAGTGATGGAAATGGTAATGATGACCACCTGCACGTTTGGAGGATTATTGGTTTTGGCTAAGGGTGCGTAAGATTGATGTATAGTAGTGGTGAGTGGTTATGGATTTCGGAGAGTATAGGTCCTAGTCTCATTTTGGTTTGAAAGAAGTGGTTTTGGTAGGTGTGGAAGAGGAGTCGACACATAGTAGTAATTCAAGAGACCTTGGCTTGGAGTTTTTGGTGAGTCGATCGAAGTGTGCAATTGAAGTGGGTTACTCAATGAATCATGGTTGGGAATAGTTATTGTGATTATCTTCAGGAATTAATTGTGACTTGAGGTTACCTAGGAATTTAAATTTTAAGGTTATACTTTCTTTTGGAGTTTGAGCATCTAGTTGGTTGAATGAAGGACATTGTTATTTAACTTGAAGAGATATTGATAGGATGTCACGTATGGTATATGATAAGATCTTGGAAGTTGAAGTTTAGACGTTAGCGATGAATGATATGATCAAGTATGTGGGGGTAATAAAGCATTAGGATCCTTGGGTGCTTTGCAATGGCTTTTGGTAGATTGAAGATTTGATCAGTATGGTTTGCCCTGAGGTTTAATAGTGATGTGCTATTGAAGGAACTAGTTGTGTTAATACTAGCTTATTGGAGTAGAAATAGGTGGGCGAGTTACCAAGGAAGTTTTGTTAATGTTTTGGTGAAGTCAATGGTGGTTCGCTGTGAGTTTAGTCACCGTTAGATTAGATGATGTTTAGAATGTAGATGGTGAGCTTTCGGGTTTAGGTTGTTAGGTAGAAGTCTCTAGGCACTCTTTTTGATTCGCTAGGTTGGAGTTGAGTCTTTTAAGGGATGTTTCTTATCTTAGAGGAGATGAGTGTATTTTGGGTTGAGGTTGTTTATTTTCAATTTGGGATGCTGAGGTTGTTTGATATTGGGTTTCTGTCTTTGATCATGGTTGTATTTTATAGAATTTGATTTTGATCAAGGCAGCGAGGAATTTGAGTTATAACTCGTGGTTTTGGGAGAGAGTGTTTTTCTACCAAATTGTGATAAGGGTTTTGGTTAGTAGGAATGGAGCCACCTTGTACTCGATGGTGTTAGTTTCATGAGAACGTAATGTTTTATGCATGTGGCGAATATCAGAGTGCGCAGCAGAAGCGTGGTATTTTTGTTGTAGTCAGGAGTTCAAATTGTGCTGATTTGAAGAATTAATGGTGACTTGAATTTTGGGAAGATATTTGTAATTGGAGATTAATCATTTGGTTGTGTAATTTGTTATTGATGGTTAACATTGGAAGTGGCTATTAGGTTTCCAATAGTAGAATTCAATAAAGGTTTAGAAGTTGGAGCATAGGAGTTGATTGCAGTTGGCACACATTATTGTAAGGGCTTTTGATCATTGGAATTTATTGGATGTTGTATTAAGGTTCTCGAGGAAATGAGATTTTTGGATAGCAGTCACTCTAGGAATACTGGTCGTGATGTGTCATTGGGGGACAAAAATGAGTATGATGGATAGTGCCATGCTCATTGAGGAATGTGCCACGTGCCGTCTAGTTAAGGTTGAGCATCAAGGTAGACTTCAACCTCTCCCTATTCCAGAGTGGAAGTGGGATGATATTTCTATGGATTTTGTGGTAGGGTTGCCGAGGACTCCTAGTGGGAAGAACTCAATTTGGGCGATTGTTGATGTCCAAGATATGTTGGCCATTTTCAGATCGTAGAGAAGGTTGCGCTTGTTGCTTATAGAGTGGCCTTGCCGGACTATTTTGGCGGTATGTTCTTAGTCTGCTCTTAGTTGAATCTTATTCCTGTCTTAGTCTTAATGTTGACCTTGCCAATTTCGAGGACGAAATTTTTTTTAAGGGGGGGAGGATGTAACACCCCCTATTTTAGTGTATTTTTACTGAAGGAATTATTTTTATGTAATTAAAATTTATTCTCTTATTTTAAATTGGTTGGATTTTGAATGAGTTTATTTCCATGATTTTTATTTGGTGAAAATTATTTTTATGTGCTTTCTTAATATTTATTTATTGTTATGCATTTAAATTGCTTTTAATATTTATTTAATTACTGTGGGATTTAATTATTTCAATTTGACTTTACCATTATATTTAAATTATTTTATTGAACTTGAGGTTTTGAAATCGTTTCCGCTGGATCATTTTTTTGTGACCCAAGTTATGAGGATTGGACCTCATTTCTTTTCCCTCTATTTTTCTTTTCCTTTTCTTTTTCTTTTCTTCTTTTCTTTTTTTTTTTCTTTTTCTTTTTCTTCTCCCGGTTTCCTCCCCGGGTGCGCGAGTTCTTCTCTCTCTCTCTCTCTCTCTCGCCGTGCGTGGCTTCTTCCCCAGCCCGCCGCCGTGCGCCGGCGGTGGTCGACACCGCCCGGCTCCACCGCTCCCCCTGCCGCCGGCGATCACCTCCCTCCATTTCCAGCTCCTCCATCGCCGCTGTTAACCACCACGAACCCATTGAAGCCGCGGCGTTCCATGCACCACTGCGCCGCCGTCGCGCCACCTCCGGCCACCATCTTTCTACCACTTCATCCCCGGCCTCTTGGCAACCCATTGGACCCAACCCCAGCTCCGATCCGTCACCGGTGAAGCCCCACCAAGTCCATCTCCGATTCGCACATTTTTGGCCTAAAACCACCCCTTGCGCCGCCACCCACGGCAAACCACCACCACCACTAGCTTCACCGACCTCCCTAGGCCCTACCCTATCAATCTTGGGTCTTCGTTTGTCCTCGTTGAAAAGTTGGTATTTGTGACCCACGGCCACAGTGTATTTTACACTGTGGTGTTGCTCAAACGTCGCCTTTTTCAATTTCGTCATCCTCAGAAAATTATTATATTGCACTGTAAGTATTTCTCCAAAGAACTTTCGTAATTTAAATGTATTTTTGCACTAACCCATTTCACTGTGTTTTTGGCATGCCGGACTGAGTCCGAGGAGTTCGGGGGTCGGATGGATTTGTGATAGGAGTTGTTTGGTTGATTTGGTTGAATTGGATATTTGTTGTTGATGGGTTGGTTGGATTTGTTGGTTTGGATATTGTGTTGGTACATGTGCATTTCATCATTTCATGCATGATCATGTTTGTAAAAGAAAACTGGGTTTTCGTGTATTGCATTCATGTTCATGTGATTTGAAAAGCTATGATTTTATGTGATGATATTTTCGGTGCGTGTGTATCACGACCCCAAGCCGAGATGGGGCATTAACTCGGTGGAGTTCCTCTGGTTACTCGGGAGCGGAATATACTGAGTAACGTCCCCTGGATTGTCGCCGGGCGACAATGGGATCGGACGAGATGGTCTCGTGCCGACTCCGTGGTCCTTCTGCTGGCGGGGACTAGAGGATGTCTGGCCACGTACGCGCTGGGCGCGGAACTGGGCATCGCTCGTTGCGTAGTGTGAGTGCTTGGCCATGTACGCGCTGGGCGCGGAACTGAGCACCGCTGCGAAGCCAGGACGTGCGGATGGTCCATAGGGGAGACCATGGTGCATATGGAAATAATGCATGGTGCATTTGGGATTAATGCACTATTTTCTGGGAAAATAGTGCGAGTTGATTTTTGGGTAAATCATTTTCTGGGAAAATGATTTACGGATAATTTGGACCAAAATGAGATTTTGGTGTGTGTTGGAAATTTATCATTTTCGGAGAAAATGATGTTTTGTGGAAAAATGCATGTTTTCATGTGCATGCATGTTAGTTGCGTTTAATGCATTTTATATTACGTTGTTGTTTGGGTTATACTTACCTGCGAGACCATTTTGTGGTGTCGCAGATTTTGATGCTGATGAGGAGGAGGAGGGCGAGCCTGAGGAGACGGCTCCGCCTGAGAAGTGATCTGGGATCACTCGTTTGTACATTCAAAACTATTGTAAATTATTTTATGGATGACTGTATAACTGCTATTTAAATCTTTACTGATGTTTGATTGTAATTATATTCTGGTACTTAGTTGACTATCCGCTGCGTTATTTTATTTGAACACTGTTGCATGTACACACACTGGCACTTCGTTGGAATGTGTGACCGTGTTGTCACCATCCTGGCGTCTCGATCCCTGTGTATTTATATAAGGGGGATTGGGGGCGCCACAAATTCTCTCTCTCTCTCTCTCTCTCCTCGATCGCACCCCTAAGAAACTAGTGTCGACTTCTCCAGCTTGTCTGGGTCTGAATTCCCATATTGTTTTTTGTTGTTTTTTGCCACCTTGTTCTTCTAGGTCTGTGCTCTCTAAGACTAGTTTAGATATTTGTGTTGTTATTCTTGCTTTGAGTGATTCGAGCGATTCTAGCGAGCTCAAATTTGGGTCTGTGCCGTGTATGATCAGCCCCACCGATTCGAGCGAGCTCTCCAATTCCTTCCCGGTGACTTGTTCTCTCTCTTAGAGTTTTTATTCTTGCTTAAGTTGTTGGAAAGATTAACTATAAGAAACTTCCTAGGGTTCCAATTTGTTTGACCACAAGGCTTGTCTCAAGTTTTGTTGGGCTGCTAAGAAAATATTGAGGAAACAAAACTCGGAAGAGTTTTGTGTGGAAACTGTTGGGAAATATTTTGAAATGCTTTGTAAATTAGAGAATATGTAAAATAACAAGAATAAATTAGAAAGAGAGAACCCGATGTTGAGGCATGTTATGATAGATGCTTTCCTTATAGTAGATTCCGCCGCCTCCAAATTTAAACATGCACTAGGCTTTTTGACAGTCTCCTCTCTAGATACAACAACGTCGGTTCCCGTTAATCTCCTTATCAGTGCACACAAAAGGAGATCCTCAAACCCGATATAAAATAGCCAAAGCCTAAAGAAAGAAAGACAAAAAGAAGGAGGAAGTATTTCTCTAATTTTGTAGAGAATTTGGAGTTAATAAATTTGTGGGTGAGGTTTCCTATTTATAGAGAATGAAATGGTATTTGTGAAAAGTCACAACTTTTTAAAATGAAAGGGTACATGTGAAAAGTCACATCACATAAATAAAATGGTACTTGTGAAAAGTCACAACTTAAATAAAGGAGCACTTTTGAGAAGTCACAACTTCTCAAATATTAGAGAATATATTGAAAATGTTTCTAATTCACTAAAGGACACCCCTTTGTTTGGTTGGGAAGCGGTTAAAGCTCATATCTCCAAGAGGCATACATTGGTTCAAGTACCAAGATACATTTTCATTTAAATTTAGATAACTGAATCGATACATTGAACAAAGATAATGGTTCATACTATTTTTACTTTACATTAAATATTTTAATCATTTCTAAGTTAAAAAACCAACAGAAACTTCGCAGCTATGACCAAACCCAACAATAAAAGCAGAACCAAACAAAACTAATTAAGCAGCACGTACACTTCTTGAAGGATACAATTCAAACACCGTGCGGATTTATAAAGTATACAAATCTTTAGAGTTTTGATTAGGGCATTTTAGATCGAACAAAATTATGTATAACATAATAACATTTTAGAAGCCTCACTTTTGGATTTACAGAAATGTTTATATATCTAGTTTTTAGGATTGGTGCCTCAAAGACATATTTTAGACAGAGAAGAGTTCTGTTGGTTGTAAGCTTGTACGTAAACATACTACTTTTTGTATTGGTAAATAAAATAAAATATTGTTGATCAGGCAAAAGCCTATGTATATTAACAAGAGCATCTCCTGAGTGTGCTAGTTTAGTATTTTGTATACACACTACTTACTATTGGACAACAGTTAAAGAAAAGTCAAATGCAATTACCACGTGACAATGCTTTCACAGCAGCAATGTGCTTGGTTTTGCAATAGGTGAATTTACAAATAGATTTTTTTTTCTATTCCATAAATGATATCTAGTTGGTGATGCCATAACTTACTTTGAAAGTTACTCCAGGTCATGAAAAATATAGCCAATAGCAGCTTGAAGAAAATTTCTGCAGCATTGAGTTCTGGTACATTCAAAATCCACAAACATGTGGAATTGTTGGGACTAGGCATATAAAACAACTTAAGTCCATGGCGATAAGGGTACAGAACCAAAACTTTTCGGAACGAAAACTAATGTAAATTTTAGGAAAATAAGAGACGAGTTTAAATTCTAGGTACCTGTCTAGAGAATCCATTAACTAGCTAGGTACTTGTCATTAACCATTTTGTTTTGCTGGTATTTGTGTTCTTGGATTCTAGGCATATAATCTTTAGATAATGCATGCTCATGTCAAATTATTATATTTTCTCATGTTTTTATATGATAATTATATGTTAGTTCATATCATGGATTCCTTCAGAAGTGACACTTCTACATATTTAAGAGACGATGAGATTACTGCTTCTTTAGCTTCAAACATTAACTTGTCTAGTAGTAGTAACACCATCCTCCCTCCCAAAAGGAAGGCAAGTAAGAACCCCTTAGTGGTGTGGGAACATTTCACAAAAATAGCTGGATGTTCATTAAGAGACACAAAAGCGGGGTGTAATTATTGCTACAAGACTTACGCTTGTCAACCCAAAAAACATAGTACATCAAGTATGTTGCATCATGTTGGTGTTTGTAGGAAAAATCCTAATAGAATTAGACCCATGAATCAACAAACTACACATAAATTTGATCCAGAAGATGTACAAATGACAATTGCAGAGATGATAATTTGTGATGAGGTTACGTTTAGAGTGGTGGAAGCCTAAGGATTTAGGAGGGTATGTAAATCACTAGAACTAAGATTCCAAGTGCCATCTCGAACCACTACAGTGAGAGATTATATTAAACTATTTAAAAAAGAGAAGGAGAAATTGAAGAAAGTATTTAAGGTAGTTGGGCAGGTTAATTTAACTATTGACACTTGGACGTCCAATTAGAACTTCAATTATATGTGTCTTGCTGCATACTTTATTGATTGTGAATGTAAATTACACAAAAAAATTATAAATTTTTGTTTGATTCCTAATCACAAAGGGGATACTATTGGAAAGCATGTAGATGTCTATAGGATTGGGGAATTCATAAGATTTTTACTGTTTCAGTTGACAATGCTTCCTCAAACAATGTTGCCATCGATTACTTAAAAAAGTTTGTGGGAGGTCATTTGTTGTAGGGGAAGTATATTCACATAAGGTGTTGCGACCATATTATGAACCTTATTGTGAATGATGGGCTAAAAGATTGTAATGATTCAATCATAAGGGTGCGCAATGCGATTAAGTATGTTAGATCATCTCTTGCAAGAATGTAAAAATTAAAAAAAAAGTGTATAGAGAAGGAGAAAATCAGCTGTTCAAAATTGTTGTGCCTTGATGTTCCCACCAGATGGAACTCTACTTATCTTATGCTAGAAGTTGCAGAAACATTTCAAAAGCCATTTTTGCAATTGGAGAATGATGATGATTATTTTTCTCACTATTGTGGTAGCTTGAGCCCCCAAAGCTCTAGTGATTGGGTGAGACTTAAAATAATGGTTAAGTTTTTTAAGATTTTTTATAATGCTACTGTGAGACTTTCTGACTCTTTGTATGTTACATCTAATGCATATTGCTAAGAGCTTTGTGGCATCCAATCACATTTATAAAAAATGAGTCAAAGTAATGATCTAGTGTTGAAAGGTATGGCTATGAGCATGAAGAATAAGTATGACAAATATTTAGGATTAATTAAAAGAGTAACTTGCTGATATTCATTGTTGTAGTTCTTGATCCAAGATGCAAATTTAGTCTTTTACATTTTTTGTTCAAAAAAATATATGGTGGTAATTTAGTTGAAGAAATAATTGCAAAAGTGAAATAATTGATGATTGACATGTACGTGGAGTATAGTATTATGTATGGGAGTTCAAGTGAAGTTTCATACTCTGAGCCTCTTTCCTCAGTTGATCCTAATACGATTGATTCTGATTCTCAGCAAAGTTTTTGGGTTGAGTATGAGTAAGAAATTATTAAATGTGATTTGAGGAACAAATAAGAGATTGATCAATACTTAGAATATGGTTGTGAGGCCCGAGTTCCAAATTTTGATATTTTGGATTAGTGGAAAATCATGAAGTATCCTATTTTGGCGAGAGTTACACGAGATGTGGTGGTCATTCCTATTTCTACTGTTTCTTCTGAGTCAGCCTTCAGTGCAGGGGGTCGTGTGCTTGACTCATTTCGTTGTTCATTATCTCCAAGAACAGTTGAGGCACTTGTTTGTACTTAGAATTGGTTAAAAGATCTAATACCTATTGATCTTCGTGCCACCTAGGACAATGTTGAAAGTTTTGAGGCAGAATCGGGTAATGAGCACATTTCTTACTTACATATTTATTAAAAATTTTCATAATATTTTTTTTTTGTATCATTTAATAATATTTTTCTTTCAGAGTTTGATTCCAAATCAAACTTTATTTATGTTGGTGAGGAGTGATTCAAGGCATTTGGTCTGCACAATCTATTTTTGTTGTTAAAGATTCCTGTTTGAGGATTGTTTGTTGACACTGAAAAGCTATGTGGGGTTCCTTTGATGGGTCCTAATATTTCTAACAATAATGAATGAATTTCTTATGTGATGGAGGTTTATTGTTCAATCATTTGGGACCCATTTGTGTTAAATTATGAAGTTTTGTGAGGCTGAGTTTGTCACTTTTCTGGGTTGTACTCGTTTATGAACTTCGAGTGTCTATAAGAGATATGGTTTTCGGTTTTCTTTTTCTCTCTATTTTAGATTGAATTGCTTTTTCCTTTTAACAAGTTTTTTTTTGGTTATTGTGGGATAATGGAGGCTATTTGCATATATATCCTAGTCGATTCATTAACCAGGCTACCCCGTTTTTAGGGACTGATATTAGATCATGTACAGCTAGGATAAAGATTTAACCCTAACTATTGTTAGGATAATAACAATTTTATCCCCAACATTCTCGAACCACCAGTCATTTCCATTGGTCTTAAAAAAAACAAAAACAAAAACAACAACAACCGATAATTCTTACTCGATTTAGATTTTTTTTGGATTAGCCTACAGGCCAAGTCGGGTCAGGCCAAAATTTTATTGGGTAGACCATTGTGCGGGCCTAGCCACAGGTACGAGAATTGGGCTCTCAAAATCTATGAGTCCTCGGATCACTAGGGAGAGGGACAGACAAGACAAGGGTCAGGAGGTGTGAGAGGAGTAGGAGGTCCCATCAATAGCGCAATCCCAGGCTACTCTCTCGTCACGTGGCTTCATTTCCATCGTCTCTTATATAAATTTATGCTCATAAAGCATATATGAGTAGGTATAGCAGCTAGCAGGTATAGCGTTGCTAAAGTGTGTATCTATGTCTCAATCTATCCTTCTGATTTGGACCATTTAGAAAATCGCCCATCCGTCTTGTTTGCGTCTCAGTTCAAAACTATAGACATATGTTTTCTCTGTAATAAAAATAATAAAAAATAAAAAGTAAATAATAAAAAAAACTAGGTATCGGGTTGTAAAATCGAGTTCCGGGTTTAAAACCTAGTACTCGAATTGGGCCGAGAAAAAATTCAGCCCAGATGAACAGTCCTACAAAACACTTATTATCAAGATTTGGCCTTTTAGAATTTATATTTGAATAAATGTAGATCAACGACAAGAGAGTGATATATAGTTATAGAATAATGCGATTTTCATACAATTTTAGTTAATATTTAATACTATTTCAAAAACTCATAACTATAGTGGAGGAGTTAATATTGGTCTGGCCCAAACTAGGGGCCCAAGGCCCATGAAGGATAGCTACTCAAAGGAGTCGTGTAACTTAACACAGACCCTAGCCGCCTTGTTATTAGGGAGGGATAAACATCACATTATCAATATGGGTAACGTGGTGATTAGATAATTTCGATACATGAGGGATAAACATTCTAATGGCTCAGCATTATGCAAAGTTAATCAGTTTATGGTACTCATTCAATATTCTCCATGCCTATATATATAGGGGCAACTGGTAACCCTCGAATGATCTGATTGAGCACTCTTGAATTAGTATCTCTCACTTATTGCTGATTTAAGCATCGGAGGTGTCCCAGACAAAGTTTTAAATACCGTTTCGGTGGCCGTTTCAGTTAAGGCACTGAAATGAAATATTTCGGTACTAATACCGTTTTGGGTACCATTTTGGGATAGTCTATATATAATAAATTAATTATATATATAAATTATATTTCAAAATAACATCAATGCAAGTATTAAAAAGTTAAAATACATATTTATAAAACTCAATATATAATACTTCTAAGTTCTCAATCCAAAATTTCGTCGTGGGAAGCTCGTGGGATAAAACTCGCAAGAAAAAGTGTTATATCCCACGAAAGGTTTAAGTCGTGGCCAATAAATATATTTTCCCACGAGACATCTCGAGGCAAAATCCAAGTGGCTCGCCACAATTAGCACATTCGACTTAATCGATTTTCGTGGAAAATGTTCAATTTCTATGGGTTCTTTTCGTGGGTATTAGTATGACCCACGTGATTATGTGGTGGGGAAAACACTTTGTCCCACCGGCTTGGTTCGTCAGTAAACGTATGACCAAACTTGTCCCCACCGAGGTTTTTGTAGGAAATACTGTATTTTCCATGATTACATCCCATAGGTAATAGTTTTTCATAGATCTGAAATAGTTTTTTCTCACAAACTAGTTGATCCGTCGGTAATAATTAATTACCATGAATTTATCCTATAGGAAATAATTTGCTACATTTCCTACCTATTTATCTTCTTACCATAGACACTTATGTGGGTATGATAGTTAATGTCCATGAATAAATGTTCTAGGAAATAATTTTGATGGTTGAGTTTAGCTACTACTTTTTACGTACAAACAGTAGCTTGTGGGAAAAAGGGTTTTTTTTTTTAAACTATTATCGTGCATAAATAATAGCCTAGATTTGTGACATTTCTCACAAATTGTTAGCCAATTAGTACTTTTTCCATATTCTTATATCAATGCATTCAAGCTTTGCATTTTCACTTAAGACCACCCATATATACACGATAAAATCTATTTTGCAAACAATATTCTAGACAACAATAATCTATGCAAACACTCAAATTATGTGATCACTTAAGTATCAAATTCAATCTATTATGTAACATACTGCAATAAACACTCACAAGACTATAACATAATTATATATCAATATGTTATAACAAATTCCAATAAGGACTATTGTTCAATTAAGGCCATGGAAATACATGATTAATGTTTCTTGAGTGGGAACGACAGGAAGGTCATCAATATGCATATATGATACTACAACTTGACTCTAAATTAAACACAGCTTTATTGAATTTGTGATGTACTTCAACAACTTTTGATCTGCCCAGATCACCACCAAATATCCTCTTCATCCACACATGAGAGGGTTGATAGAGACCTGAAAATAAAGCAAAAATATGTTAGCCCATGAAAGCAAGGTGTGCCTCAGCAATAATAGGCTTCCATACTGCTATTATTGCTTAAAATGTCTGTATCCACATATTTCATGGCATAAATCTCTGAGTTATACTACTGGTCATTTATAGCCACAGACAAACTCACGATGAGGGGGTCAAGATCCTCCAGCAAACTTAAAATCAAATAACAAGTATATGACTGAAAGGTTTTAAAGTAATATTTAATATTGTGTCAACCGAATCTGCATGGTGTTGAAGAAAAATTATCTTTTAGGCCCTGAAAAGTATTGGCTAGCTCAAGCCCTATATAAAATAATGGGGAATATCTTTGTACAATGGATTCCACTACCAAAAAATATGGCTTAATATCAATATTCTCATTTGTAGCTTTTCAGACCATGTGTTTAAACAAGATAGTATACTATCAAGTCAAAGTTCCCATAATTCCAACCATCACTCCAATATTTTTTAAGGCATAAATAAACATGGACCACAATGTGCACCTTAACAGATCCTTTAGATTTGATGCAAAACCAATCCTTAGCAAACACCTAGTTGTTTACACTTTATAAATAATATGTGGCATTGGAGTTTAATGCTAGCTTAGCCAGTTACATAACCATCAATTTGTTTTATTAATTTGCAAAAGGTGTTGGTATACATCAGCCATGACCAACCTATTTATATTATAAACAAACTATTTTTAAAATCACTTAGATGCATTACAACCCAACTATATAAACTATGAACCGCAAATGGGGAAATTTTAGCTCAAAGTAACATTGGGAATATTGGTAACTTACTCCTATCTAGTTATATTTTTCACTTCTATTGGTGGTTGTCAATTCTCTCCATCTGGTACGACACAGTGTAGTTCCATCGAGTTGCTTCTCTCCTTACTGGAACCCTTGCCAAAAACAGCTACGTACATGCATCTTGGTATATCCCTGCAACAAAAAAATCTGTAAGTTTGACCCAGCTGGACTCAGGTAAAAAATTAAATCAACTTTCACAAATCAGGTGACGAATTATATAGGAGAATATAACTCACATCATCACAAATACCATTACCTGCACTATACCAACACCAAAGTATTGTAAAAGACTTCCATGGTGATACCAAGTTATATATTCCCAACACAAAATATATATTATACAACCACCTGCCACTTTTCCCTTAATATAACACCCCTACACTTCCCACAGGGAACATCAAAATTTATGTACATTTGACACACTGTCATGTGCACAGGGGGAATACAAAACACAAAAGCCCTACACTCCAAAAAGCTTTCCAAGTCTAGAGATGCCTAAGCATCTCCCTGAGGCTCTTCTTGAGACTCCCTACTTGACTCCAACTGTGATGTTATCATGTTTAGTTGTTTGTCATGCTTAGAAAATTGTTCTTCGGAGCAGCTATATCAGCCAAAAGTGACTTTATTTTATCTTATAAATGTCTGCAGAAGTCTTGTTTCTTTCATTTTCCTTCGCCAATCGCACAAATGCCTTTTTTTTTTTAGCGAAGGAAAGGGCTCAGGAATCATAGAGTACCCCATCCCTTGTTCATATCTAGATTTGAACCCTAAGACCTCTTTGAAAATAGATGCAGCCGTAGCATCAACATCATCCTCAGACTCTATCTCATTCAATCTCTCTACCATAAGATTATGAATATCATCAAGAAGAATTGAACATTTTTTGTTAGTCACGCATAGTCCATTAAAAATTAGGCTGAAACTAAAATAGATAATTTTTTTTTTTACAAACTCACATAATTGTGTTCACTTGCTGCATTTATGAATTTCCCTTTCTACCTAGACCAGTGTGTTTCTTTATAAAAAGCAATCATATTTGGTGCCTCCTCACTCTTCACAGAAAATGTATGTAAAATGTAACTATCAAACTCCACTTTGATTAAAACACTTATATTATACTGCACACTATATGTCTTACCTTCTCTTCCATAATTCTAACAAATGAATTTGTCCCACCGGTATGTTTCACTTTTTGTCTTTTCCTATTAGTAGTATTTCTTCGGGACTTCTCCCGAAACATTGTGAAACAAGATAAATAAAGTCATGCACCAACACTTTTGAAATCGAACACTTATACAACAAATAATGCTTGGATATGGGCTGCTATAACAGTAAAAAAATCTGGTTCAAAAAATTTGGATAGCAACTTCGAAGCATAGTCTAACACACCAGCCAAATCATAACTTCCAAAGATTAAAGCAAAGAGAAGTGGTAATTAGTATTAAGATAACATAATACACAACTGTGTCTCTTACTTCAGGTCCCAAGATGACAACTCCTTTTGTTTTATCTTTAGACTCAAGTGTAATGGTCATGTAAACTGGCATATTAATCATTTTGAATATACTTGAATAATCCAAGTCAAACTACAAAACACTCCAAGTACCTTGTGGGGCCTTATGCCTTGTTGCTTATTAGCTTCTTCAAACATTTGGGAACAAATAAACCATGTAAACATAACCATGTCTTGGTTCTTATGTACTATGAGGCAATATTAAATCAACTTACATATTGAAACAACATGGAGTTGATATTTTTTATTAAGTCAATATGCTCCTGTACATGATTGTTCCACGCCATTAATAGAACATCAGAGTTATCATCAAAGACATATCAATTAAATAAAAGCCCTCACCATGGCATGACCATGATAATTCCAAAATCCATACTAGTCACAAGTACCTTGAATGGGCCGCTAGCCCACCTTTCACATAATCATTTCCAAACAGGTTTCTCTACCAAGGACATCTCACCAGATAGTGCCTCCTCATGCGATGCATATTTGAGGTAGTGCTTGTGCAGTTCGTAGTGGTATGCATTGTATTTATCAGCGAGAGCTGTTACCACAGCTTCACGGTGGTTTTCTTTTGTCCAGTCCAACACCAAATCTGCCTACAAAACTAAAATCTGAATCACATATGGTTTGTCACAATAAAAAATAAAATTCTGTAGTGAATAAAATTCAAAATATGGGTATATTTTATAAACCCCTACTCTAACACGATTGACGAGCTTGTGCTTCTCCTTGTCATCTACAGTGCTCCAACTTGCATGCTAAATTTCTGCATGTACTTTAACTATCCAGCTGACTCGACTACTGAAGACAGCAGCATTATAGCATGATGGACCCGTGTGCCCATCCTTTATAATTAAAGGAATTTTACCCAACTTACGTAACTTTTCAAATGTTGTACCCTTCGCAGTCCATCGGCCTCTTTTTTTTTATGAGTGTAACTATAATAAGAAATTAGTAATTGAGTTATGGATATGTACAAGAAGATATTATCCCCTAACTAATAAATTGACAAGCTAAAAACAATATGACATCATGTATTTAACTACCGCACCTGTGATAATATCCCCCTGAAATTCATCATTTTGTACATCGTTCAACTCTTGTTGGCCCACTTCAGGTACCACTTAAGGTGACTCATTAGCTTGGGGATCCTCAGCCTCATCTATTAGGCTCCTTGTCGGAGGCAGTGCAGCTGGAGCTTCATCGATATGGCTTGATACTATCAATGAATGCCGGGGTCGAAATGGATGTCGGGGTAGAGTAGTCCCTCTGTCCTCGAGTTACAAATGTCATCATTGTTGTAATATCATAAACTTGTCAAGTTAATAATCAAACAAAACAAGCCTACTACAAATAAACCATAGTATGCCTTACAAAACAACTTATTGATCGAGTGGCTAGAAGGTCGCACGATTCAACTTATTAATCAATGTAATGAAACGGCAAGAGGAATATGATATGATACTTCCTCTGGCTAGAGTTTTAAGATGAATATGATTCAACACTTTAATATATAATGTACAAATATTAAGGTAACCAGGGAATACAGGCACATATATTTGAATAAATCAAAATCCAAACAAAAGTATTACAAAATCTGGTCTGATCAAAGTTAATGATATAATAAAATAAAACCCTTGCACTGGGAGTAAAGTCAACTGGTGAACACTGTTATGAAAGTGAGATAGCTGAAAGATTTATTCCAAACAAGGTACAAATTTTGGTTTTGACGTTGAACATCACATGAGCCTTATTCAGCTGAAGCAAACAAACAAGGTGAAAATATTTGGGCTACTACTGTCTCCAACAACAACAATATTCTAAATATTTCACTGACTGTCAAACCCACAACAACAGTCCCTAAGATTTTTTACCCAGAGGTAAACATTCACATGTTTTCACACTTGTCACATTCCTCTTGAAAGTATTGATTTTTATTAGGTTAAAACACACATTAATACCATAGATTAAAGGCTCTGAAATATGCAAGGAAATAAGATGAGGATGAGTAAAAAAAAATCTACCTTTCCCTTCCTTCGAAACTGCCTCTGCTCACATTGGATGAAGAACAAATTAGATGCTCCACTTCAACTCCAGAAAGGGCTAGGTTGTGCATACACTCCCCTATAGTACTCTTAACACTGTCAACAACCCTCTGGAGTATCTAAAGAACCCTCAGCCGATTATTTCTTTAGCCTACTTACCCTTTGTGCATGACATCACAAGTAAGTTAAGGTAACCAGGAGCTACTGATGTAACCACTGTACCATCAGAGATCCCGCCACTTCACAACTCCCCAATCTTAAATTCCTGGCTTTTGCTTCTTTGGGAACTTGTACATGTGAC
This sequence comes from Juglans microcarpa x Juglans regia, assembly GCF_004785595.1. Lineage (NCBI taxonomy): Eukaryota > Viridiplantae > Streptophyta > Magnoliopsida > Fagales > Juglandaceae > Juglans > Juglans microcarpa x Juglans regia. Next base: position 26,123,943 of record NC_054604.1, read on the forward strand.
TTGTGGATTCATATGGAGATGTTTCTAAGATTGTTTAGAGAGATTTGGTTCTGGTGGTTCATGGACTTATAATTGCACTGAATTTTTTATGAAACTTTTTTTTGTTCTAAAACCTGCTCATTGAATTTTTTGAACATATCTTTAAGTTATAAATGCACATAAATTGTTATTCTTATATTTTAAAATTTTTCTGGTTCATGCTGTACCATATAATATTTCCACTAAATAAAAGCATGTTGCATTATATATATATATATATAATAGATTGCATGTGAATAGATTTGGTCTTTATAATTGTGGGAGTTTTTCGTTTGCATGTACAAGCTGAAGAGGACTCATTTTGACTGCTGCTTATGATATTGCCAGGGCATATCATCATTGTTTGGGCATGATAACAAGGCAAAAGAGGAAGAATACTAGTAGATTCAACACTGTAACCAAGAGCTACTGATGTAACCACTGTACCATCAGAGATCCCGCCAGTTCACATTTCCTATTCTTAAAATCCTACCTTTTACTTCTGTGGAGACTTGTACGTGTGACTTGTGGATTCATGTGGAGATGTTTCTAATATTGTTTGGAAAGATTAGGTTCTAGTGGTTCAAGGACTTATAATTGCACCAAATTTTTTTTTGAAACTTTTTCTATTATAAAACCTTATGGTTATGGAGTTTTTTGGACATATCTTTAAGTTATAAATGCATGGAAATTGTTATTCTTACATTTTAAACTTTTTCTGGTTCATGTTGTACCATATAATATTTGCACTAAATAAAAGCATGTTGCTTTATATATATATATATAAAATAGATTGCATGTGAATAGATTTGGTCTTTATAATTGTAGGAGTTTTTCATTTGCATGTACAAGTTATACACACCCGTTTTTACTACTGCTTATGATATTGCCAGTGCATATTATCATTATTTGGGCATGATAACAAGGCAAAAGAGGAAGAATACTAGTACATTCAACACTTTGAGGTTGCCACAAGTAATTTTATTATGACTCAATCATCACTTTAATTTTGGCAGATTTCTCAAATCCATTGAGGTTGTCACAAGTAATTTTATCATGACTCAATCATCACCTTAATTTTGGCAGATTTCTTACATCCATTTTGGTTGTCACAAATAATTTTATCATGACCCAATCATCACTTTATACTTTCCCAGCTAGCCAAATTTGCTCACCAACTGCGATTTTTCTTCTAATGTTATATATTGGGTATGTTATTAGAAATTCTAAGCATGTTAGACAACATGAACACGAATAAATTCCACGGGCACATGTAAAAAAATATGGGTGAATGCAATTTTGGTGCCAATTCTATGAAGCATGTGGAAACACTAAAACCCAGGCCACATGATTGTAAATTTACACCATAATGGGGAAGCACTAGACATGACAAGGATTGTAGCTGTGGGTGCTAAAGTCTAAAGTCAACATCGATGCAGTGGCTTATCTAGATTCGTCGAGTCCGTCAAAGCAACTAACACGAGCTTTCTACAAATATAATTAATTTGCACCAAGTCAGAGAGCTATATAATCCATGACCAAACATTAATTAATGGAAATGCATGTAGGAATTTACATTTCTATTAAAAAATTAGTTTGTCTATTTGTCAAATCCACATTTCCAGTTTGCATGTATGGTCGATGCAAAATGGAAGCTATGTTTTTTAACTAAATAGCTTTGTGGATGAGATAAACATTATATATAATTAGAGAACTCATAATAAACATATATGATAAGATATACCATCATCATCATCATCTGCATAATCATCAAAATGACGTGTTGCTTCACTATCATTGTCCTCCCCATCATCTATGTTCTCCATCCTCAAATCTTCGTTATACTCTAGGTCATCATCAATGAAGACCTCATCGTCACTTTCTCTGGATAGCACCTCTCGTGCAATGGTTGACGGATCAACAGACAAGTGCTCTTCATCGACTTGGGTCAGTGGATTGACCATGGTTGGGTTAGTTTCATCAACTAAACCATAGTTGCTAAGATAAGTGTCATCATCGTCTTCTGCAACAACATTAGAGAATTCATCATCATCATCCTCATGTTCCATTGAGGTCTTATGGTGAATGTTATAAACATTCCTATTTGTTATCTTGTGTACGGCTTGCCAACTTCCGACCAAACTCGGGTCCTTTAGGTAAAACACTTGCAACGCTTGGTATGCTAAGGCGAAAGGCTCATATTTGTACCATTGCCTAGAAGTATTCACACTCGCGAAGTGATTCCCAACATGTATCCCCTTCTCGTGTCGCCATGTCCCACCAATGACATTTAAACAAGTATACCTTACGCCAACCCATGTAGCGTAATTCTATAATATCTTCCAACACATCGTTAAAAGTCAACGGCCAAACCTTGATGGTCGCCATGTTAATGCATATAAGTCATCGGTCATCGTGTGGAACCGAATTCCTTTCATTATACAATCGGAATATGATGCGACTACTGGATCTGGACCACATGCTAATGCATATAAGTCATCGGTCACCTCAGGGGGAGTCATTGCATGTAAATCGACAATCTAACATGGATATTTCACAAAAGAGAACACAATTACTAATTATAATAAAAAATAGAGAGATATGTATGTATAGGAAGGGCAATATAAAAACTTATGCGTGATCTGAACCAGGTTGGAAATTCACTTTGATGCCTACACTCGATGTTATTCGGGTCCTCTTCTTTGATCTTGTTATAGTGTTCACTATAGGAATACATGTGTTAATAGGTGATCCACTTACAATATAAAAAAATGAATTGCTAACAAAATACTTGACGGTGCACATACTCTATATAGTGCTCAATCTCTGTGCAATTGTTAAGCACGTATCACTCGGCCTTGGCCAACAGTGTGTTGGGCATATTTTCTAAGATTGCTCCCCCAAACGGGCGAACCTTTTGGGAGAAAACGGATACACTTGGCTGTAGAGAGACATATTGAACATCATTGTTGCATTCCTCTCGGTTGTGCCTAGCCTCGATATCATTAAAATACATAGAGCAAAATGTAAAGTACTCGACATGAACAAATGCCTTAGCAATTGAGCCTTTTGGTCTTGCTCTATTGCGGACGTACCTCTTGAACTTACCCATATATCTCTCGAAAGGGTACATCCACTTGTACATCACAGGGCCGACTAGTAATGCCTCTTCTGGCAGGTGAATAGCAAGGTGCACCATGATATCGAAAAATGCAGGTAGGAATATCATTTCCAATTTACAAAGAATTATGGGGATATTAGCTTGAAGTCATTCTAATGTCATTTTCTACAGTGTTCGTGAACATAATTCTTTGAAAAACGAGCTTAACTCGGACAAAACTTGACACACATCAGGTCGTAAGTACCCAATAATTACAACCAGCAACAATGTTTGCATAAAGATATGACAATCATGGCTATTCATTCCCATGATTTTCCCTTCCTTAACGTTGACACACCGAACAATATTTGAGGCAAAACCATCAGTGAATTTGACTTTTGACAACCACATACAAAAACTCATTCGCTCAATTACATTTAACATGTAAACTGCAAGACTCATAGACATATGATTACCATCATGTTGTAATGAAAATCTTTCCTTAGGCCAAGATTTTCCAAATCCCTTCGTGCATTGGCGGTGTCCTTACTTTTGCCTTCAATATTCATCAAGGTTTCCAGCACGTTATCACATATGTTTTTCTCAATATGTATGACGTCCAAGTTATGTCTCAATCCCAAGTCTAACCAGTAAGGAAGCTCAAAGAAAATATTTTTTTTCGTCCAGTTAAGTTTAGTGGGCGTATGTTTCCTTTTCTTTGCAGATTTACTCAGCTGCACATTTGAGACTTCATGTAATTGATCCAGTAATGTCTGTCCTGTGATAATTTCTGGTTCGAGATGATGGTCTTCCTAGCCATTAAAAATATTTTTTTTTCGTCTCCAATTGTGATCTGAAGCCAACCACTGACAATGACCCAAATAACAATGTTTACGACCATACACCAGCCACAACGAATTTGTTTCAGCCTTACATGTAGGGCTCGTCGTCTTACCCTTTGTGTTCCAACCTGAAAGATTGGCGTATGCGGGAAAGTCATTGACAGTCCAAAGTAACGCTGCATGCAATGAAAACATTTGTCTTTTGTGTACATCATATGTTCGAATTCCCTCATGCCATAATTCCTTCAACTCATCGATTAGTGGATGCATGAACACGTCAATATCATTCCTTGGTGCCTTAGGTCCAAGGATTAACAATGACATCATCAAATATGGATCTTTCATGTATAACCAAATGGGCAAGTTGTAAGGGACAAGTAGCATTGGCCAAATGCGGTAGGGTTTGCTCATGTTATTAAATGGGTTGAACACATTACTCACTAGACCAAGTCTGACATTACGTGGATCTGCGGCAAACCAACCATATTTGTTGTCAAAGTCTTTCCATACCCTAGAATCTGCCGAATGTCTCATATAGCTTGGATCGTCAACACGATCTTCTACATGCCATCTCATGGCTTGGACAGTCTTTTTTGAAATAAACAACATTTGCAACCATGGCTTCAAAGGGAAATATCGGAGGAATTTTCGGGGAATTCTTTGTGGGTATGATGTACTTGATACCCACCTAGATGATTTACATTTAGGGCACTCATCTTTCTCAGCATTATCCTTCCAAAATAAGGTACAATCATTTGGACATACTTGTATCTTCGTGTAAGTAAAGCCCAACCTATGCTGTAAGCGGCGAGTCTCGTTATATGAGGCTGGGAACAATGTATCAGGAAATGCAGCTTGCAAAAGCTTTATAACCATGTCGAATGACTTCACAGTCCAACCACCAATTGTCTTTATGTGTAGCAACTTGACTTTGAATGACAACTTTGGGAACTTATCACATGTTGGATAAAGTGGACATTTTGTGTCGTCAAGCAACTCTTCAAAGTTAAGGTTGATTGGAGCATTAGAAGTGTGACCTTGGTGACCGTTGTCTGCATTAGCAGATGGTGTACCAGAATTTTCCATAAAGGATCCCATACGGATGTCATCTAGCATCTCGTCGACATCATCAATATAGTCATTATAGTTATTCACACCATCACATTCTTCGTCTGAAAAATGTTGCGTCTAGCAAAGTTTCTTTCTTACTATGGAAAATCCATTCTGTATAAGTTGGATCTATTCCTACGATGAACAAATGATCCTTAACCATAGTAGGAGGATGGAAACTTCCATTTCGGCATCTCCTACATAGACACCTAATGTAGTCTCTACCAGGTGCATGCGCCTTTGCCATATCTATAAATTGTTTAACGCCTTCAGCGTATTTGTTGTCTTGCAATCTATCTTCAATATGCATCCAAACCTCATCCATCGGGTAATTGTTCAAGTTAGTAAGTATTAAATTAATAATTTTTCACGAAATTAAGTGAAAAGCTGTTTCAGAATAGAGAAGGCAAATAATTGTCTCTTGATGATATGCCCAACTTAGTAGTTGTAGCTTCTGGCGAAGTTAGTCGATGGTTCATGAATTATGATGTAAACATAGAGTATTTAAGATGGCCTTGCACATTTGTCTTTTGCACGCTTTTCCTTTCTTCCAAAATGCTTTATAAGTGATAACTATTATGGGTACAATTTAATAAAAGTTTGTGTACCAAAACAACAACATATGACACAGGGAAACAAGGTTAAACTACAAATTTTAAACACAATGACGAGGACATGGTGGATGACAAATCTGAAGGGAAACCACAAATTCAACAGTCGTCTTGCTTAGAGATGAAATAAGGTAGCTCCATCCGTCCTATGATATTGATTTGGAATACTAAAGTTTTAAGATGGAAAATCCAATTGAGAAAGGGCTGCAGTAGAACAAGAAATATAATGATATTGATGGAAAATAGACACAGTAATTTGGTTGAGATAGCTATTTCGTTGGGTAATAGCTCTAGATTTCAAAACTAGTGGGTGTACGAAGTATTTACTATGTAACCCAACCCACAGGGAAAAAAGTATGATTTTCAATAGAGGGAAGAACAATCTACACAAGCATAAGAACCAGGAAAACCATCTGTTATTATTAATACGTTTTGAGGATAATTTTCACAAAAAAATTATTTATTAAGTATTTCGTAGCTAGAAAGTACTACACCACTATATATATATATATATATCTCACAATAATCTCACCTTGGCTGATAAGTCAGCATTTAATTAGATTTTCACTTAAAAACAAACGAGGATTAATTAATCATTTGAAAGTTATTAAACACCATGATCACATTAATAAATATGATAATGGTGGGATAATATTATAGTTTACAGCATTTTCTTTATATAAAGTTAATTAGCTCAATTGTAAGTCTAATGTCTGAAGTGGATAAATGACTACTATAGCTTAACAAGTACATAGACCTAAAGAAGACAAATCGTGAATCACAATGCAACAAACACTCTAGTGGATTAAATATTTGTATAAATTTGTGTTAATTTTATGAGTTAGAATACACCATTGATCCCTTTTTTTTTTCACTTGAGTTGTGATATGAACAGCTGAGTCATATATTAAACAAATAATACTAGTGGTGGATGATATGACAACGAGAGTCCCATTGAGGGTGGTAATTTAAACTTAATTCATTTTAAAGCTTATCCACTAATTATAAGATTATTGCACGTATTGTACATATTGGTAATAAGGAAGGTATGCTCTGTGTGATTTATGCTTAGTAGTTTTACCTAGGTAGTATTTTCAGGACTTAAAAAATCTGTTGTGTGAAAACATGCTTTGCATACTCCCCAATAATGTACATATTGGTAAAAAGGAAGGTATAAAATGTAGAACCGCAGGGGGAGTTTTTTTTTTTTTTTTTTTTTTTTTTGTTATTCTTCAAACATGAGAATAAGGGACATGAAATCCCACATTTTTTTTTATACAGACAAGAGTCAATGTAACTGATGAGCATTCACCAAAAGGAATTCAAGCTGATCTTCCTCCTCCGGCAAGGGTTGAAAAGAGAGTTGGGAGTTTATTTCAGAACTTCTTATGGGGTGCAAAGGTGAGGAAAAAGAGTTTCATTTGGTTAGTGGGAAGAAGGTTTGTCAAATAAAAACGTGGTGGTTTGGGGATTAAAGAATTAAGGGTTGAATGGAATGTTATTTTTACAATGGATGTTAATGAAAAACAGTGGATGTTAATTAAGGCATTGCTGGTTAAACTTTACGTATTCAAAGTTGGTGCTAGAAAGAGAGGATTGTGGATTACTGCTGGAAATAAACTGGTTTGATATCAAATTGCCAGGTAATAAGCTTGTCAAAGTCATCTATCTCACATGCTAGGTTTCATTCTAGTATTATAATGCTCGTATCCTAGATCCTATGTACATTTCCCAGTTCAAATTGATGGTAGGCTCTAAACAATAGCCACCCAAAAGAAATAAAAAAATAATGCCACTGTTCTGAATCATCCGCGAAGATAACTAGGTAAGTTAACCGGTCCCTAAGAGACACATTAAGCCTCATCTGGTTGGTGGTCCAAGTATAGAGATAAACCCTCATAGCAATCTAACATGGAGTATACTAAAATTGAAAACCTTGCATTATGGTACCAATCTGTTTTGAAATTTGGTAAGATACATGTGATCTTGTCTATAATTATTGTATTGTACCCTACGATTCTATTGTAGAAAGAGTATGAGAGTTGTGTGGTAAAGGTTGGAAGGGGAATGGGCAAATGCAACAAAATGGTTTGGGGTCAGGTACAAGCAAAATGGTTGAAGGATCTGTCTTTAGGAGAAACGTGTAGAAACAAAGCATCACAAAACTGGCAATAATATGAGACTCAGTCCTTCCCTAGTATATAACCTTTCAATCAGAAACAAATACAGGATTTCAGTCTTCAAAATTTATGGAAATATGTTTTACACAACCATATATCATCCTCTTCATAGATAGATTTTAAACAACTAAGTCATATTATGGCTCGTCTGTTTTCATTTGATAATAGTTTGGTCAAACAAGAAATCAAGGTTGCCATTAGTCTAATGATGCAAGTAAAATTAGTCCTTCTCAAAAGCTTCCAGTGCTTCTATGTATATAGTTTTGTTCCCCAAGCAAGGTTCTGCAATTTTTTTTTTTTTTGACAGGGAGGTTCTTAATTTTTTAATGGCTATAATTCTTACGTTTTTTATAGGTCCTTTTCAAGATAGTATTTAATGCATGCTCAACTGATATAACGTAGATGTTTTGAACTAGATCGTGAAAAATAAAATAAAAAAATCACCCAGACTTTGGGATGAAATCTATAAAATTCTAACTACAAATTAAACTGAAATTAAAATCTAAATTTACCAATGTAAAACGCCATTGTCATCTTCACTCAAAAAGCTCAAAAATGCATATCTCCAACTTTGGATCTCTCGCAAGTATGCTAGGTATACGGATAAAATCTAGCTCTAGAAGAGTACTTGAGATTCCTCGTTTGTGTGCAATGCTAATACAAGGAAGGATAGATAATACACGGTTACTTCATAACCCAAGCTTTCTCATTGCAAGTAGCAGTTGAGCACTATGTCTTTTGGCACTATGACTTTTGCAAAATTGTCATGGGTGTTAACCATGGTTAGATATTTATATTTAGATAAAAGTCTTCTTTATACTGAGTTTTTTTTTTGTTTTCTAAAGAATTTTCTCTAATCCAATCTATCAAATTGTCATGTATACTGATTCACAAATTACACAGATTACACATTTCACAATAGAATCAACACAAATTTCACAAATTTACAAATTATAAAGAGAGAAGAGGAAGGGAGAAGAGACAGAGGCTCACTGTGTCGACTTAGTGCGTCTACTAGACTACGACAGGCGAAGGTGGTTGGGGAAGGGTGGCAAACTGGGTGAGGTCGCGATTGGAGGGGGGGACTGGCTCTAGGTGACTAGGTGAGGTCACGCGGCAGGGGGAGAGGCTCGTAGTCGCAGGGAGAGAGAGGTGAGGTTGTGGCTCGCAATCGCCGGGAGAGAGAGAGAGACGAGAGCGACGCGGGGTGAGAGGGATGGGGAAGAAAGGGAAAAGGGAAAAACATGAGTATTAATTTTATTATATTTTGCAACGAATTTTAATTGCCGCAACATAAGATAATATCACTGTGAAAACCAAATAACCCATAATAGAATAATTAATTCATGTAAGTTCATTTGTGGTGACACAAAAAGTCAATAACTTCATCGTAACAAGATAATAACCCACAAACGGACAAAATTTCTGACCAAACTATTTGCGGAGATAAAAAGTTGCCGCAATAAATCATTTTTTGCTGTAAAAATATCTTTTCCCCACAAAGGTTTACTTGTCGACAATATTTCGTGGGAAAAGGCTTGTTTTATTTTTCATGAATGGTTTCCATGTGATTTGGTAATTATTTACCACGACCGTGAGTCTTGGAAAAAAAATTCATGGCAAAAGGCCATAATTCGTGTAGTGATAGCAATAAGTTGTAGTAGGAGGAAGGAACACCTCGAATGGTTCCAAAGTTGACCTTCTATCCATGAATGAATGAATTCTCCACATTTATTGTCTCTGCTCCATTTCATCAAACATCCATTGTGCAATCTGTTCCTTGGTGCATCGCAGCAACCATTCTGTTCTACCCATTCCTATTACATTACCGTAAGTCACAGTGGACATTACAAAGGTCCTAACAATTGGTATCATATATCAGATGATCCTTCCAAATATTAAATCCATTCCTAAATACTAGAGCTCCAATCATATAGCCAAACACCTTCCCTGCAACCCAGAAATCTCATCCTCACAAACAGCTTTCTAACCACTTAGACCATACAAACCACATTCCCAGAAATTACAACTATACATACAACCAAACACCATCCCAACAACCTAGAAATCTCATCCCATAAACTATACCACAAACAGCTTCTAGACCATACAAACCAGAAAAACTATACACAGCCATAATAGAAACCAATAAGCCTTCAACCATGGCTGATGAGAGGCTGGACCAGCTCACAAAAATGGCTCAAACCTTCGTTGCTCATCAGGGGAACATGGCGCGAGACTTGTAAAACCAGCAAGATAATGAGCATGGGCCGCAAAGAGGGCCAAACTTAAGAGGTATTCGTTTAGACTTTCCTCACTTTACTGGAGAAGACCCATCCGCATAGATTTTTAAAGCTTCCCAATAATTTGAATACCATCAAACCACCCCTGCCCAAAAGCTACTGTTAGCCTCATATCACATGGAAGGGGATGCCTTGGTATGGTATCAAGAGGCCTTAGACATAGCCCAGTTTGTGAGTTGGGAGACTTTGGTGCAGGCTATGTTGATTAGTTTTGGACCAACCACCTATGACGACCTTATGGAGACCTTAACTAGGTTGAAGCAAGTCACTATGGTGGCAACTTATAAGGCCATCTTTGAGGCACTATCAAATAGAGTGAGGGGCCTATCAGAACACCATGAGCTAAGTTGTTTCTAAGCGGCTTAAAGGATGAGATACAGTTACCTCTTCGCATGTTTAACCCACACAATTTAACGATAACATTTGAATTAGCATGAACTCAAGAAGAATACCTTAATAGTGCTAAGAAGCCAATGAAGTTCTTGGATGAGAAGGGGCAGTTTAGTTCAATAACACTTATACTTCTTATGGGAATAGTGGTGTTAGTGGGAATAACAACAAAAAATACAGCCCTCCTATCAAAAACTTTTTCTCTACGACGTGGGTTGAGAAGTGTAAAAAAGGGTTGTGCTATCATTACGATGAAAAATGGAACCCCAACCACAATTGCAAAAACCCTAAGGTATACCTTCTACAAAGAGTTGAGGAGTTGGAGGCGATGGAGGAAGGTGAAGAGGAAATTGCTATGGTTGCTGAATTACCTATTAAAGGGGACTTAAAACAAAAAAGGGATTGTGGTTGAACCAGAGATTTCCTCAAATGCAATTACGAGAACCCCTAGTTCTAAGACTATGTGACTCATGGGGTGGATGTGGCGCAAATAAGAGGTTTGTTTGGTCGACTCTGGGTTAACACATAGTTTTGTGGACTTCTCTATTGCTCAAACAGCCAAGCTGGAAAAAATTTGCTGTCAAAGTTGCTAACGGGCAAATGGTACAAGGCCTAGGCTTCTGCAGCAACGCCAAACTCAAGGTGCAAGGTATATCATTTCAACCCTCTTTTTATGTTTTACCCCTTGGTGGTTGCGATATAGTTCTCGGGGTGGATTGGTTGGAGACACTTGGGCCTATTGTTTAGGATTTCCATGAACTGTCTATGAAATTTGTGTAATTTAGGAAGAATGTGGAGCTATTGTGTAACACCTCACTCATTCATTCTTACGTATGCTCATTCTTTCTGACGTAAGCAAATTCTAAGGATGGAAATTATGCAACAGTCCACCCCTTCCCACTAATGACTGTGAGCCTCCTTATGCGTGTCGAACCCCGAAAGCATGTTTTTAAAGATAATATGTGATTTCAAAAGTACGTCCAATGTTTCAAATATACTGAAAATATTTATATGAAATATTTTCAATGTTATTGAACTAAATTTGATTTTAAATAAGACAATTATGATAGTTTTGAAGAGCTCCAAAAATATTATAATTGTAGGAAATTATTTTAATATCATTTATTAAAATGATTCCAGTTATTTGAAATATTATGTGCTTTAAAATTATGTTTAAAACTCTAATTAAATTAAATGATTTTATTCCTTAAAGATATTAAATAAGACTTCATCATTTTATTAATAATGAAAGAATGTTATTTTATAAACTAAAGTTTAGTTTAAATAATATTTACTTTAATTCCTCTTTGTACTTTTAATTAAGTTAATGTTTATGCATTTTCAAATCAGTATTGAAAACTCATCGTTAGATCGTTTTGTAGATCCCAAGACAAAGGGACTGGATTAAATGCCCAGCCCCCTCACTTTCCCTCCCCTCTCTTTCTCCTCCCTCTCATTCACGCGTACGACGTACGCCTCCCCCCTCTCACCCTATTCTTCCATAGGTCAGCTCGACGCCGCCGTCCGCCGCCCGTTCTCACCTCCACCACCACCAGTCTCCTCTCACGCTGGCGAGCTCCCGCTGGCAAACCCAGCTCCCACCTTGCAACTGTTCTCCCCCACCACCACCAGTCTCCTCTAACGCCGCCGTACGTGGCCACCCAGGCCACCGCACCTCCACCACCTCACAACAATGACCACCCCTTATGGACCCAACCACCATGAAACCACCCTCTTCCTCTCCGTTGCACGCACGCACCCAACCCATAAATGGGTTTCGCACGGCTTCAAGGTCACTGACGACCCTAGTGCCACCGTGCACCAGTTCCAGCCCCACCGAGCACCACCATGGGCTTCCCCTGACCTCTCCCTTCCTCTTTCCTCTGACCTGAAGTCAGTAGCCTCTTCCTCAGCTGCACGGAGCTCCTCCAAAGCACGGGTTCTCCATACCCACTGCACCATCACCAAGGGCTTCCCCTTCCACCCACGACCTCCCTTAGCCACCCTCATGTCCAGCCAAGCCACCTAGCTCCCTGACTCTCTCTCACTCTCCCACGGCTCCTCTCCACTTCACGACCTAGATCCACCGTCGTAGACCACCATGGCGCCACCCCAGCGCCATCACAAGTTCCACAGCACCGCACCGCACCTCCCTCAGCTCCTCCATGGCCAGCCATGACCAGCCGAGCCTCCCTCCGAATTCCCATGTTGAGACCCACAACCTTACCTCCTCCACGAGCTGCCATGTGCCACCTCGGCACCACCATGAGACCACCACTCCAGAACCACGACCCGAACGTCTACACTTAGACCCGCACCTCTAGCCACCTCCAATGGCCAAGATAGCCACCATACGCAGTTTAGCCGCCACGTATGACCCTTCCGACATCATTAACCGTGACGGTCAACAGACAATGCACCCTTCCGACATCATCAACCATGACGGTTAGTGAACAATGCATGGGTTATCCTGTTGGTGGTTTAACCCTATATCCCTCGTTATTTATGTTAGATGTTAATTAGCTGATTAGGTTGTGGACTGTGCTATTAGTATTTTGGAATTCGTTGTATTGTGATGTGCTATGTAGTGAAGTGTTGGGCGTAGTTGGAAAGTGTGCTGTGAAGTGTTGTGGATTGTGTTGTGTAGTGTGGTTATAGAATATGTGATGTAATGGTGGCGTGGCATCATGTGGATTGGGAAGAGAGTGTGTACTCTCGTGGCATAGTGTGGGAGAAGGAGAGTATATGTAAAATATACCTTCTTGGCATAATGTGGAATGAGAAGAGTACATGCTAAGTGTATTCTATGTGGTGTAGCATGTATCAAGGGAGTACACGCGGAGTGTACTCCATGTGATGGAGTGATGCACCATATGACCTGTACGCCAGAGTAGTGATGTGGCATAGCGTGTGAAAAGGAGTACATGTGGAGTGTACTCCAAGAGGTGCAGTGACACACCGTATGGCGTGTCACAGAGATAAGGATGATTGTGTAGTTGATAGGTGTAGAGCGTGATGAGTAATGTCGGGAACTGTGGAACAGTGTTTTGAAGTAGTTATGGTGCAGCCTGTAGTCTGAGGTGACAGGTGTCACTGTGTAGTTTACGCATGGTTGGGAGTATGGGTAAAGTAGAAGAACAAGTGTAAGAGTGCGCAGTGGAAGCATGACTGGGGAATGTCACGAAGTGACATAGTTACTAGCAGTCGTGCTTATGATAGGTGATGAGTTAGTGTAGGAATGGCGTAGCGGGATCGTGACGAGATATCACGATGTGTAGAAGTACGTGAAGAACCGTACTGGTGATGAGTTAGGAGTTGGCGTAGAAATGACGTAGCAGGATGTCGGGTGACGTGACACGGTCACGGTGTAGCTTGGGAGTAATCTCGAGCTATATGATGTGACGTAAGGCGTGGTTGTGAATGGAGTCTTGTCGTGTTAAGTGTTGTGATGAAATGTCAAAAGGGATGGGTAGCATGAAAAGTCACGTAGTCGAGTTAAGAGAAGGTTGGTATCGGAGTATGGTGCTTATTTACACAAGCAGGTGATCAACGTGTTATATGTTGGTCTTAAGTGATAAGGGGGTAAAGTACGTATGTAATCTGTTTAGACACATGTGCTAGAAGGATTTATCATATGTAATGGGTAACTGTCCTAAACATAGTTAAACAGTGCTTAAGCCTCAGAATTGGCTTAGAGCTGTGTGGCGTGTATGGATGGGAATGAGGATTAGTGTGAGCTCAAGTGCATGAAGACAATAACGGGTGTATTATCCAGGATTGGGATGCATGATTCCGTCGGTCGAAATCATGCGTCGGAATGTGGTCAACAAGAAGAGTAAGATGAAGGTCTTAATGTCTTAATTCTAAGGTGAATTATGGGTTCACTTTAGTGAATGGACACTCAAGCTAAGACCTTGAGTTTGGAAGAGGTAGTGACCGTAAGTGGTCCCCGAAGGATTTAGCATAGTAAAGGGCACATAAGAGCATGAGATAGAAGGAGAGTGATCCAAGTGAAGTGTAGCTTATCTCTTCTAAGTTTAAGTTGTTTATGCACAAGATAGAGAATGACATTAAGGTTATGTGTATGCATGTAGGTTGCCATCTGACACGCACATGAATGGACTGCATGATATAAAAGTAGCATGGAGTCGAGGTAAGTATTACGTTCATACTCTTCTAGAGTTTTCTAAAATACGAGAAATGAAAATGAAACTCTTTTTCCTTGCAAAACGACACGAAATATATTTTACAGAAAACATGCTAAGTGTTCAAAGGTATAAGTATGTACAGCCCCTCTTTGGCAGCCCCTGTTTACGCACCCAAAGTATTAATTGTACGCATATGAATGGATGACTATATACTGTATCTATTGTCTATATTTTCTAAGAAAATCAATGTTTTTTTAACTAATGCTTTAAACGATGCGAAAAAAGTATGTTGTTTTAAAAGGTTCCTACGAACAGATGCTTTTGTGGATACCATGAACTGATGTTTTACGGATACCATGAAAGATGATGTTTAAGTCTATGCTTTTAAATGACGTTTTCTCGTGAACTGAAAGGATAAAGCTGAAATGAACTGAAAAATGATTGAAAGGACTGAAAGAATTGAACTGAATGAAAGGACTGAACGTTTAATGTATGAAAATACGTAACAACCATATGAATGAATGGAAATGGTACCAATGAATGGGCAGATTGCAATGCCGGGTAAGTAGCACTGGTAGTGCACCTAATGTTGCCCCCTAACTGAAAAGCGTATGCATGTACGTATAGTATCTACGGAATGATGAATACATGAATGAAATCATATGTTATTATATTTTAACTATATGAAGTAATGTTTACGAGTCATTGACTCATTTTAGTTTTTATGTATGCCCTTCCCCCATAGGAACTGAATGAGAAGTACGGTCAAGACGGACACGGCCCATGGGGAAGAGCACGGAAGTCTAGGCATGAGTGTTTAAATGTATGAGAGGCCTTTTATTGTTAAAATTGATGTTTTTCGTTGTAAACCTCTTTTATTCTCAAAGCACATTTTATTTTATAACGTAGAGTCTTGCACCCTGAGTATGGAAGCAAAAAGTTTTAAATCGAACGGTAATTCCCGTCGTCCTTTCTAAAATCATTTTATAAAAAGTCACACCACAAGGACGGACGTTACATAGATAAAATGATGAAATCTTATTTAATATCTTTAAGGAATAATATAATTTAATTTAATTAGAGTTTTAAACATAATTTTAAATCACATAGTATTTTAAATAACTGGAATCATTTTAATAAATGATATTAAAATGATTTTCGACAATTATAATATTTTTGGAGCTCTTCAAAAATAGTTTAATTGTCTTATTTAAAATCAAGCTTAGTTCAATAACACTGGAAATACTTTATATAAATATTTTCAGTGCATTTGAAACACTAGGCGTACTTTAGAAGTCACATAGTATCTTTGAAAACAACCATTGGGGTTCGACACGCATAACGAGGCTCGCAGTCGTTAGAGGGAAAGGACGGACTGTTGTATAATTTTCGTCCTCAAAATTTGCTTACGTCAGAAAGAAAAAGCGTACGTAAGAAGGAAGGGGCGGGGTGTTACATGTTGGGACTGAAGTTAGAAGGCCTAACCATGGAAAAGGGGGGAAAGCCATGCTTACATCCATGCAAAGGGGAAAATGGTTGTTTTTGCAGTTGGTTACTGAAACCAGTGTGGGGAAGCCCTCGGGAGGAGGAGAGAAAGTGCAGAATTTGATTTCACAGTTTGCGCAGGTGTTTGACATTTCGAAAAGACTTCAACCTTCGAGGCCCCAAGACCATAAAATACCCCGTTAAGGAAGGAACCCAACCCATTACCGCTAGACCTTACCGTTACCCCCACTTCCAAAAGTCTGAAATTGAAAAGATGGTGACTGAGTTACTAGAATCCGGTGTAATAAGGTCCAGCACAAGTTCGTTCTCGTCACTGGTGCTTTTGGTCCGCAAGGCGGATGGAAGTTGGCGTATATGCGTCGATTATCGAGCACTTAACCTAGAAACCATAAATGATAAGTTTCCTATACCCGTTATTGATGAACTCTTGGATGAGTTGCACGAGTCGGTAGTTTTTCGAAGTTGGATTTGAGGTTCGGTTACCACCAAATCCAAGTGGTACCCAGGGATGTGGTAAAAATATCATTTAGAACTTATGAGGGACACTATAAGTTCCTCGTGGCCCTTTGGTTTATGAAGAAACATCACACAATTAAATCACAAGTATTAAAATCAAGCATAAATTATGCTATGAATCAATTTAATTCACAACTTGGATTTATGCCTCTTAACCATTTTTTTTTTATCTAAAACCAATAGTAAAATAATGAAATAAATAAAAATATATTGATTCTAAATGTATAAAATATGCAATAATGTAGCTCAATTAATAGCGCCAAAGTAATGGCTATGCTGCTCCATCGAAGTTTAAAGTGCCACAGATACAGATGTATGATGGGTCCAAGGAGCCAGTAGATCACTTTGAGAACTTCAAAGTGCATATCACACTCTATGGTTTCTCGGGAGAAATCGCCTGCCAATCTTATCCCCTAACTCTGAGGGGAATTGCGAGAGGATGGTTTGGAATACTCGGGCTGTGATCGATCAATAGCTTTGAAGAGATAGCCAGACAATTCTTAACATAATTTGGTGTAGGCGCACAACGACGTACCTCCTGACCGTCAAACAGAAGGAAGAGGAGAGCTTAAAGACATACATCACCCGCTTTAATAGAGAAAGGTTGACGATAGATGTCCAAGACAAGAAGATTACTCTAGTCACCCTGTTAGGTGGGATCTAGCCACGCAGCCCGTTTATGGTTGAGAAGACCCCCTTTATCTTGAGAGAATTCATGGATAAGGCGGATAACTTCGTTAACGCCGAAGATACATTACAGGCTCTTGTAGAGAATTCATGAATTGAGCACCATTAGAGAACTTGGGATAGTTCATTGACTTGTGCTTTATAACACCATAGTAAAAGCAAACTATTGGAAGCCTCCGGCCCTTTACCAATGGCTTAGTAATGTCCATCTCTACTCTTACCAGAAGGTACTTACCCCGTCCACAACCCTTACCATCAACATCCATCATAATCACCTTGCTTAATATCGATCCAATTTGGTCACCCACATTTTTTGTCATCACTACTAATGACAAATCATGACATTGAACCCAGAATAATTTAATGTGGAAATCAATTTCTTTTGGAGGGGTACTACCAGCAAAATCTTGATAACATATTAGAAACTTATCAAAACTCCAAGGCCTGCCCATTTACACTCTCCCTTTATCTTCTTCCAATTGGAATTCAAAAAGATAAAGGTTATCCCTGATTTCTTTGAACTTGATCCAACTATTTGGTTTCCACACTTTTGACATAGTCGATCAAGAAGCTTCCCTATTAACAAGTTTTTTATCAACCACATATGCCATTAAACATTTCCTCGACCTCGTGCCTCAGCCAGTACTTCCTCAGATAGTAATAACTTCGTACTCTCTTTCTTAGTGAGAAAGAATCCTTCCTATAGCCTACTTAATTCATCTCATTCTTCAAAGAAAGAGATGACCCATATGAAAATTTATTATAATTCGATGACCACCTCTCTGGATGGTTTTTTGTTTTATTTTGAATTATAGTTTCTGTTTTTATATTTATTTCTAGTTTTTGTTTCCAAATTTTATAAATCGCGATACCTGAATGCTGATCCAAATTTTTTTTAGATACCCTAATATGGATCCAGGGTGAACAATGCTAGAAAGTGGTATATATATGGAACGAACTAAGAAGTAAACACCATGCAAATATCATTTTTCAAAAATAAATATTATTACTTACAAACCGACCTGAACTGTTTCTTGATCCGTTCTACAAACCGATCCGAACCGCGCGATCTTTTGGGACGGTATGTAAGCTAAACGACGCGTTTTTAAGAGAAATAACAGAAGCAAATTTCATTTCGAATTCGTCTTTCCCTCGTCCGAGTCATTTACCCTCTTCTCCCCTCCCCCAAATCTCCTCTTCCGACGGCGTCTGTGGTTTCTTCACCGGAAAACTCGCCTCTATCTCTCACTCACAAACGCATTGAAACAGTGACAGACTAACTGACGCGTGGGTCTCAGGCACAGCTTTGGAACTTGGTATTACACTGTAAGTTGGTTGCCCGTGTGCCTGCCTCTCTGTATGCAAATTTCCTGCCTCTCTGTAAGTTGGTTATATTTTAGTTTTTGTCCACAATCTGTTCGACGGAAGTACTGCACCAAACACAGCTTGAGATTATTTGCATATTTAAACCGTTGTGAAGGGATCCTGGAGCTTCTTCAACTTCCCACAGATAGGTCTTTACTGGGCCCTGTTTTTTAAAATTTCACTTGAATGTATACCTTGGTTACTCTTAATACACGAACTCATATTGTGAAGAAAAAACAGAAAGCAAGGAAGTGAAAACAGATATTATTTGTCAATGCGACATATTGCTTCAGTAGTTAACCTCTTCTCCTCCAAAATCTCAAGAGCATATTTGCATTAACACAGGGAAGGGAGTACCATTTTACAAGGGCCTTGTTTCAACTCATATAATGAAATGGACGAGATGGGTTTTGAATGGCCTAAAATTTTAGGAATTTTATATTGGTCAGAGTTTTATGTTGCCTGAAGTGATTCTATTGAATAATTGTGAGTTGACTAAAACTAAATTCTCAGTTTAAATAGCCTGATGGGCAAAGGGGATGATGGAAGGCCACCCAGGCCTACTACATCGATGTCATTGATCCAGGTATGATACATATTAGTCATTTGTATGTCTTGGTGTATGATATTTCCATTTAAATAATCTATTATTTATTTGTGTATTATAGGGATATTACGGTCCCGTAAATCCATACTACCCACCATTTATGATGCCTCCAAATATATATCCAAATCCATATCCGTACCCTTGGGGTAGCCAGGTAGATGGAACTAAAAAAAAAAAAAAAAAAAAAAAATTCTATGTGCATTTGCAATGAACTCACACATCTATATTGTAGCATTCATCGATGCCACCTCTTGGACCAACTCTACCTTACCATTCGTTGAATAATCCCAAGGAGTTAAGAAAATTGCAAGAGACTGGCCAGGTAGATAATTCTTTTTTTCTAAATTTTTTTTATATGCATTAGCAATGAACTAACACATCTATATAATTGTAGCATCCGTTGATGCTACCTCTTGGACCGACTCTACCCTACCCTTCGTTGATACCACCTCTTGGACCAACTTTACCCTACCCTCCATTGAGTAATCCGGAAGAGTTAAAAAGATCTCAAGAGACTAGCCAGGTAAATGGAATTTTTTTAATTTTTTTCTACGTTCATTAGAAATACTCTTAACCCCATGCTTGATTACAGCATCCGTCAATGCCGCCTCTTAGACCAACTCTACCCTACCCTTCATTGAGTAATCCGGAGGAGTTGAAAAGATTTCAAGAGACTAGCCAGGTAGATTAATTTTTTTTTTAGAAAAAACAAATCTATGTGCATTAGCAATTAACTAACACATCTATATAATTGCAGCATCTGTCGGTGCCACCTCTTGGACCAACTCTACCCTACCCTTTGTTGAGTAATCCAGAGAAGTTAAAAAGGTTTCAAGAGACTAGTCAGGTAGATGGTATTTGTTTTGAAATTTTTTTTCTATGTGCATTAGAAATACCCTTAACACCGTGCCTAATTATAACATCCATTGATGCCACCTCTTGGACCAACTATACCCTATCCTTTGTCGAGTAATCCAGACAAGTTCAAAAGATTTCAAGAGACTAACAAGGTAGATGGAATTTTTTTAAATTTTTTTTCTCTGTGCATTAGCAATGAACTAACACATCTAAATAATTGCAGCATCCGTCGGTGCCACCTGTTGGAACAACTTTGCCATACCATTCATCGAGTAATTCGGAAACGTTCAGAGGATCTGAAGAGACCACACAAAGCGTAAGTGATTCGTCCACCATGCCTAATGGTGTAGAAAGTGAAACAGATGTTGGAGGTACATCACACGCAAGTGATCAAAGCTATGATATTAATAGCGGTATTACACTTTAAACCCAATGATTGTCATACTCAATGTATATGATATAAATGCTAATCCCATCCATTTTGTAGAGGATAAAGAAACAACATCCGAGGTACTTAAAGAGTTAGAGGGGACTAATGATGTATCTGATGAGGATGAACAAGTTGAAATACCAAAATCTGGTATGAAGCTTGCCACTGAGAAAGTGCTTTTGCCTTATTACAAACAATATGCCAAGCAAGCAGATAAAGGAGGCGGCGAAACATTTAGTGACTACGTTGATTGTCGGAACTTTATAGACAAAGTCGGACACTTAAGGCTTAGAAAAGGAGGTGTCAAAGCACTTAATGACTACTTTGATAGAATGAGGGAGATGGATGATGGTTTTACTTTTGTTATGGATGTGAATGACGAGTTCAAACTAAATAATGTGTTTTGAGCTGACACATGTAGTCGAGCAACATATGAGTATTTTGGAGATGTTATCACTTTCGATATGACGTACCTAACAAATAGGTACGGTATGCCTTTTGTTCTCTTTGTGGGTGTAAACCATCATGGACAATCTATATTGTTAGGGACTAGCTTGATTTCAAGTGAGGACACAAGTACATTTGTCTGGTTGTTTCGAGCATGGTTAACGTGCATGAATGGTCGAGCTCCCAAAGCTATTATAACAAATCAAGATCAGGCAATGAAGAGTGCTATTTCTACTGTATTTCCAAATACTCGCCACACATATTGTCTCTGGCATGTCATGCAAAAGCTGACAGAAAAATTGGGATCCCACACCCAATTCAACGCTGGGTTGAAGACTTCTATTGAGAGTGCTCTATATGATTCACAAACTTGTGGAGAATTTGAGGACAAGTGGAGGCAACTACTTAATATGTACAATCTTGGTTCTAATACATGGCTGCAAGGGTTGTATAACGAGAAGACTTTTTGGGTACCAGTTTACTTGAAAAATGTATTTTTGGCTGGTATGAGCATTAGAAAACGGTCTAAAAGCACGAATGCTTTTTTTGACGGGTTTCTGCATTCTAGTACAACGTTGAAGGAACTTGTTGATCAATTTGACAATGCTCTAACTAATAAGGTGAAAGTCGAGGCAACAGTTGATTTCAATTCCTTCAACCAAACAATTCCATGCATATCTCCATTTGGCATTGAGAAGCAGTTTCAAATGATGTATACA
This sequence comes from Juglans microcarpa x Juglans regia, assembly GCF_004785595.1. Classification (NCBI taxonomy): domain Eukaryota; kingdom Viridiplantae; phylum Streptophyta; class Magnoliopsida; order Fagales; family Juglandaceae; genus Juglans; species Juglans microcarpa x Juglans regia. Next base: position 26,145,780 of record NC_054604.1, read on the forward strand.
AATACAAAATTTAAGGAGGTCCAAGAAGAGGTGTTTGGGTTGATTTTATGTAATTGCACACTTGTCAGCACTAAAGGTTGTGTTTCCACATTTGCTGTTTTGGATCAAATTTCGCTTGATGACGAAGATTTAAAAAATGTGCATTTTTTAGTTGACTACAACGAAGAGGAATGCGAATTCAAATGCATGTGTGCATTATTTGAGATGAAGGGAATTTTCTGTAGGCATGCATTTGCTGTTTGTCGTATGAAGAAAATTAATGTGCTACCGGAAAAATATATTTTGGATCGATGGAGAAAGGATTTAAAGAGAAGATACACACTGGTCAAAAGTAGTTATGATGACTTGCGGAGCAATGCAGATGCACAAAGGTATGAGGTTGTAGTGAAAAGATGTTTAAAATTAGCAACACGTGTGTCCCAAAGTGATGAGCATTACAATGCTTTGTTACGCCAGTTAGATGAATTTGAGCATAAATTTGAAGGCTTAACATTTGAGTCAAGACCCTTTTCAACCAATGTTAAAGAAAAAGTGGTCGTGGAGAAAGGTAAAAAGATATTAAGCCCCCACGTTGGCTGTGGGAAGGGGACAACCCCAACGAAAAGGAAGGTTCCGGTTGTAGAAAAGGTTGCAACCAAGAGAGAAAAAACAGGTAGTAATTTTTTTATTTGCAATTGTATACATACTGAAATCATTTCTAATAAATGTCTCTCTTGTTTTTTTTTTTTTTTTTTTTGAAATATAAACTTGCAGGAAAATCTTCGTTGATGAATCCCATTCAAGTAAGCTTCTGCTATCTCAACTTGTGTTAGTGTTGATGGTTTTGTTGTTGGAATCCAACATGGTATTGTCACACAACTAACATTATCGGACAATGAGGAGGTGTGATATTGTCATTTACTATTAGTTTCTTCTTTGATTAATTATTTTCAAGAAATTATTAATAACTTTTGCTGATTAATTAATAAAGTTGGAAATTGTTGATTTGTTTGTGTTTCAGAAATTTGACTAAATTGTACATGTGTAATACTATCGACATTCCAAGCTCAAAGGTGTCATTTCATGGAGAAGCTGAGGCCATTTTAGAATCTATGTTGTTTTCATCAAATTGTTATTGTGGAGTAGTTGGTAGCAATGTAATTTGCAATTAGTAGCTTGTTCTTTGTAATTTGTTATAGTTGTAGTTGTAATTCTTGTTTAACTTTGCCACTGTATTTTGATACTCTTTAGTGGCAGGGTTTTATGTTCTAGCTTGTGTTTGCTACCGTATGCCAAAACATGATATTTGTGTGATTAGATTTTGATTTTGACGTTTGATAGTTGTTGGCCCGTTGTAATGGGTAGTGTAATTATTCAGGGTCCAGGATGTCATAAATTAGCATCCACACCAAAGAGCATGCTGGAAGCAAACTAACCCAGAATGACATTACATCCTAATAGTACTCCTATTTTATTTGTCTTTGGGCATAATATGAAATCTAGCTGTTTTGTGGCAGGAAACTGAGTTCCCCCAACCGACTCTATTATAAAGTGATTACCCCTGGATCATAACAGATCGTGATCGTATTTGAAATTTGTTATTTACCTGGATTTGTTAACTAGTCTTGAATTTATTCGACATACTTGAATTTGAATAAGGATACATGTGTTCGATTAGCATGTTTATTTGTTGGAACTCGCTCGAACTCGAATTTTAACTTGGATTTGTTAACCATTAATGTTGTTCGAATTTGACTCTAACTTGACTATAAATAAACAAATGACCTAAGCTCGAATTCAAAGATTTTTTGGAAAAACTAGAATCTTATCTTTTAATTAATAATTTTTAAAAAAAAATTATAAAAAAACTCTTTAACGGTTTAACTATTCAACCAAATGGTTTGATTAAAAAATACTTATGGTACAAATTTTTATAATATAAATTAACTTATAGTTATAATCAAAAAATAATAATACATAAGATAAATGTAATAAACTAAACTATTTAATATATATAATAAATCAAAAGTTCTAACTGTATGATATATTATTATGCTATTATCTTATACACACTTTGGAAAAATAATAAATATATTAAATAATATAAATTATAAATAAATTAATAGTATATAAAATATAACTATCATGTAATAAATATATCACATACATATATAACATATAGTACGGGCTCCAAAATTAACTCAAACGAGTGAGTCGAGTTTATATGAATGTTGTTTAGGGTCTAAATTGAGTCGAGTCGAGTTTATACGAGTATCACTTGTTTAATATTCAGACCTATATTAATGTCTAAGAATATCTCATTTATTGAATGAGCCGAATTCAAATCGAATATATACAAGCTGAGTTTCAACTGCTATGTTCATTAATTTGTAGACCTAATGTTTTGATTTAAAAATTTAAAACAAAAAATAAAATAAAAGCCACGTTGGACGGACTTTTCCTTGAGACAATAAGCCTTGTTTGTGGGTCACTCTAGCATAGCTCCCACATTGATAGTTGACTCAACTTGTATCGCTTGGACAGTCTTTTAACAATAATCATTTTTGCTTTTTCAAAACATCAATAGTACCCATTCGCCTTAATTACTTTTTGAGTAAAGATATAATTTTAAGATTTATAAATTTTGTGTACTTATTTTGAAAAAAAAAATAAAGTTTATTATTAAAAAAATAATTTTTTAGGTGACCTTTAAATTTATTTATTTTTTATAAAAAGAATGCGTGAAACTTACACATCTAAGATTGTAAATATCATTTCTCTTAATTATTTTTTTGGACAAGTTAATCATATACAACCTTGTCTGGACGTTGAGATGAGATACGATGGTGAATATCATGTGAATAGTAATAAAATATTTTGTAAATAATAGTGAGATAATTGAATTAAGATGTTTTATAGAATTTTGAGAAAGAAGAAAACAAAAGTTGAATAAAAATATATAAAGTTAAAATACTATTAAAATATAATTTTTTTAATATAATTTTATTTTGAAATTTTAAAAAATTAATTTTTTTGTTTTGTTTAGAAGTTTGAAAAAATTGTAATCATTAAATGAAAATTTTAAAAATTAAAAAATATTTATATTTGAGTGATGTTAAAATATTAAAATAAAATTAAAATGATGTCAACATCCAAAAATGTGGGAAGTGACTTTTGCGTATTTTTTAGCAATGCTTTGGAATTCGAATTTGGGTTTCGAATTTATGTTCTAATGAATTTTTTTATATATAATAATTAAAGAAGTGTTTTTTATTGATATTATGAATTTTTTATTTTTTTAAATATTTATAATGATTAAAAAAATATATAAAAAAAAAATCATTTTTACCTTTTCGGTGGTTCTCGAACTATATCTCTCGGAAGATGTAGTAGCAGTACATATTTTTTAGACAAGTCAACATGATGTCACCACAGAGAGAAGTATGTAGAAGTGGAGCATTTTTCTTTTCTTTTTCTTTTTCCGGGTTTGCGGCAAAGACTTCAACACGCTCTTGCTATTTTCTGGAGTCACGTACGTCGACAGCAGTGCGATACGCAATCTGGTTATTCTCGGTCTCACTTTTCAAGCGAAAAGCCCCAAACGAATACAGACGAAAGCCTGCCCTACTGATCCGCAAACTCGGTCTGAGATTTTATTAATTTTTCTAGAAATTAAATATTGGTCAAGAAATATTTATATTTGAGAGAAAAAAAAAAAAAAGGAAAGGAACGAATCGCGCGGATAACTTGTATCTTAAACATATTGCTTATATATGTATATAAAGAAAAAAAAACTTAGGAAAGATAGATAGATGAATTCTAAATAACCCCGAATTAATTACTATTTTTTTAAATAGTTATATTAATTTTTGATAGGAAAGTTAAGATTCGTTTGTTTTCAGATATGAGATGAGATAAGATTAAAGTTAAAAAGTTGAATAAAATATTGTTAGAATATATTTTTTAATATTATTTTTGTTTTGGGATTTGAAAAAGTTGAATCATTTATTTTATTTTGTGTGGAGATTTGAGAAAGTTATAATGATGAAGTGAGATGAGATGAGATGAGATGAGATGTTTCTTAAAAATAAACGAGGCCTTAGTTTGATGGCCTAATAGTATATACTCCGATTTTTTAAATTAAGTGCGATACGGGGTTAGAATTTTATACGATAGAAAGTCATGCATTTCTACGATCTGATATATCAAAAAAATCGAAAATTCGTTTAAAAAATCTACTTTCGTCGAATCACTCTATATATATATATATATATATATATACGACCCATACATTTTTAATATAAAAATAGAGAAACATGTTGTCTACTTACAACATTATATATCCTAAACTATTTGAGACGGATGGATATAAATATAACTGCATGTAAAAGAATCTTAATGAATGACAAATTAAAACTATTACAAAGACTTGACGAAAAGAAAATTATTCATAATAAAAGGATGTTACATATGTGATGTGTGAAGATGATAACAAAATTATTTATAATAATATTCCTCCTCCTCATGGTCCAACACTAGTACGTACGTACTTGATCATCATGATCTCTTGGAAACCCTGACCTTCAAGCCATGTTTCATATGCAGCATGACAGAGAGACATGGAGAAATAGGATGCCCTTCAACCACTTGAATACGATAATTCCAAAGAATTGCAGGAACAATAGTTTTCATCTGAAAGAAAGTTAGGTCTTGACCCAAGCAGCTCCTAGGTCCTGTATTGAATGCAATGAATTTGTAAGATGGTATGTGCACTATTCCTCCTTTCTCAGAAATCCATCTCTCGGGTTTGAACTCCAAGCAATCATCTCCCCATATTCCTTCCATACTTCCCATTGAATAAAGTGACACCATAATCTTTGTGTTCGCAACAACGTGGTGGCCGCTCGGAAGAACGTCTGGTTCAACAGAAAGTCTGTGATTGAAAGGTACTGACGGGTATAGCCGAAGAGCCTCGCAGATGGCTGCATGGAGATAAACTAGTTTGCTTTGCTCTTCTATGCTGAAAAGCCTCCACTTTCCATCATCTTTGGCCAACAAATTTTCTTTGATCTCTTCTAGTATCTTTTCTTCTACTGTAGGGTGTGTGCCAATAAGCCAGAAAAGCCATGTGAGACCTGCGTTTACAGTATCTTTCCCAGCTGCCATGAAATTGAATGCAATGTCTCTTAGATATCTGTCAGATCTTCTATAATCATCCGTCTGTGCTACTTCTCCTTTCACTTCTTCTTCTTCTTGTTCTGCCATGCAAGCTGTTAGTAAATCAAAGTCCTCGTCCTTCTCATACTCAACTTGCTCCATTTGGGACGTTCTGCGTCTTAGAAATTCTCCTTTCTTTGATGAAATGTGCTGGTACAAGAAACGATCCAAGATCTCCGTGGCTCTTCTCAACTTATTCTCTTCTCCTATGTTAAGCCATTTTTGTAACTTCCAAATGCTTTTCGGCACAATATGTCGGTAAAATATGGCCTCCTCTACTTCGTCAAATGCCGTTCTGTAATCAACTTCGGGTAATTCAACAGAGAGGCACTTTGGATCAAAACCCATCACCAAAAGGCAGGTATTATCAAAGGTGAACCGCTGAAAGACATTTTGCAAGTCAACTATAGTTTCTTGTCTCGACACATGCTCAAGGACAGGGAACAGGCCTTGCGATACCTTTTGCCGCATAGATCTCTCTTGAAACAGCTGGAACTTCCTGTGTTTAATGAGCGAGTGAATCAACTTTCTATAGGATTTCCACAACTCCGAGTCAGAGTTGAGAATCCCATCTCCAAAAGGCTCAAAAAGCTTCTTGAACTCGGGTCCCTTAGGATAGTTGGTGAAGTTTTTTGCCGATATATAGCGCACATTCATGGGGTCACAAGTGACCAAAAAGTCCATGTTAGCAAACCATGGCCCTTTGAACTCAAAAGTACCACCATTTTGTTTCAAAACCTGGGTTGCATATTCATGGATATTTGATAACTTAGAAAGAAGTCCAGGCAGCATTCCAACAAGAGGCCAGTTCGTGACTGGAGTAATTGTTCTCTTCCAACTCCAGATCAGGTAGAGAGGGAGAAAACAAAGAAACGCCACAAGTATCTGAACAAGAAAGTCGACATCAATTAGCATGGCGCTCATGATTACAATATAAGCTTTTGATGAATGTTTGTAGGTGAAATATAAAGCAGGCTAGGTACGTCACCTGGGTTTCTTAAATTTTGAACTTGGGGATATAAGATGTTTTTGGTTTCCGAACTTCCTCTATTTATAGTGCATCTGTCGTGGCCTGGCCCCTTGGCCCTGGGGTTTCATATTATGTCATAGCATCGGGAGTATGACCGGTAGGTAGCGCGCGTTGTTTGACCTTGTTCGGTTGATTACTACGACCGGCGCAGCTTTTGTTTAAGCAGCTTATTGCTGAGGATTATGCCGGCCATTATTTACGTACAAGTAAGGGCAAATAAACAAGTCAAGATTCAAACCAATTAATGATCGACCGATATTTGAAAGGAGCACCACATATTACGTCATTCAGAGAACTGATATATATCGAGCGTGAGCTAAGTCAAATGTTTAAAGATATACGATAATGTTAAATATGTCTTACGATCTAAATCTCGTACGTTTTTTTTTTTTTTCTTAGTATAATTTCACAGTTGTCTTAATTCCTTACGATCTAAATTCGATGTTTGAATTCCTTGATTGGTAGGGTCTAGGGGAAACATGATTCAACTCCTGGGGGATCAAGCTAGCTAGCCAGAGGCTGGGTTTCCTGGGATCCCTGGAACCTTTTTCTTTTTTTAAAAGATCTGTTGGAATGCTGCGATCAAATTAATTAAGTTATCAAAAACATTAATAAGAAGAAAGAATACAACAACAAAACACTACTCGATCGTTAATTCATTAACGCGGATTTCATACTATTTAGTTAATATTTAATATTATTTAAAAAAATTCATAAATACAAATAAATGTTCAAAATCTCATTTTAATTCATTATCTTGAAGAGCACTACTGCTAGAGCCACCGTTGGTAGCTCTCGTTGGCTCTAATATGTGTTTTTTTTATACATTTTTTCAGTTATTTTTTATAGAAATTTTTTTAATATTTTAAAAAAATAAAATAAATTTAGAGCATTATTAAAAAACACTTTCTTAATTATAAAGTAAAAAAAATCATTAAAAATACTTCATTAATAAGAAAGTAAAATAAAAAATTATTTAAATAAAGAAGTATTTTTTAATAATATTATGAATTTTTTTATTTTTTTAAAATATTTAAAATTATTAAAAAAACTTATATAAAAAAAAATTAAAAAAACTACACAAAAATATACACGCCAGAACCTGCGGTAGTTCCACCAACTCTAATATTATTCTTAGAGCTTTGCTATGTACCAGCAAGTTTGGATACTAATCTATATATTAATATTATTTTCTTCATATTTTAAATTCAAATTAGTATTTTTTTTATTAAAATTTATTTTCTGATCAATCATATTAAATAAATACACTTATTAATACACAGAATCGTTTACAATTAAATTTTTCTTATTTTTATCTTGAAATGGTACTGCAAAATCAAATCAATATAGAAACCGCTAGGCTATTAATTACAAGTCTCTGAGCAAAGTCGGGCCGTGCATTGAACTTACAGCTAGCAACTCTCTCGCGCAACAGAATTCTGTGTACGTGACAAATTGCACAGGTACCTTGAATACACCATGTATACGTGGGCAGCAATTATACGGCACGACTACTTCTAATATATGTTTCTAATTTTTTTAAAATAAAAGAAAATTTCTATGCATTATTCACGTACACATGTCACATATAATTTTTTAATTTTTTATTTTCTCTAATTAAATATATATTATGACTGGCTAGTCTCTTTAAATTTACGTGTGGATTGATGTTATATATTAAAATCATCAAGGAATTGTATCCAAGTCAGGCGAGTTACAATAACCATATATTTTATGACTGGCTAGTCTCTTTAAATTTTAAAAATATTTGAGTGTAAGTTGGGAGACAGGCTATTAAGTACAAGTCTCTGACCAAAGTCGGGCCAGTCTCGCGCGCAACAGAATTCTGTGTGGGTGACAAATGGCATAGGTCCTTGAATACACCGTGCGTACGTGGCGGCAATTATATGGCACAAGTACTTTTAATATAAAAAATGTTAAATGTAGTTAATTTTTTTTTTTTACAAAAATTTATTTTTTAACATATCAATTGTTGATATATTAAAAAATTATAAAAATTTAAATTTAAAAAAATTAAGAAAAAATTATAAATAAAAATGTAAGTATATGTAATAGTATGATTTATATATATATATTTTATAGAAATTGTAAAAGTGTAAGTACCTCTAATATATGTTTCTATTTTCTTAAATGAAATGTATGATTTATAAAAAATTTTTTTATAAATTGATGTGAGATTATAAATTGTTTTATTATAAAAAAGTAATAACGTCTCAAATTCATCATGAATTAGACCAATGCAAAATGGGTATTACCGAGCATATTCTAGTTATTTGTACAATAGACAAGTTGCATCATTTATAAAAGGATTTTGGCCTATCTCTCAAATATAAGACTGAATATATGTGATTATAGAAACCTTGATCTCTACTATTAGGATCCAAGAACAACACTTAAAAACTGATCCTATCCCACCGTTGGTTTATGAGTTCCAGTCGAAGCCAAATATTGTAGAAGACCAAAGATCAAAGGAATCCATTGCACTAGAAGTCCAAATTCAATGAGAATAAAACTAGCTATGGGCACAATTTGAAACCAAAGTCCTATATCAATCAATTAAGATGATAAAAGACTCATTTGTGATTGTTATGTATATATGTGGTTTGCTTAGAGGCTGATTCTTTGTCATGCTTAGATATATATTTATATATATATTTATTATATGTATGTATGTGTATGTTTTGCTCAAATAGTGATTCCTCGCTATACTTATGGATACATGTGTTTTTCTTAGAGGGTGATTCATTGTCATGCTTCTAAATACATGTACTCTGCTCATAGGGTGACTCATCACCATTCTAAAATATGTGTGATCTTAGCTTTATTTATATGAGTTTGTGCATGCATTTCATCACATTGTCTCTCATTTTAGTACTGTTATGAGTTTTAGCCTGCTAAGATTTCATTGAAGTCTCAACATGATGATCCCACATGTGGTTTCATTCTTCGGAATCATAGACTTTGATACAAATGTAGCCCATGAGAGTTACCCCGAGTCCTCGAGGAAGAAAGACTAGCCCAACCTGAGAAATAACCACGAAGGTCTGCTTTCATTTAGTTGTTGTATTTTTAGATGTCTATTGTAATTAGATTAGATGACGAACAATCTATGGTTCATTATGTTATGATGGTGTAATTATATTTGGGACAAAGAAATAGTGACATATGAATACTATTATTGTTAAAACTGTACTTGTGCACTTATCAAGTTCTAATAGATTAGTCTCTGACTAATCCTCTTTACATATTTTCGCTACGATTCGTGTTTATCTAGTGTGCACAATCGACAGGCACAAAATCTTCATGAGAATGCAAGGGATACAACCGACTGGCTTGCATCCTAGGCACCACGGTTCCTCGCTAGAAAACTACAGGGGGTGCTACAGAACACCCAAAAACTACGTTCGAACGAGAAGCTCTAGAAGACATCAATGGTTGAGTCAACTCTCTCCCAAACCAAATACCAACAAATCTCCATGTTTCGTTGGTGGCTGAAAAATCAACTAACAGATTTCGAATCCATACATGAGATTCGAAACCCCCAAATACCCAATCAAAACCATTCGATATGTAACATTTATCCAAAAATAATGGTAAAACTTATCTCATTGTTGTGATAAAGGATGACGGCGGGGGCGAGAATGGGGGTGCGGCAGAGAGGATCCAAACATATATTGTTGAATAAAAGCAAAGAGGAGAATGCATTTGATAGAGGGCTTCGTGCATTTGTACACATCTATTCACGTTCAAACGACGTATTAAACATTTAAACAAATTATTTGAAGTAGTTCGAACGGTCTAAACTAATTTGAATATATGTAGATATATTTATATAAATATATAGATTTATCTATATAGATATGTATATATCTAATATATATAACGAAAATATGTTGAATAATTATAAAGATTAGTGGAAATCATCTTCCTAATATCAAACATTTTACTTGAATGATTATAACCGTTTGTTATAACATACAAATATATATATATATATATATGTAATACCAAACATTTGACATATATAAAATATATGTGCTATATGTTCCTAATGCCAAACATTTCAAATACCAAACATTTGTGAACATTTTACGTGTTCCTAATACCAAACATTTTACTAATCTATACATAACATTGTACTTGAATGATTATAACTATGTTTGTTATAATACACACACACACACGTATATGTAATACCAAACATTTGACATATATAACATATATGTGTTATATGTTCCTAATGCCAAACATTTCAAATACCAAACATTTGTGAACATTTTACATGTTCCTAATACCAACATTTTATTAATCTATACATTAATGATTTGTAAACAACTATGTTTGCTAGAAAGTCTTAAAAAACACCCCAACACTATCTATTCAATAGATACATATTACTTTGAACAATTATTTGAACGGTATTATGTTTCACTCAAACTAAAAATACATTTGGTTACAGATCTTTGCATGGGCAAGAAGATTACCCTTTAATGCACGACTTGAATGGAATATCCAAACGAATATGACTTTCTATTGGTTCAAACATAAAAGCAATTTGGATCAAACAGTTATGACCCTAAAATAAAGCACGCACATCTTGTCACAATAAAGGAAAAATTTTTCATGTTCAAATTGATAAGTTAGTGTTCAAACATCAGTCCCATCTATCATGGCAATGAGAGTGGAAAATTTTTGTTGCATTATATATTGATTTGGACTAAAACGACATTGTTCAATTATTAAGTTCTCTCACAATGTTGACTAGGAAGAATGCCAAATTCATTTGGACCGAGAAGTGTGAGCAGAGCTTTGAAGAACTAAAGAGAAGGTTAACCACAACCCCTGTGTTGGCATTACTAGTGATCCACAAACCATTCTTGGTATATTTTGACACATCAAAATATGGACTAAGATGTGTCCTGATGTAAGAAGGAAGGGTAATGGCTTATACATCTAGCCAATTGAAGGACCACAAGAAGAACTACCCCACTCAAGATATGTCGTTAGCAGTTATGGTGTTTGTCTTGAAGATTTGACGACATTACTTGTATGGAGAAGCGTGTAAAAAATACATAGATCATCAAGTATGAGGCATCTCTTTATCCAGAAAAACCTCAACATGAGACAACGAAGATGACTGGAGACTCTAAGCAACTATCATTGTGAGATCAAGTAGCACTAGGGAAAAGCTAATTTAGTAATCGATATGCTAAGTCGTAAGTCCAGGTCTAAGGATGTAGGAGGTTCCACAGGTGTGAACTCACTTCTTGAAGGAATGAGACAATTGTTAGTGAATGACTCACCATGGGAGGAAATTCTCACCACGATGTAGGAATTGAGAGTGAGAGATTTCGATTAACTTAAAAGTTAGTAAAGGAAGGATCCCAAGCAACTAAAGATTTAGAGAAGAGTCTGAAGATGGAAAATACCTTTGCATTTTATTTGGGCAAGAATGGAACCTTCTTATATTATGGGCAAAAAGTAGTTATGGCTAATTAAGGAATTCTATAAAGAATACTAGCCTAAGCTTATTTCTTGCCATATTCAGTACATCTTAGAGGCACAAAGATGTATCGGGATCTCAAGAAGGGTTTTTGGTAGGAAGGAATAAAACGAGATATCACACACTTCATCAAGAAGTGTGCAACGTCTAGGAGAGTAAAGGTCGAGCAACAAAGATCATCCGAGAATTTACACCCCTTATCCATTACAGAGTGGAAGTGAGAGGATATAGTTATGGGCTTTGTGGTCAGATTACCACAAAACCCCTGTGGTAAGGATGCAATTTTGGTAATTGTGGATAGACTGACTAAGATTGTCCACTTTGTACCAATTAGTACTATGGACACCTTAAATAAGCTGTAAACTCAAGTGTATATAAGGGACATAGTTAGACTTCACGGAGTGTCCAAGACCATAGTGTCAGATCGAGACCCGAGGTGCACATCTCATTTCTTGAGAAGTTTGGAAATGGCAATGGACACTCAACTAAGTTTCAATAGTGCATATCATCTCCAGACTGACAGACAGTTGGAAAGGACAATCCAGACACTGGAGGACATACTGATAGCGTGTGTGTTGGACATTAAGGGACCTTTTGGGAACACAACTATTCTCAAATCTCTCAAACTATTTCATTATTATTCACAAATTATTTTATTGTTATTTACAGTTATTCTGAATTATTCTTAGTATTTAAGCAGGCCCTAAAGGTGCATGCCAAAGCCACATCCCACTCATCGAGTTTGCCTACAACAATAGCTATCGAGCGATTTGAATATAGAATAATGTCATGCATCTCGATGAATGCTACCAAGGAATTAGTATACAATTCATGGTTCTTAGTAATATGATGGTATGAGAGTAAGTTTGTGAAGATATTGAGGAAATAGTAGTGACTTGAGATTACTTAAGAATTAAATTTGCAAATACAATTCATGGTAAGTTGATCATGTTGTAGGACAAGTTAATGCTTATTAATGGTTAACATTGGAAGAGATTAGACAAAGGTAAGTGCAAAGGAATTAGTTGTGACTTGAGATCACTTGGGAATAAAACTTGAAGCTATACAATTCATGGTAAGTTGATCATGTTGTAGTACAAATTAATGGTATTAATGGTTAACATTGGAAGAGATTAGTAGGTGACCAAGGTAAGTGCAATAGAGATTTGGAAGTTGAAGCTTAGGCATCAACAATAGACAACTTAATGTAAATTAAGAGATAAATTCATCAAGATCGACAGGTGTTGTAGGATATGTCCAGGAAAAATTGGGGATTTTTGACTGCATAGGTTGCCTTAGGACTTTAGATGTGATACACGATTTAAGGAACCAGTTATTGTCATAATGGAAGAACCTATGGAAGTAGAGGTAGAGGTTATTAACTCTATAAGTCCTTAAGGATTAACTAGTCACTTGAAGCAAATTTTGAAGACTGAAATTTTTTAAAGGAGGAGAATGTCATGACCAAGCCAAAGCCTAGGCCCAAGACCCTCTAAGGCCAGCCCAATTTTAAGGCCCAAATCCATCAAAAACCCTCAAAACATTTCTCGTCTCCTTCTCCCTCTCCCCCCGAAATCTTCCTCTTCTCTAGTGCTTGACGTCTCTTTATCTATTCGAGAAAATCTACATAGCCTCCCCATCTATTCCTACACCGCACTCTTTATACTGACATGGCTTTTTTTTTAAACAAGTAAAAATCAAATTTTTTTTCCTTCTATTTGAATCTCCCCCTGCGTTCTCCCTCCCACTGCAACTGGTCTCCACCCCTTGTGTTCTTCCCTATCATTTTCTTCCGACCGATTGCTGCACCCTTTCACCAGAAATTGCCGATCATCTCACTGAGAATCGTTGCTCCTCTGCAGTGAACGCGAGTCTGTCCCTCAATTTTTTTTTATTCCTTAAGAAGAATGTAAAGCATGTAATCATTAGTTATTGAAATAGTTGTAGCATAACCTTCTTAAGTTCTTTATTCCAGACTACACAACTTCAACGATGCTAATGCCGTGAAACAAATTACCAAGCATTACAAATAGTAAGAAGGTAAAGATTCCCCCCCCCCCCCCCCCCCCCCCCCCCCCCCACCCACCCACTTAAAAAGGTTCTACATGGAATAGTTTATTTTGTTATGGGATAATAGGTTTATGAAAACTATGACATACACAATTAACAGGGGTTTTATTTCGAATTAAATTTTTGCATTGCATCAATGATTTGTCTATTCATGGAGTGATTTCAAAATGACAGGGGAGAACACAAGGATTGGAGACCAATTGTCGGGGGAGGGAGAACACAGAGGGGGTGTCCTTGAGTTCATTGAGTATATCTCAATTTGAGCTTGATGATTTGAAACAGGCGAGTTAGCTTGCACGTTGGCTGGGTGGGAGTGAGTCCCCGACTTGAACGGTGAAGTGATTTCCTGCAGGATTTATATGATGAGAAATGATGAATTTTATGTGCTTGAGAAGAGGGTGATTCCTTGCCTCGATGATAAATATGTATACTTGAAATTTGCACAGAGGGTAATTCCTCAGAGGGTGATTCCTGGTCATGCTTATATATTTGTGTTTTATTCCGATGATGGTTGCGCGCCATAATTATGAATGAATGTATTTTTGCCTAGGTGGTGATTTTTTTCCACACATAAATATGTGTTTATAGATCTTTTACATGAAACTATGCATTACATCTTCACGTGCATTGTCTCTCGTTACCAGTTTTGTTTATCAGAACCATAGACTTTGATGCAAAGGAAACCCCAATAAAGGTTGCCGAGGAAGAAGGACTAACTCGTCCAAGTGATAATAACGGAGGCATATCTCCGTTAATAATCATTTGTATTTTTTTGATATGTACTATTTAGATAGGCGAAAAACCATGTTTGGTCTGTCATACCTAGATGTAAGAAATGAATAGATGGTACTGTTATATTATTTGTGAGATGACTGTGATATTTGAATATTTGTATTTTAATGGATGACATGATTTTTGGTTTAGACATCTGGTACAAATAGTATGTAGTCTCTGACTAAAACTTTACTTATTCCAATGTGATATACATACACATGTCTATTCACTTACACATGGACTTCCTTGAGAAAATTGAACGCATATTCCCGATCTAAAATTTGGGGTGTTGCTAATCGTTTGGCACCCTTGGCACCAAGGATCCTTGCCTGGTCCTTTACTGAGGAATGATTCGCCATAACTTTGGTTTCAAATTGTGCGCATAACTATTTTTATCCTTATTGATATTTGGACTTCTGGTGTAGTATGTGTTCTTTGGCCATCTACAATATTTGGCTTTGACTAGAACTCATAAACCACTGGTGGGATAAGATTATTTTTCAAGTGCTATTCTTAGATACTAATGTAAGAGATCAAGATTTTCGTAGTCATATCTTCAATTTTATTTTTGAGGGATAAGGCAAAATCTTTTTATGAAGGATGCAACTTATCTATTGTAGAAGCAACTAGAAGACGCTTGGTAATACTCATTCCCCATTGGTCCAATTCATGATAAATGATATCTAACTCATAGGCTTACTCTACCATGAATTGGGAATCATCAATCATAAAGCTAAGAAATTGGCCTATCAAGTGCATTCCAAATCTCTTTGAGAGACTTATTGTGTAGATAAACATTAAAAAAATGTATCACTTAAATAATTTAAAACCCTACATCTACACAAACTAGCTTTGATATCATAATCAAATGTTGCAAAAGCTTTTTATGTAGAATTTTATTATTGATCTTGTACGTTGATACTACATGACTCGAGAGAATATGATCGGAAGCTTCAGCCAATTATCATTTACGTGTCCCTCCAATGTACAATAAGATTTTGAGGCCATTTATTGGTGAATTGTATACACTAAGAGAAATATTATTTTTAATTTTAAATCTTATTATTACCGGTGATGATCTGATGATCACTTCTTCATATGAGACATTTGTAGTAGTTTTTTCTCATTATAAAAGTATTTTGTGAGAAGTACATTTTTCCAATGATTCACAACCAAATGATATTATATTTCCCACCATGAAATTATTTTTTTTCCGTTACTAGTCTCAAAAGAAAACGTCATTAATTCAGACAAAATGTAGTTTTCGTGGGAAATAATATATATATATATATATATATATATATATATTTGTGGATTATTTCCCACAAGCTAGCCACGAGATGTTTTGGTGAGAAATAACTTTGTCCCACTGACATATGCTTGCCCGAGAATGTTATGTATAGAAACTAAGGAAAGGAGAGCGGGATGTAAAAAATATCAAAGGGGAAAATGTGATATGGACTAATGATTTGGTTAAATACACTAATTAAATATGATATTGGTAAGTTTATTACTCATGATTTGGCTAAATATACTTTATTAGTCCATATCACATTTTCCCCTTTGGTATTTGATTGAGCAATCTCCTACCTCAATAGCTCCTACTTGTTCCAGTCAAGGTTTAAATCCAAATTATAAATTACAACAATTAATGCATTAATATTTCGAGGAAAAACTTAAATTTATACAGATGGATTTGGATTATTAATCTTCATATTTTGCCGTTATGTGCTATAATAGCAATATTAGTTCTAATTAATGGAATAATAATGACAAGAATAATTCGTTGTATACGATATATCAAGCAAGTTATTTAATTATATTCAAGAATTTTCCATTGTAACCATTTGTCTCCACCTATTTATTCAGGTCTCCCAAACATGATGAGCTCCAAAAAAGTTTAAGATATTATTCTTGTTGGGATTCAATATTATAAACCCATTATTTGGATAAGTGCAAGAACAAGCTGTGATAATGGAAGGCTCAAAGAAATTTTTATGAAATTTCTCGTGATTATTGTGTTGATGGCACTCATTGCTTTCATCAAAAGCACGCAAGCACAAGATCCTTGTTGCCATCGTGATCCATATTATTGTAGTTCTGATTATCATCACCCTTCTTATTTTGAAACGTCTGATTTGATTCATTAAGCTAGCGGGCTTGTGGCCGGCCAATGATCCTCCACGATGTGTGTTCGGTATTCTCCCACTGGCGAATAAGATATGAAATGTATGATGTAATTGTTTTCTATGTTTCTTGATAATAAGTGGAGTTTACGTCTGATCTATGTTTTTTAATGGCTTGGTTGATTCGTAATATTTTCTTTATATTTTGACAATATATTTCTCAAAATTAGTTTTCTAAAATCTTTTTCTTTTTCTAAAAGAGAATTTAATTATTTATGGATAATTTGGTTCGATCCACACTGCCCTTATCTAACATCCAAAAATAGAAATTATAAATAAGAATGCTGAATAAATAGGTGAAGAAATCATCATTGCAAAGAGTTGGTGTGTTGGCGCTTGTGCACGAATGAGAGAGAAAGAGAGGAGATTACACACACACACAAGCTGATGATAGTGACAATTTTATGATTATTTCCACTCAAAATCAAAATTTATATATTTCCTATTAATTTCTTAATCTAGTTTATTTTTTTAATTTCTTTGGAGTAATATATATATATATATATACACGTATATAATTATCATTTCATTTGTTCGCTGAATACAATTTATTTATTTTTTCAAAGCACAAGTTGTAAGCTCAGAGTTAAAATTTAAAAGAAGGAAAAATTCTACTTATCATCTTCACACAATATACCACATATAAATTTTTAATTTTTAATTTTTAATTTTCTTTTATTATGAAATGTATGATGTATGAATAATGAATAGAAGATCAATTCAATAAGTTTAGGAATAATAAAACTTAAAAAAATAAAAATAAATGTGGTGCATAGTGTTTGAGAATGATAAATAACAAAACTCTTTTTTAAAATAGATCCATCATTTTACAAAGACTTATGCAAAATTTATCTATTTGAAATTTGTATAAATTATTTCTTCTCCTATTTATTCAACATTTAATTGAACAACACAAATAATCAAATTGACGCTGATTCAATTACCTTTTAAATGATAATATGAATTTTCAATCTTAATAGGAAATAAATTAATAATATAAATATTGGTAAGAACGTTAACCAAAATAAGTTATTATGGTATGGACCATTTTTTATTTTAGAAGGTTTAGGTCTCGTTGAGATAGTAAAAGTGTTTCTTCTCATCTTATCATTACAACTTTTCTAAATTTTTATCCAAAGTATAATAAACAATTCAACATTTCTAAATTTTAAAATAATAGTAATATTAAAAAAAATATTCTAACAATATTTTATTTAACTTTTAACTTTCATATAAAATTATCTCATCTCATCTCTCTATCCAAACAACACCTATAATAAATTCAGGAATTCTTACCTCACTTTATACAAGGAAAAAAAAAGTTCTAAAAGAACCAACCAAGAATACTTTAGTGGAACATTACATAAAAATCAAATTATTAAAAAAAATATTGTAACAATATTTTATTTAACTTTTAATTTTCATATAAAATTATCTCATCTCATCTCTCTATCCAAACAACACCTATAATAAATTCAGGAATTCTTACCTCAATTTATACAAGGAAAAAAAAAGTTCTAAAAGAACCAACCAAGAATAATTTAGTGGAACATTACATAAAAATCAAATTATTAAAAAAAATATTTTAACAATATTTTATTTAATTTTTAACTTTTATATAAAATTATCTCATCTCATCTCTCTATCCAAACAACACCTATAATAAATTCAGAAATTCTTACCTCACTTGAAAAAAAAAGTTTTAAAAGAACCAACTAAGAATACTTTAGTGGAACATTATATAAAAATCAAATCAATGTAACTTGGAAAGCAAGAACACTAGCCAATACTATTTGCTTAAGAAAAATAATTTGTAAAAGCCAGTTAAAAAAAAAAAAAAATTATATTATTATTATTATTCTAGAAACATTTAATCTTTTTATAAAAAACTTTATCTATTTTAAACTTCTTTCAGTCGTTCCTTGCTGTTTTCACGTTATTCCCATGATTTGATTGGATTGTTCATTCCAACATCTAAAAGTTACTAAACGCAAGATATCACCGGACGCGCTGAATTGATTGAATGTCTCCAAATGATAAAACTCAATCTAACGTGGGGCCCAGATTTCCCAACAACTTTACCTGATGTCGCTTATGCCTCTTGGTGGTGGCGCGTGGAACACAATTCCCAATGTTTGCCACAGAACAAGTTGTTTCTGAATCGATGATAGTGGTTGGTGTTTGATGGGTCTTGCGTATATAGATTTGGGAGCCTATAATTTATTGAAAAATTCTATACATAAATACACCGCATGCTACTTTTTTTCGATATTTTTTAAATTTTTCTCTTATTAAATGTATGATATATAAATAATGAGTAGAAAAATTCAATTATTTTAAAAAAAATAAAGCAAAAAAAAAAAAATAAAAAAATAATAATAAAAAAATAAAAGAAATTATGATGTATGAAGCTTATGAATAGCAATGCTCTACTTTATCAAATGCCCATGCTGTGGGGTCCCTACTAGCAGAAGGAAATACTTGTGGCAGGCACTCAATGAAGTCCAATTAATCTAAAATTACGGGGAAATGACATAAGTATAATTATTTTATCATTTTTACAAGATTTTAATAATTTTTTATTAAATTCAAATTCTTCAAAATCAAACAAGATTTAAATATATTTAAAAAAAACTAAAAAAAAAATTATTGAAGAGTTGCATCAAAATTATGAAGTAATTGTGCAAATATTATTTTTAAATATATATAGCTCATTGTTCAAAACTAGATATAATTTATATCGATAGCCTGCCTCTTGCATGTCTTAGTAATATTAGATACTATATTATATTAAAGTACTATACTATACTAAAGTATTGTATCCAACATTTTCTGTTTTTTTTTGGTTTACAGTAATCCATAAAGAAGTTTGAAAGGTTTTTATTGTTAAATAAAAAATAATGTGAATCATTGTCAATGTTCAATGTGTCTATTTGATAGTCAAAATTTTACATAAAAATATGTCATTGTAACTTGAATCAATGCATGCCTTTTGAGTCATGGGGATAGGAGCCTCAATCGCTTGGCCACCAAATGAGCAATTGCACCCTTTGGTGAATTATAAACTTTTTAAATGTGTCTTTCTTAAATTGAAAAGTTTAACTTTTCACAAGTACTCTTTTATTTTAATTGTGACTTTTTATAAATGCGGTTTCATTTTCAGTTTGAAAGGTTTTTATTATTAAATAAAAAATAATGTGAATCATTGTCAATGTTCAATGTGTCTATTTGGTAGTCAAAATTTTACATGAAAATATGTCATTGTAACTTGAATCAATGCATGCCTTTTGAGTCATGGGAATAGGAGCCTCAATCGCTTGGCCACCAAATGAGCAGTTGCACACCCTTTGGTGAATTATAAACCTTTTAAATGTGTCTTTCTTAAATTGAAAAGTTTAACTTTTCACAAGTGCTCTTTCATTTTAATTGTGACTTTTTATAAGTGCAGTTTCATTTTCTATCAATAGGAAACATGCTATTTAATTGTGAATTTTTACGAGTGCGGTTTCATTTAATTGTGACTTTTTACAAGTGCGGTTTCATTTAAACAATCCAAATTCTCTAGAAATTTAAAGAAATACTTCCTCCTTCATTTTATGTCTTTCTTTCTTTAGACTTTAGATATTTTATATTGGGTCTGAGGATCATTTTTTTTTTGGACCGAAAATGAGATTATCAATAACCGACGTTATTGAATTTTGGAAAAAAATTAACCGAGGTTGTTAGTTGATTGGTTATCATCAGGACTTCTAAAGAACGTATTGCACCCAAAAAATTTGGAGAAGTCAATTTTAAGAGTTGACAAGAAAATATGAAAATCTTTATCAAAATGTTTGATATTAGGAAGATGATTTCCACTAATCTTTATAATTATTCAACATATTTTCATTATATATAATAGATATATACATATCTATATATTTATATAAATATATCAATATATATTCGAATTGGTTTAGACCGTTCGAACTACTTCAAATAATCTGTTTGGATGTTTAATATGACATTTTAATGTGAATAGATGTGTACAAATACACGAATCCTTCCATCAAATGCATTCTCCTCTTCTTTTTTATTCAACAATGGTTGTTTGAATCCTCTCTGCCGCAGGCATGTTATGTGACTTTGGGTTTTGACCCTTATGTTTCGTTGATGTGTCTTATGTTCCTTAACCGGTGTCATTTGATTATTGTATTGTGTCCGTCGACTGGATCTTCCATAACGTGGTCAGTTAGTAAGTTAAGCATTAGTGAGTCAGTTACTTTGTTGGAGTCAGTTACTTAGTGGGTTGCCACGTGTATAACATGGGCAGTTAATTTGTTGTCTATTTATTTTGCCAGTAGATGAATGAATGAAGTATCGTGGTATTTTCAATTCAATTGAGAGCACAGGAGGTCTTGACACCATTTCCAATACATCTTTACAAGTTTTTATAATTGCACATTTACAATCCTAATAGTGGTCTCAAAACTGTGTTCTTGCGACATGGAGAATGGCACTTGGTAGGTCCAGTTGGTAGAAGCAGTGGCATCCTTGAAAGGGGTAGGTGTGCATCTGCGGGAAGAGCAAGAGAGACAAAAGAATACATTAGAGGCAGTATTGCAACAGATTAATAATTTGGCAGCAAGTTATGAGCATTTAGTTGTACTGGCAGCAAACCAGAATTCTGGAGAGGGGTCCTCAAATCAGAACACCAAGGTTAGTAACAATCCATTGTTTGAAGGGAATGGAGGAATACATGTCAGGTCACTTAGGTTGGATTTTCTTAAGTTTGATAGAGCAAATCCTATGGAATGGGTTATGAAAGCACAACAATTTTTTGCTTACTATCACACATTAGATGACCAAAGGCTACATATGCCTTTTTTCCACATGAAGGGCAAGGCCCTCTCGTGGTACTATTGGTTAATGGACTCAAGCCCAATGTAATCATGGGATGAGTTTGTCACTACCTTGAAAGTATAGTTTGGACCCTCAACCTATGAGGACCTGGTGGTGGAGTTCACAAAATTAAGGCAAAAGGGGATTGCAAAGAGTACCAAACTCAGTTTGAGACTTTATCTAATAAAATAAGTGACATAATTGAAGAATTTAGAATCAATACATTTTTGAGTGGGTTGTGAGATGATTTAAGAATCATGGTAACCATGTTCAAACCCTCTACCTTATCAGCAGCCTTCGAGTTAGCCAGATTACAAGAGGAAGAAGTAGTGAGGTGTACCCAAGGTCACTTACCCAAATACCAACCCTACAATAACCTCACTTCAAACACTCAACTCAAACTGCCTGCACCAGCCCCCATACTTAGACTACCTCCACCACCTAATAGACCAAACCCAAGAGCTCCACCATCCAACCCTACTAGAAAACCAAACTTTTCCATCAAAAAAATTATCCCAACTCAAATGCAGGAGAGAAGGGAGAAAGATTTGTGCTATTACTGTGATGAAAAGTTTCATTCAGGGCACATATATAATAGACCAAAAATTCTCCTTCTTAAGGGTATGGGAGTTGAGAAAGAAGAAGAAGAGGAAGTGGAAAAAGAAGAGGGAGCTTTGGCTGTGATCCAATCGAATGATCCATCCTGCCCTTATCTAACATCTGAAAGGAGGAATTATATATAAGGTGACATGCATATATATATATATATATATATATATATATACACAAAGCGGGTACGTACTTAGCAGGAAACAAGTTATTTTGATCTCCAAGAAATTAAACAAATTCTCATATAATCAATAATCTTCTCAAGAATAACTCCCATCTTTGAAAATGGTGGAATCTATTGTCTGTTGGCATTAATTCCTGATCACAATAATTCCTTGTTGACTAACCTCGGCTATTCACTTCATTGCACCATGGCTATCAAAATGTATCGAATTGATGGCTCGCTACAACTAATAATTGATTGACAAAAGAGTTATAGACAACTGCTTAGTTTTAAGGGTAGCTGTAGGCCACTGCATCCAGCCCGTCCACCTCCCCCCACCCCCGCCTCGCGTGCCAGTCCAACCCTTACCTAGGACGAGCACCAAGAACCCAGATGTGAGCAAGCATCTGGGTACCAAGAACGAGGTCTGGGCTGGGCCCAAGCCCGCCTGAACCAATATATATAAATATATACTAAATATATTTGTTTTTAATAAAACGACATTTTTTGGTATTTTACTTGAGTTGTTTTTAAGAAAAAGTCACAAAATCCTAAATCATTTTCTCTCATATCTTCTCTCTCTCCCTCTGTTGTTCAACTTCTACCTCCCCTTCTCTCTTATTCTATTCTTCATCTCCTCCTCTATCACCGCCCCAACCTAGCAGCAGGTAGGAGTCGTCTTCTCCTCCTCCTCCTCCTCCTCCACTTTTTCTTCTTGAAGGTTGTGAGACGCCCACGAGCCATGCAGTCGTGGCTGTGGGTTGGCAAAGAGACCAACGACCAGTCGTGGTTGTGATTCTTTGCTCAGACCCACGACGACGTCATAGTCTTGCCACTTGCAGTTTTTTTTTTTTTGTTTAAGATGATACTTTTTGGATCTATATTTGTATATTTGTTGTTTGATGATGGGTTTGTAGATTTTAGGGATAGATCTATGGATTTGATGAAAATTCTAGATTGTTTGGTAGATTTCGACTAGTCAATCCATTCCCAGCATTCAGATAGGGCACCCAGCACCCCTACTCAGTTAACCACATTAATTATGTTTTTCAAGAGTTTTGCTACTTGCAAGTTGAGATTCCCACGCATCATTATAACTCATTACTAGTACTCATCATGACTTAAAAAATTTAAAATAAAACCCAAATAGACATAGTATATTGAATGATTTATACGAGAATAAAGAATGTTATATTTATAAAGGGTTTTGTTACTTGTAAGCCTATCATATTCAATGCACCAATTGTTGTTATTCATTGTGATTAAAAAAAAATATAACACTAATAGAAAACACAATAATATATATATATATATATATATATATATATATATATATATTGAATGATAATATGAGAAGTGAGGTAATTGAAGCACAAAACTATTATGTAATTTAGTGCATATTTGGGATTGATGTGGGTAATATAGCTTTTAGCTTTAGGGCTTTTAGTTATAGAGTTTTAAGTAATAAGCTCTATTATTAAAAAGTTATTTACTATTTAGTGACTATATATTTAAAGCACTTTTAAACATGTTACATTTATTTGAAAATAATATTGTAAAAGAAAGCATTGACATCACATCATGTCAATGGGTGTACCTTATAGTTATTGAATTGTTGTAGGCCCCATGCGCTGAGATGACTGAGTTGGTAGGTGTTTGATGGGTCATGTACTCATGCGTATATAGATTAGGGTGATATAATTACAATTAGTTTATAAGTTATTTTAAATCAACCAATATAATTGTGGCACTTCATTAAACATTAATTTTAATTTTATTTACTACTCGTTATTTTAAGTAAAATAATAAATTAATTATAAACTACTCGTAAGTTTATCATTTTTCTTTGAGAATCTTATAATGTATCGGATGTCGATGCCTTATCGAATCTATTCAATTATATTTTATACATTTGACAACTTGTGGCAAGCACTCGATGGATTCCAATTAATCTAAATTTATTTATTTATTTATTTTTTATAAATAGAACTTCACTGAATTAATCTAAAATTATGGGGAAATGGCACCAATATAATTATCTTATCATTTTTACAAGATTTGAATAATTTTTTATTAAATTGAAATCCATCAAAATCAAACAAGATTTAAATATATTTTAAAAATAAAATTAAAAAAACTTATTGAAGAGTTGCATCAAAATTATGAAGTAATTATGTCAATATTATTTTTTAAATATATATAGTATGTTCGAAACTAGAAACAATTAATATCAACACTTTGCCTCTTGCATGGCTTAGTAATATTAGATACTATACTATATTAAAGTATTGTATCTAACATTTTCTTTTTTTTGGTTTACAGTAATTCATAAAGAAATTTGAAAGGTTTTGACTGTT
Source organism: Juglans microcarpa x Juglans regia (assembly GCF_004785595.1). Lineage (NCBI taxonomy): Eukaryota > Viridiplantae > Streptophyta > Magnoliopsida > Fagales > Juglandaceae > Juglans > Juglans microcarpa x Juglans regia. Next base: position 26,170,570 of record NC_054604.1, read on the forward strand.
AAATAAAAAATAATGTGAATCATTGTCATTGTTCAATTTGTCTATTTGGTAGTCAAAATTTTAAATGAAAATATATTATGAAGACTTGAACCAATGCATGTCTCTTGAGTCTTGGGATTAGGAGCCTCAATCACTTGGCCACCAAATGAGGAGTTTCACCCTTTGATGAATTATAAACCTTTTAAATGTGTCTTTGTTAGAATTGAAAAGTTTAACTTTTCACAAGTGCTATTTTATTTTAATTGAAATTTTTTACAAGTGCGGTTTCATTTTCTATAAAAAGGAAACCTCACACACGAATTTAAACGCTCCAAATTCTCTAGAAAGTTAGAGAAACACTTCCTCCTTCATTTTCTCTCTTTCTTTCTTTAGACTTTAGCTGTTTTATATTGGATTTGAGGATCATTCTTTTGTGTGCACCAAATATGAGATTATCTAGAACCGACGTTGTTGAATCTTGGAAAAATTAACCAAGGTTGTTAATTGATTGATTATCATCATGACTTCTAAAGAATCTATTGCACTTGAAAAATTTGGAAGAGTCAATTTTAAGCGTTGGCAAGAATAGTTGAAAATCTTTCTTACCATGCTTAGATTATATTTTGTTATTAAAAATGAGCATCATTCTTTTTATTTACATGAACCTGCACGTGCTGTTGATTTGCAAACTTACACAAAGAAGATAGTTTGTGTAGATGTCAAGTTTCAAATCAATGAAGTGATACATTTTTTATGTTTATCTACACAATAAATCTGTAAAAGAGATTTGGAATGCTTTTGATAAGAAATATAGCGTACACTATAGATAAGTACACCGCAAGCCAATTTCTTGACTTTATGATTGATGATTCCAAATCCATGGTAGAGTAAGCCCATGAGTTAGCTATCATTTATCATGAATTGGACCAATGAGAAATGGGTATTACCGAGCATTTTCTAGTTGCTTGTTCAATAGACAAGTTGCATCATTCATTAAAAGATTTTGGCCTATCTCTAAAAAATAAGACTGAAGTTGTGACTACGAAAACCTTGATCTCATCCATTAGGATCTAAGAATAACACGTGAAAAATGATTCTAACCCACCCATGGTTTATGGGTTCCAGTCAAAGCCAAATATTGTAGAAAGCCAAATAACACATATTACACCAGAAGTCCAAATATCAATAAGGGTAAAACTAGTTATGGACACAATTTGAAACCAAAGTTATAACACCTTGTTACTTAGTATAGAACTTGGCAAGGATCCGTGGTGCCAAGGGTGTCAGCCGGTTAGCAACACTCCAGATTTTAGATCGGGAATATGCATTCAATTTTCTCAAAGAAGTCCATGTGTAAGCAAATAGACATGTGTATGTATATCACATCGAAATAAGTAAAGGTTTAGTCAAAGACTACATACCATTTGTACCAGAGGTTTAAACCGGAAATCATGTCATCCATTAAAACACAAATATTCAAATATCACTATCACCTCTCAAATAATATTACACAGTACCATCTGTTCATTTCCTACGTCTAGATACGACACACCAAACATGATTTTTTGCCTAATTAAATAGTACATCTCAAAAATACAAATGATTATTAACAGAGACAAGCCCCCATTACTATCACATGGGCGGGTTTAGTCCTTATTCTTCAGAAACCTTTATTGTGGTTGCCTCTACATCATAGCTTACGGTTCCGATAAACAAAACTACTAATGACAGATAATGCACGTAAAGATGTAATGCATAGTCTCATGTAAAAGATCTATGAACACATATTTATATGTGGCGAGAAATCACCTTCTAGGCAAAAACACATGCATTCATAGTTCTGGTGAGGAACCACCTTCGGAATAAAACACAAGTATATAAGCATGACGAGGAATCACCCTTTGAAGAATTACCTGCTGTGCAAATCTCAAGTATACGTATTTATCACCAAGGCAAAGATTCACCATCTTTTCAAGCACATAAAATTCATCATATCTCATCATATAAATACTGTAGGGAATCACTTCATCGTTCAACTCGGGGACTTACTCTCACCTAGCCAATGCGCAAGCTAACTCGCTTGTTCCAAATCATCAAACATAAATTGAGATATACTTGATCAACTCGAGGACACCCCTTTTGCGTTCTCCCTCCCTCTGCAATCGGTCTCCACCCCCAGTGTTCTCCCCTGTCATTTTGAAATCATTCCGTGAATAGACAAATCATAGATGAAATCCAAAGGTTTAACTCGAAATAAAACCCTTCATAATTGTGTATGTCATAGTTTTCATAAACCTGTTATCCCAAAACAAAATAATCTATTCCATTTAGAACCTTCTTAAGGAGGGGGGAAGTCTTCACCTTCTTACTATTTGTAGTGCTTGGTAATTTGCTTCTCAACATTTGCATCGTTGAAGATGAGTAATTTGGAATAAAGAACTTAAGAACGTTATCCTACAACCATTTCAATGACTAATGATTACATGCTTTACATTCTTCGTAATGAACCAAAAAAAAAATAAGGGAAAAATTCGCGTGCACCAATGAGGAGTAGCCATTGTCTGTGAGATGAGCGATGATTTTTGGGGAGAGGGTGTTGCAATCGGTCAAAAGAAAATGACAGTGGAGAACACAGGGGGTGGAGACCAATTGCAACGAGCGGGAGAATGCAGGGGGGAGATTCGAATAAAAGAAATTTTTTTTTGATTTTTTCTTGTTTTAAAAAAAACCAGTCGACACAAAGAGTGTGGATTTTCTCAAATAGATAGAGAGAGGTCAGGCGCTAGGGAATAGGAAGATTCGGGAGGAAGGGGAAAAGGAAAAGAGAAATGTTTTTTAGGATTTTTGATGGATTTGGGCCTTAAAATTGGGCTGGGCTTAGCAGGTCTTGGGCCTAGGGTTTGGGCTGGGTCATGACATTCTCCCCCCATAAAAAAATTTCATTTTCAAAACTTGCTTCATGTGACTATAACTAATCCCTAGAGACTTATAGAGTCAATAAACTCCACCTCTACTTTCATAGGTTCTTCCATTATGACCATAACTAGTTCCTTAAATAGTGTATCACATCTAAAGTCCTAACGTAGCCTATGCAATCCAAAATCCCCAATTTCGCTTGGACATATCCTACAACACCCATCAATCTCGATGAATTTACCTCTTAATTTACATTAAGTTGTCCACTATTGACGCCTAAGCTTCAACTTCTAAATCTCTATTGCACTTACCTTGGTCATCTCCTAATCTCTTCCAATGTTAACCATTAATAACTATTAATTTGTACTACAATATGATCAACTTACCACGAATTGTATTGTTTCAAATTTAATTCCTAAGTAGTCTCAAGTAACTACTAATTTCTCAATATCTTCACAAATTTACTCTCACACCATCATATTACTAAGAACCATGCTTCTATTGTACACTCTGGTAATTTCACCATAATGCCTAAGGCTAAGATCTCTTAAATAGATCACTATTATGTCTAATCCACTTTAACACCAATCAAGGAAACTCCTTCCAAGCTCTAATAAAATAAAGACTTCTTGTCTCACAAATTCATACACACTCACATATATTCCTAGATGGTATCTTTCATCCTTAGCTATATTCAATAATCTTTAAATACACCTCCATGATTAATGACCCCATGCTCAGTAATTCATCAACCCAAGCACGACAAGCATGGAAAAATCAATATTGCCATATCGACGGGGTAAAGCTTGACGCTAAAAGGGGTGATCTAAAATGGTCTACCCATTACATTCTTGCCAACGATTTTCTTTAAAGTGATCTAAGAACTCAAAAATCTACACACTTATAGTCAAGCACAAGAGGTGAATAGGGTTGTGTGGTTTGAAAGGAGTAGGTCGAAACCAAACAAGGCATCAAGAGTTAGAATTTACTCGTATGCTTTCTATCAGTTAGATTAAAAAAAAAAAAAACATAATCTAATGAATGAAGTCAACATTATATGAAATCCCCTTCAAGGAGCTCATCATATATTGGTACCAAAGGTGTGTTCAGCAAGCAACGAAAAAACAGATGGATTTGCACCGGAAATGGGATAGTTGCAACAAAGTAGTTGGGATCAAGGTTGGTCCTTCCACGAAAAGCCCATTTTTTCACAAATATAAGGAAAATAAAGTTCTTACAATTTGTCAAAATTAGTCCCACAACTATTGTCAAAGCACAAACTGAGATGCCAAATTTTTTTCATTAAGTTGGACAAAGATATTGACTTCTCAAAAATAAATAGATAAAGTGAACAGACAAAAACAAAATAATGAATATATTGTTTTTGTTTCCCCCAAGTCCAACCTAAGAAAAAAGGTTTATAAAAATGATGGATTTCCTTCATATGAGCGTAAGAATATTTGAATAGTGGGAAAGAGTCAAGCTGACATCAATTAGGGCAATTTCCAAGGGTGGTGATGTTTAAAGCATTCGCAGCAAATAAAGTTGAAGTTGTTTCCTCAACTCTACATATGCCTACATACATACTAACGATCAGCTTATGCCAGAGGTGTCCTTGTATATGATCAGAATCATTTCCTAAAATTTCTTAAAGTCTTTTCTTAAAGTCTCTAAATCTATAATTTAGATTTGATCAAAACTCACATCCTAATGGTTGCAGACTCAATAACTTCATATTTAAACAAACTTGCATACTAAGTCTTGTGAAATTTTAATTGTATTTGCAAGTGCACGAATTGTATCGATATATAGTTTAGCAAGAACGAGGTCGAAACCATAGAGACTTCAAAAACGTAGGAAACCAATCAAATATAAACTACATAAATTCTAAACTAGTTTAAAAAGATGAGTTGTAAAATAAAATAAGAAATTAAGAACTAAACAATAAATTAATCAAGGCAAGAAATAATTAATTTACTAAACTAATCACAATAAAAAGAACTAAAATAAGCCTATTTTAGTTGTAATTAAACATAACTGTAAAGTTGGAAGTAGAACTCCATTGTTCTTCAATCCCGGATAAGCCTATTTTTTTCTCTTCCTCTTTCGTTCGGCGTGACCTTGTCTCTCGTGCCCTTTATCCCTCTGGTGTGTGCGGCGTGCCCTCCTCTATGAGTTTTTGTGTGTATATATATTTGGCCTTTTTTTCATACATTTTTTTTATAATCTTAAATATATTTTTAAAAAAAATAAATTTACAATATCATTAAAAAAATATTCACTAAGTAAAAAATAATAACGAGATCCACTATCTGTAGCATTCATCGAGACGCATAGCATTATTCTATATTCAAATTGCTTGGTAGCTATTGTCTGTCGGTTTGGAGATGGTATGCAATATTGAACCTTAGCTGCGTTTCCATTGCCGTTTGCAAACTTCTAAAAAAATAAGATGTGCACCTCGGGTCTCGATCTGACACTATGGTCTTGGACACTTCGTGAAGTCTAACTATGTCCCTTATATACACTTGAATTTACAGCTTATTCAAGGTGTCCATAGTACTAATTGGTAGAAAGTGGGCAATCTTAGTCAATTTATCCACAATTACCAAAATTGCATCCTTACCACAGTGGGTTTGAGCTTAAGCTAGCATTCTTTCTAGAATTCCCTAATTAGTCGGAACTACTCTTAGCCTTTAATATAAGAAGGTTCCATTCTCTAAAATGCAATGGCCCTTTCCATCTTCGGACTCTTCGCCGAATCTTTAGTAGGTTTGGATCCTTCCTCTACTGACTTTTAAGTTAATCGAAGTCATTGACTCTCAATTCTTGCATTGCGGTGAGAATTTCCTCCTGTGGTGAGTCCTTCACTAACAATTGCCTCATTCCTTCAAGAAGTGAGTTCACACCTGTGGAATCTCCTACATCCTTAGACCTATACTTATGACTTAGCGTATTGATTACTAAATTAGATTTTCCAGTCATCTCCGTTGTCTCATGTTGAGGTTTTCCTGCGTAAGCAAATGCCTCATACTTGATGATCCATGTATTTCTCACACGCTTCTCCATACAAGTAATGTCATCAAATCTTCAAGGCAAACACCAGAACTGCTAATGACATATCATGAGTGGGGTAGTTCTTCTTGTGGTCCTTCAATTGCCTAGATGCATAAGCCACTACCCTTCCTTCTTGCATCAGGACACATCTTAGTACATATTTAGACATGTCAAAATATACCACGAATGGTTTGTGAGGCACCAATAATACTAACACAGGGGTTGTGGTTAACCTTCTCTTTAGATCTTCAAAGCTCTTCTGCTCACACTTCTCGGTCCAAATGAATTTGGTGTTCTTCCTAGTCAACATTGTGAGAGAACTTAATAATTGAACATCGTCGTTTTAGTCCAAATCAATATATAATGCAACAAAATTTTCCACTCTCATTGCCATCATAGATGAGACTGATGTTTGAACACTAACTTATCAATTCGAACATGAAAAGTTTTTCCTTTATTGTACCAAGATATGCACGCTTTATTTTAGGGTCATAACCATTTGAACCAAACTGCTTTTATGTTTGAACCAACAGAAAGTCATATTCGTTTGAATATTCCATTCGAGTCGTGCATTAAAGTGGGTAATCTTCCCGCCCATGTAAAAGATCTGGCGCCAAATGTATTTTCAGCTGGAATGAAATATAATACCATTCAAATGATTGTTAAAATTTATAAATAGAAACATGAGCTTTGAAAAGGCAATCTGATTTGGTCATGCAATAGCTAGCTACAATTACTGTGGAATTACAAATATGTACTAATGAGCAGCAGAGGGAAGGGAGTACCTCGGACAACTAGCAGCAAAGTTTTCACGAACGTGACCATGAGCAGGAGCTGCAACCTTGACAGGTAAGGATTGATTTTCCTTACTTTCATGGGGATGACCCCAATGGTTGGTTGTACAAAACCAATCACTATTTTACATACTACAATACAATGCCTTAATACAAGCTAAGGTTAGCTTCTTTCCACATGGTAGGTCTAGCCCTTGTACGGTTCCAAGATTTAGAAGAATTTGGGAACATCCAAGATTGGGAAGGGTTTACCAAGGCCTTATTAGTGAGATTTGGACCATCTTCCTATGATGATCCAGTGGAATCTCTTACTAGACTCAAGTAAACTGGTTCAGTGGAAGATTATAAAACCAGTTTTGAGGGGCAGTCCAATAGACTCAAGGGGCTGTATGAGGGCTATAAACTGAGTTGTTTTCTCAGTGGTTTGAGGGACGAGATCAGGCTATCGATCCATATGTTTAGTCTTAAGAACTTGTTGACAGCTTACACTTTAGCAAAACTTCAGGAAGAGAATGTTGGGTTGGCTAGAAATGGTGTTAGAGGACTTGGCTATAACCATGACCCTGGGATTTTAAAAACCTCACATATCCCTAACTCCTGCTTCCACAATAACCAAAAAAATCCACACATCCCTTACTCCAGCTTCCACAACCACCAAAATAACCAACAAAAAGCCATTGTACCAGTCCATAAAATCAACCCACAACAAATGAAAGACTGTAGAGATAAGGGTCTTTGTTACTATTGCAATTCCAAGTAGAATATAGGCCATAAGTGCCAACAACCCAAGCTTTTCCTCATTGAGGAGATTGAGGATGATCCGAGTGATTCTTTAAAGGTGGAAGAAGTGGTAGATTAGGGGGGGGGGGAGATGCTGGATTTTGTTACAAATTGAGTGCAACCAGAAATATCATTACATGCTTTAATTGGCTCAGTCAACCCTAGACCTATGAGGGTTAATGGTAGAGTTGGGAACCAAGAGGTGGTCATTTTAATCGACTTGGGCAGCACCCACAATTTCATAGACCCTTTTCTGATTAAAAGGGAGAAAATTCCAGTGGACAGTGGCAAAATAATTAAGGTAAAAATGGCCAATGGAGAGACAATTTTGAGTGCGGGAAGTTGTGCCTCGTTGTGAGTGAGGGTGCAAGGAAATGCTTTTGTCATTAAAGCATTTGTGTTGGTGTTAGTAGGTGGTGATATGGTGTTGAGAGTGCAATGGCTGCATGAGTTGGGTTCCATCCTTTGGAATTCTAAGGAACTCTCTATGAAGTTTAACTATAACAGCAAGGCGATAGAATTACAAGGCTTGTGTCCAGCCAATTTGATTGAAGAAGGCATTTTGAACAAAAACAATAAATTGGAGAAAAAGGGAGTGTTATTACAGTTAGTGGAAGTGAAGGAAAGTCAAGAACCAAAACCAGAATTACAACCAGCGATCCAGAAGTTGCTAAACCAATTCTAAGTAGTTTTTGGGGAACCAAAAGGCTTACCTCCCATAAGAACCCACGACCACAACATTATCCTACAGCCAAACACTCAGCCCATTTCAGTTCGACCCTATCGATATCCTTATTTTCAAAAGGATGAGATAGGAATTGAAGGAGCTGCTGTCCTTAGGGGTAATAAGGTCGAGTCAAAGTCTCTATTCATCATTGGTGTTGTTAGTGAGAAAGGCAGATGAGACATGGCGCATGTGTGTAGACTATAGGTCCTTGAACAAGGTAACAATTAAGGACAAGTTTCCTATCCCCTTGGTGGAGGAATTACTGGATGAATTGAGTGGGTCTAGACTATTTTCAAAACTGGACTTGCGCTCCTGGTACCACCAAATAAGGGTCAAACATGAAGATATTCCAAAAACGACTTTTAGGTCTCATGAAAAGCACTATGAGTTCCTACTTATGCCTTTTGGGTTAACGAACGCTCCTTGAACTTTTTAAAGCCTCATGAATGAGGTTTTCAAACCATACTTGAGAAAACTCATACTGGTTTTTTTCGATGATATTTTGGTTTATAGTGCTAACTTGGATAATCATCTCATGCATTTACAGCTAACCTTGGAGGTGTTATAGCAGCATAGCCTACTGGCTAAGATTTTCTAAATTCAGTTTTGCGGTTTTAGAGGTGTCTTATCTTGGCCATGTGATATCAGCTGAAGGTGTGAGGGCATATTCATCTAAGCTAGTTGCTATAGCAGATTGGCCATTTCCAACTTCATTGAAGTCATTGAGGGGGGTTCCTAGGATTGACAGGATATTATAGTCGATTCATAAAGGGGTATGGAAGCATAGCTGCCCCTTTGACTCAACTGCTAAAAAAGAATCAGTTTGCTTAGAATGAGGAGGCAAAGGAAGCTTTTCAACTTCTCAAAAAGGTAGTTAGTCAACCCCCTATCCACATATGAAAAAGAGCTCTATGCACTAGTTATGGCAGTGCAAAAGTAGAGACTATACTTGTTGGGCCACCCCTTTGTGGCGAGGACCGATCACCAAAGTCTAAAATATCTGTTAGAGTAGAAAGTGGGGACACCTATGCAACAAAAATGGACCTCGAAGTTGCTGGGGTGTGATATGTTGGTGGAGGACAAGAAAGGCCAGGAAAACAAGGTAGCAGATGCCTTGCCTAGGAGAGGAGAGGGAGAAGAGCAAAGAGTGGAAGCCACTGTTGTTGTCATTTCCTTACCAACATTGGATTGGATAGAAGACATTAAGGAAGGGTATAAGAAGGAACCTAAAGTGCTAGAATTGGTGGAAAAATTTGAGAGAGGTGATTTAGCTCAGAGCTACTCAGTAAGGGAAGGTCTACTTTTTTACAAGCAAAGACTAGTAGTGGCAGAGGATGATGCCTTTAAACAAAAACTGTTACAGCTTATGCATTCTAGTGATATGGGGGGACACTCGAGGTATGATAAGACCCTACACAGGCTTAGAAGAGATTTTTATTGGAAGGGTATGAAGAAAACTATGAAGGAGTACATCAAAAACTGTGAAATCTGCTAGAGTGTTAAAATTGATCAGACAAAGTCCAGTGGCCTACTTCAGCCCCTTCCAATCCCTTCCCAGCCAAGGAAATCTCTATGGATTTCATAGAGGGTTTACCAACCTCACAATGTTTTAATAGCCTATGGGTAGTTGTTGATAGACTTATGAAATATAGCCACTTTGTTCCTATAACCCACCCTTATACTGCTGAAACTATAGCCCAACTTTTTACCAAACACATCCTAAAACTACATGGATTGCCCAAATCTATAGTGTCTAATCGTGACAGTACTTTTACAAGCACCTTCTAGCAGGAGTTGTTCAAGTCTGTCCCAGGGAGTGTAGTTAGCCTTTAGCACTGCATACCATCCACAGTCAGATGGGTAGACTGAGGCTGTGAACAAGTGTGTGGAGAACTTTCTCAGGTGCCATGCTGGTGAGAGACCCCGTGATTGGTCCCAATGGGTGCCCTTAGCAGAGTGGTGATACAATGCCACCTAACATTCATCTACTCGAATCACACATTTTCAAGCATTATACGGGTATGAAACTCTCACTTACAGAAACTGGGTGATGAACTGCCTACCTAGTTCCTCAAAATTCTCAATAGAGCTTGGCTGCAATGCTCCTAACCAACCTTGGGCTGCTTCCTTTAGCATCAAAGGAAAAGCCCTACATGTGATCTCTCTTAGGAATCCATGGAGAATCATGTGGGCTTTAAAAGTCTCCAAGTGTTCCACGGGTCCTTGGAACTATAGTGCATGGCTATCGACAGGAGCTTGAATTTCGGTGGTAGGGGTACCGCCATGATCTCTCAGGTGTTTGGTAAGTTGGTGCTGATCAGCAGCTGATCAATTGAAGATGAGTTTCCTATCTTCTTGGCCATTTCCTTGTATTTATTCATCAGGCTGTGCAGATCATGGTGCATCTTCTTTATTTCCTCATTCTCCTGGGGGGCTTTACCCGCACCTGCACTTTGAGCCTCAATCTCCATCCTGACAGCCTGACTAGGCGTCGTGTCTTCTCTTGATGGCCCGTTATTTGCCTTGAGAACCTCATTCTCCTTTCATAATGACTCGATCTCGGTGGTGAGTCTCCTCACTACTTCTTCTATTTATGTAAGCCTTCCTTCCATGTTCCACGACGTTTCCTCCTTATCTCTAGTTGCCTAAGATCGAGTGGTGGTGGGCATATGAAAAGCACGTTAATTGCAAGATAGCTGAATATCCTATAAACGACAACAACAATTGAGGATGTGTTTCACTGCTATGCACTCACTATCTCCTGCAATCAACGAGTAAGAGGGCTTAGGGGTTGAAAGGAACCCCTCTGATGCCTAAGTCAGTAAGGATATGAGTAGTCTTAAAGCCAATTGTTTTTAGAGAGTTTCAATAGCATACCTGGCCGTTTTAAATAGAGGGTTTATCTTCTTAAGATCACTTAGATTAACTTCCTTGCCCACTATTTGTAATTTGAATCCCAGTTCCTTTGGGCTATCCACTTGTTTTGAATGAATGAATATCTTAACGATCCTAGGAAAAGTGGGTGGACATTTCCTTTAACGAACTAACCTGGGCCTTATTGGGCCAGGGGGTGTCTAGGCGTTAAGTGGCTTGTTGGGCCCTCATGGCCCAGGCCTAGGGTGGAACTCCATGAGCCCTTATGGTGGTATTAAAGCCCTTCAAGTTACCCTGCGAAGTTTCATTATATATGGTGTGATGGAACTTTTATATTAAGTGTCTTTAGGCCCTCTCGGTTAAATTAATTTGTGCCCCTCCGGTTATTATCAAGTTGAATAGGAGAATCCTTGTGCCTTACCCAATTTGTTACGAATAATTAAGAATTAAGTTAAATTTAAAATATTTGCAAATCTAGAAAAGTAAAACGATATAATTTCTACCCAAATTTCATCAGTCAATAATTATGTAATTCATGAGGCAAATTTAGTAAGTTTATTACTCATGATTTGGCTAAATACACTTTATTAGTGCATATCACATTTTCCCCTTTGGTATTTGATTAAGCAATCTCCAACATCAATAGCTCTTACTTGTTCCAATTAGGGTTTAAATCCAAATTATAAATTACAACAATCAATGCATTAACATTTTGAGGAAAAACTTCAATTTATACAGATGGATTTGGATTATTAATCTTCATATTTTTCCGTTATGTGCTATAGTAGCAATATTAATTCTAATTAATGGAATAATGATGACAAGAATAATTGGTTGTATACGATATATCAAGCAAGTTATTTAATTATACCCAAGAATTTTCCATTGTAAGCATTTGTCTCTACCTATTTATTCAAGTCTCCCATATACGATGAGCTCCAAAAAAGTTTAAGATATTCTTCTTGTTGGGGTCCAATATTATAAACCCATTTATTTGGAAAAGTGCAAGAACAAGCTGTTATAATAGAAGGCTCAAAGCAATTTTTGATGAAATTTCTCGTGATCATTGTGTTGATGGCACTCATTGCTTTCATGAAAAGCACGCAAGCACAAGATCCTTGTTGCCATCGTGATCCGTACTGTTGTGGTTTTGATTATCATTATCCTCCTTATTTCAAAACGTCTGATTTGATACATTAAGCTACTGAGCTTGTGGCTGGCCAGTGATCCTCCACGATGTGTGTTTGGTATTGTCCCATCGGCGAATAAGATATATGAAATGTATGATGGAATTTTTTTCTATGTTTCTTGATAATAAGTGGAGGCTATGTCTAATCTATGTTTTTTAATGGCTTGGTTGATTCGCAATATTTTCTTTATATTCTCACAATATATTTCTCAAAATTAGTTTTCTGAAATCTTTTTCTTTTTCTAAAAAAAATTTTAATTATTTATGGCTAATTTTGGATAGATCCACCCTACCCTTATCTAACATCTGAAAGAGGAATTATATATAAGGTGACATGCATATATATATATATATACACACACACACACACACACACATTTTCAAGGTACATACGTAGCAGGAAATTTTGATCTCCACGAGATCAAACAAATTCTCATATAACCAATAATCTTCTCGAGGATTTATAACTCCCATATTTGAAAATGGTGGAATCAGCTGGCTACTGGCATTAATTCCTGATCGCAGCAATTCCACGTCGGCTAACCTTGGCTATTCCCTTCATTGCACCATGGCTATCGCAATGTACGTATCGGATCGATGGCTCAGCAGAGCCAATTAGTTGATTGACAAAAGAGTTAGAGACAAATGTGCTCAGCTTTAGGGGTTGGCGGCAGGCCACCGCATCCGGTCCGTTTGCTCCTCCGGGAAGTCCTACCCCTACTTGGGGCGGGTAGATGTGCATCTAGATGCCGAGGGATGAGGTTTGGGCTGGGCCCAAGCCTGCCAGGAACGATATATAAATATAAATATTAAAAAAAAATATTTCTCTAATTTTAGCTCAATGTATCTTTAATGTTTTTGCATACAATCTTGCCTAGGCAATACAGATTCATTAAGTATATATGTTGAACGATAACGGATAAATACAATAAGGCATAAACGTCGGCAAAAGAATGACAACATTAATATAGATAAAACAACCCAAACTTCTTATATAAATCAAACTTATTTAATCGGAAAAATTATTAATTAATGATGTTTTTGCCCATTTAAATTAGAATACATCTTTAGGGCTGGTAATAAGCTTGTCTATTCCATTCACAACAAGAAAATATGTCATTTCCCATGACTTTGAGATCGAGGCAAAAAAAAAAAAAAAAAAGATACTGCAAATAGTCCTTATTTGCGGCGATTTCAATTTCACCGCTAAATTCTAGTACGAATTTGGAAAATGCTGAGGGAGAATGTACCTATTGTGGCGATTTGTTTCGCCGCAAAAAACTATTTTGATACTTTTTCCATCGAATAAGATAATCATCACAATAGATACTTTTTGCGGTGAATGTTGTCACCGTAAAAGTTTTATGCGGCCAATTAAAACTTATTAGTGACGAATAAAAAAAGCTGGAAGTAGCTTTATACAAAATTTATGGAAATTTTGTATAAGATTATTTCCAACTGAAGTTTAGTCGCCGCTAATGAGCAATTTCAACCATTTTTTATTTGTTGAAAATGAGCTTTTTGTCTTTTGCAATGTTGATTTGAGATTTTTCGGCGATATTAACTCGCCGCAAAAAGCTAATAAAATTTAATTCACCTGCACATTTTTCCTTTAACATTTCCCTCCAGCCGTCTCCCCCCTACCCCCTCTCTCTCCCCCAATCCCTTTTCTCCCTCAAGCACAGAGCCCATCGCCAATGACCCCACCTCATCGGCCACCTCCCCTCCAGCAGATGCCGATCTCCCCCGAATTTGGGCTCACCTCTCTCTCTCAGATTTCTTTATATTGTCCCCGCTAGGGGCGCCATTCGCCACCACCCACACCTCTGTTGAAGATTAAACTTGATTTATTGCAAGAGGCCACAATTTATTAAGTTTATCATTTACGAGATATGTGAAAACTAAAAAAAGTTTCTTTTCATTGTACCTAGGTGTGTACCGTCTAGTAAATCTGAATGGCCATAAATGTCATCAATTTAATTTCTAGAATTTTCTTTTGGTTCTATATGTTGATGTACTAAAACAATATTTGATGCAAGGAGAAGAACAGAGTTTCAACGTACAGAGTGCTTCTTTCCTCTTCTATTGTTTTGTCACTATCTTGATTCCAACAGAGTGGCATCAGAGCATAGGTTCAAGAAAATGTTTTCTAAAGGAACCTCTCTTTCTTTCCAATATCCAGAACTCACTAAGCTCAATCATGAGAATTGGGCAATCCGAATGAAGGCTATCCTTGGCTCCCAAGGATTATGGAGATTGTTGAGAAAGGTTTTGTTCAACCTCAAAATGAGGAGTCTTTGAATCAAGCCCAAAAGGAAGCCTTGGAGAAAGAAAGGAAGAAAGATCAAAGTGCCCTCAAAGTCATTTATCAAGGTTTAGATGATGACATATTAGAGAAAGTGGCCAACGAAACAAACTCCACGCAAGCATGGGATATTCTTCGAAATTCCGTCATGGGAGTTGAAAGAGTGAAGAAAGTGCATCTTCAAACTCTAAGGGCTGAGTTTGAATCTCTTTTGATGAAAGAGAGTGAATCCATCTCAGATTACTTCACAAGAGTTCTGATGGTGGTGAATCAATTGAAGAGGCTTGGAGAAAAATTAGAAGATGTTCATGTTGTTGACAAAATTCTCCGCTTTCTCAACTTCAAATTTGACCGTACAGTTGTAGCCATTGATGAATCTAAAGATTTGGAGATCATGCCCATTGATGAATTAAATGGATCCTTACGGGCTCATGAAGAAAGGATGAACCGAGGCAAGCAAGAGCAAGTGGAGCAAACCTTGCAAGCAAGGCTTTCCTTGAAAGATAAAGGAGAAGCTTCTGAAAATGGTAGAAGAGACCAAGAACGTGGAAGAGGTCGAGGCCATGGAGGAGGATGTGGTTGTGGAAGAGGAAAAGTAGAGCAAAGTTTTTATCAAGAGGGAAGAAATCAAAATTCTTCAAGAGGTTGTGGAAGAGGAAGAGGAAGAGGAAGAGGAAGAGGCAATCATGAGGTAAAGAATGACAAAAGTCAAATTGAATGTTATTCTTGTAGAAAATATGGGCATTATTCTTATGTTAGATGGAGGGGCGCCCACGTGGGGCTGACCTCTCCTTAACTGCAGTGTAAAGCATGCGTTACTACCATTCAATTTGACAATTGAAGGCTGGCCTTTAAGGCCAGCAGTGTATAGGAGGACTATATATAGTCATCCTTAATTGGTTTTTGGAACTATTTGAAATACATAAAAGTTATCTCTCTTTTTGTTCTCTTTTGATAAGATATTTAAGCTATGGATTTGTTAAGTGCTACTCTAATTTTATACTACGTAGTACACTTTGCCACTAAGAGGAAACGCTTGTGATTTGTCAATCTGGAGAAACTTGTGGAGCAATTTTGGAAGCTGAGCTTGAGGTATTTTTCCACTGTGTTTTCTAACATGGGAGTTTCAAACCAAGAAAGTAGAAGATGAGACAAAGCTCATTTTGCACAAGTAAGATGTTGAGGAGCCCGTATTATTCCTCGTGCTTAATGAAGAACACAATGGTGAGAAGAATACGCGGTATCTAGATAATGGAGCTAGCAACCACATGACGGGCGATAGAAGCAAATTTGTGGAACTTGACACCAAAGTGATGGGCCATGTATGCTTCGGTGATGAATCAAAGGTGGAGATTAAAGGCAAAGGTACAATTTTGTTTGAGGCAAAGAATGGGAGCCATAAGATTCTTCCTAATGTTTATTACATTCCTAAGATGAAAAATAATTTTTGAGTATTAGGCAACTTATGGAGAATGGTTGCAAAATAAACATGGAAGATCGTTTTCTTTGGCTTAGAGATAAAGAAGGGAACCTTATTGCTAAGTCTTCTGTGACAAGAAATCGAATGTTTTTGTTGAATATGAAGACTAACGAAGCCATGTGCTTAAAGACCTGTATTAAAGATCCATCATGGATTTGGTATATGAGATATGGGCATCTTAATTTTGGAGGGCTTAGAGATTTGGGAGCAAAGAGGATGGTGAAAGGTATTCCATTGATTGATCATCCTGATCATTTATGTGAAGATTGTTTACTAGGGAAGCATTCAAGAAAGAGCTTTCCCAAGTAATCCAATTCAAGA
Organism: Juglans microcarpa x Juglans regia; assembly: GCF_004785595.1. Classification (NCBI taxonomy): domain Eukaryota; kingdom Viridiplantae; phylum Streptophyta; class Magnoliopsida; order Fagales; family Juglandaceae; genus Juglans; species Juglans microcarpa x Juglans regia. Next base: position 26,186,992 of record NC_054604.1, read on the forward strand.
GCTACCGAGCCGCTTCAACTTATACATGCAGATGTTTGTGGTCTAATCAAGCCTCCATCTCTTGGTAAAAGTTCTTATTTCTTGCTCTTTATTGATGATTATTCACGAAAAACGTGGGTTTATTTTTTGAAGAAAAAGTGAGGCTTTTGAGGCATTCAAAAGGTTCAAAGCTCGTGTTGAAAAAAAAAGTGGCTATGAAATCAAATCTCTAAGAATCGAGAGAGGTGATGAGTTCACTTCCAAAGAATTCAAGGTTTTTTGTGAGACACATGGAATTCGTCGTCCCTTGACCGTTCCTAGATCGCCACAACAAAATGGAGTTGTTGAAAGGAAGGATCGAACAATTCTCAATATGGCAAAGACCATGTTGAAAAGCAAGTCGATGCCAAAAGAGTTTTGGGCTGAAGCGGTTGCATGTGCAGTTTACATCTCTAACCGCTCACCTACCAAAAGTTTGAAGGATGTGACACCACAAGAAGCATGGAATGGATGGAAGCTAAATGTGACACACTTGCGAGTTTTTGGGTCTATTGCCTATATTCAAGTTCCAGAGCAAGAGAGATCAAAGCTTGATGATCGGAATATGAAGGTTGTGTTTATCGGCTATGATGAGAACTCAAAAGGCTATTAGTTCTTCAATCCAAGCAACAACAAAGTCATTATTAGTAGATATGTTGAATTTGAAGAAGATGCAACATGGGATTGGAGTACAAAAAATGAAACTGCTTATGATTTTCTCCCCTATTTTGATGAAGAAACTTCAACACAAGAAGCCCAAGATGAAATTGTATCTCCAACGATGCCAACATCATCCTCAATAGCATCATCATCCTCTTCATCTAGCTCAAGTGAAGGTCCTAAAAAATATCAAAGCATTGAGGATTTCTATGAAGAAACCGAAAGCTTAGAAGATGAGAATTTATTAAGCTTATACTCTAGTGATGAGCTTTTGAATATTGAAGAAGCTATGAAAGATAAAAAAAAAAAAATGGATACAAGCCATGGAGGAAGAAATTCAAGCCATTAAGAAGAACGACACTTGGGAGCTAGCCTCACTTCCAAGTGGTAATCAAGTAATTGGAGTCAAATGGGTGTATAAAGTCAAGAAGAATTCCAAGGGTGAAGTGAAAAGATACAAAGCAAGACTTGTTGTAAAGGGCTACAAGCAAAAACATGGCTTTGACTATGAAGAAATTGTTGCTCCCGTTGCTCGTTTAGAGACAATTCGACTACTACTATCACTTGCAGCCCAAAATCAATGGAAGATCCATCAAATGGATGTTAAGTCCGCATTTTTGAATGGTTATCTTGAGGAAGAGGTTTATATTGAACAGCCTCCCGGTTTTGTTATTGAAGGTTATGAAGATAAAGTGCTTAGGCTTAAAAATGCCTTATATGGATTAAAGCAAGCTCCAAGAGTTTGGAATAGCCATCTTGATAAGTATTTTAAAAAGAATGGTTTCACTAGATGCATTCATGAATATGCACTCTATGTGAAAAAGGAACATGAAGATTTATTATTTGTTTGTGTCTATGTGGATGATCTTATATTCACAGGAAACAATCAAATGATTTTTGAAAGTTTTAAGAAGACTATGGCTCAAGAGTTTGAGATGAGTGATATGGGACTCATGTCTTATTATTTGGGAATTGAAGTTAAGCAAATGAAGGATGAGATTTTCATTTCGCAAGAAGCCTATACAAAGGAAGTGCTAAAGAAGTTCAAGATGTTGGATTGTAATCCTGTTAATACACCTATGGAGTGTGAAGTTAAACTTTCAAAACAGGAGAAAGTTGATCCAACATTGTTCAAAAGTCTCGTGGGAAGCTTGAGATACTTGAGTTGTATTAGACCTAAAATTGTTTTTTAAATTGGACTTGTGAGTCGCTTTACGGAAAATCCATCTGAAACACACATGAAGGTAGCCAAGAGGATCCTTCGTTATCTTAAAGGTACTCTTGATTATGGAATTTTTTACTCTGCTTCAAATAAGTTCAAGTTAATGGGCTATTGTGATAGTGATTATGCTGGAGATATTGATGATAGGAAGAGTACTACTGGGTTTTTTTTTTCTTGGGAAATAATGTAATTTCCTGGTGTTCTAAGAAACAACCCATAGTCACTCTTTCAACTTGTGAAGCTGAGTACGTTGCTGTTACTACTTGTGCTTGTCATGGAATTTGGTTAAAGATATTATTGAAGGAACTCCATTTTGAGGAAAGTGAAGCTACCAAGATCATGATGGACAATAAGTCAGCTATTGCTCTAGCAAAGAACCTCGGGTTTCATGATCGAAGCAAGCATATTGAGACAAAGTATCATTTTATTCGTTAATGCATTGAGAATAGGTACGTGGAGGTAGAGTATGTGAAGTCACTTGACCAAGCTACTGATATGTTTACAAAGCCTCTCAAATATGATACATTTCAGAAGTTGAGGATGATGATCGGTGTTGGAAAGATGTCAAGTTTAAGGGGAGAGTGTTGAAGATTAAACTTGATTTATTGCAAGAGGCCACAATTTATTAAGTTGATCATTTACAAGATATGTACAAACTAGAAAAAGTTTCCTTTCATTGTACCTAGGTGTGTATTGTCTAGTAAATTTGAATGGCCATAAATGTCATTAATTTAATTTCCAGAATTTTCTTTTGGTTTTATATGTTGATGTACTAAAACAATATTTGATGTAAGTAGAAAAACAGAGTATCGACGTATAGAGTGCTTCTTTCCTCTTTTATTGTTTTGTCTCTATCTTGATTCCAACAACCTCGACGTCGTCGCCAGTTCTCCGTTGGAGCCCCATTCTCCTCCACGCCTGGCCCAGCAACCCAAGGCCTTCCCTTTCTCCCTTGCTTTGTTCGCGACCCACGTCTACTACTAGATGATTATTGGTATTCTTAGGACTTCATTATTCTTAATGAAATAGTTATCTTGGTTTCAACTAATTTTTCAACTCTAAAAATGAGGAAAAAAATGTAGCTGTTGTTGTTCCTCTTGTTATCTTAAACTCTTTCATTCTTAGCTTTTCTAGATTCAAATTGATTTTGCCTTCTATTAATCAAGATTATATACCAACGGTGTTTGATAACTTCATTGCAAATGTGGTAGTTGAAGGCACCACTGTCAACTTAGGTCTCTGGGGCACGACTGGTGTAATTTCTTTGATGCTTATAATCGCGCATTTAGCTTCATCATTTATCTGCTGTGTTTTTTTTATTGTGTCTTGAATTGATCCTTGAGTTTGCACATATAGATTTGTTTTTGCTATTAAATAGGTTGGCAAAATGGGCATGTTTGTTAATTTTTCATCTGTGTTCATTAAAATTCATAGGGCAAGAGGATTACAATAGATTAAGACCATTGAGCTAAAGAGGGGCAGATGTCTTTGTATTAGCTTTCTCATTAGTAGTGGCATTCATCTTTTTTGTTATGTTGACTAACTAAATTCTGTAATTAATGTGGTTTATAATGCACAAATAAATCTCTGTGATGATGATAAGCACTATTTGGCTGATCACCCTGGATTGATGCTTGTGACAACTACACAGGTGTGCTTTTTTCCCCATCAGTTGCTCTCTATACCTTGATGGTAATGTTTGGTTCCATTCATGGTAATGGTTTTCATATAATTAGGGTGTCGAACTCTCTAAACAGATTGGTGCTACATATTATATAGAATGCAGCTCAAGAACTCAGCAGGTATGAATGCTCTAACTCCTTCAATTTTGTTGGTGATGAGGACTGGTGAGCCACTTCTAAAACCTTGAACTTTGATATTATTGTTGTTGCTCTTCTTCTTCTATTGCTGCTCATAATATATACCTGCAGTGGTACTACAATCTTTATGTGTATGGTTTTGTATTATTGCTATATGAATTACGTTTTTTGTCATACTCTTCATGTTTTCACTTTCCTTGCTTGATAGATGGGTTGTGTGGTGCTGTATAGATGCTTGAATTACGTTTTGTATTGTTGCAATTTTCTTGCTTTTAACTCAGTCCTATATGCAATCAAAGATGCTATCAAGCTTTTAATACTACATTACTCATCTGGTATTACTGCATATGCTTATGCAGTTGAGGATATGTCAGAAGGATCGGTTGTACAAGTATACTTTAGGCCAATGAATTTGTAGGAAGTTGATTATCCACACTTCTGATGGTAAGTTTCTTGTATTATCTCTAATTTTGTTTACCTCAATTTTTAGAAAACTTGGTTTTATTTTTTGTTGAACTTTTGTTTTTCTTTTGGCAATATATTCTTGAACTATACAAAATATACTTGTTTATTATGGCAATGCCTTCCACTTTCCTTTTTAGCTAATGTGTTCCCTCCCTCATCCTCTCTTTCTCAGCTTCCTCCCAGTGCAGTTACATCTATTATTCTTGAACAAGCTGTGGTTTACTCTCATTGAGGTTGAGAGTACATTGAAATTTCATATTTTGTCTCTGATAATTGGACCTATTATCAATAATGATATCTTTGATTAGACAATCTCTTAGGATCATATCATTCTTTTTCCCATTGTGTTGACAAGAATGTTGCCTGTTGGTATGGTGCATGAAGACATGTCTGCTAACATCTTATTTATATATGAATATGAAACGAATGGTCAGTTTAATGCAGATTGTGAACTATTCTTTACTCCCTATTTTTTTTTTCCTCTTCTGTTGATTTCACTAGCACTATTGTTACAATTGCTATGGATAATTTCTTTGGATCCGCAAAGCCTATGCCTCTTTTGCCATTATCATAGAGATCAATTGTTTAGGTTGGAAAAAAAAAATTACAAAAACTTAATACTAAGAATTCTTATTTCTGTGCCCTCAAGGTGCTTAGGAATTGCTTAATCACTTATTCAATCCTAGTTTATATTGGAGAGTTGATAGAATTGAAGATGTTGTAAGTTGCTTAAAATGGACTAATTATAAAGATGTTTGGATTTTGAAGTTATTTTTCTCTGTCCTGGGCGAATACATTTTTCTTTTGGACTTCTGTGAATATAATGCATCTAATATTGTTAACTCTTAGGGGTTGGCCCAAGTGGTAAGGTCTTGGCCTTGGAAATTATCCTCTTCAAGTCAAAGGTTTGAATCATTGGATGGAAACAATTTTTATTATTTATTGTTCATTATTATGTTCTCCATAGATAGAACATGCTATGGCGATTGAATAATTTCAATTCGATAAAGCCCATTGCTTATGCCCTTGGTTGCAATGTCAGCCTATAAGATGTAAGTCACATGGTGTATGGCGTTTTTTTATCTGAAGGTTTGGGGAGGATTATGCAATATCACCTATTAAGATGATTTTGATTTGATCACAAACTAAAAATTTATGCTAGGACCATCTGTACGAGGTCTGATGTCTATATATTGTTTACTTTTCCTATTTTCTTGTTTGTTGCTGTATATTTATTATAATTTCTTCCCTATTTTTTTCTTGTATTTCAGAATGGTGTTCTTTACAGGGATGTGTCTCCTCTGATGTTTTAATGTTGAATCAAATAGGATATACACAGGTTGGTGCTTTATTATGCTAAATTGTCTTCATTGATATCTATATTCAAGTCATGGATTTAACTTTCAGTCACCTAGAAAGGGGTGGAATACATACATGGATAATAATATATAAACTCGTTTTTGCTTGTGATGGTTTAGGCAGTACTTGATTTTGTTCTTTTCTCTTTTAAAGACTTGCTTGACTGTAATTGATTTAGAAGAGTTGAAGTAACGATGGTACTCTTAACACTCCCAAATACTGCTTCGTGCTGCATCCATTAGCAATCATTTCTGGATGTTTTATAGCTATAATTCATTAAGAAATCAAGGGAAGAATGTTGAAAACTTGAAGAACCTGAGAAAGAAAAGAACTTGCTGCTGTTCTGGTTTTCTGTTGCCTGAAAATATTTCTTCCATTCATGTTTATTGTGAATAAGAGTGCCTACATATCATTTTCCTATGCTCTCATTGATCTGTTCTATGGCTGTGAGTGAATGCAGATTATGATTTCTGACTTTATATTACTGTGTTGTCACGTCTGTCTGCTATCCACTTCATCCCTCATTTCTAGTTACAAAGTATGCTTTCATTAAAATCTAGGTGATATGGCAAAGAGGTCTCTTTTGTATTTTTTGCTTAGGAGATCATTTTCCGTTTTTGTGCATTTGTTTTTTTTAATTTTTGGAAAAACATTTTCTGGCGATTAAAATTCGTCGGAAATAAATAAACTTTTTATTGGCGATCTTTTATCCCCACAGAACCTCTATTTCGCCGCATAAAATTTTTTCCTAGCGATTTATTGACAATGCAAAAAGGATTTTGCAGCGAAATGGGCGCGACAGTTGGAGACCTTTTTTCTAGCGCCTACTTCCTTATTTGCGACAGAGATGGAAACATTAAAATTTTCTTTTTCATCCACAATAACCGACGCAAAAGTTTTTTCATTCCCATTGATTCCTTCCTATCAATTTCCAAAGGAAATAAAAAAATTACTACTTGGAAACTTTTCATTTTTTTAAAAGAAATGGACTATAACCCAATAATATGCCAAGTCATGCCACACGGACCATTTTGCAAAGAATTCATGGAAGGGTCTGTTTTGAGGAGTGTAACAAGTATGAGCGTAAGAATATTTGAATAGTGGGAAAGAGTCAAGCTGACATCAATTAGGGCAATTTCCAAGGGTAGTGACGTTTAAAGCATTCGCAGCAAATAAAGTTGAAGTTGTTTCCTCAACTCTACATATGCCTACATACATACTAACGATCAGCTTATGCCAGAGGTGTCCTTGTATATGATCAGAATCATTTCCTAAAATTTGTCAGCCTTATAACCTCAAATCTGATAATAATCATTTTCCAAACTATGTGCATTCTATAACTTTGTATATGATACAATCATTTTTAAAAGCCTGCAGAATCAATACCTTTAAATATTATTAAAAAAAAAGTCTTTTCTTAAAGTCTCTAAATCTATAATTTAGATTTGATCAAAACTCACATCCTAATGGTTGCAGACTCAATAACTTCATATTTAAACAAACTTGCATACTAAGTCTTGTGAAATTTTAATTGTATTTGCAAGTGCACGAACTGTATCGATATATAGTTTAGCAAGAACGAGGTCGAAACCATAGAGACTTCAAAAACGTAGGAAACCAATCAAATATAAACCACATAAATTCTAAACTAGTTTAAAAAGATGAGTTGTAAAATAAAATAAGAAATTAAGAACTAAACAATAAATTAATCAAGGCAAGAAATAATTAATTTAATAAACTAATCACAATAAAAAGAACTAAAATAAGCCTATTTTAGTTGTAATTAAACATAACTGTAAAGCTGAAAGCAACTCCAATTATTCTTCAATCCCAGATAACCCTATTTTTCCCTCTTCCCCTTTCATTCAGCGTGCCCTTGTCTCTTGTGCCCTTTATCTCCCTGGTGTGCGGCGTCCCACTGTCGGTAGCATTCATCAAGACGCATGATGTTATTCTATATTTAGATCGCCCGGTAGCTATTGTTGTAGGCAAACTCGATGAGTGGGACGTGGCTTTAACATGGACCTTTAGAGCCTGTTTGAATACTAAGAATATTTTAAAATATTTGTAAATAGTAGTAAAATAGTAAGAGATTTGAGAATAGTTGTGTTCCCAAACGGTCCCTTAAAGTCCAACACACACGCTCTTAGTATGTCGTCCAGCATCTGAATTGTCCTTTCCAATTGTCTGTTGGTCTGGAGATGGTATGCAATATTGAACCTTAGCTGAGTGTCCATTGCCGTTTGCAAACTTCTCAAAAAATGAGATGTGCACCTCGAGTCTCGATCTAACACTATGGTCTTGGACACTCCGTGAAGTCTAGCTATGTCCCTTATATACAGTTGAATTTACAACTTATTCAAAGTGTCCATCGTACTAATAGGTAGAAAGTGGGCAATCTTAGTCAATCTATCCACAATTATCAAAATCACATCCTTACCACAGGGGTTTGGGGTAATCCGACCACAAAGCCCATAATTATGTCCTCCCGCTTCCACTCTATAATGGGTAAGGGTTTAAATTCTCGGATGATCTCTGTTTCTTGACCTTTACTCTCCTAGACGTTGCACACTTCTTGATGAAGTGAGTGATATCTCGATTTATTCCTTCCCACCAAAAACCCTTCTTGAGATCTCGATACATCTTTGTGGCTCCAAGATGTATTGAATATGGCAAGGAATGAGCTTAAGCTAGTATTCTTTCTAGAATTCCCTAATTAGCCAAAACTACTCTTTGCCCTTAATATAAGAAGGTTCCATTCTCGCCCAACTACAATGCAAAGGTCCTTTCCATCTTTGGACTCTTTGCCGAATCTTTAGTAGCTTTGGATCCTTCCTTTATTGACTTTTAAGTTAATCGAAGTCACTCAGTCTCAATTCGTGCATCGCGGTTAGAATTTCCTCCTGTGGTGAGTCCTTCACTAACAATTACCTCATTCCTTCAAGAAGTGAGCTCACATATGTTGAACGTCCTACATCCTTAGACCTAGACTTACGACTTAGCGTATCTATTACTAAATTAGCTTTTCCTTAGTGGTATTTGACCTCACAACAATAGTCGCTTATAGTCTCCAGTCATCTTTATTGTCTCATGCATCTCAGGTAAGGAGATGCCTCATACTTGATGATCCATGTATTTTTCACACGCTTCTCCAAACAAGTAATGTCGTCAAATCTTCAAGGCAAACACCACAACTACTAACGACATATCATGAGTGGGGTAGTTCTTCTTGTGGTCCTTCAATTACCTAGATGCATAAGCCACTACCCTTCCTTCTTGGATCAGGACACATCTTAGTCCATATTTAGATGTTTCAAAATATACCACGAATGGTTTGTGGGGCACCAGTAATGCTAAAATAGGGGTTGTGGTTAACCTTCTCTTTAGTTCTTCGAAGCTCTGTTATAGCAACCATCTTCCTATGATGATCCAATGGAGTCTCTTACTAAACTCAAGCAAACTGGTTCGGTGGAAGATTATAAAACCAGTTTTGAGGGTTTGTACAATAGACTCAAAGGGCTGTATGAGGGCTATAAATTGAGTTGTAGTCTCAGTGGTTTGAGGGACGAGATAAGCTGCCGGTGCATATGCTCACAATAACCAAAAAACCCCCACACATCCCTAACTCCAGCTTCCATAACCACCAAAATAACCAACAAAAAGCCATTATACCAGTCCATAAAATCAAACCACAACAAATGAAAGACCATAGAGATAAGGGTCTTTGTTACTATTGTGATTCCAAGTGGAATATGGGTCGTAAGTGCCAACAACCCAAGCTTTTCCTCATTGAGGAGATTGAGGATGATCCAAGTGATTCTTGATGGTGGAAAAAGTGGCAGATGGAGGGGAGATGCTGGATTTTGTTACAAATTCAGTGCAACCAAAAATATCATTAGATGCTTTAATTGTCTCAGTCAACCCTAGAACTATAAGGGTTAAGGGTAGAGTTCAGAACCTAGAGGTGGTCGTTTTAATCGACTTGGGCAGCACCCGTAATTTCATAAACCCTTTTGTGATTAAAAAGGGAGAAATTCTAGTGGACAGTGGCAAAATAATTAAGGTAAAAGTGGCCAATGGAGGGATAATTTTGAGTGAGGGAAGTTGTGCCTCGTTACGAGTGAGGGTGCAAGGAACTGCCTTTGTCACTGAAGCATTTGTGTTGGTGTTAGTAGGTTGTGATATGGTGTTGGGAGTGCTATGGCTGCATGAGTTGGATTCCATCCTTTGGAATTCTAGGGAACTCTTTATGAAGTTTAACTATAACAGCAAGGTGATAGAATTGCAGGGCTTGTGTCCAGCCAATTTGATTGAAGAAGGCAATTTGAACAAAAACAATAAATTGGAGAAAAATGGAGTATTGTTACAGTTAGTGGAAGCGAAGGAAAGTCAAGAACCAAAACTAGAATTACAACCAGTTGTCCAGAAGTCGCTAAACAAATTCCAAGTAGTTTTTGGGGAACCAAAAGGCCTACGTCCCATAAGAACCCATGATCACAACATTATCCTACAACTAAACACTCAGCCCATTTCAGTCCGACCCTATCGATATCCTTATTTTCAAAAGGATGAGATAGAAAAAATTATGAAGGAGCTGCTGTCCTCAGGGGTAATAAGGCTGAGTCAAAGTCCCTATTCATCACCAGTGTTGTTAGTGAGAAAGGCAGATGCGACATTGTTCACGTGTGTGGACTATAGGTCCTTGAACAAAGTAACAATTAAGGACAAGCTTCATATCCCTGTGGTGGAGGAATTATTGGATGAATTGGGCGGTTCTAGACTATTTTCAAAACTGGACTTGTGGTCTGGGTACCACCAAAGAACGGTCAAATTTGAAGATATTCCAAAAACGGCTTTTAGTACTCATGAAGGGCACTATGAGTTCCTAGTTATGCCTTTTGGGTTAACAAACGCTCCTAGCACTTTTCAAAGTCTCATGAATGAGGTTTTCAGACCATACTTGAGAAAACTCATACTAGTTTTTTTCGATGATATTTTGGTTTATAGTGCTAACTTGGATGATCATCTCAGGCATTTACAGCTAACCTTAGAGGTCTTACAGTAGCATAGCCTACTGGCTAAGAATTCTAAATTTAGGTTTGAGGTTTCAGAGGTGTCTTATCTTGGCCATGTGATATTAACTGGAGGTGTGAGGGCAGATTCAGATAAGCTGGTTGCTATAACAGATTGGCCATTTCCAACTTCGTTGAAGTCATTGAGGGGGTTCCTAGGATTGATAGAATATTATCGTCGATTCATAGAGAGGTATGGAAGCATAGCTGCCCCTTAGACTCAACTGCTCAAAAAAATTAGTTTGCTTAGAATGAGGAGGCAAAGGAAGCTTTTCAGCTTCTCAGAAAGGCAGTTAGTCAACCCTCTGTGTTGGCTCTCCCAATTTTTCCTTCCCTTCATGATAGAATGTGATGCTTCAGGAGGAGCCATTAGAACAATTTTGATGCAAAAGAACAGGCCCATAGCCTTTTACAGCCAGGCTTTAAAGGGCAAAATCCTAAATCTGTCCATATATGAAAAAGAGCTTTATGCACTGGTTATGGCAATGCAAAAGTGGAGACTGTACTTGTTGGGCCACCCCTTTGTGGTGAGGACCAATCACCAAAGTCTAAAATATCTGTTAGAGCAGAAAGTGGGAAATCCTATGCAGCAAAAATGGACCTCGAAGTTGCTGGGGTATGATATGTTGGTGGAGTACAAGAAAGGCCAGGAAAACAAGGCAGCAGATGCCTTGTTTAGGAGAGGAAATGGAGAAGAGCAAAGAGTGGAAGCCACCCATGTTGTCATTTTCTTACAAACATTGGATTGGATAGAAGAGATTAAGGAAGGGTATAAGAAGGATCCTAAAGTGATGGAATTGGTGGAAAGATTTGAGAGAGGTGATTTACCTCAGAGCTACTCAGTAAGGGAAGGCCTGCTTTTTTACAAGCAGAGACTAGTAATGGCAGAGGATGTGGCCTTTAAACAAAAACTATTATAGCTTGTGCATTCTAGTGCTATGAAGGGACACTCAGGTATGATAAGACCCTACACAGGCTTAGAAGAGATTTTTATTGGGAGGGTATGAAGAAAACTGTGAAGTAGTACATCAAAAACTGTTAAATCTGCCAGAGTGTTCAAATTGATCAGACAAAGCCGAGTGGCCTACTTTAGCCCCTTCCAATCCCTTCTCAACCATGGACCCAAATCTCTATGGATTTCATAGAGGGTTTACCAACCTCACATGGTTTTAATAGCCTATAGGTAGTTGTTGATAGGTTTACAAAATACATCCACTTTGTTCCTATAACCCACCCTTATACTACCAAAACTATAGCCCAACTTTTTACCAAACACATCCTAAAACTGCATGGACTACCCAACTCTATAATGTCTGATCGTGACAGTACTTTTACAAGCCCCTTCTGGCAGGAGTTGTTCAAGTCCGTCCTAGGGAGCGCAGTTAGCCTTCAGCACTGCATACCATCCATAGTCAGGAGGGCAGACTGAGCCTGTGAACAAGTGTGTGGAGAACTTTCTCAGGTGCTATGATGGTGACAAACCCCGTGATTGGTCCCAATGAGTGCCCTTAGCCGAGTGGTGGGACAACACTACCCAACATTCATATATTTGAATCACACCTTTTCAAGCATTATACGGGTGTGAACCTCCCAAGTTAATCAGTTACATACCAGGCCTATCTAAAGTGGAGGCAGTTGAAGAAAATTTACAAACAAGGGAACACATAAACAGCTTACTCAAGCACAATATTCAAAAGGCCCAGAATCGCATGAAGAATTATTATGACTTGAAAAGAAAAGAGCAAGAGTTTGAAGTGGGAGATATCGTTTACCTACGCCTACAACCCTATAGGCAGATGAGTGTGGCTCATCGCAGAAGCCTCAAGCTCTCTCCATGTTTTTATGGTCCTTTCCCATCATCTAGTAAGTGGGATCCGTGGCTTATAAGCTTCTACTCCCTCCAACCTCGACAATACACCTAGTGTTCCATGTGTCACAGTTGAAAAAAACTTTGGGACAAAGGCATGTGTACTTACCTACACTTCAACCCACGGATGGAAACCTTAAGCTTGAACTTGAAAAGATCCTCCATCGCAAGATTTAGAAACACCACAATCAACCCTTGACCGAATGTTTGGTGTAATGGCAAGGTCAAAATGCAGAAGACGCATCATGGGAAGCTTATAAAGAACTAAAGCCATCTTACCCGCACCTTGTGGGCAAGGTGCTCTGATGGGGGAAGCTTTGTCACACTTCCAAGGAGGAACACGAAGAACTCGGGACTTTCAGAAGAAATTTGGAGGATTGAAGTGCCCTAGGTGTTGTGGGTTATGTTTTGCATCTTTCAGGTGGGGTCATGGGCCAAGTCGTGGGCCTTCTTTGAAAGATGTTGGGTTGTTTTAAGTAGAAGTAGGGCCCATTTGCAGTAAGTGGTTATGGCCTTACAGCCGAGTTATCTTTTATTGTAATTGTCGCTTCCTGTATTAAGCAGTGTCATTTTTAGCTTTAATCTTCTAGAAGGAATTTAGTTTGTTACATCTGTTGTGTCAGACCTATTTGGGTGGAATGTCTGCACCCTTGACACTTTATGCAAAATCATATGAGAAGTTTGTTATTCCTTCCCTACATTCTCTCTCTCTCTCTCTCTTCTCTACTCTATCAAAGGAGGTTCTCAACCTCTAAGTGAGCCAATTATCATTTACAGACCACCATTTTACAGATAAAAACTTATACACTGAGAACTATAGTGTTACAGTTTGCTCTAATCCAACTATGTTCATTGACTGGCTACGATCGAGAAGAACTTCTTGTGTTAAAGACGATAGACGATTAGGAATCATCGATCATAATGGAGAATGAGAAGTTGAGATTTCAATTTCAGTCCAACTTTTAGTCTTTTAATATACTATTTATCATGAAGTTAATGATTATTTTAACAAATTATTCTAACAAATAGGTTAATTAAAATGACTAAACTCAATACAAAATGGTACTGTAAAATACATTATGATGATGATTAACGCCCTCCTATTTTAGCACGAATGAATTATAATGAATAAATCACTAAATCACAAAAAAAAAAATTCATTTTTGTCAATTATATTCTAGTTTATATTCTAGGAGAATGTTACAAAGATTTCCAAAGGTTATAGTCCAGCATAGAGGTCGAATGGCCAATGTAGTTGCCCATTGTTTGGCAAGACATTCATGGCATATTGATGATCTAGTGATTTGGTGAGACTCTTTTTTAGAAATTGTTTCACAAGTCGTCTGACATGATGCAATGATGTAATCTCTTTTTTCTAATGAATAAAACAGTATGCATTGTTTATTAAAAAAAACACTTAAATAAGGATTAAAGAGAATAAAAACTATATACAAACTATGGGTTTTCTTTCATTTTGAGGGTTTTCTTTCATTTTGAAATATAAAACTATATATTTTATTTTTCTTTCATTTATTAGCAATTAAAACATTTTGTTTGGTCTAATAAAATAATTTCTTACTTTTATATATAGATTTTAAAATGGCCAAAATGACAAACAATAGCCATAAAAATTAATCATAAATTAAGAAGCAATTTCTATTGTACAACCATAAGATATCCAATAAATTTAAAAACAAATATCTAGTAGCCTAAACCAACATTTACCCTAATGTGAACAGAAATGATTTGTACAAGCCTAAAATAGACAAGCTCTTGTAAAAAAGTAGACCCTACCTAAAAAAAGCTATTCTTTATTAGTGGGTCCAACTTTTTTTACAAATGGCTTATATGAGATTTGTTTATTTGAGGATTGTACCAAGCATTACCTGTCTGAACTCCCATCAAGGGGGTTGGGAGTAAATCTAAATTGTTTGTCACATAAACACATCCAAATATTTCAAGGACGTTTTATATATGTGTTTAGAAAAAGTCTTAACCTTCTAGCTTCACTAATTAAAGTTATTAAACACTCCTAAAAAATTAAGCCCAAGTCCATGAGGTACTACAACGAAAAGGGGTTTTTCTGGCTCATTTTATTTTCGGCGAGTAAAATTTCACCAGAAATAGGCCATTTCTACTATTTGCGTGAAAACTTCCGGCAACAGTTAAAAATTGCCGTTAAAAATAGTTTTTGTGACAAATTGTATCGCCACAATAAGTATTATATTGCGGCAGATACTTGCTAAATTGCAATGCAAGTCCAAAGTTGCCGCAGAAAATTTTTATTGCGGCGACATTTTATTGCCGCAAAAGACTTCGCCGAACTAATTTTACTTTAAAAGTCTTATTATAGTGACAAATGAACCGCCGCAATAAGTTTTTAATAATTTATTGTTTGCATTTTATTTTTCCCTCCTTCTTCACCAATCCCCCTCGCGTATGTTGTCGGTTCAACTGCTGTGTCTTCTCCCCTCCTCTCGACACTGGTGACTCTCTCTGAATCTCTTACTCTCCATTAATCTCTCATTGTTTCTCTCTAGGGCTTGGGGTTGGTTGGTTTGTTTCTCTCGTTGTAAACCTATAATTTTTTCATCTCTAGACTAAGATTTAACGGAATCTAACCAATCGGATGAGTGGAGTGATTAGCATCCTTAGTGTTCTTGTGATTGTTATGTATATGTATTTTGCATAGAGGCTAGTTCCTTGCCATGCTTATATATATATATATATACATATTTATTATATGTATGTGTGTGTATGTTTTGCTCAGATGGTGATTCATCTCTATACTTATGTATACATGTGTTTTTCTTAGAGGGTGATTCATTGTCATTCTTATAAATACATGTGCTTTGCTCATAAGGTGACTCATCACCATTCTAAAATATGTGTGATCTTAGCTTTATTTATTTGAGCTTGTGCATGCATATTCATCACACTGTCTCTCATTTTAGTACTGTTATGGGTTTTAACCTGCTAAGATTTCATGAAAATCTTACTGTGGTGGTCCCACATACGGTTTCATTCTTTGGAATCATAGACTTTGATACAAATTTAGCCCAAGAGAGTTATCACGGGTCCTCGACGAAGAAAGACAAGCCCAACCTGAGAAATAGTTACAGAGGCCTGCTTTCATTTAGTTGTTGTATTTTTAATGGTTATTGTAATTAGATGATGAACACTCTATGGTTCGTTATGTTATGATGGTGTTATTATATTTGGGATGAAGAAGTAGTGACATATTGATACTATTACTGTTAAAATAGTACTTGTGCACTTATCTAGTGCTAATAGATTAGTCTCCAACTAATCCTCTTTACATATTTTCACTATGATTCGCATTAAACAAGTGAGCACAACTGATGCGCACAAAATCTTCACGAGAACGTAAGGGATACAGCTGACTGGCTCGCATCTTAAGCACCATGGTTCCTCGCCAGAAAACTACAAGGGGTGCCATAAAACACCCGAAAAATACGTTCGAACGGGAAGCACCAGAAGACATCAATGGTTGAGTCAAATCTCTCCCAAAACAAACACCAACGAATCTCCATGTTTCTTTGGTGGCCGAAAAATCATTCAATATGCAGCATTTATCCAAAAATAGAGGTAGAACTTATCTCATTGCAGCAATGAAGGATGACGGCGGGGGCGAGAATGGAGGTGTTGTTAGGATTGTAAATATGCAATTATAAAAACTTGTAAAGATGTATTGGCAATTCGAGGTGCCAAGGCCTCCTGTGCTCTCAATTGAACTGAAAATACCACGATACTTCATTCATTCATCTGCTTGCAAAATAAATAGACTACCAATTAATTGCCCACATTATAGAAATGGTAATAGGCCCACTAACTAACTGACTCCAACTAAGTAACTGACCCACTAATGCTTAACTTACTAACTGACCACGACAAGCCCCTGGCCCATTATAACCCAGTCCACGGACACAATACAATAAGCAAACGACACTGGTTAAGGAACATAATACACATCATTGAAACACAAGGGTCAAAACCCTAAGGCACATAACAGATCCCCTTCCTTAGAAAACCTTGCACTCAAGGTTAGGGTGACGCTATCAGAGATAGATGAGGTCTTCCCACATTGCATCATCTTCTCTCATACTTGTCCATTGCACCAAAACCTCTACCCCTGTTGTATTTCATCTTCTTTTAAGCCTCCTTTGTAAGATCTTCTCTGGTTCGGGCGTAAGAGCCCCTTCTGGAGTGACGATTGGCAAGGTTGCACACGGTTGAATCCCTTCTCCTAGCTTCTTCTTGAGGCAAGAAATATGGAATATGGGGTAAATCCGTGCCTCACGAGGTAGATCTAGCTCTTATGCCACTTTCCCAACTCTGCAAACCACCCTGAAGGGCACGTAGTATCCCGGCGCGATTTTGAGGTTACGTCGCATGGCCACCGTCATCTACCTGTAGGGTCGTAACCTCAAGTAAACAAAGTCTCCTTCCTCGAACTCCTTGTCCCTTCTTTTTAAATCTGCAAAAAAAAAACATTTTTCCTTGTGCTTCTTGCAGGTTCTCTCTGATGAGCGAAACGATGAACTCACTGGTCCTTAACTCCTCATCCACATCTTGTACCTTTGTAGATCCCAACTTGTATGGCAACATCCGGGGAGGAGGTTGGCCATACACAACGTCAAAGGGTGAAACCTTTGTTGATGTGTGAACTGAGGTATTGTGTGAGTATTATGCTAGAGGTAACCACTTTGCCCAGTCCTTTGGTCTATCACTTGAAAAACACCTGAGGTAACACTCGAGCACTTTGCTCATGGCCTCTATCTGGCCATCTATTTGGTGATGATATGATGTATTGAGTAAAATTTCAGTTCCACAAATATTGAATAACTCCTTCCAAAAATTGCTAGTAAACACTGGATCTCGATCACTTACAATGATCTGAGGGATCCTATGCAACTTAAATACATTGTCCATAAAAATCCTAGCCACTGTCATTGCTATGTATGGTGTGTAATGGCCATGAAATGTGCGTACTTGCTCAATCTGCCCACTACTACCAAAACCACCAGTTTTACCTCCTGAAAGAGGCGTTCCCTCAATAAAATCTATGCTGATATCTTTCTAGTTTTTTATAGGTATTGGCACGGGATGAAGCAATCCCGCTGGGTGGAGGGTTTCAACCTTGCTCGAACATGTGCTCGAACATCACTTCTTAAGCCAAGTGAGTAAAACTCCTCTTTTTTTCTTTTTTTATTTTTTTTATTCTGGCTTATGTCTTCTGTACTCCAGTGTGGCCCCCAAATGGACTGATATGAAGATGGTGCAGGATCTGCTGCTGAAAAGGAATCACGGATCTGAGATGTAGCCTCCCTTTGTAAAAAGGGAGCTCATTTCGGATTTGGTAACGAGATTGGTCCAGGGCTCCATGATGGTAGTAGCTTATTAGGTGCTGCAATATGGGGTCCTGTTGGTAAACTTTATTCAACTCATCTACCGACTGTGCTTGTAATATACTGAGTGCCTAAAATTGCATGGTACCTTTTCTGGTTGTGGTGTTTGGGGCTTGGTTTTTGGTGGAAGGGATTGTGGTGGTTGTGTTTGAGGTTTGGGATGGATATAGGGTTAAATCTGTTGGGTTTTGGTACTAGATACGTGAGAGGGCGTCTGCCACTACATTGGTTTTTCCACTTTTATATTCCACTGCAAACGCATACCCCAGTAATTTGGAAATCTATTTCTGCTGTGCTGGTGTCCAACCCTCTGTTCCAATAGGTATTTAAGTGCCTGTTGGTCAATGCGTACTTTGAAGGACTATCCCAATAAGTAGTGCCCTCATTTCCTCAGTGCCATTACCATAACCAACAACTCTTTTTCATAGGTAGAAAGACTCAAATTTCTCCCTTTAAGAGCTTGACTAGAGTATGCTATAGGCTGCCCTTCCTGCATTAATACTGCTCCCAAAGTTTCTCTTGATGCATCACATTCCACAATAAAAGTTTTAGCAAAATTAGGCATCCTTAGAATATGGGGACTTGCCATGGCCTCTTTGAGTCTATCAAATGCCTCTCGGGCCTTCTCATTTCAAAGAAAAGCATTCTTCCTCCAGAGAGAAGTAAGTAGGGCTGCTATAGCTCCATACCCTTGTACAAATATCCTGTAATACGCAATAAGCCTTAAAAAACCCCTCAATGCCTTGAAGTTTTTAGGAATGGGCCAGTCTTGCATTGTAATAAGTTTCTAGGGATCTACCATTACACCTTCTTTTAAAATGAGATGTCCCAAGTACTACACCTCCCTACTACCAAATATGCATTTTGACCTTTTTGCCAAAAACATTTCAGCCTGTGTAAAACTTATAGCACTCGTGTAAGACGTTGTACATGATCTTGCATAGACTTGCTATAGATTAAGATATCATCAAAGAATACAAGTAAAAACTTCCTCATATATGGCCTAAACACTCCATTCATCAACCCTTGAAAGGTTGAAGGTGCATTTGTAAGCCCGAAGGGCATTACCGAAAATTCATAATACCCTCATGGTTCCTAAAGGCAGTCTTATGGGTGTCATCAGGATTCATTCTTATCTGGTGATATCCCGATCGTAAATCCAACTTAGAAAATATTTCAGCCCGCTAACTCATCAAAGCAATTCATCAATGTTAGGAATTGGATACATATATTTAACCGTATCTTTGTTGAGGGCACGATAATCCATGCACATCGCCAGCTCTCATTTGCTTTCCTCACTTGTAACATAGGTGAGGAGTATGGACTTTAACTGATTCTTATATTTTCACTTCGTAGCATCTCAGCCACCAGCTTTTCTATCTCCTCCTTTTGGTAATACGGATACCTATAAGGCCTTACACATGTCGGTTTGGCCTTATCCTGCAGTTGTGTCTTATGATCAAGAGGGGGTAGACCAGTAGGTTCAGCAAACACTCTCTTGAAACTATCCAAAACTGGTTGTACTTCTGGTGACACTTCAGCCTTTAAATCTTCTATGTTTCCATCCATAATTTGCAACCATAACCCTTTGGCAGTACTCTTTTTGAGCTCTTTAATGTGGTCCTCATCTGCAATACTATTGATAGGTCTTTGGATTCCTTGCAACTTCACAATTTGATTTCCCCACTGAAATCTCATGGTTAGATCAGAAAAATTCCATAGAACTGAGCCCAAGCCTCTTAACCAATCAACACCCAGCACTACATCATACCCTCCAAGGGTTAACAAATAAAGATTAGCTATGAAGATTGGCCACCTAAATTGTTAAGTGGCTATCCTCCCTTGATAGCTTAGCCTTTCTTACTTCATATGAATTCATAAAACTATGAGTCCTTCCTGTGTTAATCAAAACAAGCACTTTTTGATGATTAATTTTCCCTAGCAGCTTTATAGTCTTAGGAGCTAGAGATCCAGCTATAGTATGTAGTGATATACCCAGTAACTCTCCAACTTCTTCCTTCTTGGATCCATTAGATAGCCAAAGCTCCCTCTTCTATTTCCACTTCCTCTTCTTCTTCTTCCTCAACTCCCATACCCTCAAGAAGGAAACTTTTTGGACTATTACATCTATGCCCTGAATGAAACTTTTCATCACAGTAATAGCATAAACATTTCTCCCTTCTCTCCTGCATTTAAGTGGGGGTAATTCTTTTGATGGGAAAGTTTGATTTTCTTGTAGGGTTGGATGGTGGAGCTCTCAGGTTTGGTCTATTAGGTAGTCGAGGTAGTCTGAGGGCTGGTGCAGGCAGTTTGATTTAGGTGTCTGAACTGAGGTTATTGTAAGGTTGGTATCTAGGTAAGTGACCTTGGGTACGCCTCACTACTTCTTTCTCTTGTAATATGGCTAACTCGAAGGCCACTGATAAGGTAGAGGGTTTGAACATGGCTAACAAAAAATAGATGAAATGGAAAGCAAAGATCTTTATTCCTTATTTTTTAATTTTGGGTTGTATGTCAGTTTCTTATTAAGAAATCACAGAACTTTGTAGCTACAGTTCTGTTCATGAAGGTTTTCCCAAAAAAAAAACGAAAAATTATTCTTTCTTATAACAAAAAAATGAAGGTTTTTTGGAAAAATGAAACGACAATGACATGCTGTAGTGCTTATTCAATTATATCATGGAATCTAAATCACCAAAAAATAGAGTGGGATTAACCTAGTGAATAAGCTGATCATTCACCTGGAAGCTCTTGCTTCATTGGTATCAAGACTCTGCTATGACAACCTCAAGGGTGATGATCCTGGAGTTTTAGGGTAGCACTTTTGGGTGAAGTGGGATTAAATTTTCCTGATGTTCTTATCACTTTTTCAGTATATCCAAACCTATCCCACAATTTTGTGAAATAAGCTCGGTCAATTATATCAGCATTTTTCTCATAAGTCCATTTAAAGATCTACGGTAGTTTGTAGTTCTTGCAAAAATGGAGTTCAAAGGAAACATTTGTGAGGAAAGGCTAACCCCAAAGTGGTATAAGGAACATGGTAGTTACATTCTCTCACTAGTATATTTTTAATTAAATAGGCTAATAAGAAATTTACTCAGCAGAATACCTTTCTGTTGATACATGTTCTTGATATGTGTTGTGTGTTGATTGGAGCCATGTAAATATTGGTGCATCTTTCTCTCAATGTGGGTATTTATTTTGGGATCTCGGTCTCTATAGGGATTGAATTGTTGTGTTCTCCTTGAGTCTCTCATATTCAGTCTCATTGCCTTCAGCACTCCGGTCCAACAGTACATGACTCATTGAAGGCTTTCTAGTGGAAGTTTGAACATAGACCAATCGACTGCTTTACAAGCAGAATTATTGCCCAAATCTACCTCCAACCACAGATAAACAATTTTTACATCTGCTTTTGGCATGAAACTCACACGCTGAACAATTACTTGATTCACTTGTATGTAATGTCATCTAGCTACTGTGCAGAACAAATTGTTTTGCAATTATTCTTTTGGATGCCTTCATAATCAGGATATCTATGCTTCTATTGTCAAGGGTCTATTGTCAAGGGATCGAACTTCAAATCCTCCTTTTGCAATGTTAATGTACCTAGGAAAGGAAAGATTAGAAATAAGATTTGTCTAGTAAAATGCTTTAGAGCTCTCACACATGCAAAAGAGACAGCATGGCATCTTATACAGAAGAGGTCGAACTCCTAGACAGTAAGACAGATAGATGAAGATGAAACCATATTCATTAAAATTTCCTCAGTAAAGATGGTTTGAAAGAGAGAGGGAATCAGCAGAGCATTGAGTACAGCAGACCACAACACTCAGGCAGAACAAACACAATCAGTCTGATGACCCAAATCAAAGTAAAGATCTTGGACAACTTTCATGTAACAAACCATACGCTCTATCCCTTTAGAGAAGAAAAGTTGGAAGTTTCTATGAAAACTGCCGTAGTAAGAACTTTTTCTTCTACCAAACTTTAAGTTGAGAAGCACAATCGCAGAAATATAAGATTCGTTCAGGAAGCCCATCACCACAACATAATAGGATCATAAAGCGGAGGAATAAATCCCGAATTAGATGTAAATATCAATGAGTATGAAATTAAATGTTGCGTACTTTGTGAAGGAAATAAGTAGACATAATTTTAGTTTCTTGTTCTTCAAAAAATAGTAATAAGCAGAGAGATTTCAGACCTGATGGCTTCAAGTAAAAATCATGCGTGCTTGAACAATTTCATACTGAGCCAATGAAAATATACAGCAACCACAAGGACAGGGAGAGTCAGAGGCACTAAGAAGCAGTAAAACCTATCAAAGCATGAACAAAAAGAAAATGAAACTCCAGCAAATATAAATGACAAAAAAGTTTAATAGACCCAATAATTGAAGTGTTTACATAGGTAATTCAACACAGCAAAATGCACCAAAATTTATGAAACCCAGAACGGCATAAACAAAATGCAGCAATAACTTTTAGCAACTCCAAAACAATCGGATTTTAAGAAACAGTAATCGAAAACAAAGAAAGCAAACTATACGCCAAGAAATACATACCGATCTAAGAAAACCTGTAATTTGTGCCTATTAGCTAGACCTTATAGAATGTAAGGAGAGGAGAAAGAAAGATCAAATTGTAGGAATAAATTGTTTACCAGTCGTTTTGAATGGCAGAGATCAGGGCGTTGTTGGACGAGGAAAGGAGCTTGGACACAACGGCTGCAAAGAGAAAATTGACAAAGAAGACAAAGCCGATTGCAACGAAAAGGTAGCCCCAGAAAAATTCGTCTTTGGAGGAAGTGAGTTGAGAAGAAGTTGATGAAGCAGCAGCAGAAGAGGAGCTCATTGTGTTAGCGAGCATCATTCAGAAACCCAACTCGTTCTCACCCATCTGAAATTTTTGAGAGGTGATTTTATAATTTAGGATACATACACCAAATTGCTGAAGGGTGGTTTGTTACTTGGCTTGATTGCGCTGAGATCGAAGACGACGGAGGAGGTGTGAAATGAGAAGACTCTCGAACAAGAATTAGGACTGAGAGGAGAGACGATTTCATCTCCGTGTGAGGGCTGAGAGCCTGTGAATGTGCGTGTAAGTGAGCCCGGTTCAGTGTGTTTACTGAATCCGGTCCACACGTCAGGTGTGTTATGGCTGCCGTTAACAGTAGGCTGATGTAGGGCTGGGCAAAATTCCAAAAATTCTGATTCCGCTTGACATCCGATCCGATTCCGACTCCGACGGAGTCGGAGTGGTCGGATTTCGGAGTCAGAGTTCGGAGTAGCTCCGAACTCAGTTTTGGAGTCGGAGTCGGAGTTCGGAGCTCTATGGAGCTCCGACTTCCAACTCCGAAATTTAAAAAAAAAAAACCTAGATTTAAAACGACGTCGTTTTGCATCTGGGGTTTTCTTAAAAGAAACGACACCACGACGTCATTTTATGGAACGGAGGGGGCCAAAACGCAGGAGCCCCCTTCCCTTCTTCTTTCTTCCTTCTCACTTCTCTGTTCTCTCTCGTCTGGCATCTGCGATTCTGCTGCGTCCGCGATCTGCTGCCGTGCTGCATCTCACGTCTCTCTCGTGTCTCGCATCTCCGTTGCCGCCATTCGTCGTTGCTCCTCCATGCGACTTCAAGCCGAGCTTCAGCATACGGTGAGAGTGACGGGTTCCGAACTTCCGAGCCCTAGAATTAAATTTAGTATATTAATTAATTAATTTTATGTAAACGTCTCTCACTCTCTTGTGAATTGATATTTTGTTGTGATTTCTATGAATTGATTTTGTAAATTTGTAGTAAGGAAATGTATTTAATGAAATGTATGATGTGTTTGTAATTTGTTTTGTATGCATGCATAGTGTTTGATAAAATGTGTAAGAGATGTATAAGAGTCAAGAGATGGGCATAGAGTCAAGCTGGTTCATTTGCGTTGTTTTCTTTACATGTAAAACAAATAAAAAAAGTCATTGAAACCACCCAACTGCTGGTAGTGTCTTTATGTCGATGATCATAGTGTGTTGACATGGATGGGTATGAAAAGACTTATTTTCCAAGTTCTGCCAAAATTTATTTGCCTATCACTTCTAATTTGTGTGTGGAAGATTGTACTGAGCGTTTAAAATGGTTTTCACAAAAAGTGCACCATCAATTTTGGTAAGATAGGTGTTGGTAGAATTACCAAGAACAGCCATTTCTTTTACCCTATAGCTGGGTGGACACATTTGTCACTGGTCGTCTCTGGAGCTCATTTTGTATGAGCTTTTAGTTTAATGTTTCTAATTAGTTGACATGGTTGATGACAAGAACGAGAACTTATTGAATCAATCGTTTGTTTCTTACCGTGTCAATTTCAAATTCTTGATCATTAAGATTCATGTGCAATTGGCTTTGCCTATTTTTAGTAAAATTATTATTTACTGATTAAAAAAAAAGCTTCATGTGCAATACATAATAATATTTAAGAATAGATATTACCCCTCTCTTTCTCCTTTCAAACAAATTGAAAGGATTGAAGTTTTGCTATTTGGAATTGTCTTAGGTCTAATTCCTATTGCTTTGGCTGGATTATTTGCAACTACATATTTACAATATAGAAGATGAAGTTACTGTAAACTTCATAAAATTTTTCAATTAAAATTAAACGAAATTATGTGACAAGTGAGAGGCCTGTGGCAAATGTGATGACAACGAAGTGGCATAAATATGAAGGTGTGGGTAATTCTTATCACTTATCATAATGGGGTATCGCATAGGATCTCCTTCATAATGTCCTAATGCATAAACTTTTGAGGCCTGAAGTGAGTAGTGTAACCTCTTAACATCGACATTGGAGGAGAGGACATTTTTTAGTTAAATATGTGTTGCTAGTGGCATAATTCCAAAAAGAAGTAGGAAACATTAGTTGATGTTTTATTCGGCGTTTTCTGAAGTGACGAGATTAAAATCTCATTTGGATTATTAGACTATTTTTTTTTCATTATTATTTTTTCAACTTCTTTGATTGTGACATGGATCGTCCACAAGGAGATGTAGTGGATGCCAATGCTACAACTCCTACACCGGTGGGTACTTCCACCCCTATAGCCACATCTAGGACAGCTACATCTAGAGCAGCTACATCTAGAGCAGTTACTTCTTGTGCGAGTAGTCGACTCCCACTCCCAGTTGATATAGAGGATGAGGATATGTTCAACGAAGAGGAAGAGATGCCTATTGAGCAAGATCAACCACCACGGCCTTCTAAAAAGAGATCGTAGACATGAGAGCATTTTACCAAAATTCCTGGTGATGTTGTGAATCCAGTAGCAAGATGTCATTACTGTGGATCACTTTGTGGATGCCATTCGAAGAAGCAAGGTACCAATGTGTTAATAGCACATCTAAATAGTTGCCAACGATATAAGATAGTCAATGGATTGCAAGTCACTGATCAGACCAACCTCAGTTACCAAACTTCTACAGCCACTGATGATACACAAAGTAAGAAATTGGTCATCCTTCAATATAGTGAGAAGATGTTGAGGGATGTGCTTGTAGAGATGATAATTACTGATGAGATGCCATTTACCACAGTCGAGAAAATAGGCTTTCGAAAGTTTCTAAATTTTGTTGAGCCACGATTTCCTATTCCATCATGGTATACAGTGATGCGAGATTGTATGAAGAGGCATGCGAAGGACAAGGAGGAGATGAGGAAGATGTTTATTACTACTGGCCAGAGAGTGTCGTTTACGATTGACACATGGACTTCCATACAGAACATCTACTACATGTGTATCACAGCACACTACATTGACAGTGAGTGGATTTTGCATAAAAAAATTATTGGTTTTAAAGAAATTGTGGATCACAAAGGTGCATCCATTGGGGCGAAGATGGATGATAGTTTAAAGGACTAGGGAATTCGAAAAGTGTTGTGTATTACAATTGATAATGCCAGTGCGAATGAAACAACAATTGATTGGTTTAAGCGAAACACGATGGTGAGAGATGACGTCATTCGGGCCCACGAGTTTATTCACGTTCAATGTTGTGCTCATATCATTAACCTCATAGTTGTTGAGGGGTTAAAAGAGGTTGATGATTCCATAACCCAAGTCCGCAACATTGTACGATATGTGGGGGGTTCCCCTCAAAGGCTTGCCAAGTTTAAGGCAATAGCAAAAGATCTTAAGATTGAATGTTCTAGTATGCTGTGCTTGGACGTTCCGACTCGATGAAATTCTACATACATGATGTTGGATGTGGCACAGAAGTATCAAAAAGCATTCGAGCGGATGGAGGTCGAGGATGGGGGCCTGAGGTATGCTTTGTTGGAGCCACCAGGACAGGGGCTCAGTGCGCCGGACGCACATGATTGGACCAGTGTGAGCTACTTTGTTGAATTTTTAAGAACTTTTTATGATATAATAATGCGGCTATCTGGATCCAAATATACGACTACGAACTCATTCTTCAGCGATCTCTCAGAGCTTCACTTCTAGTTGAAAAATAGTTGTACTGACTCTGCTGGATTGTTATCTGCTATGGCTACGAGGATGAAGATCAAATATGATAAATATTGGAGGAATATTGAGAAGATAAATAGATTGCTACTTGTGGCTGTGATCCTTGACCCCCGAGTTAAGTTGGCCGTTTGAGAATTTTGGGTAAATTCCATCCTCAGGACAGTGAAGGCTGCAGAGTTTATTAGATTGCTAAAAAGTGATGTTGATGACTTATATAATCACTACAGTAATAGTTGTCAGCCTTCATCCGCAGCTGGTAGCTCCTCACATTCGAGGCCGACGGGATCGACAGTTTCCTCAGGTGATACTGACCCATCTGTAGGGGTTAGAGGCAATCGTATTATACGGCAGTATCATCAGCTCATGTCAACAAGGAATATTATGCATTGTACATCTGAGGTTGAACGATATTTTATGGAAGCTGTCGAGGCACCTAGTGATGTATTTCAATTATTAACTTGGTGGAAAGTTAATTCCACCAAGTATCCAGTCCTTTCCCGTGTGGCCCGAGATGTGCTAGCCATTCCTGTCACTACGGTTGCCTTAAAGTTGGCACTTAGCACTAGAGGTCACGTGTTGGATGCTTATCGGAGTTCATTGTCACCGTCAACCGTGGAGGCCTTCGTTTGCACACAGAATTGGATAAGTGAAACACCCATTGGACTAGATATCGTTGGCGTTGATGCCGAGAGCTATAGGCTTGAATCGGGTAAGTTTATATACTTTTAAATGATGATTTAATTATTTTTAATGTTTCTAACTTCTACTTTTTTATGATTTTATAGATCTAATTGTGAACCCTAATATAATTGCCGATGATTGAGAGTATGGAACGGACGCCACTTGAGAGTTGGGATGGAGTTGAGAGAACCCCCTTTATTGGTAAGAATCATATTATTTTTTTACCCTTTTCAATTTTTTATTATCAATTTTTTTTCATTTATTGATTGTAACTTTCTATCTTCATTTCAGGCATGACCAATGGAACAAAAAGTATTTGAGTGAAATCCGTGTTTAATTTTTATGTAGTTATATTTCAAGGCTGAGTCATATTGTTATTACGTTATAAATGAGACTGTTATAACTTATGGCTACATCATACATGTTATTTACTTTTTAAACTATTTATGTAGTTATGTCCCGAGCAAAGCCGTGGGATAAGTACTCTTTATTTTATAATTTCTATTAGTATTTATCCATCCTCTCTCAAATATTTATAATTTATTATCCAACTGAAATTAATCGAATTATACAAATTTGTACCATCATTCTTCTCTATATATACATACATCATCTAAGCTTGTCTCAGCATATGGAGCATACTTGTGGTCTAAAAGTACAACTAGTGATGTGAACAGATTTGAAGGGATAAATTATGCCTATCAAAAGTCTTGAAAAAGCAAGTGTTGCATCAACAACAAGCCTCCATACTCTAGTGTTGAGGGAAAAATTAGTTGATTGGCATATTCTTGTAAAAATCTGTATAAAATTGAGTTGTAACAAGTGTTGAAGCAGTGTAATATGAAAAAGATTGAAGTGTGCTCAACATAGCTCAACTGGCACTCGATCAGCGCTTGAGCGAAACCCATCCAGAGAGGTTCGCTCGATGTGCGCTCGACTCAGCGCTCGAGCGGAACCCATAATTGTGGTTCGCTCGATGTGCGCTTGACGTGGCGCTCGAGCAGAACTCATACAGAGTGGTTCGCTCGATGTGCACTCGAAGTGGCGCTCGAGCAGAACCCATCCAGAGAGGTTCACTCGATATACACTCGACGTGGCACTCGAGCACAACCTATACAGAGTGGTTCGCTCGATGTGCGCTCGAATTCTCACTCGAGCGGTTTCAGAAGACAACGTGCGCTCGACCTTCGCTCGACACTTCGCTTGAACCAATGTTCAAGACAACCTAAAATTTATGATTTTGAGCGCTGTGTCTTGCTGGGACTATAAATAGAACAGCTTGTTTTTGTTCTTTGGTGTGAAGAAACAGAGCAAAAACCCTAGTTACTTCAAGAGTCATAGAGAGAAACCTTTCCTTACATTGTGAATCTCTCTTGGACAAACACATCTCCACCACACCACACTCAAGATCAAATCTTATTCAAAGTCTATTGAAGTGGACGTTTTGTTTGGCCGGAAGGTTTCCGGAGCTGCTGTTGATGCAGAGATCGAGAGGTTCTCGTGGGATGCTATAGAAAGGTCGGAGTTCCAACACTACATGCGTGTAGAGATCGAGTGGGTCACTCGTGATGTTGCAAGCCAAGTTTAGGAACTACAAAAGTTTGTTAGTGTCTCTATATTGGTTGTAACAAACTTTTTCTATAGTGGATTTTAGGCGGTGACTTACACCCGAAGTGGTTTTAGAATTTGAAGACATTTTTCAAATGAGTTTTCACTTCGTGACCAAATCTTTGTGTTGATTATTTGTATGATTTGTGTTATCTTTTAATTGCTTCTTGTCATTAAATTTTATTAGATTAGAAAATTTAAACTGCACCTATTCACCCCCTCTAGGTGTTGTATGGGATAGAACCACTGCTTTTTCATCTAGTAAATTAACTACAACAAAACAATTGCAATTTGTAGTGCACCCAAGGGTTAAAGTCAGTTAAAAATTTGTGTAATTTTCGACTCATGAGTCATGAGCACTTTTAATGCTAAATTTCAGGTGGACATAAAACAATTTAAAGATATAATCAAAATTCAGTAACAAAATCAGAAGGAATATTTAAAGTATTGAAAACTCTTGAATAAACCAAATATGTGTAGATGGTTCACTTATAAAAAAATATATATGTTGCTCACTATCTGAAACAAAATTGAACAACAAAATTTAAATGAAAAAAAAAATAGCAAACAACTAGAAATTTATTTCCGAACGGAGTTCGGAAATTAAATTCGGAGTCGGAGCTCCGACCACAGTTCGCAGTTCCGATCGGATGCCGGAGCTCCGACCACCGTTCGGAGTTCCTATCGGAGGTCGGAGCTCCTACATCCTATCGGAACTCCGAACTGTGGTCAGAGCTCCGACATCCGATCGGAGTCGGACTTCGACTCCAGTTCGGAGTCAGAGTCAGAGTTGCAATTCGACTTTGACTTTTGTCAGAGCCAGAAGTTGAAAACGACAACTCCGACTCCGTCGGAGTCGGAGCCCACCCCTAGGCTGATGTAAAGATTTATTCATTTAACAAAGACACATTTAAAAGGTTTATAATTCATCAAAGGGTGTAACTGCTCATTTGGTGGCCAAGCAGTTGAAGCTCGTATTCCCAAGACTCAAGAGGTAGGCATTGATTCAAGTTACAATGATATATTTTCATTTAAAATTTTGACTACCAAATAGACACATTAAACAATGACAATGGTTCACATTATTTTTTATTTAACAATAAAAAATTTTCAAACTTCTTTATGGATTACTGTAAACCAAAGAAAAAAAGAAAGAAAATGTTGGATACAATACTTTAGGATGGTATAGTACTTTAATATAGTATGGTATCTAATATTACTAAGCCATGCAAGAGGCAGGCTATCAATATTAATTCTATCAAGTTTCGAACATTAAGCTATATATATTTAAAAAAATAATATTTACATAATTACTTCATAATTTTGATGCAACTCTTCAATAATTTTTTTTTATTTTTTTTAAATATATTTAAATCTTGTTTATTTTGATGAATTTCAATTTAATAAAAAATTATTAAAATCTTGTAAAAATGATAAGATAATTATATTTGTGCCATTTCTCTGTAATTTTAGATTAATTGGACTTCATCGAGTGCCTGCCACAAGTCTTTCCTTCTATATCAATTTACACCTCTAACTATATCAATTTCTTTGATTGCATTCCACTCATGTCCATTTAACAAGTTCATTCTCACAAAAGCTTAGCTCTAGATGTTACAATTACTCTCATACTAAGGTTGTGATCAGCTTTTAATATGATCCGCTAATCCAAAATGTAAAATATATGATTAAGATTACGTATAATCAGGTTTGGATCAATTTGGATCGATTCTAACTTGACCTTATTAACAATTAAGTTGTGTTGGATTAACTTGCGGGTTCACTGATTGATTTGAGTAATTCGAGTTCCAAAAATTAAAACATAATGTTTTTTCTTATCATTTGCTCATTTTAGTAACCTGGTTGATCCACCACAATTTTATAGAAATTGTGTTTTATACGGAAAAACATGGTAGTGGTTAGGGATGAAAAAAAAAAAAACTAATGAATCGTTAAAATGAGCCATACTAGACCAAATTGGTGGGTTTTGTCCAATGCCGGTACGGGTACCGAATTCTGCCCAGTCCTGTATCGGTTTCATTTTTCTCAGAACCAATAAAAATCGATCCATTTCATGTTTTTCCAAATGATATGTCCATTTGACAGCATCGACGTCCGATAAATTATTAGGTTCCCAAATCTACATACGCATGACTCCATTACCACCAACCACCATCCATCGTCATTCGGATTTAGAAACAACTATCACAGTGCCAAACATTGGGAATTATGTTCCATGCGCCACCACCAAGAGGCATAAGCGATATAAGGTTAGGGGTGTCAAATCGTGTTAACGGGTTGTGT
Organism: Juglans microcarpa x Juglans regia; assembly: GCF_004785595.1. NCBI lineage: Eukaryota > Viridiplantae > Streptophyta > Magnoliopsida > Fagales > Juglandaceae > Juglans > Juglans microcarpa x Juglans regia. The sequence goes on from NC_054604.1 coordinate 26,218,012, forward strand.
TCGTGTCGTGTTAAGACATGTATATTATACTATATAGGTCAATCCTAACCCAACCCGTTAAACTTATCGTGTCAAAATTTCAAACCCTAACACGACCCATTAACATAACGGGTCGTGTCGTGTCAACCCGTTTTGACCCATTTATGTAAATGGATTGAACAAACTCAAAATTAATTCATTTGATCTAGTTAAGTTTAACATAATTTTGTATAAATGTTAAAATCACAATATTTATAAAAAAAAATAGAACTAACTACAAATCTAAAATTACAATCTAAACAATAAAAATATCAAAGTTAAAATCTCAACAATTTTATTTTTTAGGTATAAGGGTATAATTGTAACTTTAACTTTCTTAACGGATCATAACGGATCAACCCGTTAAACTATCGTGTCTTAACGTGTCAACCCGTTTTGATCCGAACTCGTTAAGGGTAAATTCTAACTCACTTTTATCTTATTATGTTTATATTAAATTAACAGATCGTGTCATATATTGCCACTCCTTATATCGAATTGATGGCCACGTTGGATTGATTTTTATCATTTGGAGGCATTCAATCAATTCAGTGCGTGGGGCCTACACCAATTCTATAAATATAAGGTACACACATGATGACATGATGTGATGTGAATGCAGTGGTGATGGTTTGCGTTTAGTCACTTTTAGATGTAGGAATAATGAATGATCCAATCAAATCATGGGAATAACGCGAAAAGAGCAAGGAACGATTGACAGGAATTTTAAATAGATAAATTTTTTTAAAATATTTAAATGTTATTAGAATAATGTAAATTTTTCTTTTTAATACTTTGACTTGTATAAATAATTTTTTTTGAACAAATAGTATTTGACTAGTGTTCTTTTCTTTTCAAGTTACATTGATTTGATTTTTATGTAATGTTCCTCTAAAGTATTCTTGATTGATTATTTTAGAACTTTTTTTTTTCTTGTATAAAGTGAGGTAAGAATCCTTGAATTTATTAAAGTTGTTTGGATTATAAGATGAGATAAGATAATTTTAGATAAAATTAAAAGTTGAATAAAATATTGTTAGAATATTATATTTTAATATTATTATTATTTTGAGATTGAAAAAGTTGAATTGTTTATTATATTTTGTATGAAAATTTAAAAAAGTTATAATGATAAGATGAGATGAGATGGAACATTTTCACTATCCAAACGAGACCTAAACCTTCTAAAATTAAATATGGTTCATAGCATAATAACTTATTCCGATTAACGTTCTTACCATTATTTATATTATTAATTTATTATTCATTAAGATTGAAAATTTGTATTGTCATTTAAAAGGTTACTGAATCAGCTTCAATTTGATTATTTGAGTCCTTCAATTAAATGCAGAAGAAATAGGTGAAGAAATCATTTATATAAATTTCAAATAGATAAATTTCGCATAAGCCTTTGTAAAATGATAGATCTATTTTAAAAAAGAGTTTTTCTATTCATTATTCTCAAACACCATACACCATATTTATTTTTATTTTTTTTTAGTTTTATTATTCTTAAACTTATTGAATTGATCTTCTACTCATTATTCATACATCATACATTTGATAATAAAAGAAAATTAAAAATTAAAAAATTATGCGTGGTGTATTGTGTGAGAATGATGAATAAAATTTTACCTTCTTTTAAATTTTAACTCGAGTTTACAATTTGTGTATTGAAAAAATAAATAAATTGTATTCAGCGAACAAATGAAATGATAATTATATACGTGTGTGTATATATATATATATATATATTACTCTAAAGAAATAAAAAAAAATGAACTAGATTGAGAAATTAATAGGAAATATATAAATTATGATTATATGAGTGGAAATAATCATAAAATCGTCACTATTATCAGCTTGTGTGTGTGCAAACTCTCTCTTTCTCTCTCTCTCTCATGCACAAGCGCCAATACACCAGCTCTCTGCAATGATGATTTCTCACCTATTTATTCAGCATTCCTGTATATAATTACTCTTTTCATATGTTAGATATGGGCAGGGTCAATCTAAAATTAGTCATAAATAATTAAATTGTTTTTTAGAAAAAGATCAGAAACCTGATTTTGAGAAACATATTGTGAGAATATAAAGAAAATATTGCAAATCAACCAAGCCATTAAAAAACATAGATTAGATGTAGCCTCCACTTATTATCAAGAAACATAGGAAACAATTTCATCATACATTTCATATCTTATTCGCCGGTAGGACAATACCAAACAGACATCGTGGAGGATCACTGGCCGGCCACAAGCTCTCTAGCTTAACGTATCAAATCAGACGTTTCAAAATAAGGAGGATAATGATAATCAGAACCACAACAGTATGGATCACGATTGCAACAAGGATCTTGTGCTTGCGTGTTTTTTATGAAAGCAATGAGTGCCATCAACACAATGATCACGAGAAATTTCATCAAAAATTACTTTGAGCCTTCCATTATCACAACTTGTTCTTGCACTTTTCCAAATAAATGGGTTTATAATATTGGACCCCAATAAGTATCTTAAACTTTTTTGGAGCACATCATGTATGGGAGACCTATAAATAGGTGGAGACAAATGCTTACAATGAAAAATTCTTGGGTATAATTAAATAACTTGCTTGATATATCGTATACAACCAATTATTCTTGTCATCATTATTCCATTAATTAGTATTAATATTGCTACTATAGCACAACGGCAAAATATAAAGATTAATAATCCAAATCCATCTATATAAATTTAAGTTTTTCCTCAAAATGTTAATGCATTAATTGTTGTAATTTATAATTTAAATTAAATCCTGATTGGAACAAGTAGGAGCTATTAATGTAGGAGATTGCTCAATCAAATACCATAGGGGAAAATGTGATATGGACTATATAATAAAGTGTATTTAGCCAAATCATGAGTAATAAACAAATTACATCTTTATAGAATCAATATGTTCTAGACAAAGAACTTGGTCGTTACAACATCATAACAACTGGGCAAACAATTTCACCAACTTGAGATCATAAAAAAACAGCATATAAGAAACCCCTCTGATGCTTAAGTCAGTAAGGATATGAGTAGTCTTAGAGCCAATTGATTTCGAAGAGTTTCATTAGCGTACCTGGCTCCTTTAAATAGAGGGTTTGTCTTCTTAAGATCACCTAGATTAACTGTCTTGCCCACTATTTGAAATTGGAATCACAGTTCCTTTGGGCTATCCACTTGTTTTGAATGAGTGAATATCTTAACGGTCCCGAGATAAGTGGGCGGGCATTTCCTTTAACGAACTGAGCTGAGCCTTATTGTGTCAGAGGGTGTTTAGGCCTTTAATGGCTTGTTGGACCCTCATGGCCCAGGCCTAGGGTGGCACCCCACAAGCCCTTATGGTGGTATTAAAGCCCTTCTAGTTACCCCGCGAAGTCTCATTACATATGGTGTAATGAGACTTTTATATTAAGTATCTTTAGGCCCTTTCGGTTAAATTAATTTGTGCGCCTCCAATTACCCCGCGAAGCTTCATCGTGTGCCCTGCGATGGGCCTTTTTAAACCACAAGGTGTTGGGCCTTGCGAGTTGGGCCTAGAGGTGGGTAGCAGGGCCCCGCTCCATATGGAAGATCCCCAGCGGGGGCGGGCTAACCCCAGCTGGAAATTTTTGACCTCCTATATAAAGGTCAAAAAATTTTGACCCCTTAACAGTAAGTCTCACATTACTTAAATATGATTATTGTATTGCATTGATCTCCTATATAAAGGTTGGCCTAGAATGCAAATGCAATCCAATACAACTCTAGTTTATATTCTTTTTGAATGTATAAATTTTAATTTATAATTTAAATTATATTATAATTTGGTTTTAAAAAAATCTTTTTGATCCAAAAAAAAATTATAGACCCAATGGGTCATTGGGTTGAGCAGGGGATAGGGCGAGGTGCGGTTTCAACCCCACCCCCGAATACCGGTAGCACCCCTAGTTGGGCCAAAACCCACTCCGGTTACCCCCACGAGTCCCTTCCATGCGCTTCATTTTTGGGGCAACGTTTGGGGTTCTATTTCGTTATTCCCCCAGTATGTATGTTAGAAGCTGATACACATTCTTCCCTTTATCAGATGCTGCCAATATTTATTGTGGAATGCTGTTTGTTTTTCTTTTCCCTCACTTTCTGTCTTCTCGCGCAAGCTTCATGTTCTTTTGCATCCAATCATTCGTGCCTTCCAACTTTCTCCTCCTTCTTCCTACATTAGTTTCCTTTGTTCTCGGCATTTCCATGGCTTCTGGCAAGGACCAAGGTGCAAGCCCCTCTCAAGGTGGTGGTTCTTCGCGACCCTGCGAGCCTTCTGCCCATCGTGAAGGCGCCACGACTAGCCCTAGTGTTGAAGGAGATGTTTCCCGTTCCATCTTTGAGGGCCATCGCTGGGTTTGCACCCTTTCATGTTGCGAACTGGATGGTGCAAGGAATCATTTCAATATCCCCGATTCGGTGGGGCTGTTGCTGCCCGGCCAATGGCAGGGAGTCGTTGACATTAGAGGTATGGCCATCTCTGTTGTCTTTTATCTGGCTATGTTCTCAATGGGGCTCTGTCTGCCCTTCGTGCGGCCTACTCATGACATCTTAGACATCTTAGGTCTTGTATCGGCCCAATTGGTGCCCAATGCCTGGCGTATTTTGATGGCCTGCTTCGTTCTGTAGCGGCAGGTCCTAGAGCCCACTGGTGATGATTATCCCGTCCTTACCACTCTGGAATTCCTCTCCCTTCATGGGTTTAGGCATTTAGATGGGAATCTGTGTAGCTTTAGATCACATAGCAAAATGGTGCAGCTTGAGCATAAATATTCCCATGCCAAGGACTGGTCAAAGAAATTTTTCTTTGTTTCGGGAAGGGGGTGGGAATTTCTGGCGAATGAGGTCTCACATTGAGAATTCCCCATTCGAGCATCTTGGTCGCCCATTCCCGACGAACGTGACCTTGAGATTTTGTTGTCTCCCTGAGAGGAAGCTCAGATCCGCTTAGTTCAATCTTGGACAATGGCTAACCTTAGGTCCACTTGGTCTGACGCCGTCTTGAGATTTTGTTGTCTCCCTGAGAGGAAGCTCACATCCGCTTGGTTCAATCTTGGACAATGGCTAACCTTAGGTCCACTTGGTCTGACGTCGTCTTGATGCCTATTAATATTGATAAATTCTTGATGGTACCCAGCTGAGCCCATGTGCTTGGTCGTAAAATTCTTGGTGCCCCATTGCCGGTGGAAAACTTAAAAAGGGGACCACCCCTAGAGGCAGGGGAAAGAAAAAGAAAGCTCGCCTCGTGGTGAAGTCATCGGATGCATCCAGCTCTTCCAAGGATGTTCCACCTCCCCCCACCCCCTCCCCGCGAACAGGCAAGGGGAGGGGTCGAGGGACCCTCAAGTAGCCAGGTCTAATTTGTTAGATGACATCATAGATCAGGCAGACGCTGAGTTGGACTTTATTCTGGAAGTTGAGGAGGCCTTGAGGTAAGAGGCTCATTCTTTAAAAGAAGCCAAGACTTCTGGGCTAGTAGTCAAACCCGAAGATGCTCCTCCTCAAGAGGGGGATGATCTTATCTCTGTTATGAACCCATACTTTCTCAATGCACCTCCTGTGGGTGACCTTCCTTCCTTACTAGATGAGTTTGGCAACTCGTTTCATCTTGGAGATGCTGGTGAGCCGTCTCCTGCTACCTTGACGGTTTCGGGTGGGGACACTCTTGAGTTGCCCTTAGTTTTTCCAAACCTATCTTTCGCTAGCGGGAGCAGGGTGTCGATTCCTTCCTTGCCCTTCAACACTTCCCCGAGAGGGGGTGGGGAACCTTTTCCAACTTTTCTTGTCAGTGATCGTCGAATTAGCCCTCCCAGCAGGTCTCCATTCCAAGAGGGTGTCACTGCTCCCCAAGTCGACCAAACAGTTGGGACGTCAGCTCAAGTGAGTAGTGACCCATGGCCTCCCATTACTCAGGAGCCATTGACCTCGGAGGATGCTGCTGGGGTCTCCTTTCAGATTCCAGGTGCTAGGTGCAGTGCTTCCTCTTCTCGGCCTGATGACTCTTCTCAAGCCTTCAGATCGCGTCACGACAAGGCATTCCGCACCACTGTCCTCAACTTACGTAGCATCCTTTCACCAGTGAGCTTCATTCTCCTTTTAGTCTAACTTTTCATTGGGCTATTATTTTCTTTGTCCTGACCGGGTTTTTATAAGGAGTTGACAAGTTGGCTATTGTACTGGTGGAAGACCGTATGGAGCTCGAGGAGGAAAATGATTCCATGCACTCATTCTTTGGTAAAGCCCACGAGCCTGTTGTTTCTGCTCGAGCAAATAAATAGAAGATGGCTGGGGAGCTTTCTAAAGTTGAAGCTACCTTTCAAGATCAGATTACCTCTCTCCAATCCCAGTTGGTGAGTGCATTGGGAGAAGCTACACTGGACGAGGCTAATATTGCTGATAAAGAGGCTGAATGAGGTAGTCTAGCCGCCCCTCAGTGAGGTGGAAAAAGAAGTAGAGGAACTGCAGGTGGTGAAAGCTTACTATAGTAGGCGCCTAGCTACCTCCGAGGAAGAACGCCGAGAAACTAATATCTGGCTGAGCATAGCTCAAGGTGAGAAAGTTAAAGCAGAGCAGGATTTGGCCATTGCTAAGAGTTCTCTTAAAGAGCATTATCACCATCTTTTAACATTGAATCAGAGATGGGAGACCTACAAGAAAACCTTGGTTGCTTCTGAATCAAAAGTATTTGAGCTGAATTAGGAGCAAGGCCACTCGCAGGAGTAGATTAATTGCCTTATTCCTCAAATCAACTCTATCTGCGCAACTTGAGACCGTGGTTTTGGCCTTGGTTTCAAGCTCGGGATTAAGCAACTGCAGAAGCTTCTACTTGCACATCCTAGGACAGATCTCCACAACTTGAGGTGGAGGGAGATCGGAGTTTGTCTTGCCACCTACCATACTTTGATTCTACTGGGGGAGATGTTATGCCGAATGCCTTCCCCCATCCTCATCTACTTTGATGTTTTATTTTAGCACTTCTTGATTTTGTTACATTTCAGGCAACTGCCCTTTAGTAATTGTATATTTTGAACCATGGTTTATTTTAAGTAAGATGGATATTTGCAATTGAAGAATTTTGAGCCATGGTTTATTTTAAGCTGACTCTAATTGATTTATGGAGTATGAGCGTAGCCTGTTTTAGTCTTAGTCATGTGGAGTTGAGTTAAACAAAGAAACCAAAATTAAAGATGGAATTAACTTATCCGAAATTCAGTATATGGTCTGGCAATTGGCGGGGAGTTCCTCAATCGTGTAACCTTGGCGAGAAGGTGTAACGGGAGAGTTGCTCGATCGCGTAACCTTAGCGAGAAGGTGTAGAGGGAGAGTTGCTCGACCGCATAACCTTGGTGAGTGGAGTCTAGTGGGAGAGTTGCTCAACCGCTTAACTTTGGCGAGAAGATGTGGCGGGAGAGTTGCTCGTCCGCGTAACCTTGGCGAGTGGGGTATAGTGGGAGAGTTGCTCGACCGCTTAACTTTGGTGAGAAGGTGTGGTGTGAGAGTTGCTTGACCGAGTAACTTCGGCAAGTGGAGTATAGCGGGAGAGCTGCTCGACCGCTTAACTTTGGCGAGAAGGTGTAGCGGGAGAGTCACTCGATCGCGTAACCTTAGCGAGAAGGCGTAGCGGGAGAGTTGTTCGACTGCGTAACCTTGGTGAGTGGAGTCTAGTGGGAGAGTTGCTCAACCGCTTAACTTTGGCGAGAAGATGTGGCGGGAGAGTTGCTCGTCCGCGTAACCTTGGCGAGTGGGGTATAGTGGGAAAGCTACTCGACCGCTTAACTTTCGTGAGAAGGTGTGGTGTGAGAGTTACTTGAACGCATAACTTCTGCGAGTGGAGTATAGGGGGAGAGCTGCTCGACCGCTTAACTTTGGTGAGAAGGTGTAGCCAGAGAGTTGCATGACCGCATAATCTTGGAGAGTAGAGTATAGCGAGAGAGTTGCTCGACCACTTAACTTTGGCGGGAAGGTGTGGTGGGGTTTCTAAAGTGTCAAGATAATAATAAAAACAAGAATACGATATGAATAACTGAGCTTACCAAAAATAAAATCCTTTGGTAAGAATAATATTTCAACAATATTTAAAACATAAAACTTTCTTAAATGTTTAGCATTCCATGGGTAAAGCAATTCACGCCCTGTTGTGTCCTTTAGGCGATAGGCTCTCTCGCGACTAGTGTCTATGACCACGTATGGCTCCTCCCAACTTTAGCCCAGCTTTCCTTCTTCTGCATTGGTCACCCCGGTCTCTTTTAACACCAGGTCGCCAACCTTTAAAGACTTCGGTCGTACTCTCTTGTTGAAATACTGCACTCTCTTCCTTTTGTAGGCAACCACCCTTGTCTCGGCGCTCCCTCTTCTTTCTTCTAGCAGGTCTAGATGCTCTTCCAATTTTCTTCCATTTCATCAGTGTCAAAGTGGAGCTTCCTATGGTTTGACATTCCCACTTCTATAGGTATCATGGCCTCAGTTCCATACGCTAGGTGAAAGGAGTTTCTCCCGTTGATGTTTTGGGTGTTGTCTTGTACGCCAATAAGATCTCAGGGAGTTCGTCCACTCAAGCCCCCTTCTTTTCGTCTACCTTCTTCATTAATATCCCTACTATGGTTTTGTTAGTTGCTTCGACTTCTCCGTTTACTTGTGGATGTCCGGAAGATGAGTATTTGACTTTGATCCTGAGATCTGAACACCACCTACAATAATGTACTGAATCAAACTGCTTGCCATTATCAGAGACGATGCTTTGTGGTATCTCGAATCTGCACACGATTGTCTTCTATATGAATTCCGTCACACTTTGAGCAGTTACAGTCACCATTGCCTCGACTTCTGCCCACTTTGTGAAATAGTCGACGGCGACGATGATGGGTTTGGTTCCTCATTTACTCAAGGGCATAGGGCCAACCAAATCTATCCCCCATTGGGCAAACGACCATGGGGCCGTTACCGAACTTAGTTCTTCAGGGGCCATGCTCGGGACTGGTGCATGCAACTGGCACTCAACACACTTTTTCACGAACTCTTTTGAGTCTCGTAGGGCATTGGACCAATAGTAGTCTGCTCTCATGACTTTCGCCACCAGTGATCTTCCTCCTGAATGGTTCCCACAAATGCCCATGTGTATCTCCCTCATTACGTACTCAACCTCCTCCTTTGATATGCATCTTAGCAAAGGACTCAAAAAACCCCACTTGTACAGTGTTCCATCTATCAAGGTGAACCGAACAACCCTGTTTCTAACTTTCTTCTCCTCCTCCCTGGAAGCGGATTGCTCCCCATCCTTCAAGTACCTAGTGATGTCATCTGCCCATCCTGGTAAGCTTCCTTCGATCTCAAAAACTTCCTCCCCTAATGATGTAGTATATACTGTCCTAAGGGTTACTTCCCATGGCAACATCTGCTCCTACTCTACCGACGCCGCTCATGCCAACATATCTGCCTTCCAGTTATCCCCTCTAGGAATTCATTCAATCCAAAAATACTGGAACTGACGGGATTTCTCCTGGACATGACAGAGGTACCTTATTAGCTTTGGTCCCTTCGCTGAATATTCTCCCATGATTTGGCCAACCACCACCTGGGAGCCCGCTTTCATTACTACTGACCTTCCACTTGATATTTCAGCTACGGCCAATCCCTTGAACACTATCTCATACTTCGCTTCATTGTTCATCACCTTGAAGTTCAATTGGACAGCGTGAAATGACTCCACACCGTCGTTTGTTATCATGTAGACGCCCACGCCTCCTCCTACCCGACAGGATGAGCCATCGACCTGCACTGGCCACTATTCCTTCTTGGGTGCCTTCGGTGTCTCCTTAGGGAAGTTCGTTAGTTTCGCAACAAAATCGACCAAGACTTGTCCCTTGACAGTGGTTCTGGGAACATAACTGATGTCATACTCGCTCAACTCGACGGACCATTTCACCAATCGCCCCGAAGTGTCAGGCCTTTGAAGCACCTTCTGCAAGGGTGTGGAAGTGATGACCTTTATGGGGTGGGCTTGGAAATAAGGTCGTAATCGCCATGCCGACATCACAAGGGTGAAGCGATCAAATCTATCTTTGGATATCTCTTCTCAGCCCCTCTCAAGGCTTTGCTGACATAATACAACGGCCTTTGCTCCTTGCCCTCATCTCTAACTAGAGCAACGGAAACCGCATCCGCCAGATACAGCGACAAGGGTTCTCCCTGCTTGGTTTGACTAAGCAGCGGTGGGTGGGTTAGGTATTCTTTCAGCTGCACAAACATTTCCTCACATCGCACATCCCATTCTTAAGTCTTTTCAATACCTAGAAAAAGGGCATGCATTTGTCCATTGAGCGGGACACGGACCTGCTGAGCATCGCTATTCTCCCTACCAGTTTTTGGTCTTCATTAAGAGTCATGAGTGGCTTCATTTTGCTGATCGCCCTAAGTTACTCGGGATTCTCTTCGATGCCTCTCTTAGATACCATAAAGCCCAAGAACTTGCCCAACTAAACCCCGAATGCGCACTTGGTTGGGTTAAGCTTCATTTTGTACTATCGCAGCACACTGAAAGCTTCCTTCAAGTCTTCCAAGTGTTGCCCAAACTCTATGCTCTTCACCGAAAGGTCGTCCACATACACATCCGTGTTCCCTTCTATCTGATTCTTGAACATTTTGTTGGCCAGCCTTTCGTAGGTTGCTCATGCATTCTTCAGTCCAAAAAGCATGATCGTGTAACAGTACAGGCCCCGATCGATTATGAATGCCATCTTATCCTGGTTAGCACGGCCCATTTTAATTTAGTTATACCCAGAGTAGGCGTTCATGAAACTCAACACCTTGTGACCCGTCGTGGCATCAACTATTAGATCTATCCGGGGGAGAAGGAAGCTATCTTTTGGGGAGGCTTTATTGAGGTCCTTGAAGTCTATGCACATTCGCCACTTACCATTGGACTTCTTTACTAACACAACGTTTGACAACCAATCAAGGTATTGATTTTTCCTGATGAATCCTACTGCCAACAATCGATCCACTTCTTCTACAATCGCTTTGTATTTCTCAGTGCTGAAATTCCTCTTCTTTTGCTTGACAGGCTTTATTTTCGAGTTGACATTCAGTCGATGCTCTATCACCACTTTGCTTACTCCTGGCATATCCTGATGATTCTATGCAAAGATGTCTTTGTACTTCAAGAGGAGCTGGAATAACCGAGTCCTTTCTTCCTTCATCATTGTAGTTTTGATCCTCACGTGGTTATTTGGCTAGGTCGGATCAAAGGGAACTAGCTCCAGTGGCTCATTGACTTCTCCTTGTCTCATCATATCCTCGACCTTTGTTTCTTTCTTCGTCATGAAGACTTTAGGTGGAGGCGGTGGGAGGGTACCATAGCCATATTCCCCTCGGCTCTGCTGTTTTTACATCCTGCTCTCCTTTCCTCAGTTCCATTACATAACACTCTCGGGCAAGCACCTGTTTGCCAAGCACCTCGACAATTCCCGTTTTCGTTGGAAACTTCATTTTTCAAACGAAGTTGACTCATACTCAACCCCATCTTTGTGAAAGCATCCCAAAATAGGATGTATGTCGAACTTCCATTATCTATCAATATCCTCCACGTCATGTAGTTTGCTACCAACATTGTTACTACCATTGCATCATAGTGTGGATATACTATCCCTCGAGTGTCCTCATTGCCAAAAGAAATTGGGGGTGAGGTTTGCACTCATGCCTGCTTGACAGGCCTTTCCATGATGTATACTTCCTCATACCTCGGGCTCTCGCTTCGTCTAGTCTTACGCTCCTATCTCCTATCATCTAGACGCCGTGGTGGAAAGGCGTTTTCAGTGACAACGCATTCTATTTCCCTGCTGATCTCCATCTCTTCAATTTTCTGTTTGAGTGTGTGGCAGTCCTCGTTTTGGTTACCATTCACCCTATGGTACGTACAATACCTTAGAGTCCTCGCCCACAGTCTTCCTCATGCCTAGTTCCCTTCACCTTGTCATGTCTTGCACACTAGAATAGTGTACATAGTTACTATTGTATCACCCCGTGTGTGCCTCTCATTTTCCCTCGTACTGATCCTTCCTTGGCCTTAGACTACTTTCTCGGGCCTTCCTAGAGCCTTCCTTCGACGTACTTTCCTCCTTTGGCCCTGGCCTGGCAGTGAGGGTGATAACATATCCTCAACGTTTACAAAGTCATCTGCCCGATCCATAAATTCCCCTGAAGTGGATGAGGTTTTACTTGCCAATTCGTTCATGAAAGAACTCCTTGGCCAAATTCCCCCGAGCAACGCCGCCAACATGATTTTCTCGTCCTGATCTCCAGCAGTCATTCTTTCCCTATTGAATTGTGTCAAATATGCCTTCAAACTCTCCTCCTCCCTCTGCTTTATTGTTAATAAGTGTGCTTCAAGTTGCCTCCATTGTCGACTGGCCATAAACTGGGTGATGAACTACCTGCACAGTTCCTCAAAATTCTCAATAGAGCTTGACTGCAATGCTCCTAACCAACATTGAGTTGCTCCCTTTAACATCAAAGGAAAAGCCCTACATGCGATCTCTCATAGGAATCCATGGAGAATCATGTGCGCTTTAAAAGTCTTCAAGTGTTCCACGGGTCCTTAGAATTGTCATACATGGCTATCGATAGGAGCTTGAATTTCGGTGGTAGGGGCACTGCCATGATGTCTGAGGTGTTTGGTAAGTTGGTGCTAGTCAGCAGCTGATCAACTGAAGATGAGGTTCCTATCTTCTTGGCCATTCCCTCGTATTTATTCATCAGGCTGCGTAGATCCTGGTGCATCTTCTTTATTTCCTCATTCTCCCGAGGGGCTTTACCTGTACCTACGATGTGAGCCTCCATCTCCACCCTGTCAGCCTAACTAGGTGTCGTGTCTTCTCTTGATGGCCCGTTCTTTGCCTTGAGAACCTCATTCTCCTTTCGTAACGACTCGATCTCGGTGGTGAGTCTCCTCACTACTTCTTCCATTTCTGTAAGCCTTCCTTCCATGTTCCGCGACATTTCCTCCTGATCTCTAGTTGCCTAAAATTGAGTGGTGGTGGGCATGTGAAAGCACATTAATTGCAAGATAGCTGAATATCCCATAGACGACACCAATAATTGAGGACGTGTTCACTGCTACGCACTCACTATCTCCTACAACCAAAGAGTAAGAGGGCTTAGGGGCTGAAAGGAACCCTCCTGATGCCTAAGTCAGTAAGGATATCAGTAGTCTTAGAGCCAATTGTTTTCAGAGAGTTTCAATAGCATACCTGGCCGCTTTAAATAGAGGGTTTATCTTCTTAAGATCACCTAGATTAACTTCCTTACCCACTATTTGTAATTTGAATCTCAGTTCCTTTAGGTTATCCACTTGTTTTGAATGAGTGAATATATTAACGGTCCTAGGAAAAGTGGGCGGACGTTCCCTTTAAGGAACTGACCTGGGACCTATTGGGTCAGGGGGTGTCTAGGCCTTAAGTGGCTTGTTGGCTCTCATGGCCCAGGCCTAGGGTGGAACCCCATGAGCCCTTATGGTGGTATTAAAGCCCTTCAAGTTACCCCGTGAAGTTTCATTATATATGGTGTGATGGAACTTTTATATTAAGTGTCTTTAGGCCTTCTCGGTTAAATTAATTTGTGCCCCTCTAGTCATGATCAAGTTGAATAGGAGAATCCTTGTGCCTTACCCAATTTGTTACGAATAATTAAAATTAGGTTGAATATAAAATATTTGCAAACCTAGAAAGGTAAAACGATATAATTTCTACCCAAATTTCATCAGTCAATAATTATGTAAATCATGAGGCAAATTTGATAAGTTCATTACTCATGATTTGGCTAAATACACTTTATTAGTCCATATCACATTTTCCCCTTTGGTATTTGATTGAGCAATCTCCTACATCAATAGCTCCTACTTGTTCTAATCAGGATTTAAATCCAAATTATAAATTACAACAATTAATGCATTAACATTTTGAGGAAAAACTTAAATTTATACAAATGGATTTGGATTATTAATCTTCATATTATGCCGTTATGTGCTATAGTAGCAATATTAATTCTAATTAATGGAATAATGATGACAAGAATAATTGGTTGTATACGATATATCAAGCAAGTTATTTAATTATACCCAAGAATTTTCCATTGTAAGCATTTGTCTCCACCTATTTATTCATGTCTCCCATACATGATGAGCTCCAAAAAAGTTTTAGATATTCTTCTTGTTGGGGTCCAATATTATAAACCCATTTATTTGGAAAAGTGCAAGAACAAGTTGTGATAATGGAAGGATCAAAGCAATTTTTGATGAAATTTCTCGTGATCATTGTGTTGATGGCACTTATTGCTTTCATCAAAAGCACGCAAGCACAAGATCCTTGTTGCCATCGTGATCCGTACTGTTGTGGTTCTGATTATCATTATCCTCCTTATTTTGAAACGTTTGATTTGATACATTAAGCTAGTGAGCTTGCGGCCGGCCGGTGATCCTCCACGATGTGTGTTTGGTATTGTCCTACCGGCGAATAAGATATATGAAATGTATGATAGAATTGTTTTCTATGTTTGTCGATAATAAGTGGAGGCTATGTCTAATCTATGTTTTTAATGGTTTGGTTGATTCGCAATATTTTCTTTATATTCTCACAATATATTTCTCAAAATTAGTTTCTTGAAATCTTTTTCTTTTCTTAAAAACAATTTAATTATTTATAGCTAATTTTGGATTGATCCACCCTGCCCTTATCTAACATCTGAAAAGAGGAATTATAGATATGAATGCTGAATAAATAGGTGAGAAATCATCATTGCAGAGAGCTGGTGTGTTGGCGCTTGTGCATGAGAGAGTGAGAGAGAGAGAGAGCGAGAGAGATTGAGAGAGTTTACACACTCTCAAACTGATAATAGTGACAATTTTATGATTGTTTCCACTCATAAAATCATAATTTATATATTTCCTATTAATTTCTCAATCTAGTTCATTTTTTTTTCGTTGGAGTAATATGTGCGTGTATATATATATATATATATGTATATAATTATCATTTCAATTGTTCGCTGATTACAATTTATTTATTTTTTCAACAAACAAGTTGTAAGCACGAGTTAAAATTTAAAAGAATAAAAAATTATACTCATTATCTTCACACAGCACACCACATATAATTTTTTAATTTTTAATTTTTTTTATTATCAAATGTATGATGTATGGATAATACGTAGAAGATCAATTCAATAAGTTTAGGAATAATAAAACTAAAAAAAATAAAAATAAATGTGGTATGTGGTGTGTGGTGTTTGAGAATGATGAATAACAAAATTCTTTTTTTAAAATAGATCCATCATTTTACAAAGACTTTTGCAAAATTTATCTATTTGAAATTTGTATAAATTATTTCTTAACCTATTTATTCAGCATTTAATTGAACGACTCAAATAATCAAATTGAAGCTAATTCAGTAACCTTTTAAATGACAATACGAATTTTCAATCTTAATAGGCAATAAATTAAGAATATAAATATTGGTAAGAACGTTAGTCGAAATAAGTTATTATGGTATGAACCATTTTTTTACTTTAGAAGGTTTAGGTCTCGTTTGAATGGTAAAAATATTTCATTTCATCTAATTATTATAATTTTTTTAAATTTTCACATAAAATATAATAAATAATTCAAAATTTTCAATTCTAAAATAATAATAATATTAAAATATAATATTTTAATATTATTTTATTTAATTTTTAATTTCATCTAAAATTATCTTATCTTATCTCATTATCCAAATAACACCTTACAATAAATTCAAGAATTCTTACCTCAACTCTATACAAGAAAAAAAAAAAAAAAAGTTCTAAACGAATCAACCAAGAATACTTTAGAGGAACATTACATAAAAATCAAATCAACGTAACTTGAAAAGAAAAGAACACTAGTCAATACTATTTGTTCAAGAAAATTAATTTGTACAAGTCTTAAAATATAAAAAATAAAATAATTAATATTTAAAACTTCTATCATGATTTGATCGGATCGTTCATTCCAACATCTAAAAGTGACTAAACGCAAACCATCACCAATGCATTGACATCACATCATGTCATCATTTTATAAAAATCAATCTAACGTGGGGCCCGGATTTCCCAGTAACTCTACCTGAGAAAATTCCCAATGTTTGCCACTGAGACAGTTGTTTCTGAATCCGGATGATGATGGATGGTGGTTGGTGTTTGATGGGGTCATGTGTATATAGATTTGGCAGGCACTCGATGAATTCCAATTAATCTAAATTTACTGGGAAATGGCACAAATATAATTATCTTATCATTTTTTACAAGATTTTAATAATTTTTTATTAAATTGAAATTCATCAAAATAAAACAAGATTTAAATATATTTTAAAATTAAAATTTAAAAAAAAAATTATTGAAGAGTTGCATCAAAATTATGAAGTAATTATGTAAATATTATTTTTTAAATATATATAACTCAATGTTCGAGACTAGATATAATTAATTTCGATAGCCTGCCTCTTGCATGGTTTAGTAATATTAGATACTATATTGTATTAAAGTACTATACTATACTAAAGTATTGTATCCAACATTTTCTTCTTTTTTTGGTTTACAGTAATCCATAAAGAAGTTTGAAAGGTTTTTATTGTTAAATAAAAAATAATGTGAACCATTGTCATTGTTCAATATGTCTATTTGGTAGTCGAAATTTTAAATGAAAATATATCATTATAACTTGAATCAATGCATGCCTCTTGAGTCTTGGGGATAAGAGCCTCAACCGCTTGGCCACTAAATGAGAAGTTGCCCCCTTTGGTGAATTATAAACCTTTTAAATGTGTCATTGTTAAATTGAAAAGTTTAACTTTTCACAACTATTCTTTCATTTTAATTGTATTTTTTATAAGTGCGGTTTCATTTTCTATAAATAAGAAACCTCACACACGAATTTAAACAATCCAAAATCTCTAGAAAATTAGAGAAACACTTCCTCCTTCATTTTATGTCTTTCTTTCTTTAGACTTTAGCTGTTTTATCTTGGGTTCGAGGATCATATTTTTTTTTTGCACCGAATATGAGATTATCAAGAATCAACGTTGTTGAATCTTGGAAAAAATTAACTAAGGTTGTTAATTGATTGGTTATTATCATGACTTCTAAAGAACTTATTGTACACGAAAAATTTGGAGGAGTCAATTTTAAGCGTTGGCAAGAAAATATGAAAATCTTTCTCAAAATGTTTGATATTAGGAAGATGATTTCCACTAATCTTTATAATTATTCAACATATTTTCATTATATATTAGATATATACATATCTATATATTTATATAAATATATCTACATATATTTGAATTGGTTTAGACCGTTCGAACTACTTCAAATGATTTGTTTGAATGTTTAATACGTCGTTTGAACGTGAATAAATGTGTACAAATACACAAATCCTTCCATCGAATGCATTCTCATCTTCTTTTTCATTCAACAATGGTTGTTCAAATCCTCTCTGCCACACGCCTGTTATGTGACTTAGGGTTTTGACCCTTATGTTTCATTGATGTGTCTTATGTTCCTTAACCGGTGTCATTTGATTATTGTATTGTGTCAGTGCACTGGGTCTTCCACAACATGGTCAGTTAGTAAGTTAAGCATTAGTGGGTCAATTACTTAGTTGGAGTCAGTTACTTAGTGGGCCTGTTGCCACGTCTATCACGTGGGCAATTAATTTGTAGTCTATTTATTTTGCCAGCAGATGAATGAATGAAGTATCGTGGTATTTTCAGTTCAATTGAGAGCACAGGAGGCCTTGACACCTCGAATTTCCAATACATCTTTACAAGTTTTTATAATTCCATATTTACAATCCTAATAGTGGTCTCAAAGCTGCGTTCCTGCGACATGGCAGGTGGCACTCGGTAGGCCCAGTTGGTAGAAGCAGTGGCGTCCTTGAAAGGGGAAGGTGTGCATCTGCGGGAAGAGTAAGAGAGACAGAAGAATACATTAGAGGCAGTATTGCAACATATTAAAATTTGGTAGCAAGTTATGAGCAGTTAGCAGTATTGGCAGCAAACTATAATTTTGGAAAGGGGTCCTCGAATCAAAATACCAAGGTTAGTAACAATCCATTGTTTGAAGGGAATGAGGGAATACAGGACAGGTCACTTAGGTTGGATTTTCTTAAGTTTGATGGAGCAGATCCTATAGAATGGGTTTAGCACAACAATTTTTTGCTTACTATTACACACTAGATGACCAAAGGCTACATATACCTTTTTTCCACATGGAGGGCAAGGCCCTCTCGTGGTACTATTGGTTAATGGACTCAAGCCCAGTGCAATCATGGGATGAGTTTGTCACTGCCTTGAAAGTAAGGTTTAGACCCTCAGCCAATGAGGATCCGATGGGGGAGTTCACAAAACTAAGGCAAAAGGGGACTGCAAAGGAGTTCCAAACTCAGTTTAAGGCTTTATCTAATAAAATAAGTGACATAACTGAAGAATTTAGAATCAGTACATTTTCGAGTGGGTTGCGAGATGATTTAAGAATCATAGTGACCATGTTCAAACCCTCTTCCTTATCAGCAGCCTTCGAGTTAGCCAGATTACAAGAGGAAGAATTAGTGAGGTGTACCCAAGGTCACTTACCTAGATACCAACCCTACAACAACCTCAGTTCAAACACCCAACTCAAACTGCCTGCACCAGCCCCCATACTTAGACTACCTCCACTACCTAATATACAAAACCCGAGAGCTCCACCATCCAACCCTACCAGAAAACCAGACTTTCCTATCAAAAGAATTACCCCCACTCCAATGCAGAAGAGAAGGGAGAAAGGTTTATGCTATTACTGTGATGAAAAGTTTCATTCAGGGCATAGATGTAATAGACCAAAAACTTTCCTTCTTGAGGGTATGGGAGTTGAGGAAGAAGAAGAAGAGGAAGTGGAAAAAGAAGAGAGAGGGAGCTTTGGCTATGATCCAATTTAATGGGTCTAAGAATGAAGAAGTTGGAGAGTTACTGGGTATATCACTACATACTATAGCTAGATCTCTAGCTCATAAGACTATGAGGCTGCTAGGGGAAATTAATCATCAAAAAGTGCTTGTTTTGATTGACACAGGTAGTACTCATAGTTTTATAAATCCATATGTAGCAAGAAAGGCTAACCTGTCATGGGAGGATAGCCACTTAACAGTTCAGGTGGCCAATGGGGCCACTCTTCCTTGCTTTAGTCACTGTAAGGCATACTCTCTTTTGTTACAAGCTTTTGCATTCATAGCTAATCTTTATTTGTTAACCCTTGGAGGGTTTCATGTAGTGGTTGGTGTTGATTGGTTAAGAGGCTTGGGCTCAGTTCTATGGAATTTTTCTGATCTAACCATGAGATTTCAGTGGGGAAATCAAACTATGAAGTTGCAAGGAATCCAAAGACCTACCAATAGTATTGCAGATGAGGACCAAATTAAAGAGCTCAAAAAGGGTACTGCCAAAGCGTTATGGTTGCAAATTATGGATGGAAACAGAGAAGATTTAAAGGCTAAAGTGTCACCAGAAGTACAACCAGTTTTGGACAGTTTCAAGGGAGTGTTTGCTGAACCTACTGGTCTACCCCCTCCTGATCATAAGACACAACTGCAAGATACGGCCAGCTGGAGGCTGAGATGCTACGAAGTGGAAGTATAAGAACCAGTCAAAGTCCATACTCCTCACCTGTGTTACTAGTGAGGAAAGCGGATGGGAGCTGGCAGATGTGCGTGGATTATTGTGCCCTCAACAAAGATATTGTTAGAGATAAGTATCCAATTCCTAACATTGATGAATTGCTTGATGAGTTAGGAGGGTTGAAATATTTTCTAAGTTGGATTTAAGATCGGGATATCACTAGATAAGAATGAATCCTGATGACACTCCTAAGATTGCCTTTAGGACTCGTGAGGGTATTATGAATTTTTGGTAATACTCTTCAGGCTTACAAATGCACCTTCAACCATTCAAGGGTTGATGAATGAAGTGTTTAGGCCATATTTGAGGAAGTTTATAATGGTATTCTTTGATGATATCTTAATCTATAGAAAGTTTATGCAGGATCATGTACAACATCTTACACGAGTGCTAGAAGTTTTACAGGCTAAAATGTTTCAAAAAGGTCAAAATGCATATTTGGTAGTAGGGAGGTGGAGTACTTGGGACATCTCATTTCAAAAGAAGGTGTAATGGCAGATCCCCAGAAACTGATTGCAATGCAAGACTGGCCCGTTCCTAAAAACCTCAAGGCATTGAGGGGTTTTTTAAGGCTTACAGGGTATTACAGGAAATTTGTACAAGGGTATGGAGCTATAGCAGCCCCACTTACTTCTCTCTTAAGGAAGAATGCTTTTCTTTGAAATGAGAAGGCACAAGATGCATTTGATAGACTCAAAGACGCCATGGTAAGTCCCCCTATTCTAAGGCCGCCTAATTTTGCTAAAACTTTTATTGTGGAATGTGATGCATCAGGAGAAGCTTTGGGAGTAGTATTAATGTAGGAAGTGCAGCCTATAGTATACTTTAGTCAAGCTCTTAAAGGGAGAAATTTGAGTCTTTCTACGTATGAAAAAGAGTTGTTGGTTGTGGTAATGGCAGTGAGGAAATGGAGGCACTACCTATTGGGACAGCCCTTCAAAGTAGACACTGACCAGCAGGCACTTAAATACCTGTTGGGACACCAACACAATAGAAATAGATTTTCAAATTGCTGGGGTATGAGTTTGCAGTGGAATATAAAAGTGGAAAAACCAATGTAGTGGTAGATGCCCTCTCATGTATCCAGTACCAAAACCCAACAGATTTAACCATATATCCATCCCAAACCTCAAACACAACCACCACAATCCCTTCCACCAAAAACCAAGCCCCAAACACCACAACCAGAAAAGATACCATGCAGGTTCAGGCAATCAGTGTATTACAAGCACAGTGGGTAGATGAGTTGAATAAGGCTTACCAACAGGACCCCATGCTGCAGCAGCTAATAAGCTACTACCATCATGGAGCCCTGGACCAATCTCGTTACCAAATCCAAAATGAGCTCCCTTTTACAAAGGGAGGCTACATCTCGGATCCTTGGTTCCCTTTCAACAGCAGATCTTGCACCATTTTCACAGCAATCTATTAAGGGGCCACACTAGAGTACAAAAGACATAAGCCAGATTAAAAAAAATAAACAAAGTGGAGTTTTACTCACTTGGCTTAAGAACTGATGTTCGAGCACATGTCAGGGAGTGTGATGTGTGCCAGAGGAGCAAAGTTGAAACCCTCCACCCAGCGGGGTTGCTTCAGCCCTTGCCAATACCTATAAAAAACTGGGAAGATATCAGCATAGATTTTATTGAAGGACTGCCTCCTTTAGGAGGTAACACTGTGGTTTTGGTAGTAGTGGACAGATTGAGCAAGTATGCTCATTTCATGGCCATTACACATCCATACACAGCAATGACAGTGGCTAAGGTTTTTATGGACAATGTATTTAAGCTGCACGAGATACCTCAGATCATTGTAAGTCATCGAGATCCAGTGTTTACTAGCAATTTTTGGAAGGAGTTATTCAATATTTGTGGAACCGAAATTTTACTCAGTACAACATATCATCCCCAAATAGATGGCCAGATAGAGGCCATGGACAAAGTGCTCAAGTGTTACCTCAGGTGCTTTTCAAGTGATAGACCAAAGGACTAGGTAAAGTGGTTACCTCTAGCATAATACTCACACAATACCTCAGTTCACACATCAACGAAGGTTTCACCCTTCGACGGTGTGTATGGCCAGCCTCCTCCCATGATGTTGCCATACGAGCTGGGATCTACAAAGGTACAAGATGTGGATGAGTTAAGGACCCATGAGTTCATCGTTATGCTCATCAGAGAGAACCTGCAAGAAGCACAAGGAAAAATGAAATTTTTTGTAGATTTAAAAAGAAAGGACAAAGAGTTCGAGGAAGGAGACTTTGTTTACATGAGGTTATGGCCCTACAGGTAGATGACGGTGGCCATACGACGGAACCTCAAAATCGCCCTGCGATACTACGGGCCCTTCAGGGTGGTTCGTAGAGTTCGGAAAGTGGCATATGAGCTATATCTACCTTGTGAGGCACAGATCTACCACATATTCCATATTTCTTGCCTCAAGAAGAAGTTGGGAGAAGAGATTCAACCATGTGCAATCTTGCCTATCGTCACTCCAAAAGGGGCTCTTGCGCCTGAACCAGAGAAGATCTTACAAATAAGGCTTAAAAGAATAGGAAATACAACAAGAGTAGAGGTTTTGGTGCAGTGGACAAGTATGGGAGAAGACGATGCAACGTGGGAAGACCTCATCTCTCTCAAATGGCGGCACCCTAACGTTGAGGGCAAGGTTTTCTAACGAAGGGGATATGTTGTGCCTTAGAGTTTTGATCCTTATGTTTCATTGATGTGTCTTATGTTCCTTAACTGGTGTCATTTGGTTATTGTATTGTGTCCATGACTAGGTCTTCCATAATGGGCCTAGGGCTTGTCGTGGTCAGTTAGTAAGTTAAGCATTAGTGGGACAGTTACTTAGTTGGAGCCAGTTAGTTAGTGGGCCTGTTACCACGTCTATAACGTGGGCAATTAATTTGTAGTCTATTTATTTTGCCAGCAGATGAATGAATGAAGTATCGTGGTATTTTCAGTTCAATTGAGAGCACAGGAGGCCTTGGCACCTCGAATTGACAATACATCTTTACAAGTTTTTATAATTGTTGATTTACAATCCTAACAACGACTCTATTCTCGCCCCCGCCATCATCGTCTATTGTCGCAATGAGATAAGTTTTACCTCTATTTTTGGATAAATGCTTTTTCGGCTAGCAACGAAACATGGAGATTCGTTGGTGTTTGTTTTGGGAGAGAATTGACTCAGCCATTGATGTCTTTTGGTGCTTCTCGTTCAAACATTTTTTTCTGGTGTTTTGTAGCACCCCCTGTAGTTTTCTGGTGAGGAACCATGGTGCCTAAGATGTGAGCCAGTCAATTGTATCCCTTACCTTCTCGTGAAGATTTTGTGCCCGTCAGTTGTGCTCACTTGTTAAATGCAAATCGTAGTGAAAATATGTAAAGATGATTAGTTGGAGAGTAATCTATTAGCACCAGATAAGTGCAGAAGTACTGTTTTAACAGTAATAGTATCTATATGTCACTACTTCTTCATCCCAAACATAATTACACCATCCTAACATAATGAACCATAGAGTGTTCATCGTCTAATTACAATAAACATTAAAAATACAACAACTAAACGAAAGCAGGCCTCTGTAGCTTTTCTCAGGCTGGGCTTGTCTTTCTTCCTTGAGGATTCGGGATAACTCTCTTGGGCTAAATTTGAATCAAAGTCTATAATTCCAAAGATTGAAACCGCATGTGGGACCACCACAGTGAGATTTCAATGAAATCTTAGCAGGTTAAAACCCATAACAATACTAAAATGAGAGACACTGCGATGAATATGCATGGACAAGCTAATATAAATAAAGCTAAGATCACACATATTTTAGATTGGCAATGAGTCACCCTATGAGCAAAGCACATGTATTCATAAGAATGACAATGAATCACCCTCAAAGAAAAACACATGTATCCATAAGTATAGCGATGAATCACCATCTAAGCAAAACATACACACACATACATATAATAAATATATATATATATATATATAAGCATGGCGAGGAATTAGCCTCTATGCAAAATACATATATACATAACAGTCACAAGACACTAAGTACGCTAATCACTCCACTCATTCGACACAAAGAATCTTACTATCCGGTAAACACGTGAAACACATTAACCAAAACATAACGGAGAGTCACTCCACCCATTTGACACATGGAATCTCTCTACCCAGTCAACACGTGAAACACCTCTACCAAATCATCACAATGAACACTCCACCTGATCAACAAGAGGACTTTCTCTACCCACGATATCATGTGAGCCATAAGAAAACATCACACCCCGATACCATGTGAGCCATAAGAAAATGTCACATCCCTATACCAGTATGAAACTTGTGGTAACGTGCCACACAAGAATGGTACGGGGAATCCTCAACCCAATCCTATGAGTACAGAGCACATTGAAAGCCCATAACTTCATACCATATCGTCTTGAAATCACATCATCAAAGTTAACCGATAAATACAATGAAAAAAGTATGCATTTTCATGAGAGAAAGAGGTCAGGAGTAGAATATGCAATTTCTGAACATACTCATAAATATTTACCCCGCATTTCTAGCACAAACGTAAGAGTCAACCTACCTAGATAATACTTTAAATACTAGTTATTGTGCTGGAGGGACGATCCTTAGGTTGAAGAAGACTCTAAGCTCTCATCTTCCTTAAAGTCCTCAAATTGAAAAGAAGAAAAGAGTGTTGAAGTCCCTTTACGATCTATAAAGTGAGATGTTGACTATCATCTATTGTCTTTTTATACGGCAGGGCTGCCAGTTACAGTTCTGATGGATATTGATGTTTCATCTGACTTTTATTTTGCTTGAATGAAAGACCTGTAATCTCTTTTATCCATTTGTCCTCTAGACTGAAGAATGATAGAGACCGATGTCTCCGAGCTTGCCTTGGGACCAAACCCACAATCCTTCTCCTTATGAGAGTCTCTCACGTGGCGTCCTGCCATACTTCTAAGAACAGACGATATGGCTTGCAGGTTTGTATTCCCTTTCCCCAAGCGTGCTCCTGTTGTGACGTTTCTAATGGAGTATAGGCCTTTGGTACGACGACCCTCTAAGTTCCTCTGGATTATCTCAAAGTGCTCACAACTTTGCGTCAGACTTGTCCTCGCTCGTTGCTCGCCTTCAATATAGACACACATTTTTTGCACACTTGGTGTAGGGCGAACCTTCCTTTCACACCCTTATGCCGCATTCTGCCAAGCTCTCTACAACGTACTACTTGCCTTACTTCCACCTCAACTGCACGTTGCCCGCCCAGGTACCTCATTGTCGCCAACATTTTGCCCTCTCGAGGGGATTCCTTCCCTCGGTCCTATGTAGTCCTCACATGTTCGAACAATTTTATTTTTTGAAACAAAAATTATTTACCATTTCAACACCTTACAAATGCGGTCAAATAAATTGGAGAGTTTGATTGACCCATTTCAATTTATAACTAACATGTTTAAACATAGTAAATAGTCCATTCTAACCTATTCGAATGTTACTTCATGCGTTTGCACCATACATGGTCGTTCAAATGCTTTTTTTTCCTGTTTGAACGATTCTCTCCTGCATTTATTAGCCGCTCGAATCCACATGTTTTTGCTTCAAAATACATCAATTGTTTATAGGATCTATTGCATAAATGTTTATCCATTTATGAAAAGGTCTCATATTTTTTTCTTTTTTTTTAGGAGTAGATTGTTTTACATCATATCCACTAGTGGATCAAAACATGCTAGATCATAGGGAACATCCTTCAACGTACATAATCGGTGTGACGCCCCGACTCCCACATACAAAAAACAAGGGAATCGTGACGTCAGGATGATGACAACACGGTCACGCATCCCAACGTAATGTGCTCAAGTGTGTGCAACATGCAACAGTGTACAAATAAAATAACGCAGCGGATAGTATAAATAAGTCAACTAAGTACCAGAAATTTAAATACAAATATTCAACACAATTTATTTTTAAAAATACAATCATCCCAAATATAATACAAAAGGTAAATACATAAATTGATAAAAACATAACTCACTAAACAGGAGCAATCCCAGATCACTCCTCCAACGGAGCCAAGCTAAGGCTCGTCATCATCATCTGCATCAAAATCTGCGATACCATAAAATGGTACCACAGGTAAGTATAAACCAAACAACTCTCGGGATAAAAATACATTAATGCAACCAACAATATAGCAAAATACATTTAGCCATAAAATACCATTTTTTCCCAGAAAAATGATTATTTCCAACACACGCCAAAAATCCCATTTTGGCCCAAAATATCCGTAAAACATTTTCCCATAAAATTATTCACACCAACAACTCATTTATCGGACACTGTAGGCAGGAATTGCAGGCGGGACTCTACCACCGTCCCTGCTTACCACCATCCCTACCGCGTGCACCGTAGGCGGGAATCACAGGCGGGACACAACCACCATCCCTGCTTACCACCATCCCTATCGCGTGCACCGTAGGCGGGAATCGCAGGCGGGACTCTACCACCATCCCTGCTTACCACCATCCCTACAGTTCCTTTACACACAATGAATACTTAACAGAGCACTGTAGGCGAGAATCACAGGCGGGACACAACCACCATCCCTGCTTACCACCATCCCTACAGTCTCTTTTACTTTTACTCACATGAGAATCCAATTCCAATAAACACATGAACATGTATGCAATTATGCGAAAACCCAGTTTTCTTTATAAACATGATCATGCATGCAATATGCGATGTACATGAACAAGCCATAACCAACAACCAACAACCACAATTCACAATGCAAACAAACACACAACTCCGTCCACAATCCATCCGACCCCCGAAACTCCTCGGACTCAGTCCGGCAAAACAAACCAATTCACAGATAATATGTGTTAGTGCAAAAATATATTTAAATCACGAAAGTTCTTTAAGGAAAATACTTACAGTGCAATATAACAATTTTCGAAGGATCACGAAGTTGAAAAATGCGACGTTTGAGCAACACCACAGTGTAAAATACACTGTGGCCGTGGGTCACAAATACCAACTTTCAAACGGAGGCAAACGAAGACCCAAGATTGATAGGGTAGGGCCTAGGGAGGTCGGTGAAGCCAGTGGTGGTGGTGGTTTGCCGTGGGTGGCGGCGAAATGGGCGGTAGAAGACCAAAATGCCCAAATCGGAAATGTAGATGGTGGAGCTTCACCGGTGACAAATCGGAGGTGGGGTTGGGTCCAATGGGTTGCTAAGAGGTCAGGGATGAAGTGGTAGGAAGATGGTGGCCGGAGGTGGCGCGACGGCGGCGCTGGAACGAAAGGTGGCCGCGGCTTTGAAGGGCTACTGGTGGTTAACGGCGGCGCGAATGGAGGTGAGGTTGGTGAGGTGAGGTCGTCGGCGGCAGGGGAACACAATGGGGTGGGCGGTGAAGGCCACCGCTGGCTCACGGCGGCGCTGGCGTGAAAGTGGCCCGCGGCTTCGTGGGCTTCGTGGGGGCTACCGGCGGCGAGGTAGGGGCTGAGATTTGGGGGGTGAGGTCGCCGGCGGCAAGGGGAGCTGGTCGGCCGGGCGGTGTCGACCACCGCCGGCGCACGGCAGCGGGCTGGGGGAGAGGAAGAACGGACGGAGAGAGAGGGAGGGAGAGGGAGTTGCGCGGGGGGAGGGGAAAAATAAAGAAGAAAAAAGAAAAGAAAGAAAAGAAAATGAAGGAAAGAAAATGGAGGGAAAAGAAATGAGGTCCAATCCTCATAACTTGGGTCACAAAAATGATCCAACGGAGATGATTTTAAAACCACAAGTTAAATAAAATAATTTAAACGTAATGGTAAAGTCAAATTGAAATAATTAAATCCCACAGTAATTAATTTAAATATTAAAAGCAATTTAAATGCATAACAATAAATAAATATTTGGAAAGCACATAAAAATAATTTTCACCAAATTAAAATCATAGAAATAAACTTACTAAAAATCCAACCAATTTTAAAATAAGAGGATAAATTTTTGAACAATCAAAAATAATCATTCAGTAAAAATACACTAAAATACGGGGTGTTACATTCGGCTTGCCAGACCCATGCTTGTTGAGCTGGAAATTTGTTTGAGTGACTTCATCGACGTGATCAGGGAGCAGAGGAGCATCAATTCTATATTTATAGACATAAGCATGGAGTCCAATATGTGAATAGTCGGGGGTTGCCTATCCTAACCTTGTTTATGAGATTTATTATGGAGTGGCTAAAATAGGTGTCATAGATGAGTCATTCACATTCACTATACAGGTTGTCAGTATTACATTCTCAACTGACAAGATCGTTGAGATTCTAAACATCCCTCATGCTCTTGGTTCATGTCCTGCATTGCAATCGGTCAGCAAGAGGATGGAAGCAAGGAGGTCTAACACAGCAGACGTAACAAACTAAATTCTTTCTAGAAGATTAAAGCTAAAAACGACACTTACAATAAAAGATAACTGGGCCTCAAGGCCTTAACTACTTACTGCAAACGGGCCCTACTTCTACTTAAAACAACCCAACATCTTTCAAACAAGGCCCACGACCTAGCCCATGACCCCAGTTGAACGATGCAAAACATAACCCACAGCCCCTAGGGCACTTCAATCCTCTGAATTTCTTATGAAAGTCCCGAGTTCTTTTCTTTGTGTTCCTCCCTGAAAGTGTGACAAAACTTCTCCCATTAGAGCACCTTGCCCAGAAGGTACAGGTAAGATGCCTTCAGTTCTTTATAAGCTTCCCATGATGCGTCTTTCACATTTTGACCTTGCCACTGCACCAAACATTTGGTCAGGGATTGATTGTGGTGTTTCCAAATCCTGCTAAGGAGGATCTTTTCAGGCTCAGGCTTAAGGTTTCCATTGTACTCGTGGGTGGAAGTGTAGGTAAGTACACATGCCTTTGTCCCAAAGTTTTTTTCAACCGTGACACATGGAACACCGGGTGTATTCTCGAGGTTGGAGTGAGTTGAAGCTTATAAGCCACGGATCCCACTTTCTGGATGATGGGGAAAGGACCATAAGAACGTGGAGGGAGCTTGAGGCTTCTGCGATGAGCCACACTCATATGCCTGTAGGGTTGCAGACATAGGTAAACAATGTCTCCCACTTCAAACTCTTGCTCTTTTCTTTTCAAGTCATAATACTTCTTCATGCGATTCTGGGCTTTCTAAATATTGTGCTTGAGTAAGCTGTTTATGTGTTCCCTTATCTGTAAATTTTCTCCAACTGCCTCCACTTTAGATAGGCCTGGTATATAACTGATTAACTTAGGAGTTTCATACTCGTATAATGCTTGAAAAGGTGTGATTCAAAAGATGAATGTTGGGTCGTATTGTACCACCACTCGGCTAAAGGCACCCATTGGACCACTCATGGGGTCAGTCACCAACATAGCACCTAAGAAAGTTCTTCACACACTTGTTCACAGCCTCAGTCTACCCATCTGATTATGGATGGTATGCAGTGTTGAAGGCTAACAGCACTCCCTAGGACAGACTTGAATAACTCCTACCAGAAGGTGCTTGTAAAAGTACTGTCACGATCAGACACTATAGAGTTGGGCAGTCCATGTAGTTTTAGGATGTGTTTGGTAAAAAGTTGGGCTATAGTTTTAGTAGTATAAGGCTGGGTTATATGAACAAAGTGGTTGTATTTCGTAAGCCTATCAACAACTACCGATAGGCTATTAAAACCATGAGAGGGAGGTAAACCCTTTATGAAATCTATAGAGATTTGGGTCCATGGCTGGGAAGAGATTGGAAGGGGCTGAAGTAGGCCACTAGGCTTTGTCTGATCAATTTTAACACTTTGGCAGATTTCACAATTTTTTATGTACTCCTTCACAGATTTCTTCATACCCTCCCAATAAAAATCTCTTCTAAGCCTGTGTAGGGTCTTAATCATACCCCAAATGTCCCCCCATAGCACTAGAATGCACAAGTTGTAACAGTTTTTATTTAAAGGCAGCATCATCTGCCACTACTAGTCTCTGCTTGTAAAAAAGCAGACCTTCCCTTACTGAGTAGCTCTGAGATAAATCACCTCCCTCAAATTTTTCCACCAATTCCAGCACTTTAGGATCCTTTTTATACCCTTCCTTAATCTCTTATATCCAATCCAATGTTGGTAAGGAAATGACAGAAAGGGTGGCTTCCACACTTTGCTCTTCTCCCTCTCCTCTCCTAGATAAGGCATTTGCTGCCTTGTTTTTCTGGCCTTTCTTGTAGTCCACCAACATATCATACCCCAGCAACTTCGAGGTCCATTTTTACTGCATAGGAGTCCCCACTTTCTGCTCTAACAGATATTTTAGACTTTAGTGATCGGTCCTCACCACAAAGGGGTGGCCCAACAAGTACAGTCTCCACTTTTGCATTGCCATAACCAGTGCATAGAGCTCTTTTTCATATGTCGACAGATTTAGGATTCTACCCTTTAAAGCCTGGTTGTAAAAGGCTATGGGCCTGTTCTTTTTGCATCAAAACTGCTCCAATGGCTTCTCCCGAAGCATCACATTCTATCACGAAGGGAATGGAAAATTTTGGGAGAGCCAACACAGGGGGTTGACTAACTGTCTTTTTGAGATGCTGAAAAGCTTCCTTTGCCTCCTCATTCTAAGCAAACTGGTTCTTTTTTAGCAGTTGAGTCAAAAGGGCAGCTATGCTTTCATACCCCTTTATGAATCGACGATAATATCCTGTCAATCCTAGGAACCCCCTCAATGACTTCAATGAAATTGGAAATGGCCAATCTGTTATAGCAACCAGCTTATCTACCCTCACACCTTTAGCTAATATCACATGGCCAAGATAAGACACCTCTGAAACTGTAAACCTGAATTTAGAAATCTTAGCTAGTAGGTTATGCTACTGTAACACCTCCAAGGTTAGCTATAAATGCTTGAGATGATCATCCAAGTTAGCACTATTAACCAAAATATCATCGAAAAAAACCAGTATGATTTTTTTCAAGTATGGTCTAAAAACCTCATTCATGAGGCTTTGAAAAGTGTTAGGAGCGTTCGTTAACCCAAAAGGCATAACTAGAAACTCATACTGCCCTTCATGAGTCCTAAAAGCCGTTTTTGGAATATCTTCATGTTTGACCCTTATTTGGTGGTACCCGGAGCGCAAGTCTAATTTTGAAAATAGTCTAGACCCGTTCAATTCATCCAGTAATTCCTCCACCATGGGGATAAGAAACTTATCCTTAATTGTTACCTTGCTCAAGGACCTATAGTCCACACACACATGCGCCATGTCTCATCTGCCTTTCTCACTAACAACACCGGTGATGAATAGGGACTTTGACTCGGCCTTATTACCCTTGAGGACAGCAGCTCCTTCACAATTTTTTCTATCTCATCCTTTTGAAAGTAAGGATATCGATAGGGTCGGACTGAAATGGGCTAAGTGTTTGGTTGTTAGATAATGCTGTGGTCGTGGGTTCTTATGCGAGGTAGGCCTTTTGGTTCCCCAAAAACTGCTTGGTATTGGTTTAGCAATTTCTGGAAAGCTAGTTGTAATTTTGGTTTTGGTTCTTGACTTTCCTTCACTTCCACTATCTATAACAGCACTCACTTTTTCTCCAATTTATTGTTTTTGTTCAAACTGCCTTCTTCAATCAAATTGGCTGGACACAAGCCCTACAATTCTATCACCTTGCTGTTATAGTTAAACTTCATAGAGAGTTCCTTAGAATTCCAAAGGATGGAACCCAACTCATGTAGTCATTGCATTCCCAACACCATATCACAACCTACTAACACCAACACAAATGCTTCAGTGACAAAAGCATTTCCTTGCACCCTCACTCGCAATGAGGCACAACTTCCCTCACTCAAAATTGTCTCTCCATTGGCCACTTTTACCTTAATTATTTTGCCACTGTCCACTGGAATTTTTCCCTTTTTAATCACAGAAGGGTCTATGAAATTGTGAGTGCTGCCCAAGTCGATTAAAATGACCACCTCTTGGTTCCCAACTCTACCCTTAACCCTCATAGTTCTAGGATTAATTGTAATATATATACATATAATATATAGAACGAATATGAATGTAAATAATTAAAAGATATAAATGTAAAATACCTAATAATCTGGAGATGCGAAAAAATCACAACACTTTCTCCAATCATCTAACTTCATCTGCTGAAAGAGGACTGCGCAGCCTCTTCCAACGTCTCAAACTTCTTGAAGTGGTCATGAAATCGTCCCTTGTGACGTCGGCATAGTGTAGCCATCAACTCATTCACGGTTCTCAAATCCTCGCTCCAGCCAAAGTCGAGGTCAAATTCATCATAATAAGTGAATCAGGTAAGTAATCGTAATATTCCTTCAATATAATATCTTTGTAAATAAAGGTATATTAATTTGTATTCCTTCTAAGTACTCAAAATATCTTTCTTCAATATAATCTCTTTCTATTTTTGTAAAAGTCGAGAAAAATATTAATTTTTTGTAACTATTTTCTTCTTTAATATAATCTTGTTAAAGATATTCTTTGTTAATTTTAAATTCTTCTTTACTCAAGGTGTATATTTGGAAATCATATTTTGTGATACCGAAGACGTAAATCTCATGTAATAAATAGCTACTAATAATATATAATAATAATAATAATAATAGGTGGTATAACCAGTCATATGCATGAAAGCATGTAAAACAGGTTGTATAACCGACCATATGCAATACTAATATATGTTAAAGTTGTTAGTAATATTATAACTTATACTCAATAAAATATGATCTATGAAAAAATTATAGGAATGATTGTACGTCTTGTTATAAATGCATACAATCCTTTATTTATACTGTGAGTTGTTTTTCCATTATATATAGTATTAGTGTATAGTAGTAGCTTATATCTAATAGTATTAGGATAAGTACTAATAGTATTAAGATAATATTATATATTATAACATTATACCATATAATATATTAGTATAGTATTAGTTTAATAGTCCCCATCTCCTCATACTTTTAAAATTGTTGAAACAGATGCCTCTGATCTTGGATATGTAGGAATTATGAAACAAAAATTATCAACTGATTTGGAATAGATTGTTCGATTCCATTCAGGATGTTGAAATTCTACTCAAAAGAATTATAGTACTATTAAAAAAAAAATTTTAGCTATTGTGTTATGTATTTTCAAATTTCAAGATGATTTGTTGAATCAAAAGTTTTTTCTTAGAATAGATTGTAAATCAGCCAAAAAAGTTTTGATTAAAGATGTGAAAAACCTGGCTGCTAAGCAAATATTTGCTAGATGTCAAGCTATATTAAGTATTTTTTATTTTGATATTGAACATATTAAAGGAGAATCGAGGAAGACTGGGTGCCAATGAGATTTGATGATAATAAGAGATGAAGAAGGCTGAGATAATAATGGAGAATTAATAATTTGGGAATGAGAAGAGGAAGAAAGGGAAACAGCTTTGGAGTAAGTTGGTAATTTTGAAGAGGCTAATGGTGAAAATGAATTGTAAGATAGTCTAATGTTTTGTGGTAATACTATATAGTAATACTATTTCTATATAATTACTATACTATATAGTAATACTGTATATTAGTATATTAGTATTATATATTATGTAATTACTATATTAATATTAGTATTATGTACTAATATAGTAATACTAATATTAATATTAGACAGCTAACCAAGAATTAGGATATACCATCCAACAAAAAGAGCATAATTAATTGTATTAGTGTATAGTATTAGTATATATGATATTTAGACATCATTATATATGATACGAAAAGACAATCATTTTTTAGGAAGTTGCAATCAGCTTCTCATTTCTCTATTGCCACTTGTCTACTTTGATATATATGATATTTAGACATTTTGGAATGTATAGTATTGTCTCATTAATTGTTGTTTTATATTATTCATCAAATTTTCTAATTCAAGCCTTAAATTATAATCTAGACATTTTAATGAATTAGAATTATTATATAGAGTTGTTATTATATTAGACTATAATATATATAATACTTAATATATTATGTTATATATTATAACATTATACCATATAATTAGTATAGTATTAGTTTAATATTATATGTTATATACTAATAGCATTACTATATAGTATTACTATACTAACAATAACAACATACTATATATAGTAGATAGCATTGTATATAGTATATATATAAGGGCAATGCTATTCTGCCACCCAGCATTTACCGCTGGGCGTGCAGCCCAGTCTGTTTTTTTTTTTTTTTTTTTATACTTTTTTCATTTCACATTTTTTTAATACATTTAAATATTTTTAAAAAATAAAAAAAAATACACCAATACACTTAAAAACACTTCCTTAATCACTAAATAAAAAAAAAAAAAAATTTGCCAAGCGATCAAAAAGAGCAGTCAAGTGGGTGCGGCATACTAGTGTTTTCCTATATATAATACTATATATATAATACACTGTATTATATATAGTATATATTATAATATATACTATAAAATATAATATTTTATATTATATATTAACTATATATAATATACGTTATATATATAATATACAATATAATATAGTATATAAAATATTATATATATAATACACTGTATTGTATTATTAATATATTTTTTGAATTAAATCGGTAAACGTTTGAATGTGACTAAGAATAACGTTTGAACGTTTCGTGTATTTAATCCCAAAACCGAAACAGGAAATGTCATTCTCAAAAGTAAACCGTTATCTCTCCACCGTCCCATGCCGCCGTTCAAACCATCACCTCAGCCATCAAACCCCGCCACAACCGTCACAGAAAGGTAGGCATCCTTCTTTTGTCCTCTTACTTGTTTTTTTTTTTTAGATTTAGTAGGATTTTGTGTAAACTCACGTTAGTGGTGGCCAGATTTTCAACTCCATTTTCCGGCCACCACGGGTTGTCAATGGCTAAATGGTCACCGTAAAAAAATTTCTTAAAGTGTATACTTCAATTCTATGGTGGCATTTGGCCATTTAGACCCGTGGTATGTGATTTTTGATAATGGCTGAGTCGACTTTGCCATTCTGTGTTTAAACATTCGAACGTTTTGACAGAACTTTCGAACGTATAATTGCATAGCCCTTCCACATTCGAACGTATCTTTTCTACATTCTAACATTCGCACTGATACGTTCGAACGTTTAATTTCAACGTTCGAACGTACAAAACATATGTTTGAACATTAAAATACATGCGCACGTAAAAACGTATGTTCGAACTAAAAAATTACGTTCAAACTAAAAAAAATATACATTCAAACGTAATTTATTTTTGTTCAAACGTAAAAACCCTACGTTCGAATGTAATTTATTATGTTTAAACGTTAATGTAGAGCAGTTTAAAATTAATGCGAAAGATGCATCAATAGTACTAATATTTTTTTTTCCCTTTCTATTTTCAGGATATGACTCATCCATTACATACCCGGAAATGGGGGAGAGAATGAGCCACTATGGACACTACTCGGATCTGGGCTCATACTGTTATGGTAGAGCGAGAGGTCCTAATCAATGAGTTTGACAAGTTCAGATGGGAGCAAACGAACCTTAGAGATGTGTTCATCAGTAGAGGCTGAGAAAATATCTGCACATTGAGGGGAAAGGTATACCCCTCAATTTTATTTTATAATTAGTTTATAATTTATTGTAAATCAATTAATATAATTGTGACATTTCAATTTTACTTAAGTACTCTTCATTTTAAGTAGAATAATAAATTAGTTATAGACTAATTATAAGTTTATCATTTTTTTTAGAATCCCATAATGTATCGGATTCCGATGCCGAACCAAACCGATTTGATTACATTTTGTACATTTGACGACTGTGGGGTCCTTACAGTTTTTCCTACCTCTGGGAATACTTAGCAGAAGGAAAAACTTGTGGCAAGCACTCGATGAATTCCAATTAATCTAAAATTACAGGGAAATGGCACCAATATTATTATCTTATCATTTTTATAAGATTTGAATTTTTTTTATTAAATGGAAATCCATCAAAATCAAACAAGATTTAAATATATTTTAAAAATAAAATTAAAAAAACTTATTGAAGAGTTGCATCAAAATTATGAAATAATTATGTCAATATTATTTTTTAAATATATATAGCTCAATGTTCGAAACTAGATATAATTAATATCAATAATTTGCCTTTTGGATGGCTTAGTAATATTAGATACTATACCATATTAAAGTATTGTATTTAACATTTTCTGTTTTTTTGGTTTATAGTAATTCATAAATAAGTTTAAAAGGTTTTGACTGTTAAATATAAAATAATGTGAATCATTGTCATTGTTCAATATGTCTATTTGGTGGTCAAAATTTTAAATGAAAATATATCATGGTTACTTGAACCAATACATGTCTCTTGAGTCTTAGGGATAAGAAACCTCACACACGAATTTAAACGCTCCAAATTCTCTAGAAAATTAGAAAAACACTTCATCCTTCATTTTATGTCTTTCTTTCTTCTTTAGACTTTAGCTGTTTTATATTGGGTTCGAGGATTATTTTTTCTTTTTTTCTTTTTTTGTGCACCAAATATGAGATTATCAAGAACTGATGTTGTTGAATCTTGCAAAAAATTAACCAAGGTTGTTAATTGATTGGTTATCATCATGACTTCTAAAGAACTTATTACACCCGAAAAATTTGGAGTCAATTTTAAGTGTTGGGAAGAAAAGATGAAAATATTTCTTACCATGCTTAGATTATATTTTGTTATTGAAAATGATCATCATTCTATTTATTTACATGAACTCGTACGTACTATTGATTTGCAAACTTACACAGAAAAGATAGTTTGTGTAAATGTAGGGTTTTAAATCATTTAAATGATACATTTTTTATGTTTATCTACACAATAAATCTCCCAAAGAGATTTGGAATGCTCTTGATAAGAAATATGGTGTACACTATGGATAAGCATACCGCAAGCCAATTTCTTGACTTTATGATTGATGATTCCAAATCCATGGTAGAGTAAGCCCATGAGTTAGCTATCATTTATCATGAATTGGACCAATTGGGAATATGTATTACCAAGTGTTTTCTAGTTGTTTGTACAATAGACAAGTAGTATCCTTCATAAAAAGATTTTGGCCTATCTCTAAAAAATAAGACTGAAGATATGACTACAGAAACCTTGATCTCTTCCATTAGGATCTAAGAACAGCACTTGAAAAATGATCCTATCACACCCTATGGTTTATGAGTTCCAGTCGAAGCCAAATATTGTAGAAGGCCAAAGAATACATATTATAACAAAAGTCCAAATATCAATAAGGGTAAAACTAGTTATCGGCACAATTTGAAACCAAAGTTATGGCACCTTGTTCCTCAGTAAAGGACCTGGCAAGAATCCGTGGTGCCAAGGGTGCCAATCGGTTAGCAACACCCCAGATTTTAGATCGAGAATATGCGTTCAATTTTCTCAAATAGACATGTGTATGTATATCACATCGAAATAAGTAAATGTTTAGCCAGAGACTACATACTATTTGTACCAGAGGTCTAAATCGGAAATCATGTCATCCATTAAAACACAAATATTCAAATATCATTGTCACCTCCCAAATAATATCACACAGTACCATTTGATCATTTCCTTCGTCTAGGTACGACAGACCAAACATGGTTTTTCACCTAACTAAATAGTACATCTCAAGAAATACAACTAATTATTAATGGATTCAGGCCTCCATTACTATCACTTGAGCCATGATGACCAAAGTGATCTGCCACTTTCTTGACTATGATGGCTATGGATGGTGTTGGGTTAACTCGAATGAGTGTTCAAAGGGTGTTGATGGCAGTAATGCTTGTGGGCATGCATGCATGTGCAGAGCGGTTCTAAGCGGTTGAGTGGGCTATGGTGGTTGAGTGAAGCACACATGGTTGTGGGCGGTTATGTGGGTTGGCCGAGTTGGTGGTTGGGCAATTTGTGGTGTTGCGGTTAATCCCTACAAAATAGGGAGGCGGTTATGACTAGACAGGTGTCTAAGGCTAGACATGTGGCTTGGGCAGTTAGCAATAACTGCTGAGCTTGTCCCTGTCCTTGCTCCAAATTTGACTATGGAGGCCTGGTGCAGGTTGAGTGCCCTTCAATGGCCATTGATGGCTGCCTTATGTGTTGCCTCACCCAAATAGTGCGGAATGATTAGCAAGCAAAGTGAAATGCAATGCAATAAACAATAAGCCACAATGCTGAAATACCTCAAATTTGCATTAACATAAGAGAAACAAAGATAACAATAGGTTACCCTGATTCACGAATTGCACAGGGATAGCCTTCTCCTTTGAGATTCACGAATTGCACCCAATGGAGCCTAAGAGACAAATCACATAAGTGCGCCTTCAAAAGCTTACAAGCCAAATTGTACAAATGTTCAAAAAGATAAAAGATGCAATGGTCTAGTGCCTTACTTATACTAGAATTCAAATAAAAATAATTACAAAGTAGATAATGGTTGCTGGGTCCATGCTTCTTGGTTGAGGCCTCATGCCGTTGGTGAACCATGGGTGGCCTGGATGAGCCCACGACATGGGCTGCTTGCTAGTGTGCGTGGGTCTTCAGGTTGGCCTACTGGGTTGGCCCTGGCTAGTCCTTGGTTCCTGCATGTGTGGCCCAAGTTGTGTGGGCTGGGCGTTGTTGATGTGTCACTGGGTTGAACCGTGGTGGGCTTGAGCCTGGCAGGCTACTACATAGCCCAGGCCAGAAGGGCACTGGTGTTGGTCTGCATGGCTCAGGCTAATGGGGCCTAGTCATTGAACAGCATGGCCTAGGCTGTGGGGCCTGGACGTTGGTCGGCATGGCCCTGGCCAAGGCCAAGGCGTTGAGCGGCATGCTAGCTTGCGTAAACCTGCTGGGCAGCCGCGCCATCAATTCCAAATAGGATGTGCTTGCGCGCGCTTGAGGCTGTAATCGAGCCGAGCCGATCTTTGGCTTGCCAAGCTCGATTCGACTCAAAATACTCGAGTTCGAGCTCGAACCCGAGCTCAAGATTATATTTTTTTATTCTTTATTCGAGCTCGACTCGATAAGCTAAACTCTCAACTCGAGTTTAAGCTTGAACTCGATTTTTTTAATAAGATTTAATAATTAATAAAAAAATAATAAAGATCTAATATTGAATTTATACAATTAACAAGTAAAACCTTTATTAAATTATAAAATTTTTAAAAGTTTATCAATAATTAATATCTAACTAGTTGATATTTATCTAAAATAACAATATATTATATGCCTACATATATTATTAATACATACACTTAATATGATAGCATATATCTATTTCATATATGGTTCTCACATACTAGTATATAAAATTATTAAATTTTATCGACTAATTATTATATAAATTATAAAATATATCTATGAAGTCTATTCACTATACAGACATAAGTAATTAGATTACATATTATATATATAATTATAAAAGTAGTATGCTTATATTATTAGCTAATACATAGATATGTATATATACATAGGTGTATATATATATTTATCAATATATAAATGAGTTTTAATCGAGTCAAACTAACGAGTCGACTCAAGCATAAACAAGCGGGCCTTAACGAGCTTTAGCCGAGTCGAGCCGATTTTAGTCGGGTATGTGTCATTTACAAATCGAGTGGGTATCTGCTTTCATGAACGAGTTATTTTTTTCACGAGTTGAGTTTGACTCAAGTTTAACCGAACGAGTACCGAGCAGGCTATCGAATAGACTAGTTCATTTACAGCCCTACGCGCGCTGCACTGGCGCCCAAGCCATGCATGCGCACTATGCGTATGCACAGGCCATGCATGCGTGCTGGATGTGTGCGTAGCCCATGCGTGCTTGTTGTGCGCGCGCACTAGGCATGTGCATAGTCTAGCCATGCACTAAACAGGGCGTGACAACCTCGCTATCGCTCGCATGCAAGTTGTGCGCGCGCCGACTGTGCACTGCCTGCTTGAGGGTGGCCGTGGCCGTGGCCTTGCATTCTTCAAGGGCTCGGTCTATGGGCAGTCAAGCCATGCCAACAGCGCTCCAGATGTGCTATCTGGGCACGACAAGATGCTTGTCAAGGTATGGTCCATGGCCTCCTGCCTTGGGGTTTTGAAATTCCCCCTCCATTTTAGCATATCCTTGCCCTTAAGGATCAAGTGGGGGTACTTCTTCTCAAGCTCATCATAATCCTCCCAAGTTGCCTCGTCCCTTGATGTTCCTTCCCATAGGATCAATGCATGCCACACCCTGGGTCTACCTCGGCCCCTTCGATGCAGCCTGTATCCGAGCACTTCTTTGGGTTTCATGAGGATCCTTCCTTCGTGATCTACTATGGGTAATTTCTCCCCCTTAAGACTCGGATCACCAACCTTCTTCTTGAGTAGGGAAACATGGAATACTGGGTGCAACTGTGAATTTGGTGGAAGCTGAAGTTTGTATGCCACACTGCTGAGTCTCTCCAACACTCTATACGGCCCATAGAACTTCTGGTTCAGCTTTGCACTTGCGATCTTCCTCATGGACTTTTGCCCGAATTGCCTAAGCTTTAAGTAAACATAGTCGCCTACTTTGAATGTCACGGCACGCCTTCCTTGATCATGGTACTTCTTCATTTGACTTTGGGCCTTCTTGAGCTCTTTTTTAACCTTGGCAAGTACTTCGTCCCTATCGATCAACTCCTGCTCCACTTCATTGTTCCTGGTTGAGCCTTTCTTATAGTTGACCAAGAGTGGTGGTGGTCTACCATATACCACTTCAAAAGGGCTTTTGTCAATGGAGGAGTGATAAGTGGTGTTATACCAGAATTCAGCCCATGGGAGATAATCTCCCCATCTCCTTTGCTCCTCAAAACAAAAGCATCTTAAATATTGTTCCAATGTCCTATTGACCACTTTGGATTGGACATCCGTTTGTGGGTGATAGGAGGAACTCGTCTTCAGTTTGCTACCTTGCAACTCAATGAGTTGCTTCCAAAATGAACTCATAAAGACACTGTCCCAATCTGACACTATTGTCCTTGGAAACCCATGCAGCTTGACAATGTTATTGACAAAGGCCTTGGCCACGGACTTGGATGTGTAAGGGTGATGTAGAGGGATGAAGTGGGCATACTTGCTTAGCCGGTCTACTACTACTAGAATCATTTCATGTCCTCCACTAATGGGTAGGCCTTCTATAAAGTCCATTGCCAAGTCCTCCCAAATTCTGTTTGGAATTGCCAAGTCCTCCCAAATTCTGTTTGGAATTGGCAATGGTTGGAGAAGTCCTGCTACTAGCCTTGAGTCATACTTGGCCTTTTGACAAATATCACACCTAGCCACATGTCCCTTGACATCACTCTTAATCTCCTCCCAAAAAAAGAAATGCTTCAACCAGGTATAAGTTCTCAACCATCCCAAGTGGCCATCTTCTTTGTTGTTATGGAAGTGATCAAGAATCTCTTTTCTGTGATTGGGAACATCTGGCACATATACATAATTCTTGTAAAAGATGAGACCATCTCTTATTTTGAGGCCTACAACCCCTTACCCTTGAGCATCCAAGAGCTCAACAATCTCAAGTGATCTTGCATCTAATCAGGTAGCCTCTCTAATCTTGTCTCATACTCTCCATTTAGCCCCGCTCAGTGCCAAGCTTGATGACTCCTTATCACCACCGACTATCTGAAGTAATTGGCTGCCTTCCCTTCGGCTTAAGGCATTAGCCACCTTGTTTTCCTTGCCCGGTTGATAGACTATGTCATACCCAAAACCTAGCAACTTGACAAGGAACTTTTGTTGCTCAAGGGTGAATATTTTCTGTTGGCGTAGATGCCTTAGGGCTTGCTCGTATGTGATGATGGTGAATTTGCACCCTAAAAGGTATGGCTGCCACACCTTGACAACATGCACAACTGCCAACAGCTCTCGGGCACAAGTACTCCATGCTTTCTTCATAGGCCCGAGTGCCTTGGAGATGAAGGTTAAAGGCCTTCAGTCTTGCACCAACAGAGCCCTGATGCCCTCATTGCTTGCATCTGTGTAAACTTCAAACGGGCTCTCAAAGTTGGGCAGTGCCAACACAAGTGTCTTGGTCATAGCTCACTTTAATTCTTCAAAGGCTTCTCTACCCTTGGTTGTCCACTCAAAGATGTCCTTCTTGAGCATTGTTGTGCGTGGCTTGGCTATGAGACCATAGCCTTTGACAAACCGTCTGTAATAACCTGTGAGTCCCAAGAATCCCCTCAAGGCTGGGATGTCCTTGGATAGAGGCCAGTCAACCATGGCCTCTATCTTCCTTTGATTCACTTTGACACCATCTCCCGAAATGAAGTGGCCTAAGTACTCCAACTCCTTCTCCATGAAGGCACACTTGGTGGCCTTAATGAAGAAATGATGCTCCTCCAGAATTGTTAGCACATTTTCCCAAGTGTTGCTTATTTTCTTCAATGGTCTTGAAATAAACCAAGATGTCATCAAAGAAGACAAGCACAAACTTTTGAAGTAATGGCTTGAAAATGCTATTCATTACGGCTTGGAAAGTTGAGGGCGCATTGCACAAGCCGAAAGGCATCACCAGGTATTCATAATCTAAAGGTTGTCTTATGGATATCCTCCTCATTCATCTGAATTTGATGGTAGTCAGCCCTCAAATCCAACTTGGAAAACACCATGGCCCTATGTAGCTCATCCAACATGTCATTAACTGTGGAAATTGGGAATCTATCTTTGATAGTAGCTTCATTCAAGGCCCTATAGTCGGTACAGAACCTCCATGTACCATCCTTCTTCCTCACCAATAGCACCGGTGAAGAGAAGGGATTGGTGGTAGGGCAGATAAGGCCACTCTTCAGCATCTCATCCACTTGCCTTTCAATTTCTCCCTTCTGGAAGTGGGCATATCTATAAGGTGGCACATTGATCGACTTTGCTTCATCCACTAGTCGAATGCGGTGATCAAACTCCCTAGGAGGTGGAAGTGTGGTGGGCACATCAAGTACCCCCCGATGGGCTTCTAAAACTGGCCTGACTTCCTCGGGCAGCAGCCTAATTCTCTGTGAGTGCTCTCCTAACCCTTGTTTTCTACTTGCCTCAATACATCCTCTTTGGCCACTACTATGGCGAAACAATGTGCCCTGCCTTTGCATAACTTCTCAAACATTAAAGACTCGCAAGACTTTATTTCCATACTAGTAATGGCTATCCAAAGTCACTTCTTGAAGCCAAGCTTAAGCTCCATTGTCATGTTGTGATAATCATGGATGATCTTGCCAAGACTCATGAGCCAAGCATTCCCCAAGACTAGGTCAAGGCCAACCAAGGGCAACACTGCAAGTCTGCCACAATTCGAACTCCTTGTACATTCATCTTAACCTCTCGGATGAGAGCCTCACATTGGAGCTTGTTACCACTTGCAACCTTCACTTCAAATGGTGGAATAGAGCTTGGCTTAAGACCAACCTTGCTAACAATGTTGGAATTAATGAAGCTATAGGTGGAGCCATTATCCATCAGCAATGTCATTTCATACTTGCCCACCCATGCCATCAACCTCATGGACATGGGTTTAGAAACGCCAGCCATGGCATTCAATGATAGCTCGGCCTCCTCTGGTGTGTCATCAGATTCGAGCAACTGGCCCTAGACAGTTTGGTGATATCAAAGGACTTATGGCACAGGGATAGGGCAAGAGTGATGTCAAGAAGGGCACAGTTATTCCAAATATTTTAGGCACAACTTCGGTAGGACTTACCCATTTACTATCAGCAATGGGGTATATGATATCCACATCTAACAATTTTAGCACTTCAATCCTGACTACCTCTTTCATTGTAGGGTTTAACCTACGTTACATCTCCCTAGATGGTTTAGCATCATCCTCTAAATTGATTTTGTGAGTATAAACTAGAGGATTGATACCCTTGATGTCAGCAATGCTCCACCCTATACACTCTTGTTCTTTTTCAAAACATTCAATAATTTACTCTCTTGCTTATGGTTAAGTTTAGAAGATATTACCACAGGGAAAGTCTCCTTGGGTCCTAGATAAGTATATACTTGAGCTCCATAGGTAATGACTTCAACTCCAATTTCGGTGCTTGTTCACTTGAAGGTATCAAGTTATTCTTGCATGACTACAACTCCTCAAATTTTGGTTTCC
Source organism: Juglans microcarpa x Juglans regia (assembly GCF_004785595.1). Classification (NCBI taxonomy): domain Eukaryota; kingdom Viridiplantae; phylum Streptophyta; class Magnoliopsida; order Fagales; family Juglandaceae; genus Juglans; species Juglans microcarpa x Juglans regia. Next base: position 26,261,948 of record NC_054604.1, read on the forward strand.
ATTTGTTCATCTCCAAATCCTGTGAAGAGTTTAAGAGAGAATAGATATCTGAAGTGTCTAAATTTTCTTGACAATCAAAATCACAAGAATTGAGTATACGAACGAGCCTCTAATGGATCTAAATAACAAGTTTTTCTAAACTGTCCTTCAACAAGTGTTTTAATGAAATTAATTTCATGAACATCCTCTTCACCTCTAGGTTGCTTACAAGTGTTGAAAATATTAAGCTACAAAGTCATATTGCCAAAAGATAGTTTTAAAAGTCCATCCCTATAATTGATCAAAGCAATAGAAGTAGTAAGGAAGGGCCGCCCTAAAATCACATGTATTTTGGCAATTGCTATTGAGAGTGGGGTCCATGTCCAAGACAATAAAATCAACAAGATAATAAAATTTGTCCACTAGGACCAACACATCTTCAACAACACCTCTAGGAATTTTCATAGATCGATCAGCAAGTTGTAAAGTTATGGAAGTGGGTTTCAATTCACCAAGACCTAACTATTCATATATAGAATATGGCAAAAGATTCACACTAGATCTAAGATCAAGCAAAGCTTGCTCTATTTTAGAATTACCAATCATGCATGAAATAGTAGGAGATATTGGATCTTTGTATTTAAGATGTGCTTTGTTTTGAATAACTGGACTCACTTGTTCAGTCAAAAATGTATTCTTCTGTACATTAAGCTTGCGCTTAACAGTACATAAATCTTTTAAAAACTTGGCATATGAAGGAATTTGCTTTATGGCATCCAAAAGTGGAATGTTTACTTTAACTTGCTTGAGCACTTCAAAAATTTCAGCATTGTGATTCACTTTTTGAGAAGGAACCAATCTTTGGGGAAAAAGGGCAGGGATTGGACAAACAACCTCATCACTCTTGGGCTCATTAGATTCATCACTACTCTTTGATTTTGAAGACTTTTCTAGCTTTTTTTTTGGTGCGATGGTCTTGTCAATGACCTTCCCACTTCGAAAAGTAGTGATAGACTTGCTCAAAATTTTCACCATTGGCATTAGATTCACCTACACTAAACTGACCTTGTGGATTGGGTTGTGCTTGAGCAGGAAATTTTCCTTTTTCTTAATTGCTCAAAGAAATGGTCAACTTAGTAAGTGTGTTCCTAATGTCGTTGATGGCTTAGGAATTTTGATTATTGATGGCGGCTTGTGTTTACATAAATTGTTGCAAACTTGTTGAAACTTGGTGCAATGCATCCTCAAGATTTTTCTTTGGTGGTGGAGCAATGTAAGGCATAAAATTGGGAGGACCTTGAGTAGGAGCTGTAGCCACATTATCATTCCTCCAATTAAAGTTTGGATGATTCCTCTATCCAGGATTGTATGTATCTGAATAGGGGGAGGAATATGATCATTTTTTTACCATGTTTATTGCATTTACTTAATCATGCAACACATTTTTAAAAGCTGGAAGTGTAGGACATTCATTTGTTAGGTGTCCCATGGCCTCACAAATACTACAAACCTCGTTAACTTTAGGCACTGTAGTGACTTCATTTGCTTTCCTAAATTCCATGGCTTCAAGTTTCCTAGTCAAACTTGCTACCCTTGCTTTAAAGTCATCATCCAATTTAAGTTGGTATCTACCACTTCCAAAGGGGTTTGTGGAAAGTTTGGACGTATCCGAAGTATCAATGGTATCCCAAGATTTGGCATTCTCAGCTAAAAGATCAAAATACTCAAATGCCTCTTCAGGGTCTTTGTTTAAAAACTCTCCATTGCATATCATCTCTACGAATTGGCGCACTTTGGGACTTAAACTGTTATAGAAAAAACTTATTATACGCTAAATTTCATAGCCACGATGTGGAGAAGAATTAAGCAAATCTTTAAATCTTTCCCAACATTGGTAAAATATCTCTCTCTTTTTGTGAAAAATTCATCATTTGTCTCTTAAGAGTATTAGTCCTATGGATTGGAAAAAATTTCTTTAGAAACTAAGTTTACATCTCTTGCCAAGTACCAATTGACCTAAGTCTTTGCATTCTCTTTAGGAGAGAAAGGAAACAATTTAAGCCTAATGGTCTCATCACTACAAGTCTGGTCATGGAAGGTAGCACATATTTCCTCAAACTCCTTAATGTATAGATAAGGTTTTTCATATTCTAAGCCATGGAATCATACTAGGCTTAAAATTAAAATTATATGCACTAAGAGGAAAGACAATGCATGATGGAACGCTACTCCTAGTGGGCTACAAATAATTTCTAAGAGTCCTAATGGGACGAAGATCTTCATATTCTGGAATGTTGGTATTGTTCCCCGCATCATGGTTCCCCTCATCATGGACACTCATGGATCAATATGGTATCAAGTGGGTAAGAATGATTGGATGAATCAGACAAATTGTATAACAAATTATGATATTCAATCCTAATCGAACAATTATCTCTATCATGAACCCAAGAGCTCATGTACTAATGTAGCAAACAAGTTTAAAATAAATCTAAAACTAAACAAGATAAATAAATGTAAATAGAGAAAGAAAGAAAAAAAAAGAGTTGGAGAGATATTACTGAAATTGTGAAGAAATTCACGACTCAACAAACCTCCCTACAAAAAGTGGGTTGCTTTAACCACGTTGCCTTCCCCGGCAAAGGCGCCAAAAACTTGCTATAACTTTAATAATGCTCCCAAGTGTAGGATTGTCGCGAAGTAATAACTCGATGAGTAAGAGATCGAATCCACAGGGAAGGGTGTAGAATTGCAAGACAAAGCTAGAAAATCAAATAGAACAAGAAAACTTAATAAGAAAGATTATCAAGGGCTGATTGAGTTGCTCTAAAAAAAAAGTCAAAACTATGGAAAAAAAAAAATCAATATCTTAAAACAGGGATTCACACACAATGCATCTGATGATAGTTTCAACAATTTATTTTATAACTCAACTAAACTTCATATAAAGGATGATCTTAGTCGGATGATTTAGCAATTAAAGCACATATTACTTTTCAAAAATAGTTTCATAAATTGGATTGATTTTAGGCAAAACAGATCTAGAGAATTTATGCGTAGAGAATTCTAAGCATTCAACATGCCCATAGTCTACGATAAATAAAAAAAATTATACAGAATAAATCTCTTTTCTAGAATGGTAAATCAATTCGAAAACATAAAAACCATAAACAGATTGTTAAGAACATACCAAAAGATGATTGGCTATACCTTACACCTTAGCAAAGTGTTTAGCAATCCATAAGTAAAAGAAATTAAAACAATAAACTAGGGTTTTTCCTGGCCTCCCTCCCCCCCCCCCCCCCCCTCCTCTCAATTTCGTGCTAATGATATGCTTATATAAGGTAGAAAAGAAATCCTAATGTTTTCATGATTCTCGCCTAAAAATCAACTAACTTTTAGGACCTATATTGGCAGGCCTCATACATGCTTCAGGATTCACAATTTAGAAATCCTTATTAGCGAGAAAGGTTTAGCCCTTTAAGATAGTTTTCCAACCCATCAAGAATCTCATCAATCGGATATGTGAGTAGAAAGTTATGATTGAAACACTAAAGTATCCAGGCTGTCTCCTAACGCATTTCGAACTTGCACTTCTTGTGGATTCCTTATGTGATTTCTTTCTTTTTTTCTTGATCCAAATTACTCTCAAACCTTACAAAAATTATATTTATGCATTAAGACTCATTATAATCACAAACTTAAGAAAAGAACATTATTCTAAAACAACTATAATATGCATGAATTAACCTAAAATAAATGTGATAAAGCTATCTACTAATGAGATAAATGTGCAAAACTAAGATATTATCACCACTACCCTTCCTTCTTGCATCAGGACACATCTTAGTCCATATTTCGATGCGTCACAATATATCACGAATGGTTTGTGGGGCACCAGTAATGCTAACACAAGGATTGCGGTTAACCTTCTCTTTAGTTCTTCAACGCTCTGCCCACACTTCTCGGTCCAAATGAATTTGGCGTTCTTCCTAGTCAATATTGTGAGAGAAGTTAACAACTTAACATCGTTGTTTTAGCTCAAATCAATATATAATGCAACATAATTTTCCACTCTCATTGTCGTGATAGATGAGACTGACATTTGAACACTAACTTATCAATTCAAACATGAAAAGTTTTTCATTTATCGTGCCAAGATGCGCACGCTTTATTTTAGGGTCATAACCGTTTGAACCAAATTGCTTTTATGTTCGAACCAATAGAAAGTCATATTCGTCTAAATATTCCATTTGAGTAGTGCATTAAAGTAGGTAATCATCCCGCTCATATGAAAGATATGGTGCCAAATTTATTTTTAGTTTGAATGAAACATAATACCCTTCAAATAATTGTTCAAACTAATGTCTCTATTGAATAGACAGAGTTGGGGTGTTTTTTAAGTCTTTCGAGCAAACATAGTTGTTTACAAATCAGTAATGTATAGATTAGTAAAATGTTTGGTATTACATATATATATATATATATATATATATATATATCTTTATATATATAAAGAGCCTATGAAACGAAAATTTCTTGTTTTAACGATTTATGTTGTTTTCCGTTAAAAGTTAACGCCGTTCGTTTGGCTGGCAGTGCATCATGCATGTACTTCAATTCATTATTAAGGACATCTATATCTGTGTGTGCTTGATTCTAGGATTCGATGTTTAAATATACAGCTAGCTGCGCATATGCGTGCGTGCATGCATGCATTCACGTATATATCCAAAAAACCCAAACAAAAGGAGTGCATGAATTTGTACGTACGTAGAGAATTTGTCGCTTCGGAATTGGGTAATCAGAATGTATGCCATCCAGATTCAACAGATCAATTGTTCGCATTTAATAATTAGAAACCATTGGAATCATGCTCACTACTTAATTAATTGTATAAATCGTTCATTCATGAACTGGCAGCTGGCCTGCAAGGTATATCCTTAAGGGATCGCCAGCGGAGGGACTCCGCCGTGGAGGAACTCTGTCACGCACGACGACCCGCACACCACGTCCACGCAGAACTGGACCCTCTGTCGAGCTTATGGATAGCTGAAATCTGGGGTTCTCTACCCAACCTGAAATCTTGATTTTTCAGGTCCGTCTCTCTTTTCCCTCTTTTCTCTCTTTGGTTTCTCTGATTCTTGTTATCCTATTTTTGGTTTCCCAGAAAGTGGAGGGCTTTAAAAGTTAAAGAAGGAACTTCATTGAGTTGGGAGTTGGTTTTCCTTTTGAGAATTGGATATTTTGGGTTCTTTTGTTTTGCTTTGTTTTCTTGGCAACCGGGCAGAAGGGGTTTGGGTAGTCTTGTTCGAATATCTGAATTGTAATTGAATTATTTGAATACCATTGTTTTGGAGCTGAATTGATGTTTTCTTTTTGTCGCTCGTTGTTGCGCTTTTGATTGGATTTTGTGTCGATATCTTGCTTTCGGGAGAAAGTTCTTTTTGGCTTCTTTTTATTTCACGCAACGGCAAATTACGCCTACCTTGGTTTTCCATAATTTCTCGTTTAACTCAATGTCCATGAAAGCTACTTGATTATATGTTTCTCTTTTCTTGTTTCTGTGGCATTTTGAAGTTTTGCACTTTGCACCACCCATTTACAATATATGGCTTTTAGCATGTGCTATGTTTGACGTGGTTCATTACCATTCATTTTCAGCCAGTACCTTCTGCTTATGCATTAACCAAAGATTTGTATCCTTGGATTTCTGATGCTGTTAGGAGAACTTATATGTAGAAATTTGAGGTAATGCATTATCAATCTCACGCTAGACGATTGAAATTTTAGTGATAATTACCTGTCCCCCCTCTGGTAGATATTGCTTATGATCTGGTTTTGTCAAGATTTTGTTTCCATGCCATTTTTCCTTTAGTCAGTTCACTATAATAGGTGTATTTTATCTTAGGATATTCTTAAAATCGAGTTCTTGTTTATGGAGTATCCAACTGCTCCCTAAATAATATAGTTGTGATTCACTTGTATTATTTTGTTCTATTCTGTTTCGTTCTTTGCTGTTGTTTATGGCGAAGAGTGATAGAACCCGAACTTCAAGGTTTAAGCCTCCAAATTCTTTAATAGCATTCTGATCTCATCACTCTGTTACAGCTGATAAATAAACCTTCGAGCGCACAGCTCCGAAAGACCAAACCAACAAGCAAACAAACAAACATGTTTCATCTTAGCCACACATATACCATAAACCTTCCTAATTGTAACACTAATCAATTTGGTGATTTCTTTTTCTTCTTCTTTTTCTTTTTTTGCAGAACATACATGTGAGAGATATGGTGAATATATCTACAATTTCTCTGTTTTTTTTTTTTTTTAAAGAGATGGCATACCTGTGAATGTTAGAATCCACAACTTCACCCTTCCCTTTGATACCAGTCGACTGATTGGTGTTTCCTTTTGATTGCAAATCCATATTTTCGGAAAAGAAAATATATATCATAGTCATATTCTTCATCAACAAAGTAATATGCCATAAAGCCTTTGAAATACTTTTTTTTTATATGATGTTTTTTATATATTATATATTTTATAAATCAGATTCATTCTTTGAGTTGATTGGAATCTTATTCTTCTCTCAAAAGCAACTAGATATTCTTTGGTGTAGGGGAAATGTTAGCCCAAGTAGTCATTAGCAAAAGCATATTAAAGGAAGAGAAAGAAAATGGGTTCACATTCTGATGTTCCCTGTCTGGGAGAATGGACCAAGTTTGAAGATTTAGGTGAGGTCATTGTGGGAAGTCCTCCTGTAATCTGTAATCAACTATTATAATGAAAGAAGTCATTTGTAGTATTGGCGTGTCTTTGGAGATTGAAATTGTAAAAGGGTTTGAGGAATTGCTTTGTTAGAGAGAGTACTACTCTTAGTTGAGAAAACTACTATCCTTGAAAATTTTTTGCTACAGCCTCTCTGAAAAGAAAGCATTCTGATTGGAGACTTGGGTTAGCAATATGGTTAATGACAGAACATCATGGTATTCATGTAGGTTTGATATTATATCTTCTTGTCTTATTACTTACTCTCATGGGATTAGATTCCTTGCTTTAGGATTGAGTTGGGTTGCTGGCTTAATGTTAATTTGGAACCAACTATCAATGAAAGAAAAAAATTCGTCTGCAAGTCTATTTCTTGACACACTCAATATATTACTGATGTAAATTAAGATATTTCACATCAACTAACATAAAAATATTCGTATTTTGTTTTTTTTTTCTTTTTTTTTTTTTTTGTCATCATATATATATTCTCACCAAATCTTTTGCAATTTTTTCTTTCTTTATCTCTGTTAAGTACGACATATTTTAGTTTTGCTTAGTACATGTATGAGAGAGAGGAGCTTTGCTGATAAAAATAGTCATCTGCTGTTGATCTATGCTAACCAGCCAAGGACTTATTTAAAATTTTCTTGCAGGGCACTTACATGTCGTGTGCATTAATTCCAATTTCTCTTTCTTCTTCTACTTCAACCATGTTGAGTTTGGAGGAACCACATAGTCTTGACAAGTTGCCAAGTATGAGTACTATCGATATGATTCAAAGGTTCTCTTTGGGTGCTTGCCGACCAAGAGTAGATGATCTGGGAATGGGGAACTGCTTTATTGAAGGAAGGAGTTGCAGCTCATCCAACAGTTGCACGTAAGTAACATTTCATACATTTGTATTTTGACTTTGCAATCCTTAAACTATCTTCATTGCATGAGTAACATCCAACAAAGTGCCCTGTTCTGATTCACTTCTTTTCTTTTGTGTGTGTGTGTGTGTGTGTAAAATAAATTAATTAATAATTATGGAGTTCATGTCGTATCTGTCGAGCTCATCTTCTCTATCTGATGAAGTTTTGGGGTCCGAGCTAGAGTCCCCCCGTGTCGGTTATCTCCACTACCTCTCCGACGCCGTTTTATTAAAAACAAGTTGGTACGGTTTTTTCAATAATTTTCATTAATCCTTAATTAAACAAACAATTAGGTTGATTATTAATCATAATCAAATAATTTATTTATTCAACTATAAATTAAGACCACTTTTGATGCTGTAGGGATAGATATTTTGGTATGCAATAATCTATTTTGCTTGCAATGTTTATTTATAGGACCATGTTATAGCTTATATTAATGTTCTTTTTTTATAATATATCACAGCGTGTAATTATTTATAAATTACATAAACATTACATCGTTATAATTAACCAAAAACATTACGTTCTTATTAATAAAAAATTAGTTCTTAACAAAAAAAATTAAATATAAACTAAGCAAACGTGCATTGCACGTTGCTTTCACCTAGTATATATATATGTATGTATGTATGTATATTATAACAAACATAGTTATAATCATGCAAGTAAAATGTTTGATATTAGGAAGATGATTTCCACTAATCTTTATAATTATTCAACATATTTTCAGTATATATATTAGATATATACATATCTATATATTTATATAAATATATCTACATATATTCGAATTGGTTTAGACCATTTGAACTTCTTCAAATAATCTGTTTGAATGTTTAATACGTCATTTGACCGTGAATAGACGTGTACAAATACATGAATCCTTCCATTGAATGCATTCTCCTCTTCGTTTTTATTCAACAATGCATGTTCTAATCCTCTCTGCCGCACGCCCTCATTCTCCCCCCCTCTATTTTTGGATAAATGTTGCATATTGAATGGTTTTGATTAGGTATTTGGGGGTTTCAAATCCCATTTATGGATCCAAATTTTGTTAGTTGATTTTTCGGCCACCAACAAAACATGGAGATTCCTTGGTGTTTGGTTCGGGAGAGATTTGACTCAGCCATTGATGTCTTCTAGTGCTTCCAGTTCGAACATAGTTTTTAGGTGTTCTGTGGCACCCCTGTAGTTTTTTGGCGAGGAACTGTGGTGCCTAGGATGCGAGCCAGTCGGCTATATCCCTTAAATTCTCGTGAAGATTTTGTATCCATCGGTTCTGCACACTTGATAAATGTGAATCGTAGCAAACATATGTAAAGAGGATTAGTCGAGGCTAATCTAATTGCACTAGATAAGTGCACAAGTACAATTTTAACAATAATAGTATTCACATGTCACTAATTCTTCATCCCAAATATAATTACACCATCATAACATAAGGAACCATAGAGTGTCCGTCGTCTAATTACAATAAACATCTAAAAATACAACAACTAAATGAAAGCAAGCCTCTATGGCTATTTTTCAGGTTGGGCTGGGCTTTCTTCCTTAAGGACTCTGGATAACTCTCCTAGGCTACATTTGTATCAAAGTCTATAATTATGAAGAAAGAAATCGCATGTGGGACCACCACAATGAGATTTCAAGGAAATCTTAGCAAGTTAAAACCCATAACAGTTCTAAAATGAGAGATAATGCGATGAATATGCATGCACAAGCTCATACAAATAAAGCAAAGATCACACATGTTTCAGAATGGCAATGCGCCACCCTATGAGCAAAGCACATGTATCCATTAGCATAGCGAAGAATCACCCTCTGAGCAAAACATACACACACATACATATAATAAATATATATATATAAGTATAGCGAGGAATCACCCTCTATGCAAAATACATATATACATAACAATCAGAAGAACACTAAGTACGCTAATCACACCACTCATTCGATACGAAGAATCTTTCTATCCGGTCAACACGTGAAACACATTTACCAAAACATAACAGAGTATCACTCCACCCATTCGACACATGGAATCTCTCTACCCAATCAACACATGGAACACCTCTACCAAATCATCACAATGAATGCTCCACCTAATCAACACGGGGACTCTCTCTACCCGCGATATCTTGTGAGCCATAAGAAAACGTCACATCCCAATCATCACAGGAAATCTCTCTACCCGTATGAAACTTGTGATAACATGCCGCGCAAAAATGGTACAGGGAATCCTCAACCAAATCCCATGAGTACATAGCACATTGAAAGCACATAACTTCATACCATATCGTCTTGAAATCACATCATCAAAGTTAACCAATAAATATGGTGAAAAAAGTATGCACTTTCATGAGAGAAAGAGGTCAGGAGTAGAATATGCAATTTCTAAACATACTTATAAATATTTACCCCGCATTTCTAGCACAGACATAAGAGTGAAGCTACCTAGATAGTACTTTAAATACTAGTTATTGTGCTAGAGTGACGATCCTTAGGTTGACGAAGACACTAAGCTATTATCTTCCTTGAAGTCCTCGAATAGAAAATAAGAAGACTGTTGAAGTCCCTTTACGATCTATCGATCTATAAAGTGAGATTTTGACTATAAACTACTATCTTTTTATATGGCAGGATTGCCAGTTACAGTTTTGATGAATATTGATGTTTCCTCTAACCTTTATTTTGCTTGAATGAAAGATCTTTAATCTCTTCTATCCATTTGTCTTCTGGACTTGAAGAATAATAAAGGTGGGGAGTGACTGATGGGACAAGGCACGCATGTCTCTGAGCTTGCCTTGGGATCAAACCCACAATCCTTCTCCTTATGAGAGTCTCTCGCATGGCGTCGTGCCATTTCTAAGGTCAAATGATATGGCCTGCAGGTCCGTATTCTCTTTCCCCAAGCGTACTCCTGTTGTGACGTTTCTAATAGAGTATGGACCTTAGGTATGACAACCGATACCCTCTAAGTTCTTCTGGGTTATCTTGGAGTGCTCACAACTTTGCATCGGACTTGTCCTTGCCCATTGCTCGCCTTCAATATGGACACACATCTTTTGCTCACTTGGTCCTTCGTCGCCCTTGTGTCGCATTTGCCAGGCTCTCTACAACATACTGCTTGCCTTACTTCTACCTCAGCTGCAAGTTACCGGCCCAGCTACCTCCTTGACACCAACATTTTGCCCACTCAAGGGGATTCCTTCCCTCAGTCCGACGTAGTCCTCACATGTTCGAGCAATTTTATTTTGTGAAACAAAAATTATTTACCATTTGAACACCTTATAAATGCAATCAAATAAATAGAAGATTCTGACTCACCCATTTCAATTTATAACTAATATGTTTAAACATAGTAAATAGTCCATTCTAAGCTATTTGAATGTTACTTCATGAGTACAAGGTCATTCGAAAGGTCGTTTTTCCTGTTTGAATGGTTCTCTCCTGCATTTATTAGCCGCTCGAATCCACATGTTTTTGCCTCAAAATACATCAATTGTTTATAGGATCTATTGCATAAATGTTTATCCATTTATGGAAGGGTCTCATATTTTTTTCTTTTTTTTTAGGCGTAAATTATTTTACATCATATCCAATAGTGGATCAAAACATGCTAGATCATAGGGAACATCCTTCAACATACAGAATCGGCTTGCTCGACCCATGCTTGTTGAGCAGGCAATTTGTTTGAACGACTTCATCGACGTGATTTGGGAGGGAAGGAGTATCAAAATTCTATATTTACAGGCATAAGGATGGGGTCCAATATTTGAATAGTCAGGGGTTGCCTATCCTGACCTTGTTTATGAGATTTATTAGGGAGTGGTTGAAATAGGTGTCGTAAATGAGTCATTCACATTCACTATATGGGTTGTCAGTATTACATTCGCAACTGACATGATCGTTGAGATTCTAAACATCCCTCATGCTCTTGGTGCATGTTTTGCATTGCAATTGGTCAGCAAGAGGATAGAAGCGAGGAGATCGTGGAGTAGACAATACTAGAGGACGAGATTCCTGACAAGGAAGTACATCGGCTGATTGTCGAGGACATAGCTCCTATCATGGTAGCAAAGCCATCAAATAGGCTGATTGCAAAGCATTCTTTCATATGTTGGCGCTCATTGTCGCATACAACATTAATCTGAGGAAGCATAAGACAGATTTCAACATAGATCAAGCAAGATTCATTTTACAACTTGCAAAAGGTTATCCTACTTATCTACTCCTACATTACCTTACCCAGATCCGAGTTGATTCACAGTATCTGACCAACAGTAGTTTGCCATATGCGCTAATGATCTCTAGACTACTTGTTTCTGCAAGAGTGGACGTGACTCCAGTTGAGCGTCGACAATCATAGATAGGGCCACCTACATAGGCGGCAGCAGTCAAAGGCTGGTGAGGGCAGGAGTACTCCATCCTCAACATGGCCTACTACACCAATAACAACAATTGGACGTAAAGATGACATCGTTGATATTGTGCACACAAACATCCATGTGGCACTTGCTGGGTAACGAACGAGTCTGATCGATAATATGGAAAGGATCATGATGCTTATTATTGATCAACTGAGCGACAAGGAGGGTCATATGGCTGCCATGGAGGAGATTCTTAGGACTTTAGCCCTAAGAATGTAAAATGGGTAGCATGTTACTTTTTGTTACATTTGTATATTTTGCTAGGTTTCTAAATCTAGTTTATGGTACTAAACAATGGGCAGCATGTCAAAGTGTTTCTACATATGTTTTTTATTTTTGGAATGAAAAGTTATTAAGTTATCTCCTTGCTTGTCTTTAATATGTTCTATTCACAATTTTTCATAACAACTTTTTAATTATCATATATTTCATCATATATGTCCTTTAAATTATAAATATATATATATATATATATATAGCATAATATCTCTTACGTTTTGTTCAAGTAGTATCATTTTAAAGGTTACTGGGTGAAGTTGTCATATTTTCTAATTTTTTTTCATTGATATTTTATCAAACTAGCATAGTCAAATTAATGAAATACATATTTTTCCAAAAAATAGATTAATTCTTCTCATTAATAGTTATATCGTGTGAGTAACATTTTCATGTTTTTAGAAATAATAAATTACTGACCTGCACAATATTTATAATATAATTTTTTAGAAACATATTTGATTATATTGTCAAGAAAATCAAACATAAAATAAGTATTGAAACCATTACTTCAAGCATTAGTTCGAATGGTATTGATTCTCCCTTCAAACTAACTAACTTCCATTCATAATCCATATATTGTCATTCGAATAACAAGATTTCTGTTTGAATGGAATTTTTATTTCCCACCCAAAAATTATACAATTCACCTATTGGAAAATGATGGTGATGATCATCCTCTCCATGATCATAAGCTGATGACTACTGATTCATTCAGTGATGAAGTTATTTTACAAGACGGTCGTCGACTCAGTTTACAAGATAGAGGTTAGTTGCAGGCTTTTATGTATTTTTGTATTTAGTTAGTTTTGTTTGTCTTTTGTTGAGGTGTATAGTTTTTAGTTGTAGGGTTTGTTATATGCAGAGTTGTGAATATTCTTTTTTTTGCTCATGAGGTAGGCTGTACAGAGTACTACATATACTCATTTCTTTTTGTAAAGGCATGACTCAATGAAGAAGATTCCAAGTTCTTCTCAAACCTAAACTTTCCTTTCCAGACATTCTTCCCAAACTTTCTTTATTGTTTTCTTACATGGTACCAGAGCAGTGAAACATAGCAACCATGACTGCAATAATTCCTGCCATTAAATCTTCTTTACCAAATCGTTTTCTCAACTTAAATGATATCACTAACCCTTATTGGCTTGACAATGGGGACAACCCATTTGTTCTCTTGTTCCTGAACTTCTCACTGTTGATAATTATACCACTTGGTCAGGGCAATGCAAAGGGCTCTTAGAGCCAAGAACAAGTTGGGATTTATCAGTGGTGAGATTTCCAAACCCACCAATCTAGACGACCCTCTACTTGAAGCCTAGGAATGTTGCAATGACCTTGTGACTTCTTGGTTACAGAACTCTATTTCTCCATCAATCAAGTCCAGCATTGCCCTTGTGGATGAAGCTTTCGCGATCTGGAGTGAGCTGAAGGAGCACTTTACTCAACAAAATGGTTCACGAATTTTTCAACTTAAGAAGGCACTAGCAGAACTGCAACAAGAGCAAGATTCAGTAAGTGTTTATTGTGGAAAATTGAAATCTCTTTGGGATTAACTAAATGTGTTTGATCCATTGCTTGACTGTAGCTGTGGAAAATTAAAGATCCTTTCGGATAGATATCATAGGGATTGTGTGATATAGTTCTTGATGGGCCTAAGTGATTCATGCACCAATTCAAGGGACCAAATCATGCTAAGTGATCCCTTACCCTCTGTTAGTAAGGTCCTTTCCATGATCCAACAACAGGAGAGGCAACATCTCATGTTGAGTAGTTGTCCCTCTCCTAATTCGATGGCCTTAGCAAATAAGAAACTCCATCCCACCTTCAAGCCAAATGCTAAGCTTGGACAGCCCCTTAAACGGGACCGCCCCTATTGTACCTGTTATCATCAACCAAGTTACTCTCTAGAAAACTATTTTAAGGCAGGAAATGCCGAGCCACCAACCTGTACACATTGCCATATGAGTGGTCGTGTAGGTAAGCAATGCTACAAACTTCACGAGTACCCCCCCCTGCGGGCACAAGTTCTTCAACAAAGGGAAATCATCCACCTCTTTTGCTAATTCTGCCATTATTGATCAAGAAGAGGACTTGGATTCCATGGTCGGTCTAACTAAAGGGCAGTATCAGCAATTGCTCACTCTATTACAGCCAAAGAAGACTCCAGTGATGCCTTCCTCTACCAACTCCTCCAAGATAACTCCTCTGAGAAAAAATCCCATGGATACTTGATACAGGTGCTCCAGACTATATGGTCTGTAGCACTTCCCTTTTTACAAGCATCACTACTAAAGTTTCTTACTCTATCAAAATGTCAAATGGTGATGAGGCACCTGTCACACACATAGGCACAATCAAAACCGCAAACAAACTTCTCCTGAAAAATGTTTTATGCGTGCCATCTTTCACATTCAATTTGATTTCAGCTAAAAGGGTTGCCAACTCACTTGCTTGTTGTCTTGTTTTCTTCTCTGATTCTTGTTTTCTTCAGGACCCTTTATCTTGGGCAACGATTAGGACCTTATATGGGCTATACCATCTGCAGCACACTGAAGTGTCTCCCACAGCCCTTGCCCTTGTTGACAATCATTCCAAGCTTTCGAGTAAAAACATCATTATTTTAGCTTATGTACTTAGCAACTCTTCTATGACAAACCTTTGGCACTATAGACTTGGCCACACCTCTTTGTCTGGGATATCTTTGATTGATGATCTTGTTGTAAGCACTGAGATTTCTAATATTAATGAGGTTCCTTGTTGCATTTGTCTCATGGCCAAACAACATCATCTTCCTTTTCCTATCAGCACACACAAGTAATAGAATCTTTGAGACTATCATTTGTGATATATGGGGACCCTATTTTGTTGCTGCACATGATGGATCCAAGTACTTCCTCACCATTGTTGACCATTTATCTTGAAGTACTTGGATTTATCTTCTCAAAACGAAGTCTGAAACTCAGCCTTGCATAGAATCTTTTTTGCAACCTTGTTGAAACTCAATTTAAAGTTAAAGTTAAGACATTAAAAAGTGACAATGGTGCATATTTTAGTATGATAGAATTCTTTACTAAAAGGGGAATCATCCATCAAACCAGTTGTATTGAAACACCACAACAAAATGCCATTGTAGAACGTAAGCATCAACACCTCCTAAACACTGCTTGTGCCCTCAGATTTCAAGCTGGTCTTCCTTTGAAATATTGGAATGAATGTGTCTTAACTGAAGCCTGCATTATTAATAGAAGCCCTTCTCCTTTGCTGTCCGACAAAACTCCTTATGAGTTGCTTTTCAATAGCAAGCCCAAATATGCACATATGAAAGTCTTTGGTTGTTTATGCTTTGCATCTACCATCTCACGTGGCTACACCAAATTTGATCCACGAGCCAAGAAATGCCTTTTTCTTGGCTATCATTTTGGTGTAAAAAGCTATAAATTGCTTGATCTTGATACCAAGACTATTTTTATTTCAAGAGATGTGGTTTTCCATGAAACTATTTTTTCTTTTCTTACCCTTAAAGCTTCTGGCTCCTTCTCAAATTTTCCTACTAATGTCAATCCTTGTCCCTTTTCAATTTCATCTCCTCCTTATGATATTTAGCCTCCCATTGACCCTCCATCCCCTTATCAGTCTTCAGATCTCAATAAATTTGATTTGTCCATCACTCCTACTATCACCCCAAGTCCTACTCTAGTTCCTGAGTTGCCTGCTCCTTCATCCTTTTCTGAATCTGCCTCTATAACAAAAGAAGTTGCTCAGACTCAATCTCCCATCCGCAAGTCAACCAGGGTTCGAAAGGCACCTCAGTACCTACATGATTTTCACTGTCAATAGGCCTACTTCACTTCTCCAGACCAGTCTTTGGCTAAGCAATCCTCCTCCATTTCAGGTACTGCTTTCCCTTTGAAAAACCCCCTATCTTATCATCGTTTATCCCCTATTTTTGCTGCTTTCTCTTCTTCCATTTCATCTCAAATTGATCCTCAAACATACCATCAAGTTGTCAAGGACCTGGGTTGGTGTGAGGCAATGCAGGCTGAATTGGATGCTCTTGAGCTCAACCAGACATGGGAAATGACAGATCTAACACCTGGTAAAGAACCAATTGATTGTAAGTATGTCTACAAGACCAAGTTTAATTCAGATGGTACTGTAGAAAGATTAAAGGCCAGGTTAGTGGCCAAGGGTTACACACAACAGGAGGGTATTGACTATCACAAAACTTTTTCTCCTGTGGTCAAGATGGTCACAGTTCATTACCTTCTAGCTCTTACAGCCATATATGGATGGCATTTGCAACAATTCGATGTGAATAATGCCTTCCTTCATGGAGAGCTAGAAGAGGAGATGTGTGTGTGTGTGTGTGTGTGTGTGTGTAAGCCACTGGGTTACACCAAAGGGAAACCTGGACAGGTTTGCAAACTCCTCAAGAGTTTGTATGGCCTTAAACAAGCATCTCGTCAGTAGCATGCTAAGTTTTCAAATTCACTCATTCACTATGGATTTCAACAGTCCAAATCAGATTACAACCTCTTCACAATGATCAATGGGGATTTTTTCACAGCTTTATTAGTCTATGTCAATGATATAGTTGTTGCTAGCAATTCTCTTAATTGCATTAATTCTCTCAAAGGTTTTTTGAATAATTGGTTCAAGATTAAAGATCTTGGTTCTCTTCGTTATTTCCATGGCATTGAAGTGGCCAGATTTGCTCAAGGGATCATCCACTTGTGTGAAAGAAAATATATCCTCAACATTTTATCAGACTCCCGGGGGGGGGGGGGGGGGGAGAGATTGGAAAATGATGGTGATGATCAACTTCTCCATGATCATAAGCTGATGACTACTAATTCATTTAGTGATGAAGTTATTTTACATGATCTTCCTCGACGTTTGCAAGATAGAGGCTAGCTGTAGGCCTTTACATATTTTTGTAGTTAGTTTTGTTTGTCCTTTGCTGAGGTGTATAGTTTTTAGTGGTAGAGTTTGTTATGTGCAAAGCTGTGAATATTCTTTTTTTTTTTGCTTGTGAGGTAGGCTGTACAAAGTACTACATATACTAATTTCTTTTTGTAAAGGCATGACTCAATGAAGAAGATTCCAAGTTCTTCTCAGACCTGAACTTTCCTTTCCAGATTTTCTTTCCAAACTTTCTTTACTGTTTTCTTACATCTCCCACCAACATTTCCATCCGAATTATTATTCAGCATTCAAATGAAAAATTGTGTTCGAATGATGGAGTTTTTTCAACTGTGACCAGTGTTTGCTGCTGCTATTATTTGTCATCACAAATACTTATTGTGAAAAAATTATTTCATTGCAAATAAACATTTGCAGGAAAAGAATTCAACACAAATGAGCTTTCCAGACAAAGTACTTTCTGCAGTTCACCTATGATACAAAACGGTGGCAAAAAACTTTTAACCACGATTTTTCTGCTAAACTCACAGCAACTAGCCTCATGTGTTGTAGTGAGTTTAGGATGGATGAAGTATAGCAAATAAATAACTAAATCAGAACACATTTTCATTTTTATCAATTATATTTTAGTTTGCATATGTACTGTTAACACTTTCATAATTCCTCTCTGTATAAGAGATCTTTTCAGTTTTCACAATAAAGCCATACACCTGGAATGATTTAAATTTTGCCAAAAGCCATGTGTTTACCTATTAATACTTATAAGACATTATATGAGTTTAACTGAATTTTATTTCTTTTCAATATATATACATATATATATATATAGTTTAAATTATTTGGTAATGAATAGAATTCGAGTCAGAGTTCTCTCATGGAAGGGTGTTGGACAAGGGATAAGGGGGAAATAAATGACAGGGAACTCGTTCATTTATTATTTGTTTTTTACCTTCTCATGTAGTTTGAAGTAACAGAAATTGATAATTTCACAATTAATAGTTATCACCATCATTCTCTCTAAATATGCGCTCTGTCAAGTAATGTGTGTGTATGTGTTTATATATTTATATATAAAAACTTCATTTGTTTTACGCTGTGGGCTGCATTTTGTTGGGTTGTATGTGGAATCTGGTTCGTGAGCAGAAAATTCAAGTTCGGAGAAAGAAAGACACAAAATAAAAGAGGAAGTGTTTCTCTAATTTTCTGGAGGATTTGGAGTGTTTAAATTCGTGGGTGAAATTCCCTATTTTTAGAAATGAAAATGCAATTATGAAAAGTCACTATTAAAATAAAAGAACACTTGTCAAAATTTACACTTCTCAATTCGTAATGGACACATTTAAAAGGCTTATAATTCACCAAAAGGTGCAACCCGTTATTTGGTGGTTAAGCGGTTGAGACTTCTATCCCCAAGAGATATAAATTGGTTCAAGTCATCATAGTATATTTTCATTTAAAATTTTGACTACCATATGAACACATTGAACAATGACAATAATTCACGTTATTTTGTACTTTATGGATTACTGTAAACCAAACAAAAATAGAAAATGTTAGATACAATACTTTAATATAGTATAGTACTTTAATATAGTATATAGTATCTAATATTACTAAGCCATGCAAGAGGCAGGCTTATGATATTAATTATATCTAGTATGGAACATTGAGCTATATATA
The DNA here is from genome assembly GCF_004785595.1 of Juglans microcarpa x Juglans regia. Taxonomy (NCBI): domain Eukaryota; kingdom Viridiplantae; phylum Streptophyta; class Magnoliopsida; order Fagales; family Juglandaceae; genus Juglans; species Juglans microcarpa x Juglans regia. The sequence goes on from NC_054604.1 coordinate 26,280,930, forward strand.
TTTAAAAAATAATATTGACATAATTACTTCAGAATTTTGATGCAACTCTTCAATAATTTTTTTCTAATTTTTCTTTCAAATATATTTAAATCTTGTTTGATTTTGATGGATTTCAATTTAATAAAAATTATTAAAAACTTGTAAAAATGATAAGATAATTATATTCATGCCATTTCCCCGTAATTTTATATTCGAATTCATCAAATGCCTGTCTCAACGTTTTTCCTTCTGCTAAGTATCCCCAATGGCAAGTTATATTGATTTTTTGTTTTGTTTTAAAGTTTATAACAGTTGAAGATTTAAAATTAAAAGTAATTTATATTTGAATGATGGTTGAGAAGAAAATTGTGAAAAAGTTTGAAATTTAGGCCTGATTTAGATAGTGAATTGAGATTAGATGAGCTGAGATTGTTTGTAAATGATAATGAGGTAGTTTAAATTAAAATGTTTATGGAGTTTTAGAAAATGAGAGAGAGAAAGTTGAATAAAAATATTATTAGAATATTATTTTTTAATATTATTTTTATTTTAGGATTTAAAAAAAATTGAATTATTTTTTATGTTTTGTTTGAAATTTTAGAAATTAGATCAAAAAATTGAAAATTAAAAATTCGAAACTAAAAAATATTTATGTTTGTAGTGTTTAGATATCGAGAATCTCCCTTGCCGTGCGTTAAAAGTCTGAATTTTGCCCCTAGGTCTGAAATGGCAAACACGTGTGGCCGTACTACTCGAGAAGCTGCATGGAATCCCGCAAAAATATAAAGAGGCAAAGAGACAGATCACTGCGAAACAAGGCACTCCGGGACTTGGAGAAGAAGCTAGAAGTAGGGGTGTCAAATCGTGTTAACGGGTCGTGTTTGTGTCGTGTCAAGACATGTATATTATACTATATAGGTCAACCCTAACCCGACCCGTTAAGCTTATCATGTCAAAATCTCAAACCCTAACACGACCCGTTAATATAACGGGTCGTGTCGTGTCAACCCGTTTTAACTCGTTTATGTAAATCGATTGAACAGACCCGAAATTAATTTGTTTGATTTAGTTAAGTTTAACATAATTTTATATAAATTTTAAAATCTCAATATCTATAAAAAAATATATATATATAAAACTAACTACAAGTCCAAAATTACAATCCAAATAATTGACCCGTTATTAACCTGTTTAGCAATCGTGTCTTAACGGGTCAACCCGTTTTGACCCGAACCCGTTAAGGCTAAACCCTAACCCGCTTTTATCGTGTCGTGTTCATGTTGAGTTAACGGGTCATATCACATATTGCCACCCCTAACTAGAAGGGGAAGAACAATCGAGGAGGTTGAGGATTTTCTTTTTTCACTTTCTATTACTTCTTTTCCCGAACCTTGTGTTTTTTGTCTGTAATGATAAGCAGCCCCCCGAACTTTAGATGAGCGTAAAAGTTTAATACTTTTGTTTTGCTATTTCGAGTACTAATTTAGAAATTGATTTAAAATTACGAATTATATATCTTGATTAATTCTTGTTAATGAGAAGCAACTTGGCCTCTTTTTTTTCTTAATTTTCAGGGCTTGTTTAGATATAGAGATGTTACCTCATCTCATCTTATTTAATTTTAACTAATTAATAATCTCACTACTATTCATAAATTATTTCAACTCATCGCATCTCATCTCACTATTTAAACGGACCCTTAGTATGAAATGGATAAGGAATTGATTTGGTTTTGTATTGAGTGTGGCATGCATGTACAGAACTTCAAATTTTAAGCGAATCAATGGAACATTTTTTTTTCTTTTTTTCTTTTTCAGTCATTCATGTGCATATATACGTGCGTGATTTGGCTCTCCCTAGTGGTGCAAAGTTCAAACAAATGATTGCATATACTCCATAAATCTGTATTGCCTAGGTACTATTGTATGCAAAAACATTAAAGATACATGGAGCTAAAATTAGAGAAATATCTTTTTAATATATATATATATATTTATATATCGTTCCGAGCTGGCTTGGGCCCAGCCCAGACCTCATCCCTCGGAATCCAGATGTGTCCATGCGTCTATCTGCCCACCCCAAGTAAGGGTTGGACAACCCGGGGGAGCGAACGGACCGGATGCGGTGGCCTGCCGCCTACCCCTAAAGCTGAGCAGTTGTCCATAACTCTTTTGTCAATCAATTAATTAGCTCTATTGAGTCATCGATACGATACATATGTTGTGACAGCCATGGTGCGATGAAGTGAATAGCCGAGGTTAGCCGACGTGGAATTGCTGTGATCAGGAATTAATGCCAGTAGCCAGCAGATTCCACCATTTTCAAAGATGGGAGGTTATTCTTGAGAAGAATATTATTGGTTATCTGAGAATTTGTTTAATTTCTTGGAGATCAAAATTACTTGTTTCCTGCTAAGTACGTACCTTGTATGTATGCATGCATGTCACCTTATATATAATTCCTCTTTTCAGACATTAGGTAAGGGCAGGGTGAATCAAACAAATTAGCCATAAATAATTAAATTGTTTTTAAGAAAAAGAAAAACAATTCAGAAAACTAATTTTGAGAAATATATTGTGAGAATATAAAGAAAATATTGCAAATCAACAAGCCATTAAAAAACATAGATAAGTAGCCTCCATTTTATATTATCAAGAAAGATAGAAAACATGAATTCCATTATACATTTCATATCTTATTCGGCAGTGGGACAACACCGAAAACACATCGTACATGGAGGATCTCTGGCCGGCCACAAGTCCGCTTAATATATCAAATCAATTTCAAAACGATGGAGGAGGATAATGAGGATTATGAAAACCACAACAGTACGGATCACGATGGCAACAAGGATCTTGTGCTTGCGTGCTTTTGATGAAAGCTATGAGTGCCGTCAATACAATGATCACAAGAAATTTCATCAAAAATTGCTCTGAGCCTTCCATTGTCACAGCTTGTTCTTGCACTTTTCCAAATAAATGGGTTTATAATATTGGATCTCAACAAGAAGAATAGCTTAAACTTTTTTGGAGCTCATCATGTATTGGAGACCTGAATAAATAGGTGGAGACAAATGCTTACAATGGAAAATTCTTGGGTATAATTAATAACTTGCTTGATATATCGTATCCAACGAATTATTCTTGTCACCATTAATATTCCATCTATAATTAGCACGCAATATAGCACATAACAACAAAATATGAAGATTAATAATCTAAATCCATCAGAGACGGAATTCAAGCCGAACTTGGAGCTCAACTTAGCTTCGGATCCTAGTCGGAGTCAAAACCCACCTCTAATTCTAGAAATCTAAATCCATCTGTATAAATTTAAGTTGTTCTTCCTCAAAATGTTAATGCATTGTTGTAATTTGTAATTTGGATTTAAATCCAAATGGGAACAGGCAGGAGCTACTGAGCTAGGAGATTCCTCAATCAAATACCAAAGGAAAAATGTGATATGGACTAATAAAGTGTATTTAGCCAAATCATGAGTAAGAAACTTACCTGCAAATTTACCTCATATTTTACATAATTATTAACTGATGAAATTTGGGTAGAAATTATATCGTTTTAACTTTCTAGGGTTTGCAAATATTTTATATTTAACTTAATCTTATTTGTAACAAATTGGTTAAGGCAAAAGGATTCTCATATTCAGCTTGATCATGACAATCATGTTTTATTTATTTTTTTTACAAAGTGTATGTCTTACGTCTTGCCTCTTCTGGTGGTCGTAGACTTTTTTACGAGGGTTTAATTAGTGAATAAGGTTAAAAAAAAAACACCTAACATATATATAAAACCTTCTTGGGATATTTGGATTCGTTTAAGTGAAAGAAATATAGATCTAATCCAGACTCCTTATTAATAGGTGTTTAGATTCACCTATAAATGGAATCAACATGCTTACTACCGGCCCTAAAGATGTATTCTTATTTAAATGGGCAAAAACATCATTAATTAATAATTTTGCCAATTAAATAAGTTTGATTTATTACTGCAACAAAATGACTTTTTTAGAACGAAAATTGTCATCCCAGAAAACTATTGTTTCATCCTAAAGTAGTTTTTGAGACTGAAAAAAGCGTCTCAAATCCATCCCAATATCACTATCCCAGAAGGTTTTTGGGACAAAAATTTGATTTTCATCTCAAAAAATAAATTTTGGGACGAAATTGTAGAAAATTGTTCGATAAAGTTTGAATGAAATTTTATTTTGTAGATTTTATTTCGTCCCAAAAATACAGTCAAATGGTTAAATTTACCCATTCGAACATCTAAAATTGTAAGAATGGATTGGATTATTTGTTCGATTGAATGCATTTGGTTCAAATGAGAGTCCGCTCGAACGTAACAATTTATGTTTGAACTTTCTATAATTTTTGAATGTATATAGAGGAATGTTCAAACTAAAGATATTCACGTTCGAACGTATGTAGTTGATAGTTTGAGCTTACTGTTTGACGTTTGAACATTTTACTATTTGAATTCGTTCAAACACTTAGTGTATTTTTCGAACGGTTATGTAATATTTGATTTGTCCGATGGTTGTTCAAACACTGTTTATGCATTACGTTTGAATGTCTTATTAAGCCGTTCGAATGTTGGAACTTATTAACTGATCGAATGGTTTTTTTGCATTCGATTTATATAATATTTTTTTCAATCCATTAATAAAAAAAACAAAACAAAATACACATAAATAACATATGAAAATACATTAGTACATGTTCAACAAACATAAAAGGAGTCTCATAAGTTCAAACCAACTAAAAAAATAGTAGTTTTCATAGCATAAAAGACAATTGAAAATATGATCTATAAATAAAATTAGTTGTTTGGAGGCAAAATTGTTGCATAAGCATCTGCATTTGGAGTTGCATTTTTCTCTTGAACTCTGCTTGTTGCTCTTCTTATTGTTTTATTCGCATCTCAAAGTCAACTCGTTGGGTCAATTGAGTCTCTAACTCATGCTGCTTTGTTCTCAATTCGTCGATCTCTGACATCGTTTTCTCTAATGCTCTAGAAGTGTTGGAGGCATTACTGGACGATGAAGACGAGCCAGAAGGCATGACACAACAACCCAAACCTCTCAAATAGCCTGAACGTGGACCTAGAACCTTCTTAAAAATTTCAACAACACTTGTTACAGAATTTTTATCAGTTGGAGATTTAGCAAGCAAGGCAACCATTTTTTCTTACACATAAAAGAAATAATTAATATTGCCACAAATATATAAATACGTTTAATGAAAACAAGTAATAATACTTATATAATTTTCACAGGCGTCGAGATAAGTACACTCTATTACGATCAGTATGTGATACAGCATATAATTTTGTCAAATCGTAATTGTTATCTGAGTCTTGCTACACGAAAAATACTTTATAGATATAAAGTCATTAGAATACGACAAACAATAAACTTGAGAAATTCATTATATAAAATAGACTAATCAACTTCTTAAAAAGGCGATGGAAAGATTTTAAGCCTATATGGTGATGAATCTTCAAGTTTGATCTATTTGCTCTATTTATAGAACTTCGTTTTTATATAGAAATTGTAATATTAGCAAGAGAAATTGTAAACCATTACATGTAAAATAAGTTATTTATTTACTTTAAATGAAGGATTCAGAGTTCCAACTTTGGCTCAAACACCGTCTTCCATTAGAATAAAAATGAATTAAGAATGTTAAGAAAAAATATAGAAGAATACTGTTTACCTGACATTACTTAATTTGTATGTCATCTATTTGACTACATCTTCTGTTATTATTTTGCACGTCATATAAATATATATATATATATATATATATATATATATTCATGCATCTCATATCAGCTTATTCGATGGTGGGACAACACAAAGCACACATTGTGAAGGATGGATGATCACCAAAAGCTCTCTTTAGATTTTAGAGCTCCAAAATGAGGAGGATGACGATGATGAGCATCACAACAGTATGGATCACGATGACAACAAGTATCGATCTTGTCCTGTGTACTTCCGATGAAAGTTATGAGTGCCATCAATTTAATAATCATGAAAAGCTTCATCAGGAAAATTTGCTATGAACCTTCCATTGTCACAGCTTGTTCTTGCACTTCTCCGAATAAAAGGGCTAATAATCGTGGATAGCAACAAAATATGGAGATTTATAACAGTACCACTAATACATGCATATATATATATATATATATATATATTTGCAATGGAGCAACGTGCTAGGCACATTTGCCTAGTTGGGAGAATTCTTTTTGAAAATTAGTAATGCCCACAAAAGATAAAAATAATATGATTTTTTACTTAAAACCTATTAGTAAGTAGTTTAATGCATCGAAATAGAAAAACAACCAGACAATGGCCGTGAAAGCTAAAGATAGCTTAAATAGGCATGACATTTATGATTAATTCAATTTTCACTAAAAAGAACAACATATACCTGCTTTGAAATAAGGACATCAATATTATATCTAGAGCCGTGATATGATATTGTTGGTGAAGAGATATATATATATATATATATATATATATATATATTGAATTTCAGGACTGCCATCATTTTAAGCAATATATATGTGCTTAAAATGTTTTTGTCACATCTGACTCATTTACACCAAAAGACAAATAAACGTTCACTTAAACGGATATAAAGAACATAACACAAGGGTAAAAACGACATAACACACAAAACACGAACTACTCACATGGATGAACAAAAACACAGATGACCAATTGCCTCATTTGTTTTCGCATATGAGTTGAGATAAAATTTGAAAGTTGAATAAAATATTGTTAGAATATATTTTTTTAATATTATTTTTATTTTGAGATTTGAAAAAATTGAATTGTTTATTTTATTTTGTGTGAGAATTTAAAAAAGTTGTAATAATCAAATGAGATTAGATGATATAAGATGATAAAGGTTGTGAAAACAAACGAGGCACTGACACAATATGACTGATGTACTGACACAAACCGGCAAAACAAAAAAAAAAGGAAAAAAACCAGATTTTTCAAAAGGGACAAAAACATAATAAGATCAAGCAAGACAGGGGCAGAAATGGAAAAAATAGATAAAAAAAAAAGTGTCAAACACTAATTACTATTCATTAATATTCATTCCCTTATAGCCACTTTTAAGATATAAGGGATATCTAGAATGAATGTTAGTACTCTAGCACCTCATCTCAACCAAATATGAAGATTTATAACCCAAATTTCACTCTAGAATTCTAAATCCTTCATGTGTGCATATTTAAATTCTTCCTCAAGATGTTAATGCATTGTTGCAATTTGTAATTTGGTTTCAAATGTTTTTAGATATTTTTAAAGTATTGATCTACTATTATTTATAAACTATTTATTATTGCTTACAAATGATTCATTTTTTTTTATTATTATTTACTAACTATTTCATTACTATTTACGGATCAGCTTAAGATATTCTTAATATCTAAGAATATTGGCAATGGTCTAACTATTACCAAGTCTAATATTTGACTAAAAGTTAAAGTTTTGACCATTGGAGAGGTTAATCCACATTGGACTATCCACCTAAAAGTTAAAATAATAATATAATATTAGATATTTTAATAATATTTTTTTATATTTTGTAAATACATTTCATATATTAATTAATAATTTAACTTTTACTTAAAATTATTGTTTCCCAACTATTTTTTCTTTAAACTAATTACTTAATAGTAACCATTAAAAATATTTTTAGAGTAAAATATTGTTTTAGATATGAATGGTATCTTATCAAATTTTTAAAAAAATAAATAGATTTACTGTAACTCAAAAATAAAACCTTAAAATTATAACTACTTTAATACAGATTACTCTTTAAGAAAAAGAAAAAATCTAAATCTGAGGAGGAGCTACTGTTTCACATCTGCCAGATCACACCCTACATGGCCTAGTAAAATACCAATTCATCCTTGTACCAAAAAGCACGTTCCCTCTCTTAGATTTCAACCTTGAAATGCCTAGCAGACCTCCTCTCCCCATCCTCACCCCCGCATTCCGTCTGCACTCTCCCCCCACCCCCACTCGCATTGCCCCTCCCTCCCTCTGCCAAGCGCCATCCTGCGATGTCCCTCCCTCTGTCCAGCACTAGCGCTGCCCCTCGTTGGCTCCTCGGTCTACCTAGCGTCGCGCCTCTGCTCGTGAGTTCGTTAGCTCTCTCTACTCGGCTTCGTAGGTAACTCCACAGTGCATTTTTCCTTTCATATTATTATTCTGCTTGTGTACTGAGAGAGATGAATTTTGTGGCAAATTTTGGACTTTGTGAGATGGGTATTGCGGCTTAGGGCATGGAGTGTCGAAATCAGGGGCGGAACTACATTGGGGGTTGGGGGGGTGATTTTTCAAAAATATGCTTTAGTATATGGTTTTTTCAAAGATATCCTAATATAAAGATAATTTGCCCCCCAAAACTTTTTCAAAAATCTCATTTAGTACTTAGTTGTCTAGGTTTCTTTTGGTTTTTTAATAATTTTTTCATAATTATACCTATTTTTTTTCATTAATAAAATCTCACATTCTCTCTTTTTTTTTTTTTTTTTACATCTCATAAGAGGCAATAAAATATCTTGGTCTTTTTTTATAAGCGATTTGGTAAATTTACAACCTCATTTTTCCTATTTATTTACACTTTTCCTTTTAAGTCTTCCACTAGTTAGCTTGTTTGGATTAGTTTTGTTAGTAAGTATATATATACTACCATCAAGTTAACAATTAGGAGTGAATGCAACAAATCTCGCATAACTATTTATATTTATATTATAGAGACTTTACAATATTCAATCTTAGATTCAACAAAAAATTTATCTTCGTTTAATTAATTATCATTTGTTTCAAAAAATCTTACATGGCTATTTCTATCTTAATTTCTATCTTTCACTTGAGTCTGATGGAACTCAAGTGAAAGGTTTAAATGGTTAGCTTTGATAATTTAGTTTATCCTTAGATAACAATCTTATATGGTTAATATTAAATGTCGGTGACACACTTTGCTACCTTAAATATCGATTACTGTTCACCCCTACATATGACAAACTTTGCTAATCGCCCCCCCCCCCCCCCCACGCACCAAATCCTAGTTCCGCCCCTGACATATGGATCTTTAACATCTTCCTGTGTAGTCATAAGTAATTTGTTCACATTTACACAAAAAATGGAATTTTTGCAAACGTCAATCTCTTTGTCTCTCTCTCTCTCTCCACTGCAATGGTTCTTGAAAAGCAAGTTTATGTAATATTTCCATAACTATGGAAAGCTTCCAACTGACGTGGTTTGTGCTCCAAAACTTGAGAACTGATATTGCTACCTGGTGAGACTCTCAGTGCTTGAAATTGTCCAAGAAAGTTTGAGAATTAATGGTTTTTATCTTTGAATTATTATAGTTCTGCTTCTTTTGAATTATTCTCTTTAATGCTCTAAAATTATGTCTTGTTTCTTTTTTTTTGTCTTGTGGGCTTGAATTATTGGTTGTTGATTGTATTTTTCTTTTTAATAATTTTATTATTGGTTAATAGTTATATGAGGATTATGGTTGCATCTTTATGATAAATCATAAATGGGTTTTCTTTAGTTTTGATGAACTTGCAAATTGACTACCCAAGATTTTACTAAATGATAGATGTCTTGAGTGGCATGTGTGAGTTCCATGAATTTTATGTTAAGCAGGCGATATATGCATGAGAGCTTAACATTTGCATTTTTTTTCAAATCTGAGTGGTCTTTTTTCATGAGCTCATTGTTGGTTGCCTGAAAATATAGTGAGACTCTGTAGTTTTGTTCTCACATATGAATGTAGTATGGTTTACTTGCATTGGCTTTTCCATTTTTTGAAAATGAGAATGGTTGCTTATGATTTTTTCCCACCTTCCCTTCACATCAATACTCTCATCCTCTTTATTCGTTTGGAATAACAGAATGACTGTGAACCTTGAATTGGAGGATTGTTTACTCCATAGTTTAATTTAGTTTGTTGTATCCTACTTATTAAAAAAAAAAAAATAGTTTGTTGTATCCTATAGTTGAAGGATATATTGTGTTTCTAATTAATTAGAGTTTCATGCTTATAAAAAAAAATTGTTAAATTAACATTTCCTTTCTAGTAGTTCATGTTGTATACCAGGGACGTACCTCCCCTTTTTTACTTCCTTGTTCCCATTCTCTTTCTATATGATTTGCAACTGCGAATTTCTGCTTCTAATGTATAATGGGGGCATGATTATTACATTTTTTTAGTTTCCTTGCTTGTGACACAAACAACCACATTGACATTTAATTGTCCATTCTCAACATTTTCACAAAGCCACGAGAGGCATGTGTAACCTTGCAGTAAAAAATGCATTTTCAATTCTTTAGTTATATTTTGGGAGCTTGCTCCCAAAAGGGAAGAAAAGCTTCCACTAGATTTTGGTGAAGATGCTTATAATTTTGTTTGATTTGTGTTGGTGATGTAGCTAGCAGCTGCATGGTTTGGAGGTCCTGGTGGTGGACCATTTTATTAGATAGGGCTCTAATTAGCCTGTAGTACTGAATAGTCTGTTCTGAATATGGCCATATTGTACTAGTATTAACACACCAAATGCTACTTTACAAGTTCAGTCATGGAAGTAATAAGTTTTCAATGTGTAAGGTGTCTGTAGGTTTTCAATGTCTGTTTTGCTTGAAAGACTTTGTTCTTGGGCAGGGCTTAGACACAGATAAAAATGGTAAATTCAAGGTCATCCTAGATTATTGGCTAGTACTCCCAATTGCTCAATCTAATTTTCAAGTTTATAAAGTACACAAGGCTGGTTTCATCACCATAGCTGATCTCGTGACAGTGGTCAATCATTTTGAACCCTTGAAAAACAAATATATGCATCCCACATCTCCACTAATTTGGATTCTAAAACAAAATTAATTGCAATTGGTTAAATTTAATGATCTGAATCAAAAAGGATAATCTCATAGTACATTTTACAGAACTACGTCGATGAAGACACAAATATAACTTCCATTGCTTGAACTCATGTTTTTTACATGACTAACATGAGTAGCTCCAACAAAAAAAATTAATTAATTTATTGTTTCCTTTTACAGAGTTACGAGAGCAGCAACCAGAAAACTACAGATTTCTTAAGACTCAAGATATTCTAGCTGTATACCCTTTGCATGATTTGACAGTTCCACGAGAATCAAGCAATATGAATGGCAAAGAAACTCAAGACGAAGCTAGATTGGATATTACTTTATTGTGATTTGTGTTGTAATTATTTTATATTTGAAAAACAATAATGTATGTCGGTCAATGCTAAGATATGGATATTAGGTCATTTGTAATGTTCATCCAGTTAATGTCTTTTTGAAATGTTGTAATGTTGTAATATTTGTAAGACATTTTGGAATGTAACTTTGAATGTTACTTACAAAAACATGTTTATAATGTAATTGTTTACATTGCACTCTGTTGATTGTGATTGTAATGATAACAATATTTGTCCAAAATTATATGGTAATCTGTCCAAAATCATAGGGTAATTTGTCCAAAATTAGAACCAAACAATGCCAAAAATACACTAACCACCAAAATATTTCTAGAATTACAACAACTAATCTGTCCACAACATTACACTTGACTATATTTGTCCACAACTAACCAAGATCTGTCCACAATTACAGCCAAGTATTACAGCCGAGCATACCAAAATTATACTCTAAAATAGTTATCCACAATTACAACCAAGATCTGATTGGATAAACACAGCAACTATGTTCTTTACTTATGCTCCCCATCAAACTGAATGCAAAAGTAGCTGTCACCAAAGGACTTCAGAGTCTTGATAGCAGTACTGCTAGCTGCTCATCAGACACCTTAACTTCAATAAAAGCTCCCAACGACAAAGCTAGTCTTGCAGCTAACTGATGCTTACACCGAAAGAGAGGCAAACAAAAAGAATTCAATATAAGAAGTTTAGTAAAAAATAAAGAAGAGAAAGGAAAGGTGTGGTAGGCCTGAGGATTGGAGTCATTGGACTACAAAACATAGTGGATAAGCAAGAATGAGATCTCACACAAAGTTGTTTTCCTCTATTCACAATGTCATAGAAGAATGAATAACAGGCACAGTAGTTTTCAGCAAAGCAGAAATATTCATCCTTCCTCCGTGATTCTCCCACAACCTAACCAAAACAAATAAGTAGTTTTAATTTTTCTAGTTTTCCTCTAAAATAATTGTATAACATCTTTCTTCACCCAATCTCCCCCACCACCCCCTCCCCCCACAGATTCTTCAAATTTCTCATCAGTTGAATGGTTTTAGGTGAGTTTGGAAAGCTTTGACCTGTTGGTTGTTGATAGGGGAAGAGCTAGTACAGTTGGAATTCCAACCTCCAACTTATGCATTTGTATCATATATTATTTTTATTCATGAATTTATGTACTTATCAGTGAATGGAAATAGAATAAAAGCTAGCCACAAACCAACAGTCTTTTATTTGTTAATTTATGTCCACCATGTGGGTTTTGGAAAGAAGAAATGCACTTGATCAATGGTTTCAACTTCAATCCAAACATTTTCCAATCTCAACAAAATTTATATTTAAACTTTTCATCAAATCATTTGCTTAGTTTTCAATGAAAAGTAAAAACAGAAAAAACCAGAATAACTTTTAAAAAAACCAAAACAAAAACTACCCTAAAACAATTAGGCTTCGTTTGGAAAGTAAACTCATCTCAACTCATCATTATAACTTTTTCAAATCTCAATACAAAATATAATAAGCAATTCAACTTTTTTAAATCTCAAAATAATAATAATAATAATAATAAATAATATTCTAACAATATTTTATCATCTCAACTCAATTCAACTCAACTCAGTTTAACATCCAAACGCACTTAAATTCAAACAGGTTTTCAACTCTACCTATCCACCACCTTCAGAAACCCCAATACAGAACATATTTAAAAAAAAATATTCAAACTTTCCTTTATACTTCCACAAACTATACAAGATACTTATTAGAAAAAAGAAAAAACTATACAAGATTCTCCTTATGACAATCAAATTATGTTGATATTGGTAAGTAAATATTGGGGCAGGTTACATATACCTGTCAATGGTAATGGGGGGCCCTTTTTATATTTATACTCACTCCCACCGCAGATAATTATCTTCATTGTAAATGATACAACGATGGAAAAGAATGTCTATTAATGCTTCTAAATACCTTTAAGTCGATATCAGAGGTGGGTACTTTTCAAAGCAACATGATTGAGCTTAATTCTACAGATACATGCATGGAAAAAATATTTTAAAAAGTGAAACAGATATTTTTTGATGAAATTTAATAAAATTCCTTCCATTTGGTAATTACCTACAACCTCTGCCCAAGAATAGTTCCATGTGCGCGGAAAAAATAGCACAAAATATTTCTTTCGGTCATGTGTCGGTTTTGCTTTTAAAGTTGCCAATGGCCAGTCAGCTCTTGAACATCTGATTCCTGCTTGCCGGCTGCCACTTCCCTCTCCACTATACGTGGAAAACCGCATAAGAGTTTATATGAGAGGATATTAGCATGCATTTTAATCTTACTTTGGCTCATAAGAAAAGAAAACGACAGAGGAAGAACGAACTTTTAGAAGATAACTTCCATTTGCTGCGATTCAACCGAAACAGAGCTACACTGGGCACAGGGAGGAGCGAACGTGGGATTGGTACTGAGAGTGATCTGTACGGAGATCCGAAAGGAGCGTTTCATACTGGGTGGCCCTGGGCAGAGTGGGTGCTGGGCGGCAAAAGGGAGGGCGACGAGGGGGAGGACGACGCGGGGACGCGATGGGTTCAAATGAATTTCAAAAATAAAAATATAAACACACAACTTTATGTAATACTTTATACAATAATATTTTTAAAAATAAAATATTTTTTAAAATATTTTTTAAAATTCACATCATTTTATAAAAATATTTTTATCTAAGAAAAATATTATATTTAGAGTAATGTTAGAGAGAAGTCATTGTAACAGTGTATATTTTGCACTCACTGTATGGTTATTTCTAATCGATTGTTCCTAACACTCATTTAAAAAGATGTATGATCTAAATAATGCCACATCATATATATAAAATAGATATTCTCAATAGTAATTTTATCTATATTTATTTTTATATTTAGGTTGTGTTTGGATGTTAAATTGAGTTGAGTTGAGTTGAGTTAAGATGATAAAATATTATTAGAATATTATTTTTTAATATTATTATTATTTTGAGATTTGAAAAAGTTAAATTGTTTATTATATTTTATGTTAAAATTTAAAAAAATTATAATGATGAGTTGAAATGAATTGAGAAGAGTTTAATTTTCAAAAGAAGCCTATACTGCTCATCTCAAAATGGTCCAGAGGTAATTGAAACGTGTGTTTTGAAAGAAAAAAAAAAATAGATATCCTCAATCGTGAACAGTAACTGATCGTAGAAAATTTCTACAGGTGTTGAGAATAACGGAGAGCTCATGATGACTATCGAAATAAAAGAAAGGAGGCGACGTAGAACATTGATTTGACAAGGACACAAGCCTCAAGGCATTAAATGCAAAATAAGACTAAAACATGATAAATGAGGAAAAAGAAATTAGAAAAAGAGAAACAGATAGTAGAAGCCTTCACTCTAGCATGTCTTTGAAGTGGAAAATAGTGCAACTCCGTCGGTCCGGTTCGATAATCGACCGAAATATCATTTTTTTCGGATCGAATTGGACCGAATACTTTTAAGAATCGGATCCAGTCCGATCAATCTATTCGGTTCAATATAATTATTTTTTTCTTTTTTTTTTAAATCAATAATAAAAAAAATTTTATTTAAAATATTAAATTAAACTAAGTAATTTATTAATGTAGATTATATAACAAACTCAATAAAAAAATGTTTTATATAGTCAATGATAATAAATTAGATGAAAATTATATTATTAATTTATATAATTACTATATAATTAACTAATTGATATTATATATTATTTAATTGATAGAATATTAACAAATGTTATTAACATATTTAAAATTTTATATTATTAATAGTAATAGGTTAGATGAAGATATATATAAAATATTACTAATTTATAGAATATTAACAGATATTAATAACATATTTAAAATTTTATATTGTTAAATGTACAATTATTATATAAATAATATATATATAATTTTTTTTTTCATTTGGTCCAGTCCGAGGTGGAAAAACCCTGGACCGTGGATCGAACCGAAACCTTTCGGTTCTCTAAAACATAGACCGAGACTGACCGGTCTCAGTCTCGGTCCGGACCGAAACGGTCGGTTCGTTCAGTCTGAACTGACTGTCTATCACCCCTTGTAGAAATTATGGTTTTATGTCTTTAAAATTAGATATAAGCAAAGTTTATGATAGGATAGAGTGAAAATTTTTTAGGAAGTGATGAAACAGATGGGATTTAGTTCAAAATGGATACAGTTGGTGATGTTTTGTGTTCAATCAGTTTCTTTTTCAATTCTTGTGAATGGAAAGCCAAAGGGACCTGTTTTTCCATCTCGTGGTTTGAGACAAGTTGATCCCATTTCCCCTTATCTCTTTCTTCTATGTATTGAAGGTCTCATAACTATGCTAGACCAAGCTAATACTTATCAACAAATAGAGGGTATTTGAGTTTGTAGAGGGACTCATAAGCTAAATCATCTGCTGCCTACAGATGATAGTGTTCTTTTCTGTGGAGCTAATTTGCAAACCTGCTTAATTCTTCAACACAAGCTGGATATCTATGAGAAAGCATCTAGCCAGAGAAATCGAGAAAATACTTCAATGATGTTTAGCAACTATGTCCATCCATCTCAACAGGAAGAAATAATGCAGTTTTGGGGAGTCCAACAGTTCCAGCAATATGACAAGTACTTGGGTTTGCCACCAATAGTTGGAATAGGAAAATATCAAGCATTCTCATCTTTAAAGAGTTTGGTCAAAGCTATAAGGATGAAAAGAGAAATTATGTCTCAAGGAGGGAAAGAAGTTTTGTTGAAAGCAGTAGCTCTCTCAATACCCACCTATACTATGAGCTGTTTTAAGCTCCTAAAGTCCTTGTGTTTAGAGTTGGAGAGTTTGATGGCTAATTATTTGTGGGGACCCAAAAAAAAAAAGAAGAAGAAGAAGAAGAAGATGCGTTGGATGAGTTTGAAGAAAATGTGTGAATCAAAACAAGGTGGTGGTATGAGTTGTAAGAACTTGCAAATTCTCAATATGTCCTTTTTAGCAAAGCAAGGTTGGAGGATTATGAATTATGAAACCTCGCTGCCACTTAAGATTTTTAAGACTAGATATTTCGCAATATCAAGTTTTAAAGATTCTAAATTAGGTGGTGCCCCTTCCTATGTATGGAGAGGAATTTTGGAAGCTAAAAACAATTTACTCAATGGTTGTAGGTGGCATGTAAGGAATGGCATGTCTATTAACATTTGGACTGATTTCTGGCTTCCAAATCACAAGTTAATTCATTTTCCTGCATTAGTTGCTAATGCCATAGATTTAGATAATACAGTGGCTTCTCTAATCCAGGATGATATATCATATGTTGGGATATTGAGAAGGTGAGGAGTTTGTTACCACTAAGAAAGGCAAATGAGGTGCTTAGTATCAAATTACCCTCTGCAAATACTCCGGATACACTTGTTTGGGAGCATGAGAAAAGTGGGAAGTATAGTGTTAAAAGTGCTTATGATTTTTTCCTCTCCATGGAACAAAATAGACAACAGATGGCTGAGAGTTCAAATGCTGCATAATAGAAATTGTTATGAAAGAATTTATGGAAACTCTATATACCACATCGAGTAAGAGTTTTTGCATGGAAGGTTTGCAAAAATATTCTTCCTACACTTAAAAATCTTAAGGCTCGAAAGGTTTTTGAGGATGCAAGCTGCCATTGGTGACAAAAAGAAGAAGAGGACTTAAACCATGTATTGATTTACTGCCCTCAAATTATAGATAGTTGGTTCCAATTTTTTCCTTCTCTCAAAGACTCAACTCACAGGTTGGACTTCTTACAACTAATTCACATTGTTATGAAAAGGAAAACTGAAGGGGAGTTAGAGAAGCTATTTCTAATGGCATGGGGACTATGGTATAGGCGTAATCAAAAGATGTATGATGAGAATATTTTGTCACCAGATCAAGTCATAGAGCATGCTTTGTCTCTATATCAGGAACATCAAGCAGTGGCAAAGGTAAAAAGCAAAAGCAGAAGTATACATGTTGTTGGCAGCTACCTCTAGTAGGTGTTTTAAAGCTTAATGTGGATGGAGCAACATTTAGTGATCAGTGTAGATCTAGTATTGGTGTGTTCTTAAGAGACGATAAAAGGCAAGTGATTTTTGTTGCTAGTAAACCAAAAAATGCACTTGTTGTTCAGATGGAGATTGAGCTACTTGCTATTTTGAGAGCGCTGCAATTGTGTATTCCCTTAGGCTTAGCTAAGTTACAAATTGAAAGTGATACACTACTTGTTGTAGAAGAACTGACTAAGGATGGGTGTTCTACAACTCTATGGAGCAGCCTTATTCAAGAAATTAAAACTCTACTCAACAATCACTCTAATTGGTCTATTCAATATAGAGGTCGTGTAGCAAATGGTGTAGCTCATGCTTTGGCTAAATATGCATGGCATCTTGATGATGTATCTCTTTGGTGGAATTCAATTCCAGATTGTATATCCCAAGCTATTTGGATTGATTCATCTTTGTAATGTTTGAATTGATGAATAAAAGTACTCTGTTCTTATCAAAAAATAAAATAAAAAACAAGACTTCACTTTAGCATTTCATTCTTCACTCTCTTTCTCCTCACAAGGCAGTTTTAATATCAAAGTATTCTGAAAATATTTTATTATTATTTATTATTTTATTATTGTCTATTATTATTATTATTCACTATTATTTAATATTTTATCATTACTTTTTTATTATTATTTAAAGAATATCTAAAATCACCTCACTACTCAAATCCAAACACAACCTTAATCTCTGTCCATTCCTCTACCATATCCTAAGACATTTTATCATTTTCTATATCTCTTGCAAACCGGCGGTCTATTTTTCATTTTGCAATACTATTGTCTTGTTTTCAAATCTCCAATTGAAAAATAAAAATGACAGAAATGTAATACAAGAATTAAAGCAAAGAGACTCTAGGCTTCTAATCCTGTATATTGTTCTTCATTTTCTTGGGTCTATCTCTATAGAAAATGTGCACAGCACTCCTTTATGTTCTTAAAGGTAGAACAATAATAGTATGAATATGGACTTTAGAAAACTTAGGCTCCATTTGGTTGTTAAATTTATATGAGTTCAATTCAGTTCAGTCTAATTTTAAGTTAAGTCTAACATTCAAACATGCAACTTTCAAATTATTAAACTCATCTCAACTTAAAACCTCTTTACACGTGAAACCCACAACCTTTTTTCAATTCAACACTTCTTTACATGTGAGACCCACAACTTTTTTCAATTTTCTATAAATATATTTAAACTCATCTTAACATCAAAACACATTTAAATTCATTTTAAGTAGACCTTACAAAACTCACTCTACCATCTTAATTTACTACTATTCATAAAGAACTCAACTCAACTCAACTATACATACAAACGCAACCTTAGCTTTGAGTTCAATTCTTTTTGAAATTGAATCCTAATACGATCCATTGTCTCTCATTCATCATAATCAATTTTAACAAGAAATGAATCCCACGACTTGTACAAAATTTAGAAATCCAAGATACATATATTCTACCATAGGTGCATATATATATATACATGTTATTATTCTGTCCTAGATATATATTTTTTTAGAAGAGAATGACACTCCAATTTTATTGAAGCTCTCACTTATGACGGAGGAATACTGTAAAACGAATCAATCACCTTGACTTACAAAAGACAATCAAAGTGTAAAGTGAACATAGATAAAAATAATAAAGCTAAAGTTATTAACCATGAACTATACATAGAAATAAAATCATATCATGTTACTTCCAACGCAATACCGGCAATCATATCCTATCAAGTCTCAAGTAACCTATTATCTCCTTTGGGGCCAATTCAAGATCTGTCATATTCCCCTTAGCTCCTTTGGCAAGAAAATCAGAAACTTGGTTTACCTCTCTATATGCATGCCTAACTACCAGATTCGATCCTTAGCGGATTCAGAAATTTTCTCTCAGCTTGAATTGACTAGTATCCCTCTTCCTTACCATTCAACCAATTGCTCAACAATTGAGAATTTGTTTCGACCACAATATTAGTTTGTTGATGAAATTACCCAAATATCCATGCATAGTAACACAAAGATCTATCAATTCACTCAATAAATTAGTTAGTCGTCAATCATGCAATTATTTAATAACCAAAAAATAACATAAAATAAATTAATTGTATAACATCAATCTTAATAACGAATGAAAACTCTTTAAAGAACTTTTTAAAAATAAAACCCTACGGAATACCAAACCTAGAAAAAATTAATTTTATTATTTGAAAATCAAGTACAAGTAAGTCTCAATTATAAAACCTTTGTTAATTGACTCTCTTACTGGACATAACAAACAACATGTTTGTCTTTACTGCATTAGCAGCCAAAACATCTGACGATGTTCAAACATTGCATTTTCTCCTGGAACTCCAGTGGCTGAATCACGATCACTCCATCTCCAACATGGAACACGATCACACTCTTTAAGAGAAACAATATGAAAAAAATTTTAAGGAGATTTTCTCACCAAAATAAGTACTAGAAAGTGCTCTAAAATCTCAAGGACTGAATCTTTGCAGATTCTAACTAGTACGACAATTTAAATGTATTCTTGGAAGCAGTTTCCAAGTCATAGTGAAACTCTGCTGATGTATTCTGACACTTAGTACTTATTTTTCAGAAGTAGCAGTTTCTTATTCAAACTCTTCTCTAAATAAGACAAAAACTCTTGAAACTTGACTTCTACATTTTTAACTTATCTAAAACACTTCATAACAACCTCTAGATAGAATAAAAATAACTTTAGATAAATTCAAAGTGTTTTACATTCATCCAAATTAGAAAACCCAATATAAGATTCAGGCCCGTTTGGATACATAGGTGAGATTCTCACTTCATCTTATTTCATCTCATCTCACTATCTAAACGGGTCTAGTGTAAGTTTGCAGGCCATCAAGCAATGCCTTGATCTCAATCATGGTGTTAGAGCTACAACCATAATAGGCCATAAAACCATCCAATAAACCCCTTTAGAATCCCGAACAACTCCTCCACCGCCACATTCACCATGGTTCCCCAAGCTGCACATCAATATTTAACTTAACAACACCAATGGTGGGAAAGACCATAGTAGAGTCACAGTTCTATATGCTTTTAAAATCAAGACAAGAAGTCCTAATCTATGTAATATAGCTTCATCAGTTGTGCTTAACTTCTTGCAAGTAGACACTTTCACTATATGTTGAGACAACATGCTTTTAATTCTAAAGTGAACCACGATAGCACGTTCAGCTATTCCTTTCATTCGAGCTTTGCACCTTCAAATCCAAAGACACCAACTTCTAATTCTATCAAGTTTCAGACCCAACAGCCCTGCAAAATACCCTCACATATCAGCTGCTAAATTACTCAACCATAAAACATGATTCAGTGTTTCTACATTTGAACTTTCACAAACAGTTGCATTTATAGGTCATAGCAATATTTAATCTTTGTATATTGGAATCAAAAGGTAAGTTTTTTTGGAAGAATTTCCACATAAATAGACTCTTGGAAGTGCCCTATACCATACCCATTTTGCCTAATCCACTTAGCACACCACCTGCAGATTAACTGACAATTTTAGCCCTAAAAAGTGAACTTATTATTTATTTAAAAAAAAAAAAAGACAATTTGAACAGAGGGAAATCCACAGCTCCACATATCATATTCATACCTACTTAGAGAGAGAAGTTCAGACCCCAAAAGTTGCAGTCAATGCAAAACTTTCAATCAGAACATAATTTAAGAGAAGATGTAAAAAGATTTTATAAAATAAATTTATAAATTAATGTGATTTTATAAAATTTATTAAGTCTATTTTATAATAAAAATAATTTTATAATCTAACATATTATATTAAGTCATATCAATTTGTGAATTTATTTTTATGTAATTTTTTTATAAAAAAAATATTTTTCTTAAGAGAAACGCCTGTTTTTGTGGGCTTTCGTTGACTTTCCTGCAAATGAAACACATGCATTGACTTTTTTTTTTTTTTTTTTTTTTTTGGGTTCAATGAATCCATTGACTTTTATTGCGGAGGAAAACGCAGGCCGTCGTATAGTACATTTCTGCGCCAACAACCATTAGTGCATTAATAATCCAATGTTATTCGAAACACGGGACCTTTGAGTTTTTTTATATTAAAATAATTTGTAATTATACAAGTTATTATGTTTTTAAGTTGATGTATAGCACATGATCATTCGCATCATTTAAATTATAAAATTTGATTTATAAAACTCAAATTTTAAAATTTTCTTTTAAATTAAATTATATTATGTAAGAATTTTATTAAATATTCTCTGCACACCGACTTGAAAATAAATTTTTTTTTAATAATACTCATAGTAAACATATAACTTACTACAACTTGAGTGATAATTAACACAATTTTGAATTAATTATTAATTTTGAAGTAATTAGTATTTATTTGCTCAATTTCTTATTGTAAAATTAAAATTGTGGCTATATAATAAGATTTGTGGCAATTTCCATTTTACTAAAAATAAAATTTTAAAAACATGTGAAAATGTTGGGTTTTTTTTTTAGAAAATGTTAAAATGTATTTAAGAAAAATTTACAAAAAATTTACTTCTTCGCATGTTAGTTATTGATATACTGAAAATTATGAAATTTAAAATTTAAAATTTAAATTAAAAAAAAAACTGAAAAATAAATTTTATAAATAAAAATATAAATAAAATTGTAATCAGAGGTAGCACTAATTTTTTTTTTTTTTTCGTTTGTTGGTTGGATGCACTCATAATTTTAACTTATGAGCACTACGGCAACGCCGCAAAAGGTTGAAAACTTTGACGTCAAAACCAAACCAACGACATCGACCGAAACAACGAGTTTTGAGTCTGTCGTCGTCTTCGCTGGAAGTTTGAGTTGTGAATCCGAAAGAGGTGCATACAACTCCCCGGCACCGCGATCTCCTCCTCCATTTTTATTTGTACTATAGTTTTTCTTTGACTAACATATCTAAACTATAAAAACTTGGTGACTTTGATCGCAGCCAATCACAATTTTTACATCAAGATCAAATTGTGACAACTCTAGAGACAGAGACAGAGAGCTATGGCCGTGTATGTTTCTTCCCAAAATTTGCGATGTTGGTTCTTCTTGAATTGGGCCTCAAATTCTATGTTTGTTTCTCTGTTTGGTAGCTGAGAAAGAGTAACGATTGAGAGGAAAAAAGTATTGGGTTTTAGTTTTTTTTTTTTTTAAGTAATGGGGATCCAGTGTAACGGAGAGAAAGGGGGAAAAAAAAAAAACTCTAGTCGGAAAACGAATTTTCTTTTCGGAATTCAGGAACCAATATAGCATAGGAGATTTTTAGGATTTATTTTGTGTAGTTTTATTTTTAGAGCAAACTAATGGACGGTAACTGTCTTATTTGGCGAATCTCAGTTGTAATGCTCCTGAAAGGAAGAGGTATGTATTCTAATTTGGAAAATTTTAATGCTCACACAGTGTTGCTTCAGCTCCTGGGAAGGTCTTGTTGACTGGGGGATACCTTATTTTGGAGAGGCCAAATGCAGGGCTTGTGCTCAGTACCAACGCTCGGTTTTTCGCAATTG
Source organism: Juglans microcarpa x Juglans regia (assembly GCF_004785595.1). Lineage (NCBI taxonomy): Eukaryota > Viridiplantae > Streptophyta > Magnoliopsida > Fagales > Juglandaceae > Juglans > Juglans microcarpa x Juglans regia. The sequence continues at coordinate 26,303,813 of NC_054604.1, forward strand.
TGAAACCACTTCACGAGGAGATCAAGGCCGACAGCTGGGCGTGGGTGTGTTATTCTTCTACTTTGTCCTTTGTCGACTGAGTTTGATGTCATTGGTTTCATCTTTTTGTTGATTCTTGTGTGTCAATTTCCTCCTCTGCAATCGGTGATTCTTGTCAATTTTCTTCTCTGCAAGTGGTTGAGCCGTTGAGGTAGCATTTGCCATTCTTCAGACTGTCTGAAATTTTTATAATGGGACAGATCGTGCTATGTCAAGAGTGTGAAGTGGGAAATGGGAGTAACAAGTGGGGTATACAAGCACTCCGCTTGTTTTCTGTGAACAATTGGGGAAGGGAAAAGATGTAAAAAAAAAAAATTATTTAGTCTGAATGTTGCAACCAAATGGTTTCACGTTATCTATCCTCGGCGGTTATAGCATACATTAGACCTACTTGTTAACCCAAAAGAAGTGGTCAACTTTCTTTTACTTTTGAGCCATTCTTTAGATCATTAGAAAAAGTTCGCAGAGATAAATAGTTGTTATGGCCAGTCTTAGCAGATTGCAAAAGAAAGCTGTTTGATCATTCTTGAACTGCTAATCTTGGACATTGTTTCTGAGAGTCTGTTCTATAAGTTCGTTCAGAAACCAATAATTGGGTTTTCTGGAGCTTTGTCTCTTTTGGTGACAATTTTTTCTGCTGGATTACTTTCTTGTTTTGTTTTCTTTTAATATACTCTTAACATGCTAATTGACGATAATGTTTTTCTCCCATGGTGTAACAACCATAATGTTAAATGAGCCTTTCAGAATCAATTTTTTCAGCAAATACTTACCAACATAATACAATGCCATCCTAGCCCCTAGTGTAAGCCAATGATAACTTGATAGAGTATCTAAATCTTACTTGAAAATAAGATACATGTAAACACCAAACCCATGTCATGTGAGACTCTAGTATTGATGTCTCATATGGATATGGGTTTGGAGGGCTGTATCGAAGTTGGGAAGTGCTGTGAGATAGGACAAAAAGCTAAGTTGAGAAATGGACTGCAGAGCAGTTTCTTGGTGGCCAACTATGAAAGTCAATTGTTGCCTGGCTATGAATGCCGAAGATGTAGGGATGCAACTTGGTAGGTTGAACTAACCCTAAATTGGGCTGGTTCCCAGAGATATAAGCATGAATGCCGAAGGTGTAGGGATGGAACTTGATAGGTGTAAATTAACCTTAAAATGGGCTGGTTCGCTGAGAGTTATAAGCATGACTGACCTTTTGTTGATTTGCTTCTATATTGCAATCAACCCAGCCAATCTCTGATGAGCTGCAATTCTTCCAAGTCAGGCCAAATGCTGGCTATAGTGGCGTTTAGTGAAATGAGGTGATGCTCTAAGTACTTGTTTTAGAGCGGCATGATTTTCTCATATGCTGCTATCTGCATCCATTGTTCAATAACTTTTATTCAGTTCCTTGTGTTGACAAATAATGTTGTTGACTCATTAAGACAAGCCCGCATTGGGAATATTGTTAACACGGTGCTGAATTTCTTGCAACTTCCTGTATCGCTTTTCAGGCATGGACAGATGTGAAGTTAACATCTCCTCAACTTTCCAGAGAAAGCTTGTATAAGTTGGAACTTAAAAACATGACACTTCAGTGTGTCTCCTCAAGGCAAGTTTTTGTTATTCATGATAGTCGTGGGCGTTTATCAATTCTAGATCTTCAGTTCTCCAAAATATTTTTAAGTTTTTTTATTTCATTGATGCTCATTGATTTTTTTTTTTTTTTTTTAATCTTTTTCTCGACTTGATCTTCTCGTTTTCCTTCTTGGGGATATTCTTTTGCATTCTTTCTGTCCATTATCAATTATTTAAACAGCATTGCTTCCATGTGACGAAATGGTTATAGAGAATGCTGAGCCTTCTCCGAAGATGATTAATTTTACTTTTTTTTCATACTCACCAACCATGTGCAAATGATAAAGAGAACCTGGTCAAATGAATTGTTTAAGTGATATTTATTATATTGGCTAAAAAATTTCAGTGAGTCAAGGAACCCGTTTGTGGAACAAGCAGTGCAATACACTGTGGCAGCTGCGCATGCAACATTTGATGATAATAAGAAAGAGTTGTTACAGAAACTACTTCTACAGGGTAATGTTTGATGCTTCCTGTGTTTCTCTATCAATGTAAAGGTTTCCAGCTTCAAGGATCTAATATTTTAACTGGATTATTATGCAGGTCTTGATATCACAATTTTAGGTTCCAATGAGTTCTATTCATATCGGAATCAGGTATTTATTACCCTTCTATGATACTTAAATATTTTTCAATTTGTTGGTGGAAACTCTCACTCTCTCTCTCTCTGTTTTTTTTTTTTTTTTTACTTATTTTAAATTTTCTTTCTTGTTCTTAGTAAAATTTTCCTCAAGCGTTTATCTTCTTAACACATGCCTTTACAGACTGTATTCCACGCTTGTTTGGTAAAGTGCCAATATTCTCTGTTGTTCTTTTCTTGTTGTAATTAAGCTTGTTGTAAACTTGTTGTAATTAAGCTTGCCTTCAACTATATGTTCTTTTCTTAATAAATCCATTCCAAAGTTTTAGTTTGAGATGTTTACATCTTCTACCCTTTTCATAGATTGAAGCACGTGGGCTACCTTTGACGCCAGAAGCATTAGCTTCGCTTCCACCTTTTACATCGATTACCTTCAACATAGAGGAGTCAAATGCTGACAATCGCAAGCCAGAAGTTGCTAAAACTGGATTGGGTTCGTCAGCGGCAATGACAACTGCTGTGGTTGCTGCTTTACTCCATTACCTTGGAGTTGTTAATCTAAACTCAACTAAAGATCAGCACAAAGAGAAGAAGGGTACTGCTGATCTTGACGTGATACACATAATAGCTCAAACTGCTCACTGTCTTGCACAAGGGAAAGTTGGCAGTGGGTTTGATGTCAGTTCTGCTGTTTATGGCAGTCAACGTTATGTCCGGTTTTCACCCGATGTGATTTCTTCAGCTCAGGTGTGTGGGTGGGTGGGGTGTTTGTTTGTCTTATGGCTGGTCATTCATTGTATGGAGAGACTACACCCTGATTTTCATTTGTCCAAATTTTGCTGTCAGACAATAATCGTGGAGGCCATACATAATTTAGGCTGACTTTACTAGTTTTTCATGAACACATGGGTGATAAGCATAGGCCACGCATTCAAATTTGTGTGGCCTCCCTCTTGTGAGTACAGTTTGCAATGTGCTGTGCAAAGCCTTTTAAGGAAATATACTTTCAACTCTTTGATGTGATACACCATGCCTAACCCTTATTAACTATAAAGGGTTATGGGCTAGTCGTTTAGTTCTACGGGGAGCTTGTGTGATACCCCATATGATAAGGATAAAGGTAGGGGGTGTATGGAGAAGTTCTTACTCTTTATAAGGTTCCAATGGGGTTCTAATTGTATCATTGACTAGTCCTTTTGGAGTATAGGTCTGTGATTTGGGCCTTCCGTTGGGGCGTTACAAATGGTATCAGAGCCTATTCCAACTATAAACGTGAGACTTGAGCCGTGCCACCTACGACAGACTAGCTTGACGAGGACGTCGGAAATTTAAGGGGGGTAAATTATGATATCCCCATATAATAAGTATAAGGGTAGGTGGTGTCTGGGATCCTACATTCCTTAGGAATGAAAAGTTCTTGCTAAGGTTCCAATGGGGCTCCAATTGTATAATTAACTAGTCATTTTGGAGTATAAACCTGTGGTTTGGGCCTTTCATTGAAGCATTACAGCTTGTGACTCTCTACTTCTTCTTGGCTCGTTTTTATTTACAAGTAGTCTCATCCCCCTCACCCCCCCCCCCCCCCCACGCATCTCCAAAAAGAAGAAAATAGAAAATAGGAAAAGAAGAAATAAGGAAAGAAAATATAAGCAAATTGAAAACCAGAAAGAGTGTCCAGATGGTCTTGCTTAAGTTGCCACAACTGATTTTATTTATTTGAACATTGCAGGTTGCAGCAAAAGCATCGCCCTTGCAAGAAGTGATTGCAGATATTTTAAAAGGGAAATGGGACCATGAGATTACTAAGTTTTCCTTGCCACCATTGATGACCCTTGTAAGAATTCTAAAATTTAAAATTTGTTACAATATATGTTTGTTTGCAAATATAAAAGCTTTTATGAGATGCTTTTAGATATTATGCAGGCAGATAAATTATTTAATGAAATACCACATTCCCTCTCTAGTTCTAATACCCTACTTCACATGAGTTGTTTCAGCCTGTTTCAATTTCTCTTTCTTTTTTTTGATAAAGCACAGTACTGGATAAGAATTGTACTTTTTAATTGAGTTGCTATACACCACACTCTCATTCTATTTTGATCATACTAAGTAATATGTGGCACATTCATCACCATTAGATGATAAAGAAGCATGCAATAAATGATCATTTAATGGTGATAAATGTGTCATATCTTACTTAGTGGGATGAAAGTGGGATGGTAGTATGGTGTATAGAATTTTCCTTTTTAATTACATGAATATAAAACGAAATTGATGTAGCTACCTGTAATGGCTTTTCGATTTGTTGGATGGAACAGTATCAGTACTAACTTTTTTGTTTTCTCATAGCAAATGTAAAAAAAAACCTGTTTACCAGAAAATCTATATCTCAATCAGACAAGCTTCATGTGCACTGTGCAGTGGATTTTAATTTTGTAATGTGTATAATGTGTTCAGTTTAGTGGTTCTTTGATTGAAGTGTTTGCGTCCATTTAAGTTGAAATATTGGAGTAAATATGTGAAAATAACAACATCATAAGTGTATATCTGAAAAAAGTAATCAAATAAGTAATGGAAAACTGGTCTGCAAAACAGAACTTTCCAACAATATCTTGTTTCTCTTCTCTTCTTTTGCTTTCCTTAAACAGAGGTGTAAAAATCATCTTTGTTTCTTAAAAATACTTCGAAGAATGCCTGCTCTTATTGGTTATTGTGCTTCTTGAAGGTACTAGGAGAACCAGGAACTGGAGGTTCATCCACACCATCAATGGTAGGTGCTGTGAAAAGGTGGCAGAAGTCTGACCCTGAGAAATCCCTAGACACATGGAGGAAGTTGTCAGAGGCAAATTTTTCACTTGAAGTACAACTCAATAGTTTAAGCAAACTTGCAGAAGAACACTGGGATGCATATAAATCAGTAATAAACGACTGCAGTGGGCTTAGGCCAGACAAGGTAATTCTCGAGTTCATTTTTTGTGCATCTGCTACATTTCTCAGTGATGATTCTCTGGCAATGAAAAACCATATGGAAGGATTTTTTTTCTTTAGGAGTTTGAGATACATATGTAGGCTGCATAATTTTGGTCTCCATATCAAGAAAAATGTTTTCATCTTTTTTATGGTCATCGTTTAATTTAGAGGTTCATTCCCTGTGGACTACCTGAACTTCAGCTAATTGGCTAAGGAAAGACAAATATATGAATTCTGGAATTATGCGGTAGCTTTTCTACCGCACTTGCCTTTATATTTTGTCCTTGAATGTCTTGGAAAATATTCCTCGTTATGCAAAGCATCATGTGAAGTCTTAATATCAAGTTAAGCAATTTACTAAAAAGAGAGAGCCATTTCCAAAAATTTGTCCTGGGTAGGATCTGTGGGACCAGATTATAGGATCATTACCCACAAGAAATAAGTCCTTAAGCTTCTGTTTTGAATTTTAGAAAACATTATAAAGCTGATATTTCATCTTGTTGGTAAATACTGAAAGATTTAGATCACTATTGCAGCACTTTGTTTTACTTACCTAAAAAAAAAAAAAAAGAAGTTTCCTTTCATTAGAGACCTTTTACAAATAGAATATGGATAGTTTAAGCTTAATAATTATGGGCTGCCAAATGCTTTAAGGGAATATCCAAAGTTCCATTCTCAAAGTTGTCTAATGGGATGAACAAAATTGGTAGACTGCATTGCCTCTGAATAACACAGATAATTTCAAAAAAAGGTTTGCTTGTTTTATTCCACTATAACTGTCATGACGAACTTATTAGTCTGTGACAACTATTTGATTGGTGAATTTTTTTCACCCAATTAATTCGGTCACTGTCTTTTTTTTTTTTAAAACTTATCTTCGTGGTTTTCTTTTTTGGGTGTATGGTTTTTCAGAGGGTGGGGAGTGGGGGAGAGCAAGTGACTAATGTCGAGCTTATTATCATGGTTTTTACATGTCTTACCATGGATTCATTTATGTAAAGGAAGTGTAGCTTGAGCTTCATTTTCAAATTGTGAACTTCAAAACTCCATACAGGGTCTGCTTTTGGTGGGTCATGGGCAAGTTGTTGACATTTCCTAGTCCATTTCGGCTGTAAATTTGCTGAGCTTAACATTTTCGCTTTCTGCTTTTTATTTTTTCAAAGTTTGATTTTTGACTTGTAAATTTTCTGAACAGTGGTCGGAGCGAGCTTCTGAACCAAGGAAAAAAGAAGTTGTTAAAGCATTGTTAGGAGCAAGAGATGCTATGCTTGGGATCAGATATCATATGCGCCAGATGGGTGAGGCTGCAGGTGTTCCGGTAGGTTCTTTTCTCTTTGGGTGCTTGTTTCTTATTCTTCTTTTCGTGTATATGTTTTTGCTATTCTAAGTAGAATGTTTGTTAAGGTGGAGAATTCACATAACAAGAATGAAATTGTTTGAAATAGAGTAAGAGTGTTACGTCGTCCATACTCAGGTAACACTTAATAATGTGGGTCTCCACTCAGTCTTTTTTTCTGATTTATTTTAAGATGTTGCAATATACCGATCAAAAACATAACAAGAATGAAAAACAGTGATCTTTTATTAAGTGATGGTGAAAAGCAAGACTCTATTCGAAATGCCTGTGGTCAATTTTTAAATATACAAATCTTCCTGGCAGAAAGATGGTAAAGAGATGAATTCTCTTGGGGGGAATAAATGAAATAATGTGCTGAATAGAGAGAAGAAGAAGAAGATTTCTTTGTTCTCTTTTTATCTCAGAGATTTTATTTGCTCATTTGCTCTCAAAATCTTGTTATTTGCTAGATCTTTTGCTTCTGATTTGTGGCTGAAAGTAGCTAAACATATTATTTTGATTGGAGTGGTGTGGAGAAAACAGAGCTTGAAGGTTTCATAAAATGTCTGTGTCAACACAACCAAGCTACTAACTCGGCTGAGTTGTATTGCTATTATTAACATAACTGGGCTCAAACTTAAGTGTCGCCATGACTGGGTTAATTTCAGTTGCATATTGCTGACGAGGAACAATCAATTTCTTGAAAAATCAGAATAATGGTTGAAAATTAGGGATTCAGTTGGCAAGAAAGAGAAAAGAACAGGACAGTAGTTTGGGTATGGAAAGAGGAGCAGACACACCTACAAACTTCTTTTTTTGAAAAGTAAACGGTAGTATTAATAGGAATAGGCATAGCCCAAGTACACAAGGTAGTACATAAGAGATAAAATCTATCTAGTTTTATCTATAAAAGAAACAAGAAAATCATGTACATTTAGGCCATTAAAATCTACAGCGATAGCCCAAAGAAATAAGGTGAGGAAAAATAAAGCTCTAAGTTCCTCTATTGTCCGCTCCTTGTCTTCAAATGTCCGCTCATTATCCTCTCGCCATATACACCACATAATGCAGATAGGAACCATCTTCTACACAGCTTTGATTTGTGGTGCACCACCCGGCATTACCCAACTAGCAATACTCTACCACTGTCGCAGGCATCACCTAGTTTAACCCTATTCGACTGAACACTTCGCTCCATAAGTCTCTAAGACACACCTACAAACTTCTCCCATGACCAACCAAGCAATTTAATTGGAATCCTAGGTTGACTTCCTCTGGTACTTTTGGGGGTAAGCCCTCATTCCGAGGTCAAAGCCTGCTGCTACGATTTGAGGTTTTTTTTCTTTTTCTTTTTGTGAAATAGAAACATGCTAGCCGAAAAGATGATGTAGCCACATGCAAGTGCATGGCTCATGTTTTACTTGAGTTTTTGGAATGCTAAGTTATTTCTTTTCATAAGTTTGCTGATATGGCTCATTTTGGGCAATGTCAGCATTTACAATGTTAGATGCATGATAACATCAGCCACTCTAGCAATTATTTTGTCAGGCCATTGACAGTCAGGCAAATTCTTATGATGAAACCTTTTCAAGGCATTGGTGAATAAATTAAGCAACTGATAGTATAGAGACATAACTGAACCGTTCAAGATTGACTTTTTCTAACTTCTCTAGTTCAATGCACCTTTTTTCCTTTCTTCATCTCTCTCTGATGGGAAGCATGAAATTGGGGTCTTGCTTTTTTGTCTTTTTACTCTTTTAATCAACTCGACTGCAAAATTCAAGTAAGTTGCAGATAAAGCCTTACAGAGGAGCTTCAACTTCTGCTTTAGTTGGCATGGCAATCAAGCTTGGACAATGTACAAGAGGAAAAGTCTAGGGTTAAGTGACCTGACTCGAATTTCTCATAGGTGACTAGTTTTTAGGATTGTAATTGGTTGCTTGGCCTAGCAGCTGCCCTTGGGCTCTATGATATCTGGGGCCTGGGGCCCTCCGGCTACTATAGTTTAGCACCTATATTTTAAAGGCTTACCTCAGAAAATACCACTGATGTTGTTTAAGTATAATCCTATCATTTTTATGCGATTGTCTTTTTGGCTCTTGTTATTGCACAGCCTGTGTGTTGTTGGTTTCTCCCTGCCCTGTAATGGGTACTTGAATGAATGTTCTTTGAACCCCAGGCCAAAGTAAAGTCCAATTAACGTATAACCCACCTGACATAGTTTTAGGTCAAAACTTCCATTGAGCATCCCAAGCTAGTTAGTTTACTACCTGTAAACAGTATGACCATGGATCGTAGCAGCAAGTGGTTTACGATCCATGGTCATACTGGGAGATGCTGAAGTGGGAGGTGTGCTGAGCTTCTAGCACTACCATCCAATCTATTCAAGGTGAGAGTCTCAATTACTCTTGGTGGGTCCTCTCTCGATGATTGATTCAACATTGATTTCATGCTCAAGTTGAACAGCCCTCCCTCCATCCATGGATTCAAATAATTTATTGGTGTTAAAAATTCTGCTGCATATATGATTCCATGCTTGTTTCTTCTCTGAATCTGATCCTAGCATCAGTCAATCAGTATTCGACATGAAGAGAGGTTACTCTTGGTGGGGCCTCTCTCGATGATTGATTCAACATTGATTTCATGCTCAAGTTGAACAGCCCTCCCTCCATCCATGGATTCAAATAATTTATTTGTGTTAAAAATTCTGCTGCATATATGATTCCATGCTTGTTTCTTCTCTGAATCTGATCCTAGCATCAGTCAATCAGTATTCGACATGAAGAGAGGGAATAGCTTTTACTTTAGGCGAGAACACATGTATCTGTTTCACGGTGAAATCATACTAATATTCAATGTTAAGTGCATAACTGCTGGCAAACCATGCAAAGCCAAGTGGTTGGTTTTTCAAGCTTGGTTTGCTAATTCAAGTACAATCTGTTGAATGAACACTTTAATCAAATTAATCAAGAGTCAAGTAGCTTGGTTTTTCAGCAAAGAAAGTCAAGCCAAGACATATGGGAAGTGATGAATTTTAGGTGGCATGAGGGTGTTACAATATACATTTGATTCTTTGTGCCCTGGTGTGTTGTTTTTTTTAATGTTTTAGATTACAAGTTGTCCCAAAAGCTTATGCAGATGGGAAGAGATGAATTTAATCATTTTATTTATATTGCAACACTCCCCCTTAATATGTTGGGCCCAGCAAGTGAAATAAGTAGTTGAAGTGGAGGTGGTGTGTGGATTCAACATTCAAATTCCGGATCATTACTCTGATACTATGTTGAATTATGGTGCTTTTTATCTATCTTTTACTTATAAAAAAAATACCAGCTCTTCCAAAATCTTTAGAGGGATGGGAGGGATAAGGTTAATAAATTTATTTATATTAAGATTGAGCAAGTAGCAGATTGTCCTAACAACCTTTATCAACGAAAGGTCAAGTAACTCTGTTCATTTTTAGCCCAAGTTAACCCTCTATAGATCTTTATCTGTTAAGCCCTAAACATTCTGGTTGATAACTTTTTTAAAAGATTTCTAGTTTCCAACTCTCTGATGGGAAAAGTTACAGACTACCAACACAATCTGCAAGTTAATTTAGCTAGGTACATGGATCTGATAGCCCCATAACTGGTGTTATCATTTTGTGAATACACAGAAATTTTCCCATGTTTTTTCCCTTTGTAAATTTTTCATTAGGTGCGATTTTTTAGTTTAACTTTCCAAATTTGCAGATTGAACCCGAATCACAAACTCAGCTTTTGGATACTACAATGAACATGGAAGGAGTTTTGTTGGCTGGAGTTCCTGGAGCAGGTGGCTTCGATGCAATCTTCGCTGTTACCTTGGGGGATTCTGGTCGCAATGTCAGCAAAGTATGGAGTTCAGTCAATGTTTTGGCCTTGTTAGTTAGAGAAGATCCTCGTGGTGTTTCTTTAGAAAGTGGAGATCCACGAACCAAGGGGATCACAGCAGCCGTTTCTTCCATTCATATCGAATGAACCGATATTTGCAAACCAGAAGAAAAAGATCCTTAATTTAACGGTAAAAGTAGGTTTAGATCTGTTGTAATTTCTATGAACGACGAACATAAACTTAGTTATTCTTCCAGCAGACTGTCCAGATATAGATTTTATTTGCCATCATATTTAATGGCAAATTTCCATTGTCTGCACCTTCTCATTTCGGTTTTCCTTGAGAGAGAAAATAATAAAAAAATAATGGTTCTCTTCTTCTTTGAGAACAGTTTATGAAAATGCTGAAAGTCGTCTTGTCCTCGTTTTCATTCTTAATTTAAGATTATATGATAAACGTGACAGCCATTTCTAGCTTGAAAAGAAAAACAACTTCAAATTCTCTCTTGTATCCATCCAGGAGGGCATATTCTTGAACTTGTATGCATCCTTCCATAAAGTAAACAGCGGTATTCCTCTTCCTTTATCAACAAGCACGCATTTTTATTTCTTTAGGACTGTTCATCCGGGTTGGGTTTTTTTCCGGCCGGTCTGGAACCCGGGAAACCGGATTCCATCTACCGTATGGTAATTGTGTTCATGTATCTTCGATAATCATTAGCAGGATAAAAATACTCGGAGGATCCGATTCTCCAGATATGTTTATTCATCTACCATATGGTAATTGTGTTCTTTTTCAGCACTTTCATGGAATTCATATCTTGTGGAAATACCATTCAAGATGTTGAGAAAAAGAAGCTTCCCAGTTAATCATTTGGGTGGGGCAGGAAAAATAATCAATTTCACCAGTAATCACTACAAGAACAAGTTCCATTCTTGAAATGGTGGAACCTATAACGGTCTCTTACAGTAATCTCTCGTTCATAAATCATTGAAATATATTTAGTGTATGTGTGACAGTCACTACACATCCTGAGATTCCTAGCTATCCGAATGGGAGACCCCCAAGATGTATGTATGAGTGCAAAAGCAATTGCCAATTTTTGGCTATGAGCTTTCAATCTCTCCCTCTTCTCTTCTTCATCCGCCTTAAGCAACACCTGTGATGTGTCTGGGGAATAGCCTTCAAACTTCAGCTGCCATTCCATCTGGTGGATCATCTCGTGAATGCCATGACATTGAGGATGAGACATATCTTGGGAAACAAACTTATGGACTTTTCTCTTCACCTCAACTAGGCTGCACCCCGGCTTCTGCTCAATGCCCTTATCAACCATTTCTGTCCGGATTCTAGCCACATCCTCCCACCTTTGTGCTCGCGCATACATATTGGATAGTATCACATAATCACTGGGATTCTGTGACTTCAATTGGCCCAGGTTCTTAGCTGCAATCTCCCCTAGTGCCAAGTTATGATGAACTTTGCATGCACTAAGCAGGCTCCGCCACACAACATCATTCGGCTCAATGGGCATGCTGTTGATAAGCTCGGATGCTTCATTGAGCATCCCAGCTTGCCCCATGAGGTCGACCAGACAACCATAATGTTGACTTGTCGGATCAATCCCATGCTCGTATTTCATCCTGTCAAAACATTGAAGACCCTCCTTGACAAGACCAGCATGACTACAAGCACTCAACACTCCCACATAAACAACATCATCCGGTACCATACCTTCTTCAAGCATTTCCGAGAAAACTTTTAGAGCTTCCCTACTGCGTCCGTGCATGGCGAGCCCCGAGATCATCACAGTGTAGGAGAATTGGTTCTTCTTGGCCATGTTTTGAAAGATACTCAACCCTTTCTCTAAGCACCCACTTTTTACATACATGTCTAGCAAAGAAGTTTCTACTATAACATTGATTCCACTAATGTTCCTCAACAAGGACCCATGCGTGCACCTTCCCAAATCAAAAGAACCCAAACGAGTGCAGGCGGAAAGCACACTGACTAATATGCTTTCTTCAGCCCTCCAACATCCCTCACGATTCATTTCCCCAAAAAGCATCAAGCACTCACACCATAAACCCAAACTAGCATGAGCTCCAATAATAGCACTCCAAGAGGCAACAGTCTTCTGATCCATTAACTCAAAAACATCACAAGCAAGCTCTATCTTCCCACATTTTCCATACATGCTGATTAAGCTGTTCTGCACAAAGACATCAACTTCAAGTCCAAGTTTGAATATATGTCCATGGATTTGCATCCCTTTCTCAAGTGCCCGTCTCCGGGCACATGCCTTGAGAAGAGCCGGGTAAGTGAAATTGTCAGGTTCAATTCCTCTATCAAACATCTCATAATAAAGAAGGAAAGCTTCCTCAAAGCTCGCATCCTTGGCATGCCCTCTGATCATGGTGTTGAACACAAAAGTATCCGGGTCCTCGATTTGCCGGAAAATAGAGCAGGCATAATCCATGCTGCCCCAATTCGAAAGAGCACAAGAGGCCACAAGATTGTTTGAACAGAAGGAGTCACAATGGAGGCCCAGTTTCAGCATTTGGGCATGGACTTGTTTGAATTCTTCCATACTTTTGCATCTCTTCAATAGGGACAAGCAATCTTGGTCCCTCAATCTCAAGTTGAATTCTGTACTTTTTGATGAATCTTTTGGTGGCAACAATAGATGAATTTGGTTAAGGACCGATGTCCTAGTCATCCTGTCATCCACACCATGACAATACCAATCTGGATTGTTATTATCGGCGAAGCACAGTTAAGAAAGGAATGACAGGCGAACCCAGCATTTCATTCACGAAACTATCATCTAGTTGGGAAAAACATAAGACGAAAAGTGAGAGAAAATGACCCTGTGAAAGTGTAAGGCTTCTGATCTATGACGGATCAAAGGAGATGAGTATCGATCAAACAGGCTACAAAGTAACAAAAACATTCGAGTAAGGGAAATCCAGAAAGGGGAAAAACATTTGAGTAATAGCAGTAGTTATGTTCGTCGAGGAAGGAAGCAGCTTGAGTAGAGTTGATTGGAGAGGATTTTGAATGTCATCCATGAAATTGGCAAAAGAATGGCAGCCAGAAAAAGTGTGTCAGATTATGGGACAAGCAGATTCTGGATAGGATAATGTTTGTGTCTTTTGGAGAAAGGGGTTGGCTCCCTCGTATTCCTCTTTTTTCCAGTTTCTAAATTACCATGTTTACCGTTAGGCCCTCCCACAACTCAGGTAAAATCAACACAATCGTCACAACGACAACAACAACAAAAAAAAAAAAATGCCTTTCCATTTAATCATAAAAAATTTGTGTATGAACTTTGCTTATTGAGGAACTATATAGCTCGTGAAAATACCTTAGTCATGATGGAATTATACAAAAATTAATTCATAAATTGACATGATTTGATGTGGTAGTCAGATTATAAAATTACTTTTAGTATAAAATAGATCTAATGAATCACAAAAAATACATCAGTTTGTAAATTTACTTTTGTGTAATTTATTATTTATAAAAATCTCAAAATGCAAATACTTTTTTTCAATATTTGTTAATGTATAGGGCTTTCAAATCAATAATATAACTTAATAGCCAAGGTCCTTTGGACCAATTGGCAACACCTTGATTTTTCTGTAAGAGAACCAATGATCGGTCATGGATGCAAGATGAAAAAATATCTGGCAGTTGAATGTGTCAGGAATGGTGAAAATATTTCTTTAGAAAGTACGAAACGAGTTACTTGTAACAAGGAAGAATCCTTTTTGCAGAAAAATGGTGGAAAATCCTCTGTCATATCTGCTTTAGAGAGGAGAAAAATGTTATGCATGTAATTTAGAATTGTCCAGCTACAAATGATGTGTGGGTAGAGCCTCCTAACCCAATTCAGAAATGGGAAACTGCAGAATATAACTTTCTTAATCTTTGGGAGAAACTAGTGGAGAAATTGGAGAAGGCTAACTTAGAACAAATAGCTTATGTCATGAGGAGATTGTGGCTCAAAAGAAATGAATACATATTTGAAGAAAGGTTTCAAAGCCCTGGCAGAGTAATAAGATCATCAAAAGATGGTCTTCAAGAGTTCCAGTCAGCACAATTGAGTTCAAAGGGAACTTCTTCTGCAACACAAATTGGGGGGATATTGCAGAAGTGGAAAAAACCAAATAGAAGTTTTGTAAAGGCCAACTGAGATGCTTCTCTCGACCAACAGAACAAGAGGAAAGGGACAGGCATTATTATCAGAGATGATAAGGGTGAGGTAATGGCTACTACTTGTGGATGAAAGAACAATGTGACACAACCTGCATTGGCTAAATGTCTGGCACTGGCATACTCTGGAGTTATGTAAGGATCTTTATTTTCAAAAAGTAGTTATGAAAGGGGATGTTTAGGCTGCTGTCAACGCTGTAAATAGTGATAAGGAAGATATGTCCTACATAGGTCACATTATAGAAGATGTAAAAGAGTTTCTAATGTATAAAGCTGAGTGGAAAGTGCAATACTCACATAGGGATAGTAATACAATGGCCCACCTTCTAGCTAGGGAAGCTTTGCAATTAGAGAATGAGAGGGTATGAATTGAGGATGGCCCTGAGTTTATACTTAGTTAGTTGACAAGAGACAAATTATGTAATGGTTGACGTTTTTATGAATATGAATGACAGAAAGTTTACACTAAAAAAAAAATAAAAAACCAAGGATCAAATCTCCGTCCCCATTAAAAAAAATAAGTTTATGAATAGAATTTTTCTTTAATTGTACTCATCCTTATCATGTCAAGAGGGTTGTTCTGAAATAGACTTAGATTGGTTAGGTTTTGTCTAAATTTGTAACACGCAGGTTCAAAATTTGGATAATAAAGTAAATTTACTTATTATTTTTATAATTATTAAAGTATTTATCTTTTATTTATTTCAGTTATTTCATAAACTCTTTTAAATCAATTATTAATTATGAATTAAGAGTTTGTCAAAATTTTTATTTCTTTGTATTTTTAGACAAGTTTAATTAAAACTACACTTCCCCCGTGACTCAAATTGTCAAGACCACTTCCTCCACGTTTTTCTCTCTAATCTCGTAACCATACCGAGTCCCTCTCCCACCGAGAATTCTTAGAACCACTCCAGTGTAAACACGTCAAACCCCAATCTCCATCTATATATTATTCCCTGTGTCAACTCCTCAACACACTAACACAACAAACAACACAAACTCAATTGAGAAATCAGCCTCCGTTTCACATAAACAAATAGAGCCCAACCAATCTGTGCTTCTCCACCACTCTGTTCAAAGGAGACCCCAAGTCGTGATTGGCGTAGATCACCATCCAACTTCATCACTTCCCATCTCTTTCATGGTAAGTTCTCGTCGATTTACACACTTCCTCTACCTAATTCCTTCTCTGTAACCACCATCAAGGCTAAAAGTATTTTTGTTCTTTTCTTCTTTCTGCGTTTCACCGCAAACAGAGGCCTCTTACAGTGTTTTCCACCACCGTCAATCTTCACCAAACCCACCACCGCAAGTTGTCCCTCGGTGAGTTGAATTGTTGCACACACTCTCTTCCGTTTTGACCCACTCATTCTTGAGCTAACGGCACAAATCCCACTCATCTCTCAGAGTTTCCATCACCATTGATCTCCAGCCACTAGCCACCATCGTTGCACTCCAGCATCCTCTCAGTAAAACCATGCTGATATCTCTCTTTTCCTTCACCATCATTTTCTTCGGTCTAACAATATTTCTCTACTTCTAAAGCTTTGTAGTTACTGATCTATGTCCAGCCACCCAGATCCGTCGTCGCACGACTTCTGCTTTCTCTCACGGTAAGCCCAAGCACCTCATTGATTCGCACGATGTCTTTCTTCTCTAGTGTTCGTCTCTTTATGTTTTCGTGCATTTGTGTCGAATCTCCTTCACTTTTATTTCAACTTTGTCCAATAAAGTCCTACACCTCTTTGCATATCACCAAATTACCCTTCACACAATATATTTGAACTCTCGTAAAAAGTCTCTAGAAGCTAAAGCCTCATTGTTTGTGTAATCTCATTTTTATCCTTTTGGTTTTGTCGTGTATCATTAAGTCCTGCACCTCTTTGTATATCACCAAATTACCCTTCACACAATATATTTTAACTCCCGTAAAAAGTCTCTAGAAGCTAAAGCCTCATTGTTTGTGTAATCCCATTTTTGTCCTTTTGGTTTTGTCGTGTATCACCATTTCTATCTTAGTTCAGTTTTTCCATAAAACCTTTCATGCTTTTTAGTTAATTATAAAACTACTATTTGAGCTTTTGTTGTGTACTCTTTCCCATAAGCCATGCAAGCTTTATGATTATTTCAAAATAATGCCCTCCAACCATTTTGGCTCCACTTTTCAGCTTTTGTAAAATGTCTCTTGAAATCTTTGGAGTGGTACACTTTTAGCTTTTGTGTGGGTATGACAAAATGTGTTTAAAATGGGTCTCTTTACGTCGGCCTATTTTTACTTACAGATGTAATATATTGACTTGGTTTTAATTTGGTTCTTGTTGCATATAGTTGACACTTATACTTTGTATACAATTTAAATTATATTAAGTATTCATTTACGATTTGATTATGATAATAAATTACAAGGATTTGAATTTTAAGTATAATAAAGTTTAATTAGTAGAATGAATTTCCAATCTTTATTTATTGGATTTTGATAAAATTATTATGCAATATTATTAACTAGAAAATAAAGGAATATGTTGTGACTTTTGAATCTTATTTTTATTTCGTAATTTTAGCATATATAAGAATATTTATTAAATTATTCCTATTAAATTATTCTCTATGATATCAATTTAATTAATTGGAATGTCACAACATTTTTTAAGAAATTAGTGACATATGGTATTCCATATAGGTAACGATCTATAAAGTGAGATTTTAAAATTTGCAATACGAGGTAAGTATTTTGATCACAAATTAGAATAGTTACAATTCAACTTATATAAATTATTATTAGAGCCAATTCTTTGATAGCCATTTTTTATGTACCACTCATGTCATATGCAAGCATGTCACCAAGCATAGCACATGATCATGTCATTCAGCATCATATTTAGATTCAGAAATTTACAATTATTTATATCAGTATGAATATCATGCATTTCACATCACATAAGACACGTAAGCTATCTTAAGTTCAAGTGCAAGATAAGATCGGATCAATTTAATCAAATAGCCATTGAGATGTATGGTACCAATACAGTTTCAGGGTAGATGTGCAAGTCACGGACTCAAGCGTGGTCCACCATAGCATGCCAAAATACTATCAGCAGCTCCCCTTGTTGCATCAAGATGTGGGGGCGGTGCACAACCTTGCACATAGGGTTAAGTGTGTTAGTCAGTCAAATCATTCAGATAAATCATATCAGTCAGTTAATTAAAATAAATCAATTATGCCTAGCATAATCATCGACATGAACAATCATGATTGAAGCTCTCAACATGAAAATTCTTATATTTATTACATTTACGTTGTGATGAATTTCTTACGTAATCTTTAACTCATTTTAGTCTATTTCATGTTTTTAACCACCTAGGTGATGATGATGAACACGAGCAAGCAGACCAATATTAGAATGAGCAGTTGATTTAATTTCAGACTTCCTAGAATAAAATTATTTTTATGACACAAATTTTATTCAATTTATTCATTTAATGTTTTTGGAAGATATTTTATAGACAGTTCTTTTTATGAAATAAATGTTAATTTTATGTTATCAAATATGAGATTTCTTGTCATGTTATATTTTATTAAAATTATGTGATACTCGTAACCCTTGGGAATGGGGTGTTACAAAATTGCCTAAGATTAATCCAAGTAAAATTACTTTGTGAAAAAACAAAAGAAGAACAATCTCATGAATGCAAAAGTTTCGTATATTTTATGCTAGTAATTTGAACAAAAATTTGGATTTACTATCAATTTGGCCACAAACGGTTCTATGTTGTTATTCCTTTGCAAAGTTTATCTTGTATCTCCAAATTATCATTTATTTTTTTCCAAATTGGGCTCCAAACTACTAAAATTAACCATTTGCATCAAAACAACAACATTTTTTTCTTATTTTCACCCTGCACAATCAATATTATTATTATTATTATTATTATTATTATTATTATTATTATTATTATTATTGTTATTATTATTTGAGTAAGTTGCCTAAAATATTCTCATTACAATGAAAGAACTACAAAACCGCCCATTAAGGGGTGGTTTGGAATTTGGATAATGAGTTGAGATGAGATGAGATGAAAGTTGAATAAAATATTGTTAGAATATTATTTTTATTAATATTAATTTTGTTTTGAGATTTGAAAGAGTTGAATTATTTATTGTATTTTGTGTGGGAGTTTGAAAATTTTGTAATAATTAAATGAGATGAGATGAGTTGAGAGACTCACTCAATCCAAATAATATTCTCACTAAAATATTAGAAGATAAACAAAAGCAACACTAAACAATAATAAATAACAATAATAAATAATAAAATACTAATAATAAACTATAAAGGAATAATAAGAAAAAAAAGTAAAAATAATAGATTATTACTTTTAGATTTCAATGAGGGCATTTTAGTGAACATGGATGAAAATAAAAAGGACAATGCTAGGGGGACCGAGAATGGTGCCCTTGCATTGTACCGACAAGTGCAAATACATTTTTTTATTGTTTAACTATTTTTTAAACATCTTTAAATACTTTAAAATTCTCAAATTTATTAATAGTCACTTTCTTAATCATTAAGTAAAAAAAAAAAAAAGACAATCGATCAGCTTTATCGATTATGTTTCTCGGTCCATGTAGCATTTCCCAAATGAAAAATAAATGTGATTCAACGTGATACTTTAATGTATAAATTAAGGGTTTGGTTGTATGAGTTGTAAATGGAAGGATGTGGGCATATAAAATAAAATCATTTGGATCAATTGACAACACCTTGATTTCTCATTAAGAGAATCAAGAATTGAATCCCCCCTCCCCATGTATCAAAAAAAATCTTCCCTTTATTTTATTTATACTTATTAATTTATGGACTTATTGGGAATTTCTCTCGAGCGTCAATTCTTCTTTTTTATTATTTTTAACATCGTCTCAATACAAAATGCATATAAAAAAATTTATCCACTAAATTTTCATTATGCCTATTTCCATAAAAATCGATACAAATAAGTCTAAAAAAATTCTCAATAATAATAAAATGTTATGAAAATTCCTACTTAACAAACATAAGGTTTTTATTTTCTTAAAAGAGAAAATGTAAATTTGAGGTGGGTGAGAGAGCCCAAATGCAATAGCACTTGGAAGGAGTGGAAAGTATAGGTGATCGACATCACAATTGATGCAGTTGCAACTTAGATTTTGTTTTCAAAAAAAAGAAGACAAAAATTGAAAGTAAACAAGAAAAGACAATCAAACAATCACACGACACAAGATTTACGTGGTTTAGCAACTTGCCTACGTCCATGAAGCTGTAGAGGATTTATTTCTTGAGAAATCACAATGCACAATGTTTGGGGTGACTAATGTGCTCGATTATACGGCCATAGTAATTAAAAATTACACTTATATAGGGTACAGGGGGAAAAACCCTAATTACACAAATCTGTGTTATTCGCTCGAGCGGCGTGTCAAGCGTGCATCGACTAAACCTGTTTACTAGCCATTTGCTCGAGCCATCTGTTGAGCGGCTCACACGTGAACTCTCTGTCTGAACTCTGCTTGAGCGCCATGTTGAGCGAGTGTCGAGTGAACTCTCTGTATCGCATCCGCTCGAACTCCCTGTCAAGCAGATCTCGTGCGAACTCTCTGTGTAGCTTCTCCGCTTGAGCGCTGAATGCTCTGCTCGAATAGACTAAGCCAAACTCCACAATACTCAACAATTCTCCCACTTGGAGACTGGTACAACCACTGTATTACCCTCTGCCTCAAAACATGATATCTTCCACATCTGCAACTCATTGCCCCTATCTCCACGCTAGAAGGCCAACTGAAATTGCGCACAACTTCAGTTTTTCAAGTGTAACACACTTTGTCAATATATCAACAGGGTTCTTGCTTCCACAAATTTTCTCAAGTAACAACTGGTCATCATCTAGTAATGATCGAATGAAATGATATTTGATCTGAATGTGCTTGGTCCTGGAATGAAATTCTGGATTCTTGGTAAGAAATATGGCACTTTGACTATCGTTGTAGAGAGTACCCTTTTGATTCTTCTTACTCAATTCTTCCAAGAAGCCTTGTAACCAAATCATCTCATTTGACGCTTCTGACATAACAATATACTCAGCTTCTATAGTAGACAAAGAAACTGATTTCTAAAAATTAGAATCCCAAGACACAATAGTACCACCCAAAGTATAAACAAAGCCTATGGTTCTCTTTCTACTATCAGTGTCTTCAGTCAAATCAGTATCAACATAGCCTTGCACCTCTAAGATCTCTCCAGAGAAGCACGAGCATGTTTCTGAAGAACCTTTTAGGTACCTCATAATCCACTTCACAGCTTCCCAATGTTGTTTTCCTGGGTTACTCATGTATTTACTCACAACTCACACTACATAGGTAATATCTGGTCTTGTACAAACTATAGCATATATAAGTGAACCAATAGCTAAGGCATAAGGAACCTTATTCATGTAGTCGTGTTCATCTTCTGACTTTGGTGATTGATCCTTGCTAAGTCTGAAGTGACTGCCCAAGGGTGTGCCAACTGGTTTGGCCTTGTCCATGTTGAACCTGCTAAGTACCTTTTTCACATACTCAGCCTATGAGAGTCTCAACGTGCCCTTGAACTGCATATAAAACTGTCAAACTTCTTGTACCATTGTCTAGGAGTTTTCTTCAGGTCATATATGCTCTTCTTCAGTTTACAAACTGAACTCTCTTTTTCCTGTAATACAAACATCTTAGGTTGATGCATGTAGATGTCTTCTTCGAGGTCTCCATGAAGGAAAGCCGTCTTCACACCTAATTGCTCAATATATAAATTTTCAGTGGCAACTATTGTCTGTACTAACCTAATAGTTGTGATTTTCACCACAGGAGAAAAGATCCTAGAGTAGTCAATACCTTTTTTCTGCTGAAAGTCTTTTACAACAAGTCTGGCCTTATACCTCTTACTGCAATCATGCTTAGTCTTCACCCGGCACACCCACTTGTTCTATAATGCCTTTTTCCCTTATGGAAGTTCTGTCAACTCCCATGTCTGATTCCCTAACAAGGAATCTATATCATCCTTCATGGTCAACTCCCACTTGCTTGAATTTTCATCTTGCAAAGTTTCCTCATAACTCTACAGTTCTCCACCATCTGTCAATAAAATATAATTCAAAGTAGGTGAGAAACGCTTGGGGGTCGAATGGTCCTGACAAACCTACAAACTACAACTGCAGGTGTGGAAGGCTTTGGATCTAACTGCAAAATAATAAGAATGGGTGCACTGGACCCACTCTTTCTGTCACTCACATCCCTACACTACACTGTGACCTTTGGTAGGTCCTCCAAACTCACAAACTCGGACTCTTGAGAAACTGTATCAGCAATTGTATTGGACGTGTCCTTGTACATAGTTTTCTCATTGAATATCATATTCTTACTTCTTGTAATCTTCTGACCCTGTTCATCCCAGAAACGATAGTCAAATACCTCATCTCCATATTCAATAAAATAATATTTCTTTGACTTTGCCTCAAGTTTACTACGAGCATCAGAATCAACATGAACATAAGAAAGACATCCAAAAGTTTTAAAGTGAGAAAATTTGACATTTTTCCCACTCCAAACCTCCTCAGGCAGTCCACAATCTAACAGAACTGATGGCCCTCTATTTATCAGGTAGACAACAGTGCTGACTACGTCTGCCCAGAATGTAGGTTGTAATCCAGCGTGCAGTCTGATGTTTCTAGCACACTCATTGAGGTTGCACGCTCATTAATGATTATGTTCATACGTTCAGCAACACCATTTTGATGTGGTATTCCAGGAATGATCTTCTTTATTCCGATATCATGAGCTGTATAGTACTCCTTGAACCCACCATCAATATATTCACCACCATTGTCAGACGTGAAGCATTTCAGCTTTAAGTTTATCTCTGTCTCAACTAAGGCTTTCCACCTTTTGAACACATCAAATACATTAGATTTATACTTCAAAAAATAAACCTATACCTTCATGCTGTGGTCGTCAATAAACATGATAGAGTACCGAGAACCTCTAAGAGAAGACACTAGAGAAGGTCCCCACACATCTGTGTGCACAAGCTCTAGCTTTCCTATTTTCAGTATTCTGTCACTCTTCAAGAAACTGATATTTTTTTGCTTCTTCTGTATATAATTCTCACACATGCTGAGATCAACGTAGTAGTTTTTTTATGCCTCTATGACTCATATGACCAAACCTATAGTGTCACATATCTGGGTTGCTTTCTACAACTGTAGTAGCAATAGTATTATTCAAATTAGTCTTCATATACATAGTACCAGCTTTCTTAACCCGAGCTAGTACCAGTACCCCTTTAGTAACATTCCAAGTGCTATCTGAGAACACTATTGAATGACCACAATCATCAAACTACCCCAAAGAGATGAAGTTTTTCTTTGATTCAAGAATGTGTCTGACCTTTTGCAAGCTCTATTTGTTCTTGTTAGGGAGTGCAATATCAATGTCTCTCATTCCCACCACGTGCAGTGCCTCTCCATCAACTAGGTACACCTTCCCAAAATACCAAAAACATAGTTCTGCATTATCACTCGATGGGAAGATGTGTGGAAAGAAGCCCCTGAATCTAGTATCCAGTCATCAACTGGACTGTGAACTACAAGTAGTAGTACATCATATACTTCATCAGTTACCACATTAGCATTATCATTCTTTGTCTTCTTCGAATTTTTACATTTCTTCTTTATGTGACCAACATTGCCACAATTCCAGTAAGTTGCTTACTGCCCAGGCTTTGACTTGCTCTTACCTTTGTTTTTTTATTTTGATCTACCTCTGTTTGAGTTTTTGTCTTGTGATCTTTCTGGAGAATCAACATTCAAAGCTGAACTCGAACCTGAAGTCTCGCTTGAATCCCTCATACGCACCTCCTCATCCAAAATTAAATCAGTAATATCATCATATTTCAGTTTAGTTTTCCCAAAAGAATTATTGATAGCCATTCTCATGGCTTCCCAACTATTTGGCAGTGAAGCTAACAATATCAATGCACGTATCTTATCAGCAAACTCAATTTCAACAAAGGACAATTGATTTGTGATAGTATTGAAATCATTCAAATGTTGTACAACAGACATACTTTCTACCATCTTCAAATTAAACAATTTCTTCATTAAGTGTATATTATTATTCGTTGACAAATTTTCATACATACCTGAAAAAGTCATCATTAGATTTGCAATCGTCTTCTCCTTGATGACATTGTGTGCAATGGATCTCAACAGGATTAACCGAATAACCGCCAAAACCTGTCGATCTAACAGGTTCCAATTAACACCTTCCATGCTGTCCGGCTTCTTCCCCAACAATGGAAGACAAAGTCTATTCCTATAAAAGTAGTCCTCTATCTGCATCTTCTAGTATCTATAATTTGTGCCATCGAACTTCTCAATCCCAGATACCTTCACTTCTTCTCCAGCTATCCTTTTTCTTCAGACCCGAACCTTAGCTCTTGATACCAATTGCTGTGGAAAGCAATGACAAAAAAATTGAAAGTAAACAAGAAAAGACAATCAAACAATCACACGACACAAGATTTACGTGGTTTAGCAACTTGCCTACGTCCATGAAGCTGTAGAGGATTTATTTCTTGAGGAATCACAATGTACAGTGTTTGGGGTGACTATTGTGCTCTATTGTATGGCCACAGTAATTAAAATTACACATATATAGGGTACACGACGGAAAAACCCTAATTACACAAATCTGCGTTATTCGCTAGAGCAGCGTGTCGAGCACACATCCAACGAACTTGTTTACTAGACATTTGCTTGAGCCATCTGTCGAGCGGCTTATGACCGAACTCTCTATCTGAACTCCATTCGAGCGCCATGTTGAGTTAGTGTTGAACGAACTCTCTGTATGCATCTACTCGAGCTCCCTGTCGAGCAGATCACGCGTGAACTCTCTTTGTAGTGTCTCCGCTCGAGCGCCTGAATGCTCTGCTTGAGCGGACTAAGCTAGGCTCCATAATACTCAACAGGTTTGAGATAGCAAAATCATCTCAACTCATTTTATTTCATTCTATATCATCTCGATATCTAAACACTATAAACACAAACACTTTTCAATTTTAAATGTTCAACTTTTTCATCTAATTATTACCTAATCATTATAATTTTTCTAAACTTTCAAACAAAATAATTTTCTCAAATTACAAAATAAAAATAATATTAAAAAGTTATATGCTAATAATATTTTAACTTTATAATATTTTTATTAAATTCTTTCTTTCTCATTTCTTAAAATTTTATAAAATATATTAACTCAAAATATTGCATTAATATTTACAAATTATTTTATTATTATTTACAAATTACAAGTTATTTAATTTTATCCCACCATTCAAACAACTTATTTACGAACTTTGCAGTGCCGCGGTTGCGGCTCTTCAATCGCATTGAAATTGTCAACCAATTCAAGGTATTCTCCTATGACTAAACATGATGAGTGCCTCATCTACTCTCACCCGTACTATATTCAAAGCGCGTGACCCGAACCCAAAACTTATTTTCTTTTTGTTAAAACAAGTCCTCAATTGTGTTACTAGATCTAAAAAAAGAGTTCTATTACGTAGAGTGAATTTTACATATTTTTTATATATTTTATTGATGTAATTAGTTAAAATAATTATTTTATATTAAAAAAAAGATGCAACTAATCATATTAATGAAGTGTGTAAAAAATACGTAAAAATAACTGCACATAAAATTTTTATTAAAAAAAAATAATTAAATTGAATTAATTGACATGTTCAATTCATGCAAGATTGTAGATGCAACTTATAATGCATTCTTTCTCATATTCACACTATTATATAATCAATGTAATTTTCAAGATTATTGTTGAGTCTTCTATGATTATATATAACAAAAAGAGACTAAAATTAAGAAAATTGAATTCCTAAACATTCGCGTAATATCATTAATGTGATAGACAAGAATTTAAGAACATTTTAAGTGTTAGGTTTGATATCGTTTCCTGATTGGCAAGTATCTAAATTAACGGCTGACAAGTATCATTTCGTGAGCTTGCCACTTGTCTATTATTTTTTTATTTTTCAAATTTTAAATATTTTATTAGGATGATATTTTGGAGTCTAAGTCCAAATATTTGAATTTTATTAGGATGATATTTTGGAGTCTAATAGTTAAATATGTGATGAATTTAGTAGTTGACTAATTTATTGAAGAACCATTCTATACATCAGTCTACAGCCGCAGCACACTCACGTGATTTTTTTTTTTTTAACCGCAGCACACTGTGTGCTGCGGCTACATGCTGATATTTATATTTTTACTTTATTGAATATGCTTAAGATGGATGGAAAATGAAACAGAGAAATCTGATAAAAAAAATATATATTAATAGCACGTAGACTTAGTCCTGTTTGGATATAAGTGTTTCATCTCATTTTATTTTATCTTATCATTATAACTTTCTTAAATTTTCATATAATTTAATAAACAATTGAACTTTTTTAAATCTCAAAATAAAAATAATATTAAAAATTAATATTCTAACAATATTCTATTTAATTTTTAACTTTTATTTCATTTCATCTCATCTCAACTCACATTCCAAACGATACCTAATTACTAAACTGAGATCAAATCAGTTCATTTAATTTTAAACTGAGTTTAACATCTAAACAATCAACTCTTAAATTACTAAATTCATCTTAATTCAAAACCTCTTTATACGTGAAATCTATAACTTTTTTCTAATTTAACACATCTTTATACTTAAGACCTATAATATTTTTCAATTTTATATAAATAGTATTGAACTCATTTTAATATTTAAATACATTTAAATTTATTTTAGATGGATCTCATATAATTTATTTTACTTATTCAATTCATTATTATTTATAATGAATTTATTTTTACTCAACGTTCAAATGTAATCTAAAAGAAGGAGGCCAATAATAATTAT
Source organism: Juglans microcarpa x Juglans regia (assembly GCF_004785595.1). Lineage (NCBI taxonomy): Eukaryota > Viridiplantae > Streptophyta > Magnoliopsida > Fagales > Juglandaceae > Juglans > Juglans microcarpa x Juglans regia. The sequence continues at coordinate 26,330,432 of NC_054604.1, forward strand.
TATAATAATATACTAGTGATAATCCTCTTTGACCCATGCCTATAATGGCTTGATAAAGCAAGTACAGACAGCCCCCACGCGCTTTCAGAAGCGCCTCGTAGAAGTAGCTTATCGTGGTCGTGCGCATCATTTTTATAATTCATTTATTTTCAAACAGGGAAGATAAATTGAGATTAAAATTAAAATATTAAATAAAATATTTTTAAAAAATATATATTTTTTTAAGATTTAAAAAAGTTGAATTATTTATTTTATTTTATATAAAAATTTAAAAAAATTGTAAAGATGAGTTTTCAAAGTTTTCGGTTTTAGTCTTGAAAAAAAACCAGGCCTTAATTTCAGCTCTTCTACAGACAACCGCTTGGATAACCCCTGCAGCCGACTAACATGTAAAAAGAAAAAAAAAGAAAACCAACAAAAGACGACATGAAGAAAAGAAAGTAGTCCAATTGCTAGTGATTTTCTCTTCAACAATTTATCAAACACTTTGCATGCATTCTTAGGCCTCATTGCAGCAGCTCTTATGCATTTACATCGTTTCTTCCTTGATACAACCAAACCAACAGCAAGTTTCTAACACTCCAAGTACTACAGAACTCTAACATTTGCAAGTCTGCCCTTTTTCCCTCCCACCTAGGGTTGTAAATGAATCAATCTATTCGATAACCTGCACAACACTCGCTCAGTTAAACTCAAATCGAACTCGACTCGTGAAAAAAAAATCGTTCGTGAAAGCGGATACTCGCTCGATTTGTAAATGACAAATATCCGACAAAACTCGACTAAGCCTCGTTAAGGCCTGCTCGTTTATGCTCGAGTCAACTCGTTAGCTCGACTTGATTAAAACTCATTTATATATTGATAAATATATATATACATATATGTATATATACATATACATATATACGTATATATTAGCTAATAGTATAAGCATGCCACTTTTATAATTAAATATATAATATATAATCTAATTGCTTATGTTTATATAGTGAATATACTTCATAGGTACATTTTATAATTTGTATAATAATTAGTCAATAAAATTTAATAATTTCATATACTAGTATGTGAGAACCATATATGAAATAGATATATGTTATCATATTAAGTGTATGTATTAATAATATATGCAGGCATATAATATATTGTTATTTTAGATAAATACAAATTAGTTAGATATTAATAATTTATAAATTTTTTAAAATTTTATAATTTAATAGATGTTCTATTTGTTAGTTGTATAAATTCAATATTAGATATTTTATTATTTTATTTATTAATTATTAAATATTATTTAAAAAATAAAAAATAAACAATTTGAGCTCGAGCTCGAGCTCGAGCTCGACTTGACTCGAACTCGTTTGTGGGACGATTTCGAGCTCAAACTCGAGTTGAGAGTTTAGCTTATCGAGTCGAGTTCGAACAAAGAATAAAAACAAATTTCGAGCTCGAGTATTTTGAGTCGAGCTGAGATCGGCAAGCTAAAAAACGGCTCGGCTCGTCTCGTCTCGATTACAGTCCTACTCCCACCGTACCTTCCTATGTTCTCGGTTACTCCATTCTTTCACATATAGTTGTAGCAGTTGCGGTAACAAAAAGACACTGGAAATGGTAGAGACTGCAAAGCAGCAAAGTGTTGGTGATCATGTCCAGGAACCACATGAGAATGAGAGCAAGGAGACCTTTGAAACTTTAGCCGATTAGGCTTATTAATTTCCATGGTCTTGTGGTTCTTGGCTCTAGATGGTTTGGTAATCGTGCGAGCTCATACTAGATGTATACTTTTTTATTCTGGGTCATTTTGGGAGCCTCTGTGAATGAGCTTGCATGTCGAAAACCTTCATCTCCCAGGTCTACAACAGCATTCTCAGGCTCTTTGACTCCAATCTCGTGCCCTCAACCTTTGCTAGCGAGTCCAATGTCTTCTGTTTGAAGATGAAGGGGATTACCATCACTACTTGGTCGAGTTCAAGTTCGGGATGAGAGGAAAGTCGCTATTGAGGATACCATGCTCGCGTACAAGGCTGCTCTGTCTTCGAGCTGTAACGAACGACATCGTTCAAATTTTTTGTCACGTTGGACTTGATGCCGGGGGGTGCCATAGGCTGGTTGTCTATAGACTTTTTTAAACACATCTAAATTAATTTTAGATAAGCTCCACATAAATTACTCTATTTATTCAACTTATTATTATTTATAAAAAATTCAGTTCAACTCAACATCTAAACGCTCGCTAAAAGAACAAATACATTCCAATAATAATAATAATTATAATAATTATTATTATAATAATACACTATTGATAATCCTATTTGACCCATGCTTATAATGGCTTGATAAAGGGAGTACAGACAGCCCCCACGCGCTTTCAGAAGCGCCTCGTAGAACAAGTTTATCTTGGTCGTGCACATCATTTTTAATTTTTTGACGAATATCTTGGTCGTGTGCATCACTTTCAGACACGCGCCAAAGCGACGTGTGTCTTTATGCGCCCCTGTCTCCGTCGCTTGTAAAACTGGCAGTAAGCCAGGAGCTATTATACGAGCTGACAGGAGAAATGTGGGGCCCATTTTCCAATCTATTTCTCCCCCCCCCCCCCCCCCCCCCCCCCCCCCCCCCCCCCCCCCCTCTCCTCCTCCTCCTCTCTCTCTCTCTCTCGCTATCCGAACACAGTGAAAAGCTTTAGGCATCGATGGGGTGTTGAGTTGAGTAAACGTGGGCTTTATTTTTTCGGCAGAAGCTTTTTTACCTTTGGTTCTTCAGAGCCACCGAAACTGAAAAAATAGCTCAAGTGCTTCTTCGATTTTACCTCAGATTCGCTTTCATTTTGTCCTTTTACCCCCACACCCCGCCCTAGGTACGTACTTATTCTGCCCCTCTCACTCTCTCTCTCAAAAGTATATTTATCATTTTCTTTTTCCTTGATCTTTCTCTTGGGTGGGTAATCTTCCTTTGAATTTAGAATCTTTCTTTGTTCTGGTTTGTCATGGACTTGCTTTTCCGTTTTTTTGTTTATAACTGGTTTGACCATTGATTGTTTCAAAAACTTGTGCCAGGAATACCAATGGCAATGACTACAGTTTGTATCTTTTCTTGAATTGTGCTGTATAAAATTGGGTGCCCGATTTTGACCTCAGGCACATTCAAGTCTTGTTATGGGTTTTGTTTATTTTTGTTTGAAAGTCGTGCTTAGACTCTGAAAAGTTATATTTGTTTTCATTTCTTTCTAATCAGTTTGTTGTTTGTCCTTTCAAGTTTGGAGGTTTCCGAAGGATGACCCGTCGATTGCGGCTGCTCGACGACGATTACCCGTTCTAAGTCGTAATTCAATTCTGTTTAGCTGCTTATTCTCTCCGATACTTTTCTGTATTTGGTGTCAAATGTTGTGCGGAGTTAAGAAGAATGCTGGAGCTTTTAGCGATCACATAGGACATAGTTGCGTGCTATTAGCGATCTTGAATTAAGTTTGTAGTTTGAGGCTCTATTTGAAGATTTGTTAGTATTATGGCCAAAATGGAACAAAAGGGGGGAGAGAACTGGAGAGAAATGGTGAAAAATATGCTACCACCAGGAACCTCACTCCCGGAAGATGCTAGTGATATGGATTACTCTATTGCTTTGGAGTATGAGGGCCCGCCAGTTACTTATGAAGTCCCTAGAGTGGAACCCGTTGATGTAAATTCACGTGCAATCCCAACTGCAGAAACCCTATCTGAATCACAAAGAGCTTCTGCTAATATGGCTCCTCCAGTGGTTGAACCTATACCCCTGCCGGTGTCTCGTATTGTTGGTTTCACGAGTTCACCTGCTCAGAGTCCACGGGTGTCAGGCAGTTCGGAGTCTGTGGTGTCTGTCTTGCAGAACCCCGGTTCTTCTTCAGCTTCTCCCTCAGCTTCACCGGGTTCGGTTCATAATCCTCCTAAAAAGGTTGCTAATGAAGTAAGGAGAGCTCCGGTTGTCACTTTTAACACGGTCGATAGATCTGAGAGGAAAGAGGTTGAGGTGGGGAAGCCAGATTTTATGGATTATGTTGGGATTTCAAAAGAAAAGAAGAAAAAGAAAAGTAGAGTTTGTTATCGGTGTCAAAAGGGGAAGTGGGAGACAAAGGAGTCATGCATGGTATGTGATGCTAAGTATTGCAGCAATTGTGTGCTTAGAGCAATGGGATCGATGCCTGAAGGGCGCAAGTGTGTAACCTGCATTGGTCAGCCGATCGATGAATCAAAGCGGCTGAAATTGGGTAGACATTCAAGAGTATTATCCCGATTACTCAGTCCTTTGGAAGTCAAGCAGATTATGAAAGCAGAGAAAGAATGTTCTGCTAATCAGCTTCGACCAGAACAGCTAATTGTCAATGGATTCCCACTTAAGCCAGAAGAGATGGCAGAACTTCTTGGATGTCCTTTGCCTCCACGGAAATTGAAGCCCGGTAGATATTGGTATGACAAGGAATCTGGTCTCTGGGGAAAGGTGGGGCATGTTCAACATGGTGTTTTCTTTTGAGTGTCTTTCACTTTGGCCTTTTGTAGTTGCATGTGTCAGAAAGTATTTTTTTTTTCTCTGATGGGCTTGAATTTCTTTAAGCATCTCCTACTTATCAAAAAAATTCTTCAACATCTCTTGTTGTTGATTTGACAGGAGGGAGAAAAACCTGATATAATCATAAGTTCAAACTTAAATTTCACTGGTAAACTAAACCCTGATGCAAGCAGTGGGAATACTGAAGTTTACATCAATGGACGAGAAATCACGAGGCTCGAGTTGAGGGTCCTTCGGGTAAGATATTTGGTTATTTTAGGTTAGTAGGCAAAGATTTTAGTAACAAAAATTATATTCATCATTCCCACACACCACACTTTTTTTTTTTCCTCTTACCGAATGTGTGGTGTATGGATGATGAGTAAAATAATTTAATTAGTTTAAGAAGAATAAAAAATAATAAAAATAATAATAAAAATAAAAATAAGTGTGGTGTGTGGTGTGTGGGGATGATGAGTAGCAAATCTCTTTTATTAAAGAACACAAAAAGCACTGCCTACTCAGGAAGTATACAAGAGGAGCTCTTTGGCTTGTTAACTGGACTTGGGTCTTATTTTGTTTGTAATAAATTTTCGTACTTCTTATAGGTTCCCTGTTGTAGAATTTCTTTGATAATGTTGCAACTTCAGCTATGTCTCTTTTATTAAGAGCCCTTTTATAATTTATTGTTGAAAGCAGGCCAACATTTCTCCTTGGTAATCAATTTGTTTTTAGAATATCTTCTCTAAATATTCCAGTAACAATTCACACTTTATTTTTTCGTCATTACTTAATTAGTTCTTAAAGAGTGAAGATTTTCTGTCCTGTTTGTGGTAGCTTACATTATTTAGTTTGTGGTTAATATATTTACCAAAGAGATAAGGATTTGGAGTCAATCTGATATCCTTACTAGCCAACCTTTTTATACTTTCAGCTGGCAAAAGTTCAGTGTCCTCGTGACACTCATTTTTGGGTCTATGATGACGGCCGTTATGAAGAGGAAGGTCAGAATAATATTAGAGGAAACATTTGGGAGAAGGTATATACTCAAAAACTATTTGATTTAAAGCCATATTGGATCCTAGGAGCCTTTTGAAACAGCTTGGACTTGCTTTTTGCTAGACAGGCATCAACACGGTTTGTCTGTAGCCTTTTCTCTTTACCGGTACCCCATGGTCAACCTCATGGACCCAGAGATGAGGCTAGCAATTATACAACGGTTCCGAATTATCTGGAGCAGAAAAAAATTCAGAAGCTTCTTCTTCTTGGACTTCAAGGCTCTGGAACCAGCACTATCTTTAAGCAGGTACCCTATCAATATCTATTGCAGACTGATATTGTACTTCTGCATCTGCAAACTCACTCCCATGTTGTGAGACATTTCATAATGTTGGGTTCACTATTTAATCCATGTCTTGGTAGTTTCTATTTCTGTGAATGTTGTAAAACATGGTGATGGTCTTATAACAGAAGGAATTTTAGATACAGAAGCCTAATTGCTGAGGTCGATATGTGGCTGTGATATAATGTGTTCTTTTAAAAAAAATATTCAACTTTTCAACAAGTCCACATCCATGTCTTGAGAACGAGAAATTGTTTTTACATGAAAGGAATATTGTAAGAACTTTCAGAGTCACTAAGGCAGCACCAGGGCTATGAAGAAATAGGTAGACTGATATCAACCAATAAGGTCTGCAAGTTTCACATCAAAGAATTCGATCTGATAGTTTATGATATTGATATATATTTAAAAGCAAAATACGAAGAAAGGATATTTTTAGACATAAGTAGTACATGGATTCTTGGGGTTGGTTTGGATGACCAAATGTAGTACTCAAGCTTTAGGCTTGCTTAAAGTGGATGCGTAATACAGTAATAGTGACTTTACTCCAAAAAAGAAAAAAACAAATAAGTAGGAGAAGGAAAGAAAAAAGATCTCTGTATGAAGCTCAGCTTGGTTGGCATTCAAAACTGACCTGAAGTGGATGCTTTAAAGTCACTTTGAAGAAAACCATAGTTGTTTGATATCTGGTAGAAGACAGAAAAATGTGAATCACATCTAGGTCAAACTGGACATTTTGTGTTGCCAGAATCAGTCAGATTCTGAGCTTCTAACTCATAAATTATATAAGTTCCCAATGAGAGTATCAAGGATTGCAGATGTACCGTACTCAGAAGCATTGGTTAGTTGTGGGGGTGATAATCATGCTTGGCTTGTTTAATTAAATAAGCATCATATTTATACTCGAGCTTAGCTCAGATTTTATGTGGTTTACTCCGTCCACAGCTTCCTCCCAATCTACAATATTCCATGGCAACCAATGACTATGTGTAATATAATGTACAGAATCTACAGATCTCTGAATAAAAAACTTTTTTGATCAATAGCTCTGGAAATAAAATACAAATCACCACAACTATTAGGGTTAGCACTTACAGCTTGGAAATACCTAATAAACCTAGGATATGGACTTTTACAAACATGTCGGCCCTTTGACTTGGTATGGAACTAAGTTCCCATTAGGATACCTGATCCCTGAACTCCTAGGCCCACCTTTTCACATTTCACTTTTGTGTGATGAGACTCAAAATGACTGGCATTGATTCAAATATAGTGCTGTCTAGGGACATGCACTCAAATTTAATGTCTTTGACTTGGTTAAAAATGTGCATAGGTATTCAATAAATTTGAGAAAATTGAATTACTGGAAATTTGTGCTTCCTAATGTTGTAAATTTCATTTGATCTAAAATTTGTATAGGTTGAAATTCTGTAAGAGACCCTATCCATATTTAGATTGCATTTGCTTTGATTGAACAGATGTAAACTTTGGCATTTTCACTTCAAAACAAATAGGAAATATCTTTAAGCATGTTGTAATGTATGCAAACTTCAGTAGTATTAATACATTTTGGGTGACGGAATTATGAGAAAATAGGTGCTCATTAAACTTGACAAATTTGTCTCTGTGTTTCTTATCCTTTCTTACAGTCTATTCTAGGGCTGAGCAGGGTGAGTCACCCGGACCTGCCCCACCTGCCCAATCTGCCCAGTCCTCTAGGAAACGGGTGGGCATATTAAACTTATGTTTCAGAAGAAGTGGGTGGGGTTCCCCCGCCTGCCCGCTTCTGTTATATATAAATATAAGAAAAACATATGCATTTTTCTACTTTTTTTTTCCCATCTCATCGTTTCTCCTCTTCATTCTCCTTTCCACTCCCTTCTTCTAACCATCGCCATGGTCAATTGTGCGATCTTTGTTGTTGATGGTTTAATATGTAGGTTTGTTTGCGAAAGTTATGGGTTTATGTACCAGTTGGGACTCTTTTGTTTTTTTGATAAGTAATCAAGTTGTATTCATAAAAGAATAGGCAAAGCCATGTGTAGTACAAAGAATGCCCTAACTACATAGGGACAATAGATACAAGGAAATCATGGAAATCTTGGCCATTAAAATAAACGGTAGAGGCCCAAGTACAAAGGGTTCTAAAAAAGAAAGCAATAAGTTCCTCCTTCGATCTCTCTTTGTTTTCGAACGTCCGTTCATTGCGCTCCTGCCATACACACCACATGATGCATATAGGAATCATTTTCCATACCGCCTTGATCTGTTGATTTCCTCTTAGATCAGTCCAGCTAGCCAAAACCGCTACTACTGTCTCAGGCATAACCCAACCCAAGTCTAGTCTGCTAAATACCTCATTCCATAACCCTCGAGCTTAGCTCTTGGGTCCTCTTCTATAACATTATATCAGAGCGTGGTTTGTTTGTTGGCTCCATATGCTAGACCCTTTTGTCATTTGGCTTGACAAAAGAGGGGTGCCAGAAAAATCCCAAGTTGATTAGTTGGGGACTTCAGTATGATTTCTATACTGGTTTAGTTCTCCACTTAATAGGTTAAGCTTTTAATTTGGATATTCTAACATGTTATATGCTGACTTTTCCTTGTATTTGGTGAAAACTGCATAAGCTGAAAGACTAAGAGTGTGTGTTGGTTTTTTTTTTTTTTTTTTTTTTTTTTTTTTTATATATATATATATAGTCCTTTTAGTCATGGAAGATTTTATAGTATCTCAACCTATGAGACTAGTATTTAAATCCTGATGTTGACTTGGATTTGAATGAAACCAATAAATTTGTGGAGTGGAGAGCAGGAGCCCTTCCAACTCGAGGGAGTTAGTAAAGTCATATCCCAACTGTATTTGCCAGCCTTTTCTGTTAGGTTTATCTTGTATACTTCAGCTACACCTTTTGCTGTCTTTTAATAGAACCTTTTCATTTACTAATATAAAAATATATTTACCTGCTACAAGACTTTCTTTCCCCTCAATTGTGATATTTTCCTTTCCTGTAAAGTGGTTGTCTAAAATGAGGTGCTCTCATATCTCTTTTGACAAGTTACTTTCACCTTTGCCATGTGTTAATCATATGTTGTTTTACAAGCACAACATCAGGCACAAGAATCTCACTTTCCCCTAAAACATAATGGTATTATCAAGTTTGACTTATGTGTTTAACCTCATCTTTGAAGTTTTCCTCCTAGAATTTTAAGCTCAGAACTGTAAATAAATGAATATGGTACTGCATGTCCAGAAATTAATGGAAAGTGTTATAGCATTTGGGAAGGCTTGTGAATTCTCTAAGAAAGTGCACTCATTTTAGCATCTCTCTTCAATAAATATATAAACTCAATATTGGCTGAATAATGTGTATTTATTTGAGTATGGTATATGGTGAGGGATATTTGCTTATGGGATGCTTGAACTTCTAAGATATAATGAATTTCACTTTTTGGGGTTTCACACGTGTGCACTCTCCTGCCCGCACCCACACACATGTGAATACGCAAGTTTGCACACACTCATTCACAGCTCCTTTAGTTTTTTATGGTTCCAACTTGTTCTCAACTTAACAAACTATAATCACAAGCATATTTTCGTGATGTATATTTCTGGTTTTGCTGAATGCCATGTCCCACGGAAGCCTTTTGTATATTTGTTTCCATTGATGTGCATATTTTTCCCCTGCATACTTCGTTGCTATTGATTCCCATTTGCCCCCGGTAATTTATCAACGAGCAGGCCAAATTTTTATATGGGAACAAGTTTGGCACAGAAGAATTGCAGGATATTAAGCTGATGATCCAGAGTAACATGTATAGATATATCAGCATTTTGCTTGATGGGCGGGAGCGCTTTGAGGAGGAGGCTGTGTCTAGAATGACAGCACTAGGTTCCAATAATCAGAACACTGAAACAGGTAATCTCTGCAAATATAAATTGTTTTCTTTTAAGTCAAAGTAGTTGATGCATATTAATATCCCCTTCATGACTTTCTTGTATCACTAGACCATCATGCATAGGTGATGCTCCTGTATATGTCACATATACTTGGGCTATGCCTATTCTTTCCATCAACAAAATTTCTTATTTACTGATCAGAAAGATATCCCTAGATTACTTTAGTTAACACTAGTGTGGATTTCTTAAAATATTAGTTATTATTTTTAATTAGAAGGTTTCTTTCTATATTTTCCCTACACATAGCTTGGTGAGATACAATGAATTGGGGGGGAGGGGGATTAGAAATTCTCTGAAGGGCAACATTTGAACTCTTTACTGAAATACTGGTTAAATGTCTTAGAACTCTACCATGGAGTTATCCGACAAAAATCTGGATCTTGATCAATTAAGTAAATACACTTGTATAGTGTCATTCTTTATGAAAGAATTTACGAACTCCAGAAAATTCAAATATTTGATGCAAGTATTGGAGAATTGCACCATGTCTATGAATTTGTCTTAATTCAGAGAAATGTTATTGCCAACTAGTTTCTTTTATGGAGACTGCACTATGAGGATATAAGCCCCTTTGACTGCCTATGCATCTATTCTTGTTGGACATGATTGATTGTCTGTAAGGTTAAATTTTGATTGCAATATTGAGTTGCTCTTGTACTTATCAATTCTCAGTAGCTTTAAGAAATTCTCATGTCTTCTTCTCTAGAATACGTTAGTGTCTCTTATGTTACATGAAATGTTATTGGTGGGATGAAGTTTCTGAGATGGGAAATATTATTGACCACATTCATTTTGCTAAATCTTCGACGTAATAGCATAATTACCATAAACAACTTTTGAATCAACTTTTCTTGGGCTAAATTTAGTTGAAGGTAAACATTCAATGAGAAGCCAGTGCTGTGATTCCATAGCATAAAGGGGTACTGAGAATTCTTCATTTTAACTTTTACGATTAGTATTAACTATTAAATCTAAAAGCAAAGGAGTTCTATGAGAAGTTCCTGTTATATATTATCCTCAACCATTCATCTTAAAGAGAATAGGTGTATCGAGGTGGTATGGAAATAAGAGCCTTTAACTTTGTTAAGGGCAACTAAATTCTTTTTGAATGTCAATGAAACAATTATGTCAATCAGACCACATATGACGTGAAGAAGGTATTACACAACTGATTTACAATGACTCCAGTATGTAAGATCTGATTTCAATCTTGTTTCAGATGGAGAGGTGGACCCAAATAAAAGTAGTCAAAGTGTCTATTCCATCAACCCAAGGTTGAAGCATTTCTCCGACTGGCTTCTAGATATTATAGCCACTGGAGACTTGGATGCATTCTTCCCTGCTGCAACTCGGGAATATGCTCCATTAGTTGAAGAAGTGTGGAAGGATCCTGCTATACAGGAAACATATAAGAGAAGAGATGAGCTTCACTTCCTTCCGGATGTTGCTGAGTACTTCTTGAGCAGGGTATTTCTAGACATTGATGCATCTCTATTTATATTTCATCATACAACCTTTTAAGCAGTGAAAATCTTTACCTTGGCAGTTGGCACATGTTTTTGTAGTTTGTAGTTACCACATGAATTGCTGTTGATTTATTTTTGGCAAAACTGAGTTCTTCCTGAAATAGAATGCGCCCTCACAACCCACCCCCCCCCCCCCCCCCCCCAACCACCTTCCCAAAGAATGCTGTATTTGTTTGTCTTTAGTCAGTTTGGATCACTCTGGGACCTTTTGCAGTTGTTGAACAGATTGAAACATATTTATTATATCTTTTATCAATGATCTCTCTGATTAAGATAAAGTAAATAAGTAATCTTGAACGGCTTCATAAGATAATTTTGTTTCTTTTAGGCTGTCGAGGTATCTAGCAATGAATATGAACCTTCAGAGAGAGACATACTCTATGCAGAAGGGGCGACTCAGGGAAATGGTTTGGCTTTCATGGAGTTCTTGCTTGATGATCGTAGCCCAATGTCTGAAACCTACACAGACAATCTAGAGGCTCAACCTCCACCTCTTACCAAGTAATTTTACAATCCTCACCCAATTTTTCCATTCTGTCTGAAAATCTCTGGTGTGATATCTGTGATTCTGTGTAATGGCAATATAGTGATTTCAGCTGTTGTAGATACCACACTCACCTAATTTCTGACCCAATATGGCCTGGGTGCACCTACAAAGAGCCCTTCTAATTTTTTTATCATTATTAATACTGGAAATACCATTGTTATTATATTTTTGGTGTTATGTGTCCATATATGGGCCAAGGATTCACATCCTAGAAAACTGGCTTGCTAGGTGGAGGTGCCCCCAAGCTTACTTGCACACATACCATTTGACTCCTAACCAATGTGGGACCATAACATACCCCCACCCTTCAAGACCAATGCCCATGTTGGTCGAGTACTATGGGAGGCTTTCACCAGGCTGGGGCAACATGGCCCATCCCACTGGATCCATAGCTGGCCACTCCACAAGCCCAGCCCGTTCACAACCTGGCTCTGATACCATTTGTTATGTGTCCATATATGGCCCAAGGATTCACATCCTAGAAAACTGGCTTGCTAGGTGGAGGTGCCCCCAAGCTTATATGCACACATACCGTTTGACTCCTAACCAATGTGGGACCATAACATTTGGAAGGCTAGATTTTTTTATTTTTTTTAATCTTGAATCTGATCACACTTGGCTGCCTTTTACCACCTAGAATATGGCCCCTGCGATATCAAAAATAATTTTGAAGTTTATGAATTTGAACTACTGTTTCCTCCCATTTGCCATCTTATATGCGATCTTAGAATTTTGAACATTATTGTGTTTTGACAGATACCAACTTATAAGGGTAAATGCCAAGGGGATGAACGAGGGATGTAAGTGGGTGGAAATGTTTGAAGACGTTAATGTGGTAGTCTTCTGTGTTGCCCTTAGTGACTATGATCAGATCGGGCTGGCCTCAGAAAGTAGTGGAAGTGGAGCGGTACTTCAGAACAAAATGATGCAAAGCAAGGAGCTGTTTGAGAGTATGGTTAGGCACCCTTGCTTTAAGGATACCCCATTTTTATTGATATTAAACAAGTATGATCTGTTTGAGGAGAAGCTGAATCGGGTGCCTTTAAGTGCCTGTGATTGGTTCAATGACTTCAGCCCGGTGCGGACCCATAACAACAACCAGTCGTTGGCTCATCAAGCATACTTCTATGTCGCAATGAAGTTCAAAGACCTCTATGCTTCCCTCACAAGTAGAAAGCTTTTTGTGTGGCAAGCTAGGGCAAGGGATCGAGTGACCATCGATGAGGCATTCAAGTATATAAGAGAGGTTCTCAAGTGGGAGGAAGATAAGGATGGGAACTGCTATGGTGGAGCGGAGGATTCGTTTTATAGTACAGACGTGAGCTCCTCGCCATTTGTCAGGCAAGAATGATGTGCTTTAGAGATCTTATATGTATTTGCTTAACTGATAAAAGTGAGAGGTGGGAAAAATTTAATATGCTTGCCATCATCTGCTCATCAGGTTATTCGTGTTTTTATTTTCAATCGCCAATTTTTAGTGATAATGGCTGGGCCTGCTTCTTCAAGTTCAAATTTTGGTGGGTGGGTTTTCTGAGTTTTGTCTGTGGTGGTTGTTGATTGATGTTATGTATATATGTTAGTTTATTTGCATTTGAAACTCCTTTGGTTGCTTAAATCTGCTAGATTGGAGTGATGGAGATATGCCCTGAATGTGTTTTTACAATCCTAGGAAATGTCAATTGAATAAGAAGTTAAAATTTCTATCTGTTGCCCATAATAATGGAGGAGGAGATGGTATAATGGTAATTACCCTAGGTGTTGAAACTTTTAGACATAACGGATCTCTCCATTTGAAAGCTTGAATGGAGATGATGGGGGTAGTAGTAGCCCAGCACGAGGCTTTGATTCTTGTATAGTTGAGGATTCTAAAGGGTCTTTAAAAAGAAAAAGAGAACTGTAATATGGTGATTAATATCTCCTTTAAAGATATCACACTGCGATCATAGAAAAAGCCTTTTGATTTGTTCTCTTCAGCAAACCAAGAGTTTATGGACGGTTGAGTCAAAAGGGTACGGGGGAAAGCCAAAATATCGTTGACTTTAATTGACACCCCAAAAGAATGTAGGTTTTAAAGTCCTACTTGTCAAATTAGGTCTATTACAATTTTTCAAAATTTCTGTACAAAATATCGTAAACAATTCAACATTTTTAAAATTTTAAAATAATATTAAAAAATAATATTTTAACAATATTTTATTTAATTTTTAATTTTTATTTAAAATTATCTCATTCTATCTCATTGTCAAAACGGGTCTTAAATCTTTCTGTAAAAAATTACAAAATAAATTTAAAAAAGAATCTGGTCATGGTTTGACCAAGGGTAGAATCTCAAGAGCATTTTGCCCTTTTGTTTTCGAGGCTTTATGAAAATTGCACTTACATGCTTAATTCAGGTCGATTTGTCCTAGAGAGAGAGAGAGCCCTTTAACAGGGAATTCTATTGGGTTTACGACTAATTCAACCATACAAAAAAGTTTTTAACGTTTAAGAGACTTGGAGAATACAAGTTAAACTGACACTACATCAGAAATTTGAGATTAAAGACACTGGAAATATAGGTAACAAGAAGAAGAAGAAGATAAACAAACACCAACCATGGCAACTTGAGGATTTTTTAAAGGTCTATGAAAATAGGACACACACATTAGCACATTAGGAAAATGACGAAGGGGAAGCAGATACTATTTCTGAAAAACACGTGGAACAACATAATTCAGATGTAGCAATAGATGTAAAACCAGGGAAATGATGTGTTGGTGAAATTCACAATAATATAATAAAAATTACAATTAAATTAAAATTAAAACGAAGCCAATTTAGATTGAGACACGGAAATATCGCTCTCTTTAAAGAGATTCAAGCCCTCTGCGGTGTACAAAGTCTCAAATTAACCGGTGTAACATAACTCCTCTTGACTTGACTCCTCCAGAATACAACAGCCCAACTGATCGTCGTATAGCCCGAACTAACTATGCACAAGCGGTTGAGCTTAAAGCTCCACCATAAGAACACCTTTCTTTTATCTGGAAATACTCTAAAAAATATTATACTCTCTAAACTTATTTTTCTTATTTCACTTATTCTCAAGTATATTCTACCGTCGTACTCACCGCAAGACTACACAAATATCTCCTTATACTTAAAAGCGCCTATCGCCCAATGAACAGTGAGATGAATAGTAATGAACAGTAACCGTTTTCTTCCTCCCCTCACGTCCCTCTCTACCTCATAGCAAAATCCCCACTTCCCCCTACGTCCCTCTCTACAAATTCACCACAAAATCACCACATACACGTTCCTCTCTACCTCACAGCAAAATCCCCACTTCCCCTTACGTCCCTATTTGCACCACAAAATCACCACATACACGTCTCTCTTTACCTCACAACAAAATCACCACAAAATCACTATAAATTCACCACAAAATTACCATACAAATCACAGAATTACCAAACAAATTTTCACACAAATCACCACATAAATCACAAATCAACAGATCCGTGAAGAGAGAAGGGGAGCTGGGGCTTCGGCTGGAGGAGAGGTTGAAGAGGAGGGGTCGTCGGCGAAGGAAGATGCTGGTGGTGGTGGTGCGGTGGCGTAGGGGTGGCCAACGGCGGCGTTACGGGGAGAAACCCGTGAGTCAAGACCCATTTTGGGTTGGTCGCGTGCAGCTGAGGGAGGACCTGCCAAGGGGCTTCGAGGGTGGGGTTTGCTCGCCTGCGTGAGGGGAAGCCGGTGAGGTGGTCGGTTACGCTGAAGGGTGGCACACGGCGGCGTTGGGCTGCTTGAGGGAGGAGATCGGGTGAGAGAGAGAGGAAGACGCACGCGGAAGGGAGGAGCTGCCAAGGGACTTCGACGGTGGGGTTTGGTCGCCGGCGTGAGGGGAAGCCGGGGACACAGCACGATGGCGCACAGCTGCTTGAGGGAGGAGATCGCGTGAGAGAGAGGGCGGACGCGGCTGAGCGGAAGGAGAGAGAGGGAGAGAGAGAAAGTGAGGGGAAAAGGATCGTTTTCGGATTTAAATCCAGCCATTCATCATAATCTCTAAATTTGATCCAATGGTAAAAATTTAAATAATGATTAAATTAACTTAAAATAATTAATTAATATATAAATATCATATCATAAATAAATTATCAAATTTAATTTATAAAATATTAAAATTTTTGAGATTTAAATTCAATCTTTCATCATAAATCTCTAAATTTGATCTAATAATAAAAATTTAAATACTAATTTAAATTAATTTAAAATAGATAATTAATATATAAATATCATACCATAAATAAATTATCAAATTTAATTTATAAAATATTAAATTTTTTGAGATTTAAATCTAACCCTTCATCATAACTCTCTAAATTTGATCTAATATTGAAAATTTAAATACTGATTTAAATTAATTTAAAATAGATAATTAATATATAAATATCATATCATAAATAAATTATCAAATTTAATTTATAAAATACTAATATTTCATCATTAAATAAATGATGAAATTTTGTTAAATATTTTTTAAAAAATAAAAATATATAAATAATTAGAGTTTTAATATAATTTAAATATGATAATATTCTTAATTAACTAAAGAGAACTGCTACAGCTACAGAAAAAGTAGTCCGAAAATGTGTCCTGAATGTGTCTTTCACTTTTTTATTTTTCTTTTATTCTTTTTCATGTATTTTTTTAATCATCATAAACATTTAAAAAAAATAAAAAATTCACAATATCATTAGAAAACACTTCCTTAATCACTAGGTAAAAAAAAAAAAAGGCCAAGAGAGGGAAGACGTGGCTGAGCGGAATGAGAGAGAGGAAGAAAGAGAAAGCGTGACGAAAAGGAAACTTTTTAGGATTTAAAGGCTCGTTTGTTTTCAGAAATGAGATGTGATGAAATTAAAGTTAAAAAGTTGAATAAAGTATTATTAAAATATATTTTTTAATATTATTTTTATTTTGGGATTTGAAAAAGTTGAATTGTTTATTTTATTTTGTATTGGAAGTTGGGAAAGTTATAATGATTAGATGGGATAAGATGAGATGAGATGTTTTCTGAAAACAAACGAGGCCTAAATCTAACCCTTCATCTTAACTCTCCAAACTTGATCTAATGGTAAAAATTTAAATACTGATTTAAATTAATTTAAAATAGATAATTAACATATAAATATCATATCATAAATAAATTATCAAATTTAATTTATAAAATACTAATCTTTCAAATGATGAAATTTGTTAAATATTTTTAAAAAAGTATAACTATATAAATAATTAGAATTTTAACATAATTTAAATATGATAATATTCTTAATTAGCTAAAGAGAACTGTTACAGCTAATGGAAAAGTAGCCTGAAAATATGTCCTGAATGTGTATTTTATTTTTTTATTTTTCTTTTCATTTTTTTCATATATTTTTTTAATCATCACAAACATTTTTAAAAAAATAAAAAATTCACAACATCATTAAAAAATACTTTCTTAAATTACTAGATAAAAAAAAATAAAAAATAAAAAATTAGGCAAACGTCCCTTTGACGTTACCCTACTGCTAGTATACATGAATATGTACTAGACAAAAAGTGACCCAGATCTTAAAGGACGTAAACGGAAAAACATATACTAAATAAGCCAATATAAACAACTACAAGCCCGTTAAAAAACGTTGAAGAAACTGTTAAAGCAATAAAGCTTCTTGAAATCCAAAACAGTAAGGAAAAGTTATGAGAAACCAACGTTTACAACTAGTAAGGCTGCAAGCCAAATTAAAGCCAAAGTAACGGCAATTTAATTACCAGCCCCCCATAAAACACAACGTAAAAGACCAAAAAGCAAAAGCGAGCAACAGTAAGAAATAAATATTATTAAAAAATACAAACATGATGACTATGAAAGCAAATGCACTTCTCAACAGCATTAAGACGATCACATCCCAATTGTATCCATGAAAAATTCCAAATACAAAGTCTCAGTTGCCACTGTAATGTGTACAAACAGCCCCTCTTTCTTTTTTTTGGTTTTTCATTTGATGCACCATGTCTCTAAGCATGTCATGCCACCACAGAACTGATGATTCCCAACTGGAAGTATAGGGGGCTGCTCCTTCCAGGAAAGTGATTCAGGCAAAAGAAAGGAAGCATACAACTGGGCCTACCGACCAAGCGATTTAACAGTTTTTTTTTTTTTTTTTTTCCTCGATTGGCCATGCAATTTCCCCCTTTTTTGTCAAGGAATTGTTACAATGGGCATAATCATATCAAATAACAAAATCAGGATGCAACAAGATCAGGTGTTTCTGCCCCCATGGACATCAAAGCTGTTTGCACCTTTTCCAACCAAATGTTCAGACGGTCAAAACTCTTGGCTGCACCCAGAATACATGCACTGTTCCCTCAACTTGATCAATTATACTCTCAATCAGATGAACCTGTGGTAAATTTCTACCAGTGTTTAAGAACAGAATAGACAACTCCTAATTGAATTTCTATGATAAAGAAAAAAAATACAACTCAACTAGAAAGCCTGTCTACAGGGAGAAAACAATAGTAATTCATGCAGTCAACCAAAAGACGTCTCACATCATTTACATTTGTGCAAAATGAATGGAGTTTCCTTCTGTGTGCAAATTGACCAACCATAATGGTGAGCATAAGTTTTTCCAGGTCCCCAGAATATTTATTTATCTATTTGTACGTACACCAAATTTAAGGAGAAATGTATAATACTAAAAGTGGATAAACAAAAGAACTAACCATTCCAGACATGTCAACAGGAAACCTTGTGAAGGTAATATGATTCACAAAGCATGTAAAAGATCAACGACTCTTCATTAATATTTCAAGTACACAGGGACTCCTTTTTTTTATAAAGTTCAAGTACCCAGGGACTTATAGAGTGGCTCTTCATAAGAAGATGCTCCATATCCTCGATAGACAGTTTTGTGCATTCTGCAAAGATACTCAAAGGTATAGTTCAATCGACGGACGAGCAGCTGCAAAGAAGCTTGTAGTGGTTCAGTCCAACGATGATTTATACAAAAACCTATCTGAGGGAAAGGGGGCAACCTACTCCTCTGGCACAAATCTTTTTTCTTTTTTAAGTTTTAGGAGAGGTTTTTTTTTGATAAGTAGGAGTAAATTTTATTGATAAAAATGAAAAAGGCATAGCCCGTGTAAACATGAGGTATACAAAAGAACACCTAAATTAAAGAGAAATGTATAATACTAAACAATTCTGCTACAGCCAACCGGGGTTCGGGAACCGTTGGGAAATCGTGACGTCAGCCGATATATATGTATATATTATTTAAAAAAAATAAAACAAACCCAGAAGGAAAACACGAGAACAAAGCTACAACACATTTAGCCTCTCAGGGTCTGATCCCTCTCGCTCGTCAAGTGTTTGCTAGCGGTTCCATCACAGCGAGAAGCAAACTAATTCATGGATAAGGTTCACGGATCGCTGGCATGTGCCGGAAAGGTGAGGGGTCAGACTCCAAAGGTGGCCAAGCAGGACAAGAAGAAGAAGCTGCGAAGCCGCGCCCACAAGCGTATGCAGTACAATCGTCGCTTCGTCACCGCTGTAGTTGGATATGGGAAAAAGTGTGGACCCAATTCTTCAGAGAAGTAAGCAGCTTGTTGTATGAGGAGTTTGGTTATGGAAGCAGTGGTTGATCATGAAGCACCAGTTTCGCACTCTTATATTTTGTTTGTAGCTAAACTACATTTCAGTTTAGTAGTTTATACTGAAAATCTGACTCTATTTTGTTCAAGACTTCTCTTGAGGTTTAAAACTTGAAAATGCATGGGATGTGCCGATTGAGATTTCAAAAAAATAAAAAAACACGAAAACAAAAGCAGACAAAAGGTAGCTTAGCGTCTGAGAGAGAGTGTGTTGTCATCGTCGTTTGGCAGCGACCTCCTAAGCCCAATGCTCCACACTCCTTCCGCAATCTTGGGTTTGGCTTCTCTCTCTCCCTCTCTCACTCTCAAATCCCATCTCGCATTGATTCTAAAACCACAGTTTGGTACGCGGATCCCATCTAGTCCTTTTGAGAAAGATGTTAACTTCATTTGAAGACGACAAAAAAAAATATTGCTTTAAGACCAAATCAAGAAAAAAAAGATGTACATTTTGAAGCCAACGTGAAGCAGAGGCTTACAGTGGCTTGGGTGCAGTTGGCGTCGATTTTAAATGGGTGGTCGTGCGTGGAAGGTATCTGGGCTGAGAGCATAAAATTGCTCTGTTTTGGCGCTTTAAAACAGAGGAGTAATGGCAACGGGGAGGTTGGCTGGGCTGTTTTCATGGAGTCTCCGATGTGAAGCAGTGCCTTGCGAGACGGTTGGAGTTGCCTTGCTTGAAGGGATTCACGTGTAGTGACGGCAGCTACGAGGTGGAGATGCTTCATTGAAGCTTGAAGGTTTGCGGCAGTGGTGGTTTCTTTGCTCATAAGGGGGGGCCATACCTGTTTGGTTTCCTGAAGGAGAAGGACGTGCATGGGACACTAGGCGTCTTCAAGGGAGAGGGAGTGATCCGATGGAGATGGAGATGGAGGGAGGGAGAAATGAAATTTCGAGCGGGAGAGAGGGGGAACGAAATGGAGAGGAAGAGGAAGGAAAAAATAAGGAAAATGCTTGGGACAACCGGCCTCGCGTCCTCGCCGCGGCCTCGCATCCAACGTGGCAAAATACAACGGCGTCGTTTTCGGTTTAAGTTTTTTTGGGCACGGGTCTTCAACGGGGTCCTCGTCTCCCTCGTTCAGTCTTCCTGGTTTCATTTCAAACCCACACTTTCTCGAAAGAGAAATAAACACTCTCTTCCACGATTCAGACTTTCATCTGCACCAAGCCCTAATTTCTCCCCTAGATTTCGTCTTCCTCTGAGAATAAACGTAGATTTCGTCTTCGCGACGAAGCCACGACCCACGAAAGCTAGATTTCCATCAACCCACGAAATCCCACGAAGCACCAACCGAGAAATCTCTTCATTTCTCTTCGTCTTCGCTACGAAGCCAAGTCTTTCTTGATTTCTTCTTCGTGATTCATCGCTGTGGTTCCATTCACATCCCTTGAAATCGTCTCACTGGGTTTTCAGACACATCTCTTCGTCTTCTCCACGAAGCCTGGTCTGACCCTTCGTCTTCTCCACCCACCTCTCAATCCCCTTCCCACGAACAAACGAAACTCTAACCCCAACCTGAAACCCTAACCCTAACCCGAAACCCACCCCCAACCCGAAACCCTCACCCCAACCCTAACCCTAAATCGAAACCCTAACCCTAACCCGAAGCCCACCCCCAACCCGAAACCCTCACCCCAACCCCAACCCGAAACCCTAACCCCAACCCCAACCCGAAACCCTAACCCCAACCCGAAACCCTAACCCGAAACGTAACCCATACCCTCACTTCCACTAGCAACACAGTTTGGCTCCCAGGTAAGGTTGCATTTTCCCGGTTTTGATATCTACAGCATTCTATTGTAGATTGACAGTTTCTATATCTGGGATTTTATCGTATTATGATAGTATTGTGAGTTTCTCTTTTATGAAGAGAAACTGATTCGTGGTTTCCTAATTTGTTTGAGGTTTTTGTTTCGTATTGTTGTTCTGAGTTTATGAATTTCGTGGGTAAAGATATTCTGGAAGCAAGTGCTTGTTCTCAAGTGGTGGTGTTGTTTGTAATTTAATTATATAATTAGAGGTTGATGGTGTTATGCTTGTGTTGGTTTATAGTTTCATCATCTGTGATGGTGTTATCAATTCATCTGTCATGTAGTGCTGCTGTGAATAGGTTGTACTGCCACTGTGAGTGTCCTGCTGCAGTGCAGCATCTCTTTTAAGCCATGCATTTCCACATTGCTGTCAAGTGGCAGCTCACTCTCTTTGGTTGAAACTTTTCATATCAGTATGTCCATTTCCATTACATGCTGCATTCTGTGAGAGGTTTGAACAAAATGAGTAGTAGAGTGAAGGAAAAATGGTGTTATCAATCCATTCATCTGTCATGTAGTGCTGCTGTGAATAGGTTGTACTGCCACTGTGAGTGTCCTGCTGCAGTGCAGCTTCTCTTTTAAGCCATGCATTTCCACATTGCTGTCAAGTGGCAGCTCACTCTCTTTGGTTGAAACTTCTTTTTACAATTTATAAAACATCATGTTAGAATATCGTCGTCGTCGTCATCATCAATGTCTTCTTCATCGTTTGCAAAACGTACTTTGGGACAAGCACATTGCTTCTGTAAGGTCGATGCGACATTGAGATATTCAAGTACTCCAAGAAATCCAGGACGACCCTTCTTAGGGTGTCCAAAGTACAATACAGAGGTAATAACTACATTAGTTGTAGTTACAACATTTGTAAATTATATTGATGAATATGTTCAACATGTAACATTTGTGAATTTGCATTTTCCAGGGATTACCATATTGTAAATTTTTCAAGTGGGCAGATAGTAATCAAGAGATTGAGTTACATCTTCAAGAAAGAAACAATGATCTGTTAAGGAGGGAGAAGGAGGTCGAGAAGACGCTGGACGATGTGGAAAAGATGAAGACTGAGCTCCGTAAAAGAGTGGATGAAATCGAGAAGAAAGAGCTGGTGGTATTGAATAGAGAGATAGTGGTATCCACAAGAGAGAAGGTGCTTCTGGAACAAGAAACTGTAATGAGGCGGGGACGGACACTACATCGGGTGTTTTGGGCTTTTTTATTTGTGGTTGCATTTTACTTGGTAGTTTATAAGTAATTTAATTGCTACCTAGTGTTAGTATCTAAGTATTGGATTTTGTACTTTATGTAAATAAATTAAGTTCAGTTATATGGGAATGGATAAAGCAACACTGTTTGGAGTTGTTTTCTCCATTGTTTGGTTCAGAATGCTTATTGGTTAAGAATGCTGAAGTAATGTTTTTGGTTTTTCATTTTTGAATGCTGATTGGTTCAGAATGCTTCAGTAATGCATTTGGACAGATTGCTTTAGAAATAATCCACTTCTCTATTTTAGAATGTTTTTTGGTTGAGAATGCTTATTGACACAGATTGCTTCAGAAATGCATTTGGAGTTGTTTTCTCTATTTTTGTTTTGTATTTGATATTGTTATGTATATATGACTTGAGAACTTTCCAAGGGATTGTTAACAGAACACAAGCAGGGGATTGTTTCCAAGGTATTGAGAATGCTTTTCTCTATACCTGAATGTGAACATGTTGCATGTAAATCCTGTGTGAATAATATAACCAGTGGAGATAGTTTACGTTTTCTTTTGAGGTTTTAGCATACCGTTAGCACAAGCAAGGTCGTCTGCACATTTATCTAATTAAGAAAATGCAGTTTACAAGCAGACACCACACCATCATAAAACATACGGCCTCTAATAATAATATGAGCCAAGCTGACACCACACCAAAGATAAAACATACGGCCTCTAAGGATAATAATGGGTTTCAACTCCATCAAATCCTATATACAAGAGAATATGCTGCACCAATGTTAATGGATTTAGCATATCAGTTGGCTGTATTTCTGCAGGCCACGACATGAAATTAAAAAACAATATAATAATAACAATGCTCCTTAACAGTAGTACTACATACTCCTTAATGTTCAACACCATTGTGTCCATAACAAGAGTATAACAAAAGAAAAGAAAATGGTAACCACTCAAGCTTATATAGATTTTTCTGCAATGCTTTACTCATCATGAATTCTTTAATACAAAATATATGAAATACACAACAAATTTCCTCCAACCCAACATTTACAACAAAGTCCATTCCTCAAATACACAAAATATATGAACTACACAACAAATTTCCTCCAACCTAACATTTACAACAAAGTCCCTCAAAATATACACATAATATCCAAAATACACAACAAATTTCCTCTAACCCAACATTTACAACAAAGTCCCTGAAATATACACATAATATCCAAAATACACAACAAATTTCCTCCAACCCAACCATAACAACAAAGTCCATCAAATACACAAAATATATCCAATACACAACAAAGTTCCTCCAATCCAACCATAACAACAAAGTACATCAAATACACACAAAATATATTCAATCCATGGTTACAACAAAGTCCCTCCCTCAAATACATTCAATAAAAAAAAGAACCCCTACAATACATTCAATACACAAAATGTTTTACAACAAACCCATTATTGCAACGGTTGTGATCCATCTAATCCAAATTGAATCTGTAAATAATAAACAACAAAATATATTTTTCAGGTAACATCTATAAACTTGAAAAAAAAGCTATGAACCACTTACGCTTTCTTGACTCTGCATCACAAAGTGCTCTCAGGGTTGGGTTCCAGTAACATCTATAGCCACGCTTTCTCTTTCTGGAACAGCCTGCTAGAAATCAAACGTAAATATATAGCGAAATAATGAAAATTTGTAATAAGTTTATATATAAGTTTATTAATATACCATCTCAGAAGGGCCAAATAAATTCCTGCATACTTCTACGGTTGGTGTATCTCCTCTATCCGCGACTTGGATATCTCCTCCATCCCGCTAATAATTATTTAAGAAACAAAATTACATTAACTCATTTTCTTCGTCAACAAAATATAAATAAAAAGCAGCTATGAAAATATCATCACCTCTTTACGCTTCCCTTTTGCTGGTGCTTTCTTGGTCTTTGCTTTAGCTTTTCGCATGTCTATCTCCATCCTGGATGCTCTCCTTAGAGATGGAGGTCTGCCTTTACCTCGCACAACACGCGGACTACGTACTTCCCTAGAACCACCAACCGTACTATCAACATTGGAACCAATTTGAGTCATCGATGGGAGTTCTTGATTGGTACGATACAAATCAATCATTGCATATAACTTAGTACTCGCATCCTCAGTATGCTCTCTCGAAGCTGATGCGAGAGTAATCATCTGATAACAGATATTTAAAAGACTTGAATATCTATTACAATCTGCCCGTTGTTCCCCTCCATCATAGCTGCTGTGGATTAATGTGTATCGCATTTTAATATCTTTCCTCCATCGATCTAAAATGTACATTTCTGGCAAAACTTTAATATCGTTACACCTGAATACGGCCAAAATATGCCGACACAATATCCCCCTCATCTCAAATAATCCACAAGAGCACTTTGCAACTGCATCTTCGCCACTAAAGTTCACAAAATGGGTAACCGGCTTAGTGAACTCTTCCAAACAAATTTCATCCTCTACCATATATATTTTTACTGCACCATCACTTTTATATAACTTTGGATTCAAGTCAATGATGCCGTTGACTTGCTGTTGAACTTCCTTAAATTTTGCATTCGTGTACAACTCTTGAAACCTCTTTTCAATCGGAGATCTAGATATGCAGGGGATTGTGGCATTAAATGACTGGAAGTCCGCAAGATTTTCATTCTCAATCTTTTTTTTCAAGGCATTATCAAATTGGTCTACAAACTCCTTCAAGTTTGTCCTAGCATGAACATAACCATCAAAAAATGCATTCATGCTCTCGCTTCGCTGCGTTGTACTCATTCCAGCCCAAAAACACTCCTTCAGATATGCCGGTACCCAATGTTCACGCTCAACATATAGGCTTTGCAACCACGCATTCTCATGTAAGTTATAAGTGTTAATCAACTGATCCCAACATTTCTCAAACTCATCAACAAGTTGGGTGTCATAGACACATTTCATCAATGCATTTTTCATCCCAGTTTTGTATGAACTATATGAGCGAAGCTTCTCGGGGACTTTCTTTAGTATATGCCAAAGACAAAATCTATGCCGGGTTTTTGGGAAAACAAGAGCGATCGCATTTTTCATCGCTCTATCCTGATCAGTGATAATAGCCTTCGGAGCGATACCATCCATGCATTGCAACCATGTCTCGAATAACCACACAAAGGTCTCGGTATCCTCACTGGAAATCAGGCCTGCCCCCAACAAAATTGACTGTCCATGGTGGTTTACACCAACAAATGGTGCAAAGGGCATCCCATATCGATTGGTTAGGTACGTGGTGTCGAATGTGACCACGTCACCAAAATCTTGGTACGCTGCTCTACTACGGGGGTCTGCCCAGAAGACGTTCTTTAACCTCCCCTCATCATCTATATCCATCATATAAAAGAACTCAGGATTTTTGTACTGCATCCGTAAAAAGTAATCTCGGAGCGCTCCAGCACCACCTGCTCCAAGTCGTAAATGTCTGGCCTTGTCAATATAATTACGACAATCCTTTTCCAAAAATGGGAGGTTCTCGAATCCACCCGCGCCAACAACAAGAGATCCGTAACTCTTATTCGTTCGGATGCCAGCCAAATCATTTGTATCGAGGACCCTTTTTACAGCATCACTAACTTCTCTATTACATCGGAAAAAGCGAGATTTCTTTGGACTGAGGCCGTGGTTATGGATATTATGTACTATCGTCAACCGAAGCACACCATCTTGCCTTAAGGCGTTAATCTTTGCCTTACATTCAGTTTTCCCTGTCGGCCGTGGGTTAGCAACATTCAACATCCTATTCCGGGCCTTCCCACCGAGAGCACAAGCAAGGGTGACATATCTAACAGACTCATCTTCTCCCCTCTCGGTTCGTTTTGTCATCACCCCAAACCCACATTTCTTACCATATTCCTTATAATAACTTAATAAATCTTCAAAGCAATTAAACTCCATTCCCGACTTTGGCTCCTCAATTGTATCATCATGATCAGGTTCCGTAGGACTTGGTCTATGCTCAGTACATTCTTCAGCTCGTGGAGATCCACATGGCGCTGAAGTTTCCCCACCATCAGGTCTATTATCCTCTGAACCAACTACTCTGCTTGTGGCGGAGCTTGTATTGCTGATAGGAGTAGGAGGTTCCATGATATGTTGAAATGGGTTGCCAACTGGATATGGTATAAAAGTCGGTGACCATGTAGGCACTGGTCCAAAATAACCAGGCATGTAATTTGGAATGTTTGGTGCCGTTGATGGTATGGCCTAACATGTTATTAGATATCGTTATTGATGTATTTTGGGAAAAAATATCGAGTCAACAATACAAATGTTGTTGATATATTAAATCATATAACATACATACCTCGGATGGGGGATTTGAGCTAGATAATGTCTGCATACTTGGCTGTTCTTTTCGGTTTTCCATTTTGAAAATTAGTATAAACTATCAAGACAGCCAATTGACATTCAACATGTGGGTTTTTATAGCTGGAAAAAAATTAAACTATCATGCAAAAGTATTTATGGGTGTTGAAACTAACAATTATTCAGATTATATTCTTGCGCAAAAGATTAAAAGGGCATGCTCAAAGATTGATGCATGTATAATAATCTAACTTAATAGCTCACAGACAATACAGATAAATTCTACAGGATTATACTGTCAAGATGGAAATGATGACTGAAGTAGTCCTAAAGGCCATGGCATGGTCGCTGAACTTAGAGGACAACTAGCACTAGCACTAGCACTACACCATTATGCTTTGTAGAGTTCCAATCATTCCAGTGGCTCTTTTTTTTAAAGCACTAGCACCTAAATTGAAGATATACCCGAGGTAGTATAAAGCAGTAGCCAAGGTACATATCCAACAAAGTCCTTAAATAGAAACATTACATAGCAGATATATCCACATGCATAAACACACATGAAGATGCAGAGGATTATACATCTGGGAAAGCAAAAACTTTTCCAAAAATTTCCATGATATGCATACCTATTCCTTCTCCAATAGCGATTGTTGCAAAGCCTTGAAAACACTCTCTTTTGGTTGCAATGAATGCCGCAATTCCTCAATGGTGTCTCGCAGTCTAGATTTCATCATTACAATTACAATTATGAAAGAATGAAACAGGACTCTAGATAGAATTTACTATATTCTTTAATTTTGAAAGCATCTTGTGGGATGGATCCTCAACTTCAAGTCTAATTGGTTACAACTATATTCTACTACATCATCATGATTTTTTTTTTCATAAGGAAATTACTAAGAGAAATTCATAGCAATTTCTTGTTGATTAATAATTTATTTTCCCGATAAGCAAATGTGAACTTTATTGATTGTTGATTAATGAAGTATACAAAAGAGATATGCCTCCTGTGTACTTGGGTTACATCTCAAAAATAAATTACTTTGACTAAATGGAGAAAGATTTTTTAAGGGGAGATAAACAAACTTGCATAAAATTAGGAAAAACATATCTTTTATGCAAAATATACAAAATGCTGCTGCCACCAAATAGAACACCATGGACAGTGGACACATGCCTCATTCACCCACAAAAACATAAGCAAAATTCTGAAAATAATACAGAGTTAGTTTCAGATTTACTTATTGTTTGTACTCCTAAATTGTTATCTCTCCATTCATTGCTTTTAATGCATCATTTGCTTGCTGCCGTGTACGAATGAGACCCTACTCCTCAAAATGACAATCTCCAAATAACATCCCAACTTAATTTCGAATGAGACCCTTTTTCTTCTGGGATTATTAAATCAAAATAGGCTGTACTGATCAAGTGAGGTAACCATTACTGGGATTCATTCATTTATTAAATTTATTAAATTAAATTAGGGTAGCTTTCAGGTTTGAAGCGCTACAACATACAAGTAACGATGAAGACAAACATGCTTTAATGGGGTTCATACACCAACAGATTCTTAAGCACAGATTTTTCACATACAAACAAAAAGGACTTCAGCAATCCAAAGAGAACGGTAGAGACCTCAACCCAGGAAAATAAAAACCCAACAACAAACAGATGAAGAACTCTTACCCAAAAATGCAGATGAAAATTAGTCTTCAAATCGAGCAGAGAAGACCGTGGGAGGGATCTCAGATCGCGCGCAGCTAGAGAATGGTTTGGGGCTCTGGTTTCTTCAAACGTAGTGAAAATGAAATTCCTCTTCCCGTGTTTGGTCTTGTTTCTGGATTTTGATTTTTTTTTAATCGACTGACGTGGCAGTTGCCACGTCAGACGCGAGGCCGCGGCGGGGTTACACCCGGTGGTATATAGCAGTACTGAAAAAATAAAACAAGTGACGTGGACGCGCCGGTTGCACGCCGGTTGCATCATGCGCTTGTATCTATCATTTTTGAATACTAAAAGTGGATAAACAAAAGAACTAACTGTGCCAGACACTTGCCAACAAGAAACCTTGTGAAGGTAATATGATTCACACACAAATCAAAAGTAAAAGAAACAAAAAGAGTTAAAAAGATGTCATCACCCAACATAGCAGGCCACAGAAGAATTAAAAGCCTATAGCATTGAAACAGAATCGATGTCATTTTATAACATTCTAGATTGATTAGTTCCAGATTCCAAGGCAGTAAACATTTATCAAAATGTATCCTTATTTCTAGGGCTGTACAAAAAACCGGCAAATCGACTGGGACCGACTCAGACTGGCCGCCGAAGCTCGGAACCAGTAGGCCGTCAGTGGTAAATTATCAAAACCGGCGTCGGCCGGTTCGGTCCCAGTTTGAACCAGCCAAAAATCGAAAAACCGGCCAACGCCATATTAATATATTTTTTTAAATATATTCATTCATTAAACGATGCCGTTTCACAAATAAGTGAAACGGCGTCGTTTGCATCTTAAGTTTAGGAAAAAAAAATAAAGGGAACGGCGCCGTTCCTACTAGGGCATATTATCCCCAGCCCAGTTGCTTTCTCCCTCTCCTTTCTCATTCGATTTCAACACTCAGCACTCAGCAGTCAGCGTCGTCCACTCCACTCCAGTGACCAGTCCAGGCTCCAGCGACTCCAGCCACTCACGGCTCACTGACGCCCAACGGTCCACCGTCCAGCAGCGGCACAGCCTCCACCACTCGACGTTCCTCCGACAAACGGCGCAGCCCGAGAGCCTCCATTCTATTTTTTAGGTATGATTTTGTAAGATTTATGAGGATGAAAATTCTGAAATTTTGATTTAAATTTAATGATGCGTGTCGATTGATGAGTCTAATTAGTTATTAGTGATTTTCTTGAAATTTATTTTTTGATAAGAGCCTAAGAGGACCAATCGGTGGATTAGGGATTGTGTTTTCTAGTTTGGTATTCCAATCTAGGATTAGGGATTGTGTTCTCTGGTTTGAGATGGTGAAATAGTGAATCAATGATTGAAGATTGATGAAGATTGATGGTATTTCAATCTAGGGTTAGGGATTGTGCAGTGTGCATTCACGGATTGTGTTTTATTGACAGTTTTGTTGATTTTCAGTTTTGTTGAAAGTAATATAATTTGCGATGTTTATTGACAATAAATGTTCATAATTTATTGAAAGTAAAATAAGTTGTGAGATTTATGAGCGATCTAAAATGTAGATTAGAATCTTAGATTTGTGATGTTTGCCATGTTGCAAACTAGCTGCTGTGTAATTGACAATTGTAGTGATTTTTTTGTTCTTTCTTGGTTTTACATGTTAGATGGATTTTTCGTCAAGTCCAATTGATATTGATTCGAACTCCCAAATACCAAAACCCCCGGCTTCAAGTGCCCCTAATAGTAGTAATTGTCCACTTCCTAAGAAACGGAAGGGGAAGGATCCGTCAATTGTTTGGGACTATTTTACAAAAGTTGAGGGTTGTTCCGTAGATGATCCTAAGGCCAAGTGTAATTATTGTGGCAACATATACACTTGCCACTTGAAGAGGAACGGAACTTCAACCATGCAAAATCATCTACCTTCATGTCCCAAAAATCCTCATAAATGTGGGCCTTTAGATAAATACCAAACAACATTGACAGGTGAGGTATCCTCGGAAGGGTTTGGAGAAAGTGATAATTCTTTAAGAAATCTTGTAACCCATAAATATAGTGAGGAGGCTGTGAGGATGGCGCTTGTGGAGATGGTAATTCTTGATGAATTATCATTTAGAATTGTTGAAGGGTAAGGATTTAAGAAGATGGTTTGGTTGCTTGAACTTAGATTTAAAGTGCCATATCGAGTGATGGTTGCAAGAGATTGTATGAAACTATTTGCATCTGAAAAAGCCAAACTTAAAAAGTTATTTAAAGATTGGGGAATGAGGATTTCATTAACTACTGATACGTGGACATCGGTACAAAATCTTAATTATATGTGCCTAACTACCCATTTCATTGATAGTGATTGGAAATTGCAAAAGAAAATCATTAATTTTTGTTTAATCCCTAATCATCAAGGGGATACCATTGGAAAATATGTTGAATCGTGCCTCCTTCATTGGGGCATTGATAAGATATTTACTGTTACTGTTGATAATGCTAGCTCAAATGATACTACAATTGCATATTTGAGACATTTTTTGACGGAGAATATGTTGGAGGGGAAGTATATGCACATGAGATGTTGTGCTCATATTCTGAATCATGTCGTGAATGAGGGTCTTAATGAGTGTGATGATGCTATTACAATGGTTAGAAATGCGGTTAGATATGTGCGCTCCTCCCTTGCAAGATTAGACAAGTTTAAGAGATGTGCAGAAAAGGAAAAAATTGATTGTAAAAAAATGTTGTGCCTTGATGTGCAAATCCGATGGAATTCAACTTACATGATGTTGGAGGCTGCTGAGAAATTTGAAAAGGCTTTTAGGCGAATGGAGAGTGAGGACTACAATTTTCTTTCTTACTTTAAGGATGGAAACATTGGGCCTCCTAGAGCTGACGAGTGGGAGACAGTGCGAGTTTTTGTGAAATTTTTTAAAATGTTTTATGATGCCACTTGTCGATTTTCTGGTTCTTTACATGTCACGGCAAACACAAATTTTTTGGAGATTTGTAGGCTCCAAAAAGAATTGGTTAGATTGTGTGAGAGTGAGAATACTTGTTTGATAAGCATGACCATAAGCATGAGAATGAAATTTGATAAGTATTGGGGTTCATTGGATAGGATGAATTTGTTGTTGTTGATTGCAGTTCTCCTTGATCCACGTAGGAAGTTGGGACTTCTTACTTTTCACTTGAAAAAAATTTGTGATCAAAATTGGGCTGAAGATTTGTTGTCGAGGGTGAGACAATTATTATCAGACATGTATGCGGAGTATAATGCTACGTTCGGTTCTTCCTTGAGTAGCAGAGAACATATTTCCCCTCCGTCATCTGCACTTCCAAATGATGCCGAAGAAAATCATGAGTCACAACTTTTTTATGAGTGGTTGCTAGCATCGACTGCCTCTGGATCTACAGCTACCAAAACAGAGATTGACCGGTATTTATCAGATGGTTGTGAGGCATTCAACCAATCTTTTGACTTGTTGAATTAGTGGAAAGTGAATGAGTTTAACTATCCTATACTTGCGAGGATTGCACGAGACGTGTTAATCATGCCTATTTCCACGGTTGCATCAGAGTCAGCATTTAGTACGGGAGGTCGTGTACTTGATCATTTTTGAAGTTCCTTGGCTCCAAGAACTGTTGAGGCACTTATTTGTACTCAAAATTGGTTGCGACATCTGTCAACGCTAATTGATATTCAAGACTCCATGGATAATGTTGAGAGCTTTGTAGTAGAATCTGGTAATGTGTTTTTCTCATTCAATTTCCATATTCATTTATTTTTATAATTTAATTTAATTTTTTTAATTATCCTAATTTATTAATATTGATTATTTGGTGTTTTCTTATAGAGTTAGGAGCATCATACCACAACTATTGATGATTGAAGAGTCGAAGACTGCAATTGAAGAATGAAGATTTTTTGAGTTTTATTCAAGAACAATTGTTATTTGTTGCTTACTTGTTTAAGACAATTTAGTTTTGTTTGTAATGTGTATTAAACATCTAGTGGAGTTTTTTTTATTTATCTAGTAATTAGTAATTTAATATATAAGATAATAAGACTATAAAATATAAGTAGTATATATGTAGTAGTTATTAGTTACTAATAATATATACATGGCATGATTAAAATTAAAAAGAAATTGAATAAATTAATTAATTTTAAAAATTTTGTAAAAAAAAGTCTAAATGTGGATGATCTTGAATAACAAATTGAGTTCAAAAAGAAGTTGAATTGGGTCTTTAAATGGCCCAAATAGAGTGACTCAAACCGGCCCAAAATCTGTGGCCCAAACCGGCCCAAAACCGATGAACCGACCGTGAACCGAACCGGCCGGTTTTCCCCTCATGATCGGCCGGTTTCGGCCGGCGTGGCCTCTCCAAATAAACCGACCCATCGGTTTCGGTTTGGGCCCAAAACCGACCCATCGGCAAAACCGAACCGATGGGTCGGTTTTTCAGCCCTACTTATTTCTAAGAAGTTATGCGGAATTTATAAAAACGTCTGTTTAAAAAATGAAAAACTTCTACAGAAAATAATCAAAAACTTCTACAGAATGTAATTGAAATAGATCATGAGTCTAATTCAAATGAAAGATGCCAGATTTGGTACACACACCCAATGGTTAACCACTTAAACACCCAGCAACTTTGGTATGAGGTCTCTAAATGTGATACCCCATATTGATTAATAAGTGTTAAGGGAAGGTGGTGTATAGGATCCTACTTTGCTTAGGAATGAGAAGTTATTGCTTTTTATAATATTCTAATAGGGCTCTAATTGTATCATTGATTAGTCTATTTAGAGTATAGGCCCAAATGTGGCTTGGGCCTCCCTTGGAGTGTTACACCAAAACACCCCCATTTTATATTCTCAAATTTTACTCCGTTCCAAAGTAACATTAACAGCTGTCCCAGAGTAACATTAAACAGCTGACTTCTAGCAATTTCTACATTACTTTTATAACAATGACTATTTCTTGTTTCCTAAATCTTGATTGACATACCCATTTGACTATCTTAAATCTCACTTACCTAACGGTATCCATTATTATTTTTTTCATCAAATTGTGTCTTTCTTTGCCAATGTGAAACCTCACAAAGGCAAGGCCCATCAGACCCACTCCAAGGGAGTTAACCCTGGAAACACAACTCCACCCACCAAAATCGTGTATAAGCAATCGGGGAAACTCCCAAAACCAAACCCAGAATCTGATTATTAACTGGCGTAACAGCTGATTGTTTATATATAAACAACACAAAACATTATATAACGGTATCAGAGCATCACGAAATTGAGTTTAACTGGGAGGAAAAAGTGTTAGATGCATGTGGAAGCGGGGAAAGATAAATCTCTTTTAATTAATGACTCAAACAGCAGTCACACACCTAATAAGGACATTGCCCTCACAAAACTGCAGACTTGCTATCATAGGTCTCTCTTGCTTCAAGTACGTTTGTGCAATACCGTTTGGAGAGGACTTTAACTTGTTCGGTAAATGACTTGCTGGCATGCTCACCAATATGTTTGAGCATCTGATCCCAACGCCTCCAACATACATCCCCAGACCTATGCTCAAGCAGATTATCCCAATCCACATCTTCAATGCAGCAAGCATCCAAGGCATAAAGAGCATCCACTAGGCGATAGTCGTCAGCATCCGCCCATATACCTTCAGCTACCATAGGTGACGTTAATTGGGTATACCATTTTTGGCAACACAAAACGTTGCTTCTGGTGGATAAACTGTTGCTAATGGCTTCCCAAGCAATATTATCTCGCAACATACCGTGTTTGGATTTCTTTTCTTCAAAGAACTTCATGCGCAAATCCATGTTAACTAAATCAAATAGTTTTTGATACTCATCTTGGGACCAACGACCTTTCTTCATATTGGGCAATCTTATTCTTCGCCATGTATCCTTTACATGAATCCTATGTTTGCCAAGAACATCAGCCAACTTTCTCCATTCTGATCCATGTTTTTCATGGAAACTTCGAATAAGTTCATACTCTTCATTGGTACATTTCCTCTCTTCACTCCTTTCAAACAAAATATGGGCTCGATAATATACACTCTTGAAAGGCCTCCAAGGTAAGGCTGCTGCTATATCCTTCCAACAATTTTTATGTTCAGGATGAGACTTGCAGTGGAGAACCATGTTTAGGCCTTCATCACCTAAGCCCTTTGCTTCAATATAGTTTAGAACGGCCTTTTTAATCATCTCATCTTCTTCTCGTGAAAACCTTTTGCCACGTATTAAGTTGTCATCCTGATTACTATCAATTGGACCATCAGATGAAGTAAAAACCTCCACACGATCTGAGAAACTCACTCTCTTAGACGTTCGTCCAGGTGTAGAATTCTCATAAGTGGTCCCAAAATCTTTCTTGGTTATTGCTGCATCTTTACCACAATTTCCTTCTGAAACATGTTTACCTGATTCCGCTTTCTTCTTCTTCTTCTTTTTCGGCTCGGCATCCTTGTTGTCATCTTTAGTGCTAACAGCATGTAGGTTCCTCTCCCCAATCTCATGATGTTTATCTGATTTGACCATCTTCTTCTTCTTCTCCTTCTTTTTCTGCTTGGCATCCTTGTCATCTTCGGCACCTTTATCACAATTTGCTTCTGAAACATGTTTACCTGGATTGGCCTTCTTGTTCTTTTTCTGCTTCGCGTCCTTGTTGTCAACTACTGCACTAACAGCATGAAGGTTATTCTCCCCAATCTCATTTCCTTCTGAAACATGTTTATCTGATTGGACCTTCTTCTTCTTTTTCTGCTTTACATCCTTGTCATCTTCTGCACTAACAGCGCCTAAGTTTCTCTCTCCAATCTCATTCTTATATGAATAAGCATTGCCTTGATTGCCAATAGATTGATTTTTGTCAACTCCCTCTCTATTGTCACTTGGTTTGTCAGTTACGATCTCCGGTAGTCCAGCTCCCATATCATTATTAATTTTTTTATTCTCTTTCTTTCTCTTCTTCTTTACAGGCTCAGCCTTTTCCAACACTTCTCCGTTAGAGCTCTCCCTTTTATTTCCAACCTCTGCATCAGTCAAGCTATTCTTCCCTAGAACATTAACACCCGCCATTTCTGTCTTGCTTTTCTTCTTCTCCTTTTTGTCTCTGTCTTTCCCGTCTTTACTTTCATGATTTTCTCCTATCTCAGAGCAACTGTGCCCTTAACTACTTCTTCATTCATCCTCAGCCAAGTCTTTGGACTTGGATACAAAATTAAATCCCGATTCCCTAATATTCCAGCCTTCTTAATTGCAACCTGAAATCGCCTCTCTCAACAGGTGGAATACTCTGGATTGTGAAAAAGAAATTAGGACTTGACCCCTATATTGAAGCCGATCCCACTCGTCCCAATTAAAGTGGGAGATGAAGCGGAAGAGAGAGATCGTACTAAAACGGGAGAAAGAATACAAGTTGAAAGAAATTGATTTACCTGGACTTGCCCAATGAACTAACAGCAAACTGAAGAAAGTTGAAGGCGGCTCCAATGGTGGTGTTGTGATCCTAGGGTTAAGATCCTCTCGGCTTTTTCACTTCATAATTAAGGAAGACTACTAATAAAATTGTGTATTTTTTTTATTTTTTTCTTAACAATTAAAGATGTTAAAATAAATGTTGAAAAGAAAATAAAAGAAAAAAAATGTTAAGTCCGGTTTGTATTCATAATCCATCTCAACTTATTTCATTACTATTCACTACTATTCATCAACTTTAACTCATAAATCTCACTACTATTCTCAACTCATCTTACTACTATTTACAACCCATCTCAACTCATATTCGAATCCAAACGATACCTAAATACACTGGGGGACACCCTAATGGTAACCACTGGGTGGCCCACTAATAGAATCCTTCTGTTATTAATATCGATGGAATGTTCTCGGAGGAATCAAGAAGAAAAATTAAGATTCGGTTTTAATTATAGTTCTTCTATATGCAACTGCCAGCGCGGAACCGGCAGGGAACTGGCTGACATGGCATTCTGAAAATTTGAAAAAAAAAAAAAAAAAAAAAAAACCAAGTGAATGAAATATGTAGGAAAAATGGAGGGAAAGTAAAATGAAGAAAAAAAAAATGCAAAAAGCGAGAACCGAAATGAATATGAGCATCGTCTTCGAGTTTTCTTCTCCCTCTCGAGCTTCGTCTTCTCCCCTGAGCTTCATCTCCTTCAAGATTTTGCACAAGTGTGTGCGTCCAGAGGTCAACGGGAAGGAGACATACCCACCACTCACCGAGAGAGGATGAGAGGCGCGACGGTAAAAACGAAATGACGCACCAGAAGTCTCTCATGATACCCGATGCTTCAACATGAGAAGCACTCCAATACTTTGAACCTTTCAGAATGCTGACCTACGAGAATGCATGTGGTGCCTTGCACATTATACCACGTAGTACTTCAACTACAAAATGTTTTGCTTTATATGTATGTTTTGATCAGGAGGCTCTAACCAGCCATCATTAGCTAATGTAATAGCAGGAGAATTCATGATGGAATACTTTGAACCTTTCAGAACTATTGTTATAGAACAATTGTTATATATAAATGTTTTAAGAATGCAAATCTATATATGTTTCTCTCTTTTGGGTTTAAACGAATTTTCCATTCGATTTTCACTTTATATATATATATAAAGAGCACCAGAAGTCTCTCATGATGCCCGATGCTTCAATATGAGGGAAAGTGTTTAGTACCTATTCAGCTTGCTCTGTTCTTAGTTATGAAAACAAGGGATGGTTGGGGTGCTGCGGCTTGGAGCAGTAGCGGGAAGAGGAAGCGCTACTAGCGGCTTGCCGTGGGAATGAAACGGCTTACGAAATGGGGTAGGCAGGGGATCGAAGGGAGAGGCAGAGCTTTCAGCTTCGAAAGGAGTGGGAAGATTTCGGCTTCCTGGGTCGTCTCGAAGATTTCTGCCTAGTCAGTTTTGCTATTTTCTTTTGCTAGTTTTACGCAACTTAAAAGATTTTTGAAGAACAGATAGAGATGAAGAGTTGTGGAGCTGAACGAAACGAAGAGAGAGAAGGGGAAAAATAATTTTTTTTTTATAAAAAGTGGGCCCGGTTACGCAGGGGTTTCCCCAGCTAGTTGTAAGTAGAGTTTTTGATTTAATTATTATAATTTTAAAAAAAAATTAATTGTTTTAAATTTTAAAATAAAAATTATATTAAAAAATTATATTCTAATAATATTTAATTTTTAATTTTCATCTCATCTTATATGTATAACCAAACAACACTTAAGACTTATGCCAAATTAGAGGTCCTAGTTTCTCGAAAAATTAGATTTGCAGTTCTCTCCCATTTTTCCTTTCCTGTTGATTTATCACTGGGTTCTTATTAGGTGGTAGTCAGTTGAAGCTGAAGACCGATGCGCTGCCTGTCCGAGAAGCAAGAGAGATTGAACCAATAAAGAAACCCTGCGAAAGAGAGGTATATGTGTTGTTTCGTGTGTGGTATGAGATCCAGAGGAGATGTAGAGCCCACTGGACAGATTTAGGTTATGTATGAATGTTAAGGTGGTATAAGATGATCTATGAATAGTAATAAAAAAATAATAAATAGTAATAAAATGTTTGTGAATAATAAAAATGTTTCTTATGGGCAATATTTCTTACCAAACACAGCCATATAAGAATGACCCAACTCTCACCTTCTTTCAAAATCACTCGCACATGATCCTAAAAGATAAAAACTTTAGAAAATTGAAATACAGCACAAGTGCGACACGCAGTAGAAAAAAGAACCCAAATTTAGTAGGAAATTAGAGATATTGGATGAAAATAAAGCGGAACTACCCCATGATACGAAACTACAAACTAGAAATTAACAGACTTTCAAACTTGTTTGGGAGAAGAGACATGATGGATGCACCTTCCAAACTGAGTTACTCAGCTCTACCGAAGCCAATGCCCTAATTAGAAGTCATAACGATTATCACCTTTCCTTTAATAATCTTCAACATCTTGTCCATTTGACCTATCTAGCCATCTCTATGCTACAATTATAAAATCTATGAATATATTTCCTACTAATACTAGGTTTGAGAGAGAGAGAGAGAGAGCATATAAGCTCGACCAAGAGAGGGAAAGAGCCAATGCTAGAGGAATGCCAGAAAGAAAGGATGAAAGTTGCAGTTTGCATGCCGAGTTGGTCGCGGCATCACAGGGGAAAGGTTTAGCCAAGGGATTTGGAACCGAAGGAAGTATTTTGGGAGTTTATCTATCGAGATGAGAGATGCCCTAAAAGGCTAAAAATATAAGACTACAATATTAAGTAAATTGAGTTATTTATAGATACCATATATGAAATTAAGAACTTAACAAATTTATCGAAGGATAGAGATTATGTTAGGATCCAAATAATAATCTAGAAAACAATGTAATAATGGATTATTGGAAATGGATGAAAAATCTACTTCATTAAAGAACGATAAGAGTTATTCAAGGTAGCTCAACGTCCAGTACATTCTAGAAAGTTTAGCTTCATTAAAGATGAGATTCCTCTTGTCAATTTTCCTTCATATACCAGAGTCATTCCCCCAATGGAATGATGTCCCGCTTCCCCATAACAGAAAGTAAAAACTCTAACATAACAGTGGAAAGCAACATAAGACTCACAGCCAAACAAAATGCAACATTTAAAACACTATCCTTAAACTACATGACTCAAAAAGCAATGTTTGGGATAGACCCCCAAAACGCAGCATTCGACACAACTTAAAGAAACATCTCAATCCAACGCTGCTTCATCTTCAACACGTCACACTTCCATTTGTCCCACAACGACACCATTTCTAGTTCCACTTCAGTTAATCATTCACGAACTCCCCAACTCAGATCCATTTTCTTCACTTCATCTCTCTCGAGCTCTAGGGTTCCTAACAATCCCCCATTTCTTCATAGCACTTTCCCACAAGGTGGGGATAAAGCATTTGTCCCACAATTTTTTGCAGCCATTGTCTTCCTCCGTGGTTCCCATCCATTTTATCAGAACCTCTATGATGACTCTATTCCCATGACACTTCATTTGACGGTCCATAATCGCTTTGGGTTTCGAACGAAGCTCTCCATGATTGTCGACCAGAGGGAGTTTTGCTAAAGGCTGGATATGGATGCACAACTTCCTCTTTGGACAAGATACATGGAAGACGGGGTGAATCCGTGAGATGCTTGGAAGTTTCAAGCGATAGGCCACCTCCCCCACCCTTTGCGCCACCTGAAATGGCCTATAAAAGTGTGGGGACAACTTCATGTTGCGTCAAGCTGCCAATAATTTTTGCCGATAAGGCTGCAAACGCAAGTAGACCCAGTCCCCTTCCTCAAATTTTCGCTTTATTCTATGCTTGTCTGCTTGTGTTTTCATGCGGTTGTTGGTAGATTCTAGGTTTTCCTTGAGCATTTTAAAGATCTATTCTCTAGTCCGTAGGTTTTGGTCCACTGAATTGTTTGCTGCAATATCGAGTACATAGGATAGGAGTTTGGGCGAAGGATAGCCATATAAGGCCTTAAAGGGAGTGAGCTTGGTTGATGAGTGGTACGAAGTATTGTACCACTGCTCTGCTAGAGCTAGCCATTGAGCTCATTTTTAAGGTTTCAACCCTGTGTAACACTTCAAGTAGCTTTCTAAACACTTATTCAGGGCTTCTGTTTGACCATCTGACTGTGGATGGTATGCAGAGTTGTGATTAAGGTCAGCCCCATGTAGTGAGAAAAAAGCTTCCCAAAAGGAGCTTAAAAACACTAGATCCCTGTCTGAAACAAGAGATCTAGGAAGCCCATGCAATTTCAACACTTGATTCATGAACAAAGTGGCCATTGTTGAAGCTCTATAGGGGTGTGAAGTGGGATGAAATAACCAAACTTAGGTTAGGTTTGTATGGTGAGTTGAGATGAAAGTTGAATAAAATATTGTTAGAATATTATTTTTTTAATATTATTATTGTTTTAGAATTTGAAAAAGTTAAATTGTTTATTGTATTTTTTGTAAAAATTTGTGAAAGTTGTGATGATGAAATGAAATGAGAGTATTTCTCAATCCAAACTAAGCCTAGTGAACCGTCTATTAGCACCAGAATTACATTGTACTCTTGGTATGTAGGTAACCCCTCTATGAAATCCATAGAGATGTCAATCCATGCTTGTTAGCGCACTGGTAAGGGTTGTAACAACCCTGCGGGTGATGTTATCTCATACTTCACAGCTTGACACGTGTCACATTCTCGCACCACTCTTTTGAATTCTTTTTTCATTATGTTCCAGTAAAAGTCTCTTTTTGCTCTTTGATAGGTTTTTAAATAACTTGAATGCCCTCTCAAGGGATTTTCATGAACATACTGCATAATTTTTTTCATGAAGGATGACTTAGCCACCACTGTAGTCCTCCCCTTTTTTTAGGACCAATCCTTGTTGTAACTGGTATCCTTTTAACACTATACCAGAATTCTAAAGTTTGGCAATCAGTTCCTATATCTCCACTAATTCCTTATAACTGGCCTTAAGTTCTTCCACCCATTTTGGAGTGGGAAAAGAGATCATAGCTAAGGACCCTTCCACTTTTTCACCTTGCTCCCCTTTTCGAGAAAATGTATCAACTACTTTATTTTCCTTACCCCTTTTATAGTTAATCACAAAAATCAAACCTTAACAACTTACTGATTTATTTCTGTTAGGCCACTGTATAGACCCTCTGGAGATAAGTGACTCACTAAAAAATGAGCAGCATGAAGGCTATCCCAAGGCAAGGTCAGGGCCGCCCCCGTCTGCCTCAACCCTGCCTCACATGGAACACCTCATGCTGGGGCGGGGAGCGGATTGACCGCGGCGGGGCCCCACCTCCGCCCCCCGCTCCACACTCCCTCCATTTTTAATATAAAAAATTATAATTTTAATATTTATATAAATATATTGTATATAGATATATACAATTTGTTAAAAACTTGAATTCAACTTCAAGTTAGTGGATTGTCTTGGCCTCCTAAGCCAGCTATTGGTCCCACATTGCTTAACTATCACTATTGTATTGCCTTGGCATCCTATATAATAGCTAGCCTAGGTGGTCGAGGCAATCCAAAATATAACTCTAATGAGCTTATATATATTTTTTAAATGTATAAATTTCAATTTATACTTTAAATTATATTATAATTTGGGTTTAAAAAAAAATTAGATTAAAAATTTTTTTAGACAATTGGTTGAGTGGGGGGCCCGGGGAGAGGGCTGGGTATAAAACCCTGTCTCCCACATGGTGCGGGGTGGGGGGTGGGGAGGGGATGCCCTCGCCCCGCACCATGTGGGTAACACTCATAGTTTAAAATGGTGAAAATATTCACAAAGAGAAATAAAAGTTGTGGTATGTGCAATGAATAGAAGAGTATAACGAGAATAAAAAGGGCACTAGTCATGGATTAGATTCATATTTTTAGATTTTTTTAGTATTAGAATGAAATGTAAAAGACGAACAAATTTAAATTAACAATCAAGGAACCAACTAAGCTAAACAATCTCAATTAATCATAAAATTAATTAATAAAATCGAAATTAAATAAGTCTTAATTAACCTAATATGCAATGGAACTAAAAGATTAACAAAACTAAACTAAAAACTAAGTTAAATTAGAAAGTAATTAATGTAATATGAGCTGAAAATTGAAAAGTCTCAAAATCAAAATTCTAGGGTTCATTCTTATATTTAAATCATAAATTATCAAAATCAATTCATAACAATTGTAATGTTTACTTAATGGAAGCTTAAAGAAACAAGAAAAATAACTAAA
Source organism: Juglans microcarpa x Juglans regia (assembly GCF_004785595.1). Classification (NCBI taxonomy): domain Eukaryota; kingdom Viridiplantae; phylum Streptophyta; class Magnoliopsida; order Fagales; family Juglandaceae; genus Juglans; species Juglans microcarpa x Juglans regia. The sequence continues at coordinate 26,372,877 of NC_054604.1, forward strand.
ATCAAGGAAATAAACAACAAATAAAATATCCAAAGGTCTAAGCCAAATATCTAAAAAATACATCATAAACTTTAAACTAAAATTAAATAAATACTAGAGAGTGGAAAGAGTAAGCCAAATAGATGGAAATGGATGGCGGCAGTGGAGGAGGAAGGCTAGGCTGCGGCAGTTGGACCCCAGGAGGAGCTCTTCAAATAAGTGCGGCGTTTCATCAAAATATGTTTTTTCTCCCCCAGTTGGTTTTTTTTTTGCATGTTGCTTTTGTATGAAAAAAATAAAGAATCCTCGTTCCTTCTTTTGTGCGTGTGGTGTGGTTTTTTTTGCTTTTTCCGTGAGTCTGTCCCAGGCCAAAAGACTCTCATTTGAATGTGTAAAGTCTAAACATCAAGAGAATGCCTTTTTGAGTTTTCTCATACTTTGCATTTCTTTTATTTCTTCCTTCCAAAATCCAAACACCAAGAGAACTTTCACTTTTCTCATGCTTTTGCATTTCATGGTTTGGAAAGAAAAATAAAAATAAATAAAATAGAAATAAAAAATAAATAAAATAAAAGAAAAAGAAAGAATAGAATAAAAAAAATGTGTTGTGTATGTGAAGAAATATTGCCCAATTAAATCACAAGTTATAAAATTAAGTATTAACAATGCTATAAATCAATTTAAATTACAATTCGGATTTATGCATCTTAACTATTTTTCCATCTAAAACAAACAATAATGTAATAAAATAATTAAAATATATTGATTCTAGATGTATAAAATAACTCAGCTCAATCAGACCCCCAACTAGCGTTTTGCTAATCTTTAAGCAAAATAGTGAAATTTAATTGAGATGAATATTGCATAAATATCGAAATCCAAATAGAAGCAATCAAATACAATTCTGAATTCTCACAAAAGTGACACTTTACTACTCAACCCCAGGGGTTATACTCTCCAAGACTATCTCAATAATTTTTCACATAGAATTGAGGCAAATGACTCAGAATTCAAATGTGTGTGTGGAGCTAAACTGATTGTGTGTTCCTCATTACTAGCCATGATTTGTCATAGGATTTTTCAACCTTAAGATTAATCATTGTTGATTCTAACTACTTCAAAGTCCAAGGGACTAGCAGTTTTCAAGCCAGCTCTATTTTTAAAGGTTGAACACCCAACCCCCAAAATTTTTGGTAACTGTTTCTAACCCTTAATTTAGGAAAGTTCCATAAATCGCTTTCATCTATTTGTTTTCTTTCTTTTCTTCTTATTTTTTTTCTTCTTTTTTTGGAAAAAGGCTTGGTAGTCTTGCAGTTTACTTCTCCTGTGTTAAATCAATGAACAGTAAATTGATAAACATTACAACTATAAGCATGTGCAAAATTTCCTTCAAAACTTGACATTCGTTCTACAAAAATATCACCAAGTATCATCTCAATGAGTATCGAATCTCGGTGTTTTATGCTACACATCAACAAAATATGAAACATAAAAAATCATGCTCTGTGCTCAAGCTTGAAAATAAATATTCATAAAATGATTCCGCTTAATTACTCCACCAAGATGCTCAGATTTCACAAAATACTAGAAATAGAGTATGTGTCAATCATATGTGTATCAATGCACATCACATTAATGCAATTTTTTTTAAATCTGTGCACACACGCTACCCCCAACTTGTGAAAGACATGGTCCTCAATGAATTAAATGAAAGAAAACAAAGTGCAGAACAATAAGCAAGCAACACAGATAACCAAACATGTGATATAAAATCAAAGTAAAACAACGAATAAATATAAAAGATAAAATACAATTAAACAAAGTCGTAAGAGGGAAAAAGATCAAAACACTTCCCTGGAATCTTGCACAAGCAAGATCTCTTCATTGAGTTTGAAATGAGTTATAAACGGCTTGAGACGTTGTCCATTGACAATGAAAAAGGTACCACTCGTAGGATTCTGAACTTCACCACCCCATGAGAATGAATTTTAGTTATAACATAAGGGTCACTATAACGAGATTTCAATTTACCAGGAAAGATTTGTAAGCGAGAGTTATAAAGAAAAACTTTCTGGCCAAGTGTGAAATGCTTGGGATGAATTTTTTGATCATGTAGAATTTTCATGCATTCCTTCGCCAGCTGAGCGTTGTCATAGGCATCTCGACGAGTTTCATCCAATTCATTGATTTGCAATTTTCTCACCCTTAAAACTTCATCAAGTGATATGTTAACATATTTCATAGCCCAAAAAGCTCGATGCTGAATATTAACAGGTAAATGATAAGTTTTACTAAAAATTAATCGATAAGAGGACATCCCTATATTAGTTTTAAAAGCTGTCCTACAAGCCCACAAAGTATCAAGAAGCTTAACTGACCAGTCTTTTCTATTAAGATTGATGTTTTCTCCAAAATGATTTTGATCTCTCTGTTTGCCAATTCTGCTTGCCCATTTGTTTGAAGGTGATAAGGGATAGAAACTCGGTGTGTGATACTATATTTCTTCATGACTGTAGAAAATTATTTGTTATAAAAATGAGAACCCCTATCACAAATGATAACTTTGGGCATGCCAAAGCAATCAAACAGATATTGTAAAAATTTTAGGACAACACAATGGTCATTTTTTTTGCAAGTGACAGCCTCCACCCATTTTGAAATATAAGCCACAACCAATAAAATATGTGTTTCCAAAGGAAACCGGAAAAGATCCCATGAACTCTATTCCCCAACAGTAAAAAATTTCTAAAGTGAGAATAGGAAAAAGATGCATCATGTCGCTTTTGCTAATGGATCCCATTTTTTATAAGGCTTACAAGTTTTACAAAAATTATAAGTATCTTTAAACATGGAAGATCAGTAAAATCTGCTTTGCAAAATTTTAGCGACTGTTTCTTTGCTGAAAACTTACCATCACATGCACCCATATGACAAAATCTCAATACAGAGGAAAACTCATCATCAGGAATGTATTTTCGAATCAATTGGTCCAAACAATATTTGGAAAGGTATGGGTCATCAAAGTAAAAGTGTCGTATCTCAGAGAGAAATCGGTGCATATCTTGGATGGACTATTCAGAAGGCATTTTTGCTCAGTCACCAAATAGTTGATTATGTCAGCAAATCAGGAAGCTTTTTGAACCACAAATAGCTACTTATCTGGAAAACTATCATCAAGATGAAGGATAACTTTTGAAGGGGATGATGGTGGCAATCTGGAGAGATGGTCAACCACAACATTTTCGATTAATTTATTGTCCTTACTGGTGATGTTGAACTCTTGAAGTAGTGAAATCCAATGAATCAAGCGTGATTTTGCGTCTTTCTTAGTAAACAAATACTTCAAAGCAGAGTGGTCAGTGAAAATGATAACAGGAGAACCAAGAATGTAACCCTGAATTTATCAAGTGCAAAAACCACTGCAAGCAATTCTTTTTCAATAGTGGTGTAGTTTTTTTGGATATCATTCAAAGTTCTATTGGTATAATAAATCACAAAATGTATATTATCCACTCGCTGCCACAAAACAGCACCCAACACATAATCACTTGCATCAATCGTAATTTAAAAGAGAATGTCTCACTGTAGGGTTTGCATAACTAGGTTTTTTTGGTACCACTTGAGTTGGACTTATCTACTTCCTATCTGAGATGGGATAAATGATACCCACTGCGAGCAGCTTGAGCACTTCCTCTTTGACAACTTCCTTCATGGTAGGATTGCCTACGTTGAGCATCAGGAACCTGTCTAGCATTGTCTTCAAGATGGATTCTGTGGGTACAAACAGCATTATCAATACCTTTGATGTCGGCTATTGTCCTACCAATTGTGCCTCGATACTTTCTTAAGACTTCAATCAACTGGACTTCATCCTTCTGATTTAACTTCAAAGAAATCACTACAGGAAAAGTGTCTTCTTCATGACCAAGAAAAATATATTTTAAATCTTGAGGAAGTGATTTCAGTTTCAACTGGGAAACTTCTTCATCTGAAGATTTAAGTATGTTTGGTCGTGGTAGAGTTTTAAACTGTGGTTGCCATCTTGTGTCTGCAAATTGTAATTCAAGTAGTAAAGAAGAATCTTCAAAACAGTCTAAAAATTCAAGGACATTTTCATCAATATGGTCAGTTTTTTTATCATGTAAAAATTCTGGTAAGGAAAAATTGAGCAAATAAATTTTTTTGGTATCAAATTTTCTATAACATTCAAATCACTTGTGTCATCAAAATGTACTGGCATCTTGCAAGTATTGAAAACGTTTAACTCAAATGTCATGTTTCCAAAAGTAAGCTTCAGAGCTCCACTTCTGCAATTAATCAAAACATTTGACGTAGTTAGAAATAGTCTTCCAAGGATGACAGGACTTGGTAAATAGTGGAAGCTGGTTGCTGCATATCAAGAACTATAAAATCTACTGGGTAGTAAAATTTGTTCACCTGGACCAGCACATCCTCAATAGTATCACTCGACATCTTAACTGATCTGTCAAGCAACTAAAGCATGATGAAGGTTTTTTTCAGTTCACCTAACCCCAACTGCTCGTACACTGAGAACGGTAACAAGTTCACACTACTCTCCAAATCAAGTAAATCTCTCCCAATGTGTGACTCACCGATCATAATGGAAATATTTGAAGAGCCAGGATATCCGAACTTCTGAGGAGTCTCGCTTAATATCAATCCACTGACTTGCTCCGCTAGGAAAACTTTCTTCTTTACATTCAGCTTCATCTTCACTGTGCACAAGTCCCTAAAAAATTTTACATATGAAGGAACTTGTTCTGTGGCATCTAAGACTGAAATATTAATCTTTACTTGCTTGAAGTTCTCCTGAATCTCAGTGTGATATTTGTTCTTTTGGCCAGCTGCCAATCTTTGAGGATAGGAACCAAAAATTAGTACCCCCTATTAGTTTCAGCATCCGCACTCACAGGCTTCTTCGATTCTAGTCTCACTACCTCTGGTTCTTTTTCAGTTTCTTCAGTATATATTACATCTTCAGGTGTAGGAGCAACTACCTGTCTATCAATGGTCATCTCTGGTTGGGGAACTTCCTTTCCATTTCTCAAAGTAAAAAGGGCATTCGCTGTCTCAATAATATCCCCTGAGACATTATATACTTGTTGTGGTTGTTACCGGTATACTTGAAGATTAGGCTGAGGCTGTGCTGAAAATTTTCCTTTTTCTAAAGTGCTCAATGTCATACTCATCTTATTGGTGGTGCCCCACAAGTCATTTATGGTCTGAGTGTTCTGATTGTTTGTGGTGGCCTGAATCTGCATGAATTGTTGAAGTGTATTGGTCATTTGTGCCATACTATCATCTAGAGACTTCTTCACAGATAATTGAGGTTGAGAACTCTGTGTAGTTATATGAGACTGAAATCCTGGAGGTGCTATAAAAGGATAACTCTGAAAACTCTGATATCGCTGATACTAATGCTGAGGAGCAGCCTGATGAAATGGCTGCTGAGAAGGTGGCAGAGACCGGCCAGGCTGATCATTCCTCTATGAGAAATTTGGATGATTCCTCCAACCCGGATTATATGTATTGGAGAAAGGCTAATTTTGTACTCTATTTACTCAGTTCGCTGATTGTATCTGCTCAGACCCATTCTCCTAAAATACTGGCATAATTGAACAATCCTGGGTCTTGTGGTTTGAATCAGCACATAAAGAGCATGTCTCTACTGCTTTCACAGACTTCATTTTTTTATCTCCATAATCTATATCTTCTCGTTAATGCAGTTATTCAGGCTTAAACGTCAGTGTCCTCCTTAACCTCATATCTGCCCCTACCAGCAATAACCCTTAATGGTTGTGCTGTCAATGAAACTCGATTAGTCTGAGTGTTCCATTGTTGTGCGCTCTTAGCAAGATAATAAAAAAATGGCAATGCTTGATCAGGTTCATTGCTAAAAAATTCTCCGTTGCACATAGTCTGAACAAAATTTTTACATTCTGGAGTGAGACCAGTGTAAAAATAATTCACCAACCTCCAGAATTCAAAACCGTGATGTAGAAAAATGTTCACCAAATTCTTAAACCTTTCCCAGCTGGCCTGGAAAGTCTCGTCATATTTTTTATTGAACTGGCTTATCTGCTATTGTAAGTATTGAGTTCTCTGAAAAGGAAAACTTTTTTATAAGAACTCACGCTGCATATCAGACCAACTAGAGATAGAATTATATCTAAAAAAATTAAACTAAATCTTTGCTTTATCTTTTAAAGAGAAAGGAAATAAATGAAGTCTAATAAATTCATCAATAGTGGTTCTATTGATAAAAGTAGTGCAGGCCAACTCAAAATCTGTCAAGTACTGATAAGGACTCTCAAAATCCATCCCATGGAACTGAGATATCACTGACATCATGCCATGCTTAATAGAAAAATTAGGTGCATAATTAGGTAAAATAATGCATGATGGTGTAGTGGTACTAGTGGGCTGCAAATAATCCCAAAGAGTGTGTGGTGTAGGTGCAGCCATGATTCGTTCAATTTCAATGTCCTCGTCTGTAGAAAAAATAGAAGAGCTATCTATCTCTGAACTGTGTATACTACTTTCAGTGCTTAATGTAACTCTAAGCAACCTATTTGAATTGTCTATCTCCCATGACATTAAACATCAGTCCAAATAGTATAAATAAGGTTCAAGCGACTGAGTAGTAGGTGACAAGTGAAATGTACAATTAGAGATAAGATAGTGAAAGAAACATTTGAAATAAAAATAACGAGTTTAAATTTATGTCAAACAACTATTCCTCGGCAACGGCGCCAAAAACTTGACTCACTAAAAAATGAGCTGCACGAAGGTTATCCCAAGTCTAGGAGGATGTCACGTAATAATTAGGAATAAATTCCTAAATTATCTCTTCAGGAAAAGTTGCTTAAAATTAAATTCGTTTAAAATGGTGAAAATATTCACAAAAAGAAAATAAAAATTGTGGTATGTGCAATGAATGGAAGAGTACAATGAGAATAAAAAGGTATTAGTCATGAACTAGATTCATATTTTTAGATTTTTTTGAGTGTTGGAATGAAATGTAAAAGACTAACAAATTGAAATTAACAATTAAGAAACCAACTAAGCTAAACAATCTTAATTAATCAGAAAATTAATTAATAAAACCGAAATTAAATTAGTCTTAATTAACTTAATATGCAATGGAACTAAAAGATTAACAAAACTAAATTATGAACTGAGCTAGATGAGAAAATAATTAATACAATATGAGCTGAAAATTGAAAAGTCCCAAAATCAAAATTACAGGGTTCATCTTTGTATTTAAATTATAAATTCTCAAAATCAATCCATAACAATTGTAATGTCTATTTAATGGAAGCTTAAAGAAGTAAGAAGAATAACTAACATCAAGTAAATAAACAGCAAATAAAATGCCCACAAAGGTCTAAGCCAAATATCTCAAAATACATCATAAACTTTAAACTAAAATTAAATAAAGAGTAGAGAGTGAAAAAAGCAAGTCAAATGGATGGAGATGAATGGCGGCAGTAGAGAAGGAAGGCTAGGCTGCGTAGTTGGACCCCTGGAGGAGCTCTTCAAATGTGTGCAGCGCTTCTTCAAAATATGTTTTTTCTCCCACAGCCGAAAAGAAACCTATTGTTCTTTTTTTTTTTTTTTTTGCATGTTGTATTCGTATGAAAAAAAATAAAGAATACACGTTCCTCCTTTTGTGCGTGCGGCGTGTGGTTTTCTTTTTCCTTTTTTTTTCGTGTGAGTCTGTCCGAGGCCAAAAGACTCTCCTTTGAGTGTGTAAAGTCCAAACACCAAGAGAATGTCTTTTTGACTTTTCTCATACTTTGCATTTCTTTTATTGCTTCCGTCCAAAATCCAAACACCAAGAAAAATTTGACTTTTCTCTTGCTTTTGCATTTTTTGGCTTGGAAAGAAAAATAAAAAAATAAAATAGAAATCAGAAAAAAATAAAATAAAATAAAATAAAAAGAAAGAATAGAATACCAAAAATGTATTGTGCATGTGAAGAAATATTGCCCCAATTAAATCACAAGTTATAAAACTAAGTATTAACTATGTTATAAATCAATTTAAATTACAACTCGAATTTTTGTATCTTAACCATTTTTTCATCTAAAACTAATAATAATGTAATGAAATAATTAAAATCTATTAGTTCTAAATGTATAAAATATGCAATAACTCAACTCAATCAATAGGCATTCGAATTTTTTACTTGGCTTAGCCCCAATCATACTCTTGCAAGTGGCATAGATTGTATATACTCTCGTCGATTAAGGCAAATTTCACTCAAAATGGTTACTAGACAAGGGCAAGATTGGCTTCATCCCCATAACATAGCTCGAAGCCAAAGGTTGATGTTGCTTTTTGAAACTAGGAGAATGAATCGGTGATCTTGATCATTACTTATGATATTCCAAATCGATGAATTTTATCAACAAATAAAGCATGGACTTCGAGTTCGATTGACAACCGACGTAACTGAAGTAGCTGAAAGTTGGTCCAATAGTTTATGTTGTCTAATCCCCCCAAGGGGGATTTAGGGGAGTAATGATCCAATCTAATATCTAACCAATAACCTATGAGTTCCAGTCAAGCCTATAACTCAATGAATCAATGAGTTCAGTCTTTAATCAGTATATGAATACGTAACTGCATCTTTCTTGAGTTTATTAGTGCAGTCTTTGATTTTGTATTTGATTCCTTTATGTAGGAGAGAGTTCTATTGTAATGGTGTTCCTACGTAAACCCTCCCCCCCACCTAGGAACGATAACTCAAACTCGGATTTAACTCCTAACTCGCAAGGACGAGGGCTGCCTACTAGCTCTAATTCACCACCGGTATACCCGTAGGCCTTCGTTGAGCGAATTCAAGCTTCGTTTCACTCAGTCCTTGAATTCACTCAACATTCGCTTTGTCGTCTCTCCTTCCTGACTTGCAACTTCGCACGCAGTCAAGTCGATCAGTACAAAAAAGGAGTTCGGGGGAGGATCCCCCTAACTGGCTTTTGAAAAAGAATTTGTTTGCTGCTGTTCCTCAATAGTGAGTGAGTATCCCAAGATATGCACTCATTGTTGAGTCATGTTCTGCCTCGAGGGAGGACAAGCGCAGCGAAGGAGGGGAAGTGTATTTAAGGGCGTGCATGCGCGCGAGGCCCAAAAATTTGAATGCATAACATTCTTCCCAATTTTGCTGTGAGAAAGAATATTCCTTATTCACAAAGTGTATTACTAACCGTATTTCTCACTTGTCCTGCCATTTAGTATGAATGGAGTAAATGACACCCTTCTTTTTGTAAAAGCCATTTTTTACTTATGTTTTTTGTTCTAAGTTCAATGAAGTCCCTCGGGCTTTTGATATCGTTTGGAGCCATCGTTGCAGTATAGTATAGCATCTTACTACAGTTTGGCATCCTTTCGGCAGACAAACTGTAATAAGAACTCAGTTGAGTGTCGTAATGAAACCCCGAAAGGTTTCAAGCCAGCATGTCCAAGTGAGCCCGATGACCGCTTTCTTATCGCTGAAACACATAGTTTCTTTCCTCCATCGGTATTACATAAAGGAACTTTAAGGCTTGCTGGTCAGTCTTTACAATAAATGATTGGCTTAAAATATAAGGCCTCAATTTCCTTACTGCCATCACTAAGGCAAGTAACTCTTTTTCATAAATAGAGAGAATGAGTGTTTTGCCTTTTAGAGCCTTACTCATATAAGCAAGGGGCTATCCAGCCTGCATCAATATAACTCTCATTCCCCTCCCACTATCATCACATTCAATGGTAAATGATTATGAAAAATATGACAATCTAAGAACAGGGGGTCTAGTAACTACTGTTTTTAAGTCCATAAAGGCCTTGGTAGCCTCCTCATTCCACACAAAAACATTCCTCCTAAGTAGGTCTATAAGGGACGCTGTAATAGAGCCATAATTCTTAATAAATTTACGATAATACCTTGTCAAACCCAAAAACCCTCTAAGAGCTTTCACATTAGTGAGTAGGAGACAATCAAGCATCACAACCACGTTGTTAGGATCAGCCAGGACCCCTGTGGAATTAATCACATGCCCCAAATAGTCTATCTCCTACGCTCCAAACTTATATTTAGACATTTTAGCATAAAGCCCGTGCCTTTGAAGAATTTCCAGCACCTTATTTAAATTCTCCAAGTGTTCTGCACATCCCTTACTGAAAACCAGTATATCGTCAAAGAATATTAAAACAAATTTCCTAAAAAATGGTCTAAAAATATTGTTCATTGAAAGGTCGAGGGGGCATTGGCGAGCCCAAATGGTATCACTAGGAACTTGTAGTGTCCCTCGTGTGTCTTAAAGGTGGTCTTCTCTACATCTTTTGGAATCACCCTTATTTGATGGTAGTCGAACCTCAAACCCAACTTAGAAAATACCACCGACCATACAATTCTTCCAATAGTTCATCAATCATAGGAATTTGGAACTTACCTTTAATTGTCTCTAGGTTAAGGGCCCAATAATCAACACACAACCTCCAGCTTCTGTCCCCCTTGTGGACTAACAACATCAAGGAAGAAAAAGGGCCGAAACTTGGCCTAATTACCCCAGAACTCAGTAAATCAGTGACAATTGTTCTAATCTCTGTTTTTTTGGTAATAGGAGTAATGATAGGGCTTAGCTAAAATGGATTGGGTGCCCTCCTTGAGTGTGATTTTGTGGTCATGGGAACGTAGGGGTGGTAGGCATTGTGGTTCTTCAAACAAAGTATGAAAGTTCCTAATTAAATCCTTCACCTCATCCCTTAATTCATGTGGATCTTTACTATTTCTTCCTATCATTAATTGCATTAGTAACCACTTTCCCCTATTGATGGAAGTAATTATGGACTTATTACTTCCTTCAATAGCGAATTCCTTCAAACTTAACCCCTCTAAAATATTCCCTTCTACCGACCTAAACTTCATGGTACGTTTTGAAAAATCCCACACAATTGGCCCAAGGGTCTCCAACCAACTTACCCCTAATAACATATTACAACTACCAAGAGATAATATGTAAAGAGAAGAGTGTAAAGAGATACCTTGTATTCTTGTCTTCATAGCACTACAAAGTCCTTCACTCCTAATCAACTCCCCATTTACTATTCTTAAAGCAATATTGTTGGTCTTGTCTATCTCTAACTTGGCTCTTTTAGCAATGGTTGGGTCCAAAAAATTATGGGAACTCCCTGAATCAACGAAGACGACCAACTGCTCATTCCTAATCCTGCCAATTAGTCTCATAGTGTTGGGGCCCGGGGTCCCTGTGATGGCATTAGGGATATTTTTGCCATTCCACAGTAGGATTCTGGTTTTCAATTTCATAGTTTCTGCAATAGTTTCAGCCTCACCACCAGGTTCTTCCCCTTCATCATGGCTTTGCAGCAGGTAGATTTCAGAATTTTTACATGCGTGAGTTGGATTCCATTTCTCATCGCAATGGTAACACAATCCATTCTTTTTTTTTTTCATCCATAACAGTGGATGATATTTTCTTAGGGCTATGGCCATATTTTTGTATCCTACTATTTGCCTCTCCAAAATGCCCCCCCAGTAGAGTAAGCTCTCTTATCTAGGCTTGGTTTCAATGAGTTCTTTGTGCTAATAAGTTATTCTTCCTGTATTCTTGCCAATCCAAAAGTAGCATTTAAATTTAAGGGATTAAGCATGCAAAGAGGTAACCTAATTTCATCATTCAACCCGCTGAGAAAACAACTGGATTTATGGTGATCTGAGAGCCCCCTTAGCCTATTAGACAATGCTTTGAACTGGGCTTTATAGGTTGCCACCGTCATTGTTTGTTTAGGCTAGGTTAAAGTCTCCATTGGATCGTCGTATGTCGTTGGATCAAAGCGTATTAGCATAGCATGAATGAGAGTATCCCAAGTTGTGAACTGCCTCGACTCCACAATATCTTGGTAACACCCAAGTGCTTCCCCTTCCATGTGGCAGGAAGCCATTAACAATCTCTGTGCAGGAGGAGTTTGGTGGAATTCAAAGTATTGAGTAGTTTTGAAGATCCACCTTGATGGATTATCCCCCTCAAAATGGGAAAAGTCTAGCCTAACACTCCTTGACTCTCGTGAACCCTCCTCTCTGATTTGGTTGATCTGTGTCATTCACCATTTGCAGGTCTCTATGATAGACAATATTCTGGTTGGCGACAAGGGTCTTTACCATATCTGTCAGTTGCTCAAGTTTGTCATGCATCTCTTGAAGGCCTTCCTCTAAGCCATCAACTTATTTTTGTAAAATTTCTTGTTGTTGTTTGTAACTAGTGCCCTTTGCCATAAGGATTGACTCTATACCACTTGTTAGGATCTAAATAATAATCCAGAAAACAGTTTAACAATGGATGAAGGGTAATGGATAAACAATCTACTTCATTAAAGAACGATAAAAGCTATTCAAGGTAGCTTAACCTCTAGTACATTCCAGAAAATTTAGCTTCACAAAAGATGAGATTCCCCTTACTGATTTTCCTTCATATACTAGAGCCATTCCCCCAACGGAATGATGCCCCACTACCCAATAACAGAAAGTAAAAAATCTAACATAACAACTGAAGGCAGCATAAAGCTCATAGCCAAACAAAATGCAACGTTTAAAATACTATCCTTAAACTACATAACTCAAAATGCAACGTTTGGGACAGACCCCCAAAATGTAGCATTCGACACAACTTAAAGAAACATCCCAATCCGACGCCGCTTCATCTTCAACACATCACAGTTCCATTTGTCCCGCAACAACACCGTTTCTAGTTCCACTTCAATTAATCCTTCACGAACTCCCCAACTCAAATCCAATTTTTTCACTTCATCTCTCTTGAGCTCTAGGATTCCTAATAGATTTTGATGTGTTGTTATTTTCCTAGTTTTAAGTTAAAATTTTACCTGCTAGATATCATATTATCCATACTTTAACACCTGGGGGTGTTACCTGCCTTATATTGGTGGGTAGTTACCCTTCCCACACCCCATTCTTGTCTGGGCAGGTGGCTAAATCTCACCCCCACATCCCATCTCCACCTACATCATTGATCGTCTGCATTTGTTTATTAGGCGAGCAGATTGACACCATCACTGTCCAACCACCCCGTTTAACAATGTATTCTTCACACAAAAATATACAAAAATGCAAATATATCAAACAAATTACAAAAACAGAACCTCATATATGTGCATAGATCTATAAATTTGCATATAAATATACACATCTATGCACAGTAACATAGATTTGTGTTCGTGTTCATGACTTACGACCATGACGGTGGCTCATAAAGCTTTTAGACCCACAACCTCAGATCATAAAACTCATAGGCCCATGGCAGCGACCGTGGTCATAAAACTCATAGATCCATGGGTGTAGCCATGGGTCTTTAACTTACAAATCCACAATGACAACCATGGTCTTGGGTTGAAGAGAGGTGCAACATCGACATGAGAGGAAGGGTAAGAAAATAAGAGAAGGCCGAAGGGAATAGAAAGGAGATAGAAGAGATGTGAGTGAGGAGAAAGTGAGATAAGGGAGAAAGGTTTAGGGTTTTGTTGTGTTTACATAGTTTTTTTAATATATATATATATATATATATGTGTGTGTGTGTGTGTATATATATATATACAGGCGGGGCAGGTGGGTGAGGTTTTTGGTAGGTGGGGAACCAGTACCCTTGCTCGCCTCCCGCATTGATTTTTATTTTTTGTGTAGCATCCGCCTGCAGTATCATCTAGGGTGAGCGGGTTGCTTTCCTGTCTCCTCGTAGAAAGGGTGGATTGGACGGACATGCTAGGTTGCGGGTGCCCGCCACCCATCCCTGTCGTGGGTGCCTTACAGCGGCCTTTTTTATTTCCCACAAAATACATTGACTAAACTGTCCCCTCTATATCTCAGCTCACACACAAAATCGTACGTATACCCCTTCTCTCTCCCATTGTTTATGTCTCTTTCTATTCTGGGTTCAATCTTTATTGCTTCTGGTCAAGCCGCGCGCCGCTCTTTAGCTTCAACTGACCGCTACCATTGGAGCCACCTTCAACTTTCGCCAACTTGCTATTAGTTCCTTGGGAAAGTCTAGGTAAATCAATGTAACACACCTAATGGAAGGTGTTTGGAAGAGTAGAACATGCAAGAAAATTGTGTCGAATTCGAGGATGACCTTACCTCCAAAGAGAATAAGAGAGAAACTAAAATTGTATTGTATTAAGTTTCTGGATGATTCTCTACAATACCTACTATCAACACTTATAAAGGAACGAATAATTGGACCAATGGGCCTTTAACCAACATGGGCCAAACCCATAAATCAGACCTTGGGCTTCCACCCATTTAGGCGCAAGGTCCTACCCATTTAGGTGTATAACAATATCGTCCCTTTTTGAAGACCTTGTCCACATGGTCAATACAACTTGTCTCTGTAGTAATGAAAGCCCAATGCTAGCAGGTGGTTTGTCTCCAAGATGAAGAAATGGTTGTGACGGATGCTGAGAAGCACCAAGATGTTGGAAATCCCCATTAGGCCCCATTTGTGTAGCATACTATTGATGGGCAACATTTCTCCATGTAATGCCAAGCAATGTTTTGAATACCGTACCGGTTAAGGCACTGGAACGAAATATTTCGATACCGGTACCGTTTCGTATACCGTTTCGGGATAGTCGATATATGAATAAATTATATATAAATACATATATATATAAATTATAAATAGTCTAGTCTGAATTGGGGGTAAAAAAATAAGCTTGTAGTTTGAAAAAATGAAAAAAAAAATTGAAGGCCGAAATATCGGCCAGTACCGATTGAAATATAGGTCGGTACAGGCCGAAATTGATGCCGATACGACCGGTACTGGCTGGTATTTGGGCCGGTACTAAACTTGTAGGGTACCTGTACCGGCCCAGTGGCCGGTACGAAAAATTTCGGCTGTACCGGCCGGTACGGTACGAAATTCAAAACAGTGATACCAAGCCATAACCAGCATTTGCATCTTATTCAAAATAGAGCAACTTGAATTTGTTGTGCAAATGAGGTAACTCTTACTACAATCCCAGCCTCAACTTGTTGCTCATTGATTATTATACCAAAAAAGTGGGTACATTGCTTGTCTACCTTTCTACTAACTATTGTTCCAATTGGGAGGGATTTGACTGTAACAGTGCCATTTAGGGCTTCTTCAAGAATATTTGCAGAATTTCTCGTCTTAATAAGGACACCCAGCTTGCTAAAATAAGATGCAAATATTTTATTGACAGTACCAAGATCAGACAAGTCAATTTCCATATCCACACCATTAGTGTCAATAGCCTCAAAACCTTGTAAAATAAAAATATGGGCCACAAGAATAACCGTTGGTCATCCATTTTAGAGCCTATATTTTGAAATATAGCTTACAATAGGATGCTTAGAACCATTCCTGATGCAATTGATTTTAACGCATATTCACTCCAAACTCCCCAAGGCATAGTTCTATTCACCACAAGAATTCCCATAAGGTTTCTTTCTCTTCCTCTATCAAAGGGCCAATGAGATGGCGATACATTGAGCAACTGGAGGGCAAAGTTCTTATTACCAAAACTTTATCCTCTTCGGTAGTGTTAGGTGCATTATATCATCCTCGATGGTCCAGAAAGAGGAGTTTGCTTTCACTGAACTTGTAAGCTTGTGATTAAGATATGAAGGGTTGGCATTGATTCCGATTCCGATGTGCTTTAACTAGATCTTACAGTAGAATTGCTTCGAAAGAACGTTGGATTGAAGGTTTATGTAGATATTCATATCTTCCAGAGTATGGTGCCACTCCATGGTTCAAATCTTTCAGTAGAAGAGATGTTTGGCTAGGGTATCGTTGGGCAGGCACTCTGCAGCAAGCAGCCTCTCATAACCATTACAACAATACCTAATCAGATTCGCAAGCCTCTTGTGCCTTGGCTTACCAACTCCCAAAACTCCTTCCTGCTTCCCAAATTCTTACCTTTTCGTGTTCAATGACGGATCAATAACTCTTATATTTTCTTCTACAATAACCTTGGAGTGAGAGACCTCCGTAAACTTGTTGGTTCTAGTTGGAAGAGGTCCTCTGAAAGTGTTTTGGGCCATTGAACCGAAGAATAAAGCTACCGAAGTT
The DNA here is from genome assembly GCF_004785595.1 of Juglans microcarpa x Juglans regia. NCBI lineage: Eukaryota > Viridiplantae > Streptophyta > Magnoliopsida > Fagales > Juglandaceae > Juglans > Juglans microcarpa x Juglans regia. Next base: position 26,388,989 of record NC_054604.1, read on the forward strand.
AAATCCATTGACTCTTTGGGAGAGTTAGAGATTTCAACAATCGTTGCACGTTCGTCTTTTTCATGTATTGCACGTTCCTTTTGTATTTTTCAAATTTGATCCTCCAACTGGTCGAAGCTTTCTTTAAAGTTGCTCGCAAATTCGTTTACATGCTGCTTGAAGACTTTGTGCATTTGCTGGGTTTGCTCTACTAATTCCCTAATTTTTTTATTGATACAAGAATTTCAATTGATAGTATAGAGCTTGATGTCTCTCTGATACCAATTTATAACACACATGATGGAAGGTGTTTGGAAAAGCAGAAAATATGAGAAGTTGTAAAATAGTTAAATTCAAAGATGACCTTACCTCCGTGGAGAACAAGACAGAAACTGAAAGTATATTGTATTAAAGATCCTTTACACCGTCTACCATCAACATTTATAAAAGAGCAAATAATTGGACTAATGGACCTTTAACCAACATGGGCCAAACGGCCCAAACCCACATCAGACCCTGGGCTTCCAACCATTTAGGCGCATGCCGATCAATTTCTTTCAAATCGTTTGTTCCACTTTTTGTAGTATTGCCCCAATTGGGGTGGTGAAAATATTTTTTCCTTATCTCTTTCTATTATTATATGTTATTAAAATTTTTAAATTTAATAAATAATTTAATTTTTTTAAAATTTAAAATAATAATAATATTAAAAATTAATATTTTAATAATATTTTATTTAATTCTTAATTTTCATCTTAAAATTATCTCACTGTCGAAAACCGCACCATGATCTCTATGTTGCTCTTCATCTCCCACTTTAATTGGAACGAGTGGGATCGGCATCAATATATAGGGTTCAAGTCCTAATTTTTTCACAATCCAGAGTATTCACCTGTTGAGAGAGGCGATTTCAGGTTGCAATTAAGTAGGCTGGAATATTTGGGAATGGGGATTTAATTTTTGTATTCAAGTCCAAAGACCTGGCTGAGGATGAATGAAGAGGGATTTGAAGAATGGGACGCAGATTTCTTGGACCAACTCATCCAAGTAGAAGAGCTAGCCCTCACCTCCTCCTCCTCCTCAGCGGCTAACCAAAACCCTAAGCCTTCTCAGCAGTTCGTCCAAGTAGAACAGCAAGAACCGCTTCGTCCTGTGGCGGCTCCTTCCCACTACGATTCCGTAATCAGTTACTCCCCTCCGCATGAGCTCTCTCAGAGGACCTCCCATGAGGATCCTTTTACTCGCTTCTCCAATTCGTCGTCTTCGCTTCTCCGTTCCCTAAACGACAAAGAGCTCGAAATCGAAAGGTTGAAGGTTAGCCCCCCCCCCCCCCCCCCTTCTATTGTAATAATTAATTATCCGTAACGGAACAATAAAGAGAAAATATGACTTATTTAGTTGTTGATTTTTTTGTGGGATACAATTTCCGGTGGGATTGATCGGGTCCTTCTTGAGTTCTGGGTGCATTTGGTTTGTAATTGTTTTTTGATAGGTACATTTTTTTTTTGAAGTATCAATCCCACCGAAAATTGGATCCGAATTTTTTTTTTTTTGATCGATACATTTGGTTTGTAATATCACTGCTTTTTTGTATGCCATCGAGCGATATTTCTGCTGGTGTTTAGAAAATAACAGAAAAGATAAAGGCTTTTTTTAACGTAACTGTTACTATTAAAATTTAGGATAGGGTTTCACCTTGAAGAAATTGAAGAATACGAGTGGCAAATTGTTTGTGGATTATCTGTCATATCTGGGTTTTGGAATTTATAGTAGAATTGATGGAATGCCTGAAAATGGATTTCATTTGTTTGATGAGAGTATCATGTTGAATTGGTGAATGGTTTTGAACTTTCTTTTCAGTTATTTAACATGAAATTTAAGTTTCCATTCTTTTCATGGATTGATTCTGATGTAGTCCTTTCGTGCTTGAAATAGTTGGTCAAATTGAGATGTGATATGGCATATGTTATCATTTTAAGGAATGAGTTAATCTATGTTCTAATTGAAGTGTGCATGAATCATAACTGCAGAGGGAGCTGGGACATGCGTCGAAGCATCTTACAGACCTGGTACATGTTATTCTCTTTTGTTGCTTTAGAATCACATCACGATGTTATTTTCCTTTTCCTTTTCCTTTTCACTTTTCTTTTCACCATCATTTGTTTGTTATTTTAAATCGATGATTCAATCATAAAGCCCCATGTAGGCTTCCTTGGCTAAATAGTCTTTTAAAGGCCTGCTTGGGATTGCGGCAGGAAATAGAGTTTTTCATAGCAGCGCTTTTAAAAAGCTCTACTACTACAAAGTAATTTACTGTTTGGTAAACATGCACCTAAAGCGCTTTTAAAGTTAGTTACTATAGTTTTTTAAAAATGTGGTATTATCTGCAGTAGCTTTTCAACAAAAGCTTCAATTTGGTGCTATTTTAAAAAGTGGATTTTCAGCTTTTTTTAGGTGCTTAAAGCACTTTTTATAAATTTACCAAACATACTATTTTTTTCTTTAAAAGAGCTTTTAGGCTATTAAAATCACTTTTTAAGTCTCCCAACTCTAACCCAAGCATGCACTAAGAGGCTTTAATGTTTCAAGGAAGTGATATCTAGCATTTATTCTTGGTGCTTGCTAGCAATTTGAGAAACCGAGTAATTTTATGGCTAGGGATGGAATGCATTTCTTTTTTCATGTTTTCATTTGCACTATGTTCCTAAAATAGGTGTTAGTGACAGACCCATATCATTGCCTCTAATCTGGTATTATATTATTTGAGTTTTGACAGTTTCATCTCTCTCTCTCTCTCTATCTATATATTCTGCTTGGGCTGTATGATAACTCTTTAACCTGCATTATTGCTTTAAGCTTTATATCTTGTGGAAGGTTTTGTATGAAACGGAAAAGTGGTCCTTAATTTAGGGCTGTAATCGAGCCGAGCTGGTCTTTGGCTTATCGAGCTCGGCTTGACTCAAAATACTCGAGCTTGAGCTCGAGATTTTTTTTTATTCTTCGTTCGAGCTTGACTCGATAAGCTAAATGCTCAACTCGTGCTCAAGCTCGAACTCATCCCACAAATGAGTTTGAGTCGAGCCGAGCTCGAGCTCGAACTTTGTATTTTTTTTATTTTTTGAATAAGATTTAATAATTAATAAAATAAATAAATAAATAAATAATCTAATATTGAATTTATACAACTAACAAGTAGAACCTCTATTGAATTATAAAGTTTTAAAAAATTTATAAGTAATTAATATCTAACTAGTTGATATGTATCCAAAATAACAATATATTATATGGCTACATATATTATTAATACATACACTTAATATGATAGCATATATCTATTTTATATATTGTTCCTACATATTAGTATATGAAACTATTAAATTCTATCTACTAATTATTATACAAATTATAAATTATACTTATGAAGTATATTCACTATATAGACATAAGTAATTAGATTACATATTATATATTTAATTATAAAAGTGGTATGCTTATATTATTAGTTACTACATATGTATGTGTGTGTGTGTATATACATATGTGTATGTATATATTTATCAATATATGAATGAGTTTTAATCGAGTCAAGCTAACGAGTCGACTCGAGCATAAATGAGCGAGCCTTAACAAGCCTTAGCCGAGTTGAGTCGAGTTTTGTCGGGTATGTGTCATTTACAATTCGAGCAGGTATCTGCTTTCACGAACGAGCTTTTTTTTTTTCACGAGTCGAGTTCGATTCGAGTTTAACCGAGTGAGTATTGAGCGGGCTATTGAACAGACTGGTTCATTTACAGCCCTAGTCCTTATGCACTTAATTTTTGGAACCTTTTGTATGTTGGTCATTTTCTTAAGCTGTTCCTTTTCTTTTTTTTTTTCTCTTTTCATAAAATATACTTGCCCAAAGGTTAATGTTGATACTGATTCAGGAACATGAATGCCTTGAACTAAGGAAGGAAAGAGGCAAAAATGAGGTGCAGATTCAATGTGTATTTCCCAAGAATGGAGTAAAAGATGTTGATGTCCACTCCTCAAAGAGTACAAACTTGTGAGTGAAAGTTCCTTTTTTTTTTTTTTTTCCTGTCACACCGTGTCCTGTCTGTATATGGTAGAATCTTGAACCATTAATTTCAAGTCTGTTGGTTCTCTCCTGATTAAATCACACTCAAAGATACTAAACACTAGAATATCTCCATAGCATCTAGGACATGGCAAACAAGGGCATGTGAAGGTAAGCCCTTACACGACATATGACATACTAATTGACATTATAACTGAAATCTCTGTCAGATGTAATAGATACCGACTCAAACTCTTATATGAGTATTGTACCCTAATACTTTTACCTTTCTTTTTGCCATGCCATTATCGTAGCACTCATTTGTGGTGCAAATTCCTTTGTTGTTAGGATTATTAATTTGTTAATCAAATGTTTGACATTTTCTTCTCTATCTAAAATCGTTTCAAAATATCTTTAGTAACCTCCATTAGATCACAAGGCATTCTGACTATCTGAGTCTTACTATTCCTGTATCTTCCAAGAGCTTGGGAAAGACTGTGAATGTTTGTTAGAAGTACCACAAGTACTTCAATTTCCTGATGGCCTGAAAAGCAAACAACATACATCACTGCTTAAAAGTTGAAAGACCCCAAAATAATTGTTGAGACTCTTGTCCGAAGGGTTGAAGAAATTTGCCTTAACGAAGAGATGTTTTAAATGGTAGCCTAAAATGCACTATAACTAAACTGGACAATGGAATAGATGCCCCACATCTGCATCACCGTAATTTATCTATGAAAATGAAATAGGCAAATAGACAATGGCTGAGTCTTGAATTTCTAACCTCCAATTTTACTTAGCAAGAAAAAATGTCATCACATTTTGGCAACCATACTCGTAAAGTACCACTACATGTATGGTGGCCATACATCATGCCAAGATTAATTTTGCCCTGGTTTCCTACCTTGAAGATGAGGTAATTTAGATTTGTTCCAATCATTTTTAATAACTTTTCTGCAGTCACTCAATTTCCTAACTGACATAAGTGTGCCAACCCCATCTCCCTTCCTCACATTTTGAAATCATCACCCTCCAAAGAGATTATTCCTTTCTATCCCAATCTCTAGGGCCACTTCCGTAACAGTGGTGTGGGCCTCCCTTAAACCATTGAGTACCTAAGCTACCCTTTTGAAGAGAGCACAAACATTGTTACACTTACCCAAGTGATACAACCATTTCCTTAACTCGTATGAAGGAAATCTCTCTGAAGTTTTCCTACCTTTTCTGCCACCAAAGTTGGAATTTGAAAAAAAGAGATATAAAATATGTTGAGAAACTTGAGAACCCTCACTGTCCACCATATTCTTTGAAGGAGAGGAGGCAATGTTTGCACCAAAGCTACAAAATTGTGGTTTGGTGAAAAATTTTGTATCAGGCTGGATGATCATTTTTATCTTTCAGCTAACTTGACCTTTTGAGGGTCTAAAGAAGGTACAACATTTTTGTCTTTTATATTTTAGAGTATAACGTTTACAACTATTATGAGAATTAAGTATATGGTGGCCAAGTCTTTGTGGAATAAGGTTTTTGGTCGGATAGGTATGGATTGGGTGATGCCTAAGGAAGTGGTGGATCTTCTTGCATGTTGGTATGGCTTTAAGGGGAGAAAACGTGTAGCTGCCATATGGAAAATGATTCCTTTGTGTTTAATGTGGTGTCTTTGGCTGGGAAGGAATGGGAGATGCTTGGAAGAACTTAGGAATTTTTTCTTTAGTACTTTGTGTTTGTGGGCTAAGACTCTTGTAATGAATGATGATAATTTTCTGAATTTGTATTAGCCTTTTCTTTGCTTTCTAGAGTGTAGTAGGTATTTCCTTTGTTTACGTCCTGTGTACTTGGGCTTTGCCTATTCTTGGTAATAAAATTTCTTATTAATTATTAAAAAAAATTAAGTATATGGTTGTTGTATAATACAAGGAAAAATGAGGTTTGTGGGGTCTTTTGTATTATCTTTGAGATATATAGACATTAGCAAAAAAGATTGTGAATGATTGTGGCCTGGCAGGGAATGTGGAGGTCTTGCTAGGGATCATCATGCAGTTCCACAAAATTTTCAGAATTCAATATTGTCAAAGGATCAGGCTGGCTCTTGGGTTGATAGAGGTTAGCAATGAGTGGAGATCATTTTCTTTTCATTTAACCTTCACTTCATTTTTCTCACATATTCATTGTGCCTTTCGTTGTACCCTAGCTATGCCAACCTATAAAGCCATTGGAGTTCAGACGGAGTGTGATCCTGATGATCCACTTGTTTGTCGTACTCTCTCGGAGAAGTTGTTAGCCATCTGGGGCTCTCCAAACTGCCGAAATAGCAGAATAAATTTGATTACCAAGTTGCTTGTGATGTGTCAGACAGATTTTCATGTCCTTTTTGGGTTCATGAGCATGAACGTTTCAAAATTGGCAGTGGACTCACTCAAAGATGGAAGTTCTGATGTAGCTTTAAAGTTCCATATGCACACTTTTCATACAACAGAAGCTGCAAAAGTGTCTCATCTCTACTCTGTGTTGACAAAGGTACTCTTCAATTTGCAATTGCATTTATTTTTATACAGGAGATATCTCCTGGCTGTTATCAACTGCCTTAAAACGCAAAGCTAGCGCCAAATCTGCAGCTTTTAAGCTTTACTAGAAGATGATTATGTTGTAATCTGTGCTCCACATTTTTAAATTTTGAAGCTGAGAAAGAAAATTACTAAGGCTTATGGCACAATGGCTGGGATGTTCCTTTTCATTTGCATTGTCAATGTAGAACTTTAGAAGTTAGGGTGTCGGTGCATCTGTGCATGTCAATTTATCAGCTTACTAGTTCAGAACTTCAATGCATAATAGGATTTATTTTATTAATCTGCCGCATTGTGTTGGGGGTTTCTCTGACTAACCTGTCAACTGGTCTCGGCCCGACTTATTATTTCATAGGTTTTGGGATTTTAACCACTTTAGATAAGTTAGCTTTGCATTTTTGTTTCTCATCTCATTAATAGTAGGTTGCATGGGTGGTTTCCAATACCCAGAGGATCATTTATTGTCTGCATCCTTGCACTTTTTTTTTTTTTTTTTTTTTTTATCAGTAAACAAAAAACCTTTATGATTGATGTTTTCTTGCAAATATTGATATTCTTGTACTTGTAAGAAATTACACCTATTAGAATGGTTGAAACTATTTATGGACCTTACAAGAGCTGGATTTATTCTTAACTCTTAAAATTGTAGTTAAAGGTCAAATTTCTGTTAGTTCTTCGATCAATGACTTCTTTATTACATGCACATGTATCGATATATCATCATTGACATGTTAACGCTTGCTGAGATGACTTGCATCATATGCATTTGAATGCTAATCGTGCCCTGAAAAAACTGCTTTATTATCTCTCAACTGATTCTTATGGCAGATCAGTAATGGAGGCATACGGTTGGAGGCTTTGTTTGAACCATTGCTTGATCTCTGTACTCTAGAAAATGTGAGTTGGTGAGCCATTTTTTTTTTTTTTTTTTTATTATAAGGAACTTTGCATACCAAAGTGATCTCTAATTTTTTTTCATTGAACAGTCTGGTGCTTTTCTTTTGGATTGGGTATATGGATTCCTAAATCAAAACCCTTTTAACCCTTCATGTTTATCAAAGGAACCAGTTAAACTTTGTAGTGAAAGCTATCAGTTGAATTTAGGTGAAGCAATCATGACTATTAGCCCATCTCAATATTGATTGGTGCCTGGAAGCTATTTGGTTGATTTGATTGATAAGATTGTCTTGATATAGTTGTGTTGTAGCCCAAGTGGTAAGGGCGAATTTGTGTGCATGATCCCTATGTCACAGGTTCGATTCCCCCGGGATCAAACTACGGTTTAAGTGGGAGGCTATGGCGGTGGGTTGTTGTGCTAGTCTCCCCAGGGGCTTAGGTTCCATGGGTGAGTCCTAAAGGCTCTGCCATGGGGTGGTTCCCCATCATAAAAAAAAAAAAAAATTATCAAAAAAAAAAAAAAGTTGTGTTATAAATGTGGTTTTGACATTGTCATCTGTTATCTCATGTCTCTTAGCCCTCAAATAACTCTGATTTAAGAAATTGGACTTCCAAAACATGTTAGGGTGTGCACCTACTAGATGAGTGGGGCTTGGGATCATTTGATTCTTTGTCCACCAAAAACAAAGAGGGGTTCTGTTGCTTGGAATTTTATCTTCTGTCATGGAATATATCATATGGAATCTGAAACTTTTAGTTGAGGATTGCAATTTCCAGTTAGTGCTGTTATGAACCTGTAATTTTTATTGTAGATATCATATGCAGTTATGTGGCGACAATTTAGACCGTATATGGAATTCCTCTCAGTTTGCCATACCCTTTGTTTCCCCCCACCCCCCCCCCCCCCAAAAAAAAAATAATAATAATAATAATAAAAAATAAATAGAGAGAGAGAGAGAAGCATGCTGATGAGACTCATTAAGGAGTGGTTTGGATTCAGAGATGAGTTGAGATGGTTTGTGAATAGTAGAATAAAAGTTAAATTATTTATTATATTTTGTGTGAGAATTTGGGAAAGTTGTTTTGGGATTTAAAAAAGTTGAATTGTTTATTATATTGTATGGAAATTTGGGAAAGTTGTAATGATGAGATGAGATGAGTTGAAGTGAGTTTTGAATGCAAACGAGGCCTAAATTTCTTGCATGCTGTAGAACTAAGATTTTTCAATGCAGTCACATTCTTACTGAACAAAAAAAGTTCCTGCATTCTTGACTGAGCAGCTAATGATATCTTCTTCTTTTTTTGAAGTAGTGGCTGTGTGTAAGGGCTCCTAACTTGTGCATATTATTGTATACCTTGTCTGCAATATAAAAGTTCTAATGACCTTATGCCTGACTATTTTTTATAGGTAAATAGAACCTTATGCCTGCTTATGCTACTTGGTTGCTTTTCTTTACCAAGTTAACCACTAGCGGAGTTTCCTTTTGTTTTTCTTTGCCTTTTATTTTTATTTTTATTTTTACTTTTTGTCTCATCTCTTGTTCATGACTTTATTCCTTTTTGGTAAAGGTTGTCATTGTTCATAGATCTCTACGTATATTGCATGTCTTTTTGAAGCACCTCTTGAGTTTGGAAAGGAAGTTCGAGAGAAGGTATCTCACTCTTGCTTACAGATTTTTATTTAAATCATTTCAGTTTCATTGTACAAAAATTGGAAGCACATAATTTAATATACTTTGACGCTGTATCTGCTGGTTTGATCTTGGATTGCAACTACTCAAATTTATTGTCCCACAGTCACATGATAATTTATTTTCTTTTACATTTTATTTATAAAGATTTGATCAAGGATCTTACGAAGTTGTAATGGTTTGGGATGGCTTGACTGCTCTCTGGTGGGTAATATCCTTTTTAGTAATGTGGGAACCATAATTTGATACAATATTGAATTTTCATATTGTATGGTGAAGTTAGGGTTATTATTTTAACTGTTTGGGTGAATTTCCAGAATGCCTTCAAATTGAAGGTCCAACTGGTAAAATCCATTGAGTACCTTTTGCTAATAATCTAGGACACAATCATGATAAAAGTAAATCTTATAGGTCTAGGGCCCTTTGAAAAAGTGTTTTTGGGCAGTGGCCCTGGAAGGGATTCTTTTGGGCTGTTGGTTGATCATAGAGTATTGATATTCTATGGCACCTTGTGATAGATTTTTTTTTGCCATTACTAAAGATAAGGGCCTTGGTGGTGCATGACTGGTGTCGTTAATAGTGAATTATGAGGCTGGAGGACCTTTGGTTAGAGTTCTTGTATTCGGTTTGTCCTTTGGGTTCTTTTTTTTTTTTTTAGGGGGGGGGGGGGGGGGGGGGGGGGGGGGGGGGGGGGGGGGGGTTGGGGTATTTCTTGTTTTTTACAGTTGTTTTTTCTGAAAATTAATTCTCCTACTTTTTATTTGTGTACGTCCGCATGCTTATGAACTTTGATTTGATCTTTTCAGTGAACTCTACTCAGGGACAATGTGATTGTTGAAGGACTTTGCTCTGGGAACAACATTGTGGATTCTCATGGATTTGATAGAGGCATGTGGCGTGTTAGCAGAAATGAAATATTTTATTCAGACTCCACTCCACTTGGGAATATATTACCTGATGCCAGAATTCCATGCATGGAGACCTGTAATCATGATACTGCCATTTCAGTTCCTCATGTAGACTGGGTTTCTCTAGTTGAATTTATGCATCAAATTGTCATGAGGAATACTGAAGAATGTGTGAACCTAGAGGCCGTCTCAGTCATGAATGTGATTATAACAAAGTCTATTGCTTATATTGAGAGGGAAAAGTATGTTCTTGAGTACCCTTTTGGATGTTATACCATAACATGTAACTTCTTTGCATATCCTAATGTAATCTTTGGTTGAGGCAGGTTTGGCCTAACAATGGTGTTTGAAAGTCTTTCACAATTGCTGAGAAAGGAAGCTGGCTTGCGAGTGCAAAAGCATGCTGTGCATCTTCTACATCTGTTGCTAAACTGTATGTTCCCGTATTTTGTTTCTTCTTTTTTAACAAACAACTGGGAGTTGACAATAATAATGTAAACTTACTCCACCCGTGGGTAGCCCAAGTGGTAAGGGTGAACTTGTGTGCATGAGTCCCATGTCACAGGTTCGATTCCCGCTTGGATCAAACTGCGACTTAAATGGGAGGCCATGGTGGTGGGTTGTTGTGCTAGTCTCCCTGGGGGTATAGGTTCCATGGGTGAGTTCTAAGGGCTCTGCCGTGGGATGATTTCCCCGTCATATATAAAATAATAATAATAATAATAATGTGAGCTTACTGCTGCCTTTCTTATCAATATGTTCCTGCATTATTGGGATAAGTCCTTGTTCTTTGTTATTTTTATTTCACTCCATTCTTGTTTTGGCTTCAAGTTTTTGTAAACTAGATAGCTTTTAGTTCAGTATAGGGGCTACGTGATATCTTTTAGGATTTTCTGTGTTCACTTTTATGATACTCCGATTTTTTAATTATACTTGGAGGTGATTTTCGCCACCCTGTTTTTGTTGAGATCGAACTATAGACTGAGCTCAATTGTAGTTTGTCCAAGTGGAAACACATACTTTCTCACGAGAGTAAAAGAGTCGAACTTAAATAGCTACTATTTGCATCATGTCAGCCTGTTTTCACCCCTAGTTATATAGTTTGATTTTCTGTTAGTTGAGTGTATTCTGCCTTAACCTTTCAGCTTTTGGTTCTTTGTTTAATTGAAGGTCCAAAAATATTGGTGACATTCTGCTCTGGCTGTAAGGATGGCGAGGGTGCTGCTCCTGTTGATGGTAATGTGAGACCTCAGAAATTCCTTGAGGTTCTTCAGGGCCTGGCAGATTGTTTAGCGTGCAGTGGAAATGGAATACTGGTATGCATTCTATTAAAGATATTGCCCTCTTCGTCTTTATTATTATTTTTTTTTTTTTTTGAACTGTGTGAATTTTGTATTTTTGGACTGAGCCTTGGAAATGGTTTTTACTAGTGTCAGCTTGTGAGAATTTGGTTGTATGGAACTTATAAAAAAAAAAAAATTTGGTTGTATGGAGCACTGTTCTGGGAGGGGGCTTTTATAAGATTTGACTCCCTATATTAGAGCATTCACAATGGTTCCTTTATCCTTTCTTTCAAAATACATCATCAAAACTCACTTTTTTTTTTTACATATTGATTTTTACAATAGGTCATACATCAGCTTATCTATTTTTTCTCTATATCATTTAAATATTCTTTTTTTTTTAAATATTTTTTTCTTCATTTCAAATATTTCTTCTAACTACCAATGAATTTGCAAATGAGAGAGAAATTAATTAAAAATGTTTTAGAGTTGTGAACAGTATTCTCTACATCTAGATGATTACTGTAGCAAAATGTAAAATAAAGATCAAAATACAAAATCCATTGGAAGGGTCTTTTGATCAACTTTCTTTATATTTTACAGAAAAATGTATTTTACATGAGCCATTGTGAATGCTCTGTCTGTGTAATAACAGTAATCACACTGAGAAGGCATACGTTTTGGGAGGGGTAGGTGTTCGGTAGTAGGACAATGATTTGTTTTTCCAATTATTGTATAGTGGGGAAGTGAAAGCGTTAGGGGAGTCAACTATGGAATGGAGGCATAGTATTTATAGAGAATGGGTGTTCTAGTAACAAGAAGCTCAGAATGAATACAGGAAGTGAAACTACTGTGAAAGTAAAGTAGAGTTTCCTTTAAAAATTAGTATGCATGTGTAGCACATAAGGTTGCATTTTTTGCCTCTTGGCTTCGCATCAAAACATTATTATTGATTACTTGACAAGGAGAACAAATAGCCTTGCAAATTTCAGGATTACATACTTTATTTTATCAATAAAACAAGGACTTTATTGAGAATATAAATAGGCGTAGCCCAAGTACATGGGACATATACAAGAGCGACACCTAATCATGAGTGCCCAACGATACAAGGAAATCATGGCTATTCAAGCCATTAAAATCGATTACAATTGACTAGTGGAATAAAATATAGAAGTCTAAGCTCGTCCATTGACTGTTGACGATCCTCAAAGATTCTTTCATTCTGCTCACTCCAAAGACACCACCATAGACAAATTGGGACCATTTTCCACATTGTTGTGACTTGAGCATTACCGCGTAGCCCATTCCAACTTGCTAAGAAGTCAACAACCCTTCTTGGCATTACCAAAGTTAATGCTAAGAAGGGTTGTTGGCATAGTGACATGGCCACCTCACAATGAAGTAGAAGGTGATCAACAATCTCTTGATTCTCTTCACTGTTTTGCACATACAACATCAATCCATAATAATAAAATGGCATTTTCTTAGATTGTCTATAGCGAGGATTTTCTCCAACGAGGCGGTTGTCCAAGCAGAAAAGCTGCTTTTAGGGGAGCCTAGTCTTCCAAATGCACTTCCAAGGGAATGGGCTTGCGTTGTGTGATGAGAGGTTTTTTTTTTTTTTTTTTGATGAATAAAAATTTTATTGAGACAAGTAACAAGGCAAAGCCAACTACATAGGAAGTATACAAAAACTGAACCTATTACATGTCAGGAACTAGAAAAAGAAACATTCAAAGGGTGGTCGGTTAACTCTTAGTTTTTGTTATAAGTAAAAATATTATATATATATATATATCAAAGGAGTAACCAAGTACACTGAATGTATACAAGAGAACACTTTACCCATAATAGAAAACCCCTAATAACCCAAAAGGCTCTTGAAAAACAACCCAAAATACACCAAACCTGATTCCAATCCCTTGCTTCCTGTAGAACTAAAACTCTACACAAAGACCCCACCCCAACCCCTAGTTTTCTCGTCTTCACAATGCCCTCCCTTTAAACTTCCCTCTAGATGAGCTACCACCCTTAGTGTCGTAGTTGATCCCCAAAAAAAGACGCTGTAACTCCTTGCTTTTCTTGAAACTTGATTTGGTTTCAAGCGCATGGCCTGCCTCGATCGCAGTAATTAGTTCGTTAAATTGGTTTTCACATCCTCCACGTGAAATTCTCATAAACTACTGAATCTCGTTAAGTTTAGGCAGAATCCAATCCGCTATTGGAGAAAGAGAGACCAGGGGATCCACAAGGCATTCCTTTACACAAGGCACCAACGCCAAATCCATATTCAAATCCCATACCTCCTCAGCAACTCCATTGGTTCTCTCCAATGGTATGACATCAAGTCTTTTCACCTCTGGTGACCCTTTATGTGCAACCAATAGGTCCCTTCACCAATGGTCTGACACCATTTTCCTTCAACTTCGATGAGGGAGCCATAGTTTCTTCGAGTACAGAAGTCACCTGCGGCGAATGACATTCCATTGCAGATGTCTCTACGCCGATACTCGACGTAGAACTCACTTCAAATAACCCAGACTTCTTTTTGACCTGCCATACTCTTTTGGATCTGGGTATAGGAACAGGGCCGAATCCAATTTTTCGTTTTCCTTTATCTGAGTTTAAAGGATTTGGGCCTATCTTAGTCTTGTGCCTTACAACCTTGTTGCCTCCAGCTAAAAGCATGTCTATTTTCATAGACAAAAAAGTTATCGTTGCCTTCAATTCGACAAGTTGGGTTTACATCTCCTTTAAGGAGTTATGCATCGCGACAAACTGGTTCTGATCGTCAATTCCCTCACTATGAACCCTTGAAGCATGACCGGTCTTTAGACCTGCCGCATATGATCACCTTGCCACCGTGGATGTACTTGGGTCTTTATGATTCACCTCCAAGTTGATGTTCTCATTCTTCCTTTGGATTTCCTATTTTGACCCATTAGCAAAAAGCATATTTGCAGCTATGCGTAATTCTGCAACAAATTTCTCCCAACCCAGACCATCATACCCTTCGGGAATGACTACAACACTCCGTCGGCCTCCACCATATTCGGTGACCGTTTGAAACCTACCATGCTCGTTGAAGCATCGTTGAGCCATGAATGTTTGGTTTCCTTCACGAAAGTGTTTTGTGAAATCCAAATATCTCCCTGCCTATAATATTGATTCCACTGTAGCCATCAGCCATTCTATACCACTACGACCCATCACTACAAATCTCCAAACCCTTCTACTCTCCACAATTTTTAAGGAATACCTCCATGTTTCTTGCAAAAGCTCAAAAGCCTTCGATTCCACTCAAAAGCACACCATCTGATAAGGGTGCTACCAGGATGGTGCGGGGGGATGGTTTTCATCCTCGCCCCGGTAGCGGGGGGTGGGGTTGAAACTGCACCTTGCCCTGCCCCCCGCCCCGACCCCCGCTCAATCCAATGAGTCACTAGGTCTATAATTTTTTTTTTGGTCTATAATTTTTTTTAGACCTAAATTATAGTAGAATATAATTATAAATTTTATTCAAAAATTTATTCGATGACCGTTTGAAACCTACCATGCTTGTTGGAGCATCGTTGAGCCATGAATGTTCTGTTTCCTTCGTGCAAGTGTTTTGTGAAATCCAAATTTCTCCCTGCCTGTAATATTGCTTCCACCGTAGCCATCAGCCATTCTATACCACTATGACCCATCACTACAAATCTCCAAACCCTTCTAATCCTCTCCACGATTTTTAAGTAATACCTCCATGTTTCTGGCAAAAGCTCAAAAGCCTTCAATTCACCCAAAAGCACACCATCTGATAAGGGTGCTACCCGCATGGTGAGGGGTGGGGGCACCCCCTCCCCGCCCACAGCCCGTCACCATGCGTGGGGAGGGTTTTCAACCCCGCCCCCCATCCCGGTAGTGGGGGGCAGGGTTGAAACCGCACCTTGCCCCGGCCCGCCCCCCGCTCAACCCAGTGATTCACTGGGTCTATAATTTTTTTTTTTTTTTTTTTTGTTTAAAAAAAAGTTAAGACCCAAATTATAATAGAATATAATTATAAATTTTATTCAAAAAGTCTCACATTGCTTAAGAATGACTATTGTATTGCCTTGGTTTCTTATATAAAGGTTGGCCTAGGAGGCCAAGGCAATCCATTAACTTGAATTCAAGTTTTTAATAAATTTTATATATTTATATAAATATAAAAAATAATATTTTTTATTATAATTTGGGAGGGTGCGGAGTGGGATGTGGGGCGGGGCCCCACTGGGGTCAGCCCATCCCTTGCCCCCGCTAGTGGTCCTTCATGCGGTACGGGGTAGCCCGCATGAGCATATTCTTGGTTGCAGATCATGAGCATATCTATCTACAAATTTTTTTAACTCCTCATTTTCTTATTCTAATCTTTTATTCTTTCTACCTTTTTTAGCAAGCTTGTAATGCAACTCTGTTATTTGATTTCTAAGTTGATCAACCTCACCCGCCCTTGCCAGTAATCTCTGAGACATTATCGTTATAGCAGTAGCATATTGAGCACTGAGCAATCTTGTCTCTACAACAACCTCAGCATCTGTTTTGCTAGCAAAGTGCATCTCTGCTCCGATCATGGTGTGTACGACCTTGACAGAGAAAAGTAATGGTTGAGGCATTATTGGTTCCTAATTCAAATCAGGAATATTATTAGAGGATTGCTGCTCGACCATGCTATTACTCTAGATATCAGAAAACTAGGTCAGTAAGCAATGAGAGATTTTTGTTTTGTGTTTATTTGAAGGGAGTTTTTGGTCTCTTAAAGAGGAACTTGGAGCTTTCTGAAGCTTTGCAAGCGTTAATCCAGGCGGGACCCAGGACGGGGCTCGAGGATTTATGGCTTTTTTTTCCAACTCGTTACCGATGCGCAACGGGAGCGTTTTGAATTTTTGGATGTAGTGGTGGTTAGCTAAACAAATTTCGAGGACGAAATGTTTTTAAGGGGGATGATTGTAATACCCGGTTCCACCCACTAAGTTTCTTCATTATGACAAACACCAATACCCCACGTGCACTATTATTTTTTCATAAGTTTCACTGCATAATATTTTTGTCTTCATCTCTCTTTCGGTGCATCATCATTTCATTTGGACCGTTGAGGACAGTGCAACATCCACGTGAAACCACAGCCACACGGATTTTTCTTTCACTCCTTCCTCATTCGATTTTCTTCCTCAAAGCCATCACCGTTCGCATGCATGCACAAACCAGTTTATTCACTTCAACACTGCCACTCGGTCTCGACCTACCCAGTAGTTGCTCACCCAGCTGCCGCAACGAGATGGTTGATAGCAGGGAACTCACCGAGGGAGTGGAGTTGCAACGGAGGGTCGTGGAGGAGTAAGGTCTAAGTGGCAGATGAAGGTGGCGAGCTTGGAGACTAAGCAACTGTGAGAGAGAGAGAGAGAGACAACATCATGAGAGTTAGAGAGAGACTGTAAACCGAGAGAAGGAGAAACAAAAAGGTATGTTGGTGGCTTAACGTGAGGAAGGGCGGTATGATAGGGACCTCGGTCAAGTCCCTAAACACTATGAACTCCACGTCTAGGTTCTCCTTGTGATGACTGAATGCCCGTTCCTCTCTTGCTTGATTCTCAAACAATGGTGGTCAAGATGACAATTTTGGTAAGGTGAGGTTACGTGTTTAGGCTAGAATTGGTGTATGGAATGATGGAAAAGGTGATGAAGTGTATGGGTTCCAATGGATGAAAGAGGCGCACAACAATGGTGGGGAATTAGGGTTGGCGCCACTTAGGGTTTAGGTTTAGGGTTTGGAAGATGGATGATGGAGGCTAGGGTTTTGGAATTAGGGTAAGGGTGTGGGCAGCTAGGGTTGGACGGCCACAAATGGATAAGGATTGATTGAGAGATTCTAGGAAGATTTCCTAGAATCTTGGGACTCAATTTGGAAAGGTATGGCCGGCTATAGAGGATGACAAGGAGTAATTAAGGTTCCTAAAATATAGGATCACTAATATGGGAAGTATGATGGGTGGTTAGGGTAAATTCAAATAAGGCAAGTGTTAGCCGAAATTTGAATTTGAACCAATATGGAAAGTGAGTTTCGGCTAGGGCAAGATGGATGGAGCAAATGATTTATGAAAAGTGGACAAACACTTGGGTTGGTCGAAAATAGGATTTGGGTGGATTAGAAGAGCAATGGAATGATGAACACTAAGAACACAAAGATGAACACTCAAGAACAAAGCAAAAATACTTTAAAACTTGAATGAACAAAAGATAACAATTCAACCAATGATTCACGGATTGCACAATAGTTGAATAAACCTCATATATTGATAATAACACAATTTAGATTCACAAATTGCATCAAGTTGTAAGAACAAGATAAATGAATTATATATATTCATTGAATTGCAAGGTGTAAGCCTCTCTTTGGGATTCACGAATTTCACCCAAAAAGCCCAAGTGCAAAGGCACCGTTTATGATCTCTCAAACAATAATTCTCCCTCTAGGGTATTTGCCAAAAGATTCTCAAGCAAGTGAATGATGTCCTATTTATAAGCAATACAAATTGGAAACTCCCAATAGTTCCCTTGGAAATAAATAAATAAAAGGAATAACCATAGTGGCATGGACCAAGATGGTCGTGGCATGCATGGGCCCATGGTGGTCTAGGATGGTGCATGGTGGTCTTCGGGCTAGTCCATGGCTAGGTGGCATGACATGGCTTGCTGATGGGCATGGCATGGTGCCATGCAAGGGCCTGCTGGTGTGCATGGCTTGGTGCCATGCAAGGCCTACTGGTGGTGAGCCATGTGAGCGTGCTGCATGGCCCAAGCAGGTGGCCTGGGCGTTAGCTTTGCATGGCCCAAGTTGGTGGCTTGGGCGTTGAAGCTGCAAGGCATGGACTAGAGCCATGAACTGGATGGCATGCCTGGTGGGCATGCCACTAACCTGGCTAGTGTGTTGCAGGTTGGCTGGGGCATGTCTGTTGTGTGGCGCGGGGGTGCGTGCATGAGTGTTGTGCGGCGTAGGGGAGCGCGCATAGCCTTGCGGCACCTGGGCATGCGTAGGGCCACGCGGCGCAAAGGAATGTGCAGGTGCTGCGCACATGGGAGAGCGGTGCAATGCTGCGCGCCTGGGCATGCGCATGGGCGTGCGCATGCCAGGTTCACTAACCTCGCTGGTCCGCATGCTGGGCGCCCCATGCATGTCAACGGGCGGGCCAAGGCATGCATGCATGCTGGGCTCCCCGTGCGTGTCACAGCACGGGCCAACACATGCTTGTGGGCTGGCCAAGGGGTATGTCCCCGTCATGACTAAGGCATGGACGGCATGTCTAGAGGCATCTTTACGTGGGGGTCTAACACGGTAGCTTGAAGCGGCGTGAGGTGCTGGGTGGCACTTAGAGGAGTTAAACGTGGGAGGGTCACGATGGCTATCAACTCAGACTTGTGAGTGGAGGAGCCGTGCTCAACGGAAAGTAGTGCTCTGTTTTCAGGAGCTAAAATAGGGGCTTCCTCACGAAGGTGGTGTGTGGCTTCGGTTTTAAGATGGCTTAGTAGTGGTTGTACTCGACATTTTGGTGGTGGTGCTGTGGTTTTACGGTGGTGGTCTGAGGAAGGAGAAGACGGTGGCTCGGCTTGGAGCATCATGGAGGTGTAGTGCATGCATGCGGATGTCCATGCATGGCTACGACTTCGCGTGGTAAGGCAGTTTCACACGATGGTTTTCTGGTGTGCTAGGTGCCGGTGGTTGGCTAGTGCGGTAGCTGGTTGAGCAATGGCTAGGTGGGTCGAGATTGAGCGGCAGTGTTAAAGTGAGTAAACTGGCTTGTGCATGCATGCGGATGGTGATGGCTTTGGGGAAGAAAAATCGAATGAGGAAGGAGTGAAGGAAAAATCCGTATGGCTGTGGTTTCACGTCGGTGATGCACTGTTCTCAATAGTCCAAAAGAAATGATGATGCACCAAAAGAGAGATCAAAACAAAAATATTAGGCGGTGGAAATTATGGAAAAATAATAGTGCATGTGGGGTATTGGTGCTTGTCATGATGAACAATCTTAGTGGGTGGAACCGGGTATTACATTCACCCCCCCCCCCCCCCAAAAAAAACTTTCGTCGCTAACCACCTCTACATCCAAAAAATTCAAAACACTCCCGCTACGCATCGGTAACGAGTTGGAATAAAAGTAGTAAATCTTGGAGCCCTTAAAACCTGGAAGTCGATAGAAATATTGTAAAATCCGGAGCTACCAGGGTCCCGAAAAGGCGACAAAAAGCTGAAAGGTCGAGCCATCTAGATTTGCGGAGATAGTGCAGCACAACCTCGAGCTTTCTCCGGGTCTCGACAAATGCTGAAGGCCTCGAGCCCCATCTCAGGTTCCTCCTGGATTAATGCTTGTAGAGCTTTGGGCTCTGAGTTTCTCGTTAAAAGACCAAAAACTCCCTTTGAAATAAACACAGAACAAAATCTCTCATTGATTACTGACCTAGTTTTATGATATCTAGAGTGATAGCATGATCGAGCAGCAATCCTCTAATAATATTCCTGATTTGAATCAGGAACCAATAATGCCTCAACTATTAGTTTTCTCTGCCAAGGCCGTACACCATGATCTGAGCAAAGATGTATTTTGCTAACTCTCCGGACCCTCACTCGCCCTTGCCAGTAATCTCTGAGACATTGTCGTTATAGCAGCAGCATATTGAGCACTGAGCAATCTTGTCTCTGCAACAACCTCAACATTTGTAAGAGTACCTTTCTAACTTACTTGTCTTTGTTCCCTATTTCAGCTAGTGTGGCGGCTCGGATCGAAAAACTATTCTGCGATTTCTTATGGAGTGGGTTGGGGGATGAATTTAAATTCCACTTAGTCAGTTGAGACAAAGAGTGCAGGTCGATCTCGTCAGGTGGGTTGGGTATAAAAAATTTGAGAACTTTCAATCGAGCCTTATTCAGGAAGTGGCTATGGAGGTATAACACGGAACAAGAAGTCCTATGAAAATTGGTGGTTGATTGTAAATATGGAAGCTTATGGGGCGGTTGGTGTCCCGGAGAGGTAAGTGGAGCTAATGGAGTGGGGGTTTGGAAGCACATCAGGTGTGGGTGTTTTTTTTTTGGGGGGGGGGGGGGTGTTTAATCGCCATTCTAAATTAGTGTTGGGCAAGGGTTCCCGAATAAAGTTTTGGAGTGACAAATGGTGCGGGGATGAGGCCTTTAAAGGATTCCTTTCCAGCTTTATTTTGAGTGGCACTTGATCAAGAAGCCTCAGTAGCGGACCTTATGCTTCGATTAGGGGACCAAGTTAAGTGGAATGCCACGTTTAGTAGAGCAGCATAAGATTGGGAAGGAGATTTGAGGCTTTCTTCAGCCTATTATATTCTGTGGTGCCGAATGGACAGTTGATAGGCTTTGGTGGACACCAGTGGGTAAGGGTGCCTTCTCGGTGCGCTCCTTCTACAAGTCCCTTACACTTTTACCAAACAACCAATTCCCATGAAGGAAAATTTGGAGGAATAAGGTGCCTCCTAAAGCGGCCTTCTTTAATTGGACAACAGCCCTGGAGAAGATTTTGACAACCGATAACCTGAGGAAGCGCAAGGTCGTCATCCTTGACTGGTGTTGTATGTGTAAGCAATCTGGCAAGACAGTAGATCATCATTTGTTACATTGCGAGACAGCTAAAGCCTTGTGGACTAAAATGTTTAGCTGGGTGGAGCTATCGTATGTAATGCTTGCAATAGTGTTTGAGCTACTGGCTACCTGGATTCTCCCGAGAGGTGTCCCACAAATTAAGGAGGTGTGGAAGAGTATCCCGAGCTGCATCATGTGGTGCATATGGCAAGAACGAAATGATCAGACCGTTGAAAACAAGGAGCGGTCACCCAAGGAACTTCAAGCGTTATTTTTTCGTACTTTATGTCTATGGGCCATAGCTTTAGATTTTAATGGCTTGAATTTTCATGATTTTCTTGTTTCCTCTACTTCGACCTAGATAGGTCTTATCTCTTGTATATTATCTTGTGTACTTGGGTTATGCTTATCTTTATCAATAATATCGTTTACTTATTAAAAAAAAAAGAAAAGTAAAAAGAAAGAACTAGAAAAAGAAACAAGAAAATCATAGACACTAGTTCCATTAAATACAATAGCCGAAGCCCATTGAAATAAGGAATTAAAGAAAAAACATCTAAATTCATCCACCGAGCGCTCCTTATCTACCTTGTGGAGTGAACAAACATTAAATCTACCTTTCCTTACAGGTTGCCACACCAACTTGTCAGTCTCTCACACCCTCACTCTGGCTCTGGAAGAGTATACAAGATTGTAGAATGCAGAAAAAGTGTCCACTTCCCAATCTCGTGCAGCTCTAAAGAAAGCAATGTTCCATTAGGGATTTCCACTAGATAGGTCAATAAGATCTGCCACTGAAGCTGCCTGCACTCTTGAAATGCTGTAAATAGCTGGGAAGGCTTCCTTGAGGAGCCTGCTGCACACCAAGGATCATGCCAAATTTAATTATGGACCCGTCACCCAACTCAAAACAAGTGTGCCTAGAGAAAGTATCCCATCCTCTTCTTATATGCTTCCAAAGCCCCACCCCATGTGGTTCACTCACCTCATTTGAGAACCATCCGCCTCAAGCCCCATCAAACTTTGAAACGATAACAGCTCTCCATAATGCCCCCATCTAATTGGTATCTCCACAACCACTTACGCATAAGAGCTTTGTTGAAACCCAGCAAGTTCCGAACTCGCAGACCACCACTCGAAATCAGGGTGCCAACTTGGGGCCAATTCTCAAGGTGGAATTTAAACTCCTCGTCCATACCTCCCCATAGGAAATCCTGTTGTAGCTTCTCCAAGTGGAGGGCCACCTTGGTGGGTAGTGGAAACAGAGATAAGAAGTTGGTAGGTAAGTTGGAAAGATTACTTTTGATCAAAGTAACCCTCCCCGCCTTTGGATAGATGCATCATTTTCTAACTAGCCAACCTTCTCTCCATTCTTTCAATCACCCCATCCCAGATAGATAGACTTGAATGAGGCACCCAAAGGGAGGCCGAGTTATTTCATTGGCAAAGAAGATACCTTGCACCTCAGGATTACCAATTACATACTAAAATGGTCCATGTGGCTTGCTTCATGGACAACCCCGGGGGCGCGCCAACGCCATTTCAGCACCAATAGTTTTTTGACAAATCATTCAACAAACTTTTAAAAGATTTAAAAAACAATTTTTTGAAAATAGAAACATAAAATTTTTTGGAGAAATTTAAATTAAAAAAATAAAAAGAAAAAGGAATTTGCAAAGAAATCACGTTGGGGGTGAGAAGTCCACATCTGCCTTTGACACTGCTCCATCTATCTTATATGGAGTGTCATGCTTTTTTTATGTCCCAATTTGAGTATTCTCTTCCAAATATTCAAAAGACCAATCAAGAAAAAGCCATGCCAGCTTTTGGCAATTTGGTAAAAGTGTACATTTTCTTCATTAACATGGTACCGGTTTTAATCCATGACAATTTAAAACAGAGGGACTAGTTAGAATTCTGCAATTTCTTCTTAAATGCTTACCCATGGATTTTTTGTATTACAAATTCCAAATATAATCTGTTCACGATTTTAAATGATTATATATTCAGGAGTTGACTCTCCGTAGAGATGCCATTATTGTGTTGGCCTTCTTAGCCTCATCCGGAAAACATGGCTTTGAAATTCTCACAAGTCTCCAGCTTTACAGAGAGGCAAGCTTTCTTATGTTAACATTGAGAGTGCTTGTATCAGAGATGGACATTGAAGCATCAGTTTGTGCTGGACCCCCAGAAATTTCCAAAGAGAGGCAAGTGGTCTGCATGCCTTAGGAAGTTATATTCACACATTTCTTTTTAGCAGAACTGCCTTTAATTTTGCCTCTCTTTATTGCATTGCATATTTGTCAAAGTGATTTTTGAAGCACTTTTTTTCCCCAAAACAATGTGATTACAAATTTCCACAGTGATGATTTTTTGAGATCTCATATCTTAAGAAATTTTAACAAACATCAAATAGAGGAAAAGGAATTCTCAAATACCACATAGCACCCTATCATGAGTAGAGTTTTTAGTCTCTTGCTATCATATGTCTCAGACCTATCTACTCTGTCTATAGCAAACCAGTTTCACTTTTAATTTTTATGTTCTGGAGTCTTGCATTTTTATCAAGCCAGATGTGGTAGATAGTAGCTGTCCAAACAAGGCTTCATTCGAGTATTGATTAAATATCAACCGATTTTAAAAACCTCAATACTTGCATGTAGCAATACATTTAAACGACAAGGTGACACCATCTTATCTGTACACAAAAAATCGTAGTACCTTCTAGACTTCTAATATCGCATGGATATATAACTCCTAGGGATTGGCTCAACTGCTAAAGGTTTTGGGC
The DNA here is from genome assembly GCF_004785595.1 of Juglans microcarpa x Juglans regia. Taxonomy (NCBI): domain Eukaryota; kingdom Viridiplantae; phylum Streptophyta; class Magnoliopsida; order Fagales; family Juglandaceae; genus Juglans; species Juglans microcarpa x Juglans regia. The sequence goes on from NC_054604.1 coordinate 26,412,780, forward strand.
TTGGGAGTATGCTTCCCCAAGTCTTAAGGTTCAAATCCCTTGGGTGCAAACAATTTCTAGGGGCCATCGGACTAAAGGATTTTTCTCTTGAATTATTCGAGGTGCACTTGCAGGAAACTCCTTGCCGAGGGCCTGCGCAACCCCGCGATTAGTTGGGACGCTGTTTCTGGACACCCGGTGCCAATAAAGAAAAAAATATATTGCATGGATATATGAGAAGAAATTCAGTCCCTGCTATATCTTTGCATTAGCAAAGAGATCTAGTTGTGCTATATCTTTTGCAATTGCTCCTCAGCTTTGCTGATATTTTCCTCTTTCTCTTTCCTTTGTCATTTTATTTGTTGATTATCCCGCGTGGATTTGTTTTGTAGGACGTTGCTCATTCGGGAGGTGCTTATATTACTTAACAGAATTGTGTCCCATCCTACATATTCAATTACTGCATTGCGAGCGTTAACAAATAGCAGGGATATTGCCAGCTTGTCCATTGACATTGCCAATAGGTTGTCCAGGAAGGATCAGAGACATGGGCAGTCTGACATCCTGACTAGACAGATGAGGGAATCTGAAATTATTAATTTAGCTCGAGTATTCAAGAGAAGGGTATTCACATATTTAGGAGATAACGTTTCGTAGAGAAATCCTTCCCATGGCTGATAATTTTGTTTAATCCGTGCATATCAGCATCATGTAAGAATAGCTGCCAGGAAACTGCATAGATGGGAGCTAGCCCTAATTTCATTTTATCCTCATTTTTTTTCCAACATTTTTTGGGTGATGACCATAAGATTGGCCTCTTATCTGAAAAATTTTGAGCAGCCACCTCAGCTTATCACAGGCCAGAAAATTTTGGACGAGCTTGCGAGTTTATTATGAAGATGATGTTCTGCTATAGCAGATCTCAGTTTCTACTATACTAAAAAGTTGCCCTATATTTTGAGCTTCTGTTGGCCATCTGTATGTATTACTCTGGCCTATTCGTCTCTAACTTCCAGCTCTACCATACTTTGAATATCGCTAGACCGGAAGTTTTGTTCGACTTTTTTTATTGCTTTTGGTGGTGTGCTTGGGTTGGTTTCTGTTTGTGCATGTGTTTCACTACCTAAATTGATCAAAACTATTTCTTTCTTACTCCCGTTTGGTTATGACTAACGTTTTGACCTTATTATATTCAAGCAATAAAGATCTTGCTGTCTCCTCACAGGAGGAAGAATTGTCTTCTGAGAGAAGGTGAATGCCAATAGTAGTAGGAGAAATTGAAGTTTAGTGGGTTAAATTTTCTAACTGAAGCCCTGAAAGTCACATGCAGCAATGAACAGAAATCTCTTGGGGGAGACTCAAGTTGAGATGGTTTATTCTGCTCGCAACTTTGCTTTTTCACTTGTGAACCTACTTAAATTATCAGCACACTCCCGTCAAGTTCCTCTCTTTTCAGGTGTAATCAGTCAGCCCAAAGACTGTTCTATACTCCGATAATACGAACAGTAGGGTTGGGGATAGAATACGAACTACTGGTCACATATACTCCGATAATCAAGTCACTAATAGACTTACTACATTACTTTTGTTTGAACACTAGGGTTGGGAGCAAACTGCGAGATAAGTTCTAGCACTCTCACTGATGGCAAAAACTTCAATCGGTCCCTGTTCTAGTCACTCTTTTATGTTGTAGGGAGCATTCCTAAGCTTTTCTTTGTCGGGAGTTTTGCTATTCATCATTCTACATATCACACTTATTTTTATTTTATTTTATTTCTACTAAACTAATAGAGTTTTTCTACTCATTATCCTTACATTATATATTTGTTAGGGGGGGGGAGGGGGAGGAATCATGTATAGTGTGGTGGTGTGGGGACGATGAATATAATTTTTTTTTTTTTTAAATCTCGCCGCACAAATACCGAAGGCATGTTGTTCACTACCAAAGTTTGGCAAAATCCAATACCTGACAGACTGAGCAATGCATGAAGAAGATATTCGATTGTATCAAGAGCGGTAATTACTACTCCTCTTTCTTCTTGGTCTACACTTGGAAATAAGTTCAAGATAAGTTAAATTCATAACAACAGGCACAGCAAAGAAGCGACAAAGTTTGCACAATAAATGAAGCATGTGTGCCTCAGCAAACATATGTGATATGATGAAGACATAGGTAAGATTCTTTCGATATCTATCAGGATTCAGGCTTTATCTGCAAAATTAAAACGGCAAGTTTGCACTATGCACCACAAACTATTAAAACCGATACACTGCATCTTCCAACTAAAAAAAAAAAAAATTAATAGTTTGCATCCAAATTGAATTATGACTGTTGAGATGAAAGAAAAATGCAATCTTTACTAGCAGTAGCCACCACACTCTGAAAATTCAACGAAACGAGATCTTAATAAATCAGCACCGAATTCTTATGTCTCCATCCAATGTTAGTAGATTATGAGTTCCTAGAAGCAAGATTGTGATTTCACCAGCAATGACATTCTTTCCTTTTTTCAATAGTCGAAAATCTGCATAGCTGAAGGCTTTAGAGATTTTCAACATTTCAAAATATACAAGTAGATGTTTCAAAAAGTAGGATGAGATTTTCATGGAGAACACAAACTTGTAGCAATCATTATTTAGTATCTGCTTACAAGGCACATAAAGCAGACAAGCTCAAATTGATTTGAGTTTGAGCTTTTATTGAGGTGGATTTACACCTAGTGTTCATGAACATTTTGAGAGTACAACATGATGAAAAATGTCCCAAGTTAAGGAATCAAAAATCCTATTTCCAATACGAAGGAAGTCCAAGGCTCCTAGTTGGGGCTGGAATCTCACTATCAATTGATCTATATAATGAGTAGACATCCCAACCTCCATCTCTCCAATAGGTAGAGTTGATTTCGGGCACATGTTTTACCTTCCAATAATCTCCCCCTTCAATTTCCAGACGTATTGTCATGATTAACTCAGCAGGCATGTCCCAAAATTCCAGCAGTTTCAGGTTCCTAAGGTATTCAATGCCTGATGGCAGGCTGTGCAACAATTTGCAGCGCTGGAGGAATAGCTTTTCGAGTAAAGGCATGGCACCCATATCTACTATTACCGTCTTTAGCCCATCCATTTTATCAAGGCTTAAGATTTTAAGCTTCTGAAATCCTGCAGCCTTAAAATGTAATGTCTCTCCTTCATAAACCTGCAGAAAATCAAGTTGTACAAGATTCGGCAGATCTTGAAGTGATTGAAGTGGATCATCTCTTAATTGACTCCACTTCAAAGACACCTTGGCCAAGCTAGGGAGAGAAGATATCCAATGGGGAAACTTCTCTAACTTTCCTGTCAAATATAGCCGCTGAAGAAATCGAGGTGGGCATGATAGGCAATCAAGATTGATTATCTCATCCTCTTCTATTGAATTTATCGACAAAGCTCGGAGGTTTTTAAGCTTTTCAATGGAAGAGCACAGAGCAACCCCATTTTCTGTTCTGACCTTTACGATGCCTAGCCTGCGCAGTTGATTCAGACATCCTAGCTCCTTCATTAGATCATTACCACCATGATCTGCCTCTATGAAGCAGAGCTTTTGTAAGGACCGGAGACATGTTATATGTGCCGTGGCCTTGAAACCATACTTGGAATCTATGTGCGCATAAGATTGTACTTCATACCGATACACCAATAGGTGGCGAAGTTTCTGAAGCCGCGAGATCTCAGCAGGCAATGCAGTGACGCATGTGTTTTTAAGATCCAATGTCTCCAGGTTCTGAAGATTCCCAATTGAGCTAGGGATGATTTTTATCTTTGTGCTCCTCAAGCTTAGATATTTCAGATGGAACAGCTTGAATATCTCATTTGGGAATATCTCTAGAGGTGCATCTTCCAAATCTAACACCTTAAGTAGCCTCAGATCAAGAAGATGCAGAATCGGATTATAAGAATTGGATAAAGAATTGGATAGTGAATCTACCCTCCGAAACATCAGCAAGGAACGAACTCTAGGCATTCTCTGCCTGTCATGTACATCCTGCATGCTTTTCTGTATTGATAAGCGACGAACTTTTTCTGGCAACATCATGTTTTCTCGAACTATTGTCAGAAAGTTTTCTTCTTTTGACTTCCGAATGATTATCTCTCGAAGCCGGTCGTGGATGCGGCATGTTTTGATCCTCCCTTCACCTGTTGTCCCTGCCACTTGGATCAGGCTTCTGTTCAAGAGCTCGTCGAAGTAATAAGCCTCTGCAACTTCTTCCAATGTCATTCCTTCTTTCACTTTCACAAATCCTTCAGCTATCCATAATCGAATTAGTCTCATTTTGTCAATGGGATGATTGTAAGGAAAGATGCTCAAATACAGAAAACAAGACTTGAGATAGTAAGGCAGATCATAGTAACTGAGAGACAATATTTTCTCAATACTATCGAGTCTATCATTTTCTTCTAGCCCATCAGCCAGACCTCGTTGAATCATATCCCATTCGTCTATACTCTTTGTGGCCAAAACACCACTGATTGCCACAATTGCAAGTGGCAATCCTTCGCACCTTTCAAGGATACTACCTGCCAGAGTCTTCCAATTCGAATCCGGAGCGCATGTGTTTTTCTCAAAAGTCTTCCTGCAAAATAGAGTCCAGGATTCTTCAGGAGACAAAGGGTTCAAACGATAGACCTTGGTCACGTTGCCATTGAATTCCATGCAAGAGGAAGAGGCTACTTCAGCATGACGTGTTGTGAGCATAACCCGACTGCCACTGTTTTTTGGAAATGCAAATTTAACTGCATCCCAATCTCCAATACGCCACACATCATCTAACACAATCAGATACTTCTTTTGTTGCAAAAAGCTATTGATTTTCGTTCTTAGCTGACCCTCGTCCATGCCTTCCACTTCTTGAGGAACTGGTTTCCTTTTCACCTTGTAGAGTTGCCGAACGAGGCCTTTTAGGAGCTCTTCCAGATTAAAAGATCTCGATACAGTTATCCAAGCACGGTACTTGAATTGTAGCTTTACTTCTGCATCATCATAGACTTTCTTCACCAGGGTGGTTTTCCCCAACCCTCCCATTCCAACTACCGAAACTACGTCACGTTCAGTATCACCTTGGAGTAGCCAGCTGATCAACTCCTTTTTAGGAATTTCTATGCCCACTAGATCGGCTTCTTCCAACAGGAGGGCGTCCTGTCGGCGGCCATGCCATATCTCAGGAGCAGTCTTGAAATCAGCCGTCGGATTTTCAGGCCGGAATCTGTTGTACCCCTCGGCAATGCTTAGAACTCTGAATTTGAGTCTATGTATTTCAGAAGCAATCTGATGAACAGCTCTTATTCTTCTTATGGAAGAAGTAATATTACGAAGGGAAGCCAGTAAATCGTCTCCAGGAGGTCTGGCGACTCGAAGATTATACTCATCAAGAGCATCTTCAATATCATAAGCCACCTCCCTCAATAGGTTAACCGATACTTTCACTTCAGGACTCCTGTCTATAATTTCATCAGCAGCTCTCAGGTAGACCTCGATGCGTTCCAGTTCCTCTGCTATCGTCTGAGCTTCTTCCTTGACCCCCCTGTGTAGTTGCACCTCTTCCGTCAACAAGGCTGCAAGCTTGTCGAGTGCATAGTTTACAACAATTTCAGCCATTGTTTCTTAATTTCTCTTCAGCTACCCTTTGTGTTTTTCAGAACTCAACCCAGTGTTTTTTTCTTGGCTAAAGAAAGACCTTTGGTTTTCTTTTTTCTTTTTCTTTGGTGGAGAGACAAGGAGCAGCAATACGAGAGATGAGATGAGATGAGGCTTCTGTCTTGGAGTTGCTTTTCTTATATAACAATTCTAGGCTGCATTCTGCATCATATGTGGTTGAGATCTACGTGCCAATGGCCTCAACCTGTTCAGGTTGCAAGTGGAGAAACGGGTCAAGTTTCCCATCAAAACTATTTTGGTCTACTTTTTACTCCAATAAACTGGTCAATGAATTCTTTATTGCCCTTCACGCTACTTGGTTTATCTTTTTTTTTTATTTTTATTTTTTTCATTTTTTTTCATTTTAAATAAAATAGAACCTTTATTAAAAAAAAACCTCCCTAAAGTGGAGGAATAACCATATACAAGCAAGCAAGACACTAAAACTTATCTACGTAAATACGGCAATTCCAAGTAGTCCGTTCTCAAGTGCCCCCTCAGCCTTCCAATACCAATATCATTTCCAACAATTTCCATGATATTACTCGTAGCATTTTTTATTTTTTTCATTTGAAAGAATATTCCGAGTGCATAGTTTGTCATGCCATTGCCTCATAACCAATCTATTCATCATCATTTTTTTTATCATTTCATAATGTGGTATTAGATGATAAATTCATGAGTAATATAATAAATAGTCTCTAATCATCTAATACCACATCATAGAATGATGAGAAGATGATGAGTAGCATTACTCGTCGAGCTCATCTGGATTTTGCTTTTGATACTCCATTTTTCTGCTTGATCTTACTTATTTTTATGAAGTCTTGAATCCCAACTGCTAGCCAAATCAACTAAAGAAAGTACAAAGGCTACACTCAACCTCAAATGGCCATAACTATCAATTTGAATTAGCCACAAATTGTAGTCGTCTGTTTAATAACCATGATTTCATCAAAGCCTTTTCCACCCATAAAAATATCAGTGCCACTGTCAAATTTTAATTTAATGACCAATTCAAAGGGATTGAAATTTCAAAGCGCTTTCGTTCCATGAATGATGTTACAGAATTTGTGCAGCCTGCACACAACACAAGACAAACTGCTCTGGAATATCGTGATGACACCAACTAAGAGACACTTCTGCATTTCACCATCATTCTGACTTTTTGAATTTAGATTGGAAAACAAGAAAAGAAGGCGTTTAAAGTTGGCGTGGAGGAAAATACTTTTAATACACTGTTGTTTTTTTATAAGATATTCCAGAGCGAAGTACTAAAAATTAATTAATTTTAAAGAGAGAACATGCCAATAATTGAATTATGAAGAATGTGTAACAAATTGTCAACCATTTTCAATTATTGATCAGGATGGCTAACACTCAACTAATAGCATATTCGACAATTAATCCATCTGTTGAGTCCTGCCCATGATAATGCAAAAAAGTTTTTTTTTTTTTTTTTTTTTTTTTTTTTTTTTTTTTTTTTTAGCGGGGGCTGGAGAGTTTCAAACTTCAGACCTCCATTTTGGAAGCTGAGGATTATGTCAATCAGGTCACAAGCCTCTAGCGCAAAGAACCTATTCATCAAGAAACATGCTGGAAAATTCTAGTCAATTAATCCTTATGAGGAAAAAAAAAAAAAAAAAAAAAAAGGAAAGGAAAGGAGAAGGGGATTATACTGTAGGGAAGTTTCTCTCAATCACAACCCTTAGTGCCATGCTCATGAGATAAAGAGGTTTCTTTTTATTAACACTGTACAGACATTAGTTTAGTATTATCTTCACTCTTGTTATTGGTAAGAAAATTAGTATGTATGTCATAGGATGATGGATTCTGCATCTTATCTTGTGGAGATCAATGTGCCAATAATGACCCCAACTGGTTCTAATTGCAAGTGGGGGGAAACATGCATTAGAAAAGAATATCATGTGTACTATCTTTTAATATCATGACCATGCAACTTCCATTCTTTGTCTAGATCAGATTTCATTGGTGAGTTTCCATGCTACTTCTTTCCCACCAATTGCAAACTAGTCAAAACTGCAAAATATCTTCTGGATGTTGACTTTTTGAAACCCGAAAAAATATCATTTTCCTGACTTATTCTTGTGAAGTTTCGAATAACAACTAGAAACCATCAGCATCAACATCAAAATAAATCAACAGATAGTGATCAAGATGGATGAGCTGAACCTGCTTGTCGCGTTTAGTGAGCTCATAAAGTCTTCTACATCGACTCACCAACTTCTGAGGTACTGGCTCGCGCACGCATATTTTGAACAATTCCAAGGAATAAGTCTCGCAATGCGAATGTTGGAGTACTTACGCGGCGAAAGTACTTGTGACCTTTGTGCACCAAGAAATAAGCTTTTTTCAGACTCGACCAAACCCTTTTATCAGTTTGCTAAGAAAGGTATTAGATTTGCATTAGAAAAGAGAATGCATGCACACCGTAGTAGGAAGAAGAGAACCCAATTTACGATCAGCAAAGTATATGCTGAATTATTAATCAAGGTTACAAAAAAAAAAAAAAAAAAAAAACACAGGAAACTGTCACATTCTAAGAAGAAACCTCGTTCTTAGTTGGAGAAGGCAACGCAGTCCAGTTAATTCTTCCACAAAACGTACGTGGGTGTATTACATACATGGTGAAACATATACGCTTAACGCTTCCATCACCACCGAATTTGTATTTTTGACTTGGAACTTGAGCTTTTAACTCAATTTTTTATGAAAAATAATGAGTAGAGTAGTGAAAAGAGTTATGTAGAATCCATCTAAATTAAATTTAAAATATATTTAGATGTTAAGATAAGTTTAATATTTTTTATAGAAAGTTAAAAAATGTTATAGATCCCACGTATAAAGATGTGTTAAGTTAAAAAAAAATTATAAGTCTCACGTGTAAAAAAGTTTTGAGTTGAAATAAGTTTAATAATTTGAGAGTTGGATGTTTAAATGTTAAATTCAACTTAAAATTAGACCGATCTCAACTGAGTCTTACAACCAAACACAACCTTAAGGCATCATCCGTGTTTTGGCCTATATGACATTATGGCGTTTATTGTTAGTACCTTATTTATTTATTGCAAAACATCTCCCAATTAAATCGAGCTGTTGGGTAGACTTTGTAATATATTAAGACCATAATACGTGAACTAATGGTTCTTTATTTATTCATTTATTTTTATTTTGGAGGAGAGAAAGAAATGCAAAGCCAATTAACAGCCTGATTATGTACGACAAAGGGTCACATAGCAAATTATTCAAGTGCTCTAGATATATATATATATATATATATATATAAACCAGTGAACGCTGTAGCTAGCATTCAGCAACTGCCAAATGAAACACAGAACACAGTAAGTTTCAAAGTGTTGTTAATAAAATAAAAATAAAAATAAAAAATCATAAAAAATTACTCATTTAATACATCGTTTTCAAGGAGACGAAAAAGAATTAAATATGATTTGGCATAGCCGACATCATACGGCATGTAGCAACAAATACCAACTCCATAAAGAGGAGCCAGGAAAACAATGGGTACGGTTCATCTTACAGATTTGAATGGCAAAAATATTCAAGGAAAATGATGACACTAGCGTTGCAGAGGACGAAGGGCAATTGGTATTCAACAATCAGCTGTAAATCTTTTGATACCTACCTATAGAAGAAACGCGTTTAGATTACCACATGATTCAGTCTTCGTCGTCCGAGTTGTCAAATGTGATCTTTTTAGACTTGGGAGCATTTACAGGAATTTCCTTGAAGTGAGCCCCGTAAAGCTTGGACTCCTGCAATGCAACAGTCAGTACTTAAAATTATTTGAAGTTGTATGAAGAACTGAACAGTGAACAGTGAATAGTGAGCACAAAAACCTAATCATGGAGAGGAAAATGATACAAAGAAAAAATACACACCTTCTTCTTTACATGAGTGCCAAAATTTTTAAGGGCATCTGGCACAATTTGCCCAGCTTCTCTGAGAACATTCACCAGCTCCCCAGCAAGTCCCTAAAATGGTTTCAGAAAATGAAAAATAAAAGAATTGAATAATGAATGATGCTCCCTCTGGTCAGATTAAGATATTGAACTACCACCCACAATGTATAGAGAGAAGTTACCTTGTTCTGCTGCATGAAGAATGTATGGGCAACACCCTTCTTCCCAGCCCGTCCTGTCCGCCCAATTCTGTGGACATAATCTTCTGTGGTGAGAGGAAAGCTATAGTTGATCACTACTTCAACATCTGGAATATCCAATCCCCGAGCCGCCACGTCAGTAGCTATCTGCGCATATATGGTGTTGGATAAATGCTACAATAAGTTGCCAACTACAGCATAGCAACAAAGCCCAAGTACACATTCGTCTCTAATCTTTTTGATTTGTTGATAAAGCCATTTCATTTTCTCCCCTCCCTCATCACACAAATTAAATGCAGCAAAGCTAAAAATGGTCAAGATCGGCCCCACACAATGAGATCTAATTGACCAAGTGAAGCAGCTCCCATCACTGTACACTCTAGGACTCTCCATCATTCTCCCCCAAAATTTAAACCTTCACACCACAAGTCCACAACAAGGGATCAAGAACTGTAGTACTACCATGACTGCACAATGCCATCATAATCCAGACCAGGTGTGTTATCTCCAGTAACATGTGCAAGGATCAAGCTTCACACATAGTCGCTCACAAATAACAAATAGTAGTAATAATGTACTAAAAAATCTGGGGATGGATAGCATCCTAGGCTTCTAGCAAGAGAGCTATGGCCCCAAGTTACCTATAGGACGTGGATCATTGTGAAATGCAGAAACGGGGAATGGCAAGTCATTCATATGTTAAATAGATGTTAAAAAGCAAGTAGTGGGAAACAAATTTTTTTATATATTTAAAAAACAACCTTTTATCAATATTTTCCTGGCTAAAAGAAGATGATAAATGTACGAAATTCTTCTATAAAGTGGCTAATTAACATAGGCGCAACAATCCTATTGAGGCACTTCACTCAAGTGCTCTCTTCCCCCTCTGAATTAGAAAACCAAATTGTGCATTATTACGAGAACCTCCGCACGGAACCAGCCTGTTGGAGGCCGAAGTTAGATGATTTGTTGTTTGAGTCTATTGATTCACATAGTGCGAGTTCTTTGGAAAGACCTTTTGACAAAGGCGGGGGATTTATAAGGTCATTTGTGGTATGGCAAAAAATAAAGTGCCGGGTCCAGATGGCTTTTCAATGGGATTCTATCAAACTTGTTGGGATATTGTGAAATGTGATGGATTGCAGGTTTTCCTTGAATTCCACTCTTTCAGGAAGTTTGAGAAATGCCTCAATGCAACGTTCATTGCTCTCATACCGAAGAAATAGAGGGCTACAGCAGTTGAGGATTTCCGCCCTATAAGCCTTGTGAGTGGACTATACAAGAACATTTTGAAGGTTCTTGCTAATCGGCTAAACCCGGTATTGGAACAAATTATTTCTAAGCCTCAAAATGCATTTGTTCGGGAGAGACAAATCCTTGACTCGGTTCTCATTGCCAATGAGTGCTTGGATCATAGGTTGTGGGAGGGAGCTCAAGGTATTTTATGCAAGCTTGACATAGAAAATACATATGATCATGTAAATTTCTTTTATACTTACTCGGGAGGTGTGGCTTTGGTGATAGGTGAATTTCATGGATTCGACATTGTGTCTCTACCGTTCGTTTCTTGGTGCTAGTTAATGGCACCCCAGCTGGATTTTTTAACAGTTCTCGCAAATTGAGGCAGGGGGATCCATTGTCTCCTCTTCTATTCGTTATTGTTTTTTTTTATAAGTAAAGGGTAAATTTTATTGATACGAATGAAATAAACATAGCCCGTGTACACAAGGAGTATACAAAAGAACACCTAAATACATTCTAGGAACAATAGATTAAGGACAAAAAGTCATGAGCATTGTTCCCATTAAGTACAATAGTTGAAAACCAAAGTAATAGTGTGTATAAAAAATTTATGAAGCCCTGCCATTGTGCGCTTCCTATTTTCAAAGCACCGCTCATTCCTTTCTATCCAAATGCACCACATAATGCACAGCGGAATCATCTTCCACACTACTGCCACTTGAGGACAGTCTTGAATCTCCTTCCAACAAGCCAGTAAATCAACCACCCTCACTGGCATTACCCAAGCGACGTCAACTCTTCTAAAGATTTCATCCCACAACACCCTTGTCACCTCACAATGCAATAATAAGTGATCAACCAATTCTCCTTGCTTTTTACACAAGTAGCACCAATCCATCACAATAAGCCCCATCTTCCTCAAGTTGTTCGTGGTCAAAATCTTTCCAAGAGCAGCAGTCCATACGAAAAAAGCTACTTTAGAAGGTACACAAGCCCTCCAAATATTCTTCCAAAATGGAACATTACGTTGATACCAATATTTTGTAATACTCCCTGACTGCCACTTGTTATGGAGGCACTTGGCCAAATGGTGAAGGCTGTTCTTGCAGGAGGTTTTCTTTCTCGATTTTTGGTGGGTAATGGTACTAATGGCTCTATTATAATCTCACATCTATTATTTGCAGATGATACCCTCCTTTTTGTGCAGCGGATCATGGCCAGATTTAAACTTTACGTACACTTTTGTTATGTTACGAAGCTACGACGACGCTTAAGGTGAACCTGTTAGGGACCCCGGTCTTGTCCCTAAAACTAAGGTCCACTAGCTTGCCTTGGTGAAGATGATGACTGAGTGACCTTGCCAACTTGCTTGGCCTTCCACAAAATGATGGTGTTTGAGTGATGGAATGATGATGTACTTCGGTAGGCTAAGGCAAATCAATGTGGGTGGCTAGACTTGTTCTTGAGTGAAGTGCCAAAATGATGGAGGCTATGGTTGAATGGATGAGATGAGGTTAGGGTTCAGGTTGGAGGCAACTAGGGTTGCCGTGAACTATGGTGGAAGTAGGGTAGGCGTGGTCTTGGAAGATTGGCTTAGGATTATGGGTGCTTGATGCAATGAGAATGGCCTAAGGTTTACCCTTGATGTTTGGGCCCACTTGGATGGTGATTTGGGTAAGTATGGTGTAGTGTAGCTAGGATTTTGTGGGGTGACTAAGATGGATTTCGAGATTAGCAAGAGATGGCTTAGGGTTTGAGCTTAGGATGATGCTAGGGTTTGGGAATGAGATGGAAGAGTGAGGCTAGGGTTCGGTTGGCTTAGGAATGGATATGATAAGTTTGAAAGATGGAATGAATATTTGACTGAAGAGGAAAATTTGAATTTGAATTAAGATAACAAGTCAATAGTTAACTTAGAGTGATTGTAGGAAGAGTGATTTAAGGAATTCAAGAGGATTTGCAATTCCTTAAATTAAGGGATTGGATTTGGGATTTGAATTTGAAATTGAATTGGAGGAAGTCAAGACTCCTAAAAGGAAAGAACCACCTTAGGGAGCCTTGAGAGATTTTAAGAATTGGAGGGATGGAGTGATTTTAGGGGAGTTCCTAGAATTATGGGATTGGATTGGATTGAGTCAACTTTTCTTAAATTAAGGAAGTTGCCAAAGAGGACTCTTGATGGATGGCTAGGTCAAGGGTTGAGATGATGGAGTTGGCGCCACTTGGTTTAGGTTTTGGTGTTGGGATGGAGATGATGGAGGACTCTTGATGGGCGGCTAGGGCTTGTGTTTAGGGTTTTGAACTTAGGGTAAGGATGTGGTCGGCCAGGATTTATGGTGGATGGCTTAGGATGGCCGAATATAGTAAGTGGGAGTGGAGGCTAGGTGTATTTCGGCTAGGGCAAGTTTTGATGAGGCAAACCAATTATGGAAAGTGACAAACTTATGGAAAGAATGACAAACAAGGTGGTGGTCGAGTTTGGTGGCTTGGAAGAGCAAAAATTGTGAAGAACACCAAGAACAAATGAAGAACACTTAAGAGCAAAAGTAATAATACTTAAGTACTTGAATGAACCAAAGAACAAACAAGATAATTTAATACTTTATTCACGAATTGCACAAGAATTGAATAAATCTCATATATTGATAAACAGAACTTGGATTCACGAATTGCTTCAAGTTGCAAGAACAAGATAGATAGATTGAACCACACCTATTCACAAATTGCAAGGTGTGATCCTCTCTTTGGGATTCACGAATTGCACCCAAAAAGCCCAAGTGCTTAGCACCGAAAGATGATCTCAAGAACAAAATAGTCTACTCACTAGGGAATTTGCCAAAAGATATTAATGCAAAGACTAAGAGTCCTATTTATAAGAATTACAAGTTGGAAACCCCCAATAGGTCCCTTGGAAAATAAATAATTAAATAAAAATTAATAATAAAAAATAACATAGTTAGGATGTGCCAAGTTGACCCATGGCATGCATGAGCCCATGGGTGGGCTAGGCTGGCTGTTGGCATGTGGCTGACAGGGCCCTAGGCTGGTCTGGGCACTGGCATTGCTGGCATGACCCAGACAAGGGCCTGGGCGTTGGGGCGCTGGGCGTGCTGGGGCACGCGCGCACTGGGCGATCGTGCGGGGCGTGCTGAGGCGCTTGCGCGCCTAGCATGGGAGAGGCGTGCGCGCGCGCACAACATGCATGCTGGGCTACGCTAGTAGGAACCCATGTTTTGTTGCCCATGGTCAAGCCACTAGCCAAGTCAAGACAAGGTTGGACAGCCCCAAAATAACCCCACGAGCATGCCATAGGGCCTGCCTTAACATGCCCAGGATGCCCAAGGAGGTTCATGACCAAACCAGCCCATTCAGCATGGCCAGCGCACACAGCAGGCGCAGCCCAGCGCGCCCAGCACACATGCCGCGCGCGTGCGCAACACGCCCAGCGCGCGCACGCCTCGCACACCCAGCGCGCAAGCGCCCCAGCAAGCCCAGCACCCCAACGCCCCGCACGCCTCACCCACGCCCAGCGCGCGCACAACTCGCACACCCAGCGCGCACGCGCCCCAGCAAGCCCAGCACCCAGGCCCCTGCCTGGGCCATGCCAGCCATGCCAACGCCCAGACCAGCCTAGGGCCCTGTCAGCCACATGCCAACAGCCAGCCTAGCCTACCCATGGGCTCATGCATGCCATGGGTCAACTTGGCCCATGCCAACTATGTTATTTTTTATTATTAATTTTTATTTAATTATTTATTTTCCAATGGACCTATTGGGAGTTTCCAACTTGTAATCCTTATAAATAGGACCCTTAGTCTTTGCATTTATATCTTTTGGCAAATTCCCTAGTGGGTAGACTATTTTGTTCTTGAGATCATCTTTCGGTGCTAAGCACTTGGACTTTTTAGGTGCAATTCGTGAATCCCAAAGAGAGGATCACACCTTGCAATTCGTGAATAGATGTGGTTCAATCTATGTATCTTGTTCTTGCAACTTGATGCAATTAGTGAATCCAAGTTGTGTTTATCAATATCTGAGGTTTATTCAATTCTTGTGCAATTCGTGAATCAAGTATTGAATTATCTTGTTTGTTCTTTGGTTCATTCAAGTAGTTAAGTATTATTGTTTTTGCTCTTGAGTGTTCTTCAAAGTGTTCTTGAGTGTTCTTCATTTGTTCTTGGTGTTCTTCACAATTTTTGCTCTTCCAAGCCACCAAACTCGACCACCACCTTGTTTGTCATTCTTTCCATAAGTTTGTCACTTTCCATAATTGGTTTGCCTCATCAAAACTTGCCCTAGCCGAAATACACCTAGCCTCCACTCCCACTTACCATATTCGACCACATCCTTACCCTAAGTCCAAAACCCTAAACACAAGCCCTAGCCGCCCATCATCATTTTCCCAACACCAAACCCTAAACCAAGTGGCGCCAACTCCATCATCTCAACCCTTGACCTAGCCATCCATCAAGAGTCCTCTTTAGCAACTTCCTTAATTCAAGGAAAGTTGACTCAATCCAATCCAATCCAATCCCATAATTCTAGGAACTCCCCTAGAATCACTCCATCCCTCCAATTCCTAAAATCTCTCAAGGCTCCCTAAGGTGGTTCTTTCCTTTTAGGAGTCTTGACTTCCTCCAATTCAATTTCAAATTCAAATCCCAAATCCAATCCCTTAATTTAAGGAATTGCAAATCCTCTTGAATTCCTTAAATCACTCTTCCTACAATCACTCTAAGTCAACTATTGACTTGTCATCTTAATTCAAATTCAAATTTCCCTCTTCACTCAAAGATTCCTTACATCTTTCAAACTTATCATATCCATTCCTAAGCCAACCGAACCCTAGCCTCACTCTTCCATCTCATTCCCAAACCCTAGCATCATCCTAAGCTCAAACCCTAAGCCATCTCTTGCTAATCTCGAAATCCATCTTAGCCACCCCACAAAATCCTAGCTACACTACACCATACCTACCCAAATCACCATCCAAGTGGCCCAAACATCAAGGGTAAACCTTAGGCCATTCTCATTGCATCAAGCACCCATAATCCTAAGCCAATCTTCCAAGACCACGCCTACCCTACTTCCACCATAGTCCACGGCAACCCTAGTTGCCTCCAACCCGAACCCTAACCTCATCTCATCCATTCAACCATAGCCTCCATCATTTTGGCACTTCACTCAAGAACAAGTCTAGCCACCCACATTGATTTGCCTTAGCCTAAACACTTAGGAGAGGTTTATATTCGTAACCCATCTCAACTCATTTCAATTCATCTCAACTCATCTCACTACTATTCATTACTATTCATCAACTTTAACTCACAAATCTCACTACTATTTACAACCCATCTCAACTCATCTCAACTCATCTTCGAATCCAAACGACACCTTAGCCTACCCAAGTACATCATTATTCCATCACTCAAACACCATCATTTTGTGGAAGGCCAAGCAAGTTGGCAAGGTCACTCAGTCGTCATCTTCACCAAGGCAAGCTAATGAACCTTAGTGTTAGGGACAAGACCGGGGTCCCTAACATGCGCGTGTCGTGCGTGCTGGCCATGCTGAATTGGCTGGTTTGGTCACCAACCTCCTTGGGCATCCTGGGCATGTCAAGGCAGGCCCCATGGCATGCCCGTGGGGCTGTCCAACCTTGTCTTGACTTGGCTAGTGGCTTGACCATGGGCCACAAAACATGGGTTCCTACCAGAACCTTGGTAAGTCCGAGATGGTTGCAGTGGGCGTGGTGCCCAGTATCAACAGCCTAGCGAGCCTTTTGGATTGTAAAGTGTCTTCTTTGCCTAAGAAATATTTGAGCCTCCCATTGGGGGCGACTTTTAATGCTGGAGCTATTTGGGATGAGGTTGTAGAGAAAGTAGAGAAAAAGGCTGGCCAATTGGAAACGTTTGTATTTATCAAAAGAGGGTCGACTCACATTGATTAAGAGCACGTTAACTAACCTCTCCACCTATTTTTTATCTCTATTTCCTTTGCCTGTAGGGGTGGCGAATAGGATTGAGAAATTATTTCGGACTTTTTTTTTTTTTTTTTGGGGTTTGGGGGGGGAGGAGGAAACAAAATTCCAACTGGAATAAAGTTTGTTCCCCAATTACTAATGGTGGCTTGGGAGTGTGCAATTTGAGAATTTTCAATAAAGCTTTGTTGGGGAAATGGTTATGGAGGTACCACTTGGAGGGGGATTCGTTGTGGAAAGAATTTATTGACTCTAGACACGGAAGTGCTTGTGGGGAGGTGTATGGTGTGGACTTATAGAAATGACAGTTTCAAAAAACATAAACGTTTTGTGGCTGGAGAGGGTACCAGAATCAAGTTTTGGCATGATGCTTGGTGTGGAGATCGCGCTCTTGATAGGGCCTTTCCAGCTCTATCATATTGCAACTAACAAGGATGCTACTGTGGCGAATCTGCAGGTATTTTCTCATGGTTCTCACCAGTGGAATGTCCTATTTAATAGGGAAATTCAGGATTGGGAATTGCACACCGTTCCAGAATTTCACAGGTTGATATACTCCACGGGAAACACTACGGCACAGGAGGTCCAATGGCAGCAAGAAGTGTACAGTCAGGGCGTATTACAAAATATTGACATCACAAGGTAGTTTTCCCTTCCCTTGGAAGAATATTTAGAGGTCTAAAGTAACTTTCTTTGTATGGACTGCTACTCTTGGGAAGATTTCGACCACAGAAAATTTGAGGAAGAAGGGGCTCATTGTGATGGATTGGTCCTATTTGTGTAAAAAGCAGGGAGAATCAGTGGATCACTTATTATTGTATTGTGAGGTGACGAGTGTTGTGGGATGAGATCTTTAGAAGAGTTGAAGTCGCGTGGGTAATGCCATTAAGGGTGGTTGATTTATTGGCTTGTTGGAAGGAGATTCAAGGCTGTCCTCTAGTGGCGGCAATGCGGAAGAAGATTCCGTTGTGCATTATGTGATGCATTTGGTCGGAAATGAATGGGCAATGCTTTGAAGATAAGGAGCTCACAATGGCGAAGCTTCAAAATTTTTTTGTACACACATTATTGCTTTGGTTTTCAGCCATTGTGCTTAATGGAAACAATGCTCACGACTTCCCGTCCTTTATCTATCGATCCTAGAATGTATTTAGGTGTTCTTTTGCATACTTCATGTGTACATGAGCTACGCCTATTTCATTCGTATTAATAAAATTTACCCTAAAAAAAAAAAAAAACGATTTTCATGACTAAATCTCAGTTTGCCATTGCAATTCTGGGACTCT
Organism: Juglans microcarpa x Juglans regia; assembly: GCF_004785595.1. Taxonomy (NCBI): domain Eukaryota; kingdom Viridiplantae; phylum Streptophyta; class Magnoliopsida; order Fagales; family Juglandaceae; genus Juglans; species Juglans microcarpa x Juglans regia. Next base: position 26,431,082 of record NC_054604.1, read on the forward strand.
CAATCTTCCCTTGGGGGCTCCTCATAAATCTATCACTATTTGGGATGGGGTAATTGAGAAGATTGAAAGGAGATTAGCTAGATGAAAAAAGCTATATTTGTCTAAAGGGGAAGAATACCCTTGATTAAAAGCATGTTGTCTAACCTTCCGACTTATTCTCTCTCTTTTTCCTTTGCCGCCAAGGGTAGCAAGGAAGATTAAGAGGATTTTTCGGAACTTTGGTGGGGAGGTATAGGAGAGGGAAAAAAGTTCCACTTGGTCAGTTGGAATAAGAGTCGTCAACTGGCTCTTGTGACTATTTGGGGATGCGAAATTTAAGGCTCTTTAACAAAGCACTCCTTGGAAAATGGCTTTGGAGATATCACATGGAGAGAGATGCCTTATGGAAAAATGTTGTTGACACTAAATATGGGAGTATGTGGGGGGATTGGTGTTCAAATGAAGTTAGAGGAGTGTATGGGATGAGTTTGTGGAAGTCCATTTGGAAGGGTTGGGGGATTTTTCTAAACATATTAAATTTAAGGTGGGGGATGGGAAAATGATTCTGTTTTGGCATGATATTTGGTGTGGGGATTCAGCTCTCAAGATCGATTTTCCTTCTTTGTTTAGGATTGCTAGGGATCAAGAGGCTGTGGTAGCTGATTCTTTTTCTTCTTTGTATAATAACATTCAATGGAATGTTGATTTTGTTAGAGATGTTAATGATCGGGAGGTGAATGTAGTTTCTGGTTTGTTGGAAATTCAAAGGTTGTACAGGGAAGGGATGATAGATTATTGTGGGTGCAGGTAGGAAATTCCAGGTTTTCGGTTAGTTCATATTATAAGGTGCTAACTTGTCATTGTGGTTTTGAGTTTCCCTGGAAAAGCATCTGGAGAGTGAAGGTGCCTACGAAGGTGCCGTTCTTCTGTTGGTTGGTATCTCTTGGGAAAATTCTGACCATGGATAATCTAAGAAAGCGTGGTATGTGTAGAGTTGATTGGTGCTTCATGTGCAAGAAAGATAGTGAATTTATAAATCATCTCTTTATTCATTGTGAGGTGGCAAAGTCCTTGTGTAATGAGATTTTTGGCCGAACAGGTATTGTTTGGGTGATGCCGAAGGAAGTGGTTGATCTTCTTGCATGTCGGAATGGTTTTGAGGGGAGAATTCGTGTGGCTGTCATATCGAAGATGATTCATTTGTGCTTGATGTGGTGTCTTTGGTTGGAAGAGAATGGGAGATGTTTTGAAGAGAAAGAACGTTCTTTGAGAGACCTTTGGGATTTTTTCTTTTGTACTTTGGGTTCGTGGGCCAAGGCTCTTGTATTGAATGATGTTAATTTTCAGGATTTGCTTTAGGCTCTTTTTGTTTCTAGTGTGATGTAGGTATTTCCTTTGTCTACGTCCTATGTACTTAGGTTTTGCCTATTCATTGTAATAAAATTTTCTTATTAACTGTCATAAAAAAAATTCTGGGTCTTACAATTTAAAAAGACCTTTCTTTTATAGATACAAAAAAATTTAAAAAGACCTAAATACAAAAAAAAAATGTTTCCTTGAAAATTCACAAGTAAATTTTTTTTCCTGGCTTAATCCAGTCCACCTTGTCAAGCTTGAGCTCGCTGTTTGCAATTTTTAATGATGCTCAAGACAGTAGCTGGCCTCAAGCATCAGAAAGTCCTAAATTTCCAAGAGTCCGTTGTACATTCTTTACTCTAAGAAATGTTGGCAAAGTGATTATATCATGTGTGGGTGCGCATGCACGACAAACACTAAAATGCAAGTAGTACTTACCATTAAGGGGCAGCTGCCCTTCTTGAATAATGATAGTGCCTTTGTACGTTCATGCTGTGATTTGTCACCATGTATTGAAACAACCTTCCAATTTCTAAAAACAACAGGTTAAAATCATCAGTACAGTTCTATTTTATCTTCAGCAGCCTAGAGCCACGGCAAGAATAGTCAGCTTCGTTAAGTTAAAACTATAGCACCAAAGATGACAGGAACTTACGCCTCTTGCAGCATATTCTCAACGCGTTTTGTTTCCCATTTGTACAAGACAAAAACCAATACTCTATTCCTGAAAAGTAGAATACTCCGGGTTCAATTGACTCAGGCATGAATCCACAATTCAACAAATAAATTAATTTGAACAGGGAAAATATCTAACTGAATGGTAAGAAATACTTTTGAGATTTGTGGTATTTTTCTAGAAGAGCAACCAAACGCTGATCACGTGATCGATCATCCAAAACCTGTGCATGTTTATGAAAGTCTGTTAATAGATTGAACTATATATGCCTGACATAACTTATGAGGACAAAGATCATTTATGCTATTGAGAATTTATACCTCCACTATCTGCAGTACATCATGGTTTGCAGCTAAATCCTCCGAACCTACAACAACCTGAAACCACAATCACTGTTCAAGAGATTGTTATAGGAAACTGCTGAAGAAGTCATCATGTACAAAGATGAACCTTAATCGGATTGGGGTCCATGAACTCCTGTGCTAATTGATGAACTAACAGGGGCCATGTAGCACTGAACATTACCATTTGGCGAGCTGCACAATTAATATCACTCATCAGCAAAAGAAAAAGGCTAGAAAGTAATTCATAAGACTTGGAACAGATTCAAACAAACTCCACAAAAATACAGATCCAAAAACTTAAACTAGAGCTTAATCAAATCCATAAGAATGAGTGCAAAACATAGACTTCTGTTAATTTCATTTCCTTGGATACCTATAAATAAAGGGACTAGTCTATGTTAATTTGACTAACGCAAATACCCATTAAATGGAGGGAGTAGTCTATGTTAATTTGATTTACATGGATGCCCATCAAATGGAGGGACTCACTTAACACGTTCCACCAAGCCCAACATATATGAGAGGTAGACAGTCAAGTAAATACCTGGTTTAAAGCAGGGCCTATTATCCAAATTCATGTATTTCTTTGCTTCTTTCATATGACACATGTAAGTGCAGGCAGTTCATAACTCGGATTTTAACGTCTGTTAACTTTCTTTAAAATCATAGACAAATCCAGTAGACTTTAAAAAAGTCCCTTCTTGTCTACAAAGTGGTTTTCTACACATTGTTGTACGATTATGATGTGCATGTATTTATATCACGGAGGAAGGGATATCTTCCATTGGAGAAGGAAAAAAAATTTGTTAATATGTTACGTACCAGAACAGGTCTGGCCCAATATACAGCGAACTTCTTGCTCAAATCCCATGTCAAGCATTCGGTCAGCCTCGTCAAGAACCTACAAAAAATGAATGTCCACTTGTGTAAAGAGACCAACTGAAACTAGTTGTATCCACACATAATATATATAAAGGTCTATAGGCAGTACTTTTAACATATTATTTCCTTTTTCTCAAAATATGGCTCTTGTGGACGGTGGACCTTATCTAGTTGATGTTCACTTTTAATTTATACTTGTTTCAAAGCTGTCTCTGGTTTGAGAGTGAATCTTTCAAAGGCTGAATTGGTGCTGGTGGGGGTTGTCGCCAATGCAGTGAATCTAGCCCCTCTCATGGGATGTAAGGTATCTTCTCTACACTTGAAGTATCTTGGATTATCGTTGGGTGCTTCCACATGGAGAAGCTACAACAAGATTTCTTGTGGAGTGGGATGAGGGACGAGTTCAAAATTCATATGGTGAATTGGTCCATTGTTTGCATACCAATATTTGGCGGAGGATTGGGGATCCATAACTTGATGAAGCTCAACCAAGCTCTTTTGGGTAAATGGTTGTAGCAGTACCAACAAGAAAGGGGGGCCCTATGGAAGACAATTATAGATTCGAAGTTTGGGGATGCTTGGGGAGGATGGTGCTGGAATGAGGTACGCAGTCCATATGGGGTGGGTTTGGAAAAAACATTAGAAAAGGCTGGGAGATCTTCCCAAGACATGCACGAATTGTGGGGGGTGATGGTTATCATGTAAAATTTTGTTACAATAAATGGTGTGGTAAACATAGCCTCAAAGACACATTCCCTACCATTTTTGAGCTTGTACGGGCGAAGGATGTAGCTGTAGCTGATCTCTTGGTCTTCTCTTAGAGCTACCATCAATGGAATGTAGATTTCATTAGGGTAGCACAAGACTGGGAGTTAGAGGATATCATTGAGTTCTTTGCTTTGGTGCATTCCATAAGAGTGATTGGGGTAGATTCATAGCCAGATCTTTCTACCAAGTTCTAACTAGACAGGGTATGACCACTTTTCAATGGATATATATATGGAAGACGAAAGCTCCTCTAAAAGCAGCTTTTTGTTTGGATAGCCTCCTTGGGCAAGATTCTTTTTTTTTTTTTTTTTTTTTTTTTATGTCGGGAACCTCTCCAAGGCAGGGCCCTTCGGACTCATCCCTGCAGAGTAAACCCCGATCGCTTTTTGTTTGGATAGCCTCCTTGGGCAAGATTCTTTTTTTTTTTTTTTTCTTTTTTTTTATGTCGGGAACCTCTCCAAGGCAGGGCCCTTCGGACTCATCCCTGCAGAGTAAACCCCGGTCCCGTGCACCGCACCCTCGGAAACTTTGGGCAAGATTCTTACCACAGACAATCTGAGAAAACATCGTGTAATGGTGTTGGAATGGTGTTACACGCATAAGAAAATGGGGAATCAGTAGATCACTTGCTTTTACATTGTGAGGTGGCTAAGACCATGTGGGTGATTTTTTTGCGGGAATTAAATTATCATGGGTCATGCCTCATAGGCTGGTGAATTTTCTAGCATGCTGAATCTCCAAGGTAATCCACAATTGGCAGCAATCTAGAAAATGGCTCCTAGATGTATATGTTGGTGCATTTGGCGGAAGAGAAATGATAGAAGCTTTGAGGATCACAAGAGGACAATGGATGAGCTAAAAAAGTTCTCCTTTTTGAAACCTTGTTCTTATGAATGGGGGTCATTGATTTTAATGAACTAAATGTATACTTCTTTTTTATTTTTAGTTGTAAACCCTAGTTAGGTACTTCTCATGTATACTTCCTGTGTACTTGGGCTATGCCTTCTCTTCTTATGAATAAAACTTCTTGATTACCTATAAAACAAATCACTCCAGTGCAAGAGGATCCTCTAAAGTACTATATATTACAATACAAATGAAACAAAAATGAACAAACATGTTTGGGGTTTATGAAAATGCTTTACTACCTTCACCAAGGCCCCCCTCTCCTCCTTTTGAAATGAATTACCTTATGTAATAATTAAACTAAAACTTCGTGTATAAAAGGAAAAGCTATTGGAGATTCATGATTATCAAGATTTGAAGTCTCAGGTTGACCATTTTCTTTGTGCACACTTGTGTTGGGGCTACCTAACCTTTCCCACAGCACTAAATCAGACTACCATGAGAGACTATCACCTTCTCCCCAAAAATCTGGTCTAGTCTTCAATGTTCGCCAGATATTTGCAAATATAACATATCTAGTGGTCAAAGGGCGGGTCAGGGGTGAAATTTACACATAGCGTCGTGGGTTTGACCACATTAGTTCTCTGGATTACATAATACACGATTTTGGCAAGTGGGATCGTGTGTTCAGGGTTTACTTCCTAGGGGTGGATTTGAAGAGTCATACCTTAGTGAGGTTCCACATCATTAAAAAAAAAAAAGGATACGCCCTCTAAAAGTAGATAGGAGATGGTGTCATATATTCAAGTCCAAGAAATTCTAAGATCTATTGTCTAGGTGGGTTTTGTGGCAGGCAAATTTTCTACTATGTCTTGAAATCTCCCATGCCAACTAATGTTGCCATTTGGATGAAGTTCAATAACAAGATTACTTTTTTTTAATAACGTGTCAGTAACAAAATTATTTTTTGATGGCGAGGGAATCTTAGAGACCATGCAAACAAAACATGTCTTTTACCTGGTTAAACCCCAGACTTGTGTAACGCATTCCCATCACACAGATTAGGTAAATCATTGGCTTTTCATCGATGAAACGTGACCCCTAGAAATTATTTGCACCCAAAGGTTTGAACCTTAGACCTAGAAGGAGCATACCACTAAGACCAAGGGCCTTACCACTAGAGCCAATCCTGAGAGTTAGGCCAAGAACAAAATTATTACAATGGACATGTTTTGGTGGAATTGTTTTCCCAAGAGACTGACGTGCAATTGCAAAGGCAAATCCAATTCCTCTAACTACAACCGTTTATTCTCACAAGAAAAATAAGCACAAATTGATTCATTAAACAGAGTAAGAAATAATAATTAAAATTCCAGTATTCTTAAAAAAAATAAAATAAAAATAAAAAATAAAAACTTACCACAAAAGATACCTCCTTAAGGGAGCACACACCCATTTCCATCAGATCCCTTAAACGACCAGGTGTTCCAATGACAACGTCCTGAGTTTAATGAAGGAGGAGATAAGCGATCAAATTCCAAGAGGAAATAGCACCATATTATGTTTCCAAATAAATACATAAAGGGAAGCAAGCAGCACATAAAACATATACTAAAAGGACAAAGAAAATTAAGAATGTGACTTCTACAATTGGCATATAATATAATCCTCATGCAAATAAAAAAAAAAAGGAACAGAATATCTTACAACACCAGACTTCAAAGAAGATATTTGAGGTTGTTTAGACGTTCCTCCATACAGACAAACTGATTTCACACCACAAGGTTTCCCAGCATCGCACAGAACATCTGAAATCTACCAAAAGAACATAAAGCCAACAGTTGGTAATGTTTCTAGAGATTAAAAATCTAATGAATGGTGCATAGATATGTTCGCAAAGAGAAGGAAAGACAGTGGAATAAAAAAAATTAGCACAATTTCAAAAAGTAGTCAGACATACAACAAGAAAATGCTACCATCTGATAATCCAAATTATTTTTGCTGTAGCAACATTTTTCAATTTTTCAGTGGATCAGGAGCTCTTTTTTCATGGCAACCATCAGCTTAAATTTTATTTTTTTGTCCCAATTTGGTTTTCCAATCTGAACATATGAGGAACTGTGTTATTCATGTTGATTCTTAGTCATGGGAGTACAATAACTTCTCAAACAAAAGCTTCTTGTACATCCCTGAATACCTGATTGATGCCCCCTTCATTTTTTCTGTCAAATAACCTTATTTATCAAAGATTTTTTTAAGGAAATGTAAAGTGATTCAATTAAAACTGTCATATGTTTTCAGTTCTTCACATTGTATTTCAACATCATGACATCAAATATTTTATTCGCAAGTTAAGTAATTCGGGTGGGGGGGAAGACAAAATAGTGAATGGTTCACTCAAAATTAGCAATTAACCCACAACTAGAGCCTAGGCTATAATTCAGTTTCCAAAGATATTACTTGAGCAGGAGTTTAGAGTTGGAAAAACTGCAGGACGGCCCAGCTCAAAGTATTTAGACCCAAGAATAACTGGGCGCACAATTTACATTTACCTAGGAAACTCAATTATCTAGTCCCGCATACAAGATTTCCTATGCCAATAGCATGCTCCTCCAAATTTGACCTATCCTCAATTCAGAACTAGGAAACCCATTACACAACACCCATCTTAGCACGCCATATTTTGATGACAAATATCAATCAATAATTTTCCATGCCGTTGAATCCATTTGTTTAGCATTTTGACCCATCCTTCAATCATCAATTCTTTTTGTAAGTAAAATGAAAAAAGCTTGCATTCATCAAAATGATTATGGTTATGCTCACTACCTAAAAGTTTTCATTCAGTCACCAAGATTGCATTCATCTAAACCTTACCATTAAAAGCTTAGTATTTATATAAATCTTTCCAGATTTATACCTTCTTAAGGCCAGCAACCAAAAAAAAAAAAGTTACTACTATGTCATAGTCATGATTTATCAAAGATCAAGCACATAATTTTTTTATCAGTAAAGATCAAGCACAAAAATGAATGATGATTCATGAAATTTATTTGCAGTTAAAGGGGGACTTCTCCACAAAATTTCTCAAAAACAAAGTGGAGTTTAAAAACCTTATAAAAAAAAACCTTAGTAAGGCAAGTAGAAAACAATATCTTTGCTGCTAAGATTAACTACAAATTCGTATACTCCGAGATGTAAACTTTAATTGTGGCAAGGAATTATGCAAAATCTCAGAAACATTAAGGGAAGCAACATCTTCATAATACGGAAGTTCGAATGTATGAGCTGCATAGTACAAACAAATCGCATATACAAAACGAGGAAGAGAAATACATTATGGGTCAATGAATCAATTGCAACATACTTGTTGAGCTAGCTCCCTTGTTGGTGAGAGCACAAGGCACAGTGGCCTGCGTCCGGCGGACATCTTCCCCTTCCGCTTGCTCAATACATGCATAACCGCTGGCACCCCAAATGCCAATGTCTTACCTACCAAAAAAAAAAAAAATAGCAATTTAATAGATACGATCATAAGTCCATAAAGCCAAACTCACATAAGAACGTACCAAAAACCAAAGAAGCTACCTGAACCGGTAGCCGCAATTCCAATAAAATCGCGACCGTCCAATAAGAACGGCCACGCCCGCGACTGAATCAAAGAAGGGCTCTGAAAATTCTTGCAGCACTCCAAAACATCCTCGGGTAGGCCCGACTCGGCAAAAGATCTCAGTGGCGAGTACTTGGCTGCTTTTACATTCTTCCCAGTCACGACCACGAGTCCATCTCTCACCGTTTGATCATCATCAACGTCATCGTTTCGCTCCGGTTCCTCTTTCCCTTGGTGGGTTTTGCATTCTGACACGTCCCCTTCCGTTTTATCGCGCTTCCTCTTCTGGATTTCTAGGGGCTCGATTTCTTCAAGCTTCCTCTTGGGATTGGCTTCGTCTTTGTTGTCATTGTGCTTCTTCTTTTTCTTCTTCTCGGCTTTGAGTTCGGGGTTATGAAAGGACTCTCGAGCTGTCTCTGGTTCGCCATGAAGCATGGTGGTGCAGCTCTTTAGTTTTCGACCCATTGCAGCAGCCGAAGGTAGCTGCTCTGCGGAAACGCAAAAAGTTTTTTAGGGGTTAGGGTTTTGACTTTCTTACGAGACGTGAGTCGAGCTACTCTACCGTCCATAGTAATCCGCTATACTTGCCGTTTAGTGTATTTTCAACCTTTTTTTTTTTAATTTTTTTATTCATATTTTTTTAATAGATTTAAATATTTTTAAAAAATAAAAAAATATATTAATACACTTAAAATTACTTCCTTAATTACTAAGTAAAAAATTTTTTTATCAAGCGGTACATTTGAGCAGTATGTTTTGAAAGACAAAGTAGCATTTTTCTTTTGGCGTAGGCCTGAGGATATTATTTATGATCCATAAATGATAGTTGCATTGCACACCATGGAATCATTTTCAAAAATATAAATAAATATGAGATTTATACAAAAAAATAAAAATTATTTTTTTAATAATAGATCTTATTCTTTTTTAAAGTAATTACATGATATTTACGTACTCTATAACTATATTTAATATTACTCTTTATGATTTATTATTTATTATTCAATTATGTCAAGCAAGAGTAAAAGGATGACAACAAAAAAAAAAATCGAAAAATACTCTATTTAATGCATGTTTGTATTGGATAATATAGCTTTAATTTTAGAATTTGTTGGATTAATTAATAAGTTTTATTATTAAAAAATTATTTAATATTTTATGATTATATATTTAATTCACTTTAAACATTTTTTTGGAGATTATATATACATATATATATATATAAGCAACATAAAAGGTCATTTGATCTAATGCGGTGTCTATAATAAAGATCACATGACAAATTTGTAATTATTTAAAAGTTGTAAGGTGTAATTTTTTTTCTTTTAATAATATTTTTTAAAACTAGAACTCGTTTCGCATTATTTGAAAAAATATGTTTGAGGAAAATAATCATTTTGATGTTTTTCTTTAAACGTATTTTTTATTTTTTAAATTAAGGTTGTATTTAGGTAGTGGAGTGATATGATATAACTCTACTACTATTTAATATTTTATCATTACTTTTTACCTATTTTTTATTATATTTTATTACTATTCACTATTATTTAATATTTTATCATTATTTTTTTAGTACTATTCACAGATGAAGATCATCTAATGTTACTTCACTACCCAACTATAACCTAAAAAATACTTAATATATAACATCTAAATGACCTAATTTTATAGTTACAGCACTAGCATCCAATTTTTAAAATTTGATGAATTTCACTTTAAAATTTTGGCATTGGATTCATCTTCTATTCAAATGTGAAGCTTACAGCTATAGTAGATTATCATTTATCTTCAAATTTGAAGAACTACTATTCAACGTCTATCGGATTATTTTATTACCAAAATCAATATTTCGCACGGAGTTTTGTTCTTTCTTCCTTCTCTTCTCTACTTTCTTTTCTACCCCCGAAATCCCCAAATTCATTTTCGATTCTTCCTCTCCCTTTCTTCTTCCTATCCCCTCCCTTTCTTTCTTTCTCTCCCTTTCTTCTCGATTCCCAGATTTCCCTTCTTCCTCTCTCTTTTGTTCCTCTCTCTTTCTTCCTATCAGTTTCCTCTCTTGTTTTTTGCTAAGCTTGTATTATATACTTTGCTGAGAGAGTGACCAATTCATCTTCGTCCACTAGGTTCAAGTTCGTACGAGATGTTTCAGCTGAAAGAGGACCTCCATCACCTCCATTGGCGCACTGTTACCACTCCTTTCTCTTCTTGATTCTCTGATTCTCCACTCTGAACGTTCTCCATCTCTGTGAGTTCACTCTCTCATGTATATATTAATCATATACGCATGTATGAGAAATTTTGCACTACATTTATATGCTTATGTATGTATTTTTGCCCGTGAAGAAATTTTCAACTCCATATATGTATTTCAATCCTTCTGTTGTTGTGAGATCTCTAGTTTCACTTGAATTTTTAATCCTTATTATTTTGAGGTGTTATTTTGTTATTTTAATGTGTTAATTAAATATGTTATTTGTTTTGGTATTTTATTTTAAATTTATTTTAGAGTATGTTATTTTGATTATTTGTATTGTTTTTATTTTTGGACTTGTGTTTATTTTTGGGCTTATTATTTGCTTGTTTTATTATTTGGGCTGTGTGTGTATGTGTTTTTCTCAGTGGGCCATGGGTGTGTGTGTGTATTTTGGTGACCCGAGATCCAGCCCAGCCCAGTGGGGGCCCAGGCCTTGTGCGGAACACGGCCCAGCCGTGCGGCCCGTGAGAACCCAGTCCCTACAAAGGGAAACGACGTCGTTTTGATGGAGCTAGGGCTCCATCTTATTTCTTCTCGCGCCGCACTCTGCTACTTCTCCTTCCCGATTCTTCTTCCTTCTTCTACCTGCAGCTTACTCTCCACACAGCTGCTGCCGAAAGTAGATCCCAGCCGAGAGCCACCTCCACCTACGTCTCACTCTCTCGTGTCGTTCGGCATGCGCCCCGAGGGTTTGCTGTCAACCCGTGGCATCGCACGGTCACTTGCTCTTCCGCAAGCTCCTCGGTGGCGATGGGCATGGCTTCCGTGAGTGCCGCCGTGTCACGCGTCCGCGAGAGGACTTCTTTTTCTCCACGGCATGCTGCCGTTATTTCCTTCCTCCACCGTGCGACACGCACGCCATGCGAACCGCCGCATTTGGCCTATAAGTAGACCACGGCTTCTCATGGTTTGGGGATCTCCGTTCGAGTATGTTTGGTTTTGTTTTGGATAAATCAATCGGGAATTTTGGTGTGATCCGAGAACAACGTTCTCTTGAACTCTTTCATTTCTGGGTTAATTATTTCTGTGTATTTGATTTGTAAATCCGTGAAGTGTTGTGATTTTGCCGAGCTCTTTGTGCTTTCAAAATCTTGTATTATTGTTGGGTTGTTTGTTGAGTTTCCATCTGGTTTTGTTACAACCCGTGAGTTGAGAGAACGGTTTGTCAGTGTTCAGCCGTGAGACGCCGTCGCCACTGTTGGCAGCACTTCTTTTCACGTGATCTTCCAGATTTTATCAATTTCATCGTGTGTATGTAATTTTCTCTTTTATTAATATTATTTGTAATTTCTCAATTTTATAAATAAATTGTTGTATTTATTGGCTTTATAAACTGTTATTTAATTGTACAATATTGGTTTGTTGAAAATGTATTGTATTTGTTGAAGTGTTGGGCTTTAAATGGTATTGTGGAAAAATGGGCCTTGGGCCGTCGAAGTTGTTGAGATTTTAAATGTAATTGGGCCTTGGGCCGGATTGGCGGATGGGACTATGCGTGTATTTGTGAAATTGTGTTTCGGCGTTTATTGAGAATTTGTAAAATGAATTATTTAAATGCGTATTCTAATAAACTGTTGAAAAGCATAAATTATCGTTTTGTTAAATTATGCGGTAATGTCACGAAGTCTGTTGGATATTGATACTGTTGCGTGGGTGCGTGTGTTTCACGACCCCAAGCCGAGATGGGGCATTATCTCGGTGGAGCTCCTCTGGTCACTCGGGAGCGTAACAGACTGACGTGACATCCTCTGAGTTGTCGCAGGGCGACGACGGGAACGGACGAGATGGTAACGCTCTCGTACCGATTCCGTGACCTTTGGCTGGTGAGGTTAGAGGATGCTTGGCCATGTACGCGCTGGGCGCGGAACTGAGCATCGCTCGTTACGAAGTCTCATGCACGGACGTTACCCGTGATGTGACGAAGAGAGCCAGGATGTGCGGACGGTCCATAGGGGAGACCGTGGTGCATGCGTAAATTCATAATAAATATGATTGGGAAAAAAATGGGATTTTTGGGTAAAAGAATAAAAATGATATTTTTGGGAAATGAATGTAAGTTGTTATTTTGTCCGCATGGGAACACGTGTTTGTATAAATGTGTTTTAAATCTCTTGGATGTTATTTTGGTTAATTACTTGCTGAGATGTCATAATCTCATAGTGGTGTTTACCCTACGGTTCCGTTTTATGGTGCCGTAGAGTTTGACGCAGAGCCCGTGTATGAACCTGAAGGACCGACTTTGCCAGAAGCTTAAGTCGTGGTTATGTTATTCAGCGTTTTGAGACTTGTTTCCCTTATGTTATTTGCTTTCTTTAAATTATCTGACGGAAGATTGTAAAATATTTGTAAAGTTATTTTACTGTTTTATGAACAATTCTGGTACTTAATAAAGAAAAACCCTTTTATTTTCACTGCTGCGAAAATTACTGTACATTTAATGTATGTTGTACACACTTTGAGCACTGGTCTTTGGGGTGCGTGATCCGTGTGGTCATCATCCCGGTGTCACGAACTCCATAAAAATAACACGTGGGGGTCGAGGGTGCCACAATTGTTTGAAACAAAGAGTTGTTTTTTCAATCCTTTTTTGTGGGCTTTCTATTGTTTCTTCATGGGTAAAATATAGATGCTTTTTTTCAATTAATTTCATTTTCAATTAATTTCAATTATTCAGTCGATAGCATCACATTCAGCTACCATCACTTATGGGTTTACAACTTCTGGCTTCTTAATTGAACTCACTCTCCTGCAAATGAGAGCGAGTTTCATTGATATATATACTTGATTTGAATATATGAACCTTGAGGCTGAAAATAAAATTGATGAAATTCAAAACCCCTGCTTTGCGCAACATGAGCTTGTGGTTCCAAAGTGCACTTTTTTTGATTGGATTCTTGTTGCCGATTAAAAAGTTTGTAGCCAAATCTTTCTTTTAGCAACATTTTCTGTTGCAGTAAGCCAAGTTTTTGCAGTATTACGAAGATCATTAATTTGTTGTGGTGAAAAAATAAAAGTGCTATTTAAAGTTTTGGAACTATTGTTTTAAAGTTCCTATTCAGAAATGACAAAACCAATCGAGTCCGATGTAGCTTTCCATAGTTATGTTCATGTTCAAGTCCAAACAATTTAATATAAATTGTGACTTTTTGTGGATTGTTGTAATTTGAATTGTGACTTTTTATGAGTTGTTTGTAATTTGAGTTGTGACTTGAATTGTAATTTGAATTGTAACTTTTTGTGGGTTGTTGTAATCTGAATTGTTATTCTGAATTGTGACTTTTTGTGGGTTGTTTGTATTCTGAGTTGTGACTTGAATTGTAATCTGAATTGTGACCTTTTGTGGGTTATTGTAATCTGAATTGTGACTTTTTATAGGCTGTTGTGATCAAAATATATTCAAAGTATTATCTCATTGTCATGAAGTTACTTTGAACATTTTTGTTGTTGTATTATACTGCTGCTCTATTCAATGCTGGAATTGATAAAACTCTATTTTTGCAAAACAATGACAATATAGTTAAAATTTTGAAACTGATAAAATTTTGTTTTATCATGTGGATCAATTTTTATTATTGCTTTTACTTTGTGGTAATGAAATTAATAGAAATGATGAAGAAATTGTGAATTCTTTATACCCTTTTCTACTGAATTCATGTGAATTTGGATGAAGAAATTGAGAGAACAAAATTTGATAGAATGGAAGAAGAAATATTAGCTTTTGATGAGTAGGAAGTAATAAGATGATAGATCTATTTATAAGGCTTAATCCGAGATTATTAGCTACAACTAAAAATCTTAGCAAAAGAAGAATGGTTGATTACATCTACTTGTTGGTTTCAAGAATTATAGATATGAATGTTTGGTATTGTGCATGGTGGAATGAATGTGTTTGTTAGTTTTTAGAATTGTAGATGTGAAGTTTGGATAGAGAAGCAGGGTTTGTGGAAGTGTTTGTTAGTTTCAAGAATTTTAGATGTGACAATTGAGTAGAAGAAATATTGGCATAATATGTTTGTTGGATGAAAGAATTGTAAATGTATTTGTTAATTTCAGAAATTCTATATATGATTGTTGAGTAGAAGAATGATTGTTAAAATATGTTTGTTAGATAATTAGGTTGAGAAAAAAAATTAATTGAAAAATAATAATTTAAGTATCAAATTAAATTATTAATTAACATATGGTTAGTGTAATTGTAAAATATGAAAGAAAAAATAAAAAAATATTATTATTAAAAAAATAATTTATATTATTATTTTGATAAATTCAATAACTAATCTAATATAGAGTTATAGATAAAGAAGATTTAGATATAATTTTTTTATCAAAATTTAAATATAAATTAATGAATCTAATACTAGCACTCTTAAAAAGTTCTTAAAACAATCGGCTATACAATATGTGGACATGTCACATCAGATAATAAATACAATTTGAATTTTGTATAACTAAACGGGATTCCATAGGATACCCTACAACAAAAGGTAATGTGTTGACACAATAGCACCACTTTTAAGGATATTATTATCATCTTATCACGATAAATTATTACACATTCACTGTAAGAATAAGACTCATAAATTAATATGTCTAGACGTTATATGTAAATATACTTGTTAGTAAAAGGGTAGTGCACCATGTCATCCAAGTTTGCCCACTTAGTATGCCTTATTATACAAATTGCACTTTTCTTTTTCTTTTTACTTTTTTTTTTAAATATTTTTTAAACATATTTAAATATTTTTAAAAGATAAAAAATTATTAATGCACTGATAGTTACTTACTTAATCATTAAGTAAAAATAAATATTAAAAATTAAATAAAATATATAAATGATCAAATTGAAGGGATAAACTTAGAGGGCATAGTATCATTTTCCTTAGTAAAAAGAGTTCTATAATCTTATATATAGCAACAAGCTACATTAGTGTGTGACTTTTATTTTATGAGATATTTTTATCGACCAAACATTTCTCTTTAAAGCTTTGTATAGTTATATTACTTTTAATGGCATAATAAAATGTGATACCATAAGAAAACTACATGTGTCCATATTCTAAAATTATTTTATTGTAGTTAAAATTGTGAGTTCTAATGTAGGGCTTTGTTAGGGAAAGAAGACACGTATAATTTATCATTAATGATTATTTCTTTAAAAAAAGATTGCAATGTAGGCATAGCATGAAACATGCATTCTTCAATTTTATGCGATAAAGCCAATGTAACATCCTCTTCTCAGGTTTAAAAATAAAATCACTTTTTAAAATTTTTTAGAAAGCCGGAATACTACTACTGAACTTTGAATTAAAAATATTTTCTTTTGTTCTGAAGGAAATGCAAAGTACAAAGATTTTTTATATTAAATAAAGTCATTTTGAATTAAAATATTGAAATCATAAATAAGAGTGCGTGAAAGCATTTATTAAAATTTCTTAAAATCTGTGCCATAAAAATATAACTTAAAATCTCCGTATATGATCTAAGTCACTGTCACGCCTCCCTGGACTAAATCTCATCCTGCAGCTCTAGTTTTATAAATATTCTGATATGAGGTAGTTTAACAATATAAAAACAAATTAAATTGAGTTGATGACTCAGTAAAAAATTCATCATAACATAAACATACTTAACATAAGATTTTTCATAAATATTTCAAGCTAAGAACTTAAAATCATGATTGATCATACTGATGCTTATGCTATGCATGACTGGTTTATCTGAATTAAGTGACTAATCTGATTGATATGACTTATCTGGCTGGTCAACACACTTAATCCTATGTGCAAGGTTATGCACTAACTTCCTCTGCTATAGTAAAGCAAGCCGAATGTGCAGTACTCTGGCATACTGCAGTGGACCACTCTTAAGTCCATGACTTGCACACCCACCCTGAAACTACATTGTACTATGCATCTGAATGGTAATCTGATTAACTGTTATGAATTTATTTTACACTTGATTTTATGAAACCTTATGTGTTTTATGCAACGTGAGATGCACGAGATGCATAATATATACATAACTATAATATGCAGAATGAAATATCATGAATGATGTGCTTGCAAATATCATGACATGCGTGGTACATAAACACTAGTTTCGAAATAATTGACTTTAATAATAATAATATATATAACTAGCTAACGTATGATAATCCTAATTTATGATCAACCTACTTACCTTATAGCGTTGCTTCCTAAAATTTTCGACAAAAATCGATAAAAGTGTGGAACTTGGAGGTTTGTGGTTTTTTCCAAATAATAAATAGAAAAGAGATAGTTATAAAGAGATTTGGGAGAGGGTGACAACCAGTTTGAGTTAGACTCTGTTAATATAGGTCTAATAAAAATTATCAATATTTCAACTTTAAAATTATCGGACCGGGTCGTTACAACCAATTTGCTCTATTTGTTATTAAAAGGATATCTAATTTTCTATTTCATCTTACAACTCTTCAAAACTACCATGCATCCGATTTTTTTTTTTTTTTTTTTGCTTGTTTTCATAATGATAATTACTAGCCATACCAATTCAGTTGGTGTGGCTAATAATAATAATAATAATAAATAGAGAAATAACATTATTTAAGTAATTAGTTCTCCAAAATCAGTGGATATATATTTACCGATTATCAACCATGCATCATCTTCAGGTCGACCATCAAGACAGTTTAGTTGTAATGTACACGCTAGCCATGAAAAATATGACTAACAAGATTATAGATCGGTTTTCACCTATTTTTCATTCATCTTAAACTGTCAGAATTGAATAAGGTTGTTATTTGTCAATTATTTGTAGTTAGAATGAGCAACATGCCATTGTTTGTAGTTCATAATGCAAAATGTAATAGACTGCATTCTTTCCTTCTTAAAAGTTATTTTTTTATTTTTTTATTTTCCATTGAGTTCAAACAATATTTTGTATAGCTTTCATATTTTTTGGTTAATGGAGTGTTTTTTCCTAAGCATAATAGTTTATTGGTTTCGGAAATTTTGTGGTAAATGGTGGCAACTTGTACATTTATTGAAGGGTATTATCAGTAGCATATTGCAAGATCAATGGATAAACGAAATGAAAGGGTCAAAGCACAATTGCCATGCCAAATTTCTTGGCATCTTGAAGAAGCATACATCCCTGTAAAATCACTGTGTAAGAACGATATAAATGATTTCTATATATATGTGGATATATATCATCACTTCACTCGAGAAGTTGATAGGGCGGAGATATATCATTGACAGAGATTTCTAATGGATATGCACTAGCAAGATTTATATGCATTTATATATATATAATACACCAATCTTGTGAAATAGCAAAAGTAATTATGAACCTCAGGACAACGGGAAGGAAAACATAACTCTAAATAGATGCAAACTTTGCACCTACCATCTACCATCTATTCAGCATGCCAATCATTGAATTAACTCGTCCAGTCCTCACAAAACAACAACCAATTGTACCAGGAGAAATATGAAATATGAATATACCAAGAGCCGCCCTGAAAAGCAGGGATATGTTGTACAATACTACTAAATGGATCACAGCACCAGAATCACATCACTTGTTCCCCCTGAAATACATGTAAACTTTCTGCACAAACCAAAGAAATACGTAGACAAAGTCAGAAAGAGAACAAAATTCTGAAAGCAATGTGCATAAAAATTACTGTGTGTGTTTCATTCCCAACTGATCCCCAAGGGTGCATATGCTCTCAGCAAAAAGATATACGCAGAAACCAAAGTTGCCATTATGTATTTACATTCCATGTGGAGAAAAAACCTTCACGAATCTCTCAACCACTTTCAATTTATTAGGAACCAGGTGTTTGGGAACAATTTCCCAACTAATCCCAAGGGTGCAAATGCTCTCGGCAAGAAAATATATACGCGCAAACCAAAGTTAACATTAGATATTTACATTCCATTTATGTGGAGAAAAAACCTTCACGGATTTTTCAACCACCTTCCAAATGCTGATATTGCTGTAAGGGGCTATAGGTGTGTTGTAGTATGTGGCTCATATTAAGTGGAACACGTATATAGAGAAAGCAGGCTGACGCCGAGAGTGAAGCGGAGCGGAATGAGGAGAGCGTAGCATATTGAGCAGGGCATACTATTCATCATAATTGCCGCACGTAGTACAACAATTGGTATCATGAACTCAGGTCACGATGTCTGGGATTTCTTCTGCAAAATTCGACATGGTCAAGTTCAATGGATCTGGCAATTTAGGATTATGGCAGAGGAGGGTGAAGGATCTGTTAGTGCAGCAGGGCATGGTGAAGTCGTTATACGGAAGACAATCGGAAGGCATGGACGACATAGATTGGAAGGAACTGAAAGCGAAGGCTGTGGAACAAGCTTGATCTCAAGCAGAAACTATATGGTCTTAAGATGTCAGAGGGCACAGATCTGAAACAGCATATCAACGTGTTCAACCAGATCATCAGTGATTTGCAGCGAGTTGATGTGAAGTTCGACGACGAAGACGTGTTGATGTTATCGAATTCCCTACCTGCTTCTACGTACAAAAATTTGGTTACAACTCTGATGTAGGGAAAAGAACTCTCGATTTGGAGGAGATCACAAGTGCTCTATTAGGTTTTAATCAGAGGAAGAAAGCTAGTGATGAGAATTCACAGGCTGAAGGGCTTGTGGTGAGAAGTAATCAGGAACGTGGGTGAAGCAAGTCCCGGAGTGGATCGAGTAACAATAAAGCTCAGTCTAAATCCAGGAAGAGGAAGGACATACACTGTTATAAGTGCGGGAAAAAGGGGGCACATAAAGCGAGAATGTCCATAGAAAAAGAAGGGGGATACAGAGAATAGAGGGTTCATCAAAGTCCGCGAATGTAGTGGAAGAAGAAGACTCAGAGAGCGGTGACGGGGATATGCTTTTTGTTTCGTCCAGTTCAGATCATCTCACAAATTCTTGGATACTGGATTCGGCATGCTCTAATCACATGACACCCAATAAAGATTGGTTTAACACCTACAGGTTAGTTAATTTTGGTTATGTTCTGATGGGTAACGATGCTTCATGCAAAATTGTTGAAATGAGGAATATCAAAATTAAAATGTTTGATGGTGTTGTTAGAACGTTGTGTGATGTTAGACATATACCGAATTTGAGGAAGAATCTGATTTCATTGGGCACTTTAGACTATAATGGGTTTAGTTACAAGTCTGAAAGTGGAGTAATGAAGATGAGTAGAGGTGTCATGGAAGTGATGAAGGGGCAGAAATTAGTAGGAAATGCACCACAGTTGTAGGTGGAGTTGCAGCCGCAAAATCTGAGTCAAATAGCACGGTCTTGTGGCATATGTGATTAGGCCAAATGGGTGAGCGTGGGATGATGGAGCTTCATAAGAAAAATCTATTGAAGGGTGTCAAAACATGCAAGCTTGATTTCTGCAAGTATTATGTTCTTGGGAAATAGAATAAGGTGCAGTTCAAGACAGCCACACACAAGACAAAGGGGATTCTTGACTATGTTCATAGAGATGTTTGGGGGCCAGTAAGGGTAGTATCACAGGGAGGACAAATGTATTTCGTGATTTTCATTGATGACTACTCATGAAAGGTTTGGGTGTACTTCATGTGACACAAGTCAGAAACGTTTGCCAAGTTCAAGTTGTGGAAAGCTGAAGTAGAAAACCAGACAGGGAGGAAGATCAAATGCCTCAGGTCAGACAATGGTACTGAGTACACAGATTCAAAGTTCATGGAGTTGTGTGAGTAGCATGGGATCAAGAGACATTTCACAGTACGCAAGACACCATAGTAGAATGGTGTAGCGGAAAGGATGAACAGAACAATAGCTGAAAAAGCACAGTGTCTCAGGTTGAATGCAGGGGTTGCCAAGAACTTCTGGGTAGAAGCAATGAATATGGCATGTTTCTTGATTAACAGATCACCTAGGGCAGCACTAGATGGGAAAGTGGTAGAGGAGGTATGGACAGGCAGCGCAATAGACTACTCTTGTTTAAGAGTGCCTATGTGCTTGTTTCAAGCGAGGAGAGGTCGAAGCTTGATGCAAAGTCTAGACAATGTATTTTTCTGGGGTATCATAAAGGGGTGAAAGGCTTCAAGCTCTGGGATCCGAAGGCAAACAAGGTGGTGATCAGTAGATATGTGGTTTTTGATGAGAAAGCCATGTTGCAATGTACTCAAGAAGAAGAGAAACATGTGCCAGAAAATTGCAGCAACAATGAGCATGTGGTGCAGGTGGAGCTAGAGCCTATGATAGAGAAGAAATTGCTCAGAATGCAAGGAGTTCTAGCTCAAAGGATCAGCAGCATCACAGTACAGCTACAGACAGACCCAGATGCACTATCAGGCCACCCACCAGGTATGGTTTTGAAGATTTGGTTTCTTATGCACTCATTACTACTAGTGGGGATCCTACTACTTTTCAGGAGGCATTACACAGCCAAGAGAAAAGTAGACGGATGGGTGCTATGGAGGAGGAAATGCAATCTCTGCATAAGAACCAGACATGGGAGTTGGTGGAGCTTCCAAAGGGGAAGAGGGCGATAGGATGCAAATGGGTGTATAAGAAAAAAGAAGCAGTATCAGAAAAAAAAGGGTGAGAAGTTCAAGGCTCGTCTAGTAGCAAAGGTTACTCATAGAGGAAAGGGGTTGACTATGATGAGATATTTTCCCCAGTTGTCAGATACACTTCCATCAGGGCAGTGTTGGGTTTGGTAGCACATTTTGATATGCAATTGGAGCAGATGGATGTCAAGACAGCTTTTCTCCATGGTGATTTGGAGGAGCAGACTTACATGGTACAGCCAGAAGGGTTTAGTCAACCTGGACAGGAACACTTGATTTGTAAATTGAGGAAATCACTTTATGGGCTGAAGCAATCTTTGAAGCAGTGGTACAAGTGATTTGACTCCTACATACTCCGGATTGGCTACAGGAGATGTGAGTATGACTGTTGTGTTTATGTAAAGAGCCTTGATGATGATTCATTTATTTTTCTGTTACTTTATGTGGATGATATGTTGATTGCTGCAAAGAGTATGAGTGAGGTCAGCAAGTTGCAGACTTTGTTGAGTAGAGAATTTGACATAAAGGATTTGGGTGCGGCTAAGAAGATTCTTGGGATGGAGATTCGAAGGGATAGAGCTTCCAGGAGATTATGATTATCTCAGCGTAACTATGTTGAGAGTGTTAGAGAGGTTCAGCATGGATAATGCAAAACCAGTGAGTACACCTTTGGCGAATCATTTTAGATTGTTTACCGCTGAGTGCCCGAAGACAAATGATGAAGTGCAAGACATGTCAAAGGTTCCATACGCCAGTGCAACGGGTGCTCGATGTATGCTATGGTTTGTACAAGACTGGATTTAGCACAAGCAATCAGTGTGGTGAGCAAGTTTCTATCAAATCCAGGACGACAGCATTGGGATGCAATCAAGTGGATCTTCAGATACTTGAGGGGTACTACAGACTATGGCATCATGTTTTAGCAGACAACAGGGTGATCCTTCAGTTGTGGGATATGTGGATGCAAACTATGCAGGGGACTTGGATGACAGGAGGTCTACCACAGGTTATGTATTCACTCTTGTGGGGGGCCCTATTTGTTAGAGGTCCATGGTTCAGTCTCTAGTTGCACTATCTTCTATTGAGTCAGAGTATATGGCAGTGGCTGAGGCTACCAAGGAAGCCTTGTGTGGCTTACATGGTTGGTCAAGGAGCTGGGTATTCAGCAAGGTGGAGTTTAGTTGCATTGTGATAGTCAAGAGTGCCATTTATTTGGCAAAGAACCAGGTGTATCATGCGAGGACCAAGCATATAGATGTGAGGTTTCACAAGATCAGGGAATTGGTTTCTTCTAGTGAACTATTGCTTGAGAAAGTTCACATTTCTGAGAATGCAACAGACATGTTGACAAAGCCTGTTACCACAAATAAGTTCAAGCATTGCTTGGACTTGATTAATGTCTCCAGGTGCTAGATGGAAGACATCCCAACCTATTATCCCCTGTGGAGTTCTAGGTTATGTTTTCTCTTTTTTTTTTTCTCCTAAGGGGTGGATATTCGCCAAGGTGGAGATTGTTGTAGTATGTGGCTCATATTGAGTGGAACATGTATATAGAGAAGCAGGCTGATGCTGAGAGTGAAGCGGAATGGAGTGAGGGGAAAGTAGCATACCGAGCGGAGCGGAACGACTAGGGTTTAGTATAAATATATATGATGTAACCCTAATTCGAACTTAGTGAAAATTCAGCCCCATTCCTGTGGATGTAGGCACACTGCCGAACCACGTTAAATTCTGTGTGTTTTTGTTTTCTCTGTTCCGTACTATTCATCATAATTGCCGCACGTAGTACATCAAGGTGTTTGTTTCTGGTGAGGTACGGAATTCCAGGCAATATCTTTTCTCAACACACCCATTCCATGAGACCACATTTCTTTATTTGTGCTCTGCCCTCTTCACCATTTTAGCTTAACCCCGTACCCCCCCCCCCCCCCCCCCCCCTCCTTCTCTCATCTCCCTTCTCTTTAAACACAAAAAGATGCCCAAATAAGTGAATCCAATTCTTCTAATATTCAAAAAGGCACTTTCATTAACTGGCCTACCTATTTTTTTTTTATTGGCACTGGGTGTTTGAGAGCAACATTTCAACTAATCTCAGGGGTGCACAGGCACTTGACAAGGAATTTCCCGTAAGTGCACTTCGGGCAATTCAAGGAGAAAATGCCACAATCCAATAGCCCCTAGAGATTGTTTGCACTTAAGAGGATTCAAACCTTTAGACCTTGGAGGGAGCATACCATCAAGACCAAAGCCTTACTTGAGCCAACCCCTAGGGAGCTACCTATTATACAAATTGATAGGAATATCCTTCGCTTTCTATCGCAATTTTCCCTATTATAACTTAAGCAGCATGTAAATAAGACATTAAATATTTTTTTAGTAATCCTATAATGGGATCCATCAGAAAACCCAAGGGCTTGCACGCTGGGGCTTGCACAAATCATTTTTCATTTTTGTTTTTACCAGTAAACACATTTGATAGATTAAATATAGCATAAATGTTTGATATGCATTGAAAAAAATGTCAACTATGCACAATGAAACTGTCCGGAAGCAAATATGATCAATTAAGAGCCACAAAAGAATGCTTCCTCTGAATTTTAATATGGTCTCCAATCGAATCTACCATAGTGGCAAAACCAAGAGCAAGGAGTACCCTGCAGTCTGCATTTCCTACTATGACACATTAAACGCTCACTTTTAAAAATATGTCACCAGAATCCAGATCCCAAATGCCAATCCTCAAGGAACTCTTAATACAATGTCGCTTTTGAAACCTCTCTATGCCCAATTTCTACCAACTTACAACAGCAACCTCTGATCATTCAGAAATCCCTAAAAGGAACTCTCAACACAACTGTTCCAGATTCGGTAGCATCTATCATTCTGAAAGCCTTTTTACTCTATCAAAGTTTTAATCTATTCGTCTCAAAAGCCAAACTGGAAAATTGACATCATCCACCATAAAAAATAGCCTTCACTACATCAAACTGAATCATCTAACTGACTAAAGTGACACTGGAAAAGATGTACATTTTTAATTAGTCTGGAAAAGAAATATCATATACTACGAAAAAACATAAGACGTGTCAAACTAAATCATCTATAACCGATCATGAAAAAAAAAGCAGCACCAAATGCACATCATTGGTGCATGCCCAATGCAGTTTAGATCTACTTGACTCTCTTACAATTTTCTCATTTAACTTACATTCATTTTTATGGTAACATGATTTTACTTGTATATCTTGGTCACAAAGAACTTAAGAAAAAAAAAAACAAAGATTTCGGCAGCCAGGGGGAAAAAGAGAAAGTCAAGGGAGCAGGGGGGGAAAAGACACATAACTCACTACAGATGCCACCAATTTAAGTGCATGAATTGTATTGTACTTGAACCCAGAGGGAATAGAGGTAGATGGATCAGTTAATTGAATAAATGAGGGTCTACCATAATCACTCTTATGACTTTAGAAAAAGACAATGCATGTGTTCTGGTTCTAACCTGAAGTACCCATAAGCTTAGAAGTGACTCCAAGCAAAACAAGGCAAAACCAACTAAGTAGAATATCTGCAGGAAAACCAAATGAAACATTAGTTAAACCCTAACGCCAAGTCAAATGAGTTATAAGAACCTTGTACTAATATGTTGCACTTCCATGATGAAAAGTTAACATCAGATTCTGTTCCTAATACAATTTTGGTCGTCACTGTTCAAGGCCTCAAAGCAAGCAGCATCAGAAAGCAAGTATTATGTGACAGGAAGCATATAACTTGTAATAGTAGTGCCTTATGACACATAGCAGAAAACACCAGAAAGAAACAGTTTTTATTCAGAATAAAAATTTGGATGAGGGTAATTTTATACCTTAAAACATCGAGGGTAATTCAATCCAAAAAGGAAAAGATGATGTTTTTAGAGAAAAAAAAAAAAATCAAAATTCAGTGATAACTTTCCTTAAAATCATGGCAAAATCCTTGTGAGTTGTGCAATTACAGTTTCAATGTACACAGAAAATAAGAACCTCAATGCAGGCATTAACCAACTTACCCCAACCATTACATGGCCATCAAAGACATCAATTGCGGCAAGGATTCCCCTGAATTAGAAAAAAAAATTAAAGGCTTGATTATTATTTATGACATGAAAACAACATCATACAGTTATTGCAAGCCTCAATGCTCATCAACAAGCCTGGGTCGCTTTTACAAAGATAAAACGGAGAAGTAAAAAGCAAGTTATATATTGTGCTCTAAACATTGTAATTTCTGAATGATTGAAATTAAGTTCACTGCAGCACCAGGTAAAATAACCCATTTCCTTTACAATACTGAAAAAGGTTAAAAGGGAGAAGATTCAGTGATGGACATTCTACAAAAAGAAATAATGACCGAGTCCCTTAAAATTCCATTACTTTGTTCAATATATACTCTACCGAATCTTCATTTTTTAGGATACCGAACGCTTTGTTTGTTCAAAGGAGGTCGAACGCTTATGGGCATTTTTTGGAAGTAATTGACTATGGTGGTGGTAGGGGGGGTTGTGGTCTCTTAGCGATCCCGAAAGGAGTGGAAGGAAAGGGTTGGAAGAGCTTTTCTATGGAGTTAAAACAGAGTTTGGCTAAGAAGGCTCCAGTCCTTGCACCACAAATGAACAGAGAGGTAGAGATGGGGAAGGAGATTGTGAGGCAGTCCAAGTCATATGCAGAGGTGGCGGTGGGTGGTGTAGGGAAGAAGGTGACAGCGCATGGAGTTCCAAGTCATCCTCTGCCGGTTGAACAAAAACACAAAAAGGAAGGCATGACAGGGAAACTTTCGGAGGGACTTGGTCTGAAGAAGGAAGGGGCAAGACGCCAATTACCTGAAATGGATAACTATCAAGGAGAAAAAGAGTTGCAGAGGTATCTGCATAGTCTGAAAAAGGAGGTAACGGGCGTGAAGGAGGATTTTAAATTGTTTAGAAAGGAGATAAATTCTTGGATTTTTAAGATAATCAAAGGTTTGGGCCCGGGCTTGGGCCAACGTTTGAGGCCTCTAAAAATAGGAAAAAGAAAGTCTACTGGGTGTAGTAGTTTGAGGCCAGACAAAGGGAAAGCCAAACTTGGGCTGGGCCTCATAAGCCCACTTCGCCTTCCAAACCTGAAATGGAGGCCGAAGCTCCATTTGCCCGTGTTTGAGAAGGGCTCTACTTCTGGGTCAGTTTCACGGTCCAACGGAAGTCCTAGGCTAGAGGAGACCTTTATCTCGACGCCGGTGACAAACAACTCCTAAGTAGAAATGCACGCAAGCTTCCACGGAACACTTGGAGGAGGTTTCTAACTTGTCCCCAGTCATATTGGTGGAGAAGGCGATAGGTTGGGTATCAGAGAAGTCCATGACAGGAGCAGAGTTTGTGGAAGGCTTGGAGCATGGTGGGAAGACACAGATAACAACTATGGGACCCTTGGCTCTGGTTCCGTCATGTGATCATGGTGTAATGCTGACGTCTAAAGTAGGGTCCGTCGAAGCTGCACACACAAGGTCACTAGAGGTAAAAGGACTTGCTGCCAACCCAAAATCTCCAATGAAGAGTACCATTGGTGTTGTTGAGGAGGCACAAGATTTGAACAAGGGTTTATCGTTGGTAACGTTTGGAGCTACGTTGGGCGCTACATCAGGGGAAGACGTTGTCCCCTTGGTATCTCTTCCTCCATTAAACAATATAGATGGATCATCTTCGGATTGGGTTTTGTAAAAGGTTAATGAGATTCAGCATATTGTGGGAATCTCACATGTGAAGACCAGTTTAAAACTCTAATTATTGAGATTGAGGTGAGCCCCTCGCATGATACCAAATCAAGCTTTAAGAAAAGCAAGGAGTTGAAGCGTCTTTTTTGTGCAATCAACTATGACGCTAAGGGTGGAAGCTCAAGTCGAGGGCATAGAGGTTGATGCATGTTGGGTAGTCTTTTGGATAGAGGGTATTTTGGATGGAGGTTGGGCTATGGGAAACATTGGGTTGGGGTTGGGGAGGTGTGATTTATTCTAACTCGGGCTTGATGTATGTTGGGTAGTTTTTCGTGGGCTTTTGGGGCAATAGGAGCTTTCCAGTATGGGTTAAGGATTTTCTTGTATACATCTAGTGTACTTGGTTATTCCTATTGATATATATATAATACTTTTACTTATAAAAAAAAAAAAAAAATTAGGATATTATATTCAGCAAGGACTAATTAATACTTTTGACCAACTTCAGACATAAATTATAAAATTATACCATTAACTAAAACTGTTCATAAATATACCAGTCGCAGGACATGTGCTAAAAAGCAACTAAGAACTTGAGGAGTCTTTTATCAAATTGTGACACCTCAGATTTAATATGATAGAGTGGGGAGTTCCAACACTAACTGAGGGAAAAGTTTTTGCAGTTCATAATGACTCCAAAGGGATCCGATTGCAACAATGATTAGTCTTTTTGGAGTAAAAACCCAAATGTGGTTTGGCCTTTGCTTGGATTGTCACACAAGGTCCTTTCACAAGATACTTCATTACAAACATATTTGTGCAATATATTAAAATGGGAATCAAGACCATTTCAAGCTTAGTTCATACAGCTGAGAAAACAATAACTTACGTCAATGACTTCCCATGAAAGACAACTGGAGGTGCAATAGCAGCGAATATACAAAACCCAATGTGAATCTGCATTATGCCAAATTGATTAATGGACAGAAAAATATGCCACCCATTCATGAGGAGAATAACTAAAGGAGCATGTAAGATATGGCACGTACCAAGTAGAATAGGAAAAACCAACTGAACTTCATGGCACTATCTGTCCTGCATTGCAGACAAAACCATTTGCAACAACCATCAGCACTCGCAATGTCATACTTATATAAAGCTTTAATAAAATTGGGGAACCATCAGCATCTTTGAAAAAAAATGTCACACTTCTATGCAATGACAGTACAAATTCTTTAACTTCAAAGAAAAAAATATTAAATGTGTTTCCACTAACTAGGTTCATATCACTGACATCAAATATAGGTGTGTTCTCTCACCGGTTGAACGAGAAAATGATATCATTGCCACCTAACCAACCACGAAAGCCACAGAATATACAATACCCAAAAACAAAAACAAGAGAGAGAGAGAGAGAGAGAGAGAGAGAGAGATGGAAAATTCCAAAATTGCTATACTTTGTTGCGAAAGAATATCAAAACTTTTAGCAAAAAACACCAGCCAAAGTTCCAACATGAGATTCCTAAGACAAAAGAGTATTATAAAAAACAAATTAAAGATCAATCAATCAAGTGCAAAACATTTTGAGATGCTTAAATAAGCTATAATCACAAACCTTAGCATGGAATCTTCAGGAAGAGATTTTACATTCAAAAAGATGACCTGTTAAATGTCGTCCAAAAAATTTATCTTTCTTTTTTAGTAAGAATAAAGTTTTATTAATTGGAGGGAGGCAGAGCCTATGTACACAAGAAATATACACGGATTACACCTAGCATCATCTAGGAACTATAAATGGTGTAAAACAAATTGTGAAAACTAGCCCCATTACAATCAATAACTGAAGCACAAGAAAAAAGAGTGTTGAAGAATCTTTTCACTCACTGTCTCCGAAACACCTTTTTTTATCAGTAAACAAAATTTTATTGATCATAAGAATAGGCAAAGGCCCAGGTATATGAGACAATATACAAGAGCGTCGCTTGAGCGTGCTAGTTTAGCAATACAAGAAATTCATGGAAACTCAGTCATTGAAATCAATTACAACCGACCAATGAAGTAAAGTATTGAAAAATAATTTCCTACGCTTTTCTATTGATTGCTCTCAATCTTTGAAGTTTCTGTCGTTCCTTTCCCTCCAAATGCCCCACCATAAACATATTGGGATCATCTTCCATATTGTTGTAGCAAGAGTTACCCTAAAGGCCTCTCTAAGAAGATAAGAGATCGATCACCCTTCTCGGCATCACCCAAGCTAGTCCCACCCAAGTGAAGACGTCATTCCATAATGTCGTGGCAATCTCATAGTGAAGTAATAAATGATCAACTGACTCTCCACTCTTTTTGCACATACAACACCACTCCATGACAATAAATCTACGTTTCCTTAAATTGTCGTGTGTGAGTATCTTCCCCAATGAAGCTATTCATACAAAGAAGAGTGCATTTAAGGGTGCCCTTGTCTTCCAAATACTCTTTCATGGGAATGGGTTTGTTGTATGTGTGTTCATGGCTCGATAAAAAGAGTGAATGGTGAACTTCCCTTTCTTGTAGTGACGCTAGAAAATCTTGTTAGCAACTTCCCTCCTCATGCGAGTGGAATAAATGAGATCACAAAACTCTGATATTGTGTTGACTTCCCAATCATGTGCATTTCTAAAGAAATTGACATTCCATTGAGGAGTACCATTTGATGTAACCAACAAGTCCGCAATGTAAGCTTCTTTCATTCTTGCTATGCCATAGACTTCTGGATAAGCTTCCTTGAGTGCATATCACCACACCATATGTCATGCCAAAATTTGATTTTGAGTTTGCCACCCACCTCAAACTGGGTATTTCTATAGTATGCATCCCATCCTCTTCTTATGTGCTTCTCAAAGCCCCACCCCATATGGCCCATTTACCTCATTTGAGCACCAACCTCCCCATGCTTCATTGTACTTTGATTCTATTATATTTCTCCACAAGGTCCCCCATTCTTGATGGTATCTCCATAATCATTTGCCCAACAAAAACCTTATTAAAAACATGTAGATCCCAGATATCCAAACCTCCTTCTGAAATGGGGGAGCATATTGTGGCCCATTTTACCAAGTGAAACTTAAACTCATCATCCATCCCCCCCATAAGAAGTCTCGCTGAAGTTTCTCCATGTGTTGGGTCACCTTGGTAGGAAGTGGGAAAAGTGATAAGAAATAAGTCAACAAGTTGGATAGAGTACTTTTAATTAAAGTAACATTGCCACCTTTGGATAGGTACATCCTCTTCCAGCTAGCCAATTTCCACTCCATTTTCTCTAATACATCATCCCAAATTGATTTCGATTTGAATGGTGTACCCAAGGGGAGGCCAAGATATTTTATCCGCAAATGTGATAACTTACATCCCAATATGGAAGCCATGCTCTCCAAATTAGTAACATCTCCCACCGGAACTACTTCTGATTTGATCAAGTTCACCTTCAATCCCGAAGTAGCTTCAAACAAAGAAGAAGAGCCCTCAAAGCTTGAATATGATCAATTTTGGCCCCAAAAAATTAGTGTCGTCAGAAAATAACAGATGAAATATACTTTAGTCCCCCACTAAAAATCCACAGAGGAAACTGCCCTCCACAACTCCTAAGATCATCTTGCCAAAGGCTTCCATTACAAAAACAAATAGTAGTGGAAAACGAGGATCACCTTATCTTAATCCCCATGAGCTTTTAAAGAATCCCATGGGAGTGCCATTCACCAAGATAGGGAAACAAGCTGTTGAGATGAAATGAGTAATCCATGAACACCATTTCAAACCAAAGCCACATCGCCCGAGCATGTAAAGCAAAAAGCTCAAATTGACCCAGTCATAAGCCTTTTCCATGTCTATTTTACACAAAAGTTCCGGCTCTCCCGATTTAAGTCTACTATCCAAACATTTGTTTGCAATAAGTATCAAGTCAAGAATTTGTCTTCCTCTAACAAAGGCATGTTGAGGCTTGGATATTAGCTTCTCCATCATCAAGCTCAATCTATTTGCCAACACTTTCGACATGACTTTGTACATCTCACTCACCAAGCTAATAGGTGAATAATCTTTTACCTCTACTGCACTGGGTTTTTTGGGAATGAGATCAATAAAAGTTGCCTTGAGACTTTTTTCAAACCTTCCATTTTCATGGAATTCATGAAAGACACCCATAATGTCAAACTACTCAACAAGTTTAAAAAAAGCCATAGAGAAGCCATCCGAACCTGGAGCTTTGTCACCAACCATAGAGAAGCCATCTTTGATCACTTCCACACCTACCATTCCTCTCCATCCAAAGGCACCACATCATACAATGAGGAATCGTTATCCAAACTGCAGCATTATGAATATTACCCAGAAGACCCTTGCAACACCCAAACAACTCCACTATCCTTCTAGGCATAACCCCATGCTGCTCTGGTCCGATTAAAAACCAAAAAAGGATCTTTTAACGCCAGCATAGAAGAAATTATCATGTTATTGCTCCAGCTGACCCAATAACAAAAGAAAGAGCACATAATGTCATCACACTAAATGTCCCCACATTAACCAATATCAGTAATTGTGACTTAGCTCAAGGAAAAAAAAAAAAAAAAAAAAAGCAATTGTGACATAATTATCAGCTTGAGAAGGAGAGTGGACTTGGTGGTTCTATGTCATCATTTCTTCCAGAGTAAAAGGAAAGACTGCAGCTTTTCTTTTTTTATGCATCAAATTAGCTTCAACCTCCATTACACCACCATAACCTCTACCATGCATATCAATGCCAATGCTTGAACAACATTGATCTGCATGTTCGGTTAAGACAACCATATATAAAAATTATGCATATAGTGTGCAAGTAAAGAGAGACAACCATATCAAGAGGGAAGGTCAAAACATGCAAATTGGAAAGTAGTCCGCAAACAAGAAATTTAGTTTTCATCGAATTATTAGTCTTATTGTGATAAATAAAATCCTTCACAACGATTAAATATGTTATGTATGATCCTTCTTTCTCTGCATTGTTCAATACTAACCTCATAGCACGGTAGAGAGGCCTGTACCACAGCACATAAGACAACGGGCATCCAAGGAGAGCATAGATCGTTGCAAGGAAAAAAATTTTGACACCTGCAGCGAGTGAACCTTGTCAGAAGATCCAAATTGCACTCAACCCAATATTATTGCATGGATATGATTAAAAAGGAGAAACTCACCCCCGCCTCTGATCCAGCACACCATCACAGCAATCACATTAAAAACAAGACAAAGAACTATACCTGCACAAACAGCCAACTAAAAATGAAAAGACAGTAGATTGAGAATTAGGAAGATGTTGCTCACAGCTTAGTAATTCTCCTACATTTGCCTTTCTATGTTGTAGTCTTTTGGTGCTTTGAAATATGTACATAATAACCAAAAAAACAACTATCACATGTGCCAATCCCTTCATTTCAGTAGAAACTTTCAACAAAAAGGCCAAATTAAAAAGTTTTTCTTTTATTGGCACCAGGTGTCCAAGAACAACGTCCCAACTAATCCCAAAGCCCTTAGCAAGGAGTTTCCCGCAAGTGCACCTCGGGTAATTCAAAGAGAAAATCCCCCAGTCCAATGGCCCCAAGAGATTGTTTGCACCCAAAGAGATTTGAACCTTAGACCTGGGGGAGCATCCAAGCCCAAGGCCTTTACCACTTGAGCCAACCCCTAGGGGTTCAAATTAAAAAGCTTCTTAAAAAACAAAGGAAACAATTTAACAATATTTTAAAAGGAATGAGCTTACAAAAAGAATATAAATCTACAAAGAAAGAAAAAGCAAAGTTGTAAAATTTTACACGATGCTCGCTACATGGGGAAAATCGTATGAAGACTTTCAGTGTTGTATATAGTTTCTCTAAGAAACCCAAATGAAGGCATGCTTAAATTAAAGAAACAATACTCCATATCAAGCTGCATGTTATAATATTTTTTTTTTAAGTAAAATATTATAAATATATCAATAAGAGGAACTAAGTACACTGGACGTATACAAGAAAACACCTAGCCCATACTAGAGAGCTCTAATGACATAAAAAGCTCGTGAAAATTAGAAATCTATCCAAAATACACATTGAAGAGTTATAATATTAGCATAGATGGAAATATATGGTGTCCCTCCCATACCTAGCCAACTTGCAAAAGCCAAATACTGCAGCCTTTGAGCATGGACCGGTATTTCATTAGCTATATCATGATGAATAATCGGGAAAAATGGAGGCCAATTTTTATCATCGTTAGGGACACCAGCTGATATACAAAATTGAAAACAGAATTAGCGATTTAAAGTATAGCAAAACAGGTTTAAAAATTCATAATGGCCTGTAGAATTTGAATGTTGTGGCATAAACCTTTAGCAACAGCATCTTCTCTCCGTCTTATGTCCTGTCAATTTCAAGAGTACATTAAAATACAAGAATCAATGATCAAAGTACTTAAAATATTCAAGGGCAAGCAGAAGCAAGCAATTATATCAAACAGGCTTCACAAACTGTAAGCAAATCATTGCTAACTAAGGCAACAAAATCTTCATGTTTAGAAATGAACAATAAAGAAAAATCTTACTTTCTAAAAATAAACTTCGAGACAAACACTAGAACATATAATTGCAAAACTAACCTTTTCCCTCCGTTTGAGATCTGCTTCCCAAGATGCAAGCTCTTGCTCTTTGCTCTTAGAACCCTACATAACCATCCCATCAAGTACATAAATCTCTCAAAAGTTTCAAAAAACAGAACAGAATAGTAAAGCAAATGGTGACTTCAGTACATTCATTGTATCCAATGGTATGTCCACTGTTGCATCATGTTTCTGCCCAAAGCCAAAGGTTTCAGATCCCAATGTTGGAATGCGTGGCTTTGATCCAGGAGCAGCAGATCCCTTCTGCAAAAGAAAAAAAAAAGTTCCCAAAGGATGACACAATGAATAATTGATTCAACCATCACATATTTAAATGATAAATAAAGGGATATTCAATGCTGAAATTTGTAGTGGCCCTGCAAGCATGCCCAACAATGAAGTCATAAAAATACCAGTGCAGCTTATTTTAAATTTGCAGATGAAGTGGCAAAATTTTAGTAGTTTTTTTCATTAGCAGCAAGAATGTCTCCAATGGACACACATGCTTCGACAATCACAGGTCCTTGCATTTAAGTGCATGACATGAAGAACCAGTTTGGTATAGAACTTCATAAAGGTAAAATCTGGGCAATGCAATGCACCTTATTCCATATTCCATCGCCCAACTCATGGAAATTAATTTAAGGTACAAAGCAAATGAACAATCAATTTCACCATACACAATGCCATCCAAACATGGTGATCATCTAACCTATGAAAAGATCATTTATCTTTTAAGATTTTAATTAATATTTTCAACTTTAAACAGAAATTTCCAAAATCTAATCTATCAAAAGACTTTGATATTTAGATATTTTAAGTATTTACAGATTTTGAATTTTTTGACAAGTACAAGCTTCCATATTTTTTTTCTTATTACAAGTCATCACCAATAAGAGTTAAACTTAGTACCAATTGCAACCCTTCCCTAAATTACAACAAAAGCAAAGCCCAGATAGATTAGGATTTTTTTTTAAAAAATTCAAAACCAAAAATATTGAATTTTTTACTAACTTATCTTTTCTCGGGGGAGAAGAAATGAGAAATTATATTTCCCAGACTGTTATTTTGGTCTTACTAAAATTCTAGCCATCCATGAAACCTATCAGAACATATATGGACCTAATAGATAGTTCAGCTTTTGATCTTGCACAAAGAAAATGGAACACATTAGAGGGATTATTCCCTTTTTGTCTTTTCAAATAGCAATGATTGCCTTACTAGGTTTTTCTATGATACAATATACACACACTGAAGGAATAAAAAGCCAAGAGACCAAAACAATGAGTCATTAAAAGAACCATAGCTCAATGAAAGATGAGTAATGCTAGAAACTACAACACCATCCCACTCTGTATATGTGACAGCATTTAATTAAGTAGGCAAATTTTACATCCCACTATGATGAGGTGGTATTGCCCATCAACCTTTGAGTTTTTTGTTAAAAAAATAAAAGATTATTCAAGGGTGATAAAAATGTCACATTTTACATAGTATGATGAAAGTGGGATGGGAGTGTAGTATGCAATAATACTCAATTAAGTATAACTCAATGACTGCCTCGTTAGTATGAGTGGGATGATGGTGGGACAGTAATATAGTTTCTAACATTGCTCTTACGTGCTTCAATTGTGTCGATAAAACCCAAAAAAATAAAAAATAAAATGCGACACTTTTATCTTGCCTTGTTTGAATTCAAAACTCACATTGACTCATCTCATCTCATCATTATAACTTTTTCAAATTACCACACAAAATATAATAAACAATTCAACTTTTTCGAATCCCAAAACAATTTTCCCAAATTTCCACACAAAATATAATAAACAATTCAACTTTTTCAAATCACAAAACAATTTTCTCAAATTTCCACACAAAATATAATAAACAATTCAATTTTTATTTTACAATTCACAAACCATCTCAACTCATCTCAGAATCCAAACCACTCCTTACTCTCACCCTACTTAGTTTAGTCTCATCCCACTTTATTGTACTATGTAAAATGCAAGACTTTTTATCACCCTTGAATTATCTTTTATTTTATTAAAGAAAAATTCAAAGGTTGATGGCCATGCCACCTCATCGTGGGATAAGAGTGTAGTATGTAAAAGTTTCCAATTTTAGATTTCTAATTTTCTTTTTACTTGTCTCAAGAGTCAACTTGTTTCAAAATTCGAATTTCATAACGACACTTTTAAAAGATTAATTATTAACTGCCTTTCAAAACTTCTCGATGCTTGACCCAAATTTCGTGAACTATTGTTTTGATCGGTAAGAAGAACGTATTGCGCAGGGAATACGAGGGAATATGGTTCCAAATTATTTGAAAAATTCAAACATGTTAGCCACATTATTCCAGCTTCTCACCAAATTTAGAATGCAAGGCAGATATTTCCCACGTTCATCTACCCAATATTTTCATCAATTTTCTCCGCAACTAAAAGGATCAAAACGCGGGAGTTCCAGATCTAGCTCAAAGCCGCGCGAATACCCAAACTAACCCTCCCAACATATGAAAGATAGTAATCCAGATCACACAAAAGACACTAAAACCAAGAGGAAAAGCCTTAAAAGACGAAAATGAAGAGCCGAAATGAGGGTAGATCCCAGAGGGTAAAAATTGGAAATGAAAACCAAAAAGGGGAGAGAGAGAGAGAGAGAGAATTACCGAGAAGGGATTGACCTCTTCCTCGTCGAATGGATTGGGGTCGTGGTGCCGATTCATGGTGTCTCTCTCTGTCTCCTTTTCAGATCCCTAAATTTTCGCAGAGAAAAAAACTCCGAACAGTGTGCAAAATTCTCACAGACCAGTGAGAGAGAGAGAGAGAGAGAGAGAGAGCGCCCGTGTGCACGTCACTTTAATTCGGCTTGTTTGCAACGCGGGATTTAAGTTTAATGATTCTATATATTTGCACTTGGATATGAAAATATTTACTTAAATTGCCCTTGCTTTGTTTTTCTTGCTATTCAAAAGTGGGAAGTTCAATGCCATATTTATGACCGGTTTGAATAAACAAAATCAAATCATCTCATTTTATTTTATCTCATTTTATTTTATTGTTATAATTTTTTTAAACTTTCACTTAAAATATAATAAATAATTTAATTTTTTCAAATCTTAAAATAAAAATTATATAATTCAAATCTAATAATATTTTATTTAATTTTTAACAAAATATCTCATCTCATATGAACTACATAATCAAACGAGATCTAGCTAGTTTGAAATAAAAAAAAAATCTCATCTCATCTTATCTAATTATTATAAATTTTTTAAATTTTTACACAAAATACAATAAATAATTTAATTTTTAAAATTTTAAAATAATAATAATATTAAAAAATAATATTATAACAATATTTTTTTTAATTTTTAACTTTTATCTCAACTCATTTCGCCTTAACTTATCGTCAAAACCTACCTTAAGTACAGAAAATAGTAGAGTAGACTCCCAAGTCTGGAAGGGTGACATTCGCAATCACCCAAGTGTACGTCAGGTTCTTTGCAGCATGGTATTAGAGGGACTGCCAAGAAACAATTATGGATTGATGATATAATAAATATGTAAAAGTTTACCGGCACTAGCCATAATCCTCCAACATAAATAAAAGTTTTTGACAAATTATTCATAACAATACATTAAATAAAAGTATAAAATAATTGTTAAAAAAACAAACGGACAAACATGGACTAACCACTGCCCTTACTAAAGTGGCCCAATACCAATTCCACTCTTAGCTACAACCTACACTACTAACGATAAAAACTTAAACTAAAATAGATAATAATATCCTAAACAAATTAAAAAGACATGCAAATAACCTCCAAAGACGTGACCTAGGCTCACAACATACCCCCTTCAAAAGACCTTGTCCTTAAGGTTTGGGAAATTTTTGCCAAAGCTCATCCAAAATCTTTTCAAGTAATATTGCCATTCATGTCCTCATGAGATGTGTCCTCCTCAATTCCTTACAACAAATAAATTTTTAGCCTATTACATTGATGTTCGGATTGAAACTTTTCATCACAATAATAGCAAAGGTTTCAGTCTCTTATCTCCTACATCTAAGCAGGGGAAATTCGTTTAATAGATAAGGGTGGGCCCTCTATTTTGGTTGTTGGTAGTGAGGTTTGGTTGATCTTTTAATTCTAGATGTGGTGGAAGAGTAGGTAGTCTTAATAAGGGAGCTGGGGCAGGAAGATCGGGCGGGTTAGGTCGTTGTGGTAAGCTAGGTAGGGAGCGGTGTGGAGTTTTCTGCTGGACTTATTCTTTTTGCAAATGGGCTGACTCAAAGGCTATCGAAAGAGTTGTAGGCTGGAACATGGTGACGACAATTCTCAAATCATCATGTAAGCCATTAAGAAAGGTAATGATGCGAAACTCTTCGATGAGTCTACTAACTCGACTAGATAAGAGCTTGAATTGAGTTTGATATTCTTCAACACTGGACACTTGTCGGAGCTTAGTAAAACCTCCTACTGGATCTTTATAAGGCAAGGGACCAAAGCGAATTTTAAGGGTTGAAACAAACTCCTCCTAAGTGTGGACTGGACTCGAATCCATGAGCCAATAATACCAAGAAATAGATTTTCCTTCCATATGGAATGATCCAATTTGGAGTTGGTGATCATCAATGGTATCACAATAGGCAAAAAATTGTTTGCCCTTGAGGATCCACTCGATGGGCTTAACTCCATCAAATCTAGGAAAATCCAACCGCAAGGTACAGGCCTAAATTCCTCCATGTCCTTCAAATAGAGGGTTGTCATTGATCTTTACGATACTGCCTCCACCACGAGAAGAACCTTCTTCGGAGTTAGCATTTCCCACCGTAAGAGATAATTGATCATAACTAGTCGCAAAGTTGCTAAGTTGCTACAATACATTTTCCAACAATTGTTGTTGGCAAACTTATTCATCTTTCAAATGCTTAGTCTCCCCTTTAAGGTTAGCCACAATTTCGAGAGTTGTGCGTTGCGAGTTCCTTTAGCCATGTCACAAGAACATGGCTCTGAGACCACTTGTTATGGGTTTACTAATATAAATATGTAAAAGTGTACTGGTAGTTCGTGGAGCCAGGATCCCTCCAACATAAATCAAAGGTTTGGAAAAATTTCTTGTACTTTGCATTCATAACATCAGTACATTAAATATAAACATAAAATAACTGCTAAGAGAAATAAATGGAAAACATGACTGACATGGGCCTAACAACTACCCTTATCTAACCCAAGATACTAAAGTGTGCCCAAGACCAGTTCCCCTACTAGCTATAGCCCCGACTAATAATGGTAACAACTTAAACAAAATATACAATAATACCTTAAACAAATCTAAACAAATTAAGAAGTCTCATCAATGGCGTAGCCCTACAAATAACCCCCAAAGACGTGACCTGTATAAACGAGTTAGGAATATGTCTTCCAAGAAAAAACTGAGCATCTCGCCCATGAATGTATCAGTGGAGGTTGCTAGTCAACCCCGCCGACAGCCATGAATCCCTTAAGCTGGACTTGTCGGAGGCTTGGCAGCCCCCAAAAAATTCAAACCCTTTGCCATATGATGAAGTAAAATAGGCTAGATGTGTTGTTCCTTTTTGAAACTAGGTTGAACCAAAAAAATCTTGAAGGGTTCAAACATAAGTTATATTTTGGGAGTGTTTTTTGAGTTGATTGTTTGGGAAGGAGTGAGGGTTTAGCCATGTTGTGGCTCGATAAGGTTGATTTATATGTTCAAAGTTATTCTCAAAGACATATTCAAGCTAAGCTTTGTTTTGGCTTAAGAAAAGTTGAATAACAACTAACTGATTTTTATGGACATCTTGATGCAACACAGAGGTATGGGGGTTGGAACTTATTGCGATTTTTTAAAGATGAGTCATCTCATCTATGGTTAGTTATAGGTGATTTTAATGAGAATTTAAACATGTTTGAAAAACAAGGTGGAGTTTCTAGGTCTCAAAAACAAATGGAAGAATTCCATGATGTATTAGTGGACTGTCAGTTGAGTGATATGGGTTTATTTGGGCTATAGATATACGTTGTATAATTATCATTATGGCTCTAGATTCAACAGAGAATGATTGTATCGAGTTGTAGCCAACCAATCCTAATTTTCTTAGTATTATGTGCACAAAGTTTCAGTTCTACCTGTCATCTCCTCAAATCACACTTCTTTATTATGTTTTGTCTCTCTCCAAGGCTAGGGTTTTATTAAAAAAAATCAAGGCTTTTTCGTTATGAAGCTAGTTGGAATTTGGAAAAGGATTGTCAGGAACTTATCAAGGATTATGGTCAATGGGAGGTAGTCATGATGAAGCAATATCACATGTTGGAAAAACTTGGTAGAATTAGAGATAAACTATTGGAGTGGAACAAGGGTTAAGGGGAGGGGTTTGAGTGCGACCATTAAGATTAAATCTAAGGAGTTGGAAAGACTACAGTGTCATATGGATGTAGATTCTCTTTATAAAGCAAAAACTCTCTAAAATGAGAATAATACTTTGCTGGAAAAAGAGTATCTAACTTGGAAGTAGATGGCAAAACAAAATTGGCTCAAGTAAGGGGATATAAATACCCGTTTTTACCAAATATGTGTAAATTAGAGAAAAACAAAAAATTATGATAGCTAGTGTGAAAGATGAAGATGAGAGACTTTTACAAGATGATAAGGTTATTGCCTGCGCTTTCACTAGTTATTTTCATAAGCTTTTTAAACTTATGGTTCTGATGGTATTGAAGCTTGTCTTGAGGTGGTTGAAAGCTATATGACTGATGCAATGAATAAAGAGCTAACACAAAAGTTTTGAGAGGATGAGATCCAACCTACTTTACTCCAAATGGCTCCATTAAATTCCCCTAGACCCAATATTTTTTTTATGAGTTTTTATCAAACCCATTGGCATGCTATTGGAGAAGATTTTACAAGAGCTTTATTGCAATATTTAAACTCGAGTATGTCTTTAAATTCAAATAATTTCACTTATATAGCCCTTATACCTAAGGCACAAAATGCTTCTAAGTTGACAGATTTCCAACCAATTAGTTTGTATAATGTGCTTTACAAATTCATTTAAGTCTTAGCCAATCGCCTCAAAAATGTGTTACCTCTAATTATTCATCTATACAAAATGCTTTTATCCCAAGTCATCTTATCACAAACAATATTTTAGTCGCTTATGAGATTCTCCATACAATGCACACATGTCTAAGTGGGAATGTGGGTTATATGGCTGTGAAGTTAGATATGAGTACGACATACAACAGTGTCGAATGGGGTTTCCT
Organism: Juglans microcarpa x Juglans regia; assembly: GCF_004785595.1. NCBI lineage: Eukaryota > Viridiplantae > Streptophyta > Magnoliopsida > Fagales > Juglandaceae > Juglans > Juglans microcarpa x Juglans regia. The sequence goes on from NC_054604.1 coordinate 26,472,006, forward strand.
TAAAGCAACAATAGTGAAGATGGGATTCAACATGCATTAGGTTAACCTCATTATGAGCTGTGTTATAACGGTTTTATACTCAGTTTTCTCAATGGTGAACCCTAATAGTATTTTCTTCCTACAGGTGGACTTAAGGCAAAGGGATCCTTTATCTCCTTACCTTTTCATTATTTGTGCAGAAATTCTAAGTTCTTTTTAAGGAAGGCTGCAAGAAAGAGAGCCATTACAGGAGTTCCAGCTACAGGAGGATCAATGCGAGTATTTCATCTATCTTTTACAGATGATTATCTTCTATTTTGTAAAGTAAACTCTTTGGAATGGAGCAATTTACAAAATATTTTGGCAGTATATGAAAAAGTTTCTAGAGAATAGGTGAATCAAGATAAGACATCCTTATTGTTCAATAGGAATACGGAGAAAGAAGTAAAAGACATTCTTTTATATTTGATTGGGGCCAAGTCTAAAAAAAAAAAAGAGTTTTGACTAGAAATTTAGGCCTCCTTGCTTTAGTTGGAAAATCTAAAGTTAGAACCTTCCACAATATTATTTCTCGGATCTAGCACAAGTTTAACAAAATTTCTGTCTCAAGTTGGCAAAGAAATTCTATTGAAAGTAGTTTCGAGTGATTCAGTCAATTCCTACATATTGCATGAGTATCTTTAGACTTCCAGCAACTCTATGCAAGCAAATTAATCCTCTTATGCAAGGTTTTTCTAGGGTCATAAGAAAAACACAACAAAAGTGCATTGAATGAGTTGGAAGCATTTGAGGCAGTCTAAATCCTTAGGAGGTTTGAGATTTCGTGATATAGAAGTTTTTAATAAAGCTCTTCTTGCTAAACAATGGTGCAGGCTTTTACAATAGCTTGATTCTACGTCAACTCTTATTCTTAAGGCCATGTATTTTTCCAATGGTAATGTTATGGACTCCAAATTATACAGTAAACCTTCTTTTGCTTGGATGAGTATGTGGCATGCTAAAGTTCTCTTTAGTGAAGGTCTCATATGGAGAGTATGGAATGGACATAAAATAAGCGTTTAGCAAGATAGGTGGATTTCTGGACCACTTTCTTTTCCTATTTCAAGTCAGCATGCAGATTTTTCAAGCGACACAAATGTTACAGTTTTGATAGATCATTAACGAATTGGTGGCATGTTAGTTTGATTAAGGTTTTATTTTCAAAGGCAGAAACAAATTTCTTTCTCTATAGAGAGGCAGAACTTAGAATATCCAATGGACTCAAAGGCAGCAGTTTATCTTCACCACCCAATGGACTCACTTGTTTTATTAAGGAGTTGGGATTATATGATTTATAATTTGAAGGTGATGCAAAGCAACTAGTAGATGCTCTTATGACTGTATCAAGAAGTCTAAATCATTGGGGCTAGCTTGTGGAAGACATTGGATATGTTTTGTCAACTATGTTTGCTTGGACTATGAGTTTTGTAAAGAAAGAAGGCAATTAGATTGCTCATTGTTTGGCTAAGGCAGATCTAGGTCTCAATGTTGACACTATTCTTATTGAGGAAGTCCCTCCTTTTATTTAGCCACTTATACCTGCTGATTGTAACTCTATTTGATCAATGCAAGTATATGTTTCTATTTAAAAAAAAAAAATGAGGAGAGCATAAGGGCTCTATCTCTCATTCAAAAATAATTTAAATGGATTATGGTCACTTTGTTAATTTACATATAGTGCCTATGCAATTTTATGTGTTTGTGGATATGGGATTATGGTCACTTCATTAAATTGGATTATGGTCGCTTCATTAAATTGATTCTCACTACGGATATCTCTAAGAACTATAAAAAGAAAAAGAATAGGATTTAGAAAAGAGAAATGATGTTTTAGCTATAAATAGACTCCATAAAGGTTAACTCATAAATTGTCATGTCTTAATTTAGTACATCAGATTGTAAAAATACTTTTATTATAAAGTAGATGTAACGTATAATATAAAGTCATGTCAATTTATAAGTTTAATTCTGTAAAACTTCTTTATGATAGTAGTATTTATAAAATCTACATTTGCTCTTATATATTTGTAATATGTCAGTGTGAACTACTTGTTTTATGTACGTTCAAATTCATGTGGTTATGCATTGCACGCTCACTTTTTAAGTTAATGTTATTTGTTTAGTTTAGACGTTTCCATAATTAATAAAGACATTAGAAATAAGTCATTTTAAGATTAATAAAGGGAGAGTTTTATTAAAATCTCAAACAACAAAGCTTCTTGGGTTTAATTCAAAGAAGAAAAGAAGTGGAGAAGTGTAAATTGGCTCAACCTAGCCCCTTGTGAGTGCTTCCCTCATCTTCTCCTATAATCAATTAAACAATAGACAGCTTTAAAAAATAAAAAAAATATGGACAAAGTTAATTACTTGGGCATAATATTTAAGAAATAGCAATAATGTTTTTTTCATATAAGTTTTGTCATTTATAATAATACTTGTTGATTTTAAATGATTTTATATATTTTCTAATTAAATGGACAATCATTTAAAGTATATCGTGTTAATAAGAGTAACTAAAAATAATAAAATATTTATAGGATGAAGAGCAATATTTTTCATAAAGAATAACTTGATCAAATTTCTATCTATTTTAAAATGTGTTATTCTCTACTTTGACGTGTATATCTGTATTTCTTTTTGTCAAACTTTTCAATGCATGCAAAGCAACAAGTAATTACTTATGATTAGAGATTTTTATAATAAGTCTAGCTGGCCAAATCAGTTTTTGAGTTTGTTTTTATGAAATTTTAATTTCATTATGTTATAGCACTTCTATTGTATTTTACATAGTGTACGAGTTGTACTTGTGCACTTCTTGCAGTTCTAAAGAGTTGTTGTAATAGGGCAAAAACCACTTTTTAAATTTATTGGGTGGCTAGCAACACACCAAATGGAAAGTGATTTTCTCTTTAAATTCCTCTGGGTTAAACAAGAACTATATTTTTTAAGAGCATTGAAATGTTATTAATGGGATTAATTGTTCTTATCTCCAATGGTATTGAACTAAGCTAAGTTAATGGTAAATCATCAATTTTCTTAATATATTATGCATCGCTCTAGAATCACAAACCAATTTCAAATTTGTGAATTCAATCATTTAATCTGTATTCTAACATGTCATTTGGTCTTTTATGGAATTAAGCATGTCATTACCAAGACATTTGGAATATTTATATATATAATTCTTTTTGTCGTCATCCTTTCATCATTCTCTAATGTGGCATTAACTTATTTCAAAATTATTTATCATTCATTAGTTGTCATTCAATCATTATCTAGAAGGAAGCATGGTAATATTGTTGAAATATATTGCGGTTTCTATTTTTCCTTGTATGATATGCTATGTATCAAAACCTTCCATTTAACATTATTGTCAACTCTAGTCATTGATTTTACTATAACATATTTAGGATTTACAAAATAAAGTACAATGTAGCTGCTTTATAAATAATAGAGAAAAGCTTTCTCCTACAATAAAATACAATTGGCCTAAGCCCCTTCTTCATGCCCTCCTCACTGACTTCCTTTGTTTTTCATGGACGTACTTTTCCATATTTTTTTTTTCATTTTGGTGCTCTCTTTGTTTTCACTCCACTCATTAGTGATAATTATTTCAAATCCTCGTTTCCAGTTATCAGTAGACTCTTTTATCGTGAGAAGGCTTGAGATATTTGGCTGGACCTTGATACCCGTTTCTCTCACAGCAACAACTCTTGTATTTTCAAACTCAAGAGGGAAATTTCCACGTTACAACAAGAATCTATGTCTATCACCAATTATTGCTCCACAATCAAGTCTTATTGGGGTCAATTGAACACATTGCAGTCACTTCCATCATGCACCCATGGCGCCTCATTTGCTCTTCACAATGCCCACAAAATAGAATAGGTTTTCCAATTTTTGATGGGGCTTCACGATTCTTATGTCTCCATTTGCAACTAAATTTTGGCCACGAATCCCCTCCCTTCCATAAACAAACTTTATTTCATTATTCTCCAAGAGGAGAAACGACTTCTCCACTTACTCGCATCAATTTCTAATGTTGTTGCCATGCCTGCTTTTCGATCTTCATTTCAACCACGCAACATCGACTCTAAAGGCAAGGGACATGGTCATCCTAAATGTGATCATTGTGGGGCTATGTGACATTAGAAGAGCACATGTTATAAAAATGCATGACTATCCTAGCAATCGAACTTCCTAACAACAGCGCTCTTCTTCTGCATTTAATGATAAATTTTTGTCACTGTCAATCAATAGTGTTAATAGTATTTCGGGTTCTTCTTCTAAAAGTGCTATACTTGGTCTCTCTGACGAGCAATACTAACAGCTCATGGATCTCCTCTCACCTACATCATCCTCCTTGTCCAACTTTGCCAGTATCCTTCCTTCTTGTCATCTTGCCTCTTCTTATACAAATTGTGATTGGCCCATTGACACAAGAGCTTTCGATCATTTAACTTCCAATTATTCTGCCTTGGTTGACACTCGTTCACTTGAGAACCCATGTCCCATTCGGTTGCCTACTGGTGACACAATTCCTATCACCCACCTTGGCACAGTTCACATGTCTCCTAATTTTTCCTTACATAATGTTTAACATGTTCCCTCATTTCAATTTAATTTATTTCTATCAGTAAAATCACCACTGTTCTCAATTGTGTTGCCTTATTTTTTTCCCACCTTTTGTGTTTTCCAGGACTTGTCCATGAGGAAGTTGATTGGACTGAGTGAAGTGCATGATGACCTCTACTACTACAAACCATTATCTTCCATGACTTCACACTCCCACTATCTCCCGACCTCCACTTTTTGGCACCACTGACTTGGTCACCCATCTTCTTCTTGTATTCTCCGAACCTTATCTATTCCCTTTTTTTATTCCACATGTCATGTTTATGTTAGAGCGAAATATACTTACCTCTCTTTTTCAATAAATCATAATAAAAGTTCATTTATTTTTTATTGTATTTATTGTGATATATGGGGTGGTTATCCTATTGCTTCCAGTTCTGGTGCTCACTATTTTTTAACTATTGTTGATGACTATTCCTGCACCCCGTGGGTTTGTTTGATACGTACCAAAGTTGATACGTACATTTGCCTCACTAGATTTTATGCTAAAATCAAATCTCATTTTCACCATCAAATTCTCAAATTTCATAGTAACGATGACCAATAATTTTTATCCCACAAAATAAAACAATTTTTTCATGACAATGGTGTTTTTCATGAGTGCACTTGTGTCAAAACACCTCAATAAGACGATGTTGTTGAATGCAACATCGTCACCTTCTCAATGTGGCACGATGTTTACATTTTCATACACATCTTCCTCTTTCTTTTTGGGGGTGATTGCATTTTAACTGCTTCTATTTCATCAATTGCATCCCTTCCCCTCATCCTAACCATAAGTCATCGTATGAGCTTCTGTTCAATAAACCTTCTTCCTATACTCATCTACGCATTTTTGGTTGTTTATGTTACACTCACTCTCCTAGGGCTCATCGTGATAAATTTTCTCCTCTCGCTCTTTGTTGCGTTTTTCTTGGCTACCTTCTTCATCACAAAGAATATAGAGTTTATGATCTAGAGAATCACCATTTTGTCATTCTCCATGATGTCACCTTCATTGAACACATTTTTCCATTTCAACATATTCCCTCTCTCCCTTCCACTCCTATCATTTTTCTCTTATTCTTGAACCTCCTTCCTCATTCCCATCTAATTCCCCACCTCATCCTTTGACAACCTCCACACCCTCAACATCACAGCCTTCCCCTCCCATCCGCACTCGTCCACACCGCATTATTATTCACCCTATCTATCTTCAAGATTATCTATGCTCATCTTTACCTTTATCAACTGCCATAGCTTTACCTGTCCAATGACTTTCCTCAGGTACAATTCATCCCTATCCTCTTTTCTTTCTTACCAATGTTTTTCTAGCTCTCATTGTGCTTTTCTTGAACCTCTCCCTCCTAATAAAAGACATATTGGTTGCAAATGAGTCTTTAAAATCAAACTTAAGGCCGATGAATCCATTAAGCATCATACAGCTTGTCTTATAGCCAAGGGAGACACTCGAGTTGAAGGACTCGACTACCATGACACCTTTGCCCCCATTGCCAAGTTAGTCATTGTCCGATTCATTCTTGCTATGTCTGCTGCTTGTAATTGGTCTATCCATCAGTTGGATGTCAATAATATTTTTCTTCATTATAATTTTGATGAATATATATATATATGACTCACCCACCGGGTTACTGTAAACAGAGGGAGACCTGTGTCCGTCATCCTCACAAGTCATTATATGGCCTCAAGCAAGCTTCTTGCAATTGGTTTTCCAAGCTCTCATATGTTCTCACCACTGTTGGCTTTCGCCATTCACAAGCGGATCATTCTCTATTCACACTTTCCCAAGGTTCATCTTTTACTGTTATTTTAGTTTATATTGAGGACCTTCTTGTAGTAGGTAATGATCATTTTTCCATCTCCAAAATCAAATGCTTCCTCTCTCAAACATTCAAAATCAAAGATCTTGGCACCTTGAAGTATTTTCTCGGTTTAGAAGTGGCCCGTTCTCCTACTAGAATTTTCCTCAATCAACACAAATATTTCTTGGACATCCTCAATAATACCGGTAATCTCGGGGCCTGCCTTGCTCACTTTTCCATGGAACAAAACCTCAAACTCATTGACACGAATGGTACTCCTATCTCCGATCCAAGCACCTATCGCCGTCTGGTTATCCGGCTTATTTATCTCATTATTACTTGGCCTGACATTGTCTTCCTTGTCGACATCCTAAGTCAATTCATGCATGCACTGCATTAGCCCCATTTTGATGTTGCATTTCAAGTCTTACGCTACATCAAATCCTCTACTAGTAAAGGCCTTTTGTTTCCTGCTGACAATTCTCTCTAGATATCTTCTTACTTTGACTTTGATTGGGCAATTGGTCCTCTCACTCGACGCTCTACCAATGGATTCTTCATTCAACTTTGCAGTAGTCTTATCTCCTGGCGTGCCAAGAAACAATCCATTGTCTCTCATTCTTCTGATGTAGCTGAGTATCGTGCTCTACCACTTGTGAACTTACTTGGCTGAAGACCCTTCTTAATGATCTTATTGTCTTGAATCCCCAGCCTATGCTTCTTTATTGCAACAATCAAACTGCTCTCCACATTGTACAAAATTATATTTTTCATGAATGCACCAAACACATTGAAATACATTGTCACATTGTTAGTGAAAAATTACATGCTGACCTCATCTCCACTACTCATGTCTCAACTTCAAATCAACTTGCCGACATTTTCACCAAAGCCTTGGGCCGTGAAGGTTTTCAGACATTATCACACAAGTTGGGCATTACGGATCTTTATTCTGCCACACTGTTCGTGAAAAATTACATCCTGACCTCATCTCCACTACTCATGTCTAGACTTCAAATCAACTTATTGACATCTTCACCAAAGTCTTGGGTCATGAACGTTTTTAGACATTATTGCATAAGTTAGGTATTACGGATCTTCATTCTCCAACTTGAGGGGAGTATTACGGATCCTATTTTTCCTTGTATAATTTGTTGTGTATCAAAACTTTCCATTTAACATTATTGTCAACTCTAGTCACTGATTTTATTGCAACGTATACGGGATTTGATTTCCCCTTTGTAATATAAAATACGATGTACCTGCTTTATGAATAATAGGGAAAAACTTTCTCATTCAATGGCTATTCCCTATGTTTATTAATAAAATGTGTTCAGGTAGGCCTAGTGTTCAAGGACAGAAGAAAAGAATATATAACCATCCTGAAAGTTCATTGTTGAAAGCCTTGGGCCGTTTTTTGTTTTTGTTTTGGTTTTTCCTTGGATTCATTTGGGTCTCAAATGGTAAGAACAGAGATGTTTTCATCAAAAGAATCCTAGAAAATGGTCCAGCCTCATCTATGGTATGTACTCAAAAGAAACGGTCTCAAAACCTCCATTCACATCTTGTACTGGAAGGAACTGGGTCATCCCAGCTAGTGCAAATGCAGTGGAGCTCCAAAACCATACCCTCTGCCTGGAAGAAAAATTCTCCTACTCAAGGCTGTTATTTATTTTTCCTTTTTCTTCTTCTTTCCTTCTATTTTGATTTTGTGTGTGTGTGTGTGTGTTTTTGTGGGTGATTGTGGTCCTCAACACGGCTCTCAAAACTTTGAGATTAAAAAATATAGTCACAGAAGAACAGTCCAAAATTGAAATGGGAGATTATAGGCGCCAGTGCCACATCTCTTCTCCATTCCAACCCTCCACCCCTCATCTTCAACCAGCCAACACATAGTTGCCACATGGCATTTCAAATATCCAAAATGCAATTAATCACCACCAAGCTTCTCCATGCCTATTTTTATCACATATATCATCAAGCCATCAGCAACTCCATCCTTTTTTCTTTTTCAATAAATAAACAAATATATTGAGAACAACTTTTCTTAAAGTGACCATTTCACCCACTTCCTATTGGGATAGGCCATCCATGTCCCCTCTCATATCACCTCAAAATCACCTGCAAATTTGTCCAAAACCAGGGGTAGTCTCATAAACAAAAAGACACATCAGCCTTTCATCACCAAGCCAACATTTTCCTTCACTTCCAAACTGCCTACTGCACTCACCAACGTCTAACCTTTTATCTTGTGTTCCAAAATTTTCATATAAAAGCAGAAGGAATACAAGAAGCCTAACGCATTCCATGTCTGCACCCAAAACCAACTAAGAATTTTGCCAAAACCCAATCCAAACATCTCTTCCACTCTCAGAGCTCTGTGAATTCTTGAGCAGAGAGAGCAAGAGAATGGCAATTTGTGCAGTGTACACAACCCAGTCCCTCAATCCCACATGTTCAATCTCCACACCATCAAAAACCCACCTGGGATTTCACCAAAAACAGGTGGTTTTCTACACCACAGGCAAGAAAACCAGCAGGAGAGGCACCAGCAGCAGCAGCCCATACGTGATAACATGCGCAACTGGTGACTCACAGACAGTTGTGATTGGTCTGGCAGCAGACTCCGGGTGCGGGAAGAGCACCTTCATGAGGAGACTAACCAACGTGTTTGGAGGTGCTGCAGAGCCACCCAAGGGCGGCAACCCTGATTCCAACACTCTCATCAGTGACACCACCACTGTGATATGCTTGGATGACTATCACTCACTGGATAGGACTGGAAGGAAAGAGAAGGGAGTCACTGCGCTTGACCCAAGAGCCAACGACTTTGATCTCATGTATGAGCAGGTTAAGGCTCTCAAGGATGGGACTGCTGTTGACAAGCCTATTTACAATCATGTTACTGGTCTCTTGGACCCTCCCGAGCTCATCAAGCCTCCCAAGATCCTGGTCATTGAAGGTTTGCACCCCATGTAAGTAAACCTCAAGCATTAATCTCTCAGTCTCTCTCTCTCTCTCTCTCTCTCTCTCTGTGTCTAGCAGAATTCTTTCTATTTGTTGTATATCTCATTCGGATAAATTATTTATGTAACATATATTAATTGTCCAGTGCATATCTAATGGTTCTCTAAAAACTAAGTTATCAATATACGGTGATGGGCTCTTGACAGTACTGAGGTTAGAGATAAGAAAAAATATCTTCTATATTTATTGTATGGCTGTGGAGTTGTAACAATCAGCGTCATCTTTTTCTTGGTGGGCCTTCACTCAATCCTCTTATCATTAACTTTCAAACGAAATATGTGCTTCATCACATGCGCAAATTGTACTATCAAACCCGGCCGGGCAACAAATATACATATACATAATACACATATATATATGCATAGATGTATGCATGAAAAACATCTCTGTTCTTATTGTTTATGTCGAAGCTAGCCTAGCTTTGATGTTTTATATTCCGTTTATGTCATACATTAAAAAAATTAATTAACAAATAAACAAGCAAACATACGAACGGGAAGCATTTTTCTGATGATTAATCATGTTTTTGGAACGGATCATATTCAAATGTTATCTTGTCCACTTGTAGGTATGATGCGCGAGTTAGGGACCTGTTGGACTTCAGTATCTATTTGGACATCAGCAATGAGGTTAAGTTTGCATGGAAAATTCAGGTAATTAACCACTCTCTCTCTCTCTCTCTCTCTCTCTCTCTCTCTCTATATATATATATATATATATATATATATATATTATATACACGAAACTATGTTTCAGAGTTTCTTTCTGCGTGTAGTAGTCATCTTAATTCAACTTATTATTACCTGATATTTTCGATCTGATTATGTTATGAAAATTTCAGAGGGACATGGCAGAGCGAGGACACAGTCTTGAAAGCATCAAAGCTAGTATCGAAGCCAGAAAGCCTGACTTTGATGCATATATTGGTAGTTTTTCTTAGCCATTATTAGCTCTTTTTTAATGGCTTCATATGGTTTTCTTAGGCTCCGTTTGGATTCAGAAAGTGTTTCATCTCATCTCATCACATTATTACAACTTTCTCAAATTTCTACACAAAATATAATAAATAATTCAACTTTTTCAAATCTCAATTCAATTTTTTTTCAAATCCTAAAATTATAATAATATTAAAAATAATATTTTAATAATATTTTTTTCAACTTTCATCTAAAATCATCACGTCTCGTTTGTGAATCCAAACCAGTCTTTAGTCTTGATGCTTAAACTGCGCCATGCCTATAATTTCTCGAAAAGGCAAACCCAAAAATATTGTTTATTTTTCTGTGCTTGTTGCAGATCCACAAAAGCAATATGCAGATGCAGTGATTGAAGTGTTGCCAACCCAACTCATTCCCGATGATAACGACGGGAAGATTCTGAGAGTGAAGTTGATAATGAAAGAAGGGGTAAAGTTTTTCAGCCCAGTTTATCTGTTTGATGAAGGCTCTACCATTTCATGGATTCCATGCGGAAGAAAGCTCACCTGCTCATACCCTGGCATCAAGTTTTCCTATGGTCCTGACTCCTATTTCGGCCACGAGGTAGCCATCTATTTATTGCATCTAGAATGCTTCTCAATTCTGTCAATGTCAACACCATTGCCTTATCTTATCTCACTCCAAACTCAAAAAGCATATCAATCATTAGAAACTTTTAAAACTGGCGATGCATGCATGCCTGTTTTGCTGAGTTTTTCAGTAACCTGATCGTTTGTTTGTTTGTTTGTTTGTTTATCTTAGGTGTCTGTGCTGGAGATGGATGGGCAATTTGACAGATTAGATGAGCTCATTTACGTGGAAAGCCATCTAAGCAATCTCTCGACCAAGTTCTATGGAGAAGTGACCCAACAAATGTTGAAGCTTTCCGATTTCCCTGGCAGTAACAATGGAACGGGTCTTTTCCAGACCATTGTCGGGTTGAAGATCAGAGACATCTACGAGCAGATAATCGCTAGCAAGGCCAAATCTCCGGTAGCAGCAACAAAGGCCTAAAAAAGAACGAACATACAAAAAACAAAAAAAACAAAAAACAGCCTTGTTTATTGGGACAAGGCAGCACCAAAGCCCCTCTGAAATCAACTTCCACTTTCAGAATTTTTTTTTTTTTTTTCAACTTCTTCTTGAGCCATGTTTCGGTTGAGTATTTAGCCTATTATTTATGGGAGAGACAACACTCCGTACGTACTAATCATAATGCCTGTGGAGCCGTGTAATATAGAGAAATGAGAGCAAAGATGAAATTCTGTCAAGGAAAAAAGTTCATAGAAGATTGGTTCCTTTTTGGTATGATTTTTCTTTCTGAATTTCCCATACTGCATTGCGTCATCACTATAACTTCTCACCATCTTCTAATTTCCGTTGTAATGACCTCAGAAAGGTTGTATTTATATTCTTTTTTCATGCCTAAAAATCACGTGAGATACCAGAGAATATTGTCAACATTAAGGAGGGGTTTAGATTCAGAAATAAGATGAGATGATTTTAAATAAAAGATAAAGTTGAATAAAATATTGTTAGAATATTATTTTTTAATATTATTATTGTTTTGAAATTTAAAAAAATTGAATTTAGATTTGAAAAAGTTGAATTATTTATTATATTTTGTGTAAAAATTTAAAAAAATTATAATGATGAAATGAGATGAGACACATTCTGAATCCAAACGGGGCCTAAGTTTCTTGGACGATTTAAGAGGTATGGAAATGGCACAAGGAAATATAAGGTTACGAGAAAGCTTCAGCAGAGTAGAAAACCATATATGGCACAAAAGTCATTTGTTGGTACTCATCGGTGTTCCAAAACTTCCAATTTGCACAGATTCACCTGCACGAGTTGCAGCTTGAAGGTAACTGCATAGTCTTGCACAAACTAGGGACTAGTATTAAAAGGCAACACCTCTATCGCATAAATTTTTTGGACTGAAATGAACATGTTGATGTAGGGCAGGGAAACCAAACAACCCGCTTGCAACTTTTGGAACTCAATTTTATAGGTAAAAGCTCTATCATTCCCATGCTCAAGACAATTGACCCCGCAGGATTCTCTAAATGTTTACGTGGAGCTGTGGGAAGAAGCAGAAAACAAGTGGTTCTATGAAATGTAGAATAAACAAAGAACAAGTAATAAAGAACTAAAGTTGATGAATAGTAGTGAGAAAATGAGTTGAGTTGAGTTGAGATGGGTTGGAGGTGGTGTTCTCAGAAGAAAGGGTTTTAACTTCTTATAGCATTTTTTTTTGTCAAAGAAACCTAGGCACTATATACTAGGAGAAAAAATGATTACTTATTTCTCATTCTACATAGCCTTGAAGGGGAGAGTGTGCTAGAGAAGAAGGATGAGAACATCAGTCACAGAAACCTGAGCAGCATAACTAAAAAGAAAAAAAGAATAGCTTTTCATTCATGTATATCCTATGCGGACTTGGATATCATATAGACTGATTACACAGCAAAAGCATGAAACAATACATAAATGGTATTTAAATGCCCTCAGGGTTCATCCATATGACATTAATGCATATACTCAAAATGATGTCCCCTCGGAAGTCTGTCACCATCTCATTACATAAACAAAAAATTGACATTTTTGAGCTCATTGTATCTTAAGCTTATAATGATTATTAAGGTACATATGATTTTTTTTTTAGATGTAATATGATACGATATGATTAAATATAAGAAGTTAATTCAGATAAATAACTTAACTAAACTGCTAACAAGCTGACAATGCAAGTAATCACCGAAAGTACATGTTGATTACCATATTTCCTTAATGAAATAAATTAATATCGTGTGAAAAATAAAAACCAACGAGATAAAGCAACCAAAGCCATGGCAAAGCCAGAATGTGAAGTTATAAGAAGAGTTCGCCCTATTTGAAGCAGCATTTTGTTCCAAATAAGTTCTAGATTCTAGAAAACTTCAGAGAGACTAATATCCAGATAATTAATTTGATTAACTATGATTCAGCAATAAACTAGATCTACAAGAAACATGGGAATAATGATAGCCACTAACAAATATTTAACTATCCTTTTCTCCACAGCTCTACTTGATTATAACAAACTTGTTGGTACCGTGTCTTGCCCAATGGTCCTTCAAGTCAACTGGATGAGTAAGATCACAACCCTCAGCTGCAAGTCTCAGTAGAAGTTTCCCATATGCTCCGTTGCTCATCTTCCTCCCAGCCACACGAGCCCCAGGTCTTGTAGAACTCATGGGCAGAGGATATTCTGATATGTTAATGGTGCAACATGAAGATTGCCATCCACCAGCTCCCCATTTGTAGCACAATCTGGCAACACCTGTACAAGAACAGTAGGGAGGAGGCACCCTGGAGAAATCAAAGTCTGCTTTCTCCATATGAATATTATTCAGAATCTTCTTTTCTCGTTTTCCTTCAGGCATACTTTTTCCCTTTGTTGTTTTAGGAGTCTTTTTGGTTTGCTTTGGTCTGAAAACCTTAGATGCAACCTGGTTAGAACCCTTCACAGAATTCTTAAGTTTTCCACCTTTGGCAGGTTTAGTTGCTGAGTCGATATCGTTCACTGGTTCAGGTGTGACAGCAATGGTTCGAATGGGGCCAACAGGAAGATTAGGTTGCGGGTTTAATTGGACTCCTTGAAAAGGATTTGAGCTGGTTTTTGATGCAGAGAGAAAACTCCCGGGATAAAACCAGGTAAAATGTGGAACAGACGCCCCTGCTGTAGCTTCAGGTATCATAGGGTTTCTATTGGAGTAGGTCCCCATCTTCGCAAGTACGTGATGTCTCAGCACTGCATCTGCACCCAAAGTTTGCTCTAAGACAATCACAGTACCCTATCTACCTTCCGCATCTACACAATTGAACAAAACAATGAACTTCCCAGCCCCAAGTAATATTTGTTGTTGAGAGAAACAGACTGAAACCACATAAAAATCAACACTTCACTCAAATCAACAACCTGGGCAAATATCAAAGAGTTGGAGAAAACTTACTAGAAACTATATGGGAAATCAAACATTATAAATACCCAATAATATATTTATAAAAAATTAAAAAGCAAAATAATTGGAAACTTGAGAAAATTCCCCAAGTTCTGCATAGTTTTATTATTAACTGCTGGAAGTAATCATAAGTTTTCAATCCCAACAGTTACAAAACTATCCTCATTGGATTTGGATTTGTAAGTTACCATCTTGGAGAGTCCCTTCGTGAGGGCTTGATATGATATGATGGGCCACTCGTATTTGATGGTCGTCATGCAACAGACCGGATTAACTAAAAAGCTCAAGCCAATGAGTTTACGACCATATGATAGATCAACCACTTTCTCTTATCACTACTACTTGACACAGGATTTAATCACATAATCAATCAAAACCAGACCACTCACACATGAATATTAAAACAATTATGACAAGGGTTAGGAATAAGAAATATAAAGACGTCTGAACAGTTTTGTAATTGAGTAGGCATGGAGATTCCGCTCAATAGGACACTTAGAAATCAGTATCTCACCAATCCATGCAACATTAACTTAAAAGGGTTGAAAAAGAATCTAATTGGCCTAAAAGTCCCAACATCTTTAACCCCTGAATAAACAATGGGAGTTAGACTACATTCAAGATTCTTTACCGCGATCCACCGCTAACCATATATAAAAGCAACCAGCTCCCTATAGAAACTAGCTTCATAAACTCCTCCGACAATAGTAAAAAGGAGGTCCGCACTATCCGACAAGTTATTGGGAGATTCTTGCCTAGCACTACCCCAATCTCCCCATCCCTTGACAGAAAATTGCCACCTCTTGCACTGCCAGCCCATAGTTTTTCTTGTGGCTTCATGCTCATGAAATGTAATACCCTTTACTGAGTTATAAGTGTAGGTGATGTATGGAACCCCACATTTCTTGGGAAGGGTAAGCGATTGCTCTTTAGAATGATTCTAATGGGGCTCCAATTGTACCATCAACTGGTCATTTTGAAATATGACCCAGATGTGGCTTGAGCCTCCCTTGGGGCATCACAGATGGTATAAGAGCTTATCCCAACTAGGGGTCTAAAAAAAACTGGAAAACCAGTTGAACTGACAGAACCAGACCGAAACCGGTTTTTCATATTTTGAAAGTCGCTTTGAACCGAACTGAATTGGTATATATATTTTTAATTTTTTATATTATATATAAAATATTTTTTAAATATTTTTTATACCCCATATTGATTAATGAGCATAGGTAGTGTATAGGATCCCACATTACTTGAGAGGGAGGGAGAAGCTATTTGTCTTTATAATGATTACAATGGGGCTCCAATTGTACCATTGACTAGTCTTTTTGGAGAATGACTCAGATGTGGCTTGATCCTCTCTTGGGGCGTCACAAATTTCCTATCTATACTCTCTTGCTTGCACATCATAATGTTAACCATGGTATATGTACACTTTGCCTGTTGCAAACTATAGCCCACTTTGGGCACAACACCCCACTCCACCCATCCATCCATTCTCTCTGTCCTTGTTCCCAATACCAAGCTCTAATGGAGAAACTGCATCCTTTCCTTCTCTTTTTTAAAAGACACTTCTATCTTCATCAAGCACTTGAAAGGTGAAGTAACTGGGTAAAAGCAGGAGTCTCTTAGATTTGTGTATATTAAAAACACTAAAAACATTATCCACATTCAACATACCCTCCAAGAATCATGCTACAAGCCCTAGCTATCTCTCTGAAGTTATGCTCTTTTTGCTGAATTTAGGTCCACATATAAGTTGCCTCAATAGTTGATATAGAGACTAATTAGCTTAACAAATTTAATAGAAGTTCAAGAGATGCTTGGTTGTGATATAAACCTTTTCAAATAATTCTTCATATAATAACAAAAACTGAAAATACTTATAAAAAAATAATAAATAATAAAAACTGAACATAGAGGTATACGTATCTCAAATAATTCAACTATTTCAATCTTGACTAGGTTTGATATAAAATACCGAAAAAAGCAAGTTTAACACACCACGTGCTCACAAATACACGCATGTACATATGGACACAATGACACTTGGCGTGCATGCACAGCACAAATAAAAAATAAATAGGACAAAATTGAAACAACTAACTTATGTATTGTATCAAATATCCGGCCCTCAAGAAAGAAAAAAAGAACAGAAGAAAAAACAATGCTAGCAAGTTACTCACTTAAAATTCGATGAGGAATTCATGCAGAAGCAGTAGATTGAAAGCTCTACTGGTATAGTAGCAAGAGACATATACTTTTTAAGGAAAACCAAGCCCAAAGGAGCCAAACACCACATCTAAATTTTACAAAGAAAAGCACGGGTATTTCAGAACAAAAAGGTGCTCCTCGTCAAATTCTAAAGAATACTTTCACAAAGAGAAACAGATGCCAAAATGCAACAGATCGCAAGCTCTAACTAACAGAAAGGAACCAAAAAATACATCAAAATCACACTACGAAAAGCAAAGAACTTTAGAGCAAGAAAGGAAGGGGGAAAACGCCCATGTCAGAAATCCACTCTAAAACTGAAAAACTAATGGCAAAATATAGAAGTAAAATATCACCTCGCACATGCACCACCCAAGCTTTTATCTTTCAAGAAAGCCGGACTGAGAAAAGGAAACCCATCAAGACTAGACATCAAAGCAAGCTTCAAACAGTAGAGTAAACATTATATGCCTTTTTTTTTTTTTTTTTTGCCTTTTTTTCCAAAAAAAAAAAAATTGAAGACCAAGAAGATCTACCAGAGCTGAGGTATTTTCTAAACAAAATGAAATGAAATGGTAAAAAAGATTATTATTTTACCTGGGGAAAGCAGTTTCCCGTGCTTTGCTTCACTGCCAGCTCCTAAACAAAATGAAATGAAATGCTGTAAATGAAATGCATATCGGTTTCAGCACAGGTTGCTCATATCTCGCGCGGTGGAGTTTGTTATCCCACGCCCTCTATAGGTACGTGTAGAACACGTTCCAACGGCATAAGATCTTGTCCTGTCAAAAGCGAAAGTCAGTGGTGCCGGTTCCTAGCCGTTGGATGTATATTCTAAATCTAACATTATTACCATTTCGAGATATAAATCTGTATAGAGAGTGAGAGCAGATGAAGATTTTATAAATAATAATAAAAAAATTTATAAATAATAATAAGATAGTTTGAATTAAATATTTTTTAAATTTTAAAAAATAAAAAAAAAATTTAAATAAAATTATTATAAAGTTAAAAATATTATTTTATAATATTATTTTTATTTAAAAATTTTAAAAAATTGATAAAATTAGATGAGATTATATAAAAATTTTAAAATACGATATATTTCCATACAAATCCTTAAAGCCTAACAATATCTCATGACATATTGATCACAATGTTAAACAAAAACAAAAACAACTTTTTAAAGTTGGTTAGAGCTGAGAATTGTTGAGAACTTTTTCAACAACAAGTCAACAACCATGACAAAAGTGAACTGTAGAGGTCAATGGAGATCTTTATTTCCACACATCCTTCAAAAAGGAGCATGTAATCTTGGCATAAGAAAGGCAAACTCATGGACAAAGTATTTTTTGCCCAATTACTTTTTAAGTTGTGATTGATTGTTAAATTAAACTCTAACTCATATTAATTAATTTTAAATTAATATTAATGAGACTCGTTATTTTTTTAATTTATTATAAAAAAGTTAAATTTATCTTAATATATTTCATATATTTTAATTTAAAAAATTAAATTCATCTCAATCTAAAAGGATTAAATCTATTTTAATAGCAATCACAAAATATTACTATTCATAATTCATATCAACTCATTTCAAAAGTAATTAACATAATATTTTCATCATCTCGTAACTTTCCCAGCTACTATTCAATGGAAATCACAAATGTAACTTTAGAGTACAAATAACATAATATTTTTATCATCTCGTAATATGTTACGTAATTAAAACTGTATATATAAATATTAATTTTTAATTCATAATATTTTGATAGTAATTAATAATTTAATAATGTTAAATATAGTCATAAATTGTACAAATACCGACACTCCTTTAAAAAAATCTATTATTAAAAAATTATTATTTTTTTATATAGATTCTATCTTTACTTATTTTTTTAAAAGAATATATTATGCTTGCACATACTACGACTGTAAATAACATTACCGTTAATGATTATTCGACTTCACGAGCACATCAAGAAGGCTACGTTCGGTGGGAATGTCGTAGAGGCTTTGGGGTGGTGGTGGCTGCATGTCGATGGGCAACAACAGCTCCGAACTTCAAGTTCTGTCACCAAAATACTTCCCATTAGTAATAATTAATAATTATTATTACTTTTACTTTTTATTACCATTTCATTACCCACTTCCCATTAGTTGCTGCTTTCTTCATTATCATTACTAATTTGGCTTCTCTTGTCTGTAACATTTTGTTTTCTTTCATTTATATATACTTTATTAAAATTAACAATAGAAGAAAACCATATTTAAACAACTTCACATAATCAAATTATAAACAAAACTAAAAATAGAATAGAAATAAATAAATAAAATTAACAATGTATCGTGCATCGCGTAGATGAGCGGCTAATGTGTAATTAATATACACAATAGCTGAAAATGTGACTTTCAAGAGTTTGAAAATGTGAAAATGTGTAATTAATATTTTGGAATGAACATATGGTGGCTGATTCAGGGTTTTGTAAATTGGTGGGTAAATTGAAGAGATTGGTGGTATTATCCAAGAGTTGGAGGAAATGGTGGAAAAGTATGAGGCTTTTCTTCAAATAGAGCATTCGGAATCAGTTGAAGAAGAGTGTCTTGTTTATAAGGCTGAATTGGAGTTATGGTATAAAAAGGAAGAGACAAGGTTAGCGCAGCAAGCAAAAAAAAAAAAAAAAAATGGTTAACCGATGGTGACCAAAATTCAAAGTTCTTCCATGCAGTAATTGCGCAAAGAAGATGTAACTCTTGTGTGAATTCCATGATGCTACCTGATGGTTTAGTGCTGGAAAATATGGAAATCGTTCGTGATGGTGTTGTTAACTATTTTGAACAATTCCTAGGCTAGGATATTTCGGTGCAAAGGCCAAATTTGGATAGTATTATCCAACCGGTGATATCCGAGGATTCTATACGACAGTTGAAGGAAGAACCAACTGAAGAGGAGGTGTATGAAGCTATTTCTTCTATTTTAGTGGACAGTAGCCCGGGACCGGATGGTTTTGGGTCATCTTTCTATCTTACTTAATGGAAGATTTTAAAAATGATGTGATGGAAGCGGTGCGGGAGTTCTTCAAAGGTGATATGTTGCCTCGGTTTTTTTGTTCTTCCTATATAGTTCTCATTCCAAAGGTAAAAGACCCTCAGTATTTTGATAAATTTCGCCTGACAAGCCTTTGCAACGTGACCTATAAAATTTTCTCTAAACTCCTTGTTGGCAAGCTATCTTTGGTGATTGGTGATTTAGGCCCGGTTTGGATTCACAACCCATCTCACTACTATTCACTATTATTCATCAACTTTAACTCACAAATCTCACTACTATTCACAACTCATCTCACTACTATTCACAACCCATATCGCTTGAACAATGTACTTTTGTAAAAAGAAGTATTTTTGAAAATGTAACGCATACTCAAGAAATGACGAAACTATTATATAGGCGAGTGAGAGGTGATAATATTATGTTAAAACTTGATATAAGCAAAACGTATAATCGAGTGGAGTGGCAGGTGATAGATCAGATCTTTCATGCTTTTGGTTTTCTAGATTGCTTTTGTAAATTGATTCAGAACTGCATTTCTACTCCATGGTTTTCTGTTATAACTTACAGGGGTTTCTTCAAATCAAAAAGGGGTTTGAGGCAAGGGGATCCGTTGTCCCCGTACATTTTTATTATCATGGAAAAAGTTCTTTCTAGATTGATTCAAAAGAAGATGACAGAGAAGTGTATTTTACCGTTTGCACATCCGAGTGGTGCTCCTATTATATCTCATTTATAGTATGCAAACGATGTTGTTATTTTTGCTAATGCTTGTAAAAAATTTGTTAGACATTTAATGGAGGTGCTAAAGGAGTATGAAAGCTGGACTGGCCAAAGGGTGAATAAAGATAAATCAACTATTTTTTTTCTCAAATAAGTTGGGTGCTCAACGGAGGGGTGAACTGCTACATGAGACTGGTTTTCTTGAAAGTAAATTTCATTTTACGTATTTGGGAGTGCCGATCGTTGATGGTAAATTGAAGGTTGCCATTTTGACCCTTTAATTCAAAATATCAGTTAGAAAATTGGGGGCTGGAAAAGTAGACTGTTGTCTCAAAGAGGTCGACTAGTGCTGTTGAGACATGTGCTTTTGAGTATGACATTGCACCTGTTAGCAGTTTTAGATGCCCCGAAGATGGTGATAAAAAAGATACAAGGTATGTTTGCCTCATTTTTTTGGGGATTAAATGAGGGGAAGGGAAAAATGAAATGGAAGGCTTGGAAGAAATTGTGTGTTCCTGTGGAGGAGGGGGGTATAGGAGTAAGGCACATTTCAGAAGTGCAATGATCTTTATTTATGAAGTTTGGTTGGTAGTTATTAACCCATAATTCATTATGAACTAAATTTTTTAGAGCGAAATATGTTAAAGGAGGGCATCTTGCTCTTTTTGAGGCACATGGATCGGACTCTTCTTTTTGGAGGAAATTTCTACAGTGTATGCCTGAGCTTTTAAGCAAATCTAAGTGGAAGGTTAGAGAAGGAGATGTAAAATTGTGGTATGATAATTTTCTGGATTCGGGTCCTTTGTTTTCAGAAATTTCAAAAGGTGAATATTCTCATATCAGATTAAAAGACTTGGTTATTAATAATGTGTGGGATGTGAAAATTTTACAAAGGTTTCTGGGTTTTAATAAAGCCGAAGAAGTGATGGAAAGAGTTAGAAATCTTAGAAGTTCCTCGGATATTCTTTTATGGCTTATGGAAAAGAACGGTTGCTTTAATACAAAGTCGGCATGTGGTGCTATCAGATTTAAAGCACTAAAGTTTGAATGGGCAAAGTGGGTTTGACACAAAAGATTACTAAAGAAAATTGCTATATGTATGTGGAAAGCAACTTTTAAGTGTTAATGAAAATGTGAGAAGGGAATGGGTGTCTCTTGCTTCGGCATGTGATTGTTGTGATTTGAGGAAAACAGAAGATTTGGAGCATATCTTGAATAAGGGAGAATTTGCTACTGATGTATGGAGGAAGGTTTCGGTGGAGGTAGGTGTGCCATTCCTTAGGCACCAAAGCTGGAAAAAAAGAATCCAGATGTGGTTTAATAGAGCTTCCCGATACTCTCAATTGGGAACTTTGATGGGGTTGATTCCTTGTTTGGTAGTGCGGAAGTTGTGGAGAAGGAGATGTGTGGCTAGAATGGAGGGGAAACTAGAGAGTAGTGCTGATGTTTGGCTGTCCATTAAGCATTGGGTGGGGGTTTTGAGTAAGAACATGGTTGTTATGGATCATTTAAATGATGCTAATGTTCGAATATTGAACAATTTGGAAATGCAGATTGCTAAAAAAAAATAAAATAAAGCTATGCAAGTCATGAGATGGCTAAAATCGAGACAAGGGTATTTGAAGCTCAATTTGCATGGGAGTAGCTTTGGGAATCCAGGGCCGGCTGGTGGTGGTGGTGGTGTACTTAGAGACTCTACATGTTCTCTTATTTTTGGTTTTTCAAAATCTTTTGGTTTTTGTTCTAATAATGAAACTGAATTGCGAGTGGTGATGGAAAGAATAAATATTTGTAAATAGTTTGGCCATAATAGTATTGACATTGAATGTGATTTGAATATTGTAGTGAATTGGATAAGATCCCGTAAATGCACTTTATAGTATTTGTGAGATTTTTGGGAGCAGCTTACTGGCTTATTAGAGGGAGTAGATTTTTCTATAAAGCATTTGTATATGGAAGGGAATAAAGTGGCAGATGCTTTGGCTCGACATGGTGCCATGGGGAGGAATAATTTGTTTACAAATAGTTCTCAACTTCAAGAGTTATCAAAGGTTTGTATAGGTTGAATAAGATGGGTGCGGCTTACATTAGACATGTTTAGAAGGTTTTTTTTGTTGGTCTTGGTATAGGTTTGGTTTCTTTTATTGGTTGTTTTGATGCATGAGGTTTTTTTTTGTAAATCTCAAGTGTCCTTTTGTTACCATGGTATTTCTTCGTCAAAAGTGAGGGTTTATTAATAAAATTGGGACATGACTGCTATGTGGGTGGCTTCAGGCTCTTCTTAAAAAAAAAAAAAAAAGTTTGACTAGCATTAGGTGACTAAGATGATGGACGTCATCTTTAGTTTAAATATTGTGAGGTGTTGAATGTAAAATATTTTGAGTTTGTTTGGAATTTGTAATTAAGTGTTTTAGATAAGTCAAAACATATAATTCTGAGTCTCAAGGTTCTTATATTATCTGCTGAAGAGTTTGAATTTGAAATGGCTACAAGTCTATGGAGATAGTTTCCTGTGGTTAGCAAATTGTTAGCAACATTGTCGCAATAGATTCAGTCCGTCAGCAAAATTTTACTGGGACTTGGAAACTACTTCCAAAACTATATTTAAACTATCCTACTAATTAGGAACTGTAGAAATTCAATTTTGAAGATTTTTAGAGCACTTTTTAGTGCTTATTTTGGTGAGAAAATTTCCTTGAGAATTTTTCATATTGCTTCTCCCAAAGAGTGATTGTGATCCGAGGTTCAAATAGTGTGATAGTTTCAACTACTGAAGTTCCAGTAGAGAAGTCAATATTTGAAGATCGTTAGAGGTTCTGACTACTACTGTAGTAGAGACAAATGGGTCGTTTCTCTAGTCAAATAAGAGTATCAATTGACAAATATTTTATAATTGAAATTTGCTTGTAAAAGATTTTCAAGTAGTGGATTAACGTTTCTGGGTAGGCTGCCCCGTAAGGTTTTACCTTTAGGTGCGGTTTGGATGATGAGATGATTTAGATGAAAGTTGAATAAAATATTATTAAAATATTATTATTGATTTGAGATTTGAAAATTTTGAATTGTTTATTATATTTTGTGTAAAAATTTAAAAAAGTTGTAATGATGAGATGAGATGAAACACTTTCACTATCCAAACGAGCCCTCTATTCTTTAACCTTCGTTTCCAATTTCTGTGTTATGCAATTGATTTATTTTATGTTAATGTTGTTCTTATTGAATAATTGCATGAATATTGATTAACAAATTAATTGATAGAATTGATAGACCTTCAAATGAAATGAGATGAAACACTTTCATTATCCAAGCATGTCCAAAGAGTTCTTTAAAAGGTTTTCCTTCATTACCAATTTCTGTATTATGCAATTGATTTATTTTATGTTAATGTTGTTCTTATTGAATAATTGCATGAATATTAATTAACAAATTGATTGATAGAATTGATAGACTTGGAAATTTTAATAGCAATTGTTACTGTGACAAATATAACTAACTAATTTCAAATTATTTGTAACATAATTAATAATAGTCATTATCAAGATGAGGTCATAATTAAATTTTTATAATTTATACACACATAATTTGTCATGAAAAATCTAATTATTGCTGTGAGATTGGAGAGGTCCACATCAATTGCATTTATAAATAAAAAGGAAAAACAAATATGCTCCATCCATTTTCAATTAGGTTATAAAATCCACACACCATGCGAGTTCTTGAACTTGATCTAAGTTTGTTCTGAAAAAAACGTATATATCTGATTTGTTCTTCAAAAATGTAAGGCAAAATTAAAAAAAAAAAAAGGTTGGGGAAAGCAACAGCCATTTTTTCCCCAGAAAAATAGGTGTATGTATGCACTAAACGTCTAAATATGATGATTATCAATAGCAACAATATGGTAGTCTTATTGTATTTTTCCTATGAAAAATTCTAGATAAAAACCTCATACTCCTGCACACCACTTAAAAATATGTGATTTTATTCTTTTACCTAAATTATGAAATATGAGGATAAAAGAATAAAATCATATGTTACTTTTGTGTAGCGCGATTCTTTGCCTATGCTTCTTAACGAATCAAATAGTATCATGGGACAAAAAAGAACCAAAAATCTTGGCTGCCAACAAGCTTTCATAGTCATCAACCAGTGAAGAAGAGAACTAAAGAAAGCCCAATAACTCAAAACAGCAGGCTTAGTCACAAATGAGTATCTTAGCACTAATTCAACTCCAAGTTAAACTTACAAAGAAAAAAAAAAAAATCAAGTTAAACAAGCTCACAAAGAAGAAAAAAACAACTGAATTTAAACGAATGATCTTTTTGGTTGAGTTTCTTCAAGTGAAAATTACAAAAAAAAAAAATCCCAAAAAACCATTTAGGTTAGATTTCTCTTTGCCAAATCAAATTTAATGGTTTTGGGCATTGCAAGTAAAAAATAATAATAATGAAAACAAAAGGAGCAAGAATTATTTTCTAACATAAATGTGTTCACAATTACGGTGAGGAATGATCATTTTATTTGAAAGTGAATATATTTTTTATAGATTATATTTAATTTGTTTTATATAAATCAAATATTGTCATAATAATAATTAATTTGTAAATATTATTTTTCTTTTCAGCCGTCATGTTACAGCTCAACTTAGGTCCCATTTGAATTCAAAAAGTATTTCATCTCATTATTACAATTTTATCAAATTTTTACATAAAATATAATAAATAATTTAACTTTTTCAAATTTCAAAATAATAATAATATTAAAAATAATATTTTTTAAAATTTTTTATCTTTTATTTAAAATCATCTCATCTCATATCTAAATCCAAACCGGCCCTTAGCTTTTAATCCTCACGGAATTAGGGAGGGTCGACTTCGTGTATACTTATCCAACAACTCTGGATCTGCCACCGCACTATCTTGACACTTAGAACCAAGAGCGGATATAAGAGCACGCATCATTCCTTTCTAGAAAATCTGTCACTATCTTTACCATGAAGGTACCTTTGGATCACAAAATCATCTCAATTCATTTCAATTTATCATTACTTTTTCAAATTCTAACATAAAATATAATAAATAATTTAACTTTTTTAAATTTCAAAATAATAATAATATTAAAAAATAATATTCTAACAATATTTTATCATTTTAACTCAATTCAACATTCAAATGCAGCCGTATTTCCAAATAAAAAGTTTCTAGGACCAGGGTCTAGACAGTCCAGACTCTGAAAATGGGAGACCCTTCTCCAATACTAAGCCATCCTTTCACATCAAGTTAAAATTTCAACTGCAAACTTTCCTTTGAATTTAATATCATTAGTGTAAGTTTGTAACTTTTACCAGTAGGATACATACCAATATATATATGACTTAAAAAAGAAGACCTTTCAACTTCTCAATAATGGAAGGAGGTAGAAACTTCATGTTATGAGGGCAAAACTTCTTTTTGGGGATTATTCTCTTCACATGAACACGTATAAAAATGAAGTTCATACAGATAACTTATTGTCAATGTGATGCCTTGATCTCTAGAATGATACATTCCTGGACTATATGATGCCTTGATTGGTAAGGCTCTTATAATCAACTTCTGTACACTACACAACCATCCAGATGTCAATATAATGGGCTGATTCTTCTCTTTACAGTTGAAAAGAACATCTCATGGAAAGAATAGGAATTGCAATCAAAGGGATGTATATTCCAACCCTGATTCTTTAGCCAACTACTGCAATCAAGCTTTCCCTGACAGCTGGAACTGAGCACAGAAGAGATCCGAATATACCATTCAGAGCATAAGCAATGGCACAAAAAGGGAGAGCCTCAGGTTCCTTGGCTGATAATGCTGCTGTTCCCAATCCATGAGCACTAGAAGAACCAAGAAAAAGCAGACAAACATGTGTGGGTGAATACAGACAAATAGTGTTTAGTTGTCCAAAGGATGATCATATAATATTACTGTGATAAATGGAATGCTTTCAACCTTGCACACGGCAGTGAAACATAGAAATCAAATCAGTCATATTCTAATATCATTTTTCTTAGAGTCCTCAGCATTTAGAATTTTTCGCACAGAATTAACTTATGCGTTGCCGCATCAGCTATATAATAAGCCCACTGATGGCATAATTGATTGATTGTACTCTTACCACCTAAACGGTAAGTGCTAGATGCTTTATCAACTACAGAAGCACATACCTTGATGCAGTTGCTATCCCTCGAGCAATAGGATCACGAAATCGTAGTTTATCAAGCATTGCTTGCACAAAATTTGCTCCAACCAAACCAGTCACTACAACTACGGCAGCCGTGAGAGACGCATTGGTTCCTATAACAGAAATGGAAATCATTATTTTCCATGAGAATTAAGCTCAGGAAAGTTTATATGCACTAACATGTCTAAACATTTTATATTGAGTGGTTCTTTAAGGAGAAAAAGGTGTCATAAAAAAAGTAGAAACTGGATTCATCTCTATTTATATATATTTTGGATTTATCTTTAACTATTCTGTTCAATATTTTCTCAGTCGAAGTCTAACTATAGCAGAAAGTTATAAGGGTAGATTTGCCTGCTGACATATGCCTTAATTTATAAAAACTGTACCTTCAAACAAAGACACGATGCTGAGGGCTAATGCCACGGTTATACATCTGGGTAAAATTGATATAGTCAAAGACGGTTCTAACCCAACAAGGCGTCCAACAAGAGCAGTTGAATACAACGAGAATATAGTTGAGACCATGACAGATGTGAAAATCTCAGCTGCATGCCTCTTAACGAGCTGAAAATGCACAGAGCAACATCACAACTTCACAACTATTGATTTATTAGTTTATCATCTCTGATCATATGTAGGATTTTTACAACATATTGTGACTGACGAGGGAAAAAAAAAAAGAATGACATGCTGGCAAATCAAGGTATTCATTTGGGTAAACTTGATATCAATTTAATGTTGGAGAATATGGTGTACACATAAAATATATAAGATCAAGTCTATGGTCTATATACCCATTATCCTGCCACCAACATCAACTCTTCCACCATCTGTTATCGACTTTCATACACCTCTTGGATTAGCAAGTAAAATAAAGAGAGAAATAAAAATAGTTTATGTGGAAAAATTGTGATAGCAATAAACTATATATTAGAGTTAGCAATGATATACATAAAAATGATCGTCCTCTCCTTGTATTTATGCAGTTGCATGCTTTGTTACGTAACCATTTGTAATAACCACTGGTTGTCCATTAATAATCCAAAGAGCATCTTGGTGCTCAGGTGGACTAAACCCAGCCTTAAACTCGCAAGGATCAAACTAATTAAGAATAACTGTAAAAAACCGGGAAACCTCGTAACTCAATATATGTGAAGAATAGATAGTTACCTTCCTCTGTTTGAACATAGAGAAGGCAAAAGAGAGTATAACAGAACCCAAAAACCCCATTAAAACATCACCAGCTCCAGGATTAGTAGCCACCTTTGTAAGATAATATCCTGTTTATATTAAAAAAAGAATGACAAACAAAAGTTACAGAGATGGGAAATTTAAAGAGCAAATTGGTAAATTTTGCAAAAGATCAGTGCATTAAAGAAAGGGACAATGTGAGGTCAGCCTATATCTTCACACATAGACACACAAGCACAGAGTTGTAGGCATATTTTTTTGCTATACATTTGAACCACTACTTGTATGCGGCACTCCCAAACCAGTTTATGAAAAAGTACTTTCTCACTTGGAAATAGGAACATTCTACAAGATATATTCCCTGAGACAAAACAAAAGTTTATTTCAATTTCTTCTGTTCTGGTAAATCTATCCTAATTTTCCTTTGGCTCTGTCTAAATTCGGGCCTTTTTTGAACATAAACCATTCTGCTTCTACAAATTCAGCCACTGTTCTTTTTGCCCTCTACTCATCTTTAGGGAGACCAAGCCTACATAAATAAGGTTCTCTGTGGTAGATACAATTTTTCCCAAGCTATGAAAAGCAATTGATAAAGAAGAGCTGTTCTTTTTACCCTTTACTGGTCTTTAGGGAGACCAAACCAATAATTAAGGTTCTCTGTGAGAAATACGATTGTTCCCAAGTTATGAAGAGCAATTGATAGAGAAGATAATGATTACTCAACAAGTAGAGACATTTGAAAAAGCTTTGTTTCCATGCTCTCTTGCCTCTACGTTTTCTCTTTCCCATCATACAATCAAGCGTCCCCATTTAAACTATCTTATTAAGGAACATTTTTATTGGCCATACATCAGGAGTTTTAGAGTATGGCTCTGCTGAATTTTGTTTTGAAACTCCCTGTTTAGTTTATTGTTTTCCCTGATCACGTTACACTCAAGAAAAGTTTATCCACTTATCCTTCTACATGGAAACCGTTTGCAATGTCCCTATAATTACATTCTGTCGATTATGGACACCCTTGCATCTCTTTTAAATTTTAGTTTGCTGATCACACCACGCTCTTATAAAGAAAAATATATCACGTGATCCATCCTGCAGAAGAGCAATAGGCAATGGACCTCATCATCACAACCCTCATTGATCGTGCAACAGTCCAAGAAACAATTTATCACAAAGGCCGGTATTGAATCTATAGACAGAAAATATCCTTCCCCTCTATCAAATGTCCAATATTACCAAAATAAATCACTTTTGGTCTCTTTTTCATGTGAAATACATATTATTTCTACAGAGAACACTTACTTTTCCCAAAAAAGAATGAATATTATCTAAATAATAATCTGATGTGAAGTGGCTCCCCCTCACAAGAGCCCCATCTCCCCCCTCCCCCCCCAACCAAAAAAAGAAGAAGAAATCCTTGTATGTAACTCAAGAAAATTCAGGAGTAGATATAACTTGAGACAATAATGAGAAAATAGTCATTGCACTAAAACTAGGCACATGGGGAAGAAAAAGAAATATACTGAAGATAATGCAATTGAATGGAGGGTTGTTTCTCCCCAACTGACATGCTTTTCAATTGTCAAACAAAAACAAAAAAAACAAAAAAAAAAAAAAAATTATTTAAGGGTTGAATATTGACTTCAATATCATTTGGTTGAGCTCTTAGATTTATTAATCTTCACATTAAACAATGATAAGATGACCAAAATCACCATCTTTCCAACACTTTATTCTCCTAAGTTCATAGAATCTTGCCTCCATTATTTAGATATGATTCAGAACAAAGATTAATACAATCTGTATCTTTGGTGAAACGCTACTTGTGTAGATGATACAATGATTAAATTATCAGATCTATAATAATTTTCTCCAAACTCATTGTGGCAAAATTCTCAAACATTATCCAGAAGGGAACTACCGCAGCCTTGTAGCTGTCGGATTACTTTTTGCAATTTGTGGTATTCCGATTATAACAAGCGTTCATCTTATTGCTCATAAAATAAAAAAAATAAAAAATAAAAACACAAGCTTGGAGGTCAGAAACTTAAGCTTGTTAGTATACCTAGAACAGGATCAAGCCCAGACCGGGAAAGGTATCCAAAAGCCAATGCAGCCAGATCTGCAGATACTGCACAGCAAATAATTGGATGAAAAACTTTCTTCACTTCTGATGGCAATCTGAAACCAGATCCAGAGAAAAGGTGAGACTTTTACACAAGAAACATAATTTTTAAAATTATGATAACATGATGATTAATTACCATTGATCTTGTTATTAATATTTTCTCAGTAAGAACATTTCTTCCATCATTTATATGCTAGAGTGATGAGAATGAAACTTTACCCAGAACCAACCATGTAGCCTAACACTGTCGATGCAAGTAGGAAAGGAAGGCATGTTCGAGCACTTGTCCCAAGCATTGTTGGATAAAACAATGAAGAAACAAATGATACAAGGAAAATCCCAGTCCAAGTCCACACTTCAATGGGAGAAAAAGGCGACGGTTTTCCCATAGGCTCTGCATCTGTCATTTCTGTCTTCACAATTTTTCTGACAGTTATTGCTGTATAGCCCGCAACACAAAGTGTGGCCAACCAGCCTCCAACTAAAAAAGAAGAAGAGAAATCAATAACCACGGACACCTATTACATTTGAAAGAACATTCAGCACATGAAACAATCTTGTGCAGAAAAAAACATAGCAAGATAGTGAAGAATGAATGATAGCTAGTTGAATGAAATAACCTTCTAGTAGTTTGAAACTAGAACTCCCGAATTATAATAGGAGCAAGGGGCAGAAAACAACAAAATACTAGGCATGTGATTTTCCACATAGCTTAAAAACTGCAGAAATGATATGGACACAAGAACAGTAAGTTTTCTGCTCATGAGAACAGTAATTCCACTGCTTTAATGAACATTAAAATTACTGTTGGTAATAGCGTCCCCTAGTATTGTTCTAAAGACTGTAGGGAAGAGAGGTTGACACAGGATGCATTACCAATGAAAATCTGTGCACTGAAATCTATGAACGGCATTAAGCAAAAGTTTAGGTCGAGCCTTCGAGCTTATGTCAAGCTTCAAAATAGTAAAATACTGGCCATCATCTGAATGACATGTCAAGGTCACTCGTTTAGACCATTCTGAAGTAGCAAGTCCTAGAAGACTAGAATCAAATACTTCATAGTCCTAGAAACTAACTTGTTAAGTTTACAGAAAGAAACTTCTCACGGTACAAAATGAGAAGAGAATGAGGTGGTAGGCAGCATTTAAACACGCTTGAGCCATGAGTAATGGCATGGGTATAATATTAAAGATATAAGTAGAAATGGGATGAGCTGATCCCTTGGCTTTATTTCATACTCCCTGCCAAATTTACAGAAAAATAAATGATACAATACGAATTGGTCACTGAGTCACCTGAAATTATAAATAAAAAAGATCAATCACCACTCATTGTTTCATAATTTGTCCAAAAGAAGATTGAACTTCATTACCTATAATGAAACAGATCTTGATGCCGGAAGCAGCTGGAATATCTTTAACAGAAAGCGGCAAAACAACCAAAGACGGAACATAGAACAATGGTAACCATCTCTGAATGAACAGAAGAGCAGGCTCAAAGAAATTCATCAAACCAGTCGCCGCAGCTGGCACAGTGGAATCGAGAATAACGAGAACGGAAAATATACAGAACATCCCGAATAGCGCACTCGGGAACTTAATAGCAGCTGCCACAAACGCCTTTTTCAAAATTTTGTCTGTCGCCAGTATAATTCCGAGCGAGACTATCAAATGCACAATGCCAGACACCTAACATACATTAAAAACGAAAACCCATTTATATTTTTCATTCAATCATAGCCTAAATATATCTATTTGAACAATCAAAAGCGTCTTAGCCTCCTTGTTGTAAGTAATTACCATTATTATCGTAATGAAGCCATGGTTCGATCCAATATCTTAGATGATAAACTAAATTAAAAGATTATAAAGATTTGGCTACGTACGGTTTGAGAGACCGTGGAAGTGCTACCACTTTCTGCGCTAGCGGATTTCACTGAAATGTCCCCACTGGAGCTAGTTTCCATAGAATCCATTTGCAAGAACCTGGAGCTGGGTCCAAAAAGTCGAAAAGGTATGACTGATTTCTGAGAATCAGTCTGCTTATAAAAGGCTCGGCCACCATTGAAAGCAACGGCGGATGATTTTGCAGATATTTTGTGGGTGTACGAAAACGAAGCGTGACAAGTTGAGAAAGAGTGTCTTGGACCCTTGCGACAGGGAAAATAGAAAAGGTTATGGAGTATGGTCGAGGGGATGGTCGCCATGGAAAGCAAACTGTAGAAGAGGGTGAAACTTCGGAGAGAGAGACAGAGAGAGCAATTCCAATTATCGGTGGGGTCTTCTGAGAGACTTTTGTATGGACGTAAAATAAGATGGAGAGCAAAAGGGGATCAGATTCTCTTCTTCTCTATTCTCTCTTCCCTTCGCAGCGGACTTTACCGGATTTTCAAATTTAACAGTTATTCTTTCGCTTCAAAGTTAAAATATTATATTTTAATAATATTATTATTATTTTAAAATTTAAAAAAATTGAATTGAAATTTAAAAAAATTTAATTATATATTATATTTTATATAAAAATTTAAAAAATATATAATAATAAGATGAGTTGATATTAAAATTTTAAATTTTGTCTCACCTTCAAACCTGCTATACAAAATGAAAACAAAAGGAAGCATCTATTTCTAAATATTTTCCAATTTTTCCTCTAAAAATATATATTTCAAAATATTTATTAAAACATAATTACCAAATAATTTAAAAATAAAAAAAATAATATTTACCCTTTTAAGACGTTCAAGTATTGCGTACTCTCTTTAAAAAAAATAGATAAATTTAAAATTTATATAAAAAAATAAATTTTTTTAACGGTAATCTCCACTTTTTTAAAAAAAATATATACAAAGCTTGCACAACTAAATTATATCTAGTATTATTCATAAAAATAATATATATATTAAATTTTATGATAATTTATATTTCGATGATTTACATAAAAAACCAATATATGAAATTAAATTTGAGCTTTACCATAAATCAATAATCATGACTTTAAGAAGTATTTTCAAACAAAATAAAACAACTCAAGATATCCTTCAATGAGGAAACAAGATTAAAAGATTAAAAAAAAAAAATCATGATTCCATTACATCGAATTAAGAAAAAAATATATATATTTATTACACACAAAATATTAATTAAAGAAAAGAAGTATCAATCAAGGGGTCTCTAGTACATTTGACCTTGTCAACTTGCATCAAGATTTGATTTGTCATTCATTCTGTCTCATTGAATTCCGAATATTTACTTTTGTTTTATATATATAAATATATATATATATATATATAAATATGGTGGGTATATTTATATATATATATTTTTTAAATTTGGAAGTAACCTGAATGGAAGAAGCAGGAAATTGCTAGGTATTTTCTTTTCGTCTTATTTGGTTTCCCTTTTCCCACTCCTTTTCCGGTGGTGATACGACAGATGCTCCCCTTGGAAGTAACTCTTTTTCAGCTTAGCCAGCACTTTCTCTTGTTCACAGTACTTAGAGCATTAGTAATGGCTAGTTAGAATCTTAACTTTTAGATATAGTATCAATTTTTAATTAAATGAGTCTATATTAAATTAATTATTTTAAAGTTAAAATAATAATATAATATAATATATATATATATATATTTTTTTACAAATATAATTTATATATTTCTTAGATCTTCATACTTTGTAGAAATAATGTGTCTACTCTATCAATCTTCGCAATCAGTAAAAATAATGTGTATACCATGCATGTTTTACCATTCAAAGAGAGAGAAAAGTGATGAAATAATAAAATATTACTTTCTATTGTAAATAGTAACTAGCCATGTTTGGAGATGTTTTAAGATTTACTATTGTTCAAGTTTTAAGCTTTGGGCCATTGGCTTGTCTAATGTGGAGGCTTTTTCTCACATCTAGCTAAAGTTTGGACTTGCATTGACATTTAGTTAATCCATTACCAATGCTCTTAACAGCTCAAATAATCTTCACTTTCTTTTATTATTATTATTATTATTATTATTATTTTAAGGATTGGTCCTGTTGATGCTTTTTTTTTTTTTTTTTTTTTTTTGCCTCAATTGCTATTAGAGGATCCTCTCATCCCTCCTATAGATTCTTTCTAGTGTTTGAATTGTTTATCCATGATTTGTTTAATAATAAATTATTGAAAAATAAATAAATATTTATAGTAAGATTTGAGAGAAAAATCTAAAAATAAAAGAACCGTTAGAATGCTTACCTTTAGTCATGGCCCATCGTTAATCAAATATTCGTAAGAACTGATTGTTTCTAGACCCTCATAGATTTCTATATAGAGAGTACTGGATAGAGGTTCTCGACTTACCTGTTTATTTACATTAGTGTTATGAGTGATGCAGAATCACATGCTTTTATATAATAGGTCAAGAACCTTATTCATAGAAGTGTTGTTTCATTCTATC
This sequence comes from Juglans microcarpa x Juglans regia, assembly GCF_004785595.1. NCBI lineage: Eukaryota > Viridiplantae > Streptophyta > Magnoliopsida > Fagales > Juglandaceae > Juglans > Juglans microcarpa x Juglans regia. The sequence continues at coordinate 26,506,422 of NC_054604.1, forward strand.
AACGAGTGTAACCATTCGTTTCCTAATAAGCAACTGTTTTTATTTTAATTACGTAGAATTAATTCTAATAAAAACTCTTTTAAAATAATATAATATATTTATAAAAGTGTGACACGTAAGTCATTTAAGCCTCTTATAAATCTTGGGTATAAAATATACTATAAATAGAGTTAAATACAAGCTCTCCATTTCCATAAAACTCTTTACAATCACACTCGCAGGATTTAAAAAAATGGCCTAGAAGCCTTTCCTCGCAGGTTTGGGACAAAGATAAAATATAAAATTCTCATCTTATCTTATTATTACAATTTTTTCAAATTTTCACATAAAAATATAATAAACAATTCAACTTTTTAAATCTCAATTCAACTTTTTCATATCTCAAAACAATAATAATATTAAAAAATAATATTTTAAACTTTCATCTAAAACTCAAAATTCTCATCTTACTCTCTAAACCTACAAACCGTTTCCCTCTATTTTAATCAATTTCCTTGCTTTATATCACATCCTCTCAATTTTATTTTCACTCTTAACTAGTTAGCTTTATGTATAATCTATTCATTATTACTATTAGATCCTCTCTTTCTCCCTTCACTCCTAACGTAGCGAGCTCTATTCTTCTAATGGCCTTTAATGGACGTAATACTTGCACTAATTTCATCCCCAAGGGTACCGTCTTTTTTCTTGAAATTCTTGGCATCCGGATTGCTATTGTTATTTTTTAATTATTGATAAAAACATGTCTAAAACTACACCTTAAAATCCACCTATAGCAAATTATTTGATTTTGCCCAATTTCCAAGAAACCTTGAAGAAGAGTGAGCAACACGAGTTTTTTAATAGAGTAATACTAAGTACAAGTTTTAAATATACAGGTCTTGCATAAACATTTTGTAAAAGAAAAATTCACTCATCAGTCACTATTTATCACCCTACACCCTATAAAAAATACTCTCATATCTTGTAAAAAATACTCTCACACCCATGAAAAAGCTATAGATATGAAGTTTAAGAGTGAATAGTTACTGATGCATAGCATTCATCTTCATAAAAATACGAGTCTCATTAAGAAAAATTAAAATTTTCACACTTTTTTATGGTGCGATCTACTTTTTTTATAAAAGACTTGTGAAGCCTGATGTATTTAAAATTTGTATATATCTTTTTCTTTTTAGGTATTACATGAACACATTAAACATGTGATTGATTCATCAAAACATTGCTTGTAATTAATTATCCTAGGAGAAAAGCAAGGTATTGGTGTCCATGACATGCTAAACAAAAGCAGCTGTCAGTTTCAGAGTAGTTGAAGAACTGCTTAATTCCCAACATAATAGACGATCGAGCTGATCTGTATACGCAAAAAAAAGTGTAAGCTAGGTCATCCTTTGCGTGTGCGTCCACGACAAGTCAACAACCCGTACGTTGCTGCTCATTTCACATGTCTGTGCAACATTATTAAAAAATTGAAAAGTGTTATATTTAATTTAATTACTCATTTTTATTTAAAATTAATATTTCTTTTTGTTTTCCTTACACGTGTATCTTAGGTTTTCTTAACTTATGATATTTTTATATTTGTAACTAATGAATACATAAATGATTTTTGATGACACTGATTATTTTGGCATATAATATATATAAATGACTCTTGAGCTTGTTTGGTTACATAAAACTAAACTATCTCATCCCATCTCATATAATCATTACAATATTTTTAAATTCTCAAATAAAATATAATAAATAATTTAATTTTTCAAATCTCAAAATAAAAATTATATTATAATAATATTTTATTTAATTTTGAACAAAACATCTCGTCTCATCTGAACTGCGTAACCAAACGAGACTAGGTTCTCTTTTCACTCAACCAAAGTTTTTGAAGTGTTTCAAACTGTTTTAAATTGTTCAACCAAACTTATCTCTATATAGTACTCTTTGTTTAATAAATTTCACTATTCTCAATTTAAAACAGTGTTAGATCTAAAGGCATCATCAAGCTCGATGTATCATGTATATATAGTATTTAAAAAGGTCTTATAACTTCATTACTAGGTCAGATCAACAAAGATGACTCAACTCTACCTCTAAATTTAATTGAATCAGTGTGAGATACTGGTTGGTGAAATCATATGCTGGTAGGCACTATTGAGATTGAATAGAAATCACCTCAACCAAAATTTTTTTTGATAACCGAGGGTGTCCGTGCCAGCTTACACGTACCTCTACTAATTTCACGGAACCTTGAAGTTAACGACCAGGTAAACTTCCAATGGCCCTAAGGGGACTCGAATTGGGGACCATTAGGGAGCAAATCCAAGGCTGGACCAGCTGAGCTACCCTTCAGGATTACCTCAACCAAAATTGTACTTGGCAAGCAATCTTATTAAAAAAAAAAAAGTTAGACTCATACTCATGGCATGTTTTGATTAGACATGGATTTATTCCAACAATTATACTTGGCAAAAATGAAGATTTAAGGTAAAGCTCTCTGTTCATTTCTCAAGGCTCTATCTTGAAAAAAATCAGTGCTACTTACGAATGAGGCATGCATAAGAAAAGGCTTCAGAGTTTAGAAGTCAAGAGGATCCTGAGTTCCCTTCGAAGGATCTTTCCTGCTGCAGACTTCGGTATGGAGTTCGTAAAGACCACCTTTCTGACTTTCTTGTACGGTGCAACCTGCCGAAAGGAGACAAGTTCAGAAGCTGGTGGTCAGCTCGATCAGGTCATGGCAAATAAAATAGTGTTAACACTATAAATATATGCATATGAGTTATTGAATTCAAAATGAAATACCTGTTCAGAGACATAATCCATGACACCTGCTGAGGAAAGCCTGCTTCCATGCTTCCTCACCACAAATGCCACTGGTATCTCTCCATATTCTCCATCCACGGTACTGGTGAAAAAAATGTTTCATAAGGTCCTATCAATTTACTGGCAACTTTTCAAGCAACAAGAGTGCCTCTGAGTATCATAAATTGAAATTATTCATGGTTGATACGAGCCTTTTTAATGATACATTACAGGTTTAATCTTCAGATAATAAGAAATAGACACTTTACAATGTACTCGAATAAAACTCATTTTCCAAGACACTGCATATTTGCTTTAAAGTTGTACGCTTGACTGTGATCGAATCCCTTTTATGCGGGGCACTTTTTCAAGTCATTACCCATCATGATCCATCTAGGGCCAATTGCTCTATTAAATCATTGGCAAATGCTTCTCATTTGGATTTAACTGTGTATTTTATTATTGAACAAATAGGATCCTTTTCATCTCTAGATCATGTTCGAATGCCTTGTACTATGCATTAAAGTGCCTCAAGTCCTCACACTTACCCCGTTACTGCAACATCAAGTATCTCAGGATGGGAGATCAACACAGCTTCTAAATCAGCAGGAGCAATCTGCAGAGAGGACATGTTATATAAGTGATACATTTATTTACAATAAATCCATGGATAAACTTTTCAAAAAGATTTGAGCCCACAGCCAGCTTGCAAGAACTCTATACTTCCCCACTGAAATTGAACTGTGCAAAAACGATGAACATTGAAGTAACACAGCATTCATTTTGTAATTTAAAATCATGGGAAACAAAGAAGATGTTCCTAAAGCCCCTCATATAATGAAGAGCAATAGGTGGTGCAAGTTAGATAGCTTCAAATCTAAACATCATACCTTTTTTGATAAGTAATCTAAACATCATACCTGAAAGCCCTTGTATTTGATAATCTCTTTCAAGCGATCGAATATATGTATGTATCCCTCTTGATCAAAACATACGATGTCTCCAGTATGTAGCCAACCATCTGTGTCAACTGTTGACATAGTAGCTTCTGCATTATTCAAATATCCTGCAAATATGAGGGCAACAATTGATATCTTGTAGACCTGTGGGATTACAAAAAGGATGGCAAAGGAAATTCATTTACACTCATGCTCTGGTTCCATCAGCTTCTCAATAAATTTTACAGAGATTTTGTATTTAACTTTCTTGACATGATGGCAACAGGCTGCAATATCTTCTGGAGCCATAAGAGTGTGAAATTTTTAGGCTACAAATTACTTTCATGGCAATACGTAGAATTTTGGGGATGAATAGAATTTAACTGGATGGTGAGACTTATATAAAAAATATAAAAAGGCGTGAGAACGGTTTTAACAGTTGTATCTTATAATTCAAATAAAACAAGTAAAGCTTGAAGGATATCAATAGATAGAACTATTATGATTAGCAAAAAATAAAGAAGCAATCATGTACCAGCCTACTTATATATAGGGACATCGTTATTGGATCCAATATGGTTTTGAGCAATCTAAAACAAATTAAACATAACAAACTGAAATATAGCAATTGTTGTCCCGTATGATGTCCAACATGACGAAAACTGTAAAATGAGAGTAACATAGATTTTGAAATTATAAAATTGACTGATTAGCATTACCAAGATGGTATATTTTTGGGGCAAATGAACCAGTAAACTGACAAAACTTATTACCTTTCATGATTGCTGGTCCTCGTAGCCAAAGCTCACCACCACTGCCAGGAGGCAAAAAGGATCCAGTACTCCAATCTACCACTTTAGCTTGCATATTTGGAGCCAATAGTCCTACTGAAGAATAATTTTGAATATTTTCAGTATTGAAGCCACGAGTTCCTACTGCAGTTGACTCAGTCATGCCATAACCCTAACAAAAATTGAAAAAAATTTATAGCTGGACATTTCCAAAAATGAAAGTGACCAGCACAACTACCAAACAACACAATACTAGCATGATAGGCCATCTTGATACTGATGTTTGTAACGTAATTACCAAAGAATTCAGCTGATGATAGATAAACTTATTACTTGCTATAAACCATATTCTGTTCTGTTGCCAAAGAAGCAGAGGAAAAAGTAATTTGAAAATTTCAATATCTTCCACTCTTTGGATTAAACATTTGTGTATAAAAAAATCTGCAATTTTATACATTATTTGAGTTCTTCAATATGTTCCTGTTAACGATCTAAGATCCCAAATTTCTTCTTTGTTTCCTCCCCAAGCAAACAAATGATTCGGCTCTCAACCGATAAAAGATAATATAGAGAAGCAAATCTTGTAATAGAAATTATTAGGATAATTATGCTGTGAAGAGTCATTTCCAGACTCAGGTCTCTGTACCTGAATGAGATCAACATCAGGTAGTGTCTGAATAAAGTCCTCTATGACTTTACTGGTCAAAGGAGCTGCTCCACAGGAAACCTGCTTCAAACTCTTACAACTACTTCTAACAACATCCTTGGCTTTCCTTGTCAATGCTGACAACATCGGCGGAACAACTGGAAAGTGTGTAACGTTATATCTATCAATGACATTCATTGCCTCATTCATATCAAATTTCCTCATCACGACAATGCTAGAACCCAAGGACAGCAATCCTAAAACGAATAGAGACAGTCCATATATATGAAACATGGGTAGAACAGCTAAAAAAACATTATCCACACTTGAATATTCGTACTGCGAAGCCTCAAACCTCACGAAAAGCTCAAGCATAGCTATAAAATTCCCATGTGTTAGCACAACACCTTTGCTCATGCCGGTAGTCCCAGATGAATACATTATGGCAGCGGTGTCTTGCTGCTTAATCACTGGCCTAGGAGCCAAACCAAAACTACCGGAAATAAGTTCAAAGAAAGCTGAAAAAGCAGTTTGCTTGGAATCCAAATTCACGTCTTCTGGAACAGCAATAGCCGGAATACCCAATGCTTGCAATTTTTGAACCTTTTCAGGTGAAGTGAAAGCTAGGCACACATTACAATCGTCAATCTGCTTCTTGATTTCGAGCACTTTACTAAGAGGATTCATGGTTGTAACAATTGCACCCAAATACAGAACACCCAGAAAAACAATGGGATAGTAAATGGAGTTTGGCAACAAGATTAAAACCACATCACCTGGTGAGACACCCATAATGTGGAGTCCAGAGGCCATAGATTCCACCAAGGGATATAGTTCTGGGTAGGAGACTGAAGACCCAGATGAGGGATCAATGAGAGCTGAGACCCCATGGTGCTTGTGGGAGAAGAGGAATGAAACAACGTCAAGAAATGGGTCTGAGGGAAGCTCTACGGGTGTGTGTTTGCTGTGGTAGATTCCTGTCTCTGGTGAATACCAGTCTGGGTGGGGCTTTGGGTTTTGAGTAGTCGAGGTCTTCTGAATCTGGGTGGTATTGTTCTCCGTGATATGGCAATTGAAAAGGTTAGTTGAGGCGCTTGCCATTGATTTAGAGAGGGAGAGGTCAGAGAGGGCGAAAAACCGACAATGCAGACAAGTGTGAACCAGGAAAAGGTTCTTGGCTCTTCGTAGTATTCTGTTCTATTCTGTTCTGTTCCTTCGCTACTCTTAACTCAGAGTGTCGATGTTTTAGAAAGGAAGAAGCCCTTGTGCTTGTCCATGTAAAGGACGCCGCCATCTCCCTTGCCGTACACTCTTCTATTCTGTCAAACAGCAAATTCGAGGTTGCGTATGGCTGGCAGGCTGCAACCTGCGACCACGTCTCCCCCAAGCGTCGGGTTGTATGACCCCCCACATGACACGCAAAATTTTATAAAATAAGTTTATAACATGAAAGTTAAATTATAAAATTTATTTTTATAATAAAATATATAAAAAAATTATATACATCATACTACCATCATACTTTTATTCTTTTAAGTATAATGTAATACATTTATCATCATTAAATAATTATTTATTGAATATTTTATTATTATTTAATAATAATAAATATGCCACATACTACTTAGTATAATCAAAATAGGATGAGAGTGTGGTGTATAATATTACTCAAATAAATAACATCAATTTATAATATCTTTCAGACATCTGTTTATGACTAAATAAGATAGATTTGGTTTAGACAAAGTTTTTTTATTCTTTTCTAAACTATCCTATAAAATCACATTAAATTACTTTAATAAGTCTATAAAAATATCGTGTGTCATTAATTAAACATGCGAGAGATGTTTGGAGGAAGTCTTTGTTAGGGGTGGGTTGTTGCCAGTATGAAACCAAGGTGAGAAGAGTTGATATGAAGGTGGGGATTGGTCAAAACTTTGTGCATATTCTCTAAAGCCCATCACATTGATGTGTGTATTTACTCACTACCTCTTAAGAAGAAGTTTCTCGTCTGTAAATTCACACCAACATTGAGGAACATTCCGGGTTACCAGGGCCAGCTCAATAGTTCGGGGCCTAAGGCTAACATTTTTTTTTTTAAAGTAAAATTAAATAAAATTATTGATTAAGATTTTATACTACATTTTCAACTAATAACCGACTTAATTTTTATTAATTTAGAAAATTTTATCAAATCTAGTTTTATAAAGCGTTCTGTAGACTCTAAAGGGCTGTTTGGGAACATAACTGTTCTTAAGTATTCTCAAATATTCTCAAATTTATTTTTTTTCTCTCATTTCTTAAAATTCAATAAAACATCTTAATTCAAACTATTTTACTACTATTTACAAATATTCTGAGATATTCTTAGAATATAAAAGAGCCCTGAAAGCAATTATAATCATTATTGTTAGTAAGGTTTTATAAATAACCTACACATTTGGAAAAAAGTAGCCCTTGCCTTTTCAAAAGATCATACAAAAAAAATTTATGAACACTTGGAAATTAGATTTTAATATTTATAATTTTTACATTATATATTAAACTAATAATAACAAAAGAGAATTGTATTCTTAAAAGGAGAGTATTTGAAATAATTATTATGTGAGATACTTTTAAAACTAATAATAACATAATATCTATTTAATACTTTTGAGGTTTTCTTATTGAGTTAATTAATTTTTTTAATTAGATATATTTTTTCTTTTTAAAAAATTATACTTTTACGTTTGAAAGTCAAATTCATCTCAACTCACCTCAACTCATCATTATAATTTTTTTAAATTTCAACACAATATAATAAACAATTCAATTTTTTCAAATTTTAAAATAATAATAATATTAAAAAATAATATTCTAACAATATTTTATCACCTCAACTCAATTCAATTTAACATCCAAACACAACCGACTCTATTTTGGAAGCCTTCTTCCAGTAAACGCCTTAGGCAATTGCCTAATTCGCCCCGGCCCTGCTGGTTACTGCAGCTGATTGAAGATAAGATGTCATTTCAATTAAAATTAGTGAGTGGATAATCATGTATTTCGATCATGCTCCTTTGTGGTAGGAATAATGGGAAGATAACCAGTTATAGTAGAGGTTGTAGTACCATTGGCCTAATTTTTTTTTAAAAAACATTTCATCTCATCTTATCTCACTTAATCATTATAACTTTCTCAACTTTCAATACAAAATAAAATAAACAATTCAATTTTTTTAAATTCCAAAATAAAAATAATATTAAAAGATATATTCTAACAATATTTTATTCAACTTTTTAACTTTAATCTCAACTCACCTTATCTCATCTCCTCTCCGAAAACAAACGAGCCCAGAGATTGAGAAAATATATTTACAATCATGAATTGTATAATCGCTGCATAATTATTTTGAAAAAATGAATAAAACATAAGATTGATATAAAAAAATTAAACACCGCCTCTTCGGATCGCGATCACATTCACACAATCAAATCAGGAGAAACAACACCGAAGGAGTTTCATTGTTTTCCTCAATTGCCAACGATAACAAGAATATTTCCTAGTAGGAGGGTCGCCCAATAAACTAAGGACAGAAAGTTCTGTAACACGAATCAATTCGATTTCTAGGAAAAGACAGGAAAAAGAAACCTTTGAAACATAAAAAGAGGTTGGAGTTGAAGGGCTATTCTAAGATATAACCTTTCAGTTACAGCTTCTCTACAATCAAACATAAGTTGGACATCAACTATAGTTGAAGAAAATGTCATAACCCAACCACAATTACATTGATGAAACCATAATTACAGTAGACTAGACAACCTAAATGGACGGTGGTAAGATGTCAAATATCTAAAAGAATTGGTTAGGGTTTCTTCTAAGCAGCAAGTAGCTATCAGTTCAAGGCTCTACTTCATAATGATAGGCATAGCGAGGAGGGGAGGACGGATGATAAATATATTGGGGCGGGGAAGAGGACTGATAAACATATTGGGGTGGGGAGGATGGATGTGCAACATAATGAGGTGGAGAGGGGGATGATAGACATAATGGGGTGGTGATGGGGAGCTGGGTTCGCTTACTGGGGGGCTGACTCTGCGGGTTTGATGTTTGTCTACTCTGACCTCGACTAACTCCTCTTCTTCCTCAAATGACCGGAAAATCGGGTGCAAATAAGCATCAGCTAAGTAAGCTTTTATGTTTAGGTCAGGTTCTGTAGTCCGCTCCAATAAATCCTTTGCCATGGCTTCCTGAAGAATGAACAAAGGCAGAATAGCTTTATCAGCAGTCAAACAAAAATTGTCAAATCTCTTTTGAAGTCAGAAAAAACAAAAACTAAAAGTCATCACAAAAAAAAATATCATGAAGTACAAAGCTTTTATCCATCCAAAACGGAGAAAGGATTTGTACATGGATCTTACTTACCGCCGCTACCACCAAATAGAGATAAATCCCCTTCGAACTCTCATAAAATGGACTTATTTGATTGTGGTGGACGTCTGATATCTATTTTTAGCTAAACATTAAATGCCAGCAGGTCTTCCTCTCCTTTCCAATAAAATGGATTTCAGAAAAGTTCTTCTTCCAAGCATTTGATTCAAAGTGTCATGAACCGCCCATTATTTAATGCAAACTCTCTAGCTTTTGATAATATTTTTTAGTTTTGCTATTTACAAGCCAGTGTGTCAAACACCAGTTTTTGTGGGACCAATTAAAGCTATAAAACAATCAAAACCCTATTTCTTAGTTGATGTGGCAGGCATCCACATTTTCCACATCACTAATGTAACTTGGTGTGTCAAAATATGGGCTTGCAAATAGTTTTCTGTTTTTTTAATTAACTTTCTAGATTTTGATACATTAAGAGAGCTGTAGAGAAACAATTTAACTGTTTGCATGCAACAGAAACTTCCACAAACTGCTGAGAGGTAAAAAGTTACAGTTTGGTCTTATATAAAAGAGCAACACCTATGCATGATAAATGCCAAAGCGAAGTTAACTTACATTTTCTTATATATAGCAATGAATTTCCTCTCTACAAGGTTTTCGTTTGAATAGATTGGATATGTTAGTAAAATACGTAGCAAATGAAAAAAGAAAAAACACCTTTTGTCAATTAATTGTTGGGCATGGTTTGGGGATTACCTCAAGTGGGTATTTCCTAAATGCAGGCTCAAAGCGTCTCTTGCAGTATTTGTGGAATGATAATGTCAATATGGGCAAAACAACAAGCAAAGGAGTCGAATTTGCAGCTTTTTTTGTGCTAAGCAGTCCCATCAGAAGAAGTTGGGATATCAACAAGCTTGCTATTATGCGACTGTGGACATGTGGCCAGAATGCGGCAACGCTCTCATACTGTTGGTTGTAGACATTGATTATCTGTACAATCAAAGAGGATCTAGAATTAAAAGTATAATTATTGCAATAATAATAAATCCAAAAAGAAAAAAGAAACAAATCTTAAAAATATATTCTTTTTTATATTGTCGCTAAATTCTCCGTAATCTGTTAACTATACAAACTTTGAAGAGCAGAAGCTGATCTTCAGGTAAAACCAATAATTTCTTTACTTTTATTACTGTAATGTTGTCATTCTAATAAATATTTTAATTATCAGATTATTTTCCTTGCAGATACTTTTTTTGACTAAGGGAAAATGATCAAGCATAAGTAGCATGCTTGCATTGATTGATTGTAAAATAAGTTGTAAAATAGTTGTAGCGTAATTCTCTTGTAGACACATTCAACATAAAATATTTTAATCATTCCCAATAGCTAGGTCATTTCTAATTGCTAATCCTTCCAAGGTTATAAAAAATGTAGAGAATATTTGAGAATTACATTTTTTTTTAATATTGTTTGGGAAAGGGGAGAGAGAATTTTCAATAAAATATTTTTTGAAAATAGATGTTGTACTGGAATTTGTGAAAGCTGTGGAGGTAGAGTTGAAAAGTTATTTGAATATAATTTTTTAAGAGTATTTTTGTCTTGAAGTTTGTAAAAGTTAAATTGATTTTTTGTGTTTGGATAATGATTGGATACTGAATAGATGAAAAGTTGAAAGATTGAAATAGAACATTTGTTTAGCTTCGGAAAAAAAAATTATGAGCACAAATTATAGTTTTAGCTATCTTGTTGGTATACATAGCTATTATAATTTTATTCTGTTCTTCCTAGGCTATTATAATTCTATTCAAAGTAGTACTAGATATAATTTGGATAGATGAGAAAGACTATAGAAATAATCAAACATTGTGAATAAACTGACCTGATGGCGGTAAACTAAGTATGCAAAGGCGAAGAAGACTAGTATGAAAGGAAGAAGTATTGGGGTAACCACAGCATACACAAGGCCCAAGAGGAAATACAGCTGGAGACTTGGGAGTGTCTCTGGGAAATCAACACTACCAGGGTTCATTGCCTTTTCTCTGTCTCTTTCAGTTTTCACCAAAAACATGTTCTTTAGATGAAATATTACCAATGGCTTCAATCGAAGAATCTCGCTAGCAATGCCTGCCCACCCATCAACCATTATATATGTGATAAAGAAAGTAGCTTTCATTGGTATGGAGACCCCGATGGTTCTAGGAATCCTGTAACAAAAAAGTGAGGTTTCACAAGAATCGATCATATTGGATGCAATAGTTACATGTAAGATATTTCCATAAGGTCTTTCTTTTTCTAAACAAAAAGTAAAAAAAATTTTTTTTTCACACCACTTCAGTTTCTTCATTTCTTTCTAATGAAAAATATCTCTTTAATATCAAAATGGCTTTATTCCTTAAAGGAATGCATAAATAAATAAGAAAAAACTGAAAGGAGGAAAAAATCTCAGGTAAGTGAAACCTATATGATATTCACAGGCCATAACATGCTATCTTACAAAGAAAAATAGAAAGTTTGGACACATCAATTATAATCTATATTGCACAAAAAGTAACAACAGATTCCCAATTAGCCTTGGGACATAATCCCATTCCTTAAACTAGGTGGTATCATTTGAACACGATACCTCGTCTTAAGGGGAACTGAAGTGTAGAACAATGACTGACCATTGATATTATATAATTTGACCATGCATCTCAAGATAAATACAAAAAGTTCTTCGCTGCAATGTATGTCATACTGTACACAGATATCTATTTCTTTCTTTTGAACCTATGTAGATTATTGTGTCATCTTGTTACACAAATTAGAATTGTGACTTCTTGAAGCAAAATTGTTCGTGCCTAAGTAAGCTTTTAGTTCTTAATAAGAACAGTCATTTTAATGTATTTTTATTGAGGAAATCACAATTCATGACAGCCATATATTTATTATAAAATTCTCGAACATGGAAATGATAAAAGCTTGAGTAATTAGAAATTGAAAATTACTGGGTGGGAGACTGGTGAAGGAAAGAATGCAGTTGCTCGAACGCTGTTCCAGTCACAATGCTTCCCAAGAATACATTCACTAACATAAAATAATAGTATTTTGCTGCTGCTCTTCGTTCCAGTGTTGAGAATGCTATATGTCCTTCAATTTTTGACATGATCATCAAAACTGTTGGGAGAATATATAGAAAGATTTTAAGGGCTAGACCTGGGAGGAAGCCCTGTAGGAATGACTTGATGAATTTCCTGTATAAAATTGACAAGTTTTTAGATAAGAGTTCCAAAGAAAAAGGAAAAACATAAAAGGAAAAGCTATTGGATTTGAGCTGTATTGGTAACCATGAATTAAGAAAACGACCATCTTGCATGCATGGTGAGAAAGCACAAACAGATCAATCAGTTAATTCCGAATATGAGTATTTCCTTTGAAGGTTTATAATTGGATGCACTCCCACATTGGCAGCAATGTGAAAATTCATATTAGTGACTAAAAGGGTAGTATCTTTAGTTTGAAAGGCAGCATAATGAGATTAACATAAGAAACATACTCCATAGATTCAATAGCATATATAATGAATATATTATCATTTCACATTGATAAAAATGAGCCCTATTGGTGATAAGATAAAGCCATACGGAAATTAAACAGAAAAGAAAATATTTTCACAAACAATTTATATTCAAGGAAATGTCCAATCATGCACACCAAGACTTTTTTGCCTTCACAAGGCTTCTACAATTTACTAATATTGTTGGAATCAGGATGAAGGTATCCTGCTGTCATTCTAATGCACAAATAGTCCACACCACTTCTTTTTCCCCGCCCCCTGGCCCGGGGTGCTGGGCTCGACGGGTGGGGGGGATGGAGGGGCAAGTAATTACCATTATTTATGTAAATAATGGTAATCTAAATTGAAAATTCACTATACTACAAAGCTAGCAAAGAATATGGAATTATTGAGAAGAGATCGCAACAATGATGTGAAATTCTACCTAATCATACAATTCACAAACTATAAATCCAATTAAGTTTACTTACAGCTCAATCACAGGCCTGAGGAAAGGAGCAACCCTTTCAAGACCTTCCAAATTTGCGAGGGATTGCACAAATGCAATCGGTATCATATAGAAGAAAACTAAAGCAAACACTGACAATGATATTATAAGTTTTCTGATGCTCAAAGAAAAGAATGGTATGGCCAGGTTCCGCCAATAGACATCACGAGGTTCAGGGGCCCAATGTGTCAACCAAAGTGTTGGATTTTTGCTTTGCTGCGTCTGTGCACAAACAGCAGCTCCCCAACGCGAATTAAATGAAACAAAAACAACTGGCAGAATAGACTTTGGGTCCTTGATAATTTTCTGGCGCTCCAATGTCAACTAGCAGAAGGATGCAGCTATTAGATTGAAGAAATCTAACAATTAATAGATAAATTAAGAAGGCTATAAGTTATTCTAGTAAAACGATACACATCCTAGTGAAGATTTGGGAGCAGTTGAAGAATGAAATACCAAAGAAGTTGAATAGATTGAAAATGAGGTAGAGATCATAACTTACTATCTTTTCAATCTGCTTAATCTGCTGTTTGTAGTACTCAATAGAATCAATACTTTCACCCCAAAGCCCCAAAAATCCCATCTGAAAAGGAAAAGATATCAAACCATCAAATCCAAAACCCCAATTATCAATTGATGAATCAGAATCTTCATAGATATGCATATCCATTCAACAGATGGCATGTCTGAAATTTCAGTTCATGAGAACAAACTACTTTTCCAGTTGGCCTCTTTTCTGGATGCCTTTCAAACTTAAGCTGGTAGTAGTCCAGCCAATTCTGGAGCCGCTCTCTTCTTCTCACGAGTTTAGCATATTTGTTTGCATCATATAATGCCTGAATAGATATAAAAGTAATTACAGAAACATCATCAGTGTATAGCTTGCCCATTACATTATCTAGGTTGGATCAATATATATACATATATATATATGGGAATGGGAGTTCACCTAGCAAATAGTTTTAAAAAAAAAAATTATTACCTGGTGAAAGAGATAATGATTTGGGTGATTAGTTTGAAAGAAGTGGTCCACAGTATCTGATAAGGAGTGTCCAGGAACATGCGGCACATTCCTCACCACTACCTGCAAAAAAGAAAAATAATCCAGGTCCAAATAGTACTTAAACTTGATTAAACTCATTGATGAAATGCATTTATAATTAGAACTTGAATAATAATTGCCACACCAAGATATCACACTTATTTCATTAGAGCCATCAAATATTGCACCACACAAGAATGACATGACAATGTAAAAGCCAAATCAAGAACAACCAAAACCCGTGCCCCTCCTACATACTAACTCAAACTTAATAAGACTGGTCAATGTATCATACACAAATACTTCACTGGAGTTCCATAAGATTGTGCACCATGAATGTCACGTCAGTTTTTTACTTGTCACCAATCATCCCAAAAGCTGCATGTCCGTGAGGATGCAAGAGTACCAGTTAGATGTACTATTTTGTTTTCGCTTTTCTTGGAATATGAGCAACTTTTAGGAGAAACTGGAAGATTCACAAAAGGTTTTAGTTGTCACCAATATCTGGTACATATTGGGTTTGAGAATTCAATCCACATACACATACTGCCCAATTCCTTCAACAATTCCAAGGCTTAATCTAAGACTTTGCTCATTAATATGCTATGAACAAAAGAAAATGATGCCTAGATGCAAATAAAAGCTTGCTCAAGTTGTGCGTCCTCCCCTTGCAAGAACAAGGTAAGAGTATTTTTTTGTTGAGAAGAGGGCGGCTACATGCATTTGGTAACCATTTCAATATGGGCAAGTAATAGTCAAACAAGACCATGAAACTTAAAGAGAAGTGAGTGATGTATCCATGTAAATGTGTGATAATGGTACTTGTCAATCAATTTCATCTATTCCAGGAGATGTTTGATAATGGTTCTTGTGAATTGATTTCATTTTATACCAGGACGATTAACCATGAAAGCTATATTATAACTGGGATGCTAAAACATATAGAGAAACAGATACAGACCATACGGTTTTTATTTGACTGAAAAAAATTATATGATTTTGCATATAAGAATTCCTCTTAAGTAGATTGATGTTGTTATGAATAAGTATGATTAAGCAGTTACTAGTTGAGGTTAACAGAGGAATCACAATCAGAAAAGGCTTACAGGAAGCGTCAGCATAGGGTCCTTGTCTTTTGCCTTGGTGTTTGAAGAACTTACTGCTGCCAAGGATGAGATCCCATGGTGCATAGTATCACTTTTTTTTTAAAATATTTTTTTGACAACAAGGAATGAGACTTACTCCAAACTGGAATTAGTCAAGAAACTTTAGAATGTAAGCATAGACCAAGTAGGACTAAAACTGAGTACAAAGACGCAAATTTTAGTATGCTTAGATATATAGTTTGGGTACCGTGACAAATGATGGTCAAGAAACACCACACTAATTATTTTTGAAATCTTGTGTTCTTACTAATGAGGTGATTATCAAATAAGACCAGACTAATTGAGCAGGTAGTGTGGAGGCCAAAGCTCGATGGGCTAGTTTTTTAGACCATTGAGCATCAGAGCGCTTCCTGGCTAGAGAGGCCCTTTGATGAGACAAAAGTCCATGAAGTGGTGAGGAGGATGGCCAAAGATAAAGCACCTGGTCCAAACGGTTTTTCTATGGGTTTCTTACAATCCTATTGGGAAGTGGTGAAGGATGATTTGATGAAGGTCTTTCATGAATGTTTCTCGTTTGGGAAGTTTGAGAAAAGCCCCAATGCCACTTTTAACGGGCTTATGCCTTGAATATCAAGGATTTTCGTCTTATTAATCTTGTGAATAAGGTGTATAAGATTATCTCCAAGGTTCTAGCAAACCGCCTGGGGTAGGTCGTGGGGAGGATTATATCGAGACCCCAAAACGCATTTGTAAGGGGAAGAAAAATATTGGATCCAATACTAATAGCCAATGGATGTTTAGATAGTACATTAAAATCTGGTGATCCTGGAATTTTATCTAAGCTGGACATGGAGAAGGCTTATAATCATGTTAATTGGGACTTCCTACTCTACTTGTTTGGGAGGTGTGGAGTTGGGGAGCGATGGTGCTCTTGGATTAGGAATTGCAACTCCATAGTGAGGTTCTCAATTTTGGTGAATGGCAGTCCAGTTGCTTTATTTACCAGTTCTCGCGGGCTAAGGCAGGGGGAGATCCTATCCCTACTTCTTTTTGTCATTGTTGTGGCGACGCAATGCTTAGTAGAATGATGTCTACTATGGTTGGAAGTGGCTTTATGGCTGGGTTTTTGGCTGGTGACACCAATTGGGGTACTCTTAACATTTTTCATTTGTTGTTTGCAAATGATACTTTGATTTTTTGTGAGGCAGGGCAAAATCATATTCGTTCTTTAAGGGCACTCTTAATTTGATTTGAAGCTGTGTTAGAATTGAAAGTAAACTTATCCGAGTTGGAGTTGGTTCTAGTTGGAAACGTTTGCAATTTTTGGATGTTGGCTAACACTCTTCTCCTTTCCCATGAAATACCTTGGCCTTCCGATTGGCAAGTTGGAAGAGATGGTATTTGTCAAAAGATGGTAGGACCACACCTATCAAGAACACTCTGTCCAATTTGCCAACTTATTTCCCAATAGTGTGGTGAACCATATTGAGAAACTTTAACATGACTTCCTTTGGTGCGGGTTGGGAAATGAATTTAAGTTTCACTCAGTCAACTGGGATAAGGTATGCTCTCCAATCTCTGCTAGTGGGTTGGAGATTAGAAATTTGAGGGTATTCAATCAAGCTCTTTTTGGGAAATGGGGGGGGGGGGGGGGGGGTGGAGCACTAGGGAAGTACAAGGGGTTTATTGGGTGGGAGTCTGGAAGCACATCAGAAGAGGTTAGGGGTTTCTACTTGGCATACTAGAATCGTGATGGGAGACAAATCTAAAATAAAATTCTGGCATGAAATATGGTGTGGAAATAGAGCCCTTAAGGCTACATTCCCTACAATTTTCTAGATTGTGTGTGAAAAGGAGGCATCAATGGTGGACCTCATGAAGATGCCAGGCAGCTCTATCCAATGGAATGTGAATTTTATCAGGGCGGTCCATGATTGGTAGTTGGCAGCTTTTCTGATTTTTTCAGCCTCTTGTACGCCATGAGGTTGAGAACTCAAGGAGCTAATAAGATGTGGTAAGCACTCACTAGAAAAGGTATTTTTTGTTCGTTCCTTCTATAAGACCCTCACAAACCCACAGAGCAATCACTTTCCTTGGAAAAGAATTTGGAGAAATAAAACATCCCTAAAGGTGGTCTTTTTTCTTGGACAGCTTCTTTGGGCAAGATTTTGACTATGGATAACTTACGGAAACGCTGGGTTATTATTGTGGATTGGTGTTGTATGTGCAGAAAGAATGGTGAGACTGTGGATCATCTGGTACTACGTTTTAAGGTCGCCATGGCATTATGGGATGACGTCTTCAGAAAAGATTGGAGCTAGCCTGGGTTATGCATGCTATTGTGGTCAAGCTTATGGCCAACTGGACGAATTTGGACAGTATTAAACAAATCACAACTATGTGGAAGATGGTTCCTATTTGTATTCTATGGTGCATACGGAAGGAGAGAAATTATTGGAATTTTGAACATAGGGAGAGCTCACTGGAGGAGATTAGATTCTTCTTTGTTAATACCTTATTCCTATAGGCTAAAGCCGTAGATTTCAATGGCCTAGATTTTCATGATTTTCTAGTTTCTATTTCTTCCCCCTAACTAGGTGTTATCTCTTGTATACTACATGTGTACTTGGGCTATGCCTATTCTTATTAATATAATCTTTTACTTCTAAAAACAATTAAAAGGATATACAACAAATTAATTGATAAATAGTGACAGACCGTTCACACATACTGAAGAAAGCTTAATATGTTCCTTAGATTATTATGAAGAAATATGAACCCAACTCACCGTAAACTGCTCCACACGCCTGCGTTGTGAAGCCAAGAAATGCAATCTCATTGATGTAACATAATCATATTCCTTGAATAGCAAGTAACAAGTCCATATCGTGAACAAATATTCCAATCCTATGTGGTAAAAAAAACCTGAAATTTAAAGAGTACAACCTTGTTTTCAAATAGCTGCCATTAACCTAAATAAGATACAACCAAGAAACAGATGAGAAGAAAAAGCTCAATCCAACATGTACCGTTTGCTGTCTATCATCACAGCAAAAAAGATAACAGGTAGAGAATGAGAGGTTGAGGACAAAAACTAACGGAAGTCACCATGCTGTTCAGCATTTGTGGTGTCATTTGAAGAACTACTTGTAGCGGTAATTATCTCTCCTACTCATTGATTAGAGAGTAAGCTTTTGTAAAAAGGTTCTAATTATGCAGGAAGCAGTAGTCACTAATCACACCAACAGTCTTGTCAGAATGAGAAGTTTTCCAACAGAATACCTCTAAACTCCTATATTACAGATCACCGGAAAACCAGAGTAAGTGTCTCGGCCAGTGAAAGGCAAAAGCAATCGAAGATACATTCCAAAATAAATCTCATCCCAGATAATCTAACCATTAGCCATCTCCCATCATACTAGGTCAATCTCACAGCAGCAGGATTCTCATATACAGAATGCTGCTCCAGCTCAAGTCTAAACAGTATCTGGACTTTAAATAAAGCTCCTACACTAGGGAGCTAATCTCAATCTTAATTTTTATGAAAAAAATTGTTTGACATACTATGAGGGGAAAGACCATGTTCTACCACAAATTTTAATCCATCATTTAAAAAAATGTTTATCTAGCTTCCAAGTATATCTTATTAATTCTCAACAAACATTGCACTCTTGTAACCCCAGCCAATATCCACTCTTGCTTTTAAGTTAAATTTAACACTTGAAATTCAGAGCACCACGGTTGCTCGGCGTAAAATCCTCAAACGTCTTTTGGTTTCTTTATATTAAATATAAACTTTATTTAGAACAACTTCACGAATTCATGGTCATTATATGTGAGATTGCAATAACATCAGTACAAGAATCATACAAAGTTAATATCCACATTCAACTCACTTTTTCATACACATTTAGAGCAAATTATTTAAGATAACCATGCCTTTGACATACTAGTTCGTAGTAAGGTAACTTCAAATGTAAGTATGAAAGTTATCTCATCTCATATACTCATCGTGTGTAACAACCCAAGGAAAGTTCAAGTTATATCTAGAATTATACATTTAGTTAGAGCTCTTAGGAATCATGTGAAGTCCAGTTCCACCTAGTAAGAGACAATGGTGGGATTTGGCACTCAGTACACCTTTATCATGTTCATTCCCTTCTACCATAGATCACCCGCCTAATGGGGACCTAATAACACAGTTACACTGTAAAATTAGTAGAGCAGGCATTTGTGTAGTTCTACTTCTGTCTTCAGTAGTGATTTGAGAAACTCAAAGCAAAATCATCAGTTCGGCTCTCACCAGCATATCAATATTTTGTAAGTATTTTATTTGCATTATATACATTTGGAGTACACAAAAGTACCTTATAGATTCAGGGCGAACATTTGATATTGAAAGCTTATCAATATCACTCACAACCAGTTCTCTTCTGAGGAAAAATAGTGTCCCGCTTGACACATTGACTGGAATGAGGATAAGAAGTGCCAGGACTGTCACTGGTACAAAGATTTTTAAGCTTTCAAACAAAAGAAAAGAAATCAGTTACGAAAATGCTGACAGATCTGTTAAATCTAAAAGCTTCAGCCAAGGTCATGAATAAATAGAAAAGATCATGAAAATTATTTGTTTGAAAAGTTGCAAATCAATACAAAATGCCAGCGTTCCTTTGTTTCTAGATTTTAATTTGCACTATAATCCTAATCTTTTTGGTTGCAGACAACAATGTTTCTGAGTGAATTCTCATAAGATATATCAACTTGAAGCTTGCAACTTCAAGGAAGATGAACTGAAAAGAAACAGTTCATCTGGACCATAGGTTCATGACTTCATTATGGACCTAGATTGAATTTTAAAGGAACCTAGTTTTTCTTTAAGAGTCACAAAGCACATCAAGTTCAATTGAGGTTTGGTGCATATTGAGAATCATAGGAGCAACTTCTCAAAATTAAAAGCAATATAATCTGTTTGTAGACATGTGGAATAAAGAAAGTATTTTAATATGGGCTTGATTTTCCAAGCTCAACCCAAAACAAGAGCAATTAGGATTTCTTTGTAAAAAACCAGATAAATTACAATGAACCAATACCCAGAACTATTGAACACCATTAATTAAGAATAAATAATCTTTCAAACCTTAAGAGGGAAAGAGTCCAAAACTCTTAATCAATGCCTGTAAGCGTGAAAAGGCCGTTATTAGGTTTCAAATATTAAAATTCTTCCCTGCCATCTGGTCGTTATAAAACAGGGTACTTATGTATTAAGCTGCGAAGGAAACAGCAAGATAACAATGACATTGAGACAGAAAGTCAATTGATACATTCAAAATTTTTACATTGCAATTGAGATAATGGCAAAATCCAAAACCAAGCCAGCATCATGTATCCCATTATTACAGTATTAATTCTCAGATTTTGACTACCATCCGCAACAATTACAACTACACAACTTTAAAAACATGAGAGAAACTAGTAAAATAGACACTCAAGAATGCAAATACTCCCCCTCCCCCGCAGGGGTTCTGCCCCTCCACTCGCTTCAACTGCTTTAAGGAGAGAACTCGTAATCAAAGCTAAACATGATAATTGCATATTTTATCCGTCCCATTTTTTCCTCCTAAATCCAAAACTCTATAAAGAAGCCACATGCTGAAAAAGGAAGATTAAAAAAGGAAGACATCTGGAAATCAAAGTTTTCTTCGTAATTAAGTCGAATTTTGTTTTCTTAGCTAAAAAGTCATGCATTTGTATTTGGCCAATAACAGCTCCTATATGTTTGTGTGCGCACGCGCGTGGTACAATTAAAACTACAAAATTTTTCTCAAACGCCAACAGGAACCAAAGACATGGAAAGAAAAAAAAATGAAAGAAACGGACGAAATAACGAGTAAATCTCACACATACGCTAATTATTCCGGTCCAAGGTTCAGTACTTTTTATTCACAATTTGAACCGACATATATGACACGGCACAATGAAAATTGCAGTCAACGACTCCAATTTTTTGCGAATCAAACAACAGCTACAGCTTAAAAAAATCCCTTGAGAAAGCAACAAAAATAGAGTACCCCAGAGTGTAGATTCTCAAGAAAACGGCAGAGTCGAGACCAGCATGGTTTATAATCTCAGTCTCACTCATCCTCATAGCCTGAGGCATCCAGTTCAAGAAAGTAAGGTAAGTCGTGATATTGAGGTTGACAAATTTGGCCACGAAGTTCCTGGAGTGCCTCGGGCTGGTTCTTTCTCCAGAGATGTACCGTTTGGGAAAGTAGACCCTGTCATTCAAGGGTTGGATTCTGAGGATAGCAAAGGCCAGCAGAAAGGTAAAGGCAGTGATAATGTTGATCAATGCAGAGACTCCAATATCCTCGAGAGTAGCCATTGAAGAATTGAGAACAATAGAGAGAGAGAGGGTGCAGAGGAAGAAAGCAGAGGGGAATGATGAAGTAAAAGTGGATTTGAAGATGGGGAAAGGAAAGAATATGTCTTTTTCAGTAATTAATTATGGGAGAGTGCGCAAATCATGGGTTTGATCTGTTAATCCTGTTGTTTCTCAAATTTATAATATCAATTCGTTTGGGTGTGTAGATGATTGACTTGGGGGGGCACTCGATGGCGTGCATGTGCCAAGGTGCAACTGGAAGAGTGAAAAGTTTATGGGGATGGGAAAGAAAAGAAAGTGTGGTTTTGGTCTCGTCTTTGTGCGTGGCTTGAGTTGTGTACTGTGGTAATCTTCTGTCTATTTCTTTTTCGTCCATTGTCTTCCCGGTTTCTGTTTGTCTTTTTCAGATATCAACCTTTTTCACACGGCTGTATGTCTTCCATGGTACGCAATATCAACGGCAAAAGTTCCGCAATTCACTCGTCAGCAAAACCCGTGAAATTAGATTATGAGGTCACTGACGTTGAAATAATGAAAGGTTTATAGTTTACTTATCTTAAATTTCAAAGTTTTTACCAACAACTTTGAAATTTAAAAGTTCGTTTGGATTGTTGAGTGATTTTAATTTATTTTATCTTATTATTATAATTTTTTTAAATTTTTATATAAAATATAATAAATTATTTATTTTTTTAAATTTTAAAATAATAATAATATTAAAAAATAATATTTTAATAATATTTTATTTAACTTATATAAAGTTATCTCTTCTCATTTTATCTATCTCTCAATCCAAACGGAACCTAAATGTTACGAAATGGACCAACCATTTCATGCTTTTAATACTCTCGTTATAAACCCTAGAACTCGAACAAAATACTTCATGAAAATCTTGATTGGATTTTATTTTATTTTTTAATCATTCTACAAAGGAGTACAACAAGTTCTGATTGGTTATACAAATTGTGAGTGTCATTGACAATTTTCACTTGTATTAATCAAAGGGAAGTGCTACAATTATAAAAAAAAAAATTATAAAATTAAACTTGTAAATTAATATGACTCCTTATAATATGATAGATCTATTTTATAATATAATATATCACATCAATGACAATTACGTCATTTATTTTTATGAAATCTATTTATGATGAAAGTATTTCTATTAATTAAATACAACAAAAGATAAATATATAAAATATTTGAAAAGAAAAAAAAAAAAAAGTGGGTATACATTGGTTCCCAGCTGTGCATTTCTTTGTTTGTTAATTGGGCAAGGCCAAGAAAAGATGCTCTAATCCGTGACACCATGATAATGATACCTGTCTTTGTGCTCTTTTCAATTCTAAGTGGCAAACCAAAGAGACAAAGGAACTCCACATCCATAGTGGTTCTTGGCCATACTGAAAAACCCCTTTCACTACAAAAGTGGGGTTGCTTTCGGTGTCAGAAAGCATCTTTTATTGTCATCAAACCTAGTTTTTTTTTTTTTTAATTTAAATTACTCTCAACTCATCATTACAATTTTTTTAAATCTCAATACAAAATATAATAAATAATTTAATTTTTTCAAATTCTAAAATAATAATAATATTAAAAAATAATATTTTAACAATATTTTATCATCTCAACTCAACTCAGCTCGATATCTAAACGCAGCCTAAGTCCTCCATAATTAAATCTTGTACTTGCTATGCACAAGCGGTTTAGGATATCAAATTGAGTATGAACACTTACATAATTTTTTTTATTATAAAAAAATAAAAGAAAAATTTTTTTAGAGAAAAATAAGATCATCTATCTCACGAAAATCAATTTTGTCTTTAACTCGCATTGTTTCATTGAACAGATGTCTTACATTTAATATTAGTGTACAATTTGGTGTACAAAATTACTTGCAAGAAGATTTTTCCGTTAAATCTTCAACCAAGCCATCAATTCAATTCTAGATTAGTCAATCTAACGGAGGACATTTCATTATTTTAGCTCATTTGGACCTTTGTAGCCCCATTACCACTATCTCCCCCAAACAAATATATTTAGATAGTTTTATTCTCAAATCAGTACTTAGAGTACATATAATAAAATACTTAGATCACATAATTTAATTTAAAAAATAAATTTTAAATTTTGAATCTTTCAAATAAAATCTTACCACTAGCCATCTCTCATTCTCTCTCTCTCTCTCTCTCTCTTAAAAAACCAAGAGCTTCAGATTTGAATTTTGCCTAAGGAGGAGAAGCCTCCTCCCCCTTCTCCCTCTCCTTCCCTTCCTTCTTACATCCACCCACATTGTCTATCAAGGTAGTTTTTTTTTCTTAATTTTATTTTGCTTCCTTCAATATCGAAAAAGATAGATCTACAACTTTCATGCAACTTCCAAGAGACATGCGCAGCACAAGCAGACTCTCAAGTGGCAAATTCTTCGGAGGAAAGTGATGGTTTTACGAAAATCATCGCAAGTGGTCCTCACGCATCGCCCACATCTGCGCGTAGTCCTCACGCGCCACCCATTTCGACAGCTCTTCTCGCTACACAAGCCAGATCACCAGACTCGTCACTACCAGATCTTTCAGATTTGACCTTTATGTCTGAAAATAGATAAGTGTATTGCCTTCACGCACTGTCACAGATTTCGAAGTCTATCGGAGTTGGTTTAAACTGTAATTTGTCATTTTCTGCATCTATCTTACTGTTTTTCTTTTTTGTTTCCTTATTTTTAATTAAAATAAAATAATAATAGTTCATCTCTCGGACTTTTATCTATAGAAGTTGAGCCATCTCCTTCAAAGAATGGTGAGGTTGAGCTGTCTCTTGGACGTTTGTCTGTAGAGAGTATCAACAGTAGTGAAGATTATACCAGTCTCAAAAGTAAATAGTATACTAGTGGAGCTCCGAATATATTATTTTGATTTATGATGTCATGTTTGATACGAAAATATTTCAGAATATATCCACTCATGGATATAAATTTTTTAATTATGACAATTTCCCTTCAAAAAATAAAATAAATAAAATAAAATCTTACCATTTAATAAATAATAAATAGTTTATTAATCTGAAAGTAAAAGACGATAAAAGAGAAAATAAATAATATTTCTCTATCTGAATATCATATCAGCAATTAATCCTTTAAGAGAGAGAAAATATGTTGAACCTTATATGTGGGGCTTTTATAAAGGAGATAAATTACCTATAAAAAAATAAATAAAGGAGATAAACTCTCAAAAATTTGGAGTATGGAGCACATGGAATCGCTATAGAGTGTTTATTTTTAACAGCTTGTACTTTCTCAAAGGAGTAGTAATATGGTTACTATTCTTTTATTATTTATAATATATTTATTTTTTTAATATTTTTTTAACATCCTTAATTATTAAAATAAAATTAAAAAAATATATAATTTTACTAATAATCACTTCCTTAATCATTAAATAAAATTAAAAATTAAAAAAAAAATCAAATACAAAAAAAATAATAAATAAATAATAAGAGAGTAGTAATCCTATTATTTTCCTTCTCAAAGTCTACCAAGAACTTTGCTTTGCGCCTGTAGACTGTGCATTAATCATTCCCCCAACTTATTTTTGACATTGCTAGAACCTAATCATCTTCACTACAATGTATGGGATTAAATTATATTTCTTTTTGTCAATAAAGTTAGATGGAATATTATTAAAAAAAAAAAATTAATGGAATAATTGCGCTCTATCTTTTAAATTATCACTTTGTATGGGATTAAATTATATTTCTTTTTGTCAATAAAGTTAAATAGAATATTATTAAAAAAAAAAGTTAATGGAATAATTGCGCTCTATCTTTTAAATTATCACTTTATATGTAGAGGGCTACTAGAGCCACCGAGATTCTCACCAAGAATCCTCGTCAATATGGTAATTTTTTTTTCTTTTTTTCACACATTTTTTTAAATCCTTTAAATATTTAAAAAAAATAAAAAATTATTTCATTAATCATTAAGTGAAAAAATAATAATAATCGGTGAAGATTGTGGGAGCCACTCTTGATGAGAGTGGCATTTTCCTTTATATATATATATATATATATGTATAAATGTAAACAAGCAATTTACTTGCAAGTCAGTGTAAATAATATCAGGCACACTATTATTTATAAAAATTAATATTTAATAGATGATATTACACAATATTAATAATAATAATCTTAAAAAAATGAGACGGATCACAAAGTGATCAATAGTTTGAGATAAAATGACAAATTTGATAATTTAGTAGTCATTTTGAAAATATCATTTGGATAGTAAAAGTATTTCATCTCATCTTATTTCATTATTATAATTTTTTTTAATTTTTATACAAAATATAATATATAATTCAATTTTTTTAAATCTTAAAATAATAATAATATTAAAAAAATAATATTTTAATAATAATTTTTTTAACTTTTAATTTTGATATAAAACTATCTCATCTCAACTCATTATTCAGATCGTACCTAAATCTTTGTTTACACCATCTAAATATTTTCCTTTATTTTTTTCAAGGTACAAAAAGGCCAAACATCACACTTTGCGCCATGGTGAAAACTACGAATTTTTGAATTTGTTAAATCATAATTGTTTAAGAAGTTTGAACAGATGAAAATTCATCAATTTCTTGCCTTAAAGTAATTGTTTTGGCTGCATTTATGAGAGTGAGAATATTGGGGAGAGATCCCAATACACGTTAGGGGTCTAATTCTCCATACCAGAAAGGGATAATGCAGAAAGCCCTTTTCAGCTCCACGCTCATATATCTGTTGGATTCTCTCTTTTCAAGGAACATTTACAACAAGAGAATGGCTGCAGCATTTAAGAATCGCTTCTGCAGTAGTGATTCCTTTGTGTTCTGTCCACAAATTCGAGGAGGTTTTCTACCTACAAAATATATGTTGAGTCTCCTTGTTCTCAAAGGTAAAGAAAGCACCTGTTGGGTTGCCGACATGTTCTTTCCTTTTGGCCTCTTGATGCCCTGTGAAAATGTACTTTCGCTTCGTTTAGCTTGGCCTTGAGCAGAGATAGCCGGCTTGAAGATGCTGACATCTATCAGAAAGCATGTTCTTTAATCTAATGTACTTGGCTAAATTCGTTTTTAATTAGTATCCAAAACAAAAATGCAATGAAGAAGGGAAAAAAAAAAACTTCTGGCATGTTGAGAAGAACTCGTCATGGCTGGCTGTCCTTACCTCCATATTCATGCTGTCCGATTGTGACTGAGTTGATGATTCGTCTCTTTTTGTTTTGGCTTTTCCTCGACAGTTAGTTTTGCTTCCTGGCTATTTTGCCAAGTCATGCCTTGTATTCTTTCTGCCAACCGAAGGATTTAATGATTGATGGAGATCTCATACATTAGAGGTTTATGGTATTAAAAGTGGACAATATAGGAGCTTTCTGGTATTTTTTTTTATGTCTAATTCTAATTTGAGTCAATCTATCCTCAAAGAATTTAGCATTGCTTGGACTTGGGCTTACTAATTGGGTTGCAGATTGGCTTAGTGGTTAGAATAGCAAGGTGGGGAAATTTGTCCATTAGCTTAGAGTAGGTTTCCCAAGTGGCATCGTTGGGGCCTTGGCCTTGTCAGCGAACCAAAAGCTCGACTCGTGTCTTGTTTTCGGCCTTTTGCATGCAGCAGTTGAGAACTTCCTCAAGTTCTAAGCAGATGACTCCCTGGTCGTCCGTTGGTGGTAGTGACGAGAAGGTTGTTACCTTGGATTTGAGTTTGGGCTTGAGTTGTGATACATGAAATGTGGAGTGGATCCTAGTACTGCTCGGTAGATCCAACTTTTAGACCACTTGGCCAACCCTATGTATCACCTGGAACAACCCAAAGTACTGAGCGGCCAGCTTAAGGCTACACTGGAGAGCCACCATGGTATGTCGATACGACTAAAGGCACACGTATACCTAGTCCCCCACTAAGAACTGTTGCTCTTTTCTCCTTAAATCTGAGTATTTTTTTCATATGATCTTGGGCTACTTGTATGTTCTATTTGAGTAGCTTAGAAATTTGATCATGGGTTCTAAGTGTGTTGTCCACTATCTCCACACGTGATGTACCTGGCACATAGTCTAATAGTCTTGGTGGTGGTTGTCCATAGAGGGCCTCATAGGGAGTCAGTTTGGTTGGTGAGTGCTAATTGGAGTTATACCACCACTTACCATTGGGATCCACTTAACCCAATCCTTGGGCCTGTCCTCCGCAAAGGCATCTGAGATAGTTTCCAGCGTCTTATTTACTATCTCTGTATGGTCATCGGTTTGAGGGTCGTAGGCCGTGCTTAGGGATAATTGAACTCTTTATAGTGTCAACAACTTCTGCCAAAATTGGCTTGTAAAGGTGTTGTCTCTATCAGAGACTATAGATAGGGGCAATCCATGGAGTTTAAAAATGTGCTTAAGGAAAAGCTTAACTACATCTTTGGTTGTGTATGGGTGTTTCAAGGGAATTAAGTGATTGTATTTGGTCAGTCTATCGACCACTACCCAAAGGGTCCTGAACCCTTGTGAATTAGGGAGTTCTTCGATGAAATCCATGGTAATGTGGGTCCATGGTTTAGTTGGGATGGACAAAGGCTGTAGTAACCCACTGGGTAAGGCGTTGTCTGCCTTAACCCTCTGACACATTTCACAATTTCTAATAAAATGCTTCGCATCCCTATTTAGCCATATCCAATAGAAGTCCCTCTTTACTTTGTGAATAGTATTTTCATACCCAGAATGCCCTCTACATGGACTGGTGAGTGATAGTTCCAACAACCTATTTTTGAACCTCTCATGTTAAGGAATGCATAACTGATTCTTGTACAAAAACATCCCCTCCTTGACAATGTAGTGAGTGCTTAATTTAACTTTAGACTCGAGCTTGAGAAGGTCCATCAACTACTCATCAACATCATAGGCACCCTTCAAATCATTAACCCAATTTGCATTAGGGAAAGTGATTAACATTAATCCCCCCCCCCCCCACTCTTCTCCTTTATCTTTTCTCGATAGGGCATCAACGACCCTATTTTCAAACCCCTTTTTATACTCTACTACAAAGTCATACCACAATAACTTGATGATCCAATGCTACTACATAGGGGTTCCTAGCTTTAAGACTTTGCCCGTCCATTCATACTACAAAATTTTGGCCCAATAGATAAGACATCTAGTTAAAGACAGCTAAAATAAGAGCAAAGAGTTCCTTCTCATAAGTAGACATCATAAGCGCCCTCCCCTTTAAGGTCTGGCTATAAAAAAGCTATGAGACTGCCTTGTTGCATCAAAATAGCTCCTAGTGCAATTCTCGAGGCATCGCACTCGATAGTGAAGGGCTTTGAAAAATCTAGGAGTGCTAGGACATGATGCTGAGTAACGGATTCCTTCAGCTTGTAAAATGCCACATTTGCCTCCTTACTCCATTGGAAACCATCATTTTTCAGTATTTAGGTTAAGGGTGAAGCAATCCCACCATATATACCCTTTTATAAATCTATGGAAATATATGGTTAATCCAAGGAACCCCCTTAAGGCCTTAAGGGATTTGGGTAGAGGGCACTCCTTCATAACTTTAAACTTATCAGGATCTGCCCTCACATTTTCAACCGAGATTAGATGGCCCAAGTAGGCTATTTCACTACACCCAAACCGACACTTAGTTTGTTTTGCATACAACTTGTGTTGTCTCAGGGTCTCTAGAGTGATTTGGAGGTGTTGTACATGTTTATTTTCTATTTTAAACCCCAAAACAACAATAATAGGGCATCAGCGACCATATTTTCAGATCCCTTTTTATACCCTACTACAAAGTCACACCCCAATATGTAACTTGGTGATCCAACGCTACTGCATAGGGGTTCCCACCTTTAAGACTTTGCCGGTCCGTTCGTATCACAAAATTCTGGCCTAATAGATAAGGCATCCACTTAAGGATGGTTAAAACGAGGGAAAATGGTTTCTTTTCATAAGTGGACATCATAAGTGCCCTCCCCTTCATTGTTGGTGGTTAATTTTTTGTATGGGCAGTGAGGTTTTTTAGGAGTATTTGTTGGTTTTAGTTTGGCATTTTGGTTGGAATGGTTGGGATTGGTTGGGATTTTTTAGGATGCCTGGGTTTGGGGAATAACTAAGGCCAGTTATGTGGTTTTTTCTTGCAAGGTTTACATTCTCTTGCTGGATCTTGGCTAGGCTATAAGCTGAGGTCAAGTTAGGGGGGTTGAACATCCTAACAGGTAATTGGATGCCATCCCTTAACCCTTTAAGAAAGCAACTGAGTTTGTGTGTGTCCGACAAACCCCTCAACCTATTAGATAGGGTTTCAAACCTTGCATTGTACTCCTCTACCATGCCATTTTGTCTCAGTTTAGTGATGGCCTCCATGAGATCATCATAGGCATTGGGATAGAATCTTACCAAGAAAACCTTAATAAAAGTGTCCCAATCATTAATTAGTCTCGATTCTTCTAAATCTTGGAACCAAATGAGAGCTTTATCCTCCGTATGAAAATATGCAAGTCTCAATTTGTGTTGTAGTAATGTATTATGAAAAGTAAAAAGTTGATGCATTTTATAAATCCATCATGCAGGATCTTCACCATGGAAGACCAGAAAGTCTAAACTGATTGTCCTGGCTTGTATCAAGTGATGTTGACTCATTGTTGTTCCCCTTTTTCCTCCTCTGCATCTCCACAATCAAGGCTGCCAACTATTGTCCTACAACATCTATCTATCTCTTTAAAACAAGCACCTCAGTTTCCAAGACCTCATTTGATATTTTAGGGCAGTGAACCCATCCTGTAGTTGGTTTATTCGTGTGCCTTTTGCCATATTTTCAATCTTGATACACAGAAAACATTATCTTTGATACCACTTTTTTAACACAACAGTAAAATAAAGATAAAGTAATGGGGATAGTAGCTCTCTTTGAGGGGAGTGCCTCCACAAAGTAGAAAAGGGATGAAGAAATTAGGGTTTTTTTATAGATTCCAAATAATTCCCAAAATGGGTTCTCAACATACAGATAAAGACTGATGTGCTAACAAACCCTACTGTAGCCATGGGCCTTACGACTGACACTAATGAAAACAAAAGAACAACTTAAATAAAGGTTCAAAGGCCACGACCTTGTTACACGCCATCTAATTAAAATAAAGCAAGCCAGAGGCCCATTTACAAACTAAAGAAAAGTAATCTACGACCCATGTTGTATAAGTCTCTGCCTATCAAGGGCCCGGTTCAGGAAGAAGTACAATTTCAACTCATCTTATCTCAAACAAATAATTGATGGGACCTATTCCTTTTTTAATTTTCCTTTAAAAAGTTAAACGCATCTCAACCTACTTCATACATTTCAATCTAAAAAGTTAAACGCATCTCAATCTAAAAAAGTTAAACCCATCTCCATGGGACCCACAAAATACTATTGTTCACAACTTAACTCAACTCATCTCAACATCTAAACGCAGCCTAAGTCTAAGTACTTCACAACCTGAAGTCCCCTTCCACGTGCTTTAAGTCCTTGATTAGCTTCTGACTCTCGAAACTTCATCTTCCATCCTGAAATCCATAATTTTACAATCCTTCATACTTCGAACCCTAGCTTTTCCGCCGCCGTCCATGACATTCTTCTTGTCTAAATTTATTTGTATAGTCTTCACCTTGATGGAAAATTTAAGTCCATATAAAAAAGTCAACTTTAAATTAAAAAAAATCGGATTCCAATTTTTCAAATGCATTATACAGAACTTTTAAAACTTGTTGAGCTTTGATTTTACATTTTCCTCTTTAGGAAAACTCATGATTTGGGGTTAGCTTGCCTCCTAAATTTTTTCTTATTGGTCGAGTCAAGAATAGAGTCTCGACTAATTTTAGGAGTGTGCATGCTCTCGATAAGAAGTATTTCATAAATACACCTTAGGTTCAATCCATAGAGATAGAGAAAGCATGTCAGCAAAACTAAAACTCTTACCACCCAATCCAATATTTAATTAGATGGCTTATTTACATTGAATAATCTTCTCATTAACTACTATTCATTACACTACATCCTATGAAAAAATAAAAAAAAAGTTGTCAGGTGTGGAGTGTGGAGGTGAATAGTAGTTGATGCATAGCAAAACCCTATTTACATCCTTGTTGGGCTAGTTAGTTATAAAAGCTGGTCTATTTATAGTAAACTCAAGTACTCTCTAACTAGCCAAGAAAAAATCTCTCTCTAATTAGACTTAAGAGGGCTTAGTTAATAGCTAGAAAATTTTGGATACATTAACCATATAATTAAATCCCATACAAAGCACCAAAATGATAATTACATTAAGAAATTCAAGAATTTCGGCAAATGGACTTTGTAAATCCACAAAACATGATCTGCAATACAAGCGTGCATTAAAATTTAAACTCGGTCTGGTTTCGATTATTGGTAAAGAATGACACACACAGTACAATACATAATTAATAAATTAAACTTAATCTTGCTCCAAATATTGATGAAATATAACGTTTTAAGACTCTTATGGCGTTTCTCCATGCATGGATTCATTGCTTTGATCAGCCCCTGTATCCTTGCTATGCACGTGAGGCGATCCCCTCTTGCGGCCATCATCCCTCACATTTCCTGCAGCCACGGCTCCTCCCAAGTCACTGATATTCCCGAAGATCAGCAAAAAGATGCCGAGCAGGGCGGCGCAAAATGCTGCACCAAAAGTAGTGCCAATCTTTCCGGGGACTGTCGATGCGACTGTAAAGCCAGCTAAAGTGCCGAGAGCTTTGATCCACGAGAACCATATAGAGAAAGCACCTTCTTTCCCCAGCGGCGAGCAGTCTAGCAACACTGCCCTTCCGAAAGCATGCAAAAGTCCTGTGGAAGTGCCCTGAATAGCGGCGAAAAGTAACACGGAGAGATTTTGCCAATTGGTCTTCCGGAAGTAGAATCCCACCGCCGTCGTGGTCGTTGATAAGAAGAAACCGAGTATCTGCATCTTCACCAAGTCTGCCTTGATGAGATTCTGCAGTAGTTGCAGGAGTGGCAGAGAAAATAAAGGAAACATGAAGTAAATGAACAAAAAGCAGAGCAAAAACATCGGCTTTAGACACAGTTGGCCCACAATGAACAGCACTCCTCCTGTGAGAATGCACATTGTGGTAAATGAGGAAAGGAAAACTCCGACAAGGCTTCCGATGGCATGAGGGTACTTGAATATGGAAAAATCATTGGATTCTGATTGGAAAGGAACATCGGCAGAGCAGATTCTTGCAGCGCTGGTGAAGACATGGAGTATCCCGAAGAGCCACATGAGGCCGCTGAAGATGGAGAGAACCCATAGGCTTAAAAACTCCTGATCATGATCAATCGGCTCTCGAAGCATGTGTAATGTGAATGCTGAAATGATGGCGGCACCTGCGCAACCGGCGGCTGTAGCATAGAGGGAGAGCCAACCAGAGACATGAGCTCTTCTGAGCGGGAATTGTCGTTTGTGAAGGGTTGGGCCGGTGAAGCCGCGAATCATCAGGCCAAGGTGGCGGGTGTGGCAGGTTCTAGCGACAGTATGGCCGGCAACAATGACGGCAATATATAGGGGGAAAGTCCACTGGGTTTTGAAGAATCCGACGGGAAGGCAGAAAAGAGCTCCAATGGCGACGGAGGCTGCAGCGATGGATGGTTGGTGCAGGCCATTGTCAAGATGGAAGGAGATGGAGCCAAGAATGGGAGCAACAAGGATTAGACCAATGACCCAGGAAATTGAGGTCCATTCCAAAGGTGATAATTTGGAATTGTTAACCTTGATAGAACGCAGTGTTAGACTTTGGAACCTGCAATCCATCAACCGCAATATCAAAAACAATACCACCTTGAAGGAGATGTAACTGCTCTATATATTCTACCAATCGAAAACTTGCATGGAAGAAAAACTTCGATCGCCAACATGAATCAAATAAGCAACAGGAAAATAATCTGATAAATCTAGTACTACTGGTGTGTATTACAAAATGCTCGTTCGTGTTGATCATATATTTGTGGCGAGAACGCTTATCATTCTAGCTCGTCACAATACATGACTATGGCGGTCCGAATTCAAAACTGTTTCATCTCAACTCATCTTACTTTATTATTATAATTTTTTAAATTTTTATATAAAATATAATAAATAATTTAATTTTTTCAAATCTCAAAACAATAATAATATTAACAAAAAATATAATAAACAATTGAACTTTTTTAAATCTTAAAACAATAATGATATTAACACAAAATATTCTAACAATATAATTTTTTTAAACTTTCATTTTTCATATAAAAACATCTCATCTCATATATGAATTCAAACCAACCATATAAGTAAACATTTTTTAAGATTGACGTGTCAATAATGTATAAGATCAAGGGTATAAGTGATATGGTTACTACTTTATTACTACCTATTTACTATTTATAGTTCATTTTAAGTTTTTTTATTTTTTTATCATTTTCTTTTAAATATTTTTTTAACATCCTTATCTATTTAGAAAAATTAAAAAAATATATATAATTTTACTAATAGTCACTTTCTTAACTATTAAGTAAAATAAAAACTTAAAAAAAATTAACTATAAAATGAGTAGTAAGAGTATAGTAACTCTAAATATAAACAAAAAAATAAATCAAACTAATATATATTTATTTTGCAAGTAAATTTATAGCACGTACATTCAGCGCCTAGCTTATTTATTTGACTCTCAATAAATAACTTTGATACCAAAAAGGTTTAATTATTGCATGCACATTCAACTGCTTGCATGCTTTAATTAAGGTCAAATATTTAGGGAACTTACAGTTTCATTTCCTTCTGGGTACAAACCAAGCCCCTGGAGCTCATGCCCCAGCCCTGCTCAGGTTGATCTGGTGGCGGCGACACGATTTGGCTGATGAGCAGCGGGAACACAATGGGGATCAGAACTGAGTTAACGAAGTAGGAACAGAACTCGTACAAGTACCAACTAAAAACCTCAACCCTAGCAGGCTTATGATCATCTTCCTGCTCTTCCTGCCCTTCATGATATAACTCATTCTCCATGGTCCCCGGCAGCGACATCGCGTCATGGACTGTTCCGATGTCGGGTGTTTCGGCCATTTCGTGAAGCTTGAAACTTGATTTACGATCGAGGAAATGATCTCAAATTGAGGGTGGTGGTGGTACTGGAGCATGCCAGGAGATTTTGGGGGGGGGTGGGGGGGGGGGGGGGGGGGGGGGGGGGGGGGGGTGTGTTGGGTGTTATAAGAATGGTGAGGGGGTTTGGTTTGGTGGAGCTAGCTGCTAGCTGCATGCATGCCCTCGATCACAGCTAGCTGGGTTGCGAAATTCACAATGAGTTTTTTGAGCCTCGGAATGTCCATTTTGGCTTTGAAGATTTAATAAGATCAGGGTATCTCGGTATCATCACTACAAAAAAAATGAGCTTTTATGACTATTTAATTATAACGAAAAGATTATTTGTGACCAAAATTGACTCATTTTGACTGTAAATAATCATTTTGTTGAAATTAACTGACCACAAATAAGCAGTTTTCTTGTAATGCATTCTCGGATGAAATATTTTCACTATCGAGTATTAAATATTGAAAATACTTAAAACATGATGTTTACACGATCTTGTCTTAGTTGTATGTATGTGTGTATATATATACCTTGATCATAAAAGCGATCGTGAGCTGCTGGACAGTGATTTGTGTTTGATAGGCCGAATTATGTTCTTATCCTTTTGGCCTTATCTCAATCCGACGTCTGACACGATTATCATGTTGATTTGAGATGCCTACTAATGATGTTTTGCCAACCTTCGATGTTAAGCCCAAAAGGTGTTTGGTTTGAAGAGAGCCCTAGACATAAGACAAAGATAGAGACAGAAGAGAAGCAAGAGAGATTATAAGGGAGATTGAGGCCCGGAGAGAGAGGAAGGGAGCCGGAAATGAAAAGGAGAGAATTAGGGGGAGAAAATGGTTGATGAGAGGAAATTAGACAGAGAAATGAACTGAGGGCATTGCAAAGTTTGCTTCTTAATTGATCTTCTTGAGAGTATTAGCAATGGCTTAGTTAAATGCCAATGAAAGCTATAATTTAACTAATGTCCCTCAAATTTTATCTACATTGGATTAGTCAAATAAAAGTCATCCAAGATATTTGCTATAGTAAATCTATCTTTGAAGTCATATATGAAGATTATTGTAGCTAAGTCAAATGAATTCTTTATTATTTTTTCTCTTTCCAATTCCACGGCTTGTTCCCCTTTTCTCCTTCCCGTGACTCTTCTCCTTCTTCCCGCCCTCTCTATCTCACAATATCTCTTTCTCTTCTGCCTTGCACGTCTCCAGCAGCCACTGTGTTTCTTTTCGGCAACCACTGCATCTCTTTCTGCCCTAGCCCTCGATCTCAAAACTAGCCATGCCGACAACAATGTTGCACTAGGGAGCCCTGTCACACCACAACAAGCCACTCAACGCAGTTGAGGGAGGTGTAACCTCGGGTTTTGTTGTTTGTTTTTAATTTTAAGTGATTATGTGTTGTTTCTCTTATGGCCCGATTTGGATGTAGGAAGTGTCTCGTCTCATTTCGTCTCAACTGATCATTACAAATTTTTTAAATTTTCATATAAAATATAATAAACAATTCAACTTTTCCAAATCTCAGAATAATAATAATATTAAAAAATAACATTATAACAATATTTTATTCAATTTCTAACTTTTATCTCAACTCATCTTATCTCTACTCACTATCCAAAAGGCACCTTAAGTGTCCTGGGTTTCCCCTATCCAATATCCATATGGTTTATGGCATAGCTTTCATGAATTACGTTTAGTTATGGCTTGAATTTCATTCAGTGTAGTGTACAGTATACTATATATTTTCATTTCATTTTGTTTTAAATTCCGGCTCGTTTTGGCCAATTTCATACTACATTATGTTTCGAACTATTTTAATGGCAATTTTTTTTTTTTTGTGTGTTTAGATGACATTTTGTAAATTTCAAATCTAGATAACATTCATATGATTTTAAAATCTAAAACTAAATTATAATTTTTTTTGTAATTTTAAATATGTCTCCTCATTCTCTCTCTCATTTTTTTAATAATTTATTAGCTTTTTCTATTTGTTTTTTTTTTTCTGTGTCTCAACTCAAGTTTGTGATTTTTTTTAATATTATCTTTTGACACCAATATCTCTACATTCTTTTAAAGTTAATTTTCAATGTATATTTCTTTTAGAAATCTTCAAATCTTATATATATATATGTATATATATATATGTAAAATATAGCTAATCCCGAAATGGTAAATCAGAATGTAGTGGCATCAAAATATTCCAGTGTAGTACTTAAACCCAAATAATCACCGAAACAGAATTTAAAACATTGATTTTTGATTTTTTGGCCGGTGTGTTTTTTCGTCTCAAGGCAGAAAAGTTAGGATGTAACTAAGCACTGCAACTAGTTTTGAGTTTGAAAGATCAATATGTAGCAGCACAGTAATTTTCAGGTAATTGAGCCATGATTTAGTAAGAAAAAATTAATTTTGATGCAGAAATCCCATCTAATCAATCTAAATAAATTGGTGCGAGTGTTTCCTTCTCAATAGACTGTGGTAGTCTTCTCCTCAAAACTTTGTTGTTGATTTATTTTGCTAAACAATATTAAAATGTTTCAAGTTGCTTTAAGTCGTGTATGCTTAATGTGTGAAACAAAACGGGTGGTTATTTTTTTGCTCTGCTTGGTTATCACGAGCAATGTTTTGATTAGATTGGCCTTGCATGGTGATCTCTTGCAATGGTTGTTTTCTTGCTCTTCTTAGTTATCCTGCGCAATATTTTGATGGAACTAGCATTGCTCTGTGATTTTGAGTAAAGTTGGGTTGTGACTCCAATGGAGTCGGAAAGCCAAACTCTGAACTCTGACTCTAACTTTTATCAAAGTCGAAGTTGGGCTCCAACTCCGACTCTGATCAGGAGCGGACTCCAACTCTTATCAAAGTTTTCGGAATCCAAGTCGGAGTGTCGGTGCCACATAGAGAGAGAGAGAGAGAGAGAGAGAGAGAGAGATGGCTCTGTTGGCCACCGTCGTCGAATGATGGCATAGTCGACGCTGCTAAGACCACAGTTATGATATAGAGCCTGTATATTTTGATGAATGGTATACATGTACTCCTCTGGTGCATTTCTTCCTTTGTAAGATGCTTCACAAAAACACATAACAGGAAATGAGAGAGTTACTAATTAAAATGAATAAGAGATCGGATATAGAAAGATTAAAATCTAATTATATATATGTGCATTGTTACCACTGTAACACTCCGATACTGGATGGGATTGGAAAGTTACTACCTTTTACTTAAAATCATATATCACAATACATATATAAACTCCAATATCTCAACTACACATAGATGTCACAATTTTAACTCTAACTACTCCAAATAATTAACTAATAACACCACAAATTATAAATATAAACTTCAACCTCTCAACATACCACATTATCAGAGCATAACAAATTTACTGAATAAAATTCTTCAATAACCATGACATCCTTTTGAGCTTAATCCACTATGCTCACATAGTCTTACCTATACTTTCTATTCTTAATCCTTGATTGAAATATCCAAAATATCTGAAAATATTGTAGTGATAAGAGGTGAGTTATTAACAACTCAGTAAACATAAAACATATACTAGTATGTAAACATGAGCAATTTCATAGAGTTTAGAATATAGAACAAAACATTTTAGTTTCAGAATGCGGATCCAAAAACGTGTTATAAGAATATCATATTGACAGTTTAAAATGTTCATATTCAAAAATGTCATTTGGAATAACATGACTGATGAAATGACTGAACATCATCATCTTATCCTATCATATCATATTAGAGTATTATATCAAAATAAAGACCATATTTAACCCTGTGGTAGGGTTGTGCATTCTGCAAAAGCCAAACAGAACATAAATCAACATGATACCAAAGTGATTGTACTCAGAACAAAGACCATTATTATATCCCGTAGCGGGCCAGAGGCCACTATTATATCCCGTGGCAGTGCCAGAGGTTACTATTATATCTTCTGACAGGGTCAGAGGTTACTATTCTGTGCCGTGACAGGGTCAGAGGTCATTATTATATCCCGTGACAGGGCCATAGGTCACTATTATCATCCATGACAGGATCAGATGCCACTATTATCACCAGTGATAGGGCCGTATATTAGAGCAAAACAGAATCAAAATCATTGGATCATGACCAGAAATAGAATCAGAAAGTCATGTCAAAGGTTTTTTAGATGCCACCTCATATCAAAATAGAGTACTGAACAATTTCATATCATTTTCAGATATTCAAAACAAATTCAGAGCATCTTCACATAACATATATAAATTTTCAAACTTCATATTTGTTCTTTTTGCATAGTCAGAAACAGAATGCTAAACATTTGCTTATGTCTACACTAGTCATAACAAAAATACTTTCCTCTTTATACAAATTTCGTGAGTAATGTAGAACAAATAATTGAGATTGTTTCAAATTTCTTTTCATAACAAAACATATATATTTTTTCAAAACCAATGTCAGTTCATATCTTTTATGCAAAATCTAGCATAGAAATCTTGCTTAACTAGACTTTTAAATATTTTGAATTTTTTCACAATAGTGTCGAACGAATGTCAATTGTCACCTATAAAAATTAGACACGTAACTTACGTAAATCTTCAAGTAAACACGTATTTTGATATTTAAGTCTAAAATACGAAGATAACCTATTTTTCCTAAAACTTCTACAATTCTCACAACTCTAAATATCATCACTCCACAAGTTAATCGATATCCACTTAATCTCTCATACTAATACTTTAAACTCTAAATTATTTTCTGTAAAATAAAGTGTATGGCTAACATATTTATTCAATTAAAACTAAGTCCAAGTAAAAATACCTCTCCAGCTTAATATTCATTAAACATAATTATAACAATATCTATTAAAGTAAATAGCAAAATTTCATTTAATAAAATAGACTTAATTAGATTTAAATGTTCAAAATAAAATTAAACACTCATTACTTACTACTGAAATTCAATTATAAAAAACTAATACTAAGTACTATAATTTAAATCGTTAATTATTTTCTATAATAATACTTACCTTTAAAACAAGGCCCACACAAAGTAAGTTAAAAAAAAAAAAAAAATTCAAACCCAACGTAGAACCAACCAAATGACAAAGGTATTTTAGAACTTGATCATAAACATGCATGTACTCTTTGGGAAGGTTGGAATTAAAAGACTTCTGAAATATAAACAC
Organism: Juglans microcarpa x Juglans regia; assembly: GCF_004785595.1. Classification (NCBI taxonomy): domain Eukaryota; kingdom Viridiplantae; phylum Streptophyta; class Magnoliopsida; order Fagales; family Juglandaceae; genus Juglans; species Juglans microcarpa x Juglans regia. The sequence continues at coordinate 26,546,856 of NC_054604.1, forward strand.
CTCCAAACCAAATCGTACGTGCAATAGAGAAGTGAGTTCCATAATGGGAGAGAAGCGAACATGCGACGGCATAGGGAGATGGGCTGAGGTCGATGGTGGTAAGTGCAGTGGCAAAGCAGGCGGTGTAATAGTGATCGACCTAGGGCAGTGTTTCACAATTGGACTATAGTACACGCACTGGCGGCAAGTGGCTGGGCAGCTTACAGAGGAGGAAGAGTCATGCTCGATTTTTGGGGGCTTGAAATAGGGGTTGGTTTTATGACACAAGGGTTGTTGAATAGTGCAACCATGGTGGCTGAGACGTGGAGGAGTGAGGGTGACTTGGTGGCTCACTGTGGGAAAAACAATTACTCTGTTTCGGTGTAGGGAAAACAAGGGATGTGGAGGTTGCGTGGCTGTAACTACATGGTGGTTACAGGGCTGGGATACGGTGGCTAATCAACTTTTTCCGTCCTGGGTTGGTTGTGGTTGGACTGGGTTTGACGGGGCTTTGAAGCCTGAAGTGTGCAAAGTTGTTTCTTGGCGATAGTGGTTAAGTGGAGGCTGTGAGGGTGCTGGACTTGTTGTGTGGCGTTGCTGCGTGGAGAAGCAGGGTAGCTCGCATGGAGGAGCTTGGTAGTGGGGCTATCCTACAATGGTGTAGCAACAGCCCTAGTCTATATGGAGTCCGTTGTTTCGTGTTGTAAGGGGCTGAGGGGAGACCGTGAGAGCAAAGTCATGAGACGTGGGAGAAACCGCTATGCATATAGTGTGATCTCAGTGTATGGTTACCTATATATACACGTTGTTGGAAACCCTGATGAAAGATAAGGGAGAGATCAACGTGCATGGAGTTATGCATGTTCCTAAGGTAGTACTTATAGGCTTAGCTTGTGGGCTATGGGTTTTGGGTCCATTTCGAAAGATTTGGGTCTACATCTTGGTGGTGTATGAACTTAACAAAATGGGTTTGGCCAGTTAAAGCAGTTCAAATAATCTCTTTGGCTTGTTCATATTTTCATGGACCGAATATATAATAAATACTAATGGACCTCGATTCAAATTTTACCAATTTTTTCCATAAAGATTTTTTCGGGCCAATTACCAAATAAATAGATTCTACTTTGTGCATAAAACATTAGTTAGATTTAACCCAATTATCAAGTTTAATAAAAATCCATATTTCATCATAACAAATTTTGGACCCGTAGTCTATTCCAAAACTACTCGTTAAATCTCAAGTAGGCCTCCCTTACAAATTAACCTAAAAAAATAAATTAAATAAAATAAATAAATAAAATTATAGAACTTGTGCTTAGCATGGGCTTGGTACTAGATGTGGGTGTTACAACCATTGCATTCAAAATAACCGTCAATGTAAAGGAACAACGATCAAGATTGGATCTCGAAACTAACATTCACCGTCCTTAAACCAAAAGTAATAAAAAAAGTTGAAAAAGACGAAAGCTAACAATGATCTAAAAAGTGAAAAGTTGAAAACTCAAAAAAGACTAACATTAGTTCATCACTCCTCTCGAGGCTCTAGAACAAAAATTGTGCTACTCGGTTATCTTGAGCTGTTTGTTGTCCAGATTGGCCTTGCTTGGTAATCCCGAGCAATTGTTATTTTCTTGGTTTGCTCGGTAATCACAAGGAGTGTTTTGATCAGACTGGTCTTGCTCAATGATACTGAGCAAGAGTATTTTCTTGTTCCACTCAGTTATCCCAAGTAGTATCTTAGCTAGATTGCCCTTGCTCATAATAACTTTGCCAATAGATTGCTCAGGAATACAAGGTTTCCCAGCCTTGCTTGGCAATTGCAAAGAAGTTTTGCAAAAATCGACCTTTCTCAATGAACCTGACAAAGGTATTTTCTTACTTTGCTCAATTATCACAAGCAGTGTTATGACCAGATTGTCCTTGGTTGATGATCCCAAGCAAATGTTATTTTCTTGCTCAACTCTACTCTGCTCAATTATCCCAAATATTGTTTTGATTGGACTAGCCTTTCTTGGAATTAGTTTTGCCAACAGATTTCTCGGGAATATAAAGTTGCTCAATGACCCAAAACAACCGCCGAGTTGCAACTACTATTCCAACTTGATCAAAGTAACTTAGTTATCAAAATCCAATATTGATATAATTCAATTTTCTTTCTATTCAAATAATAAATTATTGTTGAGTGGAACTTGAGCCAACCCTAAAAAAAATTTATTTGCAACATTATTTTTTCACACACCTAACATGCCACGCCCCCAAACGGATCCTTGTGGGGTGGGTGATCAAACCTCACATTCATGTTAAACTGTGAAAGTATATTTATTTTTCAAGAATTATTCAATAAAATAAGATGAAGATAATTGTTATATATATATATATATATTCTTTATTTTCATATAATATCATATATGAGTAATCACAATATTCTTATTAATTAAAAAATAAATAAATATAAAAGCATTTTTACGAATTATTATGCACAGACTGCTCGTACCAGGGTGAGCGAAGCACCTCGTACCCTGACGTGCAATGAGTGCTTGCCAACCTGGACAAGCAAACTAAAGAATAACAGTCGGCGAGCAAACTAAAGAATAACAATGCTCACAACCCGAATGAGCAAATTGAGTAACATTGCTCGCCAACCCAGATAAGCACATGGAAGACAACATTGCTCGCTAACCAGGGCGAGCACACAGAAAATAACAATAGTGCTCGCCAACTTAAGGTGAATGCAAGGAAAGTAACAATAGTGCTTGTTAATCCAAGCTAGCACACGAGAAGGATAATAGTGCTCGCCACCCTGGGCAATATATGGAAAACACGCATATTGACCCAACCAAAGAGGGCTCTATCTTAATTCAACTAAAATTATTTCATAGCCAGCAGAAGTTCAAAAAAGATCCAAAAATCAACTTTAGAAATCTTCTCACTTTTAAAAATATATAGTATAATATTATTGAACTCACTTTTAAAAATCTTCTCACTTTTTTCTCTTTTATTTTTTCCTAATAGGTGAAATCAATAAATAGTAAAAAATGCATTGCTATAACTCATTCTTCCTTGTACAGCTACCCCACTATCTCATTAAGGCTTCTATCATGATCATATCTTGCCTTGGGATCATTACTTTAGTAGTCATTCTTCATAACTCTTGGCATCTGATATATTAATTGAATGGGTGAATTTAACAACTCAGTAAGTGAAAGTCAATGCCCAAGTGTGAACAAATGAGTAGATTATAATGAGCAGATTACCATGAGCAGATATTAGTGCACAAATAACATTCATCTAGTAATAATGGACGTGCAACAATGAACAAATAAACATTTTATGTGTAGAAATGAGCCTTCATCACCGATGGCAGATACCAACACATAACAATTGTCAGCAAATTCATTCTCATATTGAATTATAATGAGCCATGATCACACGAAGAGAATATCAAATAATGCAGCAATTGTTAGCATGCTTATTTTTCATCTTTATCTTCTATCCCAAGTTTTTACATTTATTGTTGTTCACTGTTTACAGTATTCTGTAACCTGCACATATGGTTTCACCCCCAAGTGAGTTGTGCGCTCTTTATTCCCCTTCATCACATCGAGTTTTCCTCTTATAGGACTTAGTGGTCTCTTGCCACGGGATATGCATGCCCCCCAAAAACTACATCCACCACTAATGGATGTATTGTGTTGTCCTATAATCAAATCTGATACAAATCTCAGGACTAGAACATCTCTAGTTGAGTCTTTAATTATAAAAATTGACAAACATTGTCTTAATAATTCCATCAGCTTGTTATAGGGGCATGTTTAGAGCAATGACATTTGTGCGAGCGTGCAACTCGTTATAGAGACATGTTTAAAGCAATGTCATTTGTAAGCACAATTTAATCATTTTTAATTGAATAATTAGCAAACATATGCCTAATGACAAGTAATTAAATAATTAAACATCACATAAACAAATATTATTTTCAACAATTAGTCATGAGTCCAAAACAAATATAAATAGTTATATTTTTATGATTTTTTACTATCTTTTTACTTTATATAAATATGTCATACGGTAGAAAAGTTGATTTTTCTTGTATAAATTGATGGTTCTGTATTTATTAATTTTTTTTAAAATGATTATGTAATACTTATACACTCGTGACTGCAACTATTATTTTCTTGTATAAAAATGGATAAGTATGGCAAGGATAGCACAAGGAACTACCTGCCATGCAATAAACCAGTAGAAATTGTAAAAAAGACGGCCGCTTTATTTCAACTATTTTTTGCTTATTTTCTCTTAATAATCATCATGTGTAGTAGCAAGGATAAAGCATAGGAAATTCTACTAAATGCAAAAGAATGAATATAGGCAAAATGCTTGGACAGTGTTCTACAACATTAAGAGCACTTAGTACTCTAGATTTCCTAGATCATAGAGCTGGAAGGATTAATACACATACCTGCAGCATATAGGTCACAGCCTCAAATCCTTCCAAGACGAAATAGAAGAATTCAACCATCCATAGTTAATCTCAACAGGTAGAGCTAATTTACCAAGGGGAGACAAAAGGTTGTAAATTTTTCAACATGAATGAGAAGAAAGACTCACAACAGACAAAAGGTTGATGCATTGCCAGAGTACTCACTACTCAAGAGCTTGGATGACTTTTAGCGGCATTTTGCTTTCCACCTTGACTTAACAGAACAAACTTTCATCATATCAAGGATGCATCTCTATATAAAGTTGGTGTGGACCACTCTCTTTCGTATCTGCCTTTTTTTTATTGATAAACAAAATTTTATTGAGTATAAAATAGACAAAGACCCGAGTATACAGTATTGCTTATACATGCTAGTTTAGCGATACAAGAAAGTCATGAAAACACATGTTATTAAAATCAATTACAATCGACTAATAGAGTAAATCATTGAAAGATAAACTTTTAAGCTCATCTATTGACTACTTTCAATCTTCTAAGCTTCTTATCTGCCTTTTATGATGCTACAATATTTTCATTTGCATTGTAAATTAATTTATTTCTTTCTCTGAAAAGTGAGGGTGAATTTTATCTCTCTGTGCCCCCCCTCCCACTTTATATACTGAGTAATGTTACGTACAATTATGAAATTCGTAAGTGTCGTACAATAATTTTGAAAAAGAGTGTGATTTAAAATTAAAAATTTAATTTTCTTTTTATGTAGATCTTATATTTATTCATATTTTTTAAAATAATTATATGATATTTATATGCTCACGATTGTTACTATTATTTCTAAAAAAATATATACCTCTTTGTGCAGATCCTTATATTTATTTACTTAGCGTCTTGATGTGGCGTCATGTGTGATGATTTGATGCCCGATGGTTACAAGATGAACACAGGTGAATTACCTATCTTTTATTCATGGCCTCAAAGTTTCAACCACTCCTCCTATATATGTTAAAGAGTCTAATAATGTAATTAACATACGACTAGTCAATTTCGCAAATTAAAATTCTTAATTGCAAGCTGTCCCACCAAAAGAAAAATCATGTCAGGACTGCATGCCTCGTCAAATTAAAATATTTGAGAATATATAAATATCGTCGTGAGAAGTGCCTAAAGAAATATGGAAAGCGGTGGTTTGTAGATTCAGTTATACATAGTACATCACTGCACTAGCGCAATAAAGTACGACCAATTTCAAACACAATATTTTCCCACAATTCAAATCGAAATAATAGCACCAATATGGAGAAGAGCTACTGCAACCGATGAGTGTAAATGTATTTTTTTTATTTTTTAATCATTTTTTATACAGTTTCAAATATTTTTTTTAAAAAAAATTATCAATTCATTAATATTCTCTTCCTTAATTATTAAGTTAAAAAAAACTAAAATTTCAATCGATAATTTTTTCGGCTCAACTTACATTTTCTATATACATATATATCTATTATATTATAAAAGTGGATGTCGTCATGTAAACATAAATCTGTAGTAATTTTATTTGACACTTTTTTGTTCCGCTTATATCCCTATGTAATTGAGTATAATTACAATTGTACCCCTAATGTTCTATACTAATCTCTCTATCTCTTTTTCCTCGATATCTTTGTCTCTCTCTCACCAAAACGGCGAAATGCACATGCCCTCCTTGCAACCCAGCCACGCCGCTGTCGACAGCACCACCTCCACTGTTGCGCCTCATCGGCGACAACCCATCCTCCCTCTTGGCCTTAGCCTTAGAGCCCCTCTCTCTCTCTCTCTCTCTCTTTCTCTCCCTCCCAATCTCCTCATTGCCCTTTGTCGTTGCAATCCACTAGCGCCGCCATATGCAACCCAAACCACCACTACTACACTGCAAGCTGCCGATGTTTTTCAATTCAGCAAAACTCCTCTCTCTAGATTTCTCCTTCTCCCTCCCAATCTCCTCAGCCACAGCAGCACCACCCAAGCCTCACGGTCAGTCGCGCCGCTGCAACCCACCTTAAATCACCCTTACCCATGGCTACACCCACGACACCCAGTAGAGAACCACCATAACCCTCTCCCAAACAGCCCACTCAGCCCAGCCCAACCACCATTAGGCCAGCCCCATGTCAGCGCCTCGTTGTTGTTGATGGACCCTCGGCAAGATGGCGATGGTGGCAGTTGTTTTTTGTTTGACGAGCCACAACTTCATCAACTGACGGAAGGGGATAGAGAGAGAGAGAGAGAGAGAGAGAAACATGGCAGCGACGGAGACATGGAGAGAGGGAGAGAAATGTGTTTGAGAAAGTGTTGATGGTGTCGGCGTTGGAGGAGAAAGAAGGGGAGAAAATGGAGGCGAGAGAGAGAGAAGATGGCGGAGCTCGGCTTGTGTGAAATTTGGGGGGTGGTTGGGCTTCTAATGTTAAGTTTTGGGCTTCCCATATGGAAAAAAATACTACTTTAAAAATCGGTTCATGTAAAATAATTATCCTAAAAAATACTAACTCTTCATAAAAATTTTATGAAAAATATTGAACTCTTAAAAAAATAAACTTTAATCTTGGGCAGTATGTTATTTTCTTTAGTTTTAAACTCTGTGAGTAATGAATTTATTTGTTACATTTTAGTATTAGACATTATATAGCTTTTGCTTTTGAGTATTTTACATGTGATTAGTTACCGATTTAGAATTAAAAAGTGCTCCTATTTTATTAATGTTTTAAAAAAATGTTATTAAAAATTAACTTGTATAAATCCATGACTTTTTTTAAACTTTGTTTCACTATTTTTCTTCATTTCCTCATATCTCATTGGCTATCAATTTTATTCTTCAAATTTTTACAAATGGGCATACGTGCATTGCAAAATTTTTACAACGCGTATGCCCTTACTAGTGTATGTGTATATATATGCTTAATTTGTGTGTTTTATTGATTTCTTAATTTGTTCCAATTCATTGAGGTCAGTCCACTATTATTTAATATTTTATTATTATTTTTTACTATTGTTCACTAATTTTTATTACTATTCAAAATTATTTAATATTTTATCATTATTTTTTCATTATTTTCTCATTACTACTTACAGATTATTTAAAATCACCTCACTACACAAACATAGCCATGACCTGGCCTAGCTGAGTGAATATTCTCCGCTATTGATCTACTAGGCCTCCAACAGTCACACACACATGACGTGAACAAATAATATATATATATATATATATATATATATATATATAGTAAATACTATGATCTGGCTGTGTTGTGAATGATCGTGCATGCATATAATATATATATGTTTGTGTAAATTGTTGTCCTAATTTTCTATTGGAATGAATTACATGCGATCGATGTACCTACGTACGTAATGCTTAATTTCTTGTATAACCTGCTGTTCGTGGATATTATTCTGTGTTGGTCGCAAGGCTATTCTCTCTGCAAATGATCGATTCGAGTCCATATCTACTATCTATACTAGCTAACTAGCTAGAGCTTGTTTTGCACGCTGGATAAGGTGCTGCATGCGGTAATTCAATTTCAAAGTAATATTTGATGTTATTTTGTCGGAGAGTTTTGTTACGTGTTTTAACACATTATTTATGACGGGATTTATTATAATTTAAAACAATTAAAGTTTTTAAATGTATAAGATTTTCATATTAACGATGTTTTAGATTTATAAGAAATAAGAATTATAAATAAATTTCAGCCTCTGCAAAAATTTTTGTTAATTATTTAAGGCCGACTGTCTTTTCGCATTGGTTTTAGTCCCCTATATAGTTTTTATTGGACCGTTCAACACATGGAGTTTGTGGAGTTATCTCCTTTTTTTTTTCTTTTTTTTTAATAACTCATTTATTGATAACATGATCAATTATAATTTACAAAGTCGGAAGACAGTGTAGAGTTTCCTCCATACCAACTATGTAATCAGTTACATGTAATGCAATCTTTCCTAGTTCATGAGAAAAAATGTTCATCTCAAAGCGAGTACTGTGAGATAAAAAATTATTATCCCCAAGCGAATACTAAGGAGGGACAAAATACTCGCCCCAAAGGTGGATACCAGGAAAAGCTAAGTACTCGCCCTTAAGGCGAACACTGTGAGAGCAAAAGTGATCGCTCTCATGTGAACAATAATGATGGAAAAAGTGCTCCCCTCCATACGAACACCATGGAAGAAAAAAGTACTTGTGTAACGTCTTGTACCCAAAAATGGTCGGAGGGTTACTATCTGATGCTTAAAACCATCTCCTCACCATATAAATAACATTTTCAAATATTTCATAAACATGAATTCACGTATTCCAATCAAATATAAATACAATCCTCACAGAATTTTCAATGAACTGAACCAACAAGATAAATTAAAAACTTTTCAAATTCTCCATAATAATAACAAATCTCCCAGCAATTCAGATCAACATAATAACAACATCATCAACACTAAAGAAATTTCCCTCATAATCACAGTACTCTTAGGCACTCAATAATTAGCCCACAGCTAACCCCACCCATACCTCCTAATTTTGGTTCTCAGCAACGTCATCAAAATCATCTGAAATGTTACGAAAATAAGGTAATAAGTTTTCAACAACTCAGTAAAGAGATGTCATATACCAATATGTAAACATAATCATTTACAGAATACAAGATGCAGAATAAATATTTTCAGTGTTATTATGCAGAACAAAACATGTTTTCATAACTAACCGAGCGATGGTTTCAAATATTTACAATCCAAAGTACTTTGGCATAGTATAAACTGAGCATCATTATCACATCATAACAGGACATCACATAAAATATAGACCATTGTTTAACCCCCGTGGTAGAGTTGTGCTATTCTCGGTGACCAAACCGAGCAGAGACAGAGGTGAATCTTCCCCTTATTATTCTTGGAATCTCGAGTGTGCACACATGAAAGACCACATAAAAACTAATTTTTTTCCAAAGTAGGTGTACTCAGAGATAGAGAAGTTGATACCAACTCAAATTGAGTAAAGTAGAGCAGAATCAGAGTCAAATACAAAACCAGTACACCATGCCAAAAGTTCTCAGGTGTCATACCAAAATAAAACAGAGTACAAAATGTATTCAGATCATTCTCACATAATTAGAACAAAAGTCGGAGCATCTTTATAAAACTATGCATAAATTTTCAGATTTTGATAATCGCTCTTTTCCACATTTCAAATATAGCATAATATTGCTCATGTCTACACTATTTAAATCCAAAACAGCCACCAACAAGCTCGGACAGTTACATACTCCACCCACACAAATACATTAAACTCATCAGCCACCCTTTTTAGTTCTTCTTTAAAACAACCCACCAACAATTTACATAACCTTCAAGTTCAATTATAAAACAGTAGAAAATTTTCAGTAATCACAATAATATAAGCCACTAATTTAAACCATGTAAAATGCAAAATGGATATTCGGATTACCTTACCTAGATTTCGTGCACACGGAACTAGTGGCTTATTTTGGATTTGATATATTTAGATCAACCTCCTTCTTTTTCATTTTAATATTATTAATTTGTATATTTAGATTGAAATTCTCCTTTCATATTTGAAATTATTAATATGCATGATAATGAGGAATCAAGCAGTGTCTTACATATTTTGGCTCGATTGCTATGGCTTTTAGTGTTAATACTTTACGATGTGGTCCGGCCTCTGAGAGGAGCACCTGTTGCTCATCCTGGTGGGAGTCGGACGTCCTTTCCACACCGTAGGGTGCAGTCTCCCCATGCACGCACCCAGAAATAGAGGTGGCCAACCAAATAAACATGTCAATCATGTCACCTTTCGATTTATCCAATCAATTATAGTTCGTGTCATAGCTAAATTTTACGACAAAATTGTACTTGTTTATCCAAAAAAAAATACTGCACCAGAAAATCACACGATGAAAAAAACGTGAGGATTGTTCATGTACTGTTCATCTTTATCGTCGGAATGGATGCTTTTACCTCTTTTGAGTGTTTTACCTCTTTTGAGTGTAGCAAGGCGAAACGGGACAAGAATTTCCCAATATACCGCTGGCAACATGATGTCCTTTTGTCTCAATGATGCTAGCTTTTTCAAAATTCAAGCACGCAGCGCTTATAAAATATCATTCATATCTTATCCGCACTAAATACATCACTAGTGTTACGCACCTCTCGACCACCTTTTTATTAATTTTAATTTATGAAATTTAAACAATTAAACATATAAACTATATATGTTAATAAAAAAAAATATGGGTATTTTTTCTTTGTTGAATATTTGTTTGTGACTATGCTCTAGTCAGAGCATTCACATCTGGCTCCGCATTAGTATCTAATTTGTCAAAATACGAGAAAAAAGTGATAAATAATTTTCAAGATTTTGCTATACATCAGCTACTATTTACCTCTATACCCATACTTGACAGGTTTGTTATAAGGCGTGAGGTGTGTGGTAATGAATATTGATTGATGAGAATAATTATTCTAATTTTTAAGTTTGTAATAGTACATTCCTAAATTTGCTCATTACTGTTGCCTTCCAAACCTATTTATATCAGTATTTTATTAACCCTCAACAAAACTATTTTTTTTTTATTAACCTCCAATAAATTTATATGAATATAAATAAACTAAAATTGTGTTTAGAAGGGCAAGTCCACTTATTTGTACACCAGTATTTGAACATTTGGAAAAGTCTGGAATTTTTTAAAAATTTGACCATTAAAAACAGAAAAAAATTGTTAGGGTTGAAAAAATATGATGGTTAGAAGATGAAAAAAAAAAAATGTTACTCTTAAAATATTACGGTTAGAATTTGACAAAAGTGTTACTTATGAGATAATTTGATTTTTTCTAAAACCTGATCATTTGGGAAGAGAAGATTTTTTTTTTTAAAGAAAATGTTATTATTACGAAATACAGTTTTGAAAATATGTTTGCAATAGATATATAGTTTAGTTTCGTTTTATTCTTTTTATTTATTTATTTATTATTCTTTTTAAAAAAAGAAATGAATTGTTGAAAACGCAAGGAAGACAAATAACCGAGTAGATAAAAAATGTGAAAATTAAAAAAAATTAAAAAATAATAAAAAATATAGAAAGTTTTGGACATGTGAGACTTGTATATTTTAGGACTAAATTTAATATTATTCTATATATTTATTTTTTGGCCCGTTGTTCTATAGGCGTGGTATAAATTGTTTGCAAAGAAATAAAAAGTACTATAATTTTGAAGTATAAAAAAGAAGTTACTTCTAATATTAAAAAAAAGTCAAATAGGATTGAGCAAGTAGTATACAAAAATACTTTAAGTAGAATTATTCTAATTTGAATGTGGATTTGTTTGGTTACAAAAATGAGATGAGATATAATGAAAAATTTAAAAATAATAGTCAAATAATTTATGAATAATAGTGAAATAATTTGAATTAAGATATTTTATGAGGTTTTAGAAAAGAAGAGATAAAAAGTTAAATGAAAATATTATAAATTTTTTAAAATATTGTTAGAATATAGTTTTTAATATTTTTTTCTTGTTTTAGGATTTAAAAAGTTAAATTATTTTTTGTGTTTTGTTAAGTTTGAAAAAGTTGTAATGATTATGTAATGATTAGAAGAAAAAATTAAAGATTTGGAAAATGAGATAAGATGAAAAATATGTGAATATTAGTGAAATAATTTATGAATAATAGTGAAATAGTTTGAGTTATGATATTTTATGGGATTTTGGGAAGAGATAAAAAGTTAAATAAAAATATTATAAAATTAAAACATTGTTAGAATATAATTTTTAATACTATTTTTATTTTAAAATTTGAAAAAGTTGAATTATTTTTTATATTTTGTTTAAAAATTTAAAAAAATAATAATGATAAGATAATAATTAGACGAAAAAAATTCAAAAATTGGAAATTAAAAAGTATTTATGTTTAAGTATTTATGTTTATTTAAAAAAGTATTTATCCTCCAAACAACCTCTTAAAATTAAAAATACTTATATTGAGGTCTCATTTGTTTTTGCATATGAAATCAGATAAGTTGAGATTAAAGTTAAAAGTTGAATAAAATTGTTAGAATATATTTTTTTAATATTATTTTTATTTTAAAATTTGAAAAAGTTGAATTATTTATTTTATTTTTTGTGAAAATTTTAAAAAATTATAATTATCAGATGAGATGAGTTAAGATGAATTATGAAAATAAACAAGACCTTAAAGGATGCTAAAAAAGAAAATAACATAAAATGGAATGAATATATATTTGAAAAAATAATAAATAGATAATACTTTTCACAATATATTTCATAATCATATTTTAAAATAATAGATATTATTATAAAATAATATATAAAAGTAATATGACTTTATAAAAATATTCTCATTTTATATAATATATTGTAAAAACTATCGTGAAGAATATTGTGTATGACTACACTTTCCGAACAACCCTTTAAACAATAAAAATCTACGGTGCCATTGGAGGATTGTCTGTGTTTGTCCCTGACATCACATCGAAATCAACGTGAAACTTCTTGGATTGGACTAGATTCCGGTTTCAAATTGTCTCTCCCTTTCTGTGTGTTTGTAGTTCGGTCTGTGACTCTGTACACAACAAGAGAAAAGAAGGCCTTCTGCGTGATATACACGTCTGGAGTAGCTTCGGCTGACAAAATCCTTCGCACTCCCGATGAGACTACCTCCCAAAATCAAATACAAGCCCGTGGCTCTCTCTCTGCTTCCTGAGAACGAGGACGAACCGGCGCCGTTGCAGATTTTCGACCCGAGATGTTCGGGCAATAAACGCCTGAGACGTTCTCCGAGGCTCACTCCTCGGAGTCCTCCAGAGGTCAATGCGGCTCAAACCATCGGTAAGAAAGCCGCTTCCATGGCTTCCAAACAATCAAAGTACCTCAGAAGTTGGCCCAGACTATCATCTGTTTCGGAAACGCGAAATGCTGCTCTCGAATGTTTGAATGCTCGGAGTTTCAGAAGGTCGCCGAGACTGAATAATACTCCGGATCCTAATCCGGATTCTTTCCCGGGTACATTGCCCGGATCGTCGAGGAAATCCGATTCTCTGAAGGGTAGGGGTAGTTTGGAAAATTCCAAGTCGTCAATGTTCCACGAAAACTCTCCTAGACGGTCTCCGAGATTTATGCCCACTCAAAATGGCAAAGCTGAGCTTAGCTTAGATAAGGTGCGTAGCTCACCTTCGGTCCTTTTAACTTTCGCTCCATACTGTTTGGTAGTGGGATTTGCTTTTTAACTTTTTTTTCTTTTTGCTAATAAAGTTCAAGAACTGCATGAGTCATTCTGATTCCTCGTAACTACATGTATTAGTTAGAGGTTGAAAGAAGGACGCACCTCTGGTGTACCAGTTCTCATGTACACGGTAAACACTGAATAGCCAAGTGCGGGGCGGATAACAGCTGAACGCATCTCTCGATTTTTTTATACTTGGACTTTCATTATATTTTTTGTTTTCCAAGGAAGATTAGATCACTAAAACTTCTTCCTTTTTTACTTTTTATGAACCTATTTTATTTGAAAGAAAAAAATTGTTAATGTATGAAACTTTTCCATAGACTAGAACAGGAGAAAAAGTCATTCCCCGTCCACGGAGGTGGTGCAGGCCTCAATGAGGCAGTTTGAAGCCCACGATGACGGTTCGAGGCATTGATACGGTGCCCATACATACATCCACAATAGTAAGTAGGGAAATAATACAGAAAATGTAAATAGAGAGGAAGATACATAGATTTACATGATTCGACACATGGCCTTCGTCTATGGGTCGTTTGGAAGGCAAATCTACTATGATATGAGTATTTTATAATTTCTCGTAGTCTCTCGTAGCTCATTGTACAATGAGGGTTGAAACCCGTTAAACTTAGAGAAGACAAAAATGGCGTCTCTCGTCGTGCGGTTGAAGGAGATCTCTCTCTCCCTTCCAATAGTAGTTGTCCAGTCATCTAGAGGTCTCTAGTTTCATCCAATCAGATCCCTTTTACTATGACTCTATTAGTGGTAGGTGGAGAAATCAAGTTTATGTCATTTCCTCCCCTTGCGTGTTTGACTTTTTTCCTCCCCTAGCTTTTGCTTTTTCTTTCCTTCCTCTCTCTTCCTTTAGCTTTCTGATGGCACCTTTCATGTGGCTTGGACTTGGTGCGCCTTGAGCCAGGCTTGGCATATTTACCCCCAACAGATACTCGCGATTCTTGAGGTTGATTTGCTCAACAAGAAGATCTTGAGAATCTTCAAGTCAACTACGATAGAGATAGTCTGTGGAAAACTATAGAAAAATAAATTCTGAAAACTGGTCCCTAATTTTCTGTTTGTTTGTGTTAAGCAAAGAAGATCCCTGATCGCGCGTAGAGCTCGGCTTGGAGAGTTAGGCAGGAATTGTGCTCGACCACGTTGAGAGAAGCTAACCTGACTGCTCAAGTGTGGCTGAACTCGGCGGGAGGCGACTCAACCGTGCCATGAATAAGTGTGGAGCTCGAGAAGACTTGCAAAATTTGTAGTAAGTGCCTTGTCCACCAAGCCCATCGACAACCCTCGCAAGGTGGTTGTGGAGTTCAGAGGCTCATTCCTGGAGGTAACCTGCTAGCGGCAGTTGTGGTACGAGTGTCAACACTCGGCGTTTGCTAGAGAAGATGCTAGGCGGGAGATGACTCGACCTCGTTGTTGGCGAGGAGAGATGGGACACTTAGCAAAAGTGTTCCCTCCGTTGTTCGCTCGTGTGAGTGCGGAGCTTCAACTTAGATAATCATGAGGGAGATGTGCTTGACCGTGCTGGGTGGTGAGGAGAGATGAGATACTTAGGAGATGTGTTATCTCCTTTGTTCGTAGAGTACGAGCTTGGAACATCGGCTTAAATAACCACCCTTGAGATGGACTCCACTGCACTGGGTGGCGAGGAGAGATGGGGCACTTAGGAGATATGTTCCCTCATTTGTTCGCGGTGCAAGTGCAGAGCATCGACTTTGCTGGAGGCAAGGAATGACAAGGCACTTAAGAGATGTGTTCCATCCATTGTTTGCTGATGCGAGCCTGGAGTAACAATTTTGCTGGAGGCAAAAAGGGATGTGACCCTTAAGAAAGGTGTTCCCTCCTTTGTTTGCTAGTGCGAGCGTGAAGCTTCAACTTTGCTGGAGGTGATGAGGGATGTGACACTTAGAGGAGAGGTGTTCCTTCCGTTATTCGCCTGTGCGAGCGCGGATGATCGACTTAGATAACTAGATGGGAAATTTGCTTGACCGTGCTAGGTGGCGAGAAAAAAGATGGAACAAGCATTCCTTCCGTTGCTTGCCAGTCCAAGCACAAAGCATCGACTTTGCTGGAGGCAAGGAGGGATGAAACACTTAGGAAATGTGTTCCCTCTGTTGTTTGCCAGTGCGAGGGTGGAGCTTTGACTTTGCTGGAGGTAAGGAGGGATGAGATACTTAGGAGAGGTTTCGCTCTGTTGTTCGTTGGTGCGAGCGCGGAGCATCGACTTTGCTAGAGGTAAGGAAGGATGAGACACTTAGGAGAGGTGTTCGCTCCATTGTTTATCGGTACGAGCGTGGAATATCGACTTAGATAATCAGGCGGGAGATATGCTTGACCGCAATGAGTGGAGAGGAGAGATTGGACACTTAGGAGAGGTGTTATGTCCATTGTTTGCTGGTGCATTGACTTTGCTGGAGGTGAGGAGGGATGAGACACTTAAGAAAGGTGTTCCCTTCGTTGTTCGACAGTGCGAGAATGGAGCATCGACTTTGCTAGATGAAGGAGGGACGAGACATTTAGGAGAGGTGTTCCCTTCGTTGTTTGTTGCTGCGAGTGCGGAGCATTGACTTAGATAACCAGGTTAGAGATGTGCTCGACCGCACTGGGTTGAGAGAAGAGATAAGACATTTAGGAGATGTGTTTCATCCATTGTTTGCCAGTGCGAGTGCGGAGCATTGACTTTGCTGGAGGCGAGGAGGGATGAGGCACTTAAGAGAGGTGTTCCCTTTGTTGTTGATAGGTCCCAACACAGATATTACAAGTGCTAAGATAATTTGTTTCTCTTCAAGTGAGAAAGTACTGCACGGTTTGGATAAAAATGATTTCTTGATCCCTTCATTTATAACTTTTGGCTGCTTAATTAAGCAAAGCCACGTATAAGAAAATTGAAATAAAAGGGAGCTAGTAACTAATAACAACTGGACTGAAACACGTAAAACAGAGCATAACTAATGGAAATCAAATGACGTAAAACTCGCAACCACTGAGGACCCATTCCACTTCTGCACGTTCAGCCACGACCCAGTCCACGCTGTGTTGTTCTTCACTTCGCTTAATGGTCCTGTCCACTACCTACGTTGCAGGCATACAAGATCTTCACGTAATGACCCAGTCCACGCCGCATGCATACGACGAGATTTAGCTTTGGTTTCTCTTAGACTTACGTGGCTTATGAGTTGTTCACCGGTGCGAGCGGGGACCATTGACTTTGCTGTAGGCGAGGAGGGATGTGACACTTAGGAGAGATATTCCCTTCATTGTTCACCAGTGCGAGTGCGGAACATCGATTTTGCGGGAGGCGAGGAGAGATGAGACACTTGGGAGAGGTGTTCCCTCCGTTGTTCGTGTGCAAGTGCATAAATTTGACTTAGATAAGCAGGCGGGAGATGTGCTCGATCGCGCTTGGTTGCAGGGTGAGATGGGACACTTAGGAGATATGTTTCCTTCGTTGTTCGCTGGTGCGAGTGCGGATCATCGACTTTACTGGAGGAGAGGAGGGATGAAACACTTGGGAGAGGTGTTCCGGATGGAATACTTAGGCCTTGTTTAGTTATGCAGTTTAGATGAGATGAGATGATATGTTTTGTTGAAAATTGAATAAAATATTGTTATAATATAAATTTTTAATATTATTTTTGTTTTGAGATTTGAAAAAGTTAAATTATTTATTATATTTTATGTGGGAGTTTGAAAAAATTGTAATGATTATATGAGATAAGATGAGATGAGATAGTTTGATTTTGTGTAACCAAACCAGCCCTTAGGAGAGGTGCTCTCTCAGTTGTTTGCTGGTGCAAGCACAAAGTATTGTCTTTGCTGGAGGTGAGGAGGATGAGACACTTAGAAGAGGTGTTCCTTCCATTGTCTGTCGGTGCGAGTGTGGAGCATCGACTTAGATAATCAGGCGGGAGATATGCTTGATCGCGTTTGGTGGCAAGGTGAGATAAGGCACTTAAAAGAGACGTTCCCTTCGTTGTTTGCCGGTGCGAGCACGGAGTATCAGCTTTACTGGAGATGAGGGATGAGACATTTAGGAGAGGTGTTCCCTCCGTTGTTCGCCAGTGCGAGCGACTTTGTTGGAGGTGAGGAGGGATGAGATACTTAGGAAAGGTGTTCCCTCTGTTGCTCGCTGGTGTGAATGCAAAATATCGACTTAGATAATCAGGCGGGAGATGTGTTCGACTGCGTTTTGTGACAAGGTGGGATGAGACACTTAGAGCACTCCCAATGGCTTTTGTATTATACAAAAAATGTAAATAATTTAAACAATTTTTCTAAAAAGAAGCTCCATCCGATTATGTAAAATGAACTGTAAAATACATTTAGCTACAGTACCCCGCTACATGTAGCGGGTACTGTTCATCTTGTAAAAAATTTTTTATTGTTGATATTTCATTTACTCTCTCATTTTTATTTACTTTGATTTTTATCATATAAGCAAATTCTTTTCATTGTTCATCATTTAAAACACATATATTTCATTTTCTTCTAAAAATATCTTGGAATTATTTTTAAACCAATTTTTTCATATTTGATTTTATTTTTAATTTTTATTTGGCTTATATATTTTTGTTTTACGTGTATAGGACTGAATTATTTTACATTGTATATAAAAATAAATTGCAAATATAAACAAATATATGGATATTGTAAATTTATTGGTAGAAATGAAATATTTAAAAAGAATAAAAAAAGAATATTTAAATGATATAGAGAAAAAATAGATAAGCTGATGGATGACATATTGTAAAAGTGTATGTAAAATAGAAAAAAGTGAGTTTTAGTGATGTATTTTAAAGGATAAGATAAAAAATCCATTGGGAGTGCTCTTAGGAGAGGTCTTCCATTAGTTGTTAGTTGGTGCGAGCGAGGAGCATCGACTTTGCTAGAGGCAAGGTGAGTGGTTGCCGTGGTTTAAGTAGCTTTTTTGTGCGTGCTCAGGTAGGCGACAGAGAGAGGTGGCAAGATGTGGTTTTCCATGGTGGTGAGATGTAGCTTGCCATGAGGGTGGTGTTGGCCTCCATGAAAATGGAGCCCAGCCTGCCTGCATGCTTACAAGAGTCTCGTGGTCAGTTAGAGCACGTTGCATGTCCATGCAACGTGCCGTGTAACATAGGTGGTTGCTTGCCACAGAATGTGGCAAGCTGTTGTGGCCGGGCAGCTCCCTTGGCAGTTGGCCATCACCGTGTGGTTGTGTGGCTGAGCAACTAAGGGTGGGGAGACGTGGTGGCCAAGGAAGGTAGTGGCTGGTAACTTGCGTTGGCCGTGGAGCTCATGTTGGTCGTGGAGTTCGTGCTGGCCGAGGAACTCGTGTGGCCGGTGAGGAAGGTCCCCGGCTTCCCATTGGCACTTTCTTTTGCAGGGGACCACCATGTTGGCAACAGGAAATGCCAGTGGGCCCTGTAGTGGCCTTGATTGACCTTAGCAACTCGTGGGCAGCCAACTTCTAAGTTTTCAACAACGAGGAACTAGCGGGAGACCTCCTACCGACTCCTTTTGGGAGTCTGGCTTGATGGTCGGGACTTTGTCATGTCATTTGAGGGAGGTGGCGAGCTTACATTCCAGGCCGTTATGTGCATCCGTTGTTTGCACTAGATGACTTTTGTAGGTGCTTTGGCTGTTGGGGCGGCTTGGGAAGAGGGATACTGTGCTGAAGACAGACACCGCTGGCAACCTCCATGGTGGTCGCCGGTTGCTTCTGCAGCCCACAGTTGGCCGGCGGCATGGTTTTCGTTGGCCCCTGGACTTTGCATGTCGAGAATCAGGCGGAGCAACCTCCGTCGGTTTTGTCTGGCCATCCGGTTGAGTGGGCACTGACAAGTGGAGCCGTTCGTGAGGGGTGGCGGGCAGCCATCCTGCCATCGCAAGCCTCTGGGTGCCATTATGGCACTGTGCATGCCATGCATAGCGAGTTGCGTGCTATACGCACTGTGCACAATGTTCCTACTTGTATGGGCAAGTAACTATTTCTTGCCCATTTTTTCCCCCATCTTATTTTTAACCCAAAGTAATAAGACAAAAGCAATGTCATAGATGTAAAGGTGAGGGGAATCTTATCTGCTCATTTGGAGATGATTTCAGAAGCTAGGAAATCTTCATTCTCCCACTTCCGGTTAGGGGTGTAAAAAAAGCCGGTGAATCTGTAAACCGGACCGGACCGGACTAGTGGGTTTGGTTCGGTACCGAGCTTGGTTCAGTCCGGTACTGGTTTTATTTTTCTTAAAACGGGTCAAAATCTGTCCGGTTTCAATTTTTCTTTTTCTAAAACCGGACCTAACCGAACTGTAATAGTTCATATATATATTATAATTTTTTTATATTGTGTATAATTTTTATATATAATATATAATTATATATAAAATATTTTTGTATTATATGATAAATTACTAATTAATATAATATTAAATTTTAAAATCTTATATCACTATAACCTATTGTATTAATAGTTATACTAATACTATATCACTATAGTCTATAATACAATTATAATATATATTATAATATACTACAATATATTATCACTATAGTATTATATACTATAATATACTATTATATTCTATTATATAATATATAATATAGTATATTAAAATCGAAAAACCGGACTGAACCAGACTGGAACCGGTAAAACCGGTATAAGGGGTGTAACCGGTAAAACCGGTTTAAGGGGTGTAACCGGTGCAGAATCGTTTTTTGAAAATGCAAAACCGGTACATACTGGTTCGATCCTAAATTTTGTCTAAAACCGGACCAAACCGGACCGGTTACACCCTTACTTCCGGTGTAGACAATAAATAGATCTCATAGACGGCGCCAACTGTTAATGCATAAAACCTCCCCACAAACTGAAACAGGAGAAAAAGTCATTCCTGGCTTGCAGAGGTGGTGCAGGCCTCAATGAGGCAGTTTGAAACCCACAATGGCGGTTCGGGGTGTCAATACGGTGCCTGTATGTGCATCCACAACAATAAATAGGAAAAGAATACAAAAAATGTAAATAGAGAGGAAGACACATAGATTTATGTGATTCGGCACAAGATTTACGTCCACAGGTCGTTTGGAGGGCAAATCCACTATGATGAGAGTATTTTACAGTCTCTCATGGCCTCTCGTATCTCATTCTATAATAGATGTTGGAACCCATTAGCCTAGGGAAGACAAAAATGGCGTCTCTAGTTGTGCAGTTGAAGGAGATCTCTCTCTCCCTTCCAGTAGTAGTTGCCCAGTCATCTAGAGGTCTCCACTTTCATTCGATCGGATCCCTTTTATTATGGCCCTGTTAGTGGTAGGTGGGAAAATTAGCTTTGTCACTTCCTCCCCTTGCGTGTCTGACTTGCTTCCTCTCCCAGTTTTAGCTTTTTCTTTTCTTTTTCTCTCTTCCTCTAGCTTTCTGATGGCACCTTTCACATGGTTTGGGCTCAGTGTGTCTTGGGTTGGGCTTGATATATTTACCCCAACAAAATGACTTACGTTAGGGAAGCTAAAAGACTATTAATTACAAATAAAAATTAGTCACTTAGTTCAACAAATTATTTTTTATTTGATAATTTTTATTTTAAATAAAATCAGTAACTTATTTAGGTATATTATTATTTATTTAATAAATTTAACTCAATAACATGAACTTTTTCAGTTTCCATTTAATAATAATGCAAATGGGGAATGGATTATGTGAATTTTTGTTTTTGATAAAGTAAAAATTTTATTAATATCAATAGAAGACTGGGAGAAGCCCAAGTACACGACATTGGTAAAAAAAAAAAAAAAAGCTACTTAGGAAGAAGAAATAGATACAAGGAAATCATGAAAATTAAACCGATTAAAAGTATAGCTATTGTCAAAAGAGAGCATGTTGAAAAAGATAATGTGGTAAAAAAAAAGGAATGCCTAGAGTCGGGAGTGCAGTTGGATACTGTGGCTCCCCTGGTCTTTCTCCTCCAATAGCTGATTAAATTTTGCCTAAAGTTAACGAGATTCAGCAGTTCGTGGTATTTCACTGGGAGGATGTGAAGACCAATTTAAGAACTAATTACTGCAATCGAGGCAAGTCACGCCCTTGAAACCAAATCAAATTTTAAGAAAAGCAGGAGTTACAACTTCTTTTTTCGGCAATCAATTACGACGCTAAGGGTGGTAGTTCAACTAGAGGGAAGTCTAAAGGGAGAGCATTGTGAAGACGGGAAAACAAGGGGTTGAAGTGGGTTTTTTGGGTAGAGTTTTAGTTCTACGGGAAGCAAGGGGTTGGGGTTGGGCTTGGTGTATTTTGGATTGTTTTTCACGGGCTCTTTTGGGTTATTAGGAGTTTTCTATTATGGGTTAGGTGTTCTCTTGTATACATTCAGTATACTTAGTTACTCCTTTTGATATATATATATATATATAATATTTTTACTTATAAAAAAAAAAAAAAAGATACTTCTAAGCTCCTCCAGGATGTTCATTCCAAGCTCCAGTCATTTCTTTCCCTCACTACATCAGGCATATGAGGACCATCTTCCAAATTTCTCTAGTTGAGAAGATTAACCACTCTCTCGGGCATAACCTATGCAAGCCCCACTCTGCCAAAGAAATCATCCCACATGGCCTTGGTAATCTCACAATGAAGTAGCAAGTTATCTTCCATTTAACCACTTTTTCCAACACATGTTGGTCAATTACAATAATTTGGCATTGCCATAGATAGTCCATGGTCAGGATCTTCCCCAAGGTAGTTGTCCATACAAAGAAGACAAACTTTACAAGACTAACTATTATTTAATAATAATATAATGAGATAGTTGATCACGTGGTCATAGCATGCCTTGAAAACTATATAGTATAATCTAGATTTTTGAGAAAATTAAAAAACAAAAGTACATACTATTTTTTTCTCATATTATTATAATTTAAAATAGCTCAATATTCTAATTTAAAACCTAATACACAAAACACACATACATAATAAAACAAACGTTCTACTTATCAACATATATATATATCTAACATTAAAATCTAATTACTCATTCAAATTATAGGGAAGTATTAGTAGATGAAAGAGAAAACTTCAATCATAGAAATAAAAATAAGAATGTTTTTATGATTAATATGAATGCTAGTAAAAGGAATTAAAAATGGTGATTTTGATAATTGAACTCTTTACATAATAAACACTCTTAGGGGAGATTTGGATACAAAAAGCCTTTTAACTCATTTCATCTCATCATCACAACTTTCTCAAATTTCCACACAAAATACAATAAACATTTCAACTTTTTCAAATCTCAAAACAATAATAATATTAAAAAATAATATTCTAACAATATTTTATTCAATTTTCAACTTTCATCTCAACTCAACTCATCTCAACTCACTATCCAAACCTCCCAGACTCTTGGTGATGATAAGAATATTAAAGCTAAATCAAGTTGGAATATTATCTCTATGAGATAGAAAATCTTTAATAAGTGGATACAATTATAAAATGTAAAAATCCACACACACACACACACACATGTATATATGAGTTCTAAATGGTAAATGAGAGTTAATATGAAAAGTGCATTTGTATTGTATGATATGTTATGGTACATGTGTCTTACTTATTCTGATATTGGATTCACAATTTTGGGTAATGATGCCATCTTCAGTATTTTGCAATGCAGAAAATACTGTGGTAATTGGTGGGTCCTGTTATTCTTATTTTTTAATTTTGTTTTCATATTTTGGTGGTTCTTTTGGCTTTTCCTTGGCTTCAGTGATTGATAATTATTTATATAAATATAGTTTTAGACCTTTACTATAGTTTTATATATTGGTTTTTTTTTTCTTTTTTTGTTGTGGGGGGGGGGGGGGGGGGGGTGAGTTGCTAGAGCTCTTTGGTGTTATCGCTATTATCTCATGCTTCCAAATCATAGGGAATTGTTGCACTTATTTTGTCAGTATATTCTTCTCTCTATTTTGATTTCTTGACTTCTATCACCTTTAGTCATAGTAATAGTGGGCAAATATGTTTAATTTTGCAATCGACAATGTCATAAGATAACATAATCAAATATACCAATAAGGTGCCGTTTGGATAGTGAGTTGAGATGAGATGAAAATTGAATAAAATATTATTAGAATATTATTTTTTAGTAGTATTATTGTATTGTGATTTGAAAAAGTTGAATTGTTTATTATATTTTGTGTGAGAATTTAGAAAAATTGTAATGATGAGATGAGATGAGATGAAACACTTTTTGTATCCAAACGAGGCCTAAAAGTCATTGTAATGTACATAAATGGATGCTACAAAGGCATTATTGCTGGTGACAATTATCTCTGTTAAATTCAATCATTATTGCGGATAAAAAAAATATGAAATTACTGAAATACCTTCAAGTTTTATTTTGGATTTGGTGTGTGCTTTTAACAGGGATTGTTTATGTGTATAATAACTAAATTTCATGAAGGCAAAAGTCGGTGTGCATTTCTTCCATGTTCTCCAAAAACTGAAGTCTACTCATCGACTTTAATCACTTCATGTGTGCTTTTTTTTTTTTTTGTCATGATGAGCATGTGCCACTTGGCTTCTTATCCTGTTTTTCCATGACATAGTTATGAAGAGCTAGATTAATAGAGGACCAAATCAATCTGGCACGTGGATGCTAAAAAAAAGTTTCAATTTGGCACGTGTGGCGATTTTACATAGCCATCACAATTTTTTGCAGGTGAGGATCAGACATGGCTCAAAAGAGTTGATGGACCTCAAAATGCTGCAAGATGTAGGTTCTAGAAGTGGGAAAGATAGAGCTTCTATGTTATACTTGGCTGAATCAATAAAAAACTTTCTTCTAAACTACCACTTCAATATATTGCTCATAAACTTCCAGTTTTTCTCAAGTAGCACTTCCATCAAATTTTGGCGGTTAAAACAGACAAAATAATGTGGCACAATCTAGACAATTAGAGTTTAACAAAATGGTTCACATTGCAACTTTTATTATAAGTCAAAGAATTTTGGCTTGTTTCATAACTCTTTTCATGATAGTTCATTGTTTATTGCTACTAGATTGGCCTATAGATTACTTTAGCTTTTAAATATTTTTCAGCAGTTTTCATCATTTAATCTATTAGTTCCCTAACTATGGGATCTTGGTACCACAGAGAAAAAGGTTGAAGGTTCAAATCTTGACAATGAAGTAAGTGAAGACCCCCGTACATTTTCTTTTGTGATCCATATTGACTACTCACAATTCAGTTACAATTGTGAATTTTATCTGTATTTTTGCAGTGCTGATGAAGAAGGTAATATACTGTCTATGGTGGAGTGCTCCAAAGAGAAGTGCCTAAGGAGATCTCCAAGACTGTCCTCGATACAATCTGGAGCCAAAAGCAGATTTTCAAAGGCTTCACTGCAAAAGATGTCTTCAAGAAACTTGCAGTCCCTTGGAAAGGGCAGCTTCAAAGCAGTCTCACCAAGAACTTCCAATTTTATAGCAAGATCATCAGGAGAATCAAAAGCTGAGCCAATTTCTCTCTTATGGCATGAGGATGGTGATAAGGCATCTAAGGCGTCCAAATACTATGATGCTGAATTCTTTGGTGGTAGGCACTTGAGAAGGTCGCCAAGGCTAAATTCAAGAACTCAAAACAATGGCAGGGATAAATCTATGGACAAATTTCATATTGACTTATTTAATAAAAACCACTTAAGAAGATCTCCAAGACTACTTGCATCTTTGACACAGGCTGATAATGTCAAACTAGACTGTACTCTCATTACATTGTCTAGTTCAGATGAGCAGTTTTCCAGCATCATTACGCCCTCTTCAGAAAAATATGATCTGGATGGAGATTGCTTTAGGCAATCTCCAATTACAGCAACATCTCTGTTTGGGGCAAATAATGGCAAAAGAGAACGCACTTTTATTGAATTGCCTAATTCAGATGAAGAATGTTCTCCAAAGAAATTTAAGTCAATGGATTCTTCAGTGGATAAATGGAATAAGTACAAACATATGCCTTTCTTTGTTGGAGATCCAATTCCGGACGATGAAGCTCAAGAAAGGTGGCGTTGGCGTTATGAAATAAAGGTAATTATCCAATTTTTATTTGATCTATAATCTATTGATTTTACTTGACCTTTAATTTGCAATTTTGTTTCACTCTTGTTGTATATATTCGTGAGATCCAATCCTTGATGATGAAACTCAAGAGAGGTGGTGTTGGCATTATGAGATCCCCAACTTTTGCTTGCTTTGCCCTAGTGTTGGTGAAAGTGCAACACTAGAGCCTAGGTGCAAAGTGCAAGCGCCCACCTGATTGAAGTTAAGCAACTTTTTAAAAAATGTATAATATCAAAATATTCAGAAAGTAAAAAAGAAAAAGGTTTAAGAAAAAGTAAGTACTATATTTAGCCTATTAAATCAATTTGTTAGAGAATTATGTGGCATAGCAATCAAGTGATCAACTAATTACGTAAAATCTAAACATGATATTTATATAATTCTCATTTGCTTTACATGTTATGAGAAACCATGATATTTGATGGCCGTAATAAAAATAAATCACTTTGTTGTATCCATATCTCAAAAGGCAATGACCTAAGAAGCCTTGGGTGTTGGAGATTAAGGACTTTTGTCCTATTAGCTTGGTGAATGGAATGTACAAAATCCTTTCGAAAGTATTGGCTATCCAATTGAGTACGGTATTGGAGAAGATCATATCCATGTCCTAAAATGCATTCATCCGAGGTTGGCAAATCCTTGACTCGGTTTTCATTGCCAATGAATGCTTGGAGAGTCACATCAAGTCGGGTGAACCCGGGTTATTATGCAAACTTGACATGGAGAAGGCATATGATCGTGTAAACTGGAATTTTTCGTTACACGCTCAAGAGGTGTGGACTTGGAGCGAGATGTGCTCTTGGATCAAATTTTGGATCTCCACCGTAGGTTTCTCTATCTTGGTGAATGGTACCCCAATGGGTTTCTTTTGATGTTCAAGGGGTTTGAGGCAAGGTGATCCTATCTCCATTACTCTTTGTTTTCATAATGGAAACTTTTAGTAAAATGATCGCAGGTTTTGTGGAAGGTGGATTTTTATCTAGATTTGTCGTTGGGGTGACAAGAATTAACACACTTGAGATGACTCACCTCTTATTTGCAGATGATACTCTTGTCTTTTGTGGGGCTAGTCATAATCATATTCAAGCCTTGCGAGCTCTTTTACTTTGCTTTGAAGCGGCTTTGGGTTTGAAAGTGAATCTTGCCAAGCCAAATTAGTTCCGGTGGGAGATATTTCAAGTGTTTTGAGCTTGGCCAATATGCTGGGATGCAAAGTCTCCACCTTGCCAATGAAGTATCTCGGTCTTCCATTGGGTGCATCCTTTAAATCGCTGTCTATTTGGGATGGAGTGTTGGAAAAAATGGAGCCTAAACTGGCGAGTTGGAAAAGGATGTATTTGTCCAAAGGTGGTAGAGTTACGTTGATAAAAAATACTCTATCCAACCGGCCGACTTACTTATCTTTATTTCCAATACCATGCAAAGTGGTTCACCGGATAGGGAAATTGCAAAGAGAAATTCACCTTTTATCTCAACTCATCTCATCTGTGAAAACAAATGAGGTCTAATAGTTTTTTTTTTCCTTTCAAAAACTACAAAAACATGCTTTCACTTTAAGCTCAAAAAGTGTGCTTTTGTAATTGCGTTTCACTTTTGGTAAGTACACCAATTCGGCCTTGGTAGTGTTGTTTTACCAACATCGCTCCATCCTTATCATTGCTGTACTCATAAGTGAAATTTTATATTTGGCACAAGTTTAAAGAGATGTGTACTATGTAATGGTGCCAAAGTTGAAAGTTTTTGGAATCCATTTTAGCATTTTATATTGGATTTTAACACAATGCTTCTTGCTTCATCAGAATCTTACACTACTGTCAAAGGTTAATGAAAGTCTATAATAAATATGTGGAACTTGGTGCCCAATTTAGCATATATTGACCCAATTTTATGCATAGTTTGTCAATTTCTTATGAGATGATTTTCGTACTTTTTTTTTTGGTTGGTTGAGATCCAATCTGAAATTTCTTTCCTTTTATCCCCTTTTATGGGACTTGACTATTTGAATTGTACTTTATTGAGCAATTTTGTAACTTGACATGGCTCATGATCATTTAAGAATTGCTGGGCTGCAATTTTTACTGTCAATGAACTTATAAAAATAAATTTAATGTCGATGGGTGAAGTGATATTTTGCCTTCAATTATCCATATACAGTACTTGGCATTTTTATTTTTTACAATTTTTTGTTATTTTATTGGCAATTGCAGAGCCAAAGATCTAAAGGTCAACACTTGGAAATTATGTGAGTAATAAATAATTAGTCTTTTCTCTTCTGTTTTTTGTTTCTCTTTTTAGTAGTTTCTTCCCTTTTTCTGCTTATTAATGTTACTCATGGATTGCAGTGAGGATGAAGAAGATGAGATAGTTTGGAATGTGCAGAGCCATTATGCTCAAGCTAAACTCAACAATCGCATATTTAGTTTGGGAGATTGTGCGTATATAAAGGTAAAAGCCATTTAGTTCACAAGATATCTATTAAACACATATGTTGCATCAAAGATTCTAAGGCCTTGTTTGTTTTCAGGATACTTCTCAACTCATCTCATCTCATCTAATCATTACAATTTTTCTAAATTTCCATACAAAATAAAATAAACAATTTAACTTTTTCAAATTCCAAAATAAAATAATATTAAAAAATATATTCTAACAATATTTTATTCAACTTTTTAATTTTAATCTCAACTCATCTCATCTTATCTGCGAAAACGAACGAAACCTAAATTGCCAATTTGTGCATAATTTGTCATATAATTATTTTCTTTGATCATTAAAAAATAAAAAAATAACCTTATGAAGGTTAAGTAGTTCGACTTTGTACTGTCCTATTAAAAGGATGCACATGAGGCATGTATTGATTCATGTGGGGCTAAGATTGCTTGCCAAAAAGAAAAAGATACATGTGAGGCTATACTGCAAGCCATCTCTCAAAAAGTTACTAGTATTTGGAATAATGGAATTCCTTTTTAGCATTAAGTTTGTTGAATAATGCAATTCTATGAACATGGAGATTGAAATGTGTACTTTCAGTGGGTGGCTAAAATGTATTCAGTTGTTACAAATTAAGTCAGTTGAAAACTGCTTAGATATCAGCAATTTGGATGATATTATTTGTGGAATACGCGTTTTTAAGACATTACTAGGACTGAGTTTCCTAGAATGTATTTAAGGCATTATTGTAGCGCCCAATGACCAGAGGATCAGGGAATTACTTCCTGTCACTTAAAATCACATCTCAATAGTATATTTATAGACTCCAATAATTTGAAATACAAGTCTAACTTATAAAACTCCATCAATCAAAATAATTATACGTTCTTCCACAAATATCACTGTAATTCTCCAATATATAATAATAATTAAGAACTCCACAAGGTCTACCAAAGCCATCAAGGTGCCAAAATACTAATTAAAGGAATAGACAAACGTTCCAAATAGACTCTTCAAAAATCCAGGACCCAAGATACTTATTTCACTATTGCTCAACTACTCTCTTCCATGCTTCCTATCTTTGATTCTCAGCTGAACCATCATAACCATTTGAAAATATTGAATGAGTTATCAATAACTTAGTAAGTAGTGAACATATACTAGTATGTAAACATGAGTCAGTTACAGAATGGAGAACAAAATATATTATCAAAATATCAGAGCGACATTTTAGAAATATTTATTTATGAAAGTCATTTGGCATAGTATAATTGAGCATCATATCAAAACAGAGGCCATGTTTAATCCTCGTAGTAGGGTTGTGCTATCCTTGGTGGCCAAACTGGGCATAAACATAAGTGAAATCTTCCCCTTATCATTCTAGGAGCCCCGAGTGTGCATACATGAAAGACCACGCAGAAACCACTTTGTTTCCATAGTGGGTGCAATAAACAGAGATGTTGGTACCAACACAATAACAGAGGCCACAGTTTTACACCCGTCGTAAGGTCGGAATGGAAGCAGAAATAGAATGTCATGCCAGAGGGTTTTTCAGATGCAACATCATATCATAACAGAGTATTAAGTAGATACAGATCATATTCATATAACTATGTACAAAATTTCAGATTTCATATTTACTCTTTTTATACAGTTGAGAACAGAATTCCAAAAATTGCTCATGTCTACACAAGTCATGACAATATTATTTTTCTTTTCTGAATCGGATACAATGAGTAATGTAGAATAAAATGACTGAGGTTGTTTCCAATGTTCCATAACAAAATATGCAGGTTTTTTTATAAAATCAACCTCAATCCGTTTTTAGGCAAAGTCTAGCATAAGAATACCGTTTACCTGAACTTTCAATTTCTCTGAATTTCCTCACAACAGTGCCAGCAAATATTGATTGTCACCTAAACATAATTAATAAAAACTATAAATTTATAGAATTAAACTAGTAAATCTAAAATAAGATGACACAACTAAGCGACTCCATGACAATAACCCCATGGTTTCGATTCTTCTAACCTGGTTACTACTCAACTCCAAACCAACAAAATAGCTTCTAGAACTTCGCTTATAACTAGCCGGAACTACTCCAATTATAAATATGTCTATTCAAATATTTCATAAGTACTAGCTACTTAACAAGCTGACCCTTTTAAAACAAAACTAACTACATCTTATCAAATATGTTTACACCAAAGACTCCGACGCCGAATATTTTGACAAATTGCATAGATACTCCAAACAAATTCTCCATTATTTATTAAATTGGAGACCTAATAGTAATGATCCAACTTCCACACCCTACCAACCATATTCAAAAGCATGTGTTTTTTTATACTCATCGACTCACATGTACTCTAATTAATTTCACTAATACTGCACCGAGACCCGCTTACTTCCATCTTCAAGTCAACAACTAGATTCCATCCGAATCTCATCGAAACATTTCTACAACCAAGCCATTACAAATGCCAAACCATTAATACACCCAAAAACACAAATCCGACTCTACAAACCAAACAATACAAATCCACCCTAAACTCGATTTTCAAATTTGAACTTATTTACCAATTTCCACCCTGACCTTAATATCTCACAATCCTCATCCTTCTGATTGAAATAGCGCCATAACATCAGCACAACCAACTAGCAACACATCTTACTTGTAGAGATGGACTATAAGGCGATGGCTGAACTCGGCGTGTGGTGCGATGTCCTCCAGGTAGGGTGTGGTGGAGGTTGCGGTAGAGTGTAGGGGTAGGAACTAATAGTGAGATGGTGAGCAAAATAAACGGAGAGGGAGGGAGGGAGATAGAGAGAGGGCAACTAAAGATGACACCTTGATAGCAGTGATGCACGACAGGGAGAAGGGAGGGAGTGATTTGCGAGAGAGAATTTGTGAATGAGGAGCTAGAATGGGTGTGAGAGTGGTCAATGGAGAGAGTGTTGAATAGAGAGAGTGAGTGAAAGAAGCTTACCACCGTTCAAAAAAAATTCCGGCAAGGAAGCTCCAATCAGAAACGAGAGAAAGATGAGAAGCTTACCGCTGTTCAAGAATCCAGGGACAAACATTCTAAATCCCAGCTCCAAACAAAATCGATGGGGAGGAGGGAACAAGAGAGAGACAATGAGATGAGACAAAGGAGAGAACCTGTGGGTTATGGAGCACGGAGAGAGAGAGAGAGAGAGACAATAGATGCTTACTGGCGGCGAAATGGGTGACGAGGAGAACGGGAGGTGGTAACCGGCATGAGGCTTGGGTTGTTGTTGGAACGTGGGTGGTGGTTATGAGGACCAAAAGGGAGTGAGAGTAATGGAAGGGGGAGAGGAAGTGAGAGAGGCATCGTGGGGCTGGGGACAAAAGAGAAGGGGAAAGGAATCCCTTTGACAAAACGGTGTGTCTAGCACCCTTTTTTTTTGTGCGGTTGGGCTTGGGTTTTTGAGGGACTAGGACCTGGACTTCTCAAGATGGGCTTGGAACTCAAAAATCTGGGTTATGACAATTCTCAAACAATTTGAGTGCTGAAATGGTAAATTAACAGTGAATTATTTCTTTAGCCAAATTTATTTTTAATTAGGGGGACCTTCATGTCCTTCTTAGCTGCATTTAATTTTTTGGGCTTATGGGTTTGTCACAAGCTGAATATCTTGGCTTTGGGGATGGGACATGCACCTTTTTCCCTGTTAAGCCTCTTATATGGATCTCATCTCTATGGACATTTTGGTTTATTTATACCCATTGCTGTCCGAAGAAATCAATCTATTGGACTGTTATCAAATAGTGCTTTGAATGGTGAGTGAGAGGCCATGTTTGGTTACCAAAAATGTTTGGAAATATTAGAGAATTTGTTTGAGATTAGGTTTTTGGAAAATAGAGAAAATGATTTGAATAAAAACCTTTTTTAAAATAGGTATTGTATTGGAATTTGTGAAAGTGGATAGATAAAGTTAAAAAGTTGTTCGAATATAATTTTCTAAGATTGTTTTTTGTTTTGGAGTTTGTAAAAATTGTATTGATTTTTGTGTTTGAGTAAATGATTAGGTAATGATTAGATGAAAAGTTGAAAATTTGAAATGGAAAAGTTTTTGTGTTTGACTAATGTTTGAAATGAAGTTAATAGAAAAGTTGAGAAATGTTGAAAACTTTTGAAAAATTCTTGGTGATTCCATGAACTTCTGTTTGAAAAATATTGAAAAATCCTTGAGAATGAAGTTCTGTTTGAAACATGAGTGACTGTTTATTTTTAAATTTAAAATAAAGTCCATGGAACTTCATCACAAGTCCTTCCTTTGCGGGATTGTTATCATACAAACTTTTTGTGGTGACAAAACTATAACAAATACTGTTGATTCTATTATTTCTGTTCTCCATTTCTGGAAATAATTTTAATATGGAACTGGTCATGATTCAACATTTTGATGTGGGCAAGGGGAGAAATTCAGATTTCTGATAGTTTTGGAGTAGAAAGGGCCTCTTTGGAATCTTCCTTCTTTATCTTCTATCTGAAAAAAAAAAGAGACGCTCAATTGGCTCTGAACATGCCTCACAGCATGGATTTTCTGTCATGGTCCTCTCACTGTAGAGTTTGCTGGTCTGCCATTGCTTCTAAATCATTAAATTATTTCAAGTAAAACTTTCCAGATTTTGTGTTGTAATGCATATTGCATTCCTAATATTTCACAGCATGTGTGAGGAATCAACTTTTAAGAGTACCTGTCTTTACATTCCTTCTGGAGTATTTCAATAATATGGGCTTCTTGTTTGTGGAAGGAAAGAGTAAGATTCCACTATATCGAAAATAAGGTTACAGGTCCCTCTTTATATAGATGATAATGCTCATCTATTTTAGGGATATTTACAGCTAATCTAGAAAGGAAATCAGAACTACCTAAAACTGAAAGCTATAAAACAGGAAACTTATATCTACAGATTTGGTAACAGACTACCAAATCTCCTAAAATCATGGGATAAGAAAAACTGGTCTGTTAGCTGTAGATCTCCTAGATATTAGCCCCTAATATTGCTAACAGATCCTTAAACATAAATCTCTCTATAATTCTACACTCCCCCTCAAGCTGGGCGGTAAATATTAATTAACCCCAGCTTGGAACTCAGATCATCAAACACCTTTCTCGATAGAGCCTTGGTAAGGATGTCTGCTGTCTGAAGACATGTAGGCACGTACAACATCTTGATTATTCCTTCCTCAATCTTCTCCTTTATAAAATGTCGATCAATTTCCACATGTTTTGTTCTATCATGATGAACTGGATTTTTGGCAATGTTGATTGCTGATTGATTATCACAGAACATTTTCATAGGTTCTTCATCTGAAATTTTTAATTCCTTTAGCACCCTTTTAAACCAAATTCCCTCACAAATACCGTGTGCCATTGCCCGGAATTCAGCTTCTGCACTGCTTCTTGACACCACTGACTGCTTCTTACTTCTCCAAGTGACCAAATTTCCCCACACAAAAGTGCAATATCTTGAAGTTGATCTTCGGTCTTGTACTGATCTTGCCCAATCTGCATCGCTGAACATTTCAATATCTCTTCTTTGGTTCTTCTCAAAAAATAATCCTCTACCTGCCTGGTGTTAGTTTCAGGTATCTCAGGATTCTATACACAGCTTCCATGTGTTCTTCATTTGGATTGTTCATGAACTGACTTACCATGCTAACAGCAAATCCAATGTTTGGTTGTGTGTGAGATAGGTATATTAGTTTACCTACTAATCTTTGGTATCTTCCTTTGTCCACGGGTGCACAATTTTCCTTAGCTCCTAGTTTGATAGTTGGATCCATAGGAGTATCTACCGGCTTACACCCGAGCATTCCAGTCTCTTTTAAGAGATCTAGGACATATTTTCTCTGTGAGACAGAGATTCCCTTTCTTGACCTTGCAATCTCCATACCTAGGAAATATTTAAGATTCCCAAGGTCCTTGATTTCAAATTCTGCAGCTAGTAAACTTTTGATGGTGCAGATTTCCTCTTCATAGTCTCCTGTTAGGATTATGTCATCCACATACACTATGAGGATAGCAAGTTTTCCTGCAGAAGAGTGTTTAACAAATAGTGTATGGTCCGTCTGACATTGAGAGTAGCCATGCTTCTTCACTACCTTTGTGAATCTTTCAAACCAAGCTCTTGGAGATTGCTTGAGCCCATATAGAGATCTCCTAAGTTTACAAACCTTGTTGCATGTAGTTTGTGTCTCAAATCCGGGGGGAATTTCCATGTACACTTCTTCAGTCAGGTCCCCATTTAGAAAGGCATTCTTGACATCTAGTTGGTGGAGAGGCCAGTCAAGGTTTGCAGCCAAAGATAATAAAACCCGAACTGTGTTTAACTTGGCTACAGGAGCAAATGTCTCCTCATAATCGATTCCATATGATTGGGTGAATCCCTTTGCAACCAGCCGTGCCTTGAACCGATTAACACTCCCATCTTCATTATATTTTACTGTGAAGATCCATTTGCAGCCTACTGGGCGTTTCCCGGTTGGTAAGTCAGAGATTTCCCAAGTTCCATTTTTCTCTAGTGCATGAATTTCTTCATACACTGCTGATTTCCATTCTGGTGAGCCGAGAGCTTCTTGTATATTATTAGGAACTTGGATGTTATCGAGGTTGGCAACAAAAACTTTGAACTTCGGTGACAATCCTTCATATGACACAAATGTGTATATCGGATGTTTTGTGCATGATCTTACCCCTTTTCTTACAACAATAGGAAGGCCACTGTCATCATTAGTTTCAGGATTAGTGTTACCTGGTGGATCTTCACTTGGTCTAGGACTTGAGTCAGACTCTTGGGTTTGCTCAAGAGATGCTTGTTGTTCCATCTCCTTTTGGTTCTTTCTCCTCCTTGAGTAGGTAATCAATTCATCACTCTTTGTTGATTGAATAGTGTCCAGATTTTGAGGTGTGTCCAGATTTTGAGGTGGATTGTTGGCTTGATCTTGAGTAGGAGGTTCTAGGAAGTAAGAAGACTCAAGGGAGAGATTTTGAGGAGGAAGTGATTCATGATTTAGTGATGGGCAAGTTTGGTCAAAATTATGAGAGACATGAGGTGATTCTTCAATATCCCAAAGCTGATATTCTAGGATAAAATTAGTCTCCCCCTGAATATCATATTTGGGGAAATAAGGTTGTTGCTCAAAGAAGGTGACATCCATGGAGTGATAGAATTGTTTAGTGACCGGTGAGTAGCATTTATATCCTTTTTGAGTTGGAGAGTACCCAAGGAAAATACATTTATGAGCTCTAGGATCAAGTTTGTCCCGGTGTTGTTGATGGACATGGACAAAAGCTGAACACCCGAAAACTTTGAATGGGATGGTGGAGATGAGACGAGTAGTGGGAAAGGACTGAAGGAGAATTTGACAGGGAGTCTGGAAGTTAAGAATCCGAGATGGCATCCTATTTATGAGGTATGCAGCAGTAAGGATGGCTTCACCCCAGAAATATTTGGGTACATGGGTAGAGAACATAAGAGACCGAGCCACATCAAGAAGATGCCGGTTTTTTCTTTCGGCAATACCATTTTGCTGAGGAGTGTTAACACAGGAACTTTGGTGAACAATACCATGACTCATGAGATAATCATTAAGGCTGGAATTGAAATACTCTTTGGCATTGTCAGTTTTCAGAATTTGAATTTTTGCTTGGAATTGTGTTTGGATCACGGTATTGAAGGTTTTGAAGATCTGGTTTGCCTCAGATTTTTCTTTCATGAGGAATACCCATGTGAGTCTAGTGTGATCATCAATAAATGAAATGAACCAGCGAGAACCAGTAACATTTTTTATCCTAGAAGGGCCCCATATATCACTATGAATCATGGAAAAAGGTTGAGATGCTTTGTAGGATCTGTTAGGATAAGAATTGCAAATATGTTTAGAGAATTGACAAATCTCACATTGAAATTCATTTGGATTTTTACTATGGAATAATGAAGGAAACAACTTCTCAAGATATAAGAAATTTGGATGACCTAACCTATAGTGCCATAACATAATTGCACTATCATTATTAGACTGACTCACAGACAAAGAAATAGGACTACTGGACACTGAACAATCTGATTGATGAATTGTTGAGGAGGATCATTAACCTCTAGAAGATAGAGCCCCGAACACATCTTAGCACTGCCAATTGTCTTCCCCGAGTCCAAGACCTGAAATACACACAGATTTGAGCCAAATTTAGTAACACAGTTGAGATCCCGAGTAAGTTTACTAACAGACAGTAAATTGCAATTTAATTTTGGTACAAGTAGAACGGAATCAAGAGTGATGTTCTCTGAAATTTGAACCGAGCCTGTACCAGCCACCTTTGAGAGTGAACCATCAGCTATTCGCACAGTTAAATTTTTATAGCATGGGGTGTAAGTTGAAAACAGCTTCTCATCTCCAGTCATATGATCAGAAGCTCCTGAGTCTATAATCCATGGACTGAGTCTCTCCTTGTTAGCATTTAGAGCACTTAAAAAATTACCTTTTTGTGCTTGGGATCCGGTACCAACTACAGTGGGAGTTGGTGCAGGCAAGGATTGGCTGAACATTTTCTGCAAGATCTCTATCTATTCCTTGCTGAAGGGAGTTGGTTCGGGTGGAGGTTGTTCATCCATGGAAGCAAGGTTGCCTCGTCCTTCTTTGTCATTGGCAAACCGGGAAGGCCTCCAATCTGCTGGTTTGCCATGAATCTTCCAGCAGTTGTCCTTGGTGTGACCAGGACGTCGACAATGATCACACCATGGTCGCCCTTTCTTTGGTCTGTGATCGTTGTTGTTGTTGGATGGATTCCCTCTCACCACAAGTGCTGAACTCTCAGGATTTGTCACAGAATCTTGAGATCCCATCATGATCTTCTTTCGACTTTCCTCTCTTCGAACTTCTGAAAAAGCTTCTCGGATATTTGGTAGTGGTTTGGATCCTAAAATTCTTCCTCGTACTTCATCAAGGTTCTTATTTAATCCAATCAAAAATTTGTATATTCTTTTCCGTTCAATTATTTGTCTATACCTGATTCCATCATTCGGACAGCTCCAATTGTGCTCCTCGAATAAGTCTAGCTGCTGCCAATACCGATTGAGAGTGTTGAAGTATTGAGTCACTGTTAATTCTCCTTGGCGGAAGTCATGAAGAACACTTTCCACCTCGAATAATTCCGATGTATTCTCATTGTTAGAATATATTTCCTTGGCAGCATCCCAAATCTCCTTTGCTGTTCCATAGAGAAGAAAGTTTTCTCCAATGTCATTTGTCATGGAATTAATGAGCCATGACATGACCATATTATTCTCGGCATTCCAGACTTTGAACTTTTCATCCGTCTTGTTTGGTTTGGCAGCATCTCCGGTAAGATAATCATCTTTGCCCTTTCCGCATATGAACGTCATTACGGAATGGGACCATTGGAGATAGTTGTTCCCATTCAGTTTGTGTCCTGTAATGGGCATGAGGTTACTATCATTGTTGGAAGCCATGGCTTCCTGATTGGAGGTGATTTGGGAAACGGTAGCTCTTGAATCACATTCCCGTATTTGGTCATATGAGGGAATTAGGGTTCAGAGATTGCTCTGATACCATCTTGTTTGTGGAAGGAAAGAGTAAGATTCCATTATATCGAAAATAAGGTTACAGGTCCCTCTTTATATAGATGATAATGCTCATCTATTTTAGGGATATTTACAGCTAATCTAGAAAGGAAATCAGAACTACCTAAAACTGAAAGCTATAAAACAGGAAACTTATATCTACAGATTTGGTAACAGACTACCAAATCTCCTAAAATCATGGGATAAGAAAAACTGGTCTGTTAGCTGTAGATCTCCTAGATATTAGCCCCTAATATTGCTAACAGATCCTTAAACATAAATCTCTCTATAATTCTACAGGGCTCTTGAATAAGATTGGGAAATTGGGATTCATTGTGTGACCTCTGAAAGTTTACTTCTGGATATATTGATTTATATGCAAGCAATGTTACAGGGTGATGGAGGACAAAAACACATAGGTAGGATCCTGGAATTTTTCAGAACAACTGATGGAAAGAACTATTTCAGAGTCCAATGGTTTTATAAAGTTGAAGATACAGTGAGTATTCAGATTGTGTTTGAATATGACCTGTTAAAGTAATGGAATTTATCCTAGTATTTGACATATCTTTTTTGCATTTGTTTCTCAGGTTATCAAAGAAGAAGGTGCTTTTCACGACAAGAAGCGTCTATTCTATTCTACAATTATGAATGATAACTTGATAGATTGTATTATTTCAAAAGTCAACATTACACAAATAACACCTAGGGTATGCTTCAGTATTTTTTTGGAGCCTTTTCAATTTGACGTTCTTTACTCAATTATGTAGCTGGTTTATTCTCTTTCAGCTTTGTGAGAGGCTTACAAGGATATATTGTTACTACCTTATACTTCTAACAAAAAAAACTGTTACTTATATTATTCCTTAGCATTTTGTAACTTTGTCACAGGTAGGACGAATATTGAACTTTATTCTGCCGTCTGACTTCTATTTTGATATGGAGTACTGTGTCGACTATTCAACATTTCGCTCCTTGGTGATTGGTAAGGAAGTTCGTGCTCTTGAGAGATAATGGCTATTTGTTTAATTGGATGCATTTGAGAACTCACTTATAATGCCTTAAATGAACTTATTTCACCGTTGTCTGGATTTGCCCTACTGCCCACCCTTTCCGCTCAAGTATCAAACTTTTATCCAGTGAGAAATAGTACGATACTTGGTGAAGGCAATACATGGGCAAGAGGGAAGCCAAAAGGAAGAGATGGATAGTTGCCTTTACCTTCTTGTAGGTAGTCACTGTCATCTATTGAGAAAAATCCAAGCTCATTCAAGTTTCAACACATGTGAGGTGGTTGATGGCAAGTTCATTTGTACCATGTGGATGCAATAATAGATATAAGCTGTTGGTCTCTTTTTTTTTCCCTTATTGCTATGAGAGTTTGCTGCTGGATATAAGTTCGTTGGTGAGCTGGGTTATTATCTAGAAGCTTCTTTTAATATTTCATATTTGCAAGCAATGATATGAGATTCTTTTGGGAAATAGATGGAAAATGGTCTCTTCATGGAGTTAAAATTGCTGCTAATCCTGGGTCGAAGAAAACTATTGTTCGGGTGTTATTCTGAAGGTCCTAGCGCTATGATCTCTTATAGATGGTGTGTGACTAATCCTATCCCTTTAAAGACCATATAGTTCTAACAGATGGTGTAATTTCCTAATGAAAGGGTTATATTTTTCCCATCACTGTTTTTTTTCCACTCATCCTCACCCCTCCCCCCCCCCCCCCCAAGGAAAAACCCTCTTCCAATCGGGTTGAACTCCTGGCCGTTCCATTAATCACTGCATGAATCCACTTAGGCCAATAACATACTATGCAATTTATTTGTTTTATTATAGTTGTTTATAGTAATTATTATAGGAACACCATTAGGATAGAATAAGATTATTTGCTATAAAACTCTTGCTTGTTCATGTTTTTATGCTACTTCTGTCCCTTGTTTTATATTATGTATGTTCTTTGTAAGAGCCATAACGACTATTATTATACTTTTTTTCTTAATTATCTTTACAATCCTTCTTTAACTTAAAAAGATTGTTAGAGATAGTAAATCTAATCCGTTTGGATATATTGAGCCACTTTTGCATTTCCTAAAATGTCATGTTACTTATGATCATACCTATTCCTCAACTTCCAAGTTCGGAAATTATAAGCATTATTTGGGAACTAACCTTTTTACTTGAGACTAAAGATCAAATATTTTAACTTTGTCAAATTTTTAATTTGCTTCAGATAATTCAGTTAGAAGTCATGATGTATCATCACCAGATGGCATTAAGCCTGTAGATACGAGGGCCACCCCAACCTTTTCACAGAATGTTCCCAATAGTGAAACCTATGAAGCCAAATTAGCACTATTAGACCTTTTTTCTGGTTGTGGTGGAATGTCTACTGGAATGTGTCTTGGTGCCAAGCTTACCGGTGTTAATCTTGCAATGGTACTTGCTATAGATTTGTCATCTTTATTTTCCATGTCTCGCACCAATTAGCTGCTGTATATTATTTTCAATGACTTCTGTCTTACTTTCTTCCATTTACTTCAGAGGTGGGCCCTTGATAGTGATGGGTCTGCATGTGAAAGCTTGAAATTAAATCATCCAGAGACACACGTGAGTATGCCTTATCAATTACTAAATTATGATCAGTTGCAGTATGATTAAATCTTTTGGAGGTATTATAAATAGTATCATGCTTCATTTCATAGGTTAGGAATGAAACTGCTGCGGATTTTCTAGAGCTCTTGATGGAATGGGAAAAGCTATGCGGACATTATAGAGTCGATGGTGCTGGAAGAACTCATCCCTCAAGAGTAGTGACCTCAGGAGCAGACAACTGCAATGGAATTCCCACCGGTGAATATGAAGTTTCTAGACTTGTTGATATATGTTACGGTGATCCCAATAAGACAGGCAAGCGTGGACTGAATTTTAAGGTAAAGCATGTCATCTCTTTTTCTGAGAAAATAGCATATGGAGACAGTAATTGACATTTTTTTTGTCTTAGTAATTAAAAGATCTTCATTATCTCCAGTGCATGTGGGCTCAGTTCTAAATATAATTGAAGTTTTGCTGTCGTTGTTCTTAAGCTCTAATGATTATATAAGCTAACAGTAGATTGTTGATATCACATAATGGCTCTCTATTTGCACCTACCAGATTGATGACTTTTAGAAACAATTCAGTATGTTGTATTGGACTTGCATATGAAGTTAATATCACAACTTACATCCAGAAACAGGAAGAATAAATATCAAAAGAAAATCCATCATCTTTATATCACTATAGGAGCAGATTTATCGGGAAAGAAAGAGATATGGGTTCTGAATGCTCATCTAGCGGATTATCCTGTTTGACATTGATAAATATAAGTAGAGCCTCTTGAACCTTGCCCTTCACATATGTCTGTTTGAGCTCGGTGGGGCTAATTGATACTCTAATGCCATTTAATTATTCTCTCATAAAGTACTGATCGCCTGGTTTTGTCCAAATGTCCTTGTAGCAGCCCGCTTCCCCCAGGGTTAAGAACAACATTATTTTTTAGAGAATAGAGGGACCGGTGTGCTACTAATCTTGACTTTAAAAATACTCTTTTCTTAAAGAAGCACCAAGCACCAGGTATAAAAGATTCAAAATTGAAAATAAAGCATACTTCATTAAAATTTAAAGGAGAGTACGTAGAAGCATTTATTAAAATTTTTCAAACTTCGTACTATAAAAATCATAACTTAAAAGCTCTGTACATGATTTAGGCCTTTGCCTTGTCTCCTTGATCCAAGTACCGTCTTGCAGCTCCATCCTCATAAATATTTCACCTGTGGTGGTTAAAACATAAAAACATACAAAAAAATGAGTCAAATACTCAATAAGTAGTATGTCATACTGTAAACATAATAAACATAGGATTTTCTTGAAAGATGTGCGTGCGTACTTACTTATACCTATACTAACATAAACATGTAACATGGACTAAGCATAACTCATTAAACTTGTCTCTTCATTTCTTCATTGGCCAGCACACCTTAACCCCCGTGTGCAAGGTTGTGCACTAGTTCCACATGTTGTGGCCGCAAGGGGAACCGCTAATCGTATCATAACATACTATGTTGAACCATGCTTAGGTTCGTGGCTTGTACATTCACCCACAATTGCATTGGTACCCTGCATCTCTTATGGCTATTCTTAAATCTTCTTTCATAACTTGTCTTTTATCGTACTTGCCATGATGCATGTAGAACACATAATGACATAGCTTATCTTAATCATAAATGAAAACATATCTTAACATGACATTGAATTCACTTTCCTCACATCATAACTTGGTACGTAAAAAGGGGCTTCCAATGAAGGGCATACATACATAATACTTTTTATAAAGGTCATGTCGTTAACTGTATATACATGAAAGGATATGATCATGCTACTTACCTCGAAGCGCTAATCCAATATTTCTGGCACGTAATCGATCACATATAAAAATAGCCACGCAACTTTTTCTAATTAAACGCATACTTTGTAATTAAGGGCTGAAATACTAAAATAATCTATATTTCCTAAAACCTAAAATTTTCTTAACCCTAAATATCGTCACTCTCCAAATATTCACACGATTAAACCCTAAATATATTTCCACATCCAAACGTCTATTTTCTCTTGATTTTTATTGTCCAATGCATCACATGAAATAATGAACCCTAAAATAACTTATTCACGACTTTTTCATTAAAATTCTGGTTAACCGTAAACCCAACTTCATCGATTTACGGTTAACTACCATGGTTCACCCGCAAACAGCATTAGGACCTGAGAAACCTAGCCAGTGACCCACTTAAAATAGCATGACACATAACATTCTTTTTTTTTTCGTTTTCCCGTAACACGTACAATGTGTATGCATGCATGAGAGGTACGTAGAGGGATACGTGGGGAGAAAATGTTGGGGACTTATGGTGCAATTGGCTAACGATGGTTGTCGTGGCTCTCAGTTGTTGGCTAGGCAACTGAACTTGGGCGCGGTTTCTGGTGAATGAGCATGGACAGCGCACGGTTGCCTTTGAGATGGGTTGCCGGTGTTGGGTTGCGACTTGTTACGCCTCCAGAAGCTTGCAGTTGGTTGCGACCATGCTCGGGGTGAGTTGTGTTGCGTGATGAAAGGCTGGCGGTTCTTGGTGTTTAGGGGGCTGTCACCGGCATCTGGTGGTGGAGTCCTTTTATTGATGAAAGTGCGTGCGGCTTGCTCTGTTTTAGGTGTGCGCAGATAGCGGCTGAACGTGGGTTGCTCTCAGTTTGGACTAACTTGCTTGGGCAATGCTAGGGTGGTTGCTTTCGGCAGTGGGTGGCTCTTGGTGGTCTAGGTGGGAGGGAGGTGCTGCCGTGTGGTTCATGGGCTGTGGACGGTGGTGTGGGGTGGATCTGGGCGAAGGAGCACGAAACTTGCACTATGTTCGGAATTGTAAAACAGAGCACGCGGTGTGACGTGGAGGCTGGTTGGCTGTTTGTGGGAAGTGGATGTGGATGTGGTTGCTGGGGACGGTGAATGACGGTGTTGTGGCTGACGAGAACGTGAGGGAAGGTCTGGCAACTTCTGTTCAGTTGTTTGTGGAGGAGAAAGACTTTGAGCAGGAAATCCTCCTTGTTGGACAACATGCGACGGAGGTACATAATATATGCAGTGGCCTGCTGTTTGGGTTGGCATGAGGAGAGAGTGCGTATACAATAACAACATTGTCTGCCCATGGGGGGGACGTGCGATGTGGGGCTGCTATGAAAATGAAAATCTTAGATTTGTGATGAAGGAGATGGAGATAATGAGTGTACGTGCAAAGTTTTATACACGGGTCTAGATGTTGAGTAAATGCGCTTGGGCCTTTTCATGGGTTTATGGTCT
The DNA here is from genome assembly GCF_004785595.1 of Juglans microcarpa x Juglans regia. Classification (NCBI taxonomy): domain Eukaryota; kingdom Viridiplantae; phylum Streptophyta; class Magnoliopsida; order Fagales; family Juglandaceae; genus Juglans; species Juglans microcarpa x Juglans regia. The sequence goes on from NC_054604.1 coordinate 26,590,575, forward strand.
TGGGTTGGGTTTTTCCCACACATGGGCTAGGTCCTTTTTTATGGGTTTATAAATAAATTATTGAGTCTAATATCAAGTAAATAATGATTCACTTGGTCTATAAATATATGGCCTTTAACTCCATTATTGGCTCAATATAAGCCATTAATCCACCATAATAAATTTTGGGCTCGTGGCCTATCAAAACAATCCAATAAACCTCAAAGTGGGCTTCCCAAAAATATTAGCCTTTTAACACCATCCACTAAGGGCTAGTTTGAGTAGTAGATACTCCACTACTATTCATTATTTTATTATTATTTTTTACATATTTTTCACTACTATTCAATATTATATCATTACTTTTTTATTACTTTTACACTACTATTTATAGAATATCTGAGATCACCTCACTAGCCAAACACAACCTAAATCTTAATTGGCTTTAAAATAAACTTTTGGGCCGATGGGGCTAATTAAAATCCTTAACCAACCTCAATAAATTAATAGCTCATGGGCTATTCCAAAATGGTCCATTAGACATAATTTAGGCCCATTAAAATTATCATTATTAAATCCCCAAAATAACATTGGATCGGGTTGTTGCAGTCCTTCACTACATGAGTGCTAGTATATTAATTTGTTCTAGTAATGCCAATTGATTATTTCATCTATCATGAGTGCTACACTATCAGAAATGTACTTCTTGATAGGTTAAGCTTTAGGATTGATGGGTTTTCAAAAATGGTTCACATTTCTTTATCTTTTTCTTCTGTGTTAATATGGGAAATATGAAATCATGGTGAAGTTTTGGTCATCATCTACACAATGGAGGTAGGAAGTCATTGATCATGTTCTTTCCCTTGCTCGTTAAGCCCTTTTTTTGCAGCTTTTGTGAATTGTATTTATATTCATTTACTCTTGTCTGATATTGTAGTTTGGTGAAGATGATTTTCTACTCTTAGCTGTTTCATTAGGTGCATTGGAAGGGTTATAGCACAAGTGAGGATACATGGGAGCCAATTGAAGGGTTAAGGTATTAGTGGCTGTGTTCAAAGATATCATCATCATCTTCATTATTATTATTATCATTTACGGCTTGATGTGGTACTCTGTACTTATTCAAATGTATTTTTCAGTAATTGCCAGGAAAGGATACAGGATTTTGTACAAAGTGGATTGAAATCAAAGATCTTGCCACTCCCAGTAAGTAGTTTCTACTGACTGTACTAGATAGAAAAGTACCATAAGAATATTGCCCTTGTCATCTTTGTAATGAATTCTAAAGTTGTAATATATTCCAGGGTGATGTTGATGTCATTTGTGGAGGTCCTCCTTGCCAAGGCATAAGTGGTTATAACCGCTATAGAAATATTGATTCTCCATTATCTGATGACAGAAATCGTCAAATTGTAGTCTTCATGGATATCGTCACATTTTTAAAGCCCAAGTTTGTGTTGATGGAAAATGTTGTTGACATTTTGAGATTTGACAAGGCCTCCCTTGGAAGATATGCATTAAGTCGTTTGGTACATATGAATTACCAAGCAAGGCTGGGAACTATCGCTGCTGGTTGTTATGGTCTTCCACAATTTCGCTTGCGTGTTTTTTTATGGGGTGCTCATCCTAGTGAGGTGAATTCTATTTATTTAAGTTTCTTCTGCTTTGCAATAATAAAAATTTAGGAAGTTAAATTATTACCATTAATGTTGTTGTTCTTTCAAGTATTATTGTTATTATGGCCATTGCTGTCATACTTAATTGTTGTAATGATAATTTTTTATGGGCAAAATATATTAATGAAGGAAAGAGATATAGATTAGAAGTGCAGTGGGGGCCCAATAAATAACTAAAACAGTAGATTCAATGCAAAAAATAAAAACAATTTGGGAAATGGTACCAAACAATTGGCTAGGTTCATAGTTGGTGTCGTGAAGGTTGTTATTGGAGCAATCCATTGGTCAAATTGCTTTGACATATCTATCACGAGTGGATCCCACAACAAGAAGGTCCTACTAAGTTTGACTGTGTTAGGGCGGGGGTTGAAGATCTCCAATCCCACGTCCATTGCATCCTCAATTAGAGATAAGTGGACAAAAGCCACTTCCTTGCAAAAGAGAGCACCAACATACTCTTGGAAAGTGGAGGAAGAGTGACGTCCAGAAGGCAACAGTTGGTCGAGTATCCAAGTGCCCGCAAGAACAGATAAGAAAAAAGACAGGTAAAACCACTATACGCTATGCTACTCATATGGAGGTGGGCATGCTTGAGCGAGACAATGAGGGTGTGGGGCTGGTTTTGGGGTGGAGAGAGACCTGTTATGTATATAATTTAGGTCTTTCTATATTTAGGTCTTTCTATATTTAGATTGTATAGCAGAGAATTAGGTTAACTATAAATAGTCTTAACGTGTATAGACACTTAACATGTGACAGAGAAATCGGTAGAAGAAATATCTAGCAAGTTGTAACTCTTTTCTATAAATAATGAAAGAAACCTAATGGAAGAGGTATTCAGACCAATCTTGACATGGTATCAGAGCTATTACTCTGATTATCGTTCTCTATGGTCTTTATCCTTGAGAGTTTCTGAGTTGCAACAGTAGGAATTATTTTCCTTCTCTGTTTTTGCACGTTGGTAAGTTTCTAAGTTTGTGGTGAGTGTTTTCTCACACATCTGGTGAGTTTCGACTTGTGGGCTCGTCACCTTGGTGGCTTTGAGGCTATCGGTAGGTTTTGTGTGGTGGTTTGTCGTGATCCTGTTCTGGGCAGTGCAGTTTGGCGCATGTCAACAGTTTCTGGGTAGTTTCTGGTGGCTGAAGATGTGTGGGTGTCTCCTTTGGTGAGTATCGGCAATTTCTGTGGAGGTCTTTGGGGCGGTCCGAAAGTTTCTGGGCAGCTGTGAGGCAGTCGACCATTTCTGTGGCAGACGACACTCTCTGTGGTGGTGGGTTCCTTCTGTGTGGTGGCTGTGTGGGTTCCTTCTCTCGGTGATCTCTGTTTTCAGAAATACTCTGGGCAGGTTTGTGTTTCTTGTGTTTTGTGGGTTTTTCACGTGGGCTTCAATTCTTTGTTGTTGTTTTACGGGTTGGGCTTCTCCTTGTGTTTTACGGGTGATCTGGTTTACGTGTTTGGGCCCTTTATCATTTGGATTTGGACCTAATTTAAGTTAGGCTTGCCGCTTATTTGATTGACTACTTGAGCATATTTCTCTAAGTGCTTTTCATCATGTCTATTGAAAATACTATTGTTCGCTTTACTGGAAAGAATTTTCCTACATGGGAATTTCAGTTTAAGATGTTTTTGAAAGGAAAAGAATTATCAAATCATATTGATAATTCTGCTAAAGTTCCCACTGATGAAAAAGAATTTGCTCAATGGGAGGTCAAGGATGCCAAGGTAATCTCTTGGCTATTGGGGACGATTGAGTCTCACCTTGTGACCAATCTTCGCTGTTTTACTACGGCTCAGGCTATGTGGGATTATCTTCACCGTATTTACCACCAAGATCATAGTGCTCGGAAGTTTCAATTAGAATTGGAAATTAGTACTTATAATCAAGGCAATTTACCTATCGCACAATTTTATTATGGTTTTATTAACCTTTGGTGCGAGTATTTTGTCATTGTTCATGCTAAGGTTCCCACTACGGCACTCGCGGCTCTTCAAGCAGTTCATGTTGAGAGTCAACGCGATCAGTTTTTAATGAAGCTTCGGCCCGAATTTGAGCCTGTTCGAGCTGGTTTGTTGAACCGTAATCCGGTTCCTTCTTTGGATATTTGTTTGGGAGATTTGTTGCGTGAAGAACAGCGGTTATCCACTCAAATAGGTATGACTTCTGAGAAGGTCTTTTCTTAGACTGTGAATGTAGCCTATGCAGCACAAGGGAGAGGGAGGAACAAGTTGCAATGTTTCAGTTGCAAGGAATTTGGTCATATCGCTCACAACTGTCCTAAGAAAGTTTGCAACTACTGCAAGAAAGAGGGCCATCTCATCAAAGATTGTCGAGTACAGCCTCAGAATCGTCAATCCCAAGCTTTTTAGGTTGCTATACAGTCTTCTTCTTCATCTTCTGCGCCGCCTACTGTAAGCTCTTATTCATCTATTCTCACACCAGCAATGGTCCAATAGATGATTGTGTCTGCTTTTACGGCCTTAGGCCTGCAAGGTATGGGTACTAACTCAACTTCTTGGATTGTTGATTCGGGCGCTTCTAATCATATGACTAGTAATACGACGGGTCTCCATGGTGTTCTTAAGTATAAAGGCACGCAAAATATTCAGATCGCTGATGGCAGTACTCTTCCTATTACTGCTGTTGGTAATTTGGGCTCTTCATTTCGTGATGTTTTTGTCTCTCCTGGATTGTCTACCAATTTGATTTCTGTTGGACAATTGGTAGATAATAATTGTGATGTTCACTTTTCTCGTGGTGGTTCTCTTGTGCAAGATCAGGTGTCCGGGACGGTGATCGCGAAAGGGCCTAAAATACGACGTTTATTTCCCTTACAATTTTATAATTCCTAATGTTGTTTCTTTTGCTTGTACGGCTACTGCCAATACTAATGAAGTCTGGCATAAGAAATTAGGTCATCCTAATTCTGTTGTCTTGACTCATCTTATGTAACATGGTTTTTTGGGCAATAAAGATTCATTTTCTTCTTCTCCTATCTCTTTTGATTGTGCTACTTGTCGTCTTGGTCAAAGTAAAATTTTACCTTTTCCTGCACATGGTAGTCGTGCTTCTAACTGTTTTGAGATCGTGCATACTAACGTTTGGGGTGTGAGTCCTGTTGTTTCTCATGGTTAGTATCGTTATTTTGTGACGTTTATCAATGATTATAGTCGATTCACCTGGATATATTTTCTCCGTTTTAAAGCTGATGTGTTTTCTGTCTTTCAAAAATTTGTTGCGCTTGTTGAGACACAGTTCAGTACTTGTATCAAAACTTTACGCTCCGACTCAGGGGGGGAGTACATGTCTCATTCTTTTCAAACTTTTCTTCAGCAAAAGGGGATCATTTCCTAGCATTCATGTCCTTATACTCCTCAACAAAATGGAGTCGCTGAGCGTAAGAATCGTCATCTCTTAGATGTCGTTCGTACTTTGTTGATTGACTCTTCTGTACCTTCTAAGTTCTGGGTAGAAGCTTTATCTACTGCTGTCTATTTAATCAATCGTTTGCCTACTGTTACTCTAGATTATGATTCTCCCTATTTTCGACTATTTGGCATATCTCCCGAGTATCAATCCTTTCATACCTTTGGATGTGTTTGTTTTGTTCATCTACCACCTGTTGAGCGTCACAAGCTTGCTGCACAGTCTGTCACATGTGCCTTTATGGGATATAGTTCTACTCAGAAAAGATTTGTTTGTTATGATGCTCATGCAAATAAATCCCGAATCTCACGGAATGTGATTTTCTTTGAAAATCAATATTTCTTTCAGTCTCAGGTTATTTGTGATCCTCCTATTACTCTTCTTCCCGCTTTTGATGATGTATCTTCTTCTATTAAGCGTTTTCAACCAGGTATGGTGTATCATCGACGTCTTCCCCCTTCTTCAACGCCCCTTCCAGACACTGATCCATCATCCATCTGATTCTGCGGTTCCTATACCTCGACACTCCACCCGAGTTATACATCCACCAGATATGTATGGTTTTCCTCACATCTCGCTTACTGCCACTCTCGACACTATTTCTATTCCTCACTCTATACTCAGGCATTCACCCAAGCGTGTTGGCAGCATGCTATGCAAGAGGAAATCCAAGCTCTTCAAGACAATCACACTTGGGACCTTGTAATTTGTCCCTCTGATGTCAAACCTATTGGTTGTAAATGGGTGTACTCAGTCAAGTTTCGAGCTGATGGCTCACTGGACAGATACAAGGCCCGCCTCGTGGTTCTTGGGAACCGACAGGAGTATGGTATTGATTATGAAGAGACATTTGCACCTGTTGCCAAAATGACTATTGTGCGGACTATCTTGGCACTTGCTACATCGCAAGGGTGATCTCTCCGGCAGATAGATGTGAAGAATGTTTTTCTACATGGGGATTTGAAGGAAGAAATCTATATGTCCCCACCTCCCGGCATGTTTGCTACACCTTCCTCAGAGGTTTGTCAGCTACGCCAATCCTTGTATGGATTGAAACAGGCTCCGCGTGCATGGTTTGACAAATTTCGCTCTAACCTGCTTGCTTTTCATTTTACTCAAAGTCAGTTTGATTCCTCTCTTTTTCTTTGCAAGACATCTGCAGGAATCGTATTGCTACTCGTATATGTCAATGACATTGTGATTACTGGCTCAGATACTAAGTTAATTAAGCAATTACAACAGCATCTCAAGGCCTCATTTTGCATGAAAGCTTACTCCAACTGGTATGTTGTTACACCAACACAAATACACGCAGGACGTTATTTCATTGGGTGGTCTCCAATCGGGTAACTCTGTTTTTACTCCCTTGGAGGTAAATCTTAAGCTTCATCAGGAAGAAGGAGAGCTTCTATCAGATCCATCCTTGTATCGGCAACTTGTTGGGAGTTTGAACTACTTAACGATTACTCGTCCTGACATCTCTTTTGCTGTGCAACAAGTCAGTCAATTTATGCAGGCTCCCCGACATCTTCATTTAGCCGCTGCCCGCCGCATTCTCCAATATCTGAAGGGCACCTCTACTCGCGGGTTGTTCTTTCATAAAGAATCTTCCTTACAGTTGATGGGGTATAGTGATGTTGATTGGGCCAGATGTGCGGATACTCGTCGCTCCGTTACCGGCTGGTGCATATTCTTAGGCAATGCACTCATTTCTTGGAAGAGTAAGAAGTAAGATAGAGTTTCCAAGTCCTCTACTGAGTCTGAGTATCGTGCTATGTCTTCCGCATGCTCTGAGATCACATGGCTTCGTGGGTTATTAGGTGAACTTGGTTTTCCTCAACTGCATCCCACTCCTCTTCATGCTGATAATACCAGTGCTATTCAGATCGCCGCTAATCCTGTCTTCCATGAGCGTACGAAACATATTGAAGTTGATTGCCATTCCATATGTGAATCCTTTGACAAACATGTGATTACTCTCCCTCACATTTCCACTAAACGTCAAACTGCAGACATATTCACTAAAGCTCTTTCTCGGCACCGGCATCAGTTCTTGGTTGACAAATTGATGCTTTTTGATCCACCAGCATCAATTTGAGGGGGGATGTTATGTATATAATTTAGGTCTTTCTATATTTAGGTCTTTCTATATTAAGATTGTATAGCAGAGAATTAGGTTAACTATAAATAGTCTTAACGTGTGACAAAGAAATCGGTAGAAGAAATATCTAGCAAGTTGTAACTCTTTTCTATAAATAATGAAAGAAACCTAATGGAAGAGGTATTCAGACCAATCTTGACAAGACCGACGCTTGTGGCTCACATGTTGAACATCATAGAGTGGAGAGGGCGGGGTTGGAAGAAGGATGGTCAAGGGGAGGGCCATGGCCAACATGCAGAAGGCAGATGATATCAAGGAGTCCCAGATCTGGCCTTCAATACTATCCCTGAAAAAGCTAGAATGAAAATACCTATGGAAGAACAAAGCAGGAAGTGGGGAGGAACATGCCAGTATTTGGAAATGGGTTTGGAAGGAAGGAGCTCCTCCCTCCGCCCTGGAGGTGACCACTAGGGTGGCTCAAGCGAGGAGGTTTTGGTGTTTCCTCTCTCCTTATTTCCTTTTTAGTTCAATTGCCATTTGACCATTGAGAATTATTTTTATTACTGCTACCTACTATGGCTATTACTGTTCGGACTGCAAGCTCTTCACCATGCAATCGGTTGTTCACACAACTCTTCCCTAAACTTTTCCTTTGTGATGCTTAACCACCCTTTCCGCATGCATGTGTTAGGTTGGTCAATAATAAGAGGGAGGGGATTCATTTGACTGCACTCATCCCATATATTATAAGTGATACTACAATCTAGCAGTTCCACATCCCCCCCCCCCCCCCCCCCCCAAAACACGAAAACAAAGAGGAAAGGTTATATGTTGAAGGAAATAAAGTCGTCCACAGTTCTATGTAAACTAAGAGTAAAATCATTGAAACATTTATGTGATAGTGCAAAGGACTTCATCTCCATGAGGTGAACAGCTAAGCAATTGATTCTTCTTCTCCTTCTATATTTTCTGCATGCAGAAACTTCCCCAATTTCCGCTTCCAACACATGATGTTATTGTTAGATATTGGCCTCCGCCCGAGTTTGAGGTATTGAACATTAAGTCCATTAGAATATTGAAACCTTCATTCCACTATTTTAATTTTTGTGATTTATTTTTGCCCTTCCTGTACAGCGCAATACTGTTGCTTTTGAAGAAGATCAACCTCGTGAACTAGAAGAGGCGCTTGTGCTTCGTGATGCCATCTCTGATCTTCCAGCTGTACTGACATCATATTTAATTTTTTCATTTTTATGATTTTATTAATTCAACTGGATATTGAACTAATTTCTATTATAGGTCACAAACATTGAAATTCGTGAAGAAATGTCTTGTGAAAAACCTCCAGAAACTGATTTTCAAAGATATATCAGATCAACTCGATATGGTAATGGCATCGTCCTTTAAATGTAACTTATGCTGCTAATTTTGAACTCATAATTATGAATTTCCTGTTCTACACTGATTGGCATTGGCATTTTGATATGACTACTTGCAATGATCTAGGCGCTAACTTGACTTTGTTGCTTTCTAGTTAGATGGAAAATGTTTCTTTCTCCTTCATATTTTTGGTGCCATGTTTCTAGTTTGGTTGTAAACCTTTTTTTTTTTTTTTTGATAAGTAATAATCTTTATTGAAGAGAATGAAACTAGGCAATGCCCAAGTACACAGGAAGTATACAAAGTGAGACACCTAATTACATTCTAGTAGGCTAGAAAGAGATAAAAACTCATGAACATTCCTTCCCTTCAATACAATAGCAGAAAACCACTGGAAAAGAGAGTACAAAAAAATTCCAGATTTACCCCGCTGCACGCTCCTTGTTGTTAAAGCGCCTGTCATTCCTTTCCCACCATAAACACCACATTAAGCACAAAGGAATCATCCGCCACACGGCTGCCAATTGGACGCTACTGTGAGACCTTTTCCAGCATGCTAATAGATCCACCACACTCTTAGGCATAGCCTACTCAGCCCAGCTCTACTAAGGATGCCAGCCCATAACTCCCCAGCCACCTCGCAATGTAAGAGCAAGTGATCTATCGATTCCCCACTCCTTTTACACATGTAGCACCACTCCATACCATCATACCTCGCTTTCTTAGATTATAAACCGTCAAAATCTTCCCATGTGCATCTGTCCAAGTAAAGAAAACAACTTTAGATGGAACTAATACCTTCCATATACTCTGATCATATGCCCTAATACATCTTAAAAGCATTCTTTGATATTGGTGATTTGTACTAACAATTTTAGAAAGGAAAAACACGATGTACGGCTCTTAAATTTACGGTTGGTGTAGTAGAGATCCTATGTTTTTAAAGTAAGACTGAGACTCTGTGAGCTAAATATTATTTAAGAAACACCCCTTCTGTTAGGTTTTCTGTTTTATTTAGCTAATGTAAAACACATTTTTGGATCTCGCATTCTCATCATGTACTTTCTAGTTATAATAAAGAAAAAAATGATAATAATAGTAAATAAAATAATAGAATAACAGAAATAAGAAATAACATTGAAAATGAAATCTAAAATACTATAAAGATGAACACAGATTGGACTCTCTCTCTCTCTCTCACATACACAAAAACTTCTAAATCTAATCCTCTATTTTTATCACTGTTAGTACTTTGGTTGGCAGTATTGGTGTCCAAAGAAACTCTCATAATAATTCAATTTTGGAAGTTATGTTGTACTTAAAAAGACTCACAAACTTGAGATTTTCTATGGGTGGTACCAAACACAATACATACAAATCCGGATGCACTGATTGTGTAAATTACACAAAAAAGCTCTATTGCAAAAAAGGTTCAAACGCACGGGTTGTGTGAATCAGAAAGAGAACCTCAGACAAAGTACAGTACGGTTGGCTCAACTGGTAAGGACATTGGTCTTGGGGGGATGCTCCCTCATTTAATAAGAATCTAACTGGGTTGAATAGGATTGATATAGTATTTGGTTTAATCCTCGGCCATGCATTAAAATAGAAAAAAAAAGGCCATAAAAATAATGTAACCATAAAGGCCATTTTCATATCTAAATGCTGTAATCACTGACTTTAGCTATATGTAGCTATTCTCATTGGTTTCCTTTTCCAGTTCTTCTGCTTTGAATGGTTGAGGCATATCTGGATAAGGTCAACTAGATACTTTAGATCTTGAACTTTTTAGATTTCATAGATTTGGTTCTAGATTGAAAATCCAAGTTACTTGATCCATTTGGTTGTAGACTTTCTTATGAAAGCAAATATTTATGCATACCAGTGCTTTCTGTGCATGTGTTACATACTTCAGGCAAATCAATAGGAATAAGAACATTTGACATGGGAAGTACAGCCCAAACATAAGTTTTTACAGATTTTTTGAAGTTGAAAGCAATGATGAAACCTGGCCTCGTGAGTACTTCATATGGAATATCTTATGCATCTCTGAACTTCTATTACAAACCAATATAATCAGCACTTGTGAATGTACAAATATATTTTTTTACGAGTTTTCTTTTCGTACTTGTATAGTCCAGTTCACAGCACTTCGTAGAATGTTTTCAGTGATCTATCCATTTGAAAATCTGTGATTGAGGCATATCGTGTTTCTTTTCATCAATTGATTCTGAGTGATTTCCTAATTGAATTAGGTCGGTACCCTCATTTGTGTTAGAATCTAAAAGATTTGATATTTGGCCATTTTTTGTCTGGGTATATATATTTTTTAAATCACCCCTGATAGAAGGTGTTGGAGAAAATGGTAATTTATTATGATAGGTGGTTTTAAGTTGAAACTTTCTCTTCACTTTCGCTTTGTACCTCTTGTCTAAAGATAAGAATTCTCAGTGTATGACTTATCCCTTGAGGGAGACTATGAGCTTGCGTGTGGGAGTGTTAGAATGTTGGCTAAATAATTAAACTCAACCTTTTGTATAAAATTGGAATTTTAGGAAAATTGTAATTCGTCCATCCTCACAGATAACTTCGCAAAGGCTAAGGTAACATGCCTTATCGAAGTAAGTTTGGGATTGGGAAAGTGTTGACATTTGTTATGTCTATTTTGCCACTTAATTAGATATGTTCAGAATTTTTCCTTTCATTTCACCATTTTCATATCGTTTAGTCACATTCAAACTGGTATTTCCCTTTAGAAGACTATAGGCATTGGCATAGATAATGTCCTAATTATACATGCTTTATTTTGTATCTCTTTTATCATTTGCGTCTAGAGTGCCTCTGTGCCTATATTTGGTATTACTCATAAATTGCTTACTTGATACTGAAACCAAGCTGACCTATTTTATGTCTATTTTTTTTTATCTTATTTTTATTCTACAGAGATGACTGGCTCCGCACTAAATGACTCTTTAGAAACAAAACATTCACTTTACGACCACCGGCCATTCGCATTGAGTGAAGATGATTATTTACGAGTTTGCCAAATTCCAAAAAGAAAAGTCTGTCACATCTGAACTTTGCTTTGATATCTAACCTTTGACCCTATCTACTACTTCTAACTTACGAGAACTTCTAGGGAGCAAATTTCCGAGATCTTCCTGGTGTAGTTGTAGGAGCTGACAATGTGGCTCGGCGGGATCGAACAGAACAAAAGCTGCTGCCATCTGGAAAGTCATTGGTAAGTATACGTTTTCTGTTGAATCCTTGTTAGGTAACTTTATGCTGTTTATTATAGATTGTTGACAGGGAGGAAGAGTTATCTTCTCACGTTTCTCTAATTTCCAAGTCCTTGTCCTCAACAAATTCTACTGAAAAATTGTCTCCCCAGCCAAAATTGAAATATTGGAGTGAATTAACATTTGAGATTTGATAACTCCTTACATTCCTCTGCCTTGGGAAAGTAAACTTCTTTGCATTGGTTAATTTGGGAACATTGGAAAGAAATTGCCTTTCCCACCTCATTCCCAGGCTGTTTGAACCAACCCTGTAAAGTTTTGACATTGTACTGGGAGTGATTGTTTTGAACTCATTATAGTTTTCGATTTTCTTTTCTTTTCTTTTTCTTGGGGTGGGTGGTCTATCCGAATTTCTCAATCATAGTTACGCTTTTCTGTCTTTCTTTCTTTCTTATCAAGAACTGTCTTGTTTTGTTTTGCTTTTTGAAATTTTACAGTGACTTTTTGTCCTTCATCAAATCCTCGAACATTTAGTAGTTGGAAACCCCATTTTTGTTCATCTTCTTTTATTGCCATTAATTGCTTTCCAGATTGGCATTTGCTGAATATTTATCGGTCGTTTACAAGAAAATGAGGCTTATTCTCTGTGTGGTTTGTAATACTCACTCTATGCTGCATGTATGTTACCATTTGTTTTGTCTATCATTGAAATTTTCGATTTGGCATTTCATGTTCCTAGAAGTTGATGTTTTTTATGAGCTATTTCTTAATGAGCCGTTGAATATTGAATTTGATATCAAGTCATCAGGCATTCGCTAAATCAAGAGGATTTTGGTGTGCCATTAATCATGGAACATACTACCCAATTTATTGTTTTGGATTGACCATCGTAATTTTTTTTTGATAAGTAATAAGATATTTTATTGATATAGAAATAGGTATTGCCCAAGTGCACAGGAAGTATACATGTGATTATACCTACTTACTTTTAAATGATGGGCTGAAAGGGCTTCTATCTACTTGCTTTTAAATAATGCAATTTCATTAAGAGCGCATAGGGGCGCGTGACCCTAGCACACATGACGTATGCAAGAAGATGCGCCCAACTAGCAACAAAATAAAAATAAAAAAAAGAGCAAAATTCTTTGAAATCTAGCAAGCTAGAGAGTTGGGAAGCTGTTATGAGCAGCTATCCAAACATAGATGGTGCTGAATACTGTGGCTTTAACTCTGCTAATTAAAATACTGTTTTATTTTCTTTCAGGTACCAGATTATGCATTTACCTTTGAGCAAGGAAAGTCCAGAAGGTTGGATTTTTTCCCCCTGTAGACATAAAAGGAATATGCTATTATTCCATTGTAACATTCATTAGTTTGATAGTGTGACATACATGTAGGCCGTTTGCAAGGTTATGGTGGGATGAGACAGTGCCCACTGTCGTAACATCTCCAAGTTGCCACAATCAGGTCCAACCTTCCTCTAGTTCATTTTGGAATGGAATTACATGTTCTGGATTTTGTTGTTAGCTATTTAACTTTTGTAGGCAGCATTACATCCAGAGCAAGACCGAGTCCTTACTATACGGGAGTATGCAAGGTTGCAAGGTTTTCCTGATTACTATAGATTATGTGGTACCATCAAAGAGAGGTATGGCTATGAATATTTTAGGGTTCCCGTATCCTCTCAAAAGAAAAAAAAAATGAACGTGCTTGTCATGTGTAAGCATTTATGAAAAACATTTCCTATGTTCTTGTCATGTGAAATTATATATAAGGATTATCACTCTTGGAAAGGAGATCACGTGGCTTTACAATTAGACAATATATAATTTTTTTTTATAAGTAGACAATATATTGACAACATCAATAATATAACATCCCATTTGAATATTTATTACTGTTTGTAAGGGTTGTTTCTGATCAACACCCTTGCCAGACCTATTACAAGGTTTGGCACATGCTCTAAGTATACAATTTAGCCCCAATCTAGAGACAGAAAACAGAAGAATAAGTTTCTTTTGAATCCTTAATACACAATGAAATAGAAAATAGAAGAAAATCTCGTCATTAAAACAGCTCAACAATAAACTCGATTGCTAACTCAATGAGGAAATAAGTGTCAATAAAAAGTCTCTTTAGGCTAAAAATCTTAATTGTAAGGCTATTAAGAGATCCTAAAAAGAAATAAATAAATTTTAGAGTTACTAAAAGACTGATAAGTATAGAAGTCTTATTGTTAATAGAAAAACCAAAAAACTAATAATAAAGCAAAAAGAAAAAGAAAAACCAAAGCACAATTTGGAATCGAGGGGTAACTTGTAGCCAGTCTCCCATGCTTGAAGAGAAACTCTTCCTTGAGTTGGCTGCACATTACCAGGGTCTTTTGCTTAATCTAGAAGTCCAAAAATCTTGTCAAATGAATTCCCACACCATGAATTCATGCCGAATATGTCATATGTCATCCCCACAAGACCATCGCCACCAGAATGGTCACCCTTACCCTGTACATCTCCATGCCTTTCTCTTAGGAATTTTCCTTGTGTAATTGTGCTGAGTGCTGTGCTTTAGTTCTAAGGGCAGCCTATTAGCTTCCTCTTTATTCTTGTTAGGAGTTGTTATTATCGTCTTCTTGAATTTTGTTTAGGTTCACTTTCATATTGCTTACATCCATCATTAATTACCTCAAATTAGTTCTCATGGTAATGAATTTCTTATGTCACCTATATTACTTTTTCATCCTCGACTGTTTCTGACTCTTTAGGACAGTTTCAGAATCCTCTCCCTGTGTATAGTTTTGGTTCATATGAAAAGGAAGCTGCTCATAATCCAGAGGTAGGAATCCGGTAATCTACAGATGCTTCATGTTTTTCCATTATCTTACCCGTACCTTTCCTTCTCATGTCCGTGAGATCTGCATTTTCTCCCACGAAATACCAGTTTTCCAACTTCTATGCACCCACCTCCACCTTTTTCTTCTTGTGGAATCTTCATAAATGCAAAGAACCAATTTTCTTGCAAAAGTCAGAGTCCATCCAAATAGCCCAAAAATCACAGCGATCGCCACCGTTGCTAGGATTCTTTCGAGGCATTTGAACACAATCACTAAGAGGTTGAATGTGAACCCCATTGACATTGCGAATTCTCTCAGTCTTGATTTGCATCTAGACAAGCATAAGCCAAGTGAGAGTTGCCTGAATATGGTGTAAAGTTTGTGGCGTCTCAAACAAAAGTTGTTGTGCCTCATGTGGAAAAGTTTTTGCATGAAAGATTTTTGGCATCTCATGTTGGGAGTTCATGAATTTAGTCTTAGAGGAGTTTCTCTCTTGCAGCATCGTCTCTAGGGTGATTGGCACCATTGCATGGCTTTGCCATCAAACAAGGGTTTTGGTACTAAATGGTGTGGCAGAAGTGTTAAAAAAAAGGAGATCATACCTCTCTTGAATTCTTGAACACTACAATGAAGAAAAAAAGGAAGAAAGTTTCCCTGTACTAAAAAAAGAACTCAATTGTAAATTCAGTGAATAAAGAAAAGTCAACAATTAAATGAGATTCTAAAAGCCTTTATAGGATATAAATCTTAATTCTGAAGTTTCTTTAAGACCCGTAAAAAAGGAAATAAAACAAATCTTTTGAGTTACTAAAAGACAGTTTAACATATATAAATCTTAACCACCACTTAAAATTGAGGATGACTTGTACCCCAGGCTGCTCCAAAAATTGTAAGAAAAAAAAAACATTTCTCACGGTCAAATGAAGATAGGCAAATAGTATGAAGCGTTCTATGTGACTGATCACTGTGTTGGCTTCACATTACTTGACATGTTGGAATTTAATAGAGAGGAGGATTCAAGGCTGAAAGTTGGGCCCCGTATTACATCCAAGAATTTAGCATAATCAAATTGCAGACCTTCAACATGACCAAAAAGTTTGTTTTTATTTTTCATTCTTCTTTTTTTTTTTTTTTTCTTTTTATGTGCAAAGTATATTTCATTCAGGTTGCTTGTAAAGTAGACCAGCTTATATTTTTCTTCCAGGAAAGGGGTCTTAGAGAAATACAGTTATAATGTGTTATTTCTTCAACGAAAGATGTGTGAGAAATACAGTTGCTGTAATGTGTCATGTAGTAAACCCTATGTCATTACAATATTCTTTGTACTTTGTACAGGTACTGTCAAGTTGGAAATGCAGTTGCCATTCCAGTTGCACGAGCCTTAGGATATGCCATGGGATTGGCATTTCGGAAGCTCAGTGGGGATGAACCACTCATGACTCTCCCCCCAAGTTCACTCAGTCTAGTTATATTCAATTGGCGAAATCCCTGTCTCGTGTGAGTCCCTAGTATTCATTCTTTACCCTCTTCCATTCATCTTTTTATTTGCGGCATTTTCTATACTATATTGCATTCCATCATTCTTGATACTGCTATAATGTAAACTAATGCAATGCTCAATATATTATCAAGCAATGGACGATGACAGGGAGCCATAGGCAATCTCTGGTCCTAATTTTCAAAGCACAGCCCCATCGTGAATCTCCTTATGATGTTTATGATGAATGAGAATTTTGTTGCTGTAGATAATGCATAACAGGTATACATAAAATGCTGAGAAAATACATATAAATGATAACCGAGTACAATCATAGAACAAAATTAAAACAAATTTAGAAGCTCTTAAATATCCAAATTACAGGGCCCTTGGAATTCGCCAATTCAGATCTAGAATTTGCTTTGTTGCAGCCAGAGAAATATTAATGTGGGATGAAATATTTCTTAGAAAGCCTATAGCCATGAAAAACCATGATACGTAGGCTCCACTCCTTGAGAAAACTAGTCAATTAAGAGTAATAAACTCCAGGTAAATTTCCTCCAGAGCCCATGACACCAAGTTTCCAGTTTGACTATTTTTTTCTTACCTTCTTTCCTTTCCTAATCATGAGAAAACAAATCTAATTTATTTATTTCTAAGTTAGTTTTTCTATATTTATTTATCGCCCTAACCCTTAGGGGTTGACTCAAGTGGTAAAGGCTTTGGCCTTAGTGGTATGTTCCCTCCAGGTCTAAGGTTCGAATCCTTTTGGATGCAAACAATATTTAAGGGCCATCGGATTAAGCCACTTCCCCTTGAACTCCTTGCCAAGGGTCTGTGCACCTTCAGGATTAGTCAGGACTTTGTTCTTGAACGCCATGTGCCAATAAAAAAAAAAGTATATATTTATCACCCTGTATTTGATTGATTATAGCGATTTATGTTTGTTTGCTCAGCAGAAAGGTATAAATAAGCATCAAAACCAGTTTTCGAATCAATTACAATCCGATTGGCTTTATTTGCATCCCAAATTGTACCCCTACACTGCTGGCTGTGTTTAGCTTAAGTGAAGTCAAAGGTAAAGAAACATTATAAATAAGGAAATGTGAGTAATGATACATGTATAATCTATTTTACAACCTTTTATACAAATATATATATATATATATATATATATATATTAAGATGATGGTATTTAGATAAACTGATGTTACTTTTATTAGTAACTTTACAAAAAATGTCTCATTTAAAACATAATTATATAAAAGGTTGTAAAAAGAGTTGTATGGATGTCTATCATTTTTGTTTAGGGGGCATTATCAAGTTAGCAGAATGGGATGAGAGTAAAATGGTGATAAATCTTGCTTCAAGCAACATTCTGAAGGTGTCGGTGGTTTTGGACTACTTCGTATTTGAAATTTACACCAATGGGTCTTATCCTTCTAAACAACAAAAGAAAAACTGTTGAGAAATGCTACGAGAAAGCCTTACACCACACACATCCACTTAGCCAACATGTGATTTGTCATTTTTACTATGAATAAACTAAGATTTACAAACATGATTAATTCCTGGCAATATTATATCATTAATGTTTGATCAGTACAGCTTCCTTGATTATAGTACTCCCTTTTTTCAATATTGTCGCCATTCAACACAATGAATTACTGCATTTAGTTCTCAGACTACGAACGTATACGTATCAACCTTATGTATATAGATAGTTGTAATATTTAATGGTACTTCTTATAGATAGAGCTTTAGAATCTCATCCACGCGGATGTACTTCACATCCGGATAGAGCTTTGAAGCTTCTTCTCCGGCCTCTTCCCCTATTTCAAAGCTTGTCAAACAACCTTCATAGTAAATATGATAGAAATGCCCAACTCCTACCTGGCCAGCGAAGTCCATTCCTGCACGCGCGCAGGTCATGAAAATGTTTCAAAAAAAAAAAAGACAAGAAGAAGAATGATAGTTAATTATCGTAGCTGCATTCATGCATGTGCTTGCAGACATGTAAAAAGCGTACGTGAGGATCGATTGAGCAGATCATAACTCAGGCAAGCAATTAATTAAGTTAATTTGAGAGTAGTACGTACCTTTCATGGAGGCTAGGAAGTCGTCAGCTGAAATGCTAATCTTTACGAGTTTCTTTCCACAAAGGTTCTCCCACTTTTCAACCAGTTCTCTTTGGGAGAGAATGTTCTCAGGTGGCCGAAGATAAAGGGTTTTGTTCAGGGTTCGAGGATCATCTATTGTCTTGATTGTGTAGGTTGCGATGTCATCTTCATCCATATAAACCACTACATGTTGCAAATATATATGTGTATATATATATATTATATATAACCAGCTTTATCAATGTAAATGGAAACTGAAAGAAATTATTTCTATTAATTGAGAGATATTGCAGTATATAATAGTATGAACCATATATATATATATATATATAGAAATGGTAGTTGCAGTTGTGAGTGTTCAAGAGTTGCGCAATCATTTTGAAAAAAATAAATAAATACGAGACTCACATGAAAAAAAATAATAATAAAAAAAAAATAGTATACCCGGCCACTCTTTTCAAAGCGACTGCATAACGCTTGCGCACTCCACAACTGTATGTAGCATTCCTCATATATATATATATATATATGTGTGTGTGTGTGTGTGTGTACTGTGTGTGAACAATCACAAGTACGAGGACATACAATATTATATCGATTTGCTTTTGATCATCAAAAACCCCTATCTCCTATATAAGTAAGATTAATATGATCACTTTAGTTCTGCATGCATTTTCTGAGCTCGATCGATCTTTCTTTCACTAAATAAACAGATCATTCTCATTGGATTATCACGATCGAGAAGCACGTATGCATGCAACTTATATATAATAGACGAATCAAATAAAAAAGTTCAAACTTATTTTTCATTTTACTCAGAAAATATGATTTATATGCAGATAAGAGACTTAATTTGATTGTTAATACATAGAATTAGTACCTTTAGCGTTGCCATCTCCATATATAAGCACTTTTTGTTTAGGAGGAAAGAGTGTATCCATTTGAGAAAGGTTTCCAACAAAGTAACCGGCAAAGCAGGCACCAGCAACATAAGTGTAGGGGATTTTAGCAGCCTCTATTGCATTTCTCACTCTCATTTTTTCATCAAATGTCACTCTTCCTGGTTCAAGTGCATGCCCCATCCGTGCAGGATCCATTCCAAACTCCGATGGCAAGAACCGCTAATTCAGATTAATTAATTAATTAATTTTGTGCAAATTAATCATCATGCTAGCTACATACATACATACATACATATATATATATATATAATCTATATAGACATATTAAATAGGCAGCAGTAGTAGTACTGATACTGATCTGATCACAAGTACAATTTCATCAACTCCTAATTATAATTATCAATTTTGATTATTATTCGTTTTTCAAGATATATGTCATTAAATAACTGCATCGATATCATTGAGTAGTAGGGCATCATGAGGTAGGGTATAGTTTTGATTGCGTTAGGTGAAGCGTATATATTAATTTATGATCCTGACGTTCGAAGCCTCGCAATATCCTAATTGCAATAATTAACTACTTTTTTTTTCTGAAAAATTGGTTCCTGGCAAGACAGGCATCCATGCATGGGTCATGAATGCCTATATATATATATATATGTATGAGAAATAATACTTACAGTCGTGAGTGTGCAAGCGTCGTACAGTCGCTTTGAAAAAGGTAAATAAATATAGGATCCACATGAAAAGAAATTAATTTTTTAATAGTAGGCCTCATTCTTTTTCAAAGCGACTGCACGACGTTTGGGCATTCCACGACTGTATATAGAATTATTCTATATATATATATATATATATATATATATGTATGTGTATGTGTCTGATTCTTATCTGTTAATCATGAAATTGATCTATCCATGATTCATGTCTAGCTCTCAGCCTCAGCTTCTTATCTATTTGTGTTCGTATTTCTGTGGGTTCACTTTCAGTTTTAAATTAAATTAACCCAATTAACCCAAACTCATTTGATTGAATCTCATAATTTAAATGGAAAAATCCAAAAAAAAAAAAAAAAATTCAGTTGCATGGGAATCAAGTACTGGAGAAAAAAAAAAAACTTTTGATTTTATACTTCTACGGTAGTACTATTATTGTTGATTACTGTTGTGGATCAAAGAAATCGTTCTTTTTTTCTGAACCACTCAATCGGAAAAGTACTTCTGGTAAATAAACGTTGATCTATTCTAGTCTTTCTTTTCGATCTCCTTACAGTACTGTTGTTTTTTTTTTTTTTTGTTTTAATGAATTCGTATTTCTTCTATTAGTACGTAGCAGAATGATCAGAGATATGCATTTAGAAAACAGATTTTATGTTCTATAAAAAAAGGGGAAAAAAAAAACACAGAAATTATGTTCATGACTGCTAGCTTGTGTGGAATTTATAGGTTGTTATGGTTCATATGCATGGGGTTAATTAGTATGGAATTAAATGAATTCCCAGATATCATGATTTTAGATGAAATTCAATAACATTCCTATTGATCAGAATTTGAAACTAAAAATAAATAAATGCATGTCTAGTACTGTAATTAGGTGATCTGAAAAAATAAATGATCTTGCCAGCCACCCACTGTAAGGAAAACGATGCAGTACTGCAGCAGCAGATATTCAAGCTTTTCCTTTCATTTTCCCAGAAAGAAAAGAAAAGAAAAAGGAATAGATCAGGTACCTTTACGTTTCCTGCTTCCTTGATGGCCTCAACAAGCTTGAGCTGCATCAAAAGGTTGTGAGACCGAAAATGCACTCCGGAGATGGTGCAAATGACGACGTCAACTTGTTTGACGGCATCGACAAGGCTCCGGTGATCGGAAAAGGAGCCTTCGACGAGGACGGCTCCTTGCTTCTTGAAAGAAAGTAGCAATTGTACCTTGTCGGCGTCAAGACCCAACTCAGGCCGCTGAAGAACAAAGGTTTTGTAGCCATGGGCTAAACTTGCCGTGACGATCCTCCTCCCCAAATACCCAGTACCTCCCACAACAAGAACCTTAGTGCTTTTTGTTGCCATTTCCAGGCCTAGCTGCAGATCTTGGAATTATACTGTGTACGCACGTACGACCGACGTTTGGTGATGATCTAAAGATCAGTACTCAATATTGGTACTATGTGACACTTAAAGGTCTTATATAAATAGGGATCGAAATACATATGCGCACATGATGGGTTTGTGTTCCGATCCCTTTCTTTTTTTTTAGTAAGAGTTACGAAATAGTTGGTGCTAGCTGCCTGTCTCTGTCGACCATTTTCAATCTCTCTCTCTCTCTCTCTCTCTCTATGCATAGTTTTTACGAGTCAAATTTCATTCCGTTGAGAATAGTTGGTAAGAAAATTATTGCACGATTTGGAAATGGTTGCAAGTGCTTGCTTATAATGCGTAAGAGTGTATATATAATCTTTGAAATTAAGACGTTTAGATTTGATATAAATGGATTTGAATTAAAATAAATTGATCCAATAAAATATAATTAATAAACTGATTAAACTTGCAATTATAACATGAATAAACAACGGATCAATTGTGTATATACAAATTTTTTATTTGAAGTTTTTGCATGCATGTAGGCCTTTTGAAATAAATAAAAAATAATTTTTTAATTATAGTTTCACTTTTTTTAAAAAAACTTGCAGGATATAGTTTTTACTAAAAAGCCGTATTAAAACTAAAAACTCGAGGATATATAAATCTAACTTTAAATCCGAAGTACATCTTAATGAAAACAACGATGAATTTTTAAAATAATAAAGGCCGCATACAAGCTGAAAGAATATATACATACACACACTAGGGCAAACACGTGCATTGCACGTGTGCCCAGTTGCATAAATATGAAAAATATTTTTAAAAACAAGAATTTCCTGTAAAAATATGTAATAATAAAAAATAGATTAATATATATAATTATAAAATGTAATTGTCTATATTTTAAGATTTTTTTTCATTAATTATAAAAAATATCACATATATTATCTGCAAAATATCCATAACTATAATATAGGAATTTTTACAAACACATTTACAGCTACACAATTTGCTATTGCAGATCCAAAAGTAGTTATTGGAGTTGATGCGCTATCGTCATACTTTCCAAATAAACTTGATATCTAAAAATAGTAAATAAATTATTATTTATTGATATTAGCAATTAATATTTTCTAATTATAAGGTAAAATTTTTAACTCTAGAATATGAAAAAAAAATGTTTACCTTGATTGTGAAGTCTCTATTTTTTTGCAACTATAACATAAAACGTTCTCATTTTTTTTCATAGTCAGTTTTGTTTCAATTTTTACATAACATGTAATAAAATGGTTGATGTAATAAAATTAGGTATATGCACAGTCTAAAATCTAAAACACAAACACGGAATATATCAAAACATTGTTTTTCAAAAAGCGAGTACAACAAAATATCTTAAGTTTTTGGCTTCACTCTTTTCTCTAGATTTCAATATTTATCTCGATTATGGCGACGTTTAAAATCTTCTATATTGTCGAGTATTTTTGTGATAGCTTTTTGAATTGTCTCAAGGCGTTCCAAGACGAAGAGCTTGGGCGAGTTTATAACCATATTAGGCACAATCCTTTCAGAGGAGTTGTTGTCATTTTGTAATTTTTCATCGAAATTTTCTAATCCTGTTATAATTTTCTAATCATGTTATAATATAAAAGTAAAAAAAAAAATAATAATAATAATCAAGAGGTGCCTGCTTATTGGCTGATATTGGCCTACACACAATATCGATCATGACTGTCTGCTAACTGAGTAACTGGTTCCATGCATGCATGTTGTCTTGTATAGATGTTGGCATGCATGTTGGGGTTTTTCGAGTTGTTACGAGGTTAATTTGGATAAAAGAATGTTTTTATGTTTCTTATTTAATTGAATTTGAATTACTGGTCAATTGAGATAATTAGAAATAAATGGATAAAGCGGTTCTTATAATATTTATAAAATAAAATATTTAATACTGTTGCTAAAAAATATTTCGCATATATAGAAGGTAATTAATAAATATTTTAGAATGAATTGTAATTGCATGTCTATTAATTAATTCTTCAAAATGGAGTGATATTTTATAAGACGTACACTTTAATTTTTTATAAAAATAAATAAATAAACATTTGAAGTCCGATATATCTAGAAGATTATGATAAAAAGTCATGTGTACAGGTCCCAGCAAAGACCAAAAAAGAGTGCCTGAAAGTCTGTCTTATGTATGATGTATTTTTAAGATGTGGGGCCCGGGGGATAAAATGGCCGTCAGCATTACCAATCAAGAGGTCGATCTACTGACAAACAAACCATTAATAATTAATTTTTTTTAATATTTTTATGAATTAAAATTAAAATTAAAAATTAAATAAAATACTTTTTTAATATATCTTTTTATTTAAAAATTTTAAATTATTTATTTTATTTTGTATAAAAATTTAAAAAAATTATAATGATGAGATGAATTAAAAAAAATTGTGAAAATAAACTATTTACTTTTAAGACTATTTACTTTTCTGGAAATTATGATATTTGCTCATTGCACTTGTTTCAATTTCAGTGGGTATAACGTCTCTATTGCTGAAAATGAAATGTTCTCCCGTTAATTTTCAGTACACTTGTTTCAATTAAATTGACTTTTTCAGTGGGTATATATATATATATATATATAAAACTCTATTTCTAAGCAATACTAGAAATCAGATTTTCATTATCATTAAATGATAAAGAAGTATGTAATAAATGATTATTTAATTATGATAAATGTACCACATCATACTGATACTGAGTGGAATGAAAGTAAGATAGTAATATAGTATATAGAATTTTTCATCTGATATAGAACACTCTGCTTGTTGTTTTATTAATTTATACATTATTAGGTGTTGCTAGCGTGGCCGTTGGATTGATGTAATTCGGTGGCCTGAAATTAGATGAAGCTAATATATGTCTTCTATTTTATTATTAGTTTTAGATGAAATCAATTCCAAGTAGAAGAAGAGTCTTTCCCATGAAACTCATTGTTGTAGATATTTGGTTCGTAATTAAAACATTTATATGGGATTTCAGGTGAGTTTAATCACAAATTTGTAGTTATTAACCCATTGAAAATATGATTGTTTCCATAATAATTTAATTATAATTTGATTAATTAATACATGATTGATAGAATTATAAAATATAAGAAAAACAAATTACATAAATAATAATAATAACATATTAAATTAATAATATTTTATTTTAACTAATAGATAAATAATTTAATGTGAGAATAAGTTTTGAATAGAATAGATAAAAGATAAAATATGTACTGATATTATCCAAATTTTAAATTTTCATTTGCCAATTTCAATATTAATGCTAAGAGCATTCTTAATGGCTTTTGTATTATACAAAAAATGTAAATTATTTAAAAAATTGTTCTAAAAAAGAGTTACATCTGATTATGTAAAAGGAATTGTAAAATATAATTAGCTACAGTAATCTGCTACATGTAGCGGGTACTATTTATCCTGTAAAATGTATGAATATTATAAATTTATTGGTAGAAATTAAATATATTTAAAAAAAATTAAAAAAATATTTAAATGATATAAAAAATAAATAAATAAACTGATAGATGATATATTATAAAAGTTAATATATAAAATAGAAAAACTAAATTTTTAATGATGTATTTTAAATAATTGGATAAATAATTGGTCATTCCATCTAGCATTATTGGCTTTTGGCATTCTCTAGTACTTAAATTTCCAAAAACAGTACTAATCATCGATCATTTTTTTAGTTTTTCAACATGCAATTAATGGGATTGGTCAGGTTTTCTTTCTTTTTGGTTGAAGCGAGGGAAGAGTTTGAATTGCTGCTAAATATACGTATAATATATTTATATAATTATGTTTTATAATGAGAACTTTTTTATTAATAATATTATTTTTATAAATTATTTTATCAAAATATTTCTTGTCTTTTTTATTTTTTATTTTTTGAAAAAATATATTTCTTGTCTAAAACATAGACAGATAGACAATCGTGTAAAAAAAAAAAGTAAATTTTTATAATGTATGAGATCTTCGAGGCGGATCCATTCGGCCCTGATCAGTGATCACTTTAATTTTGTGGGCCAGAATTTTCTAGGAGATGGAAGAAAGAAGGAAAGAAGAACAAGAGAAATGATCAACAAGCTTTATTTTTTCTTTTTCTTTTTTTCTTTTTATATATTTTATTTAGAAATATAATTTAAATAATCAAATTTATTATTTATTATTAATTTAAGCTTTTCAAATAATTAATAATTTAACATGTATTAAAGTGATGAGTAATGTTAGGTATAAGCTCCAAACAAATAAGTTACATACAAATTTTTTATAAAAAAGTGAGTCCTACTACTAAAGAATAGTTTTTTATACTTTTTTTAAAGTAAGGTCTACTTTTTTATAAGAGCATACATAGACTTATCTATTTGAGACTTATATAAATCATTTCTATGAAATGATTGTCTCGAAATATTCAAACCCAACTCTACTCTTTATTTCATTAGTAAAGAGTGATATAGAGACCCAAGAGCTGGCTAGAGCTTGCTTGCAATTGTTTGCTTTCTTTCTTTCTTTCTCATGTGTTTTTCCAAGGCTAGTGTTATTTTGAAGATAAAGCAAACAACTGATTTTATAGGTAGATGATGAGGTAAGCTGGCTACCACTTTTTATCTCTATTCCCAAGTCTGTTCGATCGGTAAGTAAAACTATATATTCATAGCCCCAAAATTAGCAAAAATGTCAGGAATTTCAACTCAAACCTACAAACAATATCTATGATCCCCACCCTCTACCACCTAGAGAGAAAAAAACAGAGATCAATGGGAAAAAGATCAACAAAGTGATTATAAATTATTGAAGGTGGAAGTGGGTATATATAGATATGCATGTATGTGTTAAAATAGTTAGCGTGTTAATGTTAGAATCTCGCATTGCTTGAAAATGTCTCTTGTAAAGCATATTCATTGATCTGTGATTAATGAAGCATATTGATTCCAACAATATTGTGTATATATGTTGGGAAGAGATTGGTAAGTAAACCAAGCAATTACAAGAAAAATGATTATTTGTGACCAGCTATTTGATAAAAATGATCAATTACGACGAGAATGAGTTTGATTCTCTATTAGCTGAGGATCATGAAAAATATATAATACGTTCTCTATCTATAGATAGATAGGAAATCATCATCAGTTAGTATCGATATTGAGAAAGTTCAATCAATGCTTTTGTAATTCAAAATGCTGCAAGGAGGACGAGGAGCTCACCTTGTTAATTTCTGGTAATTCAAAATCAGTTGATGTTGTAGGTTTACAGATATGGAGCCACCAAATTCTCTTCCAACTTGAGCTAGCTTGTTGAGGCAATTAAAGAAGCTGGTACGTCATAATGGCTAACTTCGTGTCTGCATACACTTCACCACTTGAAGTTATAATTTATACGCATACGCGTATGCGTGTATTTACGAGAAAATCTAATGTTATCCTAAAACTCACACGAGCAAATATAAATCTTGTGATCACACTTTACGTGCGTGCTTGTCTTTCTGTCTAGATGTTAAAGCTCGCTTAAAATTCTAAGGGATCTTGACTCGTGTGTAAATGTATTACATATACATATATATATATATATATACACACATACATACATACATACATACATGTTCAAAATGGCTAATAATTTTTTTCGAGTAATGCTATACATCATATTCTCATCCTATTTTGATCATACTAAATATTATATGACATATTCATCACCTTTAGATGATAAAGAAATATGCAATAAATAATCATTAAATGTGTCACATTATACTTAATAAGATGGTAGGTGTATAGAATTTTTCATTTTTCTCTAAATTAGATTAGAGAAATAGTTGGGAACCAGTCTATTAAAAATATTGCCACGTGTCATTTGACTCATATTATATATTTGTCAAATAAGATTAAAGAGCATTGGTCCACCAAGAGTTCATATTTTCCTTTAACATCAAAGAACTGATCTTCTTCCTATTAGTTTAACATCATCATTTCCACTATAAAAACATATGCATCTTTACACGTACACTCAAAAGATACACTACGATTTAATTTATTTTTTGACTCAATATGGAGGAAGTAGTACTCATTGTTCTTTCAAAACTTCTTCAATTGTTTGGTTGGAAAGAAAAATTGAACTTCTTAGAATATATGTGTGGGCGTGGGGGCGCATGCATATCTACATACATACATGTATTCCCTACTTACATATATATATAGATCGAATTTTGTTTTATAGAACAAACACAAGCATGCTTTTTCTAAGCTACAAAATTCGTGTTAATAGCCTTTGATTGCAACAATCAACTTAGAGAAATTACCCGCCATTAATGTCATGTCTGTACCAACCCCGGCCTGCAAGATCAATAAAGCATGTATGCATTAATAGAACCTAGCTAGAACAGTGACACTAATTTGATGACAAAATGGTAGTAAGGAAAACCATGAATATGCATACATACATTCGCTCGCGCGCACTCCCCATCAAAATCGAGAGACCGCGGGCTCAATCAGAAGTGCTCATCGATCTTGATTCTAATTTACAGGTAGAAAATCTAGGAAAAGATCAGAAGCTGGAATTGATTAGTCATGATCATTCGTGAATGCAAATGCAGTAGTAGTACTCCACTATTAATTGGATGTACATACATACATATTACATAGACACCAAGGAAATGTGAATATATGATCAGTACAGACGACTACTACTACTGCTTACAAAATCTAAATCTGATTTCATTAATTAATGTGGGCCGCCCAATCTGGCTAATGAATCCATATTCTTACTCCTTAAAGGACTGGATCTGGGTTAGCTGCACCAAGGCCCTACATGCCATTTTTTTTTTCCCTTGAAAAAAGAAACAGTTTGGATTGTTGGTTCTCATGGTCGTAGGTTTGCTTTCAGAGCGGCTGCAGGGAAGAAACATCATCATCATATAGATGTTGACCACAACCACGATTTTCGTAACATAAATAATAAATAGATGATGTCTATGATAGCACTTCAGTTATAAGACATACTGATAGAGCGGCAATAATGTATTAAATAAGCAAAAAGTTGAGGCAATTTTAGAACAAAATCATGTTACATGCTGATTTAATACATTAAAAAGAAATAAGAAAGTTTGATGCATGACTAAAGGGAAAAGAGTTTTTACACGAGGACATGGAAGCAAAAAAATAATTCTTAAATTTATTATATGTGTTCACTGACATCTCTCTCCCGTTGTTGTTCTCTCAATCCTTCTCTCTCTCTCTCTTTGTTTTCTTTTCCAGCCCTAGCCTCCAGTGATGAACTACATGGAACAAAAGGAAATAACCAACTCATGAAATATTCGGGAGAGAAAGTGGAGCAGGGGTTTGGGAGGAAGCATAAGAAGGAGAAAGATTCGTGTGAGGGGGGGAGTCCTTTAGCAGAGCAGATTTTGGGAAAATCCTCTTGTGCTGTTGTTTTTCATTTTCGTCTGAATCTTATTCAATGATGTTTTATGGTTTTTCTTTCGTTGTTCACCAACACACTATGTGTGAGTAATTTCTAAAACTTAGGCTCGGGATTTCTTTGAGCGGTTTGAGTTTTCTAGGGTTTGTGATTTACATTGTGCTTAGCAAGTAGTATCCAGAAAGTTTTCTTATCAACTATTATATGATGCTATTCCAAAGCTTACTTACCTATCCTTAATCCATCGTTAACTGAAGGGCACAGTGTATTCTTGGTTTGTGTGAGACTTTGTTTTTGTTAGCACACTTAACAATAGTTTGGTATTAATTTGATGGAGGTATTTTGGAGTTTAATTTGAGCATGAATCATATATATTAGCCAGACATTTTGTTGTGACCGAAATAATGTTTGAAGGAAATTAGAAAATTCTAACCCTCCTTACGAAACCAATTTGTGAGAAGGAACTCGTAGCTAAGTGTTTGACAAAAAGTCACTTAGATATCGAAAAAGTTGTTTTTAGTTTTTTTGTTCTATCTAAACTGCAAAGTTCAAGCGTTATTGAAAGATTTTCCAAAAAGATTTAATAGAATAGAAGCATTGTTCAAATTGAAGGAAAAGGAAAATTAAATCACATCATTTCATCTCTATGCATACCAAGTCAGACTCAATAGTCTAAAGGCTTGTCTCCATCAATGTTTTCAATACCGTACCGGAAGTCGTACCTGTCAAGGCATTAGAACGAAATATTTTGATACCGATATCGTTTCGTGTACCGTTTCGGAATAGTTTATACCTGATAAATTATATATATACAAGCATTAACTGTATTCCAAAATAACAACAAAATAAGTCATAAACTCAATACTTCTCAATACAAGTCTTAAGTTTTAAGTTACAACATAAAGTTATAAATACCAACATTATCATGATAAAATCATTAACGTCACCACGTCATCAAAAATATTCATCCTCATAAAAAAGATAATAAGGATCGGGATTTGACATGTTAATCAAAATATTTTCATCAACTCATCACCGTCATCAACATCAACACCAACATTATCATTGTCTTCCTCATTTAGTGAGGCTAATGGCTCCTCAATACTTGCCCAATCTAAATCTTCTCCATCAAGAAGCTCAGATTCTTCACCCACCCATTCTTCCATCAAATCAATGTTTTCAAGATTGATTGAATCTAAAACATCTCTTCCTTTTTTTATGCTCCTGTCAAAATAAAATCAAATATAAGTGAAAATGTTATATATTTTTCAACAGTGAAAACATTAGTATTACAAAAATTTACCTCTCTCTCAACTTCAAATTATAACGAACAAATGCTAAGTCATTCAAACGTTTATGCACTAATCTATTTCTCTTCTTCGAATGAATAAAATCAAATGTGCTCCAGTTTCTCTCGCATCCAGTTGCACTACAACATTGACTTAGTACTCGAACAGCAAACCTTTGAAGTGTTGGAACCTCGCAACCAAATTGGGTCCACCATGCAACTATAACAATAATGCAATTATAAATTATTAATTAAATACAAGTAAAAATAAAATAAGATAAAATTTAAAGTACAAAGTTACACTATTTAACAAATGATATTGATAAATGATAATACATGGATTAATCTTATCACGCTGGCAGATTGCTAAAGAATGTCCAAACTCACCTATTGCATTATTATACAAGTCAAGTTCTGCAATGATCTTGTCTTGATTATTGGGATCAAGTTCCATCTTCATAACACAGCTGTTGAATCCTCTTACAACATTTTTATTTTTAAAGTTTGGGCTATAGTAAATTACAGGATTAAGAAAACAACCCGCTGCATGTAATAGACTGTGAAGCCGCCTATCCCATCTAGAATCAATGATCCTGATGAATGGACTGAATAAACTAATTTTGTTATTGCATCTTGCTTTTATGTTCTCTTTGGCTCTTTCCATTGCATCATACAAGTATCTCGTTGCAGGCTTCTCATCCCCGTCAACAAGTCGTAGAACACAAACTAAAGACTCACTAACTTTAACAATAAATTGACATTGAGTCCAAAACTCTTTATCTTCTAAAACGATCTCAGTTATCTCCTTCCCTATGTTGCTCTTAGAATGACTTGATGCAATCTATTTATCACAAGTAAACATTTGCCTGAGTTCTTTCTTAAACAAAAGCAAGCATTGGATACTTAAAAAATTTGTTGCAAACCTTGTAATTGCAGGACAACACAAATCATGACTTTTGGTAAAGTCTTTTCTCATTAATGTCAAAACCTAACCACAGTTATAGATGAACTTTGTTATCTTTTTTACCTTTTTTTATAGTATCATCTAAAGGGAAAATATTTTGGATCAAAAAAATTCTCCAACATTAAGTCTATGCAATGAGCTGCAGATGGGGACCAGTAGAAAGAGCCATACTTTTGTTGTAACTTTTTTCCTGCAGCTTTATAACTTGCATCATTGTCTGTTATGAACTGCACAAGATTCTCAGCTCCAATTTCTTGAACAACCTCATCAAAGATATTAAACAATGTTTCAGCATCTTTTCTAAGGCCAAATGTATCAACAGATTTCAAGAACATTGTACCTTTCGGACAATAAACTAGAAA
Source organism: Juglans microcarpa x Juglans regia (assembly GCF_004785595.1). Lineage (NCBI taxonomy): Eukaryota > Viridiplantae > Streptophyta > Magnoliopsida > Fagales > Juglandaceae > Juglans > Juglans microcarpa x Juglans regia. Next base: position 26,621,875 of record NC_054604.1, read on the forward strand.
GTTGATTATTGATTGTTGCTTCTGGTTTGTCCAACCATCTGCCATTAGTGAACAACCGGTCTCATTCCAAACCTTATTAATTTGTTGCAAATAATCTTGAATCTCATCCACCACCATCTTTAACAAATTTCCTCTCAACTCATATAAAGAATGGCCCTTGAAACCTGGTCCGATGGCAGTCATGGTATCAATAGCTGGTTGATAAAACTTGGATTGAGCCGCATTGAAAGACAGATTAGCATCATACCACCAGTGTGCTACAACCATCTTTACTTTTACAATCATTTCATTTGAACACATAGAACTCTTAATTGAAGGTTAAGCCCCATGAGTTGTTCTTGGAGCAAAAAATCTACTTAATCCCCCCACTGACTTTCCAGTTCCAGATTCTTTCGACTTCTCCTTACCTTTTGAAAGCTGAGATTGTCCCTTTATACTATTACTATCATCAATATCATTAGATGTTAAATCTATATCGCCTCCAATCTCTGACCTTATTTTTCTTTTCTTCTCTTTACTTTTTTTCATTTCATCAAGCAACTCCTTCATTTGCCATTTTACATCTTCAGATATCTTTTTACATGCTTCTACATCGTCTAGAATCCCAACTAGATGATATTTCAACCGAGTGATCCTGCCACCTCTAATTACTTTATTACAATATAAACATTCAATATTATTTCTTGCCCCTGGCACTACACGTGCATGGGCCCATTCTGGATCTTTTGATCTTACAGGAGCAAATGTTTGAGTTGAAGTCATACCACTGGTTGATTGACAACTAGACATTTTTAACTATTAAAGTATAAAAAATTAACACTTATAAGTAAGCCATTAAAAAGAAACCCATCAAATCTAAACTACTTAGTTTAGCATTCTCTTTTGGATAAAGAATTGTTTTTTAGTAAAACTGGATTAAAGCTACTAAATTGATCAGAGATTCAAACATCTATAAAAATATAATCTAAAACATCTATAAAAATATAAACAAACACTATAACAATATAATCTAAAACATCTATAAACATATAATCTAAAAGACTAAAACATCTATAAAAATATAATCTAAAACATCTATAAAAATAAACAAACACTATAATAATATAATCTAAAACATCTATCAAAATACAATTCTGATTTATTTATCAAAAAAGTAACAAAAAAATAATCAAATTAAGTTATAAACTAAAAAAATAGTAAAATACTGAGATGAGGGCGGTGGATAGCGACGTGCGATGCGACGAGACGGAGGAGACGACGTCACGACGATGCGAGGCTGCGAGCTGACGGACTGCTGGGCCGCTGGCTGTCTGTCTAGGACTCGGGTGCTGCACTGCTGCATGTAGCCGGCTGAAGGTAATGGTTGGGCGAAAATGAAATGCGAAACTGAAAGGCATAAAGAGATGATTCAAATTCCAGAAAACCTAGGTTTTATGTTTGTGGTGAAAGTCCAAACTTGCCCCTAAGAGTTTGCTGAAATTTCGAGAATGCCATCAACCCAGCTGCTGAAATTCGTACCGATCAAAATTTGTGTTTCAGCCGAAACATCAAATACCGGCCGGTACAAGATTGTACCGGCCAGTACACCCGGTATTTTGATCGGTACGGAATGGGCATATTACCGGTACCGACCGGTATGGTACGGTACCAAAAATACTGGTCCCCATCCCTTTTTCATCACCATTCTTTCTAAGCTTGAGTAAATAAGCATTCTCATTTTAAAACACCACGATTCAATTCTTTGAAAAGCTTTAATCCCTCTTAAATCGATTTTGGTACTCTTTCTAGGAACAACTTCATATCTTTTGTACTTGGGAGATATTTTATTTGAAGAGACACATACTAATAATTACCCACTGGTATTAGCAACAAGATAAAAATAAAAAATAAAAACTTCTTAAAAGTCATGACATTACATCACATCCATAGACTTTGAATGTTTGATATGTTAGATTTATATTTTTTTATCAATTTAATTTTTAAAAATAAATAATAATTTCACATATTATCATAGAAGAAGTCTGAACTTCAACCTAACTCTATATTCTATTTAAGTTTGAACTTTTGAGAAAATAAAAATTTTGCTGAAACTCCACTTTTTTAAAAAAAAAAAACCAAATTAAAACTCTTGATAAGAAACTCCTGAAAATAATGTTATATTTTTTTAAAAACATCGTAACTAACTTTAATAAAAGTGTTTTGAGTGCATGTTTACTAAACATCAAAAAAATTTAATACTAAAGCTTTTTTTTTTTTTTTTTAAGTAAAGCTCAACGATTAAAATTATATTTTCTACTACAATCTCAAAAAGACATAGGTTTTTATTTTTAATTTATTTATCCCAATTTTATCAATTGAGATATACTTTTAAGGGTTGGACTTGGAACTGATTTTTGTTAGACTACGTTTAGATAGTGAGAATATTTGAGAAGTGTTGAGAATATTTGTGAATAGTAATAAAAAAGTAATAATAAAATATTAAAAAGTAAGTGAAAAGTAATGAATAGTAAAAAAGTAAATAAAAAATAATAATAAAGTAAAGAATAGAAGTGATGTACTCTTACTTTCCAAACACACCCTAAATATTACAATTGAATGTGGTCTCTTAACAAAATATATTTTCAAAAAAGAGACCCAATTTCGAAAGGTAAAATACCATTGATGTTAAAAAAAAAAAATGTAAAATACCATCATTTTTTTTTAATAAAAAATAAACTTCATTTCATCGTAAAGGAAGTTAAAATGTCATATTTTAGATAATTTTTAACATAAATAACTGATTTCTAGTAAAATGTAATGAAAATTGAGAACCGTTGCTAAAGATAAGGCAGCAATAAAATGGAACAGCGGATGCCATTATCTAATCTTCTTTCATCTTTCTTCTATTGTTCGATACACCTAAAATTCAAAAGAAGTTGCTTTCCTCTCTCTCCACTACTAGTCCTACAGAGTACAGTCCTCGTTTCTTTCTTCTCTCTTCTATAATTGATCCAGAGTACCCGAAGCAAATATACCAAGTCCTTGCGCAAGATAACCTGAAGTTGAGTAAGAGCAACATGGCAGGAAAGATCTTTGTTGTTACAGGTTCTGGGCAGGGACATCTCCACCCTTGCATGGAGCTTTGCAAGCATCTTGCCTCTCGAAGTTTCCATACCACCCTCGTCATTCCCTTCTCTCTCTCTTCTTCAATCCCCTCCTCCTTCTCTCAACACCCACTCACCGGTATTGCGCAGATAGCCGGGTCTTCGGGCCCTCCCATGCCCGGATCAGACTCTCTCCGCAAGCAGGCCGCCCAAGACCTCGAGTCCCATCTCTCAAATCTTCCCGATTTGCGACCTCCTATCTGTGCCATCATCGACTTTCAGATGGGTTGGACCAAACGGGTGTTTTGGAAATTCAACATCCCGGTGATCGGCTTCTTCACTTTCGGTGCGTGTGCCGCTGCCATGGAGTGGGGCACTTGGAAGGTCCATGCCGGTGATATCAAACCCGGAGAAATCCGTTTAATCCCCGGATTACCTGAAGAGATGGGCATAACGTCGTCCGATCTCAAACGAAGAGCCGGAGGTCCTCCGCGTGGTGGCCCACCTGGTGGAGGTGGACCACCTGGTTCTGGTCCGAACAGGCCCCCCGGTGGAGGAGGCCCACCTAAGCCTGGAGACCGACCACCATGGGTCCCAGAAGTAGAGGGCTCAATCGCGTTGATGTTCAATACGTGTGACGATCTTGAGCGTCCGTTCATCGACTACCTGACGAATCAGATGGGTATGCCGGCATGGGGCGTCGGCCCACTCCTGCCCGAACAGTACTGGAAGTCGTCGGACGCGTTGATCCGCGACGGCGAGATCAGAAGAAACACTCGCCGATCGAACTACACCGAGGAGGAGGTCATCCAATGGCTAGACAAGAAGCCACGTGGATCCGTTCTGTACGTAGCTTTCGGTAGCGAGGTGGGGCCAACGATGGAGGAATACCCACAACTATCAGCCGCATTAGAGCAGTCGACCCGAAATTTCATCTGGGTCATACCGACCGGGTCGGGTGGGTCTTCCGAGGAAGGATACTTCCCGGAGGGACTGGAGAGCAGAGTTGGCGACAGGGGTTTGATAATACGCGGATGGGCACCACAGCTGCTGATACTGAGTCACCGGTCGACCGGAGGATTCTTATCGCACTGTGGGTGGAACTCGACAGCGGAGGCGATAGGGCGTGGGGTCCCATTCTTGGGGTGGCCCATCAGGGGAGACCAATACTATAACGCCAAGCTGGTGGAGGGACATCTCAAGGTGGGGTATAGGGTGGCAAAAGATGCGTCGAAAACGGTCGAAAAGGACGAGATTTTGAATGGCATCGAGAGGCTAATGGGGGACGAAGAGATGCATCAACGAGCGGCGAGGCTTCGAGCCAAGTTTGAGAATGGGTTTCCGGCGAGCTCGGAGGCTGCTTTGGATGCATTCCGGGATTTTATTAACCAAAACCCAGGAAAGGCACCAGACCATAGCGAGTGATAAAGAGGAGATTGTAAATTTGCAACAAAGTTCAAGCTTTTTTCCAATGTGTTTTTTTGAGCTGATATTTTCATATTGCTTCTGTTCGAGGGAAAAAAGGAACTTACATCCAAATGCTTTTTGATCAATTTGTAACAAAAAATAAATGTTGGTAGAAGTCGATATGGGGATGGGGATGGTGAATATGGGGGGCGTGAGACCTCCATTGAAGGTCGAAACGAATCAATGTGAAAATGAAGGGGGGATAAGGAAATTGTGGGGAGAAAAAACAAAGACAAAAGGCTAAGAAAGTGAATGGAAAAAGAAGATGACGACAAGTGAAGGGGTTACCGGGAGGTTGACACTTTCTTCCCGGAGCTGGCAGGATGCTCGAGATGGAACCTCCTAATGGAAGTGCATGGGGGAATTGAACGGTGTTGATGAGAGAGACGGGGAAATAAACTTGTACATGACAAACCAAGTGCGAGTTTGAGGGAAGAGCCTACCCAGAGAACATCAAGAAATTGAGCAGTGGGCAACACACGGGGAAAGGAAAATATCAAAGCAAGATCATAAAGAAATGGATATTGTTGGGAAAATTGGATTATTTTGGGATGAGTAATTCTACGTGTACAACTATGAGGTGTGCAACTGCCGTGTAATCATTTTAAAAAAGAGTGAGATTTACTATTAAAAAATTAATTTCTTTTACGTGAATTTTATATTTTATTTACTTTTTTCAAAACGATTACGCGATGATTATACAATTTACAGTTATAAACATGTTTTATCTTTTGCAATTGAACGGTTATCAAGTGCACATTCATATCTTGTTGTATTGAAAACTATTCCTAATATATACTGATGATTATCTCTTCCAACAAAATACCTTAAGAATTGGTTATTAATAAATTGTCTTTTCCAAGTGTTGGAAGTAACAAATTCCTAATGTCTAATACATCATTAACCTCATTTACGAAAGAGGAAGCTGAATTGATCAAAGCTATACCACTAAGCTCTTATTCCAGTCCAGATAAATTACAATGGAGATGCACTACAACAAGTCAGTTTAATGTCAAAAGCGCCTATCATCTGCTGGCAGAGTTATATAATCAAAAGCAGAGTCAATCTTCAACTCTCCAAACATCACAAGCTCCATAAACAAAATTATGGAACTTGAACATCCCTAATGCAGCAAAATCCTTTCTCTGGAGAGCTTGCCTAAACTCCTTACCTACCCAAGTCAATTTAATGGAAAGGAAAGTCATTGAAGATCCTATCTACCAAATTTGCAAGCAACAATCTAAAACTATTGAACACATCCTATGGGAATGTCCATCTGTAAGAGACACTTGGGCTTAGAGTATCAAGAAGCTGCAGAAAACAAGTCCTATTTTTCATAATTTTCAGAGCTAGTGGATGGATTTGTTGAAGGCCCGGAACAAGAGGACCTGATGTCTTTTGCAATTACATCGTGGTTCACTTGGAAAAGAAGGAATGACTTGATTTTCAAGGACCTTTTTTCTCATCCTACACATATTAGCCAGCAATCAAGACAATTGGTGGAGGAGTTCATCAAATTTCACAACAGAAGAGGATTTAATCAACCAAATAACCAAATGGAAAGTTCCACCCAAATGCAGTCTTAAATTGAATTGGGATGCATCTATAGACAAAATATCTTGCAAAGTTAGAGTTGGAGCAGTCATTAAAGACTAGTAGGGTCGTGTCCTAGCCACCCTTAGAATGAAGCATAACCTTTATCCTGATCCATTAACAGTAGAGGCTTTTGCTGCTCCACAGGCCTCTTTATTTTGCAAGTCTTTGGGCTACAAAGACATCATCTTGGAAGGTGATTCCTTGTAGGTTGTCACATGCCTCAATTCACTAGCTGACTCGATTACTTATACAGACAAGCTAATAACAGATACCAGGAAAACTCTTAACTCTTTCTTTCACTCAGTGGTCAGCAAGGCATACTATTAGAGCTAATAATTATGTTGGTCATGTCTTAAGTAGGGATGTTCTATGCATCAGTGTATCATTTTGTATTCAGACCCTTGTTTAAGAGCTATTAATACAGGCCATGGAAATTTCAAAAAAAAAAAAAAAAAACATCATTAACGTTGCATTATATCACTGCACCGACCTCGCTTCCACCGTCATCTCATCTCCATCCATCCATCCATCCAATTCCATAATATCTAACCTTATTCCGTACCCAAAATATCGACACTTGACTTGCTCTCCAAATTTTACCCCCGTTCTCCTCCCCAACTAACAGTCCAACCCAGCTCCTAACCGTGTATCGCTGTTATCTCTCTTTTTCCTTTTCACATTTCTTTCCTTACTGAGCAAGATTTCTTGCTCCGAATTCGCCTATAAAAACTAATGTTTCGGAATACAAGATACGATCGCAGTCGATAAATACCACTGAAGGCAAGTTTACAATCTGAAAGATGTCAAGGGAGATCTGGGCTGTTCCCTTTTTTGGGCAAGGCCATCTCTTGCCAACCATGGAGCTCTGCAAGCACATCGCCTCCAGGGACTTCAAAACCACCCTCCTCATTTCCTCCAACCTCTCTTCTTCTGTCCCCTCCTCTTTCCGCCACGTCCCTCTCCTCCATGTCTTGGAAATCCCATCGCCTCCACCGCCTCCTCCCCAGCCTGGATCCGACCCCATGCACCAGCACCGTAGACACCACGGCAACCTGGCTCTAGGCCTTGAAAACCTCCTCTCGGCCCGAGCCAAAAGCCCAAACCCAGAGCTGCCAGTTTGTGCCATTCTCGACGTCATGATGAGCTGGAGCGCTGAAGTTTTTCAAAAATTCAATGTCCCAACGGTCGCTTTCTTCACATCCGGCGCCTGCTCTGCGGCCATAGAGCATGCGATGTGGAAGGCCCACCCGCTGGATATTCAACCTGGAGAGGTCCGGTTACTCCCCGGATTACCTGAAAACATGGCTCTCACCCAATCGGACCTCAAGCAACGGCCTCATGGGCCACCGGGGCCGCCACCGCCAACCGGTGGTGCCCCACCAGGCCGGGGTGCCGATTTCCATCCACCCCCGGGTCCCGGACCGAAGATGATGGGCCCACCCAAACCCGGTCAGCAACCACCATGGGTGGAGGAGGTGAAGAACACAATCGCGCTGCTGATCAACACGTGCGACGATCTCGAGCGTCCATTTATCAGTTACCTCACACATCAAGTCGGGAAACCGGTCTGGGGCGTGGGCCCGCTTCTGCCACAGCAGTACTGGCAGTCGTCCCGTTCACTTCTCCACGACCGGGAAATCCGAACCAATCGACGGTCGAACGTCACGGAGGACGAAGTGATCAAATGGCTGGAGTCGAAGCCACGCGCGTCCGTCCTCTACGTTTCGTTCGGCAGTGAGGTGGGTCCAACCATGGAAGAGTACCCACATCTAGCCGACGCACTAGAAGCCTCAAGCCGGCCATTCATATGGGTGATCCAACCCGGTGCAGGCAGATCGGGTCCACCTCGTCAATTACTCGGGAACCAACCCGGTTCGGAAGAAGAAGAGGGTTACTTCCCACAGGGCTTGGATGAACGAGTTGGCGACACGGGTTTGATAATACGCGGATGGGCACCACAGCTGCTGATACTGAGTCACCCATCAACCGGAGGATTCTTGTCTCACTGCGGTTGGAACTCTACGGTGGAGGCGATAGGGCGTGGGGTCCCATTTTTGGTGTGGCCCATCAGGGGTGACCAATACTATAATGGGAAGTTGGTGGCGGTCCATCTCAAAGTTGGGTACATGGTTTCTGATGATCTTTCGGAACCCATAACCAAGGAAGATATAGGAAAAGGAATAGAGAAGCTCATGGGGGACGAAGATGTGAAGGAGCGAGCTTTGTTGCTTAGCACTGAGTTTCAGCATGGGTTTCCGGCGAGTTCTGTGGCTGCTTTGGATGCTTTTCGGGATTTTATCAAACAGATAGTTGCTTAGCTGTTTAGCGTTTTCCTTTTTGGTTCTGAATAAATCTAATATTATTACACGTAAAAGTACAAACTTCTATCCTGTTTGTTAGATGTGATTGCAGCGATGATTTGAATATCGTTTTAGCGGTGGATAAAGTATTGGGATGAAATATTTTAATATTGATATCGTAAGATGTGTTTATAGTAAAGTTTTAAATATCGTTTTGGTGGATCATTTCAATTAAAGTATTAAAATAAAATATTTTAGTATTAATACTATTTTAGATAATTTATATATAATAAATTAATTATATATGTATAAATTATATTTCAAAATAACATCAAGGCTTAAAAGTTAAAATATATTTATAAAATTTAATAATATTTTTAAATTTATAATCTACCTATTTAAAAAAATAATTACTTATCTTCATTACGAAAATGAGAGTAAGGATTTGATTTTCAATACTCAATAAAAGGAGATTAAAAAAAGTTAAAAAAAATAATATTTAGATGTAAGAATTAGAATGAAAATTATAAAAAAGATAAAATTTTTACATTAATTATAAAAAAAAAATAATTTCAGCCGTTACACTAAAACCGACCGATACACCAAAACCCACCAGTACACCAAAAATCGACCGATATTGATCGAAACATACCAATACAACTGGTATTTGACCCGATACAAAACACATCTTTCATGTACCAGTCACTATCCCGATATGATAAATACAAGCCATACCGGCCAATACAATACGAAATTTAAAACACTAGTTTGTAGTATAGCAGTTCCCTATATTCAAAATGACAATTATTTTTATTACTTTTTGAACAACTATATTTTAAAGTAATGCTATTGTATCCTTAATTTATACCACTCACTTTGCATTCCTTGATATGGCACCATATTGTGTCCCTACTTTTACATTGCTTATTAAAAAAATATATTCAAAACAAAATGGTTTCCGAATACAAAAAAGAGGAAAACAAAATAGTAAAGAATTGAATCATTGAATCCTGTAGTGCCATCGTGAGTAAAATATAAAACACCATAAATATATTTATAATATTTACCAAGCAAGATTGATGCATGAATTGAATCATGTAGTGCTACCAAAAAAAAAAAAAGACTCGCATAAACAATAAATGCTGTGGAAATAACTTTACACGTCCACAGAAAAACCCAAAAAAATTAGAAATTATAATATTGATATATGTAAGACATTATAAGAAGTTTAAAAGCGTGTTTGAGTTCAAAACTTTTTTATAATTATATTCTCAGCCTGCCAGTAAATGTGAAGACACGCAAACTTATAAGTAGGACTTTTGTAAAGAAATTGTTTTCTGAACACATTGGACCCAAGAGTACCATATATACACAATTCCCATTAATTATCCCTCCATGCTTCGACCATATATTAATTAGCATGGATTAATTTTCATGGAGAATCATCATATTTATATTACCATTATGATAAAATTAATACGAGGATTTAACGAACCAGATATCTGAGACGATGTTACCCATAACATTATCTAGCTTATCGCCCACGACCCCACACTACACAAGAAGGCAAGAAAAATAAATTTCTGCAAGGGCGCATCATAAGGGTGACTCCTATGGGCTGAGGCTCTGTAATTCTAGATTGGGTGATGACAAGAGTCACAAATGAATGGGAATATTTCAATCAGTCTAAATACTGCACTATCCTCTCAAAATCCCATTATTTCAGCGGCTATAAAAATGACGTAATTAATACAAAAAGTGAAAATGCATTGCTGAAATAGAAATTTGGGGAAGAAAATGACATGCTGGTGACCAGAAAGGATCACTTGATTTCTTTCCTTTTTCTATATATTCTTGTATACAGAACTCCCTCATTTCAGCTCTGTCCACATCAGAAAGTAACAACTAAATCCAGAAGGAAGAGGGAAAAGGTGGTTTCAGTATAAACAATGAACCTAAAACAACTTGAACTCCCATGAATTCGCGAATGGTTGTCATGATTGGGCGAGGAAAAGAAAACTGATTGGAAATTGGAACCTAAATGAGAAAAATATTGACAAACAAGTTTAACCCATCCCCTATTCTAATTTTAGGGTTGATGGACATAAAAAAAGCCCCACTTCTCTCACTATTTTATACAAAGGGTATAAGAAATGGAAATCCAATGAGAAATAGAATACATGCTTATCTGGATAACTGATTTTGAATAACTCGGGAGATCAAACATCTCAGTCAGTCATGATGGATCTGGTTCCAGCTTTGGGACTATAGCAGATGAAAGCTTGATATGAGAAACGCGGACAGCACCAATCAGTCGCTCCGGCAATTCTTCAGTGGTATTTGCCTGTTAATTAAAACAATCATCTAACGACTTCCTAGATAGATAGATATACACACGAAAAAGTTAAAACAAAAATGTATACAAATCCTAATGTACAAAGTCCTGCAGAGTGAGAACCAGTACTGATTTAGTACACCAAGAATTAAAAAGGGGATGAATACTGAATACAATTTTTACTCTCAGACTACAAAAGGTTTGCACTTTGTACCCCACAACCAAAACTCACATATTGCGCACACACCCCCCCCCCCCCCCCCCCCACACTAGCATTTCCACCCTCATTTAATTTTGTCTGTTACGATCAACGAAAAATAAGTAACATGATACAATCATGACCATCCAATCTTAAGAAATGCTGCAATGTATCATCTTGGTAGTTTGAGGGAACAATGTGTAGTTTGGGGTCTCAAGGGCAAAAACTCTGATAATTGGAGGGTGCAAAGTGTACTATTCCCTTAAAAAAATAATTAAAAATTTTGACTTTTATAGGTATTGACATCATGTTGTTCCTCCAGAAAAGGAAGTATTTCACTATGAATACCATAATTCACTTGTATAAATTTATCACTTATTGTGCATTGTGCTATTGCATAGATTATAACAGTAACTACCAATATACTTCATTTTGCACTCTCCATTGAGATCTGGCTATTTCAATTGTACCACGTGGCGTATTTTTTCATCCATTTTAATGGAGGTTGCAAGCTGAAACTAGTTCAAGGTGCACATTGCAACTTTCTGACAATTTTACTGGCAGAATCTACTAGCTCCAGTCAAATATATATGGGTACAACTGAAGGCGTGAAAAAAGAGATCCAAAATTTGGAAAAATTACAAAAAAGGGAAGATTTGGGAATTGACATCAATTGGAATATGATACAGGTATTGACATCATAGGGCAACAAGGTTCAAGGAAAATGTAAATCTTAATGCATAGACTTACTTTCGTGGATGCCTTAAAAAAGCAACATGCATTGTGCTTCCTTTAATTAAATAATATCTACCTCCAAGAATCATAAATCTTTTAAAACCAAACTTCTAAAAATTTCTGGATTCAGTTTGAAATATATAACAACACACAATCTCAAGGTTTGAAATCTTAATAGAAAACTCAAAACCCAGTTTGGAAGTGGTTTGACTTCATAAAAGAAGCTAGATGAATGTGCATTTAGCTTGAGTGGCTATGAGTTTGACTATGCCGGCTACAACAACAGTGCACTTAGGCCTCATTTGTTTTTGCAGATGAGTTGAGATGAAAGTTGAAAATTGAATAAAATATTGTTAGAATATATTTTTTTAATATTATTTCTGTTTTGGAATTTGAAAAAGTTAAATTGTTTATTTTATTTTGTATGGGAATTTGGAAAAGTTGTAATGATTATATGAGATGAGATGAGTTAAAAAGTTTTGTGAAACCAAACGAGGCCTTGTTATTAATTTTTTTAATAAGTTCTACCAATGCAAACATTAGGTATTGTCTAAGTACATAGGGTGTATGCATAAGCAACACCTAACAAGAGTACAATTAATTTAAGTAATTGCCTGCTAAAATGTTGCTATGTCTTCCCGTGGTCTACTTGAAATTGAGAAGATGTAATAATTAAAACGGACCTGTACAAGGAAAGCCATGTCTACCACCAATGTTGTGATTACACCAATTACAAGCCCCAAAACACCATTAGCAACAGTTGAAGAACCGATGTCCACATCAATCTACAGGAGATGAACAATGTTAAGCAGCATAGATAGAAATAATAGTTCCCAAAAAAAGGGAAAAAAACATGTATTAAAAAGATTGCAAGATTTTTACTTCCAAGTACTTGGGACCACGGATATAGTTGCAATCAACTGCTTTCCCCAATAAACATGGGGTGCTCCCAACACTCTGGCGCACAATCCATGAGCCCTGCCCAATTCAATACTAGAATCAATAAAGGATGCATGAAATAATATATGGTTTGCTATAGTCACTTTGTGGCTTGGGATATAATCAACCAGGAAGAAAAAGGGAAAGAAGCAGAAAAAAGGCAGGAGACCTTTGTAAGGTGTTCCCAGAAAAAGTGAAGAAAAACTATCATCATTGCAGTGTCCTCCAGAGTGCACATACATAATAAAGGGGACACAACACTAGGGCATCAAATTGTTCACAAAGAAGGCATTGGGTGACTTACAAGCACACAAGAAAATCAATGCTGAACAACTCCAATGATTTGTATGTTGGAATTATATGAATTATCTACCCTACTTGAGAAATAATAATAGCCAACCAGATATAACCTAAGGAAAGGTGTAACTGGTGGCAAAAACGGCTATATAACCATTGCCAACGAATCATCCCCATATAGATAAAACATGGGAGGAACAACATTAGTAGGTGGAGTTCCCTTTTGCCCAAAGACAATAATTGTGCTTGTGTTGAAATGGCCCTCAAAATTAAAGTTGATTCTGGGGCCAGAATCTGGATAATCTGCATATTGGCAAAAGGAGAGGGCGGTGCTTAAATGTATTCATGTGCATGTTTAGGTCATGTGACTATTATTCAAAAGTACGCCTGTGCAGCTAATTCATTGGTCAACTATTACATTAATCACCAAAAGACATTTATGCATATATAAAACGAAAATCATGTAAATCATAGGAATCCTGGAAAGACAGAACTGAATCCCCCTACTTCTGTTGTCCAATAAAAAAGCAGCCTCAGAAGAAGTGTTTGAGAGACCAACTCTATCAAACGTCCTAGCAAAATGAAAGTGAAGACTAAAAAAGGTTTCACCAGGTTCCATTTCTATCTACATGGTATACATATATGAAGGCATGCCTTCATACATCCATGAGGACAACAGAGGGGATGATCAATAGACTTGTATAAGTAATCGAGCCACAATGTGAACTGAATGAAACAAATACCTTGGGAACTGATGGGATGAGCTTCAGCCTACTATTGCGGAATTCATCATCACCATCAACAAATCTTTGCAAGAGGGATCCAGGTACTAAATCCTTCATAACAAAATAAAATACCATACTGTAGTGTGTTGACGCAGGTACCTGTAAGATTAAAGCATTATTTCCACTCCACATCCAAATACATTAAAGTTTAGAAGTCAAAAACAACCCAATGAAATAAACTTACTTGTAAATTTATGACCATGGAGAAAAGCCCTTTTTCTGAAGCAACCTACGTGGATAATTTAAGAAAACAAAAGTTCGTCAATAGTTAACTCCATAATAAGGAATTAAGAACAAAAAAATTGTAAGTTAAAATCCAAATCAAATTTAAACAAGTATTTCTCACCAATTATAAACTGACCCCATTCATCTTGGTAATAAACTAACTAATTTAACAAAGGTCATGACATACAAGATTTCTAAAAGGAGCAACATCCAGGCAGAAGTAGATTAAAATAAAATAAATAATGTATTGACACAAATCTAATTATACGTTTCTGGAAATTACATCATAATTGAGTCTGTGTGCACTAACCGTGACATATGTAAAATGATGCTGAGAAATGACATTACCTTTAAACAAGTTAGTGTCTGTTCACAGAAAAAAGTACACAAGCAAAAATATTTAACATCTAATACTTACTTGGGCTGCACATCCTTGACGCCTAGCAACATGGTCCATTCTTTTGGTGTCCTTGAACCAATCAACGGCAACCAGATCCATAATATGTTTCCCTGCCGGAATCTTCAAATACACATTGCCAACAATGGAATTAGAGCAAGCCTCGCATCTCAGATATTGAATTACACAAAATGGAAGGTAAGAAGATTAGGAAACCTTTGTTTTGTCATAACAAAAATGCATGCTCCGGACTCTAAAGTTGTTCCCATCTGAAATTTTCCAGCAGTCACGTGCATTATCATGGTCATCACGGTGGAGATTACCCGAAAAACAGGATAAATCAATTCGGTCCACTGGTTCTTCTTCCAAGGCTTCACTTTGAAAAAAATTGTGATTAGATATTATAAGATTGACTGAATGCCTCTCACCATTGTGAGAATTTCATCAAATAGAAAAGTCTGGTAGCTATACATGGAAACTCTATATATGGAAAACTAGCTATACACAACTATACAATTACAGCTATACACGGCAAAGCTAAGAAAGGAAAACTAATCTGTACAGCTGATGTAAATAAGGTAAGAAAGATATAGATAAAATCTTCCAATCATAAAATCTGCCGATCCTATTGACAGATATTCCTCTTGCATCCTTATACATAGATCTGCTACCAATAACAAAACAAGGAATCAGTATTATTTACCTGTTCTCTTGAAATCACTCTCAAGCCCAGATGGATCTGCCTGAAAACGTGAAAAAACTATTGTTCAGACTTCAGAGAAAGTACAAAGAAAATTTTTTTTTATAGGTAAAAAGAAGTTTTATTGATCCACGTAATGAGACAAAACCCGAGTACACAGGAAGTATACAAGAAAGTGCCTAATTACAAACTACATGCTACTGATAGTAGCGTTCAAAACATTAAGGCTCGTTCCATCCCATACAATAGAAGAGGCCCAGAGCAACAAAGTATGAAAGAAGAAATCCCTAAAACTGTCTGGAGAGCGTTCCTTATCCTCAAAGCAACGACCATTTCTTTCGTTCCATGTACACCACATTAAACATAAAGGTACCATCTTCCATACAGCAGCGATTTGGCGATTGCCCCTAATCCCTCGCCAACAAGCCAAAAGATCTATCACCCTCTGACCCATGCGATACCGAGCCTCAAGAAGATTATATCCCACAATACCTTAACTGCTTCGCAATGAAGAAGAAGGTGATTCGCTGATTCGCCGTTGCGTTTGCACATGTAGCACCAATCCATTATGTAAAGTCCACGCCTTCTTAATTTGTCGATTGTTAAGATTTTACCATGGGAGGCCAACTAAGCAAAGAAAGCAACCTTGAGAGGAGCATTACTCTTCCAAATGCTCTTCCACGGGAAAGCATTAGGGGAATGGTTCACCAAGGCCTTGTAGTATGAACGAACAGAAAATTTCTTGTTCCCTGTGCATGACCAGAGTAAGCTATCCTCCCCTCCTGCCCTTGTCTTCAGCGCATATAAGATTCTGTAGAAATCAGTGATGGCTCCCACCTCCCAATCCTGGACAGCTCTAGTGAATCTCACAGACCAATGAATGGAATCAACGGTTCTACACATATTATCAGCCACTGAGGAGCCCTGGTCAGACGCAATCCTAAATAGAGAGGGGAAAGCGGTTTTCAAAGCAACATCCCCGCACCATATATCATGCCAAAACCTTATTCGCGTACCCCTTCCCACCAAGAACCTGCAGTTGACTAGAAAATCATCCCAACGATTCCGGATCAGTTTCCAAACTCCCACTCCATATGCCCCTCTGACTTCCTTAGAGCACCACCCTCCCCAGATGCTCCCATATTTAACATCTAAGATATTCCTCCAAAGAGTGTCCCCCTCATGATGGTAACGCCATAGCCATTTCCCGAGAAGTGTCTTGTTAAAGGTTCTCAAATTTCTTAAACCCAGCCCACCGCAAGACAGCGGGGTGCAAACTTTATCCCATTTGATCAGATGAAATTTCTTTGCATCCTCTAACCCTCCCCCTAAAAAATCACGGAAAATGTTCTCCAATCTAGTCGCCACCCCTGCCGGAATAGGGAATAATGAAAGAAAGTACGTTGGAAGGTTGGATAGCGTACTCTTAATCAAAATGATTCTCCCGCCCTTAGACAAGTAAAGTCTCTTCCATCCCACCAATTTGCCTTCTATTTTCTCAATGATCCCTTCCCACATTACCTTAGATTTGTGAGGGGCCCCCAAGGGGAGTCCGAGGTACTTCATAGGCAAAGATGAAACTTTGCATCCCAATAAGGCAGCTACCTCATTTAAGTTGTTAACCAAGCCAATAGGAACTACTTCCAACTTAGATAAATTCACCCTAAGGCCAGATACAGCTTCAAAGCAAAGTAGAAGTGCCCTTAGAGAGCGAATCTGATCCAGATCTGGGTCGCAAAAGATCAAAGTATCATCGGCGAAAAGAAGATGGGAGACTGTCAATCTTCCATGCGTAGAACCTCCCATCGAGAACCCCGAAATGAAGCCCCCATCCACCGCCCCTTCCAACATTCTGCTCAACACATTCATAACTAGGATAAATAATAATGGGGATAGTGGATCCCCTTGACGCAATCCCCGAGAGTTGTTGAAGAAGCCTTCAGGAGTGCCATTAACCAAGATAGAGAATCTGACGGTTGTAATACAGTGCTTTATCCATTGACACCATCTTTCCCCGAAGCCGTACCTACCAAGAATATACAACAAGAAATCCTAGTTCACATGATCAAAAGCCTTTTCCATATCCAATTTACACAATATACCAGGAATGCCAGTTCTAAATCTGCTCTCCAAGCATTCATTGGCAATGAGGACCGAATCTAGTATTTGCCTTCCTTTCACGAAAGCATTTTGGGACTTCGAGATGATCTTCACCGCTTCGCTAACACTTTAGAGATGATCTTATAAACCCCACTTATCAGGCTTATGGGCCGGAAATCATTCACTTCCACCGACCTCGCCTTCTTGGGAATGAGAGCGATGAAAGAGACATTAAGGTGTCGTTTGGATTCGAAGATGAGTTGAGATGAGTTGAGATGGGTTGTGAATAGTAGTGAGATTTGTGAGTTAAAATTGATGAATAGTAATGAATAGTAGTGAGATGAGTTGAAATGAGTTGAGATGGGTTGCAAATGCAAACGTCTCCTAAGACTCTTCTCGAATTTCATAAAGGAGTGAAATTCACTAAAAACCCTCATTAGATCCTCCTTAACAATGTCCCAGCAGGCGTGGAAGAAAGCCATTGGAAAACCATCTGGTCGCGGGGCATTATCTTTGTTCATACCTTTTAGTACACCAAGCACCTCATCTTCTTTAAAAGGCCTCTCCAGCGAAACCGCACTTGTGTGATCAATGGAATCAAAAACAAGCCCGTCGACCTTAGGCCTCCAAAGGTACTGTTCTGTCAGCAGCTTATCATAGAAATGGACAATATGATCCTTGATAGCGTCTCTACCCAATAAAACCCTGCCCTCCTCATGAAGAACCTCAATGGCGTTATTCCTTCAATGAGAATTTGCAACTCTGTGAAAGAACTTTGTACACTTATCCCCTTCCTTCAACCAAAGTGCCCGTGATTTTTGCCTCCACGAGATCTCCTCCATAAAGGTGATTTTTTCTAACTCAGCGAATACCGTCATTTTTCTTGCCCTGTCAACAGCCGATAGAGCCCGTCGACCTTAGGCCTCCAAAGGTACTGTTCTGTCAGCAGCTTATCATAGAAATGGACAATATGATCCTTGATAGCGTCTCTACCCAATAAAACCCTGCCCTCCTCATGAAGAACCTCAATGGCGTTATTCCTTCAATGAGAATTTGCAACTCTGTGAAAGAACTTTGTACACTTATCCCCTTCCTTCAACCAAAGTGCCCGTGATTTTTGCCTCCACGAGATCTCCTCCATAAAGGTGATTTTTTCTAACTCAGCGACTACCGTCATTTTTCTTGCCCTGTCAACAGCCGATAGAGCCCTATCCACCTCTTTCTCATCCAGTTGTTGTAGTTCCTTAAAAAGTTTGTCCCGCTGATCGTTAATGTTCTCAAAAACTTCCCAATTCCAAATTCTTAGATCATTCTTTAAAGCTTTAAGCTTCCGGGCTAAAATAAAACTAGGAGTGCCCGTGAGCTAATATGAGGTCCACCACGAACTAACTTTTTCTATAAACCCATCCACCTTCAACCACATGTTCTCAAACTTGAAGTATCTCCGACCCTCATGAATACCCCCACAATCAAGAAGAATGGGGAAATGATCCGAACACAACCGGGGAAGCCGTTTTTGGCATAATGAGGGAAAGTGGACCTCCCAAGACAGAGAAACAATGAACTTGTCCAATCTTGACCAGGCCCTTCCGTTTGACCAAGTGACATCCCCCCTGCTAGAGGGAGATCCACCAAGTCTAACTCAAAAAGAAGAGCTGAGAAATCTGCCATAGCTGAACCCGTGCTAGAATCCCCCGAACGCTCACTCGGAAACCGAGTGATGTTGAAATCACCCCCGATACACCACGAAAGCTCCCACCAACTACAAAGGCCAGTTATCTCGTCCCAGAGAAGTTTTCTGCTACTGTCGTCATTTGGCCCGTAAACACCTGCGAAACCCCAATTAAAACCATCATCCACATTCGAAGAAGCACAAGCTACTGAAAAATTCCCGATGCAATCCTCCACAAGATTAACTACTCTCTTATCCCACAATACCATAATACCCCCTGAAGCACCCTTAGAAGCAAGGGAGGTCCATCCTGCATAAGAGCAATTCTACAAACTTCTGATGATGTACGTATCAATAAACTTTAGTTTCGTCTCCTGCAAACAAATAACGTCCGCCTTCCAATCCCGCAATAGATTCTTCACTGTAAGGCACTTGTTCGGGTCATTCAAGCGGCGAACATTCCATGAAAGAATCTTGGGCTTCATGGATCGCCCAGATTCACCCTATCCTTGTGCCGCCCCTTGCACGCACTACCCTCCCGTGCATCGTAGTTTATAAAGCAGGTAAGTCTCCTAAGTTCTCTATCCTTCTTAGCTGCGGATCTGGCTAGCAAAGGCTGGTTAGCCTTTATTGCAATGAAGAGAGCTTGCAATTGATCCTCATAACCCTCACAGGTCAAACCTAGGAAATGGCGCATATCGTTAACCTTCTGAAGGATCCAATCATCCCCAGGAGTTGCTGGTGGCAGCGAACACAGAGGACGAGGCATATCCTCGAGTTCACGCGAGTCAGTTAGCTGCACATCAGCCCCTAGCTCCTTACACACTAATTGAAGTTCTAACCCAAAAGAGGAGCCTACGTCCGAGACCCTCCCATCAAAAGAAGAATCGTCAGTGTCTACCAACTCTGTGCACAAGACCTTTGAAGGAGTCTCAGAGAGACCAAGAAGATGCAAAGGAGCTTCTGAAGCCTCCCCCGAGACTGGCCCAGATGAAACCAACAGCCCCAAGTCACTAGCCCTGCCATCTGAGGGCATGGTTGCTCGGGGGGAGAAACCGCAGGGTCGACGATGACCATCGGCCCGTTCTGTGGCTGCAGCGAGGTGTCGGAGGCCTGTGAACAACAAGCGACGTCCAGGGGTAGCTCGGAAGGAGAACCCGCGAGGTCGATGGTGGCCATCGGCCTGTTCTGTGGCTGCGGCGAGGTGTCGGAAGCCCAAGAACAACCGGCGACATCGAATACGACTAACGCGGGAGGAGGCTCCTGATCTACCGCCTGGAGTTCGATTCCCAAGTCAGAGAAGTCTCCGGCGGCCATTGGTGATTTCTGTGACTGCGTTGGGTTGGCCAAAAAAGCCACCGGCGGAGACTCAGGGCGGTCGCAAGGCAGAAGCTCGGGGGCCTTTGCCTGCCAGGTAACCCCAAGAAGGCCTAACGGGTGCCTGCCTTGGAGTTGGGCTTGAGGCCCGAGTCTGGGGGCACAAGGCCCGTGTCCGTGAAGAATGAGACTCAGGTTAAGGCCCGAGTTGAGGCCCGAAATCCTTCTATGAGTTAAGACACAGAAGGGGGCACACGGGCCTCCTATGGGGTGCACCCAGCCCGTCCATAACAAGGGGTCCTTTAACCCCACTTGTCCCTGTCCTTTCATCCTCCTTTCTTATAGTATCTGAGTAAGCAGAAAATCCCGACGTCCCGCTGCCCAGTCCCATCACCATGCTCAATCCCAGATCAATTTTATTCATCAAAAAAGAAACTTCCTCTTACAAACCCGAAAGTCTAGCTCTGACAGCCCAAAGGATGCCCTCAACTACACCAACCTTTTTACATCTGTCAGAATACCCCTCTAGGACTGTTGGGCAAGGACCATACTTCTCACCTCCGCTGTGTGTGTTTCCCTTCGATTCCATGGAAGCAGCCAAGATAGAGGCATATGAGGCTGGGGACCTTGAATCCGAGACGAAACCAGAACTCCCATCCCTATGCGTAACACCCTCTGGTTGCACAACCACACGTTCAGCCACCTTTTTGAGATGATAAGCAAATCCCTCCCAACCACACCCCTTAGCTCCTTCGGGAACAATCAAAGAGCCCACTCTCCTGCCGTTATTAAGCTCCTCCAGAAGCAGGTAACAGCCTCTAGCATTTCTAAGATGCCGCAGAGTGAGTATCCCATTTCCCACTCTCAACTTCCTGAAAAAACCTTCGCGCCGATGGGAGTTAATGGCTTCCCCCACCATCCTAGCTAACCAAGTGGCAGCCCCCCCATTAATGAGAAGAAATAGAGCCATGCGACGATTTCTTTCAGTAATACGATAGCTATTTGCACCCGTCTTCATGAAAATAAAAGTTTTCGATTCAACCGTGAAACGACAAATTTCTTCCATCAGAGATTGCTAAAAAAGTAGAAAATTAACTAGAATAAAGGTAAAAAAACAGGAGAGATAAGAATGAGGGGAAGGGGAATGCTAAGAATCAACTTCGGCGAGGAGCGCCGGAGAGGAGGTTGTGTGCATGCATGCAGGCAAAAGATTTTTGTACGGAGAACACTAAAAGAACATGTGCTGAAAGAAACAAAAATAATAAGAAGTACGAAGAAAATATAAGGTATTGTCGTGAACCAAACCTCTTGGTCAGCCTCAGCAATTTGAAATTCCTCATCCTCGTCAGAGTATTCTTCCATCATCACTGAATTTCTGTTTGCAGCATTTATTTGATCAGAAGGTGCACTAGGATGAACAGAACCCAGCTTCTCACCCTTCGCTGAGGAGACACAAGCTGATGTCATATTAACCATTGCTGGGATTCTTGCAGGAACATTCCTCTCATCTGTTTGGGCAAACCATTCACGAAGTCCTGTGATGAACGAGATTTTAGAAAAATGGATCAACAATAGAGAAAAGTGACAGAAGTCTACGGAAGAATGCACTCAAATTGAAAGAAAGTCCTAGTTAAAAGGTCATAAGTTAACCCCCCCGGCGGCATCTGTCCAGTTTATCTTTCATCGTTTAAGTATTAAAACATCAATGAAGAAGCTAATAAAGCCACACAAAAGATAATTACAGTCAATAAAAAATTCTGCCCAAATCGAACATAATGAAATTAAGAAACATTAAATAAAAATTTAACAAAAATTACCATGTGAGGTTGCTATATCTCGAGTATTTTTTTTCAAGCAGCTAAATAAGAGAGGAAAAGAGCATTAAAAAAGATGAAAATCGAAAAAAGGCCACATAAAATGGAAATCAATGACTACCAACTCAAAGTATTAATGGAATCACAAAAAGGCCATGGTTTGCTGATGGTGGCATGGAGAACTTGGATTCGACAAAAGAATAAAAACCATACCTGTAAGGCTTAACAGACAAAGAAAACGGGATCCCACTGATTGCCCTCCAAACAAAACAATTTCGAATGAAGCATATCTCTCAACACTACCTTATTTTAGCTAGCGGACCAAAAGACAAGAATTTCTGACATTAGTGGCAGACCTTATCAACCAGGATTCCCGAACCTCCCCTACTGCTACCTTATGGATACTTTACCCGTTGGTGCCATTTCCATGCATGTGGCTGTGAAACTGCAACTAGAGAAGAAAGCATCTGCAAGAAATGCACCTCGAATGTCCAAATAGAAAGCCTTAGACCAGCCAACTCCCAGCTCATCCTCTTCCTCCAAGTGCTCCACATCAAACAGGAAGGAATTTCTTCTCAAGCTATATTACTCCTTCCATCAATTCCCAGAGAGCAAAGAATGATTGAACACAACCACCCCACAATTCCCCTTCATAGGGAATTTAACTCTGTACAATCAATAGATCCTCATTGTCCTTGTGCATACACCAAGTACACATTTTTTTCATGTTTCACCAACTTCTTTGTAAAACTACCACAAAGGCGGTGGTTCAATGATTAACCTAGCAAATATTAGTAGCAACGCCACCTTCCATACCCCACGGTGAACAGCTTCTCCCAAACCACACAAAACTTTGTAGTAAAAACTAATCTCAGAATAGTTTGAGGTTTTAGTCATATTATCCATATAAATCAGAAGCTTAGAAGTTTAGTTTGAGGTTTTGTGATGCAATCCTTCAATTTGAGATACCGAAAACACCCTCAATGTGATGCTTAAGAAAAGTATTTGTGATAATCTATTGTCCTTCTCACGTCTCCATTGTCTGAAAATTGATATAGCCTCTAAAATACTACAATCCAAAACCCTAAATCCTCAGGATATAAACATTATCGCCACCCACTTATTATAACCTCCAAAATTGCAGAAACACATCAGCTACAATTAGGAGTCACTGTTCAGAGCCATGAACCAGATCTAACTTCCTTCATTTTCTTATCTGTTGTGTGCTCCAAAACATACATATGTTTTTACTCCACAATAAAATCCAAATCTCCCTATTTTCTAGCCTTCCCAACCCCAAAACCCTAAACTAAACAACCCAAATATCTTTCAAATACCTGCTTCTAGGGAAAATTCCAGCAAACCAACAATTCCGGCAGCAGTCGCTTCTCACCTACCACTTTGTGCAGCAAGTTAAATTGCAAGTTTTCTATGCAATTCCAGCCACCATAGAACCAAAAATATCCAATCTTTTCAAACAGATCTGGGCCCACAAACCATAGAGTATCTTTCCCATTCTTCAAATTTCAAAAGCCAGTTTTCCCTCTAATTTTGCTTCCAACAGCTCCAGAACCACTGTAGTGCTGCTATGCTATCTATATCAGGTATTAGAGGCCAGCGCCCCATGTCAATTTTTGTCACTATGGGAAAAAACACAGCAGGCCTCTAACATACAAATAAAAAGAAACGAAAATATTAATCCATTCAAAACATTAGGAATGGGATTTTTTTTTTTTTGAATTATTTATTATATATTGAATTATTGATTATATATTAATTAGATAAATTCTAGACGACATTCAAAATTAACGTGGGGCTTACTTCCTAGCCCCAATGGGAGTAGTGACTAGCGTTATAGGTCGTTGGGCAGCCGGAAGGTTGCCGCGAGTAAGTCAGTTTGGGGGACGCTTAATTATATTCCGTTCTATTAAGAAGTGGGTGCTTCTAACTCTTAACTTGCTTGCCTTCCTCTCTTGAAAGGCATATCTAAATTTTTTAATGAACTACCAAGGGATGATGATAATGTTTTGATTGTGGGGTTAGGGCTATAAAGAATTCAGTCCAGACCGGACCGAATTCTGGACCGGTCGGTCTCGATGAAATTCGGTCCGGTCCCGAGGTCTACAAATTTTGGACCAGACCAGACCAAATCAGACCGAGCCCCTATAGATATATTTAATATATTATTTATATATAGTAATTATATAAGTTAATGATGTAATTTTCATATAATTTATTATCATTGACCATATAAAATATAAAATAATATATGCTATCAATTAATACTAAATCATAAATCATATGATAATTTGTCATTATATGTAAATAGTTAATACATCATACATTCATACATACTCTACCATTTACACTTAATTAAAACATTTTTTTTTTAATAAGAAACACTTAATTAAAATAATTAAGTAAATTTTCTTTAAATACCTAAGTTGCAAGCATGAATAATCTATGTATAATGAAATTATTTGATATTCATTAACTATATATAAAATGTATGACATTATTAATAATTATGCATACTAAAGAGTAAAGTCTAAGTTAATAAGTAGTAACCATCAACATCATAAATATAATTATATTAAAATATTTTTTTAATGAGTTAGTTACATAATCCACATTAATAATTCACTTAATTTTAATTTAGTAATTTAAATAAATTTTTTATTAATTTATTTAAAAAAAAAAAAAAGATGAAAAAAATAATAAAATAATTAGGCCGGACCAAACGGACCGATAGCTACCGGTCCAGTCCGGTCCGGTCCCTATGGATGTTCAGTCCAGTCCGGTCCAAAAACAATGATTGAATTTTTGGTCCATCACCGAATCGGACCGATTTACAGCCCTAGTGAGGGTTATAGGCTTGAGCAGATGAAGTTGACACTTCCCTTCCTGCCCTTACGCATAGGAATAGCTCAATTATTCTTATTCTAAAGTACCATTGGGTCGCGTAACATAAGGGCCAGATGTACAGTAAACTCGGACTCAGATAGGATAGGATTGTGCGCGCCCGGACGAACTTAGCCCAACTCCATTCTACCCTCAAAGACCTAAAGCTTTGCCGCTTTCCTTCCTCTCTTGCCGGCTCAAGTTCTGGGTATGTCAGCCCGCTTTAGCTTTAATGAGAGGGTAAAGTAAGCAGTCACTAGTTATATATAAAACGCTAAAAATACATATGAGCACAAGCACAGACCTAGAGAAAAACTCATCTTATCACAATAGACCACACAAGTTCCCTATACTGACTCAAGATCACAAAAATACTGGATCTACCCAGGCCTCAATGCATCCTCCTAGATACCCCAGGATCTCGGCAACCATCTTCACACTTTGCTATCCAAAGGCCTTTTTAATCAGCCGTAAAGAACTACCTTAGATACCTTAGTTGCTGCCTAAAAACCCCAGCAAGCTGTTCTCAGCTTCTTTCATCCACAAAACTTGAATCTTTTCAAACCCTAGTCAATCTCATGTTGAAAGACTGGCTATGATCACCTAAATACCAATACCACAATTGCAAAGTTCTAGGGTATGAATGTTAGACTAGCCGATATTTATATCAGTTAATGAAAGAGCCCATTTATCAGAACCTTTTTCAAATTTATTAAGTAATGGACAAACAAAAAAATTGAGTTGAAGTCATGACCCAACATGAACATGTTGACATCAAACTGCATTTTACCATCTATGACACCCCAGATTTTACAAGTAAACAAAAGCAAAAGGAACTCACCGGCAACACTATTTATCATCTGAAGTAGACAATGCTGCTGAAATGATGATATATATCCCACGCCCCATCCTTTAAGATCAATCTGCATAAGATGCTGCACCTGTGCCCTAGGCCTCCCATTTCGAGGTTTTAGAGGGGAAATGTTGAATCCTCCACCTTAAAAACCCAAATAAATAAACAAAATATTTCCATCTTGAATTCATGGAAATCAGGCCTCATCATAAATCAAAGGAGAAAAATAGAACTTACTCTCAATATGCGCTCGTACATATCCAGGTCGTGGGCCACAGTTCTTGTGCTCCCTTGAACGAAATAAGACAACTGCACAACAACAAAAAAGATGTGGAAGTTTTTAATAAGAGAAACAACAAATGAATAGTCCAAACAAGAAGTGAAGCAGAACATTTACCATAACTTCCATCATCATTTCGGCGCCAATATCGCACATAACAAAGGTCGCGAGGCCACACAAACCTGCAATAGCAAAGATTATAAGTGTTAAAAACAAATAAAATTATGCACAGGATTGTAGAATGGAAAGGGAGCTCCCTTCCAGACAACCCCACTAAAATTAAACCCCAGAAGAAACTTTTATGCAATATAACAATTAAAAGGAGGAAAAATATTATTTGGTTAAAATTATGAAGATGTAATATATAGAGAGCCCTCTAGAGGAATGAGCAAAAGGAAGAAGCACATTTAAAGTAGTTCTTCAGTATAAACACCAAAACTTGGCCATCAACTTTCTAAGCCTAAAGAAAAACAAAATCATGTTCCAAAAGAATAGTTTCACAATCACATGGTTCCATCTGATGTCAACAAGGCACCCTCCCATCAACTTCTGACCACCAGCAGGAGCTAAAAATTCTGAACTATGAAAAACCTCAAGAGAGAATTACAAAAACATTTCCACGTAATTTGAAGATTTCTTACAAAAATTTAAAGCATTGAGGTAAAACACGTGTTTTCTTTCTATGGTAAGTCAGAAATAAGCTAGTCTATGTTATAACAGATTCCATTCTTACTGAATCCCCAAAATTCAACAAGCAATCCTTCTCCAGTTCTGCATGCAGTGACACCAGATGGCCGAAAAGGGCCCTCACCAGCCAAAAAAAACCACATGGATAAACGGCTCTCATGAACACAGCAGATCTAAACTGAGAAAATGGAAATCAAGAGCTTATGGAGAGGGACATTAGTGTAAGGGCAGATTGATGGTGGCTAGGCATGGCCAGTAACAACTGAGATGGAGGTAGAGAAAGAGGTGCGGTCAGAATCGGAGGGAGAGAGTGACAGAGAAGAAGAGTTGTTCTGTTCCATAAACGTTAGGAAAATGGCTTCTGTTTTGTAAAACAGGTATCCATTTTCTATTGGTTTGCAGTGGCAATTATATAAGTTTAACAATTTCAACATATGAATTTGGAGGAAGCATTACATTGGGAACCAGTCCAGCTGAAGTGTGTGATAAAGTATTGCTGTATGTCCATCCACCTCCTCAACTAAGCTACCATCCTGGAAACTGCAGTCCCACCTGCACAACGCATGAAAAAATAAGGTAACACATGGTTTAGCAGTACATAAACTTTAATTTAATTACAGAGGGGGCTAATTTGAAATATCCTGGAGCTGCTAAGATCACTAAAATGATTCTCCTAAACAGAAGACATAGTGGTTCGATTGTTTTCAAGGCACATAAAATCATGAGAGGGTACAGACATGGAGAAAAATGTCAGGATGCTTAATTAAACATCATAGATGAAAGACATAAATACAAAAAATCTTAAACTCATAAAAAAGCTAGACACCTGCACATTCCAACTAAACAGAAAAGAAATACCATAAGTATGAAATGAATCAATAAAAAATCCAGTATACAACAAAATCCAAATCCACATCAAATAAGATTCAAATTTGAAATAATATGCAAGAGTTCACTATTTAATATTACCTCCGAGTAGCAGGTGTACTAAGTAATCTATATATCATGCCCATGAGCAATCTGCCTGCTAATCCTACAAATTAAGCTGCCCTCTATGTTCACAGTGATATATGACCCAAATTATTTCTTGACAAGTAAACAGATATATGACCCAAAATAAAACACATGTGGTGTCAATACGGCCAATAAGATCTAAAAATGAATGCATAAAGACAGAATAGTAGTCGGCCTGCAGCTGCCTACAAAATTGAAAAGCGAAGGTCAAGGGAGAACCGAAAAATATGCAACAAACTTTTCCAGAACCAGAATCCATAAATAAGTCGGGCAGAAATGATATGCCTGAAATGGATGAGTATTTTAGTAGCTAGAAAAGACAGATCTAATTAAGTTTCTTCCCATTCACGTTTCCACTTCCTATACTTTACTTTTTCTTTTTCCCTTCTTCTTTTCTGATAGCCAAAGAGACTTAAGGAATACTAGAGGGGATGCAACCGTCACATGGGAAGTAAAAGAGCGCCAAAGGGATTGCACAAACCCTCTAAAGAGCTTTCAAGCCTCTAAAACAAGCCCCTTAAAAACTGCATCCAGCAGCCATTTTCCATTATCTAGAAGCTCAGGTTCAAGGCAGAGAAGTAGATGTCACTGGCAGGGAGGCCTTAAATCATGAACTAATTTCTAAAGTAAAGATGCTAACACTAAAATTGTTTAATGTGCCCAGGACCATAATAACAGAGGGTGTGATACATCTTCAAAAGTGGACTATCGATCACTAAGAATTAGACAACTATTGAGGCTGTGTATTGGGACAAGGAAGAAACATCATAATTGACTAAATCAGAGGATATATGGAAAATAGATGCTTCAATTGAAAATAAGGAAGCAAAAACCTCCATTGCCAGTCATAATGTGCTTCCCCACCTTACTCATGATGAATTCATTCCCAATGATAGAAAACAAAAAAAAAAACAAAAAAAAACAAAAAACAAAAACAAATAGATGAGGACTAACATGACATATTTCAAATGTACTCGCAAACATAGAACGTGGCTTGGGCTTAAATATTGCGGGAAGTCTTTCTTGTACATGGAAGGTAGAAGATTGATGATTACCATGATAAGAAACAAGTAAAATAGAAGCATGTAGACCAACCATGCAGATTTCAGTTTTTGAAACGATTTCCACTTCTACATCTACCGTGAGGAAAGTAATGGGGATGATAAAGTAATAAAAGCAAGCCAAAAGTGTTCACTGGTGGCAATAAATATCCCAAGAGGCGAAATGAATACACCAATGGCCAAGTCTGGGTAGGGAATAGAAATAAAACTTATGATAGAGAGAGAGGGTGAATAAAGGCTGCCCACGATCAGGATTTAATTCTCCAACCAACAAAACTCATGAACCAACAATTTCAGCTTGCACTTCCTCCTCACCTCAACACCCCCCCCCCCCCAAAAAAAAAAAAGGGAAAAGAAAAAGAAAAAGAAAACGGGAATGAAGGGTGAGTTTTCTACTGCTGCAGTTCCACCCTTGCATATTTATTTGCTTTTCCCTGTGCCCCTACTTTACCTCTCTCAAACTACCATGAGAAAATAATTTATGATCGCAACATGAGACAACCACATCCTTTTTATTCAATCAAATTTGAATTGTAGAGCAAGATCACATGATATTACATGTCTTAATCTCCAGCTACTGGTGTGGGAACCACTAAAATCCTTTGTAATTTTTCTAGTTCCATGTCCTTCATTAGCCCAAGTGAAAATCAGGTTTGCATATATGATCTTCCTGAATACTCTCACAACTACATAAAGTGTAATTTGAATACATACAGCAAGGAACACCAGTACAATGAGCTGTTACGAGTTTTTCTGTAAAAGTTTACTTATAAAAGTAAAAAGAGTTAATCTGTAAAAGTTTTCTTTGAAGAAGGAAAACACCTACTCAAACCGTGTCCCACCCATGCTCATAATGAGTTCAAATATTTCTTCACAGGTACCCTCCACAACACCAACAGCCTTCATTGCTCTACTACAGCTCCTTGGCTGCAGAAGGAAGACCACAAATAGTGGTTTTGAACTAAACAACAAAACGCATAGTAAAACCACATCATTTGCATAGAGAACAAGATAGGAAACAAGACCATACAAGGTAATCGACTTCCAGAAGTTCTTCAAAAATGCGAAGTCCTGTCAACATTCAAAAAGTTAAGTCACAAAGAATTCATTGTCCCAATACATCTTACCAGTGATCATATCCCCAAATCCAGTTACTTGATAATTGTTCTAAAAATGTCATTATGAGGTAATTTGCTAAGAATAAATCTATTTGCAAGCCTCTTTATTGACACAATAACTATATGCTCATGTGAAAACCTGCCACATCAGTTTACAAAAAAAAGTATTGGTGCTTTGACTCCTATTATGAATATGATGGATATGATGGGTCCTTTGGTAAGTATCCCAATTTTTTTGGACAGGTCTGCCGAATCCTGAAAAATGCCAGTCCACAAGAGAACCCCAAAACGGGAGCAAACCCCCACAATAAGTGGTGTTTTACACACCAGGCTTGAAAATAGCATAACTCATCTGCTAAACAATACAAATAATAAGAAAATACTTGCCATTTTGGGATTGGAGAAGACGCCAATGCTTTCTGGAAAATGCTTGATTGCTGGTATTCTGATTTGATAATTCTGAGTCGAGTTCCCGGGTCCAGTCAAACACCGACTCTGGAGGACCTGCCGCTAATACGAAGAAGATGAGATTCAGGTAGAAAATGCATCAAACTAACATGAACATAAAAGACAAGGAACTCAAAGAAGACCATTTCCAATTGTGGTTCTCCGCATCAAATTTGAATGAGCATCTTCTTCGTCCTCCTGTGCACTGAACCTGCCCAAAAATCAGAAATTATTATTTAACAGACAGAAGCACTACTAGGCACCCTAACAAAAAGAATGGTGTTCCATAAATAATACTACCAAAGCATAATATTAAGAATGGAACTATTTCTTGGTAATGTAGTCAAAACTAGATGGGATAAGCTGCATAAGCAATATAAAGACAACAGCAACAAGATAACAAATTCATTTCCCAATACACATCAAGAAAATTAGCTGCATCTCCAATAACACAGAAACGAGACAAAAAATTTATCCAACGCCAGAATAATGTTGACCATATACATGATTGTAAAACAGAAGAAAGGGGAAAAGGTATTTATTAATTACCATCCAAATATATATTTGCCAAGTCTTATGAAATTTTCTAAAATAAATACATTCAAATTCTTGCAACATAAGGCACATATGTACACATTGCACAAAAACAAATATGAGCATCTTCACAAGAAGCCAACTTATAATTTTTTTTTTTTCAACGAATAAAAAAGAGCATCTTGCTAAAAGCTGTTTAAACATGATCACAAAAGGCAGAGAAGAACAACTAAAGATTAATCTTAACTCTGAAATATAATTAAAGACTAATCATAAACTTGCAAAATACTGGAAACTAAAAGAAACTATTGCGCCTTAGTTCTGTTTAACAGGATATTTAGAACTACCTTCATAGTTATAACCAAAAGAAGTGAAAAAATAACATAGAAGTACTTACTGACTTTCATGGTCAGATGAGGAAGCAGTCCTTCCATTATCCATCCCAGATTTATATTCAAAAGAAACATATTTGTTCCCGTTTGCCACTTGTGATCCCTGATGCTGCATCCATAAATATGCATTGAGTACTATATGAATCAATGCCTACAATGCAGATATATATAAAAGGATGGAAAACACCTAAGATGTAATGATTCACCAGAAACATTCTTATTTCCACCAAAATATGTTTTTTCTTTTTTGATCAGTCACCAAAAGATGTTAAAAGGCCAAAACATTAAAGGAATATCAAGAATGGGATTAGCTTCCTACCACTACCCATAGATCAATATATCAAATTAGAAAAGGCAGTGGTAGGTGCAAGGGGGAATTTGGACAGCAGACCTGATCAATAACAAGCTCAATCTTCTCCTTCCAAACCAATGCCTCTTGGATGTTGAATGCTGCCATCTGGAACAATAACACAGCCATATGAATACCTAATCTCAACAAAAGATGGACGTGCATATTACCTGATAGAGGCTTCAAAATGCAACTATACGGAATAACAAAGCACAATAACCAAGTGCACAGAGCTAGTTTTAGAGTAAATTTGGCAAACAACTTCTATCTCATCAAATTGCCAATGCAGAGAAGCAAAGGTAGTGCTCTACTAATTGAAAGGATCAAAAAAGATTGAAAGTGGACATTCTACTTAAATTGAAATTCATACACTACATGTCATATTTACTTTTCAACCGCATCAATTCCATTGTTGTAACGTCCTAGGGAAGGCCCAAGCCACATTTGGGTCATACTCCAAAAGTACAATCGGAGCCTCATTGGAACCATTATATAGAGCAAGAAATTATCTATCCCAAGTGATGTGGGATGCCATATATCACCTACACATTATAGGTGGTATCTTATTATAGGTGGCAAGGCTCAAGTCCCACACATTTTGTTGGGATAGACTCTCATATCATTTGTAATGCCCCAAGGGAGGCCCAAGCCACATCTAGGCTATACTCCAAAAGGACTAGTCAATGGTACTATTAGAGCCTATTGGGTTTCAATCAACAAAAGCAAGAAACTGAAAGAGTAAGAACTTCTCCCTTCCAAACAATGTGGGGCCCCATACACCATCTACATTTACTACTCAGTATGGGGTATCACGATTATCATGAAAATGGTAGTTATCAAAAGAATCAGAATATATCACAGATGTTTAAGAAAAATAAAACCTATTCAGTATAGTCACTGATACGCTTAGGAAATCATTAGTCAAAGAAGGTATAAACTCAATGGGAAACAACTAATGCAATATCAAGTCATGCGCCACCTATTTGACGGTTGAATATCATGTATTTGTGGAAATGGACTAGAGTTAGTAGTGCTTTTCCAATACTTTTGGTACATATCATATATAACACGTAAACTTTTTTATAACATGGTTCTCGTGTATGTTTATTATTAATTTCAATCTTTCATTTTCTTTTCTTTTATATTGTTACTTTTAGGATGGAAGGGTACCTTTGCATTTCACATGGTACCAAGATATATAACCAAAACCGCCAAAATACAACTTAAATTAACATAGCTCACTAGATCATGGATGCATATCAAAACGGAACATTCTAAAAATATGAAGAAAAAAAAAAACAAATTTCCCTTGCAAAAGCTTCCCAGTAGAGCACTTAAATAAGCTTAGGCAATACTACTTCACAGATAATTTAGGTCAATGATTAATGGAATTGTTGAAAAATAGATAATCGATTCCCTCAATCTCCTGTCTATTAGGAAACCTATATATTTGTATCTTTGACTTTCCTAGGAGTATGGGATAACAGTTAAGGAATCCCACTGATATAGAAATCTGTTTTAGGAAGGAAAGTTTCCTATTTTATCTCCCTGTAATTAGCTCTGTAAATCAGCTAGGTAATTGTATATATAGCCATGTAAAAGCTACAATCATATCAATACAATTGATTCAATTTTTCCCACAGGAATGTTATGTCATGTGTACTAAGTAGATGCCAAATATCACATAGGCGAAGTTAGTGAGGAAGGGCATGATTGCTTAAATTTGAATGGAAAATACCACCTTTAATACGGCTTTAAAAAAATTAATACTCGTGTAGATGAACCCAGCCAGTTAGGACGCCAGATTATTGAGCAGATTATTAAACTTGCAACAGACCCTATTGAGTGATTTCAACTGACAATCGTTTGCCAATTGAACCACATACTTGCATTATACCCCCTTGTGGTGTTCTTTTTTAAGGAATTACATTACTTATCCAAGAAAAACGAAATCATCTGCTAGTTAAAATTCCACCAAGCAGAAGCAGAATGAGACAAAGTCCTTCAACACTCAAATGAAAGGTTGACTAATTTTAATACTCCCATAACCCCAAAAAAGATTATCAACACAAAACTTTGACCAAGTTGGATGCGTGATTAGATATGATTTTCCATTGAAGCATGAGTTTTTTAGAGGAAACAATAAGTTTCTTAAAGGAAACCAAGGATAATCTTTTCTTCAGTGCTTAATCAAATAAACCCTAGAGATCTCAAAAGAACCACGAAGCCAAAGGTAGTCTTTCATTAATAATCTAAAAATCAAGCTTCTACTACAAATCAGGCATAGGCTCAATTTATAAGTAGGCCCTAATAACAATTTTTTTTTTTTTATAAGTAAAACGAGGGGTGCAACACATCCCTAATAACAATTTTTTTTTTTTTTTTGACAAGTACATCCCTAATAACAATTAAACACAACAAATCTCCAAAGCTTCAATAGCACAAAAAATACGCTCAAATAACACAAAAACAGTGAACTGAACTCTATAGAACCTATCACCAGCTTTAATTTATAAAGATCTGGTCCCATCAGGACTACAACAATAAAGGTTATCCAACCCAAATATAAATCAAATTTGAAAATCTTAATCAATGATAACAGTAAAAGAACATAAATGTGTACAGAAAAATTAATCTATGATGATTTATTCATTACCATTTGGGGAAATGCACGTACCGTTATTCGATGGTGCTTCTCTTTCTTGTTGTATACACACAAAACATAGACCATCTGCTCCAAAAAAACATAAAACTTAGTGAAAGATTACAGGTCAGCATACTAATATACCCCAGAGCTAGGTGTGTCTGGGCAAGGGGGAGAGACAGAGAGAGGGGGGATGGAAGACTTGATATGCCATCAACATCAAATGTGCGTCCAAACTAGCATTAGCTACCAAGAATACAAATTCAAAGGTGCTTCAGGAAATTCACATTTGTGAAATTGTCTGCTTAACTTTTCTCTCTCTTCACATCCTAGGGTCACTCACAAGCAAGCGGACTCCAACCCCCCAACACTCAAGTGCGTCCATGTTTTCTCAAAGTTCCAATCAAGCAGAAAAAATACGGATTTACAGGTTGAACTCGCAGATAACCATCACAATAATTATACGAATAGGTTAAGACAATATTAGAAGAAAATCTGTTGGCTACTGCCTCACAGGATTCATACACTAACACTACGACACTAATTCCTCAACAGTCTCGCCATAGCTCCCAAATGTTAAAGAATTTAACACCACTGCCTCCAGAAAATCAGCTCAATGACTTAACCTACTTGAAGTTGTTATATCACCAGAAATAGACAAAAATTCCAGCCAAGAGTACGCACAAAATCCACCTACTCGACGATCATTCAAATTCAGATCACACCAACAGTCCAAAATGTAGTTCCATTCAGTTCTACCGTTTTAATTTATCATTTCTTGAAGCATAACAAGAAAAAATCTTCAAAAGAAAGAAAGAAAAGAGAACTCACATGTCCATGGTGGGTCTTCAGGCCACGATCCTCCACTCTACAGTTTCCATCAATTACCATGGTTTTAATCGGAACCTAAAAATCGCCCAAAAAAAAATCAGGAATCTACTTTACATAGTCAAATTACACTATTATTTATTCAAAAATAAGTCTTCAAAAAAGTCAGGAATCTACTTTTCAGTTTTTGCTCATAAGAATTCTTGTTATCTTTTTACGCCAATGCCCCTACTTTCGCTAAAAGAAAAAATTCTCAGGCCACGAAGAAAACACAGGCATTCAAAAATCCAGCACACTCTGAAAGAATCAGAATCCTTTTAAAGGAAAAGGAAAATTACCTGATTGTCCTGAGGTTTTCTCTTGTAGTAAGCGAGCAAACGAGACCCGAGCACGAAATAACGCATGTGGATGAACGAGCGGCCGATCTTTCTCCGCCCGTAGCGGACCATCCACCCTTCGTAAACCACCTTCGACGACATCGGTTTTCGCACCGAACTAAGAAGATAGATTCAGCAATCGAACTCGGAAATGGAAAATCTCGGGGACTCGGAAGCTCAGAGTGGAATTATTTCTTTCCGCGGGACCAGTGAGAGACCTAAGGGAGATGATCGGTCATGGTTTCAGTATTCCGGAATCTTCTCCGAGAAGCAGTTTTCTTCAGGAGAGGAGGAACAGCAAATCGATGAATTACAGTTTCATAATTCATCGAGAACACAGTCGTAATTCTCTTATTTCATCGAGTAAACAGTCGGAATTCTCAGCCTAGGATTTGAAGTTCGTCGTGAGAAAGAAACATGAGAATTCAAATTCTGATTTCTTCTCAGGGAAGCTAAAGAGAGAGAGTAGGGACAGCATTCAAGAGCTTTCAGCTTATTACTTAACGTCACACCGGGATCGGTGACACTAAGAAACGACGACGTATAAAGGGGTTGCACAAGACGACCGCGCATTTGTGAGGAGAGAGGATTGTGAGTGCGAGGCTTGAGGGGGAGATCCACGTTGTAATTGCTATTATAATTTATAAATAAATAATATTAGAGGGAAGTTATTCTAGAAGTGCATATTTTGTATTTACTGTATAGTTACTTTTAGTTGATTATTCTTAACACTTATTTGGAGATATATATAGTCTAGATAATGTCATATCATGTATACAAAATGGATGCTTCTAATAATGACTTCTATCTATATTTATTCTTTATAAATACTATGAGAAATTTTTACTGTACATAATTTTTATTTAATTAATATATAATCAAAACATTTATATGACATGTTATCATTTTATTTTTATTTTATTATATAAAATGTACTATATTTATTATATTAGACTATCTTTTATAATTTATCATTTTATATTTTATTTAAAAATAAGACGAGGTTTGAATAGTAAGATAATATAAAATAGTTTTAGATGAAAATTGAAAGTTAAATAAAATATTATTTTTTAATATTATTATTATTTTAAAGAAAATTATAATGATGAAATGAAATGAGATGAGTTTGAGTGGTTTTTGAATCCAAACCGAGTCTATAAGATGGAAATGTTTGCAAAAGGGTTCAAGTAAGAGAATAGTCATAGGGTTACTATCTTACTACTATCCATCTATTATTCTTTTGTATTTGATTTTTTTTTAATTTTTTTAATTTTACTTAATTATTAAGAAAGTGAGTATTAGTAAAATTATATATTTTTTTAATTTTTTCTTAATGAATAAAGATGTTAAAAAATACTTAAAATAAAATAAAAACTTGAAATGCATTTAAGTAATAGATAGATAATAATAAGATAGTAACTCTATCACTATTCTAAATACAATTTTTTATTACTAATTAGGGGAGAGTCTAGGGAAGCGTGTGGCACGTGGGGGATTGGATAGGCTGGGTGGTGAGGGGTCAGGGACATACGTACGTTGTAGGCGCGGGGACGCTATTGCGAGTTTTTGAAAAGAAAGGACTTCACCTTTTACCTTGTGATCTGGATCTCCTTTCTATCATCCCACCGAACGAAAATTGACGAGATTACGATTTTTTTTTTCTTTTTTATTTTAGAGCAGTAATTATGCAAATTATTAGAAATAATGTTATTCTCGAATGAATTTGTACATATTGAATCTGCATAAGTAATACATAAACTCTTTTTAAATTCCACTCAATTTCCAATCATCTTTTAAACTATGAATTTTGATCATCAGTTTATGAAACTATTAAAAATTTTAATATATATTATCTGTGAAAAAAAAAATTGTCATGAATACCATGGATAGAAACCCAAGTTTAAAAGATAAAATTAAGATTGCGCTTGAATGTTGAGCTGAGTTGAGTTCTTTATAAAAAATGCTTCATTTGAAACCTCAACTTACCTCAATTCATCTCAACTCATCATTATAATTTTTTCAAATCTCAACATAAAATATAATAAATAATTTAACTTTTTCAAATCTCGAAATAATAATAATATTAAAAAATAATATTTTAATAATATTTTATCATCTCAACTCAACTCAACTCAATTTAACATCCAAACGCACCTTAGTGAGTTGAGATGGAGTGAATTTTGTGAAGTCCACCTAAGATGAGTTTAAATGTGTTTGGATGTTAAGATGAATGTAGATGTATTTATGAAAAATTGAAAAAGGTTGTGGGTCCCACGTATAAATAAGTGTTGAATTAAAAAAGGGTGTGGGTCCCACGTATAAAGAAGTGTTGAATTAAAAAAGATTGTAAGTCCCATGTATAAAGAGGTTTTGAGTTGAGATGAGTTTAATAATTTGAGAGTTGAGTATTTGGATGTTAGACTTAGCTTAAAATTAGACTGAACTGAGTTGAACTCAGATGAGTTGAACAACCAAACGGGATCTAAAAGTTAAAAAGGAAGCTGAAAAAATATTTATGAATATTCAGAAAATATAACACATGTATTGCATTTATGTTTCTTTGAGATAGAGATTATCGTTTAAGGTTGTGTTTGAGTAGTGAAGTATTATGTGAATAATAGTAAAAAAATAATGATAGAATATTTAATAGTAGTAAATAGTAGTAAAAAGTAAGTAAAAAGTAATAATAAAATAATGAATAATAGTGAGATATTCTCAAGACCTCCGTACCCAAACTAGGCCTAACTCCCAGATCTGGTTTTTTTTGTCAGAGCAGGAGGAGGACGACGACGACAACTCCTTCTCACTTCCTTCTCTATTACCCATTTTGTCTATAAAGTTACTTCTATTTTCTTAGTTGTTTTGTTTCCTTTAAGACCAAAAAAAATAGATCTACAGTTTTCCCACAATATTCGAGAGACACGTGCGGCACAAGAAGGCTCCTAGGTTGCCAATCATTCGGAGAGAAGTGACAGTTTCACGAAATCGCCGCGTGTGAGCCTCACATGCCACCCCTTCTAAGAGCTTTTTTCACCATATGTGTCGGACCAACGGATTCACCACCATCTGATCATTCAAATCTGACTATTGTGGCTACAAAGAGACATGCATATGAAGTCTATCGAAGTTAGTCCAAATTGTAATCCGTCTATTTTCACCTCTATCTCAATGTTTTCCTCTGTTTTTTCCAGATTTTTCTAGAATACTCTTATATGTAAAGAGTTTAGTAAAATATTCAAACAATTAGCGTCCGACGATTACTACCTCATCTTTAGTCCATTGGCGGTCTCTCTCAGCCACAACCCACGAGTCCTACTTTTTTTACTTTTACCCCCGGCACAGAATCACATGTACTCTTTTGGGAGAGTGGATTTTTACGATGACGTATAATGCGATGGAGTTCAAATTTTTTAACTAATTTTTTATTATAAGAGTTGTCTTATTTGGCCACAGGATCATGAAGATGATGCAATGGACTTCCCAACAGCCACTTCAAGACAAAATACAATCACCATGGCCTATGGTCCTGGAACTACAATCTCACTCTTAGATTGCATAAAAACCGCCACTTTGTACGGCTCCTTTTTAGCAGGAAAGGGTAGGAAACATTTATTTGTTTTCAGGACTCATTTCTTTTTGTTTTTATATAATGTTGCATTAGTATAGAAATGGTGTTTGTCAAAGTCCACCTACCATTTATTCATGTATTTATGTATCCCTTAATTATAATATATCCAGGTTGCTTAGGAAAAAAATAAAAAAAAACTCCCAAATTTACCATTTAAAACATTTATTGCCTTTTAAGTTAGCATTTTCTTATATGTTTGGAAATACAAAATGTTGAAAATCATCTTAATTTACTCTTAGAGCTTGTTTGGATAATGAGTTGATCTCAACTTATCTCATCTCATCTCATTTAATCATTACATTTTTTATAAATTTTCAAACAAAATATAATAAATAATTCAACTTTTTCAAATTTCAAAACAAAAATAATATTAAAAAAATACATTCAAACAATATTTTATTTAACTTTCGCCTCTCATCTCATTTCATCTCAACTTAACTCACTATCCAAATATCTTTACACTAAAACAATCAAATCAAAATAATCTTCATCAAAATATCTTACATGCATTTCCATAACAAACAAAAACCAAAATAATTTTTACGAAATTCAGAAAATGCATCTCTCAAAATCTCCTTCTTATACATCTTAATAAATACTTTGAGAAATACTTTGACAACTATTCTCATTAATTATAAAGTATGGTCGTAATTATATCAGGCGACATGGATGATATACATTTTTTAATAAAATTATTATATTCTCAAGCTGATTTATAGATCGCATCATCTATATTACTCAAATTATAACATATAAGTACTTTATTAAGTGTGGTCTACACATCAACTTAAGAATATAATTTTTCTTTTCAATATATCAGGATTTGATTTATGATTTTTTTTAATGTTAGAGTAGTTAGTGTCTTAGTGTTAGAATTCCACATTGTTTAATAATATATCTTGTATAGCCTTTGATCTTCTATGTATAAGTCACCTTATATAGCATATTCATATCAATGAAACATATTGATTCCGAGAGCTCCGCCAAGTTAATGGTAATTGAGGTGCCCGATTAAAACCATGGTATCACGTGACCAAAGCAAGCCCGCAAAATCTTCGTTCGTTTGCCAGACAAATAAAATAAAAAAAATAAAAACACCGTATACAACGAAATAATAGTTAGATCCCGATTGAAAGTAGGCCCCGTTTGTAAGTTAGATTCAGTTTAATTAATTCAGTTTAATTTAATTTTAAATTGAGTTTAACATTTAAATTAATATTGACATTAACTTCATTAAAAGTCTAGTCAAATATAAAATATGATGAATTTTATCAAAAGAGAGCTGCATTGGATTAGCCAAAAAGATAAGTGTAAAATTTTAAACTACAGTAAATGGATATGTTTCTTCAAATTTGAAAGGTTACTGTTTATTCATCAAATCTATTTTTTATTCACGTTTAATCTCTAATGATATTTTTTATTCAAGTTTAATCTTCAACCATCTTGTAATAATAATGTAAGAATCAAATTAAATTATTAATTAACATATGATTAGTGTAATTATAAAATATGAAAAAAAAATATTATTATTAAAAAAATAATATTATATTATTATTTTGATGTATTCAATAGCTAATCTAATATGGAGTTATGGATAAGGAAGTTTTAGATATATGAAAAATATGTATTTTTATCAAAATTTAAAGATGAATTTGATGAGTCCAATGCTAGTATTCTAAACTCTCAAATTGCTAGTCATCTCAACTTAAAACTTCTTTACAAGTGGGATCCACAACTTTTTTCAACTCAACACCTCTTTATATGCGGGACCCACAACATTTTTCAACTTTTCATAAATACATTTAAACTCATCTTAACATCTAAATACATTTAAACTCATCTTAGGTGAGTTCTACAAAACCTACTCGATCATCTCAACTCACTACTATTCATAAATAACTCAACTTATCTCAACTCAGCTCAACATCCAAACGGGGCAACTGAATTAAGATCAGTCTAATTTTAAGTTGAGTCTAACATTCAAATACTCAACTCTCAAATCACTAAACTCATCTCAATTCAAAATCTCTTTATATGTGAGATCTATAACTTTTTTCAATTAAACATCTTTTTACACTGGGACCCACAACCTTTTTCAACTTTCTATAAATACATCTAAACTCATCTTAACATCTAACATATCTAAACTCATATTAGGCGAGTCTCACAAAACTCACTCTATCATCTCAATTCACTATTATTCATAAGAGCACTCTCAATAACATTTGTATTATAAAAAATATATAAATTATTTGAAGAATTGCTCTAAAAAATAGTTCTATCCGATTATGTAAAAGAAATTGTAAAATATAATTAGTTACAATATAAAAAACAAATTGTAAATATAAAAAAATGTATAGATATTATAAATTTATTGGTAGAAATGAAATATTTAAAAAGAATAAAAAAAATATTTAAATGATATAAAAGAAATAGATAAGTTAATGAATGATATATTATAAAAATTAATATATAAAATAAAAAAAATAAATTTTAATAATGTATTTTAAAATATAAGATAAATAATTCATTAGAAGTGGTCTAAAGAAATCAACCCAA
Organism: Juglans microcarpa x Juglans regia; assembly: GCF_004785595.1. NCBI lineage: Eukaryota > Viridiplantae > Streptophyta > Magnoliopsida > Fagales > Juglandaceae > Juglans > Juglans microcarpa x Juglans regia. Next base: position 26,663,508 of record NC_054604.1, read on the forward strand.
CATCTAAACGGACTACACATCCAACACACGCAACATCTAAACAAAAAAAAAAAAAAATTCCTGTTGGCAAACGATCCCAAGTGTCATTTGTTTGCTTTTTCTCCCTGTGAAGTTAACTTTTGAATTTCATGAAAACAAGTATTTGTGATGAAAATAATTATTTATAAAGAGAATAAATTTATTCTAATAAAAATAAATAAATTTCGTAACAAATAAATTTATACTGCCATATGCATGGAATATCTCCCAAGAAACTATGTAACGGAGAAAATTATTAGATATAGTAGCTCATATTATAATTTCGAGCAAAGTCGACGTGAGCGCTTAGATAGAATGGGAAGAACAGTCCAGATGTAATTGACTGAGGGTATGTTTGGTTACTAAATACCTCTCAACTCATCATTATAATTTTTTCAAATTTTAACACAAAATATAATAAACAATTCAACTTTTTCAAATTCTAAAATAATAATAATATTAAAAAATAATATTCTAACAATATTTTATCTTCTCAACTCAACTTAACTTAACACATTTTAATATCCAAACGCAACCTGAATCAAATATTATCAAGTTAATAAAATAATTTAAATTTATATATGAATTTTATATATATTAACCATCATTTCAAATCCACGATTTTAAAAAAGTTACAATCTTGTTTAGTTTTGATACAAACTCAAACTAATATTCACTTCAAACAATAAATTTGGATTATAAATACTCAAATTTAAATTTGTTTTCCAAATGTCTAAACACACAATTAGAATTTATAACTCTTCTTAAAATAAAGAATCATGATTACGAAAAATGATAAATTTGCAATTAGTTTACAACTAATTTACAACTCTACTTAAAATAAAGGGTAGTCATATAAAATTGAAATTAATTTTTAACGAAATGGTACAATTACATTGAATGATTTAAATTAAATTATAAAAAAAATTACAAAAAAATTGTAAATATATCGTTACCCGATTACGTGTAAAACTTGCATGTCACGGAAGGGTACACTATTAGACGTACAAACTATAATGCATGCCCTTAATTGACAGTTATGAGATGAATTGAAAAAATCAAGCCTCGTATCAAGCATCATAACAAGCACAACCGTGTACACCTCATAGTGCCCAAAACATTCCATATGTAGCACTATTTACTTTTACAAATATAGTGCAATTATTCTATAAAAGGTAGATACAATCAATAGAAAATACATTGCAATCAAGAGCATATTTTCTTCTTCTATGTTTCTTATCCTGGCATCAGAGCATCTCGTTCTTCTGGATCTCTGAATGCTTCTGCAAATATTTTTTCTTTTATCATGGCTGCACCACCCACCCAAAACCCATCCCAATTAATCAATGATCTCACTTTACCCTATTTCCTAACCACTGCCGACAATCCTGGAGCAACATTGCTTCCGAAACTTCTTATTGGCGAGAATTACCCCTCATGGCGACGTTCCATGCATATGGCTCTCAACGCAAAAAATAAACTTGTTTTCGTTGATGGCACTCTAACAAAACCTACAGATACTTTCATAGCTACACTATGGGAGAGGTGTTGCGACATGGTTCTTTTTTGGTTACTCAATTCCATCGACAAATCTCTAAGGCAAAACTTGATCTATTGTCAGAAACCTTCTGAAGTATAGAAAGACTTAAACCACTGATTCTCTCAAAGCAATCATCCGCGGTTGTGTCTCCTCAAGCGCGATCTCGTCAATCTCCAGATTCCATGACTATTATAGCCTACTACAACACCATCAAAGGGCTTTGGGATAATTGCACGCTCTACAGGAACCTAGCTCTTGCACATGTAGTGCTCGAGAAAATGCCTTAGCAAGAGAAAACACAACATTTATTCCAATTCCTCATGGGCCTCAACAATTCCTTTAACAACGTTAAGAGCCAAATTCTAGCTATGGACCCCCTACCCTCCATCACCAAAGCCTATGCTACTGTTCATCAAGAGGAGACACAGTGCCACCTTCATCTCCCGCTCCTACCCACACCCGACAGCACAACCATGGTTGTTGCTCGCTCTTCCAATCAGACCCGCAATAGAGCAAGAAACGGCAATAAATGTATCAAATGCGGAAAAGAATGTCACCTAGTCGAGAGCTGCTATGAGATTATTGGGTACCCAGCCTATTGGAATACCTCCAAGACTAAGCAGAAGCCTGCCACTGCCCCAACTGTCTCAGCCAACACAGTATCTTCGGCGTCTTCTTCTTCCATTGCAAGTGTAATCCCTGGCCTCTCCACTGAGCAATACACCAATTGATGGGTCTTCTTCAGCCAAGTCATATGGATGGTTTTTCTGGTACCTTTGGCCTTTTATCTCTCACTGGTTCTATGGCCTCTTTGCCTTGGGTTATTAACACGGGTGCTTCAGCGCATGTGGCCTCTATCAATGTTTTGCCACATGCTACCCACGTCACAACCCACTCACAGTCTCCTACTTTACCCACAGGGGCCACGACTTAAGTCACTCACATGGGCAATCTTCAATTGTCACCCTTTTTCCAACTCACTAATGTGTTATTTGTCCCTGGTTTTAAATACAATCTTATTTCTATTAGCCAGCTTACTAAAGCCTCATATTGTCTTATTTTTTTTACTCCATCTCTTTGTATTTTTCAGGACCAACACACGAGGAAGCTGATTGGAATGGGTGAGGAACGTGGAGGTCTCTATCACCTTCGAGCCCCAGGCCCCATTGCTCTTCACACCGACTCTACTGCTCACCTGTTATGACATTTTCGTTTAGGTCACCCATCCCTTCCTTGTACTCCGAAAGATCTCTCTTATTTGAATAAACATGCTCATTGTGATATTTGTATTCGTGCTAAAAATACTCGTTTACCTTTTTCATTGGTTGAAAATAAAAGTGCTAATTCTTTTGATTGTACTTATTGTGATATATGGGGTGGCTATGCCACATCCTCTCATTCTGGTGTATATTATTTTCTTATCATTGTTTTTCTTGTCCCACCAATTTTTTTTCCATGATAAAAACCCAATTCAATTTTGATATAAAATGAATTTGCACTGGTAATGGTAAGGAATTCTTAGCTCATTGCTTGCAAAAATTCTTTTATAATCATGGTGTAATTCATGAGCGTACTTGTGTTGAAACTCTTTAACAAAATGGTGTTACAGAGAGAAAATATCGTCACCTCTTAAATGTTGCTCGTTGTTTACGTTTTCAAGCTTGTATACCTATCTCGTTTTGGGGTGAATGTATCCTAATTGCTACATATTTGATTAATAGTACCCGGTCGGTCTCTCTATATCATAAAACTCCATATGAACTTCTTTTTCATAAAGCCCCCATTTATAAGCATCTTCATATTTTTGGTTGTCTATGCTATATACATACTTTGAACATTCATCGTGATAAATTTTCACCACGTGCCTCCCCATGCATCTTTTTTAGTCATTGCCTTTGTCACTCCACCTATCTTGTATATAACATAGAAACCAAGAAAATTTTTTCTTCATGTGATGTTCGATTTGTTGAGACTGTCTTTCCTTATGCTAACCCTACAGCTTATAACTTCACAGACACCCCACCCACTGTCCCTATCAACCTTAACCCTATCTTCCCTAAATTTCATTCCCAATAGCATTTTCCTAACCCAAACCCAAATAGTCCCACCGATAGTCCCTCTCATGAACCCGTTGACCCTAACCCCCCCCCCCCCGCCTCATCTCAGTCACACTGCCAGATCATTCATCCTTCCTACCTTCAAGACTATATCTGCTCAGATCTCTTGGAGTCCTCACATTCCAATCCCTATCCACATACTTTCTTAGGTACAGTTCATTCTTTACCTAATTTTCTCTCTTACCATTTTTTTAATCTTAACCACTTTGCTTTTCTCACCTCTATGTCCAAAAATGTTCATGACCCTCACTTTTATTCTCAAGTTGTTCTTGTTCCTCACTTGCGGGCTGCTATGGTTGATGAAATCAAGCCTTGGAAGTCAACCACACATGGACTCTTAAACCTCTCTTTCCCAACAAAAAAGACATTAGTTGTAAGTGGGTTTACAAAATCAAACTCAGGGTTGATGGATCTATCGAAAGTCGCAAAGCTCGGTTGGTTGTTAAGGGTTACACCCAAGTAGAAGGTTTGGATTACCATGATACTTTTGCTCCAGTTGCTGAACTTGTTACGTTGTCTTCTTGCTATAGCTGCAGCTAAAAGTTAGTTTTTACACCAATTAGATGTTCATAATGCCTATCTTCATTGAAGAAATCTACATGCATCCACCTCCCGGTTATTTTCCTTAGGGGAAGAAGCGTTTCTGCTGCTTGTACAAATCTTTATATGGTCTTAAGCAAGTCTCTTGTCAGTAGTACTTCAAACTGTCTCATGCTTTTACAATGACAAGTTTTTGTCATAGTCTCTTCACCAAGACTACGGCACTGTGTTCACTGCCATCTTGATCTATGTTGATAACATTCTTGTTACTGGCAATGACCTACCCATCATCACTGCCCTCAAGAGCCACTTGGCTACTGCATTCAAGATCAAAGACATAGGAATTTGAAGTATTTTATTGGCATTGAAATAGCATGGTCACCTATTGGAATTTTTGTCAACCAACGCAAATACATTTTGGACATCCTCTCTGATATTGGTCAACTTGGTTCTCGCCCTGCTTACTTTCCTATGGAGCAACATCTTAAACTCAATGACACTAATGGTGCTCTTCTTGTTGATCCAGCCTCCTAATGCCGCTTGGTCGGTCATCTCATTTACTTGACCATTTCACGTCCAGATATTACTTACACAGTGAATCTTTAGAGTCGGTTTATGCATGCTCCTCATGAGCTACATTAGCAAACCGCCATATGTTTACTTTGGTATTTGAAGACTACTCTTGATTATGGCTTGTTTTTCTCTTCAGCCTACAGTTTCCAGTTAGCTGCCTATTGTGACTTTGATTGGGCCAGTTTTTCTATGACTCGACGGTCCACCAATGGCGTTGTTGTCAAACTTGGAGATAGCCTATCTCTTGGCGTACAAAGAAGCAATCCACTCTCTCACTCTTCTGCTGAAGTTGAATATCGTGCCATAGCCAACATCTCGTGTGAGATTACATGGCTATGATCTATTTTTCGTGATCTCACATTCTCTCATCCTTAACATGCACTACTTCACTGCGACAATCAAGCTGCCATTCACATTGCAAGTAATACGGTTTTTCATGAACACACCAAACATATAGATATTGATTGCTACTTGGTGAGAGACCATATTCATGATGTCTTCTTACTCCCACTTATTCACTCACTTCCCAACAACAGGCTGATCTCTTCACAAAACTTTTGGGTTGCGAATTGTTTATCTTTTTTAGATCCAAGTTGGGCATTACATACCTTCGTGTTCCGACTTAGGTGGAGTATTGACAGTTATGAGATGAATTGCAAAAATCAAGCCTCATATCAAATTTCATAACAAGCACAACTGTGTATAGCTCATAGTGACCAAAACATTCCATATGTAGCACCATTTACTTTTATAAATATAATGTGATTATTCTGTAAAAGGTAGATACGATCAATAGAAAATAAATAGCATTCAAGAGCATATTTTCTTCTTTTATGTTTCTTATCACCCTTTGTAATAGTTTTGATACAAGCATGGAAAAATCTACGAGATGTGACAAAAATTTTTATACTGTTTATTACTGTTTACATATAAAGTGTATAAGTGTTTATCTTTTTTTTTTTTTTCTTTTTCTTGGCGAAAAATGGTTCGAGGGGGTGACCAAAGATGACTTCCCTACTAGAACGTGACTATAGTAGCACCCAACCCGCTGGAAAGCCAGACAAGAGGGACCTAGGCGGCGAGAACCGCAAGGGCTCTCTACAAGTTGAACTTGAGCCATAGCCTGACCCTAGCCCCACGGGCCCATGAGGGCATCAATGATCCACGAGCCAATGTGTCAATAATAATCCTGAGCGCTTCTCGTTGTGGGATTCGACCCCAAGATTTAGGGTGTGTGTGGATGTTGAAGTGAGTTGAATTGAGTTGAGTTGTGATGATAAAATATTGTTAGAATATTATTTTTTAATATTATTATTATTTTGAAATTTAAAAAAATTGAATTGTTTATTATATTTTGTATTGGGATTTGAAAAAGTTGTAATGATGAGTTGAAATGAGTTGAGGTGAGTTTGGTAACCAAACGCACCCTTAGTGCCCAATGCCAAACTCATGGACCACTGAGCGACCGCCCTCAGTGGTAAGTGTTTGTCTCATCTTACCTATTCAATGTTTTTCTTTCGTAGTCTAATTATGATTGTGCTTTATAACAATATCTATAATATTATTGCAAACATATTCTGTTTAGACAATATACCAATATACCTAATCACTACAATTTTCTTAAAATTTCAAACAAAATTTAAAAAATAATTCAAATTTTAAAACAAAAATAATATTAAAAAAATATTTTAATAATATTTTAACTTTATAATATTTTTATTCATTTTTTTCTATCACATTTTCTAAAACTCCATAAAACATCTTAATTCAAACCATTCTATTACTATTCACAAATTATCTCACTATTATTTATATATTTTTCATCTCATCTTATCTATATAATCAAACGAATCCTTAACGTATTCAAGTACGCAAGGTCAAACACTTTGTAAAAATGGTTAGGGCTCATTTGGTTATACATATGAGATGAGATGAAAGTTGAAAGTTAAATATAATTTTTTAATATAATTTTTATTTTGAGATTTGAAAAAATTGAATCGTTTATTGTATTTTGTGTGAGAGAATGGAAAAATTATAATAATTAAATAAGATGAAATAATTTGTGTAACTGAGCGAGTCCTCAATGGCATAGTTGCATGGCATTCTATCTCAATTGAAGCAGTATCTTAAATTTTCTATTACTAATTCAACGTTCATTGATGCGTGTAAATTTATTTAAATAAGTAATAAATATTTTATTATCTATTTTATATATTTATTTTTCTCTATTTAAATTTTGTTAAATTTAGACAAAATTTTTCTGGTTTAGATGTTTCATTTTGTCTCATCTCATTATTATAACTTTTTAAAATTCTCACACAAAATATAGTAAATAATTCAACCTTTTTAAATCTCAAAACAATAATAATATTAAAAAATAATATTTTATCAATATTTTATTCAATTTCCATCTCAATTGATTTCATCTCAACTCGATATCTAAACGCACCTTAATGAATTTTATCAAAGTCTGGACTATAATTGAGCTATATGTCATGATTTTGGGTAGAGGACATAATGATGCCAAATATTGCTATCCGCGTGACATTAAAAGGTTAGAGCATTGGCATTGGCGTCTCTATGTAAATGTAAAATTACATAATTTGGAGTTTATATTTTTCATTCAAGAAAAACTTTCATATTAGATTATGCATATTTGAGCTAAAATAATAATAATAAAATATTATTTTATTCTTATTATTAATTTTATTCTAAAATTATTAATTTTTTTTATATATTTTACAATTAAAATCTACTATATAAGAGCATTGACATTGAAATTGGCATTGGCGTCTCTATGTAAATGTAAAATTACATAATTTGGAGTTTATATTTTTCATTCAAGAAAAACTTTCATATTAGATTATGCATATTTGAGCTAAAATAATAATAATAAAATATTATTTTATTCTTATTATTAATTTTATTCTAAAATTATTAATTTTTTTTATATATTTTACAATTAAAATCTACTATATAAGAGCATTGACATTGAAATTGGCATTGGCGTCTCTATGTAAATGTAAAATTACATAATTTGGAGTTTATATTTTTCATTCAAGAAAAACTTTCATATTAGATTATGCATATTTGAGCTAAAATAATAATAATAAAATATTATTTTATTCTTATTATTAATTTTATTCTAAAATTATTAATTTTTTTTTATATATTTTACAATTAAAATCTACTATATAAGAGCATTGACATTGAATTAGCCAAATACATTTTCATCTTTAAATTTAACAAATATCATCCATATTTACTCCACATTGAATTAGCTAAATTGTTTTCATCCAAACTATAAGTTATAATAAATCTATTCTTTTTTTCAAATATGAAAAGAACTATAGCAAGTTTAAAAGTATTTTTTGAGATTATTATATTCTAGATATGAGATTTTTATTCATATAAGATTTTATCATCTATATACATATGAGATTATTATATTATAGATTATTAGATTGTGAAAATGAAAAATGAATATGATTATTAGAGGTTATTGAAGATTATAAAAATAAAATATAAATTAATTAAAAAAATATAAATAATAAAAAATAATAATATTTTATTATTATAGAGAGTGTGATGACTAATCCAATGTAGACTTTAAGTTTTGAATGATTAACTAAAAGTGAAAAAACTATATATTAATCAAAATTTGAAGAATATGATGATCAATTCAATGCTAAATGCTCTAAGACCTACAAATATATGATCTATAAATATATACAAAAAAGTAATAAAATAAAAGATGAAGGGTGAATAATAAATCTGTAAATATCTAATAATACTGTTCATAAAAGATATGATTAATCCAATACAGTAGAAAAGTGTTAAATACGTGCATGCATTTGCATATGCATTCACCGCTGTGAATACTAGAATGTGACTCCTCCGGTGGACACGTCCCATCATACAAAAAATCATAAAACTTTATTGGATAATATCAAAGCAATTTCTGCATTAATAGTTGCCAATTGATTTGCTTTTTGTGTGATATATTTAAAAAAAAAGAGAAGGAAATCCAAACAGACATTCCATTTAGGGGGGAGAAAAATAGTAATATATCATCATTTTCCTTGAAAAAGCGAAGAAAGGTACAAAAGCATTTTATTATTGCGTAAAAGACCCACATGCAATATCCATCTAATAAATTCATAAGTTGTATATATTTTATAAATTTTACTAAATTTTAATAAGATGATGAATAATAATAATTTTTTATTAAAAATAAATAATGACAATAAGGAATCCAATTTTTATTTTTAGATCTGACTTGTGGATTTTTGTTTATTTTCACAATTTCTTTCAATTTATTTTATCTCATTTCATATAATCATTATAATTTTTTTAAATTCTCACATAAAATAAAATAAACAATTCAATTTTTTTAAATCTTAAAGTAAAAATAATATTAAAAATATATTTTAATAATATTTTATTTAATTTTTAACTTTAATTTATTTCATCTCATTTTATCTCATTTCATCTCATCTATTAAAATAAACTTAACCTAATTTTTATGTACACCCACCACCTTATTACTTGCAAACTTTCTCCAAGATTTCTAACCAAAAATTGATTCACAACCCACCAAGGGAAATGAACCGCCGCCATCGGTCAAACCCTTTTTGTATTATTTCATGAGCGTCATCTGTGCATGTGCCTTGGAATGGCCGTCACATTTATTTTTTGGCAATTTCCTTTTTTTTTTTTTCATTCGCAGTCGAATAACTACAACTCGTTGTTGGGTTGTTTTCAGGCCAAAAAGAAAGAGAGAAAAAGATAATCATTGCTCTTCCCCGATATCGCAGTCTCAGATCCCACCACCGCCATTAACGCACCTTTACATCTCTGTTCCTATTATTTTACCATTAATATGCAGTGAATTAGTGGAATTATATACAACAGAAAAAAACCGCCCACATGCTTTGGAACTCGATCATACAGATGCGTGTTTGTAAGTACGTGATCTGAATAATGTATTAGTCATCTTTTTTTACATTATTACTGCATACCCATTTCACTTGCTGTTAAAAAGTGCTCAATTATTTTAGTTTCACGTTTGAAAGAGAGAGAAAAGTTCGTTCTTTTCTGTCTCTGAACTTTTTGAGAAGACTGGTAGGTTCTGTTTTTTTGATTTTTTAACTTCTAAAGGTTGTTTCCAGGCTTTCAGTTTTTTATATTAGTTTTTCTTGCTTACAATTTTGTAGGTTTTTTTTTTGCATAGTTTTTTAATTAAAAGAAGTTATTATCGCCATAAATGTTTGCTAAAGATCCTTTTATCCTGTGCTTGCTTTCGGAGGAAGATTTTTTTTTTTTTTTTTTTAATTCTTAGCTTTTATGTCTTTTTGGTATCTTAATTCTTAACCTGGTTGAGGATGCTGTTTTGACAATGTTATTTTCTTTTCTTAATATCCCAATAGGTATTTATACATATTTTTTTTTTTAATTTTTTGCTTCGTTTAGTCTTTACTAGTCAGCGAAACACGGCAGAATGAAACCCATCAAATTACTAGAATCATTATATTTTCTGTAATCTGCTACGCCTTCTCAGAAAGAAACAAAGTCTGCTATGCCGGGGAAAAAAAAGTCAGCGACAGGAGGCATTCAACGTATGTACCCATAAGTCTGAGACAGATTGAAGAAATGAAGGCAATTTTAAGTATGGACAATGAAACTTCCTCTTACTAGATCAGAGACTTTTGGCTCATTCAAGAACACAAAGAAAAGCCCCAGAATTCACAAAAGAAGACCGTTCAGAAGCTCAGCTGATTGCATCTCAGAGTTGCAAAGATACGCGCAAAAGCAAAAAAAAAAGAAAAGAAGATGGGTTCTTTCAAGGGTCATGCTTTGCCAGGATCATTGTTTCTGTTAGTTGGGGTGTGGCACATATGGAGCGCTGTGGTTCGATACGTGGCGAACCCGAAAACGTTCAAGGTTCGGGTTTGGAACCCCGTACCGGGTTTTGACGGAAGGCTCAAGTATTTTGAGCTTTATCTTATTGCAATTGGTGCCTTTATTGATATGTGTATTGAGCTTTTGTATTCGACCCACCTCAAGTTTTTTGTGAATGGGGTCCTGAACCCGTCCCACATGAATGATTTCGAGCACTCTGGGATGCTCCTAATGTTCTTCATCTTTGGTTTGGTTGCTCTGCTCTCTGAGAAAACAAGGTAAGCCATAGGTTTTTCTTGTGAATTGTCATGTTCTTTTATGTATGTAGTATGTTGTACTAAGCTTTCTGGTGCATGAGAAGTTGTAGAAATACTCATATAGGTGTATAGACACTCCATGGGGTTGGTAAAACAGTAAAAGCCGAGGCTAAAATGATTTTAGCTTTCTCGACTTAAATTTTCATTTTGCTCAAATTTTATTTTGATGCATAGCTGTGTTAAGATGTCTATTCCCCCACCATTTTACTCTGTTTTTCAGGCAATGAAAAAAATGATAGTTTATCATGGATGATATTGAAGACGGGGAATTGGATAAATTTCTTAAGACGTTAAATCATTCAAAATGACATCAGAAAAGAATTGATTTTGCATTTGCTGATAGGATGTGAAACAGCAGAAAAGAACAGATTTGAAGTTTAAAATTGAGATAATATCTTAACTTCAACAACATTGTTTTATTTTTATTTGTGCAATTCTTGGCATATACTTTGTATTGGGAGTTGATGTCTTAAAATGACAGAGGATAGAGATATAGGTAGACACCAACAAATTGTATTGGGAGTTGATGTTTCAAAATGACAGTGTAGTGATGCTGCTGCTCATTTCCATACTAAAAAGATGTATTATTTCAAGTTTTCTTCCCTATTATTGGTGGTCGTAACACGTAATGAGAACTGTGGTAGACCATAGATATATGGTAACTCTCATTGGAAAACCAGCATTTGCTTACTACAGATTTGTAATTGAGAACTGCTTTAGGGGTCATGCTGTGGCTTCAGTCAATTTTGTGGATGTTTATTAAAGGTTGGAGGTCTGAATTTTGAAGGTAACACATCACTCAAAAGCAAAATTTCTCATAAGAGTGGTTTTGAATCACTGACCATCAAATGCAATCCTACTTAGAGCCTTAGGCCATTAGTCTCTTCTTAATTATAATCCAAAAGAAATATGTGATTACACATGGTGGGAAGATGGAGATGCGAAATAAATTGTGTAAATTCCATAAATTGCAGGTTACTAACTGGGAATTGTAAACTTTGAAAAGGCAGTTTCACTAGAGAGCTTGCATGGGTATTTCACGTAGCCTCTCCTCCTGATGTTGTCATGGTCTCCATGAAATCCTTGGATTATCTCCAATTTGTCTGATGGTTTTCTTTGTTTAGAAACATCTGGGAAACACTTGTAACATTGCAGTCCCACATTGGGTTTTAAATAAAATTCAGAGTGGGTAAGCTATAAAACTGGTCATAGGTGTTAAATTAAACTAATCATCGGTGTCAAATTAAACTAGTCATGGGTATTAAGTTCCACATTGGCTACTTAGGCCTCATTTGTTTTCACAATTCCTCTCAACTCATCTCATCTAATTATTACAACTTTTTCATATTTCCACACAAAATAAAATAAACAATTCAACTTTTTCAAATTCCAAAATAAAAATAATATTAAAAAAATATATTCTAACAATACTTTATTCAACTCTTAACTTTAATCTCAACTCATATCTTATGCGAAAACAAACGAGGCCTTAGTAGGTGAAGTTGGTATTTATAAGTGATTTTAGGGAAGCTTCAAATTAGCTAGTCTTTTTGGGCTTATAATGTAGATGTGGTCATTGTGGTTAACACTTCCCTAGGTTGTTACATAGAATATCAGGGCCACCAAGTAAGGCCAGCCATCTGGATCACACTGCATGATATGGCTCTGATAAGGACGTTAACAAACCTTAATAATGATAGGCCTTTGAGTCATGGAGCATTTGATGGATTCCTGCTGCACGCTGGGACTTTGGTCTGATAGGTTTGAGTCTTCGAGCCAAGATTTATTGTCTTGAGCATTTCCTCATTGAACCTTCATATGTTTCATGCTGTTTTCATTATATTTTCTAAAATATTGGTTGAATTTAATCACTATATCGCTTATTGCATTTAATGAAACAATGACAGATGGTTGTCATTTAAAATCCAGTGCTTCCAGTACTAACAAATGCTTTTCCTTGAAGAGTTTCACCACATATTATTATAACCCTATTATTGTATATCATTGCTAAATTTTTCTCAAACCAGATGACTATATTTATCAACTGTATTTATGCCTTTTTTGGTTTCTTGCCCTCTTTGTATTTTTAACGTTTCCTCTTTGTTTAGTCTTGTTCCCTTGCCAGAAGGAGCTCTTTGTTTCATTGCTGCCACAGCATTCTGTGCAGAGTATCTCCTATTCTACTTTCACTCAACAACCCATAAAGGACTTGAAGGGTACTACCACCTTCTCCTTGTTCTCCTGATAGGACTTTGCATAATGTCGACGCTTACTGGAGCCCTCCTACCGACAAGCTTCCCAGTTGATTTGTGTAGTGGCATTGCTATAACTCTTCAAGGTCTTTGGTTCTATCAGACTGCCTTTACTCTCTATGGCCCGATGATGCCAGAAGGTTGTCAGATTAAGGAAAGCATGGTTTCTTGTCACTCAAAAGATAGTGAGGTCCGAGGTGAGTTGCTTGCAAACTTCCAGCTCTTTTCTTTGGTCCTTGGTGTCCTTGTTGCAGTTGTGGGATCATATGCTTTTGCAGCTTCACGATATGGGCATTCTGAACTTGGGAGTCTGCATGCTGTTCAGGATGGATTAGATTGAGATTAGAGTAGGGTATCCAATCTTTCTTAAGTCCCTGTTGTTTACAGCCTTATCAAAGGAGTCACGTTGATATCTTCTGGGTGTGAAATTGTTTTATTCTATTTGCATATCGGTCGGATGTGTACATCAACAATGTAAAGAATTAGAATTGCTGCTCTTTTTAGCTGGTAAAAATAAAACAATGTTTTTGTCTATGAAAAATATATAAAATGCTATGTGCGTCCTTTTCCTTTTGAGTCTATTTTTCAGATTAGAAACAAGTCTTGGTTTATTGATCACGATATGCTGTTCAAGATGCATGATTTGGTAGTGGCAGCCATATGCTGTGGTCTGGTATCTTATTCTACTTATTTATGTTGGTTCTGGTCTGGATAGAAGAATGGGCATTATTCTTAGCTTTGTTAATGTGGACAGTGATGAAATGCACAAGGGGTTGCTATTTGTTTTGAACAACCGGTTTCTCCACTCCAGTGATGTTTAGAGCATAAGAAATGCTGTTCACGATGCATGATGCAGTAAATGGCATGATTTTGGATGTTTTTCTCTATGGGGAACAAGCATCCTGTGTCTTGCGTGGGAATCATCTAATTACGATTTCTTACAATTTATTTTTTTCATTCGTTATTTTTTACAATTTGAAGAGAGATAATCACAGCACGTGAAACTCACTATATTAAATATTGTGGGTGGACAATGTGGATCTCTTATCTCCAAATTGTGAACAAGTAATCGGATAAGAAATTTGTAGGAAATTCTGATCGGTAATCATAGCATTGAATGGTCTATTCTTGTTGGCTCTGGTGTTGAATCGATTGACCTTTCGTCAGTAATGGGAAGAGAACTACCATTTGAAGGTTGGACTAAAAAGACGTCAGTTTTGCTATTTAAATATTCAATTTGAAAAATTGTTTCTGCTCGTGAATCGTATTCCTCTTCATCTCCTTTAGTTTCTATTGTGCTGTATATCAGAATAACAGAATCACCTTTGCTTTTAAACAAATAGCTGGCGGGCGGAATATGCAACTCTGCCAAAGCAAATCAGCAACATCACGTTCCATGTCCGTTTACAACCAACAGCAGAATATTCCTTACAAATAACGGTGGAGAAATTTGTTGAGATTTTACCTCAAGTTATCAGATTTTATTTTCATTCTTTTATTCATTTTTCTATTGTGTATAAATGTAATTGTATTCACTTAAAGTCAGAGAAGTTTTTCACAAGTTTCTATTCTTCTAACTTGGTATCCAGACTCCAGAGCCATCGACTAATCGTCAACCATGGCTGCCATATCTTCTCCTTCTCCCTCTCTCTCTTCCTTCTCTCATATCATTACAACCAAATTAACCAATAAAAATTACCTCTTATGGAAAGTGCAAATATCTGCTTATCTATAGGGTCAGGATCTGTACTCCTATGTTGATGGCACAAGTCTTCCTCCAGCTGAAATTTTACTTGATTCGTCTGGCTCAAATCCAAAAACCAACCCAGCTTATACCTCTTGGCAGCGGACTGATCAGCTTGTTCTGAGTGTCCTTTTTCTCTTCTCTCTCAGACTCCTTGCTCGGTCATGTCCTGTCCTCTAAAACTGCTCATGATCTCTGGATTTTCTTGGCTTCCATGTTCGCATCTCACTCTCAGGCTAAGGAATTTCAAATCCGTTTTCAGCTCACAAATCTTTCTAAGGGTGACCAGGCCATAATTGACTATTTCGGCAAAGTTCGTTCTCTTGTTGACTCCTTAGTTGCCACAGGTAACAACCTTCCTGATAAAGAGATAGTCACCTATCTTCTAAATGGGTTAGGCTCTTCTTATGATGCTTTTATCACTTCTATTACCACACGGGCTGAGCCCATTTCATCTCATGAATTATACCAACTGCTGTTAATTCATGAAAGTCGTGCATCTCACCAATAGAGGAGTACCAACTCCTCCCTTGAGCCTTCTGCTAATCTCAGTGTTGCTGGAAATCGTGATAATCTTGGACGTGGTGTTTTTCGCAACGGACGTCAAGGACGTCGCAAGGGTCGTCATGTTTACAACAATCGTGGGGGTCGTTCCTCTTCTCAAAACAACTCTTCACAGCAGCAGTACACCTCGCATCGACCAACATACCAAGTTTGCAACAAGTCAGGACACATAGCTCTCCAATGCAGATACAGATTTGATCATGCCTAATAGTTTGAAGCGCCGATATCTTTTTCTACAAATTACACAGCTCTAGACTCACTATCCGATTCCTCTTGGTATCCTGACTTTGCTGCAACTCATCACATTACTAATGATTTTAATAACTTGAATGTTTCATCTGAACATTATAGTGGTAGTGACTCAATCCGTGTTGGAGATGGTTCTGGCATACCCATCCAAAATTTTGGTGATTCCTGCCTCTCCTCTCCTTCTTCTTATTTTTTTCTTCGTAACTTACTCCATGTCCCAGATATTACCAAGAACTTAGTATTTATTCTTCGCTTTTGCATTGACAACTCTTGCTACTTTGAATTTCATTCCTCTCATTTCAATGTGAAGGACAACAAGACCAAGAATGTGCTCCTCACGGGCTAACACGTAATGGACTCTATGTTTTCCCCTTCAAGTCAGCACAGCCAAAAAATCCAACCATTCATCTTGGAGAAAGAACAACACTGTCCCAGTGGCACAGAAGGCTAGGCCATCCTTCCTTAGCTCTTGTCCCACGGATTCTACATGAAAAGTGTCTACCAGTCTCTTCATTTAAGTCAAATTTTTTTTGTTCAGAATGTCCACTTACTAAAGCTCATCAATTACCCTTTTGTAATAGTCGGGCCTCTTATTCTCAACCTCTTCAATTACTGTGTGCTGATGTTTGGGGCCCAGCTCCATATGTTTCTCGTTTGGGTTTCAAATACTATGTTTCATTCGTTGATCAATTCACGCGTTACACTTGGCTATTTCCACTCATTTAAATCCGATGTTGTTACTGTTTTTAGCAATTTTTTGCCATATATTGAGAGGTTATTTAATTCTAAACTTATCACTCTTCAAACAAATGGTGGGGGTGAATTTAAGCCTTTAACTCAGATATGTCAAAAATTTGGCATTACACATCGATTTTCGTGTCCTCATACTTATCAACAAAATGGCATTGTTGAGAAAAAACATCGACATATTGTCGAAACAGGCCTTGCCTTGTTGGTTCACTCGTCCTTGCCTTTTACATATTGGGCCGATGCTTTTGAAACAGCTGTCTACTTGATTAATATGTTACCTTCTCCTACCATTAAAAATCAAACACCTCATTTCCTCGTTTACAATTGTGAACCTGATTATAAATTTCTAAAGGTGTTTGGTTGTGAATCTTGGCCACATATTCGGCCTTATCTTTCCAACAAATTTAATTTCAAATCAGTTTAATGTTTATTATAACCCATCTCACAAAGGCTATAAATGTCTTGACTTAAACACAAATCGTCTCTACATTTCCAGGGACGTGATCTTCAATGAAGTCTCTTTTCTATGTTAAAAAACGCGGCCCACTTCATCTTCCAAGCCTCCCCCCATTCAAACGGTTCCATTACCCATTTTTCAGCCTTCTATCCTTGGGCTAGACCTGGATCCAGCCCATCCTCTTCAAGTCATTCTTCTTCAACTCCATCGTCTACCTCGCATCTACTCTTTTCTGCAACTCCTTCAATTTCTGACTCCACCCAACCCGCTCCCTCTACTCAGCTCGCTCCCTCCACTCAACTCGCCCCCCCCCCCCCACCCAACCCGCTCCCTCCACATCACTCATCCCGCCACGTTCACTCATTATAACTCGTGCTCAAACCCACTCTGAGAGACCACGAATATTTTCGGATGGCACCATACCATACTCCTCTAGGTATTGTTTTACTACTTCTCTTACAGTTCCTGATGAACCTTTAAGTTTTTCTGCAGCTGTAAAATTTCCTGCAATAGAACCAGCACTTCAAGAATTCACAGCATTGCAATAGAACCAGACCTGGAGTCTAGTTCCATCCACACCCACGGCCAACATCCTTGGTTGTCGCTGGGTCTATCGCACTAAAACACGTGCTGATGGATCATTTGAAAGAAGAAAAGCGAGATTAGTCGCAAAGAGCTATCACCAGCAGCATGGATTGGACTACACTGAGACTTTTAGTCCAGTAGTGAAGCCGTCCACCATCAGATTGATCATCTCCATTGCTGTTACACGTTCACAACCACTAAGACAACTTGATATTCAAAATGCTTTCTTACATGGCTGTTTAACTGATGATGTTTTTATGCAGCAATCTCAGGGTTTTGTGGATCCTGTCCATCCAAATTACATCTGTAAGCTTCACAAAGCCATTTACGAGCTCAAACATGCCCCACGAGCATGGTTTGCTCAACTCTCTTCTTGGCTACTGGATTATGGCTTCATGTCTTCCAAAGTAGACCCTTTTCTTTTTATTCTACATCATTCTAACGTCCACATTTATTTTCTTGTGTATGTGGATGACATAGTCATCGCTGCTTCACAACAATCTGCCATTGATAACTTGATACGTGACTTAGGTCGTGCCTTTCTAGTGAAGGATTTAGGAAGTCTCTCCTATTTTCTTGGCATTGAAGTTGATCATGCTCCTTTTGGCTTAATACTCTCTCAACGGAAGTACATTAAAGCTTTACTCACTCGAAGCAACATGCTCATTGTTAAGCCCATTTCATCTCCCATAGCTGCCTCTCTCAAGTTGTCCAAATTTGATTCTCCTGAGTTTGAAGATGTAACTCTATACCGAAGCATAGTTGGTGGTCTCCAGTACTTGTCACTAACAAGACCTGATATTTTCTTTGCTGTGAATAAAATCTGTCAATTTATGCACTCACCAAAGACTACTCACTGGAGTGCAGTTAAAAGAGTGCTTTGATACCTCAAGGGACTATTAATTGCGGTCTATTGTTCAAACCACAGCATGCTTTACATCTTTAGACTTATTGTGATGCCAACTGGGGAGGTTGTCCTGATGACCGACGATTGACTGGTGGCTTCTATATTTATCTGGGCTCTCATTTGATCTCATGGAGCTCTAAAAAGCAGAGCACGGTTGCACGATCCTCTACTGAAGCAGAGTACAAGTCTCTTGCTTCCTCTGCAGCTGAAAAAATTTGGCTTCAAACCGTGCTTCGTGAACTTGGCATCTCTCTCTCGTGTGCTCCAACTCTGTGGTGCGACAACTTAGGAGCTAACTATCTCTCTGTAAATCCAGTTTTTCACTCCAAGATAGCATATGGACATAGGCTTTCATTTTGTTAGGGACCGTGTCGCTGCCAAACTTTTACAAGTCTCCTTCTGCAGCTCTCATGATCAAATCGCATATGTCCTAACAAAGCCACTCGTGGCAGATAAGTTTCTTCACTTTCGGTCGAGTCTCAACGTAGTGGACTTTCCCTTAGACTCGAGGGGGCATATCAGAATAACAAAATCACCTTTGCTTTTAAACAAATAGCTGGCGGGCAAAATATGCAACTCTGCCAAAGCAAATCAGCAACATCACGTTCCATGTTCGTTTACAACCAACAGCAGAATATTCTTTCAAATAACCGTAAAGAAATTTGTTGAGATTTTACCTCAAGTTAATCAGATTTTATTTTCATTCTTTTATTTATTTTTCTATTGTGTATAAATGTAATCGTATTCACTTAATGAAAGTCAGAGAAGTTTTTTACAAGTTTCTATTCTTCTAACTCTGTAATCTACCAAAATGGATTTGGATCCCTTTTAGAGTTTTTGGTCAAAATTCTAATACTTTGAGTGGGAGAGAGATAGACACATAAAAAGTAGACCTGACAATATTTATAGTTGTCCGAGTAAATTGTTCAGACAGCATTAAATGCTCAATACATACTATGAGACTCATTTCATGTGTCTGTTTTTCTTCTACTCTAGACACTAGAGTTCCGTCAAAAATTCCAGCAAATTTCTTTATATATATATATATATATATATATATATATATATATATAGAAAAGAAAAATCAATTTGATATCAAATGTAAGGAACTGCATGCTACAATTTAATACCTTAAAAATAAAAGTTGACCAGGCATCACCAGGACCTAGTTTTACCGACCATAAGCACCGAGGCTGATGTTAAATTTTACATATGAAAGAATTCAAAGCAGATCTCAAATTCAAGTTGTGCTCGCTCCTCTGTAAAACAGCCACGCCACATAGAGAAATCAAAGGAAATGCTTTTCCAGCTGAGAACCTAGACAATTTATATATATTCACCTAGTTGCCTGTCCTTCAGCCATTTCTGCAACCTCCCAATACCAATGGCAGCGCATTTGCTCTTGAGAGTTGAGTGTTCGACGATGATTTTAAAGACTATATAAGTTGGCATCAAACCAATTTAAAATAGTCAGGCATACAACACAAGCATATCAACTTGAAATATAAATCCACTTGATAGAAACCCTTAAGTCATACATTGAGCAGTATTTATTTGATTTAGTTCAATCAAGTTTCCCTGATACGTTTTGTTTCACAAGATAAGCCAATCCATCTAGTAAGGAACAATGATGGAATCTATGAGCTCTTGAAGTGGAGCCAGCTCCTTTCTTTCAATTAGCCCAAATTCCTGCCAAGAATCAGAATCATAAACAATCAACTAATAATTTATTTTCTTGTCCAAAAAAGAAGGAAAGAATTTCTTGCACCGCATAAAAATTGTATTTGAATGTAGATTGAACATGTTTAAAAGTTACATATTTGGTGTTTAAACATTTCATAGCCAAATAGAGAAAACAAGAATGAAATGGCTTCTTCTCCACCTTCTGTGTCCATGATTAGGGATGTATGTTCATGTTTTTCACAACCAAAAGACATGATTTTGCAGCACCATGATCAAACGAAATAAAGCTTTCCCATTAGTAAATACTCAATGTTTTCCGATCCATATTTTAGTGTAAAATGAGACAAGCCCAGAAAGGGAATAGGATCTAGTTTCTAGGCTGGTGAAGATCTTTAACAAACTAATGCTAGCTTTGACTTTGGCCTTCATGAAGAACAATTTTCAATTTCAAATATTCAACTTTTTCATCTAATCATTACCTATTCATTATCCAAATACAAAACCCAATACAACTTGCCCATACTTCCAAACAAAACATAAAAAACAATCTAACTTTTTCAAATTTCAAAACAAAAATAATATTAAAAAACTATATTCAAACAATTTTTTAACTTTATAATATTTTTATTTAACTTTTTCTCTTATTTCCCAAAGGCCAAAACCCAATAAAATATATTTAATTCAAACTATTTTACTACTATTTACAGATATTCTGAGATATTCTAATTTTCCAAATGATCCCTTAAGACTTATGGACCTATGGTAATAGCATTCAACTGAGTCAGCTGGGTACGTTCTACCGCCAGAGTCTTTATAAGTTGACATCACAAACATCAGGATACAAAACCCCAAAAGAGGCATAAAAAATAGTCCAGTGACGAGGTTAATAGAGTAGATCTTTTTTTTTTTTTTTTTTTTTTTTTTTTTTTTTTTTTTATTTCTTTGGTTAAGTAGAGTAGATTAACTTAATGAAAAAGAAATTTTTCAAAACCTCGTGAGAAAGCCGATATTAAGAGGGTAAAAGATATGCATGAGACAATATAAGGCAAGCAAGGTTACTCTGCGATTCCTGGCTTATCTAGAATCTTTCAATTAGATTTATGCCAACTCTAAAAATGTTAAATAGAAACAAAAAACAGAGAACAAAAGAATATATTTGTCAAGCTCACGCTGATGTTCAATCAGCAATTTCCATACATGAAATAGTATGAAATGCTAAACAAGAAAATACGGAGAAAACAAGTCATTGAGGTATGGAAGACTTACACAAGTAAATAGTATGAAATGCTTAAAGCATGTATTTAGATGGGCCTCCTCCTTGAGGCTTACAATTTTTTGGAAATGAGTGTGATAGATGTGGGCATATACACGGAACAATCTTTTGAAAATTGTCTTCACAACATCCTTGAAATTGGGAGGAAAGGGTGCCCCTACAAAAATTTTAGTGGACAACTAAATATAGGAAACTGAAGGAAAAATTTGAGACTAAAGGCTAGAATCTGACAATAGATGTTACCAAGCCTTTGAGGAAAGATGGATTCATTATCAAGCTGGCCTTCAATCCAGTCCATTAAAAGCTCAACATATTTTGGAGCAGAAACCTCAATCGGTTTCTTTATTTTTTCCCCATCTGCCCATCTATACTCGTATCTGTAAAAAATTTATACGCATATTAGAACTGTAAATCCATGCCTACACAAACACATGCAGAATTGAAGACTTGGGATTTATTTAAAGTGGGCAAGATCCATTTTAATTTTTAAATCAATTACCAACGTATTCGACTCTGAAGAAGGCAGAAATAAGAATTACCCCCACCCCCAACCAAAGAGAAAAATAAAATAAAAGAAGAGGAAAGAAGAGAGAGCAAATTTCCAAAAATAATTTAATATGTGCAGGAAGCCACAACAGTATCGAAGAGAACCTTCAAGGAATAAATCGAACAAATAAAAACCAAAATAATAATGAGTTAGATTAATACCGCCTGCATAATACAACAGAGATACAGAACTAAGGAAGAGCTAGACATGTAAGCCAAATCTAAGGATTTACTCAGTGCAGTCTCTCTCTCCTCTCTCTTCCTTGTAAGTCTACTCACTACAGTCCACATTAAGGGGAAAAGAAGTAGAAGTTGCAAGCTCAATGAAAGCCCAAACCAGACACAACAACATATAAATATGAGAAGTGCTACAGTTACAAAGAGAGTCTACAAACGTATTCCACAAATTGACGTGGTTTGATGTGATCCGTCAGATCTACTTACAATAAAAGTAACTTTACAATCCACAACAAGACACGTGAGTTTGTGAGATTACTTTTGTGTAATTCTTTTGTGGCTAAGTATTTCTCTATAAATATTAGTTCAAAACTAACCTTCGTTTTTTATGAGGGCAGAAACAAATTATCAATTGTTGACAACAATTATGCTCATTAATTTTCAATAATTAACAAAGACAATAACAAGAACACCTGTCAAAACCAATTTATTAACATAAATCATAACAAGCACTTTAGTAGAAAAGTGGAAATGAGAATGATTTAACTGTAAACTAACCTATAGATCCTGTGATTCATGAAAAATAATTTAATTTACTGCAGGAAGCATGATATAAAAAACTTATTAAAGTGAGAACGCATGAACCAATCCTGTCCTGTGATTTAAAACATAGGCATAAATGCCAAGTTTCAACCCAAGGACGAGAGAGATTTTCATTTTAAGATAAGAAATATCCCAAATATTCTATGGGGGCGAAAAATAAATGGAAAGTTACATTATTGCACTTTCATAAAATTAAATATCACGACTGGAAAGGGAAGGGAAAAAAGAGACAGCTTTTGATATCATGCCATACTTGGGGCCTGCGGTCATCGTTTGACAATGCTCGTCGGTACAGAACTCTGTGAGGGTACCAAATAGCAAATTTACTTGGTTGAAGAAATCAACAGCTGAAGTTAACAAAAAAAAAAAAAAAAAAAATCACATTAAGATTTGGATTTCAAGCTGCAGTAAAATTTAAATTAGCAATAGCTAAGTAAAGAACATTACATAGATTGCACTAAACTTCAAGATTAACAAGTATAGGATAATAAAACAAAAGAGAAAAGATCATAAACTTTCACAGGCTACTTTTCTAAAATGCATGAGAGAGGATAATTACTGTTAACAGCCAGCCACTCATTTAAATCCTCCCCCGTAGGAAGTTTTACTGCCTCCCGCAGATTTCCACTGCCTAGGGTGGCATCAATGTGCTTTCTGAGTTGTGCCCCCTGCATTACCAACAGGATTTTTTGATAAGAATAAAATTTCATTAAGAATTGCAAAAGGTGCAATCCAAGTATACAGTATGTATACAAAAGATGGGTATTTTCAGTTGTTCCAGTAAAATAATGCACCTTCACTGTTAAGTTCAAAAAGTACTAAATATTATTTCATATACAGAAAAATGAAGAAAAAACAAATTAAATACAAAGTATCAAGAGCATCAAACTGGAGTCTCGTAAGTGAAAAATTCTGGATAAAGAAAAATGGCCAATAAGTGACAATCAGACACCACTGCAAAAGCTACTCACTCTCGCATATAAGACCTACTTTCAAGTGCATAATTCAACCTTCCATGAATAACCCCAATAATTTGAAGAATTACAAATTCATAGGAACATTTATTTCAATTTTCAAATGACTGATTAAAGAATCATTCTATCAGCTCCATGGAATTTCTCAATAGCACACACTCCCAGGAAATCTAGTAAATTCAATTATAATGGTGCTAAATCCTGATTAGGAGGAAAACTACCCACAATGATCCACAACTCCCTAGTTCTCTCTAGATTTAAATTCAAACCCAACAAATCATATCTTCTTTCACTCTACTCAGTTTCAACATTCAAGCAAATCACTTTAGACTAAGGTGCGGTTTGGATAGTGAGATGAGATGAGATAGTTTTAGATGAAAGTAGAATAAAATATTGTTAGAATATTATTTTTTAATATTGTTATTATTTTGGGATTTGAAAAAATTGAATTGTTTATTATATTTTGTGTGAGAATTTGAAAAAGTTGTAATGATGAGATGAGATGAAACACTTTCATTATCCAAATGGAGACTTTCCATCTAAAAGACTTATTATTTCATTCTTTCATCCTTAAATCTGAACAACACGATTCCAGGAACTTAATTGGGACCACGTTCTCATGTACCCTAGAGAGAGAGAGAGAGAGAGAGAGAGAGAGTAATTGTTTCACATGAAAGATGAAGCAGGAAAAGATTTACCATCAGTATGAGCTCTATTGGTAAAAAAGGAAAAATTAACATCCAGAGGAAAAAAATCATAAATCAGGCCACAAAAATTAATAAATCTTGCCAAATTTCAAACCTTCAAGAAATAGATGAAACCAACATCACTAATTAAGAAGAGGAACAACCTTACTCCCTGAGGGTGCGCTCTTTTTTGGACGGAATGTCCTCTGGTTTCTGTTTGTAGAACATTTAGTTAGGTAAGAATATCCGTGAAAGAGATGCATGACAAGGTTTTAAAAGGCATCAACAAGGGACAGCAGGACTGATGTATTAAGCAGGATTTATGGTACACTACTACCACAATATTCACATGCACACAGCACAAACACACATAGAGAAGCCTTGGGCCCAGTCAGATAAAACTTCGTCAAGCCCATCAAATTTCTAATTCTCCACTCAGCTATATGAATCTTTTTTTCTTTTTTTTTTTTTTTCATTTTGGCCAATAAGGCCCATACTCTCACTTTTTTTAATCTTGTCTTCTTCACCAATCCTACTTATGATATTTTTAATCTCCTTATGCCCCTCTTTTTCCCCTTCAACTTGAATCAAATTACTCTTTCTCACTAATATACCCATAAGTCTCATTTCAAACGGTCAAATCATCATGGATGAGTCTCTTGAATCTCAAGAGAAACTTGTTTACATTGTACAATCAATGATATGTAACAGAAAACTGTTACTTGTACACACTTTCACATGGTTATAGAAAAGCAAGCAGCCACGCAGTTCTCCTTTTCATTGGATACACTAACACCATAGAAACGCTGGACAAGGTTCTGAAATTGTACTTCCTTTTCACAGATGAAATTGTACTTCCTTTTCACAGACTTCTACACCCGTTATCTTCTGTGTTGAAAAATCCCACCAACTAAATTGTTTAAATGACTAAAAACAAAAATATCGTTTTCAAACAAGCTACCAAACAATTCTCCTTTTCATGATACACGCAATTCCATCTTATCACCGGTTATCTACAACAGGTTTGCATTTAAAGTAAACTTGCATAACAGACTACTAATTTCATTAGCACTTATTTTCTATGAGTTATAACTCCAAAGTAAATCGTTTTGATGATGATAAACACAATACTAACATTTATTTTAGCAAAGATAAACCAGAGATAATAATTCGAAAGAAACTTAAAGAACATGCTGATATTTCTCTGTTCTTACACAATAGTGCCCACAAATGATGATGATTCGTCTTCTATATGGGACACAGTGGTTGAGAAAGTAGAGCGGAGACTGACGGGATGGAAAATGATGTATTTGTCAAAAGGTGGTAGGATTACGTTGATAAAAAGTACTTTATCTAACTTACCAACATATTTTTTATCCTTGTTTTCTATACCTGCAAGTGTGACGATTCAAATTGAGAAACTCCAACGTGATTTCTTGTGGAGTGGAGTGGGGGAGGAGTTCAAGTTTCGCCTAATCAAGTGGGAGACGATATACCGCCCTATTTCTAATGGTGGTTTGGGCATCAGAAGTATGAGGAACTTCAATCGGGCATTTCTTGGCAAGTGGTTGTGGAGATATCATAAGGAACCAGAAGCCCTGTGACAATTGGTGATTGAGAGCAAATATGGAGATTTATGGGGGGGATCTGGTGCACTAACGAAGTAAGATGCGTATGGAGTGGGTTTGTGGAAACACATTCGAAGAGGATAAGAGGTCTTGAGTAGACACACTAGACTACTTCTGGGTGAGGGCTCAAGGATTAAATTCTAGAGAGATAGTTGGTGTGATAATAGTACTCTACAAGAGATATTCCCTTCACTGTTCAATATTGCTAGTGCTAAAGATGTATCGGTGGTGGAAGTTATGGAGATATCCGGGGGGTAGATCCGTTAGAACATCACCTTTAGTAGAGCGGTACAAGACTGGGAAATGAGCAGCTTTGCAGATTTTTACAGCCTTTTGTACGCTATATTACCAAACACTCAGCAGGTAGACTTAATGTGGTGGATACCCGATGGTAAAGGGGTATTCTCAGTTCGCTCTTTTTACAAGACTCTCACACAAAACCCCAAACTCAATTTCCATGGAGAAGGATTTGGAGACATAAGGCACCTCCCAAAGCAGTGTTTTTTGTGTGGACAGCTTCGTTGGGGAAGATTCTCACAATCAACGACTTGAGGAAACGAAGGGTAATCATTGTAGATTGGTGTTGCATGTGTAGAGAAGGGGGAGAGTCTGTAAACCATCTCCTACTACATTCTGAGACCGCTCGGGTATTATGGAATGAGGTGTTTAGTAGATTAGACTTGTCTTGCGCTATGCTGGAGACAGTGGTGTCATTGCTGGCCATCTGGACAAATTTAAGAGGGATGCAATAGATTAAAGCTATATGGAAGATGATCCCATATGCATTATGTGGTGTTTATGGAAGGAACGTAATGACAGGACATTTGAAGACAAGGAGAGATCGCAGGAGGAGCTGAAAGTTTTTTTCTTTAGAACACTTTGTACTTGGGCCATTGCTGTTAATTTCAATGGCATGGACCTACATGATTTTCTTGTCTATAATGTGCCTATGTAGCTTAACACATTATAGAACTATGTATATGACTTTGCCTATTCTTTGATCAATAAAATTTGTTTACTTATAAAAAAAATAATAATAATAAATAAATAAATAAAAGAAAGATGATGATGGTTTATGTCAACTAGATTATGGTTGTAAGAGAGGCTGTATACCTTATAACAACTATGACAAATGGACTCAAATATGCCTGGCGAAGGTGATTCCAGGTGTCATGTCTGATAAGCTCCCAAATATATGTAGGAATAAGCACCAAATATGACTAGGGAGACCCTGACCAAGTATATATGTTGCTATCTTCCTTTAAGATATGCGTATGCAATATGTTAGCAAAAGAAAATTACTTTCCTTGTCTAGCAAAGGTGTTTTTTTTTTTTTTTGTTGCTAAATTCCTCCATCGGTTAACAAAGGTAATTTAGTGAAAGAATCGTCGTATGCTCCAGAGGATAGAAAGTGAACACGCCCTCAAGAAGGAACTTACTGTAAGTGCACCCCGGGTAATTCAAGGGGAAATTTCCCCAGTTCGATGCCCTCTAGAAATTGTTTGCACCCAAGAAGATTCATAGCAAAGGTGTTTTTTCTGATTTACATATCCAATCATTTAGGTTTACCACAAACAGGTCAATGTAATTATATTACAAGGACAAATTTGTCACTTGCACTATATATTGGAAATTTTTAACGATCAACTAGCATATATGTAATGAGGCTATAATATCTACTTGTCTTTTACTACTGTTTCTGTTGCGCTTGTATATGCATGACAAAACGTTATATACTGAAAAGTGCGACCAGCATATAATAATACAATGAGGCTTGCAAACTAGCTTACACAAATCAAGCTATCATTTATTATATACAGTGAAAAATGGACCTACAGCTATTAATTAATGATATATACGTAGCTTATGTGAGGATTGAAGTCAATTTAGGAATTCCTATCCGGTGGGCAAAAGCTTTTTTTCCTATCGCAGGTTTGGAGGGTGAGATGAGAATTTTGTGTTTTATTTGAGATTTTAAAATATTGTGTTTTAATATTATTATTGTTTTGGGATTTGAAAAAGGTGAATTGAGATTTGAAAAAGTTGAATTATTTATTATATTTTGTATGGGGATTTGAAAAATGTGTAATGATGAGATAAGATGAGATGAGAATTTTGTGTCTCATCCCACCCCCAAACCTGCTTAATTGAGATGGACTGTTCCCTTTTTAGTGTGTTATGAGTTTTCAGATTAGTAGCATGTTCTTACATTTTAATATCAGTTGTTTTAGAGTTAGTTTTAGATATTTTTTACCAGTAAAGTTAGTTTTAGATTTCAAAATGTAGCCTACATAAAGGTCATGCGTGAGACATATTATGTGTGTAGTTGCTTATATTTTTCTTCAGTTTCATTAATAGAGTTCTCTTGCAAGATTTTTCTCTATATTCTTGTGATCTCAAAGTCATTTCTTTATGGTTTTCAAAATAGCTGTGTGATGTCAATGCAGCATATTTAATTTCCACGATGTCCACTATGTTTGTAGTGTCAAATTTGATTTGTATGCTGCATTAATATATTCTTATTTGCAGAAATGAATTCTGCAGTTAATAAGTGCCTTTCTATATTAAAATTTTGGCAATTGGAAAGACCACATGATTCCTCCTGCTATTTATGTTCGAGTGTTTGCTTATCGTTCAATATCATCCCATAACACTAACTCACTGATATGACCATAACTCTAACTCACTAATATGACCAACTTATCAATTATTATAACCCCCATATGCAGCATGGCTATAGGCTTATAGCATATACGCCACTTTACTTGCCATTCGAACCAGACAAATCAAAGTAGAAATCCATTAAAGATTAGCACCATAGGCATGCACATAGGTATATTGACAAGTAAATACGGAATTAATCAAAGTCAATAAACCCCAAAAGATATCCGATCACTAAATTTGCGGTCTACCCAATACAACAGATCTGTCAAAATTCATCACAAACCCATGTACCATTTTCCTGCTTCTGGGAAAATTTCAAAAACCAAGAACACAGTAAAGAACTCCCACAAAATAAACGAAAGAGAGACAGAATCATACATTTCCGGAGGAAAATAAAATTTTAAAAAAACTCGTTTTTTTCCCCAAAAAAACCATACCTGCCCAGGCCGAAGAGACTCATGGCTGGCGGGAGAAAGAGAGAGCGGGTTTGGGTGATGGTATTGTCTTTCGAGTTCCTTCAGGTGCGAGCTCGGGTTGAAAATTGACAACGAAATACAGAAGGCATAAAAGCCAGCAGCTTACTGAATTTTGTTGTAATTATTTTTATTTTCCCTACTATCTCGTTAAAGAGCGGTGCTACTCAGCCACCGCTCAGACATACCACTGGTTGTTTTTGTATTATTATTTTTTTTATATTTTTTTAATATATTTAAATATTTAAAAAAAATATCAATACACATCAAATTACTTTAAAAAAAAAAAATACCATTGGGGACTTGGAACGGCAAAATAGTTTTCCTCTTTAGTTAAATTCCAAAGACGTCCCCAAATATATTAATATTTACGTAACGAGCACCTGGTATTGCCCGTATTGCCTGCTACAGTTGTTGCTGTAGTTAGTGCTCCCCGTGTTTTGCGTATAATTATGATAAAAATCTTTAGGGAGTTTTTGCTCCTTTCATTTTGTCCTACTTTCCGGCCGATGCAAAAGGTTGTCCAATTCCGACGGCCCTGGTTGACCGGGGAGCCTGCCCAGACGGCATTTATTCTCGGTTCCGGCAGCTCAAGATTAAAATGGTAAACACAGGTATTTAATTATTTTTACAAGATCCAAGATTAAAATGGTAAGCACAGGTACATAATAATTTTTACAAGATCAATGTAAATATGGAAAGAATATTTGAATGAGGTTTGCTCCTCATCATCCCCACACACCATATATATATATTTTTTTATTTTATTCGTTTTGAACTACTTGAATTCTTCTACTTATCATTCATTTACTATAAATTTGATAAGAGAAAAAAAAAATGTGGTGTGTGAGAATGATGAATATAATTTTTCAATTCATTAGATCTAATTTACAATAAAAATAACTTTACAATCTAACATACCACATTATCACGCAATTTTTGAGTATTTTTGTAAAATTTATTTGTGACTAAAGTATTTCTAATATTTAAATAAGTTTAAAGTAAATTTGATGTGCATAATATTATTATAAATTAATTGATTTTTTTTTCCTACATAAGGTTATTCTAGTTGAATTAGGGTTTTTATTTGAAAGTTTTGTTATAGTTTTTTTTTGTTGGTCATAGATTATTGGGGTGAGGATTTCTTTTTTCCGTTTTCAGTACTGAGGCAAGAGCACCTCACACGTGAATTTTTGTTAATGATAGGAATATATATATATATATATATAAGGGTGGCAATATATGACACGATCCATTAACCCAACAAGAACACGACATGATAAAAACGGATTAGGGTTTAGACTTAACGAGTTCGGGTTATGACAATTTAACCCGTTAAGACACGATTGCTCAACAGGTCACTAACAGGTCAACCCGTTATGACTCGTTAAGGAAATAAAATTTATCTTTATACCCTTAGATCTAAGACTAAAAAAACCCTAACTCTAACACTTCTAACCCACGCCGCTCCCTTCCAATTCTAACTTCTCTTCACTTCCTTTCCTAAGTCCCGACTGATAACCCACGCCTCACTCGTTCTCCAATTCTCTTCACGGTGACTCACCACCCCTCTTGGTCTTCAACCCATTAACTCACGCCACCCATCCCTCTTGGCCTCGCCCACAACGCCACGCAAAGTCACGACTCATGGATCGCCTTGCCCACGTAGAGTCACGGATCTTCAAGCTTACTCTGTCGCCCATGCAAAGTCACAGACTCACGCCGGCCCTCGCCCACTCCACGTCGCCCATTGTAAGTCAATCCGAGATTTTTCATTACATTTATGGATTTAGCTATTGGTTGGTTGCTGAGAAAAAAGAAAAAAAGATGGAAATTTCCTTAGCATTTAAATGTTGGTCGGGGGAATTTCCTTGTCTCCAACAACTGTGTGATGTTGATTCGAAATAATTGTAAACGTTGTTAGCATTTACAGATTTAAAATGCTGATTCGTCCATTACTCCTTATATTTGGTCTCGCAACATACAAAATAATGAAATATGGTAAAATGACATCACCCATCATTTTGTAGACTCGCAACAAGTGAACATCCATGTTGAAGAGTGTAAAGACTCTTGCTGGTCTAAAGTCTTTGTAGACTCGCAACAATTACTTCAATGTCTTGCTGGTCTAAGTCTTTTTAGGATATGTATAATGATTACACATTTACAACCTAGTGTAGTCTCTTGAACACAGAATATAAAAACACCTGCAGCTTACAAATAAATTATGGGAAAAAAGAGCAGAAAAATACTAAATGTTATTGCCTGTTGGTCATACTTTTGAATGAACAATAGCATTCTCATATGAGAATAATTAACCTTAAGTTGGGTCATAAAAAGATCACTTTCAACATTTAAAGGGTATAACAGAAGGAGTATAAATACAATTAATTTGTTTAGGTATTGACTTTTACATGCATGCAACGATATATATATATATATATATATATATATTTGATCATCCATGATTTACATATGTTCTTGTTGTTTGTTGTCAGATGAGTTCGACAGCAGGTGATGGAGTTGGAGAACAACAAAGGCAAGGAGGATGTTCTACTTCCTTCTTCAAGTTCTAAATTTGTTTAGATTTATGTTTTTATCATATTTGGGATTGTAACATTAATATATCTACCATATGTGTTTTGTTTATTATATTTATGATGTAATTTTAATAATGAATATTTATAATGTGTGTGGATCATATTTGTTTGGATTGTAATTTTAGACTTATAGTTAGTTTTTTAATAGATATTATTTATATTTAAATATTTATATAAAATAAATTAGGTTAAACGGATCAAATCGTGTCGTGTCGTGTCTGTTCATAACTCATTAACGTAAACGGGTTGAAACGTGTCGTATCATGTCAATTTATTTTGTATTCACTAACGGGTCATAACGGGTCGTATCGTGTCAACCCGTTATTTTATTGTGTCGTGTTAGAGTTTAAGATTTTGACGCGAAATCCTTAACAGGTCGTGTTCATGTTAACCTATTAAGTGTAATGTACATACCTTGACACAAAACAAACACGACCTGTTAGCACGATTTGACAGTACCCCTATTAATATATATATATATATACACACACGAAAAGTGATACATTTATAAAGAGATTTGACAAAAGTAATTAAATTCACAAGCTGACGTGGTTTCATATAATACGGTAGATCTATATTACAATAAAAATAATTATATAATCTAATATACCACATCAAGCCATGTCAATTTATGATTTAATTTTGTAAGATTTATTTATGGCTAAAGCATCTATTTATATATATATATATATATCATATATCATGATATGGTCTAGTAGTACCGTATGTAGTTTTATCAAAGATTATGACTTTTTTTTTTTTTTTTGTAGTGCAGACAATGATGAGTAGATTTCCAAAAGTGTAGCCAATTAAAGTCATTGCAAAGAGCAAGGCAAGTATAATAATTAGTTAATAAATTAACCCAATTCTCCTTAATTTAATTCCCATTAAATTATTAACGGGATAGATAAGTACTAGTGTGACGACTAGCCTGATACTAGCTATACTGAGGATCATTAATGTGATATATATGTATAAAAGAATATAATAAAAATTTTTATAAGCCTTAAATATAAAAGTTTCATACAAATATGTTATAAAAACATGAATTCTACTCTGAAAAAAAAAGATTTTTAGTGTCGAAGCTCACTGTCTAAAAAAAATTGTGCTAGACTTACTATATATATACTTAAGTCTTATAGCTAGTACCACTCAATATATATAAATATATATATATATATCGCTGATAACAAATCATCGATCATGTGTTAATTTAATCATATTTATCTTGATCAAGTACTTGGGTACTGGTAATTTGTTTTGGTGGGTGCAGAGGGATCGATCAGGTTTAATTAGTTCAAACAATATATATATATAGTACTAACTATATGTCGTTTAATTTGCAAATAAATCGGAAGACTTCTGTAACCTTGACGGACTCTCTATGGTGTGGCGACTTAATCGTACTTATAATATCATGATGATCATGTATATACTGATCATTTCGGGAAGTTTATCGTGATGATCTGTTCGTAGCATGCATGCAGTTGCATGAACTAATTTATCCACCTAATCGATGGGAATAATTCTATAACCTCCCTCAACTAATTCTCCAACGTCTACAATATTGCTGTACCTACGTAATTTTGAGAGATCTAGAGAGAGAGAGAGAGAGAGAGAGAGAGAATATTACTGTGCATGAAATCGTTCTTCTTCACGCCCTAATAATATTCCATTAAGGATAATTTCATGCACAGTTAAGTCTCCATGCGTAAATCTTTTCTCTCTGTCTCTTTCTGCTCTTTCTCCCTAGATCACATATCTTCCTGATCTTCGATATTCCTGCATGCATGCATGGCCGCCTGATCTGCGTACGTCCGTGCGTGCAAAGCACTGTCGACCTTCTATACATATATACATGCGATATATGTTTGATATACGTATATTTCTGATCTTTGATCTCCCGGAGCAGAAAATTAATTAAACCATGGTTGCAAGCGGCATATTCCTACCCATTAAACCTCCACAGGCAGGGAAAGTGCACCCATGTAACATCAATGAAAACGACCCTCGGCTTCAAAACTTGCCACCCGACGGTACTCCTAACGTCATGAGCATCGGCAAATACGCTCTATCCCTAATTGCCATGCTGATTTCCTTTATCACCATTTGCGGGATTATCTCCACCTTTGCGTGGTTCACCTTCAAATCAAAAGATCCTACTCTTCGTGTCGACTCGCTATCTTTATCTACATTCGACACCTCCAACTCCACGTTGACAGCCATTTACGAGGTCGGCCTCACCTTTCATAACCCGAACGATGTCTTGAAACTTGATTTCGAGGAAATGGAGGTCTTTGTCTTCTACAAAAGACACTATGCTTTCGCGGGCTCAACGATGGAGCCTTTCAGCATGGACGTGAAGGAAACGAAGTCCCTGAATGCAACGCTTGGGAAGATCGGAGCGCACTGGATATGGGAGGACTCGGTGGTTGAAGAGATTAGAGGGGATAGAAAGAAAGGGACGGTGGGGTTCGATTTCCTAATAAGAGAAACGGTAATATTCAAGGGTCCATGGTGGTTGTGGTGGAAAGGGAAGGAAACAGTGGCGCACTATTGTTCGAATTTGGAGGTCCTGTTCGTGAATGCCACAGACGTCGGAAGGTTGAGAAAAGGTGTGAACGGTGCTCCCGCAAGGTGCCACGAAGTTGGGTAGATTAAATATGTACATTATTAACTGGGTTATGTTTTTTTTTTAAAAAAACTGTTCATATATCATCATCATCATGTGTATCGATCGATGATCCCAGCTTCATCGATTGACCATCGATCACTTAATTTCATGTGATCATGCCACGGCCGACAATAATATTCCAATTTGTTCGTGCCGGTCTATACAATGTGTAGAGATCAGATCATGTAGCGCCGGCGATCATGATCACAATCATCATCATGCAGTGACGGACGACGGTATTATATAGCCCTTACAAAAGAAAGAAGAGATCGAATATTTGCAATATACATGATCGATGATGGCTTTCTGCGGTTATATATATATATATATATATATATATATATATATATCATCAGATCATCATCAGTATGTTTATAACCGTTATTCCTTCTATATTTTGATCTGTGGATCGAGGAAATTAATAACATTGATCATGAGTAGATCAATTGAAAATACAAGAGCTATATAGCTAGCTAGCCAGCCAGCTCAAAAAACAAACGTTTCTCATGATGTTTATATGAATTCTTTTATTTATTTCTTAAAAAAAAAATAGAGATCTAATAAAGCCTATATTGGTTTCTGTCTCATAGTTAATTAATTTCTTGACCTTAAAAGGTTCAGAAAAAGAGTATTACCAGCTAATAGTTATCAATTCTGCTATAGGTACCTAACGCCGGGTACCTGTTGGGAAATTGGCTAACGTGATTAGTACCCGTCAGCTAATATTATTAAAAAGAAAGAAAAAAAAAACTGATTTCAAAAGTAAAGGAAACCCACCATCCCAACCAGTGCCAAAATGGGTCTCAGAAGCAAATCCATCCCAGGTCGTATTATTTGGGTAAAGTCTCAGAAGTAAATTCTCCAACCCACAATTCTGCAAAGTGGCTACCTTTTTCATTTTTTTTATTATTTTCTATGGCCTAGTATTTGAAATCACAGAAAGCCATGGGACAAGTCGACTGTGGGTCTATGAAAGGGAGTGCTGCATTTCAGATGAGAAGATAAAGATGAGAAGAAAATGCAAGGGAGAAGATGCAAAGGAGAAGATGAGAAGAAGAAGATGAGATGTACCGAATTTGAACGAAATGTCCCATTTCATTTTTACAATTTATGCTGAGTGAGTTCCATTCTATAATTTATGCTGCAAATCAAATGGGAGTGCTGTGAAAAAAGTGAGAAGATGAAGATGAGATGAAGATGTGCAATAGATGCAAAAAAAAAGTGAGACAAAAAAAATGGGTCTGCACGAACAACCTGATTTTCGTGTTCTTTGAGGGAAAGGAAAGCTTTCTCCCAAAGCTGTGCTCCTTCAATCCTTTGTTTCGTCTTCGTGTTTGAATTAAATCGTAGTGATTTTGGATATAAACGAAACGTCCCGTTTCATTTTGTACACGTGGATGGCCGTGTACGCCGGGTTCCCCAACCCCGGGTGCAAGCAGCTTTTTTCAATAGTTATTGGGTAACTTTTTGCCCTGTGGCGGTAGATCATGCATCATGATCAATATCTCCTTTAATTAATCCTGCGTCTATGGAAAAAGGAGCTGCATATATGAGTAAATTGTAACGTACATTATGATCGTCTTATCCTCTTATAAGATCGTATTAAATAATTAAAGATTATTTATTATATTTCTATACTTATAAATTTATTATTTAATACTAAATCAAAGGATGTTAAGAAGATAATGATAAAAATAATAATAAATAATTTTTTCTACTTATAAATACATAGAAAGGTAGGCACTCTCACAAAAAAAGAATCCATTTTCATTCAAAAAGGCATCCAGTCCCAACACTAGCATGGTAGTTTATGATTATAAGTATAAGAATGCAAATGATTTGGCACTACAGGAAAAATCATTTTTATTGACAAATAAAACTCGTAGTTAAATATTTATCAAGAAAAATTTAAATTCATCATTATTTTCATTTTTAACGGTCGAAATTATTACCGTCGTTTATATTAGTCGCAAATACATAAGTGAGAAAATTTAACATCAAATGAGAAAGTAATTAAGACAACAATTCTAGAATTAGCAATCTCGATTGTAATTGTCGCTAATAATCTTATTACAGTAGGGTATTGCCAACGAATTGTACTTTGTCATAAATAGTAAAGTTTA
Source organism: Juglans microcarpa x Juglans regia (assembly GCF_004785595.1). Lineage (NCBI taxonomy): Eukaryota > Viridiplantae > Streptophyta > Magnoliopsida > Fagales > Juglandaceae > Juglans > Juglans microcarpa x Juglans regia. Next base: position 26,700,126 of record NC_054604.1, read on the forward strand.
GTGAAATTATAATTTTTTTTGTCAGTTATACTCTAATAATTGACTTTTTATGGCCTGATTTATCTTCACAAAAGGTAAACCTTTATCGACGATATAAAACTTGGAGCTAAATTTTTATTCTCAGTGAAGAAAATTTTAAATTCATTGCTAATATCACTTTTAATGGCTAAAATTGTTACTGTCGTTTATACCGATTGTGAACACATAAGCAGGAAAGTTTTCCATCAAATGAGAAAATAATAATTGTAACAACAATTCTAGAATTAGCGATGATTGTAATCGTCGCTAATAATTTTACTACAATATATCTACTGAAGTCTGGATGGCATTTTTGTAGGAGGTTGACATAGTTTTTGTAGAAATCATGTATGAAGTCTTTTTTTGGTCTAGGTGATATGAAGTTAGGTATGCTACTTAGTAATCAAATTAGATGATGATATGAAGTCAGGTATGCCACCTTGGTCTAGATGCATGTCTTAGCCTTGCTTATGCAAGAAATGAACCACCTTGAAATGATTAATTAGCAACATATATACACCAGTAATTTACCTTAATATATGGGAAAGGTAATTATTCACTTCCACATAAGTCATGACTCATCTTGATATTTGTAGTGTCATTGTGAGGTTCCCAGCATCTAAGTGGGAGTGAATAGAGCTTAATGGGGTCATTGGGGTGATTTAGATTGCTTCAGTTTAAAGTCAGCATCATCAAGATTGCTTCAGTTTAATGGGGTAATTTAATATGCTAGTAATAGAGTTTAATGTTATAGGCCAAAAGTATTGCAAAGATACACTACCTGCATGTGTTGAAGGACAATATATTTGTGAACAATATTAACTCAATCATGTTTACATTTTATATCTTGTATTGGTGATGTGTGTGTGTGTGTGTGTGAACAATATTAACTCAATCAACTAGGAATTACTTTCCAGACCGACATCTAGGGCTAATTGCATCGACTAGCTTGGTGGACAATAACAGAATTAAGACGACAATAATATGCCAGAAACATAACATTTTTTAAACAAATTTTGTTGCAAAAGGGTCACCACTGGCGAGTATATACAGTGGAAAAGGTATGTTTCTGACCCTAGAAGCTTGCGACAATTGCTCAGTTTCTACAACTGAAAATTTTAGAAAAAATTCATTAGTGGCCAATGGTTCTAACATGTAAAGAAATTTTCAACCGGTAGACAATGCCACACATGACTAACTACAACAACCTCATCCTTAGAAAAATATCACTTTTAACATTCTGCTTTCATAGATAAAACTCTATTTTTATGACCAAAACAGAGGGATGTACTCTCTTGATTTTTGATGGTATGGATCGAAGGTTGTTTGGGATGAACTCGATGGTCGAAAAAACTTGATTAATTGTGAACAATATATGGATGGCCTATAAAAGTGCAATTGAGACAATAATTAAGGGGCGAGCCAATGACGATACAAAATGGACACAAATGGTGTTGTGACCGTTTTATACACAATTTTTGGCCAAAACTTATGTCAGAAAACCCATATCTGATATAGTGAGAGCATTGCCAGCTACTTGCACTTTTGTCATAAATAATAATTGAGTGAAGTTATAATTATTTTTATTTATAGTCTAATAATTGGCTTTTTGTGACCCGATTTTTCTTCGCAAAAGGTAAATCTTTATCGAAGATGTAATACTCGTATCTAAAAGTTTATCTTCAATGAACAAGATTTTAAATTCATTGCTAATATCACTTTTAACAGCCGGAATTGTTACCGTCGTTTATATTGGTCACAAATACATAGGCAAAAAAAATGGCCACCAAATGAGAAAATAATTTCTCATAATTGACTTCTCACGACCCAATTTATCTTGGAAAATGCTATTTAAATTTATCATTTTTACTCACATGACAATACATGTTGACGTATCAACAATTGATAGGGCTGCAAACGAACCAAGTCGAGTCGAATTTGAACTAGGGGTCGCGAGCTCAATTAACATGTACATCTATTCGAACTCGACTCAAGCTCAAAAAATATTAGAGATTTTTTATCGAACACAGCTCGCCGAACATATATTAAGATTAAGCATGACTCGAACTTGAATACCAAAAATAAACGAGAAAATACAAGCTTGAGCTACGTGCTGGAGCTCAAGCTACTTGACTCTGTCTGGACTTCGCGACTTGAATACTTGTTTCAAGTTTCATGGCATGGGTTCAATGGTGGAGGGCGGCAGAGAGAAGTGGCACGGCTGAGGGCAGCTAGGGTGGCAACGGTGGGAAAGAGAGGCTGTTTGCTCAGAGACAACAAGGTTGTAACACCCCATTCTCGTAGGCTAAGAGTGTCACGTATTTTTCATAAAATAAACCCGACAAGAGATCTCCTATTTCATAAATGAAATTAGAATTTATTTTATAGAAAAATGTCTAATAAAATGTCTTAAAAAATATTAAATGAATAAATTGAATAAATTTATGTCATAAAAGTAAATTTTATTCTAGAAAGTTTGGAACTAAATCAACTGCTCCTTCTAATCTTGGCATACCTGCTCGTATTCATCATCCTTACTTGGGTGGTTATAAACATAAAAAAAAAATTAAAATGAGTCGAAGACTCAGCAAGAAATCCATCACAACGTAAACATAGTAAACATAAGGTTTTCATAAAAGTTTTCATGCTAAGAGTTTAAATTCATAACTGTTCATACTAATGCTTATGCTATGCATGACTGATTTATCTGAATTAACTGGTTGATATGACTGATTTATTTGATTTAATTGATTTATTTGACTAGCCAACACACTTAACCCTGTGTACGAGGTTGTGCACAGGCCCCACATCCCGCGACCGTAAGGGAAGCCGCTAATAGTATTCTGGCATACTATGGTGGACCACGCTTGAGCCTATGACTTGCACATCTACCCTGAAACTGAACTGCATTGGTACCATTTATCCGAATGACCATCTAATTAATTAATTTTATCTTATCTTGCACTTCAACTTAAGGTAGCTTATGTGTCTTAGACATATGAGATGCATGACATATTACATACATAATCATAATTTCTGAATTTAAACATTATCCGGAATGACATAATCTTATGCTATGCTAGATGACATGTTTGCATATGACATGAGTGGCGTATAAATAATGGTCGGCAATGAACTGACTTGAATAATACTTATATATAAGTTGAATTATGATGATCCTAATTTGTGATCAAATTATTTACCTCGCTGTGCTTCTTTTTGAATATCACTTCGTAACTCGTCACCTATACGCAATAATAACTATTACTAAATCTGTTTGTGAACAATAAATACTAATATCCTACTTAATTAAATTCACAATCTAAAAGATAGTCAAATAAATCCGGGTATTTAAATTACTTAAATACTAATAACATATTATAACTTAGTAGAGTACTTGAGCTCTTTTAAAATAAGTCATAAAAATCCCAATTCTTAAAATAGGTTTCATTTCTTAACATAATTATTCCAAACTCATAATATATACCTTAATTTTTCTATTTAAAGTATAACATAATAATTTTATTAAAAGTCCTACTAAATAGACAAATGAAATATTAACTAAAAAATTAGACTCAATAGTATACTTTAAAATATATTTCAAATTCTTTAAATACTTTCTTATAAAAACGAGTATTTGACTAATATATTTATTTAATAAAACTAAACTCAACTTAAAGTATTAAGCCCAACCCAACTACAAAGAAAATAATCAAGCAGTCCAAGCCCAATTAAAACAGTATAATAGTTTACAAAATCAGCCCTTTAAAAAAAATAGGAAGGCCCAAGGCCCATGAGAGAAGACAACCCACGTACTGAACAAGTTAAGACACAAATTTGACATAGACACTTAAGGTCAGAGTTGTAATTTAACCATGATTATTCAAGGTGCTTTCTGGAGATTACGCAGCCAACAATGATTTAAAGGCATCAAAGTAATTGTAGAATTAGAGTAGGGGTAATTTTGACACAACATAAAAAGTCTTAAGGCCTTTTTAGGAGGTTACACAGGCAACTTTCGATGGCAATATTTGTAAATACAATCATCTACCTATGAGTACAACTGATAGGGCTAAGGCCTTTAAGGTCAGCTTTATTTCTTGAATAAATCTTTACAATCTCTTCATACTCCACACTTCACATTTTTTTTAATTTTTATTATTTTTTTTCTTTTATCAAATATTTATTATATAAATAATAAATAGAAAATTTGAAATAATTTAAAAAAATGTGGAGTATAGAGTGTGGAGTGTAGTGGAGGTTGTGTAGCAAAATTCTTATTTCTTTTATGGGAAACAAGGCCTTTTCTAGAGGAATGAAGAAAATCGAGAACATCACAAGTGTGGCGATGGAGAAAAGCTTACCGAGAGAGGAAGCAAGCGATGGAGATAGGCTGACAGGTTTGGGATGGTCGGCGATCTCTGTGTTTTTTTCAAGAGGTGATTTTCTCTATTTTTACTGTTTAACTCTGGTTTGAAGTGTGGGGAAAATGTTGATTTCGTTGGAGATTCTGGCCGTGGGGAATCGTGGGTTTGTTGATGGGAATATTGTGAGTAGGAAGAGAGAATTTATAAGAGCTTTGACGTGAGAGTTGGTCTTCCATTAGAATACTAACAATTAACACTGAGAGACGTACGGGCTTGGAGGTTTCTTGTGTTTATTTCAAAGGCTTCGTGGGTTTATATAGAGGGAAAATGATGAGTATGAGGTTAGGATTATAAAATTAAGAGATGAGGTTTATGGGTAGAGATAGGAAGAAATAAGATTTAAATTCAAACTAAAATTCTAGTGGAACGTAAAATCTAATAAAATCTAGTAATAATTATTAATAATAAAACAAAACTCTAGTAAATTCAAAAAAAATTATAATAGTAATTATTAAAATAAATAATGTAAAATCTGATAAGATTATAAAAATAAAAATAATAGAAAAATAACTAAAATATTTACTTATATACCCCAAATCTATGACTAGTATGTTACATGAAGACACCGACAACAACACACATGGAAGCAGAGGAGAGAGAGCTGCGGGAAGATGGAAGAGGATGAGGCATAGCGACAATGGCACGAGGTGGACGGCGACACAGAAGAAGAGGAAAGAAGAGAGAAGGAAGAAGAACGTGAGGATTCTCTACAAAAGAAATAAAGAAGAAAGAAGAAGAAGAAAACAAGAGAGGGAGGCTGGGGGAACGTCGCATAGAAGAAGAGAAATAAGAAGGGGCTTTAGGGATTTGGTCAAAACGCATAGCTTAATCAAAAGGGGTTGGGCCCTTACTTGAAACGAGCTGGTCATCAACTTCACACACATGGCTTAAAAGAAATAAAATACTATAAATCAACTACAAAAAGCCCAAACTCAAAAGACCAAAATAAAATAAACAAAAGACACATTAAAATAAAATACACCATAACCTTCGCAATTCAATAAATAAAATAATATATATAGAAATATTATGAGTATTGTGACAAGCCCATAAATTATTGAGTCAAGTTTATACGAATTTTGTTCACTAGCCTATACCAAGTCGAGTTGAGATTATATGAGTTTAGCTCGTTTAATATTTGAACCAATATTAGTGATCGTGAACAACTCATTTATCAAATGAACCTAATCTGAATCGAGTTTATACGAGTCGAGCTCAAGCTGTTTATGAGCAGCTTGAATTGCAGCCCTAGCTATTGATATGCTGAAAATTCTGAAATTTAAAATTTAGAATTTGAATTTAAAATGGACACCGATAAATGGATCTTATACATAAAATTGTAAGTATATATAACACTACTCATTTATCTTAACAAAAATAAAACTTTTATCGATGATATAAAACTCGTAGCTAAACGTTTAATTTCAAGGAAGAAAATTTTAAATTCATCACTAATATCACTTTTAACGGTCAAAATTGTTACCGTATTTATATTGATTAAAAATATATAAGCAAGAAAATTTTTCACCAAATGAAAAAGTAATTATAACGACAATTATAGAATTAACGATGATTATACTCATCACTAATAATCTTACTGCAGTAGAGCATTGCCAACGAATTAAACTTTTGTTTTAATGAAGTAATAATTAATTTTCAGTTACAGTCTAATAATTAACTTTTTGCTACCCAATCCCAAAAGGTGAACCATCTTCGTGCAGTTAAGTATTATCAACTATTTGCACTGTGTCATAAATAATAAGTGTCAGTGAAGTTATAAATTTAGTTATAGTCTAATAATTGACTTTTTGTGGTCCAATTAATTATCTTCGTAAAATGTTAACCTTCATCGACGACGTACAACTTTAGGGAAGAAAATAAAAATATGTTGATAATATCACTTTAGCAATCATAATTATTATTCTTGTTCATATTTGTCACAAATATGTAAGTGTTAACGTTGCCAATAACAAAGTGAGAAAATGATCATGGCGATAAATGTAGAATTGACAACTATTTTAATTGTTGCTAAGGGTCTTAATGTTGTAGGGTATTGATAATAGCTTAAATATGCATAATTTCATTAATTTAAATAAAGCATTATCATACTTAGAAAATGCTATTTTTTGTGTTTTTTTAGTCATATGAAATATTTATTTATTTTTCTCGATTTTAATGATATATCGAGTAATTATTAGATTTGACAACCTTAAATGAAACATTTTTCTTTTAACTTTTAAGGTAAAGCATGGCCTAGGTACATATGTTTATGCATAAACTCAACTACAAGCTGGATAAGGAAGTTATAGAAGTTTATCAAGACTTTGGTCCATGTAAGTTTGAAATTTAAAGATAATTGAGAATGAGTCTACATAATGTGCTAGAATTCAAATTGAATTACATTTCTTCGTTTCCTATATATAGTAAAGTGAAAGTAAAAGGAAAGAGGTAGGTCTTTCACTTATATGGGATGTAAGAGCGATGTATAAAAAGGGTGTGTATGACCTTTATGAGGGGGTGCACCATTCAATGTAAACATAGAAAGGAAATAAACTATTACAACCATTGTATAGTGAAGGAGAATGGAGAAAAATTAGAGTTTCCCTTTTGGTTTTACTGCTATCTAAAGAATAAGAAATTCACTCTTGACAGTGATATATGTTGTATATGTAAATCCTATTATATATATATATATTTATATATAAATATATAAATATAAATTGATCATGTCTTGTGTTCTGGAATTAAAATAAAAAAATATATTTTATTGTGTGGTTGCTCCATTTGAAGATAATTAAAAATTGAGTAATAAGTCTTCTGACATATTGATCGACTTGTTGAGAAAGGCAATTTTTGATGGAGAGACGTTGCCAAAGTCATACTATATATAAGGTAAGACAATTAATGCGAGATTTGTGTTTTAAATATGATAAGATAGATGCATGCAAAAATGATTGTGTACTTTTCTAGACAGAGCATGTTAGTAGTCAAGAGTGTCTTATATGCAAAAAGCCAACATGGATTGTCAACGGAAAAAAAAAAATTTGCATAAAGTGTTACGTTATTTTCCATTGAAGTTGAGGTTGCAAAAGTTATTTATATAAAAATAAGGCAGCTGCGGATATGAGATGACATAGAGAAAAACGAGTTGAGGATTTGAATAATTTGAGGCATCCAGCCAACTTGTTGGTTTGGAAAGAATTTGAAAAATCACAGTAATAGTTTGTTCAAGAATCTCAACGTTCGACTTGGACTGGCAACAAATATTTTAATCCATTCGATAACATTAGTACATCTCACAACATGTTGTTGATAATACTATGTCGTATAACCTACTTCATTGAAAGTGTATAAAATATTCGCACTTCATGATAATCTTACTTATTCTTGGACCTAGGGCACCCAAAATGAAATTGATGTATATTTGAGATTATTGATTGATGAGTTGAAGCAGTTGTGGGAAGAAGATGTAGATACATATGATGCATCAATATTACAAGCTTTTCAATTACATGCAACATTATTATGAACATAGAGATAATTTTCTTGCATATGAAAACCTATTCAGATGGAGCACCAAGGGAAAATAAGCATATCCAGTGTATTGAGGAGACATAATCTATGTAATATGGACAAAATCATTGTTGTATGGCTCAACATCACTTTTTACAACCAGGGCATATTTAGAGAAAAAATAAGACTATTTTTAATGGTAAAGAAGAGCATAAATTAACACATCATAAATTGTCTGTCAATGATATGTTAGAACAAATTATGAATATCATAAATGTGCAATTTGAACAAATAAATAAGAGAAAACGTACAATAGAGAAGTTGAATTGGACAAGAAATAATATATTCTTTGAGTTACCATATTGGTCAATACTGAATTTAAGACACGACCTGAATGTCATGCATGTTGAAAATAATATTTGTAATAATGTGTTAGTTGATGAATATCGAGGGAAAGACCAAAGACATGATTAAAGCATGAAATGATTTGTATCAAATGGGTCTCAAGAAGCTGGAACTACATTTAGGGGTGTACATTTTTCGGTCGAACCAGAAAAACAGACAAGACCGAAAATTGTACCGGTCGGTTTTGGCCCCACAAATTGTGGACCAAAGAAATTCGGTTGGATCCCAGAGTTTATAAATTTTGGACCAAATTGAACCAGACCAGGTTGCCTCTAGTTCTACTTTTAAAATGGCATATTCTTTTCAAAATTTATGGCCATTGATAAAAAAAAAAAAAAAAAAAAAAAAATGACGAATGATAATTGGGGCCACAAATTAATAATAGCTTTCAGCTTAACAAAGTGAAAGAGTTATCCTTTTAACAATTATGTGATAGATTTTACTATTGTAGACTTGTATCATATTTGAAAGGATGAATATCTACTAATAACAATAATTTTGTAGTAAAATAAAATATGGGGAAAAGGTTTTTCCACGAAATGTGCTTTTCTTCAAAAAAAGAAAAAATAATGCTCCTAAGTTTATTAGACTCTATTATGGAGCTTTTCCAACATAATGATTGTTACAAACTTGAAAAATAAATATTCAATAAATGTATTTGCATCATTTTCTTTTCTCTTGTTGTTTCTTTTCAACTTTTTTATGGAAATTGTAATGACGATTTTGAATCTACAGTTTTTCAGCAACAAAATGGAGTTTTTATAGGTCTCGTTTGATTATGCAGTTCAGATGAGATGAAATAAAAATATTTTGAACACTAGTAAATTTTTTTAGTTAAGATGAGATAAGATGATTTGTAAAAATGTGGGTGTTTGGATAATTAGATGAGATGAGATAGTTTTTACTTTTTGGGACTTGATAAAGGTGTGGATCCCACCAATAATTAAAAATTATTGAGTAATAGTTATGAATATATTAATAAAAAGTAATATTTATAATTAATTAAAAAATATCCATAAATATATTTATATCTTAAAATATATTTTTCTAATTGAAATTACTTTATATTTCTATCAAAAATTAAATGGTAGGTTTCGGCAAAAGGGAAGAGGAGTGAACAAAGAGGAAGAATGATTTCGAAATGGGAAGGAAAAAAAAAAGTGCACTATTTACATAACTTTTTACTATTTATGTCAGTTTTATACGATTCATTGCACTGTTTATGTCAGTTTTATACGATTCATTGCACTGTTTATGTCAGTTTTTGTAGTGTTTATGTCAGTTTTTAAACTGTTTACTTAACTTTTTACTGTTTATATCAATTATTAATTTCAAAATGCAATTGAAGGCTGAAAACATAGAGATGAAATAAAAACATCCAACTGACCGTTTGGATACCTAGACGAGACTTATCGTACAACCCAAATGAGATTCTCATCTAGGTATCGAAACCAAGCCTAAGTCACTATATTTTTTGAATCTTTTACGATTTTGAGAAACTGTTTATTTATTTAAAAAGCAAAAATTTATTGATCACTCGCTCATTAATTTTGGAAATGAGATGTCCTAATAAGGTAGAGCTGGAGGCAAGGTAGAGTATCATTATACTATAACCATTTTTTTTTCTATCGTTGTTTAATTTCAACTTTCATTTCTACTTGATTGCCAGAACGGAGCGGATTTCAAAACCTTGGTTGGCAGTGGAAAAAATGGTAAATGACCCCTTAATTTTCTCTTTAACATAAAAAGTGGTTGACATGTTCAACAAAAAAAAAGAATTCAGCCCATGTCCATCTGGCCATTATTTTCTTTTCCTTCCAATTCTCATTGCATTTTCTTTGTACGTATCCTTAGGCCTTTATTTTCTTTTCCTAACAAATCCTCATTGGATTTTCTTTGTACGTATTTCTTAAGCTTTCTTAGTCTTCCTCCATCTTGGCTACTGCACTCCATCACTTTCTCATTTTCATGTAAATCCCTTTAAATTGTTCTCATTCTTACTTCTCAAATTGTTTAATACTAATATCTCTATTGAATCAATATCATAGAACTTTTGTATGTACATTTTCTTAGTAATTATGGCTCCGATTAAAACTCGAGGATGTGGAGAACAATCATCTTGATTGACTTAAAGAGGCGCTCTTATGGATCAACCATGATCCTCTAATGGAGGATCTTCTTATATAGGTGTCCTTACCAATAGACCCAGCAACATTGGTGGTCAAGTGCAAGAAATACAATCAAGTAGTAGCGAGGCATGTAAGTATGATTTTTTGATTTTTTTTTTCTAAATTCTGCCGTCATTTCATTTCATCTTTCTTATGAAAATTGTAATGACAATTGTGAATCTACATTTTTTCAACAACAAAATGGAGTTTTATAAGTCACTATATTTTCTGAATTTATTTTGATTTTGAGCAACTTTTTATTTATTTAAAAAGCAAAAATATGTTGATCACTCACCCATTAATTTTGGAAAAGAAATGTGCCCTGTTAAAAGTAGAGTTGGAGGCAAGCCAGAGTACCATTGTACTACTACAAAATTTTTTTTTTGTTGTTGTTGTTTCATTTCAACTTTCTTATGGACATTGCAATCACGACTATGAATCTACAATTTTCAACTACAAAATGGAGTTTTGTCCGTTGGAATTTTTAACATTTCAGAATTTAGATTAAAAGGCTTTTTGCAATGGCTTAATGGTATGCACTAAATAACTATACAGAAATTGAGTGTTATCTAAAGTAAGTAAATCGAGTGGGATTTTTTAAACTGTACATGATTTGAGATAGTAATTGTGACACGTATTGATATATATTTTATATATAGTGAACACTATGAGGAGATAAAAATAGAATGCACAAATAATGTATATAATATATATGAAGCTAAATTTTCAAAGTGATTCAAAAAATAATGCATGTCTTGCCTCTGGCCTCTTGGAATGAATGATTTGTGAACATTAAGTACCTAGATTTTAGGAAAATATGGATTGAGTTAACGTTGAGAAAAAAGAAATTCCACATAATTGCTCCATTTCTCTTTAAGTGGATTGAGTTTGACGGTTGAGAAAAAAAATGGCACGCATGTGTTAACTGACATTGAGGTAAATGAAATGACACATGATCCCTACATTTTCTCTTTAAGAAAACAAAATGATCAGTAGATTCAGTTAATAGACTAAAACATGTGGCACATGATCCCTTAATTTTTTATTTTTTGGATAACAAATTAATGAAACATTGAGATAAGCATTGACTGAGGTACAATCCCACCATTTATCAAACCCCATTTTCATCTCAAAAAGTTTTTTGAAACAAACAAAATTCGTTTCTAAATTATCTCAAAAAGCCCGTCTCAAAGGTTTTTTGAAATGAAATTTAATTTTTATCCCAAAAAAATATTTTTAAGGACGAAATTAGGCGAAACCAATCGAATTATTTCAAACAAGAATTTTTTTTCTGAGACGAAACATTTCATCCCAAAACCCGTTTGAATGGAAATCATTCAATTCAAACAAAACCGAACTGTTCGAATAGAAAAGAAACTTGATTCGAACGACTGAATATATTTGAATATGTTCGAACAATCAGAATGTTTGAACAGAAAAATTTGTTGTTCGAACACAATTAACATGAACAATTGCTGCCAATTCGAATATAAAACGACTATTCAAACAGGAGTCTGTTCGAACGGACTGGATTTTTCTCAAATTGTTCGAATGGTTTTGTTTTCCAGTTCGAATGCAAGGTAAAAAGATTTAACGTTCAAACTAGGAATTTTCTGTTCGAACGATACTCATGATACATAATTCATTTTAATTAAAAATATGATCCTAATATTAAATAATATAATTTAAACATTACCTTTGTTCAAATGTTCTGGGACAAAATAATAAAAAGACAATTAAAGAAAAATCAGTTCTAGGATTGTGGTGGTGACATAGAGTTTTGGGACATCATTGATTGTCACTGTTCAAACACTTTTTTGGGATTAATTTTCCAACTTCTTCTGTATGTTTTCTTCTAATCTCGCCTCTAAATTCGCTGGTTGATTTAATCGGGTCAGCAACTCTTTTTTCTTAGACCTCAAATGTTCTATCTCAATTATTACTTCCTCTAATTCTTGAGTTTTGTCATTCGATCTGACTTGGGAAGATGATGATGATGTTGAGGATGGCTTCACGCAACGTCCTAAGCCCCTCAAATATCCAAAACGTGGTCCAAGAACTTGAGAAAACATTTGAGCATCGTTGACAGATGATTCATCAGATGAGTCCGTAGCAGTTTCCTTAAGTGATATCATCTTATCATACAAAAAAAAAAATTAAATTAAGTTAGTATAAGTAACAAAAATATTGTTAGACAATTGAATTAAAAAAACTGAAACTTACATAAATTGCTTCTGTTTTGGGACTGGTCCAAATAACATCATAATTTTTATGTATTTTAGCATACAATTGGGTCAGATTATAGTCAATATGACTTTTTTCTTGCTGCAAAAGAGAAATCTATATTAGAACTTAAATCAGAAATGTATATATGTTAATATTTAACGGGGACTAGTATAATATTACCATTTTTTTAGCAAAACGATGAAAAGATTGAGAACCCGCATGATCGACCAAATTGCTAGTTAAAGACTCGTTTGGATACAAAAAATATTTTATCTCATCTCAACTCATTATTACAACTTTTTTAAAATTTCTATACAAAATATAATAAACAATTCAATTTTTTTAAATTCTAAAATAATAATAATAATATTAAAAAATAATATTTTATTCAATTTTTAACTTTCATGATCTCATCTCAACTCATCATCTAAACAGGAGAATATTCTGCCGCTATTCTTCCCCAGGCATCATCATATATCGAATAGCTCTAGTTAAGTTAGTCCAAAAAAGTGAAGCCAGATTGATATAATTTCCTCACAGTATCTCGATCCGTTTAATGCATATATGCGGATCAAGTGTGCCCTAATCCATGGCCGAAGACATCAGTGTGCTGACAAAATTCTAGGTGAGATTAACATCATGTAATTAAAATATCACATCATCAAAAGAGTGTGAATAATTATCCTGATTCATTCGGTCTCAATGCATGGAATCCGAATCATGGGTACTTTTCTAAAAGCAACCTTTTATAATTATATCATGCTTGTCTTTTTTTTTTTTTTTTTAACCAAGATGTGAATGGTATATATCCCATGATAGACGTTTCTTATCACCTGTAAGAAAATTTTAATTTTTTTTAAATTTTAATTTGACATGTCAGCGGTCGAGTTACAAGTAGATAGATCGAGGTCCAGCAACTAGAATATAAAAACTTAAAAGAGTTTGACAGGCAGCAATTTGGAAGTTTGCATGTCTTTGTCGGGATGTGTTTTGAGGGTTGTGTTGTGGCGGGCGTGGTATTATTCAGATGATGATCACTTTCATGGATTGCAATGTTCAGAAGGTTGGAGCAGAGCTGCCTTTGGCCTTTGCAATTGCCAATCTATGTGCCACCATGCATATCAATTTACATCCCTAGTCTTAGATAAACACAGCATGTAGATTTCACTGCAATAAATAATATTTGTAGATGATATGAACTTAATATTAAATACGATAAGATCTATATATTATACTTACCTCTTTTCAAACTGTAAATAACTATTTCGAAAAAAAAATTATAGAAAATCTTGACGGAAAAGAGTCCGATAAATAGCAAAAAGAAAAGATCAATAGCAAGATGATAAAAATCTGAAAAATATTTTAAAATTTATCTAAAATATATAATTAAAATGATATTAAGACAAGGAAAACTTTGGACTTACCGAATCCAATAGTTTGATTTTTCCAATCCAAATAAAGAGTCGAAAGAGAGTCAACGACAGCTCTCTGTGCTCTCGTTTTGTAACGGATAGTACTCAACCTTTGATTTAACGTGCACTTACCTAGAAATTTCGAATAATATGTGAAATAATTAATGTGTGTTTCTGACATGGGCTCTTTTCCCTTGCAGGCAAACTTATGCATATGGATATTGTGTTTGCATATGAGCTCTTGGGCTCGTAATCTATACAGCCAATGCTTCGGGCTTTGGCAGTTGGCACAACAAATATGGGTTTTTCCTTGCCTCGGTGTTAATTTCATGGATTTGTTTTTTTTTTCTTTGATGATGTATTGTCAGTAGCTAGGCTGCATGACCGCGCCCGTATGCATTGTCTAAACCAATTGTCTTGATGATAATGTTATCATTATATGCTTTTGATCTACAATTAACTCAAGGAGTTTCTTTTTCTTACTGGCGAGATGGTTTTCATCCGTTCCCCATTCTCAATGTTGGTATCAGTGTATTTCTATATGGAGCCCGCTCTTTTACAAACAAAAATACCCTTATCTTTTTTATTCTAAGTAATGTGTGAGTACATATGTAGAAGAAAAATTCTTCAGCCGATTTTACAAACATAAATCCATAAACTGATATATGTTGATATGATATATTTGGTTGTAAAATTATTTTTATGATAAAATAAATCTAATATAACATACAAAGTCAATTTGTTGATTTGAATTTGTATAATCACTTGAGAAAGGATGTGTGCACAGAGACCAGAGTCAACAACAACCAACTCATGATTCTAAAAATGATTCTAACCTTCAGTACCTAGCTTAGATATATATATATATACACTATATATAGACAACTTATACTATATCTATACTTATATATATAGAAAAATACTATAGATACAAAGAAATCTCACAAAGAGATTTCACACACTAATATGAACCACTTCTAATGTGCCACGTCTCCCCCCTATTTTTTTTTCTCCCCCTCTCCCATGCCCGCCATCCCTGCCTCTCCCTTTGCCCTCTCTTCATGCCAACCATGGTGGTCGAGGACCACCTCAGGATGCCAGCATTCTAAGCAGCACCGCCGGCGTGGAGCTCACGACAGCTCGTCGTGCACATTGGTGCATATTTCGCACACTATGTGCGTGGTCGATCGCTGTGTGATCGCCGCTAGGTGGCCGGGGTGGTCAGGATTTGAGTCGACGACCTGCGTGGTCGACGATCGCTGTCCTTTGGTTGTCTGTGGTGGTCGAGAACCACCAGGGGAGGGAGAAAGAGATAGGGAAAGGGGGAGGGGAGAGGCACGAGCAGAGGGGAGATCAAAGGGGAAAAAAGAAGAAGACATGGAATACTAGCAGTGTGTCACATCAATATGTAAGATTTTTTTTGTGAGATATGTTTGTGTTTCTAGCAACCTTGATACATACATAGTATGTATGTATATATAATATAGCTAAATATTTACTCTTGGAGCTTTGATTACATGCACCATTGAGAATGCAACGTTTCCCAGCCATTGTTAAATTTGATTTATTTGCTTTGTTTGCAATACTCCGTTGCTAAAAAAAATATTATGTCTATATGTTTAATACATCTATCATATACTATAAAAAAAATATAGTAGCGAAATTACCTGATAAGCAGGATCTTCAAACATATTACAAACTTTTTCTCATTCGTTTGGTGGCATTGCTTGGAATGGATTTTGATGTGCCTCTGTTGCAGTACTGAACTTCTGATAGTGTGCATGACATCGACCTTTGTACCTCCGGAATGCATTGGATATCAGCTCATCAACCATTAGTCGATCCTCTCGCCGGCTAAAATTAAGTTCAAACTATAATATAAATACAAACTAATTATAAATTAACATGTTATACTTAAATTTTTGCCAACTTATTACCAGACAACGATTTTTGATGTGGTCTTTCACATCTTATGAAACTTTAGCCCAGGAAGATGTAGCCATCAGTGCATATGTGCGAGTAAGGACACCAACATAAAAAGTAAGCCAAGCTACCTAACCCCCAAAGCCACCAGTGTGATCATCAAGAATATCAATTTTAATTTTCTCCATTTCACAGCCAAATGAACCATTACATCAAATAATGAAGACAGGTACAAACTCTCCACTTTGCACAATATCACTGTGATGTCAGCTTCCATTT
Source organism: Juglans microcarpa x Juglans regia (assembly GCF_004785595.1). Lineage (NCBI taxonomy): Eukaryota > Viridiplantae > Streptophyta > Magnoliopsida > Fagales > Juglandaceae > Juglans > Juglans microcarpa x Juglans regia. Next base: position 26,716,497 of record NC_054604.1, read on the forward strand.
TTACTAATACATCAGATTTCAACGTTCTACTGCAAATATCCCTAAAAAATTCCCCTAATTCTGTCAGAGTTGTACGAACATCTCGAATAAGCTTTCCATGCATACCAACTGGCAACAAACGTTGTAGAAATACATGACAGTCATGACTTTTAAGACCAGTTATCTTCCAATCGTGACTTCGAACACATCTTGACATGTTCGAAACATAGTCATCGGGTAATTTAATTATCATGAACTAGTCACAAATTTTTTTTTCTATCATCATTTGAAAGTATATACCATCCAAGGGGCATATAAGATGACGACCAATTTTCTTACAAATGTAACTCCGGCTTTATTCTCAACTCCTTTAAATCTTTACGAGAATTAGCTGTATCTTTTGTCTTCCCTTCTATTGACATCAGAGTGCCTAATATATTCTCGTATATATTTTTTTCAATGTGCATAACATCTAGATTGTGGCGGTAGACCAGTATGAAAACTCAAAGAAAATGTTTTTTTTTTTTTTTGTCCAATTCAACTCCACTGCTTGTCGTTTCCTCTTTCGAGCTCTTGCATCCTTCCCAAATATATTTTCTGAAACATCCCCCAACTAGGCGATAATATCAATCTCAGGCAACTCTGGCAGTGATGACCTGCGCTCAACCCTTCCATCAAACATCGCTTTATTTGAACGTCAACTATGATCATGTGTACATATTGACGGTGTCTCATGAAACATAATTTCCTACCATTTTGTCAACCATTGAGACTGTGTATCTTTATTACAAACAAGACATGCCCTTTTATCTTTTGTGCTCCAACAAGAAAAATTTTCGTATGCTCGGAAATCATTTATTATACACAGCACTACAACATGCATCTTAAACTCTCGCGACGATGCCGCATCATATGTACTGACACCCTGATCCCACAATTCTTTCAACTTTACAATCAGTGGCTGCAGATATATGTCTATTTCGTTCCCTGGTGACCTTGACCCTAGCATCAGTAGAGTCATAATAAAATACGGAACCTTCATGCACTTCCAAGGTGACAAATTATATGACATTAAATGGCAGACCAAGTACCATGAGAAGTGTTCATATTGCCAAATGGATTAAAAACATTCGTTGCTAAACCAAGACGTACATTGCTAGGTTCTTCAGCAAACCATGAGTACTCGACATCAAATTTCTTCCAATGCAAAGAATCTGCAGGATGCGAGATGAAGTTTTCATTTCGGACTCTTTATGTGTGATGCCAAGACATATATTTCATAGTCAATCAGGACATAAACAATCTTTGAAACTGAGGAATTAATGAAAAATGTCTTAACATTTTTTGGGGTACATTACACTTATCAGATATTCATCTTGACTCAGGACATACTAGACATTAATCAAATTATGTATATTATTGTTAGAAGAGAACACAATCATTCTTACATGCGTGAATGATATTATAATCAAATCCTAGCCCCCGTTTAAATTACTTTGCTTCATAAAAGTTACGAGGCACTACGTTATCCTGTGGGAGAGTCTCTTTAAATAATTGGAGCAACATGTCAATAGTCTTTACAGAAATACGACATATAGACTTAATATGGAGCAACCTCATCATGAAAGACAACTTGCTATGACAAGTGCACCCCTCATTTCCCTCATTTCCCTCAAATGATTGATGTTCTTTCTCTATCCCTCACCCCAAACACTCATGCACCTAGATCGCCTAACATTTCCATCATATCCTCTCTATTATCATCACTATCATAAAAGCATCCACATTTATGTCATCTATGTCGATGTCGTTACCTTCCTCCATTTGATTGGACTGACTGCCAAATCTAACTCCTTTAGAAAATGGTTTGCCATGTAAGACCCAATGTGAGTATTTAAGATCAATTCCATTTACATATAAATGCTCCTCCACTACCACCAAGTTATAAGAACTAAGGTTTTTGCATTTATTGCACGGACATCTTATAAATCCTTGACTGTCAACACTCTCACATGCAAATTCTATAAAAAAAACTTCACCTCTTATGCATACTCTTTATAATATTGACCAAGTATATCTCTCAACAACATCCAACTCTTGTTCATTGTATTCTGACTATTTTCGTTACTCGTCGACTGTCTCTCAAAAAAACCTAATTCATGGATAAACACTATCAATGGTCTTTTCATATTCACTGCTTCTATTTTTAAAAGAGCATTGACAATGGCCTAGCCATTGACAAGTTCAAAGTTTGGCTAGAATTTCAACTTTTGGCTATATTATCAAATTTTGACTAGATGTGTTCACATTGGACTAGTCATCTTAAAGTCAAAATAATAATATAATATCCTATATTTTAATAATATTTGACAATTTTTTTTTTATATTTTGCAAATACACTTCAGATAATTTAATAATATTTGACAAAAAAAAATTATACAATACACATCAACACAAGACAAAACTGAAGTTTTTTCCCCCTAAATTGAAGTTTTATCACAACAATCTCGGCTAATTGTGTCAACATGTGCCTTAGCCAACAACGTCTTTACTTCCATTGATAATCACCTATTGTAGGAACATTATACTGAGATATTGTAAATTACATCACAGACTGATCCAGGCAACGCATCAAAAAGGATAACTACACACTTACAACATTGAAACATGGATTAACAACCCCACTCATAGGTATTGCAGCCTCTCTTTCATAGTGATCCACATGATGACACACTTCATTGGAAAATGACAAAGTTCTAGTTGCATTTTTCACTCGTACTTTTCTCAATATTTTTCAAACAGTTGGGCACCAGAACTGTAAAGAATAATTAGCAAACTAACCTCAAAAGGGAAAAAACAATAGGAAGAACATATGCTAACATATAAGAGATTGCTTCATATCACCAAAAATGTAGTCAAAACATATTTGCTGAGATAGTATTTCAAGCAGAGTTATGAACCTAGACAGATAGTATTTTAGTAGCTTTCAGCAACTTTTGCACCAACAATCACAACCCATAAACCCAATATCTCAAAAATCAATCAAAATTCACACCAAAATGAGCATGAATGCAGACATGGGTCAACTGAAATTGCACAAACAAACATATAGCCACAATAGGTCTGACCAAGAAATGAACAAATAATACATAAGATCAAAGTACCCATATGAACTCAGAAGCTTACCAATCAAATAAATGGATCAAAGAATGATATAGAGAAGACAGTCTGAGGTTAAGAGACAGAGCGAGAAGGAGAAGGAAATACTGAATATCAGAATACATGTTCCACAAAACAATGAAAATTATATCTGTAGTCTCAGAAAAGACTTTGTGCGGTTCATACTTAAGCCAAAAAACAAATGGGACTCTATTTTTCAAGAATTTTTTACAAAGTTCAAAACATAACAGCTTCTCTCCACCACCCATAAATTGCAGCAAACAGAGAATCAACACAAGAAGATAAGCATCAAAATGTACATTTTACTCTGCTGTGATGATAAAGTGTAGCTTGTAAAGGGAACGATTAGGAAGTCTAAAAACTCATCCCTATGAAATAAATGATACTGGCTGTGATCCAAAAAAAAAAAAAAAAGATAGGTCCTTTTACGCCAGAAACGGAGAAAGGCTAAAACAATATATTGTTAAATCAACATCAACTCGAAATACAGATATCATTGCTCATTTATTGGGCATGAAGGCTATCTACATTCTATGGTATGATTAAATGCTAGAGACTTTAATAAGCAAATGCTAGAGATAGTTTTACTTACAATTAGTAAATTGCATGTTTATGTGGAGGGCATAGTGTAAAGTCCTTTATAACTGCACAATTGAATCATGGAACCAAATTTATGTAAATAAAACCTGTATCAAAGTAGAAAAAAAAATGTTTTTCTCAATATCGCTAAACACAAAATAAACATTTAGGAACATGAAATTCAGGATAACATATGTTGTGTAGGAAGATCATTCAAATTGACATCGCACAATGCAGGAATAATGATTTTTGCACCGGCACCTTCTTCCATAGAATTTGAACAATATATCAAGGTTAAAATTACAAATTCAAATCTGTAAATTGTCATTGTTGATGCCATCATTCTCTCAATCATTCACCCAAACACTAAATATGCTTAGATTGTTGGAGACTTGGAAGGAAACCATTTCCCAACAAATCAAAACCAAAATCAACATGAAATCAAAACCTTGGCATGAAATCAAAACCCGAATCAAGAAAGTCATAGAAATCGACAAATCTCCAACAAACCAAAATGCATATAGAAAGAAAAGAAGAACCCATGGATTATGAGTAATCAAAGTTTTGCAGCCCAATATTCTTTTCTTTTCTTTTTATTACAAGTAAGATAAGACAAGGCCATCTAGCCCATCCCTTTACTAATTTCGATTTGGAAAGCACCACAAAACTTCACTATTTTTTTTTTTTTTTTGTGTTTCTTGACAAACGAAGCAGGAGCAGAATTTCCAACAAAACGCATACAATCAAAACAAAATCCACAAATCAAAAGTACAAAACAAGAATAAAGAACATAGAGAAGGGCAAAAAATAGAAAAGAAAACAGAGAGAAGAGGAAGAGAAGAGCGAGGAAGAGACTTACCATTTGACCTGGTTTAGAAGAAGACGGGAAATAAGACTTTCACGCCAGAGAAGAGGGACAAACGAGGGAGAGAAGAGGGCAACGAGATCGTTGTGGGTCTAAAGAAAAAAGAACGAGTGAAAGAGAGATGAGACGTTGATGAAAAGAATAAAATAATGGGATAAAGGGTGAACAATAACTCGCCAACAATGGAGAGTTCCCTTAATTTACTTAGCTCAAGTGTTGAGGTTCGAACCTTTAGTTAGTCCAATGTAGAGGTTTTTTCTCACATATAGCTAAAATTTAGACTTACATTGAAATTTGGCTAGGCCATTGCCAATGCTCTAAGGTAGTTGGTCATATCCAATTCGAGAGACTATCATTTATATTGCATATATATACTAATCCAAAAGTCTCATATTAGTCAAAATTTCGGTAGTATTTCCCTACAATTTTTCAAATATGCTAGTCGCGAAATCTCATCGACCCTATCCATGGGCCAAGCAACTTGTGGACCACACACCCGAAAAATGTAAGGAAATAGTGAACCAAAATTTTTAAAACTAACACAAGAAGTTAGACTGAATATATCTGCCATATAGATGATAGAATCTCAAGCTGTCCAATCGGGACAATTCAAGAGTTGTTTGGCCATAACTCTCAGAAGGGTCTAAGATTCACTCGCCTATAAACTAATACTAACATTTTAGTCCTATTTTCTTACATTCTTCGGTAAACTATTTTATGGAAATATTAAAATAATATTTGGGTGTCTAATTTATAGGTAATTGGTTCGCTGGTTTATATTTTTTTAATTTGAGTATTATATGGAAAAACCTAAATATTATTTTAATTTGAGAATTTTATGAAAATAATCGTATTTTTTCCTTTTGGGTATTTTTTGGAAATAATTCATATTATTTTGGTGTTTAATTTATAGGTAATTGGTTTGTTGGTTTATATTTTTTAATTTGAGTATTTTATGGAAATACCCAAATATTATTTTAATTTAGGTATTTTATGAAAATAATCGTATTTTTTTCTTTTGGGTATTTTATGGAAATAATTCATATTATTTTTGTGTTTAATTTATAGGTAAATGGTTTGTTGGTTTATATTATTTTAATTTGAGTATTTTATATTATAATTCATATTATTGTAATCTGGACATTTTATGCAAATAACTCATATTACACTTGGGTATTTATTACACTTATTAATTTCACGTTCGAACAATATTCACAAATCACACATTAATTATTTTCACAAATCACACAAGTACATTACACTAATTTTTGTCACAAATACCAAATTATTCATCCCCAAATCACACTAACATGCTAAAAACATTAACAATATTCATCCCCAAATCACACTAACATACTAAAAACATTAACAATATTCATCTCCGAATCACACTATTACACTAAAAACATTAACAATATTCATCCCCAAATCACCCAAACATGCTAAAAACATTAACAATCTTACATTAACATTAACATAACAAGTTTTCTTACTAAAATTCACCATAACTTTCTTACACTAATTTAGAAACCTTACATCAAATTTGTGCAATCCAATAAATCTCCACAAATTACTAATACCTACATGTAGATAAGTCTTTAAATCTCCAAAACAACTATATATAATTCGAAATGACTGTCAATAACCATACTGGAAGGAAATGTCTATAGCCGAACTTCCATATTACTTCGTCCAAAAAGTACGAGAATCATTAGTAAAATCAGAAAGTACTATTGATTTTCTTAATCGCACATATGGTGATATAATAACTACTATTAATAGAATTGATTTAATTATGTGTAATGATCTAAGATTAAAAAAGAAAATGGATAAAGAAAATAAATTTGCTAAAAAAGAATTAGGTATATTTTGTGAACAGTTTGGTTATACTCCATTATTAGCTCCTTCAAGTAGACACAAAAAATGAAAAGGAATTTATAAGAATTAGTCTAATAAAAAATGAAAATACAAAAGACCTTATAAAAAGATAAAAAGATAAACAAATATATAATAAACCAATACAAAATACAAAAAAGTATAATTAAAAGAAAAAACAAATTATTTGTTATAAATGTGAAAAAATTGGACATTACAAGTTAAATTATAAGGTCACATAACAGATTAATAAATTAGATATACCTGAAACAATAAAACAAAAATTATTAAATATATTTATAATGCATTCAAGTGAAGAAGATGAAAGCTCTTCAGAAAGAGAAGAAATCTATCAATTAAAATAATCAAGTTTTTCAGAACAATCTTCTGATAATGAATCAGAAGAAGATGAGGTACATGTTTATAATTACTTAGATAAGAATAATTGTATTTGTAATAAAACCATTAATGTACTCTCAAAACATGAAGATATTGTATTATAATTAATTCACAAAATTAATGATCCACAAGAAAGAAAAGATTATTTGGCAAAATTAAAAGATACTTTTACTAATCAAATCATTTCAATAATCACTTCAGCAACTTATAATTTTTCAGAAATAGTACGTAGATTTAAGACAAAAAAAAAACAAAAAAACAAAAAATTACATTACAAGACTTACAACAAGAAATTAATGAAATAAAACAAGAAATTTGAAAGTATCTAATCTTAGATTAGAAGTTTCAAATGAACAATTAGTAAGAAATTATATTCTTAAAAATAGATAAAAACATAAATATTCTTCATGATAAAGAACAAGGAGAATGTTCAACAATAGTTATTAAAGACGAAACATATAATTTTATTAATATCCTTGATAGGATAAATTTTCAAAAATGGTATACTGAAGTAACAGTCTCTACTCACCAAAAATTTTCTTTTACTACAATTGTCCTATTAGACATAGGAGCAAATTTAAATTGTATACAAAAATGATTAATACCTTCCAAATATTTTGAAAAACAAAAGAGACATTATCACAAGCTAATAGAACAAAATTAAACATAAATTATAAATTATCTAATGCACATATTTATAATAATGGAATTTGCTTTAAAATAATATTTATTTTAGTAAAAAATATTTGCACCAGAGTAATATTGGGAAACCCATTTCTTGCCTTACTTTACCATTTTTCCATAACAGAAGAATGAATTTTTACTTAAATACTTAGACAAGAAATTCAATTTAAATTTTTATTTCCCTTGTATCAAAAGAACTTATCTAAAAGTTTTATTAACCAAAGAAATTAATTTTTTAACAAAAAAAAATTAAAAGAAAAGAAAAATAGATAAATTTCTTAAACCAAGAATTAAAATATAAAAGAATTGAAGAACAACTAAAAGATCCATTGTTAATTCAAAAAATTAATAATTTTAAAAGTATAATTGAAAAAGAAGTATGCTCCAACCTACCTAATGTTTTTTGGAATAAAAAACAACATATAGTTGAATTACATTATGAAAAAGAATTTTCTGAAAAGAATATTCCTACTAAAATTATACCAATTCAAATTAACAATGAATTCTTAGAATTCTGTAAAATAATAATTATAATAATAATGATTTATTAACAAAATGATTAATTAGGAAAAACAAGTCACCATGAAGTTGTACTGTTTTTTATGTTCAAAAATAGGCAGAAGTAGAAATAGGAGTTTCTCAGTTAGTTATCAATTATAAACTATTAAATAAAGTATTACAATGAATTAGATTTCCAACTCCCAATAAGAAAGATTTATTATGGATTTTGGCAAATCTAAATTGCTGAAAAAAAATGGGTATAAAACAGCATTCACAAGTCCCATTTGGACATTATAAATGAAATGTTATGCCATTCAGATTAAAAAATGCTCCTAGTAAATTCCAAAATATTATGAATAAAATATTTACTCATTTCACTCACTTTTCAATAGTTTATATAGATGACGTATTAAATTTTGTTCATCTATTGAACAACAATGGAAACATTTTAATACTTTTATTCAAGTTATTAAATAAAATAGATTAGTTTTTTCATCACTAAAAATAAAATTAGATTCTTTGGACATAATATATATCAATGAACTACTACACCATTTGGTAGAGTAATAGAATTTGTTAATAAATTTCTTAATGAAATAAAATATAAGCAACAATTACAAGGATTTTTTAGAAGTCTTAATTATATTGCAGATTTTTATCAATCTCTCAGGCCATTATGTAATTATTATTCAAAAAATTAAAAAAGAATCCACCCTCATGGACAGAAATGCATACAAATATTATAAAATAAATTAAATTTCACATTAAGAAATTATCATACTTAGGACTCTCATCACCTCATAGTCTTAAAATTGTTGAAACAAATGCATCTGATCTTGGTTATGGAGGAATTATGAAGAAAAAATTCTCAACTGATTTCGAACAGATTATTCGATTTCATTCAGGATGTTGTAATCTTATCCAAAAGAATTACAATAATATTAAAAAATAAATTTTAGCTATTGTATTATTTTTTTCTAAATTTTAAGATGATTTATTAAATAAAAGGTTTTTACTTAGATTGTAAATCAACCAAGGAAGTTTTAATTAAAGATGTGAAAAACTTAGCTGCTAAACAAATATTTGCTAGATATCAAGCTATATCAAGTATTTTTTTATTTTGATATTGAACATATTAAAGGAGAATCTAATTCTCTTCCTGATCTTCTATCCTGAAAATTCTTACAGAGAAAATCATGTCATCCACAAAGTCAAGAATAAAGTCTAAATCTTCTTATGTTAGGCCATCATTTCCTCCCTATCTTTCACCTTATCCTTCTGCAACTCCAAAACCATACACGATATTGGAAGCATTACGATAAAATATTAGGTCATCTTACAATTCATTATCACCATTAGCTTCTCCGAAATTACCAACATACTCCAAAGCTATTTCTCCTTCTTCCTTTGCCCCTTCTCAAATTATTAATCATCCACTATTATATCAGCCTTCTACATTCCCTATTATCATTAAAACTCATTGGCATCAAATCTTTCCCATTGAGTTTGAAATCCAACACCTGTCTGATCTCCAAAAATTACTTGATGCCTTTCTTTTACAATACTGGCATTATGTCCTACAAAATATTAAGAAAACTTGATATTTTTATAAATTCATATTAGTAGACACAGATTCAATTATTCTCTCTTAGGTCCCTTGTTTTCTTCAAACTCAACATTCTCCACCTGCATCTCCAATTATTGTCTTTCCTAAAATCACTATTAAACAAGTTCTCACCTTGAAACAATAGGAAAAAAATTCCTATTTAACAAGGAAATTTTCTCATTCTTATGATTCGCCATATTATAATTATTACGATTATCAGCAAGTATGGACAAAAATGTTTTTAAAATATAACAAAATTTTGCATCATTCTTGATTCCTTTACTTCGACAAATTACAAGAGATCATGACACTCCCGCGATGGTATTTATTATGGTGTGATTATTATGGACATGAATCTTTTCTCATTCCTCTTTCTTTTCAAGAAAGTTTTCAAATTTTTTCTTCACAATTGATTATTCACTCTCATTAAAGTATTGTTAACCACTTCTTCTTTTCTTTCTCAAAACAAAATTAAATTAGATTATGAAGTGGAAATACGTCATCAAACATCATCCCTCTCTCAAAAAATTATGTTTTTAGCCTGCCAAGTCTCTGTCAAATGGTGGGAAAAATACAATTACGATCATGTTTTCAAAATGTTTTCAAAAATTACCAAAACCCCTGAAGTTCTAGTCCAGCGGAGTAGATTTCAGGCTCAATTAGCATCTATTACCAACAAAAATGACTTGAAAAAATTAGCTAAAGCAATGTCACAAGTATCCGACAGTGATGAAGAAGATGCATAACATCCAGTTAGATTATCTCCATTACAACAACCTGCATTATGACCAGCTTAACAGGCCTCTTCTTCTCAACATGTCTCTCCTTTTCAAGGCAACTTATCTTACCATCCAATACATCTGATGGATTCTCAAGACCCATTTGATCTGGAATTTGCAAAATATGACCCTCAGATTATGTGATCCCAAGAGATTATTACTTTATCAATTATTAAACATGATAGATGAAAGCTGTCTGAAATATTATCTTTTCTGAGTATAAAGACAAAGAATTTTGTCTATACAATTCAAGATAATTGACGTTCAAGATTATTGTTCAATGAAAAGACAAAAGATTTTGTATACACTATTCACCTTTACTTTTTATTAGTTGACGTAGGAAGATAGGCATGTATTATTGGTAGTACTGTTTTAGTGTCTATATAAAGAAGTGTGTAAACAAATAAGGGCATTCATAAACTTTCATCTAAAGTCTCATCTTCTCTTGTCTAAGCCTTCCCTTCTCTAGTCCTCACTTTCTAAAAACTATATTTTGTAAACCTTCATTCCTTCAAGTCTTTTGCTTCCAACCTTTCTGAGAATTAATATCCTTTTAAAGATTATGTTTTTAATGAAGTTGATTTTATTATAAATCTTTTCTATCTTTTATATTTATTCATGCATATGATCGGTTATATCGCCTGTACTACTTGTTTTCATGCATATGGCTAGTTATACCACCTATTTTTATTATTGTTAAGCTATTGTTAATATATATTACCTAGGATATAGTGGTATTAGAGCCATTGGTAATTATATTGGTATTTATTTATTTTATGTTGTCTATTGTATTTTATTTTTGTCTCTTGTTTATGATATCTATTGTTTTTATGGAATAGTATAGAGATTTATATGAATTATTTAAATTTTTGTAATTGTTGTATACAATTTAAAAACTATATGCATCAGGAATTACATAGATAATTCCTTTATAATGTTGTATATCAGAGCCTGGTCTCTATTATGTCAACGAAAATCAGAAAATTGAGGACATCTTGTATTAGTTAACAAATCACTGGTTCTTTCCTTAAATATAGTATAAATAGTATTCATATATATACTATATATGAATACTATTATATAGACTATATATATATATATATGCACTATATAATATTCATATTATACTGTACTTAGTGTATATACTAACACTATACTATACTTAGTCTATATATTAATACTATACTATTCTTAGTGTATATACTAACACTATACTATAGTTAGTATATATACTAACACTATACAAATACTATACTATACTATATATAATATTCATATTAGTAATATCTGTGTACTATATAATATTATATACTATATAATATTCATTTTAGTATTATATGTATAATATATATATTATCCCGTTCGAACTACAATCTTATCTGTTCGAACTTACTTAATACATACGACAGTTGTTCGAATGTGTCATTTTTAGTTCGAACAGAGCTGTTCAATACAAATACCCAGTTCAAATATCGAACGACAGAAACTCAAAATGCCCCAAACCTAGTTTGAACCCTCGAAGTCGTCGCGCTACCAACTCCACCGTTCAAAGCCCTAACTAATCTAAGAGGTATGTCCTTGATGATCTACTACTAAGAGATTCATTTTTAATTTATTTTGAGTTATGTGAAGGGGGTTGGATTTTGAATCAATCCGACCCCATTTTGGTGTTTTCCGGCCGCCGCACACGGCTCTTAATCAGTAGAAATAACGAGCTTCACTCATGAATCATTTCTATCAATTTGAACCAAGTTTTGCGTGTGTTTAGGTGGTTTTCACGTTTGGCATTGAGTTGATTCAGCCATGATTGTTTGGCAAGTTTGTGTTCGAATGGATTCGACGTCGTTCGAGTGCATAGTTGCCAAACAGCCATTGTAGTGTTCGAATATGATAGTTTAACAAAATATTCCTTTAATTAAAAATAGTTCAAACGGATATAATTTATGTTCGAACTTATATGTCCTTTTGGCCAAACAATGAAGATTTAGTATTGTTCGAATCAGACTCTATTTTGTTCAAACAGATGTGTGTTTAGTTCGAACTTAGTGATTAGCTTTCAGATTGTAATTATTGTTAGTTCGAACAGAATATTTACTGTTCGAACGGATTGTTTCTATTCAATTCAAACATATCTCTTTAATCTAATATATTTGCACAATTTTATTAATATTTTATTTATATTCGTTGTGGTTTTATGATTAACAGTAAACTAATGGCAACTAGTAGAAGAAAATGTGGGAGAGAAGCCGACCAACCTAGCGGAGAAGTTAGTGCTCAGCTACGGAGATCGATATTGGTTGAGCAGGAGATCATTCTAAATAACTTCCGCGATATTGCGTGAGATGGATAGAGCATATACTCCATCATCACCGACCGGGGATGCGCACTGATCTGTCGGCATAAGGGTGTTGTCTATCCGAACATGGTCGGTGAGTTCTACCGTACAATGGGCGAGATGGAGGCTGATGCGGATACCTTCACCTTTACCATTCGAGGAGTGAGTGTTAGTATCTCACTCTCTGTTATTTTTTATTTTATTGGTGTCCTGCGCCTAATTAGCGCATACCCTGCACCGGCTACACCGCGTGATTGGCGCGTGATTGGTGCATACCCTGCACCAGCTGCACCGCCTGATTGGTGCATATCCTGCACCGACTGCACCCTCAAATGGTGAGGGTGATAGTGAGAACAATGCTCTAGCAAATGACGATCTCACAGACGATGAGGTTCGTCAGATGATGTTGGACGCTTCTACTCCTCCATATGATGGCAGCAAGGTCATCAGGCAGGTAAATTGTATAGCATTTTTTAGATTGCTAAATTTAATTGTTTCTAACGTCGATCAGAGAAAACATAAGACAGATTTCGACATCAAGTGAGGTAGATTTATGTTACAAATAGCTCGAGGAGAGCTGATTGATCTGCTATTATATTTCTTCCACAGGATTCGATCTGAGTCACGCTATTCTAGTGGAGGCAGTCTATCATTTGCACTGATTATCTCTAACCTCCTGGTCCGATTGAGAGTTAATGTGCAAATGACTAAGAGGAGGTAGCCACAAATTAGGCCTCCTAACAAGATGACATTTAGCAGGAACGAGGGTCACTTGCGAAAGACTCGAGCTAATATTCCAGCAGCACAAGATGGTGGCACGACGAGTGATCCAGCTTTTACTCATGTTGGTGTTCAGAGACAACCTGCTTGGGCTACTTTGGATGAGGTGCGATCTCTACTCGAGAAGCATCGCTGACTTTTGATCATGGAGATCGTTGAGTCGATCATGGGGAAGTTTCACAAGATGGAGGGACGCATGTCTTCCTTACAAGAGGATTTTGAGCTACTTACCAAATAAATAGTTTTAGTTTTTATTTAACTTTTTTATGTTGTATTGAACGCATATTATATTTTTTTGGATGTAATTAGTATATGATTTTTATTTTTGGTGTTTGCTAGCTTGTTTATTGTCAAAAACGTATTTTCTTATTTTACTAAAGTAATATTTATTTAACTAAAAATCTTATTTAACATAAAAGAACTCATTAAAATATTTTTAAATTAATTACATAAAATTAATTTATGAATATGAGATATTTTAATTCATCATAAATAATACTATATAATATATCTATATTTTTATATTTTGAAAATGATAACTAATAAATTAAAAAATATTTATTTTTAAGGTATTTTGGATGTCTTTCAATAAATTATTATAATTAAACAATCTCGTTCAAACGTTTATATTGGGTTCGAACTAAGTTCATTCCTATTCGAACAGAACACTTCCGCCGTTCTAACAGTATTGAATCAACTCCCCGCCAATTTTTTTATAATTTCCCGCCAAACAAGTCGTTCGAATGAATAAATGTGGTGTTCGAATCAATTCGAACCCAATTTCTTTTAGTTTGAACTGTCTTGCAACCATCCCGCCAGATTTTCCCACCAAAAAAGCTTGTTCGAACATAACATTTAAGTTCGAACTGTTTTGAACTTCCCCTAACAAAATTATATGTACTTTCCCTCTAAGATTATTGTTCGAACAGAGACTAAACCATTCGAACATATGCTAACTTGTTATTCAAACATATTTTTACCTGTTCGAACATATTTATAATTTTGAGACGATATATTTCATCACAGAATATATAGTTTGAACGGATATTTATCCATTCGAACTCCTGGAGAACCTCATCCATGTTTTGAGACAAAATTATATTTCCTCCCACATAAGTACTTTTAGGGATAAAATTAAATTTGTCCCTAATAAATTTCATCTCTAAAAGTAAAATTTGTTGTAGTGTCAATACCCTTTATCGGTGGATGTAGCACCATCCTAATTATATAAATATATTGGACATTGATAATTTGTGCCACAACAACTACTTATTTCTATGAAATTTCTCTCTTGCAAATGAGTTTTGTGGCGATTTTCTTCTATCAAGAACGAAGAACACAATGGAAACGGTTTGTAATTAACTAATTCATCCCAAAGTGCCTTCAATCGTGTAAAATACGCAATAATAGTAAGTTTTCCTTGAGATAACGATGAAATGGATTTCTGGATTTGAAAGATCCGAGGTCCATTTTTTTGAGAGAATCGTTCCTTTAAATCGGTCCAAATCTCAAAAGCAGTGGTAACATACAACACACTAACAACGATTTCAGGGGAAACAGAGTTAAGTAACCACGAAATCACCATATTATTACATCTTAACCACGAAGGGAAAAGAGAGGCAGTGGTGGCAGGTTTAGTAATCGTACCGTCGACGAACCCTAACTTGTTTTTGGCAGAGAGAGCCATGGTCATGGAGCGAGACCAGGTGTGATAGTTGTCGCCAAGGAGGAGCTGTGTGACCAGAACGACCCTAGGGTTATCGCTGGGGTGAAGGAAGAAATGACTCGTAGCATTAGGGGAGGAAGAGGGAGGAGGCGGAGGGGGGTGGATCCGTCGGCGCCATGAAAAGAGAAGAAGAATTTCAAAGGACTGCTGATACCATATCAAGAACGTAGAAACCCTAGAAGGCAAAACGTATTCAAGAAGCCGTTTGGGATTAAAATCATCAAAAGAATTGAATTAAATGTAAATGGTACAAGTATTTATACAAGGAAGAGAAAGACTATTTTAACCCTGCTAATGACCAAAGACTAAAATGCCCTAATGAAAAAACTGTAAAACATAAAATACAATGTAAAACATAATTGTACACGTGTAAAGAAATAATTTACAACTTAATATCTTCCCTGTATTTGGAACTTATTAATATTGGTACGTGCATGCAAATAATAATAATTGTTTGCGATGAGATATATCGAGTTTGATCTACACTAGTATGAAATTATTCATGCCATTGCATGGGATTGATGTACGTATAGTAGCTAGCATACAGTTGTGCTGATCCAATTTGTGATCAGTTCAAAGAAAAAATAAACGAAATACATGAATGTGTATATTATTGGTGGTACATGAAAAACATTTTTGAGGTGTACGTACGTAGATTCTTTTTTTATATATATAAAATGGATATTATCATTCATAAAGAGAGGACTTACAAAGTTGATTTGAAAAACAAGCTAATTACAATTGTTAGTAACTTCTCAGTACACTTTCGTGACTAATATGGTCTAGTCCAGACGGTAAGTCTCTAAAGACCTAGATATTAGAGAAACTACCACCTCTGTCCACGACAGAGGTTACAAAGCCCCATACCCCGACTAAGCAGGGTAGGGTATACCAAACCCCACCAAAACCCGTCAATGCAGAGTGGGGACTACAACTCCATTCAGACCAAAGTCCAAAGGCACTACTTTTTTTTAGATTTTTATTTACCTAGAAACTATATTACACAAAAGAAACTACAAAGAAAACACTGCACAAAAAGGAAAAAGCAGTGCACAGAGGCTGCTGTGGCACGTGCAATACTCCGGGAAGAGAACCGATAGTCGACCTTGGAGATCCCAGACTCACAGACTCCAGAAACGCCGCGCGTGGCGTTGGCAGAGGGCTCCCCGGTGGTGCGTGAATGCCACGCGCCGAACGACGCCGGAATTTCGACCCACGCGTGCGGGCTACTCGCCGCTCCGTTTGGTGCCGCATTCGATGGTTTTGAAGATCGGCGGCTGGGCAACACCATGGCGGGGCGCTTGCTAGCCTGTGGGCGGCTGGAAGATCCAGATCTGCGATTCTCTCTTATTTCGCCTGAAAATATACAAAAATAAAATACTGCATAGAAGAGAAGGAAGGGAGGAAGGAGGAGAGGGAGGGAGGGAGGGGAAGGGAGCCGAAGCTCCCACCCCTCTTGCCGAATCTGTGAATGAAGTTTTAGAGAGAAGGGAGAGAGTTTTAGAGAGAGTTTTAACAATATATGGAACATTGCGTAGAAGCATATCTAAATATTGTATCCGTATTAAGAAAACAAAATATTTTAGTCACGAAAGATATTTCACAAAAATAAATAAATAAATTGATATGTTTTGATATAATAGTTTAAATTGTAAAATTACTTTTTTTTTAAAGTAGATTTATTAATAATTAATGTATCATATGAAGCTATCATGTCAGTTTGTAATTTTATTTTTTTGGAATCTCTCTGTGACTGTAATATTTTTATTAAAAACACCATACAATTATATCAAATTCAATTACTTAGATTTTCAGTATGATATAAATTCATCATGTGCATGCGTAATAAAATTAAAGGATTGAAAATACAGATCATGACCCTAATTAAAGCGTAATAACCCAAAATCTTTACATGATCATGAATCAATAAATGCAAATATTATTATTTAATGTCAGATTTTTTTTTTTTTTGGAACCAATTTAATGTCAGATTTGGACATTATAATCACAGGATTGAAAATGAAAATTGAATATTTGAATATTTTACCAATTATTCTAAGACTTTTTTAGGTGAAAAAATAAAAAATAAAAAGCTTCCAAATCCCCTCTCTCTCTCTCTCTGTCTCTCTCTCTCTCTCTCTCTCTCTCTCCATATATATATATATATATATATATTGAAAAGAACTGCCATTGTTCCTTTCGGGGGCCTCTATATATAATATTGGAAACCCATGCCCAGAACGTACCATAAAAAAGAGTCCAATAAGAGTTTCAGTTATGGCCATCCTTTCGGATTACCAAGAAGATCAACCCCATGATCAACACTACTCTTCTAATTCGTTCTCTTTCAATGCGGTTCTCGATCCATCAAACCCTCTAGGGTTCTTAGAATCTGCTTTCAACTTTGTATCTCAGAAGTCCGATTTGTTCAAGAACGATTCTGCTGAGAAAGAAATCATGTCGTCGGTTCGTTCGATCAAGGAAAAGATTAAGGCGCAAGAGGCTGATCAGAAGAAGCGTTTGAAACTAGCCGAGGCTTCTGCAAAGATGGCGACTGATCAGAAAGAACAAGAACAAAAGGAGAAGGAGAAGGAGAAGGAGAAGAAGCTTGTTCCAAATAATGGCAACGGCCTCGACATGGAGAATTATTCATGGGGTCAGTCCCTACAAGAGGTCACCATTAATGTACCAGTTCCTCATGGAACGAAATCCAGCCTTGTTTTGTGCGAAATAAAGAATAATTCTTTGAAGATTGGGCTTAAAGGTCAACCTCCAATCATCGATGGAGAGCTGTACAAGCCGGTGAAGGCTGACGATTGCTTCTGGAGTTTGGAGGATCAGAAGTCGATATCTGTTCTTATGAGCAAGAGAGATCAGATTGACTGGTGGAAGTCTTTGTTGAAGAGTGGTCCGGAGATCGATACACAGAAAGTCGAACCAGAGCCGAGCAGGTTATCTGAGTTGGACTCCGAAACTCGTTCTGCTGTCGAGAAGATGATGTTTGATCAGAGGCAGAAGCAGTTGGGTGGTCCATCGAGCGATGAGATTCAAAAGCAAGAGTTGCTAAAGCAATTCATGGCTCAGAATCCAAACATGAACTTCTCGGGAACGAAATTTAGATAATCTTTCATCTATAGTACTTGTCCATGCATGCACGATTAATGATAAATTCGTGTCATCGTGAAGATCGATCATTTTGCTCCTTTTCTTTTTTCTTCTTCTTCTTCTTCTTCTTCTTCTTCTTCTTCTTCTTCTTCTTCTTCTTCTTTTTTTTTTTTTTTTTGTAGTTTGATTTTTGTATGATTTTTCGTTGGATGAAACTTCTAATTCACAATAAAGAAATTAAGAAGCTAGCTTTCAATTCTGCATGAAATCTTTAGCTCCCCAACACAAATGGGTTTAGTTTAATTGATCTTCAATGGTACATGACCTCAATCTTCTCAATCGTTGTAATTATTAAAGTTTTTTTGTTCATCTTCTTTTCTTTTTTTTTAAATCAATATTAATTGGTCAATACTCTATTCAAACGATTATAAAGCCTTGATCTTCAAGCTGGATATATTCCAATTAAATCTCATTTTTCTTATCTGCCTAATTGGCCAACTATATATATCATGTAGTACTAGAAGTCTTTCATAATTAAAAGTTTTGGTATACATTTTTCGCTGGCAAGACTTGATTTTTTTCAGTACATGTATTAATTCTACTTTTAGGAGATATATTAGAAGTAGATTTTAAATTTCGTATTCTTATAATTAATTTTAATGGGATCATGTATAACATATTCTTATGTGATTATTTCCATTGATTTGGCTGGAATTCTCGTTTTTTGTTGCCAATATCCTTGAATTTGTGCAGAATATCGATGCTTAATTGTGTGTTAATCAGGCAGTTTATTTCCTGGCAATGTGCGTGTGTGTGTATTATAATCATGTGTCTGTCATTTCTTTTAATGGCAGAAAAATAAAGTTCAGACAAATAATTCATAATTGTAAATAATTCTGATTCCTTTTAGTAATTAATGGGCATTGAACACCAGCCATCAATGAAAAATAGAAAGAAAGATCAGGAAGCAGCTACAAGCTAGCAATCAACAGCTAAATGTTAGCAATATTACAATTCTATCAACACATCCATCCATGCCGTACTGCATGCTCATTGCCAATGGGATGAGCCTTAATTAAGGCTCTACTAAATTTTAGCAATAAGCAGCTTTACTCTCCCAATCAGCCACCTAATCATGAACTTCATGCATGAACGAGTAGTTTCCAGCATATAAATTATATATAGTACTGAGATTAGTTCCAGAGCACTACAGCAATCAACTAGACCAATAATTTCACCTGATAAAAAGGGGACGTTGGTTGAGTACTTGAGATGGCAACCAGAGAAGATTTGGACTCAAGGAAACAAGAAAATGTGTAATTTGAATAGACAATATTGATTGATTGTGTGACTTTAGCAATGTTTAATGTATTTACTCATTTCAAAAATGGGATGCATGCAAGCAGGCAGGCAGGCTATCTCAATTAGGAATGCAATTAGATTTGAACATCAGAATCCAATCCGTTGTTTCGTCACCTCTATCATGTTGGTTTGGGCAACGGGCCACCACAACCCAACCCATCCGCCCAAGCCGCCCGTCCCACTAAGGGATGGGCAGACAACTCGCCCCTCGAGTGCAGGTGCGGATAGGTTCCTCACTCAAAAAAGAACCATACAGGCAAGCGGTGTATGGGTGGGTACCCAACCTGCCTAGAATTTCACCCCGCCCACCCGCGTACTTATATATATATATATATATATATATAAAATGCAAATATTTTTCTCTCCCTTCCTCAGTTCCTCTCACTGTCATCTCCTCTTCCCCATTCCGTTCACGCCTCACAGTTCACTGTGATCTCGTCTCTCATTTCTCTTCTCCTTCTCTTCTGTTGTTGTTTCTTCTTCTTCTTCTCGGCCCGGCTTCTCTTTCCATTGTCGTGGGTCAAGGCCAAGCCGCGGTCTACAATGGTACAACACTACAACCACAGCTTGGCTGCCGCGGATCTGTAAGTTTAAGGCCCACGGTTGCAACCATGGATATGTGAGTTTTATAACCCATGGCCATGGATCTATGTTTTTGGGCATAGATTTGAAACTATTTGTTGCATGGTTTTCTCCGATTTTTCTAATGTATATTCGATTTTGTGCAAATTTTTTATGAAAAATATGTTGACAAATGATATAACCGGATGGTGGGGTGTCAATTCACCCACCTGGCAAGCGTATGCGGACGATCAAAAGTATGGGCAAAAACAAGGTGCGGGGTTGATTGAGTCACCCCCACCTATATGGGAACGGGGAGGCCGGATGTGCGGCTGGCACCCCTACAATATCATGGATTCATAGTAAGAGCATTGGCATTGGACCAATGTTTAAAATTTGATGAATTTCGCTCAAAATACACAGCATTGGATTCACCTTTTACTTAAACGTGAAGCTTTCAGCTACAATGAAGTCCCATTTATCTTCAAACATGATGAACTACTATTCAATGTCCATCGGATTATTTTATTACGAAAATCACACTTTCGCAAGCAAAGCAGTTCTTTCTTCCCTCTCTTCTCTGCTTTCTTCCTCTATCCCGAAATCACCAAATCCCTTTTTGATTCTTCCTCTCCCTTTCTTCCTGATTCTCAGATTTTCCTTCTTCCTCTCCCTTTTTGTCTTTATAATTATAAACTCTCTCCGAGTCTTCGTCGTCGTCTCTTCCTCACACGCATTCTGCATTCAATCATGGTGGTTGCAAACGAAGAGCTGGTGGAGATATTCAAGGCGAGGACTAACAAGAGGGGGAATAGAAGGACCGTCCTTAAGAACTCCCTTGAGGTCCTACTCATCAGCGATCTCGATACCGATAAGGCAATCCGGTCTTTCTTTTTTGCTCTTTTTTTTTATTTTCTCTCTCGGTGTTGTTTACGATCATGTTATATCCTGTTTTAGATTTGATTCTCCTTCTGATTTTATAGTCTCGGTTATAATCTTTAAGGCTTATCTCTTATGTTCGTCAGCTAGTTTTCATTTTCATCTTTCTTTTTCCAGTGTGCTGCTACCATGGATGTCAGGGTGGGCTACTTCAATGACCCCGAAGGCCTTCCGGGCCTCACCCATTTTCTCAATAAGTTTTTCTTTTTTTGAGATATTATTATATAGAATTATAGTTTTATGCATTCTATATTCAATTGCATATATTTGTTTGTTTTACTGTTAGTTTCGGTGCTACTTGCTTTACTACAAATTTGCAATATGGCTCTGTAAGTTTTTTCCATGGCCTTGTTCTTTAAATAAATACCCACATATATTTTTTGTATAATTGAAAGTTGTTCAACGAATGCTCGTAGCTTCTAATGTGAAAGTGAAGATAATGAACTCAGACAACAAGTGCACATTGCTCTGTTTTGGGTATATGCCACTCACTATAGAAGGATTTTGTTTATATACGGATTAACTTAGCAAACATTGAAATTTTGAAGTGGGGTTAGATGCAAATAAGATTTTTTTTGTCATATTTTTTTTTTTATTTATTTGCAGAGCATATGCTGTTTTATGCTAGTGAGAAATACCCATTGGAAGATAGTTACTCCAAGTATATTGCAGAGGTACTTACCACTCATAATTTGGAGGGATACCTATGCCTTCTTCAAACTTATTACTGCCATGACTCCCGTTTTTCTTTCTTCTATTTTCCATTTTTTATTCGATGTCATTGTAGATTGCCAACTCATGTGGGTTTTCACATTCTCTATTTGGTTGATTTTCTTGATGCATAGCATGGTGGCAGGACAAATGCTTTTTCATCTTTAAAGCAAACCAATTATCATTTTGACATTAACACTGATCGTTTTGAAGAAGCTTTGGACAGGTAGATGCTTTCCTTCCTTTTTTTTGCTGGCTGTTATAATCATCAGTTTCATTAGAATTGTGATCACCCTAGAATATTTGTGTTTGCTGCTCAGGTTTGCTCAGTTCTTTATTAAACCTTTGATGTCAGCTGATGCTACTACGAGGGAAATCAAAGCTGTTAATTCTAGTAAGTGTTATTTTCTGAATCTTGGCTAACACCTTTATGCGGTTCATCTTAGACCTTTATGTCTCTCTGTCTCTTTCTCTTAGAGAATCAAAAGAACTTATTGTCAGATGTTTGGAGAATGAACCAGGTATTGGTTACTGTCCTTTCTATACATCTTTTATAAGTGCAATACGCTCAATGTACTAATCTTACTTGCTCTCCTCGATTCGATTTGTAGTCTATTAAAGAATTGTTGTTTCTGTGCTTATTAGAATGACTGAGGAAATGGTAGTTGATCCTAACTTAAGTGGGGCCTTCTATCTAATCTGATGAGCTATGTAAATTCATGCTTAATATATTGGCATAATATATTTGTTGGATAAAAGAATTGTAAATGTCTTTGTTAGTTTAATAAATTCTATATATGATTGTTAGGTAGAAGAAGAGTTGTCAAAATGTGTTTGTTGAATAATTCGGTTGAGGATAAAAATTAATTGAGAAACAATAATTTAAGTATCAAATTAAATTATTAATTAATATATGGTTAGTGTAATTACAAAATATGAAAGAAAAAAGAAAAAATATTATTATTAAAAAAATAATATTATATTATTATTTTGATGAATCCAATGGCTAATCCAATATGGAGTTATAGATAAAGAGGTTTTAGATATATAGAAAATATGTACTTTTCATCAAAATTTGAAGATAAATTTGATGAATCTAATACTAATGCTCGGGGCAACTTTTATATGTACATCCATCATTAAATATTCATTTTTGAATATTTCGTTTTTACTATTGCTTTGGCTTTGGTGATTGAATTCTTTTAAAAAGAATATTATTTTATGGGAAAAGTTTCTTTGCCTACCTATATTGATCGTTCTAGTTTACCGCTAGTTAAAAAAAAATATTTGGTGATTAAGGAAGTGATTTTAAGTGTATTGGTGTATTTTTTTATTTTTTTAAAAATATTTAAATATATTAAAAAAATGTGAAAATAAATAAAAAATAAATAAAAAAAACCTGGGCGGCATGCCCAGAGGTAAATGCTGAGCAGCAGAGTAGCCTTGCCCTTATTTTATCATGGAGTATAACTTGTGAACTTTGTAAAACAAAGAAAGCAGCGTTTGCGTGTATGTAAAGGATTCGAATAACAAAAATGCTAGAGCCCCCGAAAAAGAGTCTCGAACTTTGCATCCCGAATGACGTGGAGTCACCCATGTGGCCCCTTTAATTACGAAAAAACCAATTTGAATTTTAAAAACAAAAAAGTCCTCTTTCGTGGGTCTCCCGTCCTCTTTCGTTTTTCTCCATGTCTCCCGTCCCTCCCAAATCAAATCTCCTCTATAGAAGAATATCTCATCCCATTCAAATCTCTCCCAGAAATATCATCCTCTTGTAGATCTCTTCTACTCCTTCAATGAAATGTCATCCTCTCATATTTCCTCTATACATCCCGTTCATCCATCCCTCCCTCACTGAAGGCCATGACTCCACCCTCCCTCCCAAACCAGAAATGACTTGACTTCTTAAGGCATGGAGCGTCACCATTGAGTTGAATCGTTGCCACTGTCACCTCCATCCCTCGAATTCGTGACTGTAACCTCACCATTGAGCCACTGTCACTCCATCCCAAAGCCTGAAACCCTAAGACCTTTGTCGCCTCACGTTTGTTGGACTCCCCGAAGCCTGAGGCCAACCCCCTCACCACTGAGCCTACCGTCGCCACTGGTTGTTACATTAGTGCAGATCTCCATTTACGCCGTGGTCCGATTCCCTCACATAAAAACCGAGGTTGTTACTCTATATCTATCTATAATGGAATTTCTTCTTTGTTTTAATTTTTCTTGCATGAATTGTCCCTTGAATTACTTTATGGATTTTTGTTTGCTAAGATATGAATCATGCTCTATGCGATAGCTAAATCGAGCCTCGAAAATCCAGCTGAAATGCAAAGTTATTTAGAGAGGCCAAAATATTATTCGTGCATAGAGAGGCCAAAATATCCCTTTTTGCATCCCAATTTGCTTTCACTTCCCTAGCTTTTGGGTTTTTTCCATTGATCAACTGTCTCTTAGTCCTTCATGAATGTTGGTGATCTTTTTGATGAGTATAAGCTGAAATAAATTCCTCTAGTCCTTTACCTGCAGCTTGAACCACCATTGTCGGGTCCTCAAAATTATTCTTAAATATTAGAGCATTTCTTTTAATCCAAATCATTCTCATTATATATACCACCAAATCTGCCTCCTCAGACTTCTTCTTCCATTTTAATTTCTTTCATAGTTCCGAGAAGTCTATCTCTAGGTTGTATTTTCAACCCATTTCGACATATTTAATATAGATTGGTTGAAATAATCTAAAGGACTGTTTTTCGATTAACACAATTTTATGTCTTAATTATAAACATAAATTATATCAATTAGGCACATTCACATCTAAATTTGTAACAAAATCAATATCTATAACTATGATTAGAATTTTAAACTAATTTCTCTTTGTATATAATTAAGTTTATAGTAAAATCCAATTAAACATGTCTAGTCAAACAAATGTTGGATTAAAATTGGATTAAGATTTGATTAAAATTGGATTAAAATTTAAGAAAGTAATCAACTTGTGCCATTGGCAATTTGGCATTTAGGAAATTATAGAATGTATTTGAAGTGGAGAAAAACAGTTTAGTTTTATAAAATTGGATTAAAATTTAGGAAAGTATTTAACTTGAAATACATTGTCAATTTGGCATTTAGGAAGTTTTAGGATGTATTTCAAATGGAGACAAAATAGTTTAATTTAGGAAAGCATGAATCATAGAACCGAATTGGTTTGGGTCTCTGGAATCATAGCATGAATCAAGTGGAGAAAAACTTGGGCTAGCTTTTGGTCTCTGGAATTTGGTTGGGGCTAACTTGATTTCAATCTATACAAAGTCAGCCAGTTTGCAACCATGGATTCAATGCCATTGGTCGAGATTAGACATGTTGTATGTGCTATGAGTTTTATAATGCATAAAATGCCACAACTCCTGCTATAAATGTCTTGGTTTGCCAATATGTGTTCTTTGATTTTGCAGGCTGGGTATTCTTGCAGATTTTTTTGTTGGTATAATCTGGAAATACCATCGTATGGTGAAAAGAGAATCAATCAACTAAAAACTGAACTTCAAAAGATACAACTAATAATGAATATTAAAATAACTCGACATCGATTATAAATAAAAACTGAGAGGCGCAAGAGAAAACTTGAGAGTGTCAGTTTAGTTATAATAATTTCAATGTTATGGGTACACAAACTGTGGGTACTTTGTTTACGATTTTATTTTAGGAAATTTTGTGAAAACAATGTGACCAAGATGTAATTTGCTTATGATTTTGTATGAAGTTTTTTTTTTTTTTCCTTAATTTTCAGCCTTTTAA
The DNA here is from genome assembly GCF_004785595.1 of Juglans microcarpa x Juglans regia. Lineage (NCBI taxonomy): Eukaryota > Viridiplantae > Streptophyta > Magnoliopsida > Fagales > Juglandaceae > Juglans > Juglans microcarpa x Juglans regia. Next base: position 26,742,258 of record NC_054604.1, read on the forward strand.
TTTTACTCGCATGTCACTCTTTATAAAGCTGGTTGGTCTTCTAGATGATATAATGCAGATCAGACCTTTCCTGTAGTTGTTTGATGAATTCTTTTTTTTCATGGATGTGAAACGCATTGTCAATGCATTGATTCTAGGGTTCAAGACAGACAAGCAGAAGCATGTTTTCTTACTATACATATAAGAGGAGTGCATTTGCTGACCATTATGACATTAATAATTAATCAATAAAGGTAAGAGTACTACTACTACCGAATAAGGCTGGCAAAAGCAACCAGGAGAGCAACTTTAAGCGATGCATCAAATATATACATCCTGTAATTAACAAAATATGAACCTGCTCAAGTAAAAAAATCTCATACACCCATGTAATTACCTAAATTAGAATAACTAGAGAAAGATAAAGTTAAGTGGTGCATCAAATATATACATCCTGTAATTTACAATAGCCACATGTCATCTCCGCCAAAAAAATGTCATCTAATAAATATGTATTACAGAAAAAGTTATGGCCACAATGTCTGGAATTTACAATAGCCACAGGTCATCTCCACCAAAAAATGTATTACAGAAAAAGTCATAGCTACAATGTCTGGAACTTACAATAGCCACAGGTCATCTCCACTAAAAAATGTATTACAGAAAAAGTCATGGCCACAATGACTGGAATTTACAATAGCCACATGTCATATCCACAAAAAAATATGTCATCTCGATCAAAAAATATGTCATCTCGATCAAAAAATATGTCATCTCCACCAAATAATGTTATCTCCACAAATAAGAATTCATTGAAGGAGCAGTTGGTCTAATATGAAGAGCCTCCGTTGTGTATACTTGATCAAGTGTGCACTATGAGTGACATAAAAAAAAAATATGTTGAAAGAGCCAACACACTAAAAATATGCCCCTAAACCATAATGTCGTTTAAAATACCTGTGAGGAAGAAGCAGCCCGTCCAATACCAAAATAATTTGTAGCATATACTTGATTAGGTGTGTACTGTGAGTGGTATAAAAAAAATGTTAAAAGAACCAACACACTAAAAATATGTTAGTACCATAATGTAGTTTAAAATGCCTGTGAGGATGGAGCAATCGGTCTAATACCATAATAATCTGTGTTATATACTTGATCGGGTGTGTCCTGTGAGTGGCATTAAAAAAAATGTCAAAAAAACCAATACACTAAAAAATCTATTAAAATAATAATGTAGTTTGAAGTACCTGTGAGGAAGTAGCAATCCATCCATCACCAAAATAATCCGTAGCAGTTGAAGGAGTAGTAAAAAAAGCTGGAGCATGTATCTCAACTTGACTTTGTTGATCCTATATCCATTTAACCCGAACAATGATCAATACAAAATGTAATAATCATAAACAACAAAAAGAGTACCTAAGTTTGAGGAGTTTCAGTCTGTGTGCCGCTCACATTGCATTCATTTGGTAAGGGACTACTTCGCTGTGCATTGGAAGAAATATAATAATTTCTATTTAAAAAAAATATATAAGAATTTGTTAAATATTTGTTGTATACAACATTAATAAAAAGAAACCTCAACTTCGCCATGGTGCAATCTCCTTCTCGTGCTTGGTTTCTTAAGACTTTTCTCAATGGGGTGCACTTTTCTTCTAGATGGCGGTTTTCTCTTACTCCGAACTACCAATGGACTCAAAACTCTACCCGCCGTGTCCTCCATGGAAGCCACTGGATCAACTGTGTTGGTAGTATCATGATCGGTGATCCCAAGGTACTCTAACTTCAACTGTTCTAGCTAGCTAATCAATTTCACACAACCACTCTCGGCCTTTGAAGCATTGGAACACAGTTCATAGAAGCAATTTTGGATCATATCGTACCTTCGGGCATCGTGGTTGCTACTTGTGTCATAACTACTTTTGATGAAAGTGTATTTTCTTTTTACATTCTTCCTCCACCGATCTAAAATGTATTTTGATGGAACTGTATGCTTGCCTAGCTGAGTCAAGATACGAAGAGCATGTCTGCATAATATATCCCTCAACTCAAACAAATTACAACTGCATTTAACATCAAGGGGATCTTCATTAACTTTGGCAATGTAGTTTGCACATTTTAATAAGTTATCATACACATGAACTTCATTAGCAACTACGAACTCATATCTACCACCCTCACATCCCAATAACGAGGTAGTCAAATATAAAAATCCCCGCAATTCCTCTTGTACTTATTTGAATTTTGCAATTGTGTATGTTTTTTGAAACTGCTTCTCTAGAGGATATGCAGCTCTACTTCGGGCATTTGTCCAAAATACATTCTTTAACCACATCTCATGGTCCACGTTTATCTGGTAGTAGAAATCCATATTTCTTTTTTGCATATCTTGAAAATACTTACATAAAGCTTCAACACCTCCAACTCCAAGGCGAACTTGTCATGCTTTGTCAATGTAATTTCAACACTCATTCTCCCCGAATGACACATTCTCGTAACCCCTGCCTCAACAACCACAACCTTGAAATTTTTAGACATTCGTACTGCCTCATCATTTATTTCGAGCCTCTTAGCCACACGAGCATCAACCTTCTTAAAACATCTCATATGTCTTGCCTTTCCAGGACTACAAATGTGTGTGTATTCTAACTTTACTTTAAATAGGGTATATCCATCTTCGCCATTCATTGTAGCATTAATCCTAGCCATACATCTTATCTTCTCTGTTTGTCTTGACTTGAGAATATTGGCAGCCTTACTATTTGATGCGCCTTGTCGCGCACATACGAATCTAAGCCATCTGACATTCCCATCATCTCCTTGTTTAGAATTCCTTTTACACACCCCAAACTCCTTCTGCTTACCATATTTTTTATAGTAAGACCAAACTTCTTCTATCGAAAAAAATTTCATTCCAACCTTTAGCTCTTCAATGGTTTCATCACACTCATTATCTGCATGTACCACCTCATTGTACTCATCATCTACACATCCTATCTCATCACTCTCATAATTTGCATGTCCTACCTCATCACCCTCATAATTTGCATGTCCTACCTCATCACCCTCATTTTCTGCATGTCCCGTGTCAGAATCCATTGCAAATCCAACCTTTAAATTATCCAAGAAAATGCAAGATTTTAAAAAAAATTATGGGTTTGATATTGCAACCAGATTCAATTAAAAATTAAAAAAAAATCTGAATTTGAAATTGCAAATTTAGCCGTATTGGACCATCTTTTTCAAGGCCTAACAATAGTATGCATAGACAAAACCAAGCAATCATTACAACTCATTTAAATTTTTACATGGAAGAATTTCGGTAATGTTAAAAAAAAAAAAAAAATCATTGCGAAGAATGCACTATATATTTGCAATGATTAAGATGATTAAGACCACCAGCAGCATTTCACCCATAAATGATCAACTGGATGATCGACGCAGGTGTGATGCTACATTATCACATGCTCATATTCTCGTACATGCAGTTTCAAAGATTCATATCAAATGCTTATGAACTTTCATGATTGTAAATGAGGTTGTATTGGCAATAAAAATCAGAAAAATTAATGAACATCCCAACTCAGATGGTTGCAAAGTTCCACCAAATGATTTTATTACACCACATGAGTTGAACCATGAAGAGCTTAAATCTCTCCTGGAGTTACCTTTATACCATGTTACCCGAGAGATATCAAATAAATATATTTATCAAAGAGTACTTCTAAGTTCTAACAACAATTTCCAAAATCCATGTTTTTTTATGTAGTTAATAAATACTTGGGGAGATGACATGTGTAAAATGCAATTATATTTTTATAATTTTTACTCTTCAAGAATGACAATTTCTCTATCTCCAAAAAAAAAATCAAAATTAATTGTTGAAAATACAAAGAGCTCGTATTAAAAGAGTTGAGAGATGAAGAAATTCTATCTCAAAAAAATGCAATATTAGATGGGGGTAAATTCCAGATGCAATATTAGATGGGGGCAATATTTATCAAAGAATACTTCTAACAACAATTTCCAAAGAAAGAAATCCTTTTTTTTTATGTAATTAATAAATATGGGGGACCCCTTCTAGCGATGGAACCCAGAGTAAGCTTACTAAAGGAGCTAGTTCAAATGCAAAAAGCAACATCTTCAAAAGTTCATTTGAAAAGAAAAGCCCTTAGCCCCACGCCGTGGTTTGGTTCCGTAAATCTTTATCTTTAATATTCTACCCAATATGTTTGATAATAACTTCTTAGAGCGACCACAAGAGGGAAGGAATGTTATTTACCGTTTGGATTCTTGGGGAAGCGCGGTCGGATGGAGGGGAGCTGCAAGATGACGCCGGAAATTGAGGGCTGCTACTGCGCAGAGTGGAGGTCGGTGCTGAACAGAGGGAGAGAGAGAGGGAGAGGGAGAGGGATTCTGTTAGTTGGGTTTGGCGTCATCTACAATATGGGTTTTGGGATCATCTCAAATCAAATCACGTTTTTCTTTTTTCTTTTTTTTAATATTAAATAAATTATTATTATTTTTTAATATTAAATAAATTACGTGATATGCCACATGGCATGACACGTTAGTCGGTAACTATATTTGGGAGAAATCTTCGGTAACTGTAGAAGAACTCTTCGAATAAGCATCTCTTTTTTTTTTCTAATCAAGCATTTTATAGATATATAAAGAAATATAAAAGTTCAAGGTGGATCCTTTCCACTATCAATATACAAAAAGCAACTAGGAATATTATCTATAGGTAGGCTTCCAAAAACATGATTGGTAGCTGCCCATTGCGCACTGAGTGCGCACATCGATTTTGAGATCGATGAATTTTAGTAAATCTCCAGTCTTGATGATGTCGAGAGTTTTGCAGTATGTCCCCAATGATGGTTGAGATGTTCCAAAAAGGAGTGGAATCTGGATTCTCTATAGATGTGAATACCGATTGAGCATCCCCTTCTATAATTGTTAGATTCTGGGTAGAAGCCATTTTGGATGCTAGCAGTGCTGCCAATGCTTCTGCCACTAGAGAGATATTTGTTTGTACCTTATCTGTTATTATCCCCAAAATCTCTCCACTATGATTTCTTTGTATTACTGAGACAACTGAGTATTGGTCTCGTACTGCTGCATCAAATGAGAAGCTTAGATAATTTGGAGGAGGAGGCTTCCATTCTTCTTCTTTGCTTTGTTGACTCTGTTTTTCTTTCCATGCATCTTTATATTCTTCATAGATGTGTCTCAACTGGATATTTGCTTCTTCCAGTGACAAAGAGGTGTGATTGTGGACTATGTCATTTCTTTTCCTCCAAATAAAATCTAGAATTATAACCGCAAATAACTGAAAATGATGCTTTTCTTCTATTCGGAGTCCCAACTCTTTTTCTGGGTAGATGATCATTCTGATCCAGTCTGCAATAGAGTTAATAGGCAAGCTTGCAAGATTTAGAGGCCAACTGCTTTGTTGCCACAAAATTCTGATGACGGGACAATCTATGAAAATATGCTTTAGAGTCTCTTTGTCTTGATTGCAGAGTGGGCATTCTTCTGATTCTTGATGAGGAACGAAATCACCTATTCTTGATTTAGTAGGAAGAATATTCCAAAGTAATTTCCAGATCAGTAATTTATGTCGATCATGAATTTTTAAGCTCCACATTGGTTTAAAGAGTGATATTAAGTTGTCATGTTGATCCGAAACATGACTACTTAATGTTGCCTGATAAGCTGTCTTAACAGAGTATTTTCCATTGTGGTTTAGTATCCAAACAATTTTGTCTTGTTCCATTGATCTAGCTGAGAGGGGTATTTTTTGTATTTCTGAGATGCTTTCTTGATCAAAGAGAGTTTGCATTTTTGGAACATCCCAACTCCTAGGATTATTGATAATAAGATCTGAGACAGTAATATTTGGGTAATCTAGGGACATACCTTGTATTTGTTGTGGTTTGAAGTTATTCAGAGAAGGAACCCATGGATCTGACCAAATGTTTACTGATTCTCCACTTTGGATTTGAAAACAACGACCTTTATTTAGCAAATTCTTTGTTCTGAGTATTCCCTTCCACATGCATGAATCAGTTGACTTTTGCTCTGTCTCCCAGAAAGTAGTATTCTTTAGGTATTTGGCAGTTAGAATTGAGTGCCACAAACCATTTCTTGGCTCACCTAGTTCCCATCATGTTTTTGCTAACATTGCTTGATTTATCTTCTCCATTAATCTGATACCTAGACCACCTTCTTTTTTCGGTAAGCAGATAGACTTCCAGGATTTTAATGTCATATTATGAATTTTGTCTTCTGAGAATCCCCACCAGAAGTTTTTGAAAGCTGTATCAAGTGATCTGCAGACTGATTTTGGCAGTTGAAATGAGCTCATATGATAAGATGGAATTGAGCTTACTACAGATTTGATTAGCATAGTTCTTCCTGCTTGGGCCAGTAGCTTTGATTTCCAGCCTTCCAATTTTTTCCCCACATTGGTCAACATGTCACTGTAATTTTCTTTTTTCCTTCTGTTGAATGAGGTTGGCAAGCCCAGATATTTCATTCTTGCCGATGCAGTTTTATAAGGTAGCCAATGGGAAATAGAAGCTTTTGCTGTTTGGCTTGTATTCCTTGTGATAAACATTGAAGATTTGCTCAGATTTATCCTTTGTCTAGACCAACTTTGATATTTTGCAAGACATTCTGAAATGCTTTGTGCATTTTTTGTTGTTGCTTTTGAAAAGATTATTGTATCGTCAGCAAATAGTAAATGAGACACTGTTGGACTATTTCTGCTGATTTGTACCCCTTCCAGTTTCTGTTGAGCTTCCGCCTTTAATAACATTCTAGATAGTGCTTCAGTGACCAATATAAAGAGAAATGGAGAAATTGGATCACCTTGCCTTATACCTCTTTGAGATTTGAAGAAACCTCTTGGCGAGCCATTAATGAGGATGGAAAAAGACACTGTTGTTATGCACTCCTTTATCAAGTTTATCCATTTTGAATTGAAACCCAGATTCTTCATCACTACAAAGAGAAATTCCCATTCCACTTGGTCAAAAGCCTTTTCCATGTCTAGTTTGATTGCCATCAATCCTTTGTTCCCAGTTTTTCTTTTGAGATGATGAAATAGCTCATGAGCTATGATTGTATTTTCCTTGATGTTTCTACCAGGGACAAATGCTGTTTGGAGAGGGGAGATAATTTTAGGGAGCAGACATTTTAGACGATTGGCCATTATTTTGGTTATAATCTTGTAGATGACATTTGTGAGGCTAATGGGTCTATATTGGCTTGGAGTATTTGGACTAGATATCTTTGGGATAAGAGCAATGTTGGTATGATTGATCTGCTTTAGAAGGTGGCCACTAGTGAAGAAATTCTGCACTGCTAGTATGACTTCTTTCTTAACAATAATCCAGTAGTGCTTGTAAAAGAGGGCCGTCATTCCATCAGGCCCTGGAGCTTTGTTACTGGGAATCTGTTTTAGAGCTTCTAAAATTTCCTTTTCTTCTGGTATAACAGTTAGAGAATCATTCTCTATGTCCGAGATTTGCTTATCAAATAGATTATCCAGTAGATCCGGAATGATTGGATTTGAAGAGGAATATATAGAACTGAAATGATTTATAAAAGCAGTTTCTATCTCAAGAGGGTCCATAGACCAAATACCTGGTCCCAGTTTGATTGACTCTATAGCATTCCTTCTTCTTCTGATAGTTGTTGTCAAGTGATAAAACTTGGTGTTGAGATCCGTTGAAGTTAGCCAAGTGAGTCTAGATTTTTGTCTCCATAAGATTTCTTCATACTCTCTTTGCTTGTGAAGTCTATTTTGCAGAAATCTTTCTTTTTCTTGATTGATAGGGGTCATAAGATTGCCTTGTACCTCAAGAAGTTCACTTTCAATCTGATGGATATTGTGATTGATCTTTCCAAAGTGACTTTTGTTCCAAAGTTTGAGAGCTTCTTTGGTGGACTTGATTTTCTTACATAGAATGTAAGACGGATTACCTAAATGAGGTTTACTCCATGCTTCACCTATTATTTGGTGACTCAATAGCTCGCGAGTCCAGAATTCTTCAAACTTGAAAGAGGGAGCCAGGCGAAAATTAGCCGTGGTATGCAATAAGATAGGATGATGATCTGATGCTGATGATGCTAAGTGCTGTAGTGTTGCATCTGAAAAGAGAAGTCTCCATTCTTGATTTGCAATGGTACGATCTAATCTTTCTCTTATAAGCGCATTACCCTGTCTGTTATTAGTCCAGGTGAATGGATAGCTATTTCTCTATATTTTCTTACCCTTCAAGAACTCTCATAGGATTAGTCAAAATTAAAAGGCATTTTTTATGAATGTAAAAAAAATTTGACTTTTAATTATTTCATTCATATAAATCTCCACATTAAAATAGTTATTTTTTCATTATATAACAATAAAATAATATAAAATGAATTTGATTTTAGTTATTCACATCAAATCTTCATATTAAATTATACATTTATTTATTATATAGTAATGAATAACTAATAATTTCAAAAATATTTAATTTTTTAATTATTAATTTATTTTATTTTATCATATTTTACTATTCTACCTATTATATATTAATTAATAATCATATTCTTTTTAAATTAATATATCACTCACTCAAATTAATATACCAATAAAATATGTGATAGAAAGAAATTGAGAGAAATAATTAGTAAAATATGTATTTGATGTATGTACAGTAACCTTCAAATTTGAAAAAAATTTTAAAAGTCACTGTAGTTAAATTTCAAATATATTAATTCATTGTGAGTATATTTTACTCTCTAATAATTAAATACTCAATAGATTTAACTTTTAATTAATCCAATAAAAGTGCTCCGGAAGGATCTACTACTGTATTCCCGTAAAGAGACGCCGAAAGCAAATAAAACCCTCGGGCAGTGTCTTAATGAATACATTCCCACCATCTGCTTTCCACCCAGACCAGTTCCTCAAACCTCACAGATTCCCCAATTCTCCTTTTACAGTGTTCGTCCATAAACATTAATTTAAATAAAAAAAAGAAAGTAGTTGAAAATAATCAAAATAAGACCAAATATGTTTATATCTCTCAAACAAATCTAATTTAGATTATAATAAAGCACAGATAGTTCATGGCTCACTCAAGTTCCAAATCACTGACATGGCACTTCGAACAATGTATTATTCCTTCTAAATGAAGGCTTTAAATCCCTACCCCCAAACTCTTTTGAAACAGAATTACCGACATGCTGGCTCCGTCGACATACCTGCTCGGCAAGAATCCAAGCTCAGTTCATCTAAATAGATACAGATGATTGTAAACATGACTTTCATTATTCTTTTGTCTCAAGCTCCTGACTGATGATATCATGCAACCCAAAGCCAAGAGGCAAAAAGCATGCGACAGATTTCTTGTTCCTTCCCATTTCTCATTTCCTACTTGCTTCTAAGAAATAAGGGAACTTCCAATGATTTTGAACAGTTTATGTTGTCAAAGGCAAATCTAGAGCATGAGAATTGTATCTTGGGGATGACAATGAAACAATGTTTTTCATCCCTTTTCTACCTCTGGAGAGAAGAATCCAAAAGTACGACTGAAAAAAGATTATACTGAAAGAAACAAAAGAAAAGCACGTTTCAGTATTGCATCCAACATACACCTTAATTCAAAACGATGGCAGTTGCAGAATGCTAACAAATTTCATAAAATATAACCTACATGACTTGGAGGTCTGCAAGGCGTTAATCATCTTTCAAACCTGAAAGTGAGGGATGCACATTTTAGTACTTTGTTTCAGTTTCCTTGATCAACCAACGTAAGAAACATGAAAGTCCAAAGAGAGATGAAATCACTAGTACAAAAAAATGTGCACTATCATATAAAATCTTCTAAACCAGCAGTATCTTTGAACTGCATAGACACACTGTATTCAATGCGTTACAAGCATGGGATCCATATTACAAAGGCAACATAATTTAAGCCTTTATTCATGAAAAACAAAAATGAAACAAAATTAAGCCAAAAAAATGCAAAAAAACTGTGTAAGATTCATGCATCCGAACCCATAATTGATGAATATACAAGGTGGCGTTCGGGAAGGTTTATGTAAAACTAGTGAGTCCTGGTTAAAAAACAAACATTATCTTTTAACCGGAACAATAATGATACTATGGGACCCAGTTGGGACCTACTTTGCTAAAAAGATAATTGAGGGTGTCATTATTTTTGGTCATTAAGTCAATTTTATACTGTGCAACAAGTTTAGCATTTCTTCAGAGTCCGAAAACAATTATTTTGACTAGAGGACTCCTACCTTCCTAATTCAATTGCCAGGCATAGCTTTACTCACACTCCAGGCAAAATTACAATGGAGTGAAAGATAAGAGCTGCCAAACAAACTACTTTAAGATGTTAACTCTTCAAATCACTTTACTGCTCAAATATGTCATCTAAATGAGGCATGAAAACTCATTAATGAAGATCCTGAAGTTAGCAAAATAAGGGCACAACTACCTAATTTTGTTTCCTTCTCTTGGCTCATTCAAAACTATTATGGTGATTTATGACCCTATAAAAACTAGTGAAATCATCTCCAACTAGCTTCCAGAATTTCAAATTGGTTTGATATTATTAACAAATGCAAGCAAGCAATTTTTTTTTTTTTTTATTGGCACAGAGTGTCCGAGGACAAAGTGCCGACTAATCCCGAGGATGCACAGGCCCTTGGCAAGGAGTTTTCCGCCAGTACACCTCAGGTAATTCAAGAGGAAGTTCCCCCAGTCCGATGGCCCATAGAAATTATTTGCACCCACAAGGATTTGAACCTTAGACCTGGAGGGAGCATACCACCAAGACCAGGGCCTTTACCACTTGAGTCAAACCCTAGGATTAAAGCAAATTAGCACAACAAAGATGCATATATCACATAAATAGTATGCAGCATTATAGAAAAACTAACTTTGAAAAGAGTGGAAGGCGAACAACGCCTCCCCCCCCCCCCCCCCCCCCCCCCCCCCCAAAAAAAAAAAAAAAAAACCAAGAAAAAGATATAAGAATCATATAAGGATTCAAATAAAACGAAATAGAGGCAATAGCTCCAGCTACAAAAGAAATTATCATTTTTTTTATGACGGGAGAACCACCCCACAGCAGGGCCCTTAGGACTCATCCATGGAACTTAAATCCCCGGGGAGACTAGCACAACAACCCACCGCCATGGCCTCCCACTTAAATCACAATTTGATCCCAAGGAGAATCGAACCTGTTACATGGGGCTCGTGCACACAAGTTCACCCTTATCACTTGGACTACTCACGAGTGGGTCAATTACAGAAGAAATTATCATCAACATTTTTCACAACTACTAACAAGGCCAGAGGTATTTTTTTGCTTACCTTTCCAATGGTCAAAGAAGCGATGGCCAAACATTCCTAAACTTCCCAGCAGAGACATATTAGGGACGGGCATCACACTCTTCCATCCAAATAAGTCGATCTCTTTGTCTGAAAAACGTTTCTTCTTAAAGCTTGACAATCTTCTACAGGCTTCTGTTTGTAAACTAGAGATGTGAGGTGCAATATTATTCCAGCCATCTCCTGCAACATGTTTGATGGAAAGAAGGCCACTTGAATGGGCTAACTCTGATGCACCACTTGTTGTAGCCATGATAGCTGGAAAAAGAATGCAGTCATCAAGCTTTGGCATTCAAGACTAATCCTTAACTGAGACAGACACATACAAACATACAAATCAACAACGCGTACATGCATAATTATATGAATCAATTCATATTAGTCTTGAAGAATTTAGGTTTACTAAAATGCATAAAAGTAGCGCGAATATATTTTTGCAGAGCAACTAATACAAAATGTAGCATGTGAAATGGCTTGGTTTCCAACAAATAGTATACCATTGTAAGGAACTTCAAAGAGGTAATTTGCAGGTAGACCGATTCCAAAACCAGCCAGAGTGATGCCCACGTTGAATCCAACACCACAGCCAGCTCCAACATAACCAACTACCTCAGGGCCAAAACCAGGACCCCATCCAACACCACAACCAATACCTATTCCCATGCCCCAGAAGGCTCCAAATGTTGGATGTACAGGATTCCATCTTTCATATCTCCTGAACACACCTTTTATAATCATTTTACCTGAGAGTGAAGATGACAGGCAGAAATGATTAAAAAAATTATTGAAAGAAAAAAAACTTTTATTTGACAATGCACCTCAAACATGACATACTGACATTAGTGTAAGACCATTTCTACACCATTACTCAATCATCTGAAGTAATTATTTGGTTACTATAAGATATATAGAATCATGTAGAAAAATAACTAAAGGAGAAAGAAATTGTATGATCCCCTCACATGGAAAAGAAAAATGATGCTGAAATCTTTCTTATACACTCCTCAATGGAAAAGAACAGAAAATCACTCAAAAGGATATTCATGCCTAATGCACATGCTAAATAGAAAAATGGAAGTCTATATAAGCATCCAGAGCATAACCAGCAAAAAGTTCCCAAGTAGAGTTTTGCAAGTGGCAAGCTATCTAATAATAAAATACAAATATGCATCATTTCCCAGACTTTCTACGAAGACTACAACACCTATAATTGGAAAATATCAAAAAATGGGAGAGAGAGAGAGGGGGGTGGTTATAAGGAAAAACCCCCAAGTTTGATTTCCCTGGTCACATTTCTAAGCTTCTGAAGGCAATCTATGGGCTTCAGCAGGCCCCTAGAGCTTGGTTCAATAAGCTGCTACTACACTTCTTAGTCTCAGGTTCATCAAGTCTAAGGTTGACTACTTCCTTTTCATCTTTCATAGATCAAGAGTTTACCTTTTTCTTGATTTATGTTGAGGACATTATAGTCACTGGTAAAAGCTTGTTTGCAAAATCACTTGTCGTGTTTCATGTTTAAAGCAAACCTTTGCAATGAAAGACCTTAGGCCCTTAAGTTTTTTCTTAGGCACTCATGTTCATCAATGAAGGAATAATCTCAATACATGTACATCACAGACATACGGGATTGTGCAAAAATGATTGGAGCAAAGCCTCCCAATATCCTATTCCTATAAATACAAAATTGTTACAGTATGATGCTGATCCACTGGAAAATGCTACTGAGTACCGACTCATATATCAACAAGTAGAATAGATTAAAAAAAAGTTTAGATCAACAAGTTCAGGAAAGAGAACAAAATCAAACAGTGCCCTGAAATCATCCTAAAATTTATTGAATGTTCATACATATATAGCCACATACATAAATACACAGAATTTGCATTAGTTTCCGCCCGTCTGCATAAATGTAAACATTTACTGGCTCAGCTTGAAGTCCTTCCTCTCAACAAGAGCCTTACAATCTTCTATAAGAAGCCGTCATATAAAGGCATATGCAGCAACAACGACACCCTCAATCGTTAATCCAATCTTGCAGAGATTAGTTCAAAGTTTACCCTCTAGTTTATTCCCAGGCATCTATCTTCCAAAACCATGACTGTGTCCAAAACCAGGCCCGAGGAGCCTGCTTCAAACCATAGATAGATTTTTTTAACTTACAGACATGATATGGAAAGTTTGGATTCACGAACCCGGGTGGTTGTTTCATGTAAATTGCTTCCTTAAGGTCCCCGTGTAAGAAGGTATTTTGTATATCCAGCTGATGAAGTGGCCAATTGGAGGTAACGGCAATGGAATGAAGAAGCCGAATGGTGACAGGTTTAACAACTGGGCTAAATGTTTCATTGTAATCGAGGCCAGGCTGTTGATGAGAAGCATTGCCCACAAGGCATGCCTTGCAGTGCTCAAGAGTTCCATCAGCTCAACGCTTTGTTTTGAGAATCCATTTGGAACCCAAAACATTCAGGCTGAACAAAGAGCTTTGTATTCGGTGTTCATGGCTGAATGCCACTCAGGGTATTTGGATGCTTCGGAAGAAGAGGAGGGCTCTTCAGGTACAAAGAGAGGCAGAGAGGACATTTTGGGAGTGGAAACAGTAAGTGAGAGAGACGGATTAGGAAGCGGCCATGGAATAGTACCATCGGTACGAAGACGAGGACAGTGGATATTAGACTGAGAGCGAGTGACCATCAGATGAGTGGTCAGTGGCAACGTGGGAGGTAAGGGATTGGAGTGAGGCAATTCTGTGGGAGAAGACGTAGGTGAGAGATCAAGGGAGTGGATCGAATAAGAGAAGAGAATAAGGAAGAAGATGACCTAGACGATATGTGGGGCTGAAATGTGGCTGTGGGCTATGATGGGCCAATGGGCGGAGATGGGCCTGTGATATGTGCTGGGTTATTAAAAGAAGTGGGCGATGCAAGAGTGGCTGAAGTAGGGAGTAAAGAAATAGATAATGGCCCACAAGAAGAGGAGCCCAGAGATGAAGAATGAGAGGGACATATTGAACTGGGCTTCGGTGCAAAGGGAAAGACTGGATCATTAAATGTGACATCCCGTGAAATGTAGGTCCGACCCGAAAGGAGATGTAAGCAAAGATAACCCTTATGACCTGGGCTATTGCCCATGAAGACACATAGCTTGGAGCGGTAATCTAATTTGTGGCGATTAAAGGGCCTTAAGTTGGGCCAGCAAGCAAACCCAAAAACGTGTAAAAATGAATAATCAGGGTATCGACCCATCAAGGCCTCAAAAGGAGACATATTATGAAGAACTGGGGTGGGCATTCGATTAATAAGAAAAGTGGCGGTTTGAAGGGCTTCGGCCCAATACTTTTGAGGTACAGAGGCATGAGATAAGAGGGAGAGACCAGTTTCTACAATGTGTCTGTGGCGACGTTCAACACTGTTATTTTGTTGATGGGAGTAGGGACAGGTGATGCAGTGAGAAATTCCACAGGATTGAAATACTGCATGGAGAGGGCGAAATTCCCCTCCCCAATCAGACTGAACCGAAACAACATTTGCAGAAAACGTATTGCTAACAAAACAAAGAAATGCAAGAATTAAAGAGGAAACATTCGACTTAGATTGCATAGGAAATAACCAAATGTATTTGAAAAAGTCATCTACACTTGAAAGATAAAACCGACAGCCATTGGTAGAGATAATTGGTGTCGGACCCCATACATCGCGAAATAGAAGCTCAAAAGGCCTTTGAGATCGAGAAGGAGAAGGAGGATGCGGCAGAGCATGGGCTTTAGCTTGGGAGCAGGCAGAACAAGGAGAGAGAGCAACACTTGAAGTGGTAGGAAGCTGAAAACGGTGAAGAGGAGAAGGATGGCCCAACCTGGAGTGCCAGAGTTGAGCAGAAGTCCGTGCACCTAGAAAAGCTTGAGGAGAAGGTGAGGAGAGAGAAGTCGTTGAAGCAGCAAACGGAGGCAGAACATATAGTCCATTCTCAACCGGCCCCTGAAGAAGAACTTCCCGGGAATATAAACCCTTCACAAGAAAAAAATTAGAGTGAAATTCAAAGAAAACAATATTGTCAAGACAAAATTGAAGAACGGATAGTAAGTTGCGAGAGATAGAAGGAACATGAAGAAAGTTTTGCAAAAGAAAATTGCCAGAGGTAGAATCCAGATGGGTAGAGCCGTCATGGTGAATTGGCAAGGTAGAGTCATCTCTGATGCTAACTTGGTCGGAGCCCTGATAAGGGGAAGAATCCAGGTTGAGAGTGGAGAAGTCAGCAGTAAAGTGATGGGTCGCTGTTGTGTCCGATAACCAAGTAGGAGACGACGGTGTTGATGGGGAAGAGCAGTAAAATTAGTAGCAAGAGAAGTTGGGGCAGGGGCCTGATAAAACTAGTTGAACCGATGATAACATGAGAGGGCGGTATGTCTAGGCTTGTGGCATACTTGGCAGACTGGGCGACAGTCAAAGCGATTGGAGAAGTAATTTGAGGACTATCCACCTCCACGACGGCTTCCACCACAGAAAGAGAAATTACGACCACGATTAAGAGAGCCAAAAGAGGGAACAGGTCTGGTTGTGGTATTGTGAGCAGCAAGAGTGGGGCCGAAAAGTAAGGATTGAGTTTGATGAGCAAGGCGTGACTCATGATTGAGAATGTAGCTATAAATCTGGTGAGGTGAAAGTGGGTCAGGTCTTGTAGTAAGGGAGGTAACCAAGGACTCATAATCAGTGACAAGTCCTGCTAGTAGATAAATTGAAAATTCTAAATCTGAGAGAGAATGCCCAACGACACCCAATGAAGCAGCCAGTATTTTGGCTTTGTTATAATACTCAGATTGACTCAGCGCCTTTCTTGAGAGTGGCGAGCTGATATTGTGTGTGAATCACATGTGCTGAAGATTGCGCTGCAAAGAGACTTTGAAGAGTGGTCCAGTCCTCACAAGAGGTTGTACAATCTAGAACCTGGGCCAATACAGTATCTGAAAGGGAGGAATTGATGGCCGAAATAATCAATTGATCCTGCAGGACCCATTGTGTGTGCGTTGGATTGGGATTATCATCAAGAAAAGCATCAGGCATGGGAATGAAGCCATCAACATAACCGAAAAGCTGGCGTCCTTTTAAGAAAGGTACAATCTGAGCCTTCCATAGTAGATAGTTGTCTATGGTAAGCTTAAGTGTGACAAGTGTGTGGCTGAATTAATGATGGAAGAGTTGACAGTGGGGGCAGGTGGTTTTTCTGGTGACTCCATGAGAAGGAAGAGGAGAAAAGAATGGACGTGTGTCTTTTAGGCTCTTGATACCATAATGAATTGTGTAAAGATAGAGTGAGGATAAACTGTTTGTGAAAAAGCCTCAATTGAATTTGGACAGAGTAATTTCCTTTCTGTTTTCCATTCCAACATATGCTGACCAATATATAAACATAATTTCATAACAGAATCCAATCCTCAAATCACACCATCGTGAAGCCTAGCTAGTCAGGTCACTATATTCTGTTACAAGGTATCCTTCTAGAATTTTTACAATTATTCTTCCCGAGTATTCTCAAGTGTTCTAGAATCTTCCTTTCGACTATGTTGTTCTGAGGCAGGGAAATCTGCTGCCTTAACATGCAGCATAAGCTCGAAAACTTTCTATCACATGACATTAATATGCATCTTTTCTCCCGAATAATTATACTCCAACTGTTTTTGAGAAAATTTTAGAAAAAAACTCAGATATGAAAAAATATGATCCCCAATTTCCATTTTCTCAACCGGTTTCGACCTCAAAACAAAAACTAAAAGGCCTAAAAATTTCTCATCTCCTTTCGTCACAAGAGAATGCGCTAACAACAAATGGAAACTCATCCAGAGCACATCATACCCGAAAGAAAAACGAAAAATAAAAACTTACAGCACTACAGAAAAATAAATTGGAATATACTGAAAAAGAGAAGTAACAATTGGAGCATTGTGATTACCATCAAATTCTGCTTCGAACCGTATCAGTGTTCTTAGTTCCTCCTCTTGTTTTCTTACTACTTCTGAAGCAGATTGAATTTCTGGGCCTTCGGCTTTGTTGCTGAGCTTTAGAGTTTAGAGTGATCAATAGAGAATGGCAAGCGGCGCATGGGAAATGGATAATGCAATCATATTACCATGCCTGTGCCCGAAGAAATTACATGGAGTTTTCGGAGTTTTACTCTTACTGTTTTACTGATGGGTGCCTCTACTATTTTTTTCTTTCAAATAGTTTTTCAATATTTTTAAACATTAAAAAATATACCAATTACTGACTTTCTTAATTGTTAAAAAAAATAAAAATATATATAAAAAATACATTAGCGATCAAAAATTGATAAAACTATAAGATATATCCTATCATTTTTCTTTTAAAAATTTAATGTATAGTCATTTTTATGTACTTTTTATACATTTCACTAATATGATTGACTGTATTATTTTTTTAATATAAAATAACTATTTTGATAATTAAATTAGTAGAATGCGTAAAGAATATATAGAAGTAATTATACGTAATAGAATTTTTTCTTTACTCGATGGATAAAATGCGCCGGTATTTTTTTCCTCTCGCTTCCACGTGTAGGAGTTGATTAGTGAGTCAGAGACCAACCTTTCAATTTCCAGCCAAAATAAAAGCAAAATAGATATATTTAGTTCATAAATAAATTTTATAAAATATTGTGATTTGTGCATTTGATTATAAATTTATTTTTTAATATAAATAACATCTATTCATATCAATTTTTAAATTTTATTTATGAAATTTTTATAAAATTAATACTTAAAAAAATACACTTAAAAAGTATTCAAACATATGGAGAAAAATAAAAATAAAAAATAAAAATCATTATAACCATTTGGAAAATCTTTAATCAAATTGGCTTTACAACGAGCATATGTAGCACATGGGGTCTTATGGGCTAGAGCCCAAGAAAAAGACATTGGCCCAAAAGGGAGGAAGAATCGCAGATAGGCCCAGTCACGCTTTCTAGAAAGAGTACCATGAAAACATGAGCATTGGATAAAATAAAAAAATAAAAATAAAAATCTGCTAACAAGAATTGGGGACCCAGTAGAAGGGGTAAAAATGGAAAGCTCAAATAAGAAGAAAAAAAGGAAGAATTCTGAAATAGCATAAAATGGTAGTAATAATTGGGAAAAGAGATTTTATTTGCAGTTCCTACTTAAAAATTGTATGTACAAATACTTTATTAAATGAGAAAAAATATCATTTTAGGAGGGATATTTTTATAATTTTAAAAAATTTTAAAGATAAAATTATATAAACTTGCATTGCAATCTTCAAATGAGGACTGTACGTAGCATTGCTCTTGAGAGAATTCTCAATCACTCTCTGGGCTTGTTCTCTCCCCTCAATCCTGTTTGTAGACACTCAACCATGATTAGGACAAGTTTAAAACTGGTCCTGTAATTGTATGTTTGGGTTTTTATCAATTAGCTTCCTAACCCTTTAGATCCTTACCAAAATGGTATTATATTTCCATTTATATTATTCCATCCCATTTTCTAGTTGACATGTTTGAAATGCGGAAAAGATCTCCACGAGTGAGAAATTGACAAACATAGTCTTGCAACATTTATCATTACTACATGTATGTATAGATATCCCATGCAACAAACCCCCAAAGGGTTGCCTCAAGCGGTGAAGGTCTTAGTTTTGGGACATCACTCCCTTCAAAGTTCAAAGTTCAACACATCATGAGTGTATACAATCGTTTGGGATCAAACCTCCTAGTCAAAAGTTAGAGATTTAACCAATTCCAAGTAGGGAAACTTACGAAGATGCGATGCATAGGATTAAGGTTTACTTTGTAGGAGTGGGTCCGAATGGCCCTACCTTGAAACATTAAATGAAAAAAAATGATACTTCTAATTTTAGGATATGCAAATCTCACACACTCATTGAAAAAAAGTTGGTAAATCTAGGACCCACGTAAAAAGTAAAAGAAGTGTGCAGAACTTGTGCACCCTAAGACCAGGGGTAGAACTACTAAGAGGCTTGGAGGGCCAAAATTTTCAAAATTTGATGAAAATTAAGTTTTAAAATGTGTTTTTATAAAGTAGACTATATAAAAATTAGTATTTGACCCTTCAAAATTATTTTTTTAACTTGGCCTCCCCAAACCAGATTTCTTGGTTTTGCCCCTACGTAAGATTATATATAGCATTACTCTAAATAAAATAATAAATATTATAAAATTTATTTATTATATTTATCTCTCTTCCACTTTAAATCTAAATAAAAACTTTAAAGAGATGTTGACCCTATTAACACAGTACTGAATAATCGTACGAAGCCCATTCAGTCTCGAGCTTAAAAAAAGGGACTGTTGCCTCACGGAGCAAATTAAGTAACGATCATTGAATTGGAAAAACAAATAACTGGGCCATATATGCAATTCGGCTCATTGGGAATTTGGAACCATGGTTGGGGGCTTCGACTCCTCGTACAACATGCATGCATGCAAGAAACCGATCCTCAAACTTTTTGGAGCACCCATTGGTTCCATGTATGGCTCCCATGCATGCATCAACGTCAACTGCCATTAACATCTTGATCTGTTTTTAGGGTTTACGCTCCTCCCCCGAGGAGGAAAGAACGACGTCGTACGTACATCGATCATGTGGGAAAAAAAAGTAAGAAGTCGATTAATGGCGATGGTAACTATTCCTGTGCAGAAGAAACGAGAATTAAGGATACATAAGCGGCAAATGAAGTACTGTACTGGTACAGTAGTTGACAAGTGGCTTGGCTTCATGTGTTTTCAGTTTCTCGACAACTACGGACTTACGTGACAATGACTACTCGTAATTAGGTCTGTGGCTGCAGGCAAGTATGTATGGATATATGCATGCAAGCAGCAAAACTTCCCTACCAAAGGAATCTGAAACTTGTGCCATCCTAATTTCCTTTATCTAGATAAGCTTTATTAACTGATCTTTCAAGACATGTTAACATCATAGCATGTGTTCTGTTGTGAACTTTTAAGACAAATATGTTAGCTCGCTCGCTCTCTCTTTGCACTGAACATTATGATCTGTCATGTTTCACCGCCAACTAGGATAAGAATCTCTTCACTTTTGTGGCAAATGATTTTCCAAAGATTATAAATTCCCCTCAAAGTCAAACCTGGCCACGCCGGCCATTTGATGCCAGACAACACGAACAACATTCCAAGATCATAATTAGACTAGAAAGAGAGATGGAGAAGAAGTTTTCCTGTTGACTTATATATCTACATACCCACAAACATGCAATACTTCAAGATATAAAGGTATAATCATTTTTATCGTAAATAATTAGTCACATGTAAGTATTTTTCTTGTAATACGATTAAAAAGAAACCATGTTTCTTTCAAGATTAGATTATAGGGGAACATGGGACCTCAAGGCTTCTGGCTAGTGGGCTTAAACATTGAAATCATCACACACATCACACGCACACATATATATATATACACGTAACTGATCATTATCAATAATTAGCTAAGCGAAAAAAGTAATTGTTTCAATTTAGTTAATCATGAAAAATGATTTATAATTACTAGAAAATGGATTATTAACGGCTAAATATAACATATTATTGAGACTTCTATTGGGTTCTTCATCTATATATAGTCAGCTTAGCATGCCCTAAATGGAAGTTCTTTTAAAATATATGTATATGTACTTAATATATGGAGCCTTGATCAGGTCATTTCTTTTCTTTTCTTTTTTGGGATACAAAGCTCTTTTAACATTTCTATGAATGTCATGTTTTGTACACCACGGCTAAAACTCCAAGATCTTAGCCGAGATCTTTCTACTTACAATCACAGAGACGAAGGTGGCTCATGGGTGGTCCAAGGAGCCTTCAATGCCAAAGTCAACACTTCTTCTAAGAGAATTAGGGAGTTCAAAGAGAGTGATTCGTAACTGAAACATGGCTTTTATACGAGGTTTTGTAAAACATCTTGTATCTTGTGTCAGGGGTTTGGGTCACATCCACAATTGCCCAAGTTATGGCCTTTAATGCAATGTGGCATTTGAGGTGGCGCCATTAATACGGCGTGACTTCTCGGATGGCGTCTCGATAGTAGGCGATCGGCGTGATCACTTCTTGTCCCCATCGTCAAAGAATGGAAGGTTGTCTGTATTCTCCGTTTACTTACCAGCGTAGATCTTTTAATGCTAGGTTTTACAAGCGACGGCGCGTCCCATTTGTCCCCCCCCCCCCAACTTGTTTCCTGCACGATATATCTCATTTCTGCTAATACAGTTTGCGGACTAAGTTCTTTTGGCAATTTATGGGCTGTATGAGGGGAGAATCCAGGTTGAGATGGACTTTAGTGTCTTACCCAGGCCCAACCCAATGGGCCAAGAGGGGAATATCCCTTCCAATTTCTGTAATCCTTGAAGCCTAGTCAATTATATGCTTAAAGTTGTTTAATCATGGATATGGTATTGAGACAAGGTTTTTAAATCATCCCCACATGATTTTAAACATATCAAGAAGCCATGAGGAAATATTTCATGTTGGGTTATGGAGCATGGTTGTTTTTAGCCGAGAATACATCAAGCTAAGAGTTCGCTCAACTCTCGCTTGACAATGTGGTCGAGCAAAATTTAGGCAGTGAGTTTGCTCGAGGTGCGCTTGAGCGAACATTGGACAGAAAACTCACTCGACAGACCACTCGAGCCAATGTTGGATTGATTGTTTGCTTGTAATGTGCTCGACACCTACTCGAGCAAAGAACAATTTTCAGATTGGGGTTTCCATCATTGTACACTATAAATATGTAATGTTTTATGTTCATAAAGGATCAGATTGAATAAAGAGGTACAAAAACGGTGTAGAGCAATATTTTGAGAGAAAAAAAAGCCCTAGAGAGAGAGTTGAGATTTGTGTTAGTAGAGTAAAGTTCTTATAACTCATTGTATGTTTTTAATCTCCTCTGGAATAAATTTTCCTGCAACTCTTTAAAAATAGGCACGTTACCAAACCACTTTAAATAATGTGTGTTCTGCGTGAGTGATTAATTCTTGTATTTTCACATTTATTTCATAGTCCGTCTTGTTATCATTGTGTGTGAGTGTGATATTTTTCACAACATTTCATTCAAACAGACAATACATTAGACATATCAAGAGCAGTAGTGTATGTATGTTAATCATGGCCATGATCAACATACACTCCTGCTCAATGATATAATCTACTCCGTCCAAAGAAATATTTCATTCAAACATACAATATTTTACTTCCACACACTGCTGAAGAAAATAAAAGCCAATGAGGAAATCTCTCCCTCCTCGTGGGACAAAGGCCGGCTAGCTAGCTAGAGAGATTACTTTCTCAGTGGGGCAGAGTCCATCATCAAGAGGGTACGCTTCCCTGATCTTCTTTTCAGATACTATATATTTCCTTCGTAAATTCTCTCAATTTACCAAGAAACATTTAAAAAGCAGTAGAATATTCATGTTACAGATCAATCCCAGTTTACCTGGAAAAAGAAAAGAGAAAAAAAAAAAGAAAAAAGAAAATCAAATAGACGTTTTGTTCCAACTTTTCTCGGCCATTCAAACTTATTCCTGCTCTGGACTGTACTTGAAATTGCCCCTTTGGTGGGCCACGATAGTTTAGTTTATGGTTTGGAAATCAAGACGAACATAACACACGCGATATTCCTCCTGCAGGGACTGAGATTTTACCTTTGGGGATGACTATGTATAGATCATACACACACACAGACACGTAGATATATAGTAATAACTAGCTGCCAGCCAGCTCCATGCAAACATAAAGAGTAGGGTTGTACGGCCACAGAGTAGTAAAAGCTCGTATATTTATTTGTGTAAGACGTGAGTCCGCCTGCATGGTCTCTTCTTTTAACATGCATATATGTTTTGTTTTTTGTTTTAATGATCTGCAGCAGAAAATCAAAAGACCGATGCGGCAAGCAAGCAGCAAGCTTAGCTAGCATGCATAATAATCAAAGTAATCAATCTATCATTGGAAATAGGGAAAGACTTGGGGATTGAGATAGAGATCTACTTTAGAGAGGATCGGTGATTGGCTTTATAATCACTTTTCAAAGCACATTATTATAATAAACTTGAAAACCGAACATTCCTAACGTTAAAAGTAGTCTAATGTCCATCGTGTCTTTCATTCTTTCCAGTCTTTCAAGCAATTAATAAAATATTAGTCTTTCTTTTTTTATTGTATCTTTCCTTTAAGAAAGAGAGATTCAGGAGTTTTTGAAAATTCATGATTATGCTCGAGAATCTTGTCAAGTACATGCACGGCACGGATTAATCATCAAGAAACGGCTATGATCATCTGTGAAAGCTGATTTGTATCCATCCCAAATATTGAAATGAACCCTACCCAGAAAAAGAAAATCTGTTGATCGATCCATAATCTTACACAGTAATATTATATAATGATGTTTAGATTCCTTTTTTTATGAGGAAATTATAGTCCCTGAATGCATGATCGTCTCACATTCATGGGTGTGTGTGATGCTCTATTTGTATTTAGAGATGAGTTAAAATGATTTTAGATAAGTTGAATAAAATATTAATTTTTAATATTATTATTATTTTTATATTTAAAAAAATTGAATTATTTATTATATTTTATGTAAAAATTTAAAAAAATTGTAATGATAAGATGAGATGAGTTTCCCATCAAAATAGGGGTTAAAGAAAAAGTATTCATATCAGCTACTATTTTCACTATCTCACACCCTATAACCTATGAAAAAATTATAAGTGTGTATTATGAAAGTGAATAGTAATTGATGCATAAAATTCTTCTTTTCCATTTTGTAAAAGAGTTTCTTGTTTTCACGTTATTACTGTTCTTTTTTCACATGATGTACATTGGTCACAAGTAAAGAGAAGTAAAAAAAATAGCAAAGTTCTATTTAAATCTTTTTTTTTTTTTTGAAAGAATTGCTTCGTAACCCAACTAATGGAGAGAGAGAGAGAGAGAGAGAGAGAGAGAATTGCTTTGGACCTTGACTATGCTTTTCTTGCTTAAGAAGATCTTGTAGGAACCTCTTTACCTAAAGCTTGGCACCCGCCATATGTTGACCCGTGGCACAACCCTTTCTTCACAGAGAGAGAGAGAGAGAGATGGATGGGGGAAAGAGACTGGTATTAGTGTCAAAAGAATACTGTACTGGTGGCAGTCTTAGAGAGAGAAAGAGGTTTGTATATATCATGATCAGTTGGGTTTTGCTGTCCCTCTAGTCCAACCATTCTTTGCTTAAAGAGAGGTTAGCCCCAGGAATAAAGCTAAGGACAAGGGGGCAGTGTGATGGGTTAAAGTTCAAAACAAAATAAAAATTTAAAGCTATGATCTCTCACTTACCCACAATGCCAAAGCTAGCACCACATTTGCACCCCCACCCCTGCCCCCTCGTCCCTCCATCCACCCAACCTAGCCAATGCTGACAACCGACCACACCCAGAATACAACTCTCTGTACACAAAACAACTCTGCCCAAGACAGACCAAGACACACACATACAACAACAGCAGAGCAGCAGCACATATATATTGCCCCCAACCCAAGCGTATAGTCACCGGTTCTCGCCGGTGTCCAGGGGCTGAGACTAGTAACTACTATCTAGTTTCCGTACGAAGTTTCTCTGACCATACCCACCTCAGGAGAGAGCTTACTCAGCTTAGGATGCAACCTCTGACCCACTGCTTAGTCAGGAGAAAAGAGTACGGGAGGACAAAAACAACTCAGAACCATGGGAACCAAATAGCTTTATTTCCCCCTCTCTCTCTCTCTTCTTGTCATGACTCCGACAAGATTGAAGATCTTCCTACATTCCAATTTGGATTTTTAGCAGTTTTGATTCCTTTCACCAGCGGCGGATCTAACTACTCTTTTGCAATTAGATTGGACCATACAGTTGACGGATTGTACCTCGCCCAGAAAGAAAAACAATAACATCAGTACTGAGTCACAGCCGGTTTGGTTATCTAGTCCAGTAGATACACATGACTATGAGAGTGTCTGATTTAAAGTAGCTGACCTATGTACCTCAACCCTGCAATGTGATTGGACAATATGCTTTTTCTTTATTTTTTCTAACCCAAATCAACTTAGTATATGTTACTGACCTGGATGTACAAAGAAAAGGTTCCTACCGAAAAAGAAGTATGGGAGGTATACAGAAAAGAGTGGGACAGTTCAAAAGACCTTATATTTGGATAGCTAGTCCAGAGGGCCAGGCAGAGTGGCACATCAAAATCTGCCACTAAACTATGGTATATATAAATCTGGATTTTTAGAAATAAATTTGAATATATCGTTTGTTTTTTCCAAAATAAGTGTTTTTGGTAGTGCATATGTTAGAGCGGGTTATGCAAAATACATATTTTCTTTCTAAAAGTCCAAATGAGAAATGCTACTATGTTGCTTGAAGTATACCGCTAAGAGTTGCCCCATTGACATGTTACCAACATGTGGTGCCACATGGCTTAATGAAAGAATAAAAATACAAACATAAAAATAGTAGAAGGAATTTAAGATTTTAGTATTCATTTTTTTGTGTTTTTGAACTCTATTTTGTTTTAAATATGTTTTTTATTTTTTTAAGAAAGTCACGTGGCACCAAGTGATAGTACCACATCAATAGGGCAACTCCAGCCTCCAGCATATACTTTAAGTGGTGGAATACTATTGAGAGTGCTCTGAGAATTGTTGTAAGAATTTAGGGTTATAAATGAACCAATCTGTTCGATAGCCCACTCAGTTAGTAAATGACACATACTTTATAAAACTTGACTCAACTCGGCTAAAACTCGTTAAGGCACGCTCATTTATGCCCGAATCAACTCGATTAAAACTCATTCATATATTAATAAATATATATATACATCTATGTATATATATATATGTGTGTGTATGTATTAGCTAGTAATATAAACATAACACTTTTATAATTAAATATATAATATGTAACCTAATTACTTATGCCTATATATTGAATATACTTCATAACTATATTTTATAATTTGTACAATAATTAGTTGATAAAATTTAATAATTTCATATATTAATATGTGAGAATCATATATAAAATAAATATATGCTATCATATTATGTATATGTATTAATAATTTATATAGACATATAATATATTGTTATTATGGATAAATATCAACTAATTAGATATTAATTATTTAAAAAATTTTAAAATCTTATAATTCAATAGAGGTTCTACTTGTTAATTGTACAATTTCAATATTAGATTTTTTATTTATCTAATTTATTAATTATTAATCTTATTTAAAAAATAAAAAAATAAACAACTTGAGCCGAACTCGGATTAGAGCTTGAATTTTTTAAGTCGAGCCGAACTTAGCAAGCTTTAAGACCGGCTTAGTTTGACTCAATTACAACCCTATGTAAGATGCTTTTATATTATAATGAGGAGTAGTGTTTGGTTATTTTATTAAAAAATGTCTTTGGTGGGAAAAAATGAAAATAAATAATTAAACTTTAAACAAAAAAAAGGGGATTGTTGATGCTAGGTGGTCGGACCGTCAGAGACTTCCCCTTCACAATCGGCATGGCGGTACTACACAAAAAGGGAGAGGTTTGGAATTTTTCCAGTTCCATTTTAGCTCACATGGTGCCATTCAAGATGAGATGAGTCTGAATAACAATTTAGAGGAGGTATGGATACTGAGTTGAGATGAAATGAAATGAAAGTTAAACAAAGAAATCTATGTGAAAAAAGGAATGGAAAATTGTAATTTTTAGCTTTAGGACGAATGGAATTTCTAGTCGGCAGTCAAGACAATGAGAACCTTTATGAAAAAGCAATGCCAAAAAGTTGACAAAATCATCGAGTTTGGAATTACCCGTAAATATTCACATTCATTTATGTTTTTATATAATTATAAACTTCTATGTTAGCTTGAGTTACATGCACACGCGAGACCTAATTTATTATTAATTTTTTCTTAATAGAGTTTAATTATTTATTTACCTTTACTAATTAGCAAGCATGGCTACTACATTAATATTGCATGCATGATTTCCACCCAATCATTCCTTAAGGATCATAGAAGTGAATAAAGTAACAAAGAATAAAGCAATAAAGAGATGATGAAAGAAAAGAATTAATTTGTTTGTCTCAACACTTCCACTTTGAAATTTAGTTTTGATTGTGATGAGATGAGAGATGAAAATTGAAAAAAATATTATTAAATTTAAATTATTATTATTTTGAAATTTGAAAAAGTTGAGTTATTTATTATATTTTGTGTGAAAATTTAAAAAAATTGTAATGATGAGATGAGATGAAACACTTTTTGAATCCAAACAAAAATTAAATAGACATAGCTATGACCTCTATTCCAATCGATTGTAGAAAGAGAACCTTAATTACTTCACAATAAATAAATAAATTTAAAAAATAAAAATAAATTTTTTTTTTTACGTTTTCTAAGGTTTTGATATTTTGATAATAACATTTCATTGTCAATGACAATAACTCTAGTACTAGGGAATGACTATCAAAAAGAGTGATTTGGTTTCAATGTATATATAAAGTGGTCTCTGAAGTAGGCTCGAAAAAGTGCCATATGGCCTAAAAAGAGATCTTTCATCGTGTTTCACGCAAGGGAGGGAAAGTAAGAAGGATAACGCTTGTTTAGATACATAAATGATTTTATTTTATTTTATTATTATAATTTTTTTAAAATTTTTATATAAAATATAATAAATAATTCAATTTTTTTAAATCTTAAAATAATAATAATATTAAAAATAATATTTTAATAATATTTTATTCAACTTTTAACTTTTATTTAAAATCATCTTATCTCATCTCACTATCTAAACATGACCTAAATGTTATTGTTTAGGATTAAATTAATGTTAAAATAGTTCTTTTAATTTGTCTTTTTAAGAATTTAATCCTTAAACTCTAATTTAAGTTTTTTACTCATTGTAGTTTTAATACTCTGGTCACATTACTTGCTAAACTATCACCACATCAGCGTCAGTAACTGAGTGTCGTGTAACATTTAAAAAAGAAAAAACCTAAACAAAAAAAGAAAGACTAAGGCATCGTTTGAAAATACAAATAATCTCATCTCGAATTTTTTTAATAATTTCTTTATCAAACATAATTCAAATATAAAATATTTTTTAATTTTAAATTTTTAACTAATCATTATCTAATTATTATAATTTGGATTTAGAGATGAATTAAGATGTGTTGAGATTGTTTGTGAATAGTAGAATAAAAATTAAATTACTTATTATATTTTGTGTAGAAATTTGGTAAAGTTGTTTGAGATTTAAAAAAATTGAATTGTTTAATATATTTTGTGTAAGAATTTGAGAAAATTGTAATGATGAGATGAGATAAGTTGAGATAAGTTTTGAATACAAATAAAACTTAAATATAAATAAGTTGAGATATGCGTTTGAATATGAAAATAAGTTGATATGAATTTAATTTTTTATAAGTTAAAAAGTAATAAATCCTAAATAAATTAAGATAAATTGAAATGATTTCAACGTCCAAAACATACATTAATATTTTTAACAAAAAAAAAAGAAAAAAAAAATATTATAGTTTTTCTCGCTTTAAACAACTCCCTTTGCCTCAAAATACACGAGTCCAATAACGGGATGTTTTCTATTTTGAACAAATCCGAGTCGTCCATCTTCATCTCATTCACATCGAAGCCAATGAAAACACGCCACGTATAATCCCACCTAATACACGCCATTCGATCCTCTTCCATTGGACATGTGGACCATAACTGTCGTCCGAGCTTGAGACCAACTGTTCAACTTATCGTCCCTCTTAACGGCCTCGCATTGATGGACATTGTTTGCCCGTTAAGTTAACGGCTAAATCAGACGTCGTCAAGTCGCCTCTGTATAAATAGGCGAGCCCCCATGTTCTTCTCCCTCTCTCGTCTGTCGTACCGAAACGTAATGTCCGAGAGCTACTAGCTCCCCTGTCCGTGACTTTCCCTTCTTAAGCATTTGGGATTTCAACCCGACTTGTCGCCGGCGTTTGGTCGCGGCGAAGATTTAGCAGATCGAAGTGCGGATTCTTTTTTCTTTGATTCGTTTTTTTTTGGTTTTTGAGTTGAGATTCTTCAGCGAAATTTTGGGGATTCTGATAGCAGCAAAAGGAAGGAGACATTGAGAGTTTTTAGTAACTCTTTTTTTTTTTTTTGTTTCTCTTATGTGCTGTTTGGAGCCAGAGAGAATCAAAACAAGCCTAAAAAAGTGATAATTCTATCGGTTCGTATCGCGAAGAGCATCACAAGGTTAGACAGCTCAGATTTTCCTTTTTCTATATTCTTTTTGTCGAACTTTTCTCAGCAACCAAGCAGAATGTTACTTGTTGGAGATTTCTGATTTGCTTGTTCTTTATACCACTAGCATCGTTCATTCATTCAATCATGGTTTGCATTTCCATGTTGTAAGTTTGAACTCTGTTTTGCAGGAATAGAGAGAGAGAGAGAGAGAGAGAGAGAGAGAGAGAGAGATTGATTTGGAAGGGTTTATTGGTTATTGAGACTTGGAGGTGGAGGGCGCTGAAGGGAAAGAGAGAAAAGAGGAGAAACAGTAGTTTGGTTGGCTTTGGGTAAGTGAAGTCGTTTTCGTATGTTAATGGTGCAATTTAATACCCGATGGACAAATTGTCTACTGCTAACGTGATCCTTACTTACTCATGTCTCTTTGTCCTCTCATCCTCAGCTTTCATTCCTCGACCACCCCAGAAAGAGAAAAAAAAAAGAACATAAACACAAACAGAGACTAAGAGTGATGCGAGAACCTCTGTTTTCCGAATACATTTGTTTCTGTCTAAGTTACTTTGTTTTGGGAGGGGGGGGGGGGTGATTCTTGAAGAACGAGGAGGAGGAGGGATGTGATTTACCCGAAAGAAAAAGAAAGAAATCAAATATTGCTTTCTTTTTTAGGGAAAAAAATCTGGGTTTTGTCAGAAACTACGGCTTGCAAAATCTTTGATTCTTTTCATTCGGGGGCTGTTGTGCATTAAAGCATGCAACATAAACCAGAGTCGGTCGCTATAATGAGATCACTTTCAAAATGGCTTAAGCCCACAATTGTTTATTTCTTGTTCAATTATTGACTCGTAACTCGCTTTCTTGGTCTTCTCTGATCCCGAGCATCTCTTTTCTTTTCCTTCGCTTTACTCTTCCTCTCCGGGACCAACCTGTTTTCTTGAAAATCCAAAGGAGAAACGAGGAGAAAGAAGAAAAAGAACACTTCTGTTCTGTAGAGAAGACATCGCCACTTTCTATCGGTTTGCGTCGTTTTAAGTTTGAAGTTTGGGTGATAGTCAGTACAGTGTTTTTAGCTCGACAATTGGTTTGGCTTCCTACAGCAATGAGCAAGAGGTCGTGGGTGAATGGTGAAATTCAACCCCGGAAAAATTGTACCCAACATGGGCAACACAGTGATTTAAAATAAAGATAACTTTATTTAATTTCCCATGAAAGAGAAACGGTCCAAATTTGACCAGAAATTATAATAAAGTCATGATTTGTTCACTCTGCTCCTGTTAAGCCATATTCATCACTCTCGCGTTTGACTACCACTATTTCATCTATATACTCTCTGTTTTGTTTTTAATGCAGTACTTTGAATGTTCTCTGTTTGCGCAGGGGTGAGGAGGTAAAGAGGAGGGAGAGGGGAGAAAATGTTTACATGCATAGCGTGCACGAAGCCGGAAGATGGCGAGGAAGAAAGCGGAGGAGCGCGCGGCAGTGGCACGCCAAGTACGAAAGAAGCCGTCAAAAGCCTGACTGCGCAGGTTCCTAATCCCACACCCTCACTCACTCATTCACTGATCACTCTCTTTTCTCTCGTGGATTTACGTTTCTTTCTACCTCTGTGTCGCTGTTTTGCTTCGTCCTCAATCTATCTTTGCTTTTTCAGTGTCTTTTTCCATATTTGTGAAAACAAACAAAATCATGCATCGTGGGGACCATTGTTTGGCATCTTTCACGCCTACACACTTACGGGGGGGAGAGAGAGAGAGAGAGAGAGTTGTACAAACGTACTGTTGTTGTTTGCTCTGAACAATATTATATTTTAGCTGCTACCCTTGCGTGTGAATGCACTGTAGAATCTGCTTTGTCCAGCATTTATTCGATTTCTGTCACGTGCGACAGTCCCTTTTTTTTTTTTTTTTTTTTTTTTCCTTTGGGTTTTGCTTCGGATGTTATCATATTCATTCAATCTTATAAATTCGATCCCTTTTCTTTTTGGTTTTCCAATGAATGAGTTCCATGGAATTGGTAGTCGTCTCTTATTCATGAACCGCACCATTTTTGGTCTAGGGGAGATTAGAATGGCCACGTTTGTACGTGACCCACCTTATATTCTTATGGAAAAAGAAAAGACAGTATATGAACAGAATCCCCTTATTCAGGGGTCACTTAGGTGAGGATGGATACCCACATGTGTGTCCTTTTGGTAACTTCTGTGGTAATCTCATATTAGTGGATTCTCAATTCATTCCTTCCCCCCCCCCACCCCCCCTTTCTTTTCTTCATATTTTCCCCGTTAGGAGACATGGGTGTGTTCCTTATTGTTTGATTTCATTTTATGTTGTCCTCACTCCAGTTTTAGAAACTATAAATATTTGTAGTTTTGTCTGTAACAAGTTTTGCCCTCGAAAAGCTTTGTGCAGTGGATAAAATGGCATTGTTTAGCTCAAGTATGTGAGCCAATAGGTAGAAGGACAGACTGAGTTGGGGGCTAGCTGTTTTTGTCTGGGAGCACTTTCTATTAATTAATACGAGGGTTTTGTTTTGTTTTGTTTTGTTTTTTCCTTTGCTTGTTTGACCTCGATTTCAACCTCCATGTAACCATAGTTGTGCCGGCTGGAATATATACCATTCGGTTCAAAAACATTCGACTTTTACTCATAAATATGAGACTGGCCTTTGGTTTTCGTTTTGGTGGAGACTTCCTTCATTCCTTCCTGGTTGTGGGTAATTGCGCAGAGAGAGAGAGAGACTATTACACGATTACAGATGGACCAGTCTAGGGGAAGGGGGGATCTGAGAAAAGACAAGTCACACATCAAGAAAAGACTGCCCCAAATATAAGTATCCTTTTTGTGTGACCCACCATTAAATTCTTTGTCGTTTCCACTGCATTTTAGAACTATAACTAGCCAATGACAGAGAAAAAAGGGTACCATCTTAAAGAGAAATGTGAGTGACAACCCGACCAAGGGATCAGAGCCTATCAGAAAAAAAGTGCATATTCATTTCAGATTGCGTTTAGATTATCATCAGCTTTGACCATGGCTCTCTTCCCGCACTGGCCACGTTTGCTGACCAGCCAAGTCCCGTATAGACAGACAACTGAGACAAGTGCCTCTGTATTATTTTCAGTTTCTTTATATTGTGGCGTTTACTTCTAGGAGGTTTACAAAAGATACTAGAGAATGTTATCGTTGATTTAAATTTATGATTTGTAGTGTCTTGATGTAATTTAAATTTTAAATTTCATAATTTTTAATATATCAATAATATCATATGTAGAAGTAAATTTTTCTTAAATATATTTAGTATTTTTCTTTAATTATTTATATTATATTCTTAGCACTCCCCTCTAATAAATGGGTTAACACGTAAAATATTTAATTAAATATGGTAGAGTGTAGAGTTAGAGTTTAAATTTAGAATCTCTATTCTGATATCATGTGAAATTACTACTTAACCCAATAACTTAAACTCATAGAAATAGGTAAATTATTTGTATTATATTTTTAACATTTGGCCTTAAGCTTTTAGATTAGTGATTGAGTTTTTACCTATTGGTATCAGCTTATAAGACTATATCATTATTTATTTTGAGATTTTATAAAATAGTTAAAAATCATGTATCTAAACTTGACTAAATTAACATTTGGTCTTATGACTTTTACATTAATAATAAAATTTTTTACCGATTGGTATCAGCTCATAAGACTTTATCATTATTTATTTTGTGATTTTATAAACAGTTAAAAAATTAAATATATTTTCAGATTAATAGAATGGTTATTGATATGGTTATTTTTACAAGCATATATATATATTTATTTAATGTGTTAATAAACTAATTTTTAATTAATTTTAAAAAACACAATATGCTGACAGCTAGACTACTACAAGTGGATAAAGTTACTGCGATATTCAGCATTAAGAAAATAGAAGTGCAACAGGCACAGAGATTCTATAAAAGTAAACACATAAACTGACATGTTAGAAGACAAAAATTACTGTATATAGAATAAAAGCTGCATGCATGCTTCAATTCACTCATGCTGACTGTAAAATCTTTTTCTGGCACTATTTTGTAGGCTGAATTTTGCTTTTTCATTGAATAGAGCACGTCTAGCTTAGCACCGAGAGTAGAAGCTATGGCTTTTGTTTCTTATGTTTGCATGCATACCATTATATTCTTAATTTTCTCTTTCTATCGAAGTTTGGCCCCATGAAAAACCATAAGGAAATAAAGAAATAGCATTGAGGTTAAACAATTAAAAGGAGCCGGTGTTGTTGGCCCGACTGGCATATATCATCATTATTATGAGGGAAAGGGACCGGGGTTCCATCCCGTTTAATGGGGTACATGTGAAGGGAGAAGATGATTACTGCCAAGTCAAGTTACTTTAATGCATGGACAACTGGCTTCACATTTTTGGGTCCTTTTTCCTGAACCATGTACATCTCAACAGCTTTAGAAGTAACACTTTGCAGTACTCTCAGTTCTAGGCTGGATCCCTTGTAGATTGGTAAACATTTTACGTGTACAAGGGTTCGTTTCTATACCAGATATCTAGAATCTGATAGTGGATAAAGGGCCATTTCTTTTGTTTTTTTTTTTTTCTGGGTGTGTGGATAAAGGATCGTTTCAATAGCATTAATTCATCTTGCAAGGTTCAAAATCTTTCAAGCCGTTGTTATCTATTGATTGAACTTTGCCACTTGCATGCACCTCTATTTTAGCACTACTCTAAATATTCAAGTTAAAGGAATTATGTGATTCTATTTATTTCTTCTTGTCAATGATAAATGTTATTCTTTAGCATTGATTTTGTCAATCTCTAATCATATCAGCCGATATGATTCATTTTGAGTTATTTTTCTGGTTGATCTAGAAACCATTTATAATGCGGCACATAAATGGGTGTTGATTAAGGATGGTAAATTCAATACAAGTCTAGCATTGTTATTTTCAAAACGTTGGCTTATATTTTCTAATCCTGGATTTCCTAGTTTTTTTTCAAATAAAAACTGTCCACGTTGGAAGGCCAAGCCCATAAATTGAGATTTCATTCTAACCATGGATTTCATTAATGTGCAGATCAAGGATATGGCATTGAAATTTTCTGGTGCTTACCGGCAATGCAAGCCCTGCACAGGCTCCAGCAGCTACAAGAAAGGCCAGCGGCATTACCCAGACTTTGATACTATTTCAGAAGGGGTTCCATACCCCTACCTTGGAGGTGCAAGTGCAAGTTCAACACCCGCATGGGACTTCACAAGTCACCACCATAATACAAGATCTGATTCAAGATTTACTGGGGCATTGAGAGGTGACCAGACTCCTGGAGGAGCATCTGTATCTGCGCAGTCTTGTGATGTGGTGCTAGAGGATGAGGATGAGCCCAAGGAGTGGATGGCACAGGTGGAACCAGGTGTTCACATTACTTTCGTGTCCCTTCCTAATGGCGGAAATGATCTTAAGCGAATACGCTTCAGGTATGATGAAGGTTACTTCCAGCATCAGCAATTTAATCCTAGTATTTTCCCCCTTGATTTGAGTTGAAAATTGTTCTTGCTTTGAGATGTCTAAAGATGTCTTGGAAATCAACCTCTAAAGAACATTAACATACTTATTTTTCAGCCTTAACATGCCCTACAACTGCACTGCCAGCAAAGGTCCAAAGTCTTGTAGCTTTCTTAGGTTGGATTTAGATGTCGCATTGATTAGTCATGTCTCCATGCTGTATGATGCATGAGATAGTTTGCCTGACCACTGGGGCCACTTTGAAGCCATTATTAGCATAACAGGAAGTGGACCTTTAGGACCCTAAGTTTCTTCAAATAACTTCAGATTTTGGTCACTGGAACTTAATTACTTTGCACGGCCAGAAATTGATTCCTTGGCATTTAATTTTGAAGCCGAGAGATGTTCAATAAATGGCAAGCTCAACGATGGTGGGGAGAGAATTATGACCGGATCATGGAGCTCTACAACGTCCAGAGATTCAACAGACAAGCTCTTCACACTCCCCCAAGGTCTGAGGATGAGGTAAAAACTTCTTATGTCTTCACTTTCCTTGTCTTTTTTACTTGATTAGCATTTTGGAATTAACCAGTGGGCTACTAACTTTTAAATGCTCTGGACTTGTCTAGTCATGTCGGTTCCATCCTCCCGAGTGAAAAACATTTATTTTCCTCTACTCATGATAAAACCTTAAATATGCAAACATTGTTGGATAATTATAGGTTTACTATTTCGTACCACCAATTTACTACTCTTTTATTTATTTTTTTAATTTTTTTTAATTTTTTAATTTTTTTACTTAATGGTTAAAGAAGTGATTATTAGTGAAGTTGCATATTTTTTAAATTTTTTCTTAATAATTAAGGATGTTAAAAAATACTTAGAAGAAAATATTAAAAAAAAAATCTCAAATACACTATAGAGTAGGAAAATGGTGGTAAGAGGGTAGTAAGTCTATCATTATCTAATATTGTTTCTCCTTAATTTACCCGACGATCCTCTAGCTTGGACAAATACAACAATTCGTGGATATATGATAAGAATGTCGTGGTTCAGGCACATAACCTTCTAGTAGCCCATTTGATTCAATGAGATCCCTTGCAAACCTAAAATTTGATTAAAATGAAATCCTCGACTGCTGCTAGAGGTTTTTGTTTGTGTTCATTCTCATTTACTACACATGGAAAGATATATGCAAAGTCGGAACCTTTCAAAGTGTTTGTGTTGGAGATGCAGTTTTAAACTCGTAAAGATCATTTTATGTCTCCTTTTCCTTTTTGCTGTTTCTAATGACAATCAAAATTAAGCCTTGGATTTGCTTGAATGATAATAAGCTGAAAAATTGGCACAATGTCTTGAAACATATGTATCTCTATCCGTGTGCAAGATAAATAATGAGTTCACATTCTCCAATTTATTAAAATGTTTGTTTCTCCAGTTATACTCATGATAGCTGATTTGTACTCATTGCTGACGGATGCTTTTAATCTTAAGCAGCAGAGGGATTCTTCATTCACAAGGCTAGGATCAGCCAGGGAAAGCCCTATGGCTTCATCGTTGAACAGGGAGTGGACACCAAGGAGCCACTATAGACCCTCTGGCAAAGGTTATTACCCCTCTGACCCTATGGATCAAGGTGGTGGCCACCATTACAATGTAGGGTCATCCATGGAAGCATCACGGACGACAACCTCATCTAGGGACGAGGCTTCAGT
Source organism: Juglans microcarpa x Juglans regia (assembly GCF_004785595.1). NCBI lineage: Eukaryota > Viridiplantae > Streptophyta > Magnoliopsida > Fagales > Juglandaceae > Juglans > Juglans microcarpa x Juglans regia. The sequence goes on from NC_054604.1 coordinate 26,779,161, forward strand.
TTCGATAAGCAATGCCAGTGACTTAGAGACAGAATGGGTAGAGGAAGATGACCCTGGGGTGTACATTACCATCAGACAGTTAGCTGATGGCACTAGGGAGCTGCGGCGTGTCAGGTTCAGGTAAACAAGTTAATTTTGCATCTACATCGTATTCCTTGTTGGTGTTGCACCATTTGGTGGCAAACAAACCGGAGGAAGGAAAGGGTTATGAACTTTAGGGACTCGGGGAGCTTTAACTGTTAAGCTCCAAATCTTCTAACTTCTTTTTCTTATATTCCTAAGTTGCCTAAAACAGCATTTTTAACAATTTTCAGAAACCACTTGAAATGGTATTTGAATGAGTAGATTTTTCATGATTTCAAAACAATATTCTTAGGATTTAAAAAACGGATTTGACTTTGTTTTTTGGCCTTGGAACCCATTTCAAATGTCGCTTGATGTGAGCTTTTTAAGTCAAGATTTTCTTGGAAAAAGATGGGATAATTTGATTTCATTTTCTTGATATTTTGTACTTAAGCCTCTAAAGGCCTGGGGGTATGATTCAAGTTTGCTCGTTTCATTCATTACTCACCAACTTTGGAAATAGTTACATTGACATTGTAGATTCAGAGCAGGAAGCTTTTGGCATTCTGTAGAGTCCCCTTTTTTCTTCAAGGGTGACGCAGCTTTTGACAAGTTTCATTTGTATTTGCACAGCCGAGAAAGGTTCGGGGAGGATCACGCAAAGCTGTGGTGGGAAGAGAACAAAGAGAGAATACAAGCTCAGTACCTTTAAAGAATTGATTTAAACGACATACATTAATTACCACAGATAAGATACAAGAAGTTAGGGTGCATTTGGATGTCTCAAACAGGTGGAATCATCAAACTTTATTTCTTAGAATATATCAGAATGAATCTACATGTTCTAATGGAGCCTTTATAACGAATTGGAGTTAGCCACCACAAGTGATGGTGTTATAAACTGAATTACCATTACTTCATCACACAAAAGGTTTGTGCACCATCATTTGCTTGTGGTGATGGCTCTGTCTTGAGTAAAGGCTCGTTTCAGTGAGATGTCCAGATGGGTCCTTTTTTGCCCTTGTCTTTGTTTTTATGATTATTATCACTATTTATTTAGTGAAATTTTTTGGGCCTCTTTTTCCCTGTTTAAGACTTTGTTTTCAAGTCTTTGGGCATCATGGGATTATCTGGCTCCCCACTTACATACTAGAGTTTGCTATTTGTTACTAATGTTCTACAAACGGAATTGAAATCATTCCCTGTCATACATGGAGCTGGTTTTTTCTGCTGATTCTATTCTTTTGGAAGATGCTTCTTATTCAACTAGCTTGGATTTGGGGATGGATTGTTGGGGCTTGTACAAATCATTTCTCTTATTGCTATAATCTGATTTGGGTGGCAAACCTTGGTTCTGTAGATCTTCTAGCACTTTAGATAGGTGTTGGAAGTGGGGCTCAGGCTGGCATTTGATATTTGTCTGCAAAAAGTCAGCTTTGATTTATGTATCTACAGATTCAAAGCACATCAAATTTACTTCATGGTTTGAATGAAGATAATAATAATGATGATGACAGGAAGAAGAGGAGGGGGGAAGTGTAAATTAAGGGGAGAGAGAGAGATACATACTCTAGTTTTTCCCAGATCTACCCCAAAGTGCCTGCCAAAAAACAGGCCAGTTCTTTCGAGCCTCATTCCAACCCAAGAGTGAACCTTCCCTCATTGGATCTCAACTAGAGGATACAATCCCATAACTCACCCCTAAAAGAGCAGACCCAAAGAAGAATGACACAAGGCACATCAATCTTGAGTCCAACTTTCAGATAGTAAAAGAATGGGAAGAGTAAAAGCCCTATGAACAGTGATATCCCTACTGAGAAACCCATCCTTCTGATCATTCTGTTGGTCACTACCTCTGGTATTACCCCTTGATCTTTCTCTTCCTCTTCTTGTCCCTTTCCGTCGTTGTCTTTCTTCGGCTTCTTGGCCTTCTTGGTTTTCCTTGGAGATGGTCCAAAGCCTCGGGGACCTCTCAAGGTTGAAAACAGTAATGTAGGCTGAGATAAGTATGGTTTTGGTATAGTTTTGTTTCAGAAATTGGGAATTGCGTCTTCACATATCTTTCCAAACAGTAGCTGTTCATGGGGAGGGTGCAAAAATTTCGATCAATCTGCAAGCCAACTTGTATAAGAACTCATGGTTGAGAAATCCTATGCCAAAGAGGTTTTTGTTTTGAATGGGGCTATTATGCTGCTTCACTCTTACCGTTGGGCTTACCGCCCAGCGTTATTTTGTTCTTTTTATATTTTTTTAATATATTTAAATACTTTTAAAAAAATAAAAAAATACAGTAATACATTTAAAATTATTTCCTTAATTACTAAGTTAAAAAAAAAAAAAAAAAAGTGCAAGCGGTCAACTTGGGCGGTAAGAGTGGGGGCGGCAGACTATCATTTTCCTTTTGATTTACCAAAAGGAATGAGATTTAACAGATTATCATATTCTTGCCTACAAACTGATTCCATCTAAAGTAGAAAATTTATGTATCTTATGTATCTTATGCATCCAATGATACAATTAGGAAGACCTTATTTCCATTTACCAGTTGAGAGAGAGAGAGCTTGTGAGATGATATTGGATTGGCCGGGGGAGTTAAAGAAAGCTTGAATGGCGATGAAGTTGTCCTTTTAATCCCAGCCATTCGCTCTCTCTCTCACACATCTCTTTTGAAATTACGCAAGTACTCCAGTAATGTAGTAGAAATATCTATCAATTCATTCAATAAATTGGTTAGTCGTTAAGCATGTAATTAATTTAATAATTAAGTAATAATGTAAAGTAAATAAATTGCATTATACCAACATTAGTATCGAAGAGAAACCGTTTAAAGAACTCTTTAAAGGTAAAATCCTACGGGGTAGCCAAATTCAGAAAAGTCAATTTTATTATTTGAAAATCAATTACAAGTAAACTCAATTACAAAATTTTTGTCAATTAACACTCTTATTTGACCAAACAAATGACTCATTTATCTTCTACCGCAGTAGCAACCAGAACCTTTGACGATCTTCAAACATTGACTTTTCTCTTGAAACTCCAGTGGCTGAAACTCAATCAATCAATTCTCCAACATGGAGTACGATCACACTCTTTGAGAGTAACAATATGAAAATTTTTCAAGGAATTTTCTCACCAAAATATGTACTGGAAAGTGTTCTAGAAAATATATAGATTTGAATCTTTACAGATTCTAAGCAGTAGGATCCCTTAAATAAACAATCTGAAAGCAGTTTTAGTTTCAGTAGGAATCTGCTGACAGAGCGAGTCTGTAGCTAAAACGTCTCCTGACGGAATGCTGACATCTCGAGATAAATCTTATATGCAGTAACAGATTTCAGTTTAACATCTTCTCTAGATAAGTGCAAATTCATTGGAACTCAATTTTCACACTTATGACTTATCTAAATAATCTCTAATACCTCCTAAATAAACTTAATATTGTTATAAATAAAGTCAATAAATAATTTACATTTATTCAAAATTACCAACTTAATGATAGGATAAACTCTATCATTTTAAACACATAATCCTATTCAAACTTATCAACTTAGTCACCTAATCCTAAACAAATTTTTACATATACAATCTCCCACTTTAGCGGATTGGTGACAAAGCCTGATATAATATAAATATGTTAAAAGCACAAACAACAAACCAAGAAACCGAGTAGAAATTTCAAGCAAATAATCAAGAAAAAATACTAACATAGAACAGTGACTAAGATTAGTACTATCAAAATTTACAAGATTTAAAATCCAAATCAAAGTCTAATTATGTTCTAGTCCAACAGAATTATGTCCATAATTTAGTTTTCCCTCTTAATATTATAATTAGTTCTCTCCCTCAATATTAAACTATCACAAGCATACCAAAAAAATCATTCAACTCCCCATTAATAACATACTTACTCAAACTCCCCCATAATTTCACAAAAAAAAAAAAAAAAAATCAATTTGCTTCTCTGCTCCTATAATATCTCCCAATTTTTGTCACTAATCTTATAAGACTCATAATATAATAAATACCACTTATGTAAGCCGAGATGAAGACATTAAGAAAGACATAATGAACAACTCTCATGTGTATCATCTTTTCATGGATTAAATGCAGTTAATGTATAAGCATGAATGCAAGTAAAATTATTACAAAATGAATGAAGTAGTTTGGTTGAGACATAAAAACAAACACTTGGTGGACACTAGTTTAAAACCGAAATGTATAATCACATAACCCATCAAAAATCATCATTAATACACGCATAATATAAATCCATGTAATCATATGTGTAAATGTCTACTCAGCCCAACCAAAATCCAAGACCCAACTTCACATAACTAAAATCAACAATTCAATCTCCATTAATATATGCTGAACCCTAGACTTTATGAAGGAGAGAGATTTGATTGAGATAGAAACATTACTATGATGAAGGGATGTAGATTAGAAGTATTAGTTCTAGGTCTTAATCATGAGAAGCACGTAATTGATAAGGGGATGCTTCGTGCGTGTAGGACTCAAGATAAGGGACGAAGGTCCTGTGAGTGTGTTATCACAAGAAAAGGAGAACTAATATCCAGAAAGAGGGTTGGGCAAGTCTTTGTGGCTTAAATCCCTTAAGTCACTTAAGTGACAAAAAGCTGTATATATGCACTCTGCCTTACTGTCCCACTTGGACTTATCCCATTAAAACAAAAATATCTCCCAGACGTCTAATTCAACATCATACATGCCCAACATTGATCCAACCTCAAAAATAAAAATATTAAATATATTTTATATTTTCATCACTTTATTGATTTTATATAAAAAATAAATAAAACTTAAATAAAATAAAATAAAAAAATAATCTTTTTCTTATATATATATATATATATATATATATATATATATATATATATAGACAATGAGGCTAGTAACATGCTTTGATGCATCTCAGTTCATAGTGTCACTAAAAAAAAAAAAATCAATAGAGTACACCATATTAATTGCAACAATCACCATGTATGTTCATACCTCATAAGATCATCAATGTCAAAGTTCATGTAAGTGTATGAGTGAGTAAACTTATATAGAAAAGTAATTCTTTATTTCTTTTTCTCTTCAATATATTTTTGATGATATTATTTATGAGTATTTTTTTCTTATAGATACTCTCAAGAGATTGTCACTCACCTCAAAAGTCAAACTTTATGTTAGGGTCTAGATACATGAGTATCTTCTACAAACACTAGTTTGCACAAGCCCCATTTTTTATTTCCATTTTTGTTACTCATATTTTTCTACAATGATTTGAGTAATGATTCTTTTTATAAGGACTTAAAGGATATATTCGTGTAATGTTTGTCTGTTTTCGCAATGATTCAACATCGATTTTTTCTATATGGATCAACCATTTGTGTTTGGTAAGGGGAGATCCCTTTATTATTGCACTAGGTTTAACTAATATTAGTCAATTCAAGATATGAACTCCATTTGTAGTGAGCATCTCAATAATAAATATGGAACTTAATTATAATGAACATATATATAAGTTCCTCACAGTGCTTATAAATGAACTTTATCAAGATGACCCATAGGGTTAATATACACAAAACAAACTACACAAAGTAGAGAGATGCATAAGTTCAAAAATTTATTTTGTGAGAAGACGTGTTCAAAATTTTGACATATCAAGCATGCACTTCCTAAAAAAAATTAGAAACAAACTAGATAAATTTTATATTATTTTTCTTATTTAAAAACTGAAAACAAAAACATAAATTAAAAACAAAAAAATGAAATGTATGTCCTAGACTAATAAAATAAAATGCAAGGAATGTAAGAACATGCAAATGGTCCTATCAATTAATGTGACATGACATTTTTTTTTACCACTCACTTTGCTTTAAATTTTGGCCTATTTTTTTCATCAACACCATTTCGTATGATCTTTTCTTTGTTATGAAGACAAAATTCTGCTAGTTCACCAAGCTTTAGACTTATGAAGGTGATTTGTTAACTCAACTCATCAGCTTAATTTTTTAGAATCTTTCCCTTCATTTTTAACTTTCTTTCACCTCCATTTTTCTTCACTTTAATCAAGTTAAAACAATATGATCTTATATGGCCAGAAACATCACAATGATGCTAAGTAGGAATAAAATTACTTTCAAACTTAGCTTGGTTGAGCGTTTTTGTCATTGATCTATCATATGAGACTCTTCCAACATAAGTTTTAGACACGGTCTTCTTTGAAACTTCCTCATCTTGACTGACTTTAACAAAAATGATATCTTTTAATAAAGTGACAGCGGATGACGAGGTTTTAAGTTCCATACCTTGAAAAATCATGTACCCTAAACCCATGCGATCACAATTGGATTTTTGAAAGCTTAACATCTCATCTAATTTCTGAGTTGCAATTTTTTTGTTTGCACTCTTGAAATTTTTTTAATTCTCTTTTTAGTATAGCCTTTTGATAATTTAACCTTGATACTTCAACAACAGAAATTTTCAGCGCTTCAGTAAGGTTATTCTTTTCATTCTCCACAACTGTGAGTTTATTATACAGCTTCTTGTTGAGTTTTTTCAGGTTGACCTCTTCTTCACATAAATCACCATAAGCTTCATGTATACTCATCTCATGATCAGCATCAACAAGAGCTACATTCGAGTCACTGTCGTCATACTCACTTTCAGATTTTGTTAGCACAATTTTAGAAAAATCATTAACAACAGTAGAAAAAGTCACAAAAGAATTTTCATCATGAAATGATGAACTTGAAGTATTAGATTTTGAACTATAACTAAGTGTGACATTCAGTGTTTTTCCTTTATTTTTCTTAAAATTTGGACATTCAATTCTTATGTGACTATAACCTGAGCATTCATAATACTTCACTTTATCATTTTGCTCAGTTCTATCTTTGTTCCATTTTTCAGAATTACTATTTTTAGCAGAAAATTCATTACCTCTTTTACTTTCCATTTGTTTTCTTATTAAATATGAATTTCCTAAATTTTCTAGCAATAAGTGTTATGTTCTCATTATTTAAATTTCTTTATTAGAAAAATATTCACAATCTTCTTCCATAATTTTGAAAGCAATGGATTTATCTTTTCTTGTTTGAATAAAAGAAGATTCATAGGTTTGTAGAGAACCTATTAGTTCTTCAATCTTGATTGCATTCAAGTCCTTACTTTCCTCGATAGCAGTCACCTTGGGCAAAATCTTTTAGGTAGAAATCTTAGGATCTTCTTCACAACTCTTGAATCTTCCACCTTCTCGCCTAGATTGAACATGGAATTCACAATATCGTAAGTTTCGCATAAAAATCATTAAAATTTTCATCTTTCAGCATCTTAATATCTTCAAATTTTGATGTTAACAATTGTAATTTTGAGGTTTTCACAATTTTTATTTCCTCATGTGTAACCTCCAAGATGCCTCATGCTTCTTTAGCAATCTCGCAGATAGAGATTCTTTTAAGTTCTTCCGTAGATACAGTCATAAAGATAACATTAAGTCCATTGCTATTCTAATTAGAGTTGGTAATCTTATCTCTTGTTTAAGTATCAATAGTTGTCTTGAGTTTAGTCCATCATCGCTCAACTGCATACTGTACACATTCATCGAAAGATTTGAGGAAATCTCTCACACAAACTTTCCAATAAGCATAGTTTCTCCATCAAAGTGTGGCAGGACATATAACGACATGGTCAACAGGGGAACATATCACACTCAAATGAGTAAACCAGTTACAGTGAAAATATCTACCAATTCATTCAATAAATTGGTTAGTCGTCAAACATGCAATTAATTTAATAATTAAGCAATAACGTAAAATAAATAAATTACATAACACCAAAATTAGTATCAAAGGAAAATCCTTTAAAAAACTCTTTAAATGTAAAACCCTACGGGACAGCCAAACTCATAAAAGTTAATTTTATTATTTGAAAATCAATTATAAATATTTTGTCAATTTACACTCTTACTTGACTAAAAAAATAACTCATTTGTCTTTTACCGCAGTGGTAGCAAGAACGTCTGACGATTTTCAAACATTGATTTTTCTCTTGGAACTCCAGTGGCTGAAACTTAATCAATCAATTCTCCAACATGGAGCATGATCACATTCTTTGAGATAAACAATATGAAAATTCTTCAAGAAATTTTCTTACCAAAATATGCACTAAAAAGTGATATAGAAAATATCTAAATTTGAATATCTACAAATCCTAAGTAGTAAGATCCCTTAAATAAACAATCTGAAAGCAGTTTTAGTTTCAGTAGGACTCTGCTGACGGGGTGAATCTGTCGCAAAAACGTCTACTAACGGAATTCTGAGTCGCTGACATCTCGCGATAAATCTTCTCTGCAATAACAAATTTCAATTCAACCTTTTTTCTGGATAATTGCAGATTTTTTGGGACTCGATTTTCACACTTATGACTTATCTAAACAACCTCTAATACCTCATAGATAAACTTAATATTGTTATAGATAAAGTCAATATATAATTTATATTCGTCCAAAATTACCAAGTTAATGATAGGATAAAATCTATCATTTTAGTCACCTAATCATATTCAAACTTATTAACTTAGTCACCTAATCCTAACCAAACTTTTACTTCTACATCTTTGTTTCCTGTGCTCTTGACTTGAGATTTCTAAAAAAAGAAATAATGAAAAGAGAAATAGGAGCTCAACGACAGATATGTCAGGGTCGATTCTTTAACAAAGTGCTCTTAATTATATTTGCATGAGACAAGATGTTAGGAAGCAATTAAAAAGAAATATTCTTTTTCATAATCCAATTTAGTATTTTTACACCCCACACTACTCTATGTGGCAGACCGAGTTAGTAACAAAAAAAAAATGGGCTCTTCTCTCTCACCTAGTGCCCTTTCGCCCGAACTTCACCTCTCCTACCCTCTTCGTGCATGCTCTTCTCCTCTTTTCGTGTAGTGCAAGCACTGCCCTATGTTCCTCTCTAACCGAGTTAGTCATTTCTCTCAAATATTTTAGGGCAAAATTCGTGCTCCTCTTTTCTTCTTTAGTTCATCTATTCTTTTGTTTATGATTCTAGGGCAAAAAAATCTCTTCATTTTCTGTGATTTAGGCAAATACAGACATTTGGGAAGTCTAGCACACATCCCTTGTTCAATATGGAAGTCTTCTTTTTGAAAGATAGAAGTGAGGAAAGGAAGATTTTAGGGCAAACATAAGCACAGTTCTGCATCTTGTGAGGAAGGATAATTGTTGTTCTGGTTTCTCTTTCTAGTAAGATTTATTGTTCTAAAGATACTAGGAGTTAAACTCAGTAGCAAATTTAAGTAACAAATTACAGCTCTTACTAGCCATAAACCCATTGTTTTGAGATTGATTTAAAAAAGAAGAAAAGAAAGCAATGGCGTATTTGTTTTCCAAAATTGTCTACAAAAACTTAGGGCTTGTTTGAAAATAGATCTCATCCTAAAATTTTCATCACATCTCATCCCATCCCGTTTCATTTCCAAACATAATTCAAATACAAACATTTTCAAACTAATTATTATAAATTTTTTAAATTAATCATTATAACTTTATCAAACTTTCAAACAAAAAATAAAAAATAATTCAACTTTTTCAAATCTCCAAACAAAAATAATATTAGAAAACTATATTTTAATAATATTTTAACTTTTTAACATTTTTTATCTAATTTTTTCTCTCTTATTTTCCAAAATCTATAAAATACTCAACTCAAACTATTTCACTACTATTCACAAACTATCTTACTACCATTCACAAAATTCTCATCTTATTTTACTCCACAAACGAGCCTTAAAGACCCCTAAATTGGTGCTCCTCACTGAACGGTTGCTTTGTTCTCCTAAGCCTATAGAAAAATCATTAATAAAGATCGAGAATGTGAAGCACACATACACGCAATGTAAGGGGAGTGCAAGCTGGTCTGATCATTTTGCTATGATTCTTCTTACTGTGATTCATCTGATAATGTTGTTGTGACGAAGAGGAAGAAGTTTGCGCCAACAGGGAGAGAAGAATAAGAAAACTTCACCAATATGTAGTAGTGCGAGTAGGGAGAGACGAAGAGGTAGAAATTTTGAGCTGGTAATGGGTTGTTTGCACCTTGCGGGAAGAAGCTGGGGGAAGACTAAAATGCAGGTTTCGATTGGTAAGGAAAAAAAAAGCCACGTCAGGTGTGGGATGTTAGATGAACGATAGATGATGTTAAACTCTTTGAAAAATACGAAGAAGGACATTAAGCACACAAAATAATCTTACCTTTGACTTTGTGTTACATGTAGATTATCAAGTGAGAATTGCTATCACCCCAAACATATTTTATAAATAGTAGTGTTATTTGAAAGTCTTTATACTAGACACCATCACATAACATAATTTGATTTGTAAGTTTATCTTTCAAATCAAATCTAAACTTACAAATCAAATCATGTCACATAGATGATATGTGATGTAAAAACTTTTAAATAGAATTATTTTTTTACAAAATAATCATAAATTGATATTCTCTTATATGATACGTTATATCTATTTTATAATAAAAATAATTTTACAATCTAACGTACCATTTTAAGTCACATTAATTTATAGATTTTTTTTATATGATTTCTTTGTGATTAAAAAAATATTTATCTTATCTAATATACTTTACACACCTACATACTTTGCATGCCTTTGACCCTTATCAAACTTCTAAACTAAGTCAGACATAATTTATTTAAAATAATGCTTTATTTTATCTGAATTCTTGGTATTTTCAGTCACGTAAGTAACATTTTTGTTTATTTAATAGAAAAGCCTCCCTGAAAAAAAATGCCAAATTAAAAAGTAATAGAAATTTGGACAATCCGCATGCGTGACACCTAATACCGCAGTTGGACTCCGGGGCCGCCACCTGCGTGAGTGCTAATCCAAACACCTCAAGCGGTCGGCAGTCGGCACTTACCCAATTTAAATTCTTTCTTTATTTTTTTCACCAATACTATTTCTGTCCTAATCTAATAATTTAACCTTCTTTTCTGATCTGTTTAAGTAATTTAATTAAAATCCGATAAGGATTGGAAGGTATACGATGCCAACCACCCACCAACCGACCGACCGAATCTAAATCACCATTGCTTTATTTTATACATTTTTAATTGAAAAGATAATATTTACAGTTTTAAAATTTTTTAATAATAAAATTTAATTTATAAAATTTAAATTTTACTTTTTTAAAAATTAATTTATGTCATATAAATAATTAATGCTTTAAAATAGCAGTATTATTTTTATTTGCTCAAATAAGTATTAATTAAAAGACTTAGATCCGGTTTGTATTTATAATTCATCTCAACTCATTTCAACTTATCTCATTACTATTTATTACTATTTATTAACTTTAACTCATAAATTTCACTACTATTTACAACCCATTTCACTACTATTCATAATCTATTTTAACTCATTTTCGAATCTAAATGATACCTAATCTTTTAGAATTGAATTGAGTTGAGTTGAGTTGAGTATGATAAAATATTGTTAGAATATTATTTTTTAATATTATTATTATTTTGATATTTAAAAAAATTAAATTATTTATTATATTTTATATTAAAATTTAAAAAATTATAATAATGAATTGAGATGAGTTTATTTACCGGACCAAACTTAAAATACAAGAATTACCCCTTTTTAATTACAATTGTGAATTTGTGATTAAATAAATAAAGAAACAGAATGAGGTTTGGAAAGGTGGGTGACCAACAAGCGGAACATCCTGACCGTTGGAGGAAAGAGAGAAAAATAAATCTGACCGTATAAGGAAGGGTGATATATATATCTTGGTGGGCAGGAGGGATGGAAGCAAGGAAGGCGCATATCAGATTTTTGGGGTAAAGAGAGAGAGAGAGACACGGAAGCTCTGGATTCAAATTCTTCTCCTCCCTGGCGACGGTGCTTCTGCCGCTTGGCTTTCAGGTGCGTTGTGGTCGGATCGAATCATATCTGATGTATTTGGTTGATTTTAATTTGGGGGGGGGGGGGGGTGGGGGAATAGGGAGTTCGATTTGGGGTTATAGTTTCTTTGGGTTGTTCCGAATTCTTATTCTTGTATTGTGTTTTATTTGTTTGCTTTGTTGGTAAGTTCCGAATTGGGTTTAATCGATAGAAATTTGTGCGAATTAAATTGAGAGTTTGGGGTTTTGTGGCCTTTTGTTTGTGTGGCTGAAACGGATAGCTTTCCGTTGTTACACCTTTAATTTCACAAATTTAGATATTTCGTGGTTTTCACGGCTGAGGGTTATGATTTCCTTGCGGAATTTTATCAAGGATTTTGGATTTGTTTCGGATCTGGATATAGGGTTTATTCACTTGATTTTAACTTGCTGGTAATCGAGATTTTTTTTTATAAGTAGGTAATTGAGATTTTTACCGCGATTGATAGTTTGAATATCTTTATTGCTTGTATAAAGAAATCGTCAGTACATTTTTATTTTTGTCGTTATACCATTAGCTGCGATTGCTAATTTGATATGCATGATGTTTATCAATTTTTCTCTCTCGTGGGTTAAGAACCTTGAGGGATGTGCTTCATTTTTTTAGCATTTCGTATTTTGGACTTATTTTCCACATTTGGTTGTATTTCCTTAATATTTTGTTTGTATCTGTAGTCATCTTGTGGTAATCTTATTTTCTTGTCCATGTTTAAGCCCTTGCTTAATCTTTTGAAGAATTTCACTTGTGGTTTTCTGTTAAATTTGTGTTTGAAGTATTTGTTTTAATCCTTTATTATTGCACTGTGTTAGATCCCCGGTATTTTTTTTTTCTTTCACGTGCCATGTTCAGAATATTTTTCGATGGGTCAGTTGTAAGAGTGAACAACAGATAAACTATCTTTACTTTAAAAAGCATGATGGTGGATTAACTTGTTCGGTACATACTGTAGCTTTGAACAAATAAATATACTTCTCACCTGAATATGTGACTAGTTTAGGTTTAGAACCTGCTCTCCCGTATCTTCTGAGAGACTGTTCGCCTGCTGATATTAATTAGGTTAATACTTTCTGGATGATTATTTGCGCTGAGCTTGAATGCTGCAATTTTTTTCCAGGTTCTGCCAGGCTCGGGTTCAAAGGGCTTTATTATCTTTCCTAAGATATGGAGCAAGTGTGCTTCTGGTCAAAATGCTACCAGTTTAGGGTGTTCTCATTCCAGGAAGTGCTTGACTGGAGGTTTTTTGTCGTTGGAGATTTTCTTCTGGTTTCCTTTGTTAATTGCACTTAGTGGTCTACTCGTAAATGATCATTTCAGAAGGCGTAATGCAAGTATTTTCGGAGATAGATGTTGGACCTTTAGTGCAATTGTATAAGTAAGATCTCTCTCTCTCTCTCTCTCTCTCTCTCTCTCTCTCCTGGCCGAGTTCTTGATCTACTTTCTAATAAATAATTTTGTTTCTAGTGCATTTCTGATACAACATCCAGTCAAAAGTTTTGGGAAAACATCTTCCGGGGTATGGCATTTTGTCAGTTATCTTTCTGTGATTACATTTATTTATTTATACTCTTAAGACATTTTACTGTTTCTAACTGTGTTCCTCTATTTAAACAGGGCTGAACTCTGCCTATAACACTTTGGAGGTTGCTTACCATAGTTGACATTTAGATAAGCATTTCTGTTGACTCTGTGCAGACTGCTTAGTTCTTAGTTGTTTCATTGTTGCTCCAAATGGGTACCATTTCGTGTGAAAAGATCCAAGTTATTTGAAGATTCTGCTAAAAAGTATACATAGTATAGATGAGTTAGCTATTGTTAAGTTCTGAACCCTTGGGTAACCCTGTCTTGAGCTAGGGGATCCTTTCTGTTCGCTAGATCAATCATTTCCTGTCAGTTCTTTGATTGGTTTCAATATGATATCTGGTACTCATCCTATCTTACTCTCCATCCCGTGTTACTGCCTTGAAGCCGTGGGTTCATTAGTAAATAAGTCTGCAGCTCATCCATCAAAAGATTTCTGGTCTTGCCCTAGTGGATGCTATTGCTGAAGATTAATGCTGGATTCGGCTGGACCAGCAAGGCAATTGTTAATGTCATATGGAAATTTTCTACTGAAGACAACTACTATTTTATCTTTTGCGAGTTCTTATAGTTTTCCCGAATAAAGAAAGAGCTGCTTTTGTTCCAAAAAAATGGAGAGGTGAGTTATTCTATTGTGCGGCTTGCTTTATTGTGTTTGTTTATTCTTGTTCTTGTCATAGTTTATTGGTCTATTCTAGGTTCAACCTAATCAAGGAAGTTGGTGATGGAACATTTGGATGTGTCTGGAGAGCTATTAATAAGCAGACTGGTGAAGTTGTAAGTTTTATTTAAGTTCTATTGCCTCTAGAATTGACCTCTACAGTTTTGAGTATTTATTTAAAGTCACTTCTGTTTGTAATACATTCTTCATTTTAAGAGGAGTTTTTTTTTTTTTTTTTAATTTTTAATTCACCTTTACGAACTTGAGTATTCTTGTCTTTAATGCACTTCTGTCTCTAATACAAATTCTTCGATTTTAACAGGTTGCAATTAAAAAAATGAAGAAAATGTATTATTCATGGGAGGAGTGTGTAAATCTGAGAGAAGTGAAGGTAATATGATCTGCCATTTCTGAATTTTCAATTTCTGGCGTTGCTATATATTGTAAATAACTTAAAAGATTTCTTCTTATGACAGTCATTACGGAAAATGAATCATCCAAATATTGTGAAGCTTAAGGAAGTCATTAGAGAAAATGACATATTGTACTTCGTGTTTGAGTACATGGTAGGTGGCATTTCTTTTGTCCTTGGCAATTGATTGCTATAAAAGCTAGCGTTATAATTAATTATTTTTATTTTTAAATAACATTTTTGTTTCAGGAATGCAACCTATACCAACTCATGAAGGGCAGGGAAAAGCTTTTCTCTGAAGCTGAAGTCAGAAATTGGTGTTTTCAAGTTTTTCAAGCTCTTGCTTACATCCATCAGCGTGGATATTTTCATCGTGACCTTAAGCCAGGTAATTGACAATCTTGGTGGAACTTTACTGATTAAAGAGAAACCAAAGTGCTTTATGAATTTTCCGAGGACAAAGATATACTGTTAGATTTATGTAAAAGAATCATGTCTTGTACAATAACTGTAGAGAGCCTGCTGATTTATGTCAACGGGTATGCTGCTAGTTTCTTCTTGTTGTAGTTTACAACTAATACCTGCAAACCACTTTACAGAGAATTTGTTGGTTACAAAGGACAAAATCAAGATTGCTGATTTTGGTCTTGCTCGTGAAATTAACTCGCAACCACCATATACTGAGTATGTCTCGACGCGCTGGTACGTGTTTTCCTTTTTTTCTTGTCACTCTTCTCTCTTATTTGTGAACCTCTGCATGTATTATTGGAGTTGAATTTGTACTTTGTTATAGGCTTCTAACATGTGACCATTGCCAGGTATCGAGCCCCTGAAGTACTGCTTCAGTCATACCTGTATAGTTCTAAAGTTGGTAAGTGTTTGGTTGGAAGAACTTGTTAACTTTTATGGTTGCCTGCAGTTCTATTAATATGGTACTTATGAATTGTTGTATCTCTCTGACATCTAGATATGTGGGCAATGGGTGCTATAATGGCTGAGTTGTTCACTCTCCGTCCTCTTTTCCCGGGTATTAGGTACATGTATTTCTTTTCTGAATATTGAGTACCTTTTTCATCTTTTGCTTATTGCATGAGGAGAGACTTGCTTGGCAGCATATGAGAATTTCATATGCAGTTTTTCTCCCTTTTCTTCGTTGTTCTCTTTTCTATATGCCTATTTTATCCTCTCCTTTTTCTCATCCGTTGGAAATTTGTTAAAACTATGTTACTTTGAGGATCTGGTTTTAAATTTGATACTTATTTAGGTGGGGATCTGCTAATTGGATGGTCCATAATTGGTGCTTATCTGTATTCTTGCAGTGAAGCCGATGAGATATACAAAATATGCAGTGTTATAGGCAGTCCAACCAAGGATACATGGGCTGATGGACTTCATCTGGCAAGAGACATCAACTACCAGTTCCCCCAGGCAAGTTTTGTTTTTTTGTTTAGTTGCATATATTTTATTTGCATGCGCTGTAGGAGGTACTTGACTCTTGAAAATTTTCTGTGGGCATGCTTTAAACTCTGAAAAGATTTTGCATTTATCAACTGTGATATATTTTGAGTGCTTTTCCTGTATACTTGGGCTATACCTATTTGTATCAATAAAGTCCTTGTTTACTGATCAACAAAAAAAATTTGAGGGCTTTGGGCTTGGTCTTGCTAGCCTTTTAAAAGAAAAAAAAAATTATGGTTTGAATGGAAGAAGTAAATGGAGAGAAGCTTTACCTACTCTTGAGGATAATGGTTTTTGTCACTCTGCCTTTATTACTTCATGGATTGTAAAAATGTGTGAAAAATGCTTGATCTTTTCATGTCTTAACTAGGTGACAAAAAGTCATTCCATTATTCCCTTTCAATATGAGCAGTTTCATCTGATGTTAATTATTCCACAAAGTGCATGGTTTTTGAGTTTGTAATCTATGCAGTCCATTCTTTGCTTACCATGCTAACAGCTAATTGGTGATACTTCAAAAAGTGAACTTTTTTACTGACATTTGTAATTCTGACATTGCAGTTTGCTGCTGTCCATCTCTCTGTATTGATCCCATCTGCAAGCAATGATGCTATCAGCCTTATTACAGTAGGTGCCGCCATGTAAAAAGCAATTTTTTTTTTTTTGATAAGTAATAATATTATATATATATATCAATAGGTGTAACCAAGTACACTGGACGTATACAAGAAAAACACCTAGCCCATACAAGAAAGCCCCTAATGACCCAAAAGCCCATGAAAACCTACCCAAAATACACCAAGCCCGAATTGGAAAACTATCGATACACCTCCCCGACCCCATCCCCTACATCCCACTACGGGAACATCTTCACGAAGCCCTCCCTTTAGCCTCCCTCGACTTGAGCTAGCTCCCTTAGTATCGTAGTTGATTGCCCAAGAAAGATTTTTTAACTCCCTGCTTTCTTTCTTTTCAGCCAATACTGTGTATTTCTTTCTTTCTTGGCCACTATTTTAAGATGATTGTATTTTTTATTGTTAAAAATAGGGAATTTAAGAAATTGTATTCTGCTTCTGTTATTATAGTTCTACAGAGGTTGCAATCTATACTTAAACCTTCTTTTTTCTTTTGTCTCACTTTTTCTTTCTCTTAATAAACATTAGTCACTTTGTTCCTGGGATCCCTTCAAGAGGCCAACAGCTGCTGAGGCCCTTCAGCATCCTTTCTTCCAGGTATTGGCTCATCTTTGTGAATCTGTCTGGTGATATTTACTTTGAATTTGAGTGTGATATGTTAAGTAATGTTGTTATTCCATGAATTCTAACGCCTAACTCCTTTTGATATGGCAGAGTTGCTTTTATGTTCCACCATACCTTCGATCTAGGGAAGCTGTTGTTAGAACACCTCCTTCGGGTTTGTCTACTACTTGGACTGCCATTAGTTCAATGTTTGATGGTTTTTGGATTGCTTTACCTATAATATGCAGGATCCTTATTCGGTTTCCTTGTTGCAGTTGGAACAAGGGGAGCATTTGAGCAACAATCTGCTAGGAGACGATCTGGGCCTGTACCTAGCTCAAAGCTGACCAGCAATTATCCTTTTCCAAAGTTAAATGCTTCTTTAAGCACAGGTGGTTACTTACATAGTTTTGCATTTAAATCATCTTTCTTTGACTTTGTTGCCTGATCTGTCGTATGATGTTCAGGGGATAGTTGTGTTTCATAAGATGAGGTTATGAGAAAAAATAGTCTGCTTTTAACTTAACAAAAATTTTCATTTAACTAAAGAATAAAACTTCTACAAGCGACATGCAGAAAAAAAGACATAAGTTGTACATATCAGAATGGTGCCCTAGTGGGTTAGGGTAAATTTTATTTATGAATGCATGACTAGACAATTCGTGAAATGCTACGTGAAGACTTGACATTAATTTGCAAGGAATTCGTATGTCTTTGCCAGAGTCTGACTTTGAACATATGTATGTTTGGATGTAAGAATTTGTTGAGTTCTTTCTGAAGGTTTTTTACTTTTCAAAAAAGTTTTTTGGGAAACTTTTAGAGATGGTGTTTTTTTTTTTTTTTTTAGGTTTTGTGAAAGTGATGTGACCCACTGAAAATATTTTTGGATTGAGAAAGTTCTGCAGATATGTTTTTATTGGGATTGGAAAAGGGGACAGGAAAAGTTTGTGAGTTTTCTTTTTCAAGTTTTGGTTTTATTTTTTATAGAAATTGAGGTTAGATGTTTTGATAAAAAAAAATATTGTTGAAATTATTTTGGTGAATAAGTGTGTGGATTTAGATTGAAAAAATGTTCAGAGATTTTTTCGAAGACACTGTTTCTAACCATAATCATAATGAGCTACATATAAGACTTTGAGTCTTCTTTTGCTTCAATACTTAATGACATGGTGTGCTTGTATAGCTTTTAATCTGATGCAAATATTATAGCAAGATAGCTTCTGAGGACTCAAATGCATTACTGTTTAGTCTTTTTAGAGCACCGTGTTAAGGATTGAAATTGTAATGCTTTGAACATGGTACAAAAGGGTGGTGGTCGGGATCCTTGGGAGGTAGAAGTTCTTGCGGATTGTAATGATTCACAGAGGCTTCAGTTATAACCTTGACTAATTCTTTTGGAGTATAAGCCCAGATGAGGCATGGGCTTCCCTTGGGTCATCACAAAAATTGTCTTGTTTGTCAATCAATCAATGTCGGAAGGCTTTTGGTGTATACCTGTATGTGTCAAGTGAGCCTAACTTGCCATGCTCCCAAGAACCACTGTTTATACAGTGATCATTAGGGCTGGGCTCCGACTCCGACGGAGTCGGAGTGCTCGTTTCCGACCTCCTACTCCGACAAGAGTCGGAGCCAAATTGGAGCTCCGACTCCGAATTGGAGTCGGAGTCCGACTCCGATCGGAGGTCGGAGCTCCGACCTCCTATCGGAGCTCCGACATAAGATCGGAGCTCGACGTGGCGCTCGAGCGGAACTCTTTCAGAGAGGTTCGTTCGACTTCCGCTCGACATGTCGATCGAGCCAATGTTCAATACAACGGAGCGGAAGTCGGACGGAGTCGGAATTTTCGGAATTTTGCACACCCCTAGTGATCATATGTGATTTGTATAATGCAAATTTTATGTTTTATTTTTATCTGTCATTTTTTAAATTTGTTTGGATATAGTTTGAGGAGAACAAATAAGTTTTCATTACGTGTTGAATTATGAGTTTTTTTTTTTTTTAAATAACATATGGTGTGCAAAGCAAGGTGCCAAATAAAGTGCCATATTCTCATGCTATCCTAAATGGTGTTACAGGTGTGCAGCGCAAGCTGGATTTGGTTAATCAGGTAGGTGCTTGAAGTCTTTTGTTTAACATTGTAGATTGTGTGTTTGCAAAATATGTTAGTTTTTTTTTACTGGGAACATTAGTTTTTTTTTTACTGGAACATTATTTTTGCTTAAATGTCTTTTTGATGAATTTTTGAACTTTTATGTTTCACGTGAAATTTACTTACAAAAAAAAAATTCACATGAAATTTGATTGCATGCAATTTTTTCTAAACCATTTTTCTTGGAAGTTAAATTGTACTGTGATGATTAAGATTTGTGGGTACTGCCAAAGACAATTGTGCTTCCCCCGGCCCCTTCAAATATTTTTTCATGTTTCAAATAAATTTCTTGAGGTTCATGAAGGATAAACATGACTATGCATTTCAGATTTTGCATCTTTTTTTTTTTGGTAAAAAGAATGGCTAGTTACACCCTGTTTCTTTTCTTTGCTTTTGTTTTTTGGGGTGAAGGATGGAAGTAAAGATGATAAATATCTGAAGAGCTCTATAGAACAGCCAAGATATCGGCCGCCAGGAAGGAATATTCCAAGTAAGTTTCTCGTCTCTTATTTTCCTTTGTTAAAATACATTCTTTGTTTCTTTCTTCCATCTTCCGCCTGTTAATAATTTATATATAATTTGAAGTTAGAAGTACTAGACCATGTTTTGGGTTATCTTTATCTGACAAGAAAATATAGCTCCGATTTTATTATTGTTGTTTTTTTTATGTTGAGTAAATATAGTCCTAACTTATTAGATACTGCAAAGCAGATTACTGCTCTAAATTTGTTGTAAAGGAGGGGATGAGATATGGTGCTTTGTTTCTGTTGCTTGTTTTAAATGTATTTTTTAACGGAACATGTTATATCGAATATGATTTTTACAACTAACTTAGAGTACACACTGTTTGTTGATAAGACTCCATGAACAAGATGATGACTGCACGGGAAGTCTTGGATTCAACTGAGAAGTTGGCAAACATGAGTCTTGGTCCACAAAGGCAGTATGTGGGGAAGCCACGACCACCTCCCATGAAGGCTGGAGTCCAATGGTTTTCTGGATCAGGTGATATGTTTCTGAAGCCTGCTAAAGATCAGTTTCAGCCTCCAACATATACGAGAAAAGTTGCTCTCTGATGGATTATTCCATTATATATATATATATATATATATATATATATATGCATAATGTGCTGTTTGTTTGTTGTGGTCGAGACTGTCTTTTATTATATTTAAAATATAAAGAAAACCTATGAAGCTGTGTTTTTGTTTGAAATATTGGTCCTTCGATAGATATGCTGTGTGTTGGAAAGAATGTTTGTTAAACTGGTGTTGCTTCTTTTGATGATTGATCTTTTCTAATGCGTGTTTATTTACAAGGAAATGCGTTTTCCGAGTAGCTGACTTGGACATTTTTTCCTGATCAATAGTGTTAAATATAAGTTCAGGACGGACGGGGGATTAATTTAGAATTTATAATGAAAGAAGCGTTGCGTGGCACTCGAGCAAAGGCATCTCACCTGTTTGCATCCTTGTGAAAGCTTATCTTTAATTTGGATAAAAGATTACAAAAACATCAAATTAAGAGCAGCAGAAAAATTAAGATGGAAATAGGTTTTGGTGATCAAAATTGTTGGCAGCCGAGATTCATCACTTCCTTCTTTTAAGAGTCATTGCTTCGAATTATTCAAAACACCAGAAGTCGTCGAGGGCACGATCAAACTAGTCCCGAGTAGTGCAGAACAGAGCAGAAACAAATAATATCTGGGGATGGTCAGATTGAACTTATTTTGTTTTTGTGACAACCCTGAAACGAAGTTTCTACTTCGGTTGGTTCAGGATCATCTTTCGACAAGTAGGTCAGGTACCCAGGTAAGTCCCGTGTTAAGCCGAGGTAGGCGTTGAGGGCAGTTAGTGGTACAAACCCGAGGGCCGAGAGTGGTCTTCTTTGAACTCAAGTAGTAGTCAATCATCTTCTAGCTTTGGAATGCCTTCCGAATCATGACCAAATATATTACTGTATGAAGCCTCTGATGATGCTTCTGAGTTTTCTTCAGAATTATCTCTTGTAGACTTCGACAGTTGTTGTTCCAGCAATTTCAATAAATCTTTTTTCCCGAGTCCTCTTTGAAGATAATTGACACTCTGCGCCATAATCAGCCGCCCCTAGAGACAGCTGGACGTCACAGAGTGGACCGAATCCTAATTTGTCGTCTTATGCCCAAAGCAGCCGCCTACAAAGACAGCTGGAGGACAGAATGATGACACCCCTGTGCCCCGTGCCTAAACAGTTCCCACTGTGCATTCACGGGTTTTACTTTAATGATTGTAAACAGGAACTCCTTGTGTTATAAAAGGAGAACCTCATTGCTGAGATAGTCAGAGCTCATTTTAGAACTCACTCGAGAGAAACCCTTAATCCTCTCAACCTTGTTCTAGACTCTCCCTATCTACCCAATACTTGTAAGTGCAAATCTGCACTACCAACTGCTGCCTTGTAATTACTTTAAGCTTGTTTATTTTAATAAAGCTTATATGTTTATTACAATTGATTTTGCATCTGCATACATGCATATGGACGGTCTAACCGCCTATTTATTTTGTGCTTGCATAATTTAATTATTGTGCAATATATCTTCCATCCTTCTTCTCTTTCTCTGATCTTCTGCTGATCTTCCTCCCCTTCCTTCTCTTCTTCTTCGGTCAGGCTCCGCCCTTTCCTTCTTCTCGCTGTCTTGATTTCTGCTTCACCTTTCAAAATCTCGGAAACTGTTTCCAGAGATCCTGAGAAGGACAAGATTCTCAAAGAAACTAAAAAAGTTATTTCTCAAAATAACTTTGTGAATCTTGCTCTTCATACGATCGGACAACAGTTGGATCGGATTGAAGAAAAGGTTGAAAAACCTGATCCTATTCCTTTGGTTTCAAATACAGATCAACCAAAGAAAATAATTGAAAAACCTTTGATTATCTTACCTGAAAGTCGAACCAAAATTGATTTCAAAATCCCGACTTTAGATAAGATTGATCAAATGCTCAAAGATCTGAAGAAAGAACTTCCTTCTACTAGTGCTTTGTCTAACAAAGAAATAGAAGAAGAAGTTTTAATGGAATCCACAGACGAGTCTTCTGACGAACACTCCTCTGAAGAAAAGGATCTTGATTTACTTGAAAACAATTTTCAAGATTCTAATTTAAAACCTGAAATTGCCAGATTTTCTTCAAAAGGACCTCAACCAATGAGTCTGACGAAGAACTGGTATTCCAGGCCTACTCCCCTGATTTACAGTTTGAAGAAAAAGTTTTTCAAAGCCAATCTTCTTACTCTGCTGACAAAGTTTACGAGTGGAATATTGATGGTTTCTCTGAACAAGAGATCATGAATACCATGAGTAAAATGTCATTGATTTCAAATGCTTATGTCAACAACAATATTAGACAGCCTGATATTGTTAAGATTTTAACACAAGGTTTTTCCGGTGTTTTAAGAAACTGGTGGGATAAACACCTAACCAGAGATGCTAAGGAATCCATTCAGAACGCTGTCAAGTGTAATGATGAAGGATTTCCTATTTTTGATGAATCCATTGGCTCTGCTCAGCCTGATGGAGTTAATACTTTGATTTATACAATTTTAAAGCATTTCATTGGTACTCCGTCTGATATAACCAGTCGTATCAGCGACCAGTTAAACAATCTTAGATGTCATCAGATGTCTGATTACAGATAGTACCAAGATGTTTTTATTTCAAAGGTAATGCTTCGTGACGACAGTCAAAAGCCTTACTGGAAGGAGAAATATATTGATGGTTTACCTCGCTTATTTGCTTATAAAGTGAAGGATGAACTTACTGTTGCTGGGTCTCTGAATTACGACGCATACACTTATGGTGATATATGCGCAGTAATAAAGAAACTTGGTATTAGTATGTGTAATGATCAAAGAATGCTCCGAGAGCAGATGAGAAATAGCAAGAAAGCCAAATACGAAATGGGAACATTTTGTGAACAATTTGGACTTCCTGCTATAGCTCCCTCTAAAAGGAGACAAAAGTTTTCTAAACCTCACAGGGACATCAGGAGAAATGACTAGACGAGGGACACCTCTCTCTAGTTCAGCTTTTTTCTTGACATAAAAGGCTGGGCAAGACCAGGGGGACTTACTCTCTCTAATTATGCCTTTTTTCATCAGGTCGCTAATCTCCAGTTTACAAAACTCTAAAGTCTGACTATTCATTTGAATCGGTCTGGCTTTAGTGGGGATTGTGCGTTCATCAAAGTTTTTGATATAGGGAAGAGAAACGATGTGTTTCTTCCTATGCCAAAAAGCATTTGGTAAATCAGAACAAACATCAAAAACAAGACGCTTGTTAAAATCATCAATTTTTGAAATTAAAATTGGGGAAGATAAATGATCAGAAATCTTTTTGTATCTTATTTCCTGTTTGAGGAAATTCAGATGTTTTTGTTTTGCAAAAAGTAAAGATTTCAAACCTTTATCTTGATCAATCTCTTGACGAGATGCAAATTTGAATTTAACTTTTTGACCAAAAGGGTCGGTAGTGATACCATCCTTTTCAGTCAAGAAGGGATATAAAGCCGAAATAAAAGGAATGCCTAAAATCACTTTGTCAGACATGTTTCTGACTAAAACAGAAGGGATTTTAAAACAAACATTATTTTGGCAAACATGAGCGTTGTTAAGTTCAAAAGTAATTTGCATTTTAGAACCATTTGCAGAAAACAATCGCTCAGAAGATTTTTCAAAATATTTACTAGGAATGAGTCCTTCCTGAATACAATTCAGGTCTGATCCGGAATCAATCATAGCAACAACAGAAAATTGAAAATCATGGGCAACTACAATAGTAACCCTTGAAAACCATTTCGGAGGAATGGTATGATGGATTAAACAGATCTGGTTATCAGCAGCTAACTCGTGTTGGCTAGAACCAGAGTTGTTCGTTTGCTCATTATCAGAAGGGATGTCCTGATCAAGTTGTTTATCAATTTTGAACACTAAAAATTCTTGTTTTAAAATCTCATTTTCAGACTTAAGGTTGTTAACCTCAGATCTGAGTTCAACGATTTCTTTTTTAACAAGATTTATTTCGTGTTGCAAATCATTTGTAGAAATATCCTTGGGTTTTTTCTTTTGAAATCTCTCCAAGGTTTCTTGAAAACTAATCCTGGGTTTTGAAGGTTCTGGCTCTTGACGACCCAGAAGTCTCTTTAGCTTAAGAAGATATTCTTCTTTTAGCTCAGGATTTGTAATTTGAGAAATCAGGGTTAGCAATAGATTTTCTTGTTCTTCAGATTTGGATAAGACATGGATTGTCTTTCCTTTCATCTGGCAACAAGTGTCATTACAATTGCAACCTAGCTTAGGACCAGAAATAGCAGGAGTTTCAGATTCTGAGTGATATTCTGAATCACTAGAGCTGAACTCAAGGGTATCAGATGATGAAGATGAGACTATTTCTAGGAGTCGAAATAGTTCTTCTTTATCATTGTTACCAATATTTAACTGGTTAAGCTTTTTCTTAAGTTTTTTATCTGTTTTGGCTTTCTGGGGACATTTACTAGCAAAATGCCCTTTCTTGCCACAGATATAACATTTTCCTTCAGAAGATTCTTTGGAATTCTTTTTCTTAGAAAATGGCTTAGAAAATGGTTTTTTATAAGTTTTCTTGTAAAATTCATCACGGGGTTTTCTCCTGATGTCCCTGTGAGGTTTAGAAAACTTTTGTCTCCTTTTAGAGGGAGCTATAGCAGGAAGTCCAAATTGTTCACAAAATGTTCCCATTTCGTATTTGGCTTTCTTGCTATTTCTCATCTGCTCTCGGAGCATTCTTTGATCATTACACATACTAATACCAAGTTTCTTTATTACTGCGCATATATCACCATAAGTGTATGCGTCGTAATTCAGAGACCCAGCAACAGTAAGTTCATCCTTCACTTTATAAGCAAATAAGCGAGGTAAACCATCAATATATTTCTCCTTCCAGTAAGGCTTTTGACTGTCGTCACGAAGCATTACCTTTGAAATAAAAACATCTTGGTACCATCTGTAATCAGACATCTGATGACATCTAAGATTGTTTAACTGGTCGCTGATACGACTGGTTATATCAGACGGAGTACCAATGAAATGCTTTAAAATTGTATAAATCAAAGTATTAACTCCATCAGGCTGAGCAGAGCCAATGGATTCATCAAAAATAGGAAATCCTTCATCATTACACTTGACAGCGTTCTGAATGGATTCCTTAGCATCTCTGGTTAGGTGTTTATCCCACCAGTTTCTTAAAACACCGGAAAAACCTTGTGTTAAAATCTTAACAATATCAGGCTGTCTAATATTGTTGTTGACATAAGCATTTGAAATCAATGACATTTTACTCATGGTATTCATGATCTCTTGTTCAGAGAAACCATCAATATTCCACTCGTAAACTTTGTCAGCAGAGTAAGAAGATTGGCTTTGAAAAACTTTTTCTTCAAACTGTAAATCAGGGGGAGTAGGCCTGGAATACCAGTTCTTCGTCAGACTCATTGGTTGAGGTCCTTTTGAAGAAAATCTGGCAATTTCAGGTTTTAAATTAGAATCTTGAAAATTGTTTTCAAGTAAATCAAGATCCTTTTCTTCAGAGGAGTGTTCGTCAGAAGACTCGTCTGTGGATTCCATTAAAACTTCTTCTTCTATTTCTTTGTTAGACAAAGCACTAGTAGAAGGAAGTTCTTTCTTCAGATCTTTGAGCATTTGATCAATCTTATCTAAAGTCGGGATTTTGAAATCAATTTTGGTTCGACTTTCAGGTAAGATAATCAAAGGTTTTTCAATTATTTTCTTTGGTTGATCTGTATTTGAAACCAAAGGAATAGGATCAGGTTTTTCAACCTTTTCTTCAATCCGATCCAACTGTTGTCCGATCGTATGAAGAGCAAGATTCACAAAGTTATTTTGAGAAATAACTTTTTTAGTTTCTTTGAGAATCTTGTCCTTCTCAGGATCTCTGGAAACAGTTTCCGAGATTTTGAAAGGTGAAGCAGAAATCTCCACTCCCTTGTGGGTGATGAGAACAGTCTCCAAAGGTGGATGGCTTGACTGAACTACCATCTTGCCTTCTTCCTTGACAAAATCAGTTTTAACAACGTTTAAAGTGTTGTTTGAAACATAAATATTTTCAACAAAATCGAAGAAAAGAATATGCTGATGCTGCTTATTCATTTCTTCTTTCCATTTCCGTTTAACACGTTGTTTTTCTTTTTCAGAATACTTTGCATGATAGGCTTTGCGCCTAGCACTGTTTTTTGAAAGTTTGTATTCTTCAAAAAGATAAACAAGATCAAACGCAAATGGTTTATTCAACACAGTTAAACTGTGATGAATCTGGGGGGCAACAGGAGCTACCATTTCTGAGGCGGTTGGAGATGAAGAGGATTCATCATCCTTGTCAGCCTCATGCTGAATAGGTTGGTCTTTAGAAGAACCAACATCCTTTGCCGAGTAAAAAGCAGAAGTAACTTGAGAGGACGTAGAGAGTCCTTTCAGTTTTAAAACAGGTTTAACAGGTTGGGCAGTTTTAACAGAATCTTCCAGAAATTGCTTGAGATTTTGGTCTCTTCTTACTGGAATTTCTGACCCTTCAAAAGAAGAACTAGATCCAGCATAAGAATTTCTTCTTAGCCCTGGAGATCGGTTCTGATCAAAAGAAATTTTAACAGTTCCGTCGAGATACTGTTGAATGTTACTTGGATAACTATCAACAGGATTTCGAGGAATAGAGGCAGGGGGAACAGCCTCTTCTAAAATCCATTCATTAGGAAGAATAATATCCTTCCAGAAAATCATTTTTGGAACAGAAACTTCCGCATCTGGGGTTGAACTCTGGATCAGTAGAGTTTTTCCCTGGATGGGTTTTGCAATAGCACGAGGATTTAAATTCGTTTTTAAAAGACGATAATAAATCCTGTAAATCAAAGTGAGAGGTTTACTCCCAGGGAGCATATCATAACCAGCAGTCAAAATATTCAAAGTTAAACATTTTGAAATATGATCATCATCAATAGCAAGAGTTAAATCAGGGAAACAATTAAAATGGACTGGTCCGTTCGTTAAAGACGATTGGATCATTCCGAGAATACTTGTTTCAAATTGATTGAATCTGGCATCCCTTAGACAGAAAAGAACGGATGCATCGATACCTCTCCTAGTTAAAGGTTTGGCAGCGATCTGGACAGATCCAATATGGATATATCTAAATCCTTCCTGGAAAAATTTAGCCATTTGTTCTTTGGGGAACAAACAACATTTTTCTTGGGATTTTGATATAGCATAAGATTGTTCAACAGTACGCACGCAGTGTTGTGTGTGCAGGGTTTTCTCGAACCAGTTGGTCCGATACAACTTATTAACATTAAGGGTTGGGATCTTCCATGACCCAAAATTAGAAGACTCAACTGCCTCGAAGGCGCAGTCTTCCTCATTCACTATGTCAGGCGGCATAGCCGACCTGGAACTAATTGTTGAATTGGATCTATTTATCCAACTCATTTTGTCCTAGGACAACACCGACCGTCGCATCTCAGGGGTCTGCGAACTTACCACTCTCGGCCCTCGGGTTTGTACCACTAACTGCCCTCAACGCCTACCTCGGCTTAACACGGGACTTACCTGGGTACCTGACCTACTTGTCGAAAGATGATCCTGAACCAACCGAAGTAGAAACTTCGTTTCAGGGTTGTCACAAAAACAAAATAAGTTCAACAAAGGAGAAGCAATTCACAACAATTAGATACCAGGTATTGGAGGTGGGGGTTCACTCTCTGTTTTTCTTTTCCTTCTTCTCGCTGTCTTGGTATCAGAGCCAATCTGGTATCTAATTGTTGTGAATTGCTTCTCCTTTGTTGAACTTATTTTGTTTTTGTGACAACCCTGAAACGAAGTTTCTACTTCGGTTGGTTCAGGATCATCTTTCGACAAGTAGGTCAGGTACCCAGGTAAGTCCCGTGTTAAGCCGAGGTAGGCGTTGAGGGCAGTTAGTGGTACAAACCCGAGGGCCGAGAGTGGTAAGTTCGCAGACCCCTGAGATGCGACGGTCGGTGTTGTCCTAGGACAAAATGAGTTGGATAAATAGATCCAATTCAACAATTAGTTCCAGGTCGGCTATGCCGCCTGACATAGTGAATGAGGAAGACTGCGCCTTCGAGGCAGTTGAGTCTTCTAATTTTGGGTCATGGAAGATCCCAACCCTTAATGTTAATAAGTTGTATCGGACCAACTGGTTCGAGAAAACCCTGCACACACAACACTGCGTGCGTACTGTTGAACAATCTTATGCTATATCAAAATCCCAAGAAAAATGTTGTTTGTTCCCCAAAGAACAAATGGCTAAATTTTTCCAGGAAGGATTTAGATATATCCATATTGGATCTGTCCAGATCGCTGCCAAACCTTTAACTAGGAGAGGTATCGATGCATCCGTTCTTTTCTGTCTAAGGGATGCCAGATTCAATCAATTTGAAACAAGTATTCTCGGAATGATCCAATCGTCTTTAACGAACGGACCAGTCCATTTTAATTGTTTCCCTGATTTAACTCTTGCTATTGATGATGATCATATTTCAAAATGTTTAACTTTGAATATTTTGACTTCTGGTTATGATATGCTCCCTGGGAGTAAACCTCTCACTTTGATTTACAGGATTTATTATCGTCTTTTAAAAACGAATTTAAATCCTCGTGCTATTGCAAAACCCATCCAGGGAAAAACTCTACTGATCCAGAGTTCAACCCCAGATGCGGAAGTTTCTGTTCCAAAAATGATTTTCTGGAAGGATATTATTCTTCCTAATGAATGGATTTTAGAAGAGGCTGTTCCCCCTGCCTCTATTCCTCGAAATCCTGTTGATAGTTATCCAAGTAACATTCAACAGTATCTCGACGGAACTGTTAAAATTTCTTTTGATCAGAACCGATCTCCAGGGCTAAGAAGAAATTCTTATGCTGGATCTAGTTCTTCTTTTGAAGGGTCAGAAATTCCAGTAAGAAGAGACCAAAATCTCAAGCAATTTCTGGAAGATTCTGTTAAAACTGCCCAACCTGTTAAACCTGTTTTAAAACTGAAAGGACTCTTTACGTCCTCTCAAGTTACTTCTGCTTTTTACTCGGCAAAGGATGTTGGTTCTTCTAAAGACCAACCTATTCAGCATGAGGCTGACAAGGATGATGAATCCTCTTCATCTCCAACCGCCTCAGAAATGGTAGCTCCTGTTGCCCCCCAGATTCATCACAGTTTAACTGTGTTGAATAAACCATTTGCGTTTGATCTTGTTTATCTTTTTGAAGAATACAAACTTTCAAAAAACAGTGCTAGGCGCAAAGCCTATCATGCAAAGTATTCTGAAAAAGAAAAACAACGTGTTAAACGGAAATGGAAAGAAGAAATGAATAAGCAGCATCAGCATATTCTTTTCTTCGATTTTGTTGAAAATATTTATGTTTCAAACAACACTTTAAACGTTGTTAAAACTGATTTTGTCAAGGAAGAAGGCAAGATGGTAGTTCAGTCAAGCCATCCACCTTTGGAGACTGTTCTCATCACCCACAAGGGAGTGGAGATTTCTGCTTCACCTTTCAAAATCTCGGAAACTGTTTCCAGAGATCCTGAGAAGGACAAGATTCTCAAAGAAACTAAAAAAGTTATTTCTCAAAATAACTTTGTGAATCTTGCTCTTCATACGATCGGACAACAGTTGGATCGGATTGAAGAAAAGGTTGAAAAACCTGATCCTATTCCTTTGGTTTCAAATACAGATCAACCAAAGAAAATAATTGAAAAACCTTTGATTATCTTACCTGAAAGTCGAACCAAAATTGATTTCAAAATCCCGACTTTAGATAAGATTGATCAAATGCTCAAAGATCTGAAGAAAGAACTTCCTTCTACTAGTGCTTTGTCTAACAAAGAAATAGAAGAAGAAGTTTTAATGGAATCCACAGACGAGTCTTCTGACGAACACTCCTCTGAAGAAAAGGATCTTGATTTACTTGAAAACAATTTTCAAGATTCTAATTTAAAACCTGAAATTGCCAGATTTTCTTCAAAAGGACCTTAACCAATGAGTCTGACGAAGAACTGGTATTCCAGGCCTACTCCCCCTGATTTACAGTTTGAAGAAAAAGTTTTTCAAAGCCAATCTTCTTACTCTGCTGACAAAGTTTACGAGTGGAATATTGATGGTTTCTCTGAACAAGAGATCATGAATACCATGAGTAAAATGTCATTGATTTCAAATGCTTATGTCAACAACAATATTAGACAGCCTGATATTGTTAAGATTTTAACACAAGGTTTTTCCGGTGTTTTAAGAAACTGGTGGGATAAACACCTAACCAGAGATGCTAAGGAATCCATTCAGAACGCTGTCAAGTGTAATGATGAAGGATTTCCTATTTTTGATGAATCCATTGGCTCTGCTCAGCCTGATGGAGTTAATACTTTGATTTATACAATTTTAAAGCATTTCATTGGTACTCCGTCTGATATAACCAGTCGTATCAGCGACCAGTTAAACAATCTTAGATGTCATCAGATGTCTGATTACAGATGGTACCAAGATGTTTTTATTTCAAAGGTAATGCTTCGTGACGACAGTCAAAAGCCTTACTGGAAGGAGAAATATATTGATGGTTTACCTCGCTTATTTGCTTATAAAGTGAAGGATGAACTTACTGTTGCTGGGTCTCTGAATTACGACGCATACACTTATGGTGATATATGCGCAGTAATAAAGAAACTTGGTATTAGTATGTGTAATGATCAAAGAATGCTCCGAGAGCAGATGAGAAATAGCAAGAAAGCCAAATACGAAATGGGAACATTTTGTGAACAATTTGGACTTCCTGCTATAGCTCCCTCTAAAAGGAGACAAAAGTTTTCTAAACCTCACAGGGACATCAGGAGAAAACCCCGTGATGAATTTTACAAGAAAACTTATAAAAAACCATTTTCTAAGCCATTTTCTAAGAAAAAGAATTCCAAAGAATCTTCTGAAGGAAAATGTTATATCTGTGGCAAGAAAGGGCATTTTGCTAGTAAATGTCCCCAGAAAGCCAAAACAGATAAAAAACTTAAGAAAAAGCTTAACCAGTTAAATATTGGTAACAATGATAAAGAAGAACTATTTCGACTCCTAGAAATAGTCTCATCTTCATCATCTGATACCCTTGAGTTCAGCTCTAGTGATTCAGAATATCACTCAGAATCTGAAACTCCTGCTATTTCTGGTCCTAAGCTAGGTTGCAATTGTAATGACACTTGTTGCCAGATGAAAGGAAAGACAATCCATGTCTTATCCAAATCTGAAGAACAAGAAAATCTATTGCTAACCCTGATTTCTCAAATTACAAATCCTGAGCTAAAAGAAGAATATCTTCTTAAGCTAAAGAGACTTCTGGGTCGTCAAGAGCCAGAACCTTCAAAACCCAGGATTAGTTTTCAAGAAACCTTGGAGAGATTTCAAAAGAAAAAACCCAAGGATATTTCTACAAATGATTTGCAACACGAAATAAATCTTGTTAAAAAAGAAATCGTTGAACTCAGATCTGAGGTTAACAACCTTAAGTCTGAAAATGAGATTTTAAAACAAGAATTTTTAGTGTTCAAAATTGATAAACAACTTGATCAGGACATCCCTTCTGATAATGAGCAAACGAACAACTCTGGTTCTAGCCAACACGAGTTAGCTGCTGATAACCAGATCTGTTTAATCCATCATACCATTCCTCCGAAATGGTTTTCAAGGGTTACTATTGTAGTTGCCCATGATTTTCAATTTTCTGTTGTTGCTATGATTGATTCCGGATCAGACCTGAATTGTATTCAGGAAGGACTCATTCCTAGTAAATATTTTGAAAAATCTTCTGAGCGATTGTTTTCTGCAAATGGTTCTAAAATGCAAATTACTTTTGAACTTAACAACGCTCATGTTTGCCAAAATAATGTTTGTTTTAAAATCCCTTCTGTTTTAGTCAGAAACATGTCTGACAAAGTGATTTTAGGCATTCCTTTTATTTCGGCTTTATATCCCTTCTTGACTGAAAAGGATGGTATCACTACCGACCCTTTTGGTCAAAAAGTTAAATTCAAATTTGCATCTCGTCAAGAGATTGATCAAGATAAAGGTTTGAAATCTTTACTTTTTGCAAAACAAAAACATCTGAATTTCCTCAAACAGGAAATAAGATACAAAAAGATTTCTGATCATTTATCTTCCCCAATTTTAATTTCAAAAATTGATGATTTTAACAAGCGTCTTGTTTTTGATGTTTGTTCTGATTTACCAAATGCTTTTTGGCATAGGAAGAAACACATCGTTTCTCTTCCCTATATCAAAAATTTTGATGAACGCACAATCCCCACTAAAGCCAGACCGATTCAAATGAATAGTCAGACTTTAGAGTTTTGTAAACTGGAGATTAGCGACCTGATGAAAAAAGGCATAATTAGAGAGAGTAAGTCCCCCTGGTCTTGCCCAGCCTTTTATGTCAAGAAAAAAGCTGAACTAGAGAGAGGTGTCCCTCGTCTAGTCATTAATTACAAACCTTTGAACAAAGTTTTGCAGTGGATTAGGTACCCTATTCCCAACAAAAATGACTTAATTCATAGGTTGACTGATGCGGTTGTGTTTTCCAAATTTGACCTCAAGTCCGGGTTTTGGCAAATCCAGATAGCTGAGTCAGATAGGTACAAAACAGCCTTTGTTACTCCCTTTGGTCATTACGAATGGAATGTGATGCCATTCGGTCTCAAAAATGCCCCCAGTGAGTTTCAACATATCATGAACGATATCTTCAACTCGTTCACTGCTTTCACCATCGTCTACATAGATGATGTTCTTGTCTTCTCAAAATCTATTGATGAACATTGGAAACATTTAAATTCGTTTCTTGACATCATTAGATTCAATGGTCTTGTCGTTTCCGCGAAGAAGATCAAATTGTTTCAAACCAAGATCAGATTCCTTGGTTATGATATTGCTGAAGGTAAAATCAGGCCCATCCAAAGAGCCATTGATTTTGCTGATAAATTTCCTGATGTCATTCTTGACAAAAACCAGTTACAGAGATTCTTAGGATCTCTTAACTATGTTGCTGATTTCTACAAGGATATGAGGAAACAATGTCGTCCTTTGTTCAAAAGACTTCTTTCTAATCCTCCTCCTTGGACAGAAATACATACTAAAATAGTGAGGAAAATCAAAGCACATGTTAAAACTTTGCCGTGCCTTGGTATCCCCACTTCTGATTCATTCAAAATAGTTGAAACAGATGCCTCAAACATTGGTTATGGTGGCATTCTGAAACAAATTGTTTCACCAGGTTCTTCTGAACAAATTGTTCGATTCCATTCTGGAACCTGGAACCCTGCACAAGAAAAATATAGTACTATTAAACAGGAAATATTATCCATAGTACTATGTATTTCTAAATTTCAATCTGATTTATTAAATAAGAAGTTTTTACTTCGCATTGATTGCATGAGTGCTAAATTTGTTTTAGAACAAGATGTTCAAAACATTGCATCAAAACACATTTTTGCACGATGGCAAAGTATTTTAAGTGTTTTTGATTTTGATATTGAATACATCAAAGGCACTGATAATTCTATCCCTGATTTTCTTACCAGAGAATTCTTGCAGACATCCAACCATGAGCGTCAGCAAAAAGAAAGGAAAAGAAAAACAGAGAGTGAACCCCCCACCTCCAATACCTAGTATAAAACTCATCAAGAATGAGTCTAGGACATCTACTATTCCTGCGCCCAGTGCCCCTTCAACGGCATTGGATATTACCAATAGGTTTACACCTCTTGGTACAATTGTGCAACCGTCGACCTTCGCGTCTACGGTTTCTACCCCTTTTGATCCATATGCGAAAGCAATTGCATCAAAAGGACCTGCTCTAATTACTCCTCAGTTTTTCCTCCCAAAAGGAAATTCTTTGTACATGAAGAAGCCAATTTTGACCCATCTGTTCCATATAGAACCCTGTCGTTCTAATGTCACAGACCCATTCAAAATAGCCTCTTCCTATTTCCCAACCAATTTCCACTGGATACCTGAAGATTCCTCTAAAAATCTTCAATATTATTCCAGTATCCTAATTCTCACCAACTCTCTTATCATTAAACCCATTTATGATAAGAATGACTCCACCAAATTAATCTATCACAGTGCTTATATCTTACGAGTTATTACAGAAGAAGAATGGGCCACAAACCCATCTACCCTCAAAAAACTCCATGACTCTGCACTGAGTTATAATTATTTTGATTACATAACTGCCTGGAGACGCTTCATGTTTTTTCAGGTACCTGATATGAGCCATTCATGGTTCTTTAATTTTGATAAAAGATTCAAAGGAACTTTCCCTTACTGGTTTCTCCAATGGTGGGACCTATTCGGACTAATTCCTGAAAATCTCCCTGAGCAGCTCGCCAGAGCTTTTGAATTTTACAAGAAATTTGCTGGTACAAAACTGAACCGGCATAATCAGATGTTCCCTCCTGAGCTCCAATTTTGTAAGACCTACAAACTACCGTGGATCTTCAAATGGACTTATGAGAGAAATGCCAATTTGCTGGATCGTGCTTATTTCACAAAATGGTGGGATAGGTATGGTTATACTGAAAAAGTAATTGACCAGATGATTAAGGACTTCCCCCAAGCCGCTCCTGATCTAGCGGACAAAAAGGAATTTCCTGCAATTACGTCTGGTATAGTAATACCTGAATACCCCCTGGTAATTCAGGCCCCTGATTCACCAACAGTTTCATCAAGAGGAAAAACTACCAGTTCATCCTCTAAGAAATCTTCTAAGTCTGTCAAAGATAATATCCTCAGCAGACTCGGGAAAAAAGATTTATTGAAATTGCTGGAACAACAACTGTCGAAGTCTACAAGTGATAATTCTGAAGAAAACTCAGAAGCATCATCAGAGGCTTCATACAGTAATATATTTGGTCATGATTCGGAAGGCATTCCAAAGCTAGAAGATGATTGACTACTACTTGAGTTCAAAGAAGACCGATACAGTCCTCTTTGAAGATAATTGACACTCTGCGCCATAATCAGCCGCCCCTAGAGACAGCTGGACGTCACAGAGTGGACCGAATCCTAATTTGTCGTCTTATGCCCAAAGCAGCCGCCTACAAAGACAGCTGGAGGACAGAATGATGACACCCCTGTGCCCCGTGCCTAAACAGTTCCCACTGTGCATTCACGGGTTTTACTTTAATGATTGTAAACAGGAACTCCTTGTGTTATAAAAGGAGAACCTCATTGCTGAGATAGTCAGAGCTCATTTTAGAACTCACTCGAGAGAAACCCTTAATCCTCTCAACCTTGTTCTAGACTCTCCCTATCTACCCAATACTTGTAAGTGCAAATCTGCACTACCAACTGCTGCCTTGTAATTACTTTAAGCTTGTTTATTTTAATAAAGCTTATATGTTTATTACAATTGATTTTGCATCTGCATACATGCATATGGACGGTCTAACCGCCTATTTATTTTGTGCTTGCATAATTTAATTATTGTGCAATATATCTTCCATCCTTCTTCTCTTTCTCTGATCTTCTGCTGATCTTCCTCCCCTTCCTTCTCTTCTTCTTCGGTCAGGCTCCGCCCTTTCCTTCTTCTCGCTGTCTTATATATATATATATTTATATATATATCGTCTACTAAAAACCAAACTGAAAATCAACCATATCAGTTTCGTTTCGGTCCAAAATCAAAACCGAACAAATATGGTTTTTAGGAGACGATACCGATCGAAACTAGTCGATGAAGGGTGGTAAAACCGGCCAGTATAATTTTGGCTCGTTGTTTTCGGCTCATCGGCATTCCCATCAGTTCATATCACATACAAATTTCTCAACCAAGTAACTAACAATCGGATTCAAACAATTTCAGGCAATCAAAACATTCCCCAATGCCAATAACATAGAAATGCCAAAAACAATACATCCCGAGAGAGAGATGATGAGACTTGAGAGGGAGTTGAGAGATTTGAGACTAGAGTCGATTGAGAGGAAGATGTGCAATCTGTGAGGGAGACGAGAAATCTGAGAGGGAGATAAGAGATCTGAGCGCCTGAAAGGGAGAGAGAGGGCCGAGGGAGATGAGAAGTTGAGAACCAAAGAGTTAAGGCGGAACTGAAGAAAAGAATTGTGAAAATGAAGTGTGGAAGAGGGGGGGGGGGGGGTGGTTGGGGGTTAAGGTTGAATCCCTAGCCCAAACGGTGTCGTTTTCATATTATTTTTTTTGCAAAAATGAGAACTTAAAACGACACCGTTTCACTGAAATATGTGAAACAACGTTGTTTATACACATGTAAATATAAAAAAATATATATTATATATAATCGATCGGTTTGCTGGTTCAAATCGGAACCGAACCGGCCAATCACGATTTTAGCTAATATCTACTGCCGACCGACCGGTTCTTTGCCGATTTCGGTCGGTTTCATGCTCTGGCACCCGGTCTGAGTCAGTGCCATCGTGCCAACCAGTTTTCTCAATTTTTGTACAACCCTACTTCCTAATATCCATTTACTACTCTTTTTATTTTTTTATTTTTATTTTTTTTTTTACTTAATGGTTAAGGAAGTGATTATTAGTGAAGTTGTATATATTTTTTTAATTTTTTCTTAATTATTAAAGATGTTAAAAAAATACTTAAGAGAAAATAATAAAAAAATAAAAATTTCAAATACGCTATAGAGTAATAAAAAGGTGGTAAGAGAGTAGTAAGCCTTCAAACTAATTTATATGGTGCCTTCAAGAATATACATACACCTACTCTATTATAATAAGTAGCTATCTAATTGTGAATATTAACTTTTGTTGTTTTTCCGTTAAGTCTTGTTTTACCAAAAAGTCCTTAAAGCCCTTGACCATTTGACGTGTAGTTTCATTGTAAAATTTAATAAAGAATCTTGTTTTACCAAAAGGTTCTTAAGACCCTTGACTATTTGACATGTAGCTCCCTTGTAGAATTTAATGAAGGATCATATTTAACCAAAAGACCCTTAATAGTCCCCTTGGGGCACATGAATTGACGTCTCTTTTTCACGTCCTTTTTGTTCTGGCAGTTTACTCATGTTTCAATTTTTTTAAATAAAAAATTAATAATATATTATTATTATATAGAGTAAATAGATAATCCAATATGGATGCAGACTAATGCTCATACTTTGCTGAAGTTTAGATTTTTTTTAATCTTTATTTTTTGTCTTTCTTTAACCTTGTATTTTTTTTCCCAGACAAATAAGTTACTGACTTTTTTACCTTTTTATTTTTAATTTTTTTAATCATTATGTCAAATGCACCTCGGGACTAACACACCCGCCCGGGACTAACACACCCGAGACTGTTCCGTAGTATATATAAAAAAGTAAAAGACCCTTTACATTAATAAATTAATATTATTCGGAAACTAATTTGCAGTTGAAGAATATGAATTCAAAGATTTTGAGCTTCTTTAGACTGAACTAATCTCTCTATGAGCGGGGTATCGAACTCCCAGAATTATATTTGTTCTTGACCCTCTAATACATTGTCAGCCTGAGCTCCTGTTAGAGGAGTACCATAACTTTTTCCGGCAAATCAATATCTTCTCCTTCTCGATGCCATACTCGGTGTCTTCTTTATGGCAACCCCATCTCATCTCCTTGGCACTCGAGGCAACAGCATCCACAAAATAACTGGATTCCCGAATCATTGCATACCCGTTGGGTCGCAGGATCCGATCCATCTCCAGGAGCACACGTTTCATATCACATCTGCTAGAGTATAAGCAACATGAGTCATAAGCAACATTGGTATTCTACTAATAATTTTTCCTTTAGATGAATCAAGTGTTCTATGCATCAATTAATCAAGACTGTTTTGATTTGTTGCTCTCATATATAAGCTACAGTGCACCCAAAACTGCAAAAAGGTATCATCATCTAAGAAATACCCACCTAGTTCGTTGCAATAAAAGTATTTGGTTAGCACCTTTACCTGTGGCTTTCAGCAGTAAAGAGGCTATCAAGGTGAAGGAGATCATATGTTCGAGGATATGTTGAGAATGCTTCACACCTAGCAACCAGAAATTGAACACTCAACATCACACACTATTCAGTCACAAAGAAGGCACTTGGTATGCTATCAATGCCACAGAGAAAGCTTGACAAATTCCAAAATTAATAAAAAAAAATATTACCAATCATGATAAGTTCCAATGAGACCCCGGTCAAAGACCACAGCAAGTGTATTGGGAGCATAGGATGAGACCACATTCATGACCCACAAGGGATCATCAACTAAAGCCGCAGCAAAACCTCCATAAGCTGTATTCATGTCCATTACATTTCGTATCTTATTAGTCCCAATGGCAGGGAGCAACTTTTTGTAGTGCTTCACTCGCGCATTCCACATACTGTCATCATGCTTGAAAGCACTAGCGCTCCCACGATGAATAATTGAAATCCGTTCAGGAGCAATACGCAACCGCTCAGGCCATTTAGGGATGGACCCCAATGCAGATTTCTTATGGTTTGGATTTGGAACAACAACACAAGGGCGAAGTGGAGTGTACCATGCTGAATCTGGCTCAATGCTATCATCACATTTAGGTGGGTAGGCATCTGGATTTTCCAGCCGAATGTAGCAACTACTGTCTGAAGATTTCTGCCAAACAGCAATGTCATCTTTTTTGTTGTAAAGTTTGAAGCACATAGAAGTTAGCAGCTTCTGCAACTTTTGGTAATCCGATCTCTGCTCTTTCACAGTAGTGTTCCATCCTCGCCAGCGACGTTCATAGTTAACAGGTGGGCCAGACAAGACCCAGAAACCTCCAGGACGAAGTATGCGTTGTATTTCAAGGAGGTAAATTCCACCTGAAAGCAGGAAATGTCCATTGTGGAAAGAAAGCAAGGTTAACACCTCCCAGAGAAGAAAAAAGAAGTCAGCAATTTTTTTTTCCCTAATACCTTATGAATATTGTAAAAAGCAATTCCTAACACCGAGGTGTGGAGGAGAATTTAATACCACCACCTCCCATCTAAATTAGTGAAGAAAGAAGAAACTCAGGCCACATGAAAAGCAACTCAGAAATTCCTAACAATCTGCCTTATGAACTGTTGGTGCACAAAAATAAAACCTGGCGATTAGCAAATGTTAGAAAATTACAGAAAATTAAATTGCATACTCTTAACTGAATATACAGTACGATCAGAAAGAGCGACATGCTATTTGCCAATAAAAGAGGTAAAAAATGAATAATTGCTGATCTAGTAGATAGAGCACATAAAGCACTCTAATTAGATCATATTTTTTTTGATAAGTACTCTAATTAGATCATATGACAAGCATTCTCACCCAAAGTTCCAAAAAGGAAAAACCAAGCATGAAAAGAACTTGTATGTGGCTACTCAATTGTCTACTTTGGACTCGATTAAGTTTTTTAGATTTTTAAACAGAAATTGCCAGAAAATGTTCACAGTATGAGAGAAGAATTACCAAAATCTGTCCATGGGATAAGGCACCTTGAGCAATGAGCCATATCAAATGACTTTGAGGGGAACGGAAGTCGTTGTGTAGAAATTATGCCAAGGATTGCTGGAATTCCACGTTCCAGTGCAAACTGGACTTGAGCTTCATGATTATCTCTTGGGGCAAGAGAAACTGTTAGAATCCCACGATCTAACAAATCACCACCCCAGCTTGCAACCTGAAATTTTAGTCAATTACACAAATTAATTGGCCTAGCTTTTGCGGCGTAAAAAATATTTATGACT
The DNA here is from genome assembly GCF_004785595.1 of Juglans microcarpa x Juglans regia. Classification (NCBI taxonomy): domain Eukaryota; kingdom Viridiplantae; phylum Streptophyta; class Magnoliopsida; order Fagales; family Juglandaceae; genus Juglans; species Juglans microcarpa x Juglans regia. Next base: position 26,819,505 of record NC_054604.1, read on the forward strand.
TCCACTACCTCTCATTGGGAATATACAGTACTACAAACAGGTGAACATGTCTCGAATATGGATAAAACATATATCAACAAATATATATACAAATGAATGACTAGTAGAAAGGACCAAAAAAAAATTGGAAGTTAGTTTCTGCAATCAGTGACTTAAATGAAAGATGAGCACCACCTCATGATGAACAGTGAAGATAAGCACATTTCCCCCTTAAAAATCTCGTTTACTTTCAATCAGATGAATTCCATGAACAAATGAGAAGATCAATGTGTCACTCACCCCGCACCCAGTGTCAACGGCAGTTCGAATAGTTCCATCTTTCATCTCTGGGATCAGATCTTGCATCAGATCAACATATGCACCAACACCTGTAGGGAACATAGTACCCCCACCAGGAAAAAGGAACTTATCCCCTTCTTTCCTGAGCCAATTCTGATTTGATTTCTGCTTGTTAATCCAATTATATGGTACATTTCTGTAAGGTCCACATGATTAATTCAATGAAGCACCATAATTAGATATCTGAACCATGTGACTTAAAGTTAGAAAGGCACTTAAATTAATAATAAAAAGATCTTATACCTGTACCAACATTCATCCCTGCTCTTTGGCCATTTAATTGGCGGCTTATACCCATCGGGGGGTGGAATCAAACATTCCTTCCTTTCAAATACTGGAGGGCAGTGGCGTTCCATGAAACTAAGCCGATGAACACCGTACTTCTTCCACCTCTGTACAAATAAACTTGAATCATAAGTAAGGGAATTTAATACTATAAAGCCTTGTCCTAAATCCCAACAGCACAAGAACATGAAAATTAGCAGTACCCTTGGATCTGTGCACGGAGTGTAGTCTTGATAGTCACTGCTGCATTCAGGAAACTCAACGTGTTTATTTTGAAGAGGAGTAACTATCGATACCTTGGGAGATTGGACATCACTTGCAACATTCTTAGTGTCAAACCTGCTCTTCTCAGAACAAAATATCCCACCAAGATAAAAGGAACATCCGCATAGCACCAAAAACATGATTGACATGGGGACAAGCCTCAAACTTTTGTCCCCTTGGGGAGCTGGTTTTCCATCTTTATGCTTCATGATCCTTGAAGTCGTAAGCTATCTGCACAAATGCAAGGGAAAAAAGTTGTAAGTAAACCAAGACTGGATATTTTTCTAAGACTATTTGAGAATGCTAATAATCCACCTCCCCCAACTCAGTAAATCTCGGTCATTCAGCCATATATAAAACAGAGGCATTCCTTGTTTTTGTATCCTTATTATTAAAGAAATCAGAACCATTCCTCAATTCCCAAATTATATATTCTATCCGCACTTGAAAGTCAAAGGAAATGAAGAACACTTAGTACCTTGCAAGAGCCACTAAAAACACACGCGCACAAAATGAAAAAAAGGAAGGAAAAAATGCTACAACTTCACGTAAAACGTGTGTATTAATAATGTGTTCGACTGAGCAAAACCCATCTACAACGTGGAAAGCAAAAGGCAAGATGTTTACTTTGGTGAGAAGTTAAAGTCCCCAGTAGAGTACTGTAGCACTCAGATCGATGAACAGGACTCAATTTTCAAGGAAAGATCCAGTTTATGCATGCAAATTGTCCTCAATCACCCCCGAAGAAGAGATTGCCAAGAAAAAAAAAGTAGGAGAGAGATTTAGGTGGACATTAAAAAAAAAAAAAAAAACAGAACTCTCAACATAATCAACGAAAATCTCGGAATGATTATCCAATTGTCAATACTCAATACCAATCTCTAAAACGACTTGGGTAGGCTGAAACTACCAGATCTTAACAGTACTTTTTAGAGCCTGTTTGGATTGAGTTTGAAAGCTTAAAAAGTGCTTTTAACTATTTAAAAGTTCTTTTAAAGAAAAAATGATATGTTTAATAAATTTATAAGAAGTGCTTTAATCATCTAAAAAAACTGAAAGTCTACCATTTTAAAAAGCACCAAATTGAAGCTTTTATAGAAAAGCTCATGCAGATAACTATATATTTTTAAAAAATTAATGTAACTAACTTTAAAAGTGCTCTAGATACATGTTTATCAAACAGTAAATAACTTTTGAACTATAAAGCTTATTATTTAAGTTATAAGCTATAAGTCTTAAAATTATAAGTTATATTTCTCACTACAATCTCAAACATGCACTTAATATCAAATAAACCAAAAAGTACGTTTGAGGAAAAACATCATTTTCTTAAACGCGTTTTTTCAGATAATGTGAAACGTAATTCGAATTTCAAAATGACTGTCAATGGGTGAAAATAGTCATACAACTTTCAGATAATTACAATTTTTAAAATTTAAAAGATATGATCATAATTTTTTTAAAAAACAAATAATCTTCATTTCTACCTTAGATTGTACTTTTTTAATTTGTTTCTAAACAAATGTAACATATTTAAAAGTGTTTTAAACATATGATTACCACCAAATAATAAATCACTGTTTAGTAATAGAACTTATTATTTAAGCTATATTTTCCACCACAATCCAAACATGCAATAAGTATAAAAAGTCGAAAAAGAAGCACTGGATCTTACCCCAGACCATGAAAAGCAAAAAGGAAATAAAATAGAAAGTGAATCATGTAGTTTAATAATTTCTTGAAACATAAGAAAGTTTCCATGATTTTATCGTCACTGCTTGCCAATCAGCTGCTTTTCTTTTGAATCATCAATGGCTGTATGACCTCAAGAAAGGAACATGAGATTAAAATAAAAAGTAAAAAGGCAAAAGCACGTAGTCCCATTGCATATCGATCAAAGTATAGCATGAAAATCATCCATATGTTGCTGAAACAGAGCGAGACAGCGCAGAAGCAGAACAAAGTAACTGATGTAGACTTTTATGTGTAGAAAATGTTTTCCTTTCCAAAATACCCGTCCAGTAATTATCAAAACTAAAGCATGTATACCATTCAGAATTAGAAAATCAAAAGAGAAAAATAGGATCTGCAGCGAAAATGCAGATCCATTAAGCAATTGAAAGAAAACCCATGAAGGAGGCATGCATTTATGTCCTAAAGAAAACCATATACATCTGAAATGAAAACGGAAAAGGACGGATAGAAGTTAATTAGAGTATCAATTGGATGATAGTATCTGAGGAGATCTGAAAGAGAATGAAGAAAAGCAAGAAACAAATTACAAAAGAACAGTGAGGGAACTAGGGAACAGTAACACAGTACAAGTTGAGGGAGATGATGATGAGAGAGAGAGCGAGAGAGAGATGATCGGCGAGTATGTACCTCTATCTATCTCTTTCTCTCTGTCTGTGTATAGCCTCTCTTTTTACTTTGCTTCCAAAATCCAGAGAGAAAGCTATGGCTGTCCGGATTCCGGAACACACACCCCTCTCTCTCTCTCTCTCTCTCTGCGTGAACAAGAGAGAAAAACCTTGAATACAATATTATGCGATAACTGTACTGGGATATCTAGTTGTCTTAAAAAACTATTACCTCCTTGCCTTCAATAGATTTTCTTTTACTTGATTAATATCTTCTCGGTTCTCGAAAAAACAAGAAAAAGGGTAAAATACTGTAGAAATCTCTTACACTCACTTTAAAGTTTTGTCCTTTTTTTTTTTGCCCTTTCCTTCTGGGTGAATCTACATCGATTCACGTAAAGGTCCATACTGAATGCCGAATGGTTTTTCAGGTATTCCACTCTGGTTTGCTCAAGCGACTCAAGCTTCTGTTGCCATTACTCTCTATCTTTAATCCTTACTTAGAAAAGAAAAGAACGATCATTTGCACAACCACCTCAACAACACCCAGAAAAGAATACGTAATGGGATTTTTTCTAAGGTATTTTTTACTTTTGTGTGGCTGTGTGTATATATGTATATATCTCGTATTATTTATAAATGAAAAATATTAGACTCTAACTTATTTTATTATTTTATTTTATTACGAGAAGATAATATTATTCATCAATTTTTATTTTTACTTAATAATAAATATATAAAAAATATTTAAAAGTAATAAAAATAACATATTTTTAAAATATATAATAAAAATGAGATATAAACGTAGTGCTTAATATTAGTGAAAAGAGAAATATTTTAGTTATAAAGAATTTGTACAAAAATAAATTTCATAAAGTGATGTAGTTTGATGTGATATCTCAAATTATAAAAATACTTTTATAATAAAATTGATTGAAATGATCACATGACGAAACCACGTCAACTTATAAATTTACTTTTATGTAAAGCACTTCTTAAGTGGGAATACTCAGTGAACCATGCACGACGATGCACCCAAAGCTGAAGATGTTACAAGTCAAAGGTGCCATGAGTTGAAACTTAAAAGTTAAAAGAGTCAAGATACAACTCATGAGATGGTGGTTGAATTGATGAAAGGGCATGGATTCTAAGTTGTCTTGGACATAGCTTTCGGATTCGTCAAAAGGGCCATGCCCTTGTCTTTAAATCAAAAGGAACACACTCAACAAATTTATTTATTATAACTCTTTGTAACATGGATAGTGTCCCATATTTTTTTTTCTTTTTTTCTTCTAATAGCTCATTTGGACACTTTGAGTGTTTCAGAATTCTATAAATAGTAATAAAATTATTTGAGTTAAAATATTTTATTAAGTTTTAGAAAATAAGAGAGATAAAAAGTATAATAAAAATATTATAAAGTTAAAAATCTTTTTGAATATAATTTTTATTTTAAATTTTATAAAAATTGTATTGATTTTTATATTTTATTTTGAAGTTTGTAAAAGTCGTATTAGTTTTTGTATTTGGATAATGATTAAATAATAATTAGATAAACAAAAGTGAAATATTTAATATAAGTAATATTTTAAAATTAAATTACGAGAAGTTTTGAGAATGTGGAAATCTTGTTTGATCTCTATATCCAATCTTTCCATCTGCATCCAAGACATTCGCAGAAGTTTGGATCGTTCTATTCTGCCCTGCTAATAACGTGACATAATTTGTCACATTCCTCAGCCAAATTGTGGGTGTAATTTGTGTGTATTTATGTATATTACAAAAATACAATCGGACAGGATATGATATGATCAGCCAAATGCACATAAACCATGCAGTACACGTACGCCCACTCTCCCCGTAAAGACAAACATGGCGGTCCCTACGACTAAAATGAACGTCGCTAAAGTTAAGACGTCCGGCAATATATAATATTATCATTTGTTAGGAGAAGTTACGGTAAAAAGAATGATATATATATATATATATATGATGTATTACCTCATATTTTATCAGTTTGCGAATCTACGAGTTTGTTTTTATGATATTTTTTTAAATAAATAATTATTATATAAAAATATTTTATTTGAAAAAAGTTTTTATAAAATAAATTTATAAATTGACGTGATTTGATGTGTCATGTTAGATTGTAAAATTATTTTTATTATAAAATAAATCTAGCATATCATATAAAATCATGTCAGTTTATAGATTTTTTTTTTTTTTTTTTTTGTAAATGTAACACTTCTTATATATAGAATGAGCATGCATGAGATCAGCCAATGGAGAGGAGGACAAATCAAGATTTAAGTATCAAATTATGAATTAAGATTTTCTATAAAGTTTTTATTTTAAATATTTGTAAATTTAGAAAGCCATAAATATGGTGATGGTAAAACTCACAATATAAAATACTGTTTTAACAATAATATAAATTAAAAAAATGAAATAAAGTGAGATATATGCATGTATGTATTATCTCAGGTCTGGTTTCCTTTCAAAATTAAAATTTAAAATTTTGAAAATTTTAAAAATCTTTCATCTCATCATTACAAATTTTTTAAATTTTTACACAAAATAAAATAAATAATTTAATTTTTTTAAATCTTAAAATAAAAATAATATTAAAAAATATATTTTAATAATATTTTATTTAATTTTTTAATTTTAATTCATCTCTTCCCATCCATCTCTACAAAATAAAGGGAGCAACCTCTTTCCCAAGGTAGATAAAAGAATGTAAAAAAATGGAAATACGAAATAATATTATGGCAAATGGTACACATGAGTCATGACAATTGACAGGAAGACAGAGACTTTAATGGTTTTTCCAACACTTTTTTTTTTAACCACTCATTTCTTCAATTTTGGTGTTAAGAATTTAAAATATTAAAAATTAGAACAAAAAAATACGCGATTTTTCATGCTGAAAACTGTACGGAGAAAATTCCGATTTGTTTGTACGAATAAAAACAAAAACAATTGGCAGAACAAACTAAAAGAAGCAAGGAAACAAAAACATTTATTGGGATTCTCAAAATTGGACCACAATCATATGAATGAAATGCATGGCAAGTTTTTTTTATTTTTAATTTGAGTACTCATCACTCTTATACCATATATCTATTAAAAAGAAAATAAAAACAAATGTGTAGTATATGACTGCTAAATATAATTTTTCTTTTACCTTTTTAAGATTTGCTTTTAAATTAATTGATTGCGCACTTCTTTTAAAAAAATTATCAGATTTAAAATCAATATGAAAAAATTTATTTTTTAATAATAGGCTCTAACTTTTTTTTAAAAAAAATTGAGTGCATAAGAGTCACTTACTCTAAGATTGTAACTAACATTATTTAAAATATCCTATTGTTTAAAAAACAATGCTTCTACAAAGAATCGTAATAATAAAACATCCTATGACATAGAGGACCACCTCCCAACACTAATTTTTTTTTTTAATTTTATTTACCCTACAAATCTTTTTTTTTTTTTTTTTCCCTATGATCGGGTACATTCAACGCCATTTTCCATATAATTGTGGAGTGGGGGAAAAATAGAAATTACCAAAAAAATTATCATGGCCAACATTGATAATATTATATATTTAACCTTTAATATATCATGGCCAACTCACTTAATCTTACCAATTAGATCCTAACTAAGAGTTCACAATATTGTAATTTTTTAAAGTTTAGATTTCATAATTTCATATCCATTAAGATATCACAATATTGTAATTACACTTTACGTCACTAAAGTGTAATTATCTTTTATTTTTATAGTAATTATTGTATTTTTTTTCTGAGAAGAGGACGATGTGCCAGATTTTATTGGTAAACTCTCACTTATAGCGGATAAATACCGTAATTACATCTAAACATTTTGGGGTTTACAAGATAACTAAAAAAATATAAACTAAGATGAAAAGATTCTAAACCTAGCTACTCTTATACATAAACTATACAAATCCAACCTACATTCCATGAAACAAGGGATCCACAAAACCAAATATTTACATCTTAGATAAGGAAGACCAGTCCTTTCCAATCTTAAGTGGCCCTTAACCACAGAAGCAAGCAAACTATAAATACTGAACACACAAAGAATCTGAGTCTCACAAGCAGTTTTTGCTTTTTTGGATAAACCTAGGAATAATTAATAGCTCGTTTGGATATAGAGGTTTTCATCTCATCTCATTTAATTTCAACTAATAATCTCACTACTATTTACAAAATCATCTCAACTCATCTCATCTCACTATCCAAACAGTCCCTTGAGCATTTAATTACATGTTACACCTTCAAATTATCAGTAATTTTATAATTTTCAGCTTCCATTAAGATATGATATGAAAGCCATAATTATGCAATGTCACCCTTTTTTTTTAATTAATCTCAGTGTAATGTCTCAATTTTTATAGTATTTATAAAAAAAAATGTGGAATCTTAATTAATTAGTTTGAAAGCACAAAAACATAGTTAATTAATTACGTAACGTTTAAGAGGCAACTCAAGGTTTGCTTTTTCAAAACAACTGAGTTTCCTATATTATCAGAAGATTAACATTTTGTCAAACTGGTTTTGGAATATATTTCAAACAATGAAGATAAGTCGAGTATTTAGAACCAGCTGGATTTATTAATCTTCAACACTAAACCACAAGGGTAATGATCGATATCCTTACACCTCATTTACTATTGTTTTACTATTCAATTATTTTTTTTCTTTTTGTTATTTGAATCTGGATTAAAAATTTTAAAATATGACATTCTTGTATAATCTAGAAGAAAATAAATTCAATCAACCAACCAACGTGATCACGTAAATTAATTTAAAATAACTTCAATTTTATAAAAATTGACTCAAAGAGTAAAAGAAGATCAAGTTTTATAAATTTGAATTTATTTTTAATTAAATTACATGATTACGTAATTGATTGAATTTATTTTCTTCTAAATTATGTAAAAATATCGATTGAATGCATCTAGTTGAAATATGAATAGATAAAATTAAAAAATATTAGTATTTTTATTAGAAGTTATATGATTTTATATTTTTCTAATTAACCGGATGCATTCTGTAATTTTTAAACAGAAAAATATAGGTCAAATTGGAAGGTGACAAGGGTGTAAGAATTTTTGGAATTTACTATACAACAGTGTCTAACATATAATAATGTCAAGGAAGAAAAAGAGCATTCAGGTGGGCACACCTCGACCATCATCTCTTTTAACATGGCTTTCCAATCCAATTGCTTTCTCTCAATATATATATCTTACAATAAACTTGGATGATGGAGACCCATTTTTCTTCTTTCTAACATCATGTATAATAGCTCTCTCTTGGCCCCACGGAGGCCATAAGTTATAACCAACTTGCAGGGAGTTTTTTGTGCGTTTAGATATTGAACTGAGTTGAGTTGAATTAAAATGATAAAATATTATTAAAATATTATTTTTTAATACTATTATGATTTTAAAATTTTTAAAAAATTGAATTGTTTATTATATTTTGTGTTGAAATTTAAAAAAATTATACTGATGAGTTGAGATGAGTTTGATAACCAAACATAGCAATCAAATAGAATTGTACAATATGTACTTATACTTTTATTTATAATTTTAATTATAAAATTCATTTTGTTAGTTTTATTTTAAATTTTAAATTTTAAATTTCATAACTTTTAATATATTAATAACTGATACGTAGAGAACTAAATTTTTTTATAAGTTTTTCTTAAATATATATAGCATTTTTCCTTCAAATATTTTAAAGAAAAAAAGTCCTCTAATTTGATGGCTTCAAAAGAAATTTTAAGAGATTTAGATACTGAGTTGAGTTGAGATGAGATGAATTAAAATAAAAAATAAAATATTATTTTTAATATTATTATTATTTTAAAATTTAAAATTATTAAATTATTTATTCTATTTTACAAGAGAATTTATTTCAAAACGGATGTCTAATTTATAAAGTTGAATGATGTGACATGGTTGAGGGCCCTCCCGATGTGCAATTTAGCCAAAACGGTTTAGGAAGAGACAGATTGCTCATCTGCTCGACAGTAACGGGATAAGACATTCGTCATTCGTGTCCTTGACGCCTCTTTCTTTTGATCTATTAAAAAAAAATCATTTTTTTAAATTTTCTCATGCAATCATTTATCTTGTATTTTTATGATAAAAAAAAAAAAAATCGAAGTAGTTTTGGATTTGTAATAAAAATAATTTTTTTCACAAATTTAGATCTCATTTTGATACATAAACAGTTTTATCTCATCTCATCATTATAATTTTTTTAAAATTTTTACACAAAATATAATAAATAAATTAATTTTTTAAAATTTTAAAATAATAATAATATTAAAAAAATAATATTTTATTTTTTATTTAAAATCATTTCATCTCCCATGACTCTCTAAACGATCCTTGAATGTTGTTGGGCTTGGCTTTTGACTTTTGATTCTCGAGTTGGGTGAATAATTTCATTCATCTTAGAAGCTAGAATCCATTAGCTTGTATTGCTTTGCCAATTGTGCACTTGCAACCTAATAACTCGTAATCAAAATAGTCAGTTATCTGTGTAATCTATAAAATACAAAAAAACATTATTTGAAAAAATTTATTATATTTTTAAGTCGGTATGTAAAGTATATCATTCACATTATTTAAATTATAAGAATTGATTTGTAAGATTCAAATTTTAAAATTTATTTTTTAAATTAAATTATGTCATATAAACACCTTATTAGATGTGTTCTATACATCGACTTGATAATAAAATTTTACTTTGAAAAATGGGTTAATTTTTCAAAAGAAGTTTGATGACCATTAATAACAAGTAAATGATTTATTCAGTTCTGAACTACGTAAGTCTTGCTTACTTTAAAAAAAAATTAAAAAAAATATGTAATTCATATGAAAAAGTTAACTTTTTTTTAATCAATCCATTTTTTCAAATAGAGTGCATAGTATTTATATACCATAAGATTGTACCTAGTATTATTTTAATAATAAATAATAAATAAGCTTAACATAACTTAGAAGCCTACCAAAAAAAAAAAATGCTTAACATAACTAAGAAAATCAAGTTCTATTAAAATAATAATAATAATAATAATAATTATGGTTACCATCATTTTCAATGTCCCATTTTTTATTATTATCTTTTTGCATTTCTTTATATCAAATAATTGTATCAACCCATTTATTATTAAAAATAGAATAATACTAAATATATGTTTCAAATGTAATAGGCTTGTGTAAGCCTTCTATAAAAATGTGAGTTTTATAAAAAAAATTAAATTTTTTATACTTTTTTATAATAAAATTCATTTTTTTATAAAAAAATTTGTGTAAGACTTGCGCATTTGTATTTCTATACATCATTTCTCTTGAAAATAATTGTGGGGCTCCTCCCGACTTTGCTTAATTTAGACCGGCAATAGCAAGTGAGCTACGGGACATTTACCGGCTGAGCATGTAAGTTTTGGGCAGCCGAAACGTCCACAAATAATCCCGTACAGTGCGCGCGCGTCTGTGGCCTCCACACGACTTTCTAGATTCTGGCTGGGATTTTCCGGTCGATTCTCAGGTAAGTTTCGTTTTCACTTTTCATTCATTAGATCTCCGATTCCTTTTTCAAGAAACAGGTTTTTGAATGTGACGTTGATTCGATTCTTAACACAATTAATTCCCTGTTTTTTTTTTTTGGACGTAATTCCCTGCTTTTTGGAACTCTTTCAGAGACATTTTTCTTGTGAATTCTTGTGGATGCTTGATTTTTGCTTTGATTTTACATGTACATGCACGAGGCTTCTATTTCCTATTTCGTAATGCATTTTCGTGATTTTGTTATCCTATTAATTCTGTATTGCAAAGTTAAATGCGTATTAAGTCCTGTTACCACGCTTTCATTCTTTTGAGGTTTTTGTATAATTCGAAATATTATATGCACGTAAATCTGAAATTGAAATAGGGTTGTGAAATGGTGACAAATTCCTCCTATCGAAAGGTCTGGCTCCTGCTCTTGGTCATAAATATTGCTTATTGCTAGCTAATTATGACCGTATGACAAGTCCTCTTGCCAAAAGGTCTGGTTCCTGCTCTTGGTCATAAAAATTTCTGATTGCTAGTTAATAATTGCCGACTTCATACTCATTATTTGAGGGCCTTTCTTTTCCTGTCTGAACTCTAGGGTTTGTTTCCATGATGGTTTGGTGTCGCGAACGTTTTAGGCTATAGTAATCTTGGATTACTATGGTGATTGGCACTCTCTCATGCTATATAATTCTACAAGCTTATGTTGTTCAAAGTTACCTTAACAAGTAATTTTTAATTTTTTATATATTGACAAGTTAAAATCTGATGCAAGAGATGCCCAATCTCTCTCGTGATGTGACGATTATTAATTTGTTGAAAGTGAGTTAATGAGAGAGTTGCACTGATCTGTGTTGTTGACATACCATTGGAACCCAATAGTTGGAAAAAAATTATTTTAAACTTAATTCATTTACAAAATCTATGTGGTTGGAGAAAAACATAAATGAATTCAAATTCATTTCGTGTGTTTGAATCCCAACTAACCAACTTGAATGAATTGATTTTGGACTCACGTCAGTTGGACAAAAAATGAACATATTGAATCAAATTTGCTACAACTCCTATTTCATCTCCATTTAAATCTAGTCACTTTTTACTAAATCCCAAAAACCTCCCTACTTCATTACATTTATCAAAGGTATTCCATTTCTCTCTATGTATATTCCAAAAAAAACATTGAATTGCAAAACTAATTCAATTCATGTCAATAACAAATTTAATGCTAACCAACCAATTCAATTTCTTGTAGTTAACAAATTGAATTGTGACTTTGAATTGTTCATTTCTTCAAAATCGAATTGAATCGAATCAAATGCAATCGTGCCATGGATTAGTCTAAGGACTCTAAGCAGGATAATTTTTGTGATAATTGATTTTTTGTGCGTCATCATCTAGCACTCAGCCAATGATAAGGAACCATGGATATTTGAAAAAAATAAAGTTCATAAAAGCCACGGGTTGACAGAAAAATACAGGGTGTGGGTGCTTTCGGTCCTCATGTTGGTTGTGTTCTCTCTTCGTGGTTTTTACTGCATATATCGAAGTCGAGATGGTGAGATAATGCAGTAAATTAGGACAGATCAACCTTTGGAACAGCTGTACTACTTTAATATTGAGGATGGTAATTGCACTATAATTCATAAATTTTATAAATGGTTAATTGCAAAATCAGTACTTGAATTTTCACATTTTTACAATTCAAGGCCTCAGTTTTTAACTTTCGAAAAATTGATACCTGAACTTTAAAAAATGTGCAGTTAGATATCTCCGTCACTCTCCCGTTAGAAAATTAAGGGAGGATTGCAATGTGGCACCACGATGCCACGTGTCAGCCAATCAAAGACCGACACATGGCCTCCCGTTAGTTTTTTAACGGGAGATTGACGGAGGTACCTAATTGTGAGCTTCTTGAAGCTCATGTATCAATTTTGCCAAAGTTGAAAACTGAGGACTCAAATTATAAAAACATGAAAACCCTAGTATTGATTTTGCGATTAACCCATGTTATAATGGTAAGTTGTTAACCATATTATTAGCTTTATCGATTTGTTAATATGAGTGTTACAATTAACATGTTCTGTTATTTATATAGGATAGAATTTGTGTCAATTTTGTACCCAAACATGCAAATCTTTGTTGTCTCTAAAGTGTGATTTCGCTATGATTATTATCAACTGCAGAAATTAATTTTCTCTAACTACTGTTACTATTCTTTTTGACACATTTCATGCTCTTTGCAGGGAAATTGCTTTGAAAAGAGGAATACATGGATTTTTTTCTTAATGGAATGAATGATGAGGCATCTGAATGCCCCTTTAGTGAGAAGGAGATTAAAAAATGTCCATTTTTGAGGAATATCAACAAACCCACTTGCTTTTCCTTCTCTTCAGTGAATATCCTTGCTCCTGTGAGTTTGATCTCTTTTCCTTTTATGCCACTTTGCCATTTTTATTAAGTTTCTTATTAATCTTGACTACTAGATGCTGATGTGTCAATGTGATTAAATATTGATGTTGCTTGTGTTCTATGTTCTTCAGGGCTGGGGAGCCAAAGGCCCAATATTTGAAGATGGTCCCAATTTTGATATGGCATTTAGGCTCTTTCATGGGAAGGATGGGGTTGTCCCACTCTTGGGGAGATCTAACATTCATGGTGAGATTCCAGAAGCTGAGCCTGCACCTCAGTTCAACCCTTTAGCAGTGAAAGCGGCCACAATAAGTTTGTCGGCATTTGGTTTTGGAGGACCATTCAGCTTTGGTAACTTCTCTGAGAAACGAAAGCAGCAGAAGAAGTCTGAGCCATCCCGCGAAAGGGAACCCCCTTCTGAGGTAGATTAACATCCTTTTGCATGCCATTTTATTCTGAGAAATGGAGTGTTTTGGGGAAAAGAAAAACTGTACAAAATGGCATTTGTAATCAAGGTGGGTGCCTGCTTCTGTGTGGATGATAAAATCTGTTATGGGTTCCTAGATTTCAGGTTCAAAAATTAATTTATAATTTTATATCAAACAGTGATTTTCTTTTTAATGCTGTGGGAGGAAATATGATATAAATATGCTTCTTGGAATCATGCTCCTTGCTTTGAGATTCAAATAAAAATTTACTTGTTGTGAACCTGACCAACTGCTTTTTGTTTCTGATCAACCATGCAGAAAGGAAATTTATCAAACCACGAGGCGCTGGGAAATGAGTGGTTAAAAACAGGAAACTGCCCAATTGCCAAGTCCTACAGAGCAGTCAGCCATGTCCTTCCACTTGTGGCAACAGCACTTCGGCCACCACCTGGTATGAAGTTTAAATGCCCTCCAGCAGTAGTTGCTGCAAGGGCAGCCCTGGCCAGGACTGCCCTTGTTAAAACATTGCGCCCTCAGCCACTACCTGAAAAAATGCTAGTAATAGCTGTCTTAGGCATGGCTGCTAATGTGCCCTTGGGTGTATGGAGGGAGCATACTCAGAAGTTCTCACTATCTTGGTTTGCAGCAGTGCATGCGGCTGTGCCATTCATAGCCATGCTCAGGAAGTCTGTAATGATGCCCAAAACAGCTATGGCATTGACAATTGCAGCTTCTATCCTGGGGCAGGTTATTGGCTCAAGAGCTGAGCGGCTCCGGCTTAAAGGAGTGGCTGAGAGGGGAAGGGTAACAGCTCAAATAGAAACTGCAAATGAAGTCATAGGTTATGATTCCAGCCAGGTTGATGGCATCACAGGTGGTCATTGTGGTTCAGAAGGACTCAAGTACAGCACACTGCCTGTAAAAAATGACGGGCCAAGTTCATCGGCAAGTACGTGTTTCTGATTGTTACTTCGTGAGCTGGGTTTTGAATAAAATAAAGTGTGTTCAGTATTGCTGCCATGCAATGGAAGAAATGGAAGAATTGAACGTTAAAGATTTACCCTTTAGTAATACATGCTATTTAACTATAATATCTTGTGCTTGTGTGATATGGTGAGTGGTAATTTATGTGTATGTTCACCCAAATATCATTAAGAGAAGTGGTTTGACTTATCATAATAAGTTTATTTACTCATCATTCACACACACCACACATGACATTTATTTTTGTTATTTTTAATTTTTTTTTTTGGTTTTATTGTTACTAAACTAATTGAGTTCTACTCATTATCTATATATTACATATTTGATAAGAGAAAAAATTAAAAAATTAAAAAATTATGTGGCGTATGGTGAGATGATGATGAATAGAATTTTTCTAAAAATTATGCTCAGCGAGACAGATCTGACTCAGATCATAATGCAGAGCTACGGCAGATTTATTAGGCCTATAATCTTCGGCCTACATTTTTGTGAAGAAAAAGACTTCATGCGCATTTCATATGGTTATTTCTTGCAGGGCAAACCGCATCTATTAAATTTCATATTTTTCTTTCTTAAAACAGTTTGCAATTGCTGGGTTGTTTCTCACAGTGGGATTGTACCAGATTGGATGCATGAGACAGGTTCTCGTTCTTTTGTTTGCCATTTATAAATTGGGATGTAAAATGATACGCCTGCAATTATTTTTATAATCTTTTATATAAGCATGTTTAAAATGAGAAGTATTTTTTATAAAATAACTTAAAATAATATCAATTTTCATAAATAACCTTATTTTAAAATATAAAATATGGTTATATAAAATGAATTGCCCATGAATACATTGCTTTCCTCTCCCCAGGTAGCTCGCTTCGTTCAACCTTGTCGGGTGTATCCCTTTAGAGTTTTGAAATGAATAATGGGAAGTTTTAGACCTCGTTTGAAATTTTAACTGATGAACTCAGTTCAATCTAATTTTACGCTGAGTTTAACATCTAAACACAATTCTCAAATCACTAAACTCATCTCAACTTAAAACCTCTTTACACATAAGACCCATAATATTTTTCAACTCAACACTTCTTTACAAGTGAGATTCACAACCTTTCTCAATTTTCTATAAATACATTTTAACTCATTTTAACATTCAAATACATCTAAACTCAATTTAGGTAAATCCCACAAAACTCACTCTACTATCTCAACTCATTACTATTTATAAAAAAATCTCAACTTATCTCAATTCAACTCAATATCTAAATGAGGCCTTAGTTTTGCTCATGTATCCGGTCTAATTGACCGTTCAATTTTCCAAGTGAGTAGAAAAATAGATGATTTTGACTCCGAGATTCAAGCCGAAATTAGAATTGAAATATATTTAAAAAGGTTTAATCCACAAGTAATTTAAAAGCACAAGCAGTTATGATAACAATTATCCTATCCAAATACAAGGCAATTGTTTGAGGATTGGGAGAAATATAGAATAAGGCAGGCATCACCTATGGCTACGTCCCTGGAAAAAGGAGGATCATTTTAAGTTCGGCTACATAATCATAATTACAATACCATTACGTCAACCAGACTTGATTTAACAGACATGAATTCAGTAACCTTGGAGATCACCAGCATCAAAGAAAAGCCATGTAGAAACAATGTCTAGCCTAACAGCATTTGCAAAATTTGAAAGTAAGAGCTCAAACATGAAAGAAATATATTACAGAAACAAGAAAGATGCCTCCCATTCCTTGGCTGCGTCTCACTACCAAAAAATAGTAACTCTAAAAAGGCTGGAACCCACAGCCATTCTCAGCCTCGATAAGCGCCTAAGCATGCCAACCATATCTGCACAGAGAAACACTTGATCGATCCACCAAACCCCAAGAGCATCAAAATGCAACGTCTCTAATATTATGCAACAACATGATACACCCAGGAAAACATGCACTATTCTGTACAAACGTCTAATATCTCAAATTTAAAGGCGACTTCAAAAGCCACCGAATTGTTGCTTTGAAGCGCCACCATATCTACCAGGTATAACACCACTGCTTCCGTAAGCTGGAGGTACAGTGCTCAACCCTGGACAATCTCTTGCCCAGTGCCCAGGTTGATGGCATTTGAAGCATTCGCCTGAGGAGCTGCCAACACCTGGCCCAGAGGAAACTCTATTAGGATAGCTCCCTCCTAATGCAGGACTACTCATGATACTTGGGCAATTTGTGGAGCTATGACCAGTACCCCCACAACTGTTACAGAATGGATATGAACCAGGAGTGCCAATTGCAGCAGCAATAGAACTATTATACTGGTTTCCATACCGACCAGCTTGGTGTGATGGTACACTGAAGTCTTTGCCAGCATTGCTACTGTTCCCGGTATAGTTCATTGATGGTGTTGGTTGCCTATTTCCAATATTCCCAACTACAGTACCACTCATTCCAGGGTTAGGAGAGATACTTTCTGTATTTGTAGCAAAAGAACTATAGTTCCCTGCTTTAAGCTTTTCCATAAAATCCAAAAGAAATCTGGATTCAGATGCAAAATCTACCTTTTCTGCTTTGACCACTGTTGACTTTACTCGTTGTTCATCACTGTATGTCTCCTCCTTTACTTTCAACTTGAATATATATTTTGTAAATAGAACCTTGCGAATTATTTCTCCAAATTTATCATCATCTTGCTCTTCATACTTCAAATAATACAAACTTTTTGCAGGCATACCCATTATCTCCTCACCGCATTCCTGAAATGCAGTTACCCATGTTAAGCCTGTATGGTCTTGTATCTGAAACTGAAGTATATACCTGTAATCACACTCCTCGATGGACTGATCGCACCTATCACACCGCCATTTCCCATCCCCATTATTTGTAACCTTTTTGTTGCATTGTCGATCACCAATCATGATAGGACATGCTGTGTAACAGAAATTGTCAACCTTTACAAATGAAATGGTTGCACTGACAGTGATCCAATCTGGCTTCTCAGATGTCCCTAGCTTCTCATCTTTGATTTGAGATATTGTCTTGCGACTATCTGTCTTACCCACACTTGTTTCCCTGGAAATAGAGACCGATGGGATGCTCCTTCCTTCCTTGTCAAACCATTCTTTCAGCCTGTGAGCCTCAGGAAAATTGGGTTCTATAAATAGTTGACTGGTAGAGATGGTCCCCAGTGCCTTCCCATTGAAGTCATTAACTCTACCAGCTTTAACAGCCAGAATGGGGAAAACCCCTGAATCACACATGTTTTGCAGTCTCTGTCCTTCTGCATTTACAAGGTTTCCCCACAGAGTCAATTCAACGCTTCGGCCAGACATGTCCTTCAAGTGTAGGATTCTCCTCTGAGTTTCAGTACCATTTTTTCTCATTATTGAAGCAGGGGGACTGATAGAAGACACGATACCAATTACATCCACAATGCTGTTGCTGTCCATACCTTCAATATCACTTATGGGACGGAAGTGAAACTGCTGCTGTGGAATTGTGCTATCATCTTCAAAGCAAGGCTGTATTATTGAAATGCTCTCTAAAAAAATTTCATGATCATTTTGGAGGTGGTTGAAAGCCTTTTGAGCAGGTTTTAAACTTCCCTTGGAAATCAGATAGACCTTACCAGCTTCAATCTGGTTGTAGAATTGATCAGCCACAGCATTAAAGCAAGTTGCCCTAATTTCCCCACCATCAGAATCAAGAAGATCAAAAGAGAATACTTTACCATCACCACGGGGATTATTGTAGTGCTTAAGTTCTCCTTTTGCTGTGACTCTAGCCTTAATTGTCCACCGGCCCTGGTATGGATTCAAAGCAGCAATGGGAATTATCCTAGGGGGAGCTTCATTTCTAGCTACTGGTCCTCTGTTAGTGTACATTGGAGGTGGTTGTTGATATCCAGACTGAGGTTGACGAGTAGAGGTATTTAGAGGAGGCCGCAAAGCTTCTGGCCTGGGGTTATGGAAATTCGTGTTCTGACCACTATATGACCCATTTAAGGATGCTGATCCCGGAAACCCAGTGCTAGTCTCCGCTTTAGGGTACATGGAAGGTGCATTAGATGCAGCATATCTTCCTGAATCGGAATTTGTTGGATAAGTATTGCCATGTGATTGATTTATTCTAGGATGCTCCATGGATGCCTCAGCCATGTTCGGTTTACTAGCCCGACCACCAGGTGAACTGCTGGCAAAAGATGAGAGATTCCCAATTTGCATCCCTGGTTGAGCTATGGAGGACTGAACAGCAACATTTCTCGGAGCTGATACAGGTTCTCCAATTAGATCCATTTTTTCCAGTATCATATCCAAATCAACAATGATTATAATCCTGCTTGCAGTAATAAAGTCAACATGTCATCACCAAAAGCATGCCATAGTACGAGAGCAAAAACAAATCAGGAAAAAATGACTCGGAAGAAAAACTCATAAAACTGAGACTTCTTTTATAGGCAAGTACCACTCACACACCCTGTGTAAACTGCTGACATCCCCTGAAGATCAATGGGGTAGGATATATTACTTGGTCCAAAGACCATTTAACACAAAAGTATTTCTGAATTAAAAATCTTACAGAAGAAAAAGTGTCTCACAACTTAAAAAGACAGAAATTTCAAGTAAGAATGGACTCTCAACCATATACCAACATATCAACAATTTCCAACTGGACCTAACCATTAAGTTTCTAATTTTCAGCACATCTAAAGATGCTACAGGCTAACAAATTTGACCATCACCCACCAAAAATGCACCACTCGCGATGGCACCTATGGTGGGACCCATTGATGGGGCCTTACTTGAAACATTCTCTCTTTTCCTTAAATATATGTGCATTGAAGTGCTGCTTTCCATCAATCAATACACAGGAGCATGCTCGCATTGAACATGTCAAGGAAGAATAATTATTAGGATATCATAGGATATGGACAGGTGATACTTCCAACCTATCATAGGATATCATGTCATTAAAAATGAATAGTTACACAAGCAATTTTAATGTCATGGCATATTGTGATAGTTTGGGAGTACCACGTCATCTGTACTCCAGGACTACCTAGTAATTTTCCATTACAGAAAGATAATATAGAAGCAGAAAATTCAGAGCAAAAACAAAATCAGAGATAAAAATTCAAGGACCTTGCCAAAGAAACCTTATTTACATAATTGAAGACCAAGGACAAAAATTAGGAAATAAACTAATATCCCAAGATCAAATAAGCAATTTCACTACTTTTTTTTTGTGATAAGTAATAAGAAACTTTATTCCCAAGAATAGGCAAAGCCCAAGTACAAGGAACGTATACAAGGAAAAACCTACATCTTTCTAATAACAAAAGAAAATCTAAAACAAGTTCTGAAAGTTATCATCTTCCATTACAAGAGTTTTAGCCCACAAACACAAAGTACTAAAGAAAAAATCCCTAAGTTCTACCATTGAACGTTCTTTGTCTTCGAAACATCTCTCATTCCTTTCAAGCATAGACACCACATGAGACATGAAGGAATCATCTTCCAAATATCAGCAGCATACTTTCTTCCCTTTAATCCATACCACCCTGCCAATAGATCCACCACTTCCTTAGGCATCACCCAACAGTAAACCCGTCCGATTAAAAACCTCATTCCACAAAAATATGGCCACTTCACAGTGAAGAAATAGATGATTAACAGATTCTCCAACCCTCTTGCACATGACACACCAATCAGCTATGTACATACCCCTCCTCCTAAGATTATTAGTTGTCAAAACTTTGCCAAGGGATACCACCCAACTGAAAAAAGCCACCTTTGGAAGAAACCTTCACTCCCCAAATATTTTTCCAAGGGAACTCACTGCTCCTGTGACAGGTTAATATGCTGTAATAAGAAGAAACCGAGAACTTAGAATCTCCTGCATGAACCCACAGCATACTGTCCTCCCTTCCTAGCATCACCTTTGAACAATAAAGTCTTTCCAAAAAAGCAGTAACATCATCCTCTTCCCAATCATTGACATCCCTAGTAAAGTTAACATTCCACTGAATATTATTATCAATGCATGGGAAAGAATGTTCCACAGCTGCAGTTTGATACCTTGCAATCCTAGAAAGAGAGGGAAAATCCGACTTAAGTGTAGAATCCACAAGCCAAATGTCATGCCAAAAAAAATTCTCTTCCCATCTCCCACCTTCAATTTAATATGATTAGAGAAATCCCCCCAACCTTTTCTAATGAACTTCCACAAACTCACCTTATACACACCTCTAATATCTTCTTTTTCTTTTTTTTTTTTCTTTTTTTTGATAGGTTACACACCTCTAATATCTTTTGAGCACCAACCTCCCCACAAACTTCCATATTTTACATCAATAACATTTTTCCATAAGGCATTTCTTTCCATGTGATATCTCCAAAGCCATTTCCCAAGTAGTGCTCTATTAAACAATCTCAAGTTTTTTTTTATCCCCAACCCACCACAAGTAATCGATTGACAAACCTTTTTCCAACTAACCAAATGGAACTTTTTTTCTTCTCCGTTACCACCCACAAAAAATTCCAATATAAACTCTCAATTCTTCTTTCTACCCTTGCTGGCAAAGGGAAAAAAGATAAAAAATAAGTAGTAAGATTAGACAAAGTACTTTTATCAATGTTAATCTTCCCCCTTTAGACAAGTAAATCAATTTCCAACTAGCTAACCTCTTTTCAATTTTCTCGATCACCCCATCCCAAATAGTAACTGATTTATGTGAAGCCCTCAATGGAAGACCGAGATATCGCATAGGAAGTGAAGAAATTCTGCAACCCAATATATTGGCCAAGTCTGAAATATTCTGAATGGTACCCACGGGAAGACAAGTATTTTTTTCTTCTAAAGTTCTTACAAGACATAAGTATTTTTTTTTTTATCAATGAAGAAGAACTTTAGGCCCGGTTTGGATACACAAAACCATCTTATCTCATCTCATCATTACAACTTTCCCAAACTCCCACACAAAATATAATAAACAACTCAACTTTTTCAAATTCCAAAATAAAAATTATATTAAAAAATTATATTCTAGTAATATTTATTCAATTTTCAACAAAACATCTCATCTCATCTGAACTGTGTAACCAAATGAGAAAAGTAAGCATAGCCCAAGTACACGGGACATATACAAGAGCAACTCCTATGCTGCAAGACATACGTATTTCATATACTATCAATGGAAATAGAGCTAAGCACATACAGCATAGGGATCTGAGTGAATAAATTAGTATATATTATTGACATATAGTTCAAAGAAGATATTTGGCAATGTAGCATGTTTAAGCTGATAATAAAATGTGCAAATGTGGGCTTCTAGTCACTTGTGTTTTGAATTGTGCCACAGCATGTGGCTCTATGCATGATAGACACCAAAAAACAAAAAAACAAAACCATGAGTTTTTTTGTGCCAGTTTTTTAGCGCATGACTCATGTTTTCTTAGGTATAGCCATTTTTCTCTTGTTTAATTCTTTTTTTCTTATCTTGTACCTTACACAAAAAGTTTTACTTTTAGGTTTTGCACACTTCAACATTTTTAAACTTAGAAATACTTGGTCTACAAAGAGATCTTACAACAATAAACTTACAAACTGATGTGGTTTGATATGATACGTTAGATTGTAAAACTCCTATTGTAAAGTAGATATGGCGTCTCAAATCAAATCACATCAGTTTGTAAGTTTACTTTTATAATGTCTCTTTATAGAACTTTTATAATTTCTCAAATCACATTAGCACTTCTCTTTTAAAAAACATCAGCATAACTCAAGGTACTTGCCAAGGCCCAAAACAACAAAAAATCTATTGACCACCAATGCATATATAACAAGAAACAAAAAGTTGACCATATATATTTCAAACCATAAAAACGTTGACCATGTAACACCCTAATACACTTAAGATGAAATTATGCAACCACATTACACAAGCTATACATGTGCCATCATTACATTCACTTTTCCGAAAAGAAAACCTTCCAAGCCTATAAGAGCATTAGTGAAGCTACTCTTTAGCCAAAATTTGACTAGAAAATTCACTTTTCCTAGTTTAGCTAGCCACTTTCAACAACATCAAATACCAGACTCTCTAAACCTATCCCTATTCATTTTAAATAATTATTTCCATTCTTCCCTTACAATTTTTATTCTTATTGTAGTTGGAAAGTTTCTTTAAGATAATCCTATTAAAAAAAACACATACACATAAAAAACATGATAATTTCTAACAAATATATTTTTAGTTCAACATAACTATATATAAAGATACATTGCTCTGAACTCGGTTGAATGGAAAGAAATGCATACATACTACACACAATAAGGGGAAATTTGGATAGTGAGTTGAGATGAGATGAAATGAGATGAGATGAAGGTTGAATAAAATATTGTTAGAATATTATTTTTTAATATTATTTTTGTTTTGAAATTTGAAAAAGTTGAATTATTTATTGTATTTTTTTTTTAACTTGAGAAAATTATAATAATGAGATGAGATGAGTTAAGAGGCATTTTGTATCCAAACCTCTCCTAAGAGTTAACGACATAACATGTAGTACTTGGCAAACAGACATGAACTAATTGTAATGTGATACCTCTCCCATTCATTTGCTTTTTTCTAATAACAACAGAACATATAGTACCTAGAGAACTCCAGATCTACCAAGGATAGCATAGTGAAAGACACGAAATAAATAAAATAAGCAAATAAATTGAATGGCCAGCGAATTTGGCTCAACAGATTTGGCCTCTGAAAATAGCTCTAGCTATTTATACTGTTCATTGTATGATGCTGTTTAAGGGAATTGGATAATATATAGCCAAGCAGTTGGTTTGCCAAGCCGACTACGAATGCTCTAAAACGCTCACTCCAATATACAAGCAGTTCCACCAAACCGTCATGCCTTGTGGTCTTGATGAAACATGACTTGCTTAAAGAGAGAGCTACTAAAACATAAATTATCTATACAACAATTATAGAAAAACAGTTTCAGGTCCTTCACAATTTTTTAAAAAAGTGACCTTTTCGACGAGTGAATTGATTCAACAATTGGTATCAGAGAACGTTGAAAGATGTGCTTGTTCAAACATGCATACTCATTTTATCCCAACATGCCGTCAAATCACCAAACCATAACTTAAAGCGCATATGTATTTCCCAACCCTCAAAAGTAAATATCCATCAAGAACAATTGAAGCGATTTCAATAATCTGTCTTAATTTCCACATTTTCTCCAACAACACGGTCTAGATAAACAAGCAAAGCCAAACCCAGAAATCTTGAACAAAATCAATCTATTTCAGCCAAGAACCGACAATTCCCCCGAACACAATTAACGAAAACAGAAGCAATTGACGCAAGAAAGTCTTACATGCGGTTTTGGACAACGTTACAGACGAACTGAGTCAACTGGACGACAGAGCCCTTCTGCAACTTCCCTTCCTTGACGAGAGCATTCATCTGCGTGGCCAGCATCCCTTGCTGATGGTGTGACCCATCGGAGAGTAAGACCCTATACCTCTCGGTATTGCTGTGCTGCTGTGCCTGAGTGCTCACCTGCTTCACGTCGATCACCTGGAGCACCGGCTTCACCTCTTCCGCCTTCAGCTCCCCGCGGCACATCATCATTATCGCACCTTCCGTCAGATTTATCGCCATTTAAGGAGATAGATTGAGGCGTTTGGACAAAGGGAAAGTGAGGCAAAATCTGGTTGAATCGGACAGAAAGTAGAAGAGTTTCGGTGAGAGTGAGAACGAGAGAGTCGAACAGTTTTTTTAATAACCCTAGGAAGGAAGAAGCGCCATCTTTTAAGAGGGAAACCGCTCTGTTTTTCGACTTTCGGTGGGACGGAAGGGCATTGTGGTTTTGTATAAATGTCGAACATGTCCCAAACTTACGATGCACACTAACCGTCCGCGTGTCTTTCTTGTTCCATGCCACGTGTATTTCAGCCGCTTGAGCTGAACCGTTTAAGGCATGGTTTGTATATTTTATTGAAATTTTTTATGAATTTAAGGAGAAAAAATTTAATAAAAATATTATAAAGTTATTAAATTGTTTGAATATATTATCTTTAATATTATTTTAATATAATAATTATGTCTGGCTCTTGGAAAAGATTTAGAACCGCAATAGAATTTTTTTTAATACTAGATTTTATTTTCTTTAAATTAACGGCACGTGACTTGGCTTATACTATGGCTAGTACAATTCCTTCCTATATTATGGCAATTACTTGGCTTCCTAAGAAAATCACAAACTAAATTGATAGAATTCAAATGAAGTTCTGGTGGGGGTTGAAGACTAACAAAATTCACAATCTTACGCCAAAATCTTAGAAATCAATTTGTTAATCTAAATCCTTAGGAAGCTTAGAAATGAGAACTGCAGCAAACCTCAATAATTCTCTTTGAAGCAAAATTACTTGGCATCTTATCAAAAAAGAAACAAGCACATGCAAAGAAATGCTCATCTAAAAATACATGAGAAATTCAAATTAGAACAATATCTCTTCAAAACTAACAGATTCCAGTCTCTGGAAAAGCATTCTCAAACAAAAAGATTTCATTCTCTCGAATCTCTGTATCCAAATCAACAATGGGGCAGGAACTAAAGTTTGGACAGACCCATGGATACCTTCTATTGATAAATTCACTCTAAAACCAAAAATACCTGAAACATGGCAAGACCCTCAAATGACAATTTTTGAACTCATTCTTAAAGAGCCAAGAAGATGGAATATAATTTTGTTATAGGCTTTTTTTACTCAAGAAACAATAACTGCAATAAGGAAATTCAATCTAACTGAGCACCATTATCATAATCAGCAGGACAATTCACGATGAATTCAACATACACCAGGTATATTTTCTGTAAAAATCAGCTTATGCAGCTATTGTTATTTAACAAAATGAACAAAACTCAACAAATCTCACTCCCTCATGGAAAAAACTCTGGTCCCTTAATCTTCAAGATAGCAGTAGAACTCAACAAATCCCACTCCCTCATGGATAAAACTCTAGTCCCTCATGAAAACAACAACAAAGCAGTAGAACAATTTGTCAACGAAACATTAAACATGTATCAGGAACATTGTAAAGCATGGGAGTGGAAATGTTTAGAACTCAATTCAAATTGGAATCGGAAGCCACCTGAATTCAAAGACACCTATTCCATCACATTTGATGCTGCAATGAGACAACATAGTAGTACATCAATAGTAGTTTGCAAATCAAACAATGGAGAAGTTCAATTTGTAGTGACAAGGTTTGTATGGAATATAGATTCAAATCAGAGTGAAGCAATGGTAGCCTACGTAGGAGTTCAAGAAGCATTCACAAGAAGTATCAGAAAAGTGATCATAGAAAGGGATTCACTGAATGTCATCAACAACATTAACCATCCACAAAAATCACACAATTGGAAATCAGAAAGAGTAGCAAGGGATACCAAGTTTTTGTTAAAAGACTTGGAAGAATGGAGAGCAGTCAAGATACATCGATCACAAAATTGATGTGCGCATTCAATAGCGCAATAGGCATATTCCAACAATAAGTTTGGAAAAATCCCTCTGATTGAAATACCACCATGTTTATTAGCTTTTCATAGTGGGAAGGACCCTCCCTTAGGTATTAGAAGCATGATCTCATGAGATGGTTTGTAATATAATCTACTCTTGTACTAATGTTTTTCTCTAATGAAGTCACTTTAGAAAAAAAAATCGCACGAGACTTGTCTGATAAAAATAAATAAAGAATATAAAATTGATAAAAAAAATCTATAAGTGCCCTTGTTTGTCTTGGGATAATGCTCTTTTATTTTATTAATACCCAAATTAAAAAAAAAAAAATCTGCCTTTTAATTTATAAAAGTCATCAAAATATTGTGTATAATGTATAGATATTTTAACCACAAATAGATTTCATAAAAATAAATTTATAAATTGATATGGCTTGATGTAGTATATTAGATTATAAAACTATTTTTATTATAAAGTATATCTAACGTATTATATAAAGTTATATTAATTTATAAATTTTTTTATGAAATTTTTTTTATAACTATAGCAGTTGTACTAATTATTCATGCATTTATAAAAACTAACGATTTACGTTGGCGACTGGCGAGGCAGGATGCACACGTGATGATTGGCAACTTTGTTGATTGCTCGAGGATGAAGAGGAGACAGTAAAAACACCATTGCACAAGAAAATGTGAAGCCAATGACAAGTTCTTACAAAATTACAAATAGGCCTGCAACCCGATCCATCGAGGATAGATTTGGGGCCGACTCGACAACCAGGCAGATTAAAACTGGTCCGACGCAACCCACAACATTCAGCATCGTGTAAAAAACTTTCAGAACCGAACACTTTTCTCTAGCAGTTCTTCTATATACAGTCGGTAGATACAACCGGCGTGTAGCCGTTCATGCCACGTCAGATTTAAAATGAATCCTTCCTCTCTCATCAGCTCTCTCTCTCTCTCTCATCAGCTCGGTCTCTCCCTCTCATCAGCTCGGTCTCTCCCTCTCATCAGCTCCCGCAGCTCGGTCTCTCTCTTCAAGTGTCTCCACGTCAGCCACGTTTGGACGCCGTTTGCACCAGCGCTTGCAACAAACGTTTTTCTTTCTCTAGTCTTTTCTCCCTTTCCTTTTCTCTTCATTTCTTTTAGAACCGAATGCATTTCACCTCTTTCCTTTTCTTTTCTCCCTTTTCTCTAGTCTTCCTCTAAGCCACTGACTAGCCAAGTTGAGGCACATAACTACTCTGCACATGAAAACGAGGAGACGCTCAGCTTATCGGGTTGGCATCATATTGCCATAGTCTCCTCCGCAAAAATGACCACCGACACTGACTGTGTGACAAACACCAGCAAGAAAGCCATGGGTTTTACTTTTCTCGTAGATTTTGTAGTAAATCTCGCCAGAGTTGCCCCGGTCTGGACCCGAGCGGTCTCACTTTCCATATCAATATGAATGGAACGGAGATTGAACATGTCTAGGATAAAGAACGAGACCTTGGCAAAATAAGAAACACCCTCATAGTCATGGCCTCCACTTTTGATCTTCATTTGCAGGTTGTGCATGTGAGCACAAACCACGGTTGCTTGAATGTGGGACTCATGTAAAGTAGTGACAATGAGATAAGGTTTTCGGGTTGTGGATATGTTGAATCGAAGGTTTCGGATGTAAGATTGCAGAACAAAAGAGTAGGAGCCATTGCTGGAAGTATAGATAGCCGGAGAGATTGGATGAGAGGGTTGAGAATGGCTCAAAAGGTAGTGAATCAATGAGCCAGATGGAGAAGCTTGCCAAGACTTATGGGAAGGTTTTCCACTTTTGGCAAGTTGACAGGAGGGACAATCTTCATCTTGGGATCCCACAGGTAATGATGGCCGTCACTCGGGATGGCCAGATCTACGAGGATCTTGTCAAATTAGGCTACATATCAGGCGAAAGAGATGGAGAATCGGGCTTACATATCGGGGCCAACGCATGGAATACACCCATTGGCAAATGGTGGAGGAAATAGGCTCAAGACTGACTCGGGATTACGAGACCCACCAGCACCATGACTACAGACTTGGGAGAATCGGGACTGAAATAGATGAGGAAATGGTCTTCCCTGGTACTTGGACTCTTGGAGGCTAGGATTTGAGAGACATACTGTCTGAAGGTAAGAAATAATTTACACTTCGGTTGGTTTGACAGTGGAAACTCAGAGCACTGGATTCATCAAATTCATCTTCAAATTTTGATGAAAATTACATGTTTTCCATATATCTAAAACCTCTCTATCTATAACAACACATTGGATTAGCCATTGAATTCATCAAAATAATAATATAATTTTTTTTAATAATAATATTTTTAATTTTTTTCTTTCATATTTTGCAATCTCTTTTTATTGTTCATCATTTAAAATTTTCCTTTTTATTGAAAATCTGTCTAGGTAGCTATCATGCCTCCACAATACCAATGATACAATAAGACAACAACATACATTGAGAAGATCCTCTTCTTAAAAAAACCAAAAAACCAAACCTGATGAAATTATTTGGCATAGCAAAAAAGATCCTATTTTTTATGCTTTATTACAGTAAGACAACAACATACACCATGGTTAGCTACTCCATTTTGGAAAGGTCATAAATATTATCAATGCACATGCATTGAGTAGATGATGTGATAAATATATTCAATACACCATGGCTAGTTGCTCCAATTAAATGCACATAATACTTTGAAT
Organism: Juglans microcarpa x Juglans regia; assembly: GCF_004785595.1. Lineage (NCBI taxonomy): Eukaryota > Viridiplantae > Streptophyta > Magnoliopsida > Fagales > Juglandaceae > Juglans > Juglans microcarpa x Juglans regia. Next base: position 26,848,421 of record NC_054604.1, read on the forward strand.
TTGTTTCAATCACTACAAGCAACATGAGACAAGACCTGAGTGTTAACATGATGTATTATGGTGTATGTTCAACATGAGACAGGAAGAGAAAGAGCTTTAGACCCAAAGAAAAACAAATAATTCATCCTCACAGAAACTACTAGAGTGAGGTAAATATCATCAAGTAACATACAAGATATGAACAAGCTGCTATCATCACACAAAATGTTGCCATCAACAATTCTAGTTACACAACAAGTTCAGCAATTCCAATTACACAGTAAGTCCAGTTACACATCAGCAATGCTTACACAACAAGTCCAGGGGCACATATACAATTTCAGTTTATGTCAAACACAAAAAGGCTACATACCAACTTCAAAATAAAAAAAAGTTAAATCTCATAGTGGTTGCCCAGCCACTAAAAGCTGGAAATCTGAAATCATAACCAACAGTTACACACCTCCATCAGGTGTGGATGGATGTTTCTCGGATGTACCTTCGGAATAATTTAAAGAGTCCTCATAAATTTTCCTCTGAATATTTAGAAAGTAGGCTTGCTGCATGACATTCATGCCAGAAAGATCTTTGCTCATGATCTCCGCCTCGAACTTTCTCTTATCAAGTTCTAGTTGTGCGCCTCTATTGTTATCTGCCTTCGTCACCCATGATCTCCTCTCTGCCATGAACAACCGTCTATCCTTGGTCATTTTTTCTAACGCCATGTTGAACTCAGCATCACAGGATTCCTGGGTCTTCTGCTTCCTCAAGTTTTATTTCTCAGCTTTTTTGCCTGGAGGCCTCTCAACGTTCTCCTTCACAACGTTGTCAGCAACTTCACTTGACTACTCATTAGCTGAACGTTTATCGTGTGGCCTTCTCCTTGTATGCAGTGAAATCATGTGTTGTTGCCATTTGAGTTGGTGTCTCAAAAGACACCAACAATGCTCCAGTGTGAAGTTCACATTCTCCATCTCTTTGTACATTATTTTTGCCTTTTCAATTTGAAAAAGTGAAGGAATATTGTCAGAAAATAAATTTTAGATAAATAAATACATTATTAAAGGAAAATTATACATACCTTGTCTTTCTTGATCGCACCACTTGAGTGCAATGATTCTATCTACACTAGAAATGCACAAAACTTATTTGTGCATTTTTGGATCATGGACCAATGATTGATCAATGACTCTACTGAACGGTCCACAGTATTTGGTTTTTTATACTCGCGATAAAATTTAGAAATTTTGTCCCACATTTGAGTGGATTTTTTATCAGTACCTCGTATGACATCAATGCTAATGTTGAGCTAACCAGAGACAAGTAAGTTATCCTCCTCAACAGTGAAAGATGTACCTTTTTGAACTTTTTTTGCCAGAGGCCTCTTTTCACCGTGAAGGGGGTTGTTTAGACCACAACATTAGAATGTTGCGTGTATGTTAGAGTGCTATTACAATCTTCTCCTCCACTTTGTAAAAGAGTAGTGAAGAAGGGGTCCTCCTCAAATGGAGTGTCCATCCTTGAAGAATCATAATGTTTAAGTTGTCAGAAAATAGACAAGGCAGCACGTACAAGGCAGAAAATAGACAAGGCAGCACATACATTTCTATCGTAATTACTTTCATGACGATAATTACTCATGAAGAAAATTAATTTCAGTAACTAAAAAGGAAAGCAAAGAAAAAACAGAAAATGAAGAAATGGAGGAAAAGAAAACAGAGGCATGTTAAGAAGATGCTAGTCCAAATGAAAAAGAGGCAACGAAAGAAGAAAGACTGATGATAGTTTCAAGACAAGAATGATAATAGTGAACTTGAGTGTTTTTTTCTCCTATAGTGGCATTCAAGCTATCAAGAAGAAATATCAAGGGAACTTGTGAAAATATTACGCAATCCTCTTTGTCAAATTAAAGTAACTGCAAATAGAGAAATTTTAACACCATCTTCACACTACACTACAAATCATACATAAGAAGTGTTTTATATTTGACTCATATTTAAAAAGAAAATATCTGAAAATACTTTATTACCCAAAGTAATTATAAGACATGCAAATCATTTGAAAAAAGTGAAATCCATCATAAATAGTGAGTTTTTTTCTCCTATAGTGGCATTCAAGCTATTAATATAATGCATATTGTGAAGGCTTTAGTGTTGCTTCTGTATGTGCTTGTGAAGGCATATTCTATTTGGCATATTGTGAAGGTTTTTTTCTCCTTTTGAGATTTTACCATTATCATGGACCAATTTTACTTCTATGTGATAAATTATCACACACTGGGGATGCAAATCTAGAAATATACCAACAATACAATACAGAAAGAAAAAAAAACTCTTTTCCAAGTGGTTGCTTGACAATCCGCAACACTGATGCGCCTGAGAAATATTTAGATCATCAAATAAGCGAAAAAAATAGACTATCAATGCCAAAATGTCCAAAGTTAATAAAATCTTCAAGTAAATGTATATTGGAAAATAGGCTTCATGCAAAAAAAAAATCAAAGTTCTAGACCAAAAAAATCTAGGAAAGTCTGAACCAACTAGTGAAGGTTCCAACAATTTGGTATAATCATATGACTTTCCCTGTTAGGCTTGCAAGAGATTTGGCAAGATGTACTCAGCAACATTAAAAAAAGGAGCGGGGGAAGTAAGTTTTAACCCCAAACTACAACCATTTCTTCAAATGCACCTTAACTATCAAAGCTCACAAAAAACTAGGGTTGCAAGAGAAAAGAAATGAGATGAACAGTAAATGAAAGAAGCTCGTGCGAACCTGAATGTGGCACTGCTTTGTTTCTTTGGCACTCTGCTTGGGTGAACCTAAATCGGGAAGAGAAAGGGGGCATTGCGATTTGCAAAAACGAGAGAAAGAGAGAAAGGGGGCATTGCGATTTGCAAAAACGAGAGAAAGAGAGAAATAGGCACTGCGATTCGTGAGAACGAAAATGGAGAGAAAAGACGTGAGGAGGAAAAATGAGAGTGAGAGAGAGAGAGAGAGAGAGAGAGAGAGGAAAAAAAAGGCCGTTGCGGGATTAAAATACTATAAAAAACACATTTGCTTGATGAATAGTAACCCTTCAAATTTGAAGGATGCTATAGATTTACTGTAGCTCACAACTTCCCATTTATCCATTTGATGAATCCAATGCAGCTGGATTTTGATCAAATTTTACATTTAATTAAGCTTTTGATGAAACCAATGCCAATGCTCTCAAACTTGCCATTTTATCGAGTTGGCGAACCGAACATCTAATAACCCGGCATATGTCGGTTCGGGTCCGGTCACTTAGGCAACTCGGTTTGCTGAGCCATATGCACATGCCTACTTACAAATAAGTTGTAATTTAGGGTATTCTATTTAGTGCTACATGTACTTATATTTTTACTTACAAGACTCATTTTATTAGTTTTCTTTTAAAATTTAAATTTAAAATTTTATAATTTTCAACATATCAATGATTGACATATAGAGAAGTAAGTTTTTTTTATTTATTTTTAAGTTCATTTAGCATTTTCCAATCTATTTTTTATGTCATTAGCATGCGGGTCTCAATGGAGGAAAAATAACTGCATTGTGTTAAAAATTTAAAGAGGGATGCTACTTATCATCTCATACCACACATTTTACATATTTTTAAATTATTTTTATTTTATTTTATTTTTGTTAAATTAATTGAGTTATTCTACTTATTATCCATACATTACATACTTGTTATAAGAAAAAAAAAATAGATGTAATATATGACGTGTGAAGATAATAAGTATAATTTATTCAAATTTAAAATGTAAAGTATACGAATGAGACCATATTTTTTAAAGAAAACTCTACTCCTACATTGGGGAGTCATTGATTTTTTTTTTTTATATTGTCTTTTTTTTTTTTGCTTTTTAAAGAATCATTTTTTAATGAGTTTCTTATTTTTATTTATTTTTTAAAAATATTTAAGGGACTAAAAAAATGCTTAAAAAAATTTACACAATGATGAAGAATTTCGATAACTTTTATCTGTAGGTGTAGCATCACCTATTTTTTAATGGAATAATGCTACACGTAAGTAAGTATAGTTTTACACATAAATATTACACGTATTGAGTAGAAGTTCTATTTTATCAATATTTTATACTTTTAATGGCTAACACATTAATACGTATGTTTGTGTAGATAAATTATAAATATAAATAGTATTTTCCTTTTTAATAACATCTATTCAATAATTTTTATCAAAATTAATTCAAACACACATATATTTTTTATTTGAGAAAAGAAGTTTTAAACTTCAAACCTCCATTTTAAAAGTCAGACATCATGCCAGGCCATGTAATGTTAGCATTCAAGCATATATTATAACATCTATTCAGTATATTTTTTTCAAAAAGTAAATTAATTTATACATTTTAAAATTATAAATATTATATATATATATATATATTTAAATATATTAAAAAATTCTAAATATCTAAAACAGCCAAAATTAAACCACGGAAAAGAAGTCAACCATTACGCCGAAATGTTTATTTACTGAAAAATATCTTCACCTACCTATTAGCTATTTTGCCCACGCGGCGACCAACCATAGATTAAAAGTTAAAGTGGGAGAAAAACGACAAAAAAATCAAAAAACGAAAAAAAAAAAAAAAAAATTCTTGCAAAGTTCATTGCATTCGCTTCTCCCCTGACCATAGAAATTCCGATCACCGGATATATGGCCCGGTGGACGGAGCTTTGAACCAATAAAACCATCGTGTATCCTTTAAAACCACGGAAAACCCTACCTGCTTGGGGGTTTGGATGGATTCCCTGGAGGTTTCCTCCGCCGACACCGAGAAGAAGGGATTCCCCTTTTTGTTACTGCGGTTTTCTCTGGCCATTCTCTTTCCTCTCATTAGTTTCTTCGCCCTCTCGTTCCTGTTCTTATTTACGACGATTTTCGTGGCGAATTCATCGGTTAGCAGCCCAATTTCCGTGCCTTCCCAGTGCAAGATAGTCTCCAGCAGTGAGTATTCTATTTTTCCCCCAAAATGTATTTTTTTTTCCTTCTATTTGCTTTGGTTGCTTAAAGAGTGCTCTTAAGCTAAAGAAATTTGATTTGGGATTCTTTTAAAATTTTGAGTTCGTCGTGCCTTATTTGACATAGATATGATTTCATGATATCTAATCATGTACCATTTCAATGGCCTTAGTTTTCCGGGAAGCAAAGGCATCCATATATATATATATATATATATAAATATACACATAATCATGAGTAATGCTAGTTGCAAGCCATCGTGGAGGATACACTCCGTGTTGTTGAGATGCCATGATTTGACTTGCAAGAAAATTTGATAATTTAATTTTAAATTTCTCTTAGAAATTAAATCATATCATGTCAATAGTATAGAGAGTGTGTCCTCCACACCAAGTTGTAGATATAATTTTCCCATAATCATTGTTAGTGTGTTGTTATACATACTTGAAAAATAATTGTGGAGTTTCTTTTGAACACGAGGTATGGTGACAGTTTGATTTTAATTATTCAATGCAAAGGGGATGTAGAATAATGTAATACTAGAATCCTTCTTTTGCAATGTATATTATGATTTAGTAGATTTCATGCTATCTGGAATTGGGCAAGAAACATTAGTAAACTTGTCAGACAATGAGATATAGAGAATAGTTAAGTTATATGTGTCCTAAATGACTTTATAGCTGTTAACACAAGACTCTACTACTATTATAGCCATACATCTGCTGTCATGGACTTATTGAACCCTTTTCCAGAACCTCTATATTTCATCAATACTCATTCAGCTCCATGGTATTTCTTGCTCTCTAATCCTTTCCTTCTTTTCATTTTATTTTTAACTTTCTCTTTTTTGGTTGGAGTGTGCGGGGCTGTCTTTTCTTGGCGGAGGTATAATTATCCAGTCTGAGGGTTGAGTTTGGTTTTAGGAGAAGGTTTATGCAAGCCATCTATTTGCAATCATCCAGGAAATATTATGCCGAATTAACAATATTTTAGGGCTTCTTGTCATTTGTGGTGGTATCTTATATAACTCTTAAGTTTTGCTGGACTATTGATGTGTTAATTACTTACTGTCTCATGAATTTAAATGTTTTAGATTAAATTAATGCCTGCTATATGTTGCCTATTATTGTTATTTATCTCTTTACCTGTGTTTGTGACTATCTGATTATTTCTTCCTTTAGACCTGCTCCATTTTCTCATATTGCTTATGCTGTTCAACTAATTTTACTAAACACTTCAAATATCATGTTTTACATAATTTGATTTCTGAGCTTGTAGAGCTAATATTGGATCTTATGATGGGATATGGAATATGTGACACCATACATGTACAACTTCTGACACTTTCAACACCTCATCAGATTCAATGGGCGTTACTTGTTGATTTTTTTTGCCTTTTTCAAGAGTGTGAAAGATAATATAAAAAAATCAGAATTTCATTAATGCAATAAAATTTGCCGTTATTTGTAATACGGACAATTTTCATGACCTGCTTGTATCCCTCACTAGTACCTAGATGTAATTAGGTTTCATGAGCTGTTTGTATACTTCTGGTGTACTCTGTTACTATCATTATTTCAATAAAATTTACTCTGTTACTATCATTATTTCAATAAAATTTACTTTTACCTATCAAAAAAAAAAAAAAAAAAAATTGCCGTATCCAATATTGACTCTGCTTGAGTGAACACATGCGATGTCTTTTGTGCTTGTTCCATTATCTTATTTTGTTGTGAGTTGCATTATTTTTTATGCTAATATACTTTGTAAGTTTTATTTGATTAAAACTTTAGTTAATTTTGAAATTTTAAGCATCATGTGTGTTGTACTTAAATATATTCTGCTTGAAGGTGTGGATCTTAGGTCCTCTAAGGTCTGTGAACTTGGACTGTTCAATTATAAAGCCAAGCATGTGTTTTACCCCCTCGAAAGGAAGTTTCGATGCCGTTATGATTACTATTGGGCTTCAGTATTCAAGGTAATTGTCACTCGCCCTTAAAGTGTTCATTTTTAGTAATATCCCTTCATTTAAGTATTATTTTACCAAGTAGTTGCACCAATAGAAGCAATTTTTTTTTTTCCCCTTTTGTTACAACATTCTTGAACAGTTATTGTATTTGCTCTGTCTTGGACATTTTAGTGGAGTATCAGTAGCTACTAATTCTCAAATCCAACATGCATTTCTCAAGTGATGTTTCTCAAGTTGTTTCTACCTCACTGGATTTACGGTAGTTTTGTGTACTGAAACCCATGATGTATGGTAATGCACGAGAGGGTCTCAAATTATTGCTCCCTGTTGGTTCTGTTGAGCTTCATAGGTTGGCTATCATTATTGGATGCCCATGACCTACTAGGTCTCCTTCTGGAAGCATCTTTCAAGGAATATGTTATTTGGTACAGCATACTGGAGAAGATGGAATATTGTTTGGCTGGATGGAGTTGTTTGAATTTTTCTAAGGGTGGTAGGATTACCTTGATTAAGAGCTCCTTGTTGAACTGGCCTATATATTTTATGCTCCTATTTCCTCTCCCTGTTGGTGTAGCAAATCGGTTGGAGAAGTTACAATGGCACTTTTTGTGTAAATTGGTCTGGGCAAGGGTCTACTCCCAAGTCCCAAGTCTCAAAGGGTGGTTTGGGGAATTGTAACCTAATGTAGTTTAACTGAGCTCTTCTAAGGATATGTCTTTAGCGTTATGCATGTGAGAGAGAGTTTTTGGAGGATTGTAGTGGATGCTGAATATGATAGTTATGGGATAGGTCTTTGGAAGAATATTAGGTATTGGTGGTGTTTGCTCAATTTGTAATTTATGGTCAGAGATGGATTGAGGATAAGATTTTGGCATAATTTGTGGTGTGTGGATAAAATATTAAAGGAAACTTTCTGTAAATTATGCAGCTTCACTTGTTTTAAGTAAGCTTCTGTAGCAGACAATTTACACTTTCTTAGTTAGTTAACTCGAGGCATGTGGATTTTTACGAAGCGACACAAGATTGAGAGGTGGATATTCTTCGTTTTGAGACCGTTTATATGCCATTTGGCTGAGACAGGGTGGCGAGGATAAGCTTTCTTTGGCCCCTTCAAAGCTTGGGGTGTTTGATGTGAGATTATTTTATAATGTGTTATCTTCCCATGATAGCGATCCATTTCCTTGGAAGAACACGTAGGCGGAGCAAGACTCCATTGGGAGGGGCCTTCTTTGTTTGGACAACTGCTTTGGGAAGGTTCTCACCTTGGATAATTTAAGGAAGAGGGAATATTGTTGTAATGGATTGGTGCTGCATATGTAGAGGAATGGATAGTTGATTGATCATCTTTTATTGCATCGTGAGGTGGCTAGTATTTTATGGAATTCTATCTTTAAGTCATTTGGGTTATGCCATTTTGGGTGGTAGATGTTTTGGAGTGTTGGAAATGGAAGTTTTCTTGTTCTCAAAGTGAAGGATTGTGGAAGATGGTCCTGCCTTGCTTGTTGTAGTGTATTTAGAGAGAAAGGAACAACCAGAGTTTTAAGGTGAGCAAGAAGAGGATGGAGGAACTAAGATTCTTTTTTTTTTTTATTTCCTCGTTCTGGTTAGGTGTATCTCATGTATATGTCCTACTAGGTAAACACCCTTTGGATTATTAAAAAATCTTAACTTATAAAAATATTGCAATTCTAGGAGATACTCTTATATACCTATTCATACTGTTTTCCTTTTCCAAAATCTATATACAATTAATAAAAAAAAGAGATACAGGGTAATGCAGAATGTTTAATTACTTGAAGAGGACTTTGGAAATTAATGCTAAGTGATATCAACGTCAAGGTTGTGTGAAGATGCATTCTGAAAAGGTAAATGCCGGTGCTCAGTTTGCGTCATTGATAAGTTGGCTGTTGCTACAATAATCACTTAGCTTCTAGAGTGCTGGAAATTACCGATTTAACTTAGGCCTACTGTGGCTACTATTTGATATTAGTCTTAACAAGTCTGTTTTCAACTTGCTTTCAAGTATCTTGGTGATGCGGACTTATGGATTTAAACTACTAAACATCGCCAGTTTACTTTAGGGACCCAGGGGGTTTCCTGTGTGTGTGCCATTCAATTTTTTTAATCAATTACACTTGGCGATGCATATTATTGGCATGTATGTCTAAATGAGTGTTTGTAAACATAGGTAAACTGCATTAGTCTAACATCAAGGTTTCTTTGCAACATTTTCAGGTGGAATACAAAGATCATTCTTTAGGTCAGACACGATTGGCATCGGCGGAAGCTCCAGATGAAGCCCTTCCTCTTAATTGTAGGCCTAATTTTGGTGCTGCATGGTTGACCAAAGATAAATTCAAGGTAGGAGTGCAATTCTTCTGGTCTCAGTCATGATGTAGTACAGGCTTGAACTTATTATCATTCTGGTGAAAATGAAAAATTCATATAAATGAGTTACTAGATTTAGTAAGATGTTAAAAGATATGTTTCAACCAATTTTATTTTTCATTTTTCCTGAAGTATATCATAATTAGGAAAATTATATTTTGCACCTCTGAACTACTAGCTCTTTCTTGATTTGCATCATAAACTGCCACAACCAATTTGCACCCTAAACAAACTACCAAATTTTTTAAATTTGGACCCTTGATTGAAATATTACTGTTATGACTGTCATTTGTTTTATTTTGCATTGATTTAACTATTAGATCTTGACTGAGGTGCAAAATTGCCAAAATTTAGTGGTTTAGGGTGCATGTTGACAGTTTTGGTAGTAGGGTGCGAATTTCAAGACAATGACTTCGGGGGTGCAAAATATAATCTCCTTTTTTTTTTTTTTTCCAATAAGTAAATAGGGATTTTATTAATGATTAAATAGGAAGAAACTCCAACACACAGGATGCATACATAAAATTTACTTAGCCTTGCAATATATAATTTCCCTTATAATTAGTATATTATTGTAACCTTTTCTTTTAGGTGAATAAAACTTATGACTGCTGGTACACATCTGGGATATCCCAAGTGAGCTTATATCAGTATGGTTTTTTTAATTGCCAAGCAAAAGATCCATCTACAATTGAGATGGTTAGGCGATATTCCATCTTGTAAGTAGATTCTGTCTTCAACTTTATTTTCCAATAATTCTTTTTGTGCTATACATGGCTAGTTTTGGATGGGGTTTTCTTTTATATCTGAATTCAGGTGTTCTAATCTGATAGAATTTAGAGCCATAGTCTACCTTTGCAACGTTGAGTTTTCGGATCTGGATCTTTTCCTTTTGATTTGGAATGGACTCTGCCCATCTTAAAAGCAGGATTTTGCCATGTCAGAAGACAGCTAAATTTTGCATTTTTTTGCTTGTTCTTTTTTGGGTAATTACAATTTTTTGCTTGTTTAATATTAGAAAACATGGTCGTTTTATCTGTGGACTGAGTTTGTAACAACACTAGAGATGGACAGACTCTGAATTTGTAAGGATGAGGATCTCCTTGGCTTTTAGATGGAAATTTAGTAGAAACAATCACTATATCAAAGTTCTGAAAACTAATTACCAATAGAGAGAAAAATTAAAAACGAGGAATCCATTTTTTCTTCTGATAGCCTTACTTTTTTGGCAAAGGCCCCCTTCCCTTCAAAGTCCTCTTAAACAATAATCTTCCACAACAACCAATTCGCCTGGCAAGTGGCAACTCCTAGGGCTGCAACATCTCACTGTATTTGTTGTGGTCATCTTTATATACATCAATAAAAGATCTGTTCCTCTTCCTTGTCATGCCCTTCAACAGCAACACATTCCTCTGATTTATCTAGCAGTGAAACTTTCTGGAAAGTGTGGACTGTAAGTACGATCAATTGGGTGGGCTCTGAATTCACAAATTGCATCGTCCTCAACTCTCTCTCTCTCTCTAAATGTTGCTGCTAACTTTGTCAAAGGCATAAATGGCAGTGTTTTGTTATATTTAACCACTCGCTTGGTGTGGCTAAATTAAGTGTGTTTATTTACGAACACATGATATGGGAAAATCGTGCTGTCTTGCATGTACAGTGTGCACAATTCATTTACAGTCAAATAGAGGGTGGACTTTGAATATGATGCATGGTGTGTTAGAGATATATCTCTACAAGTCATGCTTAAAAAGTCGGATATTCATTTCTACAACAACTTTTTATTGCGATAGTGAGGTAGATACGCATTTCTTTTAGCAATTTAAAAACGAAGGACATGACAGATTTGGAAGATATAATTTATGTGAGCATAATGGGGTAGATACACATTTTCGATTTGGGATCATCATCCAAATATCTTCCCCTTTTCTTCTTACCATTTATTTGGACTGTTTTGTTTGTCTTTTGTCTTAAGCTCTATAAAGGTTGAGAATTGAAATTTTTTCTGTTTTGAGCATGCTAAATCTTCCTTATACATATCTCGTTTGTAAAAATGATAATTTATTTTATATTATTATGTTCAATCAAAGACTGAAATTTTAAGTTTCTCCTGAAAGTTAGTCCACTCAATTTTTACATTATGCTTTGAGCATCTCCTATTTGGTTGGAAATATCATAACTAGCCCCACAATTTTTTTTCCTTGGTGATGATTTTTCTTTTGGTGTTAAACTTCCAGACTACTATATATATTATATTTTTCTTCAATCAGATTAAGATTATCTTAATCGATAATTTTTCCTGTTTCAACTCCATCTCAGTTAAAATAATTCCAAATAAATTGGGATCGACAGAATTTTGCCCTATTTAACTTCTAGTTTCATCTAAGTGACTGCAGAAGTTACTTAAAAAAAAAAAAAGTGACTGCAGAAGCTCTCCAATACGGTTTGTCTCATTTTGAACTGATGTGCTGAAGGCCAGCCATTCTAGGAGACACAAGACTGTTTGACGAGATTCTTCAGATGTCACACGGCCATCTAGATTGGGCCCCCATTCCCACTTCCCCCCACATGAAAATTTAAAAAGTAGTTATAGCTGTAGGTTTAGATTCTGATAAAAAAGAAATGGACTTGAAAGAAAAATCTGGTTAAAGAGGGTTGTCATACAATCACTCCCTGATATTATCTATGATCTCCATAATGGTTATCTCGCATTTCATGTAAATAAATATGTTTGTAATACCCTTAGGTAGGAGAAAAGGATCATGTATGCATGGTTTGTGTGTGTATGGGTCTTCAGGGCTTCTTCCACACTTATTTTATCATTTGTGGTGCTTTAAAATGTCAGATACACAAAGATATTACAGTCCTGGATTTCCAGCATGGGAAGAGAGAAGTATTTGAGGTTGGAAATGGTAGCTGGAGTTGTTACTGGTTTTTTGTCTTCCTTGATCTCCATAAGCTTTCTTAGGCTTATACATCAAATGAAATTATGGTTACTTCTCATCCGTGCACCAAGGGCTCTCCTTCAGGTTGCCAATACAGCGCGCTTGAAGCGTGCTTCTTTTCTTGTTGTATACTTCTGTTTTGTTGGTTGGCTTGCCATCCAGTATGGGGAAAAGCTCGGGCTTCCAGAAATTTTTACAGTTCTGAAGTCTTAGGCGGTACTTTTTGTTCCCCCTCTACAATACTGGACTTGCAGCAACTAATATATCATCCCTTGTGCAATGTTGTACAATTGAGTGTTATACAATTTATTTGACTCTTGATATGTAGCACAACGACAACTTAATGTATAGGTTTCTTATAAAATAAGAAAGCCATCATCGGAAAGTTTAGTATTGTATCGAATGGGCGTGATGTGGTTTGATAGATTTTAGGTTCAAGTATGTGTTCCTTTAGTTCACTTTTTTTTTCCCTGGCTATTTTGTAAGATCAATAATGCTTCGAAAACTTCCACATTCTGATGCGTGTTACTGAAGAGGTTCAATTGGATTTAGCGACATTGACAACCCGAGTAAGATGCATTCGTATAAACAAACTTGTTTCCACGTTGGGGGTCTATACTTGTTAATGGGGTTTAATGCTTGTCAGTGGTATGTATTATCCTTTTAATAACATTTGTAACCTTTTTCTGCTAATACGAGTATATAATCTTCCCTACCCTATTAAACTTTATGTTGATAAATCCGTAGTTCTAGAAATCCATTTCAGATAATTGTATTGGAATTAGGATGATTTTGTGACAAAAGACCCAACAAAAGGCAGTCTCAGACATAACATTTTTTCCTTTTTTTAAATGTGTATGATTGTGTGCTTTTGGTGGCACGAATCTGTTATAGGTGTCCAAGATAGTGCATCAAAATCTTCTCTTTGCACCTCAGACATGCCGAGTATTTTAGAGATTTAGCTATCTTTACTAGAATATGCTACAGTATACAATCACCTGACGACATAAACCGTCAAGAGCTTGATGCTTGGCAGTGTCTTGCTTTATTTGATACCATCGAAGCTTGGTGTATCCTGGTGCATGCTGCTGAAGTTACAAAATAGGATCAAAATCGGGGTTAGTGTTTTCGAGGTAAAACACCCAGAATCACATTCTTTTATTTTTTATTTTTCATTAGAATAGGCACAGCTCAAGTAAAACAGCAAAGGAAATACCTACTACACTCTAGAAAGCAGGAAACTAAGACAGAAACAGATTCAGTACATTAGCATCATTCCTTACAAAGATCTTAGCCCACAAACTCAAAGTAGAACACCCAGAATCACATTCATACATTACATTTAGTAAGTTCGTTCTTTACTGGTATACCAACATGTGGCTTGGTATTGTCTATCTTATTTATAATCGGGTTGGATTCCTTGAACCTAATTTGAATCTTCACAAAAGGCTGCTGCCAAAATTTTTGCTGCTTCACACAATATTAATTTTTACGAGGATCCGTCAGTAGCAGATTGATTTAGCACATCTTATCACTTTCTGACACGATCCTCTCTATTTCTTCCAGTGGGCGCTCTTTTTCATCGACCAATTCCTCATTCATCTGCTGAGGCTCTTCTATCTGCTTATTTTGCTCCGTGTCCTTCCTGGAAATTTATGGTAAAAAACCAGGTTAAAAACTAGAGACCTGCAAAATGTTTGATAACCTGTGTGGAAGTGAGATTTCTGCAATGACCACCAACTAAACCATTTTGGATGGTGAGGTATTCTGAGGTATTTTGTGAATGGTAGTGAAAAAGTAATGAAAAATTAATGATAAAATATTGAATAGTAGTTAAAAGTAGATGAAAAGTAATAATAAAATAATGAATAGTAGTGAGGTATTATCAGAATACCTGAGTACCCAAACTAGGGCGCAGATGCATCGCATTTACTTGACATTGCATTTCCAATTATCGATTAACAAAACAATAAGTTAGGTGTGGTGTTGAAGTATGATTATAACTTTCAAGTTTCCATAAGATATAGAAAGCTTATAATATATGCACAAAGGACAATAAGAAGCTCCAAAATACCAAAGTACTACGTACGTCCAATAATGCTTTCATCTAATTAACGTGGTTTCCTCCTCAAGGCCTTGAAGCAAAATGCAGGTCACTGGAGAGAGAGAGAGAGAGAGAGAGAGAGAGAGAGAGAACGGCATCACATGCGTTTCATCCAGGCAGGGCTTCCTGATCTTATATGGTGCATCTAGTTCTGGCATCCAAGCCAAGTGACCAAGAGTCATCAGTCAATTAATACCCAAAACAACAATACTTTTAGCTCCTGAATTTGTAAGTTTGACATCAGGAAATTGGAAACCTATTCTAAATGAAAAATTCAGCCACTGGCTCGTTGAAACTTCATCCCTACTTAAACCCAAACCCAATGTGCTACTGACCTTTAGCAAAGGATAATTTGATTTCTTAGATGGCGTGATGTGATGAAATAGGATTTTAGTCTATCTCATGAAGAGGCCTATCATAGTTCTGGTCCACCCTCGTTAAAAGAATACCCAAAAGTCGTTCCGAATTGAAGTTTTAGCATTGTAACGTTCCAAAGTCAGAGTAATTTCAGTAAGGATGTATACATCATCATTAAATCCTATCTAAAGAAGTGCACATCTTATTTTGTATCTATCATGTAGCAACTTAGTTGCACCAAGAAGCTCTTTAAAAGATATTCCACCGATCTGCCAGGCGAGGGACCAGCTGACATCCCTATGCACATCATGTAAGAACAGAGATTCATGATAAGTAACAGAGAATCAAATTTAGCAGCCAGCGGACACACTCCCCTAACTGAAGTTTTCATCTACCGTGATATAATCTACAAGAGAAATGATAATTGCAGTCGTGAGCGTGCAAATGCTGTGCAATCACTTTGAAAAAAGTGAATAAATATGAGATCCACATGAAAGAAAGTAATTTTTTTTATGGTGGATTCCACTCTTTTCAAAATGACTGCATAGCACTTGTGCACTCCACGACTATATGTAGCATTACTCACAACTGAGTGTATTTGTTTCAGCAGTTAACATAATTATCAAATGAGCCCCTACTCAAACCAAGCAAAAATGAATCTCAAAAGATGAAGCATCAATAGTTGCAAATTGATCAATGTGCATCAGATTCTTCTGAGGAAAAATAGTCCATTGGTGCCTATACTAAAGATGAGTTTTTTATAATCTTTTCTTGCACCAAGCCTGGAAAGTAAAACAATGGAAGTCATAATAACTACATTCATATCTAGACTTTCCTATGGGTGAATGATATAACTTGTATGGTTTGCAGATATAAAATGAAATGGAATGCTTATTACTATAGAAGCTATTTATTCTCTTTTCAGTTATGCTGCCAAATCCATGAATAAACATATAATCTGGATTCCAGAACAGAATCTCAGGTTACTTTGATTCTTTCATCATCTACATCAATGCATTATAGATATGCATAGTGAATAAAATTTAAATGTTTCACACTCATGTACCTATGGCAGCAGCAATTTAGGCGACGTCATTTTGAATGGGTAAGAAGAGTTTACTTAACTCTAGATTGTCTGTTTGACTTCATTTAGTATGACTGAAATAAGAATTCAAGATTTTAGACTTTATATGTTTACCAAAACATGCCTTCTGTAGGCAACAATGACTATACAAGTTTCTCATTCAAAAGGGTAATCCACTTAGGAGATGCTGAAAGTAACAATTCAAGCACTGTAGTTGTAAGATACTTGGCTTGTTGATCAAAATCACCAAAGAAGTTCACAATGAATAAAGAAGCAGTACAGTCTTGAACATTAGATTACGAGTATACGATATCATAAGTGCAAGGGAATAATGTTGTTTTTTTTTCTTGTTACCTATTCATGAAAGACAGGTTAAGTTTGAGTGACCGCACTTCCTTCTCAAGGTTTTCGCATTGCCTCAAGACAGATTGCATGTCTGATGGAATTGCTGGTGTCAAATTCCTTTCCTTTGCCTCCGCCATTCTACATCAATGAGAAATTCAAAATGAACCAGCATTTTCTAGCTGTAGCAAAAACAGACAATTCTATCTTCTCATGTTGCCAACACAATGTCTTTCTTTGAATTCAATCAAATCTTCTCGCATGCTTGAAATTAGAGAATAGTGACAGCAATCGAGTAGTGATCATAAAGAGATACGTACGTTTTTTTTTTATGTAAAATAGAACTTTATTGATAGACAAAAGTAGGTGTAGCGCAAGTACACAAGAGGCGTATACAAAGAGAACACCTAGCACAAGTTAGGAACTAGTAATGGATACAAGGAAATCATGAAAACTAGCCCCATTGAAATCAATGACAGTAGCCCAAAAAAATAAAATGTTAAAGAAGATCTCTTGAGCTCGTTCAAGGAACATTCCTGATCTTCAAAGCACCAACCATCCAAAGATGCAAAGCGGCAATTTGGGGTTTACCAAGAAGGCCTCTCCAACATGCAAGAAGATCCACCACCCTTTTGGGCATTACCCATGCTACTCCGGTCATGTTGAAGATGTCATCCCATAATATACTGGCCACCTCAAAATGTAATAGTAAGTGATCCACGATTTCCCCATTTCACATATAACACCTATCAATGACAATAAGCCCACGTTTTTTCACAATATCAATGGTAAGGAGTTTCCAATGGGAGGCAGTCCAGCCAAAGAAAGCTACCTTGGGGGTACCTTACACCACCAAATACACTTCCAAGGAAAAAGGTTGCAGTTTTGCTTGTCCAAGAATCCATATCAATGTTCGTACAAGAATCCCTATCATCCAATCCACCACAACATTATCAATGTTAGTAGCATACAAGAAGCAGAAAAATTCTGAAATGGCTCCTAATTGCCAATCCTGAGCCGCTCTAAGAGAACAAACAATCTGCTGTCGATCATATCTGCCACTGAAGCCTCCTTATCACGTGCAATCCGAAAGAGGGTGGCGAATGCGATCTTGAGGGCCCTATTGCCACACCAAGCATCATGCTAAAAAAACACTAGAGCCCTTAGCTACCTTAAATCTAAAATATCTGTAAAACACCCCCATCCATTTCTAATATTTTTTCACAACCCCACACCATGCGCATCCTTAACTTCAATAGAACACTAACCCCCTACCGCTCCCACACTTGGAGTCAACAACAACCCTCCACAAAGCCGCCTCCTCCTGGAGATACCGCCACCACTTATAAACCCCCAATTCTCTACAAGATTGTGGAGAAAACCTTGTCCCATTTAACAAGATGGAACTTGACTTCATCCCCAATTCCTCCCTATAGAAAAGCAAAGAAAATCTTTCAATACAATCTGCTACCCATGCAAGTAAGGGAAATATGGATAGAAAATATGTTGGAGGTTAGAGAGTATGCTTGAGGTTAAGTTAATTCTGCCCCCTTTTGGCAAGTAGACCATTTTCCAACCTGTCAACCTTTTCTCAATCTTCTCTAACACGCATCCCAAATAGCCTTCAACTTATGGGCAGCCCCCAAAAGAAGGCCAAGGTGTGTCATGGGTAAGGAAGCAACCTTACAACCCAAAATGCTTACCAGACTCCAAATATTTCTCACGGCGCCCATCAGAACCATTTCTGACTTTACCAGACTCCAAATCTTAATACTCCCCCGCGATCCAAGCTTCTCAGGACATACGGTGAGATTGGATCGTAACTGAGCAAAGCGAGAGGAACCCAGTGGCTTTGTAAAAATATCCGCAACCTGATCTTTGGAGGAAACAAAAGACACTTGGAGAGTTTTAGCAGCTACACGATCTCTAACAAAATGATAGTCAAGTTCAACGTGTTTTGTTCGAGTATGCAAAATAGGATTAAGAGTCAAATAAGTGGCTCTTAAGTTATCACACCATAATGTTGGTGGATGTTTAAGAGATACACCAAGTTCCTTCAAAAGAGATTGTATCCAAATGAGTTCACATGCTGTGTTGGCAACTGCTTTGTATTCAGCTTCCGTAGAGGACCGGGCAATTGTGGGCTGCTTTTTAGAGCCCCATGAGATTAAGTGGGAACCAAAGAAAATACAAAATCCACCAGTGGACTTATGGTCATCAGGGCATCCGGCCCAGTCAGTATCGGAGAATGCAGATAATTGAGGTAAGGATTTACAGCTGAAATGAATACCAAAATTCTGTGTAAGATTGAGGTAACGAAGGATGCGCTTAATGGCTTGCCAATGGGGAAGCCGTGGATAGTGCATGAACT
Organism: Juglans microcarpa x Juglans regia; assembly: GCF_004785595.1. Taxonomy (NCBI): domain Eukaryota; kingdom Viridiplantae; phylum Streptophyta; class Magnoliopsida; order Fagales; family Juglandaceae; genus Juglans; species Juglans microcarpa x Juglans regia. Next base: position 26,866,968 of record NC_054604.1, read on the forward strand.
GGCACACTTTGTTGACAGCAAAGGAAATATCTGGCCTAGTGAAGGCCAGATATTGAAGGCTGTCCACTACACTGAGATATAGTTGCGGATCCTCAAAAGATGAGCCATCTAGAGCAGTGAGCTTACCAAACAAGGCCATGGGCGTGGAGACAGATTTCGAGTTATGCATATTAGTGTGTAACAACAAATCAGAAATATAATTGGACTAAGAAATAAACAGACCACTGGAATTTCTAGTAACTTCAATACCTAAAAAATAATGTAGAGGGCCAAGGTCCTTGACTGGAAAGTGAGAGCCAAGCGCAACAATGAAATCAGTGAACAATTTATTATTGGAACCAGTTACCTCAATGTCATCCACATATATTAAGACAAAAATGCAATCAGAAGCAGTATTAAGAATAAACAAGGAGGAATCCGATTTTGAGCCATGAAAACCAAGGGAAATTAATCTATCTGTAAGTTTGGAGAACCAAGCCTAAGGGCTTGTTTTAGACCATAAATGAACTTAGTTAACTTACAGACATAGGAGGGAAAATCGGGATTCACGAACCCGGATGGCTGCTGCATGTACACTTCATCTTCAAGGTCACCGTGGAGAAACGCGTTCTGAATGTCTAGTTGGTGCAACACCCAGTTGGAAGCTGCTGCCAGAGATAGAACAAGGCGTATGGTAACGGGTTTGACCACTGGACTGAAGGTCTCAGTGTAGTCTAGCCCAGGTTGCTGATGGAAACCCTTGGCGACAAGGCAAGCCTTGCGACGCTCAAGAGATCCATCAGCCCTTCATTTGGTTTTGAGGACCCATTTAGCACCAAGAGTATTGAAGTTTGGAGATGGAGGAACAATGACCCAGGTATTATTGTGAAGAAGAGCTTGGAACTCGGCTCCCATGGTAGCACGCCACTCAGGATATTTAGAGGCCTCGGTCTTTGATGATGGTTCTTTTGGAATGGGTTGAGGAGATGAAGTTGTGACTGAAAGGGAAGGTTTCGTGGATGGCCAAGGAATGGTGCCATCCGTTCGGACTAAGGGGCAGTTTACATGGGACTTGAACCTTGTAACCATGGGATGATGGGAAGGAGGATCCGAGGTAGATAAGAGGATGAAGAAGATGAAGAAGAGGAAGAAGAAGCAAAGGATACCGAGGATGGAGGTGCTGAAATTTCTAAAATGGAAGTGTTGTTGACAGGGGAGGGGGCGGCTGTGAGGAGGGCAGAAGATTAGGGTTAGATATCGGGGAGGAAGGGAAATAAGGCCTAAGTGAAGACTGAGTAGATGGACTAAGTGAGAAGGACGTGCTGGGCTAGAAGAGTCATGATGTTGTGGGCCAGGTGAGGTGGATTGCAATGGGCTTGTTGATTCAGGAGATAGAGGAATAGGTATATGCAGAAAATTAGGGGCCGAAGTATGTGTATGGGTGCTGGACACGGGAGGAACAACCAATTTGAATGGAAATTCGGTCTCAGAAAAAATAACATCACGAGAAGTATAACTACAACCCGTAGGCAAGTGTAAACATAGATACCCTTTATGATCTGGACTGTAGCCCATAAACACACAAAGTTGAGATTGAAAATCAATCTTGTAACGATTAAAGGGCCTTGAATTGGGCCAACAGGCCACACCAAAAATCCTTAAAAATTTATAATCAAGAGTTTGATGGAATAACTTTTGAAAAGGAGACGAGTTTTGAAGAATTGGTGTTGACATTTGATTAATTAAAAAAACTGCCGTTTGAAATGCCTCAACCCAATATTTATGGGGTACCGAGGCATATGCAAGAAGAGACAAGCCAGTCTCCACAATGTGACGATGAAGTCTTTCAACTGTGCCATTTTGAGCATGAGAGTATGGACACGTTATTCTATGAGTAATGCCCAACGATTTAAGAAGAGAATTAAGGGGGCGAAATTCACCCCCTTAATCAGACTGAACGACAAGCACATTGTGGAAAAAGTATTGTTAACATAGCGTAAAAATGCCATAAAGATAGTCGTGACACTTGATTTTGTTTGCATAGGAAATAACCATATGTATTTGGAAAAGTCATCGACTATAGAAAAATAAAAACGACATCCTAGTGAGCCGAGCACAGGTGTAGGACCCTATACATCTAAAAACAAGAGTTGAAAGGGTCTAAGAGACCGAGATGGGGATGGAGGGTGTGGGAGTGCATGGGCCTTAGCTTGAGCACAAGCATGACACGGAACTAGAAACTTTTTATTCTTGACAGGAAGCTGAAAGTGACTTAAGGTAAATGATGTAATTCTGGAAGATGGATGCCCAAGTCTCGCATGCCAGATTTTCGAAGTTGTGCATTCATCTAGGAAGGCTTGTGGAGGGACTGTGGGAGAGGCTGGTAGAGCTTCCAAGCTGGGTGATGGTACAGGTAGAACATAGAGACCATTATCCATGTGTCCCCGAAGAAGTTCCACCCGAGTGCAAGAATCCTTCACAACAAAAAATGAGCGTGAAACTCAAAATAAACTGGATTATCAATGCAAAATTGATTAACAGAGATTAAGTTCTTTTTAATGGAAGGAACATGCAAGATTTTATTGAGTAGAAAATTGCCAGATGAAGTGGGAAGAAAACTGGAACTGATATTTTGAATTGGAAGAGTAGAGCTATCTCCAATGCTTACTGTCTCAGTGCCGCTGTATGGAGTAGAGTCCAATGTAAGATTTGTAAATTCTGAGGTGAAGTGATTGGTCGCAGCAGTATCAAGAAACTAGGATGTGGTGGGAGCTGATGGCAAGGCAGTGTAATTAGCAGCAAAAGAGAGAGGGGGAGGGGCTTGAAAGGTTTGGTTGAAACGGTGGTAGCAGGAAATAGCAGTATGTCCATGTTTTTGACACACTTGACAGAGGGGCCGAGTATCGGGCCTGGAAGAAAAATAGTTGGATGGCTGACCAGCTCTATCACAACCACGGTGCCCACCTCTAGTGGAAGAATTACGACCTCTGTTTGGAGCAGAAGGGGCAGGTAATGCTGTAGCATTTGCTGCGAGTGGAGTTCCTGAAATTAGAGAGTGATTTTGGTGAGTTAAATGAGATTCATGATTCAAGAGATAGCTATAAATCTGTTGAGAGGAGAGGGGGTCAGGTCGTGTGGTAATAGCAGTGACCACCGACTCATAGTCTGAGCCGAGGCCAGCCAACAAGTATATGGAAAATTGGGAAGATGAAAGGGGATGTCCAGCAGCTCCAAGTGATGCCGCAAGAGTGGTTGCTTTGTGGTAATAGTCGGATATTGTTTCAGAGCCCTTCTTAAGAGTAGCAAGTTGGAATTGGGTCTGAATCACGTGAGCGGAAGATTGAGCTGCAAATAAATCTTGCAAGGTGGTCCAAACTTGGCGCGAGGTGGTGCACTCAAGCACATGGGAGAGCACGATGTCTGTCAAGGAAGAGTTTAAAGCAGAAATTATAAGCTGGTCCTGAAGGAGCCAGCGGGAATGAGCAGGATTCGGTTTGTCATCTAGTGTAGGAGAAGGCATGGATATCGATCCATCTATATGGCCATACAACTGATGTCCCTTAAGAAAGGGAACAATCTTAGCATGCCACAAGAGATAATTATTTATGGATAACTTGATAGTGACAAAGTGGGAAGCAGAGTAGACAATGGAGGGATTGGGAGATGAAGGTGGAGGCAATGGTGAGGAACTTGGTGTTGTATCACTTTTCTCCATTTGTCGAGTGGATTAGAGAGACTCTGTGTTTGAGATATTGGAAAGGGAAAAGGGAAGAGAAAAACTGATTGATGGAAATAATTTTTTTTTTTTTGTTTGTTGTTGGACGTAGGTCCTAGCTGGCTCTAGATACCATAATGAAGAAAGGAAAGGACAACAGTTGCTTGAGAAAATTCCTCAGTGGGATTCTGAATTCTATAAAAGTTTCGTATATCTTCTTTGCATATTTACATTGACCTGTGGACCATATTTATACACAGGAGCTTAAAATGAAATGTAAATTACATTTAAAGAATTTTATTTCAATTTACAGAACAGATTTTGGGGACCACACGGGACCACTCAGCCATTCTATTATTTGTAGATGCTCCAGGTCCTTCTAGACATGCTCGGGCTGCTCCTGTAGCAACTCATACTGAGTGGTATTTACAGTTGTCTTAATAAAGTGTAGAAGCGATGACATTACAAAGTTAAAAACTTGTGGATAAAGCATGCTATTCAATTGCGGAAAATGATTTACATACAACATTTTATACAACTATGTTTTAAATGAGGGGTATTTTTGTAAAACATATTATAAAAGTAACATAATTTTACAAAAATACCCTCATTTTATAACATTGTTGTCCAATGTGTTGTACAATGTGTTGTGTGTATATCATTACTCATTCAATTGCATTCTCGCAAAGAGGCCCAGCCAAATTCCTAAATTGAATTCAAGCAGAGCTTGCAACTTTTAGAACAACAAGATTACCTCAACAAATAAGATTGGGCCCAAAAAAATCCTCACCAAGACTTGAACAAAATCCTCAAATACAGCTCTTCTAAGTTGGTAAACCATCAGTAACAGGGCCGAGGTTTAGATTCTCATGCATGTCAAGTAATGCTATAGGGTGCTTAGCTTCTATTTTTAGCTCAGTTTTCTTCCAAGTTTTCCGTTTTGAAACTTATTATTTTAATGCTCAATTATTTGTCTACCCTACCCTTAATTGAATGTCTCTTGAACTAAAGTAAAAAGTTTTGAGAAAAGACGACACTATATCACAACTCCATTATTGGATTAGCCACCTCTGCAAGATTTCTAAAAGGACAAGCCATAGTTAAACCTCCCAAAGTCACTTCTATAGCACAGTTACACCAAGTACACATCCAACATGGGACATGCAACTCCTTTCGCAATCCACATAATTCGGATACGATAACCAATCTCACCCAAATTCATGACACCCTCATCAGAAACTCTTTGTGCTATAATACCTATATGCCACACAGTTTTAATACATTCAGTTAATATTTTCAACAATCAAAGGAAGAACTAGCTACATCAGCATATCCCAAAAACCTAAACACTATTGGGGCGTGTGTTGTGCACCTGTAACGTTACTAATCTCGAACATCATTTATGATCTAGGAATGCGCTAGTCACATCAATGTGAAACTCAAAATTTCTAGTCACACTTTGAACCACCAAATAGGGTGACAATATGTGACATGACCTGTTAACCCAACACGATAATAGCAGGTTTGAGTTTAGTCTTAACGAGTTCGGGTCAAAACGGGTTGACCCGTTAAGACACGATTGCTTAACGGGTTAAACCCGTTATGAAAGTTAAAGTTACAATTATACTCTTATACCTAAAAAGTAAAATTGTTGGGATTTTAATTTCGATATTTTTATTGTTTGGATTGTAATTTTAGACTTCTAGTTAGTTTTATATTTTTTATAAGTATTATGATTTTAATATTTATATAAAATTATGTTAAACTTAATCAGGTTAAATGGATTAATTTCGGATCTGTTCAACCTATTTACATAAACGGGTTGAAATGGACGGGTCTAGTCGATTCTTGTTAACATATTTTGTAGTCTTTAATAATGAGTCAAAACGGGTCGTGTCATGTCAACCTGTTATGTTAATGGATTGTGTTAGGGTTTGAAATTTTGACACAATAAACTTAACGGATCGTGTTTAGGTTGACCATATAGTATATTATACATGCTTTGACACGACACGAACATGACCCGTTAACACGATTCGACACCCCTACCTCCAAATGACATATATTGTTTGGTTCCACCTAGTACATAAGCAATTTGGAAATTTGCTCGCACTTGGGTAATGCTTGACAATCTCGAGTACCCACCCACTAAATTATAGATTGTAACTGCAAGTAGTGAATACAGGTGATAATTGTTTGATTGTCATGAAAAACAGTTTGATTCAAAAGTAAACAACTTAAGAAAAGACCAAGCAAAATCATAACAGAAATGCACTGCTACGTAGTGTGACAACTGATATCGTTTTAACCATTAGATAGCCCAACAACCTTAGCTTTATGGTTTTTATTTTCTAGTTACTTTTTTAACCACATCTTTTGGCTCCATCTATGCAGAACATAATAATCAAATTTAAAAAATCAATGGACCATGGCATGTAAAACAATTTCACCATGTGTCTTTGACTATTATGTTCTAGTGCCTATGGATGACAAAACGTGAAAAATTGCCCACAGAGAATGATAGGGTCACAAATAAGCCTATACTGACAAGTATAAAATCAGTTCTTTACAATAGAAACCTGAAAGGGACATTCAAGACCCCAGAATTGCCATTAATTATATGTAGCTAATATGTAATACCTTCTTTCATAACAAATTTAACTCACCAGAAGTAAATGAAATCAAGCTAATGCTCCAGACATATAGTGGAATGAATAAAGGCTGCACTTCCTTAATGTGTATGTGTGCGCTTTTACATGTCTTGTTAATTTCAAGTATGCTTCTTATATGAGATACACAGTATTTGGTATAAAACACGCCTAGTTTGTTTTCACAAATGAGATGAGATGAGATGAAATGAATTGAGATTAAAGTTAAAAGTTGAATAAAATATTGTTAAAATATATTTTCTTAATATTATTTTTGTTTTGGGATTTCAAAAAATAATTTATTTTATTTTATGTGAGAATTTGAAAAAATTATAATGATGAGATGTGATGAGATGAGTTGTGAAAACAAACGAGGCCGCTCCACCCTACGCTTAATGAGACTTCAGGAAGAGATAATAGAGTTAAAAAAGGAAGAGAATTCTCTTTCTGGAATAATAGAACTCTTTTTACATACTTTCGTGACCGATCCACCCTACGCTTTTTCGTAGAATCTTCCTGGTCCACTGCACAACTTCTGTTTGTTAGAGATGATATGATTGTATAATTGTTACACGACCACATGATCTGTGAAATGGAAAATCTCCGTATAGTGGACGTGTCAAAATAAGCATAGTGATGAAAAGACAAAGTTCCCACATGCACGCTTTATTTCTCTGGCAAACATCTCAATTAGATTTTGCAGACAACTTGTCAAAATATGTCGTGCAGGGTTTCTGAAGTTTTCCCTCAAGTATACGCATTAGAAAAGGAAAAGAAATTTAGATGTGCTATGACACATGAGTAAAACAAACATGCAAAGACGAAACGTTGCGCGTTAGTAAGGCATTGTCTGAGCTAAACTCGTGGTTTTTATTTCCGGCAGAAACTCATGGTTTAAATTTCAACAAGAAACAGATCAAATTCACAACCCTCCAATACTTTCCTTCTGTCTTTCTTTTTCTTTTTCCAATTGTAAGCTACGCCATGAACCCATGCAGTATACCCACGACCTCATCCTCTACTCCATTTTCCACCATAGAACTGCATTTCATTTAATCATTTTACGTATAGATACAGGTCCACCGATGTTTTGGATGAACTTAAATAGGTTTTGAAGAATTAAACTTCTCTGTCCTCATAAAATCTGGTTAGAATTTTCCCCACATTTTTAAGCAAATACTTCACACACTATTACATGAATAAGTACATGCCTTTCAATCTTCTTTCAAAGTGTCAATTATCCTCTCTGATTTCTGCATTTACACACACATACCTGAAGCATCTGAAAGTATAGTTCTTCCATGGAAACGAGAAAAGAAAAGAAATTATGTGTTGGTGTATTTGAATTTTGCACGATATTAAATCTCAACTATGTTTTACTGAAATTCTCCACATTCATATTGAGCTTCACCATTGATAATGGCTGAATAATTCAGCATGTACTCTTTCCTTCAAATTGACTGATTCAACTTTATGGGATATCCGAGTGCACCCTAGAAAAGAAATGTTTTCTTCATAAAACTCTCAAAAATAATGTCAAAAGTGCATTAGCATTCCCTAACTACAAGCATAGCATAATGTGTTCATAATCTGATTTGGACCTACACAAAATTCTCATTTACCGTGGAACAAGTGCCAGGAAGTCACATGGCAAAAACAGTGAAATTACCCAATCCCCCACCTCCCCTTTCACAATTTTGACAAATGACAGCAATGATGGCATTTATAAATGACCGAGCAAATAAATTCCATCATAATTAAGGGAAAAAATACCTACCAGTATGAATAAAAAGATTATAGAACAAAGAGTCTAGGATACTGAAGGATAATGATGATGATAGGATGGCTAGAAACTGTTTAAATCAACTTATGCATATTCATCATCATGTGGACTATATACCTAGTTCCATTTTCTGAACTCCTGCCATTTCCAACTTGTTTCCTTTAGCTCTCACAAATGCTTAGAGTCTAACTTGAATTGCTAGGACCATCACATGCATCAAACCCAGCTGAAACTACTGGTGCAGCAGTAGAAGATTCACTCTGGGAAGGTTCTTGAGAAACTCTGGGATGGATTAGTTTCGTGGGATTTACAAAACCTTCCAAGTCAAGATCTATGGATTCTTCAACTGCTTGTAAAATCCCTGAATCCTTAACTTGGACATGAGATGCTTCTTGAAAAGTTTTTGGTATTTCGTTTAAATGACTACTTTGCACATGATCAAAGATATTGTTGGCTATAATGTCATGACAATGATAAACCCTATTAGAGCTATACGTAACTAAGGGTGTGCAACCGCTCCGGGGTGTTTTTTTTTTTTGGGGGTCAGGTCCGGAACCCGAAAATCCGGGCGGTTATCCACCTGGATTACACCCGGGCAGGTGAGATGAATCCGGATCCAGTTCTATGACCCGGTTACGGATAAGCGGGTCATTAAAAAAAAAAAAACTGATCGATGCTTTCTGCTTTCATCTTTCCCTTCTAAGCTTTTCTCTCAAGTCTCTCGACCTCACGAGTCACTGAAACGGAACACTTTTTCAGTTTTCCTTCTCTCTCAAGAACCCTTTCCCTTCTCGCCGCCCGTTAGGGGTGGGCAGCAGGGCCCCGTACCCCGCTACCCCACTCTCGTCCGCCCCACCCTTGCATGGGTGGGCTGGCTACCCCACTCCACCCATGCGGGGCGGGGCCCCCACCACGCATGAAGAAGGCCTAGCAGGGGCAGGATGACCCCAGTGGGGCCCCGCCCTGCCCCCCGCTCCACTCCACATATATAAAAAAATATTGTATACAAATAAATATATTGTATATAAATCTATACAATTTATTAAAGACTTGAAATTGTATTCAAGTTATTGAATTGCCTTAGCCTTCTATATAAAGGTTGGCCTAGGAGGCCAAGACAATTCAAAATATAACTCTAATGAGTTTAAGTTCTTTTTGTATTTATAAATTTTAATTATATTATAATTTGGGTTCTAAAAAATAATTCTTGGGCGGGGAAAGGTCCCCCCCGCCCCGCACCATGCGGATAGCAGTCCTACCGCCCGTAAGCATCCACACCCCTATTTAAGAGAGACCAAAAACTTGGTTCTGGCAGTAGCAATTCCCATTCCCTATAGAAGATCGCCAACGACAGGGAACTTTGAAGTCCTTTGCGCATCTGGGAGAGAGACGCGGAGGCTACCATCCATATTCTCTCTCTCTCTCTAAGCTCGTAAGGTAAGGTATCTTTCTTTGTACTTTCTCTCCTTAGAAGCTTGTTCATTCGTAAAAAGCTTAGATCTTTCTCGTCTTTCTATTAGATTTGTATGAAATTAGGGATTTTTTTGGCTTGTTGGTAAAATTTTAATTTCTATGTTCAGAATTATAAGATGTTTGCTACTAGTTAATGAAGCTATCAGAATCTCAACCTAAGAAAAAAAATTACTTAACCAACGAAAGTAAATTTTGGAGAAGGGGATTAATGAGTCACATGCATTGCTAACATTTTCTTGTTGCTGATCATTAGCTTCTTCGCATCTTAAATCTCATTTTCTTAACATAAACAAAATGCAATCCTACACTAGTATAAATTGTTCCTTGCAAGTTTGGACGAAAGTTGATTAATGCAATTAATCGATCATTTTTTTAGGAAATTTCATAGATTTACATCATGAAGACTAGTGGGCGGAAGGGTGTCTTGGTTGATCTCAACTTATTAATTAACCTCCAATAAATATATTGTTGTTCAACTTTCGCAGCTAGTACTTTGTGTATGCAATTCAGATCATGAAATTTTCCTACAGAATTCATACACAGGAAATATTTTTGTTTTCCTCTTTTGAGGGGAAGCAACATATGCTCATCATATAGATACAATCAAACAAAATAATTGTGGTGTTTGAGATGCTTGAAACATACAAATGGCAGCTGTTTAATTAGCATTGAAAGCATGTTAATTGTGCGATAGCATGTTAATCTCTATGGAAAAATTTGCAATTCATAGAGATGGAAATGTTGCATAGATTTTATATTTTTTTGGTTGTCACTAGTCGACTATGTTAGCTATTGATTTTATTTTTATTATATTTAAAATAGATGGAAGGTAGTTTTAGTGGTAGTGTTGGTGGTTCTAGTTCAGCTTATATTTCATTAGACATGGAATACCCCAAACCCTAGGCTCGCACCATCTCTCCCCTCAAAGTCAAAAAGAGCCAAGAAGCCTACCAACCAATCTCATGTTGAATCTATTGATCCCATTGCACCTAAGCATCTAAAGCTCAATGCAATCATTGCTTCAAGATTTATAGATGCCATTATAAAAATGATACTCCGTCAATGTCACACCACCTAGGAAATGTGTGTCCGAACTCTCCCATTAGAGAAAATATAAATTTTGGAAATGATAAATCACCATCACACATTGGAGTTAGGATGGATGGTAAATAATCTATTCCTCAAGTGTTAGGACAATATGATCGAAATTAAAGGCGATGATTTTCAATTTGTTCATGCAGTGTGAATTGCCATTCAAGGTTATAGAGCATCCGACATTTGTTAAACTTTTGGGTTATTTAGAGCCTAGGGACACCTTGTCATCCCAAACCACATTCCAAAAAGAGTGTATTGGTTTATACAAGGAGAAGAAACAAAGGTTGAAGGCTTTGTTGAGCAGTCAAAGAGTTTGTTTGACCACCGATATATGGACATTGGTACAAAACAACAATTATATTTGTGTCATGTGCCATCATATTGATCGAAGTTGGGTATTACACAAGAAAATCATAATGTTTTTCAAGATTCCTAATCATAGGGGTGAGACCATTGCTTGGATGTTAGCCTTGCTTGGCAGATTGGGAGATCAACCACCTTTGTATGATCACTGTGGATAATGCCTCTAATGATGTCACTATTGATCATGTGAGGAGGAACATGAAATAAGGAGCTCATAATTTTGGGAGGCGAGTTGATACATGTGTGATGTGTTGCACATATTTTAAACCTCATTGTATGTGATGGTTTAAAAATTATATATGATGATATAAATAAAATTAGAGAAGCAATAAATTTGTGAGGTCCTCACCGGCAAGGCTTGATATGTTTAAAACATATGTGCAAATGAGCTGAATATTGTGTGTGGAAAAATGATGTGTCTAGATGTTCCTACTAGATGGAACTCAACATACCTAATGCTTAGAGCCGGAGATTTTCAAAGTGGCATCATAAAAAACTTTTAGAAACTTAATAAAATTACTCGCCATTTGCCAATCTTCAAACGGAGGCGCCAAAAGCTATGACTCCTTCACTCCCATTAGCACAAAAGCTCTTTCGTATTTTTCAGCAACACTAAGCATTAGGTATGTTGAGTTCCATTTAGTAGGAACATCTAGACACATCATTTTTTCACACACAATATTCAGCTCATTTGCACATATTTTAAACATATCAAGTCTTGCTCGTGATGACCTCACAGATCTTATTGCTTCTCTAATCTTATTTACAGCATCATATAGAATTTTTAAACCATCACATACAATGATGTTTAAAATATGTGCAGCACATCGCACATGTATCAACTCGCTTCCCAAAATTGTGAACTCCTTATCTCTTATGTTCCTCTTCACATGACCAATAGCGACATCATTACAGGAGGCATTATCCACAGTGATCGTACAAAGGCGGTTGATCTCCCAATCCGCTAAGCAAGACTCTAACATCCAAGCAATTGTCTCACCCCTATGATTAGGAATCTTGAAAAACATTATGATTTTCTTGTATAATACCTAACTTTGATCACTATAATGGCACGTGACACAAATATAATTCTTGTTTTGTACCGATGTCCATATATCAGTGGTCAAACAAACTCTTTGGTTGCTCAACAAATCCTTCAACCTTTGCTTCTCTTTCTTGTATAAAACAATACACTGTTTTTGGAAGGTCTTTCGGGATGGCAAGGTGTGTCTAGACTCTAAATAACCCAAAAGTTTAACAAATGCCAGATGCTCTATAATCTTGAATGACAATTCACACTGGATAAACAAATTGGAAATCATCGCCTTTAATTTTTCACGATCATATTGTTCGCCTGTCTAACTCCAGTGTGTGATGGTGATTTATCTTTCTCAAGATTTTTATTCCCTCTAATGGGAGAGTTCGGACAAGCATATCCTAGGTGGTGTGATATTGATGAAGTACCATTTTTATAATGGCATCCATAAATCTTGAAGCAAGAATTGCATTGAGCTTTAGGTACAATGGAATCAACAGGTTCAACCCTTATAAAAAGATCCCATACATAAGATTGGTTGGTAGGCTTCTTGGCTCTTTTTGATTTTGAGGGGAGAGATGGCTTGGGCCTGGGGTTTGGGGTATTCATGGAGGAAGGCACTAAAGGACTAGTGTCTTCCTCTATGTCTAATGAAATATGAGCTGAACGAGAACCACCAACACTACCATTAAAACTACCTTCCATCTGTTTTAAATATAAGAAAAATAAAGAAATATAATAAAAATAAAATCAATAGCTAACATAGTCGACTAGTGACAACCAAAAAAATATAAAATCCATGCAACATTTCCATCTCTATGAATTGCAAATTTTTCTATAGAGATTAACATGCTATCACGCAATTAACATGCTTTCAAATTTTCAATGCTAATTAAACAGCTGCCATCTGTATGTTTCAAGCATCTCAAACACCACAATTATTTTGTTTGATTGTATCTATATGGTGTACATATGTTGCTTCCCCTCATAAGAGGAAACAAAAATATTTCCTGTGTATGAATTTGGTAGGAAAATTTCATGATCTGAATTGCATACACAAAGTACTAGCTGCAAAAGTTGAACAACAATATATTTATTGGAGGTTAATTAATAAGTTGAGACCAACCAAACCACCAAGAAACCCTTCCGCCCACTAGTCTTCATGATGCAACATCTATGAAATTTCCTAAAAAAATGATTGATTAATTGCATTAATCAACTTGCAAGGAATAATTTATATAAGTGTAGGATTGCATTTTGTTTATGTTAAGAAAATGAGATTTAAGATGCGAAGAAGCTAATGATCAGCAACAAGAAAATGTTAGCAATGCATGTGACTCATTAATCCCCTTCTCCAAAATTTACTTTCGTTATTGGTTAAATTATTTTTTAATTGTCACATTATCAGAATAAAAAATAATAAGTCTCATGATGCCACGTCTCACTTCGTCAAAGAACCTTAGTTCTTAGTTTAAGTATTTTTTTTTTTTTTAGTGAGCAACATTTTATTAAACTAAAAAGGCAAATACATAATAAGGGTTGGGGGGAATCCAATAAATACTCTATTTCAACAAATTTTGTGTATAGAAATATAATTAAAAACATGGATAGCATATAAAAATATATCTGATCAGGGCATTCCTTAATAAGGTCGAGGAAATGATTGTCATAAAATGTGATTTTTGATGCAGTCTCACTTAATGATTGTAATACTAAGGCAAAAAGCCAAAGTAAGTAATAAAGCACTGTACTTGACTACATTTGAAAATCTAATGGAGTTTTTACACCATCAATAGCACTCACAACGGCATTTTGTCAAATACCGTCTTTGCACTCTTAGGTTGAGATTTTGTTAGCTTCATTAACTAGTAGCGAACATCTTATAATTCTGAACATAGAAATTAAAATTTTACCAACAACCAAAAAACCCTTAATTTCATACGAATCTAACAGAAAGACGAGAAAAATCTGAGCTTTTTAGGAATGATCAAGCTTCCAGGTAGAGAAAATACAAAGAAAGATACCTTACCTTACGAGCCTTGAGAGAGAGAATATGAATGGTCCACGTCTCTCTCCCAGATGCGCAAAGGACTTCTAAGTTCCCTATCGTTGGCGATCTTCTATAGGGAATGAGAATTGTTACTGCCAGAATTGGTTTGCTCTCTCTTAAATAGGGGTGTGGATACTTACGGGCGGTGAGAAGGGAAAGGGTTCTTGAGAGAGAAGGGAAACTGGGAAAGCGTTCTATTTCGGTGACTCGTGAGGTTGAGAGAGAAGCCCAGAAGGGAAGGCGGAAAGCGTCGATCAGTTTTTTTTTTTTTTTTTAATGACTCGGTTATACACGTCGATCAGTTTTTTTTTTTTTTTTTAAATGACCCGGTTATGGATAACCGGGTCACAGAACCGGATCCGTAACCGGATCAGGATTCATCTCACCCGCTCGGGTGTAGTCTGGCCAGATAACCGCCCGAATGCATCCGGATTTCCTGGTTCCGGACAGGACCGGACCAGAAAAAAATGGGTCCGGTTGCACACCCTTACAGCATACTCACGACAGAAGACACTTTATCCATATCAGCCATTTGGGGGCTGCTGAAAGTAGATGAGGATGAATTTGAAAGAGACATGAATGTGGCCACTTGGTTGGGAAACCCACACATAGAAGGGTCATTGAAACAAGTAGAATGAGCAAACTCTTGATTCAAAATATTGACACCATGCCCAGAAGCATTTTGCATAACTTCCATACCTACTGTTGTCTGACTGACCAGCATAGCAGCATACCTCCTCCTGAAATATAAAGTATATATCATTCGTCTTTAAAATTAAAATATATTCACTAAAAAGGAAAGGAGTGATGGATAACTGAGAGCCCAGTAATGCCATGCAAATGTGTCTGTAAGCATGTGCTAGCGATTTCATAATGAATGATCTCCCTCGCACCTTTCTGTATACATCTAATTAGTGATTTAAGGGAGGGAAAAAGCTAAGAGATAAACCGAACAAGTCACTACTCTATAAGGTGTAAGATGAGCCTATCTCATTGAAATTTCACGAATATCATTTTGACTAATGTATGCACTGCACAATAAGTACCGCAATTCAGAGGATTGGCTTCTTGTCATGGGTTGAGAGCTACGAAACCATGCCTGCACAAATAGTAAGATATCAGAAAAACATGAAGCCTTATTCAACTGAAGATTCAAAAAGGAAAATATAACCTTGGCCAAATATAAATCTGCAGTCTGCAATCCCTTTTCAACAGAATTCCTGCAAAAACTAAATTACAGACATAATAATCACCTCTATTGAGAAAATTGTAGCACTGATATTTTGGTACTTAAAAAGTAATCATGATGTAAAATACTAAGAACAGACGGCTTAGCCAGAAAATAAAAATGAGTTCAATTATAGACCAAACAACTCTAAGGACCATGTATTATGGCAAAAGGGATAGGTAAACTAATATTAGAAGGCAGCAGTAAGCACCTTACTGATAGTTGATGGTAGTCTCCAGTGATATTATCAGAGCAGAGTTGCTCTGTTGATGTAGATTATCATTGCTTCTTTTCTTTCTTAGTATTTCCTCATGTTGCTGACTAGACAAACTGGCAAGTTCAATGGATATCCTGAAATTGTAATAGCAAAATTAATTGTCAATAACAAGTCCACGGGATAATAATAATAATGAATTTCTTGGAACAAATTACAATGAAATACTTGGGGAAGAGAAGTTATAAAAGTAACTAAAAGATTTTCATTAAGCAACTAGATGATCTTGACCATTTTTTTTCCAATTTCTGGTGACATCCCCATCGCTTTAAACGTTACCGGATGTAGAGAACTTGTTTCCTTCGCTATATGTTACCATCTTCACCAATTTTAAATTAGTGTGACCTACACATGGTTGTATTGACAAAAAATCGTGATAGCCATGAGAGGTAAGTCTTGCACCAATTCAAACGTCAGTTAAGGTGGTAAGGAGAGATATTATGGGATATAGTTTACCAGAAATTACAACTCCATATATTACTAAACCATTAATAGGAAGTAGCTGATGAGAAAACTTTGACGAGTAGAAGAATTTTGAAGTTCGATTACCTTTCAACAGCCTCGAGAAAACAAACAATAAATTTATCTATGATGTTGATTATAAAAAACCAAAAAATTTGCTGAAAGGAAGTACATAAAATAACACTAACTCATAAAATAGCTTGAACAAATACTTTCGTAAATGCTTGAACAACAACAAAAAGTACACCAAGCATATATTCTTTGCTTCAAAAGTACAGGCAGATGCAATAAAAAGTTACATCAGAAGTATTTAAACTCTACCTTTCTTGCCATAATTCTATGAAAAACACTGTCTTCATTCTTCAATTTTACTCCTTAAATATTGTTAGATCAAGGTAATGAACAATCAATCTTGGGTAAATTGTCCTCAACAATCTTTGGCAGTCCCAGTTTTATGCTATAGCTAACAGTGGTTGCATTAGTCAATCATCCATTCTGTACCATTATGTCATAAATTAGTACAAAGGAAACAAAGGAATCTACTTGAACCAATTCCCATGTACATCTTCTTTAGTACAGTATTTCTCCTATTCCTTATACAGTGTCAAATAGATTTCCTAAATGTCCTATTTTGAACAAAAAGTATTATTATACAAAGTTATACCTTCAAGACACAAATAAAGACATATATAAATAACATGTATATAGCCTTCACCATCAACTAGAACTTTACTATATCATCCATTCTGCAAATACTTTTCTCTTCTTATTGGATTTAGTAGTTCGAATTTAGCTATCACTCCTTTCTTAAATTGTCCAGGATTTTGTTATTGGTCAGAAAAAGAATGGATGGTACTGGAGCTCTGATATGAACCCGTGGGAATGGAAACCTTTGGTTCCCATCAAGCTCATGCATCCTTTTCTTTTCTAGTAAGTATGGATAATTATAGCTCATGTCTAGCATAGTGAAAATTATTCTGAATTTTCTTATATTATCTATAAAAATTTAGCTCATTACCATGGCAGCCAAGAATTAGAACTTCAGTTTTTTTGTAAGTAAAAATATTGAGAGATTGGAAGCCAAGAATGACTTCTTGATATTACCAACTATCCCAGCACTAAAACATACTACCACGCACTTCTACTGTACAGGTAATGGCTACCCGTGAAATCAGAACGTTAACCACCGCTGCGTGATTAAATGAAAGGAATGTCTGTGCATGTAGGGTGAAAGCCACCATATGTTTTAGAAGGCTCATGGAAAAAGGAAAATCTGAACAATAGTTAAAGCTTAAAACAGTTAAAGAAAAATTAGTAGTCAAAAAGCATCAAGTTGAGCAATAAAAGATTCATTTTCAAATAGCGAAAAGATTCTTTTTGGGGAATTGTACGAAAATTTGAAAGAAAAATATGTTTAAAATATTCAAGATTTAAGGGGAGCATGGATTTGGTACTTGATTGAACAAAACTTGAGAACTAAGTTGGTTTGACTTTGAGTGCTTTGAAACCATATTCCCAAATTAAAAAATGTTTTGTTCACACTCACTTTTCAAAGTTTGATCCGAAGTTAGAAAGTGGATATATCAGAATCACAACCTAGGGTCGCACCCAGAATCCCACTTAGGGTCACTAGCAGTATTAAAAGTTGCCATCTTGGATTCACAAAAAAAGAAAAAAAATCAGTCGGGCACTTTTCGTGAAACCAGAGTCATTAGTATTTACTCCTGGTAGAAGTTTTAAAGGCATTTAAATTAGTTTGAACCAAAATTTAAATACCATTAAACTAACTGGAGTGCACTCTTGCTGATGGTTCTCATGTCCTAACACGTTCTTAGAAGGAATCCTTTGGGTTAAACTAGGGTACTTTGTAATCTCTTATCTGATATATGGAGTTACACATTGTTATATCATAACAGAATGCAAGTTAATTGCACGTATTCTGTTGAAGATATAAAGCTTGATTATACATTTTCCACCTTTTGAACCTATTTATGCTCTATTGCTGATTAAACAAATGGTCATCATGAAAGATGAAGTGGCAGTACAGATTATACCTGCACATAATTAAAGGAAAAGAAGTTATCATGTTGTTGATAACCTTCCTCTACAAAATTCTATGGTGAAAACGTTGAAAAAAACAGAAGGTAGCTATTCTAACCCTATGTCATTAGAAAACGGTGGCTTCCAAATGTTAAATTAATAAAAAAAAAAAAAAAATTCTAATCAAAGTTCTGGAAAATATTGTTATGCTTGTCGACACTTTTTTTTAATGTTATCAAGCATGTAAAATCTCCAATAGGCTTTGATTATTTGAACAACATGCTTCCCAGCATATTGTCTGATAAAGAAACAGATAAAACACTCACAAACAAGAAGCACAAGAGTTGCTTAGTAAAGTTTCCAATGTCTATACTGCGCATAAGAGGCACTCATTCATTGAGTGATGGGTTCTCTATATAATTTACTCACCTCCTTGATGTTTGCTGGATATGATGTGCTATGCTTGATGAGTTGTTGCCATTGTTCTAGAAATAGATATACAACGGTCAAGAGAAAAAGCAATCAGGAATGGGAGAAAATAAAAAGCTATGCCATATTTGACCAAAGAGCCACGAGTGTAAATATCTCAAGATAGATTATATATTATCATTGAACAACAACTTACCTATCAATAAAAAAATCTTCGAACAACAACTTACAGAGAGACCATATCTAGTAGTCCCATTATAATTTTTTTTTTATAAGTATATTTAGTAGTCCAATTACAAAATACCCATTCATTTATTGTTTCCAAAAGCCATCAGATTTATTGTCTTTCAATATGGCCTGACAAGGTTTAAGCTGCTACAAGTCTACAATGGTCAGATCAATCAATAGCTCATTTTATTTGGTCCAATACTGAATCAAAACATCTACAGGTTTCAATGGTTCTTAAATCCAAAAACTAACAATTAATACCATAGTCAATGGATCTAGCAATTTCAAAGACCAGGAGTAAGATTTCAGGTTAAATTAAGATGTACGAAACGATTAAAAATGCATAGTGCCGTTTAGTGCTCCAAACTAGACTCCATACCTGCCAAGTCTATCAAAAAGAAGGTAGGTGACAAAGTATTCCCATGTCTGATACTTGAAAATCTTGAGGGATTTCACAACTATGACCATTGACGATGTTGGGTGACTATGCATGCAAATATACTATGGAGGTGAAGACTGAGTAGTAATTAGTCTTATTACTAGTATCTCCTCAGAATAAAACACGTAAAACATGTTGTGAAATCAGTAATGAGGATATCATTTTTGACAGGGGAATGGCTTGAGCTGCTCCCTACCTTCAACTTGTTCAACAAAAATGAGTGCAAAAATCCTCATTTAAAAATGAGTGTCATGAAATATATGCTTCTAAAACAACTGTCAAACCAGTAATGAGGATATCATTTTTGACAGGGGAATGGCTTGAGCTGCTCCCTACCTTCAACTTGTTCAACAAAAATGAGTGCAAAAATCCTCATTTAAAAATGAGTGTCATGAAATATATGCTTCTATCCAAAGAGCACGTGAATTACTAGGAAAAATATGAGTCTCTCTGATTTGGAAACTGGTAAAGCTCATATTCTCTAAGAAACTAAAGGCAGTATGTTTTAAGCAGGTATCTTCATGGTTGATACTTGATATTCAAATCAGCCATAAGGTTGTTATTCTCTATGTTAGTTTTCCAACAAAAAATAAGATGTAATCAGAATGAACCGCAGGGAGTGGTTTGGTTATGTGTGTGTGTGTGTGTGTGTGTGTGTCTTTACTGCCTTACAAAGAGTCATATATGACACACACACATGACTGGAGATAGATAGCTATGGTTATAAGACAATAAAGTTTTAGAATACATCACAGTGAATGATCCAGCTCGTTTCTTCAACATTTTGATTGGGTAATGTTAACAATTCAATTTGTAGTCACGGAACAAAGTCAATGAACAAGGATCTTGCCTCTCCATTTGCGAGCCAACTTTTGAAGAGCTCCTCACTGTCTGCATGTCGAAAGTTCTGGGAAAGATTCTTACATCCTGCCATCTCCATGCTTGGTGCCGGCATCCCTTTTGAACTCTCGGCAAAATATTTCAGTAACATCTCCTGACTGGAATTCCTGTAGAAGTCTTCCATCTCAAAATAATTCCTTTCCCCTTTACTCCTTGGAACTGTCTGACCCTGAATTGAATTCAAACTCTACTGACCACTGTCCGGTTGTTCAAAAGAATCATCTTTAAAGCGTCCCTTGTTCCCATATTTGACCATGTTTTCTTTTCTCCAAACAAGAAATAAAACTCCTAAAGTTGACTGATATTTACATGAGTAAGTGAACTCTACGACCCTTTGCCCCTAATGAGAGCAATAGGCCAAGCTTTAAAGCTTGCGATCAGCCAAAAATTTGACCCTTTATCCACAATAAGTTGACAGATGTACCTAGCTAGACTCTTTCCAAGTTACACTTGAGAACAACTGGGCACGCACAAATTTAACTATAAACCTGACAGGAATATGTTAGACAGCAAGCCCAATGTCTTATGATTATCCGCACGGTGGGAATACTTTTTTTTCTTTTTTGTTTCAACAATTTTACAAACATTCGGTAGGCAACGAAGAAATACTCCAGGGGCGGCATCAAAGAATTACGGGTTTTCCTCAAATTCCACCATGCCATAGTTCCTTTCTTGATTATGAAACGAAAATTTGCGGCGGTAAATCAAATCTTACGCGGCTGAAAAAAATAATGGGAATTGATCAATTAAGATCACGCGGAAACGTTCGATTCATGACGGAATAACACATAATAAAACAAATGTGAAGAAATTGAGGCTTTACCTGAGGTGGAGCAGTTGGTCCGCAAGCAAGCGCCCCATGAAAAGGACCGGTTTTTGGTATTTAAAAATTGTAGCAGTTGAGACAGCGCTTTCAACCTTTCATGTTTTGTCCTAGGGGCTTATCGTCAACGAGTATCATGCACTACATGTATATATGCACCTTTATTTTTATATATGAGATGGGATGAGTTAAAGATTAAAATTAAAAATTAAATAAAATATTATTAAAATATATTATTAATATTATTTTTATTTTAAAATTTAAAAAAATTAAATTATTTATTTTATTTTATATAAAAATTTAAAAAATTTATAATGATGAGTTGACTCTCGATCCGGTCCGATCCAATCCAATCAATCCTACCATTATCAAATGGGCTAGTTTTTTCACATTCAACCCATCTTGGCCCAAGTCTTGACTTTTTATCCCATTTTCAGTCTAAATTATTATTAACATACAACAAATAGGAAAAAAGACTGAAAAAATGTGCAATATGTCAATAATATCCTAAATCTAAATAAAAGAAAAATATAAAAAAAATAAAAATTATCCATATCCATCCAAAAAAGTTATCAATCATACTAATAAAACTAAAAACAAAAAATAGAGAAAAAGAAATTTTAAAAAATCCCTAATCATCCAAACTCCAAATAAAAAAAAAAATTCAAAAAAACCAAAAAATGTAAAGTAAATGACACATAAAAATTATTACAATTAATCCATGCATCGAACCATAACTCACATACTTATAAAGTGATATTACAAATTACAAATGACTTAATAATAATAATAATAATAATAATAATAATAATAATAATAATAAGTGTCATAATAGTCTCCAAATCCAAAACTTGGAAGTTTCCACAACTTTAGTCTTTACTGCAAAAACATAGCAAACAAATAAGAAATGTCTTAGTTTAAAATTTTGTTTTTATGCTAATGAAAAAAACTAGTATAGTAGTATATTATTCTCAACTCATTCATTTGCATTGGATGTAGACATTGTATTCAATGTTTCCGTAGAATTTTTAATCTCCCCAACAAGTTCTGTACATAAAAGATAAAACAAAACAAATTATATAAATTTACATAACATATAAATCAATGAATCATTAAAAGATATAAAAAGAAATAAATTTGTTACATACTCATATCCAGCTGTTTCTCAAAACCTCCACCTTATTCATTAAAGTCATATGGCTAATTGGAGTGGAAGAAGAATGAAGTCAATTATGTGCACAAATGAGGCCCTCTACATCATCGGAGATAAATTAGTTCGAAAAGGATTAAGTATATGACTTGCCATGCTAAATGTAGATTCAAATGCCACTGTAGATACCGGTATTGCAAAAACATTACATGCAACTTTTGAAATTATGTGATATTTAACTGAATTAACCTTCCACTAATTTAGAATATCAAAACTCACATCTTGTTTCTCATAACTTTTAGCTAGGTATCTATCAACTTCTGATTTGTTTTACAAAGAGTTTTCCGACTGTAACCATTGCTTAAATAGGGCCAATCTTTGTGGCTTCCTATCCTCAAGCTACTAACTGTAGGATGTACATCTTCACGTGGGAGACTTGTGCGTTCTTATTATTGACTAGAAATGCTCTATTCTTCATTTTCAACATATGCATCATACATGCGGGTGAAAGCATTTTTCACCTTCCAACTCAAATCAACCGCTTTTGTTGGATTATGGACATACATTGATTCCAATGAAAACTCAAGATATCGCATCTTATACCAATGATCAAGAATAAGCCCCACGTACAACAACATATTCATATTATCCATGTTGCCCCAATATTTATGATGTTAATTACTAATTTGTTACTAATTTAGAGTATGTAAATGTATTATGATAGTTAATGCATAATGAGCTATATTAAACTTTTTAAATTTCTTATATTATTAATAAATAATTTTCATTGACCATACATGTTTTTACTTACTTCCAACTTAGGCATTTAACAAAAAATTTATCTAATAACTTTAATTAGATTATAAATGTAGAAGTTAGTAATTAGTTAATGGTGAATTGATGATAAGTTAATTAATTGATGTCATACATTAGTTAATTGACAAGATATTTGTAATTACATATTTAACATTTTATATTGTTAATGGTGATAAGCTAGATGAAAATTATATAATTATGTATACAATTATTATATAAAATAATATATATAAAATACTTAAAAATATGTATATGTATATTCTGTTGGTCCAGTCTGATCCGGAGTGGAAAAACCCCACCCTAGGATTGGACCAAAAATCGAAAATCTTACTTCGGATGGATCGAGACCAACCGGTCTCAATTTCAGTTTGGATTAGACAAGACCGAACCATTTGGTCCAGTCAGTTTTCTCGATCCGGACTAAACTCCTTACACTCCTAGTTGTGCGAGTATCATTAGTCTTTTAATTTTTGCTAAATTAATATTTAAACTTTAAGAAACTAACAATTACCCATCAATCTTTCATTAGAAAATTAACGAGAGGCCACGTATCAATCTTTGATTAGTTGATACGTGGCGTGTGATGTCACGTGATAATTGTGCTGTTATTTTTCTAACGGAAGAATTAACAAAAGTACCTAATTGCAAATTTCTTGTAGTTTAAATATCAATTTTATGAAAATTGAAAAGTGAAATATAGTGTAGAAACCCATATATTAATTTTTCAATTAATTCAATTATTAATGCAACACGTGTTTTTTTTTCGTAGTAACGAGATTATCGACATTATTGGTCTTGATTAGTTTTTCAGGTGTGTCTAATCAGTCTCGCATTCCCACAAATATCGAAAATAAAATGTATTTGTAAGTTCGTTCATTGAGTCAATTAAGAAATTACATAGATCTCATAATAACTAGCATGTTTAAACACTAACTTCTAAGTAGCCGAACTCGAATGATTACTCGACCTAGATCCTTAGATAGGCTCATTTGACTTATTCCGTATACACCAAACGGATCACACGCATGCACCCATCTCTCTTTTAAGATCAATGCTCTGAAATCAAGTCACCATACCCCTTTATCTACATAAACGGAAAAAAAGGCGTTAAAGCTATAAATAAATTTTATAAAAATAAATTCATAAATTAATATGATTTTATATAATACGTCATATTTATTTTATAATAAAAGTAACTTTTCAATCTTACATACCGCATCAAGTCACGTTAGTTTATGAGCTTATTTTTATAATATCTCTTTGTAGCTAAATCATTTCTCAACGAAATAAGGGTGATACCCGCCCCTACGAGGCGGGGCCACCCCTTCCCCACACCCTGTCCTGCATGGGGTGAGGGGTGGGGTTTTCACCCCCGTCTCCCGCCCTCAGGATACGGGGCCGGGGTGCAGGGCGGATTGGGAATCCACCCCGCCTCCATTTACTTAAAAAAAATACTGCATTTTATTTGGTTTAAAAATTATTTTTAAATGTAAAAGTAATTAAAAATACATTTTTAGACCCAAATTATAAATTATAAACTTAAAATTTTTAAATATGACTATAATTTAAAAACTTTGTAATTTTTAAATTTGCTACTATATATTTTGTGTAAATTGTAGTGTATTAGCTTTTAAATTATGTAGTTTTAAAATTTGCTAACGCATATTTTGTGAACAAGTCTAATAAATTGTAATATATATTTATATATACACAATTTGTAAAATATAAATATATATTTATGTTTGTATATAATATATATATATATATATATATATATATAAATGTAGGCGGGGGAAATGCGGGGCGGGGTTGGGCCCTCCCTGCCACCCGCCCCCGCATGGGCTGAGCGGGGTTGCCAGCCCCGCCATGCTGAGGCGGGGCGAACGGGGGCGGGCCAGAGGGGTGCGAGGCCCGTTGCCCACCCCTACAATGAAAATGAACAAAAATGGCCATCTAAGTGTTAAAAAAAAAAAAAAAAAAGAAGAACAACAGATGCAGCTAGGGGTGATAAACACTCTGGTCGGACCGACCGTTTAGGTCGGAACCGAGACTGGTCGGTCTCGGTCTACATTTTAGAGGACCGAAAAGTTTCGGTCCGGTCCACGGTCCAGGATTTTTTTCGGACCGGACCGGACCAGATCGGACCGAATGAAAAATAAAAAAAAAAACATTTTATATATATTATTTATATAATAATTGTATAATTAACAATATAAAATTTTAAATATGTTATTAATACTTGTTAATATTCTATAAATTAACAATATTATATATATATATATATATATTTATCTAACCTATCACTATTAGCAATATAAAATTTTAAATATGTTATTAACACTTGTTAATATTCTATGAATTAACTAATATATAATATAAATTAGTTAATTATATAGTAATTATATAAATTAATAATATAATTTTCATCTAATTTATTATCATTGACCATATAAAATATTTTTTTATTGAGTTTGTTACATAATCCACATTAATAAGTCACTTAATTTAATTTAGTATTTTAAATAATTTTTTTTATTAATTATTTTAAAAAAAATTATGCCGGACCAAATGGACCAATCGGACCGGATCGATAGCTATTGGTCCGGTCCGGTCTGGTCCCTATGGGTTTTCGGTCTGGAAAAATGATGGACCGAACATATTCGGTCCATCATCAGATCGGATTGAACCATTTGCACCCTAGATGCAACTAATTAAAGTATTGATTTTGTAACGGTTAGGCCACTTAGACACCTCATGTATATGTATTTCAAGGAGATTATATGATCATTTGTCAACAAATTATGATATAATTAGTGGCACAATATCCACATAAAGAATGCATGCATTAACGCTATAGCTAAGCCATTAGGTAATCAAACATAGTTTAATAACAAGTTAGATCTCTACATGATGATATCCTTGACCCACGCAGAATTTACATCTAAGAGAAATGATTTTTGCAGTATTAGGGTGTGCAAATTCCGTACGGCGTGCACTCCCTTTGAAAAGTAAGTAAAGATGAGACTTACATTAAAAATTTATTTTTTTAATAATAGATTTCATTTTTTTTAAAGGAGTGCGTAAGAATTGTACACCCTAACTATTAGTTAGGACTGTAACTAGTATCACTCCTTCAAAAAAGATTAGCCCTACAAATGTGTGGAAGAAAATTATGAGAGAAAAATATGCTGGAAATTAACCAAAATAGCTATTCTTGATTTTGGGTACTTGGTCGAGTTTATATATATAGTATCTGTAGTCTGTACACCTTGCATGCATGCAACCAAGAGCATAAACAACACTAGAAAAAATAGGCTAAAAAAGGTATTCGCACAACCTTGGCAACATCCACCAAAGGAAAAGAGAACCACAACTCTAGTACTTAGCCTTACACAAAGATGTTACTTCTTTATGCATTTCTTTCTTTATACAAAGCTTCAATTACAAGATTTAACCTCATAAACAATTTTTTTCAAAACTCTTTTTATAACTATATATCAAATAGAAAGCGATTATGTGTAATTTTGAAATTTAGGGAAACTCAACATTTTAAAAAATTATGTATTTGTTTAATAAAATGACATTATCATATTGGCCGGTTGTAAATAAGTTAAAAAAGAATTGTAAATATATCATTATTCAAATTAGCAACGAAAAGACCCAAATCCAAATCCTCCTAATGGGTGCTATGAACTTTGTTTGTTGGATAATCCTGCTCTATTGTAGGGGCCGACCTGCCCCGGATCATCTACTCGGACAAGAGGACCCTACCACCCTATTTCTCTCTTGTAAATTCACACCTACCATTGCAATCTCATCCAATAAAATTTACCCAAAAAAACAACGGTTACCAAAGCAAGTCGCATGGGGCGAAGTCCCCAAACCAAAAAACCTCGAGAGTTGTTTCTGAGGCTTTCTTATATGGTCAAAAACTAAAGCAAATCACTCAAAATAGTTTGAAAATCGACAAGATTCCCTCAGTAAAGTGGCAAAATCTAACTGTAAATAACACCAACTTACATGAAGTTCTAGACAAATAGCAATTAAAAAGAACAGCTGTCAGAGTATTATAATTGTAACATATACCCAAAGCTAGTATATCTCATCGTCTGGAACATCAGGTGTCAAGAACTTCATTGGATCTTTACTAATGTCCTCATAATTCAGTCTCGATTTCACCCTTTCTGGCACAGGCATTAGAGGAATAATGCTATCCCTATCGATAACTCCATCGATTATTCCATATTCAACTGCTTCTATAGGGGACATGTATCGATCCCTATCAATATCTTTTTGGACTTGTTCGAATGAGCGACCAGTGGATTCTGAAATAATTCTTGTGACATTATTCTTATTATGCATGACTTCTTTTGCTTGAATTTCCACATCAATTGCTTGGCCACTAGCACCTCCAAGAGGTTGATGAATCATAATCCGTGTATTGGGCATAGCCAGACGCTTGCCTTTAGTGCCACCACCAAGGATTATGGAAGCCGTGGATGCAGCAATGCCAAGTGCAACTGTGGAAACATCAGCCCTCACAAGCTTTACGACATCATAGATGGCCATCGTCGCACTGATACAAATAACAACAGACAAAGAAATGAGCCAGTAGAAAAAAGCAAAGTAGGGGGACCCAAGAATCCAATTAAGCTAACAAACAAGATGGCATCAGAGTTGCAATTTCAGTACGGAAATCATACTTTTCTAGGTTAATGATTGATTGAGTGTTTGGTGACATTAAATGAATGTTTTGACTTCAGTGCACCAATTAGCAAAGCATTAACATGGTATTTTCGAATTCCAATGGGGGAAAAAAGAAAAGAGAATAGAATATAACACAAGCCAATTCCAGACATCATGCATCACCACCGTGCCACTGCAGATGCTTACAATATATAAGAATTAACACCACTCTTCACACTTCCTGTCCAATTTACACCCCCTTCCACATCATGAATGGTGAGAGGTGTTGGTGGGGAGGATCGGTTGGGAGGGGGAGGAGAGGAAGTAGGTGACCTCACTGTAGACACTATTGCTGAGGGATGCGCCCGTGCATTTCATACTGGTGGCAAGTAACCATTTCAAATGCCAAAATGGTTTGGATGGGCAACATGCAGTACTAGTACAGCACATCATCCTCTCATTTTGTGAACCTCAGCTCGATGCAGATGGTGGCTTCCAATACCAGCCAATCAATGGGAACAAAAGTGTCAACTATGATGTGATTCAGCTGAGACCAAGGTGACACCAACAATATTGGCACATACGAAGTCCTTGTCCTCCATGTAGAACTCCACAAGGGACTTGGGAGACCCAGTGGGCCAGGGGAATCTTGAGGTGCTTGTTCCAGACAGGATTATGAGAGGTGGCAGTGATGTGTAGCACATGACGAATTCGGCAAAGCATCAATGGAGGTGATTTGGGCCAAAGACCTATTGGACAAGCACTGGGCCTCAATAATTTTCAAATTGAGGTTGCCTTTAAGGTTCAGCAATGTGTCTGATTTTCCTTGGCCATGGCAGATAAGAGAAAGAATATAAGGGCTACCTGATAAAGTGATAGGTAGGTGAAGGACGGTTTGTGATCATTGAAGGAAAGGAATATATGTAGAACACACTTTTTTGCATTGGTTTCTCTGAAAAAGTCAATGCTGAAAATCAAAGTCGGTCAGATCTGGTTTGGAGGCGAGAGGCTGCAAGTTTCTAAAAATTAAAGAGATTGCGAAGAAATAACATATCAAAGCATTATAATAAAAAGAAGAAGGTTCAAAAGGTTACATACCAAATTGCCAAAAAGAAAAAAAAAAAAAAAAAAAAACTATCCTTTGGCTCTAATACACTTTGACCATTCAGCCTTTCAAAACCACAAATATCCTCTTGTTTGATGTGGAATCAAATTAGGATGTCTGAGTCTATATTTCATACTAAGCCTAACCTTTAACCACTAGGCTGCATTCTAACGGATAGCTCTAGAAAGTAACCGGAAAAAGAGGCCACTTTATACATGGTTTTCCCAGACCCAATTCCCATTGCATCTAACTATAGCAACATGTCATGACAATGGTAATAGATGCGATCAATCACTCTATTGAAAAATATTTATATTTAACGCAAGCCAGAGAAAATTAGTTAAGGTTACAGTTGGAACTCCTTGAAATCTTTGTAAAAGGCAAGAACTTCTACTTTCCAAGCAATATAGGATTTCACACCACCCTAAGGTATTACAAACGCTGTAATACCCTAGACTATGTGTTTGTGTATGAGAAAGTGGTGAATGAGATCCCACATTGCTTGGGAGGGAGAAGTTCAAGCTCTCTTTATAATAATTTTCAAGAGGCTCTAATTGTAACCTAGACTAGTTCTTTAAAGATATGGGCATAAATGTAGCTTGGGTGTAATACTCCATATTATAAGGATAAGAGTAGGTGGGGTATGAGATCCTACATTGCTTGGGAAGGAGAAGTTCTTGCTCTTTATAAGGCTCCAATGGAGCTCTAATTGTATCATTGACTAGTTTTTTTTAGAGTATAGGCCATGTGATTAGGGCCTTCCACTAGAGCGTTACAAATGGTATCAAAACTTATCTCAACCATAAATGTGGGACTTGGGCCGTGCCACCTATGACGGACTAGCCAGACAAGGATGTCAGGAATTTAAGAGGGGTAGATTGTGATACCCCATATGATAAATATAAGAGTAGATGGTGTATGAGATCCCACATTGTTTGGGAATGAGAAGTTCTTGCTCTTTATAATGTTTCAATGGGGCTCCAATTGTATCATTGACTAGTTCTTTTGGAGTATAGGCCATGATGTTGGGGTCTTCCATTGAGGCGTTACATTGGGACTTCCTTAGGTCATTGCAAATGGTATCAAAATCAATCCCAACAAGAAGTGTGGGACTTGATGCCACCTATGATGGACTTGGCCCAACGAGAACATTGGAAATTTAGAGGGGGAGATTATAATAACCCCAGATTATTTGTATAGGAAGGTGGTGAATTGAATCTTATATTGTTTGGCAAGGAAAAGTTTAAGCCCTTTATAATGATTCTAAAGGGCTCTAATTGTAACTTTGACAAGTCATTTTGAAGTAGGTTCTGATGTGGCTTGGACCTTCCTCGAGTTGTTATAATCTCCTCCCTTTAAACCCCTATCGTTCTTGTCAAGTAATTAATCATATGTGGCAGGACTCTCAAGTCCCCCATCTTCTGGCTGGGATTGGCTCTGACACCACTTGTAACAACCAAGGAAGACTCAATCCACGTTTGGGCAACTAGTTTTTTTATACTTAATCTAAAGAACTAGTAAAGATTACAATTGAAACTTCTTGAAATCATTATACAAGAACTTCTCATTTCCAAGCATTGTGGGGTCTTATTATAAAGGATAATAACTTATCCTTCACCACTCTCTCATACTAAAACTTGGGTATTACATTATATTATTGAAGTTTCAGAATCCAAGCCCGTGTAACAAAATGGCATGTAGAGTGGTGCTTTTTTTTGTGCGTGAACTAGACATAGTAGACAATATCCTTCCTAATGAGGCCAGCTTTATGAGGCTTCTAAATAAACCTACAATACTATTGGAATTTCCCGTTCATTTTGTATCATCAAGAAAAAATGTTTCTGATTGTTTCATGTTTTCTTGAAGTAAAATAAATACTACATGCAGAAGAATGCTTCCTCTTGGTCAAATTAGTGTGTAAAAGCGTGTTCCTTTTTTTGCATTTTAGCTTTATGGTGTCTGGTTTACGTTTCTCCCGGCTTCCAAATAAGAAATGTTAGAAGAATTGGTTCTTTTAATTTGATTGGTCCACTTCTATTAGGGATGAGGTGGCTAAATTAGTTTTACTTAGATCAAAATTCATTGAGGTGGAAGGATAAAGTTCAATCTGGATGTGAGGTAGCTACTCCAATTAATAAAGAGCTAGTGGAGCAAGCAAAGGCCAAAGTTACTTTTCTTTATTTGTTTTTCCCCTTTTTTGTTTTTTTGTTTTTTTTTTTTTTTTTGGGGGGGGGGGGGTGAGCTTGTTTCTCTTTAATGCTTCATTCTTGGCAGATATATTGATATTTTCACAAGACTAACCCTTAATATCCATTTTTTCATCTTATTCTCTTCCATGAATATTTTTCATTTGTTTTGCACTTTTCATGCATACATAGTTGACAAATGAGTTACAGGCATTTTCCGTAGAAAGAACATATGATAAGTGCAGGGTTAATACAACTCGATCAACTATATGCCATCCAAAAACCCAACACCCCTGTCAGCAATGTCACAATTGATGCCTCCACATGCTAAAGGAATATTTAGTTCATAAACCAGCAAAGAGAGTTTGGCAGTTCAAATATGTAAATTCCAACATAACCAATTGTTTGGGTATGCTACATAGGCAACTCGTATATTTCCCGCACCAAGAGATACTACAACTCCGGATTACTAAGGGTCATGCCACAGTGTATTTCCTGGAAACTTGGGGGTGTTCATGTTCTAAAAAGAACAAGAGCATCCTTAGGTCGTACAAGTCTCTGGGAAATAGTCTACCTCTTCATCATTGACTTTAACTATGACTTGTTTCCTTTCCACTATCTTTTCTCTGCCACTCAAAAGGAAAATGAAAGAAAATAATCTTTACCTCAAAGCTCCGCCAGGGGAATTGATAAAAAGACGGATATCCTTAGTGTGGTCCTGAGCATCCAAGAGCAGCAACTGACTGATAATGGTGTCAGCCACGAAGTCATCGATGCTGCTCCCCAAGAACACAATCCTCTCCTTGAGCAAAAGCCCCATGGCGTCGGCTTCGGAGCCTCTAATGGCCGTCCCCGGGGTCTGCGGAGGCCCAGCGGAGAGTTCGAAAGTAACACAGCTTCTTTCTCGTTGCTGAGATTCGAAGGCTAGGGATTTGAGGGGTTTGGGAGAGAAGGTGTGGAGAGAGTTGTGAACGGAGGTTCTGGGATGGCATGCGGGAGTGGAGGGTATTTGGATCTTGAATGAAGAGAGATGGTGGGGGGATTTGGAGCGAGAGAAGAAGTGAGGGCATAGAGAAGAGGATGAAGAAGTGGACGAGACTGAGAGCAAATCCATGGCGTGGTCCAATTCCTAGGGAAGAGAGTTGAAACGCCAAGCAATTCAAGAAAAGAAGGAAAGGAAGGAGTTTGGACTTGGGTGAGCAACAAACGACGTCGACTAGAATTGCCGATGGCCTCTAGCTGGAGAAAATGAGTCGACGTGTCTTGTTAAAAAATAAAAATTTTATTTACAATCATTTTAACATATTTTTTATGGAGAAATGATAAACTACCAACTAGTTTACTACTCTCAAACTATTATTGAATAAAATAATATTTTTTTTAAATTTGATTTTGTTTTTTGGTTTTGTTTTGATGTATCTAAAATTTGAAAAAATTATATTTTATAAGGAAGTAATAGACAAATTGTAAATGAGTTGTTAGTGTATCATTATTCTTTTTTATGCACTCTATTAATATAAATAAATATTATTTTTTTATTATAAAATAATTATTTTAACCAATCATATTAATAAAGTATTTAAAAAATATATAAAAACAACTGTAACAACTCTCTTAAAAAATTGTGTAGTTATAACCTTAAAAAAGAAAAATGGATAGTTATACTCATTTCTTTTAGGATTGAAATATTAAAATAATTTTTATATGCTGCCTTCCAAAAATATTGATTTTTTGTATTTTAGTTTTAATTTTTTTAGTTATTTACATTTTATCTCTTTAAACTTTCACTCAATTTATAATTTATCTCTGAAACTATTAATTGCATCAAAGTAAACTCTTAAACTTTCAAAATTTCTCAATCCCCCCCTTTCGTCTACCAGCAACGTTAAATCTAACGAAAATTTATTATAAAGATGTGATTTTTATTTAATTTATTATCATTGAACATATAAAATATAAAATAATATATGCTATCAATTAATAATAAATCATTAATCATTAACTATATATAAAATTATTTTATACTTAAGTTGCAAGCAAGTTTGAATAATCTATGTACACAATAAAATTATTTGATATTAATTAACCATATATAAATTAATAAAAAAATATTTAATGAGTTGTAATTTATTATTAACTGATAGTATATATTATTTTATATTTTATATGGTCAATGATAATGAATCAGGTGAAAATTACATCTTCACAGTGAATATTATGTAAACGTTGTTGGTAGACGGAAATGAGAGATTAGAAAATTTTGAAAGTTCGGTGGTCTATTTTGATATAATTAGTAGCTTTAAAGATACATTATGAATTGAATCAAAGTTTAAGGAGTCAAAATGTAATTAACTATTTTTTTTATTACTTCAATTCGGAGCAATTCATTTCCCTCACTAATTAACTATTAAAAATATTGGCAAATTAATTGAAAATTAAATTTAAAATGAGTTTAAAAAAAATCTTAGAATATAAAATTTAAAAAATAAAACTAAATATAAAAAGGGCCTTGCTAACTTTACCTTGATATTTTCAAATACCCAATAATTTTATGCTTGTAACAGCTTAGTAGTCAAAATATGCCTTACTCTTCGGCTGGAGCTAGCTCTATTTATGTTACTTTCCCACGAAGATTACGAGTGCACTATTATACAATGAGAAGTTGTAATGTGTGCAAATTTCGTATATTTTTTTTCATAAATATAAGATTTACACGTGAAAATTATTTTTTTAATAATAAATCTAATATTTTTTAAATAGAATATGCAAAACTTGTATATAAGCTCGGCAAAAACTAGTTAAATGAACAGTAAAAATATCTAGAGCTATTTCCGGAGGTCAAATCTGTTGAGCCAAATACGCTAGCCATTCAATTTTTTTGCTTATTTGATTTCTTTCGTGTCTTTCTAAGCTCTCCTTGGTAGAACTGGAGCTCTCTAGTTACTATATGTTCTGTTGTCATTAGAGAAAAACAAATCAATGGAAAAATTAACATATTACATTTAGCTGGTGTATATCTGCCAAGTACTGTATGTTATGTTAACTTATGTAGTATATATGCATTTCATTCTATTCAACCCAATTCAAATTAAAGCCGAGTACGTTTATAAGTAGTTATGTTGAAGTAAAAATATATTTGTTAAAAATTATCATATTTTTTATGTGCATCCGTTTTTTAAATGTTTAGCTTAAATAAACTTTCCAACTACCATAAAAATAAAAATTGTAAAGAAAGAATGGAAATAAATATTTAAATGAAAATAAGATTGTTTATCTAAGTTCCGGCTCGAGAATCCTGATATACCCAAACCGAAACCCGAGTTTCAAAACCGGGCCAAAATCCGGATTGTCGGCCTGCTTTTAAAATCGGTTTTTAAAAATCTAGAACTCCGGTTCGTTTATTTATTATTATTTTTTAAAAATCAAAACCTACAGGTTATGAATATTTTTTCATGAAAAAAATATATTGATGCAGCATTCAAAATCTATTTATTTAATTTTTTAAATCAAAACCTATATGTTCTTTGACTACCAATAAGAAACCCAATGGAAAAGAGAGTAAAAAAAAACCATAAAATATATGATTCATTAGATATAATATGCATTTTCTTTTTGCGTTTCTGTCCATTTAGTTGCTAGAAATGAAAGAAAAAAAACGTGCAAACCCAGTATACCTGAGTTTTTCTATGCGGAACCCAAGTAACCCGGGCTGAGTCTTTATCGGTTATCCAGCCTGAATGAATAAAGATAAATTTAGAGAATTTGTTATCTAGTGATGTTGAAAAGTATCTAGCTCAATTGGAAAAAAGAGTTTTCTAGTCAAATTTTGGCCAAGTGTAACTGGTTAACTACTAATGCTCAACTGCATTTAACATTGCTAGTATAAAATTGTCTTACCCGTCTGTAATGCGATCCTAATAGCAAATTCCTACTCAATGCTAATTATTGAATATGCTATGCGGATTTTTTCAAGAGATTCTAGACAATCATTTTACTTGTAAGCAACTTTTATCTTTTGCTCAAGAGCCATAAGAGCATTTCAGGTAGTGAAATCTCAACAATGGCACCATTGATCTATAACTTTCAGTACTTAGTCATTTATGCAGAAATGGCCTCACTTTCTGTGCTGGCCACATATTAAGGTATTCAATATGTATTCAATGCTGCCCATTGCTTATCACTTTGATAGGAAAAAAGAAATACATTTGTCACTATGAAGTAAAACATCAAGTGTTCATGCAACAGTAGTAGTTTACTTATCACACCTGATCTGCTACTTTTAATCGATCCTCCAGAATCCATACTGTTTTTCTTTTCAACTATCGACACCTAGATGACACAATTCATAAGAAAAATTAATCAAAATTTGATTCCGCCAACAGGTTAGAGAAGTTATTTAATTTTATGCCACTTTTTGTTAAATTATATCAACTAATCAGAAATTCAACTCCCGCACAAAGTAAGAGCAAGATGTCCTTGTCGCAAGACGAAGTCTAGCCACTTCACTGAATCCAGAGGCATCTTAGTGAAATCAGGGGTTTTTGCTGAGAATTATTCTCTCTCCTTTACCCAAAAGTTTGGCCAATAAGTATTTTCAAAATGTATTTTTTTTTTTCTTGTCAATATTCAATCTTCTCCAGTGTTTATAAATGCTGTAGTCTTACTTAAAATGGATGCAACTTAATTTGGAAGCCCATAAAAAAAAAGTTGTTGATACATTTTTAAATAGAAAACCTACGGAGGAGAGCTACTAATTCAAGCACTGAGTCATGGATAAAAATTTACTGCATGCCCGGTACCAAAGACAAGAAGACACCAATAATGAAAGAAGTCGAGCATAAAACACTCACCTAAGAACTCTTGTTACTGATTGGCATGGACAAGCGATGTCTAAGTTGATGGAATCCCAAAACGGCTCCGGAGAGCATCCATTGATTTCTCACAGGATTGTGAAAGCTCGGTAATGGATGTTTTGCACGCTGAAAAGTTTAAATGTAAACAACAGATATCCAAAAGGGATGAGATTAAGGTTTATTAGCTGCTGACACAAAATTAGTGGGCAACCCTTGTTAGTATATACATGATCACTATGCTTGATATTTATTATTTCATCACCCATCAACATGTGCTGATGGAGCTGGATGATGCATACAAAAACCCATTTGGATTTTATTTACAGCTGACACATGCATGCGCAAACATGACCTCCTGCAAATGTGCAAACCGTCATACATAGGGGAATAGATCCAGCCTGGAGATTTGGGATTTGTAAATGAGTCATGAGCTATTATGCAATTCTGGATTAAGGTCCCTATTAGTTGCAAAGCATCATGTACTCGAAATCCACTAGTCATTAAGGCATATGCAATAAGCAAAGTTCCAAAGTTTTTTTAAAAGCAGAGTCATAACAACATACCACGAGTTGCGCTGGCCTGTGCATCTGCCATGAACTCTGCATATGAAGCCTGAAAAGGGATCATTAGTCACACTTGTTGAACAACTGAAAGGCATAAGAAAAAATCAGCTAGTGTTTGTGATTGAGGAAATACCTTCATTGCTTCCCGGCTTTCACTGATCCGTTCAAACATCTTCTTATATTCCTTCTCTGCTTCATCCATCACTTGTTGGCATGCTTGAGTCTGAATCTATGGAATTAGAATGAGAAACAGAGAAATAATTAGCGGGAAAGGCTTTGCTAAATAAAAAAATTGTGTAAACATATAGAAAATGGAAGGGGATCATACGCTGTATTTTGCGTGATAGCTTCAGAAAATTATTTACACGAACTTGTGTAAGCTTGAGAAATAGTAAAAGCATAAGATCAAATTGAACAATACAAAATCCAAGAATTCAAACTTAGTAAAACCATAATTACGTTGGAGAGATGGCTAGATTTTTGTCGAAGCACTCATCGGTGAACTAATTCAATGTCTTAAAATCAGGAATCATCGGATATCCTGTTATTCCTTTAGATATACGAATTTTTTGATTAATCCATTTGGAAGCTCATAAAACGAAAGAAAGAAAAGTGGAGAAAATTATTTCAGGTTTCAGAACAATCTTTTAACACTGGGCGAGAGAGAGAAAGAGAGAGAGAGACCTTGAAGCGCTTGTGGAGACGAGACTGGGAAGCGTCAAGGTCCTTGAGGATCTCGGAGTGTGAGTGGTCGATGTGGCGCTTGAGATGGTCGAGGCGTGAAGAGGCGAGGTCCTTGAGATCGGAGATGCTGCTTAAGGCTTTCAGAGGAGGAGGCAGCAACGTGTCCTCGTCGTACTTCGAGGCCGAGGCCGTATTCTTCTTCTTGGTCATGAAGAAAGCCGATTTCGGAGACTCGTTTGGAGGAGGAGGAGAAGAAGAAGTCGGCATTGGCAATGGCGTTTCCAGAAGCTCCGTCACCGAGGACTTGCGACCCTCTTTCTTCTTCGTCTCTCTCTTTCTCATATTTTCTGTGCTTAAAATTTTTGGAGCAGCGTTTTCTGTATCATGGAATGTGTAGTGGCGGGTATTTGTATTTCCAATTTTGGACGAAATTATGATTTATTTTTATTTTTTTAAAGTGTTATTTTTTTATTTTTTATTTTTTTGAAAGTGGGGATTGAGGGTACCGACCAACATTTCTCGAGAAAGAGAGGAAATAATTTGTTAATTGATTTGTGTACGGAAACTAATTCAAGTAGAATAATAATGGAACAAAAAGAAAGTTTTAAAAGAATAGTATCATATACAATTTCTAAAAAAATAAGTTTTCGGTACATTCTTTATTTTTATTTTTTTTTGTAAAAAAGTAGATTTTACTAAAATAAATAATTTTTTTTATACTTTTTAATGTGAGATCCAATTTTTTACAAAGAGACCGGACACGACTTGTACAAATCATTTTTTTAAAAAAAAAAATACTTTAAACTATTATGAAAAAAAAAATCTATTTATCATCATCTTCTCAATATTTTTTGACGCGACATTAAATGATAGATTTACAAGTGAAATATAATAAATAATTTTCAATCATTTAATACTGCATCATAGAATGATGAGAGGATAATAATAAAATGAATTATGAATAGAATTACTCAACTATTATACTATACATTCATAAATCTTAACTTGGATCTAAATTGTCAAAAATAAATAATTTATGATGTAGATTGACCACTTTGATTATTTTAAAATGCAAATTAGAAAACGGTTGAAAATGGGTTTGAGTTTTTCAAATGATTCTCTCCATATACCAAAAACAACGATTAAACTAATAAAGAAGTTAAGAACTCAATGAAAATGGCTCACAACTATTAAAAATAATTTAAGGCACATTATGATTGACAAGAAATGAAGATTTCGTAAAAGAAATAAAGCTAGATGAAGGATTAAACAAAGAAATATAGTAATATAGGGATCATTGTAATGCATGGGAAACGAAAGAACTGAATAGGAAACCAGATGGTCTCCACCTCTTCCAGGAAATATTCAATTACATTTAATGTTGCAGTCAGATCGAATGGTAGTACATCTGCTTCTATATGCAGATCACAGAGGACAAATTGCTTTCATCATGGTAGAGCACTCAGGGAGCTGTAATTCAAACCAAGGACAAGTCATGGCTGCATATATAGGAGAACAAGAAGCCCAATCCAAGAACCTAAAGAATATCATCGTTTTCAGCTTTAAAAGAGAACTATCTCAGCTTTAAAAGAGCCTCAAGGAAATCATGAATGGATTGCAGAAAATATTATTAGAGACACAAGATTAATGCTGGAGAAATTTGAGACCTGGTAGGTGGTAAAAATACATCCTTTTTCAGAATCGATAAGTGCATACAATTGCACAATGAATAGCATCCCAAAATCTTTTTAGAAGTATACCCTTGATCAAAATCCTACCTTATTTATTGAAATTTCACAGTGATAAGGATCTGCTTGTTATAAATTAAGGTTGCGCTTGAATGTTGAGATGAGTTGAATTGAGTTTTTTATGAATAGTAATGAGTTGAGATGGTAGAATGAATTTTGTGGGATCCACCTAAGATGAGTTTTAAATGTGTTTGGATATTAAGATGAGTTTTGATGTATTTATGAGAAGTTGAAAAAAATTGTGGGGTCTCACATATAAAGAGGTTTTGAGTTGAGATGAGTTTAATAATTTAAGATGTGTATATTTGGATGTTAAATTTAACTTAAAATTAGATGAACTAAGTTAAATTCATATGAGTTTAATAACCAAACAGGCCTAAG
Source organism: Juglans microcarpa x Juglans regia (assembly GCF_004785595.1). Taxonomy (NCBI): domain Eukaryota; kingdom Viridiplantae; phylum Streptophyta; class Magnoliopsida; order Fagales; family Juglandaceae; genus Juglans; species Juglans microcarpa x Juglans regia. The sequence goes on from NC_054604.1 coordinate 26,906,105, forward strand.
TTGTTAAGTAGTATAGTTGTTTAAATTTGAACTATTTACTAAAGACCTATTTTATCAAGGAAAATGCTAGATGCCCCGCTGGGGGCTCCCGCTGGGCTCTAGTGTTTTTTTATATGTGTTTTTTTAAAATTTTTTTTATATAGATATTTTTACTAATTTTAAATATTTAAAAAAAATAAAATAAAAATTACAATATTATTAAAAAATATTTTCTTAATCACGAAGTAGAATTTTTATTTTACTTCATGATTAAGGAAGTATTTTTTAATGATTTTTTTTTACTTTTTGATTAAGGAAATGTTTTTTAATAATATTTTAAATTTATTTTATTTTTTAAAAATATTTAAAAGTGTAAAAAAAATTTATATAAAAAATAAATTAAAAAAATACACATAAAAAGTACATGCTAAATCCAACGGGAGCTCCCAGCAGGGCTGTAGCATGACCCTTTTATCAATGAAGTTTATGTTATCTGAGGAAAAAAAAAAAAAAATCAAAGAAACATAGTCCACAGTATCGAGGCTAGCGTTAACTGAGGACTCTCTGATTCCATTTCAATTTCGACATTTTCTCTAAGATTCAGAAGGTTTTTCTTCTTCTTTACCAAGGCAACAAGGTATGATCGGAACTTGACTGTGTTATTGGCCCTAGAATAGACACAGACGCTCAGAATCCCGCCTATGGCTACCACTACTTCACCAACCGTTGAAGCCACCACATCTACGTATCACCACTTGTTCTAAAAGTTTAAACTGATAGGAAGAAGTAAATTTTATTATTTATTTTATATCTTAACACTTTCTTTACGTGTGAGATCAGGTTACTCCTCAATAGGTGTCCAATATGTAGAATATTTAATTAAATAAAATAGAGTGTAGAGTTAAGATTCGAATTCAAAATCTCTATTTTGATATCATGTAAAATTACCATTTATCTTAAAAACTTAAATGATGAAAAGAGATAGATTTTATTATTTAATCCATGCTATAAGTTTTGGTTTGAGTGACCTTCAGAAGCTTTCTCAATGCATTGGAAACAAATCTATGAAAACCATTATCTTTGGGCCCCGCGACCAAGATTGAATTTTCCGGTGTTTTTCGTCATTCACTCTTGTTTTTTTCTTTACAATCTGCATCCTTCACAATATCTTCTCCTCTCTTCATTTACATCATCTATTATTTCTTTTTCTCTTCTTTCTTTTGAGCCAATCATAGTACTTTTCACCGAAGTTTGGGCCACAGCTTATAATCATAAGTCCAGCGTTTCCTAAGTTTATATTTCAACTTTCTTTTATATGTTGCACTTATTTATTTTAAAGAATATGCCATATTCTTGAATTGGTAATATTTTCTACTTTTTCAAAATTAAAATTTATGATTTAATGAACTATAGGAACAAGCTCCTTAAAACCAAAGTTCTTTTTATATTTTAAAGTATTGAAATTGATTTCATATAAAAAGTCTGAAAAGTTTTTTTTTTTTTCATATCAATGGTTTAAAATCCAAATGTCAACCCTTAATAACCAAGTAATTTTGTTTTCCTTTTTAACATGGGAATTGAGGATACCATCATAGGTGTCCTTCCATGAACAAAGCATACATCATATTGTTAACAAAAATCAACAAACAACATGCTAATGAAAACAAAATAATCACAAAAATTTCTCCTTTTAACTCTGTTAGGCTAAAGTAGTTTATAAATTTGTTCTCCTATGTGAACTTCTAAAATAATCAATACCAGCCGGTTGGAAGTTACCAAACCCAACAGCAGAAGCACCTGCTAATTACCATACACACAGAACACTTGTTGTTACCATACATACCCAAAAACCAGCCTGAAAAGATCACCACTGGCTGCATGATTCTTCAGCAAGCAAATAAAATTCCTGAAGCCAGGTGATATAGCAGCCGGCACATTCACTGCCACAAGGGAGCTCTTTCGGCAGCAAATGCAATTTTCAATAGTAAACAGGCCTTATTTGATTCTGTCAGCATGGCTCTCTAATGTGTTCCGCCATTACATTTCTTCTATTATTTCTTCTATGGTACGTGCATTTCGGTTAATAACCATTAGGGAGAGAAGATTACAGTTGATCACATTAAGCCTCTCCACATGTGGCCATGTCTCTGTATGTCTCCAAAGAGCCCTTAATTTGGGTAGGTTCTTCAATTCCAATACCTTTAAGTTTGGAACAACTGGATCTGGAGCCAATGTTTGCATTGAACGATCACTAAAAAGCACATCTAACTTGTCACAGGAGCTTACTTTGAGAACTTCTAGGTTTGGTAGGGTGTAAATGAAGTAACCACAGGAGAGAAGAAATTTCATTTGGGAACATCGAGTCACTTCTATTAATTTTAGTCTAATAAATTTGAACCCAAGATGGCCAACAAGTTCTGAAATGCTTTCTAGGTGAGTCAGGTCTTGGAGATGAAGTTCCTCTAAATTTGGTAGTAGGTCAAAGTGAGCAGCACATCCTCCTGCTGGCCGTAAACTGCTGTTAGAGCCTGCAATGGTAAGTGATTTTAAACTAGCAAAGCTGCCAGCACTGGTAATGACCAAGTCTTCTAGCATTTCATTAAGTCCCCAACAATGACTTAAGACCAGGGAACTTGCATTACTGAGCAACTGATCAATCCTTCCTTCAGAAAGGTTAAGACTACTGATACTCACCCTCCTTTTGTCATGTCTAGTTGGTAAGGAGTTGGCAGTTGGACCAATAAAGAATTGGTACCTTCTTAATCTATTTATCCAGGAAAGATCATCAAAATTGAGATAAGGGATTCTCTTCAATCTGATGGATAAGATGTGTAATCTCTCGAGGCATTCGAGCTCTTCAAAGCATGTCAGCTCCTTTTCCACCTCTCCAAAAGAATGCGGGCTGTAATCTACACATTGATTTTTTTTTTTCGCAATTTTTGATAGGAAAATGCTAGGTCTACAGAAATTGTTTACCGAAACCATCCACCGAATGACTTGGCTATTGCCAGGTGGATAAAAAAATAAAAATAAAAATAAAAACCCTCATCTACCTCATCGACCCCTCATCTCCCTCATCGACAGAGTCCAGATTCCACCTACGAGCCCCCAACCCCCTCATCTCTCTCATCGGAAGCTACAACTTACAAGCCCTCATCTCGCTACCCTCCCCTCTCTCCCTCAAAATCTCGAGCACATCTCACAGAACCAGACGATCCCTCATCTCCTTGAAATATGAACCCTCGCCCGTGGCCTTCATCTCCCCGAGCCATCTCATCTCCCTCTCGGCATCCTCTCAACATCTCATCCTTAAACCACGAACCCTCGCTAGAACCCTTCGCTTCCAAAGCCCGTCGCCGCTCACCCTGAACAAACCCCCACCCTGAACCCATGCTTGCCTCATTCCCTCTCACCCCTTTATTTTTAAACCCCTTGAACCCTCCATCTCCCTAAGCCCGAACCCTCCATCTCCCTGAGCTCGTCGCGTGCCTCCATCTCGATTGGCAAAGCTCGAACCCTCCATCTCCATAAGCCCGTCGCTTGCCTCCATCTCTATTGGCAAAGCTCCATTTACAACAACAGAGCCTCTGTTGGTACATTGTATGTTTCACTGCTTGTCTCTAATTTTCACTTCTCTATTTTATATTTTCTGGCATGATTTATGTTCAGTTCCTATAAGTTTTTGCCATTGTTGATGGGTTATAAATTGTAATTATTAATTGTTTGAATTACAATTGTTGTAAATGTTTTCTGTAGTGATTTATGGTTATTGATTTAGCATTATTGTAACAATTAATATGCTTAATTGGAAAAAAAAAAATTAAAGGAATGAGAGTTGTAGTTTGAGTTGTGTACATTGTTTGAAACTTAGGAAGAAAATGGGTTAAGCTAGGAAGGAGAGTTGGTTGCGTACATTTTTGCTCAAGCTAGGTGAGTTAATGAAACAACAAAATGTAGAAAAAAATAAAGGGGCTCTGTGTTAAAAAAATCTTGTGTTAAAATAGAGGCTTTGTTGTTGGCTCTGTTGTTAACACAATATGCTGTTGTGTTAAAACAGAGGCTCTGTTATGGACTTTGATTACCTTTTCTTATTGGTTATGATTTACCTTCCTCTGCTAATTGAATGATACGAATACAACAGGTTGTTTACAAACTTGAAGTTGTACATTTCATTGATGATAACAAATATTGAAGTTGTGCCAAATGTGTAGATGATAACAAGAAGTTGTAGTTATTGGATGGGCATGAATTTGGTGCTGGGGTAGGAGTTGCAGTTGCTGGGTTCTACCCAACTTTGGTTTGGTATCTTTGGGGTTTGGACAGTTCTAAGATGTACTCTAATATTGACATGTAATGGATGAACATTTTTATATTTTGGGCAGTTTTGAGATGTACTTTAATATTGACATTTAATGGATGGGAATTTTTATGTTTTGGGCATTTCTTGTTATAAATTTGTAAATATTTTGCTTTTGAAAATGAATGGACAGTTTCAAATTTGTGTATATCTCTACATGGCAATTTCAGCTTCAGCTTTTACAGGATATTGCATTCCATGTAATTGCATTCCATCACAAAATCATGCATTACAAGATATTGTACTAATTCCATTAATACAAAAATGCATTACATGAAATTGCACTAAGCCTATTATAGGAAGTACGTTTGAATATTACATTACAAAAACTTAATGGACCAAGACACCACCACGTACTCCAATAATTTCCACCAAAATATATTCCAATAATTGTGTCTGTACATAGTCATTTCCACCAAAACATTCTTACTAATCACTACCATTTATACTTGTCCTGATAATCATTCTGATCCGATAGATGTAATTGAGATGGTTGGACCTAAAGAAACAAAACTTAGTAAGAACAATAATAAAAAAATTAAAAACAACATTAGTATCTCACGTTGACATTACTTGCACTGGAGGAGCAGTTGCTCCAATACCCAAATAATCCATTGTGTATACTTGTCCGTGTGTATACTATAGTCATAAAAAAAATGTTGTGTCAAATGTATCAAAATGTAATATCATAATGTATCTAAGCAAACTTTATTTTTTATATTTTTGCGAAAGTTTACCTGTGAAGGAGCAGCAGTCGCTCCAATTCCTAAATAATCCATTGTGTATACTTGTCCGTGTGTATACTATATGCATAAAAAAATATTGTGTTAAAACCAACAAAATGTAATAGTGGTACAAACTTTATGTTTTATATCATGTGAAGGTTTACTTGCGAAGGAGGAGCAGTCAAAGGAGTCGAAAAAAATTTCGGTGCATGTATCCAAACTTGATTTGTTATATCTTGTAACAATATACAATAGCATTTTTCACATACACAACATCAAAATATGGACAAAATATACATATTACTCTCACAACAAAAAACCAGGAAAGGAAGGAAATACCTGGGTTTGAGGAGATACATATTGTGTGCCGTTTATATTGCATTGATCTACTATTTGACTACTCTGCTCTCCAGGAACCTTAACAGGGCCGCATCGCAATCTCCTTCTTGTACTAGCTTTCTTAAGAACCTTCTCAACAGGGTGGGCTTTTCTTCTTGACGGTGGTTTTCCCTTACTTCAAACTACCAACGGACTAAGAACTGCACTTTTCCTGCCCTCTATGGAAGTAGGTGGATCAACTGGTTCGCTACCACACTGAGAATGGATGCCAGGGTACTCTAGCTTCAACTGCTCTATTTGGCTGATCAATTTCACACAACTGCTCTCGGCCTTTGAAGCATTCGAACACAGTTCATAGAATGAATTTTGGATCCTATCGTGCCTTTCTCCATCGTGGTTGCTACTCAACTCATAATTATTTTTTACAAAAGTGTATTTTCACTTTATATCTTTCCTCCACCAATCCAAGATGTATTTTGATGGTACTGTACTTTTACCTAGCAGAGCTAAGATACGAAGAGCGTGTCTGCATAATATGCCCCTAAACTCAAACAACTTGCAACTGCATTTAACATCCAGAGGATCTCGATCGACCAAAATACTGTACTTTGCATGTTTTATTAAGTTATGATTCACTCAAACCTCATCGGCTAATACGTATGTGTATCTTCCACCCACGCATCTAAAATACGAGGTAGTCAAATATCGAAATCCTTAAAATTCATCTTGTACTTCTTTAAAGTTGGCAATTATGTATACTTTTTGAAATTGTTCCTCAAGAGGATAGTGACTAATGCAAAGAATCACAGTATTACATTCTATGAAGTCGGCAATGGCTTCATTCTCTACCTTCCTCCTAATAGCATAATTGTACTGATCAACAAATTGCTTTAGAGTGGTCTTTGAGTTAATGTAGTCATCAAAAAATGCATTCATGCCTTCACTCCGTTGTGTAGTTGACATTTCAGCTCAAAATGTGTCTCTAACGTAGGCTGGCACCCAAAAATGTCGGTCACTATATAGTGGTTGTGCATTCTTATGCAAATCATACATGTCGAGGAAATCATACCAACATTCTACAAATTCATGCTCACTTAAAGAGTCATACACGCATTTCTGTAGTGCACTCTTAATCTCATCATATCGAGCATGTGGCCCAAACTTCTTAAGAAGTTTTTTCATTATGTGCCACAAGCAGAAGCGATGCCCAGACGCTGGAAACACTCTAGCAATTGCAATTTGCATTGCCTTGTCTTAGTCTGTGATGATTGTACTTGGTGGTTGGTCCTTCATACACTTCAACCATGACTTAAACAACCACTCAAAGGTATGTGTGCATTCTCATTAGATATCAATCCACACCCGAATAGGATTGACTGACCATGGTGATTCATACCCACAATTGGTGCAAAGGGTATCTTGTAGGCATTAGTTAGGTATGTTGTATCAAATGTAATCATATCTCCAAATGATTCATACATAGTTCTATTTCAGGCGTCTGCCCAAAATATATTCTTTAATCTCATATCATGGTCCACGTCTATGGAAAAATAAAAATCTGATTTTTTTTTTTTTTTTTTTTGCATTTCTTGGAAGTAGTTACATAGAGCTTCAACACCTCCAACCTCGAGACAAAGTTGTCTTACTTTGTCAATATAGTTTTGACACTCCTTTTTCCCGAATGATAGTTTATTGTAAGCCCCCACCTCAACAACTAGAGACTTGAAATTCTTTGACATTCGTATTCCTGCCTCATTATTTATTTCAAGTCTTTTAGCTACACGAGCATCAACCGTCTTAAAACATTTGAAATGTCTTGCCTTTTCCGGACTACAAATGTGTGTGTTCCAAGTTTACTTTAGTCGGGGTATATACACCTTCATCATTCATCGTCACATTAATCCTGGCCATACATCCTATTTTCTCTGTTTGTCTTGGCTTGAAAACATTAGCAGCCTTACTCTTTGATGTGCCTTCCCACACACATACTAAGGTAAACCATCTGACATTACCATCATCATCTTGTTTAGAATTTTATTTACACATTGCAAATCCCTCCTGCTTACCATACTTCATATAGTAAGACAAAACTTCTTCTGCAGATGAAAATGTCATTCTAACCTTATTCATCGACTATCAGCACATTCTTGCTCATTATCAACTTCTACCTTGTCATACTTATTATCTGTATGCTCCATATCAGAATCCATTGCAACTCTAGTGTTTGAATTACCTAAAAATATCCAACCAGATTCAAATCAAGATATTAACTTGAATATTGAAAGAAATCATATACAATCAAAGGGATTTGAAAGAAACGTGTATGATTTGTTTTTGTTGTAATTATTGACAATGGATTTTACATTAAAAACAATGCATTCAAGGGGACATTTTACCAATCAATTAGAGTACTTTAAGAAAGGGAAAAAAGTGGAGAAACAAACAAAAATTTGGACCACTTTGTATGCACAAAAAGTGGAGAAACAAACAAAAAATTGGACCACTTCATATGCACAAAAAATGGGGAAACAACATTTTCATACAAAGGAAATAATATATACAAATAATACAATAATCAACTGTATACGTCCAAAATTTTAAGATCCAAAACTGAATACGTTCTGATTAAAAAAAAAATTAAATACGTCCAAAACTATATACATGAAGTTTGAACACAGACAAAAATCTAAGGTCCAAACATATTTTATGATTTTGAGCACATATTTTTTCTAATATTTGTAAATAAAAACCATAATATTTGAATAAAAATAGAGAAAAAGATGAAAGAAAAAATACCACTTGGAAGAGAGGAAAACGACCCGGTAGAAGATGGACTAGAAGTAGAGATCTGTGCTGAAAATAGAGGGAGAAGGCGTTGTAGGCTATACCAATATAGAGAGGAGACGGACAAATGGCAGGGACAAATGGTAGGGATGGGCAGGTTTGATTTCTTTCTTGTTTTTGACTTTTTTTTTTTTTAAATCACGTGGGGGATGAATGGCAGGTTTGATTGTTTTTTTCGTTTTTTATTTTTTTTAATCACATGGGGACGAATGACAGGTTTGATTTCTTTTTTGTTTTTGACTTTTTTTTTTTTTGAAATCACGTGGGACGAATGGCAATCTTGATTTCTGTTTTGTTTCTGATTTTTTTTTTTGAATGTGGCATGCCAACTGGAGAAGACATGTCATTTGGTAAAACATTTATGTGACCATTTTCGGTGGTTGTAGCAGCTCCCTTTTTTATAACCTGTATGCATCAAAAGGTGCGCCTATAGTTCCTAAAGATATAATTTTATCCTAATCAACCGCCTTTATCGAGAAAGATTACTTTTTTAGGCCAAGAGGTTGATAGTGAGATTTCGAATCAACTTATTGGTCTTATGGTATATCTTAGTATAAAGGATGATACCAAAGATCTGTATTTGTTTATAAACTCTCCTGGGGGTTGGCTAATACTCGGAGTAGCTATTTATGATACTATGCAATTTGTAAGAACAGATGTACAGACAATATGCATGGGATTAGCCGCTTCAATGGGATCTTTTATTCTGGTCGGAGGAGAAATTACCAAACGTCTAGCATTCCCTCATGCTCGGGGCCAATGAGTTTTGTATTTGAGAGAAAAAAGAAGACTATGTCTTCGCCATATGAAATATGACTATTAAGTAATAATAGCATGGCATTTGAGTTCGATATGAAAAAAAAAAATCATTTGTTTATATATCGAAAGAGTAGTATGAGATAAGGGGCATTTTCGATTTTATCTGATCTATCAGAAGCCTATTGCAGTGTCACAAACTTTTTTGTTTTCACCCTAGAAGACTAATTATGTTATGAAAGAATTAAAAAAAAAAAAAAAACTTTGGGATTGTTGAATAAAAGACTAAATAAATATCTATATAAATATAAAGCAAAAGAGCCATCATAGTATTTTTTAACTACTCCAAAATAAAGGAAATGATGATTATTAGATTATTTACCGATCTGGGTCTAGTATGATAGACCCTATATTTTCTCTTTGGAGGGAAAAGTGAATTTCATTGTGGAGCCGTATGCAATGTGCAAAAGATAAAGATGTCTGAACGGTTGTTCAATTCTATCTTGTTTTTTGTAGTCTTTATTATTCTTTATTTGATTTGTTCTCTCTTAGAGATAGAAGAACTATTTTTTATGTTATATAATCAGGGTAATGATCCATCAACCTGTTAGTTCTTTTTATGAGGTACAAACAAGAGAATTTATCTAGGAAGCAGAAGAACTATTAAAGTTATGCGAAACTATCACAAGGGTTTATGTACAAAGAATGGGCAAACCTTTATGGGTTGTATCCAAAGACATGGAAAGAGATGTTTTTATGTTAGCAACACAGAAGCCCAAGCTCATGGAATTGTTGATCTTGTAGCGGTAGAATAAAAAATAACAGGTATTTCACGAAAATAAAATACGCAATTCAAAATTTTATCTTCTTACCTACCGGGGTTTGATATAGTACTATATTAATTAATCTATTAATATAGAATTATCAATATAGAAGTACACTCAATATAGAAGTACACTCAAATGGTAACCACTCAATGTCATATCCAGAATCTCTAAACAAGACAGCCTGGATATAATTCAAGCTTGAATGGTTTCTAGATAGTGTGTGCGGGATAAGTTTAGTCGCCTTAAGTTGCATAAATTTTCCATACCTGTAGGCAATTCTCTGATACGAGTGGCAATGAGATCAAGCACTTGGAAGTCTACTAAGCCCTTCCAGTGGGGTAATTCTTCAAGATAGATGCAATCCCTTAAAAGAAGAGCACGGAGGTCACCAAGCTGAAGTAGAGAAAGAGGCAATGACTGGATGCGGCTTCCACTTATATTCAGGACCCTGAGTGCTTCAAATCCTTGCAGGAATCTGTCAGGAATTCGATCAAGGGGAAGATTACCTTGTAGTAGCAAAGTTGAAGCCTCTGCACATTCTATAACACAATCAGGTAGTCTTGTTATCTTGTTATTCATAAAAGAAACTCTTCTGAGAGAATTTGATAGCTCGACTGCAGAAATCTCCCTCAAGCCAATCCCTGAACGAACAAGGGATTTATGCCCATCCTCAGACGATGATGCAATCCATATAGCAACATCACGAACAACATCATGCATATTCAATCAAAGCAATTCCTCTATTGACTGAATACTCATTGTTTTCATGTTCATCTATCAAACCTTCTGCCAGCCAGCACCTTACTGGTTCGCTTATTTCAAATGAGAAGTCCTCAGGAAACAAAGAGCAGTACAGGAAACAAGGTTTTATGTTTTTACCTTCTAATGAGTCGTAACTCCACTTCAAAGGCTTAAAGAGCCGGTACAAGGTACTGATCTTTGCAACTCATTTAAAGCATGCTTCCACAGCTTGATCATTGTCTTACCTCTCATAGCAGTTCCCAGGTGATGATGGCCAAAGGCAACCCACAACATTCTCTAGCAATTGCTTCTGCAAATGGCCTAATGTTTTCTAAACTAACAACTTTGCCTGCATTTCTAATAAACAATTGCAAACCTTCATCATCATTCAAAACATCCACTTTAACTTCTTCATCTATCATCAAGCCCTACAAACATCCCGAGATTGAGAAGTCAGCATGATCTTACAACCCGTATGAACTTCAGGCAGCGGGATTCCCAATTGTCCCGAATCAATTTTCTCCCAAACATCATCTAGAATGAGTAGAAAATTGTCCTCAATCTCAAGTCTTTGATAAATTCGACCAGCCAATCTCTCTATGCTTTCTCCCTTTCTTGCCTCCAAATTCAATCTCTCGGCTATTTGTGTCTGGACCTTTTTTATGTCCAAATTCTTGGAAACAGTTGCCCATATGACGATGCCAAAAGGCTGCATTGAAGTACCCTTGAGCTTATTGTTCAAATTTCTCACCAGAGTAGTCTTGCCTATTCATCCCATTCCCCAGATACCAATCCTTCGGACTCCAGGGTCAGACAATAGAGTCACAGTTTTTGCTAATGTTTTTGATGCCGTTGTTTCATCTTGAATTGAAGGTCCAGGAATATGCTCCACTGCTCTGGGAACTGAATGGTTGACAGCCACAGCACCAATATGGGAACTTCCAGATTTTAGGAGCCATTCTATACCGTTCCCTACAATTTACGGAATGCCGAGAAAGCTTTACTTCTTGAAACTGATTGACTTCAAGAAGAAGCTTTTCTACCTCATTAAGCCACTCAATGACTTGAGTGCTTAGCACTTTTCCTTCTCTCTCAGCTGATTCCATTTCAGTTTTGACATTTTCTCTGAGATCCATGAGGGATTTCTTCTTCTTTTCCAAGACATCAAGGTATGATCGAAATTTGACTATCTTCTTGATCATAGAATAGGCAGAGCCAAAGAAAGGCCTGCCTATTGCTACCACTGCTTCACCAACAATTGAAGCCAGCACTTCCATGCTATAAATTTTGTTTTGAGAGATCTCAGGAGGTTTTTGCAATGCTATGGAAACAAGTCCGTCCATGAAAACCACTACGGAGACTTCTGTGTGATGAGATAGTTAAAAACCTTTTTATATTCAAACCTCCCCTTCTTGATGGCCATCTGGCAAACCACCCTGAATAGGTACTTCACCAAATAAAAAGACTATGAATTTATTTGACTAACACACCTTGGCTTGGCAATGCCACTCTTGACCCGAGGATGGCTCAAAACTTCAAAAGGCTTAGGTCAAGAGTGGCAACTAAGGTTATCATTCAAGGCTCTCCATAAAAGAAGGTTGTGAAATTGGATTTAATTGAATTTAAAAAATTATAAATTTACTCAAAAGTGTTGGTAAAAATGATGGAAAAAAATATTATCTAAAAGAACATACATTTAAGGTGGAAATTTTGACAAAAATGTAAAATAAGATAAAAGTGTGTAAAAAGTTTACCAAAAAATGCTAAAAAAATAGCATGAACTGAAATCTTTAATCTTTTATATATATATATATATATATATATATATATATATATATACATACATATATATATATTTTTTGATAAGTGAATCTTTAATCCTTTAAACTAGTCATTAGTTTTTATTATTTTAAATTTTTGGTTTTATTTCTTTTGCTTTTCTGTCTTTGAATTTTAATTTTTGTTGTCTTATATAGATAATATATTTTTTGTTATTATTATTGTTATTTTTTAACTGTTCATTGTTCTTTGTTTTCTTTTGTTGGGGGGGGGGGGGGGGGTAAAAAAAGAGTGAAAATCAAACCTAAAAAGGATTAAAATTAATTAATCATGTAGTAATTATTTTACATGCCGTATCTAGTGATCCTTTTCACATGCTATGTGAGAAAAATGGTGATGGGACGCCACATTTGTAGCCTGTGGCATGTTTGAAAGCTAATTCAACAAGAGAAATGATAGTTGCGGGCATTTCCATGAAGGTCAAATGTTATATGAATTTAACTAAAAGTTTAACTTGAAGCCAATTACAAACATATAGACTAGAAAATAAGGATGCTCCTCTAGCATGGAATAGCTTGCCTCGGATATCGCCAGAACCACAGTCACTCATTCATTACATTACATGAGTATCTCAGTACTGAAAGTCGGGAACTAATTAGAGAAGGCACAACATTGAAATTTACTGAAACCAAATTTACATCTATCACCAGTCTAAAAAACAAAGATGATGATAAAAAGCTAGTAACTACATAATAGCTAAGAACAGAAACTAGGCAAATGAGTAAATTTGGTAGAATGCTGCATTTGCATTCTTGTTGCCAACTTGAGCATTGGGGTTTAAGAACTTCTTGTCTTCTAGACAGTTCAGAAACATCAGAGTGGAATGCATTAATCTAGTAAGGAAACATTGTTGTTCTGATTATTAGCATGAAGATCTGGGAGCTCAGAACTAATGGAGAACTTGATCCATCTCTTCTTCTCCACATACCTGAGACAGGGCTGCATCACAAGGCCAATCACCACAGCAACCATACTTATAAGAAATACTTTGAGTGTAGAAAGTGCCAATACAGCACAAATCAATATGGTTGGAGGAACGCACATAAGAATGGCTCCAACTGTTCCCAGCGGTATCTTGTAAGGTCGAGATGCGTTGGGGTGTTTTATCCGTAACCATACAAATGCTATGAACTCCAAAATCATTCCAAAGCAGTACAAGAAATTCTCTGCAGCTACAATCTCTTGGAAGCTCAGCCAGGATAGCAAAAGCACACCAGAAGCTGAGAATATAATCCCTATAAGAGGAGTTCCATGTCGAGACCTCTTGCCAAAGAATTCAGGCAGCATCCCCCGTTCTGCCATTCCTAGAAGTTGGAAAGAGTCACTACTCATCTCAGCTACAAACATCCCCATATTTGACATTGCTGCAGCTCCTTGGACCCACCATCTCAACCAAACTCCCCCAATAATTTTTGCAATATCCGAGAAATACCCATCAGTCCACAGCCCACGGTTGACTGAAACAGCCCCGGTACCAGTTAAAAGAGGGAAGAAATACCCAAGAACTACCAATATCAAAGCGTAAAGCAGAGCCTTTGGAAGAGTTCTTTTTGGGTTGTCCACCTCGCCAGCAAGCGTGCTTATTGAGTCCCAATAATTTAGGTTCCAAAACAGAGTGTTCAAATACAAATTCCAATCCACATCTTGTAGATTTACCTCTAACCATCTGGAAGGCTCCAACTTTGGAATTGCCACAAGTCCCATGACTACGAAAGGAAGAAGTGAGAAAATGCCTAAAAGAACAGCAACCCATCCCACAATGGTTAGACCCCTATAGTTCATGTAAGTGAGAACAACGGTCAAAGCTATCACAGCTAGGACTCTCGGTAAACCACCTTCTAAAGCTGGGATTGCGGACTTCAAATAGTCAAGGAATAGAACCGGGTACAGAGCATTATCAATAACCCCACTTAGCCATTTCATCCAACCTTGCTGAAACCCCCAGTAAGGACCCAATGCAGCTGAAACCCAAACCACATAACCACCATTCTCAGGGAACATGGTACCCATCTCCGCAGTTAGTAATGCTTCAGGAATACTCCATATGAACGGAAAGACCAAGAACCCGAGAAGGGCTAGAAGAGGACCGGCAGCACCAACAGCATCCTCGACCCCAAACGGTCCCCCAGAAACCTCATAGAATATGATGAAGACAAGGGGCAGCATTGAAACTCTCTTGAAGTTATCTGCCCTAGGAAGAGGAACTTCCCCAACTGACACGTATTCATCATCACTATACCCTCCCATTGCAGCAGAAGCTTGCCTATTTGCTGTGTTCCTCAACTTCTGCATTCCATTCACATTCTCATTAGATAAAAACTGGGTTTTCCCTCAATAATACAAACTTGGAAACAAAAAAGAGAGAAAATAAAGCAAAAACTAGGCATAATTACACAAGTGAAAAATAAAGTAGAGAAATTTAAGCACAAGGCTATGAAGTAATTGTCGAAGTAAATACATATACGAGCATTGCAACAACATAGCAAATGGGCTTCAGGATGTAAATATAACCACCGTAAACGTACATGGTAATTAACGACACATACATAAAACACAAGACGGCATCAGAAAAGAGATGGGTCACTTGCAAATTTGAAATTAAAAAAAAAATAGAGCAAAGGAGATACAATTATATAAACAAAACACCGAATAGTGAATGGAAGAGAAAGGGGTCTCAAAAGGACTAACATTTAACAATAGGGTAGGTATTTTTAAGCAATTAGAGGCTAAATTTAGGGGAAAATTTTGATGCGAGACAATAGAAGAGAGGAGAAATCGTACAAACCATGAAAGAAATGCAATTCCTTATAGGGTCGAATAGATAACCTCCGCCATTGCAGAATCGGAACTTGAAGCCAAAGCTCCGATCGTGTTTCTACACCTCAGCTTCCACTCAGCGAGAGAGAGAGAGAGAGAGAGAGAGAGAGAGAGAGAGAGAGCAACAGGTGGGCAACAACACAGATTTTGAGACTGCTCGAGCCACGACAGTCGCACTTACATTTGGTTTGTTATTTCTACTTTTTTTTGGGGTGCGTGGCAATTGAAAGTTGTTCTTTCTTGGACGTGGCTGTTTCTACTTTCTCGTACCAGTTTCGTGCAAAAAAAATCTCTTAAGCGAAGGAAACCATTTCCTAAACAGTCCCGCTTCTAAGCGATCGGGCTGTTTTTTGAAGAGTGTCAGCCCTCCTTTGATGAGCTGCCACGTTAAAAATCACATAAAAGTAAGAATAGATACAATCACACACAATAGAAAAGAGCTAGGCCACTACCAGCCCCTCCCTTTCGAAACTCATCTCCCTGCTGCCCCTCCCTTTCATCTCTTCCGTTTCTTTGCACCGCCGCCCAAGAGCAAACTCAGTGCCAAATTCTTTTGTGTACCAAATTCTCCTAAACACAACAAACATCTATGGCTCATATCTTTTGCTCAGCTACAATCAGAAATTATTTTCCCTACAATTAGAATTCCGAGAACCCACAACACTCAGAAAAAAATTACTAAACAAAATGCACAAAAAACTTAACTTTAGAAACAAGAAAACAAAACAAAACAAAAATATGCATATTCAAAAGGCTTGTGAATTGGTTTGAAGACAGATCGGATGCAGCATAAAATAATTAAGCAATAAGGAAAATGCAAATTTGGAAGCCACGGCAAACACACACATACATAGAGAGAACCTCCGTTAACCCACCCCCAAAGACCCCCCGTGCGCCATCAACCCTTGCCCCAAAAAAAAAAAAATGGTTGCACCTGAGACAACCAAGCACCTCCTAACACCACCACCTATAGCACCCAGTACCATCGTAACACACAAATATCATTATTTTCATACCAAAAAAAAAAAGCTCAGATCTGCAATAACACATACGACTGCATTTTCTCTATTGTTAAAGGGAAGCATATCACTGCCATTTTCTAAGATTTGCAATGCTCAGCTCATTCGTTGACTCCAGCGCTGGTGTGTCTCTCTCGGGATCCGTCGTCGTCAAACCCAGTTGCACCTTCCCAACTCGCAAGGGTCGGAAAACGGGGGGGGGGTTGGTTGTGGGGTGATTGTGAGGGGGATGAATTTTGAATCGGCTGATGTGCGGTCACACTGAAATTAAGTTGTAAAGCCTACTTGGCAATCAACTATTGGAGGGCGGTTATTTGTGGGCTATTAATCCAATCGGTTATAAGGTATTCTCCTTCCTAAACAGTAAACAAAGCACAACCATACAATGTTGCTGCCAAATTCTCCTCCGAAAATAAAGGAAAAAGCTTCTTTGCCAACAGAGTTTCACCGTCAAATCTTACCGATTAAACTATTTAAGTGAAAATTTTAATTATAAGAGATTTTATATACTAATGTATCTATCTATTCAATATGATTGGTAAAAAAATAAATTTTATTAAAAATAATATTAATTTAAATTTAGAATATGAAGATCACAATATTAATATGTAGATTGATACACAAATTTACTTGTACATAACAAAATTCATTTAAGTAAAATAGACTTTATAACTCTTTTATTTTTATTTTTACTTTTTAGTTGATGATTTTTGTTCATGGGACTTTTTATTGCATTTTGTTTTCTATACCATGAAATAAAATATTTCAATCCTCTACAAGCTTGCTATTTAATTTTTTGTTAATTTTGTTCATGGTCGTTTAGACTGCATTTAGATATTGAGTTAAGTTAAGTTCTTTATGAATAGTAGTGAATTAAGATGGTGAAATAAATTTTATAGAGTCTATCTAAGATGAGTTTAGATGTATTTATGAGAAATTAAAAAAGGTTGTGAATCTCAAGTGTAAAGAAGTGTTAAGTTGAAAAATGTTATATGTCTCACGTGTAAAGAGGTTTTGAGTTGAGATGAGTTTAGTGATTTTAAAGTTAAATGTTTAGATATTAGAAGATATCTAAATATAAATCAAACTCAGCTAAACTAAGTGCAATCAAAGAACCAAACGAGCCTCTAATCTCGTAATATTTAGGCATGTTTAGGTAGCACTACAATTTTCAAGATTTTTAAAGCTATGCTAGATACAATCATAGATTGTGCAAGTACTATGCACTCATTTAGAAAAATAGTGAATCCATTATTAAAAAATTAATTTTTTCATACGAGTCCCATCTTACCTCATTTTTTTCAAAAGAATGCGTAACACTTGCGCATTCCATGACTGCAAATATAATTTCTCTTCAAAATTTCTATAACTCCTAGAAATCACTCAAATAAAAATATTTTTTATTTCAAATTTTAAACTTTTTATTTAATTATTACCTAATTATTATTCAAGCACAAAATTCGATATAATTTTTACCAATTTCAATACAATCTTCACAAATTTCAAACAAAAATAATATTTAAACAACTTTTAAATTATATTTGTTCACTTTCACAAAATTCACCACAAAATTTGTTTTAAAACATATTTTATTTGATTTTTTACCTCTCATTTTTCAAAACGTATTTTCAAGAAAATTTTCACAATTCTCAATCATTCCTAGTATCCAAATTACATACCCAATTTTCTGTTTTTACACTCAATTATCAAATTATTAAAAAAAATAAATAAATTAGTTGGTTATCAAGGTAAAGAGCTTTTATTTCTATAAATATCGCTCATATATTTGATTAAACCATAATATTTTTATCTTGAAAATTATATATGGACTCTAAATTTAATCATTTTTTAAAAATATATGCAAAACTTACCAAATTTTAAGATTATAGATATCACTTCTCATTATAAAAAATAAAAGTTATGATCTACCCACGACTCAATATCCATTATTCCTTCTCCTAATGGGCAAAAGTAGCCGCAACTCAGAGAAGAATATATTCAATTTCATCCAAGAAGAGAGAGAGAGAGAACCTAAATAAAGAAATTATTATTGATCTGTGTTTGGCACTAAAACCATATATAATGTATTATGTCTCAGCCTTTCTAATATGGAATCACTTCTTGAAAAATAAAATCTTTTTAAAATATATATGTATAATAAATAAATGACACGAGAAAAGTGGAGAACATAGTTGGCAACAAGATAAGCACGTGGAGGAATGGGGTTGGTAGACTTGGCCCATTCTTTTATTCCGGAAAAATAAATAAATAAGAAGAAGAAGAATAAAGAATCACGTTCTAAATAAATAATAATAATAAGAAGAAGAAAGAATAATAACGAGCCTCCAACCTCGTCCAACACACCCACTTTTGATTATAGGCATGTGAAAATTTTGTATTTATTAATTTTTTAGGGCAATATTATTCTTCAATTTGTTATTTTGGTTATTTTCTGTTTTTTGTTTTATATCAATCACTTGGAAACTTTTTTAAAGATGATAAAATTCAAAATAAGAAAATAACATATAAATTAATTTTTTTTTAATTATTTAACACCATTCTAATAGTTCATTTGAATAATTTATAATTGTAAAATACATTTTATCTTTTATTTTTTTATTTAAAAAATTATATTTATAAATTGACATAAAAATTGATATATCAGTTAATATATATTTGAATAATGAAATTGTGAATAGGTTGCATGATATAGCTTCTAAAATATACGAGGAGTTCAAATGTCAAGACTTCAAAATAAATAAATAAATAGACACACAAAGTGAATCATATTTAATATTATTTAAAAAATTCATTCAAAAATTTATAAATACTGTAGAATTAATTTTTATGTATTTATTTTTCTTTCACTCTAAGGTCTCGTTTAGATGGTGAACGTGTTTTATCTCATCTCATCTCACTATTATAAATTTTTTAAATTTTTATACACAATATAATAAATAATTTAACTTTTTCAAATTATAAAATAATAATAATGTTAAAAAATAATATTCTATTAATAATATTATTCAACTTTTAACTTCCATTAAGATTGCATTAGGACGTTGAGTTGAATTTAACTGAGTTCTTTATGAATAGTAATGAGTTGAGATGGTGAAGTAAGTTTTGTGGGATTCACTTAAGATGAGTTTAAAAAAAAATTATGGGTCCCGCGTGTAAAGAAGTGTTGAATTAAAAAAGATTGTAAGTCTCACGTATAAAAAGATTTTAAATTGAGATGAATTTAATAATTTAGAAGTTAAATATTTAAATATTAAGTTTAACTTAAAATTAGATTCAATTAAATTAATTTCAACTGAATTTGTCAACCAAACGGAGTGTAAATCCCCTCATCTCATCTTCTTAAAATTTCCGGTGAATCTATTTTTTTATTTTTTAAATTTGTTTTTATGTCATCTCTAGACTGCAAAATCCCCGCGTCAAAGTAAAACTCAAGTTCCCACACAACGGATTCTTGTTTACTCTGAAACTTGGTTGAATTTTCTGCACTATCACTTGTGTAGAGTATAAGCATTAAATGTTCGAATCCCAACCTAACCCTCAACCGACACTGTTCATCTATCTACTCACCGGAACTCGAAGAAAAAACAAAACCCAATAGGATTGAAAACTGAAAACAAAGAAAGAAAGGATGAACGAGCAACCTTCCACACACACATGTATGTATATGTACATGTATATGAAATCAAGGCAACAAGACTGAGAGGAGTGTGGGAGAGAGATGGATTAATGATACTAACCCCCACATCGTCCTCGAAGCCATTCGCAGCCGGCTCATTGGAACTGGTCTGCGACGGAGACGGATCTGCCTCAACTGTGACGCCACCACCGACGGCTTGTTGATCTACTGTGACTCCTCCGGCATCGACAGCTGCCACGGGTGCTGGCATGGCCTTAGTTTGGGTTCCCCACTCCTTTTTATGTTAAACAATAGCACAAATACGTAGAGAGATCAGAGAGAGAGAGAGAGAGAGAGAGAGAGGGGGGGGGGGGGGGGGGTGGGGGGGGGGGGGGGGGGGGGGGGGTGGTTGTAACGTCTGACTGCTGCAATTGAGAAAACGAGTGAAAGAGAGATCATATATAAAACTAAAGGGAACCAATTAAAGAAAGAATTTTTTCGCCTCGTCAATTAAAGTTAAGATTGCTTACGTGTATTACAACTATGTATGTATAGATAGAAAGATGATAAATACTATACTCTATACATAGCATACATGCACATATATGTATGTCAAATCATTTACATCATGGTGCTGTATAAACTTGAACTGTCAAAACCCGATATAAGATCTCTGTGCCATAGCCAGCCCTTCAAAACCCTAAGGCCTCCTTTGTGTTGATCTTATATGTAAGCCATATTATGTGACTTCTCTTCTTGGGTATTCATTGCTTAAACTTATGCGCTGTTTGGTTACTAAGAAAGCTGAGAAAATGAAAAGAGAATATGATTTGTTTTGTTGGCGGGTCATTGAAAAATCCAAGATATAAAAGTTTTTTTTCCCTTTTTCTTTCCCTGCATTTTCTATGCTTCCAAACGCATTATTGATAAAATTTAAATACATTTAAAGTTACAGGGGCTTTTTTTTTTTTTTTTTTTTTTTTTTTTTTTTTTTTATCTAAATTCAAACACATGCTTACTAATATAATAAAATTACTTGGCCAGTTTTTTGCCAGTAATTGAGCTGCATTGCTTGCTTCCCTGTGTACATGACTAACATCATGGGCCAGAAACTAGGTTGTGTAGATTTGGACAACTAGTTGAAGATACAAAGAAGCTGCTCAAAACACCTGTTTAGGATGGATGAAATCTACTCCATGCACCACCCTGTTCAGTCTCCACCAGATGGTCTCAGCCACAAATGCGAAAGAAAGCATCATTTTTAGTCATGCAATTTTGAGGTCTCAGCATCATTTTTAGTCGTGCAATTTTGAGGTCTCCTATCACATACACTCCACAAATCTTGAGCAGCTGGGTACACCAAGAAAGCCTATTTTTCCATTAAAATGTCAAATGCATGATTAAGGAATTTGTAATTATAGCAGTTTCCTTTAGTCAATGTTGGAAATAGAACATTTTGGTGTTCTTTGCTGAAATGAAATGTTTAATTTTTGGGTCTATTTTTCTGCACTAACTATCCTTTCCTAGGGTGAAATTTGAAAGCTGTGTTCTAAAATTTAACTGTGTTCTGAAATGACCCTTTTTGTTTCCTTTGCAGTGACCTTACCATCAAAATAATCATGCTCACCTCATTCCTGATGATTTCGCACGAGTTTTTTGCTTCCTGCCAATTGGAGACAGGCCATGTTGAAGCATAACATGGTCGTGCCGGTGGGGATTTCCCTGCCTAATCATTACATGCTTGATGATTTCCCTTGCTGCGTTTTGGGCTGTAATGACTTGTTTTGTTCCTGGGGATTGTTCTTTCATTGTTTTTTTTCCTGACATTTGGAATATTTGAATCTCCAGCTCGACAGAAGAAGGCTGTGAAGATTTTTCCTAGGCCTATAGCTGGACTTCTGTGAACTATTGATCATGGACAAACTTTAAACGTTAAAATATAATAGGAAAGTTAAAGATGTCGGAGGATTTCATCTTGGAGAACTGAAGGTGCGATGATTTCTTTATGTCAGTGTGCATTTAAGTGGTTATTGCTTCTGGATACAGAGACTGATGCTATAACGATTGAAATGTGTTGCTGGTTAAATCTTGGCTCTTTTTTGGAATTTCTCAATCGTTTTGGATCATTGCATTTGTTTCTGCATCCTGTATTAAATTCCTCATTATAAATATATACAAAATATAGCAATTTTAAGTAAGAAACTGTGTTTTCAACAGTTCTGTGCTGTTGTATATTGATTCTTCAAATTTTTGACGTGACAACGAGGATGAGATTTTGTGAATTATGTGCTGTGGAGTTTAGATTGTGCATGTGGTTTGAACTTTGAAATTTTGAATGACTCCCGTGACCCATAAATTGTGTGCTGTGAATTGTTTTTTTTTTTTTTTTTGCATTATATAATGTGTGTAAATCACTGAATTTCAATATTATTGTGTCTAATTAATTCGGATTGGAGCCGTAAATTAATTTAGGGCTCCAATCCGAAACCCTAAATTAATTTAGGAGTTTTAATCTTTGAAACCCTTAAATTAATTTAGGGTGTTTCGAAACCCTAAATTAATTTAGGGGTTTCAAACGAAACACCCTAAATTAATTTAGGAGTTTAATCTTTAAAATTGCTATGCACTAGGGGTTTAAAAAATTAATTTAGGGGTTTAAAAATAGAATTTCATGTTCCCTACCAAATTGAACAAAAAAAAAAAAAAAAGGGAATGCACTAGGGTATTTCGAAATTCAATATAATGAATTAAGATGAAATATATATATATATATATATATATATGAAATTATGAATGTCAAGTGGTACTTTTTTTTATTCTACTTTTTTTTTATGTTCATTATAATTTATATAGTTGCTATGCTTATAGTCTTTCAAGTTATAAATATATATATATATATATATATATATATATATATATTATGAATGTCAAATTCATTTGAACACAAAAGAGAATTTGCATAAACATGTCGTTTTAGTAAAAAGAAAGCATTTAGGGTGACAAGACAAAGCCCTCAACATGCCCATTATCGATATGGACATCCATCCTTTTGTAAAGCGACCATAATCATTATTATCCATTCATATCAACATCTCATCCCTTGTTTTGAGTTGATTTCTAGACGTTTCATTTTTATTGTATTGTATTTAATTTCTTTATTTAATTTAATATGCTCGGATGTGATCATTTTTCTTAATATATTGGTTCAAATTTGTCTGTTTTGAGTTCGGAGAAATAATTAAAATAGTACAATAAAAAATAACTAAAACCACTACAAGTCTTTTTATAACTTGAATAATTCATGTGTCTTTTTAATGCCTAAAATTTATGACTTTAAATTTTTTACAATTGTTTGATGAATTATATGGTCTAATTTTTTATTCTACTTTTTTTTTTATGTTCATTATATATTTGCTATGTTTTCTATAATTTCAAATTTGTTGTTTGCTTGAGTTCATGGATATGCCATCAGATTCTAGTGCGAGCTCTCCTTTCCAGGCCGAGGGCACCCCTACCCCTACCCCTACACCTACACCTACACCTACCCCTCCTGCCTCAAACCCCTACCCCTAGCCCTACGGCACCTTGCCCCGCCCCCAAGCCCAGCAAGAAACCTGCTTCAATAGTTTGGAATCATTTCACCAAACTAGAGGGTGGTGACTCAAGTAACCCCCAAGCCAAGTGTAACTATTGTGGGAAAATTTATAGATGTCACTATAGGAAACATGGCACCTCACAATTAAAGGTGCACTTAGAAGAGCAATGCAAAAAAAGTCCAATATTAAAATCATTACAAGACAAAAGCCAATCTAGGCTAGAAATTGGACTTCAAAAAATGGTGGATGGGACTAGTGGGGGTGCAACTTTGAGGGGGTATACTAAGTATGATCCCGATGAGTGTAGAAGACACCTAGCTCGTATGGTCATAATGGACGAGCTACATTTTCAAATTGTTGATGGGAAAGGGTTCCAAGCGTATTCTCGCTACTTGGAACCAAGGTTTAATATTCATTCTCGCCACACGGTGGTAAAGGATGTAAAAAAACATTATTACATTGAAAAGGAGAAGTTGAGGGGTCAATTGGCGGATCAATTTGTTTGTCTCACCACTGACACTTGGACATCGATCCAAAATTTTAATTATATGTCTTTGACTGTGCATTTTATTAATTGTCATTGGACATTGCAAAAGAAAATTATAAAATTTTGTAAAATCACCGATCATAAGAGTGAGACAATTGGAAAGGCTTTGGAGTCCGCAATAAAGGAGTGGGGGTTGACCCGAGTGGTTACAGTCACAGTCGATAATGCCTCGTCTAACGATGTTGCATTGGGACATCTAAAGACCTATCTTAGAGAGGCAAATAAGACACTCATGGGTGGTGAGTGTCTGCATGTGAGATGTGTGGCACATATTCTGAATCTGATTATCGCTGATGGTTTGAGAGATCTTCATGACTCGATTGCTCGGGTTAGGACTACTGTGAGATGGGTGAGATCTTCTCCTTTGAGATTGGACAAATTCAAGGTTGCTGCGAGATCTGCGGGCCTAACATCTAAGAGGGGCCTTTGTACTGATATGCCTACACGATGGAACTCAACATTTCTGATGTTGGAGGCGGCCCAAGAATATAAGCTGGCATTTACATTATTGGGTGACGAAGACATCCAATATGTTAAATATTTTGATGATCACGGGGGATTGGGGAAACCCGTAGAGAATGGTTGGGAAATTGTAACTAATTTTGTAGAGTTTTTGAGGCTTTTTTACGATGTCACCACGAGGCTATCTGGAACTTTGTACCCTACATCCAATATTGTATGTTAGCAAATATGTAGGGTAAAAGAAGAATTAGATGACATGGTCGCGGGTGGTCACATTAGGATGCGGGAGATGTCATTGATTATGAGGACAAAGTACGACAAGTATTGAAGAGATTTAACGAAGGCTAATATTTTGTTATATGTAGCTGTCGTCTTTGACCCGAGGTATAAGTTGGATGGTATGATATTTGGATTGGGCCTTGCGTACGGGCAAGTATGGGCAGAGCTTATTGCAGCAAGGGTGCGGAAAACCCTTACTAGATTATTTGATGAGTTTTCCACTCTGCGGGGTGGTAATATTGCGGCACCTACACCTACCCCCTCAGCCTAAGGCTCACAGTTTCCTGAAGTCGAGGTTGGGAAAATACGTAGATTGGAGTGGGGTGAGAGGTATGAGCAGACCCCCTTCCTTCGGAGTTCTGTAGAGGCTCAGCCAGAGATAGACAGATACTTAACAGCAGAGATTCTACCATTTTCACGAGATTTCGATATATTAAGTTGGTTGAAGGTGAATGCTGTGAAGTATCCCATCCTTGGAGAGATAGCCCGCACACTTTTGGCCATCCCTGTTAGCACAGTAGCCTCAGAGTCGGCCTTTAGCACGGGAGGACGTGTATTAGATTCATTTCGGAGTTCATTAGCTCTTGCCACTGTGGAGGCTTTGATTTGCACGCAGAATTGGATCAAGGGAACTCAAATTCATGTTCCGGATGTTCTTGAGTATGAGAAGGCCGACATCGATGAGGATAGTGATGATCAGTCTGGATCTGGTATTTATTTTAATTTCATTTTCTAATTTCTTATTTTAATTTATTTATTTTCATTTAATTGGTATTCATTAATTTGATTTCAAATTTAATACTTATAGTGATACATAAGACGACGTCTACGGCTACCTCCGATGCAGTATGACTTTGTATTGGACTCACCATTGTCATGGTTTGCACAATTTCTTCCATAATTGTTTTTGCATTTAAAATTTTGTTTCATCTTTATAACTTTTTAATTCTAATTTGTTTTATTTTTAACTTATTAATATTTCAGGTTTTATAATTTATTGACTTTTATGATCTTGATTTTCAGTCTCACAGCAATCGACATAACTCACCACTCAGTGAACTCACCGCTACGGCTCCACCCCAAAATCAAATTGAAAAATTATGATTTTGTTAATTTATAATTAATTGTAATGTTGCTACAATAGTTAATTGTACAATTTGTAATATTTATTTCTTTTAGAGGAGTTTGTAATAGTGTAATAGTTTATTAGTTCTCTTAATTTGTATAATTGTAAACAAAATATTTTAGCATAGTGCCTTACTGCCTTAGTGATGATTACTACTTAATTAGTTAATAACGTAATAGTTCAATCTATGATTCTATATATATATATATATATATTTTTTTTCCTGTTTTTAAATCTATATACTTTTTAATCTAAATAATGGGCTCAAATGGCCCAAAAACGAATTCTGGGCCCAAAGTGGCCCAAAAACCGATTCTGGGCCATTTAGGGCCCAGAAAAAGATACTGGGCCAAAGGCCCAGTATAGGGTGCGGGGGGTGCGGACGGGTGGGGGTCCACCCCCGCACCCCGGCCCAGCGGACAGGGGACCCCGCCCCGCCATGCGGGAGCAGGGTCTGGGGAGAAATTCCCCACCCCCGCATATGCGGGGGCGGGGGGCGGGGGAGGGGTGGCCCCGCCCCGTAGGGGGCGGGTATCACCCCTAGTGAGAAGAGTTCTGCCGACGTGGCACTCCTACGCCTTTTTTTTTATATGATTCAAGATAATTTTTGCTATTTACAAGCCAGTACAAACATACAACTTGCTATAGAATCTATTAGTTATTAAAAAAATAAAAATAATTATTATTTATTATTATTATTATTAGTATAAAGACTTTTACATTAACCTGCTCTAATCATATTATACTAATAATTTTTTTATTAGTTTAAAGACTTTTACATTAACTTAATCTCATCATGTTATAGTTATAGTTATAAAAAAAATATATCAAAACACTGATAATTCTTTTAGTAATACTACATATAGTCATATAGTGTGTAAGTGTTATACAGTTGTTTTGAAAAAGAGTAGAGTTTACTATTAAAAAATTAATTTTTTTCATATAAATCTCATATTTTTTTTAAAAATAATTACGCGACGGTTGTGCACTCACGACTGTAACAATCATTTATCTAATTTTCTACTAAAATTGATTTGAAAGACTTCAGTGAGATGTTAGGCTTGCCAATAAATAATTTTTATTTTTATTTTCCTATGACCAGACCAATCAAGGTTTTGAATTTTATACCATTCCAGCTGGTACGATCAAAATATTTCGTTTATGTGGCGTAGCTAGTATAGAGATGGGTACAATTTCGTACCGGTTAAAATTTTGGCCGTTTCGGCCCGTGTCGGCCGATATTTCAGTCTGTATCAACCTATATTTCAGACCGTACTAGTTGATATTTCAGCTTTTACTTTTTTTTTTCATTTCTTCAAATTACAAACTTATTTTTTAATCTTTTAATTTAGATTAGACTATTTATAATTTATATATAATTTATTTATATATAGACTATTATTTTAAAATATATTTTTATATATATTTATATATATAATTTATTCATATAAAAATTATTTCAAAATGATATCTAAAATATTATCAGTATCAAAATATATCATTTCAATGCTACGATCGAAACAGTCACTGATACATTATTCAAAACATTGCGACCAAAACTGACTCAATTTTGGAGGCATCAAATTACAAACTTATTTTTTGATCTTTTAATTTAGATTAGACTATTTATAATTTATATATAATTTATTTATATATAGACTATTATTTTAAAATATATTTTTATATATATTTATATGTATAATTTATTCGTATAAAAATTATTTCAAAATAGTATCTAAAATATTATCAGTATTAAAATATATCATTTCAATGCTACGATCGAAACAGTCACTGATACATTATTCAAAACATTGCGACCAAAACTGACTCAGTTTTGGAGGCATCTCTATCCTCTCTTGCTCACACACTTTGCTCGCTATAAATGCACCCACCAGCGCACGCAACTTTAAGAGCGCACGCAACTTACGTTTCCTTTTCGTTATTATCGAGAATAAGCCAGAGCAAAGCAGATCAGTCTTCCCAGTCCAGGCGAGAGAGCAATATGGGTTTGAAGGTCTGCCCTAATCTCTCGTTTTTAAAATGTTCATGATATGCAACTTAGTTTGGTTTTTTTGCTGAGATTTGTTCTTCATCGGAAATCAATTCCCGGAAGTAACTTTCTGGTCCAATTTTTTCTTGGGTGTTGATAAATTTTAAAATCATCAAACATGCATCACCATCGAGTAGTTATCTACATTGGTTTTTTTTTTCCTGATTAAAAAGAATTGTTAATGCTTTGTTTATACAGTTTGTGTTAGATTCAAATAGGCCGTGGAATAATTTGTATTGGGTGTGGAAGGAATAGCTCAGATCTGGATATTATTCTTGTTTTCGGAGATTAATAAAATAGAAGGAAGGAGGAAACTTGGGTTCAGTTGTTTTTACCATAATTTTATTTTCTGTACTTTGGTTTCTTCATTATCTAGGAAATTGGTATAACCTTTTGGATGGACTTGACAGGGTTAGATTGGCTTGTTTGATAATTTATCTGATTTTTCCTCCAAGATCTGCCGTTTGTTTGATTTAAATTTCTGTTGAGTTTTTTATTCGATTCGCTAGTTACCTTGAATTATATGTTGAACCAAGCCATAGCATTGAACAGAATAATCTCGTGTTAAAGTTGTCTGAAAACTTAAATTAAAAGTGAAAATTAGCTATTGCCGAGAAATGAAGTGGTAGAAGAATACCTCTTGTGCTGCTAAGAAATCTGCTCCACCGGGTATCGGATTAAAGCTTGGATGACAAAAAGTGATCATTTATGCATTGTAAACAAAATCAGCGTGTCTGCAAGGACTAGTGTCTTCTTATTGGCTAACTTTAGGTTTAGGAATGATTAAATTGTTATCTATCTTTGGAATTTCAAGGTTTTCATTATTCTTGGCATCATTAGTAGTGGGTCGAGCTCCATTTTTAGGATCTGACAACTCCATGCTTTTTCTTGAGAAAACTCGGAAAACACACGTGAGAATAAATCCTTTTATGGCTGAACTGTGCTTAAAGGACCTTTTTATGCTTTACCTGATCTATATCTCTCTTTGGCATTTATCCATTTATCTAAATGTGTACTATTCCGAATGGGATGGGGTTATTGCAGGAGGAGTTTGAGGAGCATGCTGAGAAAGCCAAGACCCTGCCGGAGTCTACAACAAACGAAAACAAGCTTATTCTTTATGGGCTGTACAAGCAGGCCACTGTTGGAGCAGTGAACACCAGTAAGTGTCTGGCTCAATTTAGTTTCTCATCATTTTAAAATTTTTTCGGTCTTTGTTTTCCTGTTGCTTTCTAGACCAAAGGCTTATTTTTTTAGGGAACTTTATTTGCACCATTCATGGCCTTTTGTATCTGATTTGCAGGCCGTCCTGGAATGTTCAGCTTGAGGGAGAGAGCAAAGTGGGATGCATGGAAAGCTGTTGAAGGTAATGGCTATCACAGTTAAAGCAGTATGGTTCTAACTTTGTTGTATCTGTGGTCTATTCTAAGAGACGTCAAACTTTTTTGTTTTCAGGGAA
Organism: Juglans microcarpa x Juglans regia; assembly: GCF_004785595.1. Lineage (NCBI taxonomy): Eukaryota > Viridiplantae > Streptophyta > Magnoliopsida > Fagales > Juglandaceae > Juglans > Juglans microcarpa x Juglans regia. The sequence continues at coordinate 26,935,504 of NC_054604.1, forward strand.
GTCCAAGGAGGAAGCAATGAGTGATTACATAACCAAAGTGAAACAGCTGCATGAAGAAGCTGCGGCATCTGCCTGATGTCTTGTTCATGCATAATGCCTCTTTGATTCCTTGTGTTTTAAAAACGCAATTGTAATAATAAAAAAAACAGTATCTGTAGTTTTCAAACTTTTAGCGGGTCGTGTCTAAGTCCTGTGGAAGTGATTATGGTATGTTAATCTTTAAGAAATATGTAAGTTACCCACTACAGGGCCTGCTTTAACTAAGCTTAAATTATTCCAGAGCTCTTGATTTCTACTCGAATATTTGGGTGGGCAATTCAGCTTGGGGAGTTTAAATAATCCCTTTGGATCATGTTGCCCGGCAGCATCCAAACCTGAACTAATTACCTGTTGTGGTCTGATAGTTTCTTTTTATTATCGGACTGGGGAATTTCCTTCTGGATCTTCTGCCTGAAGTGTAAATTTCTCATTTAAAAGTTACTTCAGGTGAAAGCTTTAAACCCTGCCAGTGTCTATTCATTCATGAAAAGCCATCTTTGGTCTATAAATCAGGGAAATGCTTCCACTAGCAACGATAAACCCCGAGTGTTGGTTCTAGAAGTAACGTCTCGAAAACGAATGACCATTACTAATGGAGTAATTGTATCTTAAAGAAGAAACAAAGAACTGTCAACCAAATAAAAGAAGTAAATAGGGGAAAGTCAAATCACATAATCGGGCCAACCGGTCATCTTCTTATGTTTTTGCTTTTCCCAATCGAAGATCTTAAGACTGGAAATATCAGTCTCTTCTGCGAACATTTGAGGCCAACAAACTGCAGTGTACCATCATCATCTAAGACGGTGCTGTCTTTGTAGGGAATGGGTGGAGACTAAGGTTACGTTTGGGTACCAAGAGTACCTCAAGTATTCTCACTACTATTCTTTACTCTATTATTACTTTTCATCTATTTTTTTACTATTCATTACTTTTTACCTACTATTTATTATTCTATTATTACTTTTTCACTATTATTTATAAACATTCTCAACACTTCTCAAGTATTCTCACCACTCAAACCTAGCCTAAATTTTTGGACCTAAAACCTGATCTATTTTCTACTTTTGCACTGTAGTTGTTGTAACGGGATGTTTGTTGGGAGAACCCCACCCCCTCTTCTTGTATCTCAATTTACTCATGTTATTGAAATGCATGCTTGATTAGAGAAGAAAAAGAGGGGCAAAGGGGCAATGTCTTTCATTTGTTGGGTCGTAGACTCGGGAGAGTTCGGAAAAATAAGAACCTAAGAAGTTAAAGAGAATCTACCCTTTTCTCAAAGGAAAGAAGGAAGGCATGTATAGCTATAAGAAGAACAATGCGTGCAATAAAAGGTACTGATCACCGTGAATATAGGACTTCAGCAGTGACAGTGGAAAGTCCTTTCCAACTTCCAAGGGGCCTCTAATAAGTTGTTCAATCTTGGGTCTAATATTATGCAGCAACGAAGTATATTTTCTACATGGTTTTGCTAATTTCGTGTTTAATGGGCATCTCAAGTGGAATTTCTACAAGGACAGGGATTAAGTTATAAATGGTTGTGAGTTTAGATAGTGAAAGAAGACATGGTAAGCCATAAGTGAGGCTGTTAAAGGTATTCATAAAAAGAGCTTCATTCTACCACCAAAAAGCATCAACTGAATAAGATGATTTAGGGCTTGTTTGGATAGAGAAATGATCTATCTCATCATTATAACTTTTCAAAATTCTCACACAAAATATAATAAATAATTCAAAATTTTCAAATCTCAAAACAATAATAATATTAAAAAATAATATTCTAATAATATTTTATTCAACTCATCTAAAATCATCTCATCTCAACGAGCCCTTACTTAATATAGACAGCTCTCTCTTCCTTGGGGTACCCCCAAAAATGTAGGTGTATCCATTGGCTTAAAGTTCTAATGCCCCACTTGAACCTAAACTTATTAGCAAACATTAATGGCTCCATCATCTTCCTGTCACCAAGGAAATAGCTTTCAGAGTAGTTGGGAGTTGGGTTGTTTGGTTATCAACTTATAAAGAATGGGGTATGGTATTAAACTTGATTGAGTGATATAGTTAGAACCAATTTATAACTATGTTATAATTCGATGATAAAATAATATTTATTAAAATTCTATTCCATTTAAAATGTTTCATTTTGGCAGGGACTGACTATGATTTTGCCTCCCTAGTCTATCTTGTCAAAATGAGACCTTTGACGTGTAGATATGAAATTGACATTACATTGAGCTTTCAAGGACTACACCCACCAAGGGGATAGTAAAGACCACCCACCTAGGGTGTAGCCGATCCCAATAAAGCCAAATGCCTTTTTTTCATTATTTTTTTAAGAGTAATATTACATACAATCATAGAATGTATAATCATATAATCATTTTGAATAAGAGTATAATCTACTATTAAAAAATTTACTATTAAAAAATTAACTTTTTTTTTATATAGATCTCATATATATTCACTTTACATACTCACGACTGTAAGTATCATTTTTTTTTAATGATATTATAAATTTTATTTTTAATTTTTTTTAAATAAAATTCACAATATCATTAAAAAACACTTAATCACCAAGTAAAAAAATAAAATAAAATAAAAAATTGTGGGGAGAATTCATCGGACCAAACTCTTGGTGACTTTAGCTTTTTCCAAGTGAAAATGACCAAAGAGGGTGGCAATTCCTCGAGAGATTGAAAGAAGGAATCGTCCAAGTTATAAATCTTTGGAATCACCTGACATATTCTATAACAGCAGTATTCATACAAAAATTATGCCAGAACAGCATAGATCACTAGATCTCAATATTTTCCTGTTGTCTTGGGATGGATGTTAAAAGTATGTTTCCCAGTTTACTTTGCAATTATGTGTAGAGTAAGTTTTGAAGATCTAGTAATAGGTTAAGATGCTATCATAAACAAAGTGGAAAGTTCATTTACATGAGACATCTAACTGCCACTACGGCTTAGAACAGTTTGAGACCAAAAGAGGATATATCTTTGTTTGGATCGAGATGGGTTGGATATCCGATATTCTATTGAACGAAAGGATACCTTGAAATATAATAATCCCTTACACGAGAAGCACCATCTCTAGCAAGAATCCCTTCAAGATCTCCTATAATTCTGGCCAACCATATCTCCAAATTCCTCTGGATTTCCTTTAAGTTGTTCATGATCGAGTCCAAAGATCTCCTTGTGGTCAGTTTGGCCTGGCTCCCCACCTCATCCCCATAATAACTCTTCGCAACTTCAGTTTGTAATGCCATGAGCTTCTGTCCAGTTTCTGATGCACGTTGCTGAAGTCGAAATGCCTCGAGTAGAAACTCTGTTTGCCTCTGCGTTCGAAACTCTGGACTAAGGGTTGGTTCACAGGGATCACTAGCCTGCTGTAAATATGTGGGAAGCTACTTTTAGCAACATTACAAACGGAAAAGTAAGTTTACCTATAATACAAACAGAACAAAAGAAGAACAACCATTTGTAGGGGCAGGCTGAGGGTTGGGGTGGTGTTAAGGGGGAGAGGATCATTTAGAGGCACATGCTGAGGGGGGAACTTGCAGTGTCAAAGGAATGTTTCACCGAGCAGATCCAAAGGAAGCACTGAGTGCAAAGAGGAATACCAGTCACAGGGCATATGATAGAACAACTCCTTGAGATAACAAACTTTTGGGCCCCAAAAGCAAATGTATACTCTTCCACATCAAGATACTTCTAAAATTACTCGGTAATTGTGTCACATAGGATTTTGGCTCAAATTTTTTCCACAGGGGAAAAGGCACATCCTTTTAGCTTCAATGCGCAGGACCAGCCTCATACATATGATATGGAGCATGAAAACAATGAGTCCCACATCTTATATGGAACAACCAGAGCTAAAAGGACCAAAGGTACACAGCCTTGTATATTTGAGGAACAAAAGTGTTTTCCAAGATAATGCTTCATTTGATTGATAAGGTATCTAAAAGGATCGAATGATAATCAAGACTGCCCATGATTACGTGAAAGCACAAAAGCAATAAACTAGCAGCAGTTGAGAATTACCATTCTTCTGCATAGATCATCAATCTTCTCCGAAAGAGCTTGGCATCTCTTTGCCTGCTTCCTCATTAGTGATGGTACTTTTGATAGATCACTCTTACCAACTTTTACTAAATTCAGTAGTTCCTGTTCAAGTAACTTTAGTTTAGAGGAAACTCCTGTGGATTCACCATCTACCTTCCAAGGGGATTCCCTTCTAGACAAGAAAAACATGTTTTGCCCTTATTAGTTGTAGAGTGTTGGCAATACATTCTTCAGAAATGATCAGTGCTAGGCTGTTTATAAATTACCTTGGTACAAAATGCTTCATATGATACAATGATTCGAGGGATTCATACTGTACACCCTGCAAGATGAAACATTCAAACTTCAGGTCCAGAGGAAATACCTGCATTTTCTTTACAAATGTTATTTTATATGTCAGTCACAATGTCAAATGCCTTACCAGTTTCTGAATCACTTATTGCATTCTATCTATAAAATTTGATCATTTCAACCTGTAAATGGTCAGACAAAACCACACAATAGATGTTTGATAGCTGCCAATTAAGTGTGATTTGTAAAGGCTTAATGGTTCATTATGTTTTGCTAACTCTCAGGGACAGTATCCCGAGAACAGATTTCTGCCACAGAAGACTTCAGTCTTTTAGCGAGTGCCTAAGATGCCACGTTTCAAAAAACCCCGGAGGAGCAGTTAAAGGGTGGAGGCAAAGAAAAATAGAAAACAAAGTAATAAAACAAATAAAGAATAAGGGACATAGTCTGTAATATGGTAAACTGGATATAATTTTATTACTGCAAAAGTCACATTTCCTCTCTGAAAATAAAAGCTTAGATTGACAGCATGCAAAATGTTTGCTAGTGATGAAGCTGATAGACCTGTATACCAAAGATACAATGTGTTTCTGTATTAGTGGATAACTTTCAAACACAATTAATGGCTTTAGCAGTCAAGATTTGATGCCTTCGTCCTCTACTGATATTTACTTTAGATAGCCAACCTTAAGTGTTAAGAAGCAACATTAAAAGAAGACACTGACCTCATAACTTAAGATAAGGGTGGTCCACCACTATCATTAGGCAGATTTGGGGGGTTTTGAAATATGTTACTGTTCAACAAAGCTTTATTGGGGAAATGGCTTCGTATTCTCAAGGGGAGAGAAGAGAAGGTGATGATCTTTGTTTGATAAGTAAAAAAAATAGGTTGATGATCCGGTCCAAGAGATGTATTTTTGAGGTTACAACCTGTTTCAATGCCCATCCCTTCAATTGGCTCTTCATTTCCTTGGAAGTGTATTTAGAGAAATAATGCGCCCTCAAAGGGTGCCTTTTCCCGTTTGCTTGGCAATCCTAGGAAATATCCTACCCACTGATAATTTAAGAAAGAGGCGCATTGTAGTATTGTATTGGTGTTCCGTGTGTAAACAAAATGGCGAAAGCTTCAGTCACCTTTTCCTACATTATGAGCTGGCTAGGGAATTATGGGGAGCGATGTTCAACATTTTTGGGCTTTAGTGGGTGTTGTCCCAACAGTGGTGTGGAATGGTTGGCATGTTGGCAGAATCTTTATGGGGAACATAGAGATTCCGATGGAGGATTATCCCCCTATGATTACTGTGGTGTATTTGGCAAGAATGCAATACTTGAACTGTTTTGAGTGTCAAAATGTTTTGAGTCTGGTTAAGGACAACATGCGAATCAAGAAAAAGATGCAAAATATAGATCAGTAGTGGTTCTAGTGACCCACTATGGAAGAATATCACTCCAGACCCATAAGAGGTACCGATGATTTAATTAATTTGAGTTTCGAAGATACAGCTTTCTCGATCAACATACAAGCAGAAGATTCACAAAATCACTTTCTTTCTTTTCGACGAGGTCGTGCCTATTCTTCAAGTCTGTGACAAGACTCTTAAGTATACCTAACACAGGATTCTTCTATCCACAATATAAGAAATAGAATCCAAAATGACAATACAAGTGAACCAATGTCCACAGCAGAGGCCCTAATGTCAGATATTGGACTTGACTTTAAGATCATCAACAACTAGGATATTATGCAATTATTCTGATCAATTTAAAAAAAATGTTCTTATACATTTCTAAAGTGATGGTCAATTCAAATAAGGCTCGTAATGTCATAAATTCATTAAGCAAGAATATATCATCTACTTTGTTAATATTTTCAGCAGTTCTTACTGTTTGCAATTTTTTTTGTTTCTCTCAGTCTATTCCAAAAACAAAAGGGTCCTACTTTTGAGGTAACCCATTTTATAATAAAGGATTTTAACCCAAGATAAATAGCCCACTATTCTCCAACAACAATCAAAAGGGTCCTTAACTTCCATTTCTCTCTGATCTTGATCACCCAAGAAGTAAAATTGATGTTATTTTCCAACCATTTCTCAGCAACCAAATGAAGCATTATAAAATAAGAGGAAGAAAATTGGGCAAACAGCGTCAGTTTCAAATATAAATGAAGTACCTTTTTCTACAATAGATAGAAACAAAGTTTGCTGGTTTTGGGTTGTTCCCAGATTAGATAGAGGTTTCTCACATAAAACAAGGCAGAAACTGTCAACGAACAGATTTGCTGTCCATAATTCTTCTTTCCTTATTTTACTTATGCTTGTACAGTTAACATACAATTTTGACAGAATATAGTTTCCATATATAGGGTAAGAATCAGGGCTAGAATCATTTGGGAACTTACTTTCTTTCCATGTATAGCATTCTTGTAAAGTCTATATATAATATACAGAACACTCAAGGCCAATTCATTCGGCCATTCACACAATCTTGACAGAAACTAATTGCTCAAGGAGCCAGGCTTGAGAAGTAGTAGCATGGGTCAGGCTTGATCATTTGTCAGGGGATTCATTCATGTTTGGTTGATTTAAAAATATCTCTTGGGAAAGCATTATGGTTCCTTTAGTTAGTAATCAAGAAAGCATGACACGGGAGTAAGATGGTAAAAAGTTCTGAGTGAAAAATGCTCGAGTGAGGCAACCCAAAACTAAGCTTGTCAACTTAAGCACTAGTTTTCCATGAGTTTCCAACCATTGAGTCTAATTCTGAGTTAAGACTTTCTTTGCAATAAACATACGATGTTATAGCAACAAAATTATGCGTTCCATCAATGTTTCTTTTTAGTTTTTTTTGCTGGCTCAGTCATGTATTTCAGTCAAGAAAGAGAACTGTTATACAAAGAATCATGCAAATACTAGATTCATACATGTACAAATACACCTCTATGTCTTGCTAATGCAGCATATTACCATGCATGAAGATGCAATTGGATAGTTATCGAATGGCTGATATACACTGATTAAGTCATGAAATGTAGGCTACTATAGAGAAGACTGGAGTACAAGAATCTTAATAAAAAACTTCGTTGAATCCCTTAATGCAAGGATAACTTCTTCTCTTTATTTTTTTATTATGGATAAAAATAAATTTATTAATACTAATGAAATATGCGTTGCCTGAGTACACAAGGAGTATACAAAAGAAAACATCTAATTATGTTCTAGGAACCTGAACAAGACACAAGGAATCATGAACCTTAGTTCCATTGAGCACAGTAGCAGAAAACCAAAGCAATAGAGTGTGCACAAGGATAACTTCTATATCCTTGATAAAGTAGTAAGTGATTGACATAGGAAGCTGGTCAGGTTGGCTTAAGACATTCAGATTAGCACCTAAGCAAGATCTTTTTATAAACTTCTTGGTGCCCTGGAATATGTGATTAATATTCCAGTATCACCCCACCTAGGCAAGTAGTGGCATCTGGATCACAAAGAAATGCCTATTCAAAGTACTTCGACGTGGGTTGTAAAACCTCTTGTTATAAAAATAAAAATTTGAACATTATTATTAGGCTTTTAAAGTATCAAAAGAACTTCCCATTGACACTATTAACATCAGACCTGAAAATTGAAGTAACATTATTCTCCTAATGATTATCAGTTGGAATACATCTATCAAGCTCCTTTCGTAGAGTAAGATGTGTAAGCATGTGCTATATACTTATTTTAAGGAAGTAAACTTGAAATGCTTTCTTTTTATTTAACCTCTCGATTGAGTCAATAAATTGGCAATCGATCAGATAGATCTTTATCGGACGATTGGCAATTATGTACTTCGCCCTCTTTGTCCAAATTCTTCAAGGTCGTCTCTTTTTCTATTGGTGCTTTTATCTTGAACAAATTGATTTTTTATCCTATCCCATCCATCGGTGCTCATTAAACAAAACCTAACCATCTTTTATATATCCCATCTAATGCTCAATAAAGATCGTGGCTACTGTCTTATGAATATACTGAATCTGAATCATCTCTCTCATGTTGCTCACTCATGCATTAGATTGAAATCTTTCTTTCAACATATAAGCCTCTTCCAAGGGCCATTCTTTTTCCCCAACTGCTAAATAAAGCTCAGTTAGAATTAGAGGAATTTGAACGAAGAAGAAATCACCCAATATTTTTTCAGTAAAGAACAAAAATGCCCTCGGTTTTCAATTTTCTCCGGCATCAATCCCTTCAAGCAATTCTAATACATTTTTATTTTCCTACCATTTTTTAGAAACCAAACGGGCATTAGAAAAGAAAATTAATACCTGGCAGAGATTAGGTCTTTCCGCCCAAAACTTGGAAGCCGAGGACGCCAACAACTCGGAATCAAACCCATTCTGCTGATGCTGATTAAGATGATCTTGTGGCTCCGGACCAGCATAAGCAAAGCTCACTTCAGCCGCACTCTCTTCTTCTTCATCCCCAAACTCTTGGGCAGCCGCGCTGGTCCTGGACATGAAACTAATCATCTCGTCCCTCTCGCCCACCTCTCTCTCAAGCTCCTCCACGCGCGCCCTGTACTCCGCCTCCCTCTTCTCTAGCTCTGCCATCCTCTCCCTCAGCTCCTCGATCCCCTGCAGCAGCCGCCTCTCCTCCGACTGCCAAGCGTTCCGGTGGCTCGCGAAGATCTCCACCACCCGGGCGTTGGCCTTGGAGTCCTCCTTTCTCCGGGACTTCATCTGCCTCATCTGCTCCTCCGCTTGAAGGAGTCTCAAAGAGAGTTCCCGGACTTGGGTTTTTAGGGCTGGTACTAGACATATTGAGTTCTTGGGAAGCAATGCCAAAGACACCGAGAAGCTCAGCCCCAGGTATCCACGCACAAGCTTCTTCATTTCCTCTTCTTGGTCTTCTTCTCCTTCTCCATCTTCTTCTAGAGGTCCTAGTTCTCGTTCTTCTTCTTCTTCTTCTTCTTTTTCTGCCATTAGTACGTCTTCGACTGAGAGTAAGACCTTCTAGTCTGACAGATATTAAGCTTGTTTTGCTTTGCTTTTCTTTTTGGAGGAGGGTCTGTTCTCTTGATCAGTTTGTAATGCCTTTTCTTGCGTAGATTTTCCAGGTATTGGATTACGAAAATGGGTCTTTCAGGGCACGCAATTCACGAAGATATCAAAGAAACCAACCAAAGTCCGGTCCTTTTTGGTGGACGCAGACGTACAGTCTGTGTGGTTGCAGACAATAAAAACAAAGCGAAGAAAGGCTCCTTTATCTCATTCCCGAATCCCTGACCTTGCTTTCGCATAATCCACCTTTCTCTACATCTCTCTCTCCCCCCATTTAAGGTAAATTTCATTGCAGGATTTCAGCTTAACTGAATTTAATTTAATTTTAAGTTGACTTTAATATCTAATTATTAAAATATTAAATTTATTTTAATTCAAAATTTCTTTATACGTAGATTCACAATATTTTTCAACTTAACATATTTTTATATATGATACCTACAACTTTTTTTAACTTTTCATAAAAAGTATTAAATTAATCTTAATATCTAAACACACTTTAAACTCAGTTTAGATAGATTTCACATAACTCACTTCATTACTCAACTCACTACTATTCATAAAAAATTTAATTCAACTCAACATCTAAACGTAATTCTTTAGTCTCCGAAGAGTTTCTTTTTTACACTGAAAATACAACAAACCTTTCGAGATAAAACATAACTCTAATTTCATTCATTCATTTTTTTTCCTTGCATATAGTTGGTTTGTACTCTATATCTTCTATCATGAGTTTTTAATGTCCTTAAAATCTCTTTGATATGTTGGCTAAATTTTAATTTAGAGCATGCCGACCGAGTAGCATCGCTCTGTATTACCGCTAGTTGTAAAAGTAACTTTTTTTTTAATTTTTTTTTCATATTTTTTTAATGTATTTAAATATTTTTAAAAAATAAAAAAAATATATCAATACATTTAAAATCACTTCCTTCATCATTCTGTAAAAACAAAAAAAATACCGCACGGTCAAATCAAACGGTACTTTTGGGGCGGTAGAGTAGACTTTTTCTTTAATTTATGATTGCTGATTTTCTTTTGCGTTAAATATGGAGTATTTAAGTTATTTTGAATATTTACTTTAGAGTAATGACATATTTAATTTTAAGGCGTGTAAATTTTGTAAATTCTTTTTGAAAAAAATATAGAATTCAAAATTTTAAAAAATTAATATAAATCTCATATTTACTCATATTTAAAAAAAAAATTAAAATTTAAAATTTAAAATATATTTTCTCTTTAATTTATGTTGACAAGTGAAATGATCAAATATTAAGAATATATAAGTATTTATTTCACTCAAGATTAAAATAATTATTCATCAAAATTATTTATACTTTTTTCTTTAATTTTAAGTAGACTGCAAATATAGATATGCCTTGAATTGTATTTAATGCTGTTGAGAAATTATACCAATAATGACAAATATTTGTTTGATATCAAAATATTCATTGTATGTCTTTTTTTTTTTAGAAAAAAAAAAAAAAAACCCCACCTTTTGTCTATCTCACTCTAGAATGCTTAATCCACCAAAACGAAAGTGCAGGAGTTTGAGGAGGATTTTAGTCCATGGTGTTAGGGATCTTGAATCATGCCGGTAATGCCAGCACAATATCCGCCCCGGGAGACACAGAGCAAGAACATTGGCACAGTGCAAAAGCCGAAAAGGAAGGACCTACTCGATTCCCTCAAGAAACAAGTGTCCGATGTCCCACAAAAGACATGAATTATGGAGCTGACCTAGTGATTTATATCTTGCAGCAGTTTGTCTACAACAACGCAAACCCAAAAGCGACTCATTTTTGGCTACTTGTAAGTGAAATCAATGTCTTTTAGGCCTATTTGGAGCGCCAGCTACTAAATTAATCACTATTTTGCTTGGCTCTTAGAGAGGAGACAGCACGATAAAGTAGGCAAGACAGAATTCAACAACAAAGCTGTATGTTCAACTTTCAATTAAAATGTTAAAATATTATTAAAATGTTATTTTTTAATATTATTATTATTTAAAAATTTAAAAATATTAAATTATTTATTATATTTTAAGTTAGAATTTGAAAAAATTATAACGATGAGTTGAGATTAATTTATGCACCAAACAAAACCTTAGAGCACTAGCATTCCACTTAATTCATATTCAAATTTTGATAAAAAGTAAATATTTTTCATATATCTAAAGTTTTTCTATTCATAATTTTACATTAAATTAATGCTTGAGTTCATCAAAAAAATAATATAATATTATTTTTATAATAATAATATTTTTATTCTTTTTTCATATTTTACAATCCCTTTTTATTGTTCATTATTTAAGATTTCCCTTTTGAAAATCTATATCTTCCCCACTTTTGTAGTTTGATTCACGTTTATTTTCACTATTGTTGGCATCCACATAAAATATTCTGCTTATATATATGTTGATTTACCCCGTATCCTTGCTCTTTCTCTTGTGTTTATGTTATGGCCTTAATTACAATCTAACATTGATGAGCACCAAGGAGCCTAGACTGTAGTCATGTGCATGGACCTCTCTGTCAATGTTTTTCATTGATGCAATTTGGAGGATCTTGCTTCTTTCTTGGGACTGCTTTAGCTCTAGCATTGAATAGAATAAAAAACACTCAACATCAAGCTCCTATCATCACACAAAATTAGCAATCACAAATAAATTCAGCAATCTCAAATAAATTTAGCAATCTCAAAAACACTCTACATCAAGAAGCTATCATCACATCAAGCTACACAACAACTTCAGTAGCAGCACCAGAATAAATTCAGCAAGTTCAGTTACACATCTCATCGAACTTTCTCTTATCAAGTTCTAGTTGTGCACCTCTATGGTCATCTGCCTTCGTCACCCATGATCTCCTTTCTACCATGAACAATCATATATCCTCGGTCATTTTTTCTAATGCTATGTTGAATTCAACATTACATGATTCCTGAGTCTTCCACTTCCTCAAGTTATTTTTTTCAGTTTTTTTGCCTTGAGGCCTCTCAACGTTCTCCTCCACAACATCGTCAACAGCTTCACTTGACTGCTCATTAGCTGGACGTTTATCATGTGGTCTTCTCCTCATATTCAGTGAAATAATGTGTTGCTGTCATTTAGGTTGATGTCTCAAAAAATACCAACAATGATCTAGTGTGAAGTTCGATTTCTCTATCTCTTTGTACATTATTTTTTCTTTTTCAATCTGAAAAAGTGAAGGAATATTGTCAGAAAATAAATCTTAAGAAATAAATACATTATTAAAGGAAAATGGTACATACCTTGTCTTGCTCGGTCGCACCACTTAGGTGTAATGATTCTACTTGCACTAGAAATGCACAAAACTTGTTTGTGCATTTCTGGATCATGGATCAATGACCCTATTGAACGGTTCACTGTATTTAGTTTTTTATACTCATGATAAAACTCAAAAATTTTGTCCCACATTTGAGTGAATTTTTTATCAGTATCCCGTATGGCATCAATACTAATGTTGAGCCAACCGGAGACAAGTACATTATCCTCATCTATAGTGAAAGATGCACCTCTTTAAATTTTTTTTGCCGGAAGCCTCTTTTCACCATGAAGGGGGTTGTTTGGACCACAACATTAGAATGTTGCGTGTATGTTAAAGTGCTATAACAACCTTCTCCTCCACTTTGTAAAAGAGTGGTGAAGAATGAATCATCCTCAAATAGAGTGTACATCCTTAAAGAATCGTAATGTTTAAGTTGTCAGAAGAGGTAGCACATACAAGGCAGAAAATAGACAAGACAGCGCATACAAAGCAAAAAATAGACAAGACAGCACATACATATGTAAAACCAACTTACATTTTTGTCCTAAAAAACCAACTTACATATGCAAAACCAACTTACATTTTTTCCCTAAAAAACAGACTTACATATGAAAGCTAAAATATATATGTAGTGGATTTTCCAATCACAGTTACATATGGAAAATGGAGCAGACATATGCAAAACCAACTTACAATAAACCAGAAGGTACGTTTTCCAATCGCAGGTACATATGCAAGTTAAAATACTGTAGGTAATACTGTATAATACAAAACCAACTTACAAAACCAAGTAACAAAACTAATTAGTAAAATGCTAATTTTAGAAAACTGCATATGGGGTATTGTGAAAATGAGAGAAAGAAAGAAAGGATTCACTGCGAAAATGAGGGAGAGAGAACGAGAGAAAGAGAGAAAAGGAAAAAAAAATAAGGCCGTTGGGATTAAAATAGAATAAAAAATACATTTGCTTGATGAATAGTAACTCTTCAAATTTGAAGGATCCCATAGATTTATTATAGCTCAAAACTTCCCATCCATCCCTTTGATGAATCCAATGCAGTTGGATTTTACTAAAATTCATCATATTTTACATTTGGCTAAACTTTTGATGAAGCCAACGCCAATGCTCTAAGAGCATTTTTAATAGATTGTTTATCTTTCCTTTAAAATATATTATTAAAATTTATTTTTTTATTTTATATATTGACTTTTACAATATCCTATTTATTAACTTATCTATTTTTTCTTCATATTATTTAAATATTATAATTTTTAATATTTTTTTATTCATTTCTAATATTTTCTCTAATTACAAATGATGTCCTCATATTTTTTTATATTTGCAATACCTCTCATATATAATGTCATATAATTATATTTTATTTTAAAACAAAATATAAATTAATTCAAAAAAATAAAAATATTTTAAATCAAAGTATTTGCAACAAACATATCAAATTCAAACCCCGCTACCACCACAATCCCATAAACCTGCTTCCCAAGCGCCAAATCCTTCGTACCCAAGCACGCCTTGAGAACACTTAGAAATGTAAATTCGTTGCACTTGACACCCAACAAATGCATCTCATGAAAGGCCAATATAGCTTTTTTACCAAGCCCATTTTGTGCATATCCAGATATCAAAGCAAACCAAGAAACCAAATCCGGTTCAGTACTTTCCTCAACCAGTTTTCGGACATACCCAAAACACCAACACTTTGAATACAGATTTACCAGATGGTTTCTAACATTCCGGTCCTCAAATAATCCAAATCTAACTACATGGGCATGGACTTCCATGCTTGAACTTACAGACTTGGAAGCAATGCATTGTGAGAGGAGCTTGGAGTAGGATATAGAGCTGGGTGTTAAACTCTCCTTATGGATTGAGCTTAGAATAGTTGCAGTTTGTGTGTCTCCACCAAATTTAACGTAGGTTTGGATAAATTTAGCAAGGAAGAGGAAAGTGGTCGAGAGAGTGACGGATTCAAATGTTTGGTAAGGTCGTTGGTGAAGATGATTTTGGAGGAAGGAGCCATACCGAAAACCCACTTGGAATAGGAGTTGCAACGGGGATAGATGGAAGACGAAGGCAACTGTGAGGAAGGATGGTTGAATTGGAAATGTAGAGATTTGAAGTAGTTATCTGGTGATCGATGGAAGACGAATAGAAGGCAACTGTGAGGAAGGGAAGACACACGAAATAAACAAATGGAGCTGAAAATGGACTAAAGTGAAATAAACTAATGTATCGTTTGGAACATAAATTCATCTCAATTCATCTCAATTTATTATTATAATTTTTTTAAATTTTAATACAAAATATAATAAATAATTTAATTTTTTTAAATCTCAAAATAATAATAATATTAAAAAATAATATTTTAATAATATATTATTATTTCAATTTAACTCAATTCAACTTATTTTAACATTTAAATACAACTTAAATCATATGAGAGAGGGAAAAGTACACAAATGAGAAAGAAACGATTTAAAAATTATTTATAAGTGTTAACGATTACTGTTAGATGTAGTAATAATATTGTAATTAATTGTAAATTATAGATGAAATAGATCCCTCTTTTAAATTGTTTTCTTTAAATTTTACACAAATAAGTGTTTTATATAAATCAAATGAGAGTGCTCTAACTAGTTTTAAAGCACTTGCAATGCAAAATAGATAACATTCACAACTCCCAAGAAATCATTTTGACTAATCTTATTTCCACCAGAAGGGTGCTGCCTGGTTGGGATAAGAACTAGTCGTGTCTGTCACTGATCTCTACCTTTCCTGCGGCACCATGATGTCTTTTTCATTGTGCCAGTGATACATGGATTGAAAAGGAGTTAATGCTAGAACAGTGAGCTTTTCCAAACCAGCTTTTAATTTTCCAGACCAGCTTTTCTGGAGCTTATCCAACAAATAAAAAGAAAAAAAAAATTCTTGGTTGTGCTTGGAAAATATGAAAAGGTCTAATTGAATAATTGACAGTTGACGGAGATTTATGGAAGGAACTCTCACATTCTAACGTCTCGTTTTGATTTGAAAAGCGATTCATTTTATTTTATTTTATAATTATAATTTTTTTAAAATTTTTATATAAAATATAATAAATAATTTTTTTTAAATCTTAAAATAATAATAATATTAAAAATTAATATTATAATAATATTTTTTACAATTTTTATCTTTTATCTAAAACTATCTCATCTCATCTCTGAATCGAAACCGTTCATTTAGATACAGAAACCATCTCACTTAATCTAATCTGATTTTATCATTATAATTTTTTTAAATTCTCATACAAAATATAATAAATAATTCAATCTTTTTAAATCTAAAAATAATAATAATATTAAAAATAATATTCTAACAGTATTTTATTCAACTCATCTAAAATTATTTTATCTTATCTCACTATCTAAACGAGTAAAATACAATCTAAAAGAGAGAACACACCAAAGAGAGGAGAGTAATTCCTCAAAATTCATTGGTATAACATTGCAACAAGGGAAGAGAGACTATACATAAGTTTCAATGAATTGGCCATTTCAATAGCTAGCTAGTGTCAGGCACAACCTCCTTGTGCATCTTTCGCTTGTGCTTTCAACTTTGTTCATACCAAGTATCCCATTATGTCATAGAATACTCAAGCACACAACCTATTTAAGCATTTCTAATTTCTCTTGAATTCAAGCACTTGTAACTATGGTGAACCAACAAAAAATAAAAACATAGAGATGAGTTGTCGCTTGTCACAAGATGCATGGTGCCATGGTTTGTCAACTGAATAATACAACCAAGGATATCATATCAAATTATATTTCCTCTTTCCTTATGTCACTTAACTTTGATTCAACAGTTTTCCCGACTATTTTATGACATTGTCAAAGGCAAAAAGACATAAAACATATCTAGGACTTACAAATGAGGAAACATGGAACCTTTTGCTCATTTCCGTATTTGGTTGAACAAGCACATTAAGTAAGAAATATATGGGACTGTTTTTTTTTTTTTTTTTTTTATGATATGGTGTATGACCATATCGAAACACTGAACATATTTTAGTCTACTCAATTCCTAATATGATAACTTTTAACATTGAGTTATTCTACTCAGTAGCCCTATACCACACACATGTTAAATGAAAAAAATAAAAAGATAAAAAAATAAAAGCAGATATGTGGTGTAGAATTGCTGAATAATTTTTTTTTTCAACATTATATACTCTTCATACTTGTATGATAGAGGCACTTAGTCTCATTTGTATTTGTTGTCCAAAGTGTCAAAGGCAATTACACAAGTGAGTGAGCCAATTTATGTGTGTTTTTGTACCGATCATGTCATATGACAAAAGTTAAACTTTGTACCATATTGCATCAATATCTCAAAAGGAATATGTACATTGTCAATCAAACAAAATGTAATCACAATTTACGCAATTCTAAACTCCTAGAGCATTCACAATGGATTTTGTAAAATCCATATTTCTGTAAAATTTGAAGGAAATTAGTCCAAAAGTGTCGTCTAACAGATGATATATTTCATCTCTATTTTCCAGATTTATACAGTATTACTGTTACATGTAGTGTGTACTGTACACAAATGCAAACATTTTTTAATTAATTTCTCTCTTCTTATACTTTTTCTCCCATATTCAAAGTTCACCTTATTTCACAAAAGTGCCTCTGTGTATTTTATGCAGATTACGTGCGTATGCTTAAATGACAGGTCCTAACCCAATGTCATGATTCATCTGCGTGATATTTAACTACTAATTCAATTGTCATAGGTTCTTAATTTCGCTATATATTTATTGAAGTTTATTGAAGTTAAATAACATAGATTCATACTTAACAACACACATAATATTATATAATAATTCTTTCACAATTATCAGAAACGAATATAAATATCCTCATAATATAACATCTTATATACATATATATATATTTTGAATAAATTTTAATTTTAATTTGACTTATAAATTTGGATTTATCTGAAATATGACAAAATTATATGACATTTTTTATAAGAACATATTATAAATATCAAAATATATGAGAATATCATTGGTAGTTAGAGCAAATTTTTAAAAGGAATAAAAAAATTAAAAAATATAATATTTAAATTATATAAAGAAAAAAATATAAATTAATGTACGATATATTATAAAAATCAATACGTAAAATAAAAAAATAAATTTTAATTATATATATTAAAAAATAAGATAAAAGAACCTTCAATGATCTAACGAGCATCGAAAACATCTCTTCATATAAGCTTTGTTAAGAGATGACTTTGTTTTAGAAATACATTCTTTGGCATTTCCGTAGCATCAATGTTTGGTTGTCCCGTCATATATGGGATTCCTAGCATACGAGAGAGGCCATGATATCATAAAAAATGGTCACTAGATTTAAAGAATGTATGCTAATATCTAGGCTTAAAGAATGTATGCTAATATCTAGGCGTTGAATGAACTCCTTACCCAAACAGTTTTTTGGACTATTGCAGCACCAGTGAAAAAGAAATCATTTCCACTTTTCTTCATTAGTATCATTTTTCTTTCTTTTTAATTCTGTATAATTTATATTTTTTAGCCAAAGCTGTTCCACCCATATTTTCTCTCAGCCATCAGCACTCAATTACTTCAGCTCCATAATCAGATCTACTCCATCCTCTCTAAAACCAAATCTACTGTCCTCCCAATATCTTCTCATACAAAAGTTTAATCATCAATTAGCAAGTGGCTCAAAAACAAATAATTAATATACTTTACTTTGGACATAGAATCGACGAGATTTAGCTGTGTTTGGTAAGTTGAAGAATCTCAGACTACTTCACTACTATTCATAAACAGTTTACTACTATTAATAAATTATACACTACTTTTTCACTACTATTTCATAGCTCAATCTGATATTATCACAACATCCAAACGTAGCCTTGAGAGTTAAGATGTGAGCTGGATTTGATTTCTTCTCCAACTAACAAGAAGGCTGTTGAATTTGTGTGCTCAGTATGCAGTGATGGATAAAAATAATTAAAACAGTTGAACTTGCATTTCAATCAGCACTAACTGTAACATTTCAACAATAATTAGCAGTAATTGACGCTGTTTAAAAATCTGATTTTATCCTTTTTTTTGAAGAATAATACTTGGGGAATTTTTGGTTCATTTTAACAATTTTTCATTTTTGAAATGAGAAAAAAGATAAAACCATACACAAATACATAATGTGCGTGTGTTATGGACAACTTACACTGACGACCTGTTTTCCAAAAAAAAAAAAGGGGGATTAATATCTACTTGTTTTCAATCCACGAAAATAAAAATATTTAGAAACAAATTTGTAAGTTCTCCGGACAGTTTTTGAAAACTATTTTCAGAACAACACAAGCAAATATAAAGATATCTTCAGTTCTACTAAAGAAAGGATATGAGGTTTGCCACTTTGACCAATTGCTAAAAAAGATGAAAATAAGGATATTATAAGATATTTGATTAAGTGGATGCAGGTTAAATTTCAAGCTCATTAAGAGATACAGTTTAGAATCTTTAAACAGAGACCTAAGCCCATGGTCCCCCCACATCAGATTTCACCTATGGGATTTCTATCACCTCATACTCATGGGAGATGCTGAGAGGAGATTGCTTTGAAACAGGTCTATCTTCCGACCAAAGCTCCAAATTTACTGTCCCTGTCCCCCAGTGGATGAGACACTTGAAAACCTCATTCACATTAAACCGATTGACTAGCCCCAAGCCGACACATTTATCAATGAGCACCCATTCCCCTGCATAAGAAGCCAATGGAAATTAACTTGATCAATGAGTAGGCAAAACATACAATAAAGTTTCAAAAGGTTACAAGATGATCTTGCTGAAAATAATTTCTACAAACTATGTTAAAATGGTGAAATAATTTAGGTGTAGTTTGATCAAGTTGGTTTGCTAACTCACCACAGTTTCTGTCATGTTCTTCATTTGCTTTATATGTTTTGTGGGTATTTTAACATACTATTTTGCATGTATGCTTCATTTTGCACTAACTATCAAAAAAGATAAATGGGCAATCATATAACCAAATCATCGGTTTTCAGAGAGAGGTTATCCATAGCCTTACATCCCCCCAATCAATGCTCCACTTTGGTTGTTCAGATCTCTCCTTTAGGCTTTACGTGTACTTGGATTAATATTTTAGAGGCTATGATGTGCAAAGATATTCTTGGGAAATATAGTTAGGTTTCTAATTACATTACCTTCACATATCTAGGTCCATGTAATTGACTCGTTTTTACATGTATTTATGTTTCTTATTACCTATCTAATTATATCTAGATCTATGTAATTGACCATAACTAAATTGATTTTGGGACACCTAGTAAGGATGGTTTAAAAGAGACATTGGAATCCAAATTCTAATGTCTAAGTCCTAGAACGCTTTTGTTCGTGGGAGACAAATTCTTGATTCGGTACTCATTGCAAATGAGTGCTTGGACCACAGACTGCGGGAGGGTGTTTCTGGTGTTCTTTGTAAGCTTGATATGGAGAAAGCTTATGATCATGTGAATTGGAAATTTCTCTTATACCTGCTTGAGAGGTGCGGTTTTGGGGTTAGGAGGATTTCATGGATGCACCATTGTATTTCAACTGCACGGTTCTCAATTCTAGTTAATGGCACAACCGTTGGCTTTTTTGATAGTTCGAGGGGTTTGCGGCAGGGAGAACCTCTATCTTCTCTTCTATTTGTTATAGTTATAGTTATAGAGGCTTTAAGTAGGATGGTGCAGGCGGCCGTTGGGGGAGGTTTCTTATCTGGTTTTCAGGTGGGTAATTGTTCTGGTAGCACTACTATCATCTCACACCTTCTTTTTGCAGATGATACCTTAGTCTTTTGTGAAGCAAATACTAGCCAGATACAAACTCTACGAGCACTGTTACTTTGTTTTGAAGCAGTGTCAGGGCTTAAGGTGAATCTTGGCAAGTCTAAGATGGTTCCTGTGGGTGAGGTTTCTAATATCCGTAGGTTAGCAAGCCTGCTGGATTGTAAGGTGTCCTCTTTTCCAATGAAATATCTGGGCCTTCCGTTGAAAGTAGCTTTCAAGAATAGAGCTATTTGGAATGGGATGGTGGAGAAGGTACAGAAAAGGTTGGCTAGTTGGAAACGAATGTATTTATCGAAAGGGGGCCGCCTCACTCTCATCAAGAGTACTCTCACTAACCTTCCTACATATTTTTTATCGTTGTTTCCTATGCCTATAGGGGTGGTGAACAGGATGAAGAAACTTTTTAGGGCGTTCTTATGGGGAGGCATGGAGGAAGAGAATAAATTTCATCTGATGAGATGGAAGATAGTATGTGTCCCAGTTGAGAAGGGGGGGTTGGGACTGTGTAATTTGAGAACTTTTAATAAAACTTTATTGGGGAAATGGCTTTAGAGATATCATTTGGAGGAGGGATCATTGTGGAAGGAAATTATTGATGCTAGATATGGTGTCGCTGGGGGTGGTTGGTGCTCTAACGAAGTGAGAGGGGGTATGGTGTGGATGTATGAAAATTTATAAGGAAGGGGTGGCCACGTTTTGTAAATCAAATTCCCTTTGTTGTTGGTGAGGGCAATCAAATCAGTTTTTTGAGGGACTTGTAGTGTGGAGATCAAGCATTGGAAAGGGCTTTTCCAGCTCTATATCGCATTGCAGGTAATAGGGAGGCTTCAGTGGCGGATGTGCGGTCATTTTCTCATGGTGCGCATCAGTGGAACATTCTTTTTATTAGGGATTTCCATGACTGGGAATTATCTATTGTTTCAGATTTTTTTAGCCTACTATATTCTATGGGGACTTATAAGGCACAGAGAGATAGATTGACGTGGAGGTCTTATGATCATAAGATATGTACAGTGAAGTCGTATTATAACATCTTGACAACATAAGAGCATACTCCGTTCCCCTGGAAGAATATTTGGAGGACTCGCGTGCCTTCTAAAGTAACTTTTTTTGTTTGGAATGCTGCTTTTGGGAAGATATTAACCACGGACAATTTGAGGAAGAGAAGATGTGTAGTGATGGATTGGTGTTACATGTGAAAAAAGAATGGAAAATCTGTGGACCACCTCTTATTACACTGTGATGTAACTAGGATGTTGTGGGATGAGACTTTTCAAAGGGTTGATGTTGCTTGGGTTATGCCTATGAGGGTGGTGGATTTGTTGGGTTGTTGGAGAAAGCAAGGCTGTTATCCAGTGGTTGCAGTGTGGAAGATGATTCCGTTGTGCATTATGTGGTGTATTTGGACAGAAAGGAATGCGTGATGCTTCGAAGATAAGGAACGCACATTGGCCGAGTTGAAGAATTTTTTTCTCCACACTTTAATGTGCTGGTTTTCCGCTATTGTATTGCATGGGGATAATGTTCATGATTTATTGTCTTTAATTTATCGCTTTTAGAATGTAATTAGGGGTCCTTCTGTATACTTCCTGTGTACAAGATCTATGTCTACTTCATTCATATATATAATATTTATCTCTTACTTATAAAAAAAAAAAATCTAAACCATAGATATTAATTGGGAATGTGATTATGCTGCAAGCCCCACCTGGGATATACCTAGATAGCTTGATTGTTGGGAGTTTTATGTTGTTTGGTTCTCAAGTTGTTTTATAGGCTGCTCATTTAATGCTTTTTACAAATTGTTTCATTTAATTTAAAGTCTGGAACTTTAGTGCTTTAGTCATGTAGGGTTTTAGCAATTTTCCTACGAATGCAGACGTAGCCTTAGCAAACGCTTCAGGAATTTTTCTACGGACGTTTGCATGAATGTGTGAAACATTCAGACATGAGGAAAAAAATACTAGAAACCCTAGAACCAAGCTAGGTCCTGCCCTTCTCTATTTTTCTGACTAGAAGCATCACAGTAAGCCCATAAGTCTGACACTTCCAGCCCTCAACAAATTCCCACTTTAAAATCCAACCTCTAATTTAATTTTGTTGGCCCTTACCATTTTAGCTTTTACCAATTCTACACCCTCAACTCTGTAGTGGAACTTGTTACGAAGATAATTTAAGGATTTGATTTGTACTATTTTAGGGATGTTTTCCTTGATATCTAGATTGTACAAAGCAGAGAATTAGGCTGTAAAGAGGTTGGAAATACCTTGTATAGCATTTAGGCGCTAGAAATCTGGCATTCATTTTGTAAATCTCTTCTATATAATGAAAGGAAACCCTATGGAAAGGGCATTCAGACCAATTTGACATGGTACCAGAGCCCCTACTCTGATTATTGTTTCTCAGTGATCTTAATCTTTGAGAGTTTTCTGAGTCGCGGCGATAAGAATTTTTTTTTCTTTGTTCTTGCACGATGGCGTGTTTCTGAGCTCGTGGTGTTCCCGGAGTGTTTTCTCGCACATCTGTGGGGGTCCAACTGGTGAGCTCATCACGTTGGTGGCTGTCGCGTTCTTTGGGAGTTGCGAGTCTGTCTTTGTGCCCGTTGACACTTTCTGTGGTGGCTGACAGCGTTTGTGGGTGGCTATGAAGTGGTCGGCCATTTCTGTGGGTAGCTAAGTGGTGATCGGCCGTTTCTGTGGTCGACAGCTTTGACTCCTCCTAGTGTGGCTGACGATGGGATTTTCTCGTGGGCAAGCTTTCCTCGTGGACTTCTTGCTGTGTCTATTTGGGCGTGTTGATTCGCTCGTGGGCTTTCTGTAGTGTCTCTCAGTTTTGGGCAAGTATCTCTCATGGGCTTTCTCTGTTTGGGCTTGCCGATTCTTCTGGTGTTTTTTTGTCGTGACTATTTGCAATTTTCTGGTTGGACTTATTCCTATTTTCCAGTGATTTTCATCATGTCTCTTGACAATTCTATTGTTCGATTTACTGAAAAGAATTTTCCTACGTGGCAATTTCAATTTAAAATGTTCTTGAAAGGGAAAGAATTATCAAATCATATTGATAGCTCTGTTCGAGTTCCCACTGATGAAAAGGAACTTGCCCAATGGGAGGTCAAGGATGCTAAGGTGATCTCTTGGCTATTGGGAATGATTGAGCCTCATCTTGTCACCAATCTTCAGTGTTTCACTACGACTCAAGCTATGTGGGACTATTTGCATCGTATTTATCACCAAGACCACAGCGCTCGGAAATTCCAATTGGAATTGGAAATTAGCAATTACACTCAAGGTAATTTGGCCATTGAGCAATTTTATCCTGGCTTTATTAATATTTGGAGCGAGTATTCTGCTATTGTTCATGCTAAGGTTCCCACCGCAGCTCTCGCGGCTCTTCAAGTGTGGTTCATGCTGAGAGTCAACGCGATCAATTTTTTATGAAGTTTCGACATGAATTTGAGCCTGTTCGAGCCGGTTTATTGAACCGTAATCTGGTTCCTTCCTTGGATATTTGCTTGGGAGAATTATTGCGTGAGGAACAACGATTATCAACTCAGATGGGTATGACTTCTGAGAAGGTCTTTTCTGAGGCTGTGAATGTAGTATATGCAGCACAAGGGAGAGGGAGGAACAAGTTGCAGTGTTTCAGTTGCAAGGAGTTCGGTCACATTGCTCGCAATTGTCCGAAGAAAGTTTGTAACTATTGCAAGAAAGAGGGTCATCTCATCAAAGACTGTCGCGTGCAGCCACAGAATCGCCAATCCCAAGCCTTTCAATCTGTTGTTCAGTCCTCGTCTTCTTCTGCGCCCCCACTGTAAGCTTTGAGTCCTCTGTTCTCACACTTGCCATGGTCCAACAGATGATTGTGTCTGCTTTTACGGCTTTAGGCCTCTAATCATATGACTGGTAGTACGACGGGTCTCCATGGTGTTCGTAAGTATGGAGGCACGCAAACTATTCAGATTGCTGATGGCAGTACACTTCCTATTACTGTTGTTGGTACTTTAGGTTCTTCATTTTGAAATGTTTTTGTCTCTCCTGGATTATCTACCAATTTGATTTCTGTTGGACAATTGGTGGATAATAACTGTAATGTTCATTTCTCTCGTGGTGGTTGTCTTGTGCAGGATCAGGTGCCGGGGATGGTGATCGCGAAGGGGCCTAAAGTGGGACGTCTATTTCCTTTACAGTTTTCTCTTTCTAATGTTGTTTCTTTTGCTTGTACGGCTACTGCCAATAATAATGAAGTATGGCATAAGAAATTGGATCATCCTAATTCTGTTGTCTTGACTCATCTTTTGAAATATGATTTTTTGGGCAATAAAGATTCATTTTCTTCATCTTCTGTATCTTTTGATTGTGCTACTTTTCGTCTTGGTAAAAGTAAAACATTACCTTTTCCTGTGCATGGTAGTCATGCTTCTACTTGCTTTGAGATTGTGCTTACTAATGTTTGGGGTGTCAGTTCTATTATTTCTCATGGTCAGTATCGTTATTTTGTGACGTTTATCGATGATTATAATCGATTTACTTGGATCTATTTTCTTCGTTCTAAAGCTGACGTGTTCTCTGTTTTTCAAAAATTTGTTGCGCTTGTCGAGACACTGTTCAGTACTAGTATCAAAACGTTACGCTCCGACTCAGGGGGGAATACATGTCTCATTCCTTTCAGACTTATCTTCAGCAAAAAGGGGATCATTTCCCAGCGTTCTTGTCCCTATACCCCTCAACAAAATGGAGTCGCTGAGCGTAAGAATCGTCATCTCTTAGATGTCGTTCATACTTTGCTGATTGATTCGTCTGTACCTTCTAAGTTCTAGGTAGAAGCTTTATCTACTGTTGTTTATTTGATCAATCATTTGCCTACTATCACTCTAAATTATGATTCTCCCTATTTTCAATTATTTGGCATATCTCCTGAGTATCAATCCTTTCATACTTTTGGGTGTGTTTGTTTTGTTCATCTGCCACCTGTTGATCGTCACAAGCTTGTTGCCTAGTCTGTCACGTGTGCTTTTATGGGATATAGCCCTACTCAAAAAGGATTTGTTTGTTATGATGCTCATGCGAACAAATTCTGGATCTCCCGGAATGTGATTTTCTTGGAAAATCAATATTTCTTTCATTCTTAGGTTATTTCTGATCCTTCTATTACCCTTCTACCCGCTTTTGATGATGTGTCTTCTTCTATTGAGCGATTTAAACCAGGTGTGGCGTATCATAGACATCCTCCTTCAACGCCTCTTCCAGACACTGATCTGTCATCTGATTCTACGCTTCCTGGGCACTCCACCCGAGTTACACATTCACCAAATAGGTATGATTTTTCTCATACCTCACTTACTACCACTCTCGACTGTTCCTCGCTCTTATACTCAGGCAGCCACCGAAACATGTTGGCAACAGGCCATGCAAGAAGAAATCCATGCTCTTCAAGACAATCACACTTGGGATCTTGTGACTTGTCCCCCTGGTGTAAAACCTATTGGTTGTAAATGGGTATACTCAGTCAAGTTTCGGTCTGATGGCTCACTGGACTGATATAAGGCCTGTCTCGTGGCCCTTGTGAACCAGCAGGAGTATGGCATTGATTATGAAGAGACATTTGCACATGTTGCCAAAATGACTACTATACGGACTATCTTGGCACTTGCTGCGTCGCAGGGGTGGTCTCTTCGGCAGATGGAAGTGAAGAATGTTTTTCTACATGGGGATTTGAAAGAAGAAATCTATGTCTCCACCTTCTGGCATGTTTACTACACCTTCCTCAGAGGTTTGTCGGCTACGCCGATCCTTATATGGGCTGAAATAGGCTCCGCGTGCATGGTTTGATAAATTTCGCTCTACTCTGCTTGCTTTTCACTTTACTCAGAGTCAGTTTGATTCCTCTCTATTTCTTCGCAAGACTTCTGCAAGAATTGTATTGCTTCTAGAATATGTTGACGACATTGTGATTACTGGCTCTGATACTGAGTTAATTAAGCAATTACAACAGCATCTCAAGGCTTCCTTTCACATGAAAGATCTTGGTCCCTTGCAGTACTTTCTTGGCCTTGAGGTGCAGATTACTTCGATTGGTACATTGTTACATCAGCACAAATACACGGAGGAAGTAATTTCATTAGCTGGCCTTCAATTGGGTAATTCTGTTCTTACTCTCTTGGACGTAAATCTTAAGCTTCGTCAAAAGGAAGGCGAGCTTTTATCAGATCCATCCTTATATCGGCAACTCGTTGGGAGTTTGAACTACTTGACGATTACTCGTCCTGACATTTCTTTTGCTGTGAGCAGGTCAGTCAATTTATGCAAGCCCCTCGACACGTTCACCTAGCCGCTGTCCTCCACATTATCCGATATATGAAGGGCACCTCTACCTGCGGGTTGTTCTTTCCTAAGGAATCTTCCTTACAATTGGTGGGGTATAGTGACGCTGACTGGGCCGGATGTGCGGATACTCGTCACTCTGTTACAGGCTGGTGCATGCTTTTAGGCAATGCACTCATTTCTTGCAAGAGTAAGAAGCAAGACAGAGTTTCCAAGTCCTCCACTGAGTCTGAATATCGTGCTATGTCTTCCGCCTGCTCTGAGATCACATGGCTTCGTGGGTTATTGGGTGAACTTGGTTTTCCTCAACTTCATTCCACTCCTCTTCATGCTGATAATACCAGTGCTATTCAGATCGCTGCTAATCCTATCTTCCATGAGCGTACCAAACATATTGAAGTTGATTGTCATTCCATACGTGAATCCTTTGACAGACATGTGATTACTCTTCCTCACATTTCCACCGAACATCAAACTGCAGACATCTTCACTAAAGCTCTTTCTCGGCACCGGCATCAGTTCTTGGTTGACAAATTGATGTTTCTTGATCTACTAGCATCAATTTGAGGGGGATGTTACGGAGATAATTTAGGGATTTTATTTGTACTATTTTAGGGATGTTTTCCTTGATATCTAGATTGTACAAAGCAGAGAATTAGGTTGTAAATAGGTTGGAAATACTTACCTTGTATAGCATTTAGGCGCTGGAAATCTGGCATTCATTATGTAAATCTCTTCTACATAATGAAAGGAAACCCTATGGAAAGGGCATTCAGACCAATTTGACAGAACTAAGTAGCCAATGTGACTCTAGTTGTTCCCTCTTCAAGCACTAGCCTCTTTCATATTAGATACCGGCATAACCACATCCAACAAACTAGTAATTACATCCTTTCATCAAGTCCTATTACTTTGACAATATAGCTCCATAAAGAAAGTGAGGGAGGAAACAATTTTTTTCCATCAGAAGGAAGCCAGGGGTCGTGTGACTTGGACCCCCTCAAAGAAGACAAATATTAAAGGACAACAAAAAGAAGCCATTACCAAGGAGGTCACAATGCAAAAGCAAACAAATAATTGAAAGTCAAAGAAATTTCAATTTTTGAAGGCAAAAAATGGGTTGCAATCAAAAGGAAATAAAGAAGTTCCTCAAAGTTTCACATTTGGTCTTGGACATCCCAGCTGCAACATTTCCACCTATAAAGTTCCTTTTTTTTCATAGTTAACATTTCCACCTATAAAGTAACTGCAGCATAACAATTCTAGGATGCCAAAGACATAATTGTTTATTTGTTCATTTAAAAGCTTGAGCATAATTTGATAGTTTTAACATATTGAATACATTAAGAAAAAAGAAGAGGAATTAGCGAACAACAGATATTTTTTTACTTAAAGCATTAATTTCCCATTTTTCACGATGTGCATTTTTAATTTCTTATTGTCTCCTGCCTCTTGGAAAATTGTTATTGACTGGAAGGACAATAAATGACAATATTATAAAGTAAAGCACGCTTAGGGCTAGTTTGGGCTATTTTTTAAAGAATAGATAGAAGTCACTCCACCAGATCTAGAAGGATGACAGAAAAATATAGAGGGCCCAAGTTCATCTTTGGGTGTCCTCAATTTCTTGGTTACCCAAGAGTTTTTTTATATTCCCATCACAGCGAAATAACTTCCACCATGATGTCAATGAAGATTTTTGGCAGGTAAGAACAAAAAATCTTACCATTAGGTAGTTGATTCCCTTCATAAAACTGCTCCCCAGATTCTGGCCACACTTCATGCTTTGTCCCGTCAATGGAAGTGAATGACACAAAAGATTCTGTAGGGTGCAAGAGGGTGAACATTGGGTGTACTCTTAAGCACACAAGTCTGCAGCACACAAGCATAACCAAGGGTTATGCATACATTTCAGAAAGAAATAAAATGCATATTAGAAAAACATAGAGACGACACAAAGTTAGAACCATAAGAATATAGAAGATAATAAATGCATCAAAAGCTTTCCCATCTACAAAGTCGTCAGTTTGGTAGGAAAGTAACTAGATAACCTGAAATCAAAGACACCTTTTTTATTACTGCTGCTTATAAGCCAATCAAGAATAGATTGCAAATTTCATCATAAAATTGTAATAATTAACTTTTTCCATCTCAGTAATGCACGATAATAATTAAGGAAGAGAAAAGAAAGAAGGTGAAGAGAGCGTAGTTTTTGGAGCAAACCTTGAAAACCCACCAGAACCAGCACCAACTTTACGAGCAATAATGCTAGAGTCAATTTGGAAAATCTTCGGATTCTTCTTTGGAATGTATATTTTCCGTTGAATAATCAATCCACCACTAATATCACATTCTAACATAATTGATTCATCCTCTCCTGCATGCTCAAGATTACGCCTACAAGGAAAGAGAACATAGAGAATACAATTACCCAAAGAGCGAAAAAATAAAATAGAAGAATAAGCAATAATGCTATTCCCAACATTCCTCCATTTCAGGCAGCTGTAAAAAAAAGGAAGAAAAGAAGAAGAGTGTTTTCTCCTTCTTTATGCCAAAAATATTTTAATGCTAAAAAACATGAGGTGAAACTCACAAACATCTGAATTTTGTTTATACTTAAACAGAGCAGTAAAGCAGATCAGCAAATGACCGCAGGTCTCTGAAACAAACAATACTGAAGTGGCTACATTTTTCTTTCCCCAAGTAAACCTCAAGATAAGGTTACCACTCTTTGCCCAAAAAATCCCTCCCTTCCCACAGTTGAACCCAAAAAAATCACCTTTTGAACAGAAGAAATACTGAGGTCAAACCTTATGATATGATCATCTTACCAGCCAAAACATTAACCCCGATAACATGTTAGACTTAATTATAAGAACAAGAATTCACCAGAGAGTGTTGCTGAAATCACTATATTTTTATTAAGTACTTGATTGCCACACAATGACTTCTCTTCACAGGTGCACTAATGCAATCTAGAATCTCATGCATTCTAACACCACAATGCCCAATAACCAAAATTTTATTTCACCCACTGAATACATGAAAGAATACCTGTCAATTAACAGGTTGGACAGGCCCATGGCAAAGGTTTTGAGCCCTTCTGAAAGTAATAACATCTGCTCGTGACTATATAACCTATATCCATGGATCTCAAGGAGAAAAGAGAAGGTGGGAGAATAAAGAGTTCCCCTCATGATCTCCAAGAGACATCCAATACCGCCAAAATTGATGTTGATACTATCCATAATTCCAATGTCAAACTTGTTGCCTTTCTTGCTGTAATAGGTTTTCTTTCTATAAATTCTTCTTAAAACCTCTGTTAAGAAGCTGACACCTTTCTGAGCCATATCCATGTCTAAGCTTCATCCATTGCACAAGTGATATCAATGCTAAAGATCCTAAATCCAAGGGAAGGAAATTTAAATCTGCTCAAAGGAACATGGATCTGATCTTGATGGGCTAGATACAAGTCGAAGATCCTACACTAACATATTTTAACCGCATGACACAAGCAGGCTACCTTGTGTAATTATAAGTGTACAGTGCCTTTAAACATTATCACGAACTGTCCTTATTTTTTGGTTAGAAAGTCTTTAGACACCAAAGGTGAGATGGTGAATGCAAAACCACTAAAAAGCTTGTCATCTACTTCAAATATTCTCCCCACTCTTGGGGCCTAGAAGAAACAATAAAAAGAGCAGGTAGACAAAAGGTTAATTAGATGTAAAAATTAACAGTTGCCTCATACATCAGCCAGTTGTAAAAACTTTGGAGTGAATCCCTCTGTTAAACTTATGCTTCTCCAATAAAGACTAGTACTGAATAAACTCACTCGATGACACTGTATTCCTCAGAACATCCAGCAGAGCGGAACTCAGTGCCGCTATATTCTTCATATCCATTGATATCAACCCTGCTGTGGAGCCATTGCATACCTTCATCCATGATACATAAAGAAACAAAATACAAACCATAAAGAGAAGATAATGCACATCACAATAGTATATTATGTTATTTTCTGAAGAAAATAATACTAATGCAGCAGCTCCTAACATTATTAAAAAATCCTCATAAATAAGACTCAGTCGCAACTTAGTAGACTAGAAAGGGTGGCAATCAAGCCCCATGTTAAAACTAAACCAAAATATCAAATTAGCTTGATCTTATTTTTGCAAGGGCCTTTCGGGAGCATAAGAACAATTACATGCAATGTGGCACCTCGCCACAAACACATATAGGAAAGGCTCAATATATTCTTTCCTCGAAAAATCAGATAAAGCCTTGTTGACCAGAAAACTTTATAGGAGCTACAGCAGTGAATAATACCAATTTGTAAATACAGACAGGCAAAGAGCGTCTTCGTTAACCCATCTATGGGAGGGTGGTGAATGGGAGAGCAAATGAGATTGCACATTATCTGAGAGGGAGAAGTTCTTAACATCTCTAATGATCTTAAGGAAGCTTCAATTGAAATCTTGACTAGTCTATTTGGAGAATAAGTCCAAATGTAACTTGTGCTTTCCTTGAGCCATTCAAGTGGTATCAGAATCAATTTCAGCCAGAAGTGTGGGACTTGAGCGACGCCACAATGGAATCTCCTAACAAGAGGCATCAAGCATATGAGTGGGGGAGATTGTAACACTCCATATCTATGGGAAGAAGGGTGGTGGATGAGATTCCACATTGCATGGAGGAGAGAAGTTCTTAGAACTTATGATGATTCCAAGGAAGCTTCCATTTGTAACCTTGATTAGTCCTTTTGAATTATAAACCCAAGTGTGACTTGGTCTTTCCTTGGATCATTAAAGTCATATGCAAACAGATAAATGACATAATAATATTGATTGTAATGGTTACTAAGATGGTAAACTAAGGTGGTGATTGTGAGAAAAGGGGTTGTAGATGGTCACAAATGGTGGTGCCACCATGCCACAAACAGTTTGAGACAAGGTAGGGGCAACATAGACTACCGTGGAGAATAGTGACAATAACAATGACTCACATGATATGACTAAACAATAATTGATTGCATTAGTATACTAAGATTTTATTGTCAACCATTTTCAAAGTACACAATCGAAAAGAAAGAGTAGATATCATCAAGATTATCCCATTCAAAAGTATTACCCGAAGGAAGGTGTGTCATGGAAATAATTCTACCCCCTATCCAAGGAACTACTTTCAGAATCCAACAACCACTTTTCAATTCAATGGGAGTCCTTGAAAGTTCTATTCCTCGTTGCCCAGAAACCTCTTCTGCATCTGGAATGCGCTCAGCACTTTCTGCATTTAAAAACTTAAATCCTCAGCAGCATGATGACTTAGATATTCCAACATTGTCAGTAAAACTTATTTCTAATGATAAATAATATTCATCCCTTATAAAGATTATGGTGAAAAGTATAAATAGTATAGGATACTCTTTAAAGGAAGAATGCGAGACGAGTCTAAAATCATACAGCTTTTACCCCAACTTCCTTCCAATGCCCACCCCCCGTACCCAAGAAAAAAAGATAAAAATAATGACGAACTGTCTAGTAAGAACTCTGGGACAGCTAAGTGTGGACTATATGAAAACATAATAAACCGTAACCATTGGACTATACCGCAAAAGATGCAACTCCTCAGAAAAAATGAAGAAACCACAAAAATCAAAATATATAAAAAAATGTGTTTAGAAAAACAAAAGATATTGGATTTAAAAAAATTCACATACAGCCAGATCAATATGCACTCAATCATAAAGGTGTATGCAAGTACACAGCGTTGAAGAAGCTATATTACCCAAACGAGTCCTGTATTTCTTTTCACTGGCAGAGATCAACTTGTATACTTCCTGTTCTGAGGGCATCATAAGCTGAAGAACTTCTCCATCCATGCCCCACGATTCAAGCTGTTGGAGGTACACAGATTAGATATGAAAACTTTAAAACATTGGATCATGTTCATCATCTTTTTTTATTTTGATAAGAAAGATTATTAATATGAAAATAGGCATAATCCAAGTACACAAGTAGTATACAAGAGAATGCACCTAATTAGGAACTAGAGATAGATACAAGAAATCATTAAAACTAAGATACTGAAATCTATAGCAATAGCCCACATAAATAAAGTCTTATAGAAAAAGTTTTTCAGATCTTCCATAGAGCACTCCCAATACTCAATGTTCCGGTCATTCCTCTCCCTCCAAATACACCACAATAGACAAATAGGTGCCATCTTCCACACAGCTGCAATATGAGAAATGATTGGTTGAGTGTGTGCTCTTTATAAGGGTAATCCTACCCCCTTTTGATAGATACATCATTTTCCACCCATCTAGCCTACGCTCTATCTTCTCCAACACATCATTCCTAATGGACTTGGCCTTGAAAGAAGCTCCAAGAGGAAGACTGTATGTTGTCTTTTACGATATGCATATCTTAGACTATTCAGCATTTTACCTAAAGAAGAGGAAGACTTACCATTGCACCTCTGCCAAGCAATAACTGTACATGCAGTCGACGCTTTGGCCTCTTCCATAATCCTTCAGTTTTTGAAACTCTCACAGTAACAACTGACGCCTGAATTTCAGCATAATAGTGTGTCAACAAATATTCACCTCTAGTGAATTCATAGCCATCGCCATCATCTTCAAAAAGAACACCTTCAGCTTTCCCTGTAAATAAAACGATAAGTATGTCCCTAGAGCAGGAAATGACCTTTGAAGCCTAATCCATGCAAGACTTTAAATATAGTGAGCAAAACCTCCAGACCAAAAACCTTTCGGGCATACAATAATGTTTCAAAATATGACCTGGGTTTGGTGCGCCATTTTTACTTGAAAAAGAAATATCATTTTATTGGTGAGCAAAGACCCTGTCCAAGTACACAAAAAGGATACAAAAGATGCACCTATCCAGAAAATTAAAAAAAGGGTCAAGAAAGCCTAGAAACTAAAGCTGGAAGAATATAAATTTGCAGTCATCCAATGGAGTT
Source organism: Juglans microcarpa x Juglans regia (assembly GCF_004785595.1). Classification (NCBI taxonomy): domain Eukaryota; kingdom Viridiplantae; phylum Streptophyta; class Magnoliopsida; order Fagales; family Juglandaceae; genus Juglans; species Juglans microcarpa x Juglans regia. Next base: position 26,969,424 of record NC_054604.1, read on the forward strand.
CTAAAAAAGAAATCCTTTCAACAATTCCACAATTTTCATAATATCCTCAAGCTTTGGTCATTCCTCTCCCTCCATTAGACAAATAGGGATCATTTTCCACAAAGTTTCACATTGGTGGTTGCCAAACAATATCCTTAACACATGAAAGATCCTCCACATGTCAGGCATAACCCAACCAACTAGAAAAGACTCAAACAGCTTGCCATATTCCATTTGAACTACCATCCTCCAAATGGATTTCCTTTTTATTGGCATAATTCCATAACTACTTCTCCGCAACTTGCCATATTGGGGAGTGCACCTTGGACCAATTCACTGAGTGAAATTTGTGCTCTCCCCCACACTTACACCCCTATAGGAAGATCCCTCTGTAATTTTCAATACCCAGCCAACCTTCTCAATCCTTGGTATCAACATTCCCCAATGATAATTGAGGAAGGTGTGGCTTCAATGAAACTCGTTACAGATGAATAAATGGAGGAAAAAAAAAAAACTAGAGGCTTTATGTAACTAAACAAAGTAGCTATCCCATCCCAATCTACCGTGAGCATTAGAACAACAATGGATGAGCTATGATCTTGTTCTAACACAGGAGGATTTCACAAACTCTGGCTTCCCTTATGCCTGTATCACAACTTCCACCATGCCACCAACCTATGCTGATTTTGCTGCACTTAGACAAACCTTGTTATCTCTCTACTCATCTCTGAAATAAAATAAACTCCTTCCTCCGTTGAGAGCCCAAAAACCTTAAGGCCTCATTTGGTTACGCAATTCAGATGAGATGAGATGAGATGTTTTGTTGAAAGTTAAATAAAATATTGTTATAATATAATTAATATTATTTTTGTTTTGGGATTTGAAAAAATTGAATTGTTTATTATATTTTGTGTGGAAGTTAGGGAAAGTTGTAATGATTATATGAGATGAGATAGTTTGGTTTTGTGTAACCAAACCAGTCCTAAGACTTCACCCAAGCGACTTGAAATGCCATATTCACTCGAGGCTACATCCTTTGATTAAATTAAAACCCTCTCCTTCTTATCTCATAAGGATAGGACCTGCAGAAATACATGAGTCCCACCGACGAATATGTCAGATTCAGGTGGGGATAAGTTGTGTGTGTTTGTGAATGAGTGAGAGAGAGAAAGAGAACCTATGGCGCACCAAATTTATATGCATCGCTACGCGTAAAATTCAAGTCTATTCCAGAAAAGCTGAACACAATAAACTTACCATGTTCATCTAAAGCCACAAGAAGTGTCAAGTCATCTGAAGGACTAGCTGCACCAACATGTTGATGAGGAGGACCAGAAGGTATAATTGATCCACCTTGTAAATATAAAGCTGGCAAATCCTGAAGTCCAGAAATAAATTAAAGGGACAGAGAGCATACAAAACATTTAAATCCATAAACATTGACTGTCAAAACAAAGATGTAAGAATAGATACCGGATGAGAGTCATCAAAGTCAAAGCGCAGCCAAGTTCCATTGGGTATTGTACAGTCCAATTTATCGAGCCCTTGATCACGCATCGTGCTAATCAAATGGCAAGGTTGTTAATAAAAATTTTATGGGTCAAGTACAAGATATATTTATATATCGAGAGAGAGAGAGAGAGAGAGAGAGAGATCTTTATTCTGTAAAGGGTTACAAATTACCCATTCAAGATAAAGAGAGTTATGATTTTCAAAAAAAAAAAAAAGAAGTTATAACTTTTTATTTTACTTTTCCCAGTGACACAAATAATGCCTATTGCGCAAAGTGGAATAAAGCTACATGAAAGAGAAGAAACACTGGAGTCATAACAATCTATTGACTTTCAGTAAGACCAAATTGGGGAGGAATAGGATGAGAACCTTGCATAAACTAAAACTGAACCCAAAAGAAAAGAATTTTCAAGCTTCCTTAAGCTGGGATCTTTTGTATCTGCAAAAGCAATCAATATACATTACAAACATGTATAATATGTAATAATATTCTTAAAATCCATCTGACAGAATTTGACTAGCTAACAACATGAGAACCCACCAGCGAAAAAAGTAGGCATTGCCACTGGAGTACCCACTGTATGAGCCATATAGAAAAGGGTGTATATGTACGGTATAAGGCGGTAGCGCCTTTCCAATGCCAGGCGGCAAACTTCTTCACACTAATAAAACTGGAGTAAGTTCCAACGAATCATAGGCAAAACAGATAAAGAACAATACAGAAATTGGACAGGGGCAATCAGTAATTTCTGAGTATAAGACAGACTGGAATGAGTCATTTCCACTTTTAGGGTATGAAATGATATAAGCTCTCTATATTTTAGTACAACACTTGCGCACTAGAAACTTAGGTGGACGACTGTAGCATGATAAAACAATTGTAAATCATCCTCAGAGTAAGAAATAGACTTCAATGGGATGACAATTCCACAATTCACACTTCATATGGCAGAAAATGCAAAAAATATCTCTTTAATTTTCTATGATATATTGAATATAGAGCAGTAAGTACACAAGATTTTCCGTATCTGATAGGGCTACGGTACCCTACTAGAAGTACTCATCACAAAGATATTTGGTCTTCTTTTTTATACCCCCCATTACAAATACCCTAGCCGCCTCTTTCTTCAACATAATTACTTATCTTTGGAAAATAAAGTTGTGATGTGGCAGAAAAAAGCTAAAATATAGGAAAGGGGGCAACATATTAGTTCAAGAGGGACCAAATAATTTTATAATATGAAAAGTCTTACTTTTTTCCTATGAAAATCCGCTGATACTCTTTCTAGGATGTAAACCGATTAGTCAAATCCATATGAAATGAAAATTTCGTGCAGGCATTAAGGGACTGGGATGGTTGGTGCTTTACTCAATTACAATAGGGTAATGTTTTGCTTGTTACATTTCACTTTACACAAATATCATTACTATTCTACTTGAGACTTTGGCTTAGGCAGTCAATGGATGCGATTATAAGCAGTATTATATTATTTTAATGTTATTTTAATGTATTCCACTGATAAAAAAAAATATTACTTTAATGTATTCCATGGTAAAGAGAACATTTTATGTCAACCAACAGATTAAAATGGGTATGAAGCACGTGAATATGAGTTATATCTTTAAATGGAAGATTGTTAGAAATTATCCTTTCATTAAAAATCAGCTTTCTTCAGTGTCAGATCTTTTATAGCATACCCAGTTCCAACTCTGGATAAAGGATGGTAATGTTAGATGGAAAGCTAGCATAAAATTTTTATCACAAGTGATAGTTTAACATCAGCCATTATTTAGAGGAGAAAGGGATAGGAGTAACAAAGAAGGATACCATATGTAATTAACACAAAAGTTTCAGAACTTCTATCGTATATTTAGGTAGTTACTTACGAAGGAAGTGATTTTAGGAATTCTGCTGCAACTAAAGTGAAATTGAAACCAACCAAGGAATTCTCTTAGTTTTCACGAATTAACTTAGTTATCATATTCTTAAACTTTCTGCAGTTTTAAGTATGACTTACAATAACTAAATTACAAAGGCATCCTTTATACAGCAGTAAAAGCGTGTAACATAACTATCCTACGTTTAATAAAGGTCAACACTCTAATAAAGATGCTTGAGGTGTTAGCATAAAGACCAGGAGTATCCAATCTTGATACATATGTTTTCTCACTTATCAATATCATTCTAACATTTTGGGTTTGTCGATGAAAACGGGGAACATATTGGGGAGTATCCAAGAGTATTAGCATTCAATAAAGATGCTGTATAGATATGGCTCACTTTGTTTCTTTGAGATGATGAAAAATAGGCTAACCTCTCAATCAAACAATTATAGAAACATATACAGCAAGATAGCATACACGAAATTGGATTCCAGCCTCACCCATATTTTATTCATTGTGCGATGATCCTTTCAAATGTGAAAATAAGAACACTAGGACAGCCAGTTGACATAAATATATAGGGAATGAATTATGTATATAAATTATCACAGGTCCATTTCTAAAAAGAATTATACATCTGCAACTAATCAAAGTGGCACAGTTAAGAGCTCCAATCATCAATAACTTAAAATGCTCATCACATACAAACCACAAGTTAGAAACCAGTATAATGTAATTGTTGTAGTGCTAAAGGGGGACAAACCTCTTCCCCAAAAGACCAGGGTTCATGGTCAATGGTGCCAGTTTCAGAATGCCCACGGCAAAAAGGAAACATAGCACCTACACCCATCCACCTTCCAAAAAGCATGGGTGTTGCATTTCCAGCAAACCCACCAACATCAGGTCCCGAAAGTGGCTGACCACTAAGTCCCTGAACACAAACTAAAACCAAGATTAGAAGTTCCATGTTGAAAAGAAATTAGAAGTGTCCTGTCAAAAAAATTGAGTATGAAAGTGCATCTCTAGATAAACTATTCCGTAAAAGCAAAACGGTTCACAATCTCCAAAACTGAACAAAGTGAGGGAAGAATTCATACAAATATCTAATGTTAGAATTCAGACAGCTCACAACCTCCACTACTATTCATTATTTTATTATTACTTTTAACCTATTATTCACTACTGTTCAATATTCTATCATTACTTTTTCACTTCTATTCACAGAATATCTGAGATCACCTCACTACCCAAACGCAACCTAAATGAACAAAAAGGGGGCAACTGTTTTCAGAAAAGAGGGACACTGTTTGCAGTACCCTTCCCTTTGGACATTCCACAATACAATTTTCGGCTTCATAAAGAAACAACAGTACCCTTCCCTTTGGACCTATCTCGACTTGAGCTACCCTCATTCAAAGACCAATTAAGTCTCTTAAGCTCCCTCTGTTTCTTGGAACCAGCTTTCTTGGAGTGAGAATGGCTCACCTCAATGGTTGTGAGAAGGGCCATAAATTGCTCTTCGTAACCCACACACTCCATTCCCACCACATGTTGAATGTCCTTTACCTTTTTGAGTACCCAATACGAGATTTCAGACTCATTTGGTAATAGACAATTCAGTGGGAATGGCTCCCTATCCCCACCATCTCCCTCCCCTCCAAACAGGTTACATCCTTCCCATTCAACCATAGTACCCCCGTTGATCTCAACATTAACAGAAGGAAGGGTAATCTCCTGTGTTTCAGGAACCAAAAACACATCCTCACTAACCTCGGTAAGCCCCTGTTGTAGACCTACGAGGCTATCTTCCACGAAATCCACGCTCCTCCTGTCTCCTTCTTCCGATAACACCTCATGAAGCTCAAACACAGTCAATGACACCTCCAATTGGGAAGGTGTTGGTTCCACCCCCTCGGTTGGAAAGCCATTCGTGACGATGTCTTTCACTCCAGAGGGCACCAGCGTGTGAGAATCCAACTCAGGAGGTACCACCACACGTATCTCGGTGTAGATGTTGTCGGAATCCAACTCAGGTGTCACCAACGTACCTATCGCGACCATCGGAACCACCTCCAATGGCTTGGTCTGGGTCTCACCGGTTGATGGGCCTGCTTCACCAGCGCCCTATCTTATCCAAACGTGACCAGGGCCAACCCCTGTTGTAAGTCTAATTTGGCCCACGGTTTGAGGCCCATTACGTCGGCCCAAATCCATTTTGGCCTTTCCTCTACCCACTGGATCCTTATTGAGTGTAATGTTTTTCTTGGGCCTAAAATCTAGCCCATTAGATCCCATACCTTTCACTCTACACAGCTTAAAACATGTTCCATCCTGTCCTGCAGAAAATCAATCTGCCTTTTCATTTCCAACAGAGCAAAGTACACGCCATCCTCTTTCAAGCCGATAACGTAGCTGCCACCACCATATTGCCTCTGCACAATGCCTCCATTCAGACTGATAGGCATGTCAGACCTTCCCTCCTTTTGTTGGAGGACCTTTATGTACGATCGCCTATTGGGTTGGTTCACTACCACCATCTCCTCCGACGGCACCTGGGCTTCCCCTCCTCTGTTGCTAGCCACAAAGCCACCCTCTCTACCAGCCTCCCTCAGTGTATCCACCATCTTCCTCCATCCCTTTTCATCTCTCTCCTCTGGAATGAAGATGAAATTTCTTCTACCACCACCTCCATACTCCACTAAAGCCATGTAACCGCCACATGAGTTAAAGCATCTCTACGCAACAAACCCTTTGTTTCCCTAACGATGAGCTTAATAGAATACTTTTCCTCCTCCCCTCAAACAGTCCTCTAAGGCTTTGGCAAACCAGAATGTTGTGGACCTCCCCAGCCTTATTTCCTTCACAACTCTCTAGCTCCTCTTCGTGATGAGCAAATATTTTCCATCCCTCAAGAACTCAAAAGCTTTTGCTTCTATAACTATCTGATTCTAGAATCCCATTATATAGTTCCAGTCAAATAGTAACCTCGTCATTAAACACCCCCAACCACCATTGAAAATGTTATTAGAAAGTTGAGTATCTTTAATAAAGCATTACTTGGGAAATGGCTATGGAGGTATCATCAAGATTGCAAATCCTTGTGGAGGGCCATGATTGATTCAAAATATGGAAGTGCTTGGGGGGGGGGGGGGGGGGGGGGTGGGGTTTGTGGTTGGTGATAGTTCCTGACTTTGTTTTTGGCATGATCAATGGTGAGGTGGTAGGGTTCTTAGTGCTTTTTTTCTAGATCTCTTCATATTTTTCAGAATTCGGATGCTTCGGTGGCTGAGATTTTGGACTGTTCGAGTGTTTCATCCCATTGGAATGTTCAATTTTCTAGAGCCGTTAATGATTGGGAAATAGAGGCCGTTTCTGAATTGTTTGGCTTATTGTATGCTACACATCTTGGGCAGGATGAGAGTGATAAGATGGTTAGGAGGCATACTGGTAATAAGAAGTTTTCAGTTCCTTCTTTGTACAAGTTGTTGTCAAGGCCAAATGGGGTACATTCCTTTCCTTGGAAAAGTGTTTGAAAGAGTAAGGTGCCTTCAAAGGTTGTGTTCTTTGGCTGGTCTGCTTCTTTAGTGAAGATTTAGACATTGGACAATTTCGGGAAGCATGGATTAATTGTTTTGGATTGGTGCTTTTTGTGTAAGAAAGCCGGTGAATTGGTGGATCATTTATTATTACATTGTGAGGTGACTAGGGCGTTATGGTATGAAGTGTTTAATAGGAGTGGCATGGCTTGGGCAATGCCTAGGAGAGTGGTGGATCTTTTTGTTTGCTGGAGAGGTTAAAGGGGTAATTTGCAAATTGCTGCTATTTGGAATATTATCCCTCTATGCCTTGTGTGGTGTATTTGGGCGGAGAGTGGTCGATGCTTTGATGATAAGGAACGCTCGATGGATGAACTTAGACGTTTTTTCTTTAATATCTTATTTCAATAGGCTTCGGCTATTGTGTTTAATGGAACAAGCGTCCATGATTTCCTTCTTTCCTTTTCTAGCTCCTGACTTGTAACTAGATTCAGTTTTTGTATACTTCCTGTGTAATTGGCTTTGTCTTGCTACTTGTCTCAATAAAATTTCTTATTCATCAAAAGAAACAAGCCATGATTCTATAGCTGGCCATCAGGAGAGGCTCATTAAGGATCAACTTTTGACTCGTGAGATCATCTCTAGAAATTGTTGCTCTTTGTGCAATACACACATGGAGAACATAATTTTTTTTCATTGTTCCTTCTCAGAAAGGATGCAGTGCAGTTTATGTGAGAAAATCAATACCCCATGTCACATAAAAATCAATACCCCATGTAGAGCCTGGAAGAACTATCCCCAGGGATATTTCAAACTCAGAAAGAGAAGACATCTCCCTAAATCTTCAGCAAAAATATTGCTTCTACATTTGGAGGACGTCCCTAGGATTTAGCATTTCTTTAATACTTTACCACCAAACAGGAAAAGGAAAAAGAAAAAACTAAGTGGTTCCTTTTAAAGCTGATCGGAAGGGCTATTGGATGGCTTAAGAAAATAGCCCTGGAAGGAAAATTTTATACTGGACTTCCAGTGAAATTCCAGATCCCTGCTCATAAAAAAAACACCTACAAACTACTGGCGCCAATTAAGAACTGTTTTAGCCCTAGACTCCTAGTTTGGCTTCACATGACCACCATAGAGGCAGCTCCAAAGTTCTCCACGGAGCCATGGGATAAAGAAAAGATTTGCAGAGAGTTGGAAGGAAAGCCAAAACCATAAATAACAAGAGAATCAAACAAACAAAAGCAAAAACCTCCAATTTTGCTTCTGGCAAAGTGGAGTCAGAAAAGTACTTACCAATTGAAGTACCATGGAGATACTCATGTGAAGGTGGTCCCAATTTGAAAGGTTATCTCCTGTCCAAGTTGCAGCGTACCTTTGGCTACCAGTAAATCCAGCTCTGGTGAGAACAAAAGGTCGCTTATTTTCATTTGCTAACTTCATGCCTTCATATGTTGATCTTGCCATCAGCATGCCATACACCTAGAATGGGTAAAACAATAAATGAGGAAACTTCATGATATATTATGCAAGTCAATTTCCAATAACGGATCTTTCAGGACCAAAGCAAACTCAACTAGCATATATATCATCCATGCCCAGAGATTATTTTCAAAGCATGTTGACAGCAAAAGCTCGTCAAGAAGAGTGTAGGGATAATAAAGCATGTAACAAGAAAGAAACACAAGACTAGGCTCACAGAGTAATACATTGTGGTAATGAGAGTGATTCTGACAACCTCCAAGCTCATCATCTCCCTTATGGATATTGCTTTCGGGCATCGTTTTGGTTACAGACTAAAAATTGAAAATAATATTAATAATAATAATAATTAAACAATTTTTTTTTTTTTAAAATATAAAATGATAATGTAAAAATGTCAATACCAGATAGAGTTGTTTAATTACCTTAAAAACAGCTGGTTCATTCATATCATTCCATATGCCATCAACACCATTAGATATGAAATCTTTAACTAATCTAGCCCACCAGGAACGAACTTTTGACTGTGTAAAGTCAGGGAAAACACAATTCCCAGGCCATACCTCCCCTGAAGACAGATTGGAAATACAGTAACACATCAACTATCAAAATACGCCGTACCAGTGTAAATTGAATATATACCAACAAAAGGCCTTCCATCTGCTTTTTGAATCCAGGCATCACTTTTGGAACCACTGTCATAGACAAAATAACCCTCTTCATGTTTGATTCCAGGATCAAGCATCCAGATAGCTTTGAAACCGTTCTGGTGAAGGTCATTTACCAAAGACTTTGGATTTGGGAAACGATCCTGAAAGATATCATAATTGCTTATTTCAATATCCAGAATTGTGTCAAGAATTTAATACAAGATAGCTAATTCATTCCCAACTCACTAGGAACTAACTTTTGTAATTAAAAGTTCACAGTAGTTGTAGCATGTAGCACAATATAGAACCTAACATGAACACACTATATATACCTCAATCAAGATTAGGTAATTGTAAATAGAAAATGCACAAATTGTTGAAAAAAAAAAACTAAAAAGGAAATAAAAACTGATCTATGATTACCTGGAGAAATACACGGATAGTGTAATTTAAATAAAGAAAGAAAGCTGCATATACAGCACATGGGGATAACTTCCCCATCTCCCCTCCCACTCAAGAAAGAAAAAAAAAAGAGTATAGAACAAAATGACCATTGACAAAGAGAGGGAGAAACCTCAAACACTCTTCTAAACTCATTTGAAGAAATCTGCTGGTGGGAATTCAAAAGAAGGAAAAAAAAAAAAGAAAGAAAGGGGGAGAGTTTAAGAGAAAGAGAGAAGGTGAACGCCATTGGCCACCCAGCCATCGTCGGCGAAGGAGGAATAAGGGAGTTTCAGTCTTTAAACAATAATATTCTATCTAGATCATAGTTTTGGCAGGATTTGCATTACCCATACATTATCCAGCGTTCTCTAACCTTAAAGCTTTGCTTAGCCACCCCAAAAAGCAGCAGAAAACTAAAATTCTGGCCAAACCGGCTGGAAAACTCATGGCGGGCCACAACCTATCCTACTCAAAGATTGGGGATTTCTTCAATTACACCAATAGAGTTATGTTTCTTAGTTGATTTATTATCCTGAAGTGTTGATTTTTACAAAACATTAGTAGATTGCGAAGAGGAGCTCTAACCAGGGGTATCTTGAGTGAAGGGCAAAGACGGTCTCTTTATGAAACCAAAAATTGTATCATGGAATATAAGGGGGCTGAATAAGAGTAACAAGCGGCTCTAAATTAGAAACTTACTTCATCAATGGAAGAGTAATATAATTTGTTTACAGGAGACCAAGTTGGAAGAGAATTAGTTTGAAGTTTATGGAGATGTCAACATGTTGGTTGTGGTCATACTTGCCATCTAAAGGGATATCCGGGGGTGTTTTAGTTATGTATGATAAAAGGGCGGTGGAGAGAATGGATGAATGTGCAGGAGAGTTTACTGTGGCTCGCTCCTTTAAGCATATAGAAGATGGATTCTTGTGGGCATTTGCAAGAGTATATGGCCCCAATCTTGATTCAGAAAGAAAGCTATTGTGGGAAGAATTGGTGGGGCTTCTTAGTTGGTGGGAGATACCAAAATGTATAGGGGGAGCTTTAATATCACTCGCTTCCCGAGTGGAAGATCAAGTGCATCTCAATTTAACCCCACCATGAGGGGTTATTCTGACTTCATTTTCGAACATGAGCTTATGGATATTCCTTTAATTGAAGGCACGTTCACATGGTCCAACAGCCATAAAAGCCCATCTTGGACAAGGATTGATAGGTTTTTTATAACTCCAGATTAGGAATTACATTTTCCGGATGTAATTCAAAAGTCAAGTAGTCACAAAATTTGAAAGAGCAACATTGATGAAGGAGATCTCTTGGAGACAAAAATCAAGGGGACTATGGCCAAAGAAGGGAGACAAGTGCATGAAATTCTTCCATTGGGTGGCTAATTCGCATAAGGAACAATGCAATTGAGGCGTTGATGGTAGATGGTGCAGTTTCCTCAGACCAGTTAGTCATCAAGAACCACATCATACAGTACTACGAACACCTACTCTCATAATAGTACGCATGGAGACCGAAAATGGATGGATTAAGTTCTGAATTATTAGACCAACGGGGTCCAGGGTGGCTTGAGAGGTTATTCGAAGAAGATGAAGTGTGCAAAGTGATCTGTAACATGGCTAGTGATAAAGCTCCCAGCCCTGACGGTTTTACCATGGGTTTCTTCCAAGTTTGTTGGAAGTGATCAAGGATGATCTCATGAAAGTGTTTCAAGAAGTTCCATGCCAATGAAAGGTTTGAAAAAAATTTCAATGCTACTTTTTTAGTTCTCATTCCTTCAAAAAATGGGGATTCATTGATACTACTGCCCTATTAGCCTTGTGAATGGGGTGCACAAGATCTTTTCCAAAGTTCTAGCTAATAGATTGAGTACAGTGATGGAAAAGTTAATTTCAAAGCCTCAAAATGCATTTGCCAAAGGTAGACAAGTTCTTGACTCAGCAGTAATTGCAAGTTAAGCATTGGACGGATGACTCAAATCTAAAGAACCTGGATTACTTTGCAAACTAGACATGGAGAAAGCTTACGAACATGTCAACTGGAACTTCTTGCTTTATCTACTTGCAAGAAGTGGTTTTGGGCTGAAATGGTGTGCTTGGGTAGCATATTGCATTTCTACAGTTAGCTTTTCTCTATCTTGGTGAATGGTTCGCCAGTGGGATTTTTGACTCCTCTCATGGTTTGAGACAGGAGGATCAACTCTCTACATTACTTTTCAATATCGTGGAAGCTCTTAGTAAGATGATTTTGGGACTTGTGGAAGGTGGCCTTCTCTATGGCTTCTTGGGGGAAATGGTGATTATGGCTCTATTGATATTTCTAATTTGCTTTTTAACGATGACACTGTCATCTTTTGTGGAGCAAATCATGGGCATATTCAATCTTTGAGGGCTCTCCTTTCTTTTGAAGCTATCTCCGGTTTGAGAGTGAATCTTTCAAAGTCTGAATTAGTGCTGGTGGGAGTTGTCCCCAATGCGGTGAATCTTGCTCGCCTCCTGGGATGTAAGATATCTTCTCTACTTATGAAATATCTTGTCCTACCGTTGGGTGCTTCCTTCAAATCAGAGGCGATTTGGAACGGCGTGATTGAAAAGGTGGAACGTAAATTGGCTTCTTGGAAGAGGTTATACTAGTCTAAAGGGGGTAGGCTTACTCTAATCAAAAGTACCATTTCTAATCTACCAACTTATTTTCTGTCCTTGTTCCAACTCCCTACAAAGGCAGCTAATCGTATTGAGAAGTTGCAACAGGATTTCTTGTGGAATGGGAAGGGGGACAAGGTCAAATTTCATCTAGTGAACTAGTCAATTGTTTGCACACCAAAATCTGGGGAAGGATTGCGGATCTATAATTTGATAAAGTTCAATCAAGCTCTTTTGGGTAAATGGATGTGGTGGTACCAACAAGAAAGGGGGGCCCTATAGAAGTCAATTATAGATTCGAAATTTGGGGAGTCTTGGGGAGGATTGCTCAAATAAGGTACGTGGACCATATGGGGTCTGTTTGTGGAAACACAATAGAAAAAGGATGGGAGACTTTCCTAAGCCATGCACGTATTGAGGTGGGTGATGGTTCTCGAGTCAAATTTTGACATAACAAATGGTGTGGTAAACAAAGCCTCAAAGAAACATTCCCTGGCATTTTTGAGCTTGTAAGGGCAAATGATGCTTCAGTAGCTGATCTCTTGGTCTTTTCTAGTGGTTCCCCTCAATGGAATGTAGGTTTCATCAGGGTAGCTCAAGATTGGGAGTTGGAGGTTATAACCGAGTTTTTTACCTTGCTATATTTTACGTCAGGGTGATTGAGGGCACCATAGATAAGATCAATTGAAGCACCTCCAAGAAGGGTAGATTCATTGTTAGATCGTTCTACCAAGTTCTAACTAGCTAGGGCATGACCACTTTTCCATGGAAGAATATATAGAAGACAAAAGCTCCTCTAAAAGCAGTTTTTTTGTTTTGTTTGGACAGCCTCCCTAGACAAGATTCATACTACAGACAATCTGAGGAAACATCGTGTAATGGTGTTAGACTAGTGTTGCATGTGTAATAAGAATAGAGAATCAGTAGATCACCTGTTTTTACATTGTGCGGTGGCTAGGACCATGTGGGATATTTTTTTGCGGGAATAGAATTATCATGGGCCATGCCTCGTAGGCTGGTGGATTTTCTAGCAAGCTAGAGAGAACTCCAAGGCAATCCACAAGTGGAATAATATGAAAGACAGCCCCTATATGTATGTGTTGGTTCGTTTGGCGGGAGAGAAATGATAGAAACTTTGAAGATCGCAAATTGACAATGGATAAGCTTAAAGTTCTCTTCTTTAAAACCTTGTTCTTTTTTTTATAAGTAAAAGTTGAAGAGTGGTCAGTTCTTTAAAACCTAGTCCTTATGGGCAGGGGTCATTGATTTTAACGGACTAAATGTCCATTATTTTCTACTTTCGGTTATAAACCCTAGTTAGGTACTTCTCATGCATACATCATTTTCTTATGAATAAAAATTATTGATTACCTATCAAAAAAGAGAAATGATCTATACAAGCCCAAAATAGACAAGCACTACGCAAGGCTTTGTAAAAAAGTGAACCCACCTTGAAAAAATGTAAAAAAAATATTCATTTTTAGTGGGACATACTTTTTTACAAAGGGCCTACGCAAAGCTTGTCTATTTGAGACTTGTATCTAGCATTACTCATCAAAAAATAGATTGTGAAGAGTTGAAAAATTACCTATACTAGTGTTTGATAAATTGATACATGTGACATTTTTTTCAAAATCATACACTAGAAACATGTGAATGAGTGGTTAAACTTGGTTGGTTATGATTACTTTACACCAATTCGAAATTTAAGGCTTGGCATAAACTGAAAATTGGGGATTTTGATGAGTTAGCTTATAATAATCTTGAATTGATGTGTTTATCATGTAATTGAGGTCATTATTTTTATTGATTAAAAGCTTAAAAAGACTAGGTATCAAACAAAATGACATCAATTACAATTGTGTCGTTTTGAGGATTAGCCAATTAAGGTAAAATTATTATTCTTTTGGATAAGCAAGAAAGAAGTAAGGTAAAACCGTTTTAGGGAACTTATCATTAAAGGCTATAGTAGTAATACAAATTGACCAAAGTAGGGGATCATCATCCTAACAAGGGATCACACAAACTAGTCATACGGAGTGAATGTATGACCATGAGTGATGAAGTCTAGGGAATAAGGTTATTGATTCTATTTGAGAGTAGTTGAATGATTTGCTGCTTACTGTAAATTATTACCTAATGGTTTTGCTATTCTATTTTTATTGAACTAAAATCCATTTAGTACTTTCTGCAGAACTTAAATTTCATGGGCATGATGAAATGAGGAATGTATATTCTTTGGATCTTCTTTAAACAGATCCCAAGATTTAATCTGGATTAATTTAACTTATTTCATTAAAACTCTCTCTTATGTTTTTTAGATAATACCACATATCAAGATCCTATTGACTAGAGTTTTTATGAAATATTGAGGAGTTGATAATACAAGTGCACAAGAGCCAAATGATTTATCTTACTAAGATTATTGTGATTATTATTTGGTTCAGTATTTGGTAGCGTAGACTTGATTTGATGTTATGTAACTATAGAGATTCTTGTTATGGTTAGTTTCTGGACTTATTTGTTTATGATGACATTTTTTTATAAGTAAGAATAAAACTTTATTGATAGAAAAAGATGTAGCCGAAGTACACGGAAACTAGCCACATTACAATCCAGCCTTAAAATTACATATATTCTTTGATAAGTAATTGAAGTTATTTTAAAGACTGCAAAAGGAATAACCCATGTATACAGGAGGTATACAAGAGAGATATCTATCTAGGATTAGAAAAATAGAAGAAAATCATGAAACTCGTCATATTAGAATATATTGATACAAATGAGTATAATATCTTTAAAAGTTAAAATAAATTGAAAATAATGTGATTACTCACGCATTACGATTATTTATATCCCAGATTGTGCTTCCATATTGCCATGTTCGTTTCACATCGGCGATTGTCATTCTCATAGGAGCGTCAAATAGGGTAAAGTCAGCACTTAACTATTCCTATCTTTTGAAGGACTACATTGAAACAATCACCAGTTCAGAGCCAAAATTGGAAGCCTACTACTGTTTAGGAACTAAAATTGTATTTTGACCCAAAAAAGTAGTAAAAGTATTTTTTTTTTTTGGTCGGTAAAAAAGTAGTAAAAGTATAAGAACAACATGATTTATGAAAAATTCAATTCAGATGACCAAGAATTAATGTCCTATGGAATGATCATACAGAGGATCTTTTTTTATAAGTAAACAACTAGGGACCATTTAAGGAGGACATGCCTTGTCAAAAGTGAAACAACGAAAGCCATCCATGTAATCGATATCCATCCATATGACATCACAAGGTATGCCTTTCTCCCGCATTGTATTGGCAATCTACAAAAACGAGAAGTTCAATGATCAGGAAAAAGAGAAAGCTATACAATGTTAAAAAAAAATATAACCCCACCCCCCCCCCCTAAATGCTAAATATCAAGCGGAAGACGCAAATGCGAAAATTACCAGATATGGTCCAAGGTATTTTAGAGAGTGTAATTCTAGGTTTTTCATTAGAATGCATGCCATGCCTAAACTCTTATCTATTGTCAGGAATAAGAAATATGATGATTTTGCTTTCTCTTCAGCAAAAAATTAAAATTAAATATATTGTATTTGTCAACATATGGACAATCTTCTAAATTTCCCCAAAAAAATCCAAAGTAGTATTTGAATATGTACTACCACAAGCATGCAAGGAGAATTGAGGGAGGGTAAGATAGGGAGATGCTAGTTTAATTGAGATAAATAGAAATAATCAGAAAGTACCTACCTCAAGAACCCTTTTATCTGAGTCATAGCTCCAACGACATTGGTGATAGCCTAGCGACCACTTTGGGGGCATAAATACGGATCCTGATGACATATCATTAGTTATTCAGCATATACTTCTCTACCAAGTGGTAAATTTTGTGGCTAAAGAACGAGTTAGTGGTTGGTAGTCAAACAATTCGTGTTCATAATGCAAACTATAAGAATCATAAATATTTGAAAACCCTTTTAAGTACCAGTATCTATCGCATATCAGATACTGATACAGATTTGCACGTTGTCAGATACATTTCTGGAAATTAAAAATGTTTTTGAACTTCAGACACGAGCCGAGCATGATCTTGATAAAAGAGTAACAATCTGATTCCTGTGCATATTAATCCTTGACAATATGAAGGAATAGGGAAGACTATAAGAAAGTAGTGAGCAAGATGTTGGATATTGGAAGGGCACTTGGGATGATGCTTGACATTTCCATTGCAAGCGCTTCACTTGATGTGCAGACACTAGGACTGTTCTATTTAAGGATGATGATGATCATGAAGGGAATGAGATGGTCACAATTGGATTATCTTAACTATAGTCTAGAGTTTGAACATGCTAATTTGCCATCAAATATTTCTTTAAAATTGCCTTTAAATATGTTTTTAAGCATTTTGATGCCTTTTTATGTTGTTTTTTTGTGGCATAAAACTAACATTAAACTTACATAAAATATATCTCTAAGGCCTCATTTGTTTTTACAACTATTCTCATCTCATCTCATCTAATCTAATCATTACAATTTTTTCAAATTCCCACACAAAAAAAAATAAACAATTTAACTTTTTCAAATCTCAAAACAAAAATAATATTAAAAAAATATATTCTAACAATATTTTATTCAATTTTCAACTTTTATCTCAACTCATCTCATCTGCGAAAACAAACGAGGCCTAAATTAATTAATTAATTGTGGATCCCCATCATTTCATATCCTAGTTTCCTTAAAACTTAGATTTTCATGTATATATTTTCTTCTACATGTATCATGTATCATGTATCATGTATCAGTATCAGTGCTTTTGACATAAGAACTTGTCGCAAACCTTAATTTTGTTTGCTCATGATAATAGACAAGTACAAGATTTGAAACATGTATCCAAGTAAATCTGAGTTCTCACAAAGGAAATAATGTGTCATAACAGCATTGAGAAACATATCCTTGTGCTAGAAGTACAATTCAATAAACAGAATCCTTGGAATATCACCAAAGCCTTCATCAGAGTTTCTCTCTAATCTTTACAAGACCAAAATACGTGCTTACAAAGAAGCAAAATCCTAAAACAATACAGGAATAATTCCAAATAAATAAAAATAGAAGTTAGAAGGCCTTTAATGACCAAATAAGAGCTATAAGTCAAACAAGAAAAGGAAAACCAACCAAGAATTACATGAGCTACACTCAAAGATGTAAGAGTTAGCAAACAATTTCTAAGTTTAATACCTAGGAATTAGAATCCCATTCTTCATCCTTCTCCTCTATTGAAGAAAACTTAACCTCAAATTTTGAATTTCCAGAGATGTAAATCCCTTGCAATGAGAATTTCACCTATGGCTCACCTTGGGTCACATCTCAAGTTGCATAAGGAAAACTCTCCAAAAATTATAGCTGGCAAAGAGTAATGATGTATGGTTCATTGGGAAAACCTCACTTATACCGCGTAGTTTTGTATTAAATAATAATAAGACCCATCAGTCACCAAATTTTAGGTTCATCTATAATTGAGTTAGTCATTGTGGCCGCATTAACATATTTGAATTGTTACGATAAGGGATTAAAGAAATAAAAGATAACATTGTTTAAGAAATTACCAATTGCATGAGATAAAGATCTTAGGACATCAGTGGGTGAAGAAAATGGACCAAATGTAATAACTGGATATGAGGATGGAGCAACAAATTGTATTTTCGATTCCTTCCTGAGGTCAATCTGCTTATGAAAAGATAAATGCAAACAGTAAATAGGTAAAACTTATAAAGTCTAAAGGTTTCAGAAAGATTAACTTCCATATGATTCATTTATCACAGCACCTCACAACGTTGTGTTGTGTCAGCAAGAACTCCCAATGCCTCTCCATTGGGAAGAAGAGCTAGCACCCAAGGATGAGACTGGTACAAGGACGTAGTTTCAGGACCATAACCCCATGCATCTGTGTTCCAAGTAAAAACCTAAAAGAAATGAAACCACTATATTTAGAGAACAAGGATAATGCTTGCATGGGTCAAATATCAAGCAAATAACTTACTCTCTTTCCCGTCCGCTCAAGTTGTCCACTAACTTCTCCAGTTCCATAAAAGGAGGTGCCAGCAGGAAGCTAAACCAGAAGCAAATTACATCACATCAATTAATGAGGAATCATGTTAGACTTGAAGTTGCAGCAGAAAAGAGACAAAAACAATGTATCTGTGGTAATATATTGGATAGAAAATATTGTACAGCACGTTGAGGACAAACTATTACACAGTAGTAACTGACCTCAATTTTAACGATCTGCCTCCCCAAAATACATTCAAATGTTGGGGTATATAGGGGCACCTTGTGACCTGTAATCGGTTTATCCCTATCCTTGCTGTTTATAAAAGATAAACTAGGATATGCTGCATCTCTATCATTTGCAGAACAATCAAATCGAAAGATTCCATCTTCCAGTATAGGTTGAAATATCATATCCCCTGAAGTGACGTCTGCAGTGATGCTCTTTTCTTTGTAATCAGCCATTTTAGATGTCAACCTTCTACTAATTAACTCCTTACTAAGCCTCTTCTTCCTGCATACCACGGCTTGCATTAGGAAGCCTCTAACGTAGTGTTCACTCAGTATCCTACTCAATTTTCCTCGAAACATAGCAGAAAAGGATATTCAAGTTGAAAATGACATTACAGGTCATGTCACAATATGAGAATGTAATCTTACAGAATCGCCTATAAAGTTGGAAGCACGTACGAGATGGTTTGTAGCGGATATTAAAAAAAAACATGAGAAACGATCACTTTACCCTCACATAGACGGAAAGGAGAAATTTTCAGGTGAAGGATTTTTTAAAATCTAGAATGTAGTAAGATAAATATCATTGTTTTAGGTTTATTTTTTGTAACAACAACACTGGACTATATGCAGTAAGACGTACTTCTCCCAATCCCGCACCCCAAAGGCCCAAAACAACAGAGAGGCTGACCCCAAACCCCTTTTGAAAACAATAAAGGCCTTTTTGAGGACAACGGGCAGTGCACCTTACTTAAATTTTTACGTAGCAAAACTCTTTTAACCTATGTCTATGATAATGAGATCACGTAGCGGACGCCATGGGCTCAAATCCTATTGCTTATAAGATAAAAAATAAAAATAAAGACAGTCGCATCACAAGCGCAACAAAACCTCGACTAGTTTTTACCCAAATGAGTTTATAAAAACTCGGAGAATAACGTTAAATGTTTGAGAAATTCTTTTTATAAAAGAAGCAGTGATAACCTGAAGAGGCCCTCGGAACCAAGAAGACCGTGCTTCTTCAACCTCGATACTGATGACAATCGTCGTCCACTCCAGTTCGAACTCCAGATACAGCAACTCTTATAGAAATGATGCTGCTGTTGGTGACTGTGCGCGAGGTCCAGCGTACCCCCACCAACTGCCAACCTCAATAATTGTGCTTCTCCCATTGGTGGAGCCCGTGAACTTCTTTTTTCTTATTTTAATGATAAAATATTCAACAGGAAGAGAGAGAAAGGAGCGTTTGAAGTAAAATATGGCAGCCTGACATGGATGGTGATGAAAAGGCTTTTGAACCTATGCTCGAAATAATAACGCCCGCAGGAAGAGCCAACCGTCGGCACGCTTTCACCTTTACATTATCCGATTGTTTTCTTTAGCATCAGAGTATTAGCAGTGTAATTAATAAAATTTGATTAAAATTTAGTCGGAGTATTTACTTTTATAAATTTAACTAATTATTTTTTAATAATATTAAATAATAGACTCTTTTAATCTATTATTGTTCTATTAAAATATTAATTTTGATCTTTTCATTTATTTTAATCTTAATTGTAATTTAAATATTTATTCGTTATTAAAAAAATACACATTAATTTTCTAACCTTGATATTAAATTTTAAAAGAAAAAATTGACATCAACTAATAATAATATTGTATAACTAGAATTTGAAATACTCTAGCAAGATGATGTCACGTCATTGAAATGATGACTTATGGAGGTTGGCCACCTTCTGTGGTTGAGTTTTGAATTTGGACGCTACGTACTTTTGAGACGAAGATGAATTTCCTGAAGTTATTAACTCGCACGAAAAGAATAACACGCGGGAAATGAAATTGTTTATGCTAAAATAATATTTGGCAAGCAACTTGAACTCAACAGATTTGACTAGTAAAAATTATCAAAGTTAAAAGTACTGTAACTTTGTTGAGTCCACTACAGTGAGTTTTTATGCAATCTAATTAAATTTTGATCAAAATATAATTTTGTTGAGTCCACTATTAGTGGTCTTAGCATATTGATGATTCGTGAAGGAGCAAAAGTAACAGGGGTAAAATTATATATTTTATTTTGTGTTTTTATGTTGAAATAATAAATATTAATTTTTAATAATAATATTTAAAAAATCATATTTTACAATTATACTGACTATATATTAATTAATAATTTAATTTAAAATTAAATTATTGTTTGTCAACTATCTTTTTTCGTCAGTCTAATCATTCAACAATCATATCTATAATTTTTTAATCCAACAAACACATTATATTAACCCTTATTCTACTCAATAATCACATTTACAGTTCATGAAACCAATAAACACATTTTGACAACCTTTGTTCTTCTATCAACCTTATTTGTTGTAGCTAACAGTCTCGAATTACGCCCTATAAAGAGATAATCTCTAGACTATTTCTCACTCATCTTCTTCCAATTCTTTAAATTATTTTCCCTCAGTTTGCTATAGATCCCTGGAGTATTGATCATATTATATATGATGATTATTCTGATCATGAATTCGATATGATTGAAGCAATGGCGGTAGAATAAGAACGAAGGGATATTGAGGGAGCATCTACTTCATGTCATCATAATCCTCAATATTGTACGTTCATCAGACATGATCCATTGGAAGGTCATCAACACTTTTGGAATGATTACTTTGTTGAGCTACCAATATATCCACCAGATGTTTCTAGGAGAAGGTTCCGAATGGGTCGAGGTCTATTTGTACAAATTCATTCTGTAGTTAAAGTTTATGATGATTATTTTGTTCAAAAAATAGACGCCAGTGGAAGGCTCAAATTGTCTTCCCTTCAGAAGATGACTACAACAATTGGGATGCTCGCATATGGGATAACAACGCAAATCTTATGGATGAGTATGTTAGAATTGGAGAAAGCACCGCAACAGTGAGTATGAAAAAAATTTGTTAAGGCGATTGTGTCAATTTTTTCTAATAAGCACTTGAGGTCTCCGCACAATAATGATATAGCAAGGTTACTAGATGTTGGATAAAGGCGTGGGTTTTTATGAATGGGTAGCATTGATTGCATGCACTAGAAATAAAAGAATTATCCTAGTGCTTGGAAAGGTATGTACGCTGGCCATATAAATGAACCAACTATTATTTTGGAGGCCACTATGTCTTAGGATTTTTGGATATAGCATTTTTTTGTTTTTTGCCTAGGTCTCATAACGACATTAATGTGCTTGATCGATCATTTGTTTTTACTGCATTGACCGAAGGCTGTGCTCCTCCGTGCAACTTCTCAATCAATGACCATGAATATACGATGTGATATTATCTTACTAATGATATATATCATTCTTGAGCAACATTAGTCAAACTATTTATACTCCACAAGGAAAAAAGAAAAAGCATTTTGCTACCCTCCAAAAGTTTGTAAGGAAAGATGTGGAACGTGCATTTGGAGTACTCCAACGTATTTTGAAACTGTGCGTGGACCTGCTAGATATTTTGTTCGTGAAGTTTTAAAGGACATTATGTACGCATGCAGTATCTTGCACAATATAATTGTTGAAGATGAGCGTCATCTATATCTCAGTGCAAACCAATTCATTTACGAACAATTCAATGATAGTGTCCTTGAACCAATATCGCACGATATTATACCTGAATTTATGGAGTTCATTGAGCAACATTATCGTATTAAAGACAGAGACACTCATTCTCAACTCTAAATTGACCTCATTGTGCATTTATGGAGTGTGCATGACTGCTCATAATTTACTAACCGAGTATGCTTTGAAAATGCTAGTATTCTAATTATGTGATTATTTGTGGTTATTTGTACTACTTCCAAAATATGGTTATTTGTACTATTTCGAAAATGCTAGTATTCCGTTAATTTCACAAGAATGTCATTCCTCCGATTATTTTACCAGGTGCACATTTACGACTTGCAAGCAATATATTATAGTATCAAGTCATTCTTAAGCTGTGTAAAATGTTAGCAAAATCCATGTCACCAGAAATTAAAAAGAGATGGTGATTCCTGGCGGATTTTGAGAAACTGAATACATAAGATCTACAAGAAGAGACTCATATGCATTATTCTTTCCACCTGCACCCAAGTATATAATAATATCCATAAAACGTTAAAATTGAACATCAACTTATGTGGAATCGACGGTATATCATCTACTCATCAACTAAACAATGTACAAGAATATAGAGAAAAGAGAAAGGAAAAAGAAAGTTCATTTCAATCGATTTTAATTAGGGCAGCAACAAAATGAAATTCTCACAATACATGTATAATTTCACAAGTCAATGCCATTCCATAGATGGTGCCTCAAAATCCATTATGAAATCCATGTACCAAAATCACTAGAGCAACTAAGGCTGTAAAACTATCAGTTCAGATCTAAAAAACTGACTGGACTAGACCAGACCAATTAAACAAAATCATCCCTAAAATTGAGAGAGCAAAATTTCAAAAAAAAAAAAAAAGTAAATAAAAACCCTAAAATCATCCCTAAAACCCAACCTTAGATTAAGCAAAACTTCAGCATAATCAATTTCATCCTGAAATCATAGTAATAAAAATGATAGCAACATAGAGAGAGAGAGCCTCATTTACCGTAGATTCAACACTGAAGAGTAACAGTGGTGATGAATAGCTATGCCAACGAAGGAAGTACAGCGTGTGAATGTGAGAGACCAAAAACCTAGAAATGATAACATGTTTCAGTTTTGGGAGCAAGAAATAGAAAAGCTTGATTCGACCAGAGAGAGAGAGAATGAATAAATTCTTGAAAACGAGTAAATCTATGGTTACCAGAAACAATGAGAGAAAATCTTACCAATTTCTATACATGCAAATGAGTTTCTGTCGTAAGATCAAGTGAGAGCCGTTGGGGCTCCAGAGAGAGAGAGAGAGAAATAAGTGATAAAATAATCAATAAAGGATGAGTAGTGACCATCCAAATATTTAGATTTACTATAGCTTATAAGCAAAAAAATTGCATTTGTCTCTTCCAATGTAGTAGATTTAAGGCAGGTTTGGATAGTGAGATGAGATGGTTTTAGATGAATTGAATAAAATATTGTTAGAATATTATTTTTTAATATTATTATTATTTTAAGATTTGAAAAAGTTGAATTGTTTATTATATTTTGTGTGAAAATTTGAAAAAATTATAATGATTAAATGAGATAAAATGAAACTATCTCTAAATCCAAACAGGACCTTAATAGGGTTGTTAGCTAAATCTTAGTTTGCATTGGTGTTTGCCTACACCAATGCTAATGCTCTTAAGAAGGAAAATGCTCTTTTAAGGGACGTTTGGACTTTGGAGGTAAAATCCTTGCTAAAATTGTAAGTGAGATTTTAAATATATTTGTTTAAGATAAATGTTTGAAAAATGTTTTAGTCTAATAAAAGTAAATTCATAAACTAACGGGGTTTGAAACAGTATGTTAAATTGTAAAATTATTTTTATTATAAAATAGATTTAACATATCATATAAAATTTTATTAATTTGTGAGATCTTTATGTGGTTTCTAGCAGTCTCTTTTTTAATGATGATGCATATGTTTATTGTTACCTTAATATATCTGTATATTACAATAATATATTATAATGAAGAAGTGAACTATGTTGAAATGTGGAGTTTTTTAGAAGTTGGTGAAAAAACTTAGATCGAAGATTATTCTTTCTTTTTATAAACATGCATTTCATTAAATTAAATGATTATGATACATTTCAAACGGGCGGGGCTTACCGATATATACCCAATTGTAACGAATACAACACCCAAACATAAAAAATAAAATGGCACTGAAACCAAAAATTTAGTCCACACTCATTTCTCACTATGGAAAATGATAGGGATCCGCGGGAGATCCCACTGACGTCTCGCTCCTTTTTTTTTTTTTTTTTTTTTTTTTAAGTTTTTTTCTTTTTATTTCGTGATTAAAAAAATGTGTTTAATAGTATTGTGGATTTTTTTTCTTTTTTTAAAATATTTAAAAGTGTTGAAAAAATGATGAGAAAAAAAAGTTTTAAATATTTCTTTTTTTTCACATCATTTTTTTAACATTTTAAATATTTTTTAAAAAAAAAATTCATAATATTATTAAATAATATTTTCTTAATCTCTAAGTAAAAAAAAAAGTGAGCGAGACATCAGTGAGAACCATATGAGGCAATTGTTTTGGACAACCAACAAAACGAATTGCAATGCCACCACCAAAGATGGTGGGCAGTTGGTTCATGCTGTATTTTGTTACTATGAAGGTTTTTACAAAGAGACATATTTCCTCGACCTTAAGATCTTAGGTTACAAAAAAGGAAAATTTAGTTGTGTAAATCATCAATTGTTTTAAAAGCTTAACCTGATGGAAATAGGTAGATTTTATTATTTGTTTTATATCTTAGCACTCCCCCTCACGTGTGGACGGACTCTTCCTCAATGAATGGCCCAACATGTGAAATATTTAATTAAATGGAGTAGAGTATAGAGTCAGAATTCAAACTCAGAACATTTGCTCTTATACCATATGAAATCACCAATTGTCTCAAAATGCTAAGTTGATGAGAAGAGATAGATTTTATTATTTATTTTATATCTTAACAAGTTGAATAGATGGGTTCAAGAGGTCTTAGTCGGTGGTGGTCTAAAAGGATGATGCATAGTTGTGTCAACGTGTATTACCCATGCGTTAAGGGTATCGAGGCGAAGTGGGCTAGATCTGGAGGTGTTGAAGCTCTTAGTCCAACACATGTTGTCCAAATATGCTCAAAGACATAACAATGCGTAGGCATCATGCATGAAATAGGCCATCACGGTAAGTCATTTTGTGACTTTTTCACTAGGAATCTAAAGATTGGTGGCTGGAGGATTATGTGGTGGGGCGCATGTGGTTATGGACATGGATGAAAATATAGGTGAGCAAGGAGGAAGGAGGGGCCTTCCACCTCTCGACGTCAATACACAAATGGGAGAGGTGAGAGGTTTAGTTAAGGAGTTGTAACGACCTGACCCAATAATTTAGGAAACAACACTACAAGGTAAGTAACTTGATCATAAATTAGGATTAACATACGTTAGCCAGTTATATATATTATTATTAAAGCCAGTTCTTAAGAAGTCAGTGTTTACGTACCACGCATGTCATGATATTTGAAGCACATCATTCATCATGTTTCATTCTGCATATTATAATTATGTATGTATTATGCATCTCACGTTGCATAAGACACGTAAAATTTCATAAGATCAAGTATAAGATAAGCTCATAACAATTAATCAGATGATTATTTAGATGTATGGTACCGATGCAATTTTATGGTAGGCATGCAACTCACGGACTCAAGCGTGATCCACCGTAGTACGCCAAAGTACTGCACAATCGACTTCCTTTGCTACAGTAAGAGAAGTTAGTGCATAATCTTGCACACATGATTAAATGTCTTGGCCAACCAAATAAGTCAAATCAGGAAGTTAATTCAGATAAATCAATCATGCATAGCATAAATATCAATATAATTAGTCATAATTTTAAGTTCTCAACATGAAATATTTTATGAAAAATCTTATTTTAAGTATGTTTACGTTATGATAAGTTCTTTACTGAGTCATTAACTCATTTTAGTTTATTTTTATATTTTTAAACCACCCCAGATCAGGATAATTATGATGATAGAGATGCATGATGCGACTTAGTTCAGGGAGGTGTGACAATGGCCTAAATCATGTACATAAATTTTAAGTTAAGATTTTTATGGCACGGACTTTGAAAAATTTTAATAAATGCTTTCATGCACTCTCTTTTATGATCTCAATATTTTAATAAAAAAATTATTTTATTTATAGAACCTTTGTACCTGGTGCTTCCTTTAGAATAAAATAAATTTTTTAAAGTCAAGATTCAGTAGTAGCAGTCTGACTCCCAATAATTTTTAAAAATTGACTTTATTATTAACCATGAGGAATTGGGTGTTACAGTTGGTATCAGAACCTAGGTTGAAGATTCTCTAGACTTTTCTAAAAAAACCATTTACAAGGAAAAAGGAATTTTGAAAGTTGAAAGTGAAAAGAATAAATCTAGGTCAAGGTTTCCTCAAGGTCCTACTCTGCAGTATATATTTTTAACTTTCACGATTTAATTGTTTTAATGAAAATTATGAATGAAAAATTTTTAGATACATGCATGTCAAAGTGCACCGACTACATGAAAGGGTTTTAGCACATAAGGTGAGCAAGTTTCTAAATATGAGGTTAGGAATCTTTTGTTTCAAGATTGATGAAGCATCTTGTTCATGAGTAACAATCTTATATTTTGTAGACTTTGATCCGAGGATATTATGAATGAATTTAGTAGATTTTGAAGTTATGAGATAGATCTATGTATGGTGTATGGTATTTCATGATGATTGGTAGAAAATATCTTATGTTCTATAGGTAACACGATTCTACATCAAGAACGAGGTGTAAGATATCCAAACTTTTGAGAGTTTTAGGTTACGATATATTGAGGTTATTATTTTAGGTGGAGAATTTTATTATTATTTCATGTGGAGAGTTTTATTTATGTGGAGATCGTTAGTTATTATTGTATGTGGAGTTAAGATAATTATTGAGTGAATTTATTATTAGGTTTTTAATCCATCCCATTCCCATTGTTAAGGCATATATTTGTTTAGGTTTGAGTTGAATTTTGGAGTGTATGATCTCATTCTCATTATTAGAAATTTATTTCAATTTAAAATATCACAGGTTGAAGTCTCCTACATAGTTTCAATCACTACCAATCTTATATTAAATGAACTACTAGATCATGTTTTAAAATTCAAACTCTCTTCTTGAATGATTGTGACTGAGTTCAACTCGTACTCGAACTTGTCGGCATCCTATTCCAATAGGGATACAACTTTACAAGTCATCTTCACGTTAAAACTTTTTAACCGAGTACAACTCAAATTGGTCGTCACCCTCTCCCAAATCTCTCTATAAATATCTCCATTCCCCGTGTTATTTGGAAAAGACCATAAACCTCCCAATTCAGCACCATGATCGATTTTGTGTCGAAAATTTTAGGAAGCCACACTACAAGGTAAGTAGTTTGATCATAAATTAAGATTAGTATACGTTAGCTAGTTATATATATTATTATTAAAGTCAGTTCTTTCGAAGCCATTGTTTACGTACCACGCATGTTATGATTTTTGTAAGCACGTCATTCATCATGTTTCATTCCGCATATTATAGTTATGTATGTATTATGCATCTTACGTTACATAAGACACGTAATTTTTCATAAAATCAAGTGTAAGATAAGCTCATAACAATTAATTAGATAGCCATTAAGATGTATGGTACCAATGCAATTTTAGGGTGGGCATGCAAGTCACGACTCAAGGGTGGTTCACCGTAGTACGTCAAAGTACTGCACAGTCGGCTTCCTTTGCTACAGCAGGAGAAGTTAGTGCACAACCTTGCACACATGGTTAAATGTCTTGGCCAGCCAAATAAGTCAGATTAGTCATTTAATTCAGATAAATCAGTCATGCATAGCATAAACATCAGTATGATTAGTCATATTTTAAGTTTTCAGCATGAAATATTTTATGAAAAATTTGATATTAAGTATGTTTAAGTTAATGATGGATTTCTTACTGCGTCATTGACTCATTTTAATTTTATTTTTTTAATGTTTTTAAACCACCCTAGGTCAGGATAATTATGACGATAGAGTTACATGATGAGACTTAGTCCAGGGAGGTGTGACAGTGGCTTAGATCATTTACAGATATTTTAAGTTATGATTTTTATGGCACGAGTTTTGAGAAATTTTAATAAATACTTATGCGCACTCTCTTTTATGATTTTAGTATTTTAATAAAGAATTATTTTATTTATAAAATCACTGTACCTGACACTTCCTTTAGAATAAAAGAAAATATTTTTAAGTCAAGGTTTGGTAGTAGCACTCCGGCTCCCGATAATTTTTAAAAAGTGACTTTATTATTAATCTTGGGGATTGGAGTGTTACAGAAGTAGATTAGTGTCTCGTGGATAATACCTCAACCATTCACGTGGATGGGCTCCCATTAGTTCATATAAATATTTCAATTTAGACAAAAATAATGATTGTTTATACTACAAATAATCTATGTTAATGCATAAAATCGCTCAACAGAGCAGACAAAAGAAAGAGTCATCCCGACCCACAAAGGTGATTTGGGCCTCAAAGAAGCAGTTTGAAACCCACGATGATGGTTTGAGGCAACAATACGGTACCCGTACATACATCCATAGCAGTGAATATAAAATAAAAATAGAAAATGCAATTAGTAAATACATCCATAGCTGATGACGAAGACAAGAAGAAGATGCAGCATGAGCATTGCAACTTCATAGACAAATACGAAGTGATGGCCAAAAAGGTGGGAGCCTCAGCCTCGGTAAACCAGATGCTCACCATCACCAATCCTCCTTACAGCGTGGAAGTGATGGCCATATCGCTACCACTAAATTTTAGGATTCCCCAGATAGACTTGTACGATGGATCCAAGGATCCCTTGGAGCATCTGGACACTTTTAAGGCTCATATGACTGGCTTTACACGAATTCCCTGGAGAGATTATGTGCAAGGCCTTCTTGTTGACCTTAAAAGGTGCAGCGTGGGCATAGTTCGCATCATTGGCACCAAACTCAATCTACAGTTTTGAGGACTTGGCTCGTCTTTTCATCATGTAGTTTATGGCCAGCAGGAGGAGAAGACATCGGCCACTTACCTCCCGACCGTTAAGTAGCAAGAGGACAAGAGCTTGAAGGCCTACTTGGCTAGATTTAACAAAGAATGCATGATCACTGATGACCAAGACGAGAATATTCCTCTCGCCGCCCTCCTGGGCGACATATGGTCTTGAAACCCATTTATGGTTGAGTTGGCCATGAAGACTCCCACCAGGCTACGAGAATTCATGGACCAAGTAGACGCGTTCATAAATGTTAAAGACACGCTTTGAGGGGGACACCACGACAAAGGGAGAGATGACTCCCATTCATCTAAGGGCAGGGCCCAACATGACCAGGCAACACTGATGATAGAGGAGGAGAATGGGCCCGCTCCTTAGGAAGTCGACCATCGACCATCAGGATGGTGGCCACTATTATTGCACCTACCACCGTCCTGTAACTCACAATAATTCTGACTGTAAGTCCCTCGAGGGAGGAAGGGGGAGAGTGGTGTACCCGGCTCCTTGGCACCATGTCAACCGTCGGGAAGAACGGGAGTGAAGTCAAAGATGGTTCACCAGGCCAAGAAGAAACGAGAGTCCAAGGAGGCGAGCAGAGCAGGAGACCTCGCGAAATCACCCTCAATCATTGCCTCGCGAAAATGCCTCATTGGGCAAGATCCGAACCATAGCTTGGGGGTCCACTGGGGGAGGGCCCACTTCCTCCAATAGAAAAGCCCATGCCAGGAGGGTACGATTCGAGGAAGTGTATTTTGCTAAACACCGCCCGACCAAGCAGAGGATGAGCGAGCCTGCACCAACCATTACTTTTAGGGAGACCGATGAAGAAGGGGTCCTCTACTCCCATGACGACGCCTTGGTGGTGACAATGCAGGTGGCTAACTTCACCACTAGGAGGATCCTCATCAACAATGGCTCCACCGACATCCTCTTTTGGGATGCCTTCTCTCAGATGGGTATTGATCCCAACTGCCTGTGGCCAATACCCATGCCTTTGAAGAGGTTCACAGGAGAGATGATTCAGCTGGTGGGGACCATCACTCTTTCAGTCCTGGCTAGAAAGGCCACGCACACTACCTCTAGAATGACTGACTTTATAGTGGTGAGGGCCCCCATCTCTTACAATACCATACTTGGGCGACCCACACTCAACAATCTGAAGGTAGTAACATTAACTTACCACCTAAAGATGAAGTTCCCAACCCCTACAGGAGTGGGGGAGATCCGTGGAGAGCAAGTCCTGGCATGGGAGTGATATGTCCAAGAGCTGAGACTGACGCGAGCAAGTCAACATGATAGAGCCCCTAGACGACGACTTTGTCCTGTCGCCTCCTCCCGAGTTCATCATAGGGCAGGAAGAAGTTAGGGACAAGCAGGCTCTCCAAAAAGTAGAGCCAAACGAGCCGCTCGAGTTGGCTCCCCTGGACCTGAACCACCTCGAGGCCACGGTCAAACTTGGTAGTCGAATGACACCCAACATGCGATAAGCTATGACGCAACTTATAACAAAGCATCATGATGTGTTTGCTTGGAGCCACAATGGCATGCCCGGGATTAACCTGAACATCATTCAACACCACCAGTGTGTGAGTCTCGAATAAGGTCAAGCAGAAAAAGGCAGAGTTTTAGTGCCGAGAAGTGCACTACCATCACGGAAGAGCTTGATTACCTTATAGCAGCAGGGTTCATACGCGAAGCACAATACCTGGACTGGCTATCCAATGTTGTGCTCGTGAAGAAGGCCAACGACAAGTGGAGAATGTATGTTGATTTCACATATTTGAATAAGGTCTGCCCCAAAGACAGCTTCCCTCTTTCCCGGATTAACCTAATAGGGGATTCCACCACGGGACATTGCATGTTTAGTATCATGGATGCTTACTCAGGGTACAACCAAATCCTCATGAACCCCGACAATAAGGATAAAATATCATTCATTACGGATAGAGGGTTATATTGCTACATGGCCAAGCCTTTTGGCTTGAAAAACACGTGAGACTAACTTAGGCATCAGAAGTTTCCCGAACCACCCCGAGCCCTAGGGGTGATACCCGCATGGTGCAGGGCAGGGAGTAACCTCCCTCGCACCCCACCCCCCGTGCCGGTGGAAAAAACCCCATCCTCCCCGCCCCCCGCCTAGGCTAATACATTGTGTTTAAAAAAAAAAATTTGGTTCAAAAATATTTTTTTGACCCAAATTATAATATAATTTAAATAATAAATTAAAATTTATAAATATAAAAAGAACTTAAACTCATTAGAGTTAGATTTTGGATACTAAGTCCCACATTGCTTAAGGATGACTATTGTATTGTCTTGGCTTGCTATATAAAGGTTGGCCTAAGAGGCCAAGACAATCCAATAACTTGAATACAACCTTAAGTTTTTAATAAATTGTATATATCTATATACAATATATTTATTTATATATATATAAATAAAAAAATAAATTATATATGTGGTGTGGAGAGGAGGGCGGGGCAGGGCCTCGCATGGGCAGAGTGGGGTAGCCCTCCCGCCCATGCGGGGGCAGAGCGGAAGCGGATCCCACCTTCTTCTTTGTGTTCATAAGTGAAGATTCCGGCCCGAGTTGCTAGAACCTTGTTCAAGCATACAAAACACGATGTTAATAGTGGCGCTATCTGTGAGATTTGAACCCACGACAAGGGCAGATACCGAGACCCTCCCTTATCTCGAGGAGTAGGGGGTCCGGCCTTGGATTCCCTTTCTTCCCCTTATCAGTCAGGATCAGGGAGGGCACGTGAGGAGTCCATCCAAGAGATGGCCAACTTGCTCAATGACCTTATTTTCGGGGTATGTTTTGGTGCGCTATTTTCTCTTGCCCTTTTCTTTCCCCTTAGTTCATCTTGGCTTGCTCAGTCTTGACTTTACTTTGCTTTTGTGACAGGCGGCGCTCATTGTGGATGGCCGAGGAGCTTTAGAGGAATAGAATCGGACATTTCGCTCCATGGCCAGCCTTGCCTTGCGACACACCAAGCGGAAAGAGGGAGGAGAAGGAGAGGTTGGAGGAGGCCCTTGTGCAGGACAAACTCAATCTTCAGCGGAGGCGGAAGAGAATGACCCAATTTCGTCGGCAGAAGACCACGCTCAAATTTGACCTCACTAAATCACAGGAGGAGGCCGAACAACACAAGCTCGAGGTCATGTGCTTCACGGGTAGGCGCAGGATACCCTACAAGAGTCATTGGATCTCCAAACAGCGGAGCTAGAAAAGTTGAATGAGGTTGTTTAGGGGTTGTAGGAGAAGAACTCTCAATTGAAGAAGCTACGCGACTTCGACATTTGGTTGTACAATTGGCTCAACGACCAATATGAGACCCTCACCGAGTCATTGCAAAAGAAAAAGAAATCCCTCGACTCTAAGTCACAATAGGTGAAGGACTTGGAGGTTAAGGTCGCCCTGGCCTGTGTCGATGTGTTCACGGAGAAGGCCCGAGCGGACGAGGCGATAGCAAAGTTGGTTGAGATGGAATGCTGGTTAGCTGCCAACAACATTCTCGTCAAGGATTTGAAGAGTGACTTGGCAAAAGTGAATGACATGGTCCCTCACCTGAATGCCCAATTGAGAAGGCACCATTCGTCCTAGACCAAGCCTTGTCGTACAATTACATATAGAGCTTGAAGAGGATGCAAGACCATGTGCTAGAGGACCCCGGGAACGACTTGAGATCCCTTTGAAACCCTTCACTGCTTATCTCCACACCATTTGAGGAAGCAATTGTTTCTATGTCAACCTCGGGCAGCGTAGCGACGACCGTAGACTAGGGGTCGGTTTCAAAAGTGCCCCGTGGAAATGCAGTGAGAGTGTTTGTTCTGCCCGTGTGAGGGTCTCATCTGCTCTCACATCGCCTGTCAGGACTAGGGGTGGGTAGCGGGGCCCCACCCCCACTGCCCAGCCCCATTTCCGCTCCGCCCCTGCATGGCGGGGCAGGCAACCCCACTCGGCCCATGCGGGGGCGGGGACCCCTGCCCCGCATCTAGGGCCCCTAGCGGGGGCAGGTGACGGGGAGGGCCCAACCCCGCCCCACCCCGCATTTCCCCCACCCCCATTTATATATATATATATATATATATATTACAAATTGTGTATATATAAATATATCTTACAAGTTATTAGACTTGTTCACAAAATATGCATTGGTAAATTTAAAAACTACATAGTTTATAAATTAATACACTACAATTTACACAAAATATGCACTAGCAAATTTAAAAATTACATAGTTTTTAAATTATAGTCATAGTTACAAAATTTAAATTTATAATTTGGATCTAAAAATGTATTTTTAATTACTTTTGCACTTATAAATAATTTTTAAATAAAATAAATGTAGTATTATTTTTTTAGTGAAAAGAGGCGGGGCGGGGCGGGGTACCCTGCCCCCCGCATCCCGGGGGCGGGGGACGGGGGTGAACGGTGCGGGTAGCACCCCTAGTCGGGACAAAATAAGATGTAACTGGGGAAACAATAGGGGGATCACAACATGAAGGTATGTAACATTTTTATTTACATATTTCTTTACAGGTTTATTCTGCAAACCTTTGTTTTCATCTTATTTTATCGCAGTGTGGTTCCATTTCTGGTGGTATGTAACATTTCTTTATGAAAAACTTTTAGTACGCTCTCATTGATTTTGATATTTTTGTTTTCTACCATGTCCATGACCATAGTTTCTTTTATTGTGATGAAATGAGATTACATTCGGTTCAGGGAATGAAATATAACTGATTGGACAAGACTGATATTTTTTATTAACAACTCGTTGTTTTGTTCAATTACTAGTAAACAAGATATTAGTTCAAAATACTTAGTGAACTTTCGCACTTGATATTGCTGATGTAGGAGCACATTCAAGACATAAATATGTTATATGTTTCATTTCAAACATATCCTAGTGATTTTTTTCTCTGCACAATCTCAATTGTGCAACTTAAGGTGCATCAAATCATAACGAACTTTTGGGAGGATCACAGTCTTCCAGTACATGTATCATTCCCTTAAATTATCCCATAGAATTAATGGATTTTTTATTGAGAGATACTCAATTTTCAATAAAATTATTGGTTTTGAGCGATCCTTCATGGATGCTTAATTTCCTTTGTTAATAATATTTTTAAGATTCATTCATCAAAATGAATATTAGCATCAATGATGCATGATAAATAATTGTTGCCAGAAATATCGAGGACAACAAATTTGAGTTTGGTAAGATTTGACATTATCTATAAACATATTAAGTATGAAAAAGAAATATTTAAAATGAACTTATACATAGAAAATAAGAAATTAATCGCATTGATATGATAAAATTATACTCTATATAATATCACACAGATCATATTAAGACTTTATAAAATGATTTATATTGTAATAAGCATATATTAATATTTATAGAAGAGAAACTTACAATACTTCAAAAAATGTTATGTAAATATCTTGCCAAATCAAAATAACACAACGGTTGGCTAGAATCTTGTGATGATAACATATTGTAAAACTAAAGAAAAGTAACAAAAGAACTGAATGACCACAATATATGAAATTAGTTTTTAAGGAACTCAATATTATTTCTCTCAACTTTTTTGTTGTGTGTCTACAATAAATACTCCTAAAGACTCCATTTTATAGGCATGAGAGGATACGTGATATTAAATGGATACATGAAGTTACAAAATGGCAATATATGAATCAATGAGATACATGAATATGGTAAATAAGAACACGTCAATAGGTAAGAATTCTAATGATCATTCATCAAATATATGAAATGCATTTTACTACATTCATGTACTTATAAGAGTTAAGAGTTAGCTAATAATGACTAGGTAAGCCATTTTAGGTTTGTTTGAGAAGTGAGATGAGATTAGGCCTTGCTTGAATTTAAAACCCACGTCAACTCATCTCATCTCATCATTACAATTTTTTTAAATTTTCACACAAAATATAATAAACAATTTAACTTTTTCAAATCCCAAAAAAATTTTTCCAAAATTTCACATAAAATATAATAAATAATTCAACTTTTATTCTACTATTTACAAACCATCTCAACTCATCTCTGAATCCAAACCACTCTAAATTTTGTGAATGAAAAATTCTATTAATTATCCTCACACACCACACTTTTATTTTATTTTATTTTTATTTTTTTCTCTTACCAAATATGTGATATATAGATGATGAGTAGAAAAATTTAATTAGTTTAAGAAAAACAAAACCAAAAAGATTTTACAATTTTTTTAAAAAATAAAATAAAACAAAAAACTCATTGTTATAATATAATTTTTAATATAATTTTTTGTTTTGAAATTTGAAAAAAATTATATTTTTTTGTGTTTTATTTGAAAGCTTGAGAAAATTGTAATGATTATGTAATAGTTAGATAAGAATAAATCTTCTCATCAGCCACTATTCACTACCCTACACCCCACATCTTATGTGGCAAACCGAGTTCACTAACAAGTGAACTGGTTCTTGCCCCAACCCCTCCATCTCATACGGAGAGAGAGGTCGAGGAGAGCATGAGGAGAGAGAAAGAGAGATGTCGAACAGAGAGAAAGAGCCTGATGAGGTCGAAGAGAGAGAGCTTGAGGAGAGAGAAAGGCCAATCAGAGCTTGAGGAGGGAGAGAGAGAGAGGTCGAAGAGAGAGAGCTTGAGGAGAGAGAAAGGTCGAAGAGAAAGAGAGCTTCAGGAGAGAGAGAGGCTGAGGAGAGAGAGAGCTTGAGGGGAGAGAGAGGCTGGAGAGAGAGAGAGCTTGAGGGGAGAGAGAGGTTGGAGAGAGAGAGAGAGAGCTTAAGGAGAGAGAGAGAGGGGTTGAAGGTGATGGGTCTGACATATAAAAAAAACTGTCAGGTGTGGGGTGTGGGGTGAATAATGGTTTATGCATAGCAAAATTCTTAGATAAAAAGTTGAAGATTTGAAATTGAAAAGTATTTGTGTTTTAGTAATGTTTGAGAAGGAAATTATGAAAAGTTTTGAAATGAGATAATATCATTTCACTTCCCAAATAAACCCTAAATCTCTACTCGAAGAGCAAATTTACTCTTGAGTTTAACAAAGGTTACAATTTTATGTTTGTGAACAACTGATTTATTATTTAAGCAACTTGAGTTTGCTAAAAAACCACTTGGTTTTAATAAAATATGTTCTTTATATTATATTTACAACTTTATTTAAAAAATTTGAGTTTTTGTAAATATATATATACATTAATACTACTCATCATCTCAATTCTCACAATTCCTGATGTGACATTAGATAATTGAAAACTATTTATTATATTTCATTTGTGAACCTATCATCTAATGTCACATCATGGGATGATGATATAATGATAAAAAAATGATGAATAGATTTAGTCATATATATATATATATATATATAGTTTATAGGTAAATTTGATCTACCATCTGCTATGGGCATATAGCTGATTTAGGATTAGGTCCATAGTTGATTTTTTTAAGGAATAACATGGCATGGTATGTGTTACATAGAAACAATTTATTTTATTAAATTTTCCGTCCATCAACATTAATCTATTTAATTATATAAAAATCAAGTTTTCAATTGCTGACTTGGCCTTCATACCATAAAATTCGGAAATGAAATGGTGCAAAGAGAGACTTGCACCAAGTGAAAAGAAAAGGTGACCTGGAAACACGTGGCATCGACGAGCGCGAAAAGAGAAATGTAAAGCCAAGTGGTGTGTCCAAAGGGAGACACCAACACTGCCCATTCGCACATCTCGCGTCTCTTTCAGTGCCCAAGCCCATCCATTGAATCTACGCTCATGGGCGCTTTTATTTTATAATCTTACATATTTAAGAAGTTTCATTAAATAAAAAAAAAATAGAAATGGCTTATTAAAGGACAGAATCCTTTATTTTTCAAAAAAAGAAAAGAAAAAAGAAAGACATAATCCTTTCATATAGGAATTTAAGCAGACTCCCAATCGGTTCAACTATCAAACGTCAATCGTTTAGATAATTTAGAGCACTGTTTACACTTAGACGAATCTGATTTCACTTAGACGTCAAATCAGTATTAAATTTTCTAGGCATGGAAGGTATTAAACGTTTTATGAAGTTATTAAACCAACGTTTGTAACTTCCTGGCAAACGGTTCAAGGTGACCACTACGAAACGGTCAAGGATTGCGTTTCATGTTATGATCTTTTGCATTTATAGAACCTCGGTATTAAAACTTGGCAAGTCCTTAAAATTTATATGCCTTTAGGTTTGATTCTCTTGCCAAGCGTATGACTTCTCGACTGCTTGCCAAGCATATGACTTCTCGACTGCTTGCCAAGCGTCTTGATATACACACCCAACCGATTCAACGGTTCAAGGACTTTGGTTCAAGGTTTCTAAGGTATGACTTCTAAAATTTCCTTACCTTTTCTAAGATAAAGGTCAAATATTGAATGAAAGGCATCATTCAATATGGTGTAGCATAGCAGAAGCATATGACTTTAGTTCCGTGAGAGAGCATTAATAGAGTAGAAGCAGCGGTAGAAGAAGAAGAAGAAGAGGAAGAAGAAAAGATATGAATGGTCCCGACTGCTATGAAC
This sequence comes from Juglans microcarpa x Juglans regia, assembly GCF_004785595.1. NCBI lineage: Eukaryota > Viridiplantae > Streptophyta > Magnoliopsida > Fagales > Juglandaceae > Juglans > Juglans microcarpa x Juglans regia. Next base: position 27,007,170 of record NC_054604.1, read on the forward strand.
GTTTCGTCGTCCCTCAAGGCACCAAAAAGTATCACTCTACACAGATTTATCTCTAAACCCCTCTCTTTCTGACGCCCATTTTCTTAGTTTATTTTAAGTTTTAATTTTCAGGGTGTCGTACGAGAGGGACACGAAGATAATAAACGTTGTGTCGTTCACTATTGAGAGGGAGGACCACACAATTGGCTACATTCTTTGAATGTACTGTCTTCGAATTGCTTATTCCATTATGTTAAGTTAATACAACTCCTGTTTTTCTGACTTTTTTTCATCTTTATCAAGCAATTGCACAGGGTCCCGAATGTTTTATTCGCCTGGTATAAGCTTCCTCACCCCCTTAGTATAAAATCTTTGTTAGAGTTAGTGATTTTCTCTACCCTCTTCTTTTTTTATTAAAAAAATCTTTATGAAATTAGCGGAGTCATATGACCCCAACATGACATTCTACTCATAAAAGTAGACTATTGTTGGCAATAATTGGAGTAAAAAATAGAATATTAAAGTGTTATGTTTATGGAGAGATAATCTTTTTAAAAACAACGTTTCATTATGAACTGTTATAATTTTTAAGTTTCATTTCTTTTCTTACATATATAGATGTAAACCAATTCAAAACTCCACCCAAATGCACTATTTCAACATTTATATTGTTTCGTCAAATTAAACCGCCCTATAAACCATTTGGATTTTCTTCACTATAAAATCTTGTCTCTCTCTAAATCTCTATCATATATAACATACACAATAATCCACACATTGTGCAAATTGTAGGCTCGTATAAAATAAAATACGTGACCAAATCAACCTTAATATTTAAAAAAAAAACATAATTCTTTGAAAGAAATAGAAAAGTGAATGATTATAATAAAAGAAAGCTTCTAAATTATATTTTTTTAATCTTCTGTTTTTGTAATTTTTGAATTTTTTTATTAAAAAATTATTTTTCCTATTTTTTTTAATAAAATAGCTTGACCCAAACTTCTCTTATTTTTGATGCTCGGAAAATAAGATGAGATTAAAATTTTGTAAATATTATTAATATTATTTATTAATAATAGTGAGATAGTTTGAATTAAGTATTTATTGGATTTTAAAAAAGGAGAGTAAAAAAGTTGAATAAAAAATATTATAAAATTAAAATATTGTTAGAATATAATTTTTTAATATAATTTTGTTTTGAGATTCGAAAAAATTGAATTGTTTTTTATTTGAAAATTTAAGAAAGTTGTAATGATTAATTGGAAAAAATTGTAATAATTAATTTAAAATTATTTGTTTTAAATAATATTTAGGAAGAAAATAAGACGAGACGAGACGAGGTGAAAATTGTTTCCAAGTTTCAAGTATCTCAAATCAATCATTGATGGGATCCACTACTTGTCCAACTTTTCATAAAAAAAGTTAAATTCATATTAATCTACTTCATATAGCAAACACATATATCAACTTATTTACATTCAAATATATCTCAATAAGATTCACAAAACAATGATATTTGTGATGAGGGAAAAATCCGTTGCATTGGGCCTGTGTCCCAGGGAGACTACGTTGCGGGAAGTTAGGCCGAAAATAAGGCCCAACCTTGTCACCTAAGTCTGGGCAAGGAAGGTAGAAGCCTAGACCATAATATGGTTAGGGAATTCGGGTCGGGACGGGAGATTTGGAGGAAGACTGAGAAGAGAGGGAAGAGGAGCATGATGTGCGTCACCAGATGGAAGGGACGCAATACAGGAAATACGCTGCATTTAATGCGGCTCAAAACAGAGGCCACGTCGCATTTAATGCAGCCCAGAACAGAGGCCATGTCGCATTTAATGCGGTCCAGAACAGAGGTCACATCGCATTTAATGCGCCCCAGAGCGTAGAGTGCGTTGCATTGAATGCGGCCCAAGACCTGAGCAGTGCACAGAGAAGGCCTGGGGCCATCGCTGCTCGATAAGGTGAAGGCATGGAAGCTGTTTAATAAATAAAATGCACAGAGCGTATCGCCCCATACTACGCAACACCCCACTAGGGGAAAATCCTAAACGGTAACTATAAATAAAGGTCAACCCAGCAGCAAATGAGGTAATGAAAAATATTATCATCTTTTATACACACCATCGTTCTTGCTTCCATTTTATTATCTCCTTATTCAAGATATTGACTTAAGCATCGGATGACTAACGGACCCCGAGGTCCCTTCTCCATCGTAACTGTACAGGTTTGCGCTTGGATACCGAAGGTGTGAAGTTGTCTAGGTTCGCGAAACACGACATCAACAATATTCGCATATAAACTCAAATCATCTGAACCTCAACATCACCGCTGTAACTAGGGGTGTAAATGAAAACGGAAAACCGGTCCGAACCGGACCGGACCGAACCAAACCGATTTTTACCGGTTTTGAATCGGTCCAATCCGGAACCGGTTCTTAGAATGTGAAAACCTGCTGGTTCCGGTTTTAAGATTTTTCGGATCGGACCGGACTGACTGATAAAAAATATATATAAAAAATAATATTTGTATTATTGTATATATAAGTTTTATACAAAATATTATATATATATAAGTTTTATATATTATGTATAATTATAAATTTTTATGTGAAATTTTTATATATAATATATATAATTATATATATTCATATATGAAATAATTTCTTATTATAATTTATAAATTATTACATAAAATGTTAATACTAAATCACTAAAAATTTATAACTAATACAAATAGTCTAATATAGATTAATGACTATAGTTATACTTATAATTAATACTACATATTTTTACTAAAAGTTTATAACTAATACTAATATTAAATATATAGTTTATAACTAATACTAAAAAAAATCTATATATATATATATATAACTTATAACTATACCAATAGTTTAATATTAATACTATTATATAGTTTAATATATTAATAAAAGTATAAAATATATTTTTTTAAATCAATTTTTTTTATAAACAAATTTTTAATTAAAATTTGTGAAACTTACATTTTAAAAAAATCGAAAAATTGGACCGGACTGAAAACTGATAAAATCGAAAGTATCAGTTTAAGTGAGTAACCAGTGCATAATCGATTTTAAAAAATATAAAACGGATATATACTGATTCGATCTTAAATTTTATCAAAAACCGAACTGAACTGGATCGGTTACACCCCTAGCTGTAACTCCAACTTGTCTCCCATATGCATTAGCACGCTCGTGACGGCTCGCTCGGTGATCAAGCACTCATCCCCCGTTCTCTTTTTAGACGACGAAAAACGAATTTCCGAAGGCTCATACCCTTCGGACATTTATCACACGATCGTAGGCTGGGGTTGCCATTTGCCCCCGGGAATGGAAACCCAGTTGATACTCGAGGAGCTGCTTCACGTAGAGGTTGAGATTCAAGACGTCCAAGGTTCCTTTCATTTCTCTCCACCTCTCTCTCTCTCTCTCTCTCTCTCTCTCTCTCAGATTATCAGATTATATATTCTTTATTTTCGCTCTTGCGTTAACTACTTTTTTGCAGTTGCTTTCCAATTTTCCTCTTTCTTTTTGTTGCATCCTAGTAACAATTATCCTGTAGATTTCCCCTTTCAAGATATCAGGAATGCTGTTTACTAGTTACATAAAAATTAACTTGTAGGACAAAAAAGAATGTGATTTCATCGCACCGTTGGCTCTAGGTGTACAATAATTTTTTTCTTTTGGAAAAGAACTCTTCAAACTTAAAAGACACATTTATGGATATATGCAAAATTTGTCAAAGTTAATATAGTGAAACATAACGTTTTTTTATAAGGAAAAAAAAAACGAGGTTCTAGGATTACGTTTTCCAGTGAGACATAGCGTTTTCCAGTGAGAATTTCAGCGACTAGCAGCTGGCCGCCTTACTAAAAGGAAATGGAGAAGGTATAACAAATTATGAAAAAGAAGAAGAAGATAATTAAATGCAAACGAGTTTCTAGGATTAGAATTTTAAAATTCGATATAACTATAAGGAATGGATGTGTGATGAATAATTGGAAGTACTTAGCTACTGAAATTTTTTTTTTGCTTGATTATTTTTCAAAATTTTGCTTGGATGTTCATAAATCCTTCTTAAGGATTACTTCTTTTGGGGCCACTTAGACTGTAATCGTATTTGAGCTAAATATTCACATCCATTCTGTATTTCAACTATGGCAAATGATCAACTTACAACTATTTGCATGTAAAAAAAATAAAAATTACACGTTATGTTAAAGAAGATGAAGGAAAAAGAACAATAAGAACAAGAGTCAACTTGGATGCTATGGGCCGAGCTCTTTTATTTCCCCCCTTTACAATAGATGAAACCTTGAGACTTTTTACAGTTTTGCTTCTATCATGAAATGGCTTTAGGCCTTGTCTGGATTGTGAAGAATTGAGATTAGGACTAAACAGTCCAAGTCTGCATCTGGGCCCATTTTATATAGAGACAACTTAATCCTGTCTAAAAAAGAGCCACATTATTACAGAGCCATTTTATCATGAAGAAGGTTTAGGGATTAGCAAGGATTAGATTATTTTCTTGGGCATGTATAGAATCTGAATGGCAGCTATCCTAGCTCTTTCTGGACAGTTGCCCTTGCTCACACAAACCTTATGGTCCTCTAGCTCACAAGCCTCATTGTCGCCATTTCTCTCTGACGTGAGACATGCTTAACCACTATCACGAGCAATCTCTCTCTCTCTCACATCCCACGACCAGATCTGTCTGCTGACCTCTAATCCTCTTGCTGCCACTGTGAATAAAAGACACACCCATTGAAACTCACATCTAGAAAATGCCAAATCCATCCAAGAAATCCAATAGCCACCACACTGCACCAACAAGGATATCGATATGTGGTGATGGAGAATTAAGAAGACAGTAAACACAGTTGTGTTGGCTAGCAGAAGCTGAGCATGCTTAATATTCCGAGGATCTATGCATGATTGGCGGGTATTTGGTTGTTGTTGTTGGTGGTTTTTGGTAATAGCTTATAGTCATGAATTGGCTAATGTGCGGGTGGCCAATAGTTCACAACATTACTGTGGCCTTATATGAGGAGATGGTGGTTTAAGTGGGGAGGTTGATGAGGGAGGAGCTGGGTATGAACACATTATGAGGAGGGAAGCACCTCTTTTATTTGGAAGGAGAAAAAACAAAGAAAACAATTTATTGATATGAGTTTGGATATACTTGTTGCTAGTTCATAACTAATTAAGGCGTGTTTGGTATTACTTATTGTTTTGTTTAATGTTACTTTTCTTTAGACCGTGATGTGTAATTATATTAAGGTTTATTTTGGATGTTTGAACTTTAGCATTTAAAATTGTTATTTAAGAAATTAATGTGTGATAACTTTTTGATGGGTAGTGAAAGATTGATTGATGTGAGAAAAGGGTAACACCATAGTTGACAGGGAGTATACAAGATAAACACTTTAAAAGTAAAGAAATTCAGAAAATATTAGAAAATAAATATAGAAAGACAAGAATGTGCAACCATCCAGTGATACAAAGTTCTAAAGAGAGAGTCTTAAAATCCACCATAGTTTTCTCACAATTTTCCAAGTAACGGTCATTTCTTTCTCTTCAAATGCACCACATTATGCACATTGGAATCATTTTCCACAATGTTTCTCTTTGGTGCCAACCAAATCTCCCCTTCCAACGATCCAAGATTTGTACCACGCTTTAGGCATGACCCAAGCTAGTCCAAAAAGACCAAAGATAGATTTTTATATAAGTAATAAGACTTTATTGAAAGGTGCAATCCAATTACGCAAGAAGTTTACAAGAAATGCACCTATCTAGGAGAAACCAAGGTGAGGATCTTCCTTAAAGCGGCCATTCACACAAAGAATCCCAAGCTCAAAGGGGTGCTACTATGCCATATCCAGGGAAAGGAGTTATATTTGTTTTTCATAACTTATATATATCTACTCTATTATAATAAGTGGCTATCTAATTGTGAATGATAACTTTTGTTTTTTTTCCGTTAACTTTCTTTTTTTCTTTTAAGTCCGTTAAGTCCTGTTTTACCAAAAGACCCTTAAAACCCTTGATCATTTGACGTGTAGCTCCCTTGTAGAATTTAATGAAGGATTCTGTTTTACCAAAAGGTCCTTAAGACTCTCGACCATTTGACGTGTAGCTCTCTTGTAGAATTTAATGAAGGATCATGTTTTACCAAAAGGCCCTTAATAGCCCCGCGGCGCACATGAATTGACGTCTATTTTTCATGTCCTTTTTGTTCTGACAATGTACTCATTTTCCTTTCTTTTTGTTTCAATTTTTTTTTTTAAATAAAAAAAATTAAAATGACTTTACTCTTTAGAACATAAACGCTTTAGAACATTCTCATTGTAAAATTCAACTTTAAGTAAATTTAACTAATAAAATATTTAAAACACTCCATATATAATATTAATTATTAATTTAATTAGAATATAATTATTATTAATATTAATATTGAATATTATTAATGTGATTATAATATAATTATTATTAATATTTTAATTAGTAGAACTATAAAATGTGATAAAAATAAAAAAAATTATTAAATTAATAATATTTTATTATTATATAGAGAGTAAATAGATAATCCAATATGGATGTAGACCAATACTCATATTTTGCTGAAGTTTAGATTTTTTTTTAATCTTTATTTTTTGTCTTTCTTTAACCTTGTATTTTCTTTTCCCAGACAAATAAGCTACTGACTTTTTCATTTTTTTTTATTAAAATCATTATGTCAGGTGCACCCGGGGCCGTTCCCTAGTATATATATATAAATGCTTTAGAATCCAGAAAGGAAATAATATCCTATTTATCTTTTAGCAAACATGGCATTGTGATCATGCATTTCCCTTAACATTTTCCATAACACCAAAAATGTGGCTAGGGTCAAAGTTATGCAATCCATTCCATGTTTACTCCCATTTAGTCCAATTCAGCCTTTTTTTTTTTGTAGGTAAAAAATTTTATAAATCAAAGAAAAATCTTGTAGATGATGCCAAAATATAAGTCCAGACAAATTTGATCAGCAAATTACTGTTTAGCAACCATTAGCTGCTCTATTGATTGTAGATATTTACTGATTTAGTATTTTTCACATTACCCTGACATTGCATTGTGAATTTCCCGTGTCATTGTCCAGACCATATAAACAGGTTACTTGAGCGGCAAGAGAAGCTGTATGAAAGACAGACTGAATTGAAAGCCTTGTTGGAAGCATGTGAAGGATCAGGAGATCCTGTTGCAGATGGTGCTTCAGCTACTGTTGAAAACTGGTCTGGAGCATTTGAGTGGGATTCTAAAGCTGATGATGTTAGGTTCAATGTTTTTGGCATACCCACGTATCGTGAAAATCAGAGGGAGGTAGGCGCTGTCCTGGGCAGTTTTATTTTTATGTTATTTAGTTTGTGTACTGCTGCTTCTATAGTCTGATTCCTATCTATTTTTCAGCCGCCAGAAAAGAGGAACCCCATTTCAGCCATTTTTTGGATGTAACCTTCTTATTGTATTCTGCACTTCTTCTGTGGAAGTGGATGGTATATAACCTCTTGATTGCTCCTTACAAACTTAAATAATTTTCTTCACCATAACAAGCTTCAAGATCATAGTATTCTTGTCTTTGGCCACCACAAGCACACAAAGATAGGTTTCCCTAATCTTTCTTATTTTAATGAGAAAAAACTTGAATTTATGCACCCTATTATATTTGCCATAATTGTTGCTTGTGTTGTGCCTTAGTCTTAAAGGGCTATCATTATTTTTGGCTAATTAGACTAAAGAAATTTGAAAGCACAAAAGGTTGTCATATCTCCTCTTGTTGATAGTCTCCTTAATATCTCTATGATGCTTTCACTATTCTTCTTTACTTGTTGCTGCTATTGCCTATTTATATTGGCTTGTAGAGTTGTTGGGTCCATGCTGATTTCTTACTCTGATGATTGTTTGCTTCAAAATTCTGTTTGTCATATTTATTTCTTTGTTACAATATATAGCTTCTCATTATTTACTGGAGAGAGGAATATCAGTACATGTTGAGGACTTAAGTTCACACACCATGTTTGCAGTTTGAAAAATTATTGCCCATCTTCATGTAAAGATTTTTATGAATCCATAATCTGTTTTTGCCAGATCATTAATGCAATCATGAGTGGAAGAGATGTTGTAGTGATTATGGCTGCAGGCGGTGGCAAAAGCCTGTGTTACCAGCTTCCAGCTGTTCTTCATGATGGAGTTGCTCTTGTTGTCAGTCCTTTACTTTCTTTAATTCAGGACCAGGTGCCCTTTGTGACACACTATTATACCCATAAAACCTAAATAATATACTATTTTGCTTTTTGACAAATGCACTACGTGAAAAAAATCCTGCATGAATATAACATTTTATTTTGGGAGTGTTACTTCAGGTAATGGGTTTGACTGCTTTAGGCATTCCAGCGTATATGTTGACATCAACTACTAGTAAGGAAGATGAGAAGTTCATATACAGGGCTCTTGAAAAAGGTGAAGAAAATCTCAAAATATTGTATGTCACACCAGAAAAGATATCAAAGAGCAAGAGATTTATGTCAAAACTTGAGAAGTGCCATCATGCCGGTCGTCTCTCTCTAATCTCAATTGATGTAAGTATATGTTTGTTTTCAACATGATCTTGTGACTTGATTCTGGTCTATTCATGTTGGTTCCATCTTTCTCTTGACTGTCAATAGTGGCTGATTTTGGTGATTGGCATTCAAATGCATCAAACAAATAGTCACCCTACCTTAGCATGTTCCTTATGGACCTGATAACTGATACGAGAGGCAGTAGTATTTTCTAGAAAATTGATCCATAATAGGTTGGGGGATAAACCATAGGCAAAAGAAAGCATAAAACCAAAAGACAAAGTACACCTATTTGTTTTGGGGCATAACAAAGGATATAGTGTACACATGTATATGCTTATGTATCTTTGTATATGTGGTATGTAGGAATGATGAATGCATATAGATGACGGCTGAGTCGTATATTTTTTCGAAGCCATTGAATGAAAGTAACTGAGAGCCTCTATTTTCCTTCAATTAATCATGCATCATAGGGATACACATTCTTATTATTCCCATATAAAATATATATGTAATGGTGATGTTATGATACCAAACTCATAATTTGACAAACGACTATGAGGTAATCAACCTCTTTTTATGATATTAGCCCTTTAAGTTGGCGTTTTCCAAATCCTAAGGGGTAGCTCAGCTGGTCCGGCCTTGGGTTTGCTCCTCAATGGTCACCAGTTCGAGTCCCCTTAGGGCCACTGGAGGTTTACCTGGTCGTTAACTTCAAGGCCCCATGGGATTAGTCGAGGTGCGCGCAAGCTGGTCCGGACACCCACGGTTATTAAAAAAAAATAAAAAATTGGTGTTTTCCAAGCCATTTAAATACTAATATGTGTGACTATTTACTATCTTTTATATGGTTTACTTTTCAGGAGGCACATTGTTGTAGTCAGTGGGGTCATGACTTTCGACCCGACTACAAGAATCTTGGTATCCTCAAGACTCAGTTTCCTAATGTTCCTGTGGTTGCTTTGACTGTATGTCTTCATTTCTTCTGTTTATCGTTTTGTCTTAATCAAAGAAAAACAACGAAAGACTGTAATTGATCATATCTAATATGCCATTGCTGAAGACATTTGATGACTCTATTATATAAATTTCAGGCAACTGCAACACAGAAGGTCCAAACTGATCTGATGGAGATGCTGCACATCTCAAGATGTGTTAAATTTGTCAGCACAGTCAACAGGCCAAATCTCTTTTATATGGTGTGGTTTTTAGTGTAATTTGTTTGCCATCAATATTTTCTGGCTTAATAATATATGAGCTAATATTATATTTTCTTAAACTGCAGGTGCGAGAGAAGTCATCAGTTAGTAAGGTGGTTATCGATGAAATTGCTGAATTCATTCAAGAATCTTATCCAAATAATGAATCTGGGATAGTTTATTGCTTTACTAGAAAGGAATGTGAACAGGTCCGTGTCTTCCAGTTCTTTCTATCATTTTTTCGTTTCATAACAGGTATAACTAATGAGGCCTTGTTTGTTGTTATCTTGCTTGGTACTTTTTTCGTGTTGGATTAGGAGGTGCTTGAATATCAATTGAATTGGAATGTTCTTGGTGTTTTAGATAGACTTTGTTCTTAAGTTTCTCATGCAAGATATTATCACCAAAACTGCTTAAATAATGATATAACGCATGACTATTGAAGTCTTAAAATGATTTTTCAACAAGTTTTAAGCAATAAGGGAAGCGTTTAGATCATTCTGGTGGATTTATTCTGTATCTGTAAAACAGAGCAAGGAATCGGTAAATCAATTGCTACTTCATTATGAGGTTGCCGAAGCCCTGTGGAATGACTTCTTTCGTAGTGTGGGTATCATGGGTATGCTCAGATGGTTAGTAGACCTTTTTGCCAGTTGGAGAGGTATATATCACAATCCACAAATTGCAGCAGTGTGTAAGGTGGCTTTCATATGCTTAGTATATTATTTGAAGGGAAAGGAATTATTGGAATCTTAGGGCAGGTTTGGGGATGGGATGAGACACAAAATTCTCATCTCATCTCATCATTACACCTTTTTCAAATCCCCATACAAAATATAATAAACAATTCAACTTTTTCAAATCCCAATTCACCTTTTTCAAATCCCAATACAATAATAATATTAAAAGACAATATTTTAAACTCTCAAACAAAACACAAAATTCTCATCTCACCCTCCAAACCTGCCCTTAAAGATCTTGAAAGGACGATGGATGAACTTAAACATCTGTTCTTCAATGCTTTGTTCCTTTGGGCATTAGCTATTATTTTAATGGATTAAGCTCCCATTATTTTCTCGTATCTATTTCTATTTCTTAATTAGGTGTTCTCTCTTGTATACATTCAATATACATTTGTTCTTATCAATAAAAGTTTTTGATTACCTATCAAAACAAAGTTTTAAGCACTGGAATCCTTTAATTTTATTCAGCATGTTTTAGGAACTTTTTTTTTTTCCACTGCCAACTTGACCAATCATTAGGTCAATTTTATTAAGATGTATAAACTATCATTCACTAAATTTTGGGAAATGGAAAGGGACAAGTAAAGTACACAGGTGGTATACTTCACCACAATATAATGCATAGCTCTGCATTATTTAGCTAATTGATGTATTTGCTTGTCCTTTGTCATTCATATGAGGCTGTAGCTTCTAGTTTTTGGAAAAAAATAAATTATTTGTGCTTTTCTTATACCGTTAAGAGTTGCAGGTGGCAAAGGAGTTGCGAGAGAGAGGAATTTCAGCTGACTATTATCACGCAGATATGGATGTAAATGCTCGTGAACGAGTACATATGCGGTAAAGTCATCTTCTTAATATAAAAAGTTGTAAATTGCAACATGTTAAGTGGTCATTAAATTGTGGTGATAATTTCACCTACATCTTACATTTCTTGGTTTCTTTCAAAATACCTTGCATGGAGTTGAATCTGGTAGGTCATTTTTTTATTATTTTTCCCTTCTTTTTCTTGGCAGTGTGGAATTAGGGCTGTTTGGGGTGTTGTTGGGGTGGTGGGGGGGGGGGGGGGTTTAGAGGTTGTGAGTCGAGTGTGAGCTTATCTTGACCACTTAAGTCTTGACATTTACAGTTGAATAGTGAAATAGTGAATAGACGACAGTTGTGGGAGGAGTTGGCAGGAATACACTCTTTATGGGATGTGCTGTGGTGTATGGGGGGTGATTTTAACATTACTCGTTTTCCTAGTGAACGATCGGGGCATCATCGACACACTTTGGCCATGGCGGAATTCTCTGAGTTCATCTTTGATATGGATCTTATGGACCTCCCTTTGGTGGGTGGTGAGTATACTTGGTCTAATGGCCGTGCTTGGTCGAAATTGGATCGATTTCTTGTCTCACCGTTATGGGAAGCCCACTATCCAGAAGTTAGTCAGAAAAGGTTAGCTAGAGTCAGTTCAGAATATTTTCCCATCCTCTTAGATTGTGGTGGCATTCAAGGGGGTCGCCGGTATTTCAAGTTTGAGAATATGTGGCTTAAGGTGGACGGGTTTGTAGAGATGGTGAGAACTTGGTGGACTTCGTACTAGTTTAGTGGCACTCCGAGTTTTATTCTTGCAGGTAAGATGAAGGCTCTAAAGCAAGACCTGAAGAAATGGAACTTGGAAGTTTTTGGTCACATTGACAATCAAAAGTCTATTTTGATGGAGGAGTTGCAGGAGTTGGAGGGTAAGGAATTATTGGGAAGGGCTTCGGAGGAGGAGTTATTGAGAAAAGTAACGGTTGTGGCAGAATTGGAAAGGGTGTTGCTGTTAGAAGAGACTTCATGGCGTCAAAAATCCAGAGCCCTCTGGTTGAAAGAGGGTGATAGGTGTACGAAGTTTTTTCACAAAATGGCTAATTCTCATCGACGTAATAATGCGATTGAGTTGTTACATTCAGGTAGACAGGTGCTATCTTCTTCGGCTGATCTAGAAAGCCACATTGCACATTATTATGAGACTCTGCTTACCGAATCAGTATCTTGGAGGCCGAAGCTTGATGACTTACCGTTTGAGGCAATTGATCCGTAGCTTGTGAGTGTATTGGAGAGACCTTTTGTGGAAGACGAGATTTTCAAGATCATATCTGGTATGGCTAAGGACAAAGCGCCGGGTCCGGATGGTTTTTCAATGGGTTTCTTCCAAACTTGTTGGGATGTGGTGAAAGGTGATGTCTTGCGAGTGTTCAGTGAATTTCATGCTTATCAAAAGCTTGAAAAATCACTTAATGCGACTTTTATTGCACTCATTCCAAAGAAATATGGGGCGTCGAATATGGGGAGGAGAAGAAAGTTCATTTGGTTAATTGGAAGACAGTATGTTCTCCAGTTGAGTATGGGGGGTTGGGTGTGTGTAACTTGAGAACTTTTAATAAAGTGTTGTTGGGGAAATGGCTTTGGAGATATCATATGGAAGAGGGTTCTTTGTGGAGGGAAATAATAGATGCTAAATATGGGGTTGATTGGGGTGGTTGGTGTTCTAAAGAAGTGAGAGGGGGGCATGGAGTGGGGCTTTGGAAGTTTATAAGGAAGGGGTGGATTATTTTAGTAAATCATATTCGTTTTGTCGCAGGTGAGGGTGACCGAATCAGTTTTTGGCGGGATGTGTGGTGTGGAGATCATGCATTGGAAAGGGTGTTTCCAGCTTTATATCGTATTGCAGTTAACAAGGACGTTTCTGTGGCGGAAGTGCGATTATTTGCTCATGGTTCTCATCAGTGGAATATTCTGTTTAATAGAGATATTCATGATTGGGAATTATCTATGGTTTCAGATTTTTTCAGCTTGTTACATTCTTTAGGGTCTACTATGGCGCAACAAGACAGCTTGAAATGGAGGTTCCAGGATCATAAGAAATTCTCAGTAAAAGCGTATTATAAAATTTTGATTTCACAGGATCACACCTCATTCCCTTGGAGGAACATTTGGAGGTCTCGAGTGCCCTCTAGAGTTGCTTTCTTTGTTTGGAATGCCGCCCTTGGGAAGATCTTAACCACGGATAATTTGAGGAAGAGAGGATGCGTTGTACTGGATTAGTGTTACATGTGTAGAAAGAATGGAGAATCGGTAGATCATCTTTTACTACATTGTGATGTAGCAAGAGGGTTGTGGGATGAGATTTTTCGACGGGTTGGTGTGGCTTGGGTAATGCCTAGGAGAGTGGTGGAGCTGATGGGTTGTTGGAGGAAATTGCAGGGCAGTCATCAAGTGGCAGCAGTTTGGAGAATGATTCCGTTGTGTATCATGTGGTGTATTTGGACGGAAAGGAATATGCGATGCTTCGAAGACAAGGAAAGAACAATGATGGAGCTGAAGAATTATTTTCTGCACACTTTATTGCTTTGGTTTTCAGCTATTGTATTAAATGGGGATGATATACATGAATTCCTATCTTTAGTTTAACGCTCTTAGAATGTATCTAGGTGTTCAACTGTATACTTCCTGTGTACTAGGTATATGCCTATTTCATTCACATCAATAAAGTTTATATCTTACTTATCAAAAAAAAAGAATAGTGAAATCTGTATTGTGCAGTGTCTTCCTAAGTTTGTGCTGTAGAAATTCAAATGGATCTCTTCTAGAAGGAATAGTAAATTATAATTTTGTCTTCTGGGAAGGCTTTCAGGTTGGTCCATTTGGGGATTTTTTTTTCTTTCAAAGTTCTCAAGTTGACTACCGGGTAATCTAGTGCTGTATGAGCTTAGGCCCGATAAAGTTCGGAGGAGTCTGAGGTTAGTATAATTCTGATTCCAACTTAGAGAGTAAGCTAATGAGAAGTGTGGGTGTAATCTACAACAGCTTGTTTCAATACAAGGTAGATTTACAATTCTTCAGACTAGAATTCTGCAGTATCAAGGTTGTCATGCTCCCTTCAGTGATGTATACAAAATTCTAGAAGGATGATATTCAGCTCCTTCAATGGTTTGATAATTTTTTGGAGGTTTTTTTTATCAACTAGTATTATCCTTTATGGAAGTTTAGATGGATCTGGCTTTCTTTCTTAACATAGTCTGATAAGTGAACCCTTTTAAATCATAAAAATGTTGTGATGACGCAATTTCTTTCATAAGTTTTTTCATTGTATAGCCTCATGTATGCTTGGTGACACAGGTGGAGCAACAACAAATTGCAAGTTATTGTTGGTACGGTATGTATGACTTGTATGAGCTCAATCCAAAATTCTTTATTTGCTTAATGTCGGTCTACCATTCTAATGCCTTCACTTGCATTTCCAGGTAGCATTTGGTATGGGAATCAACAAACCAGATGGTTAGTATTGCAAGATTGCCTGTTTGTACTTCTCTACTTCCCAGTAAATGTTGAATATTACAAGATATCACAATGTTGATATATTCCAGAAGGCGCGCACCCACACACACACACGCACACACACACAATGGGCATGCCGGTTACGTTGAAAATGTATGTGTCAACAGATCCTGTTAATTTCCCTAATATTCTTTTGGCATTTGGCTTATCTAAAGCCAATTGGGCAATATCTATAGCTTAACAAGTCATTGTCATCTAATTTCTTTTACTCATCGAAAAGAAAAAAAAAAACAATTGGTAGTCTTGTTTGTATCACCACTACTAAATTAACTTTTATGCATTAAATTTCAAAATCGATCTTAAAGCAATACACAGAAGAAACCAAAGGGGAAAGATTCATCATTTCCTATCAGTTTAAACTTTTATCCATGATATTAGAAAGCGATCTTTAGTTCAAACCTTGTCTCCACTGCATCTCCTATTTAAAGTTGACAATTTAGGTATGAACGGTGCTACTCTGCCGCCCGAGTAGCATCGCTTGGTGTTACCGCTAGTTGTAAAACTAGTTTTTTTTTTTTTTTTTTTTCATTTTTCCATTCACATTTTTTAATGTATTTAAATATTTTTAAAAAATAAAAAAATACATCAATACATTTAAAATCACTTTCTTCATCATTCGGTAAAAAAAAAAAAACACAGAGCGGTCAAACCGAGCGGTAAGGTTTGGGCGGCATAGTAGAGTTTTCCTTTAGGTATTGGCTTCCATTCATTGAAGGGGAGTTAGAATACTGGTTAAATTGTGAATTCATCATTTTTCTATTAGCTTCTCTTTTGGATTAATGTTAGTTTATCATCCACCTTGGACCATTTTGGCATTCTTGTTGTGCTTTTCGCACTTTCAATGTAGGTTTTGTTCTATTTTCAAGTGTTATATAGACTTTCTTTATGTGATTGAACAAACATAAATGATATCTTTTCACAATTGCTCATTTCTGTCCTCTTACAGATTTTGACATTTTTTTCCTTCTCAGCATTGGCACTTGATCATTTTGAAAATTTAATTTCGATTGTGCTTATTTGCAACATATTTCTTCTTTGCTTGTCATTCTATAATTGTAAAGACCCATAGAAGTGTTAACCATCCAGATTATCAACTTTGGCGATTCAGTATCCACAGATCAATTTTAGATCAAGATACATATTGCATAGCATCATGAACATCTACTTTCTGAAAAGATTGCATGGAGGCAAAAATTAGATGGATTAGCATTTGAGACCATAGATCATCAACATGCTATGTGGGTTGAGAGGCCGTTCAAAGAGATTGAGGTTCACCAAGTGGTGAGAAAAGGATGGCTAAAGATAAAGAACCAGGTCCAGATGAATTCACAATGGCTCTCTTCCAATCTTGTTGGGAGGTGGTAAGGGAGGATGCTATGAGGATGTTCCAAGAGTTTCATTCCAATGGAAAGTTTGAGAAGAGCCTTAATTCAACCTTTATCGCATTCACTCCCAAAAAAGTCAGGGCAATGGATGTTAATGACTTTCGCCCTATTAATTTTTTAATGGGGTGGTTAAGATTATATCCAAAGTTCTTGCTAATCGGCTAAGTGTGATATTGGAAAAGTTCACATCGAAGCCTCATAATGCCTTCGTCGGATGTAGACATATATAAGAGTCAGTGATTATCGCTAATGAATGTTTGGATGGCAGATACTACTATGCAAATTAGACATGAAGAAGCCTATGATCATGTGAATTGGGTATTCCTACTCTATATGCTTGGGAGATGTGGCTGTGGGCAGAAATGGCGTGCTTGGATTATGCATTGCATCTCCACAATTCATTTTTTAGTACTAATGAATGGCACTCCAGCTAGATTCTTTAGTATCTCTTGTGGGTTGAGATAGGGCGACCCATTTTCACCATTTCTATTTGTCATTGTCATGGAAGCTCTTAGTAGCATAGTTAGAACTATTGTGAGGGGAGGTTTTCTCTCTAGTTTTTTGGTGGGGGACAGTAATCGTGGTATCCTCAACATTTCCCATCTATTGTTTGCAGATGGCACAATGGTTTTTTGTGGTGCAAATCGAGATCATATTCGCTCCTTGAGGATAGTGCTCTTATGCTTTGTAGTTGTTTCTAAACTAAAAGTGAACCTAGCAAAGCTAGAATTGGTTCCAACGGGTGGTGTCGTCAAACATTAGAAGTTTGGCTAGCACTTTGTGATGCAAGGTATCTTTTTGCCCATGAAATACCTTGGCCTTCCATTGGGAGCCTCTTATAAACTATTTGGGATGGTGTGATTGAAAAGATTGAACGTAGATTAGCTAGTTGGAAAAGGATGTGTTTGCCAAAAGGTGGGAGAATCACTTAATTAAGAGTACTCTTTCTGACTTGCCCTCATATTACTTATCTTCCTTTCCCTTGGTGGTGTGGCAAACCACATTGAGAAGTTACAACGTGATTTTTATGGGGCGGGATAACCAAAGAGTTCAAATTTCACCTTGTTAGTTGGGACAAGGCTCGTCTCCCATTCTCAAGGGGAGAGTTGGGAATTTGAAACTTGCAAGGGAGGCTTTGCAGAAGGTTGTTATTGATTCCAAGTATGGTAGCGCCTGGGGGGGTTGGTGTTCTAAGGAAGTGCAAGGTTCACATGGAGTGGGGTTGTGGAAGTATCTTAAAAAAGGATTTTTTGTTTTTTTTTTTTTTTTTTTTTTTTTTTGGGGGGGGGGGGGGGGGGGGTTTCTCTAGGCACATCAAATTTGAGGTGGGGGTAATGGTTTCATGATCAACTTTTTGGCATGACTTATAGCGTGGTGATGAGGTCCTCAAAGAAGCCTTCCCTATAGTCTATAGGTTTGCCTGGGAGCGAGAGGCTTCAATGGCTGATGTATTGATTGTCTCTGGTGGTGCTCTTCAATGGAATGTCACCTTTCTCAGGGTAGCACATGATTGGGAGGTTGGTTCGCTTATAGAATAAGGGAGGCAGACAAGATGCTTGGAGTCCTCCTAAGAGAGGAAAATTCTTAGTATGTTCATTCTATGAGGTTATAACCTCTCAAAATAGTATTTCCTTCCCTTGGAGGAGCATTTGGATGAGTAAGGCACCACTCAAGACTCAATTTTTTTTTGCATGGACAGCTTCTTCAGGGAAGATCTTAACCATGTACAACTTGAGAAAACACCGGATCATAATAGTGTATTGATATTGCATGTGCAAAAAAAGTGGAGAGAAATTACTTATCAAACAAAGTGGAGAGAATGCTTGTGGAAATTTCTTTGGGAGGGTTTGGTTAGCATGGGTAATGCCAACAAGGTGGTTGATCTTCTTGCAAACTGGAGAGGTTTATACTCTAATCCTTAAGTCGCGGTAGTGTGGAAGATGGTCCCTGTTGATGTCGTGTTTCGTAGCCCAAGCAACCTGGCTGTTCCTCTTGGTGACCTACGAGATCCACTGAGATGAGGGCTCGGGGTGGTGGGGGACACCTCCGATGCCTAAGTCAGAATAATCTTTTGTAGGGAGAAAGAGCTAGGAGAAAAGTGTTCAGATCCCTTTACTTGAGCCCGGAATGTGCTTATATATACCTGGTCGTGGTGGTCCCCGCCCTCTGCTAGCAGATTGTGCAAGGGTTTGCTGAGCGTTGTACCGGCGGCAGGGTCCCCCTTTGTCATGTCAGCAGTCTCTTGGCCGTATTGTTTGTGGGTTGACAATTTGTCCCTTGTTGCAGGTAAGGGGAAGGTGCGCGCACTACCATGGTTGTAGAGGTGAGTGGACATCGGGTTCTGACCTTGCGTGCTAGTCTCTTTGGCCATTTAATGCTGCATGCCCACTGTTCGGCGGCATGGGCTGTTAGCCAAGGCTGGTAACATGACGAGTTATTATATCTGATGGGCTTTTCTAGGCCCAGCTCGGCCCTCTTTTCCTCATTGCTGCACTGGGCTATCTACTACCCGACTTGGGCCTCGAGGGAAATAAACCCAACGCAGCCCAAAGCGAAGGGAAGTAAACTCCCTTCTCAGTCCCCATGTGCTTAATGTGGTGTATTTGGAGGGAAAGACATTACTTATCAAAAAAAAAAAAAAAAATGGAGGGAAAGGAATTATCAGAATTTCGAAGATCATGATTGGTCTCTAGATCAACTTAGAAGTCTAAGTCTCTTCACCAATACTTTGTTTTTATAACAATTATTATTTTCAATGGGCTATGTCTATATGATTTTCTTGTATCTCTATCTGTTTCTAATGCTTAGCTAGGTGCTTTCTCTTGTATTAGTGTATACATGCCGTGTACTTGGGCTAGGCCTATTCATCATTCATTAATAAAGTTATTGTTTACTTGTAGAAAAAAACATATATGCTCTTATTCTCCAAAATAATTAGCCAATGTTATAATTGAAGTCCCTTAGAATCCTTATAAAGGCTATGTGGGATCCCATCACCGCCATTCTCATAGGTGGGGTGTTACAATCTCCCATACTCAAATCCCTACTTGTCAGGCTATTTCATTGTGACATGACTCAAGTCTCTCCATCAAGAGAAGTGCTAGCCATATCTGCATTTATACTCCAAATGGAATAGTCCATGTCACAATCAGAGCCCCTTAAAATTATTTTAAAATTCAAATTTTCTCCTCGAAATGAAGAATCCATTCACCACTCTCCCGTATATGTAGGGGTTACAATAACTGCACCACCAGCTTTTTTTTTTTTAATCAGTACCACCAGTTTTTTTTTTGGTCTTATTTTTTGTGATAAAGTCTATTACACAAGGAAAATGCTATATCTTGAATGATGTTGCTCAAACATTGATTTCCTCCTTATATCCCTGATATTCCTCTGTTGATATGGTTGATAAAAAAAGTTACTGCATACTTTGTCATGACAACTAGTAATAACAATACCTGGCTATTTGGAATCTACCGCACTATTATTTTATCTTCAAAAAGAAAATACCAGGTATTAGTAAGAGATTGATTATTATAAAATAATTTTATTTCTACAGTTAAAAAAATAATTTTATTTCATGTATTTTATGTTTTTTTTTTAATATATATTCCTCCTTGAGATGCCTTTTGTAACACCTTGATCCCCCAAGGTTAAGAATAAAGTCATTTTTAGAAATTTGGGAAAACAGAGCGCTGAAAGGCTCACGGGCTCTGATATCAACTGTAACACACGACTTGGGCAGTGCTCTGCTTTTGTCGCTTGGAACAAGGGCTTTTCGGTGGTGGTGATATGGGTGCTGGGAGGCTGTTTGGGTGGAGGAAGGGGGCTGGTTCCCGGCATGGTTGTCTACTTGCAGGTGTTCTGGGCTTCGGTGGCTAAGCAGAGGTTGCAGCAGCCACCTGGTTTTTCTGTTCAATTGAGGGCTTGGAGTTGAGATCGTGGGGATTGGGGCTTTGCATAGTTGCTCTCGGTTTGGTTGATGGTGACACAACCATTGCTGGGTTACTGATGAACAAGTGTGGACAGCGCACGGTCGCTGTTGAGATGGCTTGCTGGTGTTTGCAAGGATGGCATCCAACATGGTGTTGGCTGGGCAGTGTAGCGGTTTATGCAGTGAAAGAAGAAAAATCAAAGGGGAAGAGCTTACAGGCAATGTGAGAAAGGTGATGTGCGGCTTGTTCCAGGTTCCATAAGTTTGGCTTGGATTTTCACGAAGGAGAAGCAGGGATTTTATATCGTGTTGGTTTAAGAAATTTTAAGGTGAAGAGGACTGTAGATTATAACCCTAGTGAACTTTGATGATGCAGACGTGCATGGTTTGGAGTTCATAGACAAATCGGGCCTTGGATCTCATGGGTTTGGGTCCATTTAGTTGAAAAAAATATTAAATGGGCTTAAATCCAATTATTAGGCCCAATGCGACCCATTAATCCACCATAATAAATTATGGGCCGGTGGCCTTTCCAAAATTACCTGATTAATCTCAATTGGGCTTATGTAAATATTGGCCCATTAATACCTTCCAAAATCATGCTCTAAACCCTAACGGATCTTAAGCAAAAACTTTTGGGCCTATGGCCTAATTAAAATTCTTAGCCAACCTTAACAAAATTATAGCTTGCGGGCTTATCCAAAATAGCTCATTTAACTGAATTTAGGCCCAACCAAATTATCCTTATTATTATATCCCTAGTAATCTTGGATCGGGTCGTTACACCTTTATATGTGGATTTGCATGTGCACTTATAATCCTCTACTTTTCTTATATTTAATACTTAGTAGCTGCTTGTAGTCAGGTTTGTCATCCATCACAGCTTGAGTAAATCAATGGAGACATACTACCAGGTTTTTTCCTCGTTTTCTGACTACGTTCAACTTCTTCCTAAATGCTATTATTTCTGTAACCTCTCTTGCTGCAGGAAAGTGGTCGAGCTGGACGAGATGGTCTACCTTCTGAATGCCTGCTCTACTTCAGACCAGCTGATGTTTCTAGGCAGGTAAGATTTGCTCTGTTATTTTTTGGTTTTTATGTATTTTTTTGCTGACTTTTGTTGTCATTGAATGTTATATTCTCTCTGCAGAGTTCCATGGTCTTCTATGAGAACTCCGGTTTGCAGAATCTCTATGACATAGTACGATATTGTCAGGTACTGTTTATTTATTATTGACTTTTACACTATGTTTGGTTAGCAGAAAAGAGGGAGGGAAAAGAGAGGAAGGACGAAGGTTTACTTGTATTTGGTTGGGGGAGGGGAAGGGACAGTGAGGGACCTGCTTTCCTTCAAGGCCCACTACCTGGGTTCATCCCAGTTTCGGAAGGAAAAGGAAAGCAAAATGAGAGACAGAGATAGCATGCATTACTTTTGAGTCTTTTATTAGAGGCAGCATTAAATGAACCCTTAAATTTTGGAAGCTTTGGAGTTTTAACATCTCATTGTTTGTTTTTGTTTTTGTTTTTATGATTATAAGTGCCCATTTATTAGGTAGAACACTTATCTACTTTTCCCTTCTGTAGATACTGTCTGCATTTGTTTCTCTCCCTAAATTTTTTGGAATTTCTAGACGGAAACTCAACTCTGGAGTTTTTAGCCTATATCCAGGCAGTGGAGGAGAGGCAACCATCTGCACTCCTTTGATGTGCAAATTCTAAAAAGTATTATAATTCTTTTGATCCTGTGTCTGACGAATGTAAGAATAGTTTCCAGAATCCTATTTTGTATTTGATGTTTGAAGTATCTTATGTCATAGTGCGATTTTGGTCTTTGAATTGTCTGTTGCACCAATTTATCTTTGATCTATCAATTATGTGAATCTAGTCCTTGATGTTTTGAAAACACTTCAATATTGTTTTTGCCTTGTCTTGTCATCACTGCATGAGTGGCAATTGTTGACGAGGTGGACATTTTTTCCTACATTTCTTGTTTTTATTAACATGACATGTCAGGTCACAACCGGACTCCCCAAATCAGGAAAGATAACCCCGCATGAGATGGCATGTGACACCATGTCATCATTATGAGACCAATTAACGCTAATATTGAAGTGTTTTCAAAGCATTAAGAACTTATATGACAATTGATAATTTCAAACTTATCAAAAGAAAAAATAAAACAATTGCTAATTCATTGACAAACTTTGAATTTGACCCTCTGGTCTGGTACTAAAATTGCATTTTCACCATCAACTCAATTGATAAGTATAATTTAGCATAAGATATGCTTCTAATTCTTTTATATTTCTTTTGTAAAAGCAATTATGTGCAGTAATGAGACCTGGGTAATGTTCAGACACTTGTAATCAGCCATACTGTTTTTTTTTTTGATAAGTAGTCAGCCATAATGTTACACTGCTTATTGAGCTAGATGATACCTTTTATGCAGAATTAGGCCAATTTTTGTATTTTCAAATTGCCATTGAGGATAACTATATGGCCAGATATACCTATAAGGATCCTCAAGCCTTTATCATCCCCTTCTGATAGGCAAACCAAAACCTTGAGCCTTTTCTTGTCTCTGTGGTCCTACCAACTGCTTTTAATGTCTCAGTATTTGTGAACCTGTGCCCATATGTATTTTAATTGGTACAAGATATATGGTTAATCTGCAAGTGGAAAACATTTTTATTAATTTCTATTTCTATTGCAGTCTAAAAGACAGTGCCGCCGGAGTGCCTTTTTTCGGCATTTTTCTGAGCCATTACAGGATTGCAATGGTACCATTTGTTGTTGGTTGTTATTATAGTTTTTCTTGTTTTTATATTCTTAAATAATGTGGAACTCAAATATTGTCTCAGGGATGTGCGACAATTGTGCATTCTCAAGTGAAGTTAAGGAAGTGGACGTCACTCGTATGTTTCATTGACTTTTGTTTCAAATAATAATAGCTATTATTTTTTTCCAAATCAATCTTTTATTCTGTCTCGAGGGGATTCTTGTTTTTTTTCTTTTCATCTTTTTGTGAGTTTCTCCTTGCAAGGTTTCTTCCTCTTTCCCCATTACATTTTAGCATCTCTTCGACTTGATTGTTACTCGATTTCTTTGCATTTTGTTTTGATTTGGTTATATGGACATATTCTTTCCTCTGTATAATTATATATTTATGTGTATAATTTGAGCATCCTTTGCAGGCCATGCACAACTTATGGTTTCTTTGCTACAAGATATGCAAGAGAATGATCAGAGATTGACAATGTTGCAATTAGTAGACAAAATGAAAGTAAAGCACAAGGAACTAGGTTGGTTTTATGGCTTTAATTCATTCTTTACTTTGTCTAATATGAGTGGGAAGGATGATATATGTGTGGAGCAAGACACCGATAGATATGGGGTATATGTTTGTATAGCCTGTATCTAATATTGCAGCTATTTGCACATGGAAGATGTTTTTATTTGGAGACTATCCCATATGATTTATTAATTAGTGCAAAGGCAAAAATGAATAAATGGCCAAACATCATGAGAAAATCATGGAATTTACTGTATCTACAAGGATCCGCTAATTTTTTAAGTCTGGGAATGAATTTTCTTGATGCTTAAACATTTAGATGATGATGGAAGTTTTTGTTTTCAAATTAGGCTTTACACTTGTCATGAATTAGGGGCCTTGCATAGGAGCCTAGTGATTAGGATAGCTCCTCTAGCACCATACCTTTAGAAGATGAGTAGTAGCCAGCAGGTATAGGCCCAAAAAATTAGTTTTTCACATGAAATATGCTATGCAAATCTGGTTCCAGGTAGGGGTGAAAGTTGGTCGGTCCGGACCGAAGAAACCGACCGGACAGGAAATAGAGGACCGAGACTTTTCAGTCCGGTCCCGGTCCAAGGGTTTCCCACCTCGGACCGGATCGACCGAATTTAAAAAAAAAATATATTTTATATATATTATTTATATAATAACTATATAATTAATTATGTAATTTTCATCTAACCTATCACCATTAAAAATATAAAATTTTAAATATGTTATCAACAAATTAATATTCTATCAATTAACTAATGTATAATATCAATTAAGTAATTATATAGTAATTATATAAGTTAAGAATGTGATTTTCATATAATTTATTATTATTGACCATATAAAATAATTTTTTATTGAGTTAGTTACATAATCCATATTAATAATTCACTTAATTTTAATTTAGTATTCTAAATAATTTTTTTTTTATTAATTTATTTAAAAAAAAAAGAAGAAAAATAAATAAAAAAATAATTGGGCCGGACCGACCAGACCAATAGGTCTGGTCTAGTCTGGGGAAAATGTGGACCAAAAATCTCGGTCCATCACCCCTCGGACCTAACCGATTTACACCCCTAGTTCTAGGCATTAGATGAGCTAGGTTTCATGGGGCTCTGCTATTATTTTCAGTATTGGGCTAATTAATTACACTTTTTTAAAGTTAGTGCACTCCGATGATGAGGTGTCTTTCCAATTGCTCCTTTGAACTCATCTACAGAGGAGTTTAGAGGTGCCTCATTGGAGATCAATGCGATGGATGAAGATACAGTTTGTCTCCTTGGCATCAACATTTATTTTTCTTTGGATAAGTAAAAATACTATATATATCAATAGGAGTAACCAAGTACACTGGACGTATACAAGAAAACACCTAGCCCATACGAGAGAGCTTGTAATGATGACCCAAAAGCCCGTGAAAAACTACCCAAAATACACCAAGCTCGAATTGGAATAGAACACACCTCCCCAACCCCAACCCCTTGTTTCCCGTAAGACTAATACTCCACCCGAAACTCCCTCTACGAGAACGTCTTCATAATGCCCTCCTTTTAGTCTTCCATCGACTTGAGCTACCTGTTAGGGACCTCGGTCAAGTCCCTAAACACTATGATCTCCACGCCAACGGTAGTCTTGTGATGACCGAACCCTTGTTCCTCTCTTGCTTGGTTCTCGATCAATGGTGGTCAAGGTGACCACTTTGGTATGGTGAGGTTAGGTGTTTAGGCTAAGATGAGTGTATGGAGTGGTGGAAAAAGGTCAAGGAAATGTATGGGCTACAATGGAGGAAGGGCGCACGGCACTAGAGTGGACTAGGGTTGATGCCACTTGGATGATAAGATTTAGGGTTTGGAAGATGGTCTTGGGCTGCTAGGGTTTAGGTTTAGGGTTTGGAAGATGGGGAGGATAGTGTTGGACGGCTACAAGGTTTGACTTGGTTGATTGGTTGAGTGATTTTAGGAAAGTCTCCTAAAATCTTGGAACTTGATTTGGAAAGAGAATGGCCGGCTATAGTGTGGTGATTGGGTCAACTAGGGTTCCTAAATTATAGGAACTCTAATTTGGATAGAATAGTGGGCGGCTAGGTCACTTCCAATATGGCAATTAGTTGCCGAAATTGAGTGGGACTTGGCAAGGGTAATGTGTATCGGCTAGGGCAAAGCTTGAAGAGGCAAACAATTTATGGAAAGTTGACAAACACTAGGTTGGTCGACTTTTGTTGTTTCGATGGATTGGAAGAGCTAAATTATGATGAACACCAAGAACAATGAAGAACACTCAAGAACAAAAGCAAGATACTTATGATCTTGAATGAACAAATGAACAATCAATGATAATTCAATACTTGATTCACGAATTGCACAAGGATTGAATAAACCTCATATATTGATAATCTCAACTTGGATTCACGAATTGCACCATGTTGTAAGAAACAAGATAAATGAATTACACTTATTCAAAAAATTGCAAAGTGTGATTCTCTCTTTGGGATTCACGAACTTCACCCAAAAAGCCCAAGTGCAATGGCACCGGTTTGTAATCTCTCAAACAATAGTCTTCCCTCTAGGAATTTGCCAAAAGATTCTAAAGCAAATGAAAGATGTCCTATTTATAAGCAATACAAATTGGAAACCCTCAATTGGTCCATTGAAAATAAATAAATAAATCAAATTAAATAAATAAAATAAATAATATGATAGTGGTCATGGACCAAGGCTAGCCGTGGCATGCATGGCCCATAGTGGGCTAAGTTGGTGCATGGTGGTCTTCGGACTGGTCCATGGTTAGGTGGTGCGGCATGGCTTGCTGATGGTGAGCCATGGTGATGCATGGCATGGCCCAAGCTGGTGGCCTAGGCGCTGAGACTGCAGGGCATGGGCTGGAGCCATGCGTTGGATGAGGCATGCCACTGACCTGCTCTGCAAGGCACGGGCTGGAGCTGTGCGCTGGATGGCAGCATGCCACTAACCTCGCTGGTGTGCGGTAGGGCTGTGCATGTGTGCGCGCGCGCGCACTGGGTGGGCTGGAGGAGCCGCTCATGGCCTTGAGGCACATGGGCGCGCGCAAGGGCCATGCGGCCCATCAAGGTGCGCATGGGCCTGCACACTGAGACTCGCAAGCGTGCGCGGCGCGCTGCTACTTGCAATGCCGTGCGCATGCGCCCGCTGTCCAGTGTTGCGCCCCTGGCTACGCACATGAGCGTGTGGCGCATGGCTATGCGGATTGCCGCGCGCATGGGCGCGCGACGCATGGCTGCGCGTGCGGGCAGGCTCTAACTAGCCTCGCTAGCCTGCATGCTGGGCGCCCCGTACGTGTCACCCCACGAGCCAAGGCATGCTTGTGGGCTAGCCAAGGTGCTTGTCCCCACCATGACTAGGGCATGTGCGGCATCTCTAGAGGCAACTCGACGTGGGGGTCTAACAATCCCCCTCTTTTCAAGTATATCCTTGCCCTCAAGGATAAAGCGAGGCATGCTTGTGGGCTAGTCAAGGTGCTTGTCCCCACCATGACTAGGGCATGTGCGGCATCTCTAGAGGCAACTCGACATGGGGGTCTAACACTACCACCCTTAGCGTCGTAGTTGATTGCCCAAGAAAGACGCTTTAACTTCCTGCTTTTCTTAAAACTTGATTTGGTTTCAAGCAAGTGGCTTGCCTAAATCGCAGTGAGTAGTGCTTTAAATTGGTCTTCACATCCTCCATGTGAAAGCCCCACGATATGCTGAATCTCGTTAACCTTATGCAGAACCCAATCCGATAGTGAACCTGCTATATTATTTATCAGAGGAAGAGAAACCAGGGAAACAACATTATCCTCAGACATAGTACTTAACTGCACTCTCGACCCTAAACATTCCTCCTCACAAGGCACCAACGACAAACCCATAATTTCCTCTCCGCCATATCCTGCATTCAAATCTCGAACCTCCTCAACAGCTATATGGTTGTTCTCCATTGTTGTTGTCACCATTAAAGGTTCCTCCCCCCTCCATCGATGAGGACATTGCTTGTATGTGCTCCACCCCCCGATGATCCTTTATGTGCCACTTTTTCAGACCCTACCACTCCCTCAGGAGGCACAGAACAGGTAGGGGAAGCACTACCTTCTGTTACCCTATTTTCATCTTCTAAAGGAGGCTCGTCTGTTTCTTCCAAAGTACTCAAGACCCTGGAAGGACCCCCATCTTCAACTGAAAGTGAACCCTGGAAAAAAGTATCAACCCCATTTGCAATTGGTGACTGAGGGTAGTTATGCGACAAGCTACCAATGCCCTAAGTGACATTGGCGTGAATAGTGATGCTGGCGTCCAATGACCCTATCTATGATGGCGTCGAAACGCCCTTTGCCAGTACACTTGAGGCCTTCAAAGCCATAGGATTTACCCCTGCCCCCCTTGTCTGTTTTCAACCCACCACCCAAACCCATGATTAGGTTCAACCCCTTATCTACTGTAATCATGAGATCTCTCACATACTCTATAACTCCTGTCAATTGAGATTTGACAGCCCACAAGACCCCCTCCACTTCTCCCAATGTCACTTGACAACCTTTGTCTCCTACAAGTGCCTTACCCTTTTCTTCAGCCGCGGAGCTATTCTCGGTTGGACTACCCGCCAGTGACCTCAACACCGAAGCATACGAGGCACCTTTGACCGAGGAAGGCCTTCCCACTGTCTTTCCATCAACAAACTCCCCTCCGTCTACATGCTTCAAAATAACGGCTTTGGACCCAGTAATGCTTCGAATGGACTGCAGAAAACCTTTCCATCTAATGCAATTTGCGCCTTCCAGAATCACCAACAAACCTTTCCTTCCATTCCGAAATTCTGAGAGTTTGCCCCTTGCATTAATATGATGTTGAATGATGAGAACTCTATTACCCATCCTTAGCTCCTTGAGGAATCCTTCATGACAGTTGAGTTCTAAACAATTCTCTATCGACACATGAACTTAGCCATCCTTTTACAACGTTTAGAGATGCGAAAACTATCTCCTCCCCATTCGTAAAAACGAAAGTTTTTTATTCCACATTCAACCACCTCTCATCTTCCATCTGAGATGAATCCATGTCGCGCGTCGTCATCGTCTAATCCCAAATCACAAGATCATCTCGCTTCGTCATCTCAAGGAAAAAGATGTTATACGAAAATAAAAAGCAGATCAGAATAGGTACTACACCAGATATATGCCGACGAAAATAAAATGCAGATCAAAATCCTAGTCGCCAGATGGGGATTGACGTTGGAGGGCCCTCAATGGAGTCGTTGGAGCCCGTTGGTCTTGTCTATGGCGGTGGTGGAGGCGGAGGCAGAGGTTCGACAGTCGATGTCGCCTCCAAGAAAGACAGAGAGAGAAGCTTACGAAAGTCCAGGTTGCTGAAGGAAGGACCTACGCCGGACGACCCTCAATGGAGTCGTCGGAGCCCGTTGGTCTTGTTTATGGCGGTGGTGGAGGCGGAGGCACAGGTTCGACAGTCGATGTCGCCTCCAAGAAAGACAGAGAAAGAAGCTTATGAAAGTCCAGGTTGCCGAAGGAAGGACCTATGCCAGACGGCCCTCAACGAAGTCGCCGGGGCCCGTCGGCCTTGTCTATGATGGTGGTGAGGTGTCACTCGCTGGTCTAGGGTGGGTGAAGGGTGGCGGCGGGTTTGGGTGCCTTGGGGTTTTCTCTCTTCGTAGGCTGACTCCTCAAGCAAGTAGCATTTATTGAAGAGTATTTCTACTTGCAAGCCGGTGTAGATAACACACCCCCTTTACTGCTGCTATGTCAGAATTTGGTTTGCAAGAAATTTGGTTTTTAAACTTTTCGTGCAAATCAAGTTCTGCAATTTATATCAATAAAATTACTCTTATAAAAAAATAAATAAATAAAGTTTTGCAATTTCAGCTTTGTTGAGTGTGTTCTCCACACTGGCTTGTAAATAGAGTTTTTCTTTATGGAAAGCTATTGAATGCCTGCTTGGTTGAAGTAGTGCACTATTTCTTATTGACTTCAAACCGCCCATAAATGTGGCTTCTGGCAGAGTTACAGACCTTTTAGAAAGCTGCCTGAAGTGGTATCTACCTACTAACAACCTTTGGGAACTAAGCTTGAATCTACACCATGTTTTCCTTAAGCTCATTTGAGAAACCATGAAGGAATTGGGAATTTCTTCAATTATTTGTAGTTGAACCTTGAGGGTGCTATGATCCTCTGATGCATGAGATTGTAGCTTCTTTCTTGAGGTGAAGATAGTTTTGAGCTAAGGAACAAAAAAGACCAAGCCGGGGTGGGGGTGGGGTTTAAAATGGCAGCCCCACTTCCTAACTATTTTTTTATGAGTGAAATTGCCACTCCAGACCAATGAGTTTCCCGTCATTGGGAATCACATCTTTCTTGCCTTGATGATCTCTCTTCCCACTCCATATGTACATGGTCCCCTCAAATTGATAATACTTTTGTGAGGATGGTATTCCCTATAAATGAAGGGAAATTAGAGGAAACTCTTGATTGAAATGCTTGTTATTTTTTATCATCCATCTTTCTCTTTCCTCCTAATATTGTTTTCCAAAATTATTGTATCCTTTTCTCTTTCTTAGCGTACATTTTGGAACCAATACATTTCAATTCATCATATGTTATTCTATTTCTTGTTGTACAAATTGCATAGGTTCTGAATTGAAGAGAGAGGAAAGCGAACAACTTGTCATACAGCTTATAGTGCATCGTATATTGGTAAGAACTCTGACTTCTTTTCTTCCCCGACTTTGTTAAATGCTTGTTCTCAATAACTTACCTTGGTGGCCCACTAAGAAAAAGTGAGAAATTTGCGTAAATTTTTTTCGTTAATTGCATTTTCTGTTGTGAAGTTTGATAATGGCTATTTTGAAATTTATTCCGCTGAAAACAAATTTTTTAACATGATAACCAAGTTTATTATGCTGCATTCCATTATGTTCATACAGTGCATAACTCAGAAATAGATTCAATGTAAGAAAGGGATTTTACATTTTTCTGATAATTAACCAATTGCAACATGGGTGTCACTTGACAAAACTTTATTCCTCCTACCAAATTCATCAGTTTGCCAACATGGAAAGAGAAATTTCTAAAATGAATTTTCATAGTACTTATCTGTCAACAAAATGTCATCTACATGGTCAAAATAAAATGACACGCTTTTAGCTCTGCAACTTTTAATTATTTAGCATAACTGATATGGATTTGCACCATTAACTGAAAGCTACCTCCATTGGGTGAAAGAAGCACGGACAGACATGTGCAAGCCCAAATAGTTTTTGATGAGTAATGTTCGAGAATGGATATGTTCTTTTTTGTTTTTAGAAGACCTAGGTTCGTGAGCTTTAGGGTTGATCTGGTTAACTTGGCTATGATGTCTCTACTTCACAAGCTTCCCCTCAGGCCTGAGTTTCCGTGTATTTAATATTAGAATAACTTTGTTGCAGGCCATAAGCCTAGTGGTTTGCCTGCAGCTTGGCTCTTTTTGCCCGTGTCACCCTCCTTGTTCTTTTGAGAGAACCCAAAAGAGTATGACCTACAGTGAAGTAACTGGTTAAGCATTCTACATTTTTTTTTAATATAAGTAATAAAACTTCATTAACATGTAAAAGACACTTCCAGGTACACAAGTTTTATACAAGAGACTCATTCAACAATGCTGGGCTGTTATTTCCAATTATCTACATAAAAAAGATCTGTATTGTGATAAAATCTGTCTTTTAGAACTTTATATGAGACCCATTAAGCCTTTGCTATTTGCGCAACTCTGCATTTTTTCTTAGTCAGTATGTTGTGTGAGACCAATCTCTTCTTCCTGCAGAAAGAAGAATTTCAGCATACAGCTTATGCCACAAATGCTTACGTAACAGTCGGGTCATTTGCCAACCAAGTATTACAGGGTAAGGGTGCTACTCTCTTAGAGAACATGCTAGCTTATAAGCACTTAAAGTTATTAGAATTGCTTGTCATATTGGATGTTATTGCAGATATAAGAAACCTAAGGAATTGCTAGCTAACTGTGTCTGCACTTGTTCCCAAAAGGGACTATCTAAGGTTATAGTTGAACTTGGAATCATTATAAAGGCAAAAAACTTCTCTCCCTAGGAATATGAGAGTCCATTCATCAATCTCTTATTCATTGCCTTCCATTAAGATGTGGGATGTTACCATCTCCCCTATTAAAAAATCCTAACTTCTCTCCATATTATTCAGTTGTGGCACAAGTCAAGTCTCAAACTTCTGATTGTGTTTGGCTTTGAGACCATTTGGAATGACTCAATTAAGCACTAGCCATGTTTGTGTTTATACCTCTTTTTTTTTTTTTTTTTGATAAGTTGTGTGCTTATACCCCAAAAGGATTGATTAAGTTTACAATTGGAGTTCCTTTAAATTATTATAGAAGCTAAAAACTCCTCTTTCACATGCGATATAGGATTCTGTTCACAAGCTCTTATTTACCATTCTCCCATAGATGTGGGTGTCAGATCCACTTGTATTCTTTATTATTACAAGATTTAATTGCAGAAGGTAGGTGAAAGTTCAACAAGAGGTATTCTTTTCAACTGCAAGTACTGACTTTATAAAACCTATGAGTTTTTAGCCAATTCTGTGTTATTTGTATCTGTTTTCATTGTGTTTCCCCTGTGTGCTACACGCATTCTCTCTCTCTGAAGTCAGCTGGACTTACCTTCACAAGTCATGTTGTTCGATGAAAAAGGTCGCTATCTAATAACTTCAATCATAGAGCTTCAGATTGAGACGTTTATCGTTCTTAACTTGATTATTTCTCCATAAGAGACACATGTAGCAGCATACAGATGAAAATATAATAATTACCAATGTTAGACAGGTTTGCTACCTGCCTCAGCTGATTATGTTCATATTCCCTAAAATGAAACGCTTATTTATCTAACTGTTTCTTCCTAGAATCCTTCTAGTAGTGTGGTGCATTATTAACTTACTTTCCCCTATCTATCTACCAACAACTCGTCCCAGAAATGGTCTTTAAAAAAATTTTATAATAAAAGTTTTTTATACCCACGCGTCAGGAATTTTTTGTTCTCCAGATATGCTATAATGGAAATTGTTTTGACCTTTTTCACATTGCACGTAGGGAGGAAAAGTGTGCATCTTGAAATTTCTAGGAGAGAGAAGAATATGGCTGGTCTGAAATCAGCCAAACGCAGGCCGTCATCTTCTATTTTGGAGTTTAAGCTTGATGAGCTGCGAAAAGAATTGTCTTCAATCCAGGGGGGAATATTCCCCCATTCTATCTTGTCTACTCAACAAATCGGCATGATAAGTTCCCAGAAGCCAAATTCAATGAAACAGGCAGGTTTTATCATCACTATTCCACTAGTTTTGAGTAGCAATCCACATTGTGTTTCAATAATGTATTCCTTTGTACTTGTCAAAAATAATGTATTACTTTGTCAAGGTTTTAGCATGTGCATCTAATTTAGTTATCTTGAAGCAAGGAAAACAACAAGAACATCTTCTTTTACTGACCGTAAAGTGAAGAAAAAGGGGGAGGGGTAGAGAGTAGGGGTGGGGGTGGAGGGGAATGTAAATATTTAGTATTAGAAAAACCCAGAAAATGCTATTTTCCCCTTTTATTGTTCGGATTTGATGCCCGCCCTTGAATGTAGGGTGATGGTGATATGAACAAAAGGTGGAAAGTAAGGTTTGGGTAATAGTTGTGAATCCAAGTTTTTAAAGAGAATTATTCGAACCAGTATGAACCTGTAGCAATTATGAATTCTAGAGCTTAGCTACTCAACCGTTCATTCCTATGCTACTATCGCTCATCATTTTTAAACAGCCCAAGTAGTAACCCATTAACCTGAATATGGTCATAACATCAAGTTTTTTCTTGCAGTTGGAGAAAATCATCGGAAAATTGAAGACGGAGAAGTATGGAAGTAGAATTCTTGATCAAGTTGAGAAGTACTCCAATTCTGAGCAGACTAATGAGGTAAAGGAGGAGCAGGGAAGTCAAAATAGAGCTAACAAACGGCTGAAAACGAAAAAGGCTCTTGTTCTTATTGAAAGCAGCGATGATGAAGCGTGAGTGGATCCGTAAATCTAAGGGGATTTTTGTCATTTGCCTCGTTCCTTCACCCAGCATTCTGGAGAGAGACGGCTGTTTACACAACTGTATGTTTACAACTTATATTCTTGTAACTTTCTTGAATATTTAGTTGAAAAAAAAACATTATTATTTATTAATTTTTACATCAAAATGAAGGACAATTAGAGCATTAGCCAAAACATGGAAACAATTTGGCTATGGTAATGGGTTGCAGCCAACAACTTTTTCAACCGGTGAAGGATGAGAGCTAAGAGGCCTGGCCTGGCCTTGCCTTGCCTTGCCTTGCCTTGCCTTTCAATCATTCTGATAACCATGAAAGCTAGTTAATAAGCAAGGAGGGAACAATCAATCACACTCTCGGCTAACGATATCAATTCAAATTCCAAAGCCTGCTAAAATAAGCAAGAAAATTTAGATATTAAAACTATAACAGCATATCGATTGGATTATGTCCTTCCTGGTCTTTATCAGTTGCAGCATCTGGCTTTCTTATGTTCAATGACCAGATTAGGGAGGGAAAAAGGAAAAAAAATAGAATGTGTGGTGTCTCGTCTCGTTGGTCGTGCAGCTCATTGAAGGAATGGCGTAGGATTCCTTTCTCCCAACGCAACAGGTGTTATGGAGTCAAGACGAGGGTATTGTAGTCGACTGTTTTGGTATTATCGATGAAGATCTCCACTTCCTTCTCTGTCATCGATTGCGGAAATCGAGAATATAGTTTGACTGGATTAAGTGGTATGAATTGAGGGTAGGTGGGGCACCAAAATCATCGTCTGATACATGATATAATGTGCTGTCGTTTTATTTTATCATATTGTGTTAATGTGTTATTGTCCATCAATTTCCGAATTTATTATTTTGGAAAATAAGGCTTGATCGGTTAGATGCTCAACATAAAAGGATCGAGAGAAAGAATCAACGGGAAATCCATAACATAAAATCAGAGTAAAATGTAAGTGTAGTATATATAACATAGCTTTTATTCTTGAGATTTTGTAGAGAGTGCTAACTTGCAAGTGAGAGGAATTAGGAATTTAGGATCCCTTGAAAATTATTTCCCAAATTGTCTACTAATTGGGAGATAGTTTATGCGAGGGAATGAAACCTCTAGGATTTGGCTCAAGTGATAAAAGGCCTTGGGTTTGAGGGTATGTTTTTCTAGATCTAAAGTTCAAATCCTCTTGTTGCAAATAATTTTTAGGGGCTATCGGACTGGAGAATTCTCTTTAAATTATTAGAGGTGTACTTGTGGGAAATTCCTTGTTGAGGACCTGTGCATTTTCAAGATTAATCTGTTCCTGACCACCCTGTACCAATAAAAAAATGAGTTTGTTCGCTAGGATGGGCCCACCGATTTGGTATAGGTGCATGAGATCACTTGTGCGAGGCACACTCCTCTCATAAAAACTTATATCTCTTGTAATTTTTCTACCCAAATTACAGATATATGAGGAAGTGAGATCTGCCACCTCTCACAACCTTAAACCTAATTTTAAACCATTGGAATAGGAATTTGTTGCAAGTAAAAATTGATTTTTAATTTATAAGATTATCTTATAAAGGAGTAATCGATTGATTAGTTTGTTGTTTGCAAATTGTACAGAAAATATCATCTAATCAGAGCCATGTATGGTGGCGGAGGAAACTTTCATGTTCCAACCAAAAAAAACAAAGCCTTTTGCCTCGTTGACCGAACCAGTTCTTGAATTGTCCGCCCAAATTAGGCTCCTGTTGGTCGAAAAAGAAAATACTAGTCGCTCTCAATTTCTCAGTCTCCGTGCATCTGCCCACGAGACCATGAAATTCTCTCTGCAATCAAAATCCTCTTCTAGACCTAAACCCATCAAACCCTCACAAAACAACTTCGACGACTCCAAAGACAACAGCAACGATCGCGAAGATTCGAAGCGATTGCAATACATCACCCAATTCGACGCTTCCGAAACCCTAACCCGCAAAAAGGAATCCACGAATCACGTAATCGCCCCCATCCCCAACGAATGGAGGCCCCCCAAGCGGATGAAGAACCTCGAACTTCCGATCACCTCCCAATCCGACGGCTCCGGCGCCCTCTCCTTCGAGCTCGATTCCGGGACCTCCGTCGACGCCCACGATTCCAAAATCTCTTACGGCCTCAATCTCCGCCAAAAATCCGATTCCAACGACGACGACGACGATCGTTCACGGTCTGCTCCTGTTCCGGTGGAAACCATGTTGCTCCAGAAGCTGAAGAACGACCTCGAGAGGCTCCCAGAGCATCGGGGCGTGGAGGAGTTCGAGGATGTTCCCGTGGAGGGCTTCGGCGCCGCCTTGCTCGCGGGGTACGGGTGGTACGAAGGGAGAGGGATTGGGAAGAATCCCAAAGGGGATGTGAAAGTGGTTCAGTACGAGAAGAGGACGGACAAGCAGGGCCTGGGGTTTCTGAGCTCCGATGAGAAAGAGAAAGGGGAATCTAAAGGGAAAAATGGCGATAGAGAACGGAGGTCTTCCAACGTTGGCAAAGACAGTCGGAGTTCGAAAGAAGAGGATCGCGAACGTTTCAGGAAATCTAAAGAAGAAGAACCAAGGTTTAGAGAACAAAGTAAGGATTCGAAAAGGAAGAAGAATCAACCAGTATCGTGGCTAAAGAGTCACATTCGGGTCAGGATAATCAGCAAGGAACTCAAAGGAGGAAGATTGTATTTGAAGAAGGGGGAGGTTGTGGATGTGGTTGGACCCACCACGTGTGATATCTCCATGGATGAGAGTAGGGAGCTAATTCAAGGGGTCTCACAAGACCTTCTTGAGACTGCTCTGCCCCGCCGTGGGGGACCCGTGCTTGTTCTGTTTGGTAAGCATGAGGGTGCGTACGGGAATCTTGTCAAAAAGGATTCGGAAGAAGAAACTGGTTTGGTTCAGGATGCCAATAACCATGAGTTGCTCCATGTGCGGCTCGAACAAATTGCAGAGTTCATCGGGGATCCCAGCTGCCTTGGATATTGATAGTTGTTGATTCTCTTGCTGACACTCCATTGTATCCGCAGGTATTTCCAACTATCTCAATTACTTGGCCTTTGTTATCTATTAGCTCTCTGTACTCCGAATGCTATATGGAATCTGGGTGTATCCATGTTTTGTTCATTGAGTTCTTATTTTTTCTGGCCTGATGTGTTCGTCTGGATATGCCAAGTAAACTTTTAGCTTTATTTATATTACTGTTGTCAACTCATTACTCTATAATTTTGAAATTTAAAGAGATGTTTGATATGGTTATATAGAAAGCTAAACTTGACTCTGAAATAGAAAGGTCTATTCTAGAATTAGAAGTACGTCCTTCTGTCTTAAATTTATGAAAGTAAAACTGTGCTTTGCTTGTTGAACTGTCACCCATTTCACTAATCTAC
The DNA here is from genome assembly GCF_004785595.1 of Juglans microcarpa x Juglans regia. Classification (NCBI taxonomy): domain Eukaryota; kingdom Viridiplantae; phylum Streptophyta; class Magnoliopsida; order Fagales; family Juglandaceae; genus Juglans; species Juglans microcarpa x Juglans regia. Next base: position 27,044,177 of record NC_054604.1, read on the forward strand.
TTGGGTTTCAAAAAATTGATAATTCAAAGCAGACTTCTCTTATTCCCATCAATGTTCACATGATAATGAACCCGGTGGATTTGATATAGCTGGACCATCACTTTTTTAAAAACCGATAAAAAAAAATGTTCACATGATAATGAAAACTTCCGTTGTTTTTTATTGTATGGAAAAGCAACAGCCAGTCACACTCAAGTAATCATTGGTTAGATGTTCATAAATTAGATGGCATGATAACAAGGATGCTTTTCCTTCGTTGAAATTAGAAAAATCATCCAAGCCCTTTTCTTTGCTGGTAATGACTAGTAGGGCTGAAAACCAACCGGTCGGTTCGGTTTTGGCCCAAAACCGAAACCAACTGACTGGATTTTTTTAGCTCTCCAAAACCGACAGAAATGGCCTACCAAGAGGGGGAAAACTGGCCAGACCGGTTCTGGTTGGTTTTCGGCTGGTTCGTCGGTTTTGAGAAATTGAAGGCATGAACTCACAGTCATGGCGACGCCGCAAACACGAACTCACAGTCACGGTGCAAACACGAACTCAATCACAACGATCAAATATAGGATAGAAGAACTTCAAATATAGGATATATTGCTAAGTTTCATAATATTGGTTTCGGATTGCGGTCGGCCAGCGGTACAAATATAGGATAGAAGAACTACGAACTCACAGTCTCGATTTTCCGGTTTCGGTTCAAACCAGAATTGAATCGACCGACGTCAGTTTCCATCTATTTGTACCGTTGGCTGATTGGTTCTCTACCAATTTGGGCCAATTACTGTTCACCCCTAATGACTAGGATGAGATTGAACTATGATACATGAACATCTTGATTAGCCAATATCATGTATATGTAAAACTAAGCAAATCAAATAAATTATACATTAGCTTCACACAACTAAGTCATAATTCTTTTTTAATTATTATTATTATTTTATTATTATTATTTATTTATAAGTAAGAGGTAAATTTCATTGATATGAATGAAATAGACATAGCCTGTGTACACAAGAAGTATACAAAAGAACACCTAAATACATTCTAGGAACGATAAATTAAGGACAGAAAGTCATGAGCATTGTTCCCATTAAGTAGTAAGTACAATAGCAGAAAACCAAAGCAATAGAGTTTGTATAAAAAAATTCTGAAGCTCCGCCATTGTGTGCTCCCTATCTTCAAAGCAACGCTCATTCCATTCTGCCCAAATACACCACATAACACAACAAAATCATCTTCCACACTGCCGCCACTTGATGACAGCCTTGAATCTCCGTCCAACCAGCCAGTAAACCAACCACCCTTAGAGGTATTACCCAAGCGAGGTCAAATCTTCTAAAGATCTCATCCCACAACACTCTTGTCACCTCACAATGCAATAATAAGTGATCCACCGATTCTCCTTGCTTTTTACACAAGTAGCACCAATCCATCACAATGAGTCCCCTCTTCCTCAAGTTGTCCGTGGTCAAAATCTTCCCAAGAGCAATAGTCCAAATGAAGAAAGCTACTTTAGAAGGCACACGAGATCTCCAAATATTCTTCCAAGGGAATGGAGCATTACCTTGTGATACCAAAATTTTGTAATACTCCCGAACTGCAATCTTTCTGCTGCCTTTGGACCTCCACTGCATCCTATCCCCTGTGCCGTATTGTTTCCCGTAGAGTATATCAACCTGAAAAATTTTGAAACAGTGTGCAGTTTCCAATCATGAATATCCCTATTAAATAGGGCATTCCACTGGTGGGAACCATGAGAAGATACCCTCAGATCCGCCACAGAGGCATCCCTGTTAGCTGCAAAACGAAAGAGATTAGGGAACGGCCTATCAAGAGTGCAATCTCCACACCAAGTATCTTGCCAAAACCCGATTCTGGTGCCCTCTCCAGCCACAAAACGGATGTGATTTTCTAAACTCTTTCATCCCCTTCTAATAAATTCCCCCCCCCCCCCCCCCCCCCCCCCCCCCAAAGTACTTCTGTATCTAGCACCTATGATTTCCTTCCACAGTGAATCCCCCTCCATGTGGTACCGCCATAACCATTTCTCCAATAAAAGCTTTATTGAAAATCCTCAGGTTGCAAACTCCCAAGCCATCATTCGAAATTGGGGAACAAACTGTCTTCCACTTAACAAGATGGATTTTCGGTTCCTCCCCCCCCCCCCCCCCCCCCCCCCCCCCCCCCCCCCCCCCCCCCCCCCCCCCCCCCCCAACAACAAACATGCCCGAAATAATTTCTCAATCCTATTCGCTACCCTTGCAGGCAAAGGAAATAGAGATAAAAAATAGGTGGGGATGTTAGATAAAATGTCTTAATTAAGGTGAGTCGATCACCTTTCGATAAATATAACCGTTTCCAACCAGCCAGCCCTTTCTCTACTTTCTCTACAACCCCAACTCAAATCGCACTAGCCTTAAAGGTTGCTCTCAACGGTAGGCGCAAATATTTCATAGGCAATGATGACACTTTACAATCCAATAGGCTCGCCAGGGTATTGAGACTAGGCTCCACACCCACTTCGACCATCTCGAACTTACCAAGGTTCACTTTAAGCCCGAAACGACTTCAAGGCATAACAAAAGTGCTTGTAAATTTTGAATCTGGCCGTGGTCCGCTTCACAAAATAAGAGAGTATCATCTGCAAATAGGAGATGTGAGATTAAGATAGAGCCATTAGTACCATTACCCATCGAAAATCCAGATAACAAACCACCACCCACAACAACCTTCACCATCCGACCAAGTGCCTCCATGACGATAACAAGAAGTAGAGGAGACAATGGGTCCCTTTGCCTCAAACTACGAGAACTGTTAAAAAAACCAGTAGGGGTGCCATTAATTAATACCGAGAATCAAGCAGTAGAGATATAGTGTCGAATCTATGAAATTCACCTATCACGAAAGCCATACCTCCCAAGCAAATATAAAAGAAAATCCCAATTCACATGGTCGTAAGCCTTTCCATGTCAAGCTTGCATAGAATACCCCGAACTCCCTCCCGAAGCCTATGATCCAAGCACTCATTGGCAATAAGGACCAAATCAAGAATTTTTCTTCTCCGAACAAGTGCATTTTGAGGCTTAGAAATAATTTGTTCCAAAACGGGGCTTAGCTCATGAGGGTATTCTTCTAGTCATCAATGTTGCCAAAGACTTCCAAGTTTCACTTTTTTAGGTCTTGCTTCAGAGCTTTTAGCTTACTTGCAAGAATGAAACTGGGAGTACCTATGAACTGATAAGAAGACCACCAAGAACGGACCTTCTCTGAGAAACCCTCAACTGTTAGTCATATATTTTCAAACTTGAATACGTCGACGTCCCCCATGAACACCTCCACAGTCTAACAAAATAGGAAAATGCTTTGAGCATACTTGGGACAATCGTTTTTGACAACTTCGGAAAGTGAGCCTCCTATGAAGGGGAGACGAGAAATTTGTCTAATTTGGACCAACCTCGGCTATTTGACCATGTAAACTCCCCCCCCCCCCCCCCCTCCCCCCCAACAAGGGGAAGGTTCATGAGGTCCAAATCAAATATGAATTTAGAGAACTCCTCCATGGCTGAGGAGTCCCAATAGTGACCCGATCGCTAACTGGGAAAGCGGGTAATATTGAAATCCTCACCCATGCACTACGGCACATCCCATAAATAGTATAGTCCCACCTGCTCCTCCCAAAGTCTTCTCCTATCTCCATCCATGTTTGGCCCGTAGGTGCCTATAAAAGCCCACTCCCACCCATCTTCAACAATTTTAAATAAGCTAGCGATCGAGAAATTCCCAATACACTCATCAACCGCCTCCATCACTTTCTTGTCCCCCATCAAAAGAATGCCACCTGAAGCTCCCATAGAAGCCAAATGAGACCAGCCCATAAAAGGGCATCCCCACAAACTACGGATGATTCTTCCATTGATAGCACTCAACTTGGTCTCTTGGAAACACAAAACATCATCCTTCCACGTTCGCAACAAAGATTTTATGTGAAGGCGCATGTTGTGATCATTAAGCCCTCGCACATTCCAAGAAAAGATCATAGGTTTTATTAACAAAAAGAGCCCCCCTCCCTTTCAATCTATCTCTTCCTCCACTCCCCTCCTTCGCTGCATAATTAATGGTACATTTGAGCCTTTTGAGTTCTCTATCTCTCTTGGTGGCCGACTTCAGACGAGTATCTTCAATAGCTATAAGGAGGGCTCTAAACTCCTCTTCGAAGCCAACACTAGAAATCCCAAGAACAATTTGTAACTCCTCAACCTTCTTAAACACCCACTTTGATATACACCTCTCTGAGTTTAGGCTGGGAGATATCGTGCATGGTGGGGTTGGTTCAGCAGTTCCTCCGTCATTGCACACTTCATGACGGGGGATCAATTGCAGGTTCGAGTCATCCAACACCCCCCTGGCCTCAGCTACCTCTTCCATTCTCGGGTGGGCAGAGAAATTTGGGCTATGACTAGGTGCCAGGATCAAACCAAGACTGTCGCCCATCTCCATGTAACTGCCCTGAGGGCCCTCTCCTCCACAATCCGATGAGTTTTCCGATGCAAGAATACCAATAAGAGAGGCAGAGGCCTCTGTCGGCTCAAACTGTGGATAACCCCCCTTTGATGATAAGTTTTATGACGCAAGACTACCACCCAAAGAGTCAGAAACCTCAGGCGACTCAGTCTGTGAACACCCCCACTACGATAGCAGCACTCCACCCGTGGCTTCATCCAAGCTCGCCACCCCCTTATCGACATAATTGTCGCTGGCACTTTTAACGGCGAGGTAGCACCAGTCGAGGCACCATCAACCTCCGTCGACCTCGTCTGTGTTGATCCTGGCACCTTGGCGACAGATGAGACAATACTAGTGCTGGACGCACCCTTTTGTCCTGAGAAAACCCCTGGGGTGCTCGCCGGCGGCAACGAAACGCCCGTCGGTGGCTCCACCACCTTCGAGAAAGACCCCTGGCTCGTCGGTGGCTCCACCACCTTCGAGAAAGACCTCTGGCTCGTCGCTGGCTAAGGTGGCTGATCCCCGTGTGCCAATGGGCCTGCTGCATCACACCCCTTCCGCCTCCTCCACATGGGGCCTGCGTGTGGGTTAGGGCCTTGCTAGGCCATGGGCTGGGTCTCGACGCCTAGGCCCAAACCCATTATATCCTTCCCTTTAAAATTTTGTTGAGGCCCAATCACTTTCTACTAAAGCCCATTAGCCTTCCAAGAAGCAAACCTCCCATACGTCTGGCCCATTCCAAGACCCACGTCTAACACTTTCTTTTCCTCATTGCAGCGTATTAGCCAATCTATTTTAAGTTGCATTTCTCCCATCTGTCTCTTCATCTCATACAAAACAGACTGCTCCTTTTCCTCAGTCAGACCAACGTCTTCTCTACCATCTTCCACCATACTCTAGGCATATATGGAAACGGAACCACTACATGACTTTTGCAGACCTACATCTCTCGGGCAGGCCAATACATCAGAGCTACCTCTCCCTCTGACACCTTCACGTCTGGGTTGTTGGAGTGCCTCCCCTATACGACCGAGGCTGGTGGTGCTGCTGTGGTACCGTCGTCCCTGGATGTGAGCTACTATCATCTTCTCTTCCAGCTTCCCTCAACACCTCTACCAGTTTCCACCATCCCCTGCCATCACTATCTTTTGGTATAAAAATGAAGCTCTGACAGCGCCCTCCATTATACTCCACCAGTGCCATGTAGCACCCTTGAGCGTTAGAACATTGCTGCGCAATATAGCCCCTGGCTCCATCTCGATGAGCAGAATAAAATTCCTTGCTCCCAAACTTCATGCAATCCTCCAGCACTTTAGAGAACCATCGTGCTGAGGCTGTCCCCAAGCTTAACTCTTTCACAACTTTCCATCCTCTTTCGATTATGCACGCGTATCTGCCATCCCTTGATATCTCAAACACCTTAGATTCAATTCCAACAATCTTCGAATAACCCATGTCACACTGGACTCAAACACAACTCACGACCAAAACAACACCAGAAAAAATTACATCATCAGAGTTGGGTGTACGGAAAAAGCACTTGTACGGAGAGAAAAACTAGAGTTAAAAAAAATATAGATCAATGTCACCATCAGGTTTAGGCCAAAAAGAAGAAGAAGAAAAGATTTCCCCTTGGATTCTCCTGACTGAAACCTATAGAAAATGGTTGGTTTCTGATGTGGGTCAAGGGTCGGATCAATAACAAAATGAATATCCAACAGGGTTCGGATCAGTTGCCAAGGTATGGGGATTTCTCTTGCCGCCATCCTCACAATCTCACTTCCATACAAATTGCCTTTGCCCCCCTTATGTTCCAAATCTGCCACTGGCCCGCTATGATGATATAAATCGAGTCCCTACTTCATGGTCATGGCCACAAACTCTCTCACCGTCCCCTCAAATTCTAGATCGGTTTTGCCGTAGTCCAGCACTCCATTTGTAAACAAAATCTAGGGTTTGCATTCCTCAAGTTTGATTGTCCTGAATATATATGTATTTTTAGAAATGTATCAGAATTTCAATTCACACCAAACAATATATATATATATATATATATATATATATATATACATATATATTGCTTATAGAAAATTTATATATTTTTAAATTTGAGCCCACGATTGGGATGACTGTTAAGGTGAATGAAATATGCTGGTTAGAGATTGAAACTGAAAAATATAATTCTTCGTTGTAGTCCATCAACATTGTGAAAGAATATGAAGCAGAAGCAGTGAAAATTCTTGTGGTATTAGACTGAGAAACCGAAAAATATATTAATAAAATTATAAAAAAAAAAAAAAGAAAAAGAAAAAGGAATTGGCAGTTTTTTAGAGTGTTGCTGTAAATAACAGAGAGTTTAAATGAGGAACTGAACGTTTAAACTCAGGTCGTATTCAAGAAAAGTGACGGGAGTCCGGTGGAATCCTGCGAACTAAACCATGCCAAGGCATAAGGAAACGATCTGGCTGTCCCAAAATATTGAATAGAGAGAGGGCATTTTGGTCGGAATGTGGTGTAAAGCGACAGCAAAGGATTAAAGTGTTCGAACTTCGACGACACAAAGGATCCCCAAAATATGTCAGAATTGTCGTCAGCTTTTTGTGAAAGGTTGTTGATGGTGCATGGTGTTAAATAGCTGAGTTTACTTGGATGAATGAAACCCAATGAGCCCCATTAGGCATTAACCTAATGTGTTGTAGATAAAGCATTCCTCCTATGTATATAAAAGAAATATATAGAATGAAATATGTTAGATACCATGAAAAGAGTGCAGCAAGAGTTGAGAGAGAGAATATAAAAGAGATAGATGTATTTCAGATTATTTTGAGTCACTGTACACTTCACTTGAGAAAGGATAGGAAATATTATTTGAGAAAAGCTTGAGGCCGGATGGGTGTGAAAGAATTATTCATACCGGCCAATAACAAAATGCCACGTAGGCATTCCAAGATGGGGGAACTCTGCACCCGCATGCACTCGATGCCCTCTCCTATCTGCGTTCGTCATTTTGAAGCCAACCCTCTCCTTTCTCTCCCTCTTGAGCCCCCATCTTCATATATAGTTTTGTGAATGAGGGGCCCTTTCGGTGCTTTCACCATCCATTTCTTGGTCCTGGAAAAAAAATGAAAAAAGTGGGGCTCAAAATAGAAAAGAACTTTGAAGATTTTCAACCTCAGCCGTTGGCACGTTGAATCTTCTTGAGGTTCTCTGTGGCTTTCAGTCAATACAATCATAGTTTTTACATCATCTTTCTAGCTTTCAAGAGTTTCATGCAAACAAAGTGTTTTGAAAAAAAATAGGCATGTAGATTCCATGGCCACAGACCAAACAGAAGACGATGTTTTGGCGCTTTCCCAGCCATCCGAAATAGACCAAACAGACCTAAAGAAAAGATTGTCAAGAATGAAGGAAATCGCACAAAGAAGCCCCAAACAGAAATGTTTTTACCTTTCAAACCAGTTAGTTAGCATCAAGTGCTGCTAAAACCAGTTCGTCGGCGTCACGTCGAGGATGCTAAAATCAATGTAGATGGGGGCTCGGGAGGGAGAGAGAGAAAGGAGAGGGCTGGCTTCAAAATGTTGATCGGAGATGGGGGAGGGAGAGGGAGAGAAAGAAGGAGAGGGTGTCAAGTGCATGCGGGTGCTAAGTTCCTCATGTTGGAATGCCTACATGGCGTTTTGTTATTGGCCGGTGTGAATAATTCTTTCACATCCATCCGGCCTCAAGCTTTTCTCCTATTATTTATAGAAATAAATATGGCAACACGACTAAACCTTTCTTGCTTATGGTTTACAAAGAATCCATGGTAATCCGTTGTTCTCTTAAAATGACCTCGAATAGAATAATACCCTAGTAATTATATTCAAATCAAATCGGGCGGGATCCGGAGCAAAGTTTCACAACCACTGCCTCATTCTAGTTTTAATCACACTATGATGAGTGGTATAATTCATCCGTCTTTTAAGTTTTTCTTTTAAAATTCAAAATATGATCCAAAAGTGATGAAAAGTGTCGCCACATTTTACACAGTAGAATAGGATTGGTTTGTAGCATATAATTCGTGTCAAAGTATCAAAATAACCTAGATGGCTATGGAGGGGAGTAAGCATCCAGGAGGAAATTCTCGTTGAGTAAATATGGAGTATGCATTCGAGCATTTTCTTTTCTTTAAACAACTACGAGAGTCGTTTAAATGTATAATTTAAAATGATAAAATTTAAGATAAAAAGTCGCATACCTTTTTCTTTGAATACATCACGATATCTTATTCACTTTGAAGGCTATATATATTGTCTTGGTATGTACAGCTAAGCTTCAGGAAGCATAGACGGTCGGTCCGCATGGATGAATAGGGTATGTGTGCGAAATCTAATGTCTTCCAGAAGGAAGGGGGGGGGGGGGGGGGGGGGAAAGTCTTGCTTGGTAGGAACGGTAGCTACCGAATTGAGGGAAAACGTCTTCAGGGAGTTGCTTATAAATGTTGAATCAGTATGACAGTTAGCCATGAAATTCTAAATTGGTGGTGTGAATATATATATATATATATATATATATATAGAATAATGATAGGCATACGGGTGTTGAATTGAGAATTTGATTAGGTTAAAGATAGTTGAAAAGCTCTTACTTTGTTTATATTTAATAAATAAAAAAAACCAGTGAAAACATACTTTCTCTCTCTCTCCATAACATATAATTGAACTTAGCTTAAGAGCTGGACTAGCAATTTAGAACATTTCATCTGAACCACTTTTATTATTTTTTAAGAAAAACTGCAAAATGAATCAAGAATAAACTCTTGACACATGAAGTAGAGAAAGTGCAATGCAGAAATAATTCATGGTAACTTCCTTTAAGATGGTACGTTACAATCCACAATCACACATCAATTAAAAAGAAAAATCAATACCAGCTTTAAACAACAATACCAGAATAAACTTGTGGACTGAAGTGTTTAGTCAGGTAGAGTCTTCGTTTGTAATGCCTACAACAGTGTTGAGCTATTGGACCCTCCCGAGAGGTGCTCCACAAATTAAGGAGGTGTGGAAGATGATCTCAATCTGCATCATGTGGTGCATTTGGCAAGAATATAATGATCGGACTTTCGAAAACAAGGAGCGGTCACCTGAGGAACTTCGAGCGCTATTTTTCTGTACTTTATTTCTATAGGCCATAGCGTTAGATTTTAATCGCCTGAATTTTCAGGATTTTCTTGTTTCCTCTACCTTGATCTAGTTAGGTCTTGTCTCTTATATCATCTTGTTTATTTGGATTATGTCTATCTTTATTAATACTATCGTTTATTAAAAAAAAAAAATTATGGTAACTGCCATTAAGATAGTACATTACAATCCACAATCACACTTCAATTAAAAAGAAAAATCAATCCAGCTTTAAACAACAATACATGAAATAATACACCAATGTCAAGGGAAAAGGACAAAAAATTTAAAAAAAAAAAAAATACAACCAACATGCTTGACATTCTCGCTATGTTCTTTCCTTGGGAAAGAAATATGCACATGAAGCAAAAAATAAGTGAACAGAAAGTCTATGAAACAGGATCAAGATCCATGGATATGAAACTATGCCTCTTGGTAGTTATGAATGAATATCCAAAAACTGTCGATAGATGTCAATTTAGCAAACAAAGGACCTTATACCTAAACAAATAGCAACTGTCTGCCTACATCCTGTTTATATCTTTTTTTCCTTCTCTCTCTCTCTCTCTCTCTCTCTTTTTTTTTTTCCCCCGTTTGTTTTCACTCTTAGAATGTCTTTCTTCATCAGCTGATAGCTTTCTCTGTTCAAGCAACCCAAGTAAAACCATAACATGTGGAAGCAATGAAGAGATCAAAGGGAGAGACCATCTCCACCTCAAAGGTTATTTTCATGGAGAAGTTTGTTCAAGAGGGTGGTCAGCAGGGCATCCCTCCTCTCAGCTCGGGTCTCTTCTCTCATCCTCCTCTGCTCTTCCCTCTCCCTCCAAGTCTGCTCAGCCATTATCCTCTCTCTTTCAAGCTTTGCCATTGTCTGTCGCCATTCCTGCTCAAAAAAAACCCGCTCTTGAACATGCCTCTCCATCATCTCCCTCCACTCCATCTCCATCCTATGTTGCTGCTGGAAAAATTCCTTCAGCAATTCCTGAATGTCACTGTTTTTACTCGTGCTAGCATGACCCATGTTGCTTGCTCTTGAAGGCTTGTCCAATGATAGTCTTTCAGCCTTCCTTCTTCTGGAATTGATTTTGGTAGGCCTCTCCCCGTCACTATCATATTCATCCTCGTCTTCTTCATCTGAGATTTCATCTGAGGACCGATCTCCAGTTGATCTTTTGAAACTTTTCTTTGCCTGGCTAGAACCTGCCTCAGATTCAAGAAGTAATCGCTGCATGTTCTTTGCTCTTTCAGTGAATACCGCATGGAGTTGATCAAAAAAGGGGCACTGTCGTACATTATCTGGATCAGATGTCTCCTTCCCCTGTACGAGCTATACGAGATTATCTAAGTAAGAAGGAGCAAGTAATGCAAGTCTCAAGTATGAAATAATTTGACATCTTAACCATTCACTATTAGCAAGAGAACCCAAACTTTTTAGGTCCATCCATGGACTTAAAAAGCAAACGGGGTTGTCAAATGGAGTGCTAGTATCATTTCCCAAGTGAAAGTTGAACCAAACATTTACTGTCAATGGCAAAAAAAGACAAATCTCAGAAACACTCGCTCATTTAGGACAGCAAACGATGGTTAAAGCATCAAGCTCATGTATTTTTTTTTTCTCAGACAATCATGGGGTAGAGCAGAAGTGACAGGAATCTAAACCCATTGATAGTTGGTATGCTCGTAAAGGATCAAATATTCCATAACTTCATATTTCTTCTAGGACTTGACGAAATGGTAGTGAAAATTTTAAGTTGATTGTGCTATGGTACTGCAAGTCTCCTGAGGCCCCTGGTTTGATTACTAAAAAAGGGGAGGAGCATATGGAGTTTTATACTTATCACGATTTAGAACTTGCCTTCTCGCCTCTTTTCATGAAAACCATTCAGCACGCGTTATTGTTCACAGGAATCCTTTGTGCAAAAGGAACAAAAAACACTACGATATGCAAAACTCGTCAAAATCTTGTCTCCCAGAGTTGCAATTACCTTCGGCCTTGCAGAAATCAGATGCTAAAAAAAATAAACCCGAATTGAATGAATTCCGCAATTCCGGTTAGAGAGAGAGAGAGAGAGAGAGCCACGAGAAGACAAGGGCAGAGAGAGAACCAACCTTGTAGCGATTGAGGAGGTTCTTCCACTTGCATTTGCACTGCTCGGGCGTCCTCTTGTACCCTCTCTCGCTCATCCTACCGCTCACCACCTCCCAAAGCGCCGTCGTCTTGCTCCTCTTACCACTGTTGGGAACGCCGGAAATGGTGTTAGCGTTAGTAGCGGCGGTGAGGTCCCTCTCCATCTCGACCTCCGCACGGATCGCGATGAACTCCCTCGTCTCCTGCTGGCTCCACTGAGGCTGCGTCGGAGTCTGTGGGCCAACCCTCTCCAAAGGAGGTTTTGGATTAGGATTAGGATTAAGAAGACTGACCGACTTCATCATGTTCATTCGGCCCAAACCTTCAACATCAGCTCTGCCACCGAACATCAAATCCTTCCCCAAGAATTTGTAGTCGTGATTCGGGGGTCCTCTGCTTCTAGGTGGGTTTTGTCTTTTTCCTTCTCTGGTGCTTCTCTGAGAGATCTCCGTTTTCTACAGCTCTCCCTGTTTCCAGTCCCTTCCAGTTTGCTTCCTGTACAAGACTGGTATCGTTGAAAACTCATCCCTTCTTTTGGTAATAAATAAATATTTGGTTTGTGCTACTTCGATTTTCCTCCCTCTCGGTGCTTGCCGCCCGACATTCACGTCACATGTCCATAGATTTTTAAATTTTAAAGTGTAATATTTTTTATTTATACAAATATTTTAGGTAAATAGATTTATAAATTATCGCGATTTAATAACTACTCGTTAAATTATATATATTTTTATTTTAAAGTACATCTCATGTATTTATATCAATATATATATATTTTTTTTTTGTGCAAGATTTTTATATAAATCCAGCACTTCTCAAACAGTACAGATTTTATAACTTCTATTCAAATTAGTTAATAGATCTCTATATCAACCATGCATTTTGATATAACAACGATTTTATAATTTAATATTTATTTTTATTGCTTTAAAGAAATTCGATTCTCAAAAATATTTTAATTCAATTTGATCTCCTACATTTTAATCCTACAAATTCTTGTCTTATACTTTTTTTTCTTTAATTTTTTCATGGACGATAATTAATAATGCATGATCCAAACATTAGGTCTCTTTCTAAATTGTAAAAATATCTGGCTAACTTATAGAAAGTGTTTCCGTCCTTTCTTCCTCGAATGAATGGTTCTATTTTTCAATAGGTCACCAATCCTAATACTCTTAAATTATAACGTTTTAATGCGATCGATGCATTGAGCAAATGCTCATACCAATTAAAAATGATAGTAGGGGATGTTTGGAGAGAGATGATATGAGATTTTCTGATGAATAATAGTAAAATAATTGGTGTGAATAATTGAGTTTAGTATTTATTGGATTTTGAGTAATGAGAAAAAAAAGTTGAATAAAAAAATTATAAAGTTTAAATATTGTTATAATATAATTTTTATTTTGAGATTTGAAAAAAATTTAATTATTTGAAAGTTTGGAAGTTCAAAAAATTTGTAATGATTAGTTTGAAAATATTGTAATAATTAATTTAAAAATATTAATATTTAAATAATATTTTTTTAAAATAAGATAGAAATGATGAGATCCTTAATTTGGCACCGCAAAGTGGAGCAAAAAAGACGACAGCTACTGCATCTGGTCGTTTGTAGAAAGCCCTCTCTCTCTCTCTCTCTAAAATGTCAAGTCCGCCCACTCCCAACTTTTGTCACCTACTGTATTTCTTCCCTGTTTGCGTTCCCATCACCTCAACAACGCTCTCCTTCCGCCATAGTAATTTTCCTAATCTCATTTTTTTTTTCATATCTCTGTGGGGAAAAATGATAAATATGCAATTATTTTCAGAATTTTTTTATAATTATATTTTAAATAAAGTGCATTTTTTTTTTTATAAATTAACTTATAAAATATCATCATTTTATAAAAACATTCTTATTTTAAAGCATGTTGGTGTAAGAGATCCCTGTTATGCTTGGTCACATAATTAATACACAGCCTATTTAGGTCAATAAATCTGACAAAATACTGAATGCATTTCTCATGCCAGCAGGCTTCGATTAGTTTCTAAACTTATTTTAACTCATCATTATAATTTTTTTAAATTTTAATATAATAAATAATTTAATTTTTTTAAATTTTAAAATAATAATATTAAAAAATAATATTCTAATAATATTTTATCATCTCAACTCAACTCAACTCAACTCAATTCAATTCAACATCTAAATATGGCCTAAAAAGAGTTATGAGGTTTACCATTAACCATTAAAATGGACTTTCACATGAATAAGGTTTCTCCTGCAATATACAAAAGGATCATTTTATTTCTCAATTCGGTATTTTTTTAGAAAAAAAATGTATTTTATGTTAAATATGATATATTTTAAAAGTAATGATACACACACAACACTTTTTACAATACATGATATAAATTTAAGGTCTTTTTGTAAAATATTGTTACTTTTATAAAGTATTTTACAATAATACCTCTTATTTTAAAATATAATTGTGAAATATATTATAAAAAATATTGTGTGAGCGTCTTTATCCCTTGAAGGTTTGCTTGGCTTCAGTGCCGTTGAAAAATTGGGGATTTGATTTTATTGAAGCAGATGATGATCTCGCCCCCTCCTTGCCTACCGCCACTTCTCACTTCTCACTTCTTTTTCTGTTTTTATTTTTTAAGAGCATTAATAATAGCTCATATAAAATATATTTTTCTGTAAAATATAAAGAAAATTAATTAAAAGACCCTTTCAATAGATTTTATATTTTGATCTTTATTTTACATTTTACTAATGTAGAGAATATTATTCATAACTCTAAAATATTTTTAATTATTTTCTCTCCCTTGCAAATTAGTTAGAAGAAATATTTGAAATGAATAAAAAATTTTATAAAAAAATATTTAAATAATATAGAGAAAAAATAGATAAGTTGATATATGACCTATTGTAAAAATCAGTATGTAAAATAAAAAAAAAATATTTTAATAATATATTTTCTCTATGATATAAAGAGTACTGTGTAACATCTAGCCCATACCACGGATCCCTCTTCTTTTTTTCCCTCTTTTTTTTTTCTTTTTTTTTTTGTTCTCTCTTTTGTTCTTCATTCTCCCCCACTCCCCGACTGCTTTCCCCTCCCTCTTCAGTTTTCTCTCCTCCGATACTTCCTCTCCCATTCACACCTCACTCTCTCTCAAATTCTCTCATTCTCCATAATTGCTCTTTGTGCCCCACTCCCCGTTAGTTTTTTCCACTCCACCCTTGCAGTTTTTTTCCCTTCATCAAGAATAGAGCACTGCCCAAAACCATTACAAACCAAGACCACCACCGTAGTTTATTCCTTCTCACGAATACCCCCAATGGCTCTCCCTCATGGTCACGACAGCAGACTTGTATGCACCACCATCCCCGAGTCCACATCACCCCCATAATGGAGCCACCTGAGATCAAGCCACTGCCATGAACGGTGAAGCCTAGCCCAAGACGTAGTCTTGTGTCACGTTCCGTAGCATTGATTGATAGGCCACGTCAATCAATGAGGTCCCGTAAACCAAATCTCAAATATTTGGGATAAACTGGTATGTGAAGGACGTGAGGAACGTGCAGGACCGTTGCATGCGGCATGCATGCAACGAGGAAGGCAGACGAGACCAGGTCAAGGCCAATGGGAGTTACGTACGAGTGGGTCTTCAGTAGTTACGCAATTGGCGTAAATTTCTTTCCGTTAGTTTTATTCCGTTTTTATGTATTTGCATGCTCTGTTTTACGTGCGTTGTAGTTCAGTTAGTAGTCCCGCAAGTTTCTCTTTTATTTCGGTTTGAAGTGTAAGTGGCTCTGCTATTTAAGCAACCGAGAACTATTAATGATTATTATGCAAGTTTATCCAATCTGTGGTACATTCTCACCCGAAGAGAAAACAAATTATCTTGGTATTTTTTTTACTCTCTAAGTTTGGGGACCTATCATCGATGCACCATACCACCACTGCACAGAAAGAGGACCACCAGGAACCACCCAGCCATTGCCTCGCACAACCACTACCTGCCCTCTGTAAACCATTGTGAGCCTCTAATCCACTACACGAAAACAAAGCGACACCCCCAACCATCAGTCCATTGTAAATCGCAGCTCCTCGCATCAAGCATGGCCCCACCAAAAGCTGCCTAGCCACCACGCAACACAGTATTATAGTACACGTAGCACCCATCACCAACAACTAGTCTGCAACAACCAGACGAGAGCCACCCCGCATGCACGTCAGAAAACGCCCCACGTAGCCAACCCCTGTCCCCCTCCACGTCGAACCTTCCTGCGCAGAAAGTGTTGATCACTACTCCACAGGCCGCTGTCGTTGCACCATGGATCTCAAAACTGACGCCGTGAAGCCGAAAACAAGCTGCACCGTTCAGCCCTTGCCACCTGCATCGAGCTGTTGCTCTAGCTGGAAAATAAGCCTCCATCGCCGGACACCACCCTGTAGACGCATATTGCGTGCCAGGGTGGCTCTCGATATGGTTTATTGTTGATGATAACCCTGCCTGTTTAGTGTTGATGATACGGTTTATTATTTATAAAAATTTTCTATAATAGAACTAAGTAGAAATCAATGTTTGATTGTTGAGATTTTTTTTAAGGTTTAACCTTATAGTTGATTGGAGAAATTATGTGGGAATCAATTAATTATAAAGGGACGGCATTTTAGGATTTCGAGGATTTTAGACTTTAGGAAAATATAAATTATCTTAGTATTTTAAGATTTTATTAGTAGTATGGCTCCAAGTTAAATTGAGATACTTAATATTAGTGGTTTTGGGTTAGGTTGGGACACGAATTTTGTTCGAGCTCAAAACTTAGATAATATACTGTAGAAGTCAGGTAATTGAGGTTTCTATGCTAAACTTTGCATAAAGGAAATGAACTAGGATTGATTTTGAAAAAAAAATATGCATATTTTGTTATGAAAAGAAATTTGAAATGACATCGGTTATTTGTTTTGCATTACGCATGAAATTTGTATGAAAGTGAAAGTATTTTTTGTCATGACTAGTGTAAATATGAGCAAAAAGAGCAAATATGAAATCTGAATTTTTTTTATGCATGATTACGAAAAGATGCCATGAATCTGTTTTGATTACGAAAAGATGTTCTAAATTGATGTTGTTTATGTGAAGATACTTTGAATATATTTTGATTATGTGAAAATGATATGATTATGTTCAATACTCTGTTTTATATAATGTGGCAACATAAAACCTTTGGCATGACATGTTGATTCTGTATTTGACTATGTTTCTGCTTTGCTTTGACCTTATCACATGTGTAAAACCGTGGCCATTTGTTTGGGTTGGTACCAATTTTTCTGTCTTTGAGTGCACCCACTTTGGAAACAAGTGGTTTTCTGTGTGATCTTTCCTGTGTGCACATTCGGGGCTCCAAGAATAATAAGAGGAAGATTCACTTTTGTCTCTGCCCAGTTTGGCCATTAGAGATAGCACAACCCTACCAGAGGGTTAAACATGGCATCTGTTCTGATATGATATGATATGATATGAGATGATATGATGCTGATGATGTTCAGTTATGCTATGCCAAATGATATTTTTTTTAATATGAATATTTCTGAAGTGTTGCTATGATAGTTTAAGAATGTGTTTTGGTTCCATACTCTGAAATTAAAAATGTTTTGCTATGTATTCTGAATTTTGTGAAAATACTTATGTTTACATATTAGTATATGTTATCTACTTACTAAGTTGTTGATAACTCACCCCTTATTTTCATAATATTTTAAGATGTTTTGAGTGTTTCAACTGAGGGTTTAGAATGGAATACATGGGTAAAACTATGTAAGCATAGTGGATTAAGTACAATACAAAGAGAATACTTGATTATTAGAGAATTTTATTCAATAAAATTGTCATGTTCTGATAATGTGGTATGTTGAGAGGTTGACGTTTATATTAACCTGGTTTGCTTTCAAGACTAAAATATAAAATTTTGAAAACCTTTTATCTCATCATTACAACTTTCTTAAAATTTCACACAAAATAAAATAAACAATTCAACTTTTTCAAATCTCAAAATAAAAATAATATTAAAAAATATATTCTAACAGTATTTTATTCAACTTTTTAACTTTAATCTTAACTCATTTCATCTCATCTCATCTCTGAAAACAAACGAGACAGATTGACCCCGTTTGGATAGTGAAAGTGTTTTATCTCATCTCATCATTACGACTTTCTTAAATTCTCATACAAAATATAATAAACAATTCAACTTTTTCAAATCTTAAAATAATAATAATATTAAATAATAATAATAATAATATTGTATTTAACTCATTCCATCTCAACTCACTATCTAAACAACACTTTAAAACAATGAGATTTACGTGTAATTGAGAATTTAGAGTGTATATATGTATTGTAAGATATTATTTGAAGTAAAAGGTAGTAACTCTGTGAACCATCCAAGATCGGGGTATTACATTACAAAGAGAGTTAATTTCAATTATCTAATCAGTGACAAAAGTAATTCAAGGAAAAGAGATAAAAGTGCGTAATTGAGATATATAACATACGATGTTATTCTTCGTATTTAATTTTATTATTCTCACTCGTTTTGATTAAGGTGACTCGTTTTAGGTAGCTTCATAAATCAATTATTTAAATAAAAAATTACTTAAAAGACGACATATTCATAGTAGAAATCCCATTTTGGCAATAGTAGAAAAACAATGATTTACCACATATTTCTGAGGATGCTTAGAAAATGAGATGAGATGAGATGAGAATGAGTAATGTTATATACCACACTCTCATCCTATTTTAATTATACTCAGTAGTATGTGATACATTTATCACTATTAGATGATAAAGAAGCATGCAATAAATGATTATTTAATAGTGATAAATGTGTCACATCATACTTAATGGGATAGTAGTATGATGTATAGAATTTTCCTATTTTTACTTGAGATTTGAAAAAGTTTAAGTATTTATTGTTTTTTATTTGAAAGTTTGGGAAAGTTGTAATGATTAATTTGAAAAAGTTGTAATAATTAGTTTGAAAGTGTTTATATTTAAATAAAATTTTGGGAAGAAAATGAGATAGAATGAATTGGGATGGGATGAAATGAAAAACTTTTCCAAACATTCCCTAATTGTAGTAACGTACTCCATAATTTCATAATTCTTTTGTCCAAATTTTAGATGAATCTTAGAGAAATATAATATGAAGGCCCAATCTTGGGCCTCAAAGATCCGATCAACCCAACCCATTAAGAGGCCCGCTGAGTCCAGTATTTGTTAGGACAAACCTCGCAACCCTCACGCCGATCGATCGCCCCCCTCATTCTCTCTCTCCTTGAGTTTGTTCTGATTGTCCGTCCCTGTCTGTTAAACCAGGATTCATCCTTCCAATTCTTCTGTATATCCCTCTCTCACTCTCTTTCTCTGTTTCAAGTTTTATTGTGAGCTTCGAATCGACTATATAATGATTAAAATTTATTCGCCGTGCGTGACCTCCGTCGTTGTCCGTCAGAATCTTCGCGTGTTCGGTCCTGGTTTGAATCCGTTCGCACCCTACTGCATTGCCAATCATTCTCTCTCCTCCTCTCGTTAATTCTTTTCTCGCTTTCTTTTCCTTGTTTGCGCAATTGAGTTTTTTCCAAAAACATGTAAATTCGCTGTCTTCTCGGTCTTGAGAATTGCAAGCACTCGATCTTAGGGTTTCTTGTTCTTTGGTCGTGTTCTATTTGGGAATCTTGCGGTTGTTTCCGTATATACATACATATTATCTCTGAGAAGGGTTTATTGGTGATTATTTCTGCGAAGTATGCCCCAGGAGCAGGCAGGTTCAATTCGTCGAAGCTTGTCGAGAAGGCGGTCGTTGAGGTCTGAGGTGGATAGGGATGATAGAGGATGGACTCTGCTGCACATTGGTGCCCGCAAAGGTGATCTTAAGGAGGTATGTTTTATTCCTTTGCTTCACTTTTGGAGACTCTAGGATAATTTCACAATCCTTCATGTCCTTTTATCTTTTCTTTCCTCTTTTTTGGATCATTCGTGTTTCTACTCATCAACAGCTGTAAGGAAAAAAAAAAAAAAAAATCATTTTTTAGATATGTTCTAATGATGTGTTTCTCACCATGGGATATATACGGGAAGACCTGCTAGATATTGGGAAATCTATTCTAAAGCCTTCCGAGAACGTGATGATTTTAGTGAGGGACAAAGGTTTTATCAAAAGTATGAACCAATATTCCGGGCCAATGAGCTTGAGTTGGACCCACTAAGTTCCTGGGTTATAGAGAGAAAAATATATGATTAGGTTAACATAAGCAAGAATATATACCAACTGACGAATTTTAATTTGATAACAAATTGGGACTCAATTAATTATCCTTTATTCAAGTACTCCCACTATTTCTTTGTGCTTTTGAGCAAGGCCGATACGCATGCAATAGAGCTGTGTACGCATGTTTGTGCACACGTAGCTCTTCAGAAGATTCTGAACTAGTTCCATTACAATTTTACAATAATTGATGAACTATACTTGTATCAATAAAGAAGAAGACAAATTCTTGAAAGTCGTTCACAATGCTGCTATAAATATAAAGAAATAAAAGCTAGATTTTCTGGTTTTTTTTCCATGGCAATCAAGTTTCTGAACATCTTTCTCTAGAATCTTAGTATTTTTTTATATTTCCAAAACCCTAATCCAAACCAATTTTCATCATTAATCCCTGCAAGCCAATCAAGTCTATGACAACAACCAAAGGACGCAGATACTGCTGATAATTATGAAAGAGGGACAGCATTCCCTTGATAATTTGATAAAATTATTTGATTTTTCAAGGAGAAACTGTTTTTATGTATACTGTTGGAATGCTTTTTGTACACCATCTGCTAATTATGGGTATAACTTCGTTGCTATGCTAATGACTTCACAGTTCACACTTCTTCTCTGGCTAAAGAGAAGTCGATTTCATTTTATTTGAAACAGGTGAAACGACTTCTTGATGAAGGGATGGATGTGAATGTGGCTGCCTGGGGCCCCAAATCTAAAGGGGTGACCCCTCTCCACCTTGCTGCTGAGGGTGGTCATGTTGAGGTTATGGATGAATTGCTAGAGCGTGGTGCTAACATTGATGCTAGAACCATCGGGGCTTGTGGTTGTAAGTTATTTCACCTCATAGATGAAGCGGTCCTGAGTACTTCCCTCCTGTTTTTTCTTAATATTTTCCAAATGAACAAGGGTCTTCAGGATTCCTCATCATAATTTACTTTTCAAATGAACAATATGATTTTGAACACAGATAAGAGATAATGATTTTTTTTTTCTTTTATGTTAAACCTAGGGACACCGCTTCACAGTGCAGCTAAAGAAAGAAGGAAGGAAGCAGTGAAATTCCTGATAGAAAATGGTGCGTTCTTGGCAGCTGATATCAATGACAGCAGATTTAATCCACCACTCCATTACTGCTCTGGTCTTGAGTGGGCTTATGATGAGATGAAGCGTTTTCGGCAAGAGAACTCATCAGCTGGTGAGACATCCTACAGCTCAGAAAGCTAAAATAACATCTCCCCGTTGCCACCGCCATGGCCTTGCCCTGCTGCTTTTTGCTTCTGGTTCACTTTGCATTAACACGTTATATCTGTGTGCCACGGTTGTTTGAAGTTTGGGGTGTTATGAATTATGATGACTTACTATGCTGATTTCCTTTAAGCATTTCGTATATTTGGAAAACTGTATTGTTACATTCTCATTGCGTGTGTGTCTTTGAAAGTAGAGCTCCAAATGAATCGATTTACATTTGGAAACTTAATTGTTACATTCTCATGTTCTGTCTTTGAAAGTAGTGTTATAAATGAATCTGAACTACTTTTGTAAACGGTTTTAGTTTGATTTGTAGAAACCTGATTTCTCTTTCACCTAGTCGTCAAAGGAATTGAGCTTAAACAAATATTTAGGAGCGGCTTATTTGTTTTTAGAAAACATCTTATCTAATTATTACAACTTTTTCAACTTCCAATACAAAATAAAATAAACAATTTAACTTTTTCAAATTCTAAAACAGAAATAATATTAAAAAATATATTTTAATAATATTTTATTATTTAATTTTTTAATTTTAATATCATTTCATCTGATTTCATCTCTAAAAATAAACGAGCCCGTTTCTTAAAAACTAAGTCCAGTTTATATGATTTATTTTTTATTTTTTATTTTGTTCGATAAGTAAAATAAATTTTAGTAATACAAAAATAATAAGTACTAAAAAAAAATGCACCTAATAAGGAACTGGAAAGTAAACTTTCACAAAGCGATTAGAATCTTCCCATTTCTATCACAACCAAACTAACAACATCTAAATCACAAAAGTAAATTTTTATGATGTTTGTCTTTCACAAAAATCATTAAGTACAAACACTTTCAAACTAATTATTATAACTTTTTAAAAATAATATTTTAATAATATTTTAATAATATTTTAATTTTATAATATTTTTTATTCAATTGTTTCTCCACTTTCAAAACTGAATAAATATCTTAACTTAAATTATCTTATTACTATTCGTAAATTATCTTATTATTATTCATAAATTTCTTATCTCATCTCATTTTTTAAGCATCTCTTAAGACCCCACCGATAAGAATTATTTCTTAGTCAAGATCCTAGTTTTAATTACAAATTTAAGATGGATGGGTCGAGCAAGACATCAATGATTGAAAGATGGAAAGTTAGGAATATTTACCCAAAAAATACCATCCAAAACACCAAAGGTCCTAATCAAATTCATTGACATTTCTAGAGATAGAATGCAGAAAACCCAAAAAATACTACCTTATTAATAATTTTACCGGAAAATCCCAGCTTCCACCCACTACACATGCAAAGAAAACACATTTTACATCTAAAACATCTGAAAACAACGCTCCTTCCTAAGTAAGAGGAAAATGCACGAACTGGGGAAAAAATAAAGGAAAATGCACGAAATAAATCAGTAAAGCGCGACTTAAAACATCTCATCAAAGAGTCAAACAAAGCCGGAGATGCGTGCACCTTCTTGAGCCTATGTGATGTCTCTGAAGATTGACATAGTTTTCGATGTGACGTCCCAACTAATTCCCATTCAAAGCTCAACCAATCTATTAAAGAGAAAAGATACTATGCCGCCATTCTTGACCGTTACGATATACAGCTGAGTAATTTTTGTTAGTAAGTGATTTTAAATATATTAAAAAAATAAAATAAAAGGTAACTAGTGATATGAAGGAGCGTTGTTATTTAGATGGCAGAGTAGAACCGTTTTCTATTAAAACATTCTTTAAAATAGTTTTATTTTCGTGAACTATAAATAGGGTGTGCTTAGTTATTCAAATCACTTCAATTATTTTATTATTATTTTTTTTTTATAAATTATTTACAATTTTTTTTATTACTATTTAAAAACTATTTGAAATCAATTCAAACATCTCATCATCTAATCTGATTTTTAGATATTAAGATGAAATAAAATATGATGAGATGAATTTAGACCATCTTTTCATCTAAACGGGCCTTAGAGTCATAGTTCTCATCGACTTCCTTGTCAGTGAGCTTCTCCTCGAGATTGGTCATTACATGGTGCAGCTTAGCAGCAGAGATGAACCCATTCTAATCCTTGTCAAAAACTCGGAAGGCCTCTTTAAGCTCCTCCTATGAGTCAGTGTCTTTCATCTTCCTAGCCATGAGGTTTAGGACCTTAGGGAAGTCAATGGTCCCGTTACCATCAGCATCAACCTCATTGATCATGTCTTGGAGCTCTGCTTCAGATGGGTTTTGGCCGAGCGACCTCATCACAATCCCAAGCTCCTTGGTAGTGATGCAACTGTTGCCATATTTGTCGAACAAGCTAAAGGCCTCATTGAACTCGATCGGAGATCTAGTCATTGGTGAGTTGGTCCAACATTCTTCTTCCTTTTGGAAAATTTGGTGCTTTCTTTCCATGGTTGGAGCATAATCGTTTCGCAGGGACGTGGGTGGGAGTGGGAGAGGGAGAGGGAGAGGGAGAGGGAGAGGGAACCGGGGGGGGGGGGGGGATCTCGAAAACAATAAAAAATAAATGTAATCACTTGCATGCGGGTGCAAACTAGATTTTGCTAAAACGTGTACTAATTAGCGGGTGTAAAAAGAGACTACACACCCAATCGGCTGGTAGCTTCACTCGAGTCCATATCTTTAATCTCAATATATATTAATAAACAGAATTGCAATATACAACTGCGGTATGCAACAGCCGTGTAACCGGCTGACTTCTACGTCAGCATATGTCAGAAAAAAAAATAGTCATAAATTTGAGAAAAGTAGAACCTCGGAAATAAGTAGACATACGAGAAAAAGTAGACATTTGAGAAAGATAATCCATCTAACTATAAACATCTAAGAAGAACTATAACCTCGGGAAGAAGATTTGAGAAAAATTTCATATTTGAGTGAAAGCATTTCGCACAGATTGCGTAGAGAATTTACTGCAGAAAATTCTATGTACAAAAAATTCTATGCCAACCCATATGCATTTCACTTTCCTTAAACTCATTTTCCAAACATTCAAAACAAAACCAAAAGAATCCCAAAAGGGAGAGATTATTTCTAACATCACTATAAAAACAAGTAAATATTTCCTTTCAAAAGCATAAAACTTGTTCATTCGAGATCAGGATCTCTTAGAAAGGCCTTGAAAAGCTTGCACTTTAGCTTGAATTTTGTCGCCATTTGATGGCGTTGGTGGTCGTGATGTTGAAGCCATGTCAAAATCCATTTCAAAGGAAAGATCATCTCTCACGCCTCACCCTTAGTTTTTTTAGCAGACTTGTTTTGGGTAGGAAGTATTTTACTGAATCTAGATTTAAAACTTCAAACTCAATAACGACACTAGCTAGAAGAATTCCAAGAATTGCTAGATGAGTGGATTTTTTTTATGGAGCGTTGAACATTGGAGACTGGATACCTTGGCTTGATTTCTTGGACTTTCAGGGATACTAAAAGTGAATGAAAGTTGTAGTAAAAAACTGGTTCGATTTCGTGACCATGTTTTTGATGAACACGATAAAAAGAGAATGAGATCTTGTGCCAAAGGACATGGTGGATTTATTGGCTCGGCCTGCCCTGGCTTAAGGTTGGCGGTTGTGGTAGTGGAAGGGAAGAAATTGAGAGAGTCTGAAACTAGAGAAAATTGAGAGAGAGAGAGGGGAACAAAATGAAAGAAGTAGAATAGAATTTTTCATGCAACCGGTTCTGCAGGAGTTCCATAGCCGGTGATCAATAAAACATCTTGTAAAGATTTATGGTGTATATGTCGAAGAAACAGACAAATTTTCACTTTCAGCGTTCCATGGTCTGAAAAATTCAGCGTAAAGATTTAATATATATCGATAAAACATCTTGTGGACCCTATTCGTCCAAAAGTCACCCCAAGAAAAAAAAAAAATATCATTCCGAGGACGTAGAATATTCTAGCACTGGAAAACCAAAGCCGAGCCGGTTCATCCTCGGCAAGATATGAACCGCCACCGCTTCGAGTCCCGCCGGCACATCCACCACCCAAGATCTTCGAAGCGATGCCACCACATCCAACACCACAATCCCAGCACCGCCACGGCAAACGACGCACACTCGCCCACCTCCAGCGGCCATCTGCTGCGCACCTCTCAGCCTCTCGGACTCCAATATGTTGTCCCACGCATCCCTCTCTGGGACGTACTTTCTTAGAGCACCTTTGGCCTCATCCAAAGCGTACATCACCTCCTCATCCATGGCTGCCACTGGTCCTCTCCATCCAGCTAGCATGCCTTCTGGCATCTCCTCCCAAGCGTCCTTTTCCACATCGTAAACTGCCCCTTCTTTTGCAGCATCGCCTCTCACGTTCACCATGCAAAGCTTTCCTCTCCACCCGATCGCATCTATTGCTTCTCTGCTGAATCTCCCATCTTTAAGCCCGCTCTTTCTTTCCCACATCCACCCGAAATTGCGGGGTTTCCCGTCGTTTTTATCTTGTAAGTGCAGGTCCCACTTCTCCACCGACCGAGCTGTATCGGTAAAGAAGTGGGATCCCATCCCACTGGCCACATAAACCGCACTCTGCACTGCGCCTGCTGCGCACCAGCGGCGTGGTGTGGCGAGTGGAGGGCCAAGCGCCCATGCTGTGGAGAGTGGGCTGAAGATGAGAGGGTGAGAGAGGGCCGGTAAAAAATTATGCGTTGTGGCAGCGAGAAGGATAAGGTTGCCAGAGACGGAGACTGATTGAATAGGAAGGTTGCGGGATATGAAAGATGGGTGGTGAAGGAGAACGCGGAGCGGTGGGTCAGGTGGTGGCGGTGGAAGGAGATGCCAACTCGATGAAATCGGATCGAAGGTGAAGAAGTCGACGGCATCCGATTGACTTTGAGCAGATTGCGAGGAAGAGGAAGACGACGATAAAAGCGCGTACAAAGAGAGGTAAGGAGGGAAGGAAGGTGAATAGATAAGGCGACGCCATGAACGGCAGACAGAGTAGAGAAAGGAAGGGTGGACGAGGGAGAGGCAGAGCTGGGCAATATGGTCGGGAAGTCCCGGTAAAAGAGGCTGATCAAGGTCATGGAGACTGGACAGCTTCAGGAGTTTGGTGGTCGGGAATGAAGAGGCGGGATCGGTGGGAGTAGTGGTAGCGGTTGGACCGCTGGTCATGGAGTTGGCCATTGGAGGGGGACTAAGGCTAGGCTAGGGGGTGAGCGGTGGGGGATTGTCGCTAGCTCTTGGAGGCAGTTGGACTATATATATGGAATGGAATCTTATTAAAGAAGACCAGCCAGCCCTAGCAAAAAAGCTGAATTAATGCATTTGGCGGGGTTCTGTTTCTTCTGATCTTGAGGCAAAAGTGGATTCGGGAATATTAGAGTTGATTGTATAAAATTCCAACAACTCAGCGATAGCCATAAATGGAGTGACAACATCTACATATTTTGTATCATATTCAACTTTGATATATATATATATATATATCATCTACATATTTTGTATCATATTCAACTTTGATATATATATATATATATATATATATATATATATATATATATATATATATATTAGGGGTGTATAGGAACTGCCGAAACCTGCCGTAAACCGATCATACTGACTGCCGGAGCACGGAATCGGCCGAAACTGGCAAAGAACCGGTCATCGGTTGAGAGGAATTGAGAGAAAACCGATATCGGCGATTCGGCGACGGTTTGAACCCCTAGAAAACCGTTGAATCGGCTGATCCGATCTATTTATATATTTTTTTGAATATATGTATATAAAACAGCACCGTTTCACTTAAATGAATGAAACGACATCGTTTTAGAGGCTAAAAGTTAAAAAAAATATAATAGAACGTCATCGTTTCATTTTAAGCCAAACGACGCCGTTTCAAAATTACTTAATAACCCCCCCTTTTCTTCTTCCCCGCGTCATCTTCTTCCTCTCTGCAACTCTCTTCTTCTTCCATGGCTACGATGGCGTGAGGCTTCTTCCTTCTTCCTCAGTTACTCCTCCTTCACAAAAGACGCCGACAGTGGATCGAAGATCACACCGATGCATGTCGAGACCGATATGATCGGTTTTCTCTCCCCAAACCCACAGTTTCGGCCGATTCCATAGACCCATGGTGGATGTCGGTAGTGTATCGATTTTGTGCCGAAACCGACGTTGAACCCATCGATTTACAACCCTAACATATATATATATATATATATATATATATTTATATGGAAAATGCTAAATAGCCCCCAGGAGTTTGCCCTTCAATCTAATCGTTAATGCCTTTTAATTTATTTTTTATTTTTACTTAATGATTAAGGAAGTAACTATTAGTGAAGTTGTATATTTGTTTTTATTTTTTTCTTAATAATTAAAGATATTAAAAAAATGTTTAAAATAAAATCACAAAAAAAAATATATAAAAAGTTTTCAACTAACTGTACGCCCAGCGATAGAAGCTGGGCAGCCCACTAGCAACATCCTATATATATTATATATATATATATATATATATATATATATATATTATAGACACACACGTTAATAATGTTAGATATAGTTATATGTATTATGCTAACGTAACTCACTCTTTTGAAAACGAGTACGATTTACTATTAAAAATTTAATTTTTTCATATGAGTATCATATTTATTTATTTTTTTAAAAGAGTGCATGACGCTTATACAATCTATGATTACAAATATCATTTATATATATATATATATATTTATGAGATTTAATTCGGTTACATAGAAGTCATGTAAAAGTGATTTTATCGTTGATGTGTCAGTTAATTTCCTCCTAAGTTGAATTTTAAATTAACGTTTTGCTAAATTGTATTTTACCAAGTCAATGTATAACATATCTTTTATAAAAGCTTGTGTAGACGTAATAGTTTTATATATATATATATATATATATAATATATCTAAGTTTCATAATTTTAATAATTTTTAAATAATTACATATAATATCTATCCTTTTAAGAGATGTAATTTATTTCAATTGCCACTAGTCCTTGTGTTCAGCCTTTCTTCCTTGCAAAAAAAAAAAAAAACAATTCTCCACATGAATCATGATCTTGAGTATTCAGTTGTACTTAAAAGGAATGAGGATCTAAACAGCCAAAATTATATTGTTTTCTTGTCTCACTATCATCATGGGATGGAAGAAGTCATGATAGATGGCACAAAGCGTACTTAATTCTTTATTGGTGGGTGATGTTTATTTGTAATACATTAGGTTTGAATGACAAAAAGAGGTCGATCGGGACAAAAATAGTAGAGGGACCGACGTTATATAATAGTAACAACTCCACTAATTCACTACAAGAAAAAACCCTTTCTGCGGCCATTACAATTCGAACTCATAAAGCAAGTTTTTACTGCTTTGAGGCTTTATTTCTAGCGAGTAAAGACACTCCTCAAGAAAAATTACATTTTGCGGCGATATTATTATAAAATAATATAGTTTTGACCAATTTTTTTTTTTTTTTTTAAATAACCTCATTCATTGATTGACATAAACATTACATGGATTGAAAACAGTTTGGATTTTCCTCCAACTCTACTATGTAATCAGTTACAAGTAATGTACATTTTCCTAGGTCATGAGCCACTGAATTTCCTTCACAGTTTATATGGCAGATCTTCCACTCATCATATTGATCTAATGTTGCTTTTAAATCAGAAATAATCATACCAAAGTAGCCCTGATTTTGTTGCATCTGCTTCACCTCATTTACAACAGTTTGGGAATTACCTTCCAAAATAACTCTGTACATGCCAAGTTCCAAACCAAATCTTGCTGCTCTACGTGCTGCTCTACGTGCTGCTCTACGTGCTGCTAAAGCCTCAGCTAGCAAAGGGTCTGGTAATGAATCTTGTTTCTCTTTCAAGGTTGCCAAAAAATTGCCATGTTCATCTCTAACAAAAACACCAATCACTATTTTACAAACTTTCTTATCAACTGCTACATCCCAATTAATTTTGTAGAAACCTTGAGGTGAACATTCCCATAATATTCTTCTGTGGTTAACAGATGAGCTTTGGATGGTTTCTCTTGTCTGCATTGCTAAGATCTCTTCTTGTAGGTGTCTTGCTCTTTTGATTACTGAGTTTGGGTCGATGTAGATGTTTTTGAAAACAAGTTGGTTTCTTCTCCACCATAAGGTCCAAAGTAATAAAGCTAGCTCCTGCATTTCAATCTTGTTCAGTTTTTTAAACATTTGTTGCATTAGATCCATAATATTCTTGGTTGAGTTTTTACCTTTTTGAATTGTCCTAGTGCATAAGTTGAGGGTATCATTAGTAGAGACACATTCCCACAATAAGTGTTCTGTGCTTTCTGGTTCCATTAAACACATAGGGCAGGTAGGATCTTCCAAAACTTTCTCTTACATAGGTTTAACTTAGTGGGCAGTCTTGCAAGCTCTCCATAGATTTTTTTTTTTTTTTTTTACTGTAGGTAGAATTTCAAGCTTCAAAATTTTTGTCCATTCTTCTGAACTGTTATTGTTGTTGGATTGTTGGCCCCTTGTTCTTTCCTTACTCTCCCCTTGTATTTGGTAGACACTTCTGACTGTAAAAATACCATTTGTTTTGCCTCTCCAATCTACTTTGCCTATCCAAATTAACTTATTTGGCTGTTTGCAATGGCTAATAGGGACTTGAGCAATGAGATCAACTTCCTCCTTATTGAAAATGGATTGGATTAAAGGAACATTCCACTTTTTTGAGTTTGCAGTTAAGAGTCTTTCCACTTTAGCTTCAATTCCTAATATTTTGTCTCCACTTTGAGGCTTGTCTAACACTGGTTGAGGTAACCAAGGGTCAGACCATATTTTAACAATTTTTTCATTGCCTATACGCCATATAAGACCTTTTTAGATTAAAGGTCTTGTTGATAAGATGCTTCTCCATATGTATGAGGGGCTACTTCCCAACTTTGCATTTAAGAAATCTAATTTTGGGAAGTACTTTATCTTCAAAATTGTGGCTGCTAGTGATTTAGGAATAGTTATAAGCCTCCATCCTTGCTTTGCAAGCAAAACATTGCTAAAAATTTTAGAATCTCTAAAGCCTAACCCTCATTTGCTCTTTGACTACCCCATTTGAGACCAACTCAACTAGTTAATCTTTCTTACTTGATTTGCTTGGCCCCACCAGTAGCCTCTCATCATTTTGTTAAGCTACATCAACAAGCCTTTTGGCATTTTAAAGACACCCATCAAGTAGGTGGGAATGGCCTGTATGACTGATTTTAATAAAATTTCTCTTCCTGCCTATGATAGGAATTTTACCTTCCAGTTATTCATCTTGCTACTGACTTTGTCAAGGACTCATTTGAATTCTTGTGTTCTTGATCTACCTATTAAGGAAGACAATCCAAGATAATTTTTATATGAAGAAGTAACTCTGATGCCTGCTTTTCTGGTTATTCTTTCTTTTGTGGTAGTTTTAGTGTTTTTGCTGAAAAATAAGCCAGATTTCTCTTTATTCAACCTTTGTCTTGATACCCTTTCGACATCTTTGATTAGTTCCATCATCCTGGTCCATTGTGAGTCAGTTGCTTGGCAAAAAACCATACAATCATCTGCAAAGAAAAGATGACTTATATGCATTTTCCCTCTGCCCAATGGTAGACCTATTATAAGCTTTTTCTTCTCAACTATTTTGAGCATTTGACTTAGAGCCTCTAAGTATAGAATAAATAGATAGGGTGATAAAGTATTACCCTGTCTAATACCTCTTGAAGGTGAAAAGAATGATTGTGGATTGCCATTAATCAATACAGAATAGGAAATTATTTTTACACAGTTCATAATGATATCCACTCATTTCCTATTAAAGCCCATCTTAAGCATGGCCTTTTTAAGGAAATTCCATTCTAGTCTATCATATGCTTCGCTCGTGTTCAACTTAAGAAACATATAACCCTTGGATCCTTTCATCTTGCTGTGCATTGAATGTAAAGCTTCAAAAGCTACTATGATATTGTTAGCTATTTGCCTTCCTTGCACAAAGACACTTTGGTTTGGAGATATGATTGAGGGCAGTAAAGGTTTTAATCTATTGGCTAAAACCTTAGCCATAACTTTATAAAGCACATTACACAAACTTATTGGCCTGAATTCTAAAACTGAGATGGGATTTTTAACCTTTGGAATCAATACTATATAGGTCCTATTGATAGAGCTATCCCATCTATTTGTGTTTAGTGCTTTAGTGACTACCTCACATAGATCCTCACCTACAATATCCCAGTTATGATGATAAAAACCAGCTGAGAATCCATAAGGTCCTGGGGATCTTATAGCACTCATACTGTGAATGGCTTCTTGTACTTCTGAATGAGAAAAATCCTTTATCAAAGAGAGGTTCATCTCACTGGTGATAAGAGTTGGAATGTCTTTCACATATTGATCCTACCCCACTGGATTTGATGAAGTAAAGAGATTTGTAAAGAAATCCTGAATGCAATGATTTATATCCTGAAGTGATGTACATTGATTTCCCATTCCATCACTGATACTTGTAATGGTATTCTATTTGTTCCTTTGAGTAGCACATGAATGAAAATATTTGGTATTTTTATCACCTTCTGTCAGCCATCTTTGCTTTAAACGTTGTTTCCATTTCATTTCCTCCTGCTCTAATATCTTCTGAACTTGGCTTTGAATATGTCTGATAGTAGCCTCTCATTGCCATTGTTTCTTTCATTTACTTGTTGTAAGATCCCTAGCTGAAGATCAATTTCCCCTTTGGTATCCTTGGCTTGTTTCTTTTTCCATGAGAGAAGATTGTACTTGCATCTCTTTAGTTTGTTTGAGAAATTTATCAATGACTTGCCAGCACAATTGTTGTTCTTCCAAACTGCAGATATTAGATTTTTGCATTCATTGTTTAGGCCCCAACTATTTTCACACCTGAAGATTATGGCTCTCCTTCTTGGTTGTTGTGCTTGATTGCTTTAGGTTGTTAGAATAGGATTATGGTCAGAAGAGCAAACTGGTAAAATGTTAGCAGAAAAGTCTGAGAAGCTGTTAAGACACTGAGTATTGGCAAACACACGATCAAGCCTCTCTTTAGTAAAGACTGGCCCTTCTCTTCTGTTAGACCAAGTAAATTTTGACCCATAGTAACCAATGTCATATAATTCAGTGTCCTGTAAGGCTTGTTTGAATCTTTGCATCTGAGCATATGGTCTCTGGGTTCCCCAAATTTCTCATCATTATAGAGAATTTCATTGAAATCTTCCATACACAACCAAGGCCTATGGTCTGTGGGTTTTAGGAGCCTTAAAAGATGCCAAGATCCTTCTCTTTTGGCTGTTATTGGATTCCCATAAAAAACCTGTTATGGACCATACTGTTCTAGTAATTGCCTCATTCATTCTAATTGAGATATGAAAATTTGTAAAGGTCTCAACCTCTATGTTAGATTCTGACTTCCATAACATTGCCAAACCTCCACTACTCTACTATCTACTATGAAGCTTCTGTCAAAACCAATTCTGTTTCTGATTCTTTCCATTTTCTCCCTTGTGCTTTTTGTTTCAATTAGGAAGATCAACTTTGGGTACTTTTGTTTCACTAGATAGTGAAGTTCTCTAACTGTTCGAGGGTTCCCATGCCCTCGACAGTTCCAAGATAAGCAATTTATTACTGTAGGTGGGGCTGCTCAGCAGCCACCACCTTTAGAACCTGAGTTAAACTCCTTACAGGTTTGAGTTCCTTCTTCTGTTTTTTGATTACAAAATGCTGACTTTCTTGCTCTAATTGCTCTGAGTCTCTTTTTCTTCCCCTTGTTTCTCTTCTACTATTGTTGTCACTGTCTATCCCCTCTACTGTTTGTTCTTTGTTTTCTCTGGCCCTTCTCTTCCAGCTTGTTGTTTTTGTTGTTACCAACTTAGGATAAGTAGAATTTATCATTGGATAGTCTCCATTGGTTTCCAGGGAATAGAGATCAGTTATTTCTGCTAGATTTTCCTTGGGGTTACCATTGAGATCTGTCTGAATACAGAAACCTGCTGCATCTCCTCTAGTGGTACTATCAGTTTGTCTTCACTATGCTCCTTTATGCTGTTGGGTATGTTCTCCATCCTCTCTTTTCCTTTTCCTTTTGATAATATAGATGTCTGTTCAATAACTTGTTCTACAACATCTGAATTCTCCTCCTGAGAGGCCTGAGTTCCATTATTGATTAAGGATTCTTTCCTACCTGCATCTCCTTTAGAATTTTGAAAATTCACAGGTAATCTAAATCCCCTTCCTTTTCCACCATTTCCCATTGAATTCATTCCTGTGGCCCTCAAACATTGGCCATATTGGGATTGGGCTTCTCTTTTGTTTGTTATTTTAGAGTTTCGCCTTGCACAAAAGCTGCTATCATGTTGAATTGCTCCACAATGAAATAGAAAAGGGGTAATCTCTCATACTTGAATTCAATCCATCTTTGCTTGCCTTCCACTTTGATCATTTTCCCTCGAGGGAGAGGCTTTGTAATATCCATCACCACTCTGATTCTGAAGTAATTTCCCCACCCTATACCATCCTCTTCAACCTTTATATTCAAAACTTCACCAACTGCTGAGCCAATTCTTTCTCCACCCTTCTCTGTCATGGCTGCAGGAGGTAGGCCATGTAATTGAAGCCAAAAAGGTTCGTGAGTAAAATTAATTTCACCAAGTGGGATTTTGCTATCAGATTCTTTAAAACAGATTAAATTTTTATCAAATGACCAAGGGCTTCCTTTCTTTACTTGTTCAATATCCATTTCTTTTTGAAATTTCTCCAAGAGTTTGTGATATCCCACTTCATTAAAGCTCACAGCTCCTTCAGGGTTCCAAATTTTTAGCATAGTAGTTTTGAATGCCTCTTTGTTAAGGTTTTTGTCCATAAGTATACATATAAGAAGACATTTCTTTGCTCTTTCTTCAGCTCGATTGATATCCTCTGTAGAAAAATTCACCACTTCCTTCTCTGTGTCTGTTAAGTTGAAACCCTCTCATAGCTTAGATAGTTCCTCTGCCACGTTTCTGTCTCTTGGATTAAGTTGCTCTTGATCACTTGTTTCGCCAATTTCTTCTCTGTATTTGGATCGATCTACTCTTAATTACTGCTTATAGAAGACTTCTTGAGTATCAATATATTCTCCTGAGATTAATACTATGTTACTTCCCCTTTTTCAGATTCACACCTTAACCCTTGAAGAAGGAAAGGACAAACCGCCTTAACCCAAAAAGGAAAGGACCCCTCTCCTAGTAATCAACTTTGACTAAATTCTTTTAAATCCTTATATTTGAGCATTACTATTAACTTTCCTGTAAATTTTCTTATAATTTGGCTAAAAAACACACTTTTTAATTTTTTTTTTAAATTTTACTCATTTTTCAAAAACCTTCTATATCTCATTCTCTATTCTTTCTCTATTCTATTAAAAAAAAAATTCTATTCTTTCTTTATTATTTTTTCTACTTTTGTATTTGCACATCTTTAACTATTTTTTTTTTTTTTTTTATCTTTCCGGGAATGATTGCCAATAGGAAGAAAACTTTTTAACTTATTTTTTTCACATTTTCGTAATTCTTTCAGTATTTGTTGTACCCATATTTTCAATTTTCCATCTATAACGGTTTTTTTAAAACTATTGATCTCTCTAAATGATAATATTTTTAAAATCAGTGCTTTTGTAATAATAATATTTAAAAAAAAAAAATCATATTTTCACAAATGGTCAAGTTTTTTTTAAGAGAAAAATAATTGGGTCATCTCAATGGTGAAATTCTTTTCAAATTTCAATGATAACAAATATGAATAAGAGAAAAAATGTAGATGATTGGAAGAAGAATTTATTTTGTTTGTAAGAATAATATATATATATATATATATATATATATACACACACACACATATATAAAGTGATTTAGGGATAAACAGTAAGTCCCCAAATATATGGAGCCACTATTTACATCCTAAAACTTTTCCTTAAAATAGGAAACCGAATAGAGAGATACTTTTGTCAAAAAGTTAAATTTATTCTCTAAAATTTAGAAATTTTAAAGGTTTAGAAAAACGGATGGGAATGCTCTTAGTGAACTTAGACATTCTTTCATAATTATAGTATAATGCAATTTAATTTACAATAAAATTATAAAATTAAATTCTCTTATAAATCAAATAATGTTATAAAGACGTCGGCCTACACATTGGCTTGCGAGTATAACTTTTTAATTTTCCTAAATCAAACCAAGTTGCTTTGTAGTTCACACAACTTTAGGATCTAGAAAAGAGAGATACATACAATTACATATATTCGACAACATTTACCATTGTTAGAATTTTTCAAATAGCAATAAATGTTCAATTATTATATATTATGAGATGCACATGTGTCTGTCTCTTTCTTATTTTAAATTCCAGGATCCAAACGGAAACTCTCAAGAATCCAAATCATAAAACTAGTTTATTAAACTATTTTGTGTCATTTGACCATACGAGCCTCTATTAACCTAACATTATTTGCGGCAATTTCCTATAGGGGATGAAGGGTGTTTCTTGTAATAGTAGTACCCTGGTGGATCGGTCCGTAGCTAGCTAGCAATCAAAAGTGAGAAAATGAGTTGGTAGCTAGCAATTAAGGTGGGAAGATGAGAGGGATCAAGGTGCCTAAGCGAGTAATCAAGGTATGGAGTTATTCTAATTTGTTTTCACAGTAGTTTTTTTCTATTTTTTGTTGTCTCTAATTTTTGATCTCTAATCAAGGTATGGAGTTATTCTTAATGTGTTTTAGGTAAGGGTACAATGCAGTGATACTGTTTTACTAGTATTTTGTTTTTAATCTATGACCTTAGTGTATTGGTAATATATTGTTCACATTTTTTGTGGTTCAAGTATAAGGCTCTGATACTGTTTTATTAGTATTTTTTTTAATTTCATAAAATACTATTTCGTGTGAGCATAAACCGTCGAAAATATTTTTTTGGTCCCAAATATCTATTTACGACGATCGACATCATGGCAAATAATTATTTGCGACCATAATTAATTTTTTTGTGGCAAATGCGTACTTGAGGCGATAAAATCGCTGTAAATAGGAATCTCCGAACAAAACTCTAAACATTATGACTCACTTTTGTAGTGACAAAAAACTCACCGGGAAAAAAATTTACTTTTTCCGACCCAATTAACCATTGTTGGCACACTTTTTGCGATGAAAGTTTGGAGTTTTTGTGAGGATAGAAATCACCAGAAACAAGAGTATTTCTAACATATATTTCGTTCGTAACTTTAAGTACTAGTACTATGTGTTGGCGTGTATTTTTGAGTAGTCAGCTATGACTTTAAATGACGGGAAAAAGTTATTTGGGACAAAAATATAGACTAATTACTACAAAATCACTTGTGGGAAAAATGATAATTTGTTGTAGTGACCACGTCTCTTTTGAGAGAGGTATCTCGTTATAGTAAATTATTTGTAAGAGTAAACTCACAAACTGACGTGGCTTAATATGGTACGTCAGAATATTGTAAAGTTACTTTTATTATAAAATAGATCTAACGTATCATATGAAATCACGTCAGTTTGTAAATTTACTTTTATATAATATGTTCGTGGTTGTAACACTTCTCCAAAATTATCCAGAGAGCATAATAAATATGTGCCTCCTAACGAACGTGTGTGATCCTTTACTTGCTCTATTCTTGTTTCTTTCCTCATCTAAACTAAAACCATTTTCCCCATACTCACATACATATTTGTTCTAAGAATGCATAACAATTAGGGAAATACTTTGGCTATGAATAAATTACACAAAATTTAACCCATAAACTAATATGATTTGATGTGGTACATTAGATTATAAAGTTATTTTTATCTTAAAATAGATCTAATGGATCCCAAAAAGTTACGTCAGTTTGTGAATTTATTTTTTATATAATTAATCTCTTTGTGTCTGTAGCACACTACAAGAAATATGACTTTTTCCCACGATTTCTTTTCCCACGACTACAAGGTTGGACACTGTCGCGCAATTCTCTTTGTTTTTATACAATATAATTTGAATTTTTTTAATTGTTTAGCTCTAGTGATACTGTGATACATGAATTATCTATATCGATCTCATGATTAATTAAGTGGTATATACCACGTAGCATACCACAACAAGATCAGTTTGTAATTAAGAATGGAAGAGTACCATTCACAATGATTTACACAATGATTTATACATCAAAACTTTTATTTAAGATAACTAACCAAACTTCACTTTTATCTATTTTAGCTAATGACTTTTGCAATGCACTATTTACAATAATTTATTTATTTTTTGTCTATATTATTTAAATATTCTTACTTTATACATTCTTTATTCTCTAACGTGATTATACGGTATCAATTCACACTCAAAATAATAAAAATAACCCAAATAGAAGACTTACAAAAAATTAGAGATGAAGATAATTAGTGATTGGCAAAGTGCATTAGAGAATCAAACGTACTACATCAAGTCACATGATTAGTTTGCAGATTAATTTACTTTTATAGAATTCTCTTTATGATTAAAGTATTTCTCTAATTAGAATGCAGTATTTATATGATAAGCATGCAACCAACGTAAAGAGTAGCAATGGCGATACTCATAATGTAAAATATAGAAAGAGACTAAAAGAGATAGAAAAAATGATAAAAGAATGAGAGAAGCACCTAGACAAGTAAAAAGTAAAATATTTATACATAAGTGAACAATTATCTTTAAATATAGGAAATTATTATGTAAGAATGCTAGCTAAATAGATTCTTTTATTTTATTTTTATATAAGCTATTGACAACATATTTTGACAAAGTGAGATGATACAAAATGACTAACTGAGGGTAGTAAAGCTATAACAAATAGAGAAATGTAATTAGTCGTAAAAATCATAAACTAACGTGCGTTGATATAACATTATATAAATTATTTTTATTATAAAATAAATTTAAAATATTATATAAAGTTTTTGTGAGATATTTAATTTGTGATGATAGCGGTACTTGTATGACAAATATTATTGTAGCATCCTTCAAATTAGTTTAATTTGGATGGCGTAGGGGACATGCGTGTGTAAAGGCAGAATGCAGACCGAAAAGGCAACTTTTAAGAACCATTAAAAAGCTATCCATGCGTTGTCAACCCCCACCGCCCAACTCAACAACGGTAGCTCCAGCTGTTCCAACTTTTCTCATAATTATTCTGATCCTTCTTTATGAGTCTCATTGATTGCTAAAGTCCAAGTAAAGCTTTCTCTTGTGATCGTGCCCCCACCTGCCCACAATATTACCTTCGTGATCCGCAATCATGCAAGGTGCACCTGCTCAAAGGGTAGACGCTGTCCTTGCGATATATCTGAAGAGCGGAAATATATAAAAAAAATAAATGGATATACTAATAATTATTTTCTTAATTATTAAATAAAAAAATTAAAATATATAAAGTGTCAGGGTAAATTAGCATTTTTCATATCCGAATTAATATATGACTTTTGACAGTTTTTTTCTAATCAAAACGAAACAGTGCTCAGAGTCTCCAACAAAAATACATTAGAGGTTTGGATATACAATAACTTGAGATGAGATGAGATGAAATGAGATAATTAGATAGAGACGAATTAGAATTTGGTGTTTAGTGTTGGAGGGTGATTGACAAAGTGTGTAGTATATGTGAGTATAAGTAATATATATTTTTTGCACATGACTATATAAAAAATTATAATTATACGTTATAAAATTGTATACAAAAAATACATATCTATAAATCATCTTATAAGATAATTTTCTTTAGGATTTTTGTAATTTGTTAGAGACCATTACAAAAAGAAAAGAAAATGATATATTAACTTAGGATTTTTCCTTCAAATTAAGCTCGACGACGACCTTTCATGGAATAAAATTTATCTATTATCATCTTTGAAGTGAAATTCTTGACAATTTCTTTCTCAATATAAACTAGCAAATGATCTGCAAGAAACTCATCTTCCATTTGAGTACGCAATCTAGTTTTTATAAGTTTCATGGTAGAAAATGCTTACTCAGTAGTAGCAGTAGAAACATGAAGAGTTAATACTAAACGAATTAGTCAATTAAATAATAAATCTTTGACTTTTTTGAAATTGTTAGTCCTCTGCATAGCTCAGATAATGTAAACATATCTTAAAAATCTAGATGCATTAGGACATCAAGTTCATAATGCTGTAATTGAATTCTCAAAATGAATTTTTCTTGTTCAGTTAAATCCTGTGGATAAAACTTCTCAATCAATTTGCATATATCATCAATTTTAAATGATTTGTATGCACCTTTTGGGTTTAAAGCTGCACTAAGAATGGGAAATTCCATTTATGGACGTTGAATCTATTGTTCAATTCTTGCAACTGGAAGTCTATGGTAGCAATAAAAATATCAATCCTAAAATAATGCTCCATTGTTGTCAATGGCTTGTCAACTTGACGACGAGATTTGCCTCGACCTCTAATATATTGACCATTCATATTAGGAATATCAATTTGGTATTTTTCACAAAATGATTTAACATCAGTAAGCAAAGATTCTCGCCCATCATCTCTCAGCTTTTGAATGAGTACTTTTGTGGTTGAAACTATGCTCATAACATTCATAATATCTTAGGAATTTTATTACAAAGATTGACAAAGTGCATTAGAGATTCCCATGATTTTTTTTATCATATGTAATATCAGAATAAATTCAAAAGATGTTAATACCAGGTAAACTGCTTCAGCATCATCACGTTGAGAATAATTTGATCTCTCATTTGAGATAGTATTAATAACTGAATAAGTAGCACCGAACATCCTCATCAAGCTACAAACAAATTGAAAATGAGATCCCCATATAATATCTCCAGTTCTTTGTAGCGTACCAATTTGATTTGCTCATTTTCCAGTCTCAATCTCATTGGAAGCGATCAAACTTTCAATTTCAACAATTTAAGCAGACTGTAATTCATCATTACGTTTAGAAAAATCAACAACAATATTGATAATGAATGTCAAATGGACAAAGAACTGATAAACATATTTGGCTTCTCTAGAGGCTGCAACTAAAGCTAATTGCAGTTTATGAGCCAAATAATGCACATAATATGCATAAGGACAATCTTTAAGAAATAAACCTTGTAATCCATTACATTTACCACGCATATTACTTCCTCCATCATATGCCCACTATAACATATTGGGTCTTTTGCTACCATCTTTTTTCCTGCGAACAAAAACTTACCGCAAATAAATACCTTTATTCACAATATTGAAGTCTCCAGAAATTGAAGATGAATTTGTCAATAATACCCATTATTATAGGCAAAAGAAATAGCGACGCAAGTAATTTTGACCTGAGAAGTCATTTGCGGCACGTTTTGTATGTGTTATAACGACATACAATCGCCGCAACTACCGTTCCCTTTATATTGATGATTACATCTTTGTGTGACAAGTACCTTTCACCGTTATAACTGGGTTATATAAATAGGATGTTGCATGCAACCCGCGAGACTTTTTCCATCTCTTCTCATCTGTCTCCCTATTATACTTTCATTTTGGGCAAAACCCATTGGAGGCACTGAGAAATTTCTTGCTCTTATCTCACACATCGAGAATCATCGCTGCCATAATCTTGTTTTGAACCAGCAACCACGAAATCGGCAGGTGCCTATGGTGTTGATTGTTGCTTACTTTGGCTTCGGTTTTCTGGTCAATTCGCTGTTGTATCAGGAGATGCTATCCCTAGCCGTCACTGCTTAGTCCTCCGATCATTCGGGATTTTTGAAATGTAGTAAAAAATCAAAAGTTTCGGTTGCTTGTGCTGTGATCAACCAAGGGGAGTAGTTGGAATTGATACGAAATGGTATGAATCTGAACTATTTAGAATTGCCGCCCCTGTTTTTTCTTCTTCCTCTGTTTGTCTCAGTTTTGTTTAGATGTATGATGAGGGGATAAGACTAGGTTTTTCTTCGTAGATTTATATCACCAATCACTGTGCTTGTGCATTTTTTTAATGTAAGACCTCTTTGCAATTCTATTATCATGGACATGACAGACTCCAAAATTTTTAGAACTCTTTGTTATCATAGGGTTTTTTTGCTTAATGACAACCAACACCTTACACCAAGATGTTGGTATTAAAATGAGTCTTAAACAACGGTTGCGTTTGATGATACCTACCTCCCCCAATATTCACATGTTGCTTCCCTTAAGGAAAAGCCGTTTCCACTCCTTCCCTCCACCATGTTGCCATTCATGGAGTTATAACTTCATGATCTTTTTATTATGAAGCAAGTTTCATCAACAAAGAGGTAATTTTTGCATGAGAGATTGGACTAGGTTTTCATTTGATTGAATCCTTAACAATCAGTTTGTTTGAGTGTTACTCACTTTTTTTTTATTGCAATGACATTTCAACTATGTTAGTTGGGAGCAAGGGAACTTTAAAACTATATACAACCTAATTAGTTAGGGTGGATCCCATTTGCTCCATTGCATTTTTAATTTTTCATTCAATTTGTTTTAATGAACTAAGACTTTCAATTTTTTCTATTTTTAGAATTCTTTACGCATACCGGAAATCTACCTTTATATGTCTAGGTATAGGAAAATCATGCACACTCCTAGCTAGCTAGTTGGGTGTCTAACATTTGGTAAGTTAACATTCCAATTTAGACTAATCCGGGGTGAAGTTAGGGCTGCAACCCGATCAACTCCAACCAGGTCTGGACCTGACCCGACCCAACCCGCCACTATTCAGGCCCTAAACCAACCCGACCCGACCCTCCACTGTACGGGTCGGGTCGGGTTTTTGTTTTGTTTTTTGTTTTTTGTTTTTTTTTTCCTGCTGCTGCTACTACCTGCTTTATGAACTATATGAACGCTGGTATCCTAATTATGGAAATAAGTAAGAGAAACATTCAGAAATTTAAATAAAGACACATGGCAAACATTAAGCCATGAAACAATCTAACTATTAGTCAGATTATTGCATGCAAAACAGATCAGTAGGATCTCAAAAATATAAAGATGAACTTATAAAACTATCTATTACAAAAATATCTAAATTAGACCTTCCTTAGAACTAATAAAAAAAAAATGTACAAAAGTCATATATTACAAAAACTATCTAAATTACAAAAATATGAACATCAACTAATAAAAGACTGAGGAGCATCCAACGAACAAATTATAGTAGCTTCCCATCTCTTCCTCTATATCTGCCATTATGAAAAAGTCTAACACCAAATCAATAATAGCACATCAAATAATTCAAGGCAACACAAAGTGGTTTAGTTTCTCTAACAAATGAGTGAAAATGAAAAGCATACCATCTTGTAGACCATAAGCCTTGAGTTACTCCTCATCAACGTAAGTAAAACTTGATTTTGGATCCAATTCTAAAAAAACACACCATAATTATTAAATGATTAAAAATAAACATTATGAAAAAGTTTAATAAATATGTAAATAAGAAATAAGTTTATTACTCAATTCTGCCTCAAAGCTTTCAATATTATCCAAGGAGGCACGAAGATCAATGGGTATTGGATCCCTCAACCAATTTTGTGAACAAACGAGTGCCTCGACTGTTCTTGGAGATAGTGAACTACGAAATGGGTCAAGCACCCAACCCCCTGTACTAAAGGAGTAACAGTCTTATTATTTCTTAAATTTGTATGAGTGTCACTTTCGAAGCAATCCATATATGAGCTGACATATAATATTACATATAAAAATCAAAATATTAGGAAATGAACTGAAAATTTATCAGAAAAAAATATCATTTTCTAATGATCTAAAAACCTCTCCTTCCCTCACTCACTCAGCCATTAACATATGGGGACGAAGTGCTTTTCAACTATGGATATATGATATTGGAAATTTGGAACTGAACTCACAAATGCACAAGCACGTGTACTTCTAGCTACTAAGTTCTTAGTCTGGTATATTTAAGCTGGGCTTCTAAAACCATTGTATTTATTTTTATAATTATCAATCAGTTTAGGGAAAAGATGATAATAACTTCAATCTTGTGTTTTGTTTTTCATTAGTGGATGAGCCACGTTAAGGAAAGTACCTGTATAATTATTTGGCTATTATTTCTGTTTCTGTGTATCAAATGGAAAGTACATTTTGCAAATTCAAGCTACTAGGGTCTAGGGGTTTTGCATTTGTATCCGAAATTTGACAGCGGGATCTTAATGGAGGGTGCAAATGTTTGTTTTTGGTAGTTTGAGGGTGCAAAGTGTATTTATCTCTAGGTGTGATTATTTTATTTTTTTGTAAGTATCTGTAGGTGTGACTATGAAGAACAGAGTTCACAGACCAATCGAAATGAGTGTCAGTCCTCTAGCAAAGAACTCAACAGATTGTAGTTATTTTTTATCTACAAGTGGTAACTAAACAGATTACTTACAATAAAATGGTTTTGCTGAACGATGGACTTGCAGGATGTAAATACAAACAATCCAAACATGTGCACTGCTCCGATAATGGATGATTGTGAGAATGGTATGCAAGATAACTTGTCATGGGCAACTGTTTATGAAGCAAAAGCGGGTGTTGATCTTTGTGGAAATGGAAAGGTTGATGCAGCTTCAGTACTAACTTCAGGATGAATATATAAACACGTTTTTCATCTGAAAAGTAGTTACTTATCCTAGCTCACCCAAAAAACAGTACTAGCTTTTAATTTATTTTATTGTAGAGTTTATGCAAAGAAAAATTTTATTATCAAGTCGGTAAAACATTCTGTCAAACACTTTTCATAGTTACTAAACCTCTGACTAAATTGCTCATACTCAACCCCTATAATATAAAGTATCAACCTGTTTTCGAGTTACTAACCCAACAATTCTTTCCCAAACACTTTTAGCAAATCACAATATTAGGACTATTTTCCAGCTTTTTTTTCAGTTGTTAATTATCCACTAATGACTAAAACTCCACTAATGACTAACCAAATCTCTGTCGTCTATATTAATTATCCAATTTATTTTTCAAATCTCTAATTATCGAAGCTCTGACCAGAGTAATTACAGGGATCTTCAAACTATATTTGCACTAGCCAAAGACCTCGGAATCACCATATGAACCCTACAAAATATCCCTTCAAACGATTATCAACAATACCAGTGTTTTTTCTTTTTTTTTCAC
The DNA here is from genome assembly GCF_004785595.1 of Juglans microcarpa x Juglans regia. Lineage (NCBI taxonomy): Eukaryota > Viridiplantae > Streptophyta > Magnoliopsida > Fagales > Juglandaceae > Juglans > Juglans microcarpa x Juglans regia. Next base: position 27,088,677 of record NC_054604.1, read on the forward strand.
GAATATACCCAAATCAAGATAATAAGCCAAATCACATTTCGGGGTAACAATTTTCTGATTGGGATCAAACATTTAGATTCCCAGCCCAAGGGAGTGTTTGATTGGCAGAGACAGAGTATAAATCTGTTTCCCTTGCTTACCCATCAAACACACGCACGCACGCACACACAGAGCACCAAACAAAGCTCGAAGTTAGAACAAGACAGAGAGAGAGAGAGAACGCACCCGTCTGCGATGACCTCTGCGATCGGCGACGGCGACGGCGACAGGGACGAGGGTTTCTGAAGTTGAGAGACGAGAGTGTTTTCGTTGTTTTCGTGAATTGAATCGGTTTCGACGGGTTGATTTTATTATAACCCGATATCAAACTAATGACCCGATGAACCCGTCTTTCACGGGTTGGGGAGGTCGGTTCTTTCGGGCGGGTCGGGCTTACGGCCCATTATGCACAGCCCTAGGTGAAGTATCATTTTATATGAAACGTACCTAAATGTATATATCTTAGAGATCACAATCAAGTCTTCCTACTTTATGCAGTGATTTTCCTTTGCTTTTTAGTTTTAGTTTTTTTAGCTTTCTACTTTTACATTCTTATTCTTCCTTCATCAATGTCGAGTTGAATCTATGCTCTCTTTTGAAATGTTATGAAGGTTAACTTACTCTGTTGTTACCTCTTTGGAACATGACCTCTATCAGATTACGGCTATTCTCTTTACGTCTCACACTTGGTGTAATACTTGACATATTTGCCTTCATATAGGGATGTTTGTCATGTTATTCCAAATGTGTTCTTCCAAGTGTGGAAGGTCAGGTTATATCAATAATTAATCCAGGATCGTATCCCATTGGTAATTGTAGATTACCAAAACACTTGTTGTAGTTACATTGTACAATCTAATGGTATATGTACTACGAACATAGAAGAGATGCTATGTAAAATCTTTTAGACCATTTTATGATTATTTAAAAATAGGATGTATGAAAGGATTTTCTATCCAATCCTTTAATCACAGTAACCTATTTGCATGTCTACATCAGAGTCCAACTCGAATTGAATGAAGTATCAATTTCATTCCCACAACTTGGTCAATAAAGAATTTTACAAACAAGAAAAAGGTGTAGATGCTCAACAAACTGAGAGCTGGAACAGAAAACTGGGCCTCTCTGAAAGTAACTTTATGTCTAAGAGGCAAATTATCAATCAGCTTAATAAGTCCTGTCACTCTTCATAGGTTGTTGTTCTAAGTAAAACCTAAACCCTTTTCCCTTCAAATACCTACACTGTCAAGAGACTAGTATTCAGAAATTCAACATACTATAATTGCTTGCAAAACATTTTCAAAATACTCACTTTAACAATGCATGTTTATTGTAGACCCAATCTTCTATTGTGCCTCATCGTCACCGACAACAAGGATTTATGAACTGGTTGTTGTTTCAGCGTGTTTACTGCTTTCTAGCTTCATAGGATGGTTAAATAAGCCCAAATGAAACATCAATCTAAACAAAACACAATCCAATACCAACTATGCCCAAACTTAGTTACAACACTACTCACCCATTGTGAATTTTCAATTCTTCCAGAAAAATTGAGATGAAGACAAGCAAAACATGGTTTGACAATTATATGCACTGACAACTCTAATTCCTTTTGCTTCTAGGATGAATCCAAAAACTGTTTTGTGATTCCTTTTTCCTTTATGCTCCTTGCTTTTGCCTTCCTCATAACCAATTATCCCTTTGGGGCCACAACATGAACCTCCTCTATCTTTGCTACGCACTAAGATGTGAGTTTGCAACACTACCCAATTTAGTTTGCTATCTTCCCTTCCAAATATCACCTGTTTTGACAAGTCCCAAATGTTCATGACTATAAGGGCTAAGGTGGCACATTAACACTTGATGTGGTTGTACAGTGTGGATGTCAGGTTGTTCTTGTGACAACCAGGTGCCTTACAAGTCTTTTTAAGAGCAAATACTAGCTATGATCAATGTAACTAAAATACCCTAGTCTGCTGCATAATCAAGTTTTGTTTCCAATTTAAGTTAAACAAGTTATTCACTTAAGCAACTTAATTATTCAGTTTTAACACTTTATAGTGCGCCTCCTAGTCTCACTTTACACACTATTTAACACTAGTGTGTTTGGGCTATATCTTTCTTTTTGTGTATGTGCAACTTTATTTCATACTAGTTTTTTTTAACCTTTTGTGTTGCCTACTATTTTTCTTGCTAATTTGCTTAATCCACTCGTCGATGGAATTATGTATTGACTGATATGAGGCAATACACAGATTCTATTGCCAGTAGACAGGTCCTCTAGAGATGTCCCTCAGCTGAGTGGGCAGAGTCATTTTGACGGGGACAATGTAAATGAATAAAAGATCATTATTGTGCGTCTCTTAGGTTAGGATATGTTTTTGTTATTTGGCCATGCATATACTACATGTTTTGAATAGCTTGTTTTAGTCGTGAGGATTAATCTATTTTTATTACCACTTTTTTAAAATATGTAGTAGTGAGGATATATTAATCTAAAAAACCAATGGTATAAGTCAACAAAAGCTAGGATCTTTGCAACACCCCATTCCTGTAAGCTAGGAGTATCATGTGTTTTTCATAAAATAAATTCAGCAAGAGATATTATATTTAATAACACAAAATTAGCATTTATTTCATAAAAAGATTTATCTAATAAAATGTCTTTCAAAAATATTAAATGAATAAACTGAAAAGAAATTGTCATAAAAGCAATTTTATTTTAAAAGGTCTGAAACTAAATCGACTTTTCCTTTTAATTCTGGCCTGCCTACTCATATTCATCATCCTCACATTGGTGGTTAAAAATATGAAATAAATTAAAATAAGTCGAAGACTCAACAAGAAATTCATTACAACGTAAACATAATAAATATAAGGTTTTCATAAAAGTTTTCATGCCGAGAGCTTAAATTCATGACTGTTCGTACTGATGCTTATACTATGCATGACTTGATTTATCTAAATTAACTGACTGATCTGACTTACTTAATTGATCTGATTGGCCAACACACTTAACCCTGTGTGCGAGATTGTGCATCGGCCCCATGCCCCACGGCCGCGAGGGGAGCCGCTGATAGTATTCTGGCATACTATGGTGGACCACGCTTGAGTCCGTGGCTTGCACATCCATCCTAAAACTGCATTAGTACTATGCATCTGAATGACCATTTGATTAACTGATCTGATCTTATCTTATACTTGAATTTAAGATAGCTTACATGTCTTATGCACATGAGATGCATGGCATAATACATACAAAATTATAATTTATGAATCTGAACATGATGCGGAATGACATGATCGTGTGCTATGCTAGATGACATGTTTGCATAATCACGACATGTGTGATACAAAAATATTGGCTATCTTGAATCGGCTTTAATAATAATCTAAGCTGACATGTGATGATCCTAATTTGTGATCAAATTACTTACCTCGAATTGCTAATCCAATGTCTTGTTGTGAAAAATGATGACAATAAATTAAATTCAAACACGAGAAAACAAGCAATCACACACGACACAGTATTTACGTGGTTCGGCAAATTACTTACGTCCACGGGAGCTGCAAAAGATTTTTTATTTCTTGAGGAATCACAATACAATGTGTGTTTAATGGCTACTGTTCACTCAGTCACTGTACAAGTCAGAATAAAATAATATATATAGGTTATGCAGCGGAAACCCTAAATTCAGCAGAATTAGTGATGTTTGCTCAAGCGGCGAGTCGAGCCCGCATAGAGCGAACTTGTTTCCCGCAATTGCTCGAGCCATGTGTCGAGCGGCTTTTTAAGCGAAGCTCTCTGACTTCCCTCCGCTTGAGCGGTGTCGAGCGAAACTCTCTGACTTGCCTTTGCTCGAGCGGTCTGTCGAGCTATCTTTGAGCGAAGCTCTCTGACTTGTATTCGCTCGAGCGGCGTGGACCAGAATCCAACTACTCAACAATTCTCCCACTTGGAGACTGGTACACCCACAGTATCGCCCTCTGGCTCAAACATGATATCCTCCACCTCTACAACTCACTGCTCTTGTCTTCATGCAAGAAGACCAACTGAAGTTGTGCACAACTTCAATTTCTCAAGTGTAACACCCTTTGTCAACATATCAGCAGGGTTCTTACTTCCACAAATTTTCTCAAGTAGCAACTGTCCATCATCTAACAATGATCGTATAAAGTGATACCTGATCTGAGTGTGCTTTGTCCTAGAATGAAATGTTGGGTTCTTGGCAAGGAATATGGCACTCTGACTGTCACTGTAGAGAGTGTCCTTCTGATTCTTTTTACCCAATTCCTCCAAGAAGCCCTATATCCAAACCATCTCCTTTGCAGCTTCTGAAACTGCAATATACTCAGCTTTTGTAGTAGACAAAGAAACTGTTTTCTGTAGATTGGAACCCCATGAAACTGCAGTACCACCCAGAGTGTAAACAAACCCTGTGGTACTTTTTCTGCTATCAGTATCTCCAGCTAAATCAGCATCAACATAGCCTTGCACCTCTAAGCCCTCTCCTGAGAAACACAAGCACGTTTTTGAGGAGCCTTTTAGGTACCTCAAAATCCACTTCACTGCTTCCCAATGTTGTTTTCCAGGGTTACTCATGTATCTACTCACAACTATCACTGCATGGGTAATATCTGGTCTGGTGCAAACCATAACATACATAAGTGAACTAATAGCTGAGGCATAAGGAACCTTACTCATATAGTCTTGTTCCTCTTCTGACTTTAGTGCCTGATCCTTGTTGAGTTTGAAGTGACTACCCATGGTGTGCCAACTGACTTGACCTTGTCCATATTGAACCGGTTGAGTACCTTTTTCACATACTCAGCCTGTGAGAGTCTCAACGTGCCTTTGACTCTGTCTCTGACAATTCTCATGCCAAGGATTTGCTTCGCAGCTCCTAAATCCTTCATTGCAAAATGCTCTGACATCTGCTTTTTCAGATTATTGATCTCATCAATATTTGCCCCTGCAATAAGCATGTCATCCACATATAGCAACAAAATAATGTAAGAATTGTCAAACTGCCTGACATAGCAGCAGTGATCTTCCTGACATCTGATGTACCCTGCACTGCACATGAAACTATCAAATTTCTTGTACCACTGTCTAGGAGCTTGTTTAAGGCCATATAAGCTCTTCTTCAGTCTGCAAACTGAACTTTCCTTTCCCTGTACCACAAACCCCTCAGGTTGGTGCTTGTAGATGTCTTCTTCAAGATCTCCATGAAGAAAAGCTGTCTTCACATCTAACTGCTCAAGAAATAGGTCTTCAGTAGCAACCATAGCCAAAACTAACCTGATGGTTGTGATCTTTACCACAGGTGAAAAAATCTCAGAGTAATCAATGCCCTGTTCTGTTGAAAACCTTTTACAACAAGTCTGGTCTTGTACCTTTTACCGCCATCATGCTCAGTTTTCACCCTGTACACCCACTTGTTGTGAAATGCCTTCTTTCCTGATGGAAGTTCTGTCCACTCCCATGTCTGATTCCCTAACAAGTAATCCATCTCATCCTTCATGGCCAACTTCCACTTGCTAGAATTTTCATCTTGCAAGGTTTCTTGGTAACTCTGCGGTTCTCCACCATCTGTCAATAGAATATGATTCAAAGCAGGTGAGAAACGCTGTAGAGGACGAACCTAACTGACCTACGAACTGCAGCTGTAGGAGTGGACGATGCTGGATCTGACTACGGAATAATAGGAATGGGTGCATTGTGCCCACTCTCCCTGTCACTCATTTCCCTACACTGTACTGTGACCTCTGGTAGATCATCCAAACTCACAAAGTCAGACTCCTGATGAACTGCTTCAGCAACTATACTAGACTTGTCCTTGTACACAATCTTCTCATTGAAGATCACATTCCTGCTTCTTATAATCTTCCAATGAAATAACATTTCATTGACTTAGCCTCAAGCTTACTACGAGCATCAGAATCAATAAGAACATAAGAAAGACAGCCAAAGATTTTAAGATGAGAATATTTGACCTCTTTCCCACTCCAAGCCTCCTCAGGCAATCCACAATCCAAAGGAACTGATGGCCCTCTGTTTATCAAGTATACTGCAGTGCTAACTGCATCTGCCCAGAAAGTAGGTGGTAACCCAGCATGCAGCCTCATGCTTCTAGCACGCTCATTTATGGTTCTGTTCATGCGTTCAGCAACTCCATTTTGCTATGGTGTTCCAGGAATGGTCTTCTCCATTCTGATACCCTGAGTTGCACAATACTCCTTGAACCCACCATCATTATACTCACTACCATTATCAGACCTCAAGTATTTCAACTTCAAGTCTGTCTCTATTTCAACCATGGCTTGCCAAATTTTGAACACATTAAATACATCAGATTTGTGTTTCAAAAAATAGACCCATACCTTCCTGCTGTGGTCATCAATGAATGTAACATAGTAACGAGAACCTCCAAGAGATGCCACTGGGGAAGGTCCCCACACATCAGTGTGCACAAGATCTAGTCTCTCTGACTTTAGTGTTCTACCACTCTTCAAGAAACTGACCTTCTTCTGTTTCCCCATAATGCAACTCTCACACATACTGAGATCAACTGATTTCAGTTCTGGTAGCTTGCCTCTAGATAGAAGTTCTTTCATGCCCTTTTGACTCATATGGCCAAGCCTGCAATGCCACAAATCTGTTGTGCTCTCTGCAACGGTAGTAGCAATAGTGTTATCCAAACCAGTAGTCATATAAAGTGTACCAGTTTACTTACCCCGAGCCAGTACCAATGCCCATTTGGTGACCTTCCAGGTGCTATTTGAAAACACCACTGATGTCCACAATCATCAAGCTGCCCAGCAGAGATGAGATTCTTCTTCAACTCAGGAATGTGTCTGACCTTTTGTAAGGTCCATTTGTTCTTGTTAGGAAGAGCAATATCAATATCTCCCATTCCTACAACATTCAAAGCCTCTCCATCAGCCAAATACACCTTTCCAAAATCACATGCAACATAGTTTTGCATTATCTCCCGATGGGAAGATGTATGGAAGGAAGCTCCTAAATCAAGTATCCAGTTGTAACACCCCGTAAATTAGTGCATTTTTAATGAAGCATTTTTATTTATTTATTCAAAATTTATTCTCATATTTTATAATTATTGGGTATTTTAAATGGGTTATTTTATGATCTTTAAATTGTGGGAATTAAATTGTTATGTTTTCTTAATATTTATTTATTGTTGTACATTTAAATTGTTCTTCTTTAAAATTAATTGATTGTGGAATTTAATTATTTTATTTTCATTGTATCATTATGTTTAAATTATTTTAATTGATTTGCTGTTTTAAAATCATTTCCGTTGGATCATTTTCGTGACCCAAGATGTGAGGACTGGACCTCATTTCTTTCACTCCATTTTCTCTTTCCTCTTTTTTTTTTCTTTTCTTCTTTTCCTTTCTTTTTATCTTTTTCCCCTGCTTTCCCCCCTCCCCGCGCGACCCAGCTCCCTCTCTCTCCCTGTGCGTCCGTCACCTTCACCCAGACCGCCGCCATCGTGCCGCCGTGCGCGACACCGCCTGGCCGACCAGCTCCCCCTCCCTCCGGCGACCTCACCCCCCAAATCCCAGCCCCTACCTTGCCACCAGTAGCCCGCACGCACCCCACGAAGCCACGGCATTCTTTGCGCCGTTGCGCTGCCGTCGCGCTACCTCCGGCCACCATTTCTTCACTACTTCATCCCCGACCTCCTAGCAACCCAATGGACCCAACCCCAGCTCCGATCCGTCACCGGTGAAGCCCCACCAAGCCCATTTCCGATTTGTGCATCTTTGGCCTAAAACCACCCCTTGCGCCGCCACCCACGGCAAACCACCACCACCATTAGCTTCACCGACCTCTCTAGGCCCTACCCTATCAATTTTGGGTCTTAGTTTGTCCCCGTTGAAAAGTGGGTATTTGAGACCCACGGCCACAGTGTATTTTACACTGTGTTGTTGCTGAGTCGCTACCTTTTGCAACTCCGTGATTCTCCAGAAATCATATTATAGCACTGTAAGTATTTTCCTTAAAGAACTTTCGTGATTTAAATATATTTTTGCACTAACACATATTATCTGTGAATTGGTTTGTTTTGCCGGACTGAGTCCGAGGAGTTTCGGGGGTCGGATGGATTGTGGACGGAGTTGTTGTGTGTTTGTTTGCATTGTGAATTGTGGTTGTTGGTTGATGGTTATGGCTTGTTCATGTACATCGCATATTGCACGCATGATCATGTTTGTAAAGAAAACTGGATTTTCGCATGATTGTATACATGTTCATGTGTTTATTGAAAATTGGATTCTCATGTGAGTAAAAGGAAAAGAGACTGTAGGGATGGTGGTAAGCAGGGATGGTGGTAGAGTCCCACCTGCGATTCCCGCCTACGGTGCACGCGATAGGGATGGTGGTAAGCAGGGATGGTGGTTGTGTCCTGCCTGCGATTCCCGCCTACGGTGCACGCGGTAGGGATGGTGGTAAGCAGGGACGGTGGTAGAGACCCGCCTGTGATTCCCGCCTACAGTGCTCTATTAAGTATTCATTGTGTGGAAATGAACTGTAGGGATGGTGGTAAGCAGGGATGGTAGTAGAGTCTCGCCTGCGATTCCCTCCTACGGTGCACGCGATAAGGATGGTGGTAAGTAGGGATGGTGGTTGTATCCCGCCTATGATTCCCGCCTACGGTGCACGCGGTAGGGATGGTGGTAAGCAGGGACGGTGGTAGAGTCCCGCCTACAGTGTCCAATAAATAGTTTGTTTTGTGTAAATCATTTTCTGAGAAAATGAGAAACTATATTTTTGGGCCAAAATGAGATTTTTGGCGTGTGTTGGAAATAATCATTTTTCTGGAAAAAATGGTATTTTATGACTAAATGTATTTTGTCATATTGTTGGTTGCATTAATGTATTTTTATCCCGAGAGTTGTTTGGTTTATACTTACCTGTGATACCATTTTATGGTATCGCAGATTTTGATGCAGATGATGATGACGAGCCTTAGCTTGGCTCCGTTGGTGGAGTGATCTGGAATTGCTCCTGTTTAGCGAGTTATGTTTTTATCAATTTATATATTGCCTTTGTAATATATTTGGGATGACTGTATAACTCTTTAAAGATAAATTGTGTTGAATATTTGTATTTAAAATTTTGGTACTTAGTTGACTATTATAATATCCGTTGCGAATTTTTATTGTGCACCTTTGCATGTTGCACACACACTTGAGCACATTTCATTGGGATGCGTGACCGTATTGTCATCATCCTGACGTCACGATTCCCGTTCTTTTGTACGTGAGAGTCGGGGCGTCACACCAGTCATCAACTGGGCTATGAACTGCAAGTAATAGTGTATCCTGCACTTCTTCAGTTAACACATTAGCACTATCATTCTCGATCTTCTTGAGATTTCTGTAATTCTTCTTTATGTGGCCAGCTTTGCCACAATTCCAACATGTTGCTTGCTGGCTAGGCCTTGACTTGCTCTTACCCTTGTTCTTTGATTTTGATCTGCCTCTGTTTGAGTTCCTGTCTTGTGCTCTCCCCCGAGAGTCAACATTCAATGCTAAACTCGAACCTGAGGTCTTGTCTGAGTCTCTCCTGCGCACCTCCTCAGCTAAAATCAAATCACGGATATCATCATATTTTAACTTTGACTTCCCGGCAGAATTACTAACAGCCATTCTCATGGCTTCCCAACTATTTGGCAGTGATGCTAATAGTATCACTGCACGTATCTCATCATCAAATTCAATTTTAACAGACGACAATTGATTTGTGATAGTATTAAAATCATTAAGATATTGTGCAAAGACGTACCATCTGCCATCTTCAAATTAAATAACTTTTTCATCAGATGTACCTTGTTATTTGCTGACGGCTTTTCATACATACCTGACAAAGCCGCTATGAGATCCGCAGTCGTCTTCTCCTTGATGACATTGTATGCAACGGATCTCAACAGGGTTAGACGAATAATCCCCAGAACCTGTCGATCCAACAGGGTCCAATCAGCAATTGACATGCTGTCCAGCTTCTTCCCCAACAATAGAAGATGAAGTTTCTTCCCATAGAGGTAATCCTCTATTTGCATCCTCCAATACCCATAATCCGTGCCATCAAACCTCTCGATCCTCGATACCTTCACTTCTTCTCCAGCCATCGTTTTTTCTCAGACCCTAACCTTGGCTCTTGATACCAATTGTTATGAAAAACGATGACAATAAAGTAAATTCAAACACGGGAAAACAAGTAATCACACACGACACAGTATTTACGTGGTTCGGCAATACAATGTGTGTTTAATGGCTACTGTTCACTCAGTCACTGTACAAGTCAGAATAAAATAATATATATAGGTTATGCGGTAGAAACCCTAAATTCAGCAGAATTAGCGATGTTCGCTCGAGCAGCGAGTCGAGCCCGCATCGAGCGAACTTATTTCCCGCAATTGCTCGAGCCATGTGTCGAGCGGCTTCTCAAGCGAAGCTCTCTAACTTGCCTTTGCTCAAGCAGTCTGTCGAGCTATCTTTGAGCGAAGCTCTCTGACTTGTATTCGCTCAAGCGGCTAGAAGCTCTACTCGAGCGGCGTAGACCAGAATCCAAATACTCAACATGTCTCACCTCGAAGATCGTTATCTATACAAAGTATCGTAGTCACTCATAAGTCACTAACTTCCTAGAAAGACATGTAATAGTGTTTTATTTAATAAAAGAAATACCTACCAAGGTAGATAATATTAATAATTAATCAGTTTTATCTAAACTTAATAAATATTAATATTATTTAAATTCTAATAATATATCTACACTTCCAAGTTATAGCTTAGTAGGAAATTATATTAAAATTATTAAGGTAAACAGTGGAAAAATTCATTTGATAGGCTTAAACAATTTAAGGTGTTCAATGAAATAAATGATAAGTCCATAGTAAGAAAAATATATCATATTGATTACAATATGTCATAGATACAAAAAGTAAGGGCAATAACGTAATAATAGTACTTAAAAGTCTACTTCCAGTATTAGATTTACAATACATTAAGAAATAGCATTTTTTTTTAATGATCTGCACATGCTTAACCAAAAACATAAGGGAAAAACTTATAACAGATATGGTGAAAACTGCATTTTAACGCTAGCCAATAAAAAGCTATCACATAGGATGTGCTATAAATTAAAATTTATACCCACATGCAACATATTATTTCATCTTATTTTCTCTCTCTTCCACCTCTTCTCTCTCTCCCTCCCCCACCTCCTGTCGCCTGCAAGTCCCCCCCTCTCTCTTTTTTTTCTTTTAAAAAAAAAATTCCTTGCAACACAAATTTGCAACCAAAACCGTTTGCCATTGCAAAAGAAAGAGACATGGTCACAAAGCTCTGCCTCCCTAGCACCACCCACCATTTTGTTCCCCTACCTTTTGTTAAACTTATAAAAAAGAGTCAGAACCCACTCCCCAATTCTGGTAGTGATCAAATGAAGAAAATACAATACCAAAACTATAAATTGATTTATATATCAACAATGCAACTCAAGTTATATGAAATTTTAATTCCAATCAAATCATGAAGCTAAATTAATCACTCTAGAACTAGATAACCAACTGACTCTCAGTTTTTAGCTAATTGTCAACTATCCAAGCTTAACGTAAAGAATTTGCACTTCTAAAACCAAAGCAAGACAACCAAAATCACCCACAAAGTTTTTGTTTTTATAAGTATTAAAAGATTTTATTTTCATTGAAATATGCATAAGCTCACTGGTATGTGCTCAATAATTGTGGCGAGATAGAGCATTACCTCGAGTAAGTAGTTAATCTTTGTAGTTATTGAACTACGAATCCAATTTATTACCAATGTATAAAATAACACTCTGTTTTATAGTGAGCATTATAACATGATCAAGAGGGAAGACACAACTAACATTGCGCGTAGGCACCAGACTTAGTTTCCTGGGTGGTTCAGCAAACATGTACGTATTTTCCTTGATAAGCATTGTTTTCGATTGGATAGATATTCAATGTGAATCTAACAGGTTAGTGTGCGTGATATTTGAATTCGACTATGAGTGCATCTTCAAGATATATCCTTCCTAATTATAGTTGTTATTGACTTACCTGTTAGATTAGATAGATGTGTATGATGAATCCAGCCAGTGTTACCGATGATATATATGCACTTACGTGTGGTCCCGACAAGTGGGTTGCATCGTACGCTAGGTGTATAATGAATGGAATCATATTTCATACAAATAATCATGAGAGGCATTGTCAAAAGCAAAACAACGGTATGGTTGTCCGTGAAGAACATCAATCAAAGCCCGCTGATTTCTATGGGATGTTGAATGATATTTTAGAATTATGCTATATGGGTTGGCGTAAGGTGTATTTGTTTCAATGTGATTGGTGGGATGTTGATATAGGAGAAGAGGGATATGTATTGGCGACCTTCTAATGAGCTTGAATACTTCGAGAACATGGTATAAAGACGAGTCTTTTTCTCTTGCATGCCAAGCTCAGCAAGTGTTTTACTTAAGATATATTGGTGTGGCAGGTAGTTGGTATGTGGTTCATAAGATAACTAATAGGAATGTATACAACATTCCTTTAGTTCAGTCAGTTGAGTGTGAGGATGATGATGCAGATTCTGCTGAGGGTGATGCTTAATAGGAAGATGAACCTAATCCTAGAAACATGTCGTATGCCCAATGTAGTGACCCAGACTTGATGAATCCATTGAATAGGGTAGATGAAGAACCTTTGTTGATTGACCATTAAACCATATTAGAACATCAAACATCTGAACTACCTGACCATGAGGACTTGCTTGAGGATGATGGATGTGATGATGAGTTGGGAGTTGACAATGTAGATGCCAATAGTGGCGGTAGCGAGGAAGACCATTTTGATCTTGAAGATGATGCTACCTCAAATTCAAATGATGGTATGGGCTAGCATAATCATATTATCGTTTCTATGTTCCAGTTCATAGGTTTTTGACTTCTTTATTAATGTACATACCTTAGAACACGAAGCTGCTAGTATAATAACATTGTGTTATGGCTCTAGATTTCTGTTAGTTAGCCAAGAAAAAAATTGCAAATTAGTTTTGATAAGTCAATCAGTTTTTTTTTTTCACGAGACTGTTGCCAAGGTCATAATTGTTGTTATCTCGATTCATGGGAATTGTCATATATATATGTGTGCGTTGTGGCAATCTTACTAATGAACAAGGTAAATGGGTTTTTGCAGAATGACAAGCCAAGGTCATATCAGGCACATAAACTAGATTCAATGTCCATTGCAGGAAACAAATAGACATCATCCATGGACATATATAACAAAGTATGGTCTTGGTTTTTTTAACGCATAACTATTATGGTACTCGCCATTTATGACATGCTATATAGGTCTTATTGTTGACAATGCATAAATATATACATGGCATATATGTTATACTACATAATATAGTTAGCCGTCACAATAGATGCATGAATCTACATAATGACTTGGTTTTCATGTCTTATATTTAGATGATCATGATTGTGGCAACCTCATAATTTCTCATTATGAGTTGGAGTTGCATTACTATGTACGTTGCAGGGTGTGAATGCCAACAGTCAATTATTATCTTATTCCCTTAATCCTTTGTCTTCTTAAGTAATCGTAGACGTTAAGTGGTGGTAGCTAGTTGGTAATGCATGAACTCCTATTTCTATTGACTGATATAATTCACTTCCTTTCAATTTGATGTGATTCTCATATAATTAAGATGGTTTGACAAGTCAAAAGGACTTCAAATAATCCTAAAATCCTCTGACCACATCAGGTTATTACCTCTCCCTCTACATGCATGCATCCTATGAATACTTATACTTAAAGGGGTATATGTGAAGTCCGCTGAACATTCATATCAAGATTAAAAAACAAGGACGTAATGCATTGACATTAGGTATATATTATCAAGCCAATAAATTCAATCCAAGTAAATGGGCTAATTAGAATTGTGGACTAAATTATGCTTATTTGATGGGGTTACGTCTATTTAAAGGCTTAATACAACTTAATTCAAATAAAAGGTCCCACTGATTGCATTTATGATTTGTTGCAAAGGGGTTGAGTTTGTTGTTGTCGTCTTCCATATAAAACTAATATGGACTGAATGTGTTTAGCGCAATCTGACTGCAAGTGTTTGCGTAATATGACGTATCCACTAGACAAATATTGCAAAAAATGCCTATGACTTTTTGCAAGATAATTCTAATGTTTCAAGGCCTAGCGATGGGGTTTAGATGGATAAATCAATTGCTAAACTTGTATACAATAATAATGATCCGAAGTTCTTCACACGAATATGCAAATTAAGACATTTATAGAGTGCCATTATTATTACTTTTATACTTATATCATCCATTTGCTAATATATGCACTTGTTTCTAAAAATAATTTGCAAATCATACTCTCCACATGATGGTACATTGAAATAAATATTGACAAGTGTTAACAATTGTATGATATTTTAATAAGTTGTATGATATTTTAATAACATTGCAAAATTATGGTACATTGAAACAAATATTGACAAGTGTTAACAACTGTTAATGATACAAAATGAGGGAAAAAAACAAAATAGACTGCACTTTATATGAGTTAAGGCAGATAGGGGATGATGAAATAAAATCCTCTGGACAATTCCATGGGCGGAAAGACCCCCAAAACAGGCACGATGCAAAGGTTGTATCAGGAGTATGATGGAGATCGTGCGAGAAATCAGATTACAAAACCTGTCCTTTTCCTGCGAACACCTAAGAGCCCGTACCCCATCTAGTTCTTATCACCAAAGAGAGGCATAGACCAACCACTTTGCTCACATAACAGATAGAGAGGCATCCAGCTGATTCTCTAGGAATGAGAAAGAGAAAGAAACTCGGCCAGGCCAAAGATCCTTAGAAATTCGACCATTTCAACAAGTTGATTGCCAAAGTAGGTGTAAGCAAGGATCCAGGATTAGACCTTTCGACCATCCACCCCACGTAGAGCCTGGGGTTCGCCATTTATCTATCTGTTCTCACCCTCTCTCTCTCTCCCCCCTCATTTGTTTTACTGTACTGCTCTCACTCTCATCTCTCTCTGTGCATTTTTGTTAACACCTAGGCTGTGTTTGGATGTTGAGTCGAGCTTAGTTCTTTATGAATAATAGTGAGTTGAGTAGTGAATGGAGTTATGTGAGGCTCATCTAAACTGAGTTTATAGTGTGTTTGGATATTAAAATGAATTTAGTACTTTTTATGAGGAGAAGTTAAAAAAGGTTGTGGGTCTCACATGTAAAGAAGTTTTGAATTAAGATAAGTTTATTAATTGAGTTTGGTGTTTGGATGTTAGACTCGGCTTAAAATTGACTGAACTCAGTTGAGTTTTGCAACCAAACGCAGCCTTACTGTCATGCATGTTTCTTACTCCATAGTTTGGCCATTATCTTGTGTTTTTTTCTCTATTCGGCCTACCTGTATTCATTGGGTTGTTCTGGGCTGGTGTATTTAGGTCATGATTGTTTTTTTTTTTTACCTACTCACCCATGCATGCAAAACTGAAATCCAAAGATTTTGTTGAGCATGGATTGAACTCTTGTGAATTTGCAAATATGGATTATGCAGTAAGCAATTTCTAGTCTGAGTTTTAAAAGTAGACATACATTTTGTTCTGACAGTTTGAACTTAGTGCCATATATACATGTTGATAGTTTGATATAAATTAGATTTGAATGATACAACACTGGAACTAACCCTAATGTCCATGTAGTAGGTAAGTATCACAGTTTCTCACAATTTTTTATGCACTATCTAAAGTCTGGTTACTTACATGTATTTTGCATGCAAGTAATGCATGTTTCTTACTCCATGGTTTGGCCATTATGTTGTGCTTTTTCTGCTATTTGGCATACCTGTATTCATTGGGCTGCTCTGGGTTAGTGTATTTATCTCATTTTATTTTATTTACCTACTCACCCATGTATGCAAAACTGAAATCTAGACATTATTGTTGAGCATGGACTATTCTCTTGTGAATTTCCACTAATGGGTTATGTAGTGAGCAACTTCTAGTCTGGGTTTTAAACGTAGATAGACATTTTGCTGTGACAGTTTGAAATTAGTGCCATATGTACATGTTGATAGTTTGCTATTAAATAATTTTTGAATAATACAATGCTGGAACATCCTTTAATATCCATGTAGTAGGTAAGCATCACTATTACTGTAGTTTTTTCGCACTATCTAAATTATGGTTACTTACATGTATCTGGTATGCAAGTAATGCATGTTTCTTACTCCATGGTTATACAATTACCTTCATCTTTTCTTTATCTAGTTGGACTAAGATTTATTCGTTGGGATAGTCGATGGTAGTGTAAGTGTTAATTTTTTTTTTTTTTTTTAAATAAACTTCTCAAAGTACCTCACCCATGCATGCAAATTTGAGTCTCTTAAAGGTTTAAGTTGTCTGAACTGCGTGCAACATCAAGTAGAAGTATGCAGAGACCAACTTTTAGTTTGGGTTTTAAAAATAGGTAGACCTAGTTTGTTGTGGTAGTTTGTAGTTAGGGGAAATTCAATATATTGATAGATTGCAGCTATTCACATGGGCATTTTATTCATGCATCACAACTATGTTGTGAGTGATACACTGCACTTGGTCATGAAAACAAGGGAAGAAATTAATTACTCACTTATATCAACATTTAGTAGGACAACACTTGCATGTATTGACAATGGTGAGATGGGTTAGAGGAAGACTCCATGGACGAAGTGGACGCGATGACCATGCTTCAGCATGCAGGGTCACAAAATTTCTTCATAGGCCTCCACTACTGCATGATGTAGGAGATATGAAACAGGTTGAATCATCAAATGATTCAACTCAACCACCACATGTGGGTGTGGAGGAGGCTAGGGAAGAAGCTAATGAGGCTCATAGGACTGTTACTAATGAATGTAAGCTGATTATTGACCCTTATATACCCCTTTGTAGTGTTTGTTCAACTTATATTAGAGGCCGATAAAGGTCTAATTGATTTAATGGTATTGGGGGCTCAGAAGATACAGATTTGCCTATTCAAAAATGTGTTCAAGTACCAGCAAAAGACACGCTATTTGAATGCGTTCGTAAATTTGGTAAGATACTTTAGACTATTAAGGATGGACAAAGAGATCCATTGTGTGAGAATTACAATATATTTTTTGGACGAGTGGCCACAATTGTGAGATTTCATGCAAACATGAACCATGCAAGCTGAAAAATACCAAAAGATGAGAAAGAAGAGCTCATCGACCGTGTTCGGATAAGACATTTTATAACTTGATTTTTTCTCAACCTATTGCTTAATGTCAATAGAAACGTATTAAAAAAAAATGCATTTTGTAATTTGTTTCATAGGCCGACTTTATATTGGATTGGATACAAAGTTCCCATCGTGAGTGCGTGACAAACGCACTTGCTTGAAAATACAATGCATTCCACTATTTACTACGGAAGTAATACCTGGGGTATGCAACGCACGATGCGGCACTTTCTGGTGGGACAACCTGGGTGGAAAAGCCTGTATGGGAATACTTATGTGCAATGTGGTCAAGTGAAGGCTTCAAGGTATATATTAATGTGGTTTAAGTTATGCCCCTCAGGTGATACATTACGTCATATAAATCTTTTCCTTGCTAGTGTTTTTGTTTCCATTTAAATCTATGATCTGTAATGTTTGCATTCATTAAATCACAGAGAATGTCAAAGAGAAATAGAAAAAACAGGAACAAACAACGGGTCAACCATACAGGTGGCAAAAAGCCTTTCATTAGGATTATGGAGGAAATGGTAAGATGTAGTTTTTTCCATTCATCTATTCCATTTTGTTTTGTTTCTTATGTATGTGATTGGAGTAACTAACAATTGGTTTGATGATAAAGAATGAAGAAGTCCGGAATTTGATAGCTTTTTATAAAGAAGTGCATTGGTCAAGAAAGAAAGATCGATTTATAAACCGACACTGAAAAACACAATTACGTAAGTGGTCATCGATATCTGTTGATGTAACCCATTTATAAACCTTTTATAAGTATATAAACCTTTTTTATAGTGCATTAATGGTATTCATTATTTATGGATGTAGAGTCTTATGCTTGAGCGATTGGATGAGACCGAGATGGATGCAGAAAACATTAATGAAGCTAGTAATGTAGTGTTCAAGGAGGTTTTAGGACATTGATCAGGTTATATAACAGAACGACTAGACCACTCTGTTATACCTGAATCATCTATTGCATTGCGCAACAATAGGGATTATCAACGCATTGTTGAAGAGAATGAGAAGAACAAGAACGATGAAAATTTTTACAAAAGCTAGTTAGAGGCACTAAGAGCTAATTTATTAGAATTCAAGAACCAATTTAAAGACTATGAGAAATGGATGAACACTTGCATGACTGATCTGGAGTGTCAAGGGGAGTCTCATCAGGAGACTCACATTGATGTGATGAGACTCACATTGATGCCTAGGCATCTTGGGTACATGTTAATCATCCCTGCTTTTCACTTTTTGAAGGGGTTTTTGAAGATACATGCAATCTTTTTTTTTTCTTTTTTTTTTATGGAAATAAATGAACCGAAATTACAACTGTGACTTATCAATACATGAAAAAATTCAGACTATAAGCCAAACTACACATAAGCTCTGGGGCTTCCCCACACACAAATTCCTTTGTGGCGAACATTGTCTTAACTTCTCAATAAACTCTCTCCTAACAGAGAGAGCGTTTTGTAAACAGAACTTGAAGACCCCTCTATCCTCCTAGGGAGGAAAGGTACAGGACATTTCTATGGACACTAAATCCAATAGCCTATTTCTATTTTATTAAAAACTAAAATAACAAATAAAACACATTAATAACTAACAACTACTAACTAACAACTACTAACTAACAACTAAACTACAAAACCACAAGCCTCGGTGTGACCCGGACGTCACACCCACCGCAAGCATCGACATCTCAAGCCCTGACGGCATGAGCACCCAGCTCACCCACGGACACAACAGCCTCCACTACGCAGGTAGCACTTACGCGTGAGTATTGGTCGTATGATATCACCGGTCGTGACATCGCCCCCCACTCTCAAATAGCTCTTGCCCCAGATTGCATCCGATCCAAAGGCTCAACACTTCACTTGGGTCAACAAAAGAACATAAAAACAAACTCAACAAAATACTGAAACAGAACAACACAGAAACAGAAAACCAAAACGAATGAACAGTGCACGATGCGTCGGCAATGGCGCGTGCAGGGTACTGGTCACTCGGGGAGGAAAACCGACGATCAATCTTGGAAGTCCCAGAGTCAGGCAGTCCAGAGAAGCCGAGCGTGGCATCGACAGAGGGCTCTGCAGTGGTGCGTGATTGGCATGCGTCGACTAGATCCGAAGCTTTGTCCCGCGCGTACAGGTTACGCTCCACTCCAATGAACTCCATATTTGGTGGTCCTGAAGATCGGCAACTGGGCTTCATCCCGGTGGGGCACGTGCAGGAGGGCGACGACTGGAAAGACCCGAACGGCAATCCTCCCTTATTCGGCCTGAAAAACAAAAAAGTAAAACCAAAAAAACACTACACAGCAAATAAAATGGACAGACGAGAAGGGGGAGGGGAAGGAGAAAGAGGGAGGAGGAGCCGAAACTCCCACCCCCTTTCGTTCGATCTAGGGTTTTAAAGGGTTTAGAGAGAAGGAAGATGATTTTTCTACAGAGAGGGGGGGGGCTGTGATTATTAAGATACATGCAATCTGGTTGATGGGGATGATGGTATTTTGATAAATTTTGTTGAGCAAATTAGGATGTAGCTTGGTTGGAACCAGAAAAAAATCATACAACACATGCATAGTGTTGGACAGGTTCACATAGCACATTTGGTGCAGACTTCCTTAGTGGTATGCAATTCTATTTCCTGTTGTTATTGCGTATTTGTGTCCTGACTAATATTTTTTACGCTAGAGAATGTGATTTATGTGACATTTAAAAAGGATTGATTGTTGGATATGAACTGAAATTGTCCCTGCTTATATATTTGCTTATTTGCATTGGAGACATACCTAGTATGGCTAGTAATTGGTATAAATGAGTTCAAGCAATATCATGAAGGCTTAGAGTTGTTCGTTAGTGATGAGATATCTCTACCTGAATTTGCCAAGTCTGCTATTTTGAAACCTTTACTGATAAAATTATGGTTGTGGTTAATGTTTCCTTCATTATATATATGCAGTAGGTCTGTATAACTGGCATCAATGGGCCTTTTGAGGGGAATGTACTTCTAAAGACACAATGAGTCCAATTGAGACAAACAAGTGAATTGAATGAGGTGTTTTTTTAGCCAAGACCACAGCTGCGTTTAACCAAGGAAGCAAACTATTCACCATGCTGATATATTGAATCCAGATGTATGAACTGCTTCTAGAAGTTTTCATATACATGAAAATTTATGTGTTGCTATGTTGTTTATGTTGGTTGCACCTAGATGTTGAACTTTTATGTGGATCATGTTTCATGAGAACAAAAGTGATATTATATAAAATATGTGTATATATGCTGGTGATGTGTCTTGTTTTGGACTTGGTATAGTTTATTCACATTATAATCATAGGATGATGACATTTATGCAGCAATATTAAATTACAGAGTATATCAACTTGCATGAACATTCTATTTATGATGGTTAATGATCATGCATATGTCATTTTGATCATTATAACAATGGTCAAGATTAGGCTATATTTTTCATTGGAAAAATGACAACCTCATTTCAAAACAGGTAGCAAATAAGTCATCGAAGATGACTAATATGTAATTGAAAAGAAAATTCTTGTTGAGGACAATGCAACCCAACAAATATGTATATGAGTTGGGGTGTTATATTAACTGCAATATATCATTGCAGAAAAAGAACATGTAGTGGCGAACTAGTAGGCTAGCAAAGTAGTACCAAATCCTCTTTCCTTATGCCATCTAATTGTGGAAAATAAACATCATTCATATACGGACCAGATGTTAAACTGATGAAGATGTTTTGCGAAAATAGAAGCTTAGCGGCAGAAACAAGCTCACAAGTTTTGATATTTTCTACGAAACATGTAGTCGATTGATTACGGCACATAAATGCAAGATTGTGAGGAAATTGCACTTTAGCTGCAAAAAGTAATCATCAACACAACCATTTTTTCAATGAACATTCTCATCAACAAATCATAAAACTGTGAAAATATAGTAAATTGTCAATAAAAGTATTTTCAAGGAACCGTTTTGCTAATATAAATATTTTCTATAGATGTATAGTTGTAGTGATTTTGTTTTCTTGGCGGTAGTAGCTTGTTAAACTATATGCATCATTGGTAGCGTCTTGTTATGAGGATGTGGAGTTGCTGCAAATTATAAAGTGTGGTGACATATGCTGTCGATAAAATACATTTGCGGCAATAGGTTCTTGTTGTATGTAGGAAATAGCGAGAGAGCAAATTGATGCAATTCTTCTTTTGTGGCAATGTTGCAGCGCGGGAATTTAGCATATTGTTCAATGTTGAAATATTAGGTTGGAGTATTTCTGACAGATAATTTTATTATTAGCTATAACATACTTTGTCATAATAAGTGACTATTTTCCACTATCGAAATGTTTGCCAAAATTAGTACTTGAATTGGCATTTTTTTTATATTTTTTATTTTTTATCTACAAAAAAGCGGCAATGGTTTCCTGCTAGTATTGCTATGCGTTTTTTTTTGTTTTTTGCGGCAAAAACCCTCGCAGCAATAAGACAATTTTGTTGCAGTGGCCCTAATCTCGAATATTCTCAATTTAAGGTCGTAACGAGAAAAAAGAACGCATATCTCATTTTTTAGAGTTAGTATCATAATATCTTTGACATACACAATATGAAAAAATTGCTCACTAATAAAATCATATTTATCAACAAACCTCAAAATGATAGCCATTTGTTCTCTTTTAAACTCATCCCGAGCTTCGTCAACAAGAATACAAAATTTGGCATCCCCGATTTCTCGCGAATCACATTTAACATTTATTTGTAAATATTTGCAAAATTTCCTTTTAAATTTTGGGTGATGTATATTTAGCATTCTATGGAGCATTTTTCATGAGAACTTCATCAACTTGATCATTATAACTTGCCAGAAACTTTAGCAGTTCAATGAAGTTACCTTGATTTTTTGAGTTAGAGCTTTCATCATGACCTCTAAAGGTACAATCTTGGAACGTAAGCCATCAAACACTATCTATCGAAGTTTTGAGCTGCAACCGGTTATTCTCCATCTCTTGTGATACTTTTTTTTCAACTAAATTGTCAATATGTCTTGACTGATCATTATATCCTCACAACATTTCACAACATTTTTATGTTGTGAATTTGGATCTCTCACCACATGTCCTATTAAAGGAAAATTCATTCTATCATTAAATTTTTTTCCAATTGTCAAAACTTTTATTAGTAGATGCATCTGATCTTGGACGACCCGTTGATTTCTTAGCAAAAATATAGCATTCTTCGATGGTGAGTACTCAAACCAATTTGAATATCTTTGAAACCAAGAAAATTGAAATCAGCGACGTTGATTGCCTATTCTTGAAAATGGATATTCAAAAAGTTTAGATTAATATGAACCAGTTTTAAGATAGGCACGTCGGATCTCATCTTGTAGGTTAGTAGGAAATTCTTATATTTGTGGATGTAATCCTGAATCACCTTCCAAAGATGTAGCATCCATCTCTTCAGGTTGGATTTTTGAAATTTTAGAGGGACACTCATCAGTGATAGAAGCATCACGTTTCGTTGTTACCAAGTTCTCTAAACGTATATTACTCTCTGAATTGTCCACGTCTTTCTTTTTAAAAAAAGAATCAATTGTTCTTAGCTTACTCATATTTTTCTATACTTTAAGAAAAGTTTATAGATCAAGAATAAACCTGAGAAGTACCTAATAAGTAATGATATAAAGTTGTTAGATTTTTTTTTTTTTTTTTTTTTTTTGTGTAGTTTGTATTTATTATTAAGTAAACAAAAAAACATGTAAATAACAAAGAAATTTCACAAAAGTAAGTGAACAAAAAAAAATGTGACTATGTGAGTCTCTTGCAAATAAATTATAATCAATGGGTCATTAACAAAAAAAAATGTGGCTCATCAATGGCTTAGGCAGTTAGGCTCAAGATAAATTAATCATCATGTTTCATAAACTTGTAGATCCATGGATTTAGAACATTAACAACGAAGATGAAAGGAAATAAAATAGAGTTGTTCTTGCAAGTAAATAATAATAATGTACATCAGTACACTATACATGTTTAGATTAACATGCCCGAAACTGTAAATCTAGTGTTATTGTGAAGACTGCTTCAGGAGAAAATCAATCGGAAACTATGGTATGTGGAGCTGTGCTTTGGCTCTAGCGTTAGTGTTGTAGAGAATGAAAAGAAAACTTAAAAAGGCATTTTGTAGTAGAGAAAGAGAGAGGTATCGGTGATGGATTGAATAACTGTGTAAATTGTAATTGTCAAAATAATCTCACGTCGAAAGCTGTTAAGCTTGTGTAATTGTCATTGTCAAAATTGTCCAAATGAAAATTGTGTTAAGTTAGTACTTAGTAGCATGTCAGATCTTGTTTTGTGTTTGAGTATTATAGACTCAAATGTGTCAGGTGAAATGAAAAGTTAGCTGTTAGAGTCTAGACTAAGGGTGTCAGGTGAAGTGAAAAGTTAGAGTGAGGGCTATGAAAGTATTGGGAGGAACAATTTCAGTAAAAGTTTTTGAGGCCTGTAAATTTGGGGGGGGGGGGGAATTTCAATTATATAAAGAAAAATTATAATTATTTATATACTATATTAAAAATTTTTTAAATATACCCCTACCTTGTATACAGTTCCTCTATTGAGATGAGATAAAAATTAAAAGTTAAATAAAATATTATTATAATATTATTTTTATCTTGTAATTTGAAAAAGTTGAATTGTTTATTATATTTTATGTGAAAATTTAAAAAATTATAATGATTAGATGAGAAGAGATACTCTCTCAATCCAAAAACAAGGTAGTTAGTGCTCAAGGTTTTGGATCCTTCAATTCTTTTCCATCTTAATAAACAAAAAGACTAACGACTTACTACTTTTGGAAATGGATCGAGGTCACTGCATGCATGCAGTATATATATTCTGCAAGGGTAATGATATCTTTATATTTCTTTTACTACTGTTTTACTTTTCAGTTTTTTTTTTTTTTTTTTTTTTTTTTGTTTTTGCTATTTGAATATGGATTAAAAATCCAAGAACATGACATTCTTATATGATCTTGAAGAAAAAAATTCAATCAACCAACGTAATTATGTAATTTAATTAAAAATAAATTTAATTTTATAAAAATTAACATTCTTTTACTCTTTGAGTCAATTTCTGTAAAATTAAATTTATAATTAATTAAATTATATGATTAAGTTGATTAATTAAATTTATTTTCTTTTAAAGTATATAAAAATGTCATGTTTTGAAAATTTTTATCTAAATTTAAATAGTAAAAAAAAAACTAAATAATAATCCGTTCTACAATTCAAAATATTGTTTTTGCTAAAGCTAGTAATACTCGATTAACTGCTGATTATTGACCTTGTCAAAATGTACGTACAATATTGTTGAACCAGCTGCATGCATACCCTAGAGCTAGCTTAATAATTAATTAGCCTTCTTAATTTGTAATTAATAGGCATGAGTGACATTTGTGATTTCTTCTCGATTCAAGAAAAGTCTCGAATCACAAATCGCGGAAAACTATGTACAAACGTACATAGAGAAATCTAGGGTTTTGATCCGGACCAAAGGGTCCTACTGACGCATTGAAGGGTCTATGGAGAACAGATCATCATCACGTTACAGTAGGCTGGAGGAGAAAAAAAATAGTCAAAACGCATGAAAAAATGTTATTTTATCTATTTAATTTATCTCCTTATTTTAACACTTTATATATATTTTTTTAAATTTTTTTCTTTATTTAATAGTTTAGAAAGTAAGTATTATTATATTAATATATTTTTATATTTTTTAAAAATATTTTAAAATAATAAAAAAAGTTATGAATAAAAAATTTAAAAAAATTAAAAGATCAATTTGATTTATCACTTGCGGCGCTACTCAGCAGATAGAGTAGCACTGCTTTTTCAATGGGAGGGTCGGAGATGTACGATCAAGTTGGGTTGTCTTACAAGGACGTCGACTCGTAGCTGCATAGATAATTGAATTGGCGTGTATTAATTGCATGTATTTTTTAGATCACAACTCGTCGTTAATTGTTATATAACTGTTATAAACTCAAAAAAATTATATAAAAATAAATTTATAAATTGAGTCGACTTTAAAATATGTTAGATCTATTTTATATTAAAAATAATTTAATAATCTAACATAATGTATTTAACTATATTAATTTATAAATTTACTTTTATATAAGTCTTTATAACTAAAATATTTTTCTTTTTTATAGCACAGCAACAGCTTAATTAAGCTTTCGTGAAAATGCATGATATATATTCGACAACTTACGTATGAGGTTGGGGACAAGACTTTGCAGCTTGTTTTATGCCACCAACAAAAGCTCAAACAACTGATGAGAAGCTGGGCAGAGACATGTCCTTTTTCCTAAATTAGCATGGCTGGCATATATATATATATATATATATATATATTAATGTTATATATAATTATAGAGAATGCTTTATAAAAGAGTGAAGTCTATTATTAAACAATTAATTTTTTTTTCATGTAAGTGTAGTATTTACTTATTTATTTTAAAAATATATTTATATAATATTTACGCATTTTACGACTGAAAATATCATTTTTCTATATGTATACGTGTGTGGGGAAAAATGTGTTATGAACCTCACTAAATTAAGAAGCAGGATTGTAAAAAAAGATGACAATTGGAAAGGAAATGGATTAAATCTTATTCACTATAATCCATAGGTCTATACATTCATCACTCCAGGAATTCATTCGAGACAATTCCCAAACTTTCCAAGAAAGTTTCAAAGATTACAATTCAAAAGAATTCCCTCTTTCTTTCCTCTGCCTATTTATATGAACATACAAAATCAATAACAACCCTCTAACAGACTTTACTACAGACTATTGTTTTGAATTTCATATCGTACCAGCCGATATGGTCGAAATTTTCCGTACTGGCTGTTGGGCCGGTACAAGTACCCTACACGTTTTGTACCGGCCTCAATTTCGGCCTGTACGGCCTTATTTCTGCCTTCAATTCTTTTTTTTTTCAAACTACAAGCTTATTTTTTTACCTCCAATTCAGACTAGGTTATTTATAATTTATATATATATGTATTTATATATAATTTATTTATATATAAACTATTATTTTGGAATATAATTTATATATATATCGACTATCCCGAAACGGTACCAGTACCGAAATATTTCGTTCTAGTGCCTTGACTGGTACGGCTTCCGGTACGGTATTCAAAACATTGCTACAGACACTGTCATGCTACAGGACGCGTGGGATAGACTAACAACCAGCAAGGATAAAACGCAAAGCTTTAATAAAAGTAAAACTCCACAGTATAGTGTCGAACGACATCGTATGGATTAATTGCTTCCCAAATCAAAACGACACCGCATGAACCCTTCACTTACCGACCCCGTTTGGACTCCTGAGGATGCCCCCACCCTTTTCGTTGATTTCACCCCTTTATTCTTTGCTCATGGTTGACCTCGCTCATAACACCCCACGCTCCTAACATTCTCCCCCCGTTAAAGAACCTTGTCTTCAAGGTTAAGAGCACTAATACAACCTTTATTTTTGCCATGGCTTGCAAATTGATGTTCTATATTGTAGCAAGTCCAATCAACCATTTTCCCATACTATGGATCATACCAGGTGTTGTAGTTGCACAAAAATTGTCTAGCAAACCCCAAAGCCAGCCTTAGGTAGACGAGCAAATGATTCCCAAATAAGTAAGAATTATACTCAAACGGGCAATAACCTTTGCATGTCATAGGAATAGAAGTGAGCTTGCGCTTGTAATGATTACGATCTGCACCACCAAAGACAGTTACACCCCTTTTTTCCTCTTCTGCTTTACGGTTGAGCCATAATGAAAATACTTGTTCTTTAACAAGATCTTGTTCAACCATGTTGTACCACACATGAGCAGAATTTCGAACAAAATTCTCTTGAAATCCAAGTCCCAATATACCATCAAACTTTGCCACTAAAAACGTAATCCTAGGCTCTCTAGTTGCCCCAATAAATTCCTGATCCATCACAACTCGATTACCAACTTCGGCTTCGTCACAGCTAAAGAAACCAGAATTACCCATAAGTGGCCATATATCAACCACTTGAGGAGCAAGGTTCTTATTTATTAAAACTTGCAACCACAGGGAAATTTTCCATTGCCTTCCACCCAATATTGCATAAGGAGTATAAAGGGCTTCAAATATCTTTAAAATATCTTCAATTATATACCTTGCACTTAATTCTCGATAAAAACTGGAATTGGAGATAAGGAAAATGTGCTTATCACCTACAATTATAAAGCTCTCTTCGATTTCCACATACTTCTTGATGCTTAGCCAGATCAGTAGCAGGCAATGGAAACTCGCAGAACTCACAGGTGACAATCCGTTGTGGGCAATTTTCACCTTTGTGATTTGATAACATTTCACGTTCTATTGTTACACTTCACTGTGAACAAGATACCAGGGCATGGATGTTAAAAAGTGTTCCTCTGAAAATTTCCTTGGAATCATGTTACCACAATTTTTACATCTTTCTAGTTTGCGGGAGCAATGGGAATAATGCAAATCAATATTTGAAGAATGAATAGCTCTGTCACAGTGACTACATATTCTGGTGGGAATGAATAGCTCTGTCACAGTGACTACATATTCTGGTGGATTCATTGAACATCATTGCCATGGCGATGCAAAGAAACAAGGCATGTGACGTCGTTGCAAGACTAATAAATAAATCACCTTCGAAAGAGAAATGGAAGGTCTTGCATTCTCTGTCCCAAGAAAAGCATCTTTCAGATGTCAATTTAAAGTGACTGCTCTACAGGGTCCTTAAAAATGGCAATTGATTTGCCATCCAAAAGGTGATCGTATTTTTTACCCTTTCCAAGAATCTCAAAAACCTCAGAATCATATCGCTGATGTAATGAAGTCTCTCCAGGAACCAACAAGGTACTTTGACGACGACATAAGGCACATTTACACGACTGGAATGTTGATCCATGATGCCAAATAAGCATTATACAATCCCCTGAAATTACAAGGACACTAGTTAATATCTCAATCACAGTCCAATTCTCAGTATCTTCCCCTTGCTTCGCAAACACCACAATCGACACTGAATACACCACTAACCCAATTGTCAAACACGGTAGAACCCCACTAATGCTCACAGTGAGCTCGATTCGGTACCGGTGGCCCAAGAAGATCCAAACCATCACACTAGATTCAGTGCTGATGTAGAACTGGGAATGGAACAAAGAAAATATGCTGGGAATCTCTCCTCACATACTCTCCGATAAATTCACTGGAGTCACACCAGTAAAGAAGATAATTTTCTAACAAAGAAATCAATACTCTGCCTTTATTCATTGAGCATCTCTTTTAATAACTATTGAGATTACAAATTCAAATTGTAACAAACATAGCTGAAAATCAGCTTTATGATAGAAACGAAAATTCAAATTTTAAATAGATACAATTAGCTTTGCATATCCAAATAAAACTAAACTTTGAAATTTAAAAAAAAAAAACAAATGGCCAAGAGACCAAGTCTTCAGCCTGGTAGAGTGTTCGAACACGGTTCCTCCATCATTGGTCAGCCACCAATTCCCCCTGCTGAAAAGAAACTCGACTCTGACGAGTGATTCCTTGGTAGAACTTGTACAAGTCTGGGTTAAGTCTTTGAAGCTCTTCAGTGCGCACCCATGAGCAATTAGAGTATGGCCTGTTCTTCCATTTAACCAAGAATTTCTGATATGCCCCAAGTTGAGTGAACACAATCTGGTCCTCAAGGATTTCTTCAATTTCTTCTTTCGGAGTGGTCTTTTTGGAAAACTTAGGAACTGCTATTGGAGTTTCATCGTCAACATGGTGGCCTTCATACAGTTGCAAATCTTCAACATTAACAATGGGACTAATCTGCAAATCAGTCGGCAACTCGAGCACATAAGCATTAGTGCCCAATTTCTTAAGAATTTTAAATGGACCTGCCTTTTTTGAATGTAACTTCTGGTAAGTGTGCCGTGGGAAATTTTCAGGCCTTAACCTCATCATAACAAAATCACCTTCTGCAAATTCAACATTCATACTATGCTTATCAGCTTACTGTTTATAAAAATCATTGTTGGTTGCCAAACGTTGCTTGATTTCTTCATGTAATGACTAAATGTGATTAGAAAAATCTGCACTACTCTCGCTAACTCTTGAATTAATCTGTAAGGGTAGCAAATCAATAGGCTGTCGAGGTTTCATGTCGCAAACCACCTCAAAAGGTGACATGCCAGTAGTCCGATTGACAAAACTATTATAGGCAAATTCAGCATTTGGTAGGATTAAAGCCCATGAGGTGACATGATCACGAACTAAACAGCGAAGCAAATTTCTGAGACTTCGATTTACAACTTCTGTTTGGTCGTCCGTTTGCGGATGAAAGGCACTGGAGTACTTCAAACATGTACCAAGCTTTGCCCACAATGTCTTCCAAAAATAGCTTACAAATTTCACATCTCTATCATTGACAATAGTCTTTGGTAAACCATGGAGACGCACTACTTCTCGCAAGAATAATGTTGCAACTCGCGAAGCATCATACGTCTTTGAGCAAGGTACAAAATGTGCCATCTTTGAGAACCTATCAACAATAACAAATACTGAATCATGACCATGTACAATCTTGGGTAATCCAAGTATAAAATCCATGCTAAGATCTTCCCAAGGAGCTTGAGGGATGGGTAATGGCGTATACAATCCAGCGTTTGTCTTTGACCCCTTTTCAAGTTGGCATGTGCGACACATCTTGACAACTTAGACCACATCACGTTTTAAGGATGGCCAGAAAAATCGATCTTCCACTAAGGCAATAGTCTTGTCACGCCCAAAATGGCCAGCTAACCCTCCTCCATGAAGTTCTCTAACAAAATGCTCCCTTAGAGATGAATCTGGAATACATAATTTGCAACCTTTAAACAAGAATCCCTCCTTCAATGAGAAGCCTATGTGAGTATCCAACTTGTTTTGAGAGAGGTCTGAAATTATTGGACCAAAGAAGGGATCATCGGCATACATCTTTTTTATCTCATCAAGTCCAATAATAGAAGAGGATAAGATGGAGAGTACATGGGACCGACTGCTCAGAGCATCTGCTACTCTATTTTCAGTTCCTGCTCGGTGCTTCACAACAAAACTGAATTCTTGCAACATATCCACCCAACCAGCATGCCGTGCGTTTAATTTCTTCAGGGAGTTAATAAATTTCAAGGAATCGTGGTCTGTAAATAAAACGAACTCACGATGTAATAAATAATGCCTCCAATGCTTCAATGTTTGAATGAGTGTATAAAATTCGAGATCATATGTTGAAAATTTTTTTTTACCTTCATTCAGTTTTTCACTAAAGAAAGCGATTCGGTGACCTCCTTGACTTAAAACCCCGCCTATGCCAACGTGAGAGGCATCACAAGCGACTTCAAAA
Organism: Juglans microcarpa x Juglans regia; assembly: GCF_004785595.1. Classification (NCBI taxonomy): domain Eukaryota; kingdom Viridiplantae; phylum Streptophyta; class Magnoliopsida; order Fagales; family Juglandaceae; genus Juglans; species Juglans microcarpa x Juglans regia. Next base: position 27,119,527 of record NC_054604.1, read on the forward strand.
ACCTGCTTAAAGTCTGGTAACTTCAAAATATGAGCATTAGTTAATTTTTCTTTGATTTCTTCAAAGGCGCGCCCAGCTGCAAAACTCCATTGAAAAGGCCCCAATTTCATGCACTCGGTTATTGGTGCCATAATAGTGCTGAAGTTGCGAATAAACCTGCGATAAAAAGTAGCTAATTCGTGAAAAATCCTCACTTCATGAATATTCGAAGGTGTAGGCCATTCTTTGACTGCACATATTTTCTCAGGATCGGCTAGCACTCCTTTTGTTGAGACAATGAATCCCAGAAAAGTGACTTGTGAATCAGCAAAAGAGCACTTCTTTAAATTGATGTAAAGTCGCTCCCTTCTTAACACTCGCATGACTTGTCTAAGGTGTTCTTTATGCTCCTCCCTGTCTCGACTATAAATAAGGATGTCATCAAAATATACAACAACAAATCTACCAGAAAATGGCCTCAACATTTGGTTCATTACTCGCATGAACGTACTAGGAGCGTTGGTCAATCCGAATGGCATAACTATCCATTCATATAACCCATCTTTTGTTTTAAAGGCTGTTTTCCACTCATCTCCGGGTCGAATTCGGATTTGGTGGTAACCACTCCTTAAATCGATTTTTGAGAATATTGTAGATCCATGTAGTAAATCTAGCATGTCATCTAAGTGAGGGATGGGAAAACGATATTTAACAGTTATCTTATTTATGGCTCTACTGTCAATACACATACGCCACATACCATCCTTCTTTGGAGTAAGTAGTGCAGGACACGCACAAGGGCTCATGCTCTCCCGAATAAGTCCATTTTCTAAAAGTTCTTGCACTTGTTTCCTCAACTCTTCATACTCTTTTGGATTGAGTCGATACGCCTGATGATTTGGCAGTGCTGAACCTGGAATGAGATCGATTGCATGTTGAATATCACGCATGGGAGTAGTTGCCGAGGGAGCTCCTCGGGGGCTAAGTCTGAAAAATCTTCCAAGATAGAGATGAAATCTGGAGGAATTTTATTTTCCTGAATTATAGGAGCCTCATGCGAGATTAATAAAAAATATAGTTCCTGATTCTTTACTCTCTTCTTCAAACCGACGCATGGACAGTGTTCTAGAGGAAGAAGAATCCTTTGCCTTCTGGAAATCTGTGATTCTCATGGGTTTTAATCGAATCTTCTTACTCCCACAAGTTAGCGAATATGAGTTTGAGTACCCGTCATACTGGACCTTCCTGTCATACAACCAAGGTCTTTCTAAAAGAATGTGACACGCTTTCATGGGCAACACATCACACCAGACTTGTTCACTGAAGTCTTTTCCCAAAGAGAAAGAAACTAAGCATCTGATTTTAACAACCATTGACGTATCATCAATCCAGCTAACTTGATAAGGTTTAGAGTGAGGTTCTTGCTTCAACTTTAGTTTCTCGACTAAATCAAGGGACACAATATTCATTCCACTTCCATTGTCGATGATCAAGTTCATTGCTTTATCTTGATGCTCAACTCTGGTATGGAAAATATTCGTACGCAGCCAAGAGTTGTCTTCATCAGCTTTCTGCTTGTAACCTGTTAGAACTCTTCGAATCACGCAGACGGGCAACTCCGACCCCTCTAACTCTACTTCAGGCACCTCTTCTTCTTCTTCAGCACCTTGCACCATGACTAACTCGCCCACCTTGCATTTCCTTGCATGTATTTTCTCCATTTCATCTTCCTCACAAATAAGTGCAAAGCGTTGGTTCTTTGTAGGGCATACTACAGCAAAATGCCCTTTTCCTCCATACTTATAGCACTCGATTGGGCCTCTTTTTGCAGTAATTATCTCTTTTCCTTTGGCCGTGCTACTCTCCCCATTTTTTTCCAATTTGATTCGCGCTGTTTGTTGTAGATTTCCCAGGGAGTGAAATTCCCCGAGTGTCGCCATCACTGTGCCCGAATAAATTGCCTCTTCGCCTCAGATTGGACAACTTTTGCTGGGCTTCTATTCGAAGAGCAAGCTGTTATGCTTCCTCTAAGCTGAATAATTGCACCACAGTCAGTTCTTTCTGAATGTCCTCACGTAAACAAGCCTTGAAATGAGTTAAAACTTGCCTATCCATCTCTATTACCTGACTACGTACTGTGAGTTCATTGAACTTGGCAGTATAATTTTCTACTGTCAAGTTTCCTTACCTTAGCACCAATAATTCTTCAAAAAGAGTCTCCTCATAATCCAATGGTAGGAATTTCTCTTTGAGGCAGAGTTTCATCTCATCCCAATCGATAATAGGTGGTTGTTGACGTCAATGCAATTGCTCTTCTAAACTCTGCCACCATTCTCTCTCTTGCCCCTTCAATTTCATCCTTATGAACCAAACTTTCTTTTCGGTTGCCATATTAAACCATTCAAAATAATCTTCCAATGACATTAGCCAATCATGAAAGCTGTTTAGGTCTAAGCTCCCATGATAATCAAGTACATCCACTCTAATTCGCTTAGATGCTTCATCAAAGTGCTTGTACTCCATAGGTTGTTGGTATTGCCAAGGGAAACGGCCAATGTGGCCACCTCCCCGATGCCGATTGTTCTCATCATGGTTTTCTCCACCTGTACCTCTATCTTGTTCATTATTGTTGCTCTGGTTCGCTCCATCACCACAATCTTCCTCACGATTTTCCTGGTTAGGAAAGACTTGATTCCATATAACCCCCATTTGTTGCGTAAGGTTGTTGAGTTGAGTAGTTATCTGAAGAAATATTTTGTCACGTTGCTCTTGCGTGAGTCGGTTACTATTGTTATATTGTCGTCCACTTCTCATACTCATGTTTACGACCACGGAAAGGAACCTGTGACTAATGCCAAAATTGATGTAGAACTGGGAATGGAACAAAGAAAATATGCTGGGAATCTCTCCTCACATACTCTCCGATAAATTCGTTGGAGTCACACCAATAAAGAAGATAATTTTCTAACAAAGAAATCAATACTCTGTCTTTATTCATTGAGCAATCTCTTTTAATAGCTATTGAGATTACAAATTCAAATTATAACAAACATAGCTGAAAATCAGCTTTATGATAGAAACAAAAATTCAAATTTTAAATAGCTACAATTAGCTTTGCATATCCAAATAAAACTAAACTTTGAAATTTTAAAAAAAACAAATGGCCAAGAGACCAAGTCTTTAGCCTGGCAGAGTGTTCAAACACAGTTCCTCCACCATTAGTCAACCACAAAGTGCCTCCTCCTAGAGTAGGGCAAACCTGAAATCCTTCCAAGTAATCGCGGTCCTCGGTCCTTTTTTGGACCACATCGAGCATAAAATCGATGAGCTAGGCGCCTTCGAAGTAAGGCCCTTTAGCCCAGTTGTTCCCACCGATTTTGTAGTACACATTCATCTTTTCTAGTTGAAGATCAGACTCACCCTGGTGCCTCCCTAACGGATCTAAGTCGTGCTCCACAAACTCCACTTCCCAAACCTTGGCTGTGAAGGGTCGATTGAAAGTGGGCTTGAGATGTGAGAGTAGGTCACTCAAGGATGTGCGGATGTCGAAATTCATCTTCTGGATGGAATATGCCTGGCTGAAGGGCTCTACTTGGTCCAAAAAAAAAACTCAATGGTGAGAGGAGGCCACTCAAGGGCATAGGTCTCCCATGGGGGATGCCATACGAGGGGTATAAAAACATCCCTGCATCTACGATCAATCAACCCATAGAATCATCGACGTTGTTGATGAGGTGCATCTCGGTGATCAAATGCTCCATTTTCGCGAGATCAATATCTGACGGCGTGTTAATGGAGGCAAGCGGAACACTGAGAAGAAGATCCGAGAGTTGAGAAAATAAGATGGGATTTCTAAGAACCGATGAAATAGGTATTTCTTTGGGCGTAACTTATGTGGACACAGCCACACTCTCCTCCATCGTTGCTGCCTTTTCTATGCATTTCTCTGCGACTTCAACTTCATCCTTCGTTCCCTTTTTTTATGCACTACCGATTATATGTTTGAATCCGTAGTTGCCAAGTCTTCTTCATCTTCATGGTCTTGCCACTCCACGAGGGATTACTTCAAAACCTTGTAATTTTTGTAGAATCGGTCAACCGAATCCCTGAGATGCTGAAGTGCTTCAAGATTTTTTTTCCATGGGCATCAAATTTTCTTGCTGTTTCTTGAATCTAACTCTGTCGTCTCTGAAGAATCGTTAGGCTCTAAATACCACTTGTTATAAATCTCAGTAAATTAAGAAGCAAGATTGTAAAAGAAGATGACAATTGGAAAGGAAATGGGTTGAAGCTTATTCACTGAAATTCATACATCCATACATTTATCACTCCACGAATTCATTCGAGGAAATTCCCAAACCTCCCAGGAAAGTTCCAGAGATTAAAATTCAGAATAATTCCCTATTTATTTCCTCTGCCTATTTATATGAACATACAAATTCAATAACAACCCTCTCAACAGACTCTACTACAGACACTGCCACGCTACAGGACACATGGGATAGACTAACAACCAGCAAGGATAAAACGCAAAGCTTTAATAAAAGTAAAACTCCATAGCATAGCGTCGAACGACACTGTCTGGATTAATTCCTTCCCAAATCAAAACGGCACCGCATGAACCCTTCACTTACCGACCCCGTTTGGACTCCCGTGGATGCCCCCACCCTTTTCGTTGTCTTCACCCCTTTATTCTTTGCTCATGGTTGACCTCACTCATAACACCCCAAGCTTCTAACAAAGTGCCAAAACAAATGGGTAACTGGTAATCGTGGCCTCAACTCTACCTTTCATTAATGCGTTTGGTATCGATGGAGTTGGCCGGGGGCACGCATAAGTATAAACCATCGATCGATCCTCATGTTTGCCAACTTGGCAGGGCGACATTTGGGGGAGCATACGCGCGTGCTGACAAAGGCTGCTTCGAGCACTCAACTTTTGGCCTTTCGTGGAGTGGCACAAGATCTGCCTCTTGGCTTATGTCGAGATATTGATTCCTTCACACAACAATTTGCTTCTCGTATCGACGAATTAGAAGAGATGTCAACCGGCAACCGTATCTGGAAACAACGATTAGTGGATATTGGTACTGTCACTGCACAGCAAGCAAAGGATTGGGGATTCAGTGGTGTAATGTTAAGAGGTCGTGCGACATGAAGACATTAATCATCCAATGGGAACACATCGCGATGAGAAGGCAATTTTGTGTGGCGTCCATGGCTGGCTGGAAAACCCTTGAGCTCAACACATAGATTCCAGCCTAAGGCGGCTGTCTTGACTGATCTTTAGCTGTAAGGACCAAGTCCTTAAAGGAGTAGCTAGCTAAATTACTGGCCTAAATCATGCTCAAATTTAGGTGAAATGGTTTAATTGCAACAACAGAGAAGCCACTCTTTTGTTTAATTAGTACTTTCTAGGGTACAAATAACATTCACCACAATTTAAAATGTTGTATGTTCAATTAGAGATTTTCAGATCTCTTTATACTTCTTTTTCAAACTTAAAGGATATAAAGTGAGAGATAGATAAATGTACTTTACAATACTTCATTTAATACTGTCTAAAACATTTATTTAAACAGTTATAAATACTATAAAAATTTCACTTTATATGTGTATCTTTATTAATCTAATTTAGATAGACACATATATACCAAAACCAATGTAGGTTAAATGGAAATTTCACTTTTAAATTTAATATTGATGGTTCCTAAAAAGGAAACCCAAGTTTGACAAGGTTGTGGCGGGAGGTATTATTAGAAAGGACGGTGCTACTCCCACCGATGGGAGCTCCCGCTGGGGCTCCGGCTAATGTTTTGTGAATTTTTTTTTTTGACTTTTTTTTTATGTATTTTTTAACATTTTAAATATTTAAAAAAAATAAAAAAAATATAATATTATTAAAAAATATTTACTTAATCATTAAGTAAAAAATAATAATAATAAAAAAATAAAAAAGTCACAGCAGTAACTTTGAGCAGAAAGAATGAGTGGAAACACTAGCATTTTCCTATTAGAAATAATGATGAGGGGCTTTTTATTCATGATTTCTCAAGCGGCATAGGACATGGAGCAAGTAATTTAGCTGAACTTTCTGCTTTGAGGATTGGTTTTACCATCAAGTACTGCAAACTTTTTGATCTTATTATATATGCCTTTTGAGTTTTGAGTTTTGCCATACTCATAGAGAAGGCAAAGGGATAGCTTATCATGGCCTCTCTCTAAAATTGGAGCTGATGGTACTATTAGTGCTTCTTTTCATGAGTTTATTCAAAGTCTTCCCATAAAACCTTTGTTCTAAGTGAGTGTTATCAATAAAATTGAGAATCTCGTCTTTTTTTAAAAAAACAATAGATGACAAATGAAATATAATACTCATCGAAAGTTTGATATTTTTCAAAATAGTTATCTAAATAGTTACAAACACTATAAATTCTACTCAGAGCATCCTCGTTGGCTTGACCAGAGTTGAATGATGGCTAAAATTTAAATAATCTGTGCCAAAAAGCCACCATATTGGATTGGGCATTTCTAAAATAATTTAGATTTCAGCTACAGTGCTTCACCAAATATAGTTACCTACAGTTGCTTTATCAAATATTAAAATACTAATTTCTCACTCTAAGAAAATAAATTAAATTAATTAAAATATAATTATTATTAATATTTAATTGGTAGAATTACAAAATGTGATAAAAATAAATTAAATAAATAAATTATTAAATTAATAATATTTTATTATTATATAAAAAGTAAATAAATAATTCAATGTAAGGATTGAATTTAAATGAATAGATAAATATAAATTTATGTGATATTAGTTAAAATTTGAATATGAATTTAGTCGATCCAACGAATGCTCTTGATGTCTATATTTTACATTTTTTTGCCCCCGGGGCTGGCATCTTTCAAAATATAACGTGGCTTGCGCGCCAATGACTAACAAGCGGAGTTTCTAATTCCTCCGCAAACACCGTCCACTCCACAAAATGGGAGATCTACGTAAATCCTCAATGAGGTTCTTCTCTGACCAAAATCTTTGCTATGCCGATATCCTCCCTCCTTCCGAGGTAACACCGTCGTCATCATCGATATTATCATCATTCATCATTCCTTTTCTTTTGGTTCAATTCTTCTTCTTCTTTTCTTTTTTTTTTTTTTTTTTTTTTTTTTTTTTTTTTTTTTTTTTTTTTTTTTTTCAGATACGAGCTAGAATCGAAGTGGCGGTGCTCAATTTCCTCAGGATTTTGGCCTCTCCTACTCCTGCGATTTCCGATCTCCCTCTGGTATTTTTATCCAGAGTAGTATTTTACAATTATTCAGTCTTTGATTACATTGTACTCATTCATTAGCGTATCGATTTGCTTGTCTGCTGAGAAACCTCAGGAAAAGAGCGGAAAACCGAATGCAAAATGTACTTTTCGTTACGGATATTACGTTAAAATTTTCTGTCAATTATTTGAGAATCTGAACACGGTTGGTTGAAATAGATCAATAGAAGGTCGAGCAATTGTCGAACGAGCAAAGGACTGTTGGCTCAAGTGTCATGTGTTTTTCTCTCTCACTCCTTCTGCACGAGGTCTTTAATGAGAGCTAATACCGCTAAAGCCTTTATTCGTGGTACTGATTTAATCAAGAAATTTGTTTCGCTTCTTAGAGTATCTACGTTGACGAGCATGCCAACTGTTTTCTGCTTGATAGTGTGGAAGGTGATGGAGATGTGCTTTGGGGTTCTGGTGCAAGAAAAACGCGTCACGCAGAGGGAGCTCTTCTACAAGTTGCTTTGTGATTCTCCGGATTACTTTACTTCTCAATTGCTGGTTAACAGGACGATCCAAGGTTAATTGCCTCGTCTCCATTATTTGCTATGATTATCTGATTGTCTTAGAATTTTGTCACAATACAGATTAGTGTTTCTTAGTTATTTTAGGAATCTTGTAACAGATGTTGTAGCATTGCTTCAGTGTAGTCGATACAGTCTTGGAATCATGGCATCTAGTCGAGGACTTGTTGCTGGGCGCCTGTTGCTGCAGGTACGTTATCCAACTGTTTTTAGTTCGATGAATTGTATTGCAAACAATGCCCAATTGTACAAAATCAATGCAATAAACCAGCCAATTACTTGTACTCAGGATTGACTTACCAGCTTTAAGCCTCGGGGCATTGGCAGCTTGTGTCATTTTGTCATACATACGAGTCTTAGCGAATTATAAAATCAGTTTCATAATAAAAAATGGATTCTTAATTGCAATAAGAATTGAAGTTCACAAGCCAACGTTTCAAATCTAGATTTCTGTTTCTGAGAAGAAAGGTTATGTAGTAGATCATATTAGCAGATGTTTAGAGATTGGTTGTAATTTCACCCTGCTTTCTTTAAATCCTGCGAGCATAGGAGCCAAACCAAGAGGTTGTGGATTGTTCTGAGTGTGGATTATCTGGGCATGCTATATCTGGTGACCTGAATAGGTTAGAGACTTTGATTTTGAATACGGATGCACGGTACATCATTGTAGTGGAAAAGGTATCTTCTTTGCTCAAGCTTTCAAACAACCACCTATGATGGCTCCCTAGTTTCAATGCAACAACATTTTGGGTACTTGCATTTGTTTAGCATGCAATATTCCAACGGCTGGCCGAGGACCGTGTGTTCAATCAAATTCCAAGCATTCTTATCACAGCCAAAGGGTATCCCGATATTGCCACAAGGTAAGTTTTGAATAGCTCGGTCCACTGAAGCTTAAGCTCCAACATTTAGATAAATGCCTTCATCAAAACTTTCAACACACCATTGAGTTACTTATGGTGGATCTATTTATGCTTTCATTAAATGCTGATTTCAAACTAAATTATGAGGTTGAACATAGGTTTCTTCTTCACCGACTGGCCCGTGCTTTTCCGGACTTGCCGATTTTAGCTTTGGTTGACTGGTATAGGCAACCCTTTTTCTTTCCCCTTGCAAAAGTTATTTGTTAGCACTCACTTGTAATTTCCAGAAATATTTTTCAAGGAATCCAGCCGGATTAGCTATTCTCTGCACCTTCAAGTTCGGGAGTATAGGAATGGGCCTGGAGGCATATAGATATGGTAGTTTTCTTGTTTTATCATGCTAAAACTGCCCCCTACTTTCTTCTTTCGTAGAATGTAACATGTCAATGCCAAATACATGATTTAGCATGCAACGTGAAATGGTTGGGACTTCGAGGAGATGATCTGGAGATGATACCTGAACAATCCCTGGTTCCATTGAAGCCAAGGGACCTGCAAATTGCTAAAAGTTTGATGTCCTCGGAAGTCTTGCAGGTAAACCACCTAGAATCACAGAGCTCTGGCCCTTTCATAGTTCCTCCTAAAGTCCTAAGGGGAAGAAGGTTGAGTGCATTTTTTGGAAAATTTTTGGTATTGTATAAAACCGATCGAGTACAAACTTGTTTTGGCAGGAGAACTATAGACGAGAGCTGGAAATAATGGTTCAGCATGGTCAGAGAGTAGAAATCGAAGCTCTGTACTTCCATGGATATGATTATTTAGGGAAATACATAGCAAAGAAAATCGTACAAGCCAATTACATCTAGCAATGGTCCCTGATGGGTACAGAAAAATATTGTTCAAGGAAATAGTGTCCGAGTAAATTGATAGAAGTATGCGAGAGCATAGCAATCATGTACATAGCCTGTAATCAGCACTAGCTGTTGGGCGGTTTCGGTTGTGGGCCGTGGCGAGAGAAGAGAGAGACCACGATGTACAAAACGATTGCATTTAATCAAATCAAGAGCCTTCTGATGTCGGTTTCTCTTTTAGTAAAGTATGTCTTCCAATGATCATTGCGGTCAGACCCGATTCTACCGATACTGCTTTAATTGAAATATTCAATTTTCACATTTTTAAGGTTCCAATATTTTTCCAATGGTGTAGCACTGACTTGAGGGCTCACCGTGGTAGAGATATGGAAAACTTTGGTATTTAAAGGAATAGTCAACCACGTAATGCGGGAATTTTGGCTCTAGAGAGATTTTCATACCAAAGTAATTGGAGAGCTATTCAAATTTGATCTTCCCGAAGGGTGAGTTAGGCAAATGAAGTAGGCCATGGATTGGAGAGAGAGTACCCAATTAGCTCTCAATTCCATTTTCTTAAGCATTTTTGATCGATTAAACTTCGACATTACAATGCCGAGCTTCCGCGATAACATGGAAGATGGGTGGATCAAGTCATACTTCCTATAACCGTTCCTGAATATGAGCAGAACCATGTCTGTTGTCTGTACCCAAGGTCGATTAACCAATGCTGGTCCCAATAAATCTTAGGCCACCAATACACAATGAAAGCACGGGCTTTCCCCCAAATTTACTCCTGATAGTGATCGATCTTGAGTGAGTTTAAAGTCCTATACATAGAACCAAGTGCCATAGAAACAATCGTAGCTCTTGTCCCAGTGTTGCCAAAATGAATTTCTCTTCGACCAACGAGAAGGGGCCGTACACCAAATTTAGAAGCAAAGGAGTGCGCTTATAGATGGGGGAAGAAAACAAGTAGAGAAAATGATTCTAGAGGAGTGAAATGACTCTCAAGGGAGGAGTGCTGCAAAGTGGCAGTGTTGGGTGGGTATTGTGTTTGGATATTGAGCTGAGTTGAATTCTCTATAAATAGTAATGAGTTGAGATGATAGATTGAATTCTGTGAGGTTTACCTAAAATGAGCTTAGATATGTTTAGATGTTAAAATGAGTTAAAATGTATTTATAGAAAGTTGAAAAAGGTTGTGAATCTTGCATGTAAATAGGTGTTGAGTTAAAAAATGTTGTTGAGTCCCATACGTAAAGATATTTTGAATTGACATGAGTATAGTGATTTGAAAATTAGGTGTTTGAATGTTAGAATAAATCTTAAATCTGACCGAACTAAGCTAAATTCGGTCAAGAAATCAAACGCAGCCCAGTAAATAAGATATTAAGGTTGGGCTAGTAACCATGGGGGAGGCATGACAGAGGCTGCAGGCCCAATTAAGTATTGACTAGGTCGAGTGGAGAGTTTAACAGAATAAACGTGTTTCGGGCTAACTTGGCTATGGATTAGTTCGAGTTCTTCATTAATTTCAATCGCATTAAATATTAATGATGATCGGAGTGCATTCAGGTTGAACTGTCTATAACTGGTGATCAATGGGCACAAAAGCGATTGTCTTGATCGGAGTTTGACTTGCATAGTCAGCCCTAACCGTTGGATTCCCCAATTGGGCACGTGGACTAATTCATAGATGTATCTATGCGAGTGATAGGCTATTGCTGATTAGAAGATAGTTTGTCGGAGGCAATGAAATCAGAATGGATAGAGATTTGGGACATAAGATTAAGGTTGAGAAATACTTATAAAAAAAAAAAAGATTAAGGTTGAGAAACACTCAACTCATCTTATTTCATCTTATCATTATAATTTTCACAAATTCTTACATAAAATATAATAAAAAATTTATTTTTTTAAAATTTTAAAATAATAATAATATTAAAAAATAATTTCTTAATAATATTTCATTTAATTTTCATCTTTCATCTCAACTCATTTCATTTCAGCTCATTATCCAAACCTAACTTAAGAGTTGTATTATTTTCAAGTTGTGTAAAACATACCATTCATATCATTTAAATGGTAAAATTTGATTTGTAAGATTCAGGTTTTAAAATTTATCTTCTAAATAAATATTTTTTACACATCAGTTTGAAAATATATTTCCTATAAGATTAATATGTTCAATTAAATTCAAAGATTAAATATACGTTTTAAATATTGTATAATTATTAAGGGAGAGAGTAATCCATGGTGTTATTTGATTTGTAGCTCTTTCAATTATTGAAAGTATTTTTATATATAAATTATGATAGTAGTGGGAAATTATTTCACTAAAAGTCAAAAACAATGTTTGAAAATCTATTTGCTAGCTGAAATTCTAGGAAAAACTAGAAACAAAAATAGTAAGATTTGCTTTAAACAATTAACTGAGTTTTGGAGAACCAAATGAAAAATAAAATCTTTTTTTATTTATGTTTTTAAATATAAAAAAAATCTATATATAAATTTGTTTTAAAAAGATAATTATATTTTAACTACTTGATAATTATAAGAGAAAACCTTATGAACGATTAGGCTGTTGAATACCCAATAACAACCCTCCAATTACAACCTGCCACGTAGCTTTTCTATTTTACATGCTGTGTACTTGTTTGCACTGAAGCCTTCATTCTATTTCTCAATTTGTGTCTAACATTTCATCTCCCTCGAAGCCTCACCGAAGCCCTTCTCCTCCGTCTTCCACTTTGGCACAAACCGGTCACCTTCTTTTGCGCAAAAGCGTCATCCTCTCCCTCGAAGCCGGTCACTTTCTCCGGTGTGGAAGGCTCATCCTCTCCCTCTTCCTACAAAGGTCAGACTGAAATACTTTTGGTTTTGATGTTGGTTTTTTTTATGCTAAGATCAAGTTGAATGTGAGGTTATTTGTAGAGGATATAATAGGGACCAAAAAAGATACAAAAAAGAAAAAGAGAAACTTCACACCTTGTTGTGTAAACGTGCATTATTAGTTCACTTGAAATTTTTTAACTTGTGCTTTTTTTTTTCCTGTCACATAACTACAAAATTTCTCAAGTTTTTCATTGGTCCTGGTTTTGGCTCAAATGTTTTTAGATTATGGATTGCCATTAATTCTTATGCTTTTTAGCCTTCCAAAGAAAAAAAAAAAAAAAAAAACTCCTATAACTGTATCGACTTACTACCCATTCCATAATGGAAAATGGCACAAAGAATTCGACGAGAAGGGGGCGACGGAAGAAAACCATAATGGGGACGACGGAACTTGGTGGTGTGACGACGTCTCGCTATGGCAGTGATGGAGCTGGTGCGGTGAGGTTGTGATCTGCGTACTATGCAACGACAAGGCAAGTTCGAAAGAGAAATCGTAAGGTAAACTTGAACTTGATTATGAAAATCAGCTCAAAACATCTATTTTTTAATTCGTGTAAGCTTACCTGCATGTCATTTTGTGATTGAAAGCTATTATTCTTAGGAGTTCAATCCGATCATTTCAAAGAGGAATTGTTATTATAATAGGCAAAAATTAATAATGTGGTAGAAGAGAAATGATAGTTGCAGTCATGAGTATGTAGACGTCGCGTAACTATTTTAAAAAAAAAGTAAATGAATATAAAATTCATATAAAAAAATTAATTTTTTAAAATAATTACATAATATTTTTCACCTCATTATTATATATACCATTACTCGTGTTCAAATGCATTTACGATCGGTTGACCCAAAAAAAAAGGATGTGTCCGACGTGTCGTGGATTGTGTACGATTAGAACCGGTGGCAGCCTGGCAGGGTTTTGTTCTTGAAAGAAGAGGGAGAATTGGGGCGTCGGTCGCACGTACCGAAGGTCTGCGTTGGCACGTGGGAAGCCACTTTGTTGCCATCGATGGTGCTGATGCCTCATAGTCTTGCTATTACCAAGCACCTATTCCCCACACTCACTCTCGTCACTCTCTCTCTCTCTCTCTCTCCCCCGGAATCACTCAAATCTTAGATACTTAACACTGAGAAGTGAGGGCGGTCTTTGTTTTTATCTTCTTTTTGCAGCTCAACCTGCATCTCTCTCTGCATCTCAGATCGAACCCGCCGGTGCGTTTGGATCCTTCAATTTTCCCTAACATTAGCTCAATTCCGGCTCAAGATTTCTCTAAAGTCGTTCTACTCGCAAATTCTTTTTTTCTTTTTCTTATAAATGGGGATTTTCTGAAGCTGGCGTCAGTGTTTTGACTGATGCATTGTTTTTTCTTTGGAATTATGAATGTCCTTGTTTTTTTGGGCTAGAGCATCAAGCTCTAAAAAATATTTAATCTGTGCGTATTAGGGCTTAAGCTTTAAACTTCTGTTAGAGTTCAGACTTCCAAACTTCTAGTAGAGTGTCTAAGCCTGATCGATTTGTGGAATTTCCCTTAGGCTAATTTGATCAGTTATTAGTTTCTTTTTAATATTTAATTTCGTATGGGCTGTTAATTTGGAATGTTAGGTACTTTGATTTTATTCTTTTTACTGTAAAATTTGAAAGTCTGGCTGTCTGTAATTTGTGTAATTACTTTGATTTAATAATGTAAGTTTTGGAATTACTTTTGTGTTAAATAATTCAACTGGCAGAAGTTTGATTTAAATGCTTTAATTTTAGCAGTTAGTAACTTATAGTGGACCAGTGGTGTGTCCAACCGCCAAAAAGGAGGCGGGGTGTCTGTGGGATGGTTTGCTGTTCTCTGATTGTAGCTAATTGTGCATTTTATATTGCTTCCAATGATATTTTTATAGAATAATGTTATATACAGTCATGGACTGCGTAATTACCGTGCAATCGTTTTGAAAAAGAGTAGGTCTACTATTAAAAAATAAATTTTTTTTCATATAGATTTCATATTTATTCACTTTTTTCAAGGCGATTGTGCGACGCTTGCACACTCACGACTACAAATATCATTTCTCATTTTTATATATTCTTGAATACATTTCCTTGTTGCCATTGTAGCTAAAGTTACGTTTTTTTCTTCCAGGTCATATTTTTCTTTCTTTTACGGCTTCTAGATGTTGTCATCACCCAGATAACCATATGTTCACGGCAGGCATTCTAGAGCTTGGTGTGTCAGATGATTTGTAGTGGCTATATTATGCTTGATCAGTGCCGCAATGGGCGTCTGTCTGAAGGAGTGGCTAGGGCTGTGGCTTCTTTGCATTCTACTGATTCTTATCGCAATGAACGAAATTGGAGCCATCAGTCCTGATGGTGTGGTTTTTATGTATTTGTAATTTTTTTTTTTTTTTAAACTGCCCACTTCTTTTTTTATAAGTAACTACCCACTTGATTCTTGATATCTCAAAGTAGTAACGCTCTGACGATTTATTTATCATCATTATTGTGTACATTTTAATCAAAACCATGTTTCTTGTACTGGGAACGGTTCTCTTTGAGATTGCTACTTATTCTTGTATTTGCCACTGGTTGAGTTTGGTGGAAGCACACACACACACACACACACAGATGTTGAGCATAAGTTGAATTTCTTGGTGGACTTTGTCCACATTCCTCTCTCTCTCTCTCTCTCTCTCTCTCTCTCTCTCTCTCTCAGTTGTATGTATCAACTTTGCTTTGTGATTTATAGGTGAGGCACTTCTAAGCTTCAGGACAGCAGTTGTTAGTTCAGACGGAGTCCTTCAATGGAGACCAGAAGATCCTGACCCATGTAATTGGAAGGGTGTGAAATGTGATTCAAAAACAAAGAGAGTAATATACTTGTGAGTTTCTTGAATAACCTCTAAATATGTATTCTATCTTTTTTCTCTTTGTTTCTCTTTCCATTACTTAGTGACTGCTTATTTGTTTCTTCTAGTTCTATTCCCGAAGTATATGGCCTTAAAGCATTGTTTAATGAATCTATGTTGTCCTTTGGATCTAACAATTTATTTCTTTTTATTGGTAAACAAAATTTTTAAGGATAGACAATAGCCCCAAGTACAAAGGAAATATACAAGAGCATCACCTATGCATGACAATCTAGTGATGCAAGAAATTCATGAAAGTCCATGCCCGTTAAAATCAATTATTTCCAATGGAATAAAGTATTAAAAAAGAAAGTTCTAAGGTCATCCATTGACCGTTCATGATCTTCAAAGCTTCTATTGTTCATCTCCCTCCAAAGATACCACCATAGGCAGGACTTATCAAAAAAGGCTTCACCATAGGCATATCGGAACTATCTTTCAGATATGAATTCCCTGAAGACATCTTCAAGAAGTTAGAAGATCGATCACCCTTCTCAGTATCACCCAAGCTAAACCCATCCTAGGAAAGATTTCATTCCATAAGGTCATGGCATTCTCACAATGAAGTAGTAGATGATCAATTGACTCCCCACTCTTTTTGCACATGCAACACCAATCTGTGACAATCATTCAATGCCTCCTTAAGTTGTCTAAAGTGAGGATCTTCCCCAAGGAACCCATCCATGCAAAGACATTGCCTTTAGGGAAGCCTGCATACACTCTTCCACAGGAATGGATTTGCATCATGTGTATTAAGGAATTAGAAAAATTAGCAGCAGATGAACTCCCCTTTCTTAGAGGGGTGCTAAGAAATCTTTTCTTCATCTCCCCCCCTTCATTCGAGTAGAATACACAAGATTGTAGAACTCGAAAAATGTATCAACTACCCAATCTTGAGCATCTCTAAGAATGTAATATTCTATTGGGGAACACCATTGGATAAGACTAGAAGTTCCTCAATCAAGGGAGGCTTCCTGCATTCTCGCTATACCAAAGATTTCTGGATAAGCTTCCTTGAGTGCCCCATCACTACACTATATGCCATGCCAAATTTAATTTGGACCTGTCATCCACCTCAAAGCGAGTATATCTAAAACATGTATCCCATCCTCTTCTTATGTGCTTTCAAAGCTCCACCTCATGTGACCCGCAACTTGTTTGAACTCCATCCTCTCCATTCTCCACCATATTTGATTTAATGACGATCTTCCCCAAAGCCCCCCGTTCTTGTTGGTATCTCCATAGCCATTTACCCAATAAAGCCTTGTTAAAAATCTGCAAATTCCGGATACCCAATCGACCTTTTGAAATTAGGAAATATACCGTGGCCCATTCCGGATATGGCAATTACTTCGTAAGTGCATGTACAATAAATACAAACAAACCTTCTTAAGATTTTGCTCTTGATAATCATGGGAAGCAGATAATGATTGATGGAGGTGGTGCTTGTAGTTTTAATATGTTTTTCAATAAAAATACTCCCTTACCATGCTCTTATGTTATCTTTCAAAAAGGAACAAATTTTGTCCCTATTTTTGTTGTGTGTCATATTTCTTTGAACGCTATTTTGAGGGTGACTAGATCATCCAAAGTCAACCAAGTTTGCTCTTTTCCATGCCAAACCTTAGATGTGATTCAGTTGTATTTTTTTCATGCTAATTCATCCGAGAAAGGCATACTTAATTCTTTCAAACATTGGATGCCAATAAATTCCTTTAAGATGGTCTTTTCAATGGGTCATTATCTTTAAGGCTTCTAACTCTGTTTCATGAAGAAACTATAATATTGAAGTTTTGTTGTGCTTATGCTTCATAAATGGGATCTTTAGTTTCATTGAGGATAAGACAGGATATTTCAATTTTCCTGAAGATGGAGGTTTTTTCGTTAAGGAGCAGATATCCTTCATAAACCTCTTTTCGACAACTTCAGTGGATTATGTAATGCATGATAAATTATGATGCATGAGATAGAGAATGTGTAATGGACACCTTCTAGGACATAGTTTAGCAACTGTAATTAAATGTATTGTCGCTGAATTATGATACTAAATTTACTTTTCTTAATTATCTTCCAGGAGTATTCCTTATCACAAATTGAGTGGATCTCTATCTCCTGATCTTGGGAAGCTGGAACACTTGAAGATTTTGTATGTTTTTGCTGGTTCTTTTTTTTTTTCTTGTCTAATATGCGTGCTGCATCAAAATGTGTGAACTTCTGCTGATGCTATTGTGATAAATCATGTTGTAGAGCTCTTCATAACAACAACTTCTATGGGACAATTCCTTCAGAGTTGGGAAATTGCTCACAATTACAAGGAATGTAAGTACCACCATGGTTTCTCTTACAACTGATGTTTGTACATGTTTATCAACTAAATGGTATGTGATTTTATTGCTTACCTTTTTTTCTCCCCTCCAGTTTGAGAAATGATGTTTAGTTGTTAAAGACCATGAATTGAAGTACCTCAATACATGCAAATTCCATGCTTCTTGCTGTGGAAATTGCTTCTCTAGTGCATTGTAAATACATTATAAATCATATATGTGCCGCATCCATGGCATGAATTTTGAAAAGCAATCTTCTGGATGCTTAGGGCTCAGTCTTATCTGCTCCATGCCTACCAAGAATAAAGAATGGCAAAGGTGCCCTCCTTCTAGGGATAATTTGTGCTCATTAACTTATATATAGTTGTCATTAAATGATGCATGTAAGCAAATTGCCTTGCCAATGGAGGAGCTAGGACTTCTGCTGGACATTTTTGTCCATCTTAAATGATTTAACCTTTCTAACTTTCTTTGTATACATGTTTCTTAAATATAATTAGTTGTTTCTTTTGAAGTATTCTTGCCCATCCCCTCTGCAATCTTTCTTCTATTAATTATAGGAATTATTTCACATATGAAAATGTAGTGTTAAGATCTATTATATAAGTAGTTAAGGGAATGATAGAAGCTTGAGTGAGGTTTAAAATATTCAGTCTGTCCTTTGTTTATCCTTCATGTCTTTAGCATATAAACGGATGTGGTCAGTATTGTAATTTGTAGTTTATTAGCCTTGATTATCATAGTGACTTAATGATGAATTGGCCCACCGAGTCTTGTATATTTATTTGCTAATGATAATGAAGAATCCTGCCTGGAACTTCATGTCCTCATGCCTCAAGAAAGTAAATGGACGTGTCTTTGTCTTGTGTTGATTATGATTTCTTTTTTATTTTGTAGTTAATTTCTAATTTTCTTCATTGAATAATGAAGAGACTTAGCAATGCTGCTTTTATTCAAGTGCTTCCTATGGTTGGGCAGAAAACTAATACACAATCTAAGGGTTTTGGGAACGGCTCCCTTAAAGAAATTACACTACATTTAATATAAATCTATAAAGGAATTACACAAAAGTAAATCCACAAACTGATGTGGCTTGATGTAGTGCGTTAGATTGTAAAATTACTTTTAATGCAAAGTAGATCTAACGCATCACATGAAGCCACGTTAGTTTATAAGTTTACTTTTGTATAATCTCTTTGTGTCTATAGTAGTTCTCAAGAGAAGTCCTTGATATTTCTTACAATTGCTTCTATAGCTTACTGATACCAGTGCACTTGGATACCACTGAGAAGATTCCATTGAGAAGCTTGTCTGAGCAGTCCTCCATAGGATAAGGACCCATGCTAATATTTTATAGATTTGCCTAGACCAAAGTTCATTTGCTTTCAGCTATTTAGATAATATTATTCATGTTAGCTTGCACATTCTATTAAATCTTTCTAGTGGGGCTCATGGCACTTGTTGATTAACTTTGTGCATGAGTAAAATTTATTTTAGAGTGGTATATCGACTTGGCGATCTAATCACATCTCGGTGGTTACATCATTATTTTTTATTTTATAACTGGGAGGTCCTATGTGTTCACTAATGAGAGGAAATGCTGATGTCTTCTACAGGTACTTGCAGGGTAACTATTTGAGTGGATCTATTCCCAGTGAATTGGGAGAGCTTTCAGAGCTTGAAACTTTGTAAGTTTTTTTTTTTCATGTTCATCATTCCACCTCGTAAGAAAACCATATGCAACTTGTACTGAAACTTAGTAGCACTAAGCTCAAATCCAATTTCTAATATTGTATTTTACAAGTACTTATCAAAAGAATATCTTATTTTATAAGTGAATTTCAGTTAAAATTGTGTCTTCTGATATTACAGGGATATTTCGAGCAACTCTCTGAGTGGATATATCCCTCGGTCACTTGGGAAGTTGGATAAGCTTAATACTTTGTGAGTGTCTCCTCTGGTATTATTTTTTTATAAGTAAGATAACATTTTATTAATAGAAGTAAATTGGCATAGCCCAAGTACGCAGGAAGTATACAAACAACATACAGCTAGTTACATAAAAAGGAGCTAGAAAGGGATACAAGAAAGTCATTGAAGCAAGCTCCATTAAGAACTCAAGAAGATGACCAAAGAAATCAAGAATGGAAGAAGAAACTTCTTAGCTCATCCGGAGAACGTTCCTTGTTTTCAAAACTTCTACCATTCCTTTCAATCCATAAGCACCACATGATACATAGATGAATCATCCTCCATACATCCTCAATATGTGAATTGGCCCTACATCGTTGCCAACGAGCAAATAAATCAACCACCATCTTGGGCATTACCCAAGCAATGCCCGATCTATGAAAGATTTCTGCCCATGACATTCTGGCCACCTTGCAATGAAGTAAAAGACGGTCATCTGATTCTCCATTTTTCTGACACATATAACACCATTCCATTACTACAAGACCCCTCTTTCTCAAATTATCCAATGTCAAAACTTTCCCAGGAGCTGCTGTCCACCCAAAGAAGGCAATTTTAGTTTTCCAAATAGGTTTCCAAGGGAACAAAGTATGATTTTGGCTTGGAAAACCCTTATACAATGACCGAACAGAAAACTTCTGATTCCCAATCTTCATCCACAACATTAGTCCACCTCATAATTACCAAATTGCAAGGAAGACAATAAGTTATAAAAATAAAAAATGATTCCAATTTCCCAATCATGAACACCTCTACTAAAATAAACATTCCACAAAGGGAACCCACTAGAACAATCTAACAACTCAGACACTGAAGCCTCCTGATTAAGGGCCATCCTAAAAAGAGAGGGAAATGTGGTCTTAAGAGCTGAATCACCACATCATAAGTCATGCCAAGATTAAATGGGCTTGCTTTTGAGTCTATAGATATTCTGACTTCAAATTGGTTGGAGAGACTATTTGAGGAGGAGGTAACCTTGTGGTTAAAGGGATGGCAAGGGACAAAGCCCCAAGGCCGGATGGTTTCTCTATGGCATTCTTTCAAGAGTGTTGGGAGGTTGTAAAGGGAGACATAATGAGTGTTTTTCATGAATTCTTTGCCTATAAAAAGTTTGAGAGATGTCTTAGTACGACTTTTCTTGCACTCATCCCTAAAAAGATTGGGGGGGGGGGGGGGGGAATGGTGTGTTGTCCAAAGGAGTTGGGAGGTTTGGGGGTGTGTAGCCTGTCCTTTTTTAACAAAGCCCTCTTGGGGAAGTGGTTGTGGAGATTTCAACTGGAAGAGGACTCACCGTGGAGATTGGTTATTGTTCGGAAGTATGATTGTGATTGGGGGGATGGTGCTCCAAGGAGGGCAGGGGTACCTTTGGTGTAAGCCTTTGAAAATTTATCAGAAAGGGGTGGGAGGAGTTCGTAAAACACACTAGTTTTGAGGTGGGAGTAGGGACAAATCAGTTTTTGGTTTGATGTATGGTGTGGTGAGTAGGGGTGCAAATGGTCCGGTCCCGCGATAGACCGAATATCCATCATTTGTCCAGACCGGACCGGACTGAACACCCAAAGGGACCGGATGGGACCCGGTCGGTCCGGCCTAATTTTTTTTATTTTTTTAAATAATTAATAAAAAAATTTATTTAAAATACTAAATTAAATTAAGTGACTTATTAATATGGATTATGTAACAAATTCAATAAAAAAATATTTTATATAGTCAATGATAATAAATTAGATGAAAATTATATTATTAATTTATATAATTACTGTATAATTAACTAATTGATATTATATATTAGTTAATTCATAGAATATTAACAAGTATTAATAACATATTTAAAATTTTATATTGTTAATAGTGATAGGTTAGATGAAGATATATATAAAATATTGTTAATTTATAGAATATTAACAAGTATGAATAATATATTTAAAATTTTATATTGTTAATTGTACAATTATTATATATAAAATATATATATATTTTTTATTTTTCATTCGGTCCGGTCTGGTCCGGAAAAACCCTGGACCGTGGACCGGACCGAAACTTTTCGGTCCTCTAAAATGTGGACCGGACCGGACTGGTCTAAGTCTCGGTCCGGTCCGAAACGGTCGGTCCGGTCGGTCTGACCGGACCGTTTATCACCCCTAGTGGCGAGAGTGCTTTATTTACTGTTTTTCCAAGTGTTTTCAGATTGGCTGCAAATCAGCAAGCCGCTGTCTCAGATGTAATGTGTTGTGCCGAAGGGAATGTTCTATGGAATTTGATCTTATCTAGAAATGTGCAAGACTAGGAAGTGGATGAAATAACAGGTTTTTACAGTCTTTTATATTCCAAGAAGTTAGGAGGAAACGGGAGGGATAAAATGTTGTGGAAACATTCAGGGCAAAAAAAATTTTCTGTTAAGTCCTTCTATAAA
This sequence comes from Juglans microcarpa x Juglans regia, assembly GCF_004785595.1. NCBI lineage: Eukaryota > Viridiplantae > Streptophyta > Magnoliopsida > Fagales > Juglandaceae > Juglans > Juglans microcarpa x Juglans regia. Next base: position 27,141,560 of record NC_054604.1, read on the forward strand.
GAGCTGGCAGCTCATCAGCCCATTCGGTTCCCTTGGAAAGGTATTTGGAGAGTTCCTGTACCCCCAAAAGTCTCTTTTTTTACTTGGACTGCTGCTTTGGGAAAGATTTTGACGGCTGACAATTTAAGAAAACGTGGAATGATTGTGATGGAGTGGTGTTACTTGTAAAAGCAACGGCAAATCAATTGAGCACCTTTTCCTGCATTGTGAGGTGGCGAGGGAGCTATGGGCGGGTATTTTCAGCCGAGCCGGGTTGTCTTGGGTCATGCCTAAGAGTGTGGCAGAACTTTTAGCATGTTGGAATAGGCACCATCATTGCTCCCAACTAGCAGTGACATGGAGGATGGTTCCTTTGTGTCTATTGTGGTGTATATGGATGGAACGAAACGAGAGATGCTTCAACAAGAAGGAGAGAAATGTGGGGGAATTATGGAATTGTTTTGTGTTTTCTTTAGTTCAATGGTTGGCTGCCATTGTACTAAAGGGAGGGAACGTTCACGAGTTCTTGTTTTCTTTTCAGCTTTCTAGAATGTGATTAGGAGTCTCTTTTGTGTACTTCCTATGTACATGGGCATTGCCTAGTTTCATTCAATCAATAAAATTTCTTACTTATCAAAAAAAAAAAAAAAAAGATTATTCTGTCCACCTAGTATTATTAAAGCTTCATAATGTTTTTCTTTTTCCCCTAGAATGGCATTTGGAATATGTTTTATTGGAACTAATAATTATTGTTGTATTTTTGGAAATTCTGAAGCAACGTGTCAACGAATTTTCTGATTGGATCAATACCATCTGATGGTGTGCTAATCAACTTCCCAGAAAGCTCGTAAGTGCAACTTCTGATCTAATACCTTTACAATGTGTTTTTGATCATCAAGCAGCTCTCTGGTTAATAATGCAGGAGAGATTCTAGGGAGGTCTTCTCTATGCTAAGTTTATTTTCTTCTATTTGTTTTATTTGCTGGAAAGAAACAAGTATTTTGAATGATATGTTACTGAATACTGTTGATAAAAGGGTGGGCAATGGATTTCATTGCTACTTTACTCTTGAAAACAACTTTCCTTATGATCTGCAACCTGCCACAATCACTGATCAGCTGTATCAAGGCTGTTAGGGTACTTATATAATTTTTTTTTTCAATAAATTACCTGGCAGCTTTGTTGGCAATCGTGGCTTGTGTGGTAAGCAAATCAGCGTGACATGCAAGGATGATGGTGGAGGACCTGGAACCAATTCTCAATCTCCAACTTCAGGTAAATTATTATGCTTAGGAACATGTATTTTATTTTGCTGGAAACTGGATTATAGAAACTCCCTTTCCATTTATGAACACTATTTGTGTGGTTGTCGTACTGATGTACATAGATGGTAAGGTCCTGATGGGATTGAATAGTTTTTATGTTCAAAGATTTATATTTTTGACGCCATTGTGTTTGACACTTGATTAGTTTTGGTGACTTACGGAATCTAGAATTCCCTTTTGTAGCCCAAAATCAGGGTGCAAGAAAGAAGTACTCTGGGCGGCTGCTTATTAGTGCATCTGCAACAGTGGGTGCACTACTTCTGGTCGCACTTATGTGCTTCTGGGGTTGCTTTCTGTACAAGAAGTTTGGTAAAAATGATGGTAAAAGTCTTGCAATGGATGTCAGTGGAGGTACCTTTTATTGGCTAATGTCTGTTCTATTAAATCTTTTTGAGCTGTTTTTCATTGGGATCCCTGCCTACTAGAGATTGTAGAACTCAAGATCTCTATTTAATGAGTATTTATTTGTCAGGTGCTTCAATAGTAATGTTTCACGGAGATTTGCCATACTCTTCAAAAGACATCATAAAGAAATTGGAGGCTTTGAATGAGGAGCACATAATAGGTTGTGGGGGCTTTGGAACAGTGTACAAGCTTACTATGGATGATGGCAATGTATTTGCTTTGAAAAGAATTGTAAAAATGAATGAGGGCTTTGATCGTTTTTTTGAGAGAGAGCTGGAAATTCTTGGAAGCATTAAACACCGATACCTAGTGAATTTGAGAGGTTATTGCAATTCTCCTACATCAAAATTGTTAATTTACGATTTCCTTCCTGGCGGTAGCCTTGATGAAGCTCTTCATGGTACGGATTTTTTTTCCCTGTGATGTTATCTTCTTTGTTTCTGTAACTTTATAAATTGAATAGATGAACTCATGTCATAAAATTGTTGATCTGGCTGGACATTGAGGACATATGACTTGTAGAGTAACATAACGTGCCTGCCAAGAAATGACACAACGTGCCTGTAATTAGGAGGCATCTGAACCCCTAGGGGTTGACTCAAGTGGTAAAGGCCTTGGGCTTGGGGGTATGCTCCCCCTAGGTCTAAGGTTCAAACTCCCTTGGGTGCAAACAATCTCTAGGGGCCATTGGACTAGGGAATTTTCCTCTTGAATTACCCGAGGTGCACTTGCGGGAAACTCCTTGCCAAGGGCTTGTGTACCCTCGGAATTAGTCGGGACGTTGTTCCTGGACACCCGGTGCCAATCAAAAATAAAAATTAGGAGGAATCTGGAGGAAATTAGATTAAGTCCATTCCAGACATGATATTAGAAGTACATTGTTGCTTGATTTGCTTCTATGGAGCGTTCTTTATGTCGCTTGTCCTGGACAACTACATTCATATGTTGGCTGGTAGTCTTTTAGTTAAATTTTCAACCCAATGTAAAGAAAAAGAGATGAGTTATTTGTGAAATTATTGCAACTGCACATAGATGTGAAGGAAGCTGTATAGGTTTGTATGCAACTTATAAGTGGATGTTATGTGTTCCCAAGATTTCAGAATAGCCCAAAAAATTTTTTTTGACCAGTCAGAATAACCATTTACCATACGGTCCTTTCTTTGGGTTTAATATTCATGAGGTTATATTTCTAAAGTATATTGATTTATTGCATGGAACTAAGTCCCTTAGCCTGCAAAACAATAATGGCACCTAATGCATTTTATAGAAAGATCCGAGCAGCTTGACTGGGATGCAAGATTGAATATCATTCTAGGAGCTGCAAAAGGACTGGCATACTTGCATCATGATTGTTCTCCCAGGATCATTCATCGAGACATAAAGTCAAGTAATATTTTGCTTGATGGCAATCTCGAGGCTCGAGTGTCTGATTTTGGACTTGCCAAACTTTTGGAGGATGAAGAATCACACATAACGACCATCGTCGCTGGAACATTTGGTTATCTGGCCCCAGGTATGCAATGTCAACTGCAATTATCACTTGAACTTCAATTTTAAGATAGATAAGAAAATGGCTCTTTGTAGGTTTGTACCCATGAAGAGAGGCCAAACCAGTTGGAAAATAATTGGTTTTCTGTTTACCTATGTTGGTCACATGCTACCAAAAAAACTTCATATAATAGCGTAGCCCGTAAAATGGGTGTGGATATTGACTTTGCTCGTTCCCTTTATTTTTTCTCTAGTACATAATTTGCTTCAAGAGAGAAATGAAGATAAAACACAACCATTTCTTAAATAATTCATTAAGAGATTTTGTAAGTAGTTGCTCACCTGCATGATGCACTGGAATTATCGTTTTTAATTCTATTATATTTTCAGTTTTGTTTATAACCTTGTCATGAAGTTGTTTGAATATGGTGTGCTTCGATTACTAATTTTAATGAATTATATATAGAGCAAAGGAGATGAAAGATGGCATGGTATTCTTGACCTTTAGTATTCCATGGCCTTTTAAATTTATGGTAAGTTAATACAAAAATGGATGTCATGGCCCAGCAGGAGCAAAGCTATTACTTTGAAAATTATATAAAAGAAAAAAGACTATAGATATAGATGAAAGAAGAGGAAGTGTTCCTAACCTTTAAAATTCCCTGACTTTCCAAATTATTTTAAAATTAGGGTCATTTAACACGTGAAGGAATGGCGTGGCTCAATGGGAGTACAAGGTTTTGTAGCATATTATTGGCTTGATGTCTGGTACAATGAACTAGTAAAAGATTGGTAAATTGGAGTTTCTACTCCTTGCATAAGAGGTTCTCTGTAAATACTGGTAAATTTGATTTGCTACTCCTTGCATACAAGGTGTCCTGTAAATATGGAGGGATCAGTTGCCTAGGGTAAGGGTATGTTTGTAAAAGTGAGTATGTAGAATAAAAAGTTGTTTGGATAAAAAAAAACTTTAGATGTGTTTTGTATTGGCTTTTGTGAAATTTGTTTTGGTTCTTGTGTTTTTTGTCCCAATAACCGAGGCAAATGACTTAGATGAAAAAGATATTTTATAAGAAACTCCTAACTCAAACATAGCCTAAGTTCTCTCTGTTGATATTTATTATATGATGATCTAAGGAAGGAGAGGAGAGGTTCCTAGCATGCATATGCTGGCCTGTTCTCTTTTCTAAAGAACAAATATGGATCATATGTTGTTTTCACTTACAAATTGCATGGTGATCTATCTTTAATTCTATATATTGCTCAACTGGCAGAATATATGCAAAGTGGTAGAGCAACGGAAAAGACTGATGTTTATAGTTTTGGGGTTCTGGTGCTTGAAGTGTTGAGTGGAAAGCGACCAACGGATGCTTCGTTTATTGAGAAGGGCCTGAACATTGTTGGCTGGGTATGTCTCTTTCCTACGCTTATACTAGCAATCAAAATACTTTATTTTCAAACCATATTGGGAATTACTTTTTAAATGTCCCTTGTTTGGGAATTCCATTACTTTAGCTCCTCTATACCCTGCAATCTTTCTTGTGCTTTTCATCGACACTTGTCTCAAAATAAAACCCCATTCCCTTTTGATGGCCTCCAGCATATCCAATTTCTCTGGATTGCAGGAGTATGATAAAACTATTTCTGTGATTTAAGTTATGACTTGCCCTAATTTTCAGTGTTGGTCTTTGTGAGCATGATGAACACTCCGTTCCAATTGAATTTAGAAATTCTTAAAAAACAGCATTCAAGTGAAATATCTGCATTAACCCTTAGGGATTGGCTCAAGTGGTAAAGGCCTTGGGCTTGGGGGTATGCGCCCTCCAGGTCTAAGGTTCAAATCCTTTGGGTGCAAACAATCTCTAGGGGCCATCGGACTGGGGGATTTTTTCTTTGAATTACCCAAAGGTGCACTTGCAGGAAACTCCTTGCCGAGGGCCTGTGCACCCCCAGGATAAGTCAGGACACTGTTCCTGGACACCCGGTGCCAATAAAAAAAAAAAAAAAAAAAAGAAGTGAAATATCTGCATTGTCCTCATAAAGTTGTCTGCTGAACAAAGCCTTGTGAACTACTTGGGTTGCGTGTGAAAAAACATCTTAAAAAGCATGGACTTGGGTCATTGTCTACAAATTTGATCGATTCTTTGAAAATATCTCCTGAGAATAGTGAATACTCTCTTTCATTGTTCACTTTCCACCATTGAAAGTCTCAATTAAGTGAGTTTTCAACAGATAAGAAACTGGGTTGAACATGAAAAGCTAAACTGATCATATACATGAACATTGTGAAATTCTTTGAAATCTGGATCATCTTCAGTTAATAGATATAATTTGGAATTGGAATGGTTGCTGTGCTGAATTTTTCTTTTTTATGGAACTTGGTATTTATGTAACATGCAAATACCACCAAGAATGAACCTTAATAAAGGTTATTACATTCTTTTGCTGAGATTCTCCCTGGAGATCAAGTTTTATACTATAGAAAAAAAATAGAAATAATCCTCATTGTACGTAGCGATTGTTTAGTTTTCTCTGATTAATCCTTAGGAATGGAGTTCGTGCATTTGCCCATGCATGAAACGGAGGCAGAGAGTGCCTGCCATTGATAAGCTGGGTATTAGTTTCGCATCACACATCAGATATAAAAATATAACTGAGTAAAAACCTACTTATTACGGTACAAAGTATTAGAATAAGATTCTTTGAGATAAAAGAAAATTCAATCGAATCCTGTGGGCCCTGAAACACCCTACTCCATTTATTGGTTTTTGTCAGTATTAGCAAGATAAACTACTTTTTGGGCTACATCTTTCTTATTGTCTAACAAAAACTTTGAATAAATTGGAAAACAAAACTTCTTTTTAAGAATGGTAGCTAATATGGTTTCTGAAGCTTCCATTATCTTATAAGAATTGTAATCCTCTGTACAGAATAAATAAAAGAAAAACAAGAATTGTAATTCTTTTTCTTTTTTGTTTATTTGCTTTCGATCTCCGTCAGTGTCATTCTGTGTCCGCAAGTCTCTCTCCTTTTTGTTTTTTTTTTTCCTTTTCTTGTGAGATGTTTTCCCAGCGACAGGTAACAAGAGCGAGCTAATCTAGTTGGCCCTTTGTGACATTTGATTTTCCACTTTGCATGGTTTCTTTGTTCATGTAGTGCATAATTCCGAGAGCTCCATAATGATGGAAGAATCTGGGTAGGGCAACTTTGCTCAAGACTGGAATACTAACCCCATGCAGAACCACTTTCAATGCTCCCGGAACCACTTGAAACGATCTTCTGTAGATATGACTTCCAGCCTTTTGGTTCTGCAAAAAAAACTCTTGAAATAAATGGAGTGATCTGTACCTTTTGATTTGGAAATATCTAATTTTGGATTTATGCATTATTTGTTGGGTCTCTGGCAATGAATCTCATTTTTAAATGGAGCTTTTCGAGCGATAGCCTATCAGCTGACAGCCTCTTCTCACCACATACCCATCTACATGATTGCCATAAACTTGAGCATTTGCACTATTCTTCTTGTCAATTAGTTCTGCTAATCCACCAGTTCCTTTTATGCAGTTAAATTTTCTGGTCACAGAGAGTAGGCAAAGGGAGATCATTGATACGCAGTGCGAGGGGGTGCAGGCAGAAAGCCTTGATGCATTGCTCTCTGTTGCAATCCAGTGTGTTTCATCTAGTCCAGAGGATAGACCCACAATGCACAGGGTGGTGCAGTTGCTTGAATCAGAGGTCATGACCCCATGCCCAAGTGACTTCTACGATTCCAACTCTGAATGAAAAGGCCTTTTGCAAAGATGGAGGTGTGGAGTTTGTGTCCTTTGTATTTCTTGGAGTTGGAGAAGTAATGCAGCAGTTGAAAGGGGCTCAAAATCTGTAAAGCTTCAGTTGGCCATTTTGTGTTCATTCCTTCTGCAGATTTTGACGGTTACAAGGTGTGCTACATCGTCTGTGTCCTGTCGATGTCTTTCAGAGCATTTTGTTAGTCATCAATGGTAAATCAGGGCGCATTTTGCTACTTACACTGTCCTCATTTTACATAATCATGCTTTTGACTTTTCTGTCTTCTCTTGACTGTATCTCATCATGATTTATCCATCCCCTCCCCCTTCCCCCATTGCCTATGTTGTAATCTCCACCATTTGTTATTCTAAATTAAGTGTAAATCACATTTGTATAAATTGAAATTGTTTTCACTTTGGTTTTGTAAAATATGTTTCCAATACAACACTCCGGTCTTTGATCTATGCACTTTGGGTCTATGGCAGCTGCATAGCAACATAGAAACCTTCTTTTTTTTTTTTTTTTTTTTTTTTTTTTCAATGTTGTGATAACAAATTATGTATTCTCACGATTCAGCTGTCATCGTGGAACGTAATTGAAACAACAAAATAGGGGAATACGAGACCGTCAAAATATTTATTGTTTTGGTTGTTTGTTAATGCATGTTCTTTTCAGCCAAAAGTTCTGAATCATCATTGAGATGCGATCCTGCATTCTGTGGATGAAGCCGTGGCCAGATTTCTGCATACTGGAGATCAACCATCGATAATCTGACAATGTAGAATCTGATAATGGCTCCAGAAACTCGCACCTAGCCAGAATTTCAGTTGGCGGTACGCCAGCAATGAGGTTTGTGTCCAGCCTCGGCTTGCCTTTGGTGAGCTCTGTTGGCATCTCGATTTGTGTACTTTCAAGGGCAGCAGGAGAGGCACCAGGGATTACCTCCTGCTTAAAAGGCAGTGCTCTTGCAGCTTGCAAGCAAAACTCTATCCACTGATGAATCAGTGGAGATGCTCCTCTTACTCTACCCCCTATTCGGTTCGAATCAATTCTGGATGAGGCAGGGATTGCCTACGATAAAAGACATCAGAATTCTGAAATAGGATACTGAAATTCAAAATGAGATGCAAGCTGTCATAAGAGAAGTGTTATAGGTACAAAAAGATTACACAAATGTAAACCTACAAACTGATATGACTTCATATGATACGTTAATCTATTTTACAATAAAAGTAGTTTTATAATCTAATATATCACATCAAACTACGTCAGTTTTTAGGTTTACTTTTATAGAATTTCTTTGTGGCTAAATCATTTATTTTTTTTTAAACAATTTTCTACCAAACACAAATGTGTGCTGAGGATCTCCAATACTACCGAAAGAAGTAAATGCCAAAGGATTATGAAGTTATAGAAAGCATACCCATAGATCTGCCCATAAGCTAGCCCCAGACTTGGGAACAATTACTGCAACATTGGATGATCGTTTTGCTAAAGGAATAACATCAGTACTCCACCCAACAGCCACCCAAACATCTCCCACTCCAAATGCTTTAAGGTAGTTCACACTGTCAAATAGTCGAACCTGTAAAACCATAGAAGTTGAATTGAAATGGGAAAAAAAAAAAAAAAAAAAAATCAGATATTGTAACAGAAAACGATTCTGCTAACATAGGATACCAACAGCTCAGTCTATTTACTCTTTTCTTTTCTTTCTTTCTTTTTTCTTGAAAAAAAATACTGCACAATCCAGATCTAGCATAACGTTGAGATATATTGCCAGCTTGACTCCAAACTTGAAAAAATAGAATTAACCACGTTGAACCCACATGCTCAACTTGAATCCACCTGTTTGTATGCCAAATAGGTCCCAAAAGTTAATTTGGGCATGTGTTTGAGAGAGTATTTGTGGTTATGTACATAAGCACAAGTGTATTTAACTAAAACATTGTATTATCCTTTTTTAATCAGTACACAGCTAAAATACTGTAATATTGCTAGCAATAAAGAAGAGAAATCGCACCCACCATTTTGTTTTTGTTTTTGTTTTTTTTTTTATAGTTAATAAGAGATCTTATTCCAAGTAAATAGGCATAGCCCAAGTACACAGGATGTATACAAGTGAGTACACCTAAATACAAGCTAAAGCAAAACGGTACTAAAATAAAACATTACAAATATTCCCAACCCTTACAAGATTCGTCACCCAAAAACTTAAAGTGCCAAAGAAAAAATCCCTAAACTCCCATTTCTTTCTAGCCATAAGCACCAAAACAAACATAAGGGAATCATCCTCCACACTGCTGCAATGCCTCTACATCCCACTGAACCTTGCCAGCAAGCCAAAAGATCCACCACATGCATAGGCATCACCCAAGCAATGCCTACCCTTGCTAAAATCTCATTCCACAATATTGTCACCACCTCACAGAGAAGAAAAAATGATTAACAGATTCACCATCCTTCTTACACATATGACACCAATCAACCACAAATAAACCTCTCTTCCTCAAATTATCCATGGTTAGTATTTTCCCAAGAGACACCAACCAACAGAAAAAAGCAACCTTGCTAGGCACCTTTGCCCTCCAAATACATTTCCAAGAATAGTCTTTAACTCCCTGACTAATTAATGCCTTATAAAAAGATTTACAGTAAATCTGGAGTTATTTGTTTGCAACCACAGCAGGCTGTCCTCTCTATTCTGATCAATTTTCATATCATATAATCTTCCCAAAAAATCAGATACCTCACCCACTTCCCAGTCCTGCACATCTCTGTTGAAATCCACATTCCACTGAAGCATGTTATTAAAAATCTTATAAGACTCAGCCACTGCAGCCCCTTAATCTCTAGCAATCCTAAGTAAATTAGGATAAATATTTGCCCCATCCCCCACTTTAAATTTTGTGGATCCCATTTAATATATTAGTTGTACTACAGTCAGAAGATCAACTTCAAGTTTTGAACACTTGGGGTAGCAAAAGGAAAAAACCATTCCCTATCCTTTCGCTCAAACAAACATAAGCCTAGACTAATAGGTCATGTAATCATGCCCAACTCACCGATGGTGGGATAAGGACCTTTTGTTTTCAGAATGGGTAATCTAATAATCACAGTTTACGTAATTACTTAATCTAATCATCACAAAGTTGAACTTGTCATTCAATACTTGTGCCCGTGATGAAGAACTGTCATTCAATACTTGGGCCCGTGATGAAGAACTTTAGATTCTCCTTTCACTATTGATTGCTATTTCAAAAGAAATCTGGGATGGAAATGAAATCTTACTTTGGCACTCCTAGTGTCAACCTTTTAGAGCCACCATCATGTTAATTGCTGTGGCACGTGTAACGAAAACAGGACCGACCTTGGTGTGCCAAGAAAAACTAGAAAAAAGTGAAAATACAAGATTGCTGAAATTAGCATTTTGGAACAATAAATGTTTGTAATCACGTGATCACAGGTGATCACAGGTCATAGCCTTCTAGGAAGGTAATGAACTATGGTAACTCTGGCTAAAATGTCTACAGTGTAACATTATACTAGTCGAGCGAATCATATGCTATAATAACTCAGATGCAATCTTTATCTCAAATACCTGTCTTCCGAGTAATTGTAGATTTTTCTGGACAGCAATTCTCCCACCAGCAACTTGCAAGTCAAGGTTGTTTGTGTTGTAGGATGCCCCCATGTACTTCAAAACTGCACCAACAACCTCTCTAGGAGAATCAACCATTGAAATCCTCCCTTCAAGTTCGGGCCGCCATAAATCTGCCCAGTCCTGCAATGGCAGTTTACCGACACTTAGTGTGCTATATAAAATAATTTGTTAAATTGAAAAAAGTCTATGACCACGTGGATCAACATATGGCGTGGTGGCCATGCCCTGTCAACACATCCAACGAGCTAATATGAAACACGAAATAAAATGGGAGGGGGGTTGGCATGTAAACCCAAAGGAGGCCGCTACATGCAATGAGAAAACTCAACTCATGAGTAACCTTGTTTCATATGCCTCCAATAAACATTTGAAGACCTAATAGCATTATCCATTATTATCAATCTCTTCACAAAAAAGTTTTACACAATGACCTAAAGATCAAGTTTTTCAATTCATTAAATATACTGACTAAAAGAAAAAGGGCACAACCAATGTACATGGGAACCATACAAGGCCCCTAACTATTTCTTTTAATTTTTTAATGCTGAGTTTAAGAATGTCCATAAAATCTAAAAGACAACAAGAAACAGAGTTCAGATGAACCTATAACCAAGAAAATGACAATCATAAAGGCAATATTTATGCCATCCTAAATCAATGAAGTCCCAAAGCCTCTAAAGCTCCACCTTTTCTCTCATTCCAAAAGCTCCTCATATAAAACATAAGACAGCTCTTAATCCACTAGCTAGCTCCAAAACTCATAAGATTAAAACCTTAAACTTTCCCCCAATATTTGCCAATGATTCATCCAAGGAGTAGGTAGGGAAGTTCAAGATGTCAGTTTGGTAAGATATACTTGCCTCCCCCGTCAAAATCCACAAAGGAAAGCGCCCTCCACAACACCTGAAATCATCTTGCTAAAGGCTTCCATTACAAAAACAAAATAGTAGTGGAGAGAGAGGGTCACCTGTCTTAAGCCCTAGGAGCTTTTAAAGAATCTCATGGGTGTGCCGTTCACCAAGATAGAGAAACAAGCAGTTCAGACACAATGATTGATCCATGAACACCATTTCAAACCAAAGCCACATCGCTCGAGCATGTACAGAAAAAAGCTCCAATTGACATGGTTATAAGCCTTTTCCATGTCTAGTTTGCGCAAGTCCTAGTTCTCCCGACTTAATTCTACTATCCAAGCATTCGTTGGCAATAAGTGCCGAGTCAAGAATTTGCCTACCTCTAACAAAGGCATGTTGAGGCTTGGATATTAACTTCTCCACCACCAAGCTCAATCTATTAGCCAAAACCTTTGACACAATCTTGTACATCCCACTCACCAAGCTAATGGGTCGACGATAATCTTTTACCTCTACCGCATTGAGTTTTTTGGGAATGAGAGCAATTAAAGTTGCATTGAGGCTTTTTTTAAACCTTTCATTTTCATGAAATTCATGAAAGACACTCATAATGTCGTCTTTACTCACTTCGCAACAAGTTTGCAAAAAAGCCATAGAAAAGCCATCCAAACCTGGAGGCTGGAGCTTTGTCACCCACCATCCTTCTTACCACTTTCTGAATCTCCTTCTCTTCGAAGGGTCGCTCAAGCCATTCTACTTCTTGCAACTCAAGAACATCAAAGTTAAGTCCTTCTAATTTCGGTCTCCAAGAAAATTCTTTCGAAAGTAAATGTTCATAATACTTTACAATATGGTCCATGATCGGTGGTTGATTTGAAGTTGCCACCCCATCCACCAACAATGTCTTAGGGGCATTGTTCCTCCCTATGCGAATTTGCCACCTGGTGAAAAAACTTGGTGCACTTGTCCCCTTCAACCATAAGGCTCTTGATTTTTGTCTCCAAGATATTTCCTCCAATAAAGAAACCCTTTCGAGTTCCGCAAACACTTGGACTTTACGAGCTCTCTCCTCTTCAAATAGTTCCTTAACCTACTCCACGCCCTCTAATCCCTTGTTTTCTTCAACCAGAGTATGCTTTTGGCCTTCCATATTGCCAAATGCTTGTTCATTCCACGCCTTCAATTTTCTTGCCATGACATAACTTGGATTGCCACGAAATTGGTATGAAGACCACCAGTGTCGGACTCTCTCAATTAATCCCTCTGATTACAAGAAATTACACCGACCAATGAAGTAAATTATTGAAAAAAAAATTTCCTAAGCTATTCCATTGACCGCTCTCGATCTTCGAAACTTCTATCATTCCTTTCTCTCCAAATGCACCACCATAAACAAAATGGGACCATCTTTCATATTGCTACAATATAAGAGTTCTCCCAAAGGCTTCTCCAAGAAGCTAGGAGATCGATCACCCTTCTCGGCATCACCCAAGGTAGTCCCACCCGAGTGAAGAAATCATTTCATAGGGTTGTGACAATCTCAAAATGAAGTATTAAATGATCAACAAACTCCCCACTCTTTTTGCACATGCAATACCACTCCATGACAATGAATTGGTGCTTCCTTAAATTATCAAGTGTGAGTATCTTCCCCAAAGAAGTTGTCCATACAAAAGAGTGCCTTTAATGGTGCCTTTGTCTTCCAAATACACTTCCAGGGGAACGGATTTATTGTATGTGTTTGCATGACTTGATAGAAGGAGCGGACGGTGAACTTTCCTTTCTTGGAGTGACGCCAGAAAATCTTGTCACTACATAAGCAGCCATCCGTCCAGGAGAGAAGCAAGCTACCTTTCTTGTTGAAAATCTGGAATATGTGCCATTGGTATGGCATCAATTTCCCCTCTCATGCGAGTCAAGTATATGAGATTATAAAACTCCGATATTGTGTCGACTTCACAATCTTGTGCATTTCTAATGAAACCAACATTCCCTTGAGAAGCACCATTTGATGTAACCAGCAAGTCCGCAATTGAGGCTTCTTTCATTCTTGTTGTGCCATAGATTCTGGATCTGTCGCCACTCCATATGCCATGCCAAAATTTGATTGAGTCCGTCACCCACTTCAAAGTAGATGTTTCTAAATTATATATCCCATCCTCTTCTTATGTGCTTCCAAAGCCCAACCCCATATGGCCCACTTACCTCATTTGAACACCAACCTCCACATGGCTTCACCGTACTTCGATTCTATGATATTTCCCCACAAGGTCCCCCGTTCTTGATGATATCTCCACAACCATTTGCCCAACAAGGCCTTGTTAAAAACCTGCAAATTCCTTGTACCAAGGCCTCCTTCTAGGATAGGGGAGCATACTGTGGCCCATTGTACCAAGTGAAACTTAAAATCATCATTCATCCTCCCCCAATAAGAAATCTCGCTGAATTTTCTCCATGCATTGAGCCACCTTGGTAGAAAGAGGGGAATAATGATAGAAAATAAGTCTGCAAGTTGGATAGGGTACTTTTAATCAAAGTGACCCTACCACCTTTGTATAGGTACATCTTTTTCCAATTAGCCAATTTCCGCTCCATTTTCTCTAGCACATCATCTCAAATTGATTTCAATTTGAATAGGGCACCCAAGGGGAGGCCAAGATATTTCATCGGCAAATGAGATATCTTGCATCCCAAGATGGAAGCCATGTTCACCACATTAGAGACATCTCCCACCGGAACCACTTCTGATTTGGTCAAGCTCACCTTCAATCTCGAAGCAGCTTCAAAGCAAAGAAGAATAGCCCTCAAGGCTTGAATGTAATCATGTATGGCCCCACAATTTGAGTTTTCATGAATTTCTTGTATCACTAAACTAGCACGCTCAAGAGATGCTCTTGTATATGGCCCATATACTTCGGCTTACGCCTATTCTTATGATTAATAAAACTTTGTTTACCAATAACAAAAAAAAAAAGTTGTCAGTTTGGATCGGATTTGAGGTAAATCCAAAACTAAACCAACTTGATCGGCTAAAAAAAATTCCAAATCCAATTGCCAAACTAATCATGTTTAAAAAATGAACTAGAACAAATAGGAACTTCATTCGGTTTCTCTAAAGGGTTAGAGCTATGTCAAAACCTTGGTCTCCCCCCTGCTCAGTGGGGATATCATCAAATCAAACAGTGAATAAACCCTAGAGGAAAAAATAACACAATCATAAAGACATGTAAGTAAAACTTATCTGGGATGTGCTACAAAAAGGATGAACTTATGTTTTTTTTTTTTTATAAGTAAACAGTAGTATAAATAAGAATAGGCAAAGCCCAAGTATACAAGGCGGTATACAAGAGATAAAACCTATCTAGTTGCTAAAAAAGAAAGAAGAAAATCATGTACATTTAGGCCATTAAAATCTACAGCAATAACCCAAAGAAGTAAGGTACGGAAAAACAAAATTCTAAGATCCTCTATTGTCCACTCCTTATCTTCAAATGTCCGCTCATTACGCTCCCGCCATATACACCACATAATACAAATAGGAACCATTTTCCACACAGCTTTGATTTGTGGAGCACCACCCGGCAATACCCAGCTAGCCAATAACTCTACCACTGTAGCAGGCATTACCCAATTTAACCCTAATCGAATGAACACATCGCTTCACAGTGCTCTAGCTGTCTCACAATGTAGCAGAAGATGATCCACTGTCTCGCTAGCTTTTTTGCACATACAACACCATTCTGGAATAATTATCTGGCACTTCCGCAGATTATCAGTGGTCAGAATCTTACCCAGAGCCGCTGTCCAAGTGAAAAATAGTGCTTTTGGAGGTGCCTTATTCCTCCACAATCCTCTCCGAGGAAAATGCGTGTTTGGAAGCAAAGTAAGGGACTTATAGAAGGAACGAACCGAAAAAACACCCTTACCTGCTGAATTCCACCACAGTTTATCTTCTCTCAATCCAGACATTCTCGTAGAGTACACACGACTGAAAAACGCCTCAAAACTGTTTAGTTCCCAGTCTTGAGCTGCTCTACTAAAGGTGACATTCCAATGAAGTTGATCCCCTGAACGAACCATGAGATCCGTCACTGAAGCCTCTTGATCACATGCCAAACGAAAAACGGAAGGAAAGGCGTCCGTTAGAGCCTCCTCCCCACACCAAATGTCCCTCCAAAATTTTATACAAGTGCCCTTCCCCACCAAAAATTTAGTATGACAAGAAAACACCCCCCAACCACGTCGTATGTGCTTCCAAACCCCCACCCCATAGGACCCATTCCCCTCTCTAGTACACCAATCCCCCCCCCCCCCCCCCATCTTACCATATTTGCAATCAACCACTAATTTCCATAGAGCTTCTGGTTCCAAGTTGTATCTCCAAAGTCATTTCCCAAGTAACGCCCGATTAAAAGTTCTCAAATTCTTTATCCCCAACCCACCTGAAGGAATTGGTCTGCACACCTTATCCCAACTGACTAGGTGAAACTTGAATTCATCTCCCATCCCACTCCATAAGAAATCCTGATAAAATTTTTCGATTCGCGCCGCCACACTAGCTAGAATTAGAAATAAAGATAGAAAGTAAGTTGGCAAGTTAGAGAGAGTACTTTGGATAAGAGTCACCCGTCCTCCTTTCGACAAATACAGTCTCTTCCACACAGCCAATCTTTGTTCTATTTTCTCAATAACTGTGTTTCAAATAGACAAAGCTCGTGAAGCAGCCCCCAATGGTAACCCCAAATATGTCATAGGGAGAGAAAGCGACCTTACTCCCAAGAGTATTAGCCAACTGCCAAGAGATGCTGACATTCCCAACGGGCACTACTCTGATTTATCAAAGTTAACTCTCAAACCTGACACTACTTCGAAACAAAAAAGAAGCGCCTTCAGTGCCCTAAGTTGGTCTTGCTCTGCATCACAGAAAATTAAAGTGTCATCTGCAAATAATAAGTGGGAGACCAAGGTGAGACCCCTCCGTGGATCACCCACTGAAAAACCAGCCATAAAACCATGACTAACCACAGCCGATAACATCCTACTCAAAGCCTCCATGACGATAACGAAAAGCAAAGGGGACAAGGGATCACCCTGTCTTAAGCCTCGAGAGCTATTGAAAAAACCCTCTGGGTTACCATTGATCAAGACTGAAAATTTTGCCGTTGAGATGCACCATCAGATCCACATACACCACCTCTCCCCAAAACCACATCTCTTCAGTAAGTATAAGAGGAATTCCCAATTTACATGATCATATACTTTTTCCATATCTAATTTACAAATAATACCTGGAGTGCCAGACATTAATCTACTATCTAGACATTCATTTGCAATTAATACCGAGTCCAGAATCTGACGATCCCTTACAAAAGCATTTTGTGGCTTTGAGATTACTTTATCAATTGCCACCCCTAACCTATTAGCTAGCACCTTTGAGATGATTTTGTATATCCCATTAATGAGGCCCATTAGTCCTTCAACTCCACCGCTCCGGATTTCTTCGGAATCAAAGCAATAAAAGTAGCATTCAGGCTTTTCTTGAATTTTCCAGCCAAGAAAAGCTCCTGAAACACATTCATAATGTCATCCTTTACCACCTCCCAACATGTTTGGAAAAACCCCATCGTAAAGCTATCCGGACCTGGTGCTTTATCCTTTACCATCTTTCGAACCACATCCATTTCCTCCACCTCCTCAAAAGATCTTTCCAACCAGGATGCTGTCTGTGGTTCTATGGACTCAAAACCAAGTCCATCTAGCTTGGGCCTCCAGCCCTCATTTTCTGTAAAAAGGTGTTCATAGAAGTTCACCACATGTTCCTGGATCACAGGGGCCTCTGTGCAATCACTACCATTGATATTCAGCATCTCAATAGAGTTAGTTCTCCGATGAGAGTTAGCCACTTTATGGAAGAATTTGTGCTTCGATCCCCTTCCTTCAACCAAAGAGCTCTTGACTTCTGTCTCCAAGAGATCTCTTCTAAAGTTAAAACCCTTTCCAACTCTGATGCCAGCGCTGTCTTACATGACACTTCCTCTGGGGTAAGAGCCCTATCCTTAATAATCTTTTCAAGATTCTGTAAATCCTCCGTTAGAGTTTTCTTTTGCTCCCTAATATTTCCAAACAATTGGAAATTCCAAAGCTTTAAATCTTCCTTTAACGCTTTCAGTTTGCCTGCAAGTATATAAGAGGGGGTACCATAAAGCTAATAAGAAGACCATCAATTCCTTACCATATCCACGAAGCCATCGTTTTTAAACCACATATTTTCGAATTTGAAATAACAACAACCTCCTTGAATACCACCTCCATCTAATAATATGGAAAAATGATCCGAGCATATGCGCGGCAGTCGCTTCTGACATACCTCCGGATAATGGCTTTCCCATTCCGGCGATATTAAAAATCTATCCAGCCGGGACCAAGTTTGACTGTTAGACCATGTGAAAAGACCGCCAACTAGAGGGAGTTCCACAAGATTCAGGTAAAAAATGCATTCTGAGAATTCAGCCATGGCTGGATGTAACCGATTGCTTCCAAATCTTTCACTAGGGAACCTTACTACATTAAAATCTCCTCCTATGCAACAAGGAAGTTCCCCCCCGCTATAAATAACAGCCAGTTCATCCCACAAACGACTTCTAATATTGTCAACATTCGGTCCATAAACACCTGCAAAAGCCCACAAGAAATTATCCTCTACCATCTTAAAAGAGCAAGCCACTGTAAATTCCCCTACAAACTCCTTCATCTTCTCCACGACCCTTTTATCCCACATCACCAAAATACCGCCTGATGCCCCCTCCGAAGCTAGATAAGCCCAATCTGCATACGGGCAACCCCACACATTTCTCATGAGTTTTCTATTTACCAATTTCAGTTTGGTTTCTTGTAAACATATGATATCCGCCTTCCAATCCCGAAGAAAATTTTTTATGCATAGACATTTTGTAGCCTCGTTCAACCTGCGAACGTTCCAAGACACGATTTTTGGCTTCATAAAGACACAACGGACCCCTTCCCTTTGGACCTAACACGACTTGAGCTACCCTCATTCAGCGACCAATTAAGCCTATTAAGTTCCCTTTGCTTCTTAGAATCAGCTTTCTTGGACTGAGACTCTTTAAAAGTTAGAAACGTAGAAGTATAGAATATCTATTTGCGCAAGACTGTTTTTCTTTTTATACCCAACTCTTGATGCATTATGTGCAGCTGTGTCCATATCATCTCTAAATTTGATCTCATTAATTAATTAATTTTTGAATATCCCAGCAGAAGAGAAAAACACCAGAATGTGGATGCTAAATTTCAGTTTTATAGCAGATGTAAACAATTTTTCAGATTGTGTGGTACAAATCAAGGAGCAGTACGGGACAAGCAATATCCGGTCCACCATGTTGAACTACATTATCATGCAATCAAAAGACACTGTGGAGAAAAAGGGCCGAGTAGAAAAGAAAGTTAAGAGAATCGGTTACATGACATAGGGAGCAATTCAGAGTGAATAAATACTATTAAAAGTTGGTAGCAATCAGAGCTAAGATGACTTCATAATTATGGATGCTCTTGGACTTAGTAATTCTCACTGCCATTACATTTTTGGGCTTTGATCAAAAGATGTAAATATAAACGAATCTCTTGAAAAGATACCTCTATAGGAGCCAATTTATGCTTCTGAAATTTACTTTTCTTGTATGCTATCACCATGCAACCCCATCGGTATGGTGCAGCCCATATTGTACCCTCAGAATCTATTTCCCCGGCAGAGTTCCTGCGTAGATATACCTGAGATTCTTTTAAAGAAAGTACAATGGCCAGAAAGAACTGAACAGTAGTATTAACTATAAAAAATTATAGTTACAGTGCAAGTCAATCCAAGATACCTCCAAATAACAAGTGCATACAAGTGAAAGGAATAATTAGCACATCTAGATTGAAATATACACATATAATTTATCAAATTTTACTGCTGATTTTACACTGAGTATAAGGGCTGGTTTGGATGTTAAGATGAGATGTTATCTCAACATCCAAACATCACTCAAACACAAAAACTTTTCAATTTCAAATCTTCAACTTTTTCATCTAATCATTACATAATCATTACAACTCTACCAAACTTCCAAACAAAACACAAAAAACAATTCAACTTTTTCAAATCTCAAAACAAAAATAATATTAAAAAATTATATTATAACAATATTTAAACTTTATAATATTTTTATTCAATTTTTTCTCTCCTTCCCAAAACTCCATAAAACATCTTAATTCAAATCATTTCACTATTATTCACAAACCATTTCACTACTATTCACAGATTTTTCATCTCATCTTAACATCCAGACGAGACCTTAGGTATTGCACCATATTCTAAAATAATGTCTTACATAATGAAATGTTTTTGGTACATACATAATGAAACATATGTGGCATGCATAAAACGGTTCTGTAGCATATTAGCATGCGAGAATATATTAGGTATTGTACCTATTGATTTTTTTTTTTTTATAAGTAATAATATTATATATATATATATATATCAATAAGAGTAACCAAATACACTGGACATATACAAGAAAAACACCTAGCCCATACAAGAAAGCCCATAATGACCCAAAAGCCCATGAAAACCTACCCAAAATACACCAAACCCGAATTGGAAAACTATCATTACACCTCCCCGACACCATCAAACCTATTGATTTTTCAAGTTCAATGAACCAATTATCAAGATCTCAAGCGAATTAATAAATGTCTTGAGAAAGTCCTTCATTTGAGAATCATTATAAATAGCATATCAGTGTGGTGGAATAAATATTAGGCATCGTACCTATTATTTTTTCATTAAAAACTATGCCGGTGCAAAAGGGGAAACTCCGACTTAAGAATGGTCTGTTAAGTTGTTATTGTGTGGAGTCTTTGATCTTCAAGTTTTCATTGGAGGCATGGGCTTCTGTTTTGGACATCATTGGGAGAAGTTGAGGGGTGGTAAGGTCGGAGTCAACGGGCAGAGTTAATGTCGGATGGCTGACGGCAGCAGTGGAAGTGGTGCTACAGGCAGAGAGAGCCGGGGTTCGTGAAATCCTCCTGTGTAAAAAACAGAGCATATATTTCCCAGAGGTGATTGATGCTCACGGCTGTTATTAGCAATTGTGGATTATGGGGGACGGTTCGAAGAGGTTTCATCATCATTCTGAGAGGTTTTGAGGGAAAGGGATGGGAAGAAATTTGCAGTCCAGTTTCGCAAGGCTGAAGAGCCATTTCTCTCATTTTACAGTTATGGACCAAAAAGGTTAATTCCTGTCTTCCTCAAGAGGTAGCTCAGTGACTGAAAAGCATCATTTGGAGGCATGACGAATTTCTGGACCAAGAAAGGCTGTCTTAAGACATATGCAGTAGCTATATCCTTGTTCACATCAGGGAGAGAAACAGAGATTTCCTTCCAGTGAGTAGTAAAAATTACTTAAAATGGGGAAGGATGCAAGCCTAGGACATGGGTGAAAGATTCCTTTTCCTGTTACATTTACCATAATGGAAAGAAAAAACCATCCACACATCTCAAACCACACTACATATGGGAGAATTTTGCTTTTACTTTTTGCCAGATAAATATAACTCAAGTACCCATACTCTTTGGACACATCTCCTTCCTTGTTTATCTTTTTCTTTTTACCCCGCGCGGGGGGGTGGGGGGGGGGGGGGGGGGGGGCGGCCATTCCCCAACTACTTTGAACAATTTATCATCCCATTATCATCAATACACCTTTTAACTAACATTTTCAAGCTAATGAACAATTTCGGTAGGAGTGCTGTAAAAATCTTAAGATCCGAGTTTAGATCATCACCAATATTTTCTTTTTGATCAGTACACAAAATTTTATCAATAATAAGGATAGGCAATAACCCGAGTACACAGGACATATACAAGAGCATCACCTATGCTTGATGATTTAGTGATACAAGAGATTCATGTTAGTTCATACGTCTAAAATCTATAACAAAAGTCCAGTAGAATAAAGGGTAGAACACTAACGATAAGGGTGCTCCTAAAATCACTAACGGTGTAGAATAAGTTTGAGGCAGAGAAAACGTTGGGGAGAGAAGCACGAGAGATTAATTTATTCTTACCTTCCATTTGTCACTTAAGCCTTTAAACCATTCCTGGTCTTCCACCCCTTGTATGGGCTCAATTATACCCTTATTAATGGCAAAATTGAGCCAGGAGTCACCAACACTAACAACATCAGCTGCCAAAGTAGAGGATGGCGAGATATAACCTTTCCGAGAGGTCATACATAGATCAGAAAATATGCCCTCAAGATTTGCATTGTACTTTAAGCGAAGCTTTAATCTCTTTCCTTGTGATTGAATGAAGTCCTACGTCAGTATAAATACATAAATTTTAACAAATTGTTCAATATTCGGCGACAAAAACTCACTCTCCACCAATGAAAAAGATAAACAAGAGAACTATAAAAAAATACCTTAGCCCAGGAAGGAGGTAGAGAGCCACGTAGAGCAACAATTGTGAGAGGGACAGTGAGAGCATAAGTTTTAGACTTCCAAGCTTCGAATGCCGTTCTCAATTCAGACTGATCTGTATACATACTATTCTGTACTTTATAGTATACGAAAAGAAAGAGACTTTAGTTAAAAAATATAAAAATGCAACGGGTGTGGATGGTAACCTTGAATTTCCTCTTGCAGCGGAGTTGCGGCAAGAGCAGGCAAGGGGAGCTGGGGGCGTCGAGCCCAACCGAAGCCGAAGAAACCAAGGAAGACTATTACGGCGGAGACGGAGAATCGAAGCAACAGATTGGGATTGGGAGCCTCCGTCTCTTCTGCTTCCCCAAATGATACAAAAGTTATACAGAGATTGTGGGTACGATGACTGAGAGATAGAGTGAGAGCGGTGGAAATGTTGTTGCGGGGATTTGTGGGGCTAGGGTGGACACTGGGGTTAGGGTTTGAGAAGGGGTTACGGGAACGTTGAGACCAAAAGGGCCGTGACTTCAGGGAGAGGTGGGTGAATGAATGCGTGTGTGAGGGCAGCAAAACCGCCATTGAGAAGTCGGAGACGAGGAAGGACGGCAGTCATGGAAATATATATTTCAAATTTTAATTATATATGGAAAACGATTAGTCATAACTATTTTATAATTTTTGCGCATTTTTATCATAAATATTATTTTTTTTCAATTCAAACCAATAGTTAAACATATTTTAAATAAATTCAAAAAAGAATATTATTATTATAATTGAAAAGTTGCATAAAAATAGTAAAATAATTGTTTTATATAAGTTTTATGAGTAATGTTAATTGTTAGATATAAATTTTAAATAGTCAAGTTTGTCTTTTATAAAAAAATAAGTTTTACTATCGTTTGAATTCGAAAATGAGTTGAGATGAGTTGTAAATAATAGTGAGATTTGTGAGTCCGGTTTGTATTCACAATTTATCTCAATTCATCTCAACTCATCTCATTACTATTCATTACTATTCAGTAACTTTAACTCACAAATCTCACTACCATTCACAACTCATCTCACTACTATTCACAACTCATCTCAACTCATATTCGAATCCAAACGATACTTTAAAGTTGATAAATAGTAATGAATAGTAGTGAGATGAGTTGAAATGAGTTGAAATAGCTTGCAAATACAAACCGGAAAAAATAAAATATCTTTTTTATACTTTTTATAGTAGGATCTATTTCTTTACAAAGAGATTGTTTGAAGCTTATCTATTTAAAGTTCATTCAAATTATTTTTCAATTTTTATTTTTGATTTCTTATTAAAAAATATTATATATCATTCTTTTAAAACTTATTATCTCATCATCCTTGTATTAAATGACTAAAATTTAAATAAATAATAATAAATTATTTTTTAACTATTTAATATTAAATGATGTGAAGATGATGGTTAAAACGAAACTGAGGCACTTCTTTACTTGGTTACTGGGCTATTCTTATTTTTATGTATAGGTAATTAAGAAGTTTTATTCGTAAAAGTAAGTAAAATTCAAGTACATAAGGAGTATATATGAAAATAATCTAATTAGAGTTTATAATAGAAAGTAGAAAGATCAAGAACATTTAGTTCATTACAAATAATAGCCCCTGCCCATAAGAATAAAGTTTTAAAAAATAAAACTTTAAGTTATCTATCGTTGCTTCACGGCCTTCGAAGCTTCTATCATTTATCTCATGCCAAATGCACCAACACATATATATAAGAATCATTCTTCAAATTGCTACCACTTGCGAGTTGCCATGGAGGCCTTGTCAGCTTGCAAGGAAGTCCACCGGTCTAAAAGGCATGACTCATAACAATCCAATCATCGCAAAAAAATATCTCACATAATCCTGACCACCTCACAGTGTAAAAACAAATGATTTATGATTCACTTTTCTTCTTACACATACAATACCAATCCAACATCATTACCCAACATTTTCTTAAATTATCTATGATGGGGACTTTGTTCAGAGATGTTGTCCATGTGGAAAAAGCTATTTTTGAAGGAACTTTCGTCTCTCATATACTCTTCCATGGGAGCATGACCATTCTAGGGCTCATTAGAACTTGGTAAAATGATCTAACTGTGAATTTACCTTTCTTGGAGGGGCTTCAGCTCATCTTATCTATGGTACCCTTATGGAATACTTGGTTATTCATGTGTAGGCAATTAAACTTGTGATTAAATTTCCATGCTTGGGAGTTGTGGCAACTTAGCAAGTAACCAAAAATTAAAGAATCTTAGTGCTTGTTTGGACATTTAGAATATCACAAAATATCTATAAATAGCAATGAAATAATTTGTGAATATTAATGAAATATTTTGAGTTAAGATGTTTTTTTGGTTTTTAGGAAATTGGTGAAAAAAAGTTGAATAAAAAAACTATAAATATATACTTTTTTAATATATTTTTATTTTGAAACTTGAAAAAATTGTATTGTGTTTGTGTTTTGTTTAGAAGTTTGAAAAAATTGTAATGATTAGATGAAAATATTAACTATTTGAAATTAAAAAATATTTTGTATTTTAGTGATGTTTGGAAAAGAAATATCAGCAAATATATGAGAATACTTCAAAATACTAGTTACCCAAACTAGGCAGATCAAGAGGAGCTGGAGCCACCCTCAACCCACATCCTTGGTCGGTCCTGCGATTCAACATTGTAACCACAAATGCATGATCACTGTATGTAACATCTAAGTAGTTCTTTGTTTTTTTTTTTTTTTTTTTGGATAAGTTAAAAATTTTATTAAACAAAATGTAATAGGCGAAACCCAAGTACACTGTTATTAACCCACTAAGTAGAACTCACCCTTGAAAACTAGCTTACAAGGAAAGGGTGCCTAGGAGCTTATAAACCATCAACCAATCTCACACTTAATCGATGTGGAATCGTAACAACCACCATGCTCCGTAGCCGACGTCCACGGCGGTCCCGGCGCTCACACGGGCTGGCTGTGCGCTAGGTCTTTTCCTAGCTCCGGGTGAACACTGCCATGCCAGCATCACCTCCCTTGCTGCACGATTGCAACCGTCGCAACATGGCCTTGGATGTGGGGTGGCTCTGATACCATTTGTTATGAACCCATTAGGTAGAACTTACCCTTGAAAACTAGATTACAAGAGAAGGGTGTCTAGGGACTTATAAACCATCAACCAATCCCATACTTAGTCGATGTGGGATCGTAACATACACATGAAGTACACAAAAACATCTTAGTAGTTCTTTGAGTCTAGTTTAAACAATATTTAATATCGTGAAGTTCACATGTTAATATGTTATGTCTATCCATTCTTGAAGGAATCCTCATCCAATTGTTGGGCCATTACCAACGATGCTTTCATTTAATCGACACTACATTTATTTTTTAGTTATGTTATATATAACGCTTTCATTGTACTATATAGCTGTGATATAGCTACAAACTATTAGATCGGCTTTTATTTTTTAAAAATAAGTATATTCAAATACTAATAGATAATTGAAATGAATCTGTAGTACATAACATTTGTTTGGTGATTGAGGAAAGGAAAACTTGCATGGTGCTCAAGACCAAGGTGACCTAGATAAGCATAGATTTACTGCATATCCAAAACCTTAACTATACTGAACTGTCCAAAATTCAGCGAGTACAACTTTGTTGATCCCTGCTGCTAGAGAAGAAATAGAGAGAAAGATGATAACTATGTAAGCAGTGGAAACCAGATTTACTGCATATATATATCCAAATATTGAAAACCACTTAGCTTCCTTGAAACATTTGAAATAATTACAAACATTCCGGCTAAGTCTTGCATCAAAATGGAACTTTAATACAGAAGAAAAGAATGTACAGTTGTTGTACTTTTTATTTATAAATTAAGAGTAACCTTATGATGATTTTGAGCTTGCTTCCATTACCTTGCTAGCTGGTGCTTTCTCTTGCCTTTCTACATAAGCCGAGGGAAACCATCCCACCTTGCCGTTGCATTCTCCTTCGGACCATCCATTAGGGGCGACCTGGTGATATTGCGAGTGTGTGAGATATGACAAATGAAAAAAACAAGATAAAACGATTCACTTTGAAATGAGTTCATCTTATTTGCGGGTGTTCGCTGCTGATAAATAAATTTGCTCACACTTGATGGCTGGAACCCAAAATTGATGCCATATACACGTTCACTTCCAGTTATTAATTAATTATTTATTTATTTAATGCCAATGGGAATACAAAATGGTAGACAAATTGACACTGAGTGGTGTCAAATGCTAGGTCGATGATGAACATTTCTATTAGTCTATAAATAAGATCGGGGTGTAATCCAACATAGAGCATGTACTTTTTGTAGGTGGTGCAGTTATAACACCTAGACAAATAACGGGAAGTAGTCACATCTCAAGCAACTGAAGTCACTGGCAGAGCAGGAAAAATGTATAACATGAACACCAAGCTATTTAGCCCTGCCCCGCTTTATTCAGAGAGTGTTGTGGATAGCTCGTGTGAAAACTCAAAATGAGATTTTATCCAGTAGCCTTATTATAGGATTATCTTCTAATTTTCCTGTAGACTCAAGATTCAGCATTCCTCCCCCTTCCCCCTTATTTTTTTCTTCTCTTTCAAAAGCTCAAGATTTGGCTGCAAATCATGTAGCCAGTTGTAATTATATTCCAATTTATGCCTTTTTTTGTATTACATAAGTCCATCTAATTGGTCGTAGATATCCTGAATTGTTGTACTTCTAAAGGGTATTGGAGCTTGGGAAAAGCCATGTACACCCAACAAATCTTCAGCCGTAGGGGTATAAATACACAAGGATACTTGATAGACAACTTGAACTTATCTCGACTAAGCTTAACTTGACTCAACTTGCTTATTAAATAACCATTCATGAACACAAAATTAGGCTCAATTATTAAATTATACAAATTCAAATAGAACTCACTCCACTCAACTGTTGTTTGTGAACAAGCTTGTATAAAACTCAACTATACCCATTAGCTCGTTCGTATATATTGCCATATATACACATACATTAGAAAACAATACATACTCATTATAAACAGTAGATATTAACAATGCATATTATATGTATATATGCTTATATAAATTATAAATGCATTTTCATGATGTCAACTTTGAGGGCACACCAAGGGGAACCCTTGTTACTATGATAGTTTCTGAAGAATTCCTGGGCCAGAAGAATGTTATCCCCAATGCTTCTATCTCTTATGAAAGCAGTTAAAAAAAAAAAAAGATTTCCTTCCAAGGCTAGTTCTTCAAATTCTGGAGTTCCGGGGGGGTGTTAAGCATATTGATTCTCTATCTTCTGTTAATAACTTTTAGATATAGGTACATGCACACAATTTATAAAGGTTACAGATATGTAAGCATGAATGCTAATATCTTATAGAGTATAAGATCGTAGTGTGTAAGCATTAAGATGCTAACTATATAGTTACTATATGAATTTCAATATATTAACTAGTTAGAATGTTAGATATACTCTTTTAGAAATATAAGTTTTTATTTATCAAGACCTTCAACTGATTAGTTGTTGTCTATTGTCTACGTGATAAAGTTTATTTGATTAAATTTGTAAATTATAATTGTGATTATAAGAAAAAAAAATGTTCGTATAAATTTTTGCATTTTTGTAAAAAAAATTTCTTAAAACTTTATTTTAGTTTTTTATTTCTTAATATAAAAAGTTTAAACAAAAAATGACAAAAGAGTTGAGTCGAGCACTTGGCTCAAGTTTTGATCTAGCCTCAAGTCAAAGATTGAGCTTGGTTTTAGTATAATTTAGTCAAGTTCAGACTACCCAAAAACTTGAGTTGTGTTTCGACCCATGCTCGAGCGTACTTTCAGTGTAATTGAGTGAACTAGAGCAACCATGACTCAATCAAACTTGGCTCGATAACGGCCCTATTTGGCCAAAAATTCTACACAAAACATACATGATCTAAAAATTAAAAAAGTAACTATCAAATGAATGACCCATATTGGAATTAGCAATGGAGGAAGTACCTGGTGAACAACAACATAATCATTCACTGACAGGCTTAACTCCCCATCTGCTTGAGCATCAAAGGAATGTATAGCCTAAAAGATGAAGGAGAGGTTATAAAGAAAGAACAAGGCTTGAGATGTTAAAAGCAGCAAAGGTAAAGACAACTAAGTGCAGAAAAATCTCAAATATTGGCAGAAATATTTAATGTCAATTTAGATAGTAAGAACTGCAAAATAAATTAGAAATGCCACTATTAAAGGCCAAATAATGCTGATTGGTATATGGAATGCCACTGGGACTAGGATTCTGATGCCAACTTCAATTATAACATATTAACACGTAAGCTAAAGTACCAATTTACACGCATGTTTCACCCAGCAATCTCATGTTTGCGACTGGAAAATTGGATTGCGAGGCTAAACATACTTACAAGTTAGCTACAGTTACATTATATGCATGTTTCATCTAGCATTCTCATGGTCTCTAGCGTAGAAAGGCAAATGTCAAACCAGGTTAAGAGCTCCAAGAAGAAGAGGAACCATAGCCTAATGCTTAGGTGATTGTAGAGTCTACAAAGATTGGACACTTGAGATGCAACGGCATATGAGGTATAAACTGGAAAGGAGCAAATTATTTTCTTCTCTCTTCCTGGTTTAACTATTTTAGTATCTGTATATACCAAATGACCAAGTATTTTGAATTTTCTTCATTCTTGATTGTAACACCATGCTTGCAACAAGAGACGCAAGGTTAGAAGTGCATTAATTGCTATTTTCAAGAAAACATGCTTCAAATATCCAGTTTACCCATGGATTTATTTGTGTTATCATAGTTGTGATGACTATTATTTCTTTCAAGACTTAAGACTCGCCAGTCGGGCTAATTTAACAGGAACTGATTTGATCAACGGCTTCGATCACCCCAAAAAAAGAGCCCAATTTGGGAGACCCAAAAGTTGACCAGAACCTGAGCCCAGTAATGGTTTTAGACAATTAGCCATTGTTTTAATGATTACCGTGCCAAATGACGCTTGGTCATTGTAGGTCATAAATGGTTCATCCACATAACTAGTTCACTTCTTAATCCCTTACACCACAAAAGCTGAAAACAGTAAGATCTGGAAAATTAGCAATGTTTACAAAGCCAAAGCAAATCCCCTGTGGCATATAATTTGGACTTACAAACCATTGACACCGTGAAACAAAAGGTGTAAGCTCAATCAAATCCCCTGCATAGTTGCATCACCATTATTCAGATACTGACTGCATAGTTGCCTATGCCCTTTATTTTTTTTTATAAGTAAAAATCTATTAATATCAATAGGCATAGCTAGGGGTGAAAATGGTCCGGTCCGGTCCGGTCCCGCGATGGACCAAATATTTTCGGTCCATCATTTTTCCGGACCGGACTGGACCGAACATCCAAAGGGACCGGACCAGACCCGGTCTGGTCCAGTCGGTCAAGCCTAATTTTTTTTTTTAAATAATTAATAAAAAAATTTATTTAAAATACTAAATTAAATTAAGTGACTTATTAATGTAGATTATGTAACAAACTCAATAAAAAAATATTTTATATGGTCAATGATAATAAATTAGATGAAAATTATATTACTAATTTATATAATTAACTAATTGATATTATATATTAGTTAATTCATAGAATATTAACAAGTGTTAATAATATATTTAAAATTTTATATTGTTAATAGTGATAGTTAGATGAAGATATATATAAAATATTGTTAATTTATAGAATATTAACAAGTATTAATAATATATTTAAAATTTTATATTGTTAATTGTACAATTATTATATATAAAATATTTTTTTATTTTCTTTTTCATTCGGTCCGGTTCGGAAAAATCCTGGACCGTGGATCGGACTGAAACTTTTCGGTCCTCTAAAATGTGGACCGGACCGGTCTAAGTCTCGGTCCGGTCCGGTCCGGACCGAAACGGTCGATCCGTTCGGTCTGACTGGACCGTTTATTACCCCTAGGCGTAGCCAAGTACACTGAATATATACAAGACAAAACACCTAGCTAGGGGCCTACGCCCTTTATGTGCTGGTCAAAACCTTTAAAGGACAGGAAATTTCCTTAACCTCTTGCATTTCAACATTAGAAAGTAACCAGAGAAGCTTCATTTTCGTTTTATTCCTCTCTTTCTTTATTTTTACATATCAGAAGCTAGCATTCTTTTAGTGCAATGACTTAATTTGACTGGAGTGAAAATTAATGATATATGAAATGAACCAATCTATAACCAATAAAAAATCAATGTGCCACGCAAATATGAGAAGATATTTCACGGTGACAAAAATACAACATTTTAATAAGGGACAAATTATATGCAACAATAAATCTCTAGAGACAGTTCATTCATCTTTTAATGGGGCTTTTTTTTTTGTGGGTGGGAGGGGATGGAGAATGAAATCTAAGAGTTCAGGGGTCTAACCTTTGCATTAAAGAACTTTTCATTTTGAACAATCGGTCCATGATTACCAGATCCAGTTGATTTGATATTTTCACGCACATGCTGATCATACACATCTCTCTGCATTCTCTCTGATGGTAATGAGAACTCTTTTGGTGGCTTCTCCAGTATCATCTAAATCCAATAATAAGCATGCAGTAAATTACAAACTAGTAAAGGCAACCCTTCCAAAAACAACAAAATATATGATGGTCGATGGAAAAGGAAAAAAAATTGCAAGGGTGCACAGTTACAAACCTCAGCATTCAGCTTCTCCAAAATAGCAAGAGCCTTTTGATGATAGGTTCTCTCAGCATCCACCTGCAAAATGATATCTTTTGAAGCTCAAAAGCAATTCAAGTACCATGAGTAGAAAGGCCATCATAACTACTGTTACAAATTTCTGATATTTACAAATTTTTAATCATAGCTGCAGAGAGAGTTGGTTTAGAATGTATTACAGATTCTATATTTTATGCCAGAATAAATTAAATTTGAACAGCTAGGTTTGGTCATGCGCAGTGGTAACAAGTTTAGTACCATGGTAAGAAGCTTCTGAAAAGTTAGTTGTTGTTGCTGGCCCTCAACTGACAACATGGCAGCAGTTGCTTCTTTCCCAAGTGCCATCATTATAGATTTTAGCTCAGTCAGTCTTGCTTCTGCATGCTCACGCCTCATTGAACTCTCAACAGAAATAGAGGACTCCGTAGACTTCAATTGACGTCTCAATACTTCAGCTGCCTGATGAGAAGATATTTAAATGATATTCTATAAATCCTAGAGCACTATTTACACCCAGATATGATATAAATGATTACCTGGGTTTCAACTCCTTGCCACGATTTATCGTAATGGCGTGTCAAGTGGCGAGCATCTTCCAGAGGAGCTCCTGTTATTTGTGCATGTAGTGGCTCAGACACCTAAAGATTCATAACCTGTTACACAATCAGAAACATAAAAGTAGAAAGTAAAAAGAAAAATGGATGAAGCTCCAAAAAAAGTTTGTTAGAAAATGGTTGAATATAACCTAAGATATTCTTTGTTGCTTGGAAATATACATCTTACAATATGAGGTAGACTGTTCAAGATGGAAAAACTCTGGTTAATTACACAACTAAAAAATGGGAGTGCCTTTAGAACCAAACTATGTCAAATACAGATGTTGAGTATTAACTTCATAAGGTTTGTCCAAACTTCTCAATTGCTTACATGTACAATCACACGCCTGGCCAACATATTCATGGAATTGTTTTCAACAATTTGGGAGTATTTTATGTTGCTTTTGAAAGTCAGGAGCAGTTCCAAATTGCTAACTAAATGATACCTTAGGTCTATGTGATGAATATATTCCGCTATTCTGTTACGTAGGTATGTCCTGTAAAAGAATTTTCTAGAAAAATCTCAATCCATGAGATGGCTTCTTGAGAACTATACCTTGTAAGATTAGACAAAATATTCGTAATACAAAGAAAATAAGTGAACAATTACCTGATCACGAAGGATCCCAAGCAAAGTCTCCCTTTCCTCCTCAATTGAAATATGTGATGTACCAAACTGAAGTGAAGCTCTCGCAAGAGGAGAACTAGTGCTTTGATTCTCATCTCCATATTTACAACAATCTTGAGCCAACTTCCTTACTATAATATTGAGTTCATATTTTCAGGTATCCACGTTGTAAAGGAACCAAACAAAAGAAGGAAAACAATACTCACCTATCTCCATTTGCTTTAAGCTCAAAGAAACAAAGGCTTCAATTTCACGAATAATATTCCGCTGAAAATTCTGTGCAACATAATATATATTAAGATTTCTCAGATTAAACCGTCATTGAAGATTAGCTGATGTTGCATCATGGAATTCATTTATCAGATCCGCCAGGCCAATTAAGTAAATCCTGATATCAATAGGCAAAGTCTTCATGATTGTACCTTAGCTGCCTTAGTAGAATTGTACAAATTCTGAAGTTGTTGGTGACATTGAAGCTCGGCTTCGTCAACCATGACTGCTTCATGACTGAAATGTCCCAATTGTCTCAACACTATCTGCAACGTAATGACCATCTGAATCTTAAAAAGTGACGAGGAGAGAGAGCCATTATGGATGCAAATTCTTTTCAAAAAGCAGAACAAAACTACTGGGTTTTGCAAATAATGACATAT
Source organism: Juglans microcarpa x Juglans regia (assembly GCF_004785595.1). NCBI lineage: Eukaryota > Viridiplantae > Streptophyta > Magnoliopsida > Fagales > Juglandaceae > Juglans > Juglans microcarpa x Juglans regia. The sequence continues at coordinate 27,174,214 of NC_054604.1, forward strand.
GTATTTGTGTGAGTGTGTATCTTATCAAAACATATCTCAGTACTTCCTATGTTTTCATTTTCAATTAATATTCAATTTCCATACTTAAAGAGATCATATCATAGCTTCCTATGTGTATCAGCGATCCTTCAGCGTGCTCAAAAAGTTTTGTTTAAGTTTCAGAAATGAAAATAATTTGCCCAATACTTGGGTATAAGTATTGGATAAGTCTCAGAATACATTTTCAACATTAATAACATTTTCAACATAATTGTTTGACCTAGATTTTCAAACAATTATGCGGACATATATATATATATATATATATATATGGACTTACTGTTTGAATTGTCTAGATTTTCAGACATAAGACAAGTGGATTATATCCCAACAAATGTTTTTGTCAAAGCCGTATTTCAGGATACGTTAGGTGTGTCAAAAGCCTGTTTTCTTTTTCTTAAAGCTGGACGTGGTTTGATGGAAAACTTGTCATCCAACACTAACAACTCAACTACTGTGTTGCGCACTACCACTAAATCCCCAAAAAAGAGAACATTGAATGGTCAAAGATCCGCAGCAACCGAGCAATGTAGAGTGGTCAATTTCAAAATTAAAACCTAATGAAGCTTCATGAGAGAAATGAATCCAGCTTAGTTGCAAGAAACGATCTTTGCACGCCAAACTCACTTCTTTCTAATCTTCGAGTGCTTGTTGAAATAACATTTTAAAGGGCGTAATTGCTTTTTGCCCTCAAAAAAGCCAACAAGTGAACAGTCCGACAGTTTTGGCATCACTGAACTTTATGAATATCTCTTCTTTCTTATTTTACCGGGGAAGGTAGACTTCAGAGACATAAATTATGTTAAACATTTGAGTATTATAGAATGCTTAGGTATTTTCATGAAGAATTAACAAAATTAAACTCTGCCCTTCACAGCCCTGTATTACGCTCAAAATCAATCGCCAATGAAGGCATATATATTTTGCGCAGTGGGCCGAATTCAATACCATCTTCATTGAGTCCATGTCTAAAGTATTTTTCTACGGATTCTTAACTTGACATACCTATATATACGATTTAGTTAGACTATTTTCACTGATTCACAACAATTTTTTTTTTTTATATTTTCTTTTTTGCTACATGATCCATGGATTTGTAACGCAAAAGAAGCTGAAACACATTGAATTCTGTAAAGAGAAGCTCAATTAACAGAGTATATAATCGGAGAACAAGCGGAAGCAGTTAACTCTAAAGATTGAAAGGAAGAGAAGAAGTCCAGGATGATCACCTGCTGTTGCTTGGCAACTTGCTCCCTGAGCTTGCTCGCTTGCCTCCGTATACTCTCCATATATTGATCGGAGAAGCCTCAATTCTTGGGAGAGAAAGAGCGAGGGAGAGCTAGAGCTAGAGCTAGAGCTAGAGCTAGAGCTTTCTCTTTGGTTTGGCTTCTACAGGGAACGCGGAGAGAGAAAGGGAGAGACAGAGACAGAGACAGAGACAGAGAGAGGCATTATAAAACGTTAACGATTGCGGGGTTGGGGTGAAAAAACTGTCGCGCATAGACGGCAAACCAAAGAAAACTGACGGGTAGAGAGATTCGAAGGTTAAAAAACAGCCTCTTTCTCCTTCTGTCTTCTGACGTGTCAACTGAAATGGCACGTGACCTCCACACTATTGGTGCCTTTTTCCGGTCTCAGAAGATTGGGGCTTTCGTGTGGGGTCGGGTAGGTCAACTAACCGCCCAGCATATAATTCAATAGATAATTCATCCTACCACAAAAATATCAAGGTGCTACTATTATAAAATTTTTAAACAACTATCTAATTGGCTACTAATTTTTAAAAATTTTTCTGACTTCTACTTTGACTCTTGTTATCATATGTTTAAATTTTTAAATATATATTATTTTATTAAAATAATGATACATATAGTTTTAGGATGTATAAATTTCATATAGTCACTTTATAAAACAATGAGATATACTATTAGAAATAAATAATTTTTTTTACGTGATTCTCATGTTTACCACATTTTTCAAATAAAATACGTGAAACTTGTATATTCTAAAACTGTAAATATTATTTATCATTTTATTATAGCATTGTGAAACATTTCTAAGTATATCCATTCTCATTTACTATATTACTAGCAGCCCCCTTTTTTTTTTCAATTTTCATATGAAAATATCAAAATCATTTTGATTTCATACTAAATTAATAAGAGAGGTGTTGGGGGCTTTGATATGGATTGGTACAATGATAGTGTTCATCTGCCTAGTCAGTCGTGTGGTCTTCTTAGAATGGATAGAATTATTCTTCCTTATCTACGCATTTCGTAGCTTCTATCCCAGGTACATTTTTTTGTTTTTAGTTCATCTGTTTTTTCTATCATTATTTGCATGTGTGGTTTTTTTTCTTCTTGCAGGTTTGGTTTTGGTTTAGTTTTTGTATTGGTCTTGTCTTTCTTAACATTTAGTATATGTGATATGTTGTATTGATGTCTGGGAGTTGTTTTTATTTTACTTATTTGTACATCTCAGGTATCTGAAATTGTAATCACAATTTTCTTCTGTCATAAATGAAGGTTATCAACAAAATTAGGGTACCATCATCTTTTTTAAAAAAAAAAAGAAAAGATACTAAATTAATTTTTTAATAATCTTCACCTTTATAGATTCAACTGTCATATGATTTCATCGATCTTAATAATTAATTCTAAATCAATGATATAAATTATTAAAAAATAGTAATTTGGGATTACAAACGAACACCCTTGATAGTTTGGATGCAATTTGGAATGAGAGGTTTTGATAGTAAGTTGAGATGAGATGAAAGTTGAATAAAATATTATTAGAATATTATTTTTGTTTGAAATCAGAAACATTGAATTATTTATTATATTTTATATTTAAATTTAAAAAAATTATAATGATTAGATAAAATGAATTGAGAGACTTCTTGTAACCAAACAAACGATAAGTTGGATGCAAAAGCACTTTCACTGAGTTTTTTTAAACGAATAAAGTGCATACAGTTTCAAACTATTAAAAAAAAAGTTATAGATCAAGTAAAAGAGAGAATCTTCTAATCGGTCAAACTGCTAAAGGGTTGAAAATAGCCTCCAATGATTTATTGCCACGTAGCCCACTCATGAAGCTCATAATGGGACTGCACGGTACACAAACCTCCTTGAAAATTTTATGCTCTCTCCACCAGATCCCTCACCCCTCTCCTTTCTCTCATCTGTCGACGACCCCTCTCCCAGATGCCACACCACTACCCCTCTCTCCCATCTCACCATCCCTGACCATCTCTCCCATTGCGGCTCGTCGTCAACCTCGTTGCTTTGAACCTCGACATAGAGACCCCATAACCCTTCTATCCGTTCAGCCATCACCCATCGATGCCGCAAAGCTATAGAAATTCATCCATCATCGTCACATCAATGCTCCATCTGGGGTCTTATGCTCAAACCATGGATGCGGGTCTCCTTGAACCACAACTAGGATGTTAAAGGAACCCCACATACTAAGCAATATTGGACTATGGAGAAGAAGAAAGTATTAGTTCCAATTGGTGATTCAAATTCGTAATTTCTATAAAATAGCCTACATAAAAAACTAAAATATTATGTATTTTTAATTTGAAGAGTTTTGTTTCTAATTTATTGCAATTGGCGATTTCTGTAAAATAGAATACATGGATTGGCTGCGTAGGAGACGACCTGGCTGTGTCGAACTGCTAGCGATGGTGTGGTAGTGGTGGCAATGGCTGGTGGAAGCAGCAATCCCAACTCGTCTGGTAGAAGAGGGAAGGGGAAACAATTCATTCGTAGTGCTTTTCATTCTAGCTAGCAATCTCATGTGGTGCTCCTCATGGCTTTAACTTATGCAATGCTGAGATGGAACCTTGTTATTGGAGGGCTGTTAAAAGTGCTAAAAATAGTCTGACCGTTCCAAAGCATTTCTCCAAGTAAAACGTTAATTATTGGAATGGTTATTATAATGTCATTCCTTTTGGACCTTTCTTGCAAAGTTAGTTGGCTTTTCAATTTTGACTAGAGATTTATCCAATCAACTTAAAATTTTTTTTAAAAAATATGACAAGAAGCAAGGGGATCTATTTTTGTATGGGACACTCACAGTACCTTGAAAGGCCCATAGACATGTCCATATAAATTGGATCATGGGATGCACATCACATTATGTCTGGTTCTATGCCCAAACCGAACCATAGACAAAGATTGTTCATCCGGGTTCTAGCTCGAGAACCTGAGTATATCTGGACCGAAATCCAGATTTCAAATTCGGGCCAAAACTCAAATCGGGTTAGCCCGGATCAGACGCGGGCCAGAACCCAGATTTTGTTTTTTAACCAAAGGTTCATATTTAATTAACGTTAAAAGCATAACTCTTTTTTCAAGTAAAACCTATATTTTATTAAAAAAAATTCAAGAAAAATCTGTTTGAAAGCATAATTCTTTTTATGCAAAAGCCTATATTTATTTAAAAAATTTCAAACCATAATTATTTTTTATATAAAGCCTTTATTTTATTAAAAAAAATTCTAAGAAGTCAAGTTGGAACACATAATATTTGTGTTCTAAATACTAAATGCATAAATTCATCGATGCATGCATCACAATGCAATCCACTACACATTACATTATTTGTTATTTATACATTACATTATAAAATACAAAATTACAAAATATGAATTACAAAATCAGTAGCATGTCCATCAATGATTTAATCTGCACACCAAATTGCAACTTCGAGTAATTGGACTGAAAGAGATCCTGTAAAAAATAAAAAGTTTTGATCAAGGATTATATATATATATATATATATATATATATATATATTATAAGTAAACAAGGATTACATAAAAGGATTAAGACAAATTCCACTTACTAAATTAAATATTAAGATGAGAACAAAATCAGCTTTGCTCGATGCTTCTATAAAAAAATAAAAACTACGAGTTAATGACATCATACCCTTAAAATGAAAGCTTAATTATGATAAATCATTAGAAATTTTTTTATTGAAAGCAGCAAAACCTAATTGGAGAGCTAATAGTAAAATCTAGGCATTACCTAATTTACCAATCATTGAAAAGATCAATCCAAGTCATTTTCATCATGTGATCTAGAATCTCACAAAATAGAATGAAAATGAAAAATTTGAAAATGTGGCTACAAATATATTTATTTCTTGTTGTGTTATCACTATTATTTTTAAAACATATACATATATATATATATATATATATATATTACTCCATGCTTAAGAAATTTGTTACTAAACTTTATATTAAAACCAAAAGTCAAAGAAATATGTAGATAGTCAAACTTGACTAGGGGAAACACATGACACTAAACACAATTTGTCTTTTGTGATAGAGAAAATCGTCACAAAAATAACCAAAATGTCACTAAGGACATTTGGTGACGATTTGAAACCATCACCACGTTTGTCACCTAATGTGCTTCACATAAAATAATTGGTGACAGCTTACTGTTAAACCATCACTAAAAATATTTTTAGTGACGGTTGGAGGTGTTCCATTTGGTGCAATGTTCAAACGTTCCCTTTTTCATGACAGTTGAGATCTGTCACAGGAAGTAACATTCAGACGTCCAATTGAACGTTCGAACGTCAACCCGACCAATTGGCACTTGAATGGCAGAAGTTGACGTTCGTTGATTGTGGTTTGAAGTATCATATTTACGTATAAACTTTTATACATCCAAACGTTAACTACAATAAACGTTCAAATTTTCGTTCAAACATCAACAGACCAATGTTTGAAAGTAACGGGTATAACGTTCGAACGTTAATTTGAATGTTAACGAAGAAGAGTTCTAACGCAAGTGGTACGTTCGAACGTTAATCGTTTAACATTCGAACATTTTGTTCATTTGAGGGTGAGTACGTTCGAACGTTGAGTGGTACGTTCGAACATTATGTTATAATTTTGTGTAATTACGTTTGAACATTGGTTTGAATGTGAACCAATGTTCGAACGTTTTTTATTTACATTCGAACGTACAGATCATAAATATTAATTTCATAAAATTAAAAAAACATATCAATTGTATCATATTACACACCATCATTTAATAACTAACAATGTCTTATAAAATTTCAAAATTAGATATTAAAAGTTATATACACATAAAATTAATAAAATTCATTTCTTCTTCTTTAATCCTCGCCCATCGCGATTTTGTTGTAATGACATAACACGCTCTATTTGTATCATCATCTCCAGTTGCACTTGCTCTTAGATTTCACTGCGTATTGTTTTCTTCTAGTCTCTCTGTTGGTCTTGCAAACACGTCTTTAAATGAGACTGTCGCTCTAAGAGGAACTCCAACTCTTACTATCTCGACTTCATATACTCATTCTCGCGTCGTGTAGCTCCTAAATCTTTGGTAAGATTATTAATTTTTAAAATTGATGAGGTTGAGGAGGATGAACCGGAATGTTTGAAAGATTGTCCCAAACCTCTTGCCATACTAGACTTGGGACCGAGCACTTGTGTAAATATGTCTATATCACTCGGAGAGGATTCCCAAAAGCTGACTGCATCTCCATCATTTTTTTTGTACAATTTGAAAGAAAACACATAATAAGTAATGTATTAAAAGAAATATAAATAAAAAATAAATTATTCACATATTGCATAAATTATTTAACAAAATTAACACCGCTTACATAATTATCTGCAGCGACAGGATCCATCCACTCACTACGCTCATTAGTGTGAGCAATAGTATAGACATGAATGAGGGAAAAGTTTTCAGAATTATCACATTTCTAACAAAACGACATTAGCAATTTTAAAAAGATAATGTTAATACTTAAATAAATAAATTCTATAATTTATTAATTACCATTTTATTAGTAAGACGGTGGAATGACCTTGAACTGACACAATGGGGGACAGTCAGAGCAAATCTATTCTGTGTATTTGTAGAACTTAAGTGCTACAAAATTAATTAAGAATATTAATTTTAATATATATATATTATAAATGTAAATATTTAAAGATTATAGATCTAGAATACCTGATAATCTGGAGTTGCGAAAAGATCATAATACTTTTTCCAATCTTCTAACTTCATCTGCTGAAAAGGGGACTACGCAGCCTCTTCCAACGTCTCAAACTTCTTGAAGTGGTCATGACATCGTCCCTTGTGACTTCAGAATAGTATAGACATCAACTCATTCACAGTTCTCGAATCCTCGCTACGGCCAAAGTCGAGGTTGAATTCATCCTAATAAGTTAATTACGTCAAAAATATGATATACTAATTTAGGTAAAAGAATGTACTTTCAAAGTAAACTCACCAGCACACGACTCCGAATGTACTCCTTAATATCATTCGGAACATCTCGCCATGATCGCACATAAAATGGAGTATAAGCTCAGACTACTATGCCAACATAAGAGGAAAGCGCTACTGCACCATCCTCCACTCCTCCAGGGGAATTATTCTGAGTTTTTCGTGCCTTCTATTTTTCTCAAGAGAAATGCCACATGTATAGCCACAATCGCGACAAGTGGATGTATCAACTAGTAGATAATAGTATAATTATAGTTATATAGTTATTGAGACAAAATTATTAACATATAGTTAATTATTAATGACATTTCCTTACTGATAGGTTTCGACTGACTGTCATTCTCTTGCGTGTTAATTTGACCTTCAAGAGCAAATTACTCGGGTGGGGAGTCCTCAAAGAGTTCGGGACTTGGACTTGGCAGAGGAGGCACATTTCTTCGTTGTCATTTTGGCGGCATCCTTGAAAATGATTAATATGATAAAAAAAATTAATTAGAAGAAATTTTGAAAAAGAATAATATTCTATAGTCACCTATATGAATAAAATATTTAGTATTTTTATTCTTCATCTTCGGATGTATTTTCTATACTTGTTTCAGAATCTCCATCAATAACATCTTCGTCATCATCATCAACCTCTTATTCGTCCTCCGTATCCACTTCCTCCCCGGATTCTTCTTTGTCTTCTTCTTCTGACTCTTCTTCTTCCTCACATACTTAAATTAAATGATCATTTAATACGGACGGGTTGAGATGGATAGGTGGGACGTCATTTCTACACAAGGGGAGCAACTCGAGTGCACCGAGGTCAACAAATAAGTTAATACCCTCTTCATCTTCTTGGTAGGCCTCTACAATCGGAGTGTCATCTTCATCTCTACTATTCTCGTAATATGCACTCATTCCTGCTTCATAAATATTTTGAGAGACAAATTCTTTTACAACTCACCAAGTTATCTATTCATTATCTTCATCAGTGCTTTTCATTGGATCAATCAAGTAATAGACTTGGGTAGCTTAACAAGCCAATACAAATGGATCATTTTCGTAACATTTAGATGCAGTACTGACACTTGTAAAGTGATTATCCCTATGTATCGAAACCTGAATACCGCCTAAATCTCACTAATCACATTTAAAGAGATATGTTACAGACTCACCCATATATTTCAATTCAATAATATTACATATGACACCATAATAGTCAATATCAACTGTTCCATAACTCCCTGTGACCAACACACCACAGTTTTGAGTCTTTCTATTACGTTCACGGTCTAGAGTATGTAATCTATAACCTCGAACCATGCATGCAGTGTATCGAAATGTTCTATTTGAGGGACCATGGGCCAATGCATACAATTCAGGAGAAACTGATCTGGGATCACTAGCACGTTGTTCCAAAATCTATCAATCGAAATAGTATATACTTATTAAAAGTTACCCAGAGTTAAAAGTTTCAAAATCTAACATATATGTAATTTTAGTTCATACACGTTGTTCAAACCATTCGGCAAATTCTTCATCGCCTCTATATTCTCTACACCTTCTGTCCTAAGTTTGTCCATGTACTCACTGTATATAAGTGCAAAAGAATATTATTTTGAGCATAAAAGTTATAGTTAAACTTTTTTAACTAGAATTATTTGAAGCATGCAACGACATACCTGAGATAGTCATCAATCTCTCGACAATTATTTAGCACGTACCACCGAACTTTACCAAACTCTCCATCAATTAAATCGTAACCAATTTGTGCACCTAAGAGTCGTATATTTTGAAAAAACACTGATAGCTCACGAGGAGGTGGAGCAACAAGATTAACATTTCGCTCTTGACGACTAAATCATGTCTCAACTCCACGAAGGTATAGAGAGCAAAATGTTAACCATTCATTGTGTATATATGCCTCTACTATTGAACCCTCAACTCTGGTTTTATTCCCAACAGTGCACTTCATTCGACTCAAATATCTTTCAATCGGATACATCCAACGAAATTGCACTGGCCCACCCAACAGTACCTCCTGGGATAAATATATTGCTAAATGGACCATGACATCAAAAAATGATGATGGAAAGATCTGCTCAAATTTACATAGTATAGTAGCAATGTCTTCTTCCATCTTCTGCAACATATTTTGATTTACTACCCGAGTGCACAAATACTTAAAAAACATACAGAGCTCTGATATGACGATACGTACATTAGATGTCAGCTTCCACGAATTCTCACCGGTAATAACTTTTGCAAAAATACGTGACAATCATGACTTTTCAGTCCACTAATTTTCCAGTCATAAAAACTCACACATCTACTAATATTTGAAGTATAACCATATGGCAACTTCACACCTTGCAACCATTTGTAGAAGTCCATCCTCTCCTCCCTCGTCATCGTAAAACATGCATGTGGCATGACCATCCTGTTGCCTTCCACCGGCACATGTAGATTATGTTTAGTTCTCATTATCTCAAGATCTTTCCTTGTCTTGATCGTGTCATTTGTCTTTTTGTTAATGCTCATCAATGTACCTAGTATATTATCACAAGATATTCTTCTTTATGTGCATTACATCCAAACTATGTCGCAACAAACAGGACGACCAATGCGACAAGTAAAAAAAAAAAAATACTATGCTTTATCCAATTCAATTTTGTTGCACCTCGTTTTCTCTTGTTCTTTCCTCGACCTTTGCCGAAATTGTGTCATTCTGAGATGTACCAGTTGTTCCACTATCTCTTCTCCAAACAACTCATTCTGTGTAATTCTATTCTCTACTCTCCCATCAAACTTAGAGCATTCTCTTCTCTATGAATGATTTGTTGGTAGATAACGTCGATGACCCATAAAACACAACTTCTAAGAATATTTTAACCACTCACTAGCAGTTTCTTTATTACAAGTTAGACACGCTAACTTCCCTTTAGTACTCTAACTTGAAAGATTCTCATATGCCGAAAAGTCATTTATCGTTCACATTACCGCAGCATGCATCTGAAAAGATGTTGACATGGATGCATCATAAGTTCTTATGCCTGTTTCCCATAACTCTTTTAGCTCTTCGATCAATTGGCTGCATAAATACGTCAATGTCATTCTCAAATGATCTTGGGCTGGGGATAAGTAAAATTAACAAAAAGTTGGGCACCTTCATGTACCTCCATGGTGGAAGATTATACGAAATTAACACTACGGGCCAAATGCTATAACTTGTACTCATATTCTCAAAAGGGTTGAATCCATTGGTTGAATCCCTCGGTCGTGAGTCCCAGGCGCACATTCTGAGCTTCTATCCCAAACTCTCGGTATTGATCATAAAAAAATTGTCACGTAAGTGAGTCAGCTGAGTGCCTCATATATGCATCATCCTTAATTCTTTTCTCCTCATGTCACCTCATATTGTGAGCTATTTTCTTACACATATATAGTGTTTGCAACCTAGGTTTCAAGGGAAAATATTGTAACACTTTAACTTAGACCTTGTTTTTACCTTTCCACCTCGACTCTCCTCATATAGGATATGCTTGTTTCTCCTCGTTCTCCTTCCGTCGTCGTCGCCGCTGTCGTCAAACTCCGCCACAATAGTCGCAAAAAGGTAAGCATCCCTCTTTTGTCCTCTTACATGTTTGTTTTTTAAGATTTAATAGGAAACTTGTAAATCGAACGTTAGTGGTTGCCAGATTTTCAACTCTAGTTTCTGGCCACCACAGTTTGTCATTGGCCAAATGGTCACCGTAGAAAAGTTTCTTCAGGTGTATACTTCATTTCTATGGTGGCATTTGACCACTTAGAACCATAGTACATGATTTTCAAGAATAGCTGAGTCGGTTTTGCCTTCCACTTTCGAACATGTATATTTTTCGTTTGAACGTGGAAGGCATGACATTCGAACATACCACATTTTAAAATTCTTAGCCGTTATGTCCTTAATGTAATACGAAAGATGCATCAATAATACTAATATTTTTTTTTCCTTTTCTATTTTCAGGATATGGCTCATCCTTTGCATACCAAGAAACAAGGAAGGGAATGAGCTACTTAGGACACTACTCGGATCAGAGCTCGTACTGTTATGGTGGAGCAAGAGGTCCTGATCAATGAGTTCGAAGAGCTCAGATGGGAGTAGACGAATCTTAAAGATGTCTACATCAGTAGAGGCTGGGAAAATACTTGCACATTGAGGGGAAATGTATACCCCTCAATGGTTCGTGAGTTCTATATGGAGATGTGCTCCATGTCTCAGGACGCATCCTCTCACACCATGATTGTACATGGTGTTTCGTTTGAGATTTCACCGTATGTCATTGTCGAGCTCATTAAGATTTGTCGAGTAGTTGAGTATCGACTACAGCTGATTCTCAGACTGGCGACACAGCTCTGGTTCACACATCTACATCTGCACACGGCACACTTGATGCAGACGTAGGCATTTTTGCATCATCTACTCGCCCAGTTGAGCCATTATCAGCTAAAGATGCAGACCAATCAAAGGCTGAGGGAACTGACCGTGAGGCTCGGGATGATGGCTGAGATGAGGATTTCTACATCCTTACCGGGAGAGACCGCATGCAGATCGAGAGGAAAAATGCATTCAACCAAATACATTTGCTACATTTCTTCCGAATGTTGCAGCTTATTGTTGTAACAAACCTGGATTCTGTGGCACATAAAACTACATTTAGTAGGATTCGGACACAGTTTTTATACGAGTGGCACGTGGAAATCCAATCGATTTGCCATTACATATCTTTGAGAGGATCTGTTACAAGGCGAGCATCGTCTCCACGGACAACCTTCCATACAGTGTCATCATCAGCTAGCTATTACTTGCTCGGAGAGTGCCACTCTAGCCGGAGGAGCGGGTCACAGATCAGATGATCTCCCTCGACATGAGCACGCATCGACGTAGCATTAGATAGGTGAGGGGGTATCCTCGACGTCAGCTACCCCTGTAGAGAATCTAATTCCTCTGACGCAACCGTGCCTGGTGTGGGGAGTAGTAGTCAGCAGTTGACAAGTACATCTGCGGGAGATGCGTGACCTGCTTGGGTTGATGCAGTGATCTCACACCTGACCACGCATATCAATCGACAGATCATGGTTGTAGAGGAGTCTATCATCGAGATAGCCCATCGTATAGATATCCTCAACGAGAAGGTTAATACCTTGACTAAGGAGATACGAAATATGTCTGAGTGTTATTTACGAAATTCTATTATATTTTGTATTTTACTTTTAATATTTAATATATCTAATATTTTTTAATTTCAATTTTCAATCTTCTTTAATGTTAGATTTTTTAACTTTAATACTAAATCACTGCACTTCAAAAATATATAAATATAAATCTATATTTATATATGTATATATAAATTTAAAATTTTTTAGACTTGTTCACAAATTATGCACTTTAAAAATTACATAATTTTTAAATTAGAGTCATTTAATTTAAATTTACAATTAACGTTCGAACGTTGGCGCTAAAACATTTCACGTTCGCACGTAAGTAGCCTCAATGTTTGAATGCATATGTGATGTTCGAACGTAAATTTTCTCTTCGTTCGAACGTAAAAAAATCTCATTTGTCTTTAAAAATCATCACAAAAAATACCTTTTAGTGACAATTTAGAGACTTTCACAATTTTCCAACCGTCACTTAAAAGCAATTATATTGTAGTGTGAAGTGGTAGGAGATCCAGACTTGATCAGTACTCAGTAACATTGAATTACAAGCATAAAGGTGCAACTTTGGCCAACTACAACATGTATATTCAACTATTATCCAGAATCCAAGCACACGAATGGATTCTCATTTTTTTTCCTCCAAATACACCCACACTAACAAATATTTTGTAGTGTTCTCATTCAAATAGATATCCTTAGACAACTACTTCTCTTAGCAAAATTAAAAAATAAGAACATAAAACAAAGTTTAGATATCCCACCACAATAGATCAGGTTCGATCATTATATAATAAAGTAAGTTGTCATGAGAGCCACATTGAATAGAAATTTTTTATATCTCTATTTTGGAGGTTTACCATTATCTTGAATTCTCATGTTAGACCTTATGAAGGCCCATTGAAAAACAGACACGTTAAGAAACTTTCAAACAACCATATCTAATGGTCATCTTTATTTAAAACTATATATGTTTTATACTGGACAGAAGCCATACTTCTAAAACATACTCAACATATTTCTGAAGCCAACCCACCTCTCAATGGCCTTAAAACTTCTTGGATTCGATACCCACGACTCTAGCATTTTGTAGTTAAACAGATCTAAACAGATTTGTTATTTATTTTTCCTTTTATGTACATGGCAACAAACCCAATCTTCGAGTGCGTAAAAAAATGTTTATTTATTTTTCCTTTGCTCAACTAAACAGATTTAACCAATAAAAATTCTCCTCAAACATTCAAATATTCTCATAAAAACAAACCAAAAATCAACAAAGAGAGAAGAAAACATACCCAAGGATGAAGTCGATGGCACGAGGATGAAGACGATGCAGCAAACCCAGACAGAACACCTAACAGTTGTTAGATCTCCTCGATAGCCACCAGCAACCATTGGTTTGAGACCCTCTTGCAAATCTGGAAACAGAAAAAATAATGTATTTAAAATCAAATATTAATGCGAACATTTACCCAAGTAGACCAATTGGGAAAATATTTGCTGAAAGGCCGGCGACGAGACAGATCGTGGACCCATGGTCACTGGTGGGGAGTGAAGAACGACACACGGTGACAGCTAGGGTTTCGCTTGTGAGAGAGAGAGAGAGATGGGGGGATGGGAGACGGATGCGAGAGAGAGGGAGGGGGGAAACGGGAATGGGATGGGGTTTGGGTTTGGGTTTTTACCTAGTTGTTTAAACACCAGGTTTTCTTTTTTTAAAACACCTAGGTACCAGGTTTAAAATCCAAGTTCTGGTACCCAGCTCGGATATATTCAGGTTTCGCTATTCGAGTTCCAAACTGGGTCGGATTTTTCCGACCCGATTGAATAGGCCTAACCATGGTTTCCTAAACTATGAGTAGACAATTTTTCAAACTTTCACTCCTCTCTCATATGTAAATATGGAGAATATAAGAAGCCAAGTGAATTCGTGTTTTTGTTGTGTCGGTTAGTGTTAGTCAAGTGTCTAGGGTGTGTGTTGAAGACTTGAAGTCTATTTGTGTTAGGAATAATACTTCTCTAGGCATACATGTTTGCAAGTCTTTTGAAATAACCATTTGAACATCAATGACATGATTAGTGTTTGGAAACACAACTATTTTCAGATATTCTTGAAATATTTAACTAATTTTCACAAACTATTTCACTATTATTCACATATATTCTGAGATATTATTAGTATCCAAACAAGCCATAAGTTGATTTATATTTCAAGTAATTATTTGGAGAAGTTTCTTAATTTCTCTGATAACATAATTTATGATTAAAAAAACTTTTGTTATAAGATGGTTTGCTTGGATAGTGAAATGAGATGAGATAGTTTTAGATGAGTTGAATAAAATATTGTCATAATATTATTTTTTAATATTATTATTATTTTGAGATTTGGAAAAATTGAATTGTTTATTATATTTTGTATGTGAATATGAGAAAGTTGTAATGATGAGATGAGATGAGATGGGTTGAGAGTATTTCTATATCCAAATGGGGCCTTAACCACGCTCGTAACAATTAGTATTAGAACAAATAATTTCAAGCTGATCATGTACATATGGATCGTATGACTTGGAATATTTGGAGCAAATTAATGACTTCAAGTGTATTTATATATCATGTGTGTGTGGGTAAATAGAAGAGAAACTAGAGGAGTTAGATGTTGAACTCGACAGTTCTTTTGCTAAGGACGAAAATTGACTAGGAGAACCATCCTTCATGAATACACAAGGCTTATTGATGTTGAATATAAGCAAGAACATTGTATTTTGGAAGATAATGATGGACACGTTGAAATAAGTTTTGATATTCAAAAAAATTAGTGGTACTCTCTACATTCCACTTGATCATGACAATCATTTTATCTTTGGTGGTGGAACGAGCTGATGCAGTTTTTTATTTAAGAAAACTTCAAAGAATGCATGATTATTGCTTAGCTTGTAGTGTCTTACTATGTGTAATTTACTATAAAAATATTTATTTGTGACTAGATATTTACGACGAAAACAACCATTTGAGACAAGAACACCAAAAGTTTCGGTGACTGCTTAGATACAAGAAAGGAAACAAGAACACATTCAATTTACATTAATCCTCCTATAAGCAAAAGGGAAGCATGAGGTACTTCATATTTGTCCTTAGAGACAAGGGCAACCTCAAGGGAGAGAGAATGCTACAAAATAGAAGACCTTTTGTGGGAGAATGCATGTTTCTATGTATGTGTGGGTACTTGAAGTCTATATGTGCTTAAGTTTATTTTTATTAGGGGTTATATAAGGCACCAAATACACCAATAATGCAGCTTGGTGCAATGAACGCGGGGCCCTTAAGGTCACACCCTATCAAAAAAGTTCATTCGAGGCTAAGTTCCCAAAGATGGCCAAACTATCGGGTTGTACGTACCATGGTGGAGCAAACCACATCCTCGCTCCTTTATTCTAGCATAGGTATCGAATGGTTGCAACTTCACAACAGCCCCAATAAAATGAGCCGTGATAATGGGGATATTGACATCACCTTTAGGGATCTCCGGCAAAGGGAGGAAAAAAAGAAAGAGCAATTAAGGTATTCCGGAGAAGAAATATGATGCGAGACAGAAAAAATAATTATTATGATGGCTAGTTAATTAATAGAAACTGGGAATTGAGACTAAACACCTTAGTCTATGTTTTGTCGATACTTATGTGAACTCGAGGGCAAGTTTTTTCCAATCCGGAGAAACTGATGCAGGAGGATCCGAGTTTGATGATGCTGAGTTGGCATGCAGATCCCACATTGATAGCACTTGACTATCTTGAAAAAGCAGATCAACATAAATATAACAGAAAAATATGAAGATTGAGCGAATTTGGATAATATTGCACACGTATTAATATTTTGGCCAACACGTGCGCAATATTGTCCAATTTCACACAATCTTAACATTTTCCTACTAATGTTGATATGCCTTCTCAAAATAATTCAGTACTATCAATATAGAATTTACTAATTCAGCATCATTGGACTTGGAAAATAAGAAAATAAACGGCATTATGGGAAATAGATCACGTCTTGATGTCTACCTTTTTTGGGTTTGGCTTTCGAAAGACTAGGTTTAAAAAGCTAGTTATTTACTGACTGATTAGTGAGTACTGATCATAAAATATTACACAAACAAAATAACAAAGGAGAAGTATTGTATGAACAAACCATGCAATATTCTTACTAATACACATTAATATTTCGGCACCAAATAAGCATCAAACCAAGCAACAAACGCATAGTATTTTCACGAAGGAAACAAAACCGAAGGCACACACAACACACATAATTGTTAGAGGTTGGGTCTTCTTGCGAAGGAGACAAGACAACCAAATACAGGCAAATTCAACGTAACACAGCCGTCCATCCAAGGAGAGAGTCCCCCGTGAGATGACAAGCACCAGACAAAGGAAATAATGTCCTTTTTTATTCAACCCAACTGTAGAGAGTAGACTTTTGGTCACATCCTCAGACGCCAACCACACCTTTATCCTCCTTCTTGTTATTATTATTATATTACTTTCAAGCTATCACATCATGGTACTTCAAAGTATTCCAAACACCGCCAAAAAGTAGTGAATGAAATTGCAGCAACAGCGGCATCAGGATCGGCGTGAAAGGCAACCATATACAGCTAGGTTCGAGTGCTGCATGCCTAGCGGCGGAAGCTCCTGACCTGGCGCGGCGGATCAGTCTCGTCGTCTCGGAGCTTGACTAACGTGTATGTCGCTGCACCGAGAAGGGCCCCAAGTGTGGGCGCCACCAGGTATAACCACAGTGCCTTGTAATTTCCTGCTGCAACTGCCGGACCCAGAGTTCTTACCGGATTCATTGAACCTCCGGTTGATGGCCTGAAGCACCGTTAAAACCCAAAGATTATTATTAAATCCTCCTTTGGAATCCTTTCTGTTTTCCTTTTCAATGTTTGAGTTAAGAACAAAACTTCCAGACTCTTTCTATGATCTTAATTATAATGATGAGGTTGTCAACCTGCCTAAGTGCATTCCTCCCAGTTATAGTAGGTAGTGGGTGACCCATACTTTGTGACCCTGTCTTTTCTCGATGTATTGGTTTCTCTACCATTTATTTTCCTTTTTTTCTTGTTTCAATTATTTGATGTTGAACTCAATAAATCAATCTTACTTTTCGAGCTCTAAACTGTTGACCTCGAACGATACAAAAACAAACCTGCTACCTTTATTGGAAAGAAAAGAATTTACTCACCCGGCCACGAGAATGTTCAGCATAACAGTAGCTCCAACAGCAATGCCCGCCAACTCTCCCACCTGTAAGCAACATCAAAATGAGAAAAACAACAGATGATGATCTGAATACATGTGAATTGGATTGGTTTTCCTTCTTCATACGTACCGCTCGGGTGTCAGTGGCAACGGCGGTGACAACGAACAGGAGAATGAAAGTGATAATGAGCTCGATGGCGAAAGCCTGGCCTGTGCTTACGGAAGGAACCGTGACTCCGCCGGACAGGAAGGGATGGAAAGCACCCTTGAGAGCGAAGGAAGCACAAATGGAGGCTGAAACCTGTGCCGCAATATAGGCTGGGACTTGAGCCCAAGGGAAGTGGCGCAGTGCTGCGAAAGCAATGGTGAGAGATGGATTGAGGTGTGCACCGGAGATGTGTCCCGTGGACAGAATCACGACCATCACTGCCAGCCCTGCACAAGCTGCATTCCCGATCAGTGTCTCTGCTCCATTGTACTTCTGGTTTACAATGGGTCCGGCCGTCGCTACAAATATCAGGATGAAGGTCCCCACGAACTCTGCTCCAAGCTGCAAATCCCAAAAAAAAAAAAAAAAAGCTCTATTAATACACAAATATTTAATTTATTTAACTCGTCTACCACTTCTAGAATAATCAAACAGAACAGTCTTTTGGATATTATTAATTTATAATTTTTAAAAAAAAATATATATGGGATGAAGGAGATTAATTTTTCCATCAAATTTACTAACAATTTCTCAAAAAATAATTATAATTCCGTTATTATTTTTTATTAAAAATGATAAGAGGAAAGAGGTCACCAATCTCAAGAACTCTGTGCGTAGACATCATGACCTAATGACATCGATCTATCAATCAAGAGGAATTTATAAAACATCTATTAATCAAGAAAACGACCTAAACATAAATTAACCTAAGGGAGGATCTGCTAAAATAAACAAATCTCATTAATTATTTGGGCATAATTCCCTTAAATTTTGCTCATATTATTATTATATATGATGCTATAAAGCTATGCTTCAATTCCCAATGACAATTAACTAGAAAGAACAGCCCTATCGAATTCGTACAAAAAAGGGAGTCTTGACTTCCCAAACCAATAAGGAGAATTTGTCTAGGGAATTCTACTTATAAGTTATTATTTATTTTAATAATTTATATTTATAATTTTTTTTATTAATAATAAGAGTATTTTTTATAAAAGATAAAATAATAAATAATAACTAATAAAAATATTTTTTTTTAAATTAATATACATGTATACAAGGCTCAATTATTCACTATTAAAATGCATGATAAATCATAAAACTACCCACAGTTATTTAAGATAAAAACAATTATTTTTTATTTAAATAAGTTCATTCCAATTGTAAATAATTATTTTTATCATAAATAATTGTTTTTATTTTTAATTTTTTTGTAATGAGATAGGGTTCACTTGAAACATTATTGGATAAGTATTATAAGAAAGAAAAAGATATCTCTAATATAATATAATATACATGAAATAGCTCATGTGTAGTATGTGATCAACACTCTTCCTCAAAGTTGACTAATTTATATTTGATATTCTATTTTGGAAGATAGGAAAAAAGAAAAGTCATCTTAAAATCATTTAGGGAGGTTTCCCCGAGGAGTGATGAAGAAAAATTAGACAATAACGATAAGGACATGAAGAACAGGTGAAACCTTCCAACGGAATGATATCAGCAATAGTAGTACCATATATATATATAATATATATATATATATATATATTTATTTAGTAACGTACCTACAGAAAAAACTATAAATGCATTCTATATATTGCTGCAAAATTGTCTAAAAGAAATATTATTATTGATATTATATTTGCTATTATATATATTATTCTTACTAATATCAATAATTTATGTCTGACGTTGAATTAAGAAATGGAGAATAATTTATGTTACTCAAAATATACACATGCTATTTTTTTGTTTTTTATTTGTCTAATAATTCCCTACTTTTTATTTATTTATTTCTGTAGCTACTGTTTTTTTAAGAGGAATTCTATATTTAATTTAAATATATAAGAGATTACTTTTGCTATATATAGGCCGGTGTGTTATACATAATTTATTGTGAGATCTATTATAATTTAAAAAAAAAAATTAAAATACCAATATTTTTTAATATAACTTAAGTAGAAAGTTTTCATATCAGCGGTGTGTTATGTGTAAAAAATAAGATTTATAAATAATTTATATATATATATATGTGTGTATATATATTGACCAACTATACCACCTATACCAACTACGTACGTACATGCGTAACTATATATTAAGAGTCATGATATAGACAAATAAACGTAAGAACACCAACGTTGTGTGAACAAATGGAGGACGGCCATTGCCCCATCTATCTAAACTCGAAGAAGATTAATCTTGCTATATATATATATATATATATATATATATATATATATTTATCATGAGTGATGTGTACGTGCGTACTGAGCAATAAACCAAGAGAGAGGGAGAGGGTTCCGATCTGAGGAGTTACCTTGCGAGTGAGAGAGATATCAGGTGCAGGGAAGTCGGTGAAGCACGTGTGAGGCTGACCCCACGTTGGAGCATTCACGGGCAAGCACTTGCATCGCGGCATTGACTTCCGATCATACGACAGCGAGTCCACTCGCAGAGATGTGAACAGCGGGCCACCCGGCGTCCCTGGCGTAGCCGGAGCTGACTCCGGTGGCGTACCTGTCTCTGGTTCCGGCATTTCTTAATTTCTGCAACCTTAATGAATAAGAAACAAGAAGATCTTTTTTTTTTTTTTTTTTTTTTGTGATTGGATACTGGGAAAACGAGATAGATGTAAATTACATGATTCTGTGATTTTTATAAAATTGTCGCTACACGAGGATTATAATCTTGGCCAGGATAGGTAACCCAAAAGAATAAAGCTAAGATATTCGACTACGGCAGCATTATGAACTCGATGAAACTGGATAACACTATTGATTTTTTTTTTCTTTTTCTGGGTTTTTTGGGATGAGTGGGAAGAAAATTACATGCTTTTGAGGCTTTTGTAAATGTACTGCTAAGGAATAGACCGACTGAAGCGAGCCAGGATATACAGATCGAGAACTATATATCACTGAAAGAAAGATAACTTTAATTCTTCAAACATACAGAAAGAAACACCTTTTTTTTTCTTGGATGAATATATTCTGGGATTGAGTAGGGAAGGCAGACTTTACATGCTGGAAAGGTTTTTATGGAGGTACGTTCAAGGAAGGATGCTGAAAACTGAGGGATCCAGCTTCAAACTCAAATCCACCAGCAAAGTTATAGCTGCATATATGCAGCTAGTACTGGTGATGAAAAGAAAACCTGAAAGAAACTCGATCAATTCAGCATGCAGCAGAAGCAGAAGAGGAAGACATGAATGCAGACAAGGCAATGGAGAGAGAGAGAGAGAGAGAGAGAGAGAGAGTACACAAAACGAGGATTAGAAGAGGCAGTTCAGTTCCAGAGTTAATGCACAAATGCATGGCCGTATATATACAAGAAAAAAAAAAAAGGAGGCCAAGGAGTCTCTCGGCCAATTCATATTATTTAGAATAAGTCAATGCACATCCCATCACCTAAGCAAGCAAAGGCTACTTTACACATGATAAGGCTAGAATCACTGAATCGATGACGATGGCCATGATCACAGCCATCCACTCTGCCCTTTGATTTTGCGTCGGCCAAACCAAATCATACTTACTCTGTGGCTGATCATGCCCTCTTCACGCTTGCATTTCACTTATAAATAATTCCACCACCTACCCATACCCAATTATGTGCAATTAAACATACCATACAAAATAAACTCAGCATCTCCTCCAACATCTTTAATCTCTTTTTTATTTTATTTTTGGAAATATTCTTTTTTTTTCTCTCCTTATATGTAAACCAATCGGAGTTCTAAAGCACCTCTAAAAGAATCCTAGTATTATTTTACTTTACTTTATCCCAATGCTTTTTCTTTTCTTTATTTATTTGTTTGAGGATATATAATTACACTTTAGACTATTAAATATTGCATCTTAAAGTATCATAAGTGACATGTTATAGTAGTACTCTTAAATTATATACTTTGCACCTCCTATTAATATATGAATTAGTCTTTATTTATGTTAACATGAGTACTTATTATTAAAAGTGTAAAAGTGTAAGTTTTTTTTACAATGGTGTAAAAGCTTGACATTCTTTATAATTTGTAATTATAAAACACAAACAGATCGAGTGCACGTTTATAACTTTACGCATTCTAAGCCTGTATCTAACATTTTTCTGAAAACAATCTATCATGATCCTTAGTTCAACATGCAATCTTAGGCGGCCCATTTCTTTCTACTTGTAAGATTTATGGGAGAAAGTGATAAAAACACAAATGCTTGATAAGTGTTATATATGTTTTGGGTGTGAATCTCTTATGTTGAACTAGCTAGCTAGCTACTGCATGCATCTTGGCGATGTGGAGTTCACATGCTTAATTAGTTGATCATATGCACCGACTTTCTTCCGAAAGAAAAAGAAGACTTGGTGCAGCTAGGCAATTACGTACAGGTCATTAACTAGAGATAAATCCCACTTGTGTTATATTCCTTGCGTTTGAGGTGTTAAAACGGGGAAGTCAACTGTCAACTGGTGCAAGTTGAGACAATTGGTGTTTGATACCAATCAACTCAATGAATAATAAATGTAGCTCTCAACACGTAAAACCCATGATAAGTCATAAGAAAACACGAAAAACAAAGCTGGATAGATCATTCATGTGTTTCATTGATCAGTAGTCTGAGTTTTAAAGGATCATGAAAATCCTAGATATATATTGTTCTTATTCAGCCTGGCTTTCCATCTCACCTGGCCTGAAAAAAAAGAGCCAAAAACATAAAAGGAATTAGATCAAGAGCAGTGTGAATGTGTTTATATATAAAGAACATGGCTGAGTGCGTACTCCAATTAAGATAGCACTTTAATACTACTTTATTCTAATTAAGAATACTTTGGGACAGCTAAAAATCGTAAGACTGACGAGCATTTTGAGGAGACCCCCCCACCCCCACCCCCACCCCCACCTCTTAGTTGGCTCTCAAATTTTTAAAAACTAAAACAAGGCCGGGAGGCTGGACGTGGCGATGAATCATGAATGACTCCCATCAGTTGCGGTAATATATAGCTCTAGAGCTATTAAATTTCTAGCCATCACTTTAATTAGCATACAATCTGTCCACAGTTTTTTAAATTATCTCCTACATAATGTTGCAAACATGGACGAACTTAGGCTTAAAGTATTGGAGGTTGAATAGAGTACCCATATGTTGTTTCCCTGATTTTATTTTTCATTAATGCAAAAATAATCAAACAAAAGAGTCTGAAAATATTTTTTCTCGGGAATTTTGGGGCAGTCCTGTAAATTAAATAAATAATACCAATAAATAGGGGTAACAATATATGACATGACTCATTAACTCAACACGAATACGACACGATAATAATGGGTTTGGGCTTAGTTTTAACGGTTTTGGATCAAAACGAGTTGATCCGTTAAGACACGATTGCTTACAGGTTAATAACAGGTACTTGTTGTAAGCCGTTATGACCTGTTAAAAAAGTTAAAGTTACAATTATACCTTTATATTTAAAAGTAAAATTGTTAGGATTTTAATTTCAATATTTTTATTGTTTCGATTGTAATTTTGAATTTGTAGTTAGTTTTATATTTTCTTATAGATATTATAATTTTAACATTTTTTAAACAGGTTGAATCGAGTCGAGTCATGTTGTGTTAACCTATTTCGTAGCATTCACTAACGGGTTGACACGACACGATCCGTTATGTTAATGAGTCGTGTTAGAGTTTGAGATTTTAACACGATAAATTTAAGGAATCGTGTTCGGATTGACTCATATAATATAATATACATGTCTTGACACGAACACGACCTGTTAATACGATTTGACATCTCTACCAATAAATGGGCTTGAGACAGATGCAAAAGCATTAATCATCAACGTTAATAAAATAATATAAATCATGAGTGTGGTTAATTATAAGGAATGTATTAACATAATTTGAATGGAGTTAATGCCACTTTAAAGTGCATAATTAAGTTTTATGTTGTTTGAAGATTCCTCTGCCACTCAATTACATGATTCTTTATACATTCTGTACTTAATTAATTAATTAATTATCTAATGCCTAATGCCTAATGCCTACTGCCTCATCATCATCATCAGAGAATATTTCACTGCCAAAGCTTCTCCAATAAGTGGCAATATCTCCTTCCTTGATTACTGTATTTGTCAAGTACTTGGCTGCTTCAAACAATTGTATTTCCAACAGGCTTCGGTACGTGCATTATGTTAAGGAATTTGTATGTGTTTCTTTCATAAGTATATATGTACACGTACTTTTTAAGTATTTGGATTGAATGCTCTGACAAAAGTGAATCAGTTGTTTTAAAAGAATTTTAATCCCATTTTGTTTTTTTATTTTTAATTTCTATCTGTTTTTCTCTGTCAAACATGCCTCAAGTAATTCGAGAAAAGAATTATTAATCCGTTTAAATAGTAAAAGTGTTTTATCTCATCTTATTTTATCAGTATAATTTTTTTAAATTCTCACAAAATATAATAAATAATTCAACTTTTTTCAAATCTCAAAATAATAATAATATTAAAAAATAATATTCTAATAATATTTTATTCAACTTTTAATTTTCATCTAAAACTATCTCATCTCATTTCATCTGATCATCTCATCTCATCTCACTATCCAAACCGCAAGTAACAAGTGGCGTGTCTACACACCAGTTTGTAAATAGCAGAACTCGAGTAACCCAATGCGAAGTAACAAAAGAATCTTTATGGCAAAGAAAAAGTCTAGCTCAAAAACTGTATATATATAGTAACTAGCAAGAAGCGAGAAATGGATGTTTCATTATTCGAGCACTGAGGGACAATTCTTAGTGGAGGTCCTTTTTGAGAGACCTTCAATGATGAAAGTTGAAACTAAGAGACTGAAGATGGGGGAGCTTCCCTTGCCTTCATTTCTGTTCACCAGTGGTGGGAATAAGCCCTTTTCATTGGGAACCTATGTATACAAGCAAGCAAACAAAAATCACATCCCCCCGTCCCCAGAAACAATGAAAAATCCTAATTGCAGAATCCACATTCTCTTTTGGTTTTTCATATAGTTGTTGGTAAGCAACTAGAAGAAAAAAGTTCTTTCTAACGATGATGTCCCACGCATCACAACAAAATCAGACTCAAATTCAAAGGTGCACCATTCATTATAACTTTGGAATAGCTTTAGATTGCACCATAATCATTGCAAGTGAGAAAACACAAGTGTTTTGACCTTCACAGCACTCATTCCATCCTTAAAAAACCAAAAAAATAAAAAAATTGAAAGGATACATCATATATAGAATTGTGTGTGGCATAAATTTTGGGACGTGCTTGTTGAGTAGAAGATACTCCACATGATTCTCGACAAAGAAGGTATGCATTTTTCATTTCTCTTTTTGCCCATTTTTCTTTCTCACCATTCTTTTAAGACGGTGGACATGACCCTATCAACTTTATGCACAATGCCAACCACAATCAATCATATGATGAACCAAGCAACAACTACAGTGGGTCACTATAAGTTTTGGCCATCCACCGAGTTGGCTTACATTTATTTATGAAAAGAAATATGGATAGCCACACGCGCACATAGAGAGAGAGAGAGAGAGAGAGAGAGAGGATGTTTTCTTGCAAAGAATAATGGGTTAGGATCCTACCATGCAGTACCAACATCCTACCTTTCCTGACCTGGTAGCATCAAATTTGACAAAGGGAACAAATCCTTAAACAAACATACACTGGTCATTTGCCATTGCTCCCTGCTCATTGCTCATGTTTGAAATGGAATTGATTTCTTGTTTTGGGGATTTTTTATGTCAACTTGTTTCTGAACTCACGGTGGCATAAGCTTTGTTGTCAAAAGAATTAATGAGACATAGGTCTCTTAACTAAGTCAGGGGTAGAAAGAAGGTTAATGTCAACAAATTGATTTCAAGTTAAAGGTTTGAGATTATAGAAGGGAATCTTTCAAAATTTTCAGTAATCCTTTATACTTGCTCCTATTAAGATTTCTATTGATAAATCCAAGGAAGTATAAAGGAGTTAATAATCCTTTATACTTGATAAACTAACTCAAGTTGGTCATGAGCCCATGTCATAAATTTTATAATTTGTGCTTAAGTCACGTAATTGAATGTAGATATTATATGTTGTCTTTTAACCAGGTAATTTCATGCAAGTATTATATTTTGTTGTTTTTAGCACCTAGTTCACAGTTTCTTTTAAACTCAGTTTCTTTTAGATTTTACTAATAAATGAAGATTTTCTCCAAGTGAAACATCTATAAACTTTTAAGAGATTGGAAAGTGAATAAAGAAATTGATTGTTTTTTCCAGTCCTATGATTTACTTCTAACAATCAAATCCCTTGATTTACTCATGCTGTGAACATGAACTATTGATTTCAACAATATTTACCTATAAAAAATTATATAAACTACATATGAAATTATACTTGCACATTCAAATTTGTAAAATAAAAATATGCACAGCGTGTAAGGCATCTTGTTTAGTGGCATTTATATTAGTCATTGTGTAACACTTCCCTTTTGTAAATTACACCATTAAATACACGGTATCACCACCAACAATAAAATATACCTATCAACAAGCAAGCAAAGCCTTGATTGAGTGTGAAAACGTCTGGTCTAAGTCAGAGTTCCAAAAAAACTTCAAAGCACCTTATTAAGTAATGATAGGTGACTTCTGAACAATATTTCATCATCTTCGACACAACTCAATGATCAGTGACTATCTTGTAGATATGCTGAGATAAACACAGCCAACGCACCGATAGAAAGGCCTAACAAAAGGCCCGATGGAATGAGCTTTCGGGTAGATGCCAATCGTATTGCTGAAAGCGAAAAAAGATCAAAAGAAAGAGAAGACAAAGGAAAAGAGAGAAGGCCTCAAGTTAGACTGCACAGGAAAGCTATAATAAATGTATGCAACGAAAAACTTAAACAACATTGAAGCTGCTTACCAAATACAGAAGAGAAAAGGAATGCAGATCCAAACCCAACGGCATCACCAATAGCTTTTGTATCTGGTCCTTGCATAAGAAAGTAAGCCTAGAGGAGATAGAAAAATATTCTGCATTAAAAGCCGAACAGTTTTGGTGGACTGTTGGGGTAATACTGACCTTGCATAAAGGAAATTTCTAATTTGGCAGTACTCAGACAGTTTTTGCATTCTGATTCTTCAGGAATAAAACTAACCCTGATGACCCCCCCCCCCCCCCAAAAAAAAAGAAAAAAAAAAAGAAAAAGAAAACAGATAATGCAGCACTAAGAGATTAGATTTTTTTTTCTTCCTTAAAAAGCATTATCTCCTATCTTCTTTACATCACTGCAAGCTGCAAAACAGACCTGGAATCAACCAAGCTTAGTCATAAATTCTCTAGTTTTATCCTATAAACTCTAACCCACTAAACCTGATTAACCCTGAGCCTTTCCACATCAAACATATCCTTAAAACACAATTATTGAGCTGGCATGAGCAGTACTCCAGACTCCAGTTTTTTCAAAATGGAAATCTCCACCATGCCAAGCGTCTAACAGTCCTAAAAAAAGTTACCTATAAAAAAGAGAGATGTTTGGTTTACAAACCTACAAAAGTAAACTTACAAGCTGATATGGCGTGATGTGGTATATCAAATTGTGAATCTCCTTTTATTGTAAAGTAGATATGATGTCTCACATCGAGCCATATCAGTTTGCAAGTTTACTTTTGTAAGATCCCTTCATAGATCTAACAGTTCTCATTAAAAAGCAGTCCTAAAAAAAGTGTCTACCAGTCCTGCATTATTGCATAAGCACTGGAATAGAGGATCAGCCCAAAATCACAGCAGTCAAACATTTAAAAAAGTAATATAGAGGTTCAGCAATGGAGTTCAGATAATCACAAAGAACAAAAGCCCAATGGACTGAAACAGAGAGTTGTGGGTCCATCACCAAATTTGTCACTTGTTTCACAGAATTTACATGCGAAATTTTAGAAGCGTGTCAGGGCTGTTAGGCAAAGTTCATCATATCAATCTACAGAGCAAAGTAATAATTTTTTTTAATCGGTAAATAAGATTTATTGATCGTAGGAATAGGCAAAATCCCAAGTACACGGGTCATATACAAGAGCAACGCCTAGGAAGTAATAGTAAAAATTCCAATTTTTGAGTCTGACAAATCAGACATGTATAAGCTGATATGGCTCAGCACCCACTAATGGGAACAATAGAAGGCCTAGAAGCAGCTTCACTCCAAACATTAAACTTACAAATCGCCAAATTTCCTCTCTTCCAACAGTTTTAGATTTGGATCACTCAACTTATCCATGAATATGTAAAGGGTTACTGGATAGCAGAGAAGCCTATTCTGTGTACTTGGGGCTGGAGAAACATCTTGGACTTGGGGGAGATGGCTAGACCTTACCTAATGGACTATATTGGGATGGGGAAACATACATGTGTATGTAGATAAGTTATAACTAGCACTCTGAAAGGCCTTTAATGGAGTCGTTTAGAGATTGTGTTATTTTACTGGTTCTATCAGTGCAGAGGCCTCCTCGGTCATATGGACAATAGCTGGTACAGGCTTCCAGCCAGATCAGGTGCGCAAGAGCTACTCCAAGGCTTATTTGGGAGTCCATATAATTCTGAAAGTTTAATACTTAATTTTGGAGCAATACGTAGACTTTTGTGTTAGTTTCCAGGGAGAAAAAGTTAGTTTGAAACCTGACAAATCAGAGCAATTTGAACTACCAGAGAGCTACAATGATACAAGAGTTCCAACTGATGTGGAAACGTATAGGAACAACGCATAGCTAGTATTCTTCTAATGAACAAGACTACTAATGTATGTGTGCGTGTGTGTGTGTGGTGTAGAAAGATTCCAAACATATTAAATTTGGGAGTTTCTTTGCTTTTAAATCTTGTTCCTTACCCTGCTTTTACTAATAAATTTTCTAGGTCCCTCAAATGATTCTAGGATGTTCTGTCAAATTTCTGGGAAAACAACATAGTTTAAATTGGTTTGGTTTTCCAGGGAAACATACGTATATGATAGTTGGCTGTAAGAGAGAGAGTACGCACGCCGCTATAAAAATTGTTTTCAACTTGCAATAATCATTGCTTGAAAAAAAAAAATCATTCTTACATGACTGTCGTTCTTAATGAAATAAGGTTGATTTAACAAGGTTGAGAAAAATCGTTCTTGTTCATACATTTTTCATTGCTTTTTCAATGCCAATTTTGACTTCAATTCGGAAGTCCAATTCATCTCTCTTTTTTTCATAAAAAGAAAAAGATCCATCAAATAGCACGCCAGTGTAGCTAGCACAGCTAATAAACCGACGTTTCAACCGGAGAAAACAGAAGTCGGAATGTCAAACTTACAGAAGCCATTAGAGCTGCCCCAGTAAAACCTCCGAAAAGTGATCCCTTGCTTCCTGATTTTGCATCTGTGGCCCCAGTATGCAAAACAGAAAAGGATTAGATATGAAAAGAGCTTCTGACTCGGAAGCAAAAAAGTTTTGAAAGAAATGGAGGAGTTTACAGGCAAAGAGACCGCCGCCTAGAAGCAGAAATCCATAGGCAGCAGTGGTAGCAGGACCAAGCTCTGCCAGTTGAGAACTGCAGCGAAAGATACTACGGCTGCGGGATTTAGATTTGGTCAACCTCGCAGCAGAGACGAATGAACCGACATGCAGACAACTCTTACTCCAATTTAATGCTCCAGGGCCACATTTGAGTTGAATATGATGCCTATGGAAAGGAACCGAGGCCGGAGCCGGAATGGGTAACAAACAGGACGAGGAGTAAGACATCCTCCACTGACCTCTTCCAGTACCTGCTCGTCTGTGCCCGACATCGTCCTCCGGCGCTTTCAAAAATCGAGTAGTCGAGTGGGCAGTTGGGCTCTCACAGGCCCGCACCCAACCTTCGACTGGACCATGAATTCCAGCAGACTTCAATCATTTTACTGGAAATCATGCGCCGGCAGCCCAATATGGACCAAAAGCCCACAGTTTTTTGAAGAATTTAAAATTTCTAAAATGATACGTGTACAAGAGCTGCACAATTTATTAAAAAAAATAAATAAATAAAAAATATATATAAAAAAATTAATTTTTTAATAATAAATCTTACTATTTTTTAAAAAAATTATAAAACAACTATACCTAACATTACTCAATTGTCACCAAATACTATTACTCACAGAAACAAATTCAAACTACCTACTACATTCTTTATTTATTATACTTAATGGGCATTGCTGGTCAACCTTTTAAATATTAAGGAAAAAAAGAAAACGAAAACAAATAGATGATATATGATTGATTAACACTTTCGTATTAACATAATAAAATACGAATAAAATAAGAATGCAGTATATAAAATAACTCAAAAGCCTGCACCTCTCCCATAACCCTCCATTAATTAGAGAGGATAGTCTTGTTGGAAAATTGAAGGAGATTGAGATCGCTTGCATCCTGTACACCGCATGCACATGCTTTAAATGCCTACTCTTCCTTCTCTCTTTTCTATGAACAAGAATCCTTGCACTTAAAGTGAAATAGATATATAATATTTATTTGGTGTAAAATAAATAGATATTATTTATTTAAGAGTGATTTAGATTCATATAAATTCAGATAAATTAAGATAGTTTGAAAATAATAGAATAAAAATTGAATTATTTATTATATTTTGTGTAAAAATTTAAAAAATTATTTTAAAATTTGAAAAAGTTTGATTATTTATTATATTTTATATAAAAATTTAAAAAAATTATAATAATAAAACGAGAAGAGTTGAAATGAATTTTTATTCGAAAAGGCCAGAAGAATGGCGTGAATGGCCATGGAGGGTGATGGAAAATTCGAATACCAAAGAAAATATCCGATTTCATACAATTAACGAAGAAATATGAAAAAATCATTTTTTTTTCATATAAATATATAATTATTCCTCTCTCGCCTCTTGATCTAACAAATCCAGTTGCAAAGAACTGTGAAAATAATGACCAATTTTTACATTTGTACAGAATCAACTATGTTCAAACATCCCTCATCGATCATGACTTCGGACAAGAGGCAGTAGATTTCTTCATGGAACCAAACTTCTCCGGAGAGATAGAAGAAATACTCTCCTTCACAGTTTGCAAGATGTTGGTAGCTGAAGGTCTGAGGATGGGCGACTGACCGAGGCACATGGCCGAGATGGAAAGCATGGTCTTGGCTTCTTCCAGGTCATAGTTCCCGGTTAGCCGTGGATCCACCATTTCCGCCACCTCCGAAGCTCCCAACGCAGCAACGTTCTTCAGCATGGGGCTCGCTATAGATGTCAGGAACTGCCCCCTTTCCGGGCAGAATGCCTCCATCCCCGTGACGAGTTCCAGAAGGACGACCCCGAAGCTGTAGACATCGTTCTTTTTTGTGGCCATTCCCGTTTTCAGGTAGTGAGGGTCGGTGTAACCGGGAGAACCCAGCATCATGACTTGCTTCCTCCTCGAAGAATATGGAGAAGATGAAGGCGGAAGCACCGTCGAAGAAAACCCCATTTTTGCAGAACCGAAATCGCAGAGCTTGCAGTTGAGATGCTCGTCCAGGAGGATGTTTGAGGCTTTGATGTCGCCGTGAACAATCTGTGGCGTGCATTGTTCGTGCAAATATTGCAGTGCTTGCGCAAGCTGGAAGGCTATTGTCATGCGGTTTCTCCACGAAAGCACATGCGTTTCCCTTTCTGTATCATGGAGCTTTTCTTGCAAGCTTCCTTTGGCCGCATACTCGAGTACCATGGCCCCTTGTTCTGCAAGCATGGATACCAGATCTCAAGAATTAAGATACGCCAAATTTATAGGAAAAATAACGAACTTTTGAATAAAAAAAGAAGGAAGAACAACGGATTAAATCACTCACCTCCGTCGTCACAGTACCCAAGAAGCTTGACGATATTTTCATGGCGAAGACAGAGGAGAATGTCTAGTTCCTGCTTGAACAATTGGTTGAGACGCTCGCTGCCAATGTGAATCTTGATTGCCCCAAGCGCCATGCCCAAACTCGATCCCTGGAGCTGACCCAGATAGACAGTGCTAAAACCTCCGGATCCAATCACCTCGGAGAAGTTCATGGTCAACCTCTCAACCTCGTCCCATGTGAACTTCCTGACGGAATCATAATCCTTCCGCTTTAAATCATCAAGGACGTCGTGCCCATTACCATCAATGATGGCATTTACAGCCCGCTTCTCATCATGTTCCTGATGATCATGATCAGCCAGAATCCCACGCTTGAGTCTGCGTCTAACCTTGAATCTAAAGCACTCGATGAAGGCCATAACAAATTAATTAAGCAAAAAAGAGCAAGAAACACAGTCAGATGATTGTACTGGAGAGAAGATCGATTAACACCCCAAGTGTTGTGGGATTTGATGAACAATTGGGTTTGTCTTTAGTCCTTAATTTCCTGTGGGGGTGATGTTATATATATATAGGAAGGTGTCGGTGCGTGCGTGTATACGTAGTTGGTAGTAGGAGCAAGGATAAAGTAGAAGCGTTGAAGCTTGGTGCGTGGGCTAATGGAAAGAGAAAAGAAAAGAAAAGAAAAGAAAAAGAAAAAGAAAAGGAGAAGGGATGGAGCAATAGCACCAACTTCTGCAGGCAAATTCAGTGTACTGTTTGTATGCGGAGTAGTTGAAGAACCCGTGCGGATGAACCTTCCCTCTTTAGATATGTTTAATATTCCTCAAAGGTGGACGTCGCCGAGGAGGCAGGATCCAACAAGACCTCCGTTTCCGATCTAGATATGAAGCTTCCGAGGCACGCAGATTTTTTAATTTAGAAATGATATTAAATTTCAAATAGACAAGTTACGCACGAATCTAAACTGAATCATATTTTAAAAGATTATAAAAAAATATTATTTTTTATTAATAAAATTCATTTTTTTATAAAATACTTATATAAAACTTATCTAGCTAGCATTACTCTTTTGAATTTCTACATCGGAACAATCATTTAAGTAAAGGAAAATAAATGAAAGAAAATATTCGGTCTCCAACCACCTGGGCCCTGTCTCAAGTCTTTTACACCCTTTTCCCCGCTATATCTCAATTTGCAATTGTAGTCATTTCTTGAAAAAATATAGACCCATGATATTTATTTTTTTTTCGAGAAAAGTGGCTGTATAAAAATATATTACACACGTCTCATTTTCTATATTAATCTGTCCATTTCCGATCAACTAATTGTAGAGAATCTCATTACTCGATTTGAATGTCGATAATCCTATTAGTTTGAATTGAAAGGTCAATACGTGGATTATTATTGTTATTATTATTATTATAAATAATGTCAATAAAAATATTCTCTTAAGAGTAGATAGAATATACATGTCAAAGATAGGAAAAAAAAAAAAAGATCTCGATTGGATACAGAAACGGTTTCATTTTATCTCATCTCAATATTACAATTTTAATTTATTAAATTTGTATACAAAATATAATAAATAATTCAATTTTTTTAAATTTTAAAAAAATAATATTTTATTTAATTTTTAATTTTTATCTAAAATTATCTTATCTCATTTCACTATCTAAACGGAGCTTAAAACATATATGCATTTTGTGACAGTATATAATACATATATTGAAAATGAGACCATAAATATCGAATCTCAAATATTTGGAATGAAATATAATTTTGTTATCATTATTTTTTATTTAATTACTTTTAAAAGAAAAAGTCAAATTGGGATTGTCATTTGCCGGTTGTTTAGTCTCACATGGATTGAAGGAACAGGAGGAATCATATCGAAAAAGAAAATGAATGAGGCATCATTCAGTGGCCCACGCGTTTGATTTTGTTTTTGAATCGATTCTTACGTACATCTCCCTTCCTATAATCTCTTCCCTAAATGATAACACATTTATGAATAACGAAGAATTACCTCCTTCCCTGAGTTTACTATTTGAGAATAAAATTGATATTTATAATTTTAAGGTGTATAATTTTCTCGTATTTTTTTTAAAAAAGTTGGATAAATTTGATACACGCATAAAAAATCATGTTTTTAATAGTGGATTTAACCTTTTTTTAAAAAAGAAATGAATATACGAAACTTGTATACCCTAAGATTATAATTGGAATGAACTTAATACTACTATGATTCCTATTGGGCCACTTCATGGACTTCGGCTACAACTCAGGCCAATAACTTACTCCCCTGAGAGTCCAATTCATCCCAACTATTGAAAGAATAATCGATTGAGAGTCTTCCGAATAAGAAGAGCTATCCAATCGTTTAGATTTGATTAAGCTCTCCATCCCGAGACTTGAATTTCAAATAACAAATAAGCCTACTATCGCATGGTAACGGAAATCTCATAGGCTCTATATATACATATTGCCCAGGTATGTTGGAGATCATCTAATTCATTTGTCTAGAAAATAAGATTCTTATTGTGATCATTGATTTAGGCATCAGAGACGTTATCCAGAACTCCCAAGCCATGTAACTCTTTGGTTGTAGGTGATTATGTGCATGAAGCTATGAAACAGGTCTATAACAGTTGGTGCCATCTATGGGATTTGTCTCTATTTGTCTTACAACCAACTTACTTTTTACATGCCACCACCACTCGATCTCAAGCAACCAGAGACCAAGAGGTGACATCGCAAAACATGGAGGGAAGGCTTGTAGAAATAAAGAGAATAATTAAAAAAATACTATCGAAGTAGACTCATTGCGGAAGGAGAACGAGACCCTCAAGGTGAAAAATGGGCCATTAGGGGAGGACACAACTTCTAGCCAAGTCAACAAGGTCGAGATGGAAGCACATAAATTGGCTGGCCTTCTCAAGAAATTGAGGAAACAAGAAAGCTGCACCATGACTTACGCAGTTTGATGGACAAATACGAAGAGATAGCCAAGAAAATAGGGACAACTTCTTTAGTGGATCAATTGCTGACTAGCATTAATTTGCTGTACAGAGTAGAAATCATGGCAGTACCCCTACCACCAAAATCCAAAGTCCCAGCAATAGACATGTACAAAGGATCTAAAGATCGAGTGGAGCACTTGGAAATCTTCAAAGCCTACATGACACTTCACGGATTCTTCGGAGAAATCACATGTTGGCCGATCCCTTTAACTTTGAAGGGAATGGCCCGAGGGTGGTTTGGAGTGTTGTGGCTGGGATCCATCAACATCTTTGAAGCATTGGGTAAGCAGTTTTTACCCCAATTTATGGCTAGTCGGAGGCAGAGAAGTCTAGTAGCATACCACTGACTGTGAAGCAGAGGGAAGAGGAGAGCCTAAAGATATATCTAGCATGGTTCAATAGGAAGAGAATGACAGCCGACAATAAAGATGAAAAAATTATGTTGGCTGCTTTGTTCGGGAGGATTTGGCCAAGAAGTCCCTTTATGGTCGAGTTGGCGAGGAAGACCCCTTCCACCATGCGAGAATTTATGGACAGGATAGATAATTTCATCAACGCTGAAGATACACCAATCGCCTTGACTGCCAGACTGGAGAAGAGGGAAGAATAAGTGCCCAAAGGGAATTCGAAAAATGAGCGAGATGGAGGATCGAGATCGAAGAGAAACCCACATGAAGGAAGATGAGACACCTGCACAAGCAATCACGTTCATTACTCTAGTGTAAACATGCAAGACAAAGTCAAAGAAGCCAGGCATGGTGTGGAACAGGGGCAGGGGCAACAGACCCAAAAGTACTGCACCTACCACAATACGATTGGCCACAAAACTGAAGATTGCCATACATTGAAACAAAATATTAAGGAGATGAGGGGGAAACAACTAGCTAGAACCCATTGTTGCCCGGATCCCCCCCCCCCTCTCCGGTGTCTGGGAGACAGAAGGCAAGAGGCCAACGGAGTGAAAGCCCAAGAAAAAGAGGCTCGCCAAGAAGAGAAAAAAAGGTCATAAGAACCGCAAGAGCAGAACCCTAGGCAGGACGAAAATCGAAGGAACCCACCCGTACGTGAGATATGGACAATCGTTGGAGGATATGCCGGGGGTGGCCCTACTTCCTCCGGGAGGAAAGCATACACTAGGTGGGCTAGATATGAGCAAGTATACTGCATAAGGAGACCTACCAAGCAACCCCGAGTGCAAGTTTAACCCACAATCTCTTTTGACGGTGATGATTGTCGAGGAGTAGTCTACCCGCATGATGATGTGTTAATAGTAACAATGCTGGTAGCAAATTACACCACATGGAGAATATTGATTGATAACGGGAGTTCTGTGAATGTCCTATTTTGGGACGCATTCACAAGAATGGGAATCAATGTAGACCAACTACGCCTGATGCAAATTACTTTGAAAGGGTTTACAAGGGAATTGGTACAACCCATAAGATCTATCCCGTTACCAGTGTCGGTAGGGATAGATCTCCACCATGCCACTTCCATGATAAAATTCCTGGTGGTAAGAACCCGATCGGTGTATAACGCTATCATTGGCCGACTTACGTTGAATGATTTGAGAGAAATCACCTCCACCTTCCATCCGAAAATGAATTTTTCCACGAGAACGATGATTGGAGACTTTAGGCAAGAAGGAAATCGAGATGAGAGCGGATTTGCAAGTCGTGGTCGGCCAAATCACATGAGAGTATTTGGCGAAAGGACCAAAACTGATCAAGTACCTCCATTAGGTCCAGGAAGGGTGTTGTTGCCTTTAGTACTTTCGAATCGAGTGAATCCCTTGAGTTGAAAACTGGAAAGCCGATCGATTAACATGAGTAGCCTCGGTGAAGTAGAAGGAAACTTTACCATGGGAGGTCACTATGTGGGTTGTTGACACATCGACCGCAGGAAATGAAGTGGTTAAGATAGGAGGTAGTGCATTGGAGTGGGCTGATAATATAATCAAATACCTACGAACAAGAGACCTTCCTACTTCCCACGAGGAAGCGAGGAAAGTCAGAAACATGGCAGCCCGATTCACCATGGTAGACGAGAGGTTATACAAGTGAGATTTTTTGACCCCATTGTTAAGGTGCATATCAAAAGAAGAGGCTAAATTCATCATGAAATAAGTAAATGAAGGAGTGTGTGGAAACCACTCAGGAAATCCCTTGACCCGAAGATCATAAGGGTAGGGTGCTATTGGCCAGATGCCCTAAGAGACACAAAAGAGTTTGTCAAAAGATGCGTTCAATGCCAGCTGCACGTGCCAATCCTGAACACTCCTCCTGAAGAACTGAGATAATCTTCCATTGGGCATTCGCTTAATGGGGTATAGACCTGGTCGACCTTATGCCCCAGAGCAAAGGGGGGACCAAATTCATCATTGTCGCTGTCGATTACTTTACCAAGTGGGTAGAAGCCGAGATGATGATGACAGTGACCGACCAAAATATGACGAGGTTTTTATGGAAAATTGTAGTATGTAGGTTCGAGGTGCCACAGAGCATTATCTCAGACAACGGTAAACAAATTGACTCAGATCATTATCGCAAATGGTGTGTCGAACTCGGGATCAAAATCAAATATTCCTCCCAGGACATCTGCAAGCAAATGGGCAGGTTGAAGCAATCAACAAAATCATTGTTGGACTACTGAAGAAGAAAGTATACGAGAGAAAAGGTGCATGAGCAAATGAGCTTTCTGGGATTTTGTGGGCATAAAGGACAACGGCAAAAACTTCGATGGGCGAAACATTGTTTGTCTTAGCATATAGAAGCGAAGCAATGATACCAGTTGAGGTGGGATTGCCCAGCTACAGAAGGGAAAGCTTCGAGGTCGAAGAATATAACAAGAAGCTGGAAGAGAATCTGTACTAGTTGGAAGAAGTGAGGACGTACATTGAAATAAGAGTGGCAGTTCACAAAAGGAAGACGGAGCAATACTTCAACAAAAGAGTAAGATCGAGGTCCTTTAAAGTGGGTGACCTGGTCCAAAAAGAAACTAGAGTAACTATGGTAGAGAATGGAAAGCTGGGACCCCGATGGAAAGGGCCATACGTCATGGTAGCCAGCTATTGCCTGGGAGAGTATCATCTCAAAGACGTTACCAGTCGTGAACTACCTTATCCTTGGAACGCCAAACACTTAAAAAGATACTACATTTAACCCAGGGTGTATTACATTCAGTACAATAAGTTTGAAAGCATGTGGACACTTTGTCATTGTTATTATTTTGCATATTTATGTCAGTTAATTTAGCTACGAAATATTTTGTTGCATCTAACTCTTATTCCAAGGTTACGCGGTCGAGATATCCTTCAGTTACTCCACTCACTACTCGTTAGAGTTGCACGGTGAAGACTACTCCCTTCACACTCGTATCGTCAAGATTAAGCAGTCAAGGCATCCTCCCGCTACACCACTCATCACTCGCCAGAGTTATGCTATCGAGGCTACCTCCCACCATACTCTTATCGCTAAGGTTATGTGGTCAAGACATTCTCTCACTACACCACTCGCCACTCCCTAGAGTTACGCAGTCGAGGCTACCTTCTGCAACACTCTTCTCACCAATGTTGCGTGGTTGAGGCATCATCCCGCTACACCAGTCACCAGAGTTGCACGATCGAGGCTACTTCCCACCACACTTTTATTGTCAAGATTACGCGATCGAGGCATCCTCCCGCTATACCACTCGCCAGAATTGCATGTCGAAACTACCTCCTGCCACACTCTTATCGCCAAGGTTACAAGGTCGAAGTATCCTCCCGCTATGCCACTCGCCAGAGTTGCGTAGTCGAGGCTACCTCCCACTACACTCTTATCGCCAAGGTTATGCGGTCGAGGCACCCTACTGCTACACCTCTCACCAGTCGCCAGAGTTGCGCGGTTGAAGTTATCTACCACCACACTCTTATCGCTAAGGTTACGCGGTCAAGACATCCTCTTGCCACACTCTTATCACCAAGGTTACATAGTCGAGACATCCTCCCGCTACACCATTTGCCAGAGTTGTGGGGTCGAGGCTACCTCCTGCCACACTCTTATCGCTAAGATTACGCGGTCGAGGCATCCTCTTGCTACACCACTCGTCAAAATTTCACCGTCAAGGCTACTTCTCGCCACACTTTTATAGCCAAAATTACGCGGTCGAGGCATCCCCTCACAACACCACTCACCAGAGTTGCGGGGTCTAGGCTACCTCTCGCCACACTCTTATTGCCAAGGTTATACAATTTAGGCGTCCTCCCACTACACCACTTGCCACTCGCCAAAGTTGTGCGGTCAAGACTACCTCCCGCCACACTCTTATCACCAAGATTACACGGTCGAGGCATCCTCCTGCTACACCACTCGTCAGAATTGCGCGATCAAGGCTACTTCCCGCCATACTCTTATCGCCAAGATTACACGATCGAGGCATCCTCCTGCTACACCACTCGTTAGAATTGCGCGATCAAGGCTACTTCCCGTCACACTCTTATCGCCAAGATTACGCGGTCGAGGCATCCTCCTGCTACACCACTCGTCAGAATTGTGTGGTCAAAGCTACTTCCCGTCACACTCTTATCGCCAAGATTACGCGGTCGAGGCATCCTCCTGCTACACCACTCGTCAGAATTGCGTGGTCAAAGCTACTTCCCACCACACTCTTATTGCTAAGATTACGCGGTTGAGGTATCCTCCCACTACACCACTCGCCAAAGTTGCGGGGTCTAGTCTACCTCTTGCCACACTCTTATCGCTAAGGTTACGCAGTTAAGGCAACCTCCCACTACACCACTTGCCACTCGCCAGAGTTGCGCAATCAAGGCAACCTCCCGCTACATAACTTGCCACTCGCCAGAGTTGCGCGGTTAAGGCTACCTCCTGCCACACTCTAATCGCCAAGGTTACCTGGTCAAGGCATCCTTCTACTACATGACTTGCCAGTCGCTAGAGTTGTGTGGTCAAGGCTACCTTCTGCCACACTCTTATTGCCAAAGTTACGTGGTCGAGGCATTCTCTAGCCACACTTTTATCGTTAGAGTTGCACAATCGGACTAATCTACCACCCTAACCAAAATACCCAAAAAGGGTAGACAGGCGTAGCCCAATGATTAGCCACCTCATTCGGGAGGAGAAAATCACAGGGTAGAGCCATATGTTTGATATTTCAATCGAATTCCTTCAAGAAAATAACACAATATGGAGCAAGATAACAAGGCAAATGGTACAACAATATTGAAGTAACATTTACATCATTAAAGTCATGACCCAAATTGCAAACAAAACATCGTCCAACATAGTCCTTTAAAACAACCAAAACAAATCTTAGTATCTTGTCCCTAATATAAAGTCTAGGAAGAAAAACTTCAGGAAGTACGAGGAGGGGGTAAGGCATCTAACAAAGTATCCCTTCCAAAAGAATAAAAACATGGTAAGCAGAAGAGCTAGCTCGGATTGATTTCCAGTCCAGGTTGAGAAGATTCGCCTCAAGGTGGTTGAGCAGGAACTCATGCAACTGTTTAATCTTGAGCTTGAACCCGAGACCCCAAGCTCAGCCTTGAACGGAGTAGACAGTCATCAGTTGAGGAAGAATGCGAGTAACCTCACTCTGAGAACGACCCAACTTGACGTTCAATTCGGTCACCTTAACTTCCGAGTCTAACAGCTGCTTTCTACAAGTCTCAAGAATTTTATTTAGCTACAAATAATGGCGGTCTTGGTCCTTAAGTTCTTTTTTTGCCACCGCCAGATCTTGTTCGGCCTTGACTTTCTCACCCTCCGCTACGCTCAATCTAGTATTGGCTTCTCGACGCCCGTCCACAGAGGTTAGCAGGCGAGCTGCATAATCAACCTTCGCCTTCTCCAGCTCCTCATTTTCTACCTTCATTTGGTTAAAGAGAGCGGCTAGATCATCCAACTCCTTCTCGTTAACTTCTGCCTCGTGAAGATGACGATTGGATTCTTCCAAAGAACTCGCCAACTCCATTTTAAGAGAATCAACTTGGGCGCATAAGGAAGCCAACCCACCTTCAAGCTCACAGGAGCGAGACTCAGCTTAGGATAATTCGGCAACCATCTCCTCCTTCTCAGCGTGAGCAGCAGAGACTACACTACGGGTTTGACCGATAAAGGATCACATGGATTGGTTTTCTTCCTTTAGTTCCAAATGATCCTTAACGAATGCAACTGCTAGGCAATCAACTCCCTGGAAAAAAAAAAAAGAGTAAAAAATGACAGGAAGGAAAAAAAATAAAAATCTTAAGGTAAGGGAACTCATTGGCGAGAGATACTCCAAAGATTACGAATGGTGGAGTGAAAGGCCTCTTCATGGTCAGTACGCGAGTCCAGAGAGGAACTAGATGGGTGAGAGCTAGATGAACCTCAAGGATCAGGAGCCTTAAAGGAAACACAATGAAACTTGTCGAAGTACAAGTATCTTGAACAAACTTTGACGGAACTCTCAAAGGAATGTCCATATTCGCTCTCGCCTATTGATTGGGGAGCAACTCTAAGTCACCCTCCCGAGTAGCCAATGCCCGAGAAGGACTAGCGCGAGGATTCTCCTCTGTAAAAGTAAAAAAAGGCTCACCACCCCCAGCGGGGTAAATGATGAAGGGCAAAGAGGGATCGATACCCTACTTCTGCTAATATTGTTGGAAGGATAAAAGGCAACTCAAGGGTAACCCCACCTAAGATGGTCGAGGCAAGGGGTGAGCCAAATGCAAGGGTGGTAGCTCCCGCCAACAGGTCTTCAACATCCTCGACCCGAGGGGATCCCCTAGAAGCATCGAAAGAAGGAAAGCGACTTGGTACATTCAGAGGTGCATTAAGGAACTCAAGACTCAGAGTTACAATGTCGTCGTCCTCATCTAAGTTAATGCGGTTGCCTGTTTGCTGAGAAACAACAGATAGTATGTTAGGTGACAAGATAGCTTCAGCCGCTATCACCGACTCGAGATAGACCTCGAGTTGAGCCATAATCTCGTCAAGGGAATAGGTTAAAGGTACTGGGGGAGGGTTTGATTTTTCCCAGCCAATATCCGCAGGTGGTGGCGAGGGCCCGCCCTTTGTGGAACTGGATTCATTTGAAGGTGTCCCCGCTGCACAAGCTTTCTTTTTCTTCCCCCCTACAGTGAGATGTGGCTCCCTTTTTAAGCCACTAGCTGATGATGGGGCACCTAGAAATTCACGCCCAAAAACGTGCGCCCGACTAGGCACCATTAAGAATCTATCAATATTAGAATGAGTCAAAATGACATCTAACCAGGTAGAGGTAGCATTCTTTTCTGACCAAGCCTACACCAATTGGATACGAGCTTCAGGAGAGTCTTAAATCCACGCTCCTTGGGAATCGGAGACCACGAAGCCCTGATGGGAAATTCATGATTCGAGACCTCATTTGCAGGGAATTCCCAACTATTACCCGAGACGAAGAAAATTTTCCTCTTCCAATCCTTGGCGTGGGAATAGGTACGCTCTAACTGAACTATTTTATTGTAAGACTCAAAACTATAAAGGTTCCATCCAAGCGTCTAAATCCATGAAGAGAAAGAAACTCACAAGCTGTAAGATCAGGATATTCATCACCTATAGGCTCCAACACTTGCAGCCAAAGAATGCAGAAAGCCATTAAAATCCTCTAGGCATTAGGCACCAGTTGGGTCAAGGCAAGTTCCAAGACGTCTAATACATCACGGATAGGTCATACAAAGGGCAAACGAAGCCCCATCACAAATATGGCCATATATAGGGCAACAAAAATGGCCATACCTCTCACGTCGATAGGCAATCCTAAAACCACCAAATCTAGGATGTTGAAGCTATCCCTCGCAGCATCCAGTTCTCGACAATAAATAGTTGAGGACCACTGATGACCCTAAAAAATCGAGCGATGAGCATTTTTCCCTTACTTGATAAGGTTATCAATGGCCCATTCAAGACGAACAGAGGAATCGTGGGGTAATGAAGAACTAGCGAC
The DNA here is from genome assembly GCF_004785595.1 of Juglans microcarpa x Juglans regia. NCBI lineage: Eukaryota > Viridiplantae > Streptophyta > Magnoliopsida > Fagales > Juglandaceae > Juglans > Juglans microcarpa x Juglans regia. The sequence continues at coordinate 27,217,038 of NC_054604.1, forward strand.
ACGAGAGGAAGCCACAAGATTGCTCTCAGAAGAAGCCATAGATTCGCAGTGAAGGCTAAGAGAGGAGTACGAAGAAAACAGAGCACTTGAGAGAAGAAGTGAGAGAATTGAAAGAGGAGAAGTGGGAAAGAGACTATCTGAAGACTATAAATACCCGCGAAGGTTAAAGGAAAATGTGTGAAAGGGCGCGAATACGAAACAACGTTCTGAAAAAAGTGCACAAATGACGAAAAATCTAGATAACGAAGCAACGCTATAATTCAAGTCTGAGACTTCGCGGGTAACTGAAAAGGGCTTAATACCACTTCAATGCCTATTGGACCGCTTCACAGACCAGGGCTACAACTCAGGCCAATAACCCACTTCCCTGAGAGCTCAATCCATCCTAACCATTGAAAGAATAATCGATTGAGAGTCTCCCGGATAAGGAGAGCTATTCGATCATTTGGATTTGATTAAGCTCTCCAATCCGAGACTTGAATTTCAAATAACAGATAAAGCTCTCGATCTGTTTATATTCAAGCACATCTCAATGACATCTCAATGTAATCCATAAAACGTTATTATTTACAGATCAGCTTAGATTATTTGATATCACCTCAACATTTAAAGGCGGCCTTAGTGGTGGTGGTGGTTTGGTTGCAGTCATGGACACCAATATGGCAACCAAGCTCCTGGTGACTCACAATGGTAGATTGTTATTTTTTATTTATTTTTCTTTTAAACTTTTTATATTATGTCTACATAAAATAAATTCTTTATTTTGGTAAATTTTTTGTTTTTTATGAGATATTTAGATTGCTAGAATATTATCACATTTATAAAATTTATTGAGCGTCAGACGGATGAGGCCGAGTCAGGAATGTTTATTCTATCATAATTATAATAATATGACTTATTTTCTATCATATTTAGTTTAGTATATAAACCAATTAGTATCGTTGACTTATTGTATTTCTATTCTTTCTCTGACCTTACTTACCTCTAAATAAGGACAAATGTTTTCAATAACAATTAAGAATAACAAAGAAGTAACTATCAAAGTCTCTCTCTCTCTCTCTCTCTCTCTCTCTCTCTCTTATATCCATCTCATTTTGTATTTTATTATATTTTCTAACAGATTTTAGGTGTTTTTTCCTTTCAAATGAATTGTATCATTTTAATTTCAATTTATTGTTTAAGTTATTTTTTAGACACATGGCACAATAACACTTCAACTAAGAGCTCGTTTGGATAGTAAGATGAAATGATTTTAGATGAGTTGAATAAAATATTGTTATAATATTATTATTATTTTGAGATTTGAAAAAATTGAATTGTTTATTATATTTTGTATAAGAATTTAGAAAAGTTGTAATAATGAGATAAAATGAGTTGAGAATGTTTATATATCCAGAGAGAATTTAAAAAAAAAAAAAGGTACAAGAAAAAAAAATTATAAAATTCTAGGGTTGATTTAAAAAAAAAAAAGTTGAGAGAGAGAGGGGTTAAAAAAAAAAGACAAATAATTAAAGGGAATTATTTGACCAATACTTCGTCAACAGCTAGGCCTAAGGGCTTAATTTTGATGCATGTTTCATGCAGTGCCATGTCTTAAACAACTCAATTGTGCACAATTCAAAATCCATGTTCATTTTTTATATCTTCGATAGAGACATTAGCTACCAAAAGTCTCACGCGATTGAGACATCCTTCTGCTATACCACTCGTCACTCGTCAGAGTTACGCGGTTGAGCCTATCTCTCGCCATCCTCTCATTACACCACTCGCCACTCGCCAAAGTTGCGTGGTCGAGGTTACCTCCTCCGACACTTTTATTGTCAAGATTATGCGGTCGAGACATTGTCCCACTACACCACTCAATAGAGTTTCGAGATAAAAGCTACCTCCCACCACACTCTTACCGCCAAGGTTATGCAGTCGAGACATTATCCCCCTACACCACTCGCGACTCGTCATAGTTGCGTAGTAGAGGCTACTTCCCATGACACTCTTATCACCAAGGTTACACGATCGAGACATTCTCCTGCCACACTCTTATCGCTAAAGTTGCGTTGTCGGAGAAATGTACTCTAACCAACATACCTAAAAAGGGTAGACAGGCATAGCCCAATGATCAGCCACCTCCTTTAGGAGGAGAAAATCACAGGGTAGAGCCATATGTTTGATATTTTAGTTTAATTCCTTTAAGAAAATAACACAATATAGCGCGAGATAACAAGGCAAGCAGTACAACAATATTAAAGGAACATTTACATCATTAAAGTCAGGAACCAAGTTGTAAACAAAACATAGTACAACATAGTCATTTAAAACAAAAACAAAAATCCTAGTATCATGTCCCTAATATAAAGTCTAGGAAGAAAATTTTCAAGAAGTACGGCAGGGGGGAAGGCATATGGCAGAGTATCCCTTTCAAAAGAATAAAAAATATGGTAAGCAGAAGAGCTAGCTCGGATTGATTTCTAGTCCAAGTTGCGAAGATCCCCCTAAGGGTGGTTAAACAAGAACTCATGCAATTGTTTAATCCCGAGCTTGAACCAGAGACTCCAAGCTCGGCCTCGAACGAAGCAGGCAGCTATCAATTGAGGAAGAATGCGAGCAACCTCACTCTGAGAACGGCCCAACTCGACGTTTAATTCGGTCACCTTAACTTCCAAATCTGACAACTACTTTCTACAAGTCTCAAGAACTTGATTAATAAAGAGATATTTAGATTGTTAGAATATTATTATTTTTTTTTATGAGATATTTAGATTGTTAGAATATTATCATATTTATATAATATTATTCTATCATTCTCTCTTATCCATCTCATTTTCTATTTTATTATATTTTTTAACAAAATTTTAGGTTTTTTTTTTTCCTTTCAAATGAATTGTATCATTTTAATTTCAATTTATTGTTTAAGTTATCTTTTAGACACATGGCACATCAGCGCTTCAGTAACAAAAATAAAATTCTGTGGTTGATTTTGTAAAGAAAAAGTTGAGAGAGAGAGAGAGAGAGAGAGAGAGAGAGAGAGAGAGAGAGAGAGAGAGAGAGGCAAAGAAAAGACTAATAATGATTTGACCAATACTTTGTCAGCATCGCTAGGCCTAGGGGCGATGCATGTTTCATGCGGTGCCATGTCTTTAACAACTCAATCGTGAACAATTCAAAATCCATGTTCATTCTTTATATCTTCGATAGAGACATTACTTACCAAAAGTCTCACGTTGTTTTAAAAATGAGTACAATTTGGTGGAAGGACGCGTTCTTAATTCCCATATGCAAACGCAAACTTGATAGTTACAATCTAACTATGAGGATCATAAATCCAATGGTGGGTTTGAAAAAAATATTAATCCAACGGATGATGATGATTACCAAGTAGTATATATAATATTATTTTATAAGAATTTATATTAAATTGAGTTTGAAATCAATCCATACATGTATGTGGATAATATGAACTTTTTTATTTTCTAAAAATCAATGAATTAATGCCATTTGTCATCTTCAAAAAAATAATAAAAAAAAAAAAGACAATGAGGAGCTCATAATACTCGAAAAAAGGTTGTTGCACCACTATGTGCACATTCATGGCACCACCTTTAAATCTAGGTGATGACCATGCTTTTTCTTTTTAAGTATAAGAAAATTATTTTTTGAATTTCAAAATATATTTTTATTATATTTTCCACGTGTCAACATCGTATTGACGATGATGTGGTGCACAACGCCCCCATTGGCAAAACTACTCATCGAAATTAGAAGTATAAGAAGTAAAATGTTCAAAATTAAAATATAAACACTAATTTATAAGAAGTTAGAACTACTTTAAAAATAAATGTTTTGGTAAAAATATATATATATATATATATATATATATATATATATAATGATGGTGACTAGTCGTTTGAAAGTCAAATTCATTTCAACTAATCATTACAATTTTTTTTAAATTTCAACACAAAATATAATAAATAATTTAACTTTTTCAAATTTTAAAATAATAATAATATTAAAAAATAATATTCTAACAATATTTTATCATCTCAACTCAACTCAGTTCAATATCCAAACGTAACGTAAGAAATTTGTAAAAGTAAACTTCACAATTATATATAGCGTGAGTGAGTATAACTAGGAAAGATCCATTTTGGTCAATTATCATTTTTTTTCATAAAAGTTAAATTTTATTAAAGTTTTATAATATTTTAATCATAAGAAGATTATATAAAAGTAAATTTAAGAATTAAGATGATTTGATGTAATATGTTAGATTGTAAAATTATTTTTATTGTAAAATAAATTTAATAAATTTTATGAAAATATGTTAATTTATATTTATTTTTATATAATAATTTTGTAGATATAACAGTTATCTTTATCAGTACTATACATCAACCCAAACCCAAATTTATAAGTTGGCGTGTCGGGTTGCGGGCCTATCTACATGATGTCACGACACTAAAGCGGTTAGTACAGTTAGCTAGAATTGCTACTATGGTTACATTGAAGTGATATTAGTAACATTAACAATAAATTGAATGACATATGAGAAAACGTCAAGGATTTTCAATTTTTTTTAAAATATAATTTGGGAGTTTTCAAAAGTAACAACATATATACTAATATTATATATTGAGGTTTTGTAATTATTGATATAGTGGGCGGGCTCACTCATCTTGTGATTCTGCAAACATAGGGCCCGTAGAAGAAAGGAATTTAGCTGTGATGTCATGGGCAATAAGATCTGTGGCAAATAGGAGTGGAAGAAAAAATCGAAAAATCGGTTAAATCGGATTAGACCGACCCGATTTATAATCAGTTTGGTACAATATTGATTTTTAAAAATAAAAATCAGTGCGGTATCAATTTTTATATTTTAATATGAAAATCGGTTTAAATTAAATCAGACCGGCATATATATTTTTAATTTTTTATATTATATATAATTTTTATATTATTATTATATATATTATATGCTAGATTTCAAATTAATATAACATGAAATTTTAATATTATTATTTAAGTCTATTAATCTTATAATATAAAATTAATATACTAGTATAATTAGACACTAATTATACTATTTTAATCTTATTATTCAAGTTTATCAATCTCACTAATAAGTTAGACACTATTTATATTATATTATTATAATTAAACATTAAAGAATTAGTAATTGGTAATAATAAATACTAAATTCTCACAATTAAGTTTAGTATTAAAAAAATATAATATTAAACATATATAATGTCACACGTGTAAATGGTAAACCGGAAAACTGGATTGGACTGGATCGAAACCGGAAAAATCAAAAGTTTCAATTTTGGTGATGAATTGGTCTGTATCGGTTCTTAAATTTTTAAAACCAGTATATACCGATTTGGTTCTAAAAAGATTTTAAAAATCAGATCGATTACACCCCTAATGGCAACCTTTCGATTCATACACGAGTAATTGTACTGACACAATTCTTTTTATAACTTTTTTTTAATAAAGTGTATTTTCTTTGGTATAATTTAAATGAATAATCTTATTTTTCATATTAGATTTTATCATTTTCAATCATACGAGGTGATAAGATGTATTTTAATTGATTTCATAAGTCAATCACTTAAATAGAAAGCTGCTTAAAATGTGGTACATCAAAACAAAGAAAAATGGATCTGCTTCATGCATTATATGGAAAATTGTGAAATGGTTGCAAGAGCTAAACCTAATGATTAAACCATCAAGGGGCATATCCAGGTATGGTGATGTTTTTATTTTAAACTTTTTGAGAATTCCATTGCTAAAGATTAGGGTGCGTTTGGATGTTGAAGTGAGCTGAGTTGAGTTGAGTTGAGATGATAAAATATTGTTAGAATATTATTTTTTAATATTATTATTATTTTGAGATTTGAAAAAGTTGAATTGTTTATTACATTTTGTGTTGGAATTTGAAAAAATTGTAATGATGAGTTGAGATAAGTTGAGATGAGTTGAAGATCCAAACTAAGCCAATCGAAAAAGTTTAGTTTAATTTGCTGGTTGAACCCTCCTACTCGTAGAATGAAACGTAACATTGATGGGGCCTTAAAATGTAACTCTAGGTATTATTTGAGATCACTATGGGCAGTTTGTACATGGCTTCTCTATTCATCTGGGGATTTGTACAAATATTTTTGCAGAGATTTCTGTAGTTAAAGCCGATATTTCTTTGTGTTACTAGCTTGATTTTTATGATGTCATTGTTAAGTTGAATGCTTTGCTGGTAGTTAATTGGTACATAAATAAGAAAAGCCCTCCCTGTGGTATGTGGATATTTGGGAGAATATACTTGATTTTAACAAGTTTCTAAGTTTTGACGAGGAACATATATACATGAAGGTAATTATGTGGTAGATGACTTAGCTAACATTGGAGCATCATGTAATTATTACTTTGTCTTTTTCTTCTATTTTACAATTACCTAGACAATTGTATAGACTTTTTGTTATAGATAAATTTGGTTTGCCAAGCTTTAGATGGAAATAATACTTTTGAATATTTGTTTTATCTCTTTTATTGTAATAAATACTTTACAGTTATTAATGTACGGATCAATTTTTTTTAGAATACATGATTTTACAATGGCTTTGGTTTTGAGATTGATGTAAACCTCAAAGCTCTTCCACCTCTTGTAAAAGGTATTTATCCACTATAATAGAGTGTTACCAATAAAATAAAGAGTACTGTCCCTCTTCATAATATATATATATATATATATATATATATATATATATATATTATAACATCTCATTCTCTTCTAAGGTTAGGAATGTCACGTACATACGTACGTAACTAATGTCAAGTAAGAGACTTACATAATTTTTTTTTTAAAAAAACATTGTTTATTCCAAAAGAAAACTTAAGTTAAATCATTGTCTAAAACATAGTCATATCCAGGTTTTCAAACCAACTAAATGAAAATAAATCATAAATATAGTCTAAGGTTCCGTTCTTTCTAAACTTGGCTCGCCTGCTCGTAGTCCTCATTCTCCTCATCTGGGTGGTAAAAATGAAAAAAAAAACTAAAATGAGTAACTCACCACAATGTAAACATAATAATTAAAAGGCTTTCATAAAATTTTCATGCTAAATAAAATTCTTGTCGTATCATGCTGATGCTCATGCTATGCAAGACTGTCTTAACTTATCTGAATTAACTGATTGATTTGAATGTCTTACACACTTAATCATGTGTGCAAGGTTGTGCATCGGCCCCACATCCTGCTACAGCAAGGGAGACGCTGAGTAGTATTCTGACATTCTACGTTGGACCACGCTTGAGTCCGTGGCTTGCACATCCACCCTGAACACTGAATTGAAAAGGCATTTGATTAACTGATATTATCTTATTTTATCTTGCACTTGACTTTAAGATAACTTACGTATCTTATGCGATGTGAGATGCATGACATTCATACTAATATAAATAACTTTATAATGCTGAACCTGAACATGATGCCAAAAATTAATATAATCATATGTTATAATGACTGATATGCTTATACAGATCGTAACATGCATGGTACATAAAAAGAACGGCTATAAAAGAACTGGTTTCAATAGTAATAGTCTAATTATATGTTAATCCTAATTTGTGATTAAATTACTTACCTCTTAGTGTTGCTTCCATAATCTCACTTTATAGTTTGTTACCTATACGAAGCACTAGTTGTCACTAATTTTCTAGAAAAACATATCATCGCATTTCACTAAATTAACCACATTCTAGGAAAAGCAATTTAAAATATTTGGTTATGTACACTAATATCATATAATTATTTATCATAGTTAGTCTTCCATTTATACTTAGTAGCATAATTTAAACTTGACAAGTTACAGAAAACTCACTTAATGACATAGGTTTAATTGCATTCAAAATGATTAAGAAATAAAATCTTAATTCTCATAAAATATTGTTGTAATCTGGTTTATAAAAAATTAATACTAAATGACATAATTTAACTCATACATATTTTCTAAAAAAACAAAAAAGATTTATGGGCCAGTTCCTTAAAATAATGCTACTGGGTTGACTTTAAATAGATTACCCAACTTAAAAATAGTTTTGTGCTTTAACAACTAAATCAGCCCAACACTGGAGTGCAGCCATAAAAAAAAAATACTAAACTTAATAATAAAATTATCATAAAAGTAGAGCCCACATAATAAAACAACTTAAGCCCATTTCACAAAAACTCTCAAGAAACCTTTACGTGAAACTTAACAACATGTGTTTAAGTTGCTAAATTGGAATTGCACATAAATAAGGCTTCTAGAGACTTTCTAAGGAAGGTTAAATTGAATTGTCTGAAGGGCAATTTCATGACAAGTAAAACATGCAGGGGCTTTATTGTACCAAGTTGAAAGCAAATAAAGTCTGACGCACAATGCACAAAAGAATAAACTTAAGAAATAGAACATTTCAATGGAGAAGAAAATGTCATGTGAGAGGAAACCGATGTGACAAATCCGGTGAAGATCAACGACGGTGTAGCTGAAAGTGGGCTCTAATCATAGTGGAGTTCAAAAAGAGAAAAGGATTAGTCTTGGTAGTGCTCATGGAGAATCAAATGAACATATAGAGAGAGAGAGAGAGAGAGCAAGTCGCTAAGGCTTATTGTCAGAGAAAAAGGACGCTGAGCACAGACAGATCTGGGTGGCTGGACAAACTACAACGGTGATGGAGTAAGCAAATGGTTTTATGTTGTGTGGTGGAGGAGATATGAGGGGTGAGAAATTGATTTGTGTTGTTTAAACTAACGGAAACAGAGAAGCTGATGGAAGAAGTAAGGCCAACATGCTCACCGAAATAAAAATATTACTAACAGAAGATGACCTGTCAGCAAACTCAACGGTTGCTCGAGAACCTCCAACACCTTGTGGTGGTTGACGTGGGTAGAAATAAAATTTACAAAGTGTTTGGTTAATTGGAGAAGGGAAAGAAAGCAATAGAGATCACTAAAAAATATAAGTGCAACATAAACTCACCGAGAGAAATTGCAGAGCTCGGATGCTAGATTGAAGGTTACCACAGCAACACTTAAACTCAGCGTATGGTGGCGAGGTTATGAGAAAGGAAAATTTTGCTTGATGTATAAGATCGAGAATAGAGAAATAAGGAGATGAAAATTTGTTGCTCTGTCAAAATCACTGAGGATATGTAATATAAATTGAATGATTCGGCTCTTACATTGTAACGTCTCAAAAATTAAAGGATCATCCGAGGAAATTGAAATGGAAATAGCAGCTGAAATCTGAAGCTTTTAAGGAAATAAATTAAGAATTAAAATTAATTAGTTATAATAATGATGCTAATAAAATAAAAAAATAATTTAAAATCCTTAATTAAAAAAATCGTGGTTGTTACATTATATATATATATATAGAAAAATCTGCAAAGACTTTTTAGGTTTTGAATATTTAGTGTCTTGGCTGGGAGGCTGCATGGGTTTCATGTTGTTGCATGTTGCCTGATTAATAGTATTTAAAGTTGGTAAATGAATTAATGATGAGGCTAAAACGATAGTCGATCGTACCTTGTTTGAGACAAAAATATGTTGAGGATAGATATGTTAGAAGCAAAGGTAGAGATGAGGTCTAATTGGCCGGTGGATTTACCATATCAATGTTCAAAGCTAGTTTGATGGGCAGCCAGTAATTAGTGGGTGCCAAAGTAGCATTGAGGGAGACTCTTGGCACAAGTTATCTCGACTTATTACAGAGCCAATGTCGAGTCAACTTTCGGTTTAACTAATTTTTCACGCAATGTTAATATCATCATCCGATCTTGAGCCAAAGTACGACGCCCTACTGATCAAGTCAACTATATATATATATATATATATATATATATATATATATAATTTTGTGTTATAAATCACATATGAATATGTTTTAATTGTTATTTGCACTAACAGTACTGAATATTAATATTGGGCTACGACAATAAGCTCTCATTTGGATGCTAAGATATGATGATCAGATAGTTTTAGATAAAAGTTAAAAGTTGAATAAAATATTGATAAAATATTATTTTTTAATATTATTATTATTTTAAAATTTAAAAAAATTGAGTTATTTATTGTATTTTATGTAAAAATTTAAAAAAATTATAATATAAGATAAGATGAGTTGAAATGATTTTTCAATTTAAACATAGTCTAAAAGATATCATTAACAAATTAGGGTAATATCAGATTGCAAGTGGCTAAACATTTATGGGTTGCCTTCTAAGCATTGTTTTGGGGCAGTGACGATTGTGTGGATATCTTTCTTATTTGTAATCATTATTCCATACGTAAAATAAATCTACGTACGTGCTGCCCTTCCCACATGAACAGTTTGCTGTAGTTCGGATTCAATCAGTTTTGGCTTGTATATATATTGAACTCAGTACGATTGGCATGTTCTAACGGTATGGAAGTTGACTAGAGATCGATACACACACATGGAGCAGTACGTTTTGATCTCGACTGCTTCGATCTATGATAGTGACTGTAGGGTTTTCAGTGACGAACGAACAAAAAAAGTAAAAAAATCAGAGAGAGAGAGAGAGAGAGAGAGTTTTAAAGCAAGAAACTGTGGGGTCTGCTTTGCTTCATCTATCTATATATTGTGGCACTTCTTGATAAATAAATAAGTGCTGGAAAAGGATCCAGTAAATTTTACGTTACTGGAGAAAAAGAACATGAGATCAGTTAATTTCTTTTTATTCTAATTTTAATGAGAGATCATGAAGTGACAAGTATCAGATCTCAATAAATAAATAAATAATTAAACTTTATATATATATATATTATAATAGTTTAAGGTTGCGTTTGTATATTAAGCTGAGTTGATATGAGTTAAATTCTCTATAAATAATAATGAGTTGAGATGATGAAATAAGTTTTTGTGGGGTCTACTTAAGATGTGTTTGAATGTTAAAATGATTTTAAATATATTTATTGAAATTTAAAAAAAGTAATAAGTCTCGTGTGTAAAGATGTGTTGAATTGAAAAAAGTTATGAATCACACGTATAAAAATATTTTAAGTTAAGATGAGTTTAGTGATTTGAGAGTTGAGTATTTAAATATTAAACTCAATTTAAAATTAAACTTAACTGAATTGATCTCAATAAATCAGTCTAACAACCATACGGAAGGTTAACCTCTAAAATCACTGTAACACCCCGTATTTCAGTGTATTTTTACTGAAGGATTATTTTTGATTGTTCAAAAATTTATCCTCTTATTTTAAAATTGGTTGGATTTTTAGTAAGTTTATTTCTATGATTTTAATTTGGTGAAAATTATTTTTATGTGCTTTCCAAATATTTATTTATTGTTATGCATTTAAATTGCTTTTAATATTTAAATTAATTACTGTGGGATTTAATTATTTCAATTTGACTTTACCATTACGTTTAAATTATTTTATTTAACTTGTGGTTTTAAAATCATCTCCGTTGGATCATTTTTGTGACCCAAGTTATGAGGATTGGACCTCATTTCTTTTCCCTCTATTTTTCTTTCCTTCCTTTTTCTTTTCTTTCTTTTCTTTTTCTTCTTTATTTTCTCTCCTTCCCGCGCAACTCCCTCTCCCTCCCTCTCTCTCCGTCCGTTCTTCCTCTCCCCCAGCCCGCCGCCGTCGCGCCGCCGTGCGCGACACCGCCCAGCCGACCAGCTCCCCCTCCCTCCGGCGACCTCACCTCCCAAATCTCAGCCCCTACCTCGCCGCCGGTAGCCCACACGCACCCCACGAAGCCGCGGGCCACCTTCACGCCAGCGCCGCCGTGAGCCAGCGGTGGCCCTCACCGCCCAGCCCGCTAGCTTCCCTAGCCGCCGGCGACCTCACCCCACCAACCTCACCTCCATCCGTGCCGCCGTTAACCACCAGTAGCCCTTCGAAGCCGCGGCACTCTTTCCGCCGTTGCGCCGCCGTCGCACCGCCATTGGCCACCATCTTCCTACCACTTCATCCCCGACCTCTTGGCAACCCATTGGACCCAACCCCACCTCCGATCCGTCACCGGTGAAGCTCCACCATCTACATTTCCGATTTGGGCATTTTGGTCTTCTACCGCCCATTCCGCCGCCACCCACGGCAAACCACCGCCACCATTGGCTTCACCGACCTCTCTAGGCCCTACCCTACCATTTTTGGGTCTTCGTTTGTCCTCGTTGAAAAGTGGGTATCTGTGACCCACGGCCACAGTGTATTTTACACTGTGGTGTTGCTCAGAAATCACCACTTGCAACTTCGAGATCCTCCGAAAATTATTATATTGCACTGTAAGTATTTTCCTTAAAGAACTTTCGTGATTTAAATATATTTTTGCACTAACACATATTATCTGTGAATTGGTTTGTTTTGCCGGACTGAGTCCGAGGAGTTTCGGGGGTCGGATGGATTGTGGACGGAGTTGTGTGTTTGTTGCATTGTGAATTGTGGTTGTTGGTTGTTGATTACGGCTTGTTCATGTACATTGCATATTGCATGCATGATCATGTTTGTAAAGAAAACTGGGTTTTCGCATGATTGCATACATGTTCATGTGTTTATTGAAATTGGATTTTCATGTGAGTAAAAGGAAAAGAGACTGTAGGGATGGTGGTAAGCAGGGATGGTGGTTGTGTCCCGCCTGTGATTCCCGCCTACAGTGCTCTGTTAAGTATTCATTGTGTGTAAAGGAACTGTAGGGATGGTGGTAAGCAGGGATGGTGGTAGAGTCCCGCCTGTGATTCCCGCCTACGGTGCACGCGATAGGGATGGTGGTAAGCAGGGATGGTGGTTGTGTCCCGCCTGTGATTCCCGCCTACGGTGCACGCGGTAGGGATGGTGGTAAGCAGAGACGGTGGTAGAGTCCTGCCTGCGATTCCCGCCTACAGTGTCCGATAAATGGATTGTTTGTGTGAATCATTTTATGGGAAAATGTTTTACGGATATTTTGGGCCAAAATGAGATTTTTGGCGTGTGTTGGAAATAATCATTTTTCTGAGAAAAAATGATATTTTATGGCTAAATGTATTTTGCTATATTGTTGGTTGCATTAATGTATTTTTATCCCGAGAGTTGTTTGGTTTATACTTACCTGTGGTACTATTTTATGGTATCGCAGATTTTGATGCAGATGAGGATGACGAGCCTTAGTTTGGCTCCGGTGGAGGAGTGATCTGGGATTGCTCCTGTTTAGTGAGTTATGTTTTTATCAATTTATGTATTCACCTTTTGTATTATATTTGGGATGACTGTATATTTTTTTAAAGATAAATTGTGTTGAATATTTGTATTTAAATTTCTGGTACTTAGTTGACTTATTTATATTATCCGCTGCGACTTTTATTGTGCACCTTTGCATGTTGCACACACACTTGAGCACATTTTGTTGGGATGCGTGACAGTGTTGTCATCATCCTGACGTCACAATTCCCTTATTTTTTTGTACGTGAAAGTCGGAGCGTCACAATCACACTTACTTGCAGATAGTCAAGAAAATGAACTTCGAATATCCTTATAATTGTAAACAAAAGAAAAGAAAATCTCTAGCACGATGCATCTGATCTGTTATTGTAGGGATCTATGAAATGACCACTAATGTCGATCGAAGTTTGGTTAAAAAAGAGGGCTACTCACTTAGCAGATTTGGCATTAATTGTACTTTTTGGACCTTGTTTGGAGGCGATGAGGAGGGGTCTTAGAATTTGGGAACTACGTACGTACTTTGATGTTTGAACAGTGTACATATATCTTGGTACGCTGAACATTTCTTTTTTTGACTCTTGAATAGTATTTGTCATTTGAATGTCAGATTCAGTGTCTGCCCTGAGGTTGTTCTGGTGCCTGGTGGTGATCAAAGCTAACTGCATGCATGCATGACCCCATGCACCAGGCCGCAATTTTCAGAGAAAAACTGCCATAGAAATAGGAAGTAAACATAGGTGTGTGAATACTCGATTCGGATCCCGGCCTAGAGAGCTCGTATATATAGTTTAGAGTGGAAGAGGTTTAGACACATAATATAATATTTATTGAATATTTAATTTAATTCTAGAGTTTATTATATATATATATATATGATTTATTTTAATTCCAGAGTTTTTTTTTACCCGAAATGATCGTAATTTTACATTAATTGTACGACTCTGGAAACATATTGAACATGGGCTGCTGCAACACTACTATAAAGGCCTTGCACCCGTCAGAGAGGGAGGGGGGAGGGGGGGCGTTGTGTACGTTCCATTCAAACCTCCAAAGTTGCCATTTAGGTGGGCTGAAGCCGAGCACTTTTCAACCTACACGCACGTATCCATCCAAAGCCCTATTCTCGGTAAACTCCAAAAACTGCCATGCCTGCCTCTGCACTTCACTGCACTGTTATAAGATAGATCTGACGCGTAAAAACACAAAATAATACAGGTCTTCAAAGTTAAAACAACTAGTACAGTTATAAATATAAGAGAATTAAATATAAAAAATACATAAATACCTATTTCATAATTCATTTGATAAAATGTTAAATTAATATAAAATTAATTTAAATTTATAAATTTTTATTTTAACGGTTGAAAAGTTTATAATTTAATTTATTATCAAATATTTATTTTTAATATAAATATATGAAGAGAGAGAGAGAGAGAGAGAGAGAGTAGTTTAAAAAAAAAAGAAAAAAATAAACAGAGAGGTGAGAAGGGAGAAGCAAGAGGCATGTGGAGTGATGTGGGCATGGGGGGCAGTAGATGGCTGGCAGTTAGGGTCTTTTCTTCACAAATCCTGGAGAAACGCCACGCACGTTCTTACCACCACCTCACGATTAGGGCCCCACTTCCTCCCTCTTCTACAGCTGTACCTTTCTGTTCTTGTCTGCCTCTAACTCCATTTCCTCCTTTCCCTTTCATTCCTTTTTATTTTCAATGTGATATTTTACTATCTATGAATAGGAACTATAATTAATAATTACAATGTATTTAATTATTAAGATGAATGAAAACTACGTGACCTAATATAGTTTTATTAATGATATTTATTAAGAGCGAAAATATCAATTATCAAAATTAATAATTTCAAGATTGCGTGTATCGTGACGGGAAATTCATGATACGTGTTAAATAAATATATATATATTGTTACTTAATATTTAATTTTAGTTGAGAATATTTGAATCTAACACAATTTGTTGTCATGTTTTATTCCTTGTCACTTGATCCAACGCGTGAATGCAAGCAAATAATAAAAGTTTGGTAATACGTATGGAATATTAGTCGTATACGTTTAATGTATTGAAGTAACAGAAAAATATTACAGTCACAAAGAGATATCATCAAAATAAATTTATAAATTTACATGATTTTATATAATATGTTAAATTTATTTTATAATAAAAATAATTTTATAATTTAATGTTTCACGTTAAATCACGTTAATTTGTAAATTTATTTTTATAAAATATCTTTATATCTAAAACATTTATCTTGAAATAATAAAAATTAAAAGGGGGAGAGAAAATCTAAACTTGATACTTGATAGACAAAACATAGTCGATTCTAAAGAGATGGGGATGTGACTTTTGTGGGAAGAGAGTCCCGAATGTAGGAATAATACAACGTGTGATTCGTACCATTAAAAATACTTAAGATTTCCAAGGGGGGCCTAACCTTCCTACCACTCGGCGGTGGCATTTTATTATTCTTTTCTTTTCCATTTTTTTTTAACCATACTTGGTACAACTCACAAATACCGCATTAATCCAAGTCGACATGCATACGTTTATATACCCAGCAAGTCTTGTGTTCAATGATTTAATATCATATAAAAATAAATTTATAAATTGACGTATTTTGATATAATAAATTATATATTTAAATAGATAAATATAATATTTTATAATTTAAAATAATCGAGATGGAAAGTGAAGGGAATTGTGGTTGCAGTTAGAGTAGGAAAACGGGGCAGCTACATATGAGGCTATGAGCAAGCATGAGTGATGGTTTAGCTGGGTAAGGAAGAGGTAATACGGAATCTAAAGACAGCCCAATCACATGTAACTTATTCAAGGCTGTCAGAAATAGACGGGTCCGACAACTTCAACTTTGTTATAAAACCTTTTTCGATCCGCAACTCTTAACTTTGTTAAAAACTAAACTAAAGTCATCTCTGACACCACCACAGGTTTATGTCTAATGCCTTTTAACCTTCTTTGCTTCTACCTAACTGCTTCCTGTCCTCGCACCGCATCTCCATTTTCGGATTTTGAGAGATGATTTATTTTGTAACAATAGATACTATTCTCTTTTAAAAGTAGTATTTTTAATTAATTTAGATAATCTTTTCAAGTTCTTAGAGTATTTTTAGTTAACTTTAAATTGATTCCATAATATTTATAGTTATTTGAGTAAATCTTCGGACAATATTAAATATTTAATAAATTTTAAAGACTTATTTTATATATCTGTTTCTTTTTACTCTAAACTAAGTTTGGTTACGAACTGTAGATCTCTATTTTTCCTTATTAAATGTTGTCATTTCTAATCACATTATTTAAAATGTTTCACATCAAGAAAAATGATAGGAGATGATAAAGTTAAGGATAAAGACTACCATTACTTAACTTGCTAATAATGTAGAGAAACATGTTATTCTATATCAAGTTATAAATAAAGTATTTTGAACATTTTAATGGGAGAATTGAAAAATTAAAATCATGTTGAAATTAGAATGCACACATTTTACAAGTCTTTCTTTTTTTAAAAAAATGAAAATGAAAATAAAATAGTTTTGAATAATACTAAGTAGAAGGTTTAAATAGACAAATCTTACCTCTTTGTAAAAACAGTTCTTTTATATACAGTCGTTAGATATGATCGGCGTACAATCGTTCATGCCACATTAGATTTAAAATGAATTGTTTATTCTTTCTCTAAACGCACATATTCTCTCTCATCAATACTCTTTCTATCTCTTATTTCTCGGGTCGTCTCTCTCATCAGCTCAGTCTTTATCTCTCATCAGTTCCATTAGCTCGGTCTCTCTCAATAAGTATCTCCACGTCAACCTCGTTTGCAAGCTATCTGTACTATGCCCTTGCAACAAATATTTTTCTTGAAAAAAAGTAATTTTACTAATAAATAATAAGTTTTTTACATTTCATTTAAATGATATCAATTTTTTTAAAAAATTTATATAAAATTTATCTATTTAAAATTCATAAAAATAATAATTTTACATTTGGAGTGGAGCATTAATTATAGAGGAAACAGTAGCTGTGAGTGATGGATGGTACCATGTGGTTCCATTAGGGTTAAATTTTAACTCTGGTCAAGTCGGAGCGTAGATATTCTGATTCCTAAAGCCCTCAGACTTCAATCTTCGAGTTTGTTCCGACCCAGAAAATAACGAATCACTGAAACTTTTTTTAAAAAAAATAAAGTAATAAAAAAATAAAACTATCGACTTCGAACGCTAAAAATAAAAAAAGAAAGAAAGAAAAGAGAAGAAGAATATGGTACGGGCCACTGTGCGCAAGACCTTGACAAAGCGAAACAAAAACCCAATAAGGAAACGCCGGGTGGACAGAAAGATGGAGTTTTTGGTAAATTCGATGGATAAAATGATTGGAACGAGAAGGGATGGAATTTTATTCGGAGAGAAGAAGATGGGTGGGAGTACTTGTGAGTGCGTGTGTGTTTGTGTCTGTGACGGATTGTTTTGCCATTTTATTTTTATTTTTTCTTCTTCTTTTGTTTTGAAAGTAATATTAAATTGTTGGTAAATGGTTCTAACAATTATTAGCTGCAAAGTGAGAGAACTCTGCTGACAACACAGCGTCTCCTTTGTCTTATCATTTCTTTCTCTCTCTTTCTCTCTCTGTCTCTCTTAATCATCATAATCCTCATAATCGTCACCTCCATTCATTTCTCTGTCTGTCTGTCTCTCTCTCTCTCTCTCTACATTTATCACTTTCTTTCACACACAGCCCCATCTTCTCTTTCACTTTGCTCTTCCATCCCAGTCAATTCTTTTTTATTTTTTTTTTTTCAGAACAGAGCAGAGCCGAGCCAGGGCAGGGGCAGTGCCAGTGCAGTTGATGATGTTGATGATTACGCTCGTCTGCTTATCTTCTCTTTCTTCTTTACTGCCTGCTTTTCTTTGAATCTTATTTTCTTTTTCTTGGGTTTTTGGGTTTCAGAAATTATAGTGAATAAACAAAGGAATTAAGATCAAATCTGAAGGGCAGCACTAACTCATAGAAATTCACTTTCTGGGCTTTCTATCTTTCCAGTTGTCGACTGTCCTTTCTTTTCTCCCACTTATTGACATCCCATAACCTTCGCCTTCCACCAAAACTTGTCTTTGTGCTTTCTCTCTGTCTGTCTGTCTCTCCCGCATAAGCCACTTCCGCACCTCTCATGACGAGTGAGTGTGAATGAGGGAGGAAGAAAGTAGAGAGAAATCGAGTGAATTGTATAGAAGAAGTCGAGGAAGATCCGCTGGATCGTTTATCGCTACGAGGACTTTTAAATTGAACAATCTTTCAGAATTTGGAAATAGAAGCACAAGTCCATTGGAAGATTAAAGATGCAAGAAGGAGGAGTATCTAAATCCCAGTACGGAGTGTCAGCCGAGATGGGCAGTAGTACTCCTGCCATGGCTGCTACTGCTGCAGCAACATCAGTAGGTCAGCCGGTGGGTATGGAAAGCGAGCAATCCCAGCTGGTAGAAGCCGCCTCGCCTATTAGCAGCCGGCCTCCTGCCTCTGCAGCTATGAATTTGGATGAGCTGATGCCTCTACAGAGCGGTGGTGCGGGTGCAGATGAGGATGCACTCGCTGCCGCTGTCGGAGATGGAGGAGGTGTTGGCGGCGGAAATCGGTGGCCTCGTCAAGAGACCTTGGCACTTCTCAAGATTAGGTCGGAGATGGATGCAGTCTTCCGTGATGCCACACTCAAGGGTCCCCTCTGGGAAGATGTTTCTAGGTAATCATATATACCTGAATCATGATCAATTTCTTCAAACCCAATATCGTTTCTTCCATTTCCGCAAAGCATACAAAACATATACATGCACACAAAAATCTTTCAGCTAAAAACAGAAAAAAAATCCTTTTCTTTATCTAAACGCATTGTGAGCCAAAAGCTTAGATATAAAGCTTTTGTGGTGGTGGTTTATTCATGGAATGGACTGATGGGCTTGCTGGTATTCTTCGCAAGATCCCTCTCACACACGCACTCTCATTCTCTGTACAAAAGCGCACATGGCTTCTTATCTCTTTCCCTCACGATTCACGAGATAGCTAGCCATCCATCGTCCTCGCTCTCTCTCCTTTTTATTTTTTCAGAACGGCCCAGATCCGCTGCATGAATCGCAGCCAATCCCCTTGTACACAGTAAAAAGAAAAAGAAAAAAATTCACTTAGTTTATTATTTTTCTGCCAGTGATTGAAAATCCCAAGAGGAATTCTTCTCTCCTTTGTATTTTCTAGTTGCGAGATAAAATTTAAAAACAAAAAGGAAAAAGAGACGGTAGCTGTAGCGTTTTTTCCCCGACTTTCTCTCTCTTCGCTCTTTATTTATGGAGCACTTTTTTTTGCCACTGATAAAACCGATCGATTAGAATCTTAGATTATGTATCAGAGGGAAAGAAGAAGTCAGTTCTGGGTTTGTTTTTCTTTTTAATTTCCTTGCAGTTGAAAGATATGATCTTTGTAAAACCTGAATTGTGATAGGGTTTTTTGTGAATAAATTTAAGTAAGATAGATCTGGGTTGGTGCCAGGAAGCTGGCGGAGCTGGGATACAAAAGGAATGCAAAGAAATGCAAGGAAAAATTCGAAAACGTCCACAAGTACTACAAGCGAACAAAGGAAGGCCGAGCTGGTCGTCAAGATGGGAAAAGCTACAAGTTTTTCAGCGAGCTTGAGGCTCTCCATAGCTCAGCTGCCAGTAGTAGCGTCGCCGGCAAAAACGCCTCGGCTTCCCTCCTAGTGCCGCCGGCGACAGCTACCGTCACAATTAACCCAGTGGTTGCTCCTGTTTCCACTGGGACCGACATCGGTGGCATGATCAGCAGCCCCATGCCGATCTCATCCAATATCAGACTTCCCCAAGTCCTTCCAGGTCTCGGCATGTTTCCTCCTGATCCTAGTGCGGCAGTGCTTGCACCGGCTGTCGTTTCTGGATCTGTCATAGCACCAGCAGCCCAGCCTATCGGTGTCAGCTTCTCATCTAACAGCTCTTCATCTTCTCCGGGCTCCGATGAAGACGATGATGACGAGGAGGAGAGCCTAGAGGTGGAGCCATCGAACGTAGGAAGCAGCCGCAAGCGTAAACGGGGGTCCAAAAAAGCTGGCGGCAGCAGTGACACCCGCAGAATGATGGAGTTCTTCGAGAATCTAATGAAACAGGTAATGCACAAGCAAGAAGTCATGCAGCAGAGATTTTTGGAGGCAATAGAGAAGAGAGAGCAAGACAGGATGATAAGAGAAGAAGCTTGGAAGAGACAAGAGATGGCTAGGCTGGCCCGCGAGCACGAGCTCATGGCTCAGGACCGGGCCATCTCTGCTTCCAGGGATGCCGCTGTAGTCGCTTTTCTACAAAAGATTACTGGCCAGCCCATCCAACAACCTACACCTGCAAGCAACAGTCCTGCTGCCCCACCACCGGCTGTGCCACCTTCTCATGTCCCCTCGCCAGTGCCGGCGGCGACGCAACCACCACAACCGTCACAGCAGCAGCAGCAACAACAGCAGCAGCAGCAGCAACAACAGCAGCAAGCTCTACAACATTCTCATCGACATACCCAAGTAGTGATGGCAATCCCAGAACAACAGGTACTACCACAGGAAATAATTAGTGGGGGAGGAGGGAGCTTTGAACCTGCTTCCTCGAGATGGCCTAAGGTAGAGGTTCTTGCACTTATAAAGTTGAGGAGTGGACTTGAATCGAGGTATCAGGAGGCAGGGCCCAAGGGCCCACTTTGGGAAGAAATTTCTGCAGGGATGCAGCGGATGGGCTACAAGAGGAATGCCAAGAGGTGCAAGGAAAAATGGGAGAACATCAATAAGTACTACAAGAAGGTAAAGGAAAGCAACAAGAAACGTCCCGAAGATGCCAAAACCTGTCCTTATTTTCACGAACTAGATGCTCTTTATCGGAAAAAGATACTTGGCAGCTCTAGCAGTGGTGGCAGCGGCAACAGCAGTTTCCTTGATCAGAACAGGCGGCAGCTGCAGCAGCAACAACCAGAGAACATAGAATTGGATCCAAGCGTTGCCCCAGAAATTGCACCACTGCCACAACCACAAACTACACTTGCCAGTACGGAGTCAGATAACAAAAATGGATCAGCTAGTACAGATGTACAGGCCCAGGCAAGCAGCATTGCTTTGCCAGAAGGCCTCTTTGGAGAAACAATTGGAGGGGCTCCCAAAAAGGTAAACTCACTCCCTAAAGTTTTATCAAATATAGTAATTCCATTATTAGGGATATTCTTGCTTAATTTCTGGCTGATGATCAGCACCTTACGTGACAACAAGAGAAAATGCTGATTCTTGTTTTCCAATTTGAAGCCAGAAGACATTGTGAAGGAGTTAATGGAGGAGCGGGAGCAACATCATCAACCACAACAACGACTAATTCTAGATGAATATGATAAAATTGAGGATGCTGATAGCGACAATATTGATCAAGAGGAAGACGAAGATGAAGACGAGGACGAAGACTTGGAAGAGGAGGGGAAAATGGATTATAAGATAGAGTTTCAGAGACAGAATGCAGGGCCCCCTAATGGAGGAGGAAATGGGGCACCCTCCTTTTTGGCCGTGGTTCAATAGAGCTCCACATCCATGGCCAATGGTGATCAGGTCCTCCTCGCCAAAACTGTATCATATATATACAAATATATGTATACATGCATATATATATATAGATGCATATATATATGCATATATATGTAGAGAGAGAGAGAGAGAGAGAGAGAGAGAGAGAGAGAGAGAGATAGAGGTTCAGAAGTTCACATCATGGAAGATCCCTAGCTAACTTCCGAGAGGAAAGCTTGATAATTTTAATTCTTTCTAACTTCCATCACCATTACCTTCTTCCATTTGTCGGTAGCTTTGTCAAGGAGGGAAACCTTGGATCGATGGCAGTGTACCAGATTTTTCTAATTTATTGATTTGTTGGTGAATAAACCGTTTCGAAAGGCAAACGGGAGCAATATTTGAATTGAGAGAGAAATAAGCTTGCCCAGCATGCAGCAGCTGCGTCATCTTCTTCATCTTCATCAATGCACGTGTTACACACGAGCATGGAGAGTTAAGAGAATGAAAGGCAGATAGCTAGGTTTGAAAGCAGAAGAAGCAGATCATCATGTACTTTCAGGTTTCTAATTTTCTATTTTATTTTTTAGAACTTTGCTTTTTTTCTTCCATGCTTGGTTTGGACGAAGAAAGATAGTGCATGGGTATTCAGATATTCATCCTTATTATTCAATTTGTAATAACTCCAATTGCCAATTTCATTTCCTAAGTTCCATAAAAAAATATGATGCGATATCTCATATTGTAGATCAGTTATTTTTATTTAACAAATCATATAAAATTATATCAATTTGTGAATTTATTTTTATATAATTTCTCTATATTTATAGTATCGTATCTTAAGATTTTAATAAGAAAAGAAGTAAAAAAATATTATAGATCGAAACAATCCGTACAAAATGAAAAAAAATTAATTGTAAAGGAGGGGAGTGAAGAAATCATGCATTGATAGTGAAATAAATGGGATTCTTGTTGCTGATGAAAATGAAATTCCCAAGACATTAATCATATATAGACATCAATCATGCATTAGTGGTCATGAAATAAATGGGATTCTTGGTGCTGATGAAAATGATCAAATTCCCAAACACATTAGTCATTGAGGGTTTATATATATATATATATATATATATATATATATATATGTTTTATATGTTCTTTTAGATGATCAAGAGATAATAAAATCAGGAAAATATATTTACATGTAATAAATATTATGAAATCTGTCATGCAAGATCCTTTAAACCAGATGGTATGTACAAGACAGGGTCTCGAAGAGAATCAAATTTAAACCCCAATCCCACCTATAGATTAAGAAAAATCATGAACCGATGAACCTAAGCTTGCCCTGAAGCTGATCAATACGACGAGATCACCGATACAGATAATAGAGACTAGTAGTACGTACGACACGTGATGTTGTAATTATCTGATGTTGATAAATACCTATATATTATTGTACCTATATATCTTATCAAGTAATCATCATCATTATATATACAACCTCTCCCTCAGATACTACGTACGAGAAAAATCGTCCTTTTCAAGACCATTGCTAGCTAGCTTTAGGCCGGTAATAGTGTCCTGATCAGCTATGCCCTATACATATATGATCCTATATATAACAATTATATATATATATATATATATTCTCGAGCAGCTAATTTAATAAATTGTTTATATTATGATATAATTTAATTTTAAATTTTAAATTTTATATATCAGATTTTACTATTTAAATAAAATAAATGATATATTATATACACAATTTAAAAATAGAATAACTCGATTTATATTCATTGCTTAATGCTAGCTGTCTCTAGAGGTTAATTTATATGCATGATCATCAAACTAGCTAGCAGATCTTAGCTAGTAATATTCCAATTATCACGTACATGAATGAAGTAGTACTGCAAACTTCACAAGGCTTTATGATTACGATATAAAAATATATATCCATGATGATATATATTATATATATATATATATGTATGTATGTATAATATATATAGTTTATTAGAAAATAAACACATGCTTTATATATGCATGAGTTAGATGAAGAGAAGAAAAAATAATAATTAATGTTTCTGATTTTACTTGGTGGCATGCATGCAGCTTAATTGAAACGTCTTCATGTTATAGCAATTTGCTCGATCGCCGTCAGTGCAGCTTAGTACTATTAATTATTTACAAATATAATGGCGATGACTCATGTAGCTTTAATTTTCTAGTGAATTACCTCATTAATTGGTGGTCCAACTTTCATCTTTTTTCCCCATCCCATGTATATATATATATATATATATATATATGGATATATAGTATTTTTTTTTTGAGCTGGATATATAGTAATTAATTAGCAGGGATTTAATTTCTTTGATATTCTGGGATTATATATATATATATAGGGTGACATGGCTAATTAAGTAGGAGGGCCATCCCACCCCCATCCTATGGCCCTTTTTAATGGAAAAAATAATCTCTGCCAACTTGCACAGCAGCATGGGTTTGGTTTCTTATCTGCAAATACATCTCTCTCTCTCTGTCTCTCTCTCAATAATAATGATCCAACTCATATCAACCAATGAATAAGTGCCCTACCATGTGCATAGCTTTTTCATATATATAAATATATATATATATATATATATATATTAATTTAACAGTCCCAGCTTGGCAATTGGCCAATACTTAATTCCCCACCATCACACTATCGAAACTTTTAATCAATTACTGTACAGTCTTTAACCGACTTTTCAGAACTAAATATATATGTATGTATGCTAATACTGAATGCATTGATTATCATCATGTACTGCAATTAATTATACATGCATTATCTGCATCTATATATATATATGATATATTTAAGGACATTTTGATTAATTGTGTGCATGATGGGTTAGGGGCTGCATGCATGCATGCTTTAATACATCTCTGATCGATCTTGTAATAAATTATCATGTAAAAGAAGATTAGTTTAATGGGTGTAGGCAGGCTGCAGCACATGGGAGCTGGAGATCTGAATAAGATTAACTGCAGGTTGGTGCATGCTATCGAATAAATATATATATATATATATATATTATATTATATTATATATTATATATTATATTCGAGGATGGTCCTAGCTAGATAACTCCTACACACTTCTTTTCTAATCTTTATCAAGCATTTCTAGTGATAATGTATTTAGGAAATGGAGTTGGAGTTAAAAGGAAGGATGAAATAATAAAGGTTAATTAGAAAGCCATGTGAAACTCTCTCTCTCTCTCTCTCTCTCTCTTACTTTGCTTCACTTGGAGTCCATGCATGGGACCTTTACACGTGGGGGGCATGTATATTTTATTTGTTATGGAATATATATCTTCAATCATATGCATTGCATTCTATGTGGCAACCGTATTTCTTTGTGGTCATGATATTGTGATATCGTAAAAGAAACGTTTAGAAAGAGAGAAATTTTATATAGAAGTTTTACACAACACACCTCTACTTAATCAATATGGATTTGTCATTTATTTTCATTTTATCTTAATTCTGAATTAATATGTCATGTATGTTTGAATAGAAAGATCAAAATAATAAATTACATATTAGTTAGGTAGATGTGTGTGGTGTAAGAATTTCTTGTAGCATTTATCTTAGAATTTCGTGCAAGGGCATAAGGCCATGCATGTGATTGTATTTTTCTCTTTTTTTTTTTATTATATTTAGGTATGGTTAATCTTATAATGATGCAATCTCGATGGTAATGCATGCTCTAAATTTATAGATGCGATCTGATCATGATATTTTCTAAGACCGGTGGCGGATTCAAGAGTTCATTTTTGGAGGAGGGCAAATTAATTAGTATATATTAATATGCTATATTAAATCATTACATAATTTGTGATATAAAAGTATTATTAATGTTGGGAATAAAACCCGTTTGAACTCATAAAGACTTGAATAAAAGTCTTGCAAAAGTTGACATGAAACATAGTAATCAAAGAAGAAGGAGAATATAAAAGATGATGTATAAATAACATTGAGAGGGGATTTGACTGCATGATCACTTCAATCTTCTTCCTGATCTTCTCCTTGTAACATGCATAGAGCAAAAGGGAGGCAGAGAGCTTGTATATAGTTAATGGGATTTACTTTACCCTCAATCGATCGCATGGATATATATATGTAGGCTTCAATAATGTCAAATTTACGTGCAGAAAGGATGAAATGTATTAAAACAAAGATCAAAGATCTTAGAAGGGACTCAGTGAAGAATAGAGAAATTGGCTATGAGGCTTTTTAATATAGAATTTGTTTACTTTTAGAGATTTTGAAAGCCAAAAGCTTTTTAAGAAATTGTAGATTCTCAATATTAACAAAGCCTAAATGTGTACATTTTTTTAATTATATAGATCTTTAGGTTGTTAAAGGGTTTTAAATTTTCAAAATATATCAATTAAGAAAAATACACCTAACATGATACGTTCTCTTTTTAAAAATTCGGATGGCGGTGGGCCCCACCTGCCCCTTAGGTCTGTCATTGTCTGAAAGGGAGAAGTTCTTGACCATCGCAATGATTGAAAGGAATTTTAATTATACCGTTGACTAATTTTTTACCCTCCTGATTATCAAATGTAGATGTGACTAAAGTTTATCTTTGATCCTTACAAATGAGATTAGAGCTAATTCCAACCTATATAATTTTAGTTGTGGTGGTACAATGAAATAGGTTAATGGGAACTTGTGTTATTTTATATGATTCTTAGTAGAAAGATGCTCTTTCAAAACAAAGAATTAATTCAAACTAAGCTAAATAAAAATTTTAGTCTACTCTAGCCACTACAACACAATTTGTCTTTTGTGATAGAGGAAATCGTCACAAAAAATTGACAAAACGGCACTAAAAATATTTGGTGTAGGTTTGAAACCGTCACCACGACTGTCACCTAATGTGCATCACAAAAAATAATTGGTGACGGTTTACTGTTAAAACGTCACTAAAAATATTTTTAGTGACGGTTGAAGGTGTTCCGTTTGGTTGAACGTTCGAATGGCAACCCGATCGATTGGCGTTCGAATGAGAGAATTTGATGTTCATTGATTATAGTTCGAACATATCATATTTACATTCAAATGTTTATGCATCCGAACATTCATTATAATAAACGTTCGAACGTTAACGGACAAATGTTCAAACGTAACGGGTTTATCGTTCGGACGTTATTTCGAATGTAAACGAAGGAGCGTTCAAATGCAAGTGGTATGTTTGGGGCTTTGTTCGAACGTTAATCGTTTAATCGTTAGAACGTTTTGTTCTTTGAGTGTGAGTACGTTTGAACGTAGAGGCCTACATTCGAATGTTACTATCCAATTTTATGTATTCACGTTTGAATGTTGGTTTGAATGTGAACCAACGTTCGAACATTTTTAATTTACATTCGAACGTACAGATCAGAAATACTAATTTCATAAAATTTAAAAATATACCAATTGTATCATATTACATACCATCAATTAACAAGTAACAATGTCTTATAAAATTTTAAAATTAGATATTAAAACTAGCTGCCAATACTGATAAAATTTATTTCTTCTTTTTCTCTCGCCCATCGCGATTCTGTTGCAACGACATGACACTCTCCATTTGCACCCCAATACTGATAAAATTTATTTCTTCTTTTTCTCTCGCCCATCGTGATTCTGTTGCAACGACATGACACTCTCCATTTGCACCATCATCTCTCGTTGCACTTGCTCTTAGACTTTATTGCGTATTCTTTCCTCCTGGTCTCTCTGTTGGTCCTGCAAACGCATCTCTAAATGAGACTATTGTTCTAAGAGAGACTCTAACTCTTGTTGTCTCGACCTCATATACTCATTCTGACGCCATGCAGCTTTTAAATCTTTAGTAAGATTATTAATTTGTGAAGTCGATGAGGTTGAGGAACCGAACACTTGCGTGAATATGTCTATATCACTAGGAGAGGATTCCCCAGAAGCCGACTGCATCTCCATCATTTTCGCCTGCAATTTTAAAGGTAATGATAGTTAATAAGCAACGTATTAAAAAAAATAAAAATAAGAAATAAATTATTCATATGTTACATCATTTATTTAACAAAATTAACACTGATTACATAATTATCTGCAGCGACAGGATCCATCCACTCACTATACTCATTAGTGTGAGCAGCAGCATAGACATGAATGAGAGAAAAGTTTTCAGGATCATCATGTTTCTAACAAAGCGACATACACAATTTTAAGAAGATAATGTTAGTACTTAAATAAAAGAATATCAGAAAAATAAATGAATTTTTTCAGCAAGACGATAGAATGAACTTGAACCGGCATGATGGTGGACAGTCAGAGCGGATCTATTCTGTGCATTTGTAGAACTCAAGTGCTGCAAAATATATTAAGAATGTTAATTGTAATATATATACATATAATATATAGAACGAATATGAATGTAAATAATTAAAATATATAAATGTAAAATACCTGATAATCTGGAGATGCGAAAAGATCACAACACTTTCTCTAATCATCTAACTTCATCTGTTGGAAAGGAGACTGCACAGCCTCTTCCAACGTCTCTAACTTCTTGAAATGGTCATGACATCGTCTCTTGTGACGTCGGAATAGTGTAGCCATCAACTCATTCACGGTTCTCAAATCCTCGTTACGGCCAAAGTTGAGGTCGAATTCATCTTAACAAGTTAATCAGGTAAAAAATATGATATACTAATCTAGGTTTAAAAAATGTACTCTCAAAGTAAACTCACCAGCATTCGACTTCAAATGTGCTCCTTAATCTCATTCGGAACATCTCGCCATGAGCGCACATAAAATGGAGTATAAGCTCGAACTATTGTGCCAATATAGGAGGAAAGCGCTGTTGCACTATCATCCACTCCTCCAGTGGAATTATCAGGAATGATGATCTTGAGTTTTCCGTGTCTTCTACTTTTCTAAAGAGAGATGTCACGTGTATAGCCACGATCGCGACGTGCAAATGCATCAACTACATGATAATAGATAGTATAATTATAGTTATATAGTTATTGAGACAAAAATATTAACTATATAATTAATTATCAACGATAATATTTTCTTACTGGTAGGTGTTGACTGACTGTTATTCTCTTGCGTGTTAACTTGATCTTCAGGAGCGGATTCCTCGAGTGGGGAGTCCTCATTGAGTTCGGGACTTGGACTTGGCGGAAACATATTTCTTCGTTATCATTTTGGTGGCATTCTTGAAAATAATTAATAATACCAAAGAAAATTAATTAGAAGAAATTATGAAAATTCAAGATATTTTATAATCACCTATATGAATAAAATATTTAGTACTTTTATTATTCATCTTCAGATGTATTTTTCATGCTTGTTTCAAAATCTCCCTTAATAACATCTTCATCATCAGACTTATAAAAAAAAATCATCATCATCATCATGCACCTCTTCTTCATCCTCCTTATCCACCTTCTAGTCGAATTCTGATTCGTCTTCATCTTGTGACACTTCTTCTTTTTCTTCCTCCTCACTTACTTGAATTGAATGATCATTTAATACGGACGGGTCGAGATGGACGGGTGGGACATCATCTCTACACAAGGGGAGCAACTCGAGTGCACCAAGGTCAACAAACAAGTTAATACCCTCTCCATCTTCCTGGTATGTCTCCACAATCGGAGTGTTATCTTCATCTCCACTATTCTCATACTCTGCACTAGTTCCTGCTTCATATATATTTCGAGGGACAAATTTTGTACGACTCGCCAAGTTATCTCTCCACTATCTTCATCAACACTTTTCATTGGATCAATCAAGTAAATAGACTTGCATAGCTTGACAAGCCAATACAAATGGATCATTTTCGTACCATTTAGATGCAGTATTGACACTCGTAAAGTGATTATCCCTATGTTTCGAAACCCAACCACTGCCTAGATCCCACCAATCACGTTGAAAGACATATGTTACAGACCTACTCAGATATTTCAATCCGATAATATCACGTATGACACCATAATAGTCAATATCATCTGTTCCATGACTCCCCTCGACCAACACGCCAAAGTTTTGAGTCTTTCTATTACGTTCACGATCCAGAGTATGGAATCCATAACCTCGAACTGTCATGCAGTGTATCGAAGTGCTATATTTGAGGGACCACGAGCCAGTGCATATAATTCAAAAGAAATTGATCCGGGATCAAGAGTACGTTGTTCCAAAATCTAACAATGGAAATAGTATATATTTATTAAAAGTTACCCAGAGTTAAAAGTTTCAAAATATAACATATACATAATTTTAGTTCATACACGTTCTTCAAACCATCCGAAAATTCTTCCTCGTGTCTTGCCTCTATATTTTCTATGCCTTCCGTCCTAAGTTTGTCCATGTGCTCACTGTTATAGATAAATGCAAAAGATGTATATTTTGAGCACAATAATTATAGTTAAACTTGAAAAAAACTAGAATTATTCGAACTACGGAACGACATACCTGAGATAATCATAAATCTCCCGGTAATTATTTAGCACATATCATCAAACTTTACCCAACTCTCCATCGATTAAATCGTAACCCGTTTGTGCACCCCAAGGGTCGTACATTCTGAGAAAACACTGATAGCTCACTAGGAGATAGAACAGCAAGATCATCTTTCACTCTTGACAATTAAATCGTGTCTCAACACCACGAAGATATAGAGAGCAAAATGTTAACTATTCATCGTGTATATAAGTCTCTGCTATTGAACCCTCAGCTCTGGCTTTATTCCCAACAGTGCGCTTCAGTCGACCCAAATATCTTTCAACTGGATACATCCAACGAAACTACACCAGTTGACCCAACAGTGCCTCTCGCGATAAATGTATTGCTAAATGGACCATGACATCAAAAAATGATAGTGGAAAGATCTGTTCGAATTTACATAGTATAGTAGCAATATCTTCTTCCAATTTCTGCAACACATCTCGATTTACTACCTGAGCGCACAAATCCTTAAAAAATATACAGAGTTCGGATATGGCAACACGTACATTAGATGTTAGCTTCCCACGAATTCCCACAGGCACTAACTTCTGCAAAAATACATGACAGTCATGACTTTTCAATCCACTGATTTTCCAGTCATCAGGACTCACGTATCTACCAATATTTAAAGCATAACCATATGGCAACTTCACAACTTGCAACCATTTGCAGAAGTCCATCCTCTCCTCCCTCGTCATCGTAAAATATGCATGTGGCATGACCACCATATTGCCTTCCACCAGTAAATGTAGATTATGTTTAATTCTCATTCTCTCAAGATCTTTTCTCGTCTTGATCATATCCTTCTTCTTTTTGTTAATGCTCATCAATGTACCCAGTATATTATCACAAATATTCTTTTCTATGTGCATTACATTCAAACTATGTCGCAACATACAGGACGACCAAAACGACAAATAAAAAAAAATACTACGCTTTGTCCAATTCAATTTTGATGTGCCTCGTTTTCTCTTATTCTTTCCCCAACCTTTGCCAAAATTGCTCGCTCTAACATACCAATTGTTCCACTATCTCTTCTCCAGACAACTCTTTTGGTGCAATTCTATCCTCTATTCTCCCATCAAACTTAGCACATTCTCTTCTCCATGCATGATTTGTTGGTAGATAACGTCAATGACCCATGAAACACAATTTCTGAGAATATTTTAACTACTCACTCGTAGTTTCTTTATTACACGTCGGACACGCTAACTTCCCTTTCGTACTCCAGCCGGAAAAATTTTCATATGCTGGGAAGTCATTTATGATCCACATTACCGCAACATGCATATGAAAAGATGTCAACGTGGATGCATTATAAGTTCTAACACTTGTTTCCCATAACTCTTTTAGCTCTTCAATCAACGGCTGCATGAATACGTCAATGTCATTCCCAGGTGATCTCGGGCCGAGGATAAGTAAAGTTAATAAAAAGTTAGGTGCCTTCATGCACCTCAATGGTGGAAGATTGTACGGAATCAACACTACGAGCCAAGTGCTATAACTTGTACTCATATTCCCAAAAGGGTTGAATCCATCGGTTGTGAGTCCCTTGCGCACGTTCTGAGCTTCTACCCCAAACTCTGGATATTGATTATCGAAAGACTGCCACACAAGTGAATCAACTGGGTGCCTCATATATGCGTCATCCTTAACTCTTTTCTCATCGTGACATCTCATATCGTAAGCTGTTTTCTTACACATATAGTCTTTGCAACCTAGGTATCCAGGGAAAATACAGCAATACCTTAACCGGCACGTTTTTCTTACCCTTCCACCTCGACTCTCTGCATACAGGATATGATTGTTTATCCTCGTTCTCCTTCCAGAATAAAACACAATCATTCTTGCATGCATGTATGGACTTGTACTCAAATCTTAATCTTTTTCTCAATTGTTTCGCTTCATAAAAGTTCTTGGGCAATGCAGACCCTTTGGGAAGCACCTCGTTAAATAAGTCCAATACCATATTTATTGCTTTCGTCGACATCCCGCACAATGATTTAATGTGAAGCAACCGCACAATAAACTACATTTTGGAATGTTTTGCACAGCCTGGATAAAGCTAGCGCTTTGCATCTTCCCACATTGAAGCGAAATTATCACAATCAGTCCCTCCGCCACTTGAGGCATTGTCGTCAACCTCATCCATAAACATTCCCGCTCCAATGTCACCCAACATCTCCTCCATTTCATCCTGCTCATAATCATCATCCATGTGCCGTAAATAATTGTGATGATCGATCAATACATCTGCTGACTGTTCATACGGCTCACCATACAGTACCCATCGGGTATATCCTAAATCCATACCATTCACAAATATATGACTTTCTACTTCATCCAACCTTATCGCACACAAATTTTTACATCCTCGACATGGCACTTAATGTAACCACGACTATCAGCAGAGACCCGTGCAAAATCAATGAAGGTTCTTACTCCACGCGCATAGGGTACGTAATCCTTTCCAAGTCTATCGCCCAGACGCATCCAATTTTTGTTCATTTCTAAAAACATTTATCTATTAATAACACGTACATAGAAAATTCACATGCATGTCATGCTCCAATACGAAGTTGCTTTTTTAATAAGGTAGATGGTCATATCCCATTCGAGATTATATTATCCATATTGCACAAATCTCGTCACTCTACTACTTTTTACGTTAGTAGAAATTTCGGCAGCACCTCCCCATAGTTCTCCAAGTATACATATTCAAATAGAGATATTGTGACCGTATGAACAGTATACCAGAAGAACAGTAGAGGAAGACGTCGAAACTTGATTTTAAACTTGGAAAGTAAGAATAAAAAAATGTGTCATACAGATAATATAATCCCAAACTATCCAACACTGGACAATTCAGGAATTAGTGGACACATAAATGTACACTAATTTCCAAACGGGTCTAAGGTTATTTATGCAATGTCACACGTATCTATCAAAAAACACTACAAACAATATCTTCATGTTATGTATCTAGATTGTCATACAAATAGTATTGCATGTTATATTGTTAAACTAGAGAAAGATGAAAGAATATATTCACAAGTTTCGTATCATGAGTAGATACGAGGGAGAATGATCGTGAAGAAATGTCTATATTTTAGTCTAATTCCTTAATTGTCATAGACTCTCCAGTCTTAACAATTGTTATTATAATTGTTATATATAATTTTAAAGGTTATTATATAATTTTAATTATTATCATTCCTAAATTATCATTTTAATTGTTATACTTAATTGTTGTGAGTTATTTATTTATATAGAAAATAAGTATATAATTTTTATATAAGCATTTATTTGATCTTTATTTACTTACTCTCTAGTTTATTTTAAATAAATTTATTTATTTATTCCAACTCTACTTATTTGGTAAGTTCAAGACTTCTTTATTGAAGAGTATTTGACTTTCTTTCTTTTTATATATATATATATATATATATATATATATATATTTAATAATATAATGGTTTAGAACCTCATAATGGTAAGGATATTTAATGGACGGTTTATTAATAATAGTTATTATATGTATATTATACTTTATATATAGTTAAGTTATATACTTTTTTATATACTTTTTTAATTGTTATTTTTTTTAACTTAAGTTTTGTACTCATCTTATTCCTAAAGTATCATTAATTTTAATTGTTATAGTTAATAAATATAATTAATAATTACTAATTATTATTATTATTATTATTATTATTATTATTATTATTCCTAAAGTTGTATCATTAATTGTTATACTTAATTGAGTGAGTTATTTATATTTAATAAGTAATTATTAATTATAGTTATTGTATGTATATATTATACTTTATATATAGTTAAGTTATAGTAATTTTTTTTTATTTTTTAAAATTAAGTTTTATACTATAGTTATAACTTGAATAATAATGATTATTCTAACTAATCATATTCTAACTAAATGGTAAGAATATTAACATATTCCTAAACTTGAGTAAGCAATAAACATGTATTAACAAAACCTAAAGACAATATATTTCTAACCATATAAACATATTCAAACAAAATTCACAAACAATAATTACAATATTTCAAATCCATATCACAACATATTCACAATATTCTCACAAAAATATTTATACACATATTAATTCATCAATGAATACCATGCATAAACTCACAAACTATTCACAAACTATACAAACAATAATCACAATATTTATGCAATGTCACACCATATCTATCAAATTCACACTACAAACAATATGACCATGTTGTTTGAATTAACAATGTCACTTTCTAGTAGTGTTATATTGTTAAACTAGAGAGAGATGAAAGATTATGTGAAACAGTTTCCTATCAGTACACAACGAGAGAGAATGATCTTGGCCTCCTAGGTCAACCTTTATATAGGAGGCCAATGCAATAGAATAGTCATACTTAAGCAATGTGAGACTTATTATTAAGTTTTACATTGCTTAAGTATGACTATTGTATTGCATTGGCCTCCTATATAAAGGTTGACTTAAGTGGCCAATGTAATCCAAAATACAACTCTAATAAGTTTATATTCTTTTTTAATGTATAAATTTAAATTTATAATTTAAATTTTATTATAATTTGGATCTAAAAGAAAATTTAGATCCAATGGGTCATTGGGTTGAGCGAGAGGCGAGGTGGGGTATAGTTTCAATCCCACCCCCCAATACCAAGGCGGGGTTGGAAACCCTCCCCCTGCATGGTGAGGGGCAAGGTGCGGGGGTAGGTCCACCCCGCCCCGCACCATGTGTGTAGCACCCTTAGTATAAATGTTGATTCTTTACTGATTATTGGAAACAAATTTAATTTTATTGAGATTGATAAATATTGTAATGGGGAAGGACCCTTGAAAAAAGGAAGAAAGCATGTTATTGAAAGGGAAAATTCGATCACAATGTCAGTGGTGGTGGCTGCTAGTCAACCCTGCTAATCATCATGAAAACCTTAAACTGGAACTATCAGGAGGCTTAGAAACCCCAGGACAATTCAAGACCTTTGCCTTTTGGTAAAGGATAAGAAACCCAACTTAATTTTTCTTATTTAGACAAAATTAAAAGCTAGCAAATTTGATGGTTTAAAGAAGAGGATGGGCTTTGATGGATGTTTTGTAGTTGAACCAATGGGTAGAAGGGGTGGATTAGAGATGCTTTGGAGTATGGAAGTTGGAGTTTATATTTTGTATTATTCTTAACACCATATTCATGCTAGATTTATAGATGAAGAGAAAAGTGCTCAGTGGTTTCTCATGGGTAATTTCTCAATCTGACAAGGGATGAGGCAGGCAAAGATTAGAAAGCCAAATGGAAGAATTTAGACAAGCCTTGGAGATTAACAGTCTTTATGGTTTGGTATGGGAAGATGATAAATTCACATGGAGCAATAAGCATGAAGATGAGTCTTTTACAAATGATTGGCTTGATAAGGCTATTACTAATCCTCAGTGATTAGAGTTATATAGAAATGGTGGGGTAGAAGTGCTGATTGCATGAAGATTAGATCATAAGCCTATCCTGCTAGAGTTGAATGAGGACAAACCAGGACTAAGAAAAAGGAACAAGATTTTCATATTTGAAGCCAAATGGGCTATGGAGGAAGTAGGTGAGATGGTTGTCAAAGAGGCTTGGACAAGAGCTACTACAGACCAAGATCCTTTGAGAAGGGAGCAAGAAAAATTAAAGTCTTGTAATGGGGCTTTGATTAGATGGAGCTATAAGAAAGATTGAGATGCTGAGAAGGAAATTGTGCTAAAGACTGATAGACTAAAACAAGAGCAGGAGGATGGAGGCCCCCACAATGCTGCTACAATCAAAGATAATAGAGTTGCGACTGCTACTTGAGCAATAAAACATCAAATGGAAACAACGAGCTAAGAGGAACTGGTATAAGTTTGGGGACAAGAATACAAAATATTTTCATACTTGAGCTAGTTAGAGAAGAAAAAAGAATTGGATAAAACAAATCAAGGACTCCCAAGGAAGACTATTGACTGAACAAATTGAGATAAAATGGGCTTTTCAGTAGCACTTCCAAAATACTTTAACTTCCTCAAACCCATCTTTAGAGGTAATAGAGAATTGCTTAAAATCTGTAGAGCCAAAAGTCACCAATGTAACGAATGATGATCTTCAAAAGGACTTCACAATAGCTTTCATCATTAAAGTTTCCAGGCCCTGATGGCTATAGGGCATGCTTTTTTTAGTCATACTGGAGTACAGTGGGAGATGATGTATGTAATGCTACTTTAAGCTTTCTAAATGGGAAGGGGTTTGATTATTGTATTAATTATACCAATAGTGCCTTAATCCCAAAAGTAAAAAATCTTTATGTTGTTAGTGGGTTCTGAACCATCAGTTTATGTAATGTTTTGTATAAACTTGTTTTCAAAGTGTTAGCTAGCAGCTTAAAGAATGTGCACCCAACTATCATTTCCAGCAACCAAAGTGCTTTTTTTCCTGGTAGGTTCATCATTGACAATGTCATTGTGGCATATAAA
The DNA here is from genome assembly GCF_004785595.1 of Juglans microcarpa x Juglans regia. Classification (NCBI taxonomy): domain Eukaryota; kingdom Viridiplantae; phylum Streptophyta; class Magnoliopsida; order Fagales; family Juglandaceae; genus Juglans; species Juglans microcarpa x Juglans regia. Next base: position 27,253,901 of record NC_054604.1, read on the forward strand.
GCATTACATACTATGAAGACCATACAAAAAGGAAAAATAGAAAGTATGACACTCAAGCTAGACATATCAAAAACCTATGATAGAATTGAATGGGTTTACTTGGAAGCAATGATGAGAAAGTTTGGCTTTGGAGATATATGGGTTTCTCTGATTATGGAGTGTGTTACCTCAGTAATATACTCAATGCATGTCAATGGCCAATCTGGAAATAAATTTAAGCCTATTAGAGGAATAAGGTAGGAAACCCTATCTCACTCTTCCTGTTCATTTTGTGTGTTCAAGGACTGAGTTCCTTGCTAGATTCATCAGATTGATGTGGTGATACAAGGGGGGTAGAAGTGTCAAGGGAAGGTACAAGGGTAAATCACCTACTTTTTGCATATGATTGTGTCCTATTTTGTAGGGAAAAAAACCACGGAATGGTCAAAGCTTCAAGGGCTCTTGGATGAGTATTAGAAAGCGTTGGGTCAATACTCCAACAAGTAGAAAACCTCAATTTTCTCAGCTCTAATACTGACTTATAAGATAGGACAGAGTTCGCAAGTAGCTGGAGTTTCAACTTGTGACAACTATGAAAGGTACTTGAGATTGGCATCTTTGGTGGGTAAATCAGAGTACAATACATTTAGAATTTTAAATGAGAAAATATGGGCTAAAACTAACAGCTGGAAGAACAACTTTTTGTATTAGGCAGGGAAGGAAATACTGATAAAGGCTGTTATACAAGCAATAACAACATTCTATATGACTGTATTCAAGTTGCCAAGAAGGTTGTGCAAAGGGATTATTACCTCAGTGATGCCAGATTTTGGTGGAGTCACAAGCGTAATAATAAGAGAATTTAATGGAGAAGTTGATCGAAGATGAGGGAATCAAATAAGAGAGGAGGCTTGGGCTTTAGAGATATTGAATACTTCAACAAAGCCATGTTAGCAAAGAAGTGTTGGAGGATTTTAAACAATCCTTTATCCTTGGTTACGAAAATTATGAAGGAAAAATATTTTAAGCATGAAAACTAGCTAGAAACAAAACTGGGCTTTGGCCCCTCATTGATATGGAGAAGTCTATGTTCCTCTTTAGACCTAATTAAAGAATGGATGATTTGGAGGGTAGGAAATAGTAACAAGATTCAAATTTGGAAGGACAAATGGATTCCAAGATCTACTTCATATGGAGTGCAATCCTCTATTAAAAACTTAGACATAATCAAAAGTGCAAGAGATAATTGATGCATATAAAGGTATATGGAAGGACAGATTTATAAATGGTACTTTTAGTAAAGAGGCTAAAGTTATTTGCAGTATTCCCCTTAGCAGATTAGGAGCTGAAGACAAGTTGATCTGGGGTCACACAAAAAAGGGACCTCTGTCAAAAGTGCCTATCATCTGGAGCATATAAGAATGAGACTTTTGAGTGGGGAGTCTTCAAAGTTATCTGAAGAAGAGGCAGGATGGAATCTGATTTGTGACCTAAAAGTCCAAGCTGGGATGGTGAAGCCTCTTTTATATGGAAGGCTGAAAATGATTTACTTCCAATTAGGCAAAACCTCTTCAAGAAACATATCACAGATACCCCCTGGTGTCCAATTTGTGAAAGAGAAGTGGAATCAACTGTCAATGCTCTTTGGAGTTGTCCTATAGCAAATGATGTATGGGTTGAAACTAATAGTTCGGTTCAAAAGTGGCCGAATTCAGAGGTAGACTGCTTGGAACTATGTAAGAAATTGAACTTAAAGTTGAAGTCTAAGGATGTAGAGTTGGTAGTATATATAACGAGAAGGATTTGGATTAGAAGAAATGCTCTAATTTTTTTAAAATAAGTTTAAATGATTCAAAAATGGTGGTTCAAGCAGCTAGTAAAGGACTAAAGGAATTTATTTCAGCTCTGAGTCAGCAAAAAGATCACCAACATTTAGGAAGGACCGAGAGACTTGATCAGATGAAAAAAAAATCAAAAAATATATGGAAGTGAAAGCAAATTGAGATGTAGCGGTTGATATTCAGTCAAGGAAAGTGAGAATTGGAATAATCACTAGAGATGCTGGAGAGGATATTTTGGCCTCTCTATGCACAACCATTAGTCACCTTATGAAACCTATCATAGCTGAAGCTCTTGCATTGAGAAGGGTAATGAAACTATGTTTTAGAGTTGGGTTTTTCAAATGTTGTGTTTGAAGGAGATTCTCAGATGGTGATCAAAGCAACCCACGGTCGAGAAGAACTTTGGACAGATTATGGACATTTGATTGATGATACTAGAAGATTGCTCGTTGGAAGACCAAATCGGGGTGTGTCATATTCAACTACAAAGAAGCCAATATGGTAGCTCACCAGTTGGCTAAGTTAGCTCTTTTCTTTTTTTAAAAGAGAAGGTGTGGATGGAAGAAGGTCCAATGCAAATTTTAAATTCTGTTTTGAAAGAAAAGTTTTGCAACGATTGATTTTGATAATTAATAATATTTATCTTGTGTAAAAAAATAACAAATAATTAATTGTCATGATCTGGCCATCCGTTGGATGTCTATTTTATTCCCATGATGCATATAACTCAATATGCATATATTCCTCACATTTTCTTGTAATTATTGTATAAAAGGGGGGAGAGAGAGAGAGAGAGAGAGAGAAGGCTCTATTGGCTGGCAGTTGGGGTTGTTTTACATGTTCTGCTCTTAAGAATAATTTAACACAGGTCAATCCATTTTTCCCAATATAATAGAGTCCAATAAAAAGGTGGCATGTACGCCAAATATGGATTGGCCTGTGGTATGCTTTTCAGAAGATTTTTCTTCTTCTTAGTCTGTGCCCCTTCTCTCTCTGTCTCATTTTCTTCCCCCCCCCCCCCCCCCAAAAAAAAAAAAGAATGCCACCTCCTGCATCCCCCCTCGAGCTTCATATCCATGGCATTTACAATAAACTAACCGATGAAAGGCTCCAAACTCGACATTTGCAATAAACTCCACAACTGGATGCCGAATGGCCTCAACCATGAAGAGGGAGAGCAATTGGAAGTATCATTTAGTTAAGGAGATTAATAAGAACAAATTTCCGAGTAGAATTAGGAGCCTATTAAGAACACATCAGGAGCATCCCGAATCCAGATAAGCCCAGAAAATAAAATCATTAAAAACAACAAATTTAGGAAGTTGAGAAAAATAGTTTGAAATTTGGGGTAGAAAATTTACAAGGGGCGATGTCAATGGATTATCCTGAAATATCCATAGAGGAGGTGAAAACTGCAAAAGATGGATCAATTGATCCCATTCTAGGACAAAGGTTTTTGGGAAGATGGAAAGAAGGAAATGAGAGAGAGAGAGAGAGAGGGGGGGGGGAGACCAGAAGCGTTTTTGTGTTTCTGAAATGGGTGCGAAGCATCGAAGGGAGAGGGAGGGTTGGGTGCAAGCAGGTGTAGAATTCATTTTTCTGAAATGTTGAAGTGGCAGTTTCTTATTGGTGTCTGTTAAACTTCATCTATAGGATGGACCTGCCCAAAGAGGAATTGTTTACTCTTCAGTACGATTGTTTGGAACCGAAACTTCATAATAGGGTTCGTTCAGCATGCATGGGTTGATGTTCCAGCGTTGTTCGGCGCGTGGCTTTCACGCACTACCGAGGAACCCTCTGCCAATACCACGTGCGGCGTTTCTGGAGTCTGTAAGTCCGGGATCTTCAAGATCGACTGTCGTTTCTCTTCCAAGAGTGGCGCGTGTACTGCACGCGCCACAACAGCCTTTGTGCACTACTTTTTCGTTTTTATGCAGTGTTTTATATTTGTAATTTCTTTTGTGTAATGTTGTTTCTAGGAAAATAAAAATCCAAAAAAAAAAAATAGTACTTTTGGACTTTGGTCCTAATGGAGTAGTGGTCCCCCCCTCTGCATTGACGGGTTTGGTGAACCCTACCCTGCTTAGTCGGGGTATGAGGCTTTGTAACCTCTATCGTAGACAGAAGTGGTATTTATATAAGACTTAGGTCTTTAGAGATTTACTATCTGGACTAAACCTTCTCAATCACGAAAGTATACTGGAAAGCTACTAACGTTTGTAATTAACTTATTTTTCAAGTCAACTTTATAAGTCCTCCCTTAATGAAGGGTTATGAACCGTTTTATCAAAAAAATAAAAAAAAAATCAAATGCTAAGAATATAACATAAACAATCGATAATCAATGACTTTTTAGTCATATATTAATTTGAATTCCGACGAAGTAATGTTCTCTTTTGTTAGGAATTGTATTATTTTTTATTATATCGGTTGATGCGTCAATATTTTATACGACGCATCAACCCCTATTACGTAAAATTTAAGATAAAGAATAACATTTTTTTTATTTGTAAATTCAGAACTGATGCAGGCAACAATGCCCATTTTTTTTCTTTTTTTTTTTTTCAGTCCTGGAAAAATGGAGAGCCCAAGTTGCATGCATCCGTGAGAGGTGTAAATCTCAACGTAACAATCTCATTCAAATGAAAAATATTTGAAATTCTCCCAAGCAAATATATCAATTAAGACGTTGACCAACATAATTTGCCGCAGCTGCAATTTCACACCGTAAGATTATGGATCATATTAGGGAAGTCAAGGCATCTCTACGTTTGATTATTTTCTCCATGTCTCAAAATTCTTAAAAGAACAAAAGCATGGACAAGTTATACAGATAGTGATGTTAGGCTGCCGCCCAGCAGTGATCGCTGGGCATGATGCCGCTTAAGTAAAATTTATCTTTTTTTATTTTTTTTTATATTTTTTAACATCTTTAAATATTTTTAAAAAATAAAAAAATATCAATACACTAATTATCACTTTCTTAATCAGTTAGTTAAAAACAAATAAATATCTGAGCAGGGGCATACTAGCATTATCCTTACGCAAAAGTTTCTTCTTCCCGACCAACAGCAACAGGTACACGACTGATAGATAATGCGTATACAGGAAATGAAAGAGACCCAAAAAAAAAAAAAAGTCTTCCAATGGTGTTTCATAAAACGTGCCAGCAACACTATATTAACGAGTGATCAAGTACAATCTGATTTCACATAAAAAGGATCTTGAACTTTGGCTCCCAACTTTATGCAAAGAGAAGAAGATATAATTACAGAGTGGGGCAGATCGTGTGGGCCGAATTTTATGTACTACATGAAAATCATTAAAAATTGCAACAAACTTTACACGCTTCTGTCAAACGCATTCATTCTCAACACTCTTTTGAGAGAGGTTCTCAATCCTACATCATACAAGTCAAAATGATGATTTATGGAGCAACTTCTAATGCCTTAGCTTCGAGAAAACACGTTTGAGACCCAGGAAAAAGGATCCAAAATCGAGTTTTGGTAAGAAAAGCTTTAGGAAAAAGAATAATCCTGCTAGTTAAGGATGATCTACCGCAGGTCCTGCTTGCTCTTGCTTCTTTTCATCTTTGCCTTAAACCTTGACTTGACAATGAGTGTCTGTACTGTATTTGCAAAGTTCACAACAGCCATTGTAACGAAAAGGATCCCACAAAAAAATACCTGCCAACAACAGATTTCCATCACTAAATACTACTTCGGCACATGCAACAGAGTAATTTTCTCAGTTTTTTTTTTTTTTTTTTTCAATTTAATTTGGCTATACTGTCGAGACGGGAAGATTTCGACACCAATTACCTGCCATTCAGAAACAACCCCATTCAATGCGGTCCTGAGCAACAGTAGCCCCACATACGCCTCAAATCCCTAAATAAAGTTAACACACACAAATGCGACAAATAAACACATGTTAGGATGCTAACTTATCAAATTTTGTACAACAAAGATGAAAATTTCTTCAGAATGTTATAATCACGCAGGAAACCATGTTCATTGTTCATCTTGACATCTTTTTTTAGCACAAATACGAATTGGTTCTTACCCCTCACCCCTCACCCCTACCAAAATCCCCAAAACACAGATGCAGACAAGCACATGGAAAGATGGAAAAAAAGGACTCAGTTGACCCAGCTTCAGCTGACAAGACTTTTAGGTCCCCAAAGGCCAAAACAAGCCTTCTCAGTGCAGCTGGGTACAATAGGTCATGCTCTATGTTTTTTTATATTTTTTGATAGGTGCGTATAGGTCATGCTGTATGTTAGATTTCCACTTAGCAAATATTACATAATGCCAAGAAAAAAAAAAAAAAAAAACATTTTTCATAAACACAAATGGTTGACTTGACTGTTCCAACAAACTATAGATTCCACTGATTGGTATGATTCAAAGTTCAACTAGCTCAATGGAAGACACCTGCAATCCACTTGAGATTTTAATCATCAATTCACAACAATGCATGTCATGCAAAACACATCAAGGTGTGAAAAATAAGTGGGTACATCAGGTTACGGGTTATATTCCTCTTCAAATGAATAATGCTAGAAACGTGCTTAGTTGCCTCAACACTTAATGGCACCTCATACTCTTGATCGATCTGGACTACCCTCTCTTAGGAAACGATCAATTGATTGTATTTCCTTTGCTTATTTCTTAATAATAGTTTGAACTTTTGTATAAGGTATTATTCTGCTGCAAGCGAGGGTAATTAAATAAAATTGGGCTTCAACCTTTGTGTAAATCACCTGTAAAATAAAAAGTATGGGACACAAGAGCAACAGCTGGCCATCCACGCCGGCCGTCTCTCCCCAGACAACATCCATCCTCTTAGCCTGAAAATAACATTAAAACAAAGATTGAAACCATATATGTTCACATATATATTGGATGCGAAGGCATTCCCAACATGCATAAATCACTCTTATCTTTGATCTGTAATTAAAATAAAGATAAAATGGAGAATGAGTAAGACAGGCATATGTTTTAGATGCAGAGACAATTTGGAATGGCACCTTTCCCAATGCAATACGAGTGTAAAGTCTTTGGCGTTGATATCTATTTTGTAAAAGCATCGCAACTCCTTGCATCATAGCCCATTGTAGGAAAAGTTGAACCCCTCTCTGAACAAAATTTTATTGATAATTATGTACAGAGCAAATGTTATAGTTAGCACTTAAGCAAACAAGAATAACCTGCTTTTGTGCACAATTTGGTTGTCCTTTAATCTCCCATGTGAGACTAACGAGGGCCATAACCATAGCACAGTAGTGATGGTATATCCACCTGTAAAATCAAACAGCAAGCTTATAAACATTCAGGGGCTTTGCAACACAGCCAAAACAAAAGGTGACGCATTAAGGATGACAATGCTGATAAGCTAGAACTCTATGCCATGCAATATAGAGTTGGTTTTTCTTTTCAGTTAAGGATAGCAAATATTATAAGAAGAAACAGGTGAAGCCCTAATCAGAGCAAGCACACAAGGAAACCCCCTAAATATGAAGAAACACCATGTGAGCACTAAAAGCTCCAGGTATTCACAACACCAAGAATAAAAGTCAGTGGAAATAAGCAAGACATCAAATTAAAAAAGATCTCAGGAAAAGAAACTTCAGGCTGTGCATGTTTAATTCTCTCAAAAAGTACAATGGAACAGCTTTCACGTCTGAACTCAACCAAGCTCAACCTCAAACAGAGTTCAACCATTATGTTTTGAGCCAAAAAAGGGGGCTTCAGACCAGTTAGTATCATTGACATCAGTACATAATAATACTTAACCTCAAACTTCTAATTCCTTGAAAGCCTTGAAATCATCTCATCCTCACTATATCTTCATGGCCATTCTCAAACACAGAAAAAATAAAAAAAGATACCCACCCTTTCCAACTCCCAATGTTTCACTGCTTTAGAAATCGTGGATTCCAACCAAAATATTTTGGCATAAGCCAAAACTTTGACATTATAAATTCGAACATTCTTTACAAAGAATAACTTGAGATAACCAACACATAACAAGGAAAACATGCATGTACCGAGTAATGTAGTAGGCCGATAGCCGCACACAAAGCTTCTTTATCCTAAACACTGAACATACACAAAACAAAGTGAAGTTTGTTTAGAAACCTCCTCAATTAACCCCTTTGATTGCTTATAAAAAAAAAATTAACCCCTTTGACTCAAGCCTTTGAGGTCCAGACTCAGTATGAGGGCCTCAAAACTTGTCAAATTTCTGAAAGTTGAATCAATTAATCCAAAATTAGAGCCATGCACGGGATGGCTAACTTTCTCAAAGGTACAATTTACCTTCTGCACCATTTACACCACAATGAACACAATTGAACAGAGAACAATTTACCTTCTGCACCATTCAAACATAGAGCTTAATCCATTAATCCTTGAGCCAAAAGTTCTGAGGAAGTATCTAAAACCCAAACATCATGCCAAAACCAAAATCAGACCATCCCAACATCGAATCTAACATACGGGGAAACACATCCAAACCTCTCCTCACCCCTTTTCGAATACTAAACCCCATGTGAACTTTCACTTTGTAAGATTTTTTTCACACCAAACCAGAGCGATGGCAATTGCTACTGGTGATCTTACTTCTAATGTCACCCCCGCCATCCTCCCTTCCAATGGAAGATCCACACACACATAATAGCATCCTGTATTGTAATTTGCGGTCACTTTATATCCATTTACATACTAGATGCAGCCTATCTACAGACATAGCACAGATTTTTCCTTCAACCTTGATCGTGGGGACCACACCTAGTTAAATCTCTTGGCATAAGCAAACATGCGAAAGATTTGAACAAGCTCCACAATGAATAGTTTGAAATAACCAAGACAGAAGAATATTTTTTTAATAAGTGAGTCAATTTTATTAAAAGCACAATTGAGCAACCATAGTACACGGTGTATACAAGAGAGGTGCTTGGCTAGGATATCAGATCCAGATGATTGGAAAAGGCCAGATATAAACCAACCCAACACCCAGACATAAAGACTTTTTAGCACCGTGAATCTAAGCTCATCCCCTGTCTTCTCACAATCTTCAAAGTTCCAAGCATTACACTCCTTCCACATGCAGCACATTACACAAAAAAGAATCATCCACCAATCTTCCAGCAATCATTGACCTACATTCTGACCTCTTCAGCAAGCTAATGACTCCTACTACCCTTTGGGGCATCACCCATTCACCAAAACAATGAAAAACCCAGAACCATACTATACTAGCCACCTCACAATGCAGCAAGAGATGATCAATTATTTCCCCGCTCCTCTTGTACATACAGCATCAATCCTTCATTAAGATTCTCCTCAAATTATTCGTAGTTAGAATTCTCCCTAATGCAGCTGGCCCAAGGAAAAAAGCCACCTGTGATGGGATTTTCTTCAGCCAAATACTTTTCCAAGCAAAATAGGTACCCACGGGTGACAGTGTAAGATCAAAAGTTTTACCTCAAAACTTCCATTTTTGGACGAAACCCAAGAGATCCTATCCTCATCAACACCTCTCATCCTAATAGATTACAAAAGGTTGATAAATTACTTGTCCTTTTGCTTCTGTAGATTGTAAGAGAATCCTTCACACCAGACAACTTACATTACTAAGCTAGATTCTAGATGCTTCATGGCTTGATGATTTTCTTGTGTGGATGTCTCCAAAGGCATTTGGATGCTGTTGAAAGTTTGCAAAATGGGTGTTACCCCTGATGATCAGGTCATGACCCATCATTCTTTTAGCTTATACTTTTTTTCTAGAATTATTATGAAATTTCGAGGCAATCTTTTTCTAAATAGATGCATTTTCCTAACAAATGACTGCTTTAGATCAGGCTTACTCACATCTATGACATTAGACTTTGATCCACAAATTTGTTTCTCAATGGTCTCTCTCTCTCTCTCTCTCTCTAATGGTCTTTTTAGTAATTCTCATGAAGTAAACACTAGCATTCTGTGTCGTTTCATGTTGCTGTTCATTGTTTAGGTGTTAGTGGTCTCAAATGGGTCTTCTCAACCAGGTCATGATTAGATGGAAGTTTTCTTGGCAGAGGGGAAACTCTCAGTAGCAAGCATCAATGAGAGGAGCAGGGGTGTTGTCCATTTAGTTTCTCGAGAAAAAACTAGCACGATTGGCTACTGTCATACATGGAAATCCTCTTTAAGGGGGAAGGAGTGGAATAGTTTTCAAAAGATACTTGGCTCTTGCAGATATGGAGGTGGTCAGAGGGGTTCCAATGGGGTGGCAATTCATGTTCGCGACTCGTGTTTGTATCATTTCAAGTCATGAGTATCATACTATATGAGTCAACCCGAACATAACCCGTTTAATTAAACGGGTCAGAACCTAAAATCCTAACACGACCCATATAAATAACTAGTGACAGGACATGATCCGCTTAACCAGTGTAATAATTAACTTTTATTGGGCTAACTAATGGGTTGAGCTGACCCATATATTTGTTTTTTAACCCAATTAATATAATTTCATATATGATACAAGGATTACAATATAAATTACTCACAATTAATTCACAAACCACATCTGGGCCCATATTCCAAAAGGACTAGTCAATAGTACAATTGGCCCCCATAAATTCATCATAAATCACACGAACTTGTCTTTCCCAAAAACATGGGATCTCATTCACCACCTATACTCACTACGGTGTAACACAATCTCCCCCTTAAATTCTCAATGTCCTCGTTGAGCCATTCTATCATAGGTGACACGACTCAAGTCCCACACTTCTGCTTGAAATTAACTCTAATGCCATTTGTAACAGCTAAATGAAGCCTCAAGCCACATCTAGGCCCATACTAAAGGACTAATCGATGGTACAATTGGAGCCCCATAGAATTATTATAAAGATTTAAGCACTTCTCCCTCCTATGCAACGTGGGATCTTGTTCACCACCTATACGGAGGATCACAGTCACGGTTGTGCAACAAACATCTGTGCCGAAAGGGTGTGACCTGTGTCCAAAACTCAAAAATCCGTGTAGTGGCAGAGTAGACAATCCCAATGCAAGCAGGTCTGAGGGATTAGGTGGAATACAAGATGAAGAAAAGAAGAGTATAGGATTTAAAAACACCATCTGATTATTTCACTAAAGTTGCTTCCAAGTATTATGCTGAGTGCATGCCATACCTAGAGACCTTGCAACATACAATGCTCTCTGCAAAGAATTAAGTGGAGAAGATAAGGGAGCAGGTTGAAAGTATTTTTAAAAATCTGGAAATGGGCCTGGTGCTACTCATGTCGAAATTGAAAGGCTAGTTGGCCTCATTGAGTAAATGAGTCATGTACCTGACCCCCACCAGCCCATCAATACAAAAGACCCGCTTGTTGGCTATGGTTAGCAATCCCAAGTGGGTTTTCTTTCGTTGGTGCCTGGTGGTGGGCTTAAGTAACTCAAAGGACAAATGGCTGCTGGTTTGCAAAGCCTGTCAGGCCATCATTTTAAAACGACCAGGCCCAACCTCAATTGGAGAATAAAGTCACACTATATATGCAATAGTAGGCCTGAAAACAGCATGTAAAACTTCAAACTCAAAACTAAAAATTCAAAAACCAAAGTGAGCAAATGAGGGACAATGATGGCTAGTTTGCTTCCAAACTATCTCATTCAACCACTTTGATTCATGCTTTGAGTTTCCGACTAAGCTTTTAAGCCTATATACTCGTCAGGTAGCTAAAAGCTAAGTATATCAATCAAAATCAACTTTGGGATTGGATGAACTCAAAACTGTCAGCCAGTTATGACAGTATCTAATAATTTAAGCCAAGCATCGACCATGAATCAATATGCACGAAACAAACAAAATCAGTGGCAACCCCTTCATAACACATTCAGGATGTAATGGAATGAAGAAAAAAATATTTGATGTCAGACTTGAGACAAGAGATCATAGTGGGACAAGAGGAGACAGAAAATTTGGAAAAGTGCATGAAGGAAGAGATTTGCTTGATACCCTCTAGTCCTCCAAACCACAAATACAAATAAGAAATAAAAACTTTTTAACAAGAGCAATTTTATTGTTAATGACAAGTGCATGGCTTTCAGTGGTGAATAAAGAAAAAATGAAAAAAAAAAAAAAAAAAAAAAAAGAGCAGCTTGTCAAGAGAATACAGCCTACTTCTGAAAAGTCTAGGTGGATCGATCAAGTATCTCAAGTATAACACATGCTGACAGCTCCCCCCAAGACATACAGACTGTCCAACAACCCTGAATCCTGACCCAAATGGAGGCCTTGCACTGAAAGAACAAAAGAAATTAGCAAATTGGGGGTCACCAAGACATAAATCAAAGACCTCACTACACAACAAGGCCCCTAATCATGTTTTGGTGGACCATTAGTCCCAAATGACCAACCATATATATCTATCATATCACATACTTACAACCCCCCCCCCCCCCCCTTCTCTTTACCAAAAAAAAAAATTGCAGACAACCAGCAAACCTGATTTAAATACAGGCCTCCACTTGCAAAAAGAAACTAATTATCCAAATGGTCCAAATGGGGTAAGAACCAAGACAAATCAAAGATCTCGCTCGTCAAGTAATAGTCTACATTCATGAAGTATGATTTCCAAAAGCTTAAATTTAAGGACCTGGGCTAACTACTTGTCAAGCCTACCACTTTTTGTATAGAGAAATGATAGTTGCAGTCGTGAGTGTGCAAGCGCCGTGCAATCACTTTAAAAAAAGTGAATAAATATGGGACCCATATGAAAAAAAATTAATTTTTTAATAGTGGATTCCACTCTTTTTCAAAGCGACTGCACGACACTTACACACTTCATGACTATATGTAGCATTACTCTTTTTTAAATTAAAAAAAAAAAAAAATTGGTAGGCTACTTAGCTAACAACTTAAGCTAAAACCAGAAATACATTCAATCACTTCAGTATAAATGTTCTTATCTCGATACATGATAACACATTGATTCTAACATATCTTTTCATAAGTCAACCCGAGTCAAGCATCATCAGTTCTACCAACAACATCACAAGATTGGCCTACAAAAACAAACATTTAGGCTGTGTTTGGGTTCAGATCACTCTACTATTATTCAATATTCTATCATTACTTTTCATCTATTTTTCACTACTTTTTACTACTATTCAATATATTATCACTACTTTTTCACTACTATTTACAGATCATCTGAGATCACCTCATTACCCAAACGTAGCCTTAGCTTGGTACCTACAACATTAGAGGTGTACCCAATCAATTTAATGGACTGCGTCTTAACAAAACAAACAGCACAGTTAAACCAGATTACATGTCTGTATCATAACTATAAATCTGTATAAAAACCCCTATGATGGGAAACTACCACAATAGGTTTGGCCCATCTGCCTTCCTTTGGTCACTAGAATTTGGATTCACAAGGTTCTACCATCACAACGTAGAATTCATAACACTTAGTTAATATTTAATTCCACTTAATGCATCACAAAAGTAACATGCATTATCTTTTGCTTACAGCTCAAAAGAACATAAAACACAAGAAACATGTTTCGAGAGCGGATGAATATGATAAAAGCAAGCCCATTTTTTAGGAAAATTTCAAGGGCAGGAAAATCTGTAGGCATATTTACCATGGACGAATATCACTTCCGTTCACTCTCAAAATGTTTTCTCGCAATGCCAAACCAGTGTAGAGGAACAAAAGCCAAGCCTGACAAAGTATGGTCCATGTTAAATCACAAACGAATATTCAAAACCAGAGGTGGACAATTTTTCAGGAGATACCTGGTACAGTTGAACAGGAAATGCTGGCAGGCACCCATCCCAAATCCAAGATCTTAGGATAAGTAGAATTGATGGGAAAAGGAGAAACAGAAGGGCGGTTCTATCCTGAACCAAAGAGAGAAAAAGAGAAATTTATGCGAGTTAAGCTTCTTCAAGAGACACACAAAAGTACAGTTACCATATGTTCAGGTTCGAGATACATCAAAAAGGCAGAACAAAGTTGATAGAAAAGTTTGATAGTACTCCAACAAGCAGTAGGAGAAGTTTTATCTGTATAAAGTTGAACTCAAGCTCTGCTGGAATAGATCAATCACATGATGATGGATGAAAAGAAAAGAAGATTGCATTCTTTTGAAATATCGTACTTTGAAAGAGGAGGAGGATATATCATGCAAACTTATTTTAAACATTAGAAAAACACATGATGCGTTTAAGGATTAAACAAGAAATGAGACTCGGGAGATAGATAGAAGCAATACTCTGTAACTGTTGTACTCCTCTTTAACCTTCAACTGAACGTCTTTACGAGAGGCACGCACATTAATTGGACCCAGAAACATCCTCAGAAACCCGCCTGCCCTCATACCATATCAGAACAAAGAATCAAATTGGGATAGAAATTAACAGACTTGAACCGAATTCATACTACTACTAACGAAAATATAATAAAGGGAGGGAAAGAGAACAAAATGGGTAAAGCACCCTGAGTTTGGCCAGAAAGGAAGGAAGCGGCGTCCCCGTCAACCAAGATACATCTCGCTCTCTCCAATTCTTCTTGGAGCTGTTCAGATAGGGTAATAAATAAATAAATAGTTTCAATTGAATCAAAGATTAAAAACCCAAACAATAAAATTTAAAACTAATCCAAGACGAATCCGATCCAATTGAACGGTGAGGACATGCAGAGGCGCAAGAAAAAGAGGAAAAGAATTGCCTTGTCGGCTAACTTAGGATCGATAAGGTTATGGGAGAGCAGAGAACGTAGCAACGAACGGAGGCGGCGGATGGAAGAGTCGAGGGAAAGTGCGCGGTGACGAAGAGATTGCTCATCGGAAGAGCTCTTGGAAATGAAAGACGCGGCCGAATCTTGGAGTTCCTTCGTCTGCTCCAACACTCTCTCGACTTCTTCCTCTACATTCTTCGCCGAATCCTCCAACGCAGCCTTCGAGTCCGCCATCTCTTTTTCTCTTCTCAGCCCAACCCAATTCTTTTTTTTCTCTTACGTATACGTATTCAACAATTCACAAAACCACACCACACGGCATCAAAAAAGGAAGGAAGCAAAGAAAATCCTCCTGGCTTTTTCAGCTTCTACGCACTTGCTTTTCTCCAGTTGTGCCTTCGTTTTCTTTTGAGGAACTGAAAGCTTGGACTGGAGGTGGAGAATCAGAATACAATACCCACCACCGCTTTGTTCAGTGTAATAGTAGATTTGTGTGTGTAGCCAAAGCCAAGCCAAACCAAACCAACCCCCCCTACGCCTTTCTTTTCTTTTAATTCTCCTCCTTAAATATGAACCATTTTTCATACTCCTTTTTTGAGGTAATATTACATTAAATTTTCATTCAAGTTTATATTATGAGTAATATCTATATTTCTCTAAATTTGGAAAGAGGATCGAAAATAGTTTCTATCCCATTGACGATATTTAATATTCTAATACATAACAGCAAAGAAAATAAATATATTAACACAGTTTTTTTAAGCAATGTAAAAAAAAAAAAAAAAAAATGTGATGGGACTCGACAAAAACACAATAGTGCAAGTAAAATAGAGAAAACTAGGAAGTGGTGCCAAAATGCGTTATTCCTTGGCTACTTCCATGCAAAGGAAAACACCATCATCACAAGAGCAGTTGATTCAGTTGATCGAACGAACATTTTTGGTTTGCTTGTTGCAATGAGGTACCGCGACATAAGAATTGTAGCTTTTTAGACTGTTGTTATCGAGAATTATTGCAAGATAGAAATGTAGATATAGAATAGCGCTTTAGCAACAGCCAAGTCTAGAGGGAAATTATGCTCATTACATTCATGAATAACTTTCATGGATAACATAGAGAACCCCTACTTCCTTTGCCGCTAGTAAAGGAGTAGCTCGACTCATGTCTCTAGGGAGGAATAAGATTAGATTGATATAAAGAACTAGACCAGTTAAAAATTATCTAACATATCGGACAAGAGAATTGTATCAATATGTACAATGGTGAGATATAATGATTCGAAAAAGGAGAAGGTGAGGAAATGAGAGGAAATCACCGTATTAACTCCTAAACTCATGTGTAGAGTTGTAATAAAATCGAGCTACAATTGAATATTTGGCTCAACTCAACTTGTTCATCATTTTTTATAAGAAATTATAAATTTTAAAAACCTAAAATAACAAATAAAAGAAAAATAAGATAATATTCTTATTCACAATATACAATTAGATAAAAATTTGTTCCTACAACAATAATCATTTATAACTATTCACAACTACAATTAAATGGTTACTTGGCTCTTATCTTACTATAATCAGTTTTTTTTTCTAAGCAAAAGGGGAGGCGGGGGCAACTCCCGTAGCAACCCTCCCTAGACGTGACTATAGGAGCTCATCCTCAATGTGGAATGTTTGGTTTGAGTCATAGCTGCTGCTTCAAAGGCAAGCCAGTCACCATAGCACCCCTAAAGTATACAATTGGTCCATAGCCCATCCACATGGCCCAAAGGTCAGGCTTTACTATCACAAGTAGTTTCAACTTATGCCCGAACTCCTGACTTTAAGCTATGAAATATCAATTCGTACTAACTGGGCTACCACCTTGGTAGTTTACTATAATGATTTATACTTGTATAAGATATTAGTATATTGATAATATTTATACAATTATACTTATAAATAGTGAACTATATGTATCATACATATATTACATGTGTATTCATCGTAATTGCTACATGTACCACATATATAGAGAGATAGTATATACATATTAATGAGATGTATTTTTCTAAAAGAATATATTTGTGTGTTAATATATGAGCGAACTAATAAGTCGGTATTTGGAAAGAAAGTTTAGAGAGAAAATTCGGTCCTAATGGCCTTATGCTACCCCCACTTTGCCCCGTGGAGGCTGGAGCTTAGAACTAACCATTACTCTCATATTAAATGTGTATTATATTAATTTTGAGTAATGTTAAATATATTCTTAAGATTTGTATTATATCAAAAGAAATGTGCGAACTTTTACACATTTTAAAAATACAAGTTTTGGGCAGAGTATGGAGCTTGTAAACTCTATCTTGGACAAAGTTATACTATCTTTCAAACAGTAGTTTGTAGAGATTTGCAATATAGACTAAATCATGTCAGTCACAGTTATGTACTGAGAAGCTATTAATGCTATAGTTAACTTGTTATGTATATTTTAGATTAAAATTGTAATATTCGTTATTAATAAATATAATATGTTTTATAAAAAAATTAAAAAAATACAAATACAAATATCATTTCTCATCAATCTTAATTCCCAAAATTCTTAATTAATGTTGCATCAATTTACTTTCATTCTTTATTAATATTGTATCAACCATGGTACACCTTACTTAAAAAATGGCGGCTATGGCTTTAAGTCCCTTATTAATATTCATGAGTATGGTAGGGAACCGAAACCGAATCATTTGATTCGTTCGCATATTCCCCTTTGAACAAGTCCAAAGACCATACCAACCTTCACGTCATTCTCTTTTTTGCCCAAAGGAAAGTCGATGATCATTAACTCCCAAAATCACAAGAACAAAAGAAAAACATAAACAAAAATTGTTACAGCGTCTTGACAGAAAGAGCCCTTGGAATCCAATGAAGAACTGCATAAAATGATTGAGATTTCCACTACCACTCACTTCTTGTGGATGAGATTCCTTTGTATGTCAAGTGGATCTTATGTTAATTAATAGATTTTTTTTTATAAAATATTTTTGAAGTAAAGCAGAAGCTATGATCGCTTGCTCAAATATGCTGTAAATAAAAATGAAAAAGTAACGAAAGAATATTGAATAGTAATAAATAATAATAAAAAATAAGTAAAAATAATAATAAAATAATAAATAATAATAAGATATTTTGAGAATATTTGTATTGAAAAAAAGGGAAAAGTATGCTAAATACATTTCCTTTCGAAAGTAATTGCTGATGTGATGTCTGTTTATTTACCTCGTTTCCAAGTCAGGCTTAACTATAGACTCTATTCAATTGCATTTTACCTCACACTACTAGTAACTCTAGACTCTACAATTCGGATAGAACTTTCTCAATCTATGGGGAGTAGTGGAGAATGGGAAATTGGGTGTTTCCGTGTGAGGTGAAATGGGAAATTTAATAGTAGTGTGAGGTGAAATGCAATTGAATTAATTATAAAACTAACCAAGCAAGACAAGCAGTGATTTGTGCAGGCTGAAGAGGAAGTGTGGGAACTCTAAAATGAGTCAAAGGTTCAATATCCTTTGCTCTAATATTGTAAGAGCAATACTATTTGTATTTGTAGTACAATTGCCGCCTCGTTCCTACCCGTTTCAACTTGTAATATACTGCTATCAGTTCCCAATATTGGAACCACAACGCCCATTCCACCATACTAAAGACCTGTGCATTCCCCACTAAGCCAGTAATAACATGGACCTGGAAGAAGATGACTACTATGATGACAATAATACAAAGGAAATACTTATCTCCAATTACATGATGGGTAAGCAAAACTAACCTTTCTCTTTTAATAGAACAGTATGCTCGCAAAATTCAAGTAAACCTAGTAATTCCCAAAGGAGAAAAGATGACACAGAAGAAAGAGAGAGAGGCAGGGGGGAGGGGAAGATGACACAGAAGAAAGAGAGAGAGGCAGGGGGAGGGGAGGGACTAGCTTTGTTTTTTAGTAGCTTCACCAGTCCAGTAGGTTTTGACAGCAACAAGAATTTTCTCTGGATTGAAGGGTCCGCTTTCGTGGTCCATTATCCGGCTCTTCCATCTCATCCCGTCAGTTATACTCTGAATCTTCACGAGAACCTCTACTGTATCCCGAAATATAACTGTCCCTTCCGGCCTCAGAATCCTATCCATTTCTATTAGAATGTCGGCAATGTTGCACCTTCCATACAGACATACAAATTCAACCACAATATTTTTAAATTACAAGACCGAAGACCATTGAGCATAGAGTGTGCAATTGTGCATCAGTATGTAAAAAATTTACCTGTCTTGATATATGCTGAACAAACCGCCTGCATGAATGAGATCGTATGTTCTTGGATACGTCGAAAATGCCTCACACCAATCCTGGTATGTCCCAATGAAACCACGCTCATATATCACACCTAGAGTATCCTGGTTCGAATTGGCAGGAATCACATTCATAACCCACACGGGGTACTTCATCAAGGCTGCAGCAAAACCACCAAGGTAGGCATTCATGTCCATTATGTTCCTGTATCGTCCCTTAGATAGGGGAATGATCCCATTGTAATGTGTCACCCTGTCTTTCCATAGTTCATTGTCCTCGCGAAATTTCTCAGTAGTAATGCCTGGTATTGAACCACTAATAATTCTAGGAGGGACGGCATATGCACGCTGCGGCCACTTCTCCACTGCTCCACCAGCAACTTCATCTGAGCTGCTTACCTCTGGTAGTGGGGTTATGCAAGTTTCCATGTTTCTGTACCTTTTCAGCACAAACAATGCAAATGGAAATGAAGTCAACCATTAACCACGATAGTTTTTGTGTTATCAAAGTAATGAATGATAGCATGAAAGATGCTGTGGGAGTACCAAGCGGTGTCTGGATTGTCTGACTGGCAAATATGTGGCGTTTTATAAACCTTCCTACTCTTAATGCATTCAATGTGGTTGATGGGCTTTTGCCAAATTGCAAGATCGTGATTTTCAATAACTTTCTTCCAGCACAGCCGCTTGGCCACATCCTCGATTGAATCTTGCTCTTGTTTCAAATCTTCTTGAGTTCTTTCCCATCCTCTCCAGTGTTTCTTCCAGTAGATAGGAGGGCCAGAAAGAATCCAGTAACCACCAGGCCTTAGAACTCTGTCCACCTCAATTAGATACATACCATCTGTAAAAATCGAAAGATCTCAGACAAATACGTATTATTCTTACCACAAGGGTAATGAGGATGTTTGATGAGTCATACTCCTTTTGCAATTTGTAATCGGTAGGCATGAAGGATAATTTGTTTTACTCATTGCCAGATTGTTTAAGTAGTAAATTGACAAGATGCATGAAGAACTCTTACCATATTTCTGCCAGGGAATCAAGCAACGGGAACAATGAGCCATATCAAATGCCCTCGCTGGGTAAGGAAGCCTCTGTGAAGCCATGATGCCAATCATAGCAGGAACTCCCCGCTCCAATGCAAACTGGACCTGAGCTTCGTGTGTGTCCCTTGGTGCAAAAGACATTGCCAGGATGTCCCTCGTCAGCAGGTAAGCACCCCAACTTGCTACCTTAATACCCACAGCCAAGACAAGGCACAGGGGAAAACATGTTAGCAAATTGCATGCCGTCTAATATACATTTGAAAGTCTCAATTTACAACAAAAGACAGGTAGCTTTATATATATGGCATAGTGTGGGAGTCGTTGGCCAATGTGGAGATGCCATCCTACATCATGGGCCGTCCCAAGAAGTAAAAATAGTTAAATTGAAATATCGAGTACTTACACCACAGCCAGTATCTATTGCAGTTCTGATACTTCCACTTCTGAGAGGAATGAGCTCGTTGATGTCATCAATATATGCATCAGCTCCACGGGGAAACAT
This sequence comes from Juglans microcarpa x Juglans regia, assembly GCF_004785595.1. Classification (NCBI taxonomy): domain Eukaryota; kingdom Viridiplantae; phylum Streptophyta; class Magnoliopsida; order Fagales; family Juglandaceae; genus Juglans; species Juglans microcarpa x Juglans regia. The sequence goes on from NC_054604.1 coordinate 27,274,321, forward strand.
GGTACCTCCTCCGGGAAATCTGAAACGGTCACCGTCGACTTGAATCCAATTCTGAATAGCCTTCTCAATGCTGAGCTCTCTATGAGGTATATTGTCATACCAGGCATAGTCTCGGCTCTGAGGCCACTTGAAAGGAGTCTTATATCTTGGTGGAGCAGGTACAAGGCAACGGAGAAGTTCTTCCTTTTTGGGGCAATGCCGCTCTCTGTATTTCAACATGTTCCGATCGAATTTCCTTCCCCTCACTGGATCTTGGCAAGGAGTGTACTCACTAAAGGACATATCACAAGGTGGGAACTTCTGGGCTCCCACGGATTTGTTGATCTTAACTTGATGATGACTTTGAAAGTCCAATGCAGATGAAGACATCGATGACGGTAGGCTGTTGCCTGCTGGAGGCGACCCACCATCACAACTGCCTTTATCAAAGACCTCGGCTCGATTTGTTGGGGAAGAAGTATTCTGCCAAGCCCCAAAAATGTAGGACAAAATGCAGAGCGCACTAACCCCTAGGATCCAAGTGAGGCGCTTCCTCTTGGAATCCAGATGATGAAGCTTTGGGGATCCACTGTACTCCTTTGCCATTTTTACTTCTGCAAAAAAAAAAAAAAAAAAAAAAAAAGGAACAAAAATAGAACAAACAAAAAGAATCTCAAGAGAAATTCATTCACTTGTTCACTTTTCTTCAGAAAATAAGATTTGAAACAGAGGATGCTGCAATGCTACCATGAACTAAGGAAGTGTTGTAGGGTTAATAATTCTCTCGAAAATAGGCAACAGGCAGAATATTTCTTTCATAATAACACTCTCTTGTCACCTTGCAATTTTTCTTCTCTTTTGAAAAGCAAAACCAGAAATGAAGAAAGGAATCGATTAGTGAGTTAAATCACAAAAAGAACGAAAATCACAAGCTCATTTCACGTTCTACCACCTCCATAATAAAGGGAAAAAAGAGAAATCAAGAGAAAAGAAGAAGACGCTTCGCAGGAATATGAAGGTGACAAAGCAGAGGAAACGTCAACAGGTATAGTCAGTCAGGGAAGGACTAATAATGCAAGGCACTCCTAAAACCCACTAGCTAGATTTCACAGAGAAATGAAGTCGAAAACGCAAAAGCAGTGGGAAAAGAACGGTTCAAAACTTTAAAGACTAAAACTTTAAAGACAAAAATAACGTAAAATGTCAAGTAACATTAGATCCCACTACCAACTAAGCTGCTGAAGCGGGTAAGGAACTGAAAACATTACGAAGTATAAAAAAAAAAAAAAAAAAAAAAAAAAAAAAAAAAAAAAAAAAAAAAATCGACACTAATAACAAAGGAAAGCAAGAAAAAAAAAAAAAAAAACTCGAAATGTACCTCTTTCAAACGAAAGAAACCAAAACCCAAAAACCAGTTCTTCAAACTTTATAAAGCTCTAATCAGAAATGAACTTTGCAGAAACCCTTTTTCATTATTTTCCCATATTTTTCAATCGCTATAAACCCACAAAAAAACGCCTCCCTGGATTCGCAGGGAAAGCCACAGGAAAGATCCATCCAAGTTGTGGATCTTTAAAACATTAAGAAGATCAGAGAAGAAGCACACCTGATGCTGATTATCAGCTAAAGACTCCCAGATTCTGCAAGTGAAATGTTATTGTTACGATGCGAAGTACACATGTAACTCCTTGGTATTCGAGTTTTCTCCCTATTTTCCCTTTTGTTTTAAGAGTTATTAATTAGTAGCTACACATTATAAAACTTGAAGCGGAAAGGAAACATGAACGAAGCTTGGAAGGGGGGTACAAAAGGAGGCAGCCAGCTGCCAGATAGAGAGAAAGAGGGATAAAAGATCAGAGACTCAAGAGTAATGGGTAACACTAAAAGGAAGGTGGAAAGCCTCCGCCATTACAGGAAGTGTTGAGTGGCAAGCATGCATATTGCATACATACATACCTACATGTACTTAAAAGAAGTAAAAAACAGTAGGTCAGGGGCAATGTTTTCTATCTATCTACTCTTTTGTCTTTCGCTTAAAAAATAACGGGAGAGAGGAAATCATGGATTGTCTACGAGAAGATATGGCTAACGGCATTGTATTTGTAAGAGTATTTGAAGGAGACTGACCAGCCTCATTTCGCTCCCAACCCTCAATTTCTCTTTCTTCCATGCCATTTCCATCATTTTCTCAATCACACGTACTATTTCTCTCAGATGATTGTAGTCATATCTCTGATGTGCTTTATCTTATCTATTATTCCAAACACTTGATTCTGTTTATAACTTTTGCCGTATGATATCAGTAATAAGAAAAGAGAAAAAAACACGACTCCTCTTGAATGTCACCAGTACTACGCTGATATTACCTTCGAAATGTTAAAGAGTATAATTTTCTCAACCACTTAACAAAGAAAATTACAATTAGAATATGTTAGATCAATTAATATAATTAAAAATGAAAAAACAGACCATTTCTTATTTATCACTTGAAACACCTAGAAGAAATATTTTTCATTTGATATAAATGAAAAGTGAAAAGATATTTATAATTATGAATTATGCAATCGTTACGTAATTATTTTAAAAAAAGTGAATAAAATATAGAATTTATATAAAATTAATTAATTTTTTAATAGTAAACTTCACTATTTTTTAAAGCGATTACGCGATATTTACACAGTTCAGAATTGTACGTAGAATTACTCAAATAAAAATGACCTGAAATTTGTATTAAGAGTGGCTCTACAGTTACTGTTGGAAGCTCTCTTTAGAGGCTCCCACTAGTTCATTTTCTTTTAGATATATTTTTTTAACACTTTTAAATATTTTTAAAAAAAATTATAATATTATTAAAAAATACTTATTTAATCATTAAATAAAAATAAAAATTCAACGGTAAATCTAAGCAGAAGCTACCAGTGGGAAGAGTAGCTTTTTCCCTGCATTAAATTCTCCCAAATAGTTCGGTCAGTCCGCATTTGATATTGATAAAATCTGGGATCTTCAGTGTAAAAGCAGTGTCTAGTAATGCACATGAGGCGGCAATGACTACGGTGGACAACAGTCGCAACATGTCAGACAACTGAAATGAATATCTCAGATGAAGTTTGTGAGTTCCTGCACTCGGGTTGTAGAATTTCTTATGAAAATATATACTTCTGAGATTAATCGGCACTTTGTTTCGGATATCCAATTCCTATATAATATATATATATATATATATATATTCAATTTTTTAAATTTTCTGCTTCTGTACACAGCTTGGAGTTGAAGATTAGAATTCAGCTCCAGATTGAGTTACTTGTAAGTACTAACGTTTACTGTAATCATTAATAATATATATAGAGCAATGATATGCATTAGCCGCACTCTCCGCACACTTAATGTGATGTTTTTTTTTTTTCTTTCTCAACACAGTGTGCTGCAGCTACAGCGGCTGATGTAAATAATTTCTCATACATCTAATTTTAGATAAAAGTATAAGGATCTAGACTTGGTTTTAAATTTCCATTATCTCAAGTTCATGGGATAAGTAGTGAGTATATGGCAATATTGAATATTATATATAATCTTATCAATTCCATTCTAAATGAAAAATGCTAACTGTACTTAAGAAAATATAATAAAAATGTAATTCTCTATGTATTCGCTATTAATAAGCTGAAATTTATAAAATTTGAAACAACTCAAAATTTAAATTTAAAAAAAAAAATTGACAAAATGAGTTTTACATGTAAAATTATAAATAACTACTTCTTATAAATAGGTAAAATTCCTTATTATTTCAAATTTTTACTATTATTCACAAAATATTTTACTATTATTTACGAATTATTTTATTACTATTCACTTGTATGCTGAGATATTCTCCCAAACGAGTCCTGAGATTACATGAAACTTTGCTCTACAATATCACTGTTGTTGAAGTTGAGTTAGGGTCTAGATGCTAGATATTAGAGAAACCAAATTCGTATGAGCCTCGGTTGTTTTTCAACTTTCAAGAGAATTGGGCAAGACATTTTCCACCGAATGCTAAGCTTCCTCTTTCACAAAAGGTCGAAGCTTACCTCAAAGTCAATAACTAATCCAAATTTGCAGCAAACAGGAGGGAGATGTATGCCACTCAGAAATTTCATTGGATTAGTTATTGACTTTGAGGTAGATAGGGACGTATAAAAGGAGGAGGGGTGGTGTTTAAAGTCCCCAAAAGATATGAAAAACAAGGGTTTCTGTACCTTCCAACCTCCCAATATCTCTCTTTCAGCTCTCAAAAAATATATCCCCATATCCCATATTAGAAGTGTAATCCATTACTTAGTTTTAAACATATTTTAAAATCAAATCGGTATATATCAATTTTAAGATTTGAATAATAGATACCATATCAGTTATATCTTTAAACCGGTAATTTTGATTTTATTTATTCGATTTAATCATTTTTTGATATATTATATTACTATAGAATATATTATAATGATAATATATATTTATATTATAGTAGTTGGATCCAATTTTTTCCACCCCTACCCCTTTTTATGGGAAGAAGCCTGAAAGGAATCCTGCAGGATGACACACGTGACACTACTCCATTGACAGACTGATGATACAAGTAACAAGATTTCACGTGAAATATCTGAGTGGCATACATCTCCTCATGTTTGCTGCAAATTTGGACCCCGCGGCTGTCCTTTCAGTCCGAAAGGAGTGGGAACAAATAAATGCTAGGCCATGAACTTACCAAGAGATAATAAAAAAAAAGAGAGAAATAATTACCAAGAGAAAGATAGTATGCCCTAAGTCTAATTAATGAAGTAGTTCATCCTTACACTTTGTAAAACATTGCATTTTTATATCAATTTATTCGCTTAAAATAATGATTTAAAGAGCTCTCCCATCATCTGATATCCATAATGATAGAAAATCTTTTGCACTCAAAAGAGTATTTGAATCGACAGATTCTCTTTATCTTAAATTTGTCAGTTGCTATAACCCATATTTTTAAGCACATTTATATATTTATAGTTGGAGTAATGATGTAGACCACATATTATATAATATATTATATAATAATATTATAAAATAAGAATATTTTGATAAAATATTTTTCATTTAAAATATAATTATATAAAATATTATAAAAAATACTGTATATAAATATCTTTTATAATTAAGGATAAAAAAAATCAAAACTAACATGTAACATTCCTTTAAAATAGATTTAAATAATGAATTGAGATAAGAAGAATTAAGATAAAAATTAAAAATTTGAATAAAATATTATTAGAATATTATTTTTTTAATATTATTATTATTTTAAACTTTAAAAAAATTTAAATTATTTATTATATTTTAAATTAAAATTTAAAAAAAATTATAATAATTAAATAAGATAAAATATTTTTTTAATCAAAACTTGGCTTAAAAGGATGAGAGCGCCTTTTGAAGTGCATATATTTTTTTTAAGAAAAATAATTTATACAAACTACTCTAAATAGATAAACATCATATAAATTTTTAAAAAAAATAAATTATACTTATAAAAGAAAGTGTAAAAAAAAATTATTATTTATTAATAAAATCCAATTTTACTTTTTCAGATTGTGGATTTTGACAGTGAAGCAGCGTACCAAGCGGGGCACGGTGGGACAGTTACCCAGAAAGGACCATGCAAATTCGTCAAGAAAGACGGAAAAGCAAAGGGACATAGATTTGACGTTAATAATTTTAAGTGATGTGTTGGAAGTTGGTGGTCATGGGACTTTTCACATATTCAGCCAAAAGACGTTTTAATCGCATGTTTTGTCGTTTCTTGCCCCTCTCTCCATGAAATAGATATAATTTCAAAATTTTATATTATCTCTTCTTCTACTCAAACATAATTTAAATATAAATATTTTTAAATTAATCTTTCTAATTTTTTTAAACTTTTAAATAAAAAATAATTTAACCCTTTTAAGATTTTTAAATAAAAATAATATTATAAAAATTTATTCTAATAATATTTTAACTTTATAATAATTTTTATTCAACTTTTTTTCTTTCATTTTATAAAACTTAAAAAATACTAAATTTAAACTATCTTATTACTATTCATAAATTATCTTTTTACTATTTACAAAATTTTCAATCTCGTCTCCCTTCCCAAACGATTACAATATCTCGTAGGTACAGGAGACCAAGAGAGAGAATCCTATGACTCCCATCATCACACTTCCCACAAGTAGAATACATGTGCAGATATGGTTGTCTAGAGAGACGGTGACAGATTTTCATCTTGAAGTTGGAAGGCAGCTTACCCAGAACATTTCCCAGATGATTAACATTACTGAATGGTCATTAAGGAAATTATCAATTTTAATACTAATTATAGGATGATTTAAACGCAAGGAATTTACTTTGAATAATGACTACGAGTGAGGATGTGCTTTACAAATTGAAAATATAGGGAGGTTTTGTGTTTTATGGCCACACCATAAGAGGATCAAATTAGTTGTCTCGTGATAATTTAGAAACAGCAAGACCCCTACCATCTACTCAGATTCAATTCCCATCAAAATTAGTACCCGAGCTGCGTAAGCAAATCCGGCGCCAAAATTCTATCGACGTTGTCTTTGAGGCTGCTCGTGGCTGATAATACCTAACTGACGCCTGGACACAACCCCTCCTAACCCTTCAATGCTGCATTATCAGGATCTTCAATAAGAATCCGTGTTCTTCGTTTCATGCAGGGTTCTGTAAGGTACTAAAGCCATACGGCTGGGAACCGCAGACTGAAAGTAACCAATCAAGCAGGACAACCGAGAAATTTACCATATGCTTTTGTCCAATTCCTCTAGTTTCTGGACAGTTGAACGATGCTTCCTGTCTTTGTATACTTCAATAAGGGATCGTATTGCTTTAGATATCATCTCTTTCTTTTGGTCCCCAAGAGACTTGTCTTCAACGTCAGACTGGGTACTTGTCTCCCCTAATGATGAGCATAGTGTCTTCAACCACTCCTCAAGAAATGGAGCTTTCTACATGGAAAAAAGTTTAGAAGCCAAAAAGAGAGTTTTGTCACGCACAATGAGAAAAGACGGGTAAGTATAAATCAATGAAAAGCTAAGCGGCCAAGTTCTCCCAGTAAAGTTACAGACATACTGGTAAAGATTAGATTACTCAATGTCAGAGATACACCCCATAAGCAACCAAATGCAAGCGTGTGAACAAGGCAGATTTTGAAAAAAGCCAATGGATAGTGCAAGTTCAGAATTCCACAGGTATCATTTAGTGAACTCTTTAACAGGGCCTGAAGTTCTGATCATTTGATACAACTCTAACGAGATTCACGGTAGGCATTTCCATCTATTTGTATTGTTCAGTATAATTACATATCACTTCATTGAATCTTTACAAAGACACAAGTTCTTAAGGTTATCTTTGGTTGCATGAGTACAGAGGAAAGGAAACAACGAGGGGAAGAGAATGCTATCTTCCCTCTAGTTTTTTGTTTGTCTAGAGGGAATTGCAGAAAGGAGAGACTGTTTTGTGGCATACGTAGTCTCTCTCTTGTTCCTTAATTGCCTTTCAATTTGGGAGAAAACAAAATGGTGGGCCGGGAGGGAAAGGGAATCTCATTTCCCTTCCCTTCCCTCCCTTTTCACCCCACTATATGAATCAAACATCGGAAAACTGGCATCCCCCTCCCAATTCCCTCCACCCCTTTCCTTTCCCGCCCCTTTCCCCCACACTAGACAGTCAGAGAAAAACTTCCATTTACCACTCTATGCCTAAAATGAAAGAACAACCGTTCCCGAGCATAAGTTATATAAGTGTCCAAAATTATGATTGACGTTGAAATATTAAGGAATGACTCACGGGTGAGAAGCATAAACAAACGTCCAACAAGTAAAATAAAATAAAATAAAAGTCAGACGTAAAGAGAAGAATTAAGTGACATAATTCAATATAAATTTCAACAGCACATTGAGTACCATCCAATTATATGAAATACTTACTTTCACAAGAAAATCTTTCAGAGGTTCATGATCAGTGCTTGAAGCAAGGGTAAGAACATGCAACATGGTCGAGGTCAACTGTGCAAGGCAAACAAAAAAAAAAAAAAAATTAAATAATACACAGAGAGACAAATTGAAGGAAAAAGGCTTACCAAGAAACATAACAGTTTTCCACGATTCAATACATATCTTAGCCAAGCGTGGAATACCATATTTTGTACATGAAGGCTGACTCCATTTTTTTAATGTGCAATATCTGAAAGGAGCACAACGCTTGTAACTTTGAAGATTGTGAGAAAACGTTGCTAGAGTTATAAACCTCTATGCTTAAATTTTTGTATGAGTGGCCAACAACCCAACCGTACTCACTTTTCTTTAGATTTTCTGAATTCTTGTTCCTCTCCTCTTCCTTAACTAGGTGTGGGTAGCCTCAATATACTTAGGTTTTGCCCCTATCGCTATTTAATAAAATGCGGTATCTGTACTAATAAGAAATATTTCGATTCTTAGCTTTTTTTTATAGATAATATTTGGATTCCTAGTTTTTTATCAAACCTTTCAAAATGATTTTTTTTTTTTATCGGTAAATAAATTTTTATTGATCAAACCTTTCAAAATGAATGCAGGTGTTATTCATACTGTAGGACAGTATGACTCATCTTGTTTGCAGTTTATGATTGCAGATACCAATACAAATACTTGATGCAGCTTATCTGCAGATACATGCAGCACAATGTTTGACAGTAGATAACAGTCCTACTAATAGAGAAATTATAATTTCCCATGCAATTGAAATAATAAAATGTTCAAACTTCGAATAAAATAACTTCAGAATGTGTAGAAATACTAACTATTATATAATAAATTGTGGAACAATGTTTTTCTTATACCAACTAACAACACTTCAACCAATTTGAATTCTCAAATTGCTCAAATTTATATATGTATAATCTTATGAATGTATACCATGCACCATTTGTTATTTTGGAAACTTGTCTGAAACTTTTTACGCACTCTCAACTCAGCCGAGCTGCTATGGATTGGCTATATGAATTCATCTCAGCAATAGAGTGGTGATCAGCGGTTCAGCTCTATATGAGCCACATTGCCAGTTATCCAAATTATACGCTCTAAAATATGACTTCATTGTCAATCCACACTACAACCAAATAGGATGATCCATCATAATGTCAATATAAAAGATTTCTTGAATACAAAAGATTCAGGAGCTTGACCTGCTTCTCGAGCACAACCCTATATTTGAAACTTGATGGTGCTGAAATATGGTCTGAACCTAGATTCTCTATTATATGCTCCACACCTTGGATGACATCTGGGAAAGATTTCCCATAATCTGCATTAAACAAACAGGGAAAAGTTTAAGTAACCTTCCCATCCAAGTAGTTCAATTTAGAAGATGGTGGACAAGGTCAAATTGAACAAACAAGGTCTTTAAAAGCAGGAAGTAAAAGAATGCTATCAACCGTTGCAATTCTTGAGTTACTACTACTCAACCACAATCACATGTTTGACCACAAAAATGGAAACAGGGATCAAGCCTACTACTCACCATGTATCGATGCTGGCACAGCCAAAGCTGCAGCAGCTTGTATCCTGATCTTGAAGTTGGAAGAATCACGCAATAAGAGTAGAAGAATACTAAAAACAGATGGAGCCCTGCCAGTATGCAAAATTATATTATATTACAATTGTAATTCAATATTCAAAAGAAAATTAATGACAAGTTAAGTGGGTGAGCGAGATGTTAACTACAACTGATTTTACCATTAAAAACTTGCAACTTGCCACAGCATTCAGGAATAACAAAAACGTAATTGAATGTATCACTTCAAGGCAAAGGGGGGATGAGGGGGAGAACTATGAAAATAAGACATTATCAATCTGATTAAACTGTTGAATGGGAAGAGAAAAGGGAGGAGGGAATGCAGCAACAGAGACACGAAAATAGAGACAGGCAAACCATCTATCAAATTTTGGGACAACTAAAACCACAGATTAAGGGTCTGTTTGGCAACACAACTATTTTCAAGTATTTTCAGATATTCTTTGATATTTCCTTCCCAAACATCACTCAAACATAAAATACTTTCAATTTCAAATCTTCAACTTTTTCATCTAATCATATCACCTAATCATTACAACTTTTCCAAACTCCCAAAAAAAACACAAAAAAAATACTATTTCAAATTTCAAAACAAAGATAATATTAAAAAATACTATTCAAACAATATTTTAACTTTAAAATATTTTTATTCAACTTTTTCTCTCTGCTTTCCCAAAACCCAATAAAATATCTTAACTCAAACTATTTCACTACCATTCACAGGTAACTGAGATATTCTAAGTATCCAAACGGGCCCTAAGGCAGGTCTGCATCGCCACTTTTTTTCCCCAATTATTAGCGTCTATTGTCATTATAGCATACAACTATTGAGAGGAAAGATAATCAGGAGATATATATCAGTGACACTACCTCAAGAAATAACGTGCCAAACAAGTGAACATGATAAACTAATTTTCCGTAGCATGATTGGGACCCACAAGTTGCCACTTAAATGTACAAAAGGCTCATATGTTTCGTGTAATCTACTGCCGTTCACTTAGTGCACTAGCTTCTGCTCTCTTCATACAAACTAGTGTAGTCTACTTTGCATGGTGTTATCTATCCCACGTATTCTCAAGATAGAAAACCATTGAATACAACCATGACTTCAAGTGGCAAATGATGAAGAGATAAGATAATTTTGGTTACCAAAATATCTAAAATGACAATTATGGGAATGAAACCAATGGGACACTTGCACTACCTGGTCATGGATCCACCAACAAATATTTTCATACACAAATATAGCTAGCACTGAAACCATGCCCCAATTTGCACTTAAATTTACAGTCTCTCCATTGTTAAATCAGCAATCATCTCAAAAACTTAAACTTATGGGAAACAATGAACTTGATAATTTTCATCAAAACTCCCTTTACGTGTAAGCCCGGAGTCCCCTCAATAAGTGGGGCCCATCACTTGAGATATTTAACTCAAATGGGAGGAATAATATGAAGTTGGATTTCAAACTCAGGATTTCTACATTGATATCATGTTAAATAACTAATTTTCTCCAAAATCTCAATATAACGGGAAATAGTGACTTAAATCATTTAATTAACATCTCAACATATATACATACATAAACTGTGCAAGTTCCTATCCCCACATTCAACCATCATGTACAGGTGCATGTATCATAGTGGGATGTTCGGGTAGAGGATTAGTTTTATGGAAACAAGGGGCTGGGGTTGGGGAGGTGTGTTACATTCCAATTCGGGCTTGATGTATTTTGGGTAGGTTTCATGGGCTTTTTGGGTCATTGACTCATCAGGGACTCTCTTGTATGGGCTAGGTGTTTTCTTGTATACGTCCAGTGTACTTGGTTACTCCTATTGATATATATATATATATATATATATAATATTATTACTTATAAAAAAAATGTACAGGTGCATGTAAGTTTCTTACATGCTCAATCAAGAAGTTTTACAACTAGCATGAAACAGGAAATGAGAAACCATAATTCAGTTGCACACCTAGATGAGGTATTTATTTTTTTGACAGGTAATCAAGAACTTTTATTCATAATAATAGGCATAGCCAAATACACAAGACGTATACATGAGTAATACCTAACTAGGATTTGCAACCGAAAACACCTAGATGAAGTATATGACATCTGCCTGTATCAAGGTAAAGTTTCCAGTAGTAGACCGAGTCACCATCACTTTTTTCCTTTTTTTATAGGTAAATTCATCATCACAGTTTACTCAGCTTATAATTATTTTTAGCATCAGCATGTATGTATATTAGGTTAACATACAATATGGAGCATAGCTATGCAACAAACAGCATCTCAATCATGTAAGCATAATTAGCATACCAATCCATGTCTTGCAATCTTATTGTCTCATTTAGAAATAGGTTGCTCAATGCATGACAAACATTCCACTGAACCTGTAAGAGAAGCAGTCACTAAGATTTCCCAACGGAATTGATATTAAAAAAAAATGCATACTTCTCAAGTCCTACTAGAAAGGTGGTTCCGCAAACGTAACAACGAAGGATATGATACCTTAACATTCCCAGTTGTGACACAAGAGATAAAAGCTTGGACCATTCTATCAAGCCAGCATAAATCTCCCTTAGAACCTGGACGAAATGAATTTGATGCATTTCCATGGCTGCCTTTCATATCATTGCTTGATGTGGACTCCTCATTACTGTTAGTATTTATAGATAACCGCATATGGTCCATCGGCTTATCATGAGAACCAGATAAGCATGTATAGTTAACAAATCTTGAGAGATTCCCAAGAGCCCTCACAGCATTTGATTTTATCTGATGGGCAGGGAAAGGAAAGAGCTAATTAAGGAAATGAATGATTCTACAGATTATAGAACTATAAAAAATAAAAACAAAATAAAATAATCGATATAGTAGTTTTGGTAGCTACAATTAAATCCTTTTCAACTTAAAATTGTATCTGCTGAGGACAGAAAAGAATTAGGAAGAAAGAACAACAAACCTGAAAAGCAACCACCAGAGAACTCATATAATTTAAACATTGAAAGGCGAGACAAGCAGGTGGATGAGACAAATGTATAATGAAATCAAAGTGTTGACACTATATCCATCTTGTGGCATATGTAGCTTAGGACAGATGCTCTGCATCAATATGTTAGTACAAAGCAATTGTACTTGGCGACTTCCAAATCCCCCTCCCCTCCCAGGAAAAAAACTCATTTCTCTCCCCATATTGGCTTGAGTTACGCTATATACCATACCCTCATCTTACTTTCATCCCACTATGATGAAGTGACACCACCCATTAGCCCTTGAATCAACTCTTGTTTAAAAAAATAACTCAATGGCTACAACAGGCCAAGAAAGACCGAAAGGAATATAAATATTACTCATATCCATTCCCACAGAGAGAGAGAGAGAGAGAGAGAGAGAGATTAGATGCTACCTCAACGAGTACACATAATTGCAAAAGGTGTAAAAATCAACAACTTTTACCTTGTCTCCATCCTTTGTTAGACGCAAAGCACACTCAGTTAATGATGTAATTGATGGAGAGTCCACATTTGAGTCTATCATGATAATAACAATTAAAAAAAATAAGTGAATTGATACTCCCCAAAAAACCAAGAGCTTGACTCACAAAATCACTGTTGTAACCTCAAGCCCACCTTTAGACTGCTGTGATGGAAGATCATCAATAGATGAATGGATTGAATCACATATGTTGGCCAAAGCCCAAGAGGCTGTTATCCTTACCTGAAACAATTACTTTTTATCAGTAACAGATTTCAAATGTGTTTTCCAAAATATAAATTGAAAAGAAAAAAATATATACCGAGATTAAGGGATCACGAGTATTAATCTCAACAGCTCGGATAAACTTATCACGGATCTCTGCACTATATGGTTTAAACTTTTAGTAAAATAATTAGCCATGATTCTTGAACAAAAAAAGTTGGACAAAAAATCATAAGATTTTAATGCCATCTAACAATATTTCAGAATCACCTCTGGGAAACTTGAGGAAAACATGCGATGACACCAATGGCTCGACAGGCAGCAGACCTAACTGATGGCACCTCATCGCGTATAGAAGCATTAATCTACAAAGATTTTACAATTAAATCCATATCCTAATTAGAAAAGGCATTCTGTTCCATTCATTGTAAAACAAAAAGCAAATACAGTTAAGTACATGTCGCATCAAGACTTACTAACGAAGAGAGAATGAAATCTTGTTTTTCCTTCACAAGAGAGAAGAACACATGGGAAGTTATACCGGCAAAACATGTAACTGATGCACCTCTCACCTTCCAGAGAAAATAAACAGTTTAGTGATACATAACGGTAAATAGAAACACCCATATCAATAGCTGATGCCACCTTAGTACATTGTTAAAAAACTTCATTCTATGAAAATAACAAGCCCATTGTTTCATCGGGTCCAGAGACTTTTTCAGCAGTGTCAATTACACTGTCTCAACATTATAATAGTTGCGCCTTGCACAGGCTCTCATCCCTTGTTCAACATTAGTTGATGCCAGATCAAATTATCCATATGGATGTAGATTAGACAGAAGAAAACATAAATCCCATTTTTATAACATAAAATGAACGAGCATGTAAAAGAAGAGGCAGGTAGAATGATATTTGGAAGAGATCTTTGTCAAAAACATGCTCAATGGCCTTTGTCCATGCATCAAAACCATAAAAATAGTGTGGTGCCTGATCTTTCTCAGCATTATACTGCATCTCATAACCTTGCTGTCAATGTCCAACATGGATATAATGCATCAAACAAAACCAACTAGCCATGAAAAGCTAAAAAACGATGGAAGCAAAAGCATCAAGTTTCATCACTATTATATAATTTCTCCTCTGCAATGTTGAAGGATGCAAGAAATGCTCCAAATAGCTCATCATAAAAGGAAGATACGTTTCATTTGAGGTTTCACTTTGAAACATTAAAGTGAGAACATAACTACAAATCACATAGGGCACGCCCTTCAGGGCTTGAAAGAACTATCCTGTCTTGTGAAGAATAATCCTGTCTTATGTATTGTGGTGTCTTTGGAGTAGAAATGAATGTAGCTTCAAGGATTGTGAAAAGTCATTGACGAAACTTTTACCATCATTGTTAAAACGAGATTGCTTTTGAAAAAAGTTACAGCTGTATAAAAATTCACTGGTCTGTCTATGCGAAGCATAAATATCAACATCTAATCATAGAAATTTAAAGCAAGCAACCGTAACATTTAAACAATTTTTTTTTATCAGTAAATATGAGCTTTATTAAAAAATAGGCATAGCCAAATACAACATTCAAACAATTCATTAACCAAAAATATTAATGACACCAAATGTTGAAAAGATTAATGAGAGAACAAAAAAGAAACTAGTGTACCATTGCAGAAGTATGCCGCAAAATTAAAGGCATATGCTTCTCAATTGCCTCAGACCACTGCTCAATTCCCGAGTGACATGCTTTGGGTTCGTCGTTGTTAAGTTCTGTGCTATCTAGTTCGTAAGATGGGGCTGATGAAACCTTCTTCATCCTTATGCAGTCAGAAGTAAATGGGGTAAGTTTATCATCTGAGAGATCTTCAGTTCCTTTAAATCCAGATAATGCACGAAGACATTCATCCAAAAGCTGAAAATATCAACATAGAAAACCACGAAAATTAAAAACATATTTCAAGCACATCATCCAGAAGAGACGTTCCACCAAGAGGGAAAATATGACATCTGTATCTGTATCATATTTAAAATGAGAATCATTCGATGGAATTTGAGGTTCTACTCTATATGTCCAGATATCCTCGTAACTTCTAATACTGAGAAGTTTGCATTCAACCCAGCCAAAATTCATGCATTAAAGTCTCTTGGAAGGAGCTGTAATGGTGAAGACTTGATTACAAGCAGTGCAGAGAAGTGAGCTGTAAAAGAAAGCATATAGTAGGCAGTGTGCATACTTTTTTTTATAGGTAAAAATATTATTTTATTTTATTTTTGTAAGTAAGAAGATATTATATTGATATTGAAATAGGCATAGTCCAAGTATACATGAGATCACACCTAGTTGGGAACTACAAACGGATACAAGGAAAAATCATGAACGTTGAAGCGATTAAAGTCTATAACAATGGCCCACATATATAGTCTTCCAAAAAAAAACTCTTCCAAAGAGTGCTCTCGATCCTCAAAATTCCGGTCATTCCTAAAACTCTTCCTAGGTAAAAATATTATTAATACAAGAGAAGGCAAGCCAAAGTAGACTAGCATGCAGTGTACATATAATTGAAGGAGGACATGCTTGCTTTGAGCATTGGTAACAATACTGCACAATCTACCAATCATACGGGGGAAATATTGAAGCTGATTGAAACTGAATGATCCTTTCTGCCCTTTTTTCTTTACAAACACAGACTAAGGCTGTTCCTTCTATTTCCTTTGTGTGTGTGTTTGGGGTGGGCTGGGGGGAGACATGGCAAGTACATTCTACCTTGACAGCAGCTGTAATGACTTTTTCCCCAATAAACCCAATGGGGTCTCCAGTGTGTCCCCTCCATGGCCTTGAAGGAACTTCAGGAGCTGCTACTGTCAATATGCCATAAACAATGGTAGAAACTTCTTCCCAAAATGCAAACATAGTATTTGGGTAATTGTGTGATACAGCTTTAAGTGCCTGCAACCAGTAAGGAGAAAATGGCAAGAACAGAGGATGACTAGATGATAACTAGTAACCATAATTGTTAGAATTCAATCAACAGAAATTAAATATATTCGCTTTCTTAAGACATTACCTGGAGAGCTTCGAAGCATATATTTGGGCTGGTTAGTTGTTCTGAGTACTGTAATAATGTAAAAAGAATACTTGACTTCTTTTCAGTCTCAGGGAAACCTGAATAAAAGCATCAATTGAATTCGAAGGTAATTACAAAAAAAACATCAAAGGCCTGAATGAAATTCGTCAAATTCATAATGAAATCACAAAGCAAAAAAAAAAAAAAAAAAAAAAAAAAGAAACAGCCTATAGACAATAGGCAGTGGCCCTTCAGGAACAAGTATAAAGAAATTTTTTTATATAACTTTCTAATTTGTTAGACATAATTATTTAGATAATCTAATCTTTTCTTTTTTATTATTTTTTTTCTATTTCGCTTATATATATTTTATTTTTCTTATATATATTTAATTTATATATTAGATTTTTTATATTTTATATTCATTTTCTATTTCATATTAAGATAAAATAAGTTATAACTATAATATATAATTAACTATAAGTTTCTCTTATTCAAATCATTTAAAATACCTCGTAGAAATATAACAAACAAAATATATGGAAATAAATTGCGTCCAATAGGATTTGAACCTATACTAAAGGTTTAGATAAATGAGAGAGGTAATCTGTACTAGCCACATGTAATATTTCTTTCTTTTTGTTATTGACACCAGGTTTCCGGGAACTGCATCCCAACTAATCCCGGGGGTGCACAGGGCCTCGGCAAGGAGTTTTCCGCAAGTGTACCTCGGGTAATTCAAGGGGAAAATCCCCCAATCTGATGGCCCCTAGAGATTGTTTGCACTCAGTGGGATTCAAACCTTGAACCTTGGAAGGAGCATACCACCAAGATCAAGGCCTTTACCACTTGAGACAAGATCTCCCAGTTGAAAATAAATAGGTAAAAAAAGAAAAGAAAAGAATGAGACTGGCAAATTGGATTACATTCCGACAAAGCAGATGTTAGCATGCTTTAAGGTTCAATGCGTAGAAGGTTGAATAAAAAATCCAAGAGTGGGAAAATGCCTCGATAGGTTAGTTTTGGGAGCAAAACCATCTTATTTTTACAAGTAAACAAAACAAGATGGAAATTTTAATTGACATAAGTTTGCAAAGTTGTTTGAGAATCATGAAGGGCACAAAACAGGTGTTGAGCTATGCCTTTTACCATCGATAAAGTTTTACTTTTACTTGGGAAAAAAACGGGTGTTTTATAAAGGGCCACGGTCCTTTCCGACACGGACATGAGTTTTGTGTTTCTACATGGACATGACATGGTAACTCCCAAGTCTAGAAAGAGATACATGGTTATACATAGACAAATATATCTTTCATATGTGTTTAAGGAAATTATCACACCAAAAATATATAATTCCTTACATTTGAGCATTGGTTTGAATAACAAAATGATTAACATTCATATGAAAGCAAGAAGATGAGAATGCTTGAACTCAAGCTCGACAAATTGTTGATGAATAGTGATTCAAATTTCAAGGGAATGGTCCCCAAACCCAATGAAAACTATGGGGAGTGAAGAGGAAAGTGATGCCACTTGGAAGAATGTGATTTTTCTCAAACTTGGCTTAACAGTGAGTGATACTGTCAATCAGAATACAGTCACGAGAAAAGGCAGTGCACAATAATAGACAAAGCAAAAGCTCTGAAGGATGAAATGAGGAGAAATGAAAGGTGCACCGGGTTGATAGTTCTAACTAAATAAATAATTGATTGCTTGGCTAGCTGATTTAGAATTTTTAGGACTTGGTTGACATGGGCGAGGAGATGAATGCAGCAATCAGGATATCATAAAGCATATCAAAGCCAAGAAGGTAATTATATGGAAACAATGTTGGAGACACAGAATTCTCCTTGATAGCTACTCACGGAGATGGGTGGATTTTGGCTTTAAACGCAGTGTGCCAGGAATTTTGAGTTTTTCTTATTCATTGAAGCTCAGAAGTTCTGCTATAAAGTCTAAGTCTCTTAAAGATTTGCTTTGTTGAATGAGGAGAGACTGTGTTTAGGCAATTGTGTTACAGAGGTCCCCATCCCAAGGTTTTGGAGGCTCTTTTCGAAGAGTTTTGAAGGAGTCTACAATGTTGACCTTTCCATAAATTTTGATTTACCTACACAAAAATGGAAGTGAATCTAACCTGTGGATATCTCTTTTAAAAGCATTTCTCTGACATCTAAGGAAGGTGAAGTAGACAGAGCTGCTGTCAAGCAACTGATAGCAGCAGCCTGTTAAAGGATGCAGAAATTTGATTAGACATTACTGACAGAGAAAGGAGATGTGGGGTTCATCAAATACTTACACAACACACATGAGGAAACTAACCAGAAGACCAGTCTGATAATTTTTAAAAGAAAACCCTTCATTGATCCTTGCTTGTAGAGAAGTAATAACTGTTGGCAACAACTCTCCAGGCATTCTCGAATATCTGAAGAATAGTCACGAAGAAAAAAAAAATCATCTAAGTATGCACATTTTCTCAAAAGAAGAGACCAAGTACAATCACATTGGTAGTCTCAAACATGCGGCATCAGAGCCTGCAGGTGTCTGGAAATGCCGAATTCTATTCCTTACATGCTATCAACAAGAAATTTCAGCACCCACCAACACTAGTCCGCCACTCAAAAAAGAAAATTGATATCATATGCTTAATCTTGTCATTAGGCCCACTTATTGTACAAGGAACGAGCTAGGTAAAAGATCCTATTCCTTTTTGTAACTTATATTTCAAATGATGAATTGTAACAACAATCTAAATGCGAAGCAACATTTTCACTGGATTATTATAGGCAAATGAAACCCATGCTCCAAGAGGATATCCAAATCCAACAAGTAGGTGGCATTTTGAACCAGCCACATTTTGGTATGGATTAGCAATGACATGTTTTGCACGTATGAGGTTTTGCAAATAAGTTGAGCACCAAAATGGACCAGATGAGAAGCAGTGTATCGCGTGCAATAAAAGCAAATTTTAACAAATACGCGATCAAATGGAGGAGAAGAATCATACGGTGTGGATGCTACTAAAAGTGTGAGAATCTTGAATAAGGAGGCCAGCAATCTACTATGAGTTTCACGCTGGATTAAGTGCAGAATCCCTACACAGCATAGATTTGGAACATAAGTAATAATCAAGCATGCAAATAGAATAGAAACAACCATAAAACATTGAAATAAACACCAAAAAGAAGGTACAACTTTCACCAACTTAAATGAAGGGTGCAATATTTCAATACCTTTATGTAGTTGCATTAGTATCTGTCCAAGGGAACTTGAAAGTGCAGTAAAAGATCCAAACTTAGAAGATCCTTTGTATTCTGCTACCTGAAGAAAAATGGAAGATGGCCCATCCAAAATGACTGCCAGAGCTGAGGCAGAAGCAATCCGAGCCTAGCCAGCAAAACAGCATGCGTGAGCGTGTTAGCTAGGGGCACCACTTAAGTAGAATCATAATCTAATTCATATAAGACGTATTTTTGAGGTTAAGTCTTGTTTCAATGATCTCATCCCTTCAATTGGCTCTTCATTTCCAGCAAAACTATGCACCGTAGAAGGTTGCTTTTTTTGTTTGGTTGGCAGGCTTTGGAAATATCCCAATAATAATCTGAGAAAGAGGAACATTGTAGTTTTTGGCATACCATGTGTAAGAAAAATGGGAAAGCATCGATCATCTTTTGCTACATTGTGAGTTGGCTAGGGAGCTGGGGGTGGTGATCTTTAGCACTTTTGGGATTAAATGGGTTATGGCCCAAGTGGAGTTGTTGGCATGTTGGCAGAATCTCTATGGAGGCCATAGAATTCAGATGTTTGGAAGATGGTCTCCCCACACTTAATGTGGTGTATTTGGCAAGAATGCAATGCTCAAACTTTCAAAGGCCAAGAAAGGATGGTGTCAAAGTTAAAAGCCACAATCTTCAGCACCCTCTATGTTTGGATGGCTGTTCACCACAACTTTGTATCACTTAGTTTTCTAGACTTCAAAGAGTTTTGCTCTTTTTCATCGTGTTGTTAGTTGGGCGTTTCCTTTGTATACTGTGTACTTGGGTTGCCCCCTTTGCGATTTTAATAAGATGCATTAATTATAAAAAGAAATAATATAATTCCTAAAAGATCTACAAATCTGCAAATAATAGAAAAGGAAGCTTTACGCATCATATCACAATTTACAAAGAAATTCAGTCAATAATGGGGGCCTAGTTCTAATTAAATGACCAAAGAAAAAACAACGAGGTGTTTGCATATGAACAAAATAACAATACCTTTTTTTTTTGTAAGTAATCAAAGATGTATTAATAAAGATAGGCAAAGCCCAAGTACACAAGATGGTATACAAGAGATGAAACCTATCTAGGTCGAAGAAAGGGAAACTAGAAAATCATGAAAATTCAGGCCATTAAAATCTAAAGCAATGGCCCATAGAAATAAAGTACGAAAAAATAGCGTTCTAAGTTCCTCCGGGGACCGCTCTTTGTTTTCGAAGGTCCGATCGTTGCGCTCTTGCCATATACACCACATAATACAGATTGGGATCATATTCCACACCGCCTTGATTTGTTGCACTCCTCTCGGAAGTGTCCAGCTAGCCAATAGATCTACCACCGTTACAGGCATAACAAAGGCTAACTCTATCCGACTAAAGACTTCGACCCACAAGGCTCTAGTGGTCTCACAATGTAACAAAAGGTGTTCCACTGTCTCGCCAGATCTCTTGCACATGCAACACCAGTCTAGTATAACTAATCGGCACTTCCTCAGATTGTCGGTAGTCAAAATCTTCCCCAATGCTGCTATCCAAGTAAAGAAGATCGCTTTCGGAGGCGCCTTATTTCTCCAGATTCTCCTCCACGGGAACTGGGTAGTGGTAGTGGTAGTTTGGGAAAGGGACTTATAAAAGGATCGAACTGAGAAAATGCCCTTACCCACGGGAATCCACCACATCCTATCGACTTGCTGACTATTTGGCTTCACAGAATAAAGCAAGCTGAAAAAAGCCTCAAAGATGTCAATTTCCCAGTCTTGCGCCGCTCTACTAAATGTGATGTTCCACTGCACATGGTCCCCTGTTAGAAGCATAAGGTCCTCTATCGAAGCTTCCTGGTTGCATGCCAACTGAAAAATAGCTCGAAATGTATCCTTTAGGGCCTCATTCCCACACCATATGTCCCTCCAAAACTTAATGTGAGAACCCCTCGCCAACACCAATTTGGAATGGCTACTAAAGTCCCCCCACCCATTCCTAATGTGTTTCCAAACTCCCACACCTCTAGCCCCATACACCTCTTCAGTACACCAGCCCCCTCACATGCTTCCATATTTACAGTCAATCACCTGCTTCCATAACGCTTTTGTCTCGTTATTATACCTCCATAACCACTTCCCAAGCAGGGCCCGGTTGAAAGTTTTCAGATTTTTTATACCTAAGCCACCAGACGAGAGTGGTGTACACACCTTATCCCAGCTGACCAAGTGAAATTTGAATTCAACCCCTATCCCCCCCCCCCCAAAGGAAATCACGGTACAACTTGTCAATCCGAGCCGCTACCCTGGCAGGCAACTGAAACACAGATAAAAAGTAGGTAGGTAAGTTGGAAAGGGTACTCTTGATAAGAGTCAAGCGGCCACCTTTCGATAAATACAATCTTTTCCACCATGCCAATTTCCTTCCTATCTTCTCTATGACTGAATCCCATATGGATGAAGCCCTTGCTACTACCCCCAACGGCAATCCCAGATAAGTAATAGGAAGAGAGGCTACCTTGCACCCAAGAATACTAGCTAGCTGTCTAGTATTACTCACGTTCCCTACTGGCACTAGCTCTGACTTGTCAAAATTCACTTTCAAGCCTGACGCTGCTTCAAAGCATAGTAACAAAGCCTTCAAAGCTCTCAACTGGTTTTGATCTGCCTTACAAAATATGAGTGTATCATCTGCAAAAAGTAAATGAGACAAAGTAATAATGCCCCTATTGGGGTCGCCAATCGGAAATCCAGTCACAAACCCATGTGTAACTACCGCCGATGTCAACCTACTCAAAGCCTCCATAATGATAACAAAGAGAAGTGGGGATAAAGGATCTCCTTGCCGTAGACCTCAAGAGCTATTGAAGAAGCCGGTAGGACAACCATTAATCAACACTGAGAATCTGGCTGTAGAAATGCACCAACTAATCCAATTACGCCACCTAGGCCCAAAACCACATCTTCCCAACAGATACAATAGGAAATCCCAATTTATATGGTCGTATGCCTTCTCCATGTCTAACTTGCAAATAATACCTGTGGAGCCAGCCTTTAATCTGCTATCCAAACCCTTGTTCACTATAAGGACTGAATCCAAAATTTGGCGCCCCTTAACAAATGCATTTTGTGGTTTCGAAATGATCTTGCCCAAAACCGCCCCTAATCTGTTAGCAAGCACCTTGGATATAATTTTGTATACCCCATTCACAAGGCTAATGGATTGAAAATCCTTAACCTCCACCACACCAGTCTTCTTTGGGATCAACGCGATAAACGTAGCATTTAGGCTTTTCTCAAACTTTCCAACCAAGAATACTTCTTGAAACACCTTCATAATGTCCACTTTCACCACCTCCCAGCAAGATTGGAGGAAACCCATCGAGAAACCATCTGGGCCTGGAGCTTTATCTTTACTCATGCGTCTGACTACATCATACACTTCCTCCTCCTCAAAGGCCTCTCCAACCAAGAGGCTTCCTGAGTCGCAATAGTATCAAAAACAAGACCATCCACCTTTGGCCTCCATCCCGCACGTTCTGATGACAGTTGCTCATAGAAGTCTACCACATGGTCACGAATCAAATGGGCCTCCTTACATTCCATGCCATTAATGTTCATCATTTCAATGGTATTAGTTCTTCTATGAGAGTTAGCAACTCTATGGAAGAATTTAGTGCTCCGATCCCCTTCTTTTAGCCACAAAGCTCTCGACTTCTGACGCCATGAAATCTCTTCTAGGGATAGTATTCTTTCTAATTCTGCAACCTACTTTGACTTGAACAATAACTCATCCGGTAAAAGGGCTCTAGCCTCCAATATCAGTTCAAACTGTTATAACTCCTCCACCATGAATTTTTTTCGCTCCCCAATATCTCCAAAGGATTGTGAATTCCAAAACTTAATATCATTTTTCAAAGCTTTTAACTTACAAGCTAGGATGTATGAGGGGTTACCATGGAACTAATAAGAAGACCACCATTGCCTAACCTTATCTACAAAGTCTTCACTTTTCAACCACATGTTTTCAAACTTAAAGTATCGACGCCCGCTTCGAATGCCACCACAATCCAACATTATAGGAAAATGGTCCGAGCAAAGACGTGGCAGCCTCTTCTGGCACACTTCCAGATAGTGCACCTCCCACTCCGGTGAAATTAGAAATCTGTCTAGCCGTGATCATGTCTGATTGTTCGACCAAGTGAAAGAACCCCCTAGTAGAGAAATATCCAGCAGGTTTAGATCAAAGATACAATCTGAGAACTCTGACATTGCTGGGCGCAGCCTACTTTCTCTTGATCCTTCACTAGGAAATCTGATTACATTAAAATCTCCTCCTATACACAAAGGAAGCTCCCACCAGCTATGTAGCCCAGCAAGTTCCTCCCATAGGAAACGTCTATTGTTGTCTACATTTGGACCGTATAAACCTGCAAAAGGCCATTCAAAATTATCTGCCACGCTCTTAAAAGAGCAAGCCACTGTATACTCCCCCACAAACTCCTCCATTTTCTCAACAACTCTTTTATCCCACATCACTAGAATTCCACCTGAAGCCCCATTTGAAGCTAGATAAACCCAATCTGCGTAAGTGCAACTCCAAATGCTTCAAATTAATCTTCTAGAAACACTTTTCAGTTTAGTTTCTTGCAAACATACTATATCCACCCTCCATTCTCGCAACAAGTTTTTTTTGCGAAGCCGCTTATTCGCCTCATTTAACCCGCAGATGTTCCAGGACACAATTTTCGACTTCATAAAGAATAGGCGAGCCCCTTCCCTTTGGATTTTTTACGACTTGAGCTTCCTTCATACTTCAGTGACCAAGTTAGGCGGTTGAGCTCCTGCTTTCGACTCTGATTTCTTTGACTGTGTATGATCCGCTTCAATTGCAATAAGTAGAGCTAGAAACTGCTCTTCATAACCCCCACATTCCATTCCTATCCAGTGTTGCATTTCTTTCACCTTATGAAACAGCCAATCTGGAGCTTTCGATTCTCTTGGAAGCAAACAATTCAGTGGGATAGGGTCCCCATCATTAGAAGCCCATTGCAGATTTGGAATCGTCCCCCTTCCTTCCTCTTCGAAAAGATTCCTACCCTCCCATTCAACCACAACAGTACAAGTGGGAGATTGGGTCTCAGGGACCATCAACACCTCACAGCCAGATTGGGTCTCGGGAACCACCTCCTCCCCTGCCTCCTCAACCTCTAGTTGAGCTTCAGAGCTGAAGTTCCTCACCAAGATGGAGTCAAGATGGTCCTCGGGATGACACTGGACCTCCATCTGGGGAGAGGACCCTCCCATCATGGTTATCGGCAGTTTCTGGGTACCTGAAACAGCACCGGCGTCACACGGTGGCAGTAGCACCACCAACTCCACCTGACAACCATCCCGCGCCTTCTCTGTACACCCCCCCTTCTCAGGCATCTCCTCGTAAGAAGAAGCCTCAGCGCACCTCTCCACTACTGTCGGCAAAGGAGCCGCCATCGGTTCTGTGGTCGTCGAGCTACCGGCATCTATCGCACACACGGAAGGATCCCGATACAAATCACACACTCCATTTCTCGCCGGAGCAGATTCCGGCAACCTAGCCTCAGTCGGCGGCGTCGCCACCTTCGCCGGGGCCACCTGGCTCTTCACCGGCAACGGTGGCTGAGGCCCACCCGCCGATGGGCCTGGTGCAGACGCACCGCATCTCCTCCACATGGGCCTCGTTGGTTTCAGCTAACCATTTGACCACACGGGCCTAGGCCCATTCTGCTTGCCCATTGACCATTTGCCTAAGAGGCCTGCGTAAAACTCTTGTACCCATTCTGCTGGCCCATTGACCATGGCCCATTCTGAAAGCCTTTGCCCACACCCACTTCCACCCTTGCTACATCTTCAACGCATCGTTTCAATAAATTTAAATCAGCCTGCACGTCTTCTATTTTCCTCTGCATTTCCATCACAACCCGCAAAAGATTTTCCTTATTAACACTGACAAGTCCACTGCCAGCCCCTTCCCGCTTCTGCACCTCTACTGAAGAAGCGACGTCTCCAGCCTGCAACAGCACACCTCTCAGACTGACAGATTGATAGGGTGGGTAAACAGCCTTCGGTTTTTTTAGGGCCTCCAGATACGATGTCGAGGGCTGAGCTGACGTCGCCGCTACCACCAATGGAGGAGACGACTCCGCTACACAGCCACTGCCTGCCATCCTCAACACTTCCACCAGCTTACTCCACCCCCTCCCATCTGTCCCTTCAGGAATGAGAAGATTATTTCTCCGACTGCCCTATCTGAACTCCACCAACGCCATGAATGCCCCTTGGGAGTTAACACACCTCTAGGCTATGTAGCCCCTGTCCCCTTCTCTGTGAGCCGAATAAAACCCCCTTCCTCCCACCTTTAAGCAGTCCTCCAAAGCTTTTGTGAACCAACAAGCCGAGCTTAACTCCAAATGCAGACTTCTCACTAACTTCCAGCCCCTCTCTGTAATGTTCACCCATCGCCCAACTCTAACTACCTCAAATACCTTACGATCAATAGCAACAGCATTGAACATGCTCGTTTTCCTACTCATACTTGCAGTAAACAGTCACTCAACCTCCCATGAAGATCATCACCAACCAAACAAACAAAAAGTATACGGAGAGAAAATACAAACAAAAAGTGTACTGCAGTTATTATTCTCATAACAATACCTTTAAATAAGGATCATGTATTAAGCAAGTCATCAAAGTTGCTTCAAACTTCCTGTAAATAAGAAAGTAGCAATGAAGTGGAGGGTTGAGAACTTGAGGGTAGAAGAATAAAAGAAACAGGTCAACAAAGCAAGGAGTAGAACCAAGGCTTCACCTTGGTTGTAGTACATCGCTGGTTGGCAAAAGCAGTGTCCACTGGGTAGTAAATGATTTGGAATCAGCTTGACAGAGATCCTTCCCGTCAATGGTAAAAGTTTAAATTATTAATAGATTACAAAAATAGCTTTGACCAGAGGCAATGATAAAGAAACTATAAAAGAAGCTAAGCTAACCAGCACATCACAACTTTTCTGTTTTGTGATAGGTAGTAATAAAAATATATTTTTTTATTGAATAAGGAGAAAGAGAACCACTCCAGAAGGGTTGACATAAATACGTCCACATCTTAGCATTCTCATAAGAAGAGGATGCTCTAAGGAATTAATCCCGAATACGTGCATGGCAGCTAGAGACTCTTATCTTCACAACAGATAATTTCTTCATTTAAAATAGGTTT
Source organism: Juglans microcarpa x Juglans regia (assembly GCF_004785595.1). Lineage (NCBI taxonomy): Eukaryota > Viridiplantae > Streptophyta > Magnoliopsida > Fagales > Juglandaceae > Juglans > Juglans microcarpa x Juglans regia. The sequence goes on from NC_054604.1 coordinate 27,301,172, forward strand.
ATAAGATACAGGAAAAACAAACCTATATTGAAACCACCACACGTGTCATTCCAGGTGCAATGAACACCTTAAGCAACCTTAACCAATTCCCATCATACTTACTCAATCTAAGAATTTAATAACACATTTAATACATCAACCAGTTTAGTGACACATATAGATATGGGATATTATACATTATTTTAAGCGTCACCTCTCCTCCAAAAGAGGTGTAGGGTTCAACCTAAAGGAGGGAGGGCTATTGATTTTGTAGGCTACTATTGCCATATGATCTTGAAAAAAAACCAATAACAAAAACGAAAAACAAGATGCCAAAGTGTATAGCACAAGCATCAGAAGAAGGATGGGAATAAGAAAAAATGATGTTGTGAGCTCACCTGAATGCAAACAATGGCAGCTACTCTGACCTTAGCTTTCCGAACAGTCTCAGTGTCTTGAACAAATCCGTCACTGTCACTGTAATCTGAATCCGATGACATGAAATCAACCAAAGAAGATTCACAATCTGATGAACTTTGAGCATTCCAAGATTTCTTCGGCTTCATATGTGAAATTTCCCTTTTGCGCAAGTGTGGAGGCCTATACGGACCAGGTTCTACTCTTTTAGGTTCTTCCAAACTTGTCTTATTCAATATATGGAGTTCCTTCTGCTGATGACCAACATCTGGATATGTAAGTTGTGTTCTACTATTAAGGCCATAGGTAAAGAACATTCTTAATGCTGCTACAAAACTTGCCACCTGGAAAAAAAAATCACAGAGCCAGAGTTTGTAAAACAGAATGGCAGCAGACATGTTCTTCACTTTGATCTAAAATCCCAAGACACAAAGATATTGACTTACATGGTCAGAAAGGGGACATTTAGGATCCATAAGAACCAAATGCAGACAATGCAGGAGAGATGCATAAAACCTGCAGAGCAAAAGTACCACCACTAAACACTTATGAATAACCTGAGGGATTTTTTTCTGTTTTTCCTTTCCTGGGACTAAATTATGGAGAGGAATACCTGGACATGACACTGTCTTCCACAAGCAAGCTCTTAGATGCCAAAAAATCCATCACTTTCCTAAGAATCTATCAATATAGATTACCCTTAGCATTTATACACGTATATATCACCAAATAGGCAAAGAAAGTATATCCACCTCAATCAATGATCTCCAGACATCAACTGGAATGGATGGCCCATATCTTGAGACAGTTTCACCAAGCATATCAAAAGCGAGAGTCTGGAGCTCCCATAAACTGCTGTATCTGGGTACTCTCCTTCCTATTTCAGCAGCAAATCTTTGGTTTGTGATTGAACGAGATGACTTAATGAACTCTGCATGAGAGCTCTCAATGACACGGAGAAGGAATTTCACCAGTTGGGTATCGTCAGATGGTGAACCTTTTTTATGATGAACAATGATAAGACGTCTGAGCCGGGAAAAAGGGAAGTTAGACCATCACTGTTACAGCACATTTTATGTGGTATGAATCGTATGATAGTGCAATTAGCAACCGTTGCAATCGCTACTTGCAACTGAGGTCATAAGTAAGTGAATCAGAGAAGGAAGTGAACAGGAGGTCATAGTAAAGAGAAGTTTGAAAAGAAAAGACGCCTGATTAACGGTGCAACTACCAATAGCAAATATCATTGCATAAAATCAATTGGGCTAAAAATGAGGAAGAACAACTCGCAGGACAACTTCAAAGACAAAGGGCAAACTAACCTTACGGTCTCCAAGCAGTCCATGATAGGTGTAATTGCAGCAGCATTAGCGGAAGAATCAGCGGTAGCTATAGGAGCAGCTTTGTCAAGAAGATAATCAAGCATCGTTGCAAAAGAGTCGAGCATGAGAGTCCAAGAAGATGAATTTATTTCAAAGTAAACACGATGACATAAATCACGAATCTGAAGCAAATGTAAAAGAACATATCGTGTAAAATAAGAATTAACAACCGAGAAGGAATAGAGAGTTCGAAAAGAAAAAAGTGCCGAGAAAATACCAATTGTGATGTATGAGACAACGTAGCGGTCATATCTTGCGGGCCGAGACAACTATTGGCAACCAATTCCAGCAGGAAAAAGACGTCGGATGCAACCTACACCAATCGTAGATCATATATTCATATTCATAGAGATAAAAATGGAAATCCTTGTTCAATGTGAATTTCCTTTGTTATTGCAATACGCAATCACGGAGATAAAATGAAATGGGGGAAATTGGAGTGGGGGAAAAAAGTGAACCTCGTGAGGAGGAAGTTCCGGGGCGGCAGAGACGAGAGAATGAGAATGGGAGAAGACAAGATGCTGAAGGAGTTGGGGAATGGAAGAGGAAGAGGTGGCGCCGGTGGCGGGACGAGGACTTGTTAGGGTTTCGTCCCTCAGTGTGAGAAACGCAGTCCTCCATGACCTGACCGCTGCCGACGACGAAGACGATGACGCCATTCATAACCGGAGCAAAGACAGAACTACTGATTAGTAAAGAACACCATTCGCGACCTCTACCTACGATCTCGGTTTCTTTGTTCCAATCCAAAAACCAGTTTTGAAACGCGTTACCAAACAAACGTGGCCTAAGCCTAAGGTTTAAAATAAAAAATAAAAAAGTTCATAACTCATAATAAAAAAAAATAATGCTATTATACCTTCTCAATTTGTTCCCTTATTTTTATAGCTCATATATTTATTTTTTTAAAATTTTTTTCTTAATAGTTAAAGAAGTGACGATTAATATATTTATACTTTATTTTTAAATATTTAAACATATTTAAAAAATTTGAAATAAAAAACAAAAAAAAAAAAGGTGCAATTTGCACTAGGAGCACACCAAACAGGCAAATTGAGGAGGCATAATAGCACTACTTTAATAAAAAATGCTTTAGCTAGATTTTACAAAAACTAACTTTTTTTGAAAAAAAAAAAAAAAACTTATATTATTCATCAAAACATCTTAGATCAATGACCGTATACATGAAAGATGATCCTCCCTATCCACAATTACATCTGAGATAAGTAAAGCATTTTGAGCTAAAGCATGAGCTGCTTTGTTAGTTGCTTGTCTCACATGATGGACTGACCACTTTGCATGGTTTTGCTTATTGATATCACTAACAATCATTCCTAATATAGCCCAGGATTCCTCTTTCTTTGTTATGTCTTTAACAATTTGTAGTGAGTCACCCTCCAGCATGATATGACTAAGGCCCAGATTTAAACCAAAATTGGTGGCTTCGAGAGCGCCAATAGCTTCTGCCAATAGAGGATCAAGAAATAACGATCGATTCATTCTCATAGATGCAGCTACTGATCCATGTTTATCTCGAACTAAGATTCTAATTCCAATTTTGCAATGAGTCTTATTGACAACTACATCTCAATTAATCTTGAAAGTGTTCATAGGAGGAAGGGCCCATCTTTGTTCCACAGATGTGGTAATGCTTGACTGACTAACTTTCATGGACTATAAGGCCTTCATCTCTTGCAAATCTTCTAGTGACTGCTTCACCACTACATTAGGATGCTTGAACTCTTTTTGAAAGACAAAAGTATTTCTTCTAGACACCACAACTAATTTCTCCATCACTTCTCTTTCTGAATTAGTCCACATGTCTTCTATCAATTCCATAAAAGTCTTCTTAGATAGAAAACTTGTTTGGATCTTTTTGGAACATTGACCCCAAATATCTTGTGCTACAAGATAACTCCATAAAGCATGAGCTACTGATTCCTGCCCTTATGAAAATGATAAGCACTTCTTACTGTGAATTTTTCATCTACTCCAAGTTAGTTTATCAGGGCTATTACTATAGCTTAGAGGATTTTTTTTATAATATCAGCTTCCTCTTTAAAAAAGATTTCATCAATTAAAGGTGATCTACATTACTTAGTATTAGGATCAATGAGTTCTTGCATTTTTGCATTTCCTTCCAACACCTTTACAGCACTATGGATTTCGAATGAGGATGGTTGTGGAAGCCACTTGTCTTTTCAGATATGAACATCTTTTCAATTCTCTATTTTCCAAAATTTACCTTGTTCTAGTAAGGGTCTAGCAGCAATGATACTTCTCCATATGAAATAGGGTTTGTTGCCAATTTTAGCTTGAAAAGTATATCATTTGGGAAATATTTCATCTTTAGAACTTGAGATGCTAGTGATTGAGGGTACTGTAATAAGCGTCAACCTTGCTTTGCAAGCATGGCCAGATTAAAGCTCTCTAGATCTCTAAATCCTAGACCTCCAGCTAATTTTGCTTTTCCCATTGTGCTTCATGAAATCTATTGAATTTTCCTCTCTTGATCTTGTTGACCCCACCAATAATTATGCATAATTCTATTAATGTTTCTGAGAAGGTTGCAAGGAAGTTTGAAGACTTCCATGTTATATGTAGGAAGAGTTTGCACTACTGACTTAAGAAGGATTTCTTTGACTGCCTGAGAGAGGGTCTTGACTTTGTTGCTACTAATCCTAAATCTAACTTTGTCTAGGATACTTTTGAAAGAATTGGCTCGAGATCTACCAACTAGAGTTGACAAACCAAGATATTTCTCATAAGGCACAGTTGATCTGACTCCTACTATGTTTAGAATGATTTCTTGAATTTCTCTTGGTGTATTTCTACTGAACTGGATGAAAGCTTTCTCCTTATTTAACCTTTGTCTAGATGCCTTTTCATACAAGCTTAACATATGAACCAATTTGCTCCATTCAAGAGAATTTGCTTTACAGAAAAAGCAAACTATCTGTAAAGAAAATGTGATCAATATGTACGTTGCCTTGAAAAATTGGAAAACCTATGATAGCTCCTATCCTTTTTGCATCATAAAACTCAGCACCTCAGCTCATAATATGAATAGATAAGGTGATAAGAGGTCACATTGCCTAATTCATCTTGAAGGTTTAAAGGCTTTTTGAGGGATACCATTGATCAGAATTGAGTATGAAACATACTCAATGCAATTCATTACCAGATCAACCCATCTCTGAGCAAAGTCCAACTTGATCATTACTGCTTTGAGAAACTTTCATTCAATCATATGCCATACTCATGTCCAGTTTTAAGGCCATATGTCTAGACTTACTTGCGAGCTTGCTATTCATAGTGTACATTGCCTCAAAAGCAACAATAACATTATCAGATATTAATATGCCAGGCACAAATGCAAATTCAGTATGGGAGATAATCTTTGGAAGAATTTTTTTCAGTCTATTGGCAAGAGTTTTTTAGGTGATTTTATAAAGGACATTACACAAACTTATAGGTCTAAAATCAGTCACTTTGGAAGGAAATTTTATCTTGGGAATTAAAACAATATGGGTTTCATTGATCTCAGCAACCAAACCATCTAAGTTCAACACATGCAGAGTGGCTTCACTAACCTCTTTGCCAATAGAGCTCCACTGATTTTGATAGAAGGCAGGTGTGAATCCATCTAGTCCAGGAGAGCTAAGAGAGTTCCTCTGAAATATAGCATCCTCGACTTCCTGAGTGGTGAATTTCTTTATAAGGTTGTTATTCATGTCAGAAATCACTCTAACATTCAAAGTCCCCAAGCAGTCAACAATGCCTTTTGGTTGAGATGTGAAAAATAGCTCCTGGAAATAGTTCTTGAATTGTTTAGAAATAGCCTATGGAGATACAACTTCTTTTCCTCTTTAATATTTTTTACAGTATTGGTCTTCCTTCTTTGGTTAGCACATTGATGAAAGAACTTTATATTTCTATCTCCTTCCCTTAACCACTTTTGCTTTGCCTTTTGTTTCCTGTTTATATCCTCCTCTTCAAGAAGCTTGTCAATCTCCTTTTGTAAAACATTGATGTTTCTCACCTGATCACCTTTGTTAGACTTCTGAAGATTTGAAACCTGGTAAAGACTTTCAGTAGTCATTAGGGGTGTAAATTTAAACCGAAAAATCAGACCGGACCGGTTGGTCCGGAACCGGTTCCTATATTATGAAAACCGGCCGAAACCGGTTTCTGAAACCGGACCGTTGAAAAAAAATATATATAAAAATTAATTTTATATATTATACAAAATGTGAGATCCCAGAATTTCATAAGTTTTAATTATTTAAATTATGTTATTTTATTTTAATTTATTTTGGTATATTTTTCCTTATATTTTTAAAATTTAGTGTATTATTTTAATTATGTTATTGTGTTATTTTAGTTTGAGCTTGTGAATTTTATTGTTTTTATTCTTGGGTTGTGTGTGTGTTTTGATTGGGTTGTGTGTGTGTGTTTTAATTAAACCCAGCCCGTGCAAAGAGTAAGCACAGCCCTTGTGTGGATCCAACCCGTTATGAGCCCGAACCCAGCCTTGTTATTGAAGCCCAGCCCGTGCGGCCCGTGAGAACCCAGCCCCCAATTATCAATACGGCGCCGTTTTGGGTCAAGGAAATTAGGGTTTTATTCTTTTCTCCTTAGGGTCGCGTTGCTTCTTCTTCTTCTTTCTTCCAGCGGGTTCCTCTTCCTCCACGCAGCAACTGTCGACGCCAACTGGACCGTAGTCACGCATTTCAGCCGTTTGTCGCCACCTTCATCTTGCCTCTTCCTCTCTGTGTCGTTCGATGGAGGCTCCGAAGCCTTGTTGTCAAGCCGTGGCTTCACACGGCCACCACCACCTTCCACCTCAAGCTTCCATGGTTTCTCCGTGTCCATCTTTCGTCTGCTGTCAACCCGCACTGCCACGCACGGCTTGAGCTGCCATTTTCTTTTCTCTACCCGTGTGACACGCAGTCCCTCCAACCGCCACACTTGGCCTATTTAAGGCCACGGATTTCTCAAGTTTTTGAAGGTTTTCTGAGTTCCTCAATTTATGTCTCTCTTAAACTTTTCATCCCTTTGTAATTGGAGTGTTTGGTCTGTGAATTTTTGGGTGAACCCGAGTGGTTGTGTGGTTTTGTCAAGTGTTTTTTATTCTGAAATTTGTGAGTTTTGGGTGTTAAATCCGAGAGCTTAAGATTTTGTTGTGCTTGGTTTTGTTCTAATTGAGGGAAAAATCGATCGGTGTTTGTTGTGGCTGTGTGATAAAACCCAATTTTTGGGCACTGTTCCGCTGAGTCGCCACCTTGAGCAAACGTTCGTTTGCTTGATCTTTCAGAAATACCCATATTCGTGTGTATGTAATTTTTCAGTTTTATTAATAAAGTTGCTATAATTGTATTTTGTAAACTATCATTTCTGATGTAACTGTTGATTGTAATGATTTGTTGGAATTGGGCCATAGGCCGGTTTGGAGGACGGGGTATGACGTGTATTGTGAAATGGTGAAATTGTAAATAAATGATTAATTTTATAAATGAATTATATATTCCTATCAAATGATTGAACTGTATATTTATAGTTTTATTAAAATGTGCTGTGATGTTACGTGTTATGTTGCATTGGTTACTGAATATGTAGGTGCGTGTGTATCACGACCCAAAGCCGAGATGAGGTATTATCTCGGTGGAGCTTCTCTGGTCACTCGGGAGCGTAACAGACTAACGTGACATCTCCTGAGTTGTCGCAGGGCGACGACGGGAACGGACGAGACGGTAACGCTCTGGTACCGATTCCTTGACCTTTTGGCTGGTGAGGTTAGGGGATGATTGGCCATGTACCCGCTGAACGCAGAACTGAGCATCGCTCGTTACGAAGTCTCATGCACGGACGTTACCCGTGATGTGACGAAGAGAGCTAGGGTGTGCAGACGGTCCATAGGGGAGACCGTGGTGCATGTGTAATTTCATAATAAATATGATTGAGACCAAAAATGAGATTTTTGGTGTAAGTATAAAAATGGTATTTTTGAAAAATTGAATGTGGGTTGTTATTCTGTCCGTATGGGGATGCGTGGTTATATAAATGTGTTTTAAATCTCTTGGATGTTGTTTTGGTTAATTACTTGCTGAGATGTCATAATCTCATTGTGGTGTTTTACCCTACGGTTCCGTTTTATGGTGCCGTAGAGTTTGACACAGAGCCCGAGTATGAATCTGAAGGACCGACTCCGTCAGAAGCTTAAGTTGCTGATATGTTGTTCAGCATTTTGGGATTTGTTTCCCTTATGTTATTTGTTTTCTTTAAATTATCTGTTGAAAAACTGTAAAATTCTTGTAAAGTTATTTTACTGTTTTTTGTACAATTTTGGTACTTAATAAAGAAAGACCTTTTATTTTCTCCGTTGCGAATATTATGTTGTACATTTATTGCATGTTTTACCCACTTTGAGCACTGGTCGTTGGGGTACGTGATCTGTGTGGTCATCATCCCGATGTTACGAACTCCACAAAAATAACACGTGGGGGTCGAGGGTGCCACACAAAACATTTATATATATATATAAGATTTATATATAATATATAATTATATATTAAATTTTTATATATAATATATAATTATATATCATATATGAAATAATTTCATATTATAATTTATAAATTATAGCATAAAATGTTAATTTTAAATATGAACATTTGTAATTTGTTTGATCATATGTTATTAATATATTTATATCTAAGATAATGTTATTATAATTTATAAAATAAAAGTTTAATCTTAAAGATGAAAATTTAATTGATCATATGCTTTAAACATAATATATATATTAAATTATTAATAATATTTTATCATAAAAAGTAACATTTTATTATATATTTTTTACATTTTAAAAAAAAAAGAAAAAAAATCCTAAACTATTAAAAAAGATTAAAAATTCTTACCAAGCAACAAATCGGTCCATTGGAGCGAGAGAGAGAAGAGGAGGAGAAGAAGAAGAAGAGACGCCGAGGAGTAGGAGAATAGGAGTATGACTCCATGGCAAGAGGAAGAGAGGCTCTGTTGCAGTGAGAGGGAAAGAGAGAGAGAGAGAGGGGGAAATGGGAAGGGAAAGCTAGGGAGGTTACGTTTAACTTAACCCCCCACCCAAAACGATGATGTTTCGTTGTCTTTTTTTTAAAAAAAAATTGAATTCCACCCAAAACAATGATGTTTTGTCGTCCGTGAGATGAGAAATCTGTGACTAGTAATGAGATAATTTGTGAATAGTAGTGAAATAGTTTGAGTTAAGATTTTTATGGAATTTTGGAAAATGAAAAAAAAAAGTTAAATAAAAAAATTATAAAGTTAAAATAGGGTTAGAATATAATTTTTATTTTGAAATTTGAAAAAGTTGAATTGTTTTTTGTGTTTTGTTTAAACGTTTAAGAAAATTGTAATGATTAGGTAATGATTAGATGAAAAAGTTGAAAAGTTAAAAATTTGAAATTAAAAAATGTTTGTTAATGAATAGTATTTGGATGTTGAGATGAGATGTAATGAAATAGTTTGAAAAGTTTGTGAAACCAAACTAGACCTTAGTATTCTTGGCAAGGATGGCAAGTTTCGTCCCTCTTTTTTCATTAAAGACAATAACACCAATCTACAAAGGTTGAAGCATTTGTAGGAACAATACTAGTAGGGGTGTCAAATAGTGTTAACGGATCGTGTTCATGTCGTGTTGTGTCAAGATATGTATATTATACTATATAGGTCAACACTAACCTGACCTTTTAAACTTATCGTGTCAAAATCTCAAACCCTAACACGACCCATTAACATAATGGGTCGTGTCATGTCAACCCGTTTTGACCCGTTTATGTAAATGGATTGAAACAAACCCAAAATTAACCCATTTAATCTAGTTAAGTTTAGCATAATTTTATATAAATGTTAAAATTACAATATCTATAAAAAATATAAAACTAACTACAAGTCCAAAATTATAATCCAAACAATAAAAATTTTGAAATTAAAATCCCAACAATTTTATTTTTTAGGTATAAGGGTATAATTGTAACTTTAACTTTTTTAACGGGTCATAACGGGGGGTCATAACGGGTTGACCCGTTATCAACCCGTTAAGCTATCGTGTTTTAACGGGTCAACCCATTTTGACCCGAACCCTTTAAGAGTAAACCCTAACCCACTTTTATCGTGTCGTGTTCGTGTTGGGTTAACGGGTCGTGTCACATATTACTACCCCTAAATACTAGTGGTCTTTGGGTACTAAAACTAGTCTTTTGTGTTATTGTTTTAATTTTTTTTCTGCCTTCTTTACTAGTGGTCAATTTGTTGATTTGGTTTTTGGATATGGTGGTCTGAATCTTACTTTCCACTAAAAATTCAAGAGAAAATGAGAGGGATAATGGAAGGGAAGCACCCAGAGCGAATGATAATGGAAGTGAATTGTTAAAGGCTCAGCCATTGATCTAAAAGGTCTAGGACTATTGGATACAGTTTAGTTAAACTTTTAACCCTCAGGATTATAACATTCCACCATACTTTCCAAATCTAACGTCCACGGCGACCCACTTTATCGACATTGACCCGGTGGTAGTCATTTCCCTTTTGGCTGCTTCACTCATCTATCACTATTCAATAACTTAACACTATGCTCATATATAGCACAAATGCATTTTAATTCAAGCCTATAGGTTGTCTCTTTCGTGACTTGAACCCGTGACGTAGTCCTTGTTCTGATACAAATCATTAAAGATCCAACTATTGATCCAAAAGTCTTAAAAATATTATATACTAATTTGATTAAATTTTTAACCCTCAGGATCATAGCAGGAAAGACCCTGATTCCAAATTCGAACAATATTCACCCTAATGATAACGGGATGATGAAAGGCTTCTTGACGTATTTGAAATTTTTTTTTAAGAAATGATATTTGTAGTCATAGAGTGCAAAAGTGCTGTGCATTTCTTTTGAAATAAGTAAATAAATACGAGACCCATATAAAAAAATAATTTTAATAGTAGACCTTATTTTTTTTTAAAATGATTGCACGGCGTACTCTACGACTATACGTAACATTACTCTTTTAATTTTAAACATTTATAGAAGTTTTAATCCTGTGGTTCTCGGTATACAAAGAAAACAACATAAGGCTGATGTGTCAGCCTTCCATCGTATGGTGTAAACATCCTATACGCACCACGTCCATTGTTAAGATTTTCTCTTATGATTGACTCTTCCTCTCGAGTCTTCATCGTCTCTGGCCAACAAACAGAACCATTCTGCGGAGACCACTGGAGAGACAGAGAAAGTGAGAGATAGACCCCGGGGCGGGGTTAAGCTCTGATTGAACTCTGAATCTGAAGTTGGTTTATCGAATATATGAGTAAGAGGGTTGATGATGGGTATAAGGATGGCGATTAAGGAATTGTGGAACGCTCTGCAATTCATTTGCTCCGTAGAATTCTGGAGAATGTCGGTGTTTTGGACGGTCTCTCTCCTCGTCTCCTATTGCCGCTTATTGCTTGCTCCCAAATCCAAGTCCTACCCACGTTGTCCCCCTCCAACTCCTATCAATAACAAGCCCGTCTGCATTATCACCGGCGTAATTCCATATTCGTATTTTTCTCCCGACCTGATGGATTTACTCGTTACTTTTTGTGTGATTGTTGTTTAGCTTTTTGCTGCAGGCTACATCTGGGCTGGGTAAGGCCGCTGCTTATGCTCTTTCAAAGGAAGGTTTCTGCGTTGTTCTGGGTACTTTGCCCTTCTCATTCTTTGACATTTTGGTTAGCTTAGCGTAGCTGCTCACACGAAGTATAATCGGATGACATGTTCAACCCAAAAAAACACGTGCCTATTTTGAGTTTCCTTATATTTAAACCATTCAAGCATGCTTCGTCTTTGATTTACAACCAAAGTTTTTACGAGAATTGCTCAATGCTTTCGTGTTCTGACACACAAGGTTTCGTTTTGTGTTGTAAACAAACTTGTTACGGGACACGACTTCTTGTCTGTTGATAGTTTGACACTGTGAGATCTCTGAACATATAATTTATTTTGATGTTTTGAGTAATGTAAATGGATATCCAAATCACAATTGTTTTCTTTGGATCATGAGAGAAACATTTTGCTCTATTTTTAAGCAAGGAGCGAGTTTTATTTGACAAGTTTAACAGCGTGTAGCTGAATTAATTCTGTCTGCAGTTGGACGGTCCTCTGATTTGTTATTGAAGGTATAACTTCTATATTAAGTTTATTGTTTAACATGCCTCCTCCATCTCAAGCCTTTTCTTACATTTTCTCTTACTGGTTGTGTGACAGACTGTTCTTGAGATAACAAGTTCGAATAAAGATGCCCAGCTCAAAGCTTTTCAGGTTGACATATCATCTTTCCAGTCAATATTGAACTTCAACCGCTCCCTTCAGCAGTGGCTTTCAGATACAAAAATGCATTCTTCAGTCCAATTATTGATTAACAATGCTGGGATACTAGCAACATCGTATAGACTTACAGCTGAAGGCTATGATCAGTAAATATCTACACCTGCTATTTATTTTTAATGGACTTTGGCTGCTCTCCTGAAACAAGAATTGTTTATGATAAGCCCATGCTAATTTGATTGGACTAGTGGACCATATGCTCCGCCAAGTTGGATGAGTTTCTTGCTGTTGATTTGTCTAATTTGATCTAATTTGCATAAGTTGCTTGGTGAGCTCGGCCCCCCTTTTTTATGAGATAAAAAAGCAACATTACCGTGCTCAATTAAACTTGACTTTCATGGAATTGAGATCCAAAAGATTTCGTGGAAGTCTTTTTTGTTCTTTATTTTGTATTTTAATCTTCAGTATCATATCCTTTTCTGTTTCAGAAAATGTGTGTTTTCTTTGTGCTATTTTTTCAGCATATTCTGGTTTTATATGCATCTTATCTCATCAGTAATTGTTGAAGAAAATATCTTATTCATTTTAGTGCCTGGTGCTACATCCCGGTTCTCAGTCTGGATGCAGAATCCTGGGTTGTTCAATGATAAGTTTACCTGTGATTTCCAGGATGATGGCTACAAACTACATTGGTGCATTCTGTCTGGCCAAACTTCTACTTCCACTCCTCATAAACAGTCCTGTTCCTTCCCGGATTGTGAATGTTACATCCTTTACGCATCGAAGTGGTAATATTGATTGCTGTTCGCGTATGCAAAACATTTTCCAGCGAACAATTAGTGGCAATTTTTAGTCTTTAACAGAACTATCTTTATTAGGAAAAAATCTTTGTAATTGCTGTCTGTTACTACTTGCTTAACTTTGTAGAAGAATGTTAGTGCCCAAAATTTTCTGACTTGTTGATGTGTCAAAGAGGCCACTAAGCTTAGGTTGTAAAGTTCCATCAATGTGGCAAACCAATGTTATGTGTTAATTCACTAACAAATGATTGTTTTCCTGCCCCTAAAGTAGAAAAAGAAGAGTGCATATTGATGGTCCATCAAGATAAGATACTCTGTGATGACAGTGCTTGAGTGCATAATGATCATCCATCAAAGTAGGATATGTTGTGATGAGAGTGCTTGCGGTATTATATTTTCCACACAATGCTTGATACATTTGGAATGCTAACAGATTATATGATAAAACATTTTGTTAATTTGTTCTTCTTCAGTTTTTAACATGCAGGTTGACAAGGAAACTGTCACTGGCAAGAGCTTCTTGAGACGAAAACAATACCCATGTGCTCGTATTTATGAGTACTCCAAATGTAAGTTATAAGGCCCCATCAGATATGCCGTATCACTTTTTATCTGAATCCTAACATGCTCACTTGATTGTCTGTTGTAGTATGCCTACTGCTGTTCTCTTATGAACTTCACCGACAACTTGGTTTGATGGAAAAACCTCATCAGGTCTCTGTCATGTATGTGATTACTAACTTCTTCTGTTATTTTTCATTTTTTTGGGGCTTTGTATATATTTGAAAACATAATATATTGAATTAATAGTTATGGGAAAATTTATCTGATTTTAATTTTTGGAATACATCTTTGATATTTTCTGGTCTTCATGCATTGAAACTAGCATTTTTTTCCTATCTACATCTGTCTTCTGACTATCTGCAGATAGAATTTTTTTTTCTTTTTTTTATTTTTTATTTTTTTTATATAAGAAGATATTTTATTGATATCGAAATAGGCATAACCCAAGTACACAGGAAGTATACAAGAGATTACACCTACTTAGGAACTAGAAACGGATACAAGGAACTGTAGATAGAACTTATTGTTTGTCATTCTCTTACAACTCACATTTTTTTCTTTTGTTATGCTAATGCAACCTATTCTCATCAGCCATATTTAAGAATTTCTAGCTTTATGCTGTCATCCATCATACTAATCAAGATCCTTTTATTAATGATAGTTTCCGCTTCATTTCTGTTTCTTATCTGTTTGAAGTGCTACGGATCCTGGAGCAGTGGAAACCAATATTATGCGTGAAGTTCCTTCATGTCTTTCCCATGTAGCTTTTATGGTCTTGAAACTTCTGGGCCTTTTGCAATCACCTGAAAAAGGCATCAGCTCTATCATTGATGCAGCCCTTGCCCCACCAGTGAGTTTTACACACACCAATTTTTGTTTCTTCTTTAAATGAATGTTGAGATTCTTCAATAGAAAAAATATGTTGTCATTAATTATTTATATCTTTATAAATTAATTAAACCTTAATGTGCGTATTTTCGCATGCATCAGTCCAATGCCGGTATTTGTGTAAGCTATATAATTGTGCTGCCGATAAAAAAAATTTAATTTGATTACTGGGCTAACTAGTTTACTTTTTTTTTTTTTCAGGACAAATCCGGAGTATACTTTTTTGGTGGAAAGGGTAGAACTCTCAACTCTTCGGTGCTGTCGCACAACGCAGAACTTGCACAAGAGCTTTGGACTACTTCATGTGATCTGTTTTTGCAGTCTCAGCTTGTTGTCGAGCCAATTTCCACTTGAGCATTGGATTGCAATAGGGAGCAATCTCTTCATCAACCAAAATAAAAGAGAATGGGTGTTCCATCAGTGTCAGTGAATTGGTACCAAGTGAAGTGGGTTGATGGCCTGTTCCTCGAGATGTGTTCTCAATTATTTTGCTTCATGGATGTTTTGTTAAATGCAATGCGAACTTGTTACCATGAAATCTTTGTCAAAGCCTTGAGAAATTTTCAGGAGTCATGTTCTCTAAAACCAAGGCTAAAGAGACATGAAAAAAGTCTGAACAGTCAGGGAAATGGTCATTGGTTTCTGCCCCAAAAGAGTATTGAGTGTCAAAACGAATTTATATTTTTTAGTAATTCATATTTACATGATGCCATCTCTGATGTGAATTCACATATTAGCAACTGAATGAAGTTCTGTTTTGTTTTTCCCCTTCTTGTTTTGATTTTGTAATTTCTTTCTATTTCCATACCAGTGGTTGTTTTGAATATATCATACTCTATTATAATAAGTGGCTATCTAATTGCGAATAATAACTTTTTGTTATTTTTTCGTTAACTTTTCTTATTTTTTCATTAAGTCCGTTAAATCCTATTTTACCAAAAAGCCCTTAAAATTCTTGACCATTTGATGTGTAACTCCTTTGTAGAATTTAATAAAGGATTTTGTTTTACCAAAATGCCCTTAATAGTCCTGCGACGCACATGAATTGACATATCTTTTTCATATCCTTTTTGTTCTAACAGTGTACTCATTTTCATTTCTTTTTGTTTCAATTTTTTAAATAAAAAATTAATAATATTTTATTATTATATAGAAAGTAAATAGATAATCTAATATGGATGTAGACCAATCAATGCTCATACTTTGCTGAAGTCTAGATTTTTTTTAATCTTGATTTTGTCTTTCTTTAATCTTGTATTTGTTTTTTCCAGAAAAATAAGCAATTGACTTTTTTACTTTTTTTATTTATTTAAATTATTATGTTAGGTGCACCTTGGGACTAACATACCCGTGGCCGTTCCCTAGTATGTATATATATACAAGGGGTTGGCCCAAGTGATGAAAGCTTTAGTTTTGAGGTATCACTTCCTTTAAAGTTCAAAATTCAATATCTCATTGGTACAAACAATCATTAGAGATCATACTCCTAGTTGAAAAGTCAGTAATTAAATCAGTTCCGTGTGGGAAAATTTTCAAAGGTACGGTGTACCAAACCGGGGTTTATTTTGTAGAGGTGGATCTGAAAGGCCCTACCTTAGAGAGATTCACTGACATAAAAAAAAAAAATGAATTATCGAACAGATTCCTTGACATAAAAAAAAAAAAAAAAAAAAAAAGAATTATAAAGCTAATTCATTTGCAAACGCTAACTTATGTGAGCGGATCAAGATTTTTAAGTCTTTATCCGAATGCTAAGGTCAGACTAGAATAGATATAGACACATACAAAGGTTTACGACACTTGGTGAGATTATTCATTGAGTAAAGATATTAGAAAGTCCACCATATAGATTTTACAAACAATTAAAGCTATATTTATTAGAAAAATAATTGGGTCTACAAAGCACAATTTAGATGAAATTCCGTTTATTGTAAGATAAAGTTACATAAATTTATAATTCCTCACTTGGCAAGACATGATTGCCACCAGCTAATCAAGTTATAATTGCCGCATGGCATTTTATTATTCATCCACATGATTTTTATTTTATTAATGGCGATGGGCGTTAAAACAGATACAAGATCTTATTTCTAACAAATACGTAGCTCAGACGATTATTAATTAAAAAAAATACACAAGATGCTATAAGAAAATAGGCCTAAGCAAAGAAAGTTTTCATTAAAATGTCCTAGAATTTATTGTAACACCCTGCATTTTAGTGTATTTTTACTAAAGGATTATTTTTATTTATTTAAATTTTATTCTCGTATTTTAAAATTGGTTAGATTTTTAATGAGTTTATTTCTATGATTTTAATTGGTGAAAATTAATTTTTATATGCTTTCTTAATATTTATTTATTGTTGTGCATTTAAATTATTTTTCATATTTAATTAATTACTGTGGGATTTAATTATTTCAATTTGACTTTACCATTACGTTTAAATTATTTTATTTAACTTGAGGTTTTGAAATCGTTTCCGTTGGATTATTTTTGTGACCCAAGTTATAAGGATTGGACCTCATTTCTTTTCCCTCTATTTTTCTTTCCTCTCCTTTTCTTTTCTTTTTTTTCTTTTTATTCCTTTTTCTTTTCTTTCCTCCTTATTTCTCCTCCCCGCGCGCGCAACTCCCTCTCCCTCCCTCTCTCTCTCCGTCCGTTCTTCCTCTCCCCCAGCCCGCCGCCGTGCGCCGGCGGTGGTCGACACCGCCCGGCTCCCCAGCTCCCCCAGCCACCGGCGACGCCACACCTCCGTTTCCAGCTCCATTCGCGCCGCCGTTAGCCACCACGAGCCCATTGAAGCCGCGGCACTCTTTTCGCCGCTGCGCCGCCGTCGCACCACCATTGGCCACCATCTTCTTACCACATTATCCTCGACCTCTTGGCAACCCATTGGACCCAACCCCACCTCCGATCTGTCACCGGTGAAGCACATCCAACTCTATTTCCGTTTTGGGCTTTTTGGTCTTCTACCGCCCATTTCGCCACCACCCACTACAAACCACCACCACCATTGGCTTCACCGACCTCCCTAGGCCCTATCCTATCAATCTTGGGTCTTCGTTTGTCTCCGTTTGAAAGTTGGTATTTGTGACCCACGGCCACAGTGTATTTTACACTGTGGTGTTGCTCAAACGTCGCATTTTTCAACTTCGTGATCCTTCGAAAATTGTTATATTGCACTGTAAGTATTTTCCTTAAAGAACTTTCGTGATTTAAATATATTTTTGCACTAACACATATTATCTGTGAATTGGTTTGTTTTGCCGGACTGAGTCCGAGGAGTTTCGGGGGTCGGATGGATTGTGGACGGAGTTGTGTTTGTTTGCATTGTGAATTGTGGTTGTTGGTTGTTGGTTATGACTTGTTCATGTACATCGCATACTGCATGCATGATCATGTTTGTAAAGAAAACTGAGTTTTCGCATGATTGCATACATGTTCATGTGTTTATTGAAAATTGGATTTTCATGTGAGTAAAAGTAAAGGAACTGTAGGGATGGTGGTAAGCAGGGATGGTGGTAGAGTCCCGCCTGCAATTCCCGCCTACGGTGCACGCGATAGGGATGGTGGTAAGCAGGGATGGTGGTTGTGTCCCGCCTGTGATTCCCGCCTACGGTGCACGCGGTAGGGATGGTGGTAAGCAGGGACGGTGGTAGAGTCCCGCCTGTGATTCCCGCCTACAGTGCTCTGTTAAGTATTCATTGTGTGTAAAGGAACTGTAGGGATGGTGGTAAGCAGGGATGGTGGTAGAGTCCCGCCTGCGATTCCCGCCTACGGTGCATGCGATAGGGATGGTGGTAAGCAGAGATGGTGGTTGTGTCCCGCCTACGGTGCACGCGATAGGGATTGTGGTAAGCAGGGACGGTGGTAGAGTCCCACCTGTGATTCCTGCCTACAGTGTCCGATAAATGGGTTGTTTGTGTGAATCATTTTATGGGAAAAAATGGTATTTTATGGCTAAATGTATTTTGCTATATTGTTGGTTGCATTAATGTATTTTTATCCCGAGAGTTGTTTGGTTTATACTTACCTGTGGTACCATTTTATGGTATCGCAGATTTTGATGCAGATAATGATGACGAGCCTTAGCTTGGCTCCGTTGGAGGAGTGATCTGGGATTGCTCCTGTTTAGTGAGTTATGTTTTTATCAATTACTGTATTTACCTTTTGTATTATATTTGGGATGATTGTATATTTTTAAAGATAAATTGTGTTGAATATTTGTATTTAAATTTCTGGTACTTAGTTGACTTATTTATATTATCCGCTGCGACTTTTATTGTGCACCTTTGCATGTTGCACACACACTTGAGCACATTTCGTTGGGATGAGTGACCGTGTTGTCACCATCCTGGTGTCTCAATCCCTGTGTATTTATATAAGGGGGATTGGGGGCGCCACATTTATAATGTATTTTACATGAGTAACGCTACATATAGTCGTTGAGTGTATAAGTGTTATATAATCATCTTGAAAAAGAGTAAGATTTATTATTAAAAATTAATTTTTTTATGTAAATTTCGTATTTATTCATTTTTTTAAATGGATTGCATGACGCTTATGCACGAACTAAAAAATGAGAATAGCTGTCCATCGATAATGGAATGAAAATTGTATAATGATAGAATTTTTTTTTATAAAATAAATTTATAATGAATATAATTAATAATTCTATTTACCGTCCTAAGTGAGAATTACATGTATAGTTTTATTGATAAATGAGAGACTGTATGAATTTATATGAATAATTTCTATTTGGAAACTATAGATTAACTAAATTTAATATAATATATTAGATTGTATTGACTTGATTCTACTTTCGTAAAATTATGGATAAAGTGGAATTAGTAATTACCACGTAAAGATTGTGGCGAATTCCGCGTGATGATCACGTGCTCCTCCCTACGAAGGGTTTTTCTCTCTTTTGTTGTATCCTCTGCTGTGAGAGTGCGAGTCCCGGTGGCGGTGCAGTGCCAAAGCCCTAAACCCTAAGTAGAAGAAATAGTGAGTAGTGAGCGGATCGGGAGGGAAGGAGTTGGTCTTGGAGCAGAGATGTGGTTCAGAGGCGGTGGAGCTTCTTGGACCAGTGGTGCTGGTATGCTTACTGCTACAACGTTCGTGCGGCATTTCTCGCGAAAACGCGCGGAGAATCTGAGGAAAATCAACCCCAAGGTGACTCGTCAAGAGGCCTCTTCCATTGCTCAAGACATATACCATCTCATCAAGCAGAACGGTCCTCTCACTGTCTCCAATGCTTGGATTCACGTTCAGGTCCTCTTCTTTCCATTTCCATTCCTTTAAAAAATATTTTATATTTATATATTAGTGCTGATATCATCTGTCTATTTGGGTAACGGAGGTCGTTTGCGATTAAAAAAGTGTTGAAATACTTATCCAACCATAACATGTTAGCTACGTTGAATTGTCTTCTGTATCATTTGAAATATTTGTGGAATATACTTGGAGATGCAGAGATGTGTCCCACCTGCAAAACACCCTATACCAAAATCCATCCTCTCTGTCTCTTGAGTTATAGTTGAGATGCTGTTAGTTAGGCAGACTAATTTCTAAAAATGAAAGAATTCATACAAATATCAATTTTGTATTTTCTTGGGTTTTATAATCAGAAAATATCAATTAAATTCACTACAACCACAAAAATTGCATGCCTTTGTAATCCCATCTACTAGCATAGACAATCCAATCTCAAGCTATACTTTTATCACAAGCTTGTTCGTGAAACATTTATTTTAGACTTATTAACTTATTTAAGCTTGGTTTCATTCTTTACTGTCAATCATAAACATTTTTTTATTCCTTCTGAAGCTGAACCCAAGCTGTTCATGAATAATGATTCACCCTTTGTGCTAACTTTGTCTTTTACCACTGAACTTCACTTGTTTGAGTTCTCTTTCAATTGTCACATTCCTCCAATGTTAATCTAACATCAGTATGTATGTTTAATACTTTTGGATCTTATCTTACCATCAAGATTGATGTTTTCTTCCTTCTAGAGTAATGCTGATTGCTTTCTTTGGTCATTGTTATTTCTCTTCAAATTCCAAAGCCAAATCAAGACTTGCTCTTTTAATGAAATACAAGTTAATATAGATTGGAAGGGTAACATATATTGATGATTATGGCACGTCTAAATGCAGTTAACTTTCTAATGAGATTTCTTATGAAAATTATATGCCTGTGCATTTGTAGACATGCCTTTCAATTAGTTCACCCCGCTTATGTTCATTGCAGGAATCTGGTATTAGTGGATTGAACAGCAAGACACACATGAAACTAATGCTCAAATGGATGAGGGGGAGGAAGATGCTGAAGCTATTCTGCAACCAAGTTGGTTCTAGCAAGAAATTTCTGCTATCCACTTTGCCTGAAGAACCACAAACTGAACAGTTGAAACATCCCTCAGATCTGAAACTTCAGACTGAGAAGCCTTCCGTAAAGGGTAGGAAGAAAACTAGATAAAAATGTACGTTCCAAGGCCTTTCCTTTGGATTCCGCACACAAACGGGGAGCATACCCTTGTGATCCTTCATGACACAAATGGACATCTTTGATCTCCCGTGGTAGTTGTCTAAAACCATTTTGGCTAATAATATCTTATGCTTTTAAGTGCCGTCCAATTTGTCCCTTCCCTTCACTATGCATTTCAATCTAGTAAGGACTACCAAGATCCAGTCTGTTGATTATCATACTGTTGTAGGATTTAGAATCAAGAAATTGGATTATTGAATAATACTTGTGTGCGTATGTTATGAAATGCAGCATGATTAAATGTACATTTTGTATCTCTTCACTCAGGGTTTATCCTACTTCTTTTCTAAGTTATTATTTATTTTTCACTTACCAAAAATGGGCAATGGAGGGAAGAATATACCTTTTCTATGTATTGCTAGGTTTCGAAGACTTGAGATTTGCTTCGATTACTTACCTGAATTAGATGATTCAATTCGGATAGAGAGAACTGCATCATGTCGAGCTTACATCATATAATACTTTGTTGCAAACTTTATACCAATATTTGGGTTTTGCCAGGGCATTCTTCAAATGAAGCAGTCAAGGAGGCAACAATCCCATTCCCGTTGGAATTAGCCTTAAATTCTTTCACTTTAGATTTATTTTCCTCACACACACACACACACACATGAACACACTTCCATCCATTTCATCTTGCGAACAGAACCCTTATTGTAACTGTTGTAGGTCAGATTGAAAAGTTGAACAAATAATATAGAGATTGGATTTGTATTCTTTACCCTCCAAGAATTGGGCCACTCTTGGCGTTCCATCTTTTTCCTACCTATGGTCAGGGGAGCTGCCCTGATGGAATGAGGAATTTTCTCTCTTCCATTTTTTGCATTTTCATATGATCTTTTTAAAATTTTTAAATAAAATTCTATTGGGTTATACATCATTGTGTAAATATAATATTTATTTTTGGCTTACCTTGGAACCACTATAATTAAAAAAAAAAAAAAACCAAAATATAAACTTTTATGCTAATTGAATGTCAGACTTCCACATCAAATGTGTATTAATATGTTAAACAAGCTCAGAACTAAAAATTTTCAAGCGAAAGATGAAAGAGAAATGATTTGTACATATTTCAAATAAACAAGTTTCATACAAGTTTTTGTAAAAAAATGAATCTCGCCTTAAAAAAATTATTATTTATTAATGAGATTTACTTTTTTACAAAAGACTTGTATGAAACTTATCTATTTGGAGATTCTACATAGCATTACTAAAGATGAAATTTTCGTCCAAATTTATAATTTTTTTATGTTATAACATTTCGCTTTCAAATAAAAATAAGATCTCGATTGCGCTGGACATAGAGTATAATGAATATAATAAATGTTACATTGACTGTGTCTTAACTGGATCCTTAATATATATATATATATATATTTTAATTTTATGTATTTTTTACTACCTCAATTATAGAATAACTTTATATAAATTTTTCTTTTCCTTGAAACCCCACTTATTGCGTTCCCTTTTTAAATGAAGTGGAAAATGCTGCGTTTGGATGTTAAAGTGAGTTGAGTTGAGTTGAATTGAGTTGAGTTGAGATGATAAAATATTATTAGAATATTATTTTTTAATATTATTATTATTTTAAGATTTGAAAAAGTTAAATTGTTTATTATATTTTGTGTTGAAATTTGAAAAAATTATAATGATGAGTTGAGATGAACTGATGATCCAAACGAAACTAATTCTATTCTCAAGGACGTCATTGCATGCCTCAGGGGTTGGCCTTCCCTTAAATTTAAAACCCAATCACTGTCTTTAATGAAACAAACTTCATTTTGGCTTGCCCAAATACAAATAATAAGAAAAATAATATTTACAGTTGTGAAATGTGTAAACATAATAGTATAATACTACCTTAATCTTAACATTTACCTAAACCTCAAGGACGTCATAGCCTATGTAGACCGAGTGCCCTTATTTTTTTTTAAATAAAAGAATTTATATTCTACTCCTAAGATTTCTATTTAAATGCGGTCTCCAAAGTCCAAACTTCAAACTATGAAAATTATTTTACTGTTGCATTATCATAATTTTGATGATCTGGTCATCCTATTAAAATAGAGTATTGCTACTAAATTATTTGAAACTTATCGCTTAGATGACATTCTTAACATGACACCACCACGTAGTGCTATGTGATTTATTAAAAACTATATTCAAACCAAAAGAGTGTTTGAAAAATTAAAATACAAAAAGAAGAAGAATAGAATTCTAAGTTTAATTTATATTTTTTGTATTTTTGTTTTTAACTTTTTAATAAATCACATAATATCACGTGATGCTACGTCAAGAGGGCTATCTGAATAGTAAATTTTAGATAATAAAAAAAATTGTAACAAGGGAATAAAGTCTAATTTTTATTCAAAGCAATTCATAGTAAATCAATAACACTAAACTAAAATTACGTCGAAATCTTAGAAATTATTAGAGTATAAGAGCTTATACACTGCTTGGGAAGAAGTGGATTTCATTGACGTCTTCCATATGATCTCTCAACTCAAACAGATCCAGTTTTGTAGGAAAAAATAATTCGCTGTAATGAATATCATTCAACATGATGTAATTGATTTATGCTATCTGGAAGTTGATGCGGACGATAAACATT
Source organism: Juglans microcarpa x Juglans regia (assembly GCF_004785595.1). NCBI lineage: Eukaryota > Viridiplantae > Streptophyta > Magnoliopsida > Fagales > Juglandaceae > Juglans > Juglans microcarpa x Juglans regia. The sequence continues at coordinate 27,324,728 of NC_054604.1, forward strand.
TTATATTATTGACAGTATTATGGTTTAATTTGTCAAAAACAAAAAAAAACTCAATTTGAAACTTTCGTTATCAAGTAAATTATTAAGAATTGCAATCATGCTTTTCAGTCATATAACTTACTTTGTCTCGTAATATTACTATGTGGTGCTATATAAATTATCTGTTTTATATTTTTATTTTTTAATAAATTACGTGAGAACGTGTTAAATAAAATAAAGTTAGTGGTATAAAAAGATCACATATTATCATTTCTCTAGGCTTCGTTTGGTTACGCAGTTCAGATGAGATGAGATGTTTTATTGAAAGTTAAATAAAATATTGTTAGAATATAATTTTTTTAATATTATTTTTATTTTGAGATTTGAAAAAATTAAATTGTTTATTATATTTTGTGTGAGAGTTTAAAAAAATTGTGATAATGAAATGAGATGAGATGATTTTGTGTATCCAAATTGGACATTGTTTCGTGCTAGGTGACTTGTAAAATTAATTAATTTAGTTTGGTAGACATCTTATTTTTATACAATTATTATAATTTTTTTAATTTTTTACACAAATTAAATATAATAAGTAATTTATTTTTTTAAATTTTAAAATAAATATAATATTAAAAAATTATATTTTAATAATATTTTATTTAATTTTAAACTTTTATATGATTGTAACAAAGGATCCTAAATGCTTAAAAAGTCAACGGATCCGAGTCGAATCTCTACCAATAAATAAAGATGATAAGAAAAGAGATTCATCCTAGTACAGATCATCAGTTCTGCTGACTCTTTGTCTTGCAGCTGGGGGTTGTGCTTTTGGAGTACCATCTTTGAGAGTCTCTCACTTTTCGTTTTCTTCCCTCCATCAACGCCGGCAAGCCAACAGAATCTCTTCGCTGCTCGTGTCCACGTACATCTCTGTTGCATTTTTTTCCTTTTTCTTTTTTTTGCGTTTATCAGCTCTTGACAACATGAGTGATAATCGAGAGTTTAAGATTTGAGTCGTTATAATATATTTGCCCAAAGATGTCTCATTTTTTTCTAAGCTGATATTGAAAGTCGATTTCTTGTTTGATCAATGGTAGGAACCTCAGTTTCTGCTGTTTGAGCTATTATTTGCAATTTTAAATGAGACCAAATTCTAATTTGATGATCTAAGAAATATCTATTAAAAATTATTGACAATTCTCAAGGCATCTCTTAAGAGTACTGGTCATTTAAAAGCATTAGCCAGTGCCAGTTATAAATAAATTGTGGACAAGAACAAGAACAAGCGTATAAAAAATGAAGGGAAATATACAAATTAGACTAGATTATTATGTGATATATATATATATATATGCGCATTATTTTTATTTTGGGTCAGAGCCTTGGCTTTATAACCTTGATGGGTTTCTTTCTTCAATTATTTATTCCTTGGACAAAATGATGAATATTGATCGTTTTGTGCTAAACCAGTCAACAATGAGCTCCTCAAGTGCAAGTGCTGACTGCCTTGGATGGGCAGCAAGAGATGAGTCTGGAGTTCTATCACCATACAACTTCAGCCGCAGGTATGTTTATTTAATCCGATGAGAGGATTGGTCTTGATCTCAGGGAATGAAAACAAGAAAAATCCTGCATGTAACATGCATCATAATTTTATATAAAGGGTGGTTAACCATGAATTTGAATACTGAAATTCATAATCAATCATCTTCAATGGGGACATAGATCAAAACCATGCATTACGTTAATGGAAAGGATAGGCCATTAATTTCTACTTTTATGAAATGATCTCGGTACTTGAAATTTCTTTTCATGGTAGTTGGATTATTCAAAATCCGGAATATTAGTGGCCCCGAGTGTTTGTTCTAATCTCATTACCATTGTCAACATGTCTAATTCTATACTCTACGCTTTGCTGATCAAATACAAATATCGGGTTTCATTTTTTGAGAAAGAATGTCTAATTCCGGTATGAGAGATTATAACTATGCAGCGTGCGCCAGATGTGACGATTCCTTTCTTGAAATATAGGCTGCATATACATGCAAGAAATAAAAGAAAAAAAAAAAAAACTAATTGTGTCTGAAAGAACATGCGTAACGTTCTATATACACACGGATTTTGTTGAGGTTTCTTTTATTGTCTTAGATGTTCATGATGGATGAAGTAATTTGCTTAAATTCATATAAATTATTTGAAAAAATAAGCTGGAAGTTATGAATCTTAGATATGGATTTCTCATATCAGTTATTGATAATAATCATCCCATGCACGTATGCCTTTCTATAAATTTTTTGAACTATGAGAGAAAATTAATTGAAATTTGCATCATGAATACATTTTGCATGTTTTTCTCCTGTTTAATTAACATGATATTCTTATCGATAATCAATGTTGGAAATCTTTCTCAGGACCCTTGGAGTTGACGATGTTTCAATAAGAATTACACACTGTGGAATTTGTTATTCTGATTTAGTTTGGTCAAGGAATGGACATGGGGATTCGAAGTATCCTTTGGTGCCTGGGTAAGTGGACTAATTCATGTATACCATGAGTACGTAGTCTTAGGTTTCCTTGAACTAATGTATCTGTAATTGCATGCACACCAGACATGAGATTGTTGGAATTGTGAAAGAGGTCGGTTCCAATGTTCACCGCTTCAAAGTTGGTGACCATATTGGAGTGGGAACCTATGTCAACTCATGCAGGGATTGTGAGTATTGCAATGATGATGAAGAAGTTTATTGTGCAAAAGGAATGACACTCACTTTTAACAGTGTGGATGCGGATGGTACTATTACAAAAGGAGGATATTCAAGTTATATTGTTGTGCATGAAAGGTAAGCTGTGTTCTCTGAGGCTATTTCTCATATTTCATCTACTTGGGAAAAATAAGTTCAGACAAACTAGAGTTGACATGATAATGTGGAAGTTACTTGCCAATTTATATGACATTTGTTTCATGGGGATGTTGCATGGAAGTTCATGTTAATTTTGGTGACATAAGGCCATGGGATCTACGCCTTCTCAGAATTAATTGCCAACGACTGGACATAAGTTATGGAGGGTTATGAACATTTTCTTTATCAAGTAGGTCTGGCTGCTCAGCATTAATATATAGATCTGCTTGCTTGTGATTGTGTTTTTAGAGCTTGCATGCTTCTGGGAAGTGTATACAATTTGTAATCGTGATTTGACTTATTAGATTGGCACTCAAGGAATTTGGCAAGGTTTTAACGCAAATTACGGATATCAATTTTGGTGTTGGAATACAGGTACTGCTTCAGCATACCTGACGACTATCCATTGGCTTCAGCAGCTCCTTTGCTTTGTGCTGGAATTACTGTGTATGCTCCCATGGTGCGCCACAAGATGAACCAACCTGGTAAATCTTTAGGAGTGATTGGGCTTGGAGGTCTTGGTCACATGGCAGTGAAGTTTGGGAAGGCTTTTGGGTTGAATGTGACAGTTTTCAGCACTAGCTTATCCAAAAAAGAGGAAGCCCTGAGTTTACTTGGTGCAGACAGATTTGTGATCTCATCTGACCAAAAGCAAATGAAGGTAGAATTAGATAACCTTGTTGTAAAGCATCTGTTGCGTTGTTCACATTAGCAATATCGAAATCGATGACATATCCTGAGTGTTGTTGGATTGATGGTTGTCGTGATGTTTTCAGGCCCTGGCTAAGTCCCTTGACTTTATAGTTGACACGGCATCTGGTGATCACCCATTTGATCCATACATGTCGCTGTTGAAGATTGGTGGTGTTCTTGCTCTCGTGGGGTTCCCAAGTGAAGTCAAATTCAGCCCTGCAAGCCTAAATATTGGTACTTAAATAAGCTTTATGAAATTCATGTACTCTTTTATTTAGGTCTCGTTTGGTTTCACATATGGTCTCAATCCATCTTATCTCAACATCTAAATACCATTTAAATACAAACACTTCATTAATTACCCAACTTTCCAAACAAAACATAAAAAATAATTCAACTTTTTAAAATCTCAAAACAAAAATAATATTAAAAATTATATTCTAGCAATATTTTAATTTATAATATTTTTATTCAATTTTTTCTCTCATTTCTCAAATCTTCATAAAACATCTTAATTCAAACAATCTCACTATTATTTACAAATTATCTCATTATTATTCACATATTTTTCATCTCATCTCATCAGTGCAGACCAAACGAGGCTAGTATATATTGTTATTATCATTCTAAATTTATGAAGTCAATCGTATTACCCGCATAACACCATTGAAACGACAGTCATCGATATTGTTCTTCCATCAGCCATAAAAGATTATTAGTTTCACTGCCTGCCATGTCACATGTATTATACTTGAGTCTTGCAAGTAGGAATTTAGGAGTTTTTAACATGTGTAATGAGCTGCATGAATTGAACTTTTGGCAGGAATGAGAACTGTTTCTGGTAGCATAACCGCTGGAACAAAAGTTACACAAGAAATGATAGACTTCTGTGCTGCTCGTAAAATTTACCCAATGATAGAAGTAATTCCAATTGAGTATGCAAATGAAGCTATCGAGAGGCTACTGAAGAGAGATGTGAAGTACCGGTTCGTAATTGATATTGAGAAATCCCTTAAATGAACTGCTGAAGAAATGAGAAATGCGCACATTCCGAATGCCTTAAAAGCCCACAATGGCTAACTTTGATTAGGTTTTTGGGAATTTATTTGTGTATTAAAAGGCATCTAGGTTTGATCTTCTGTATTGTGCAAGTGGGTAGCTAGCCTAAAATAAGTGAATTGGGCGTAGGGTGGTGTTTTGTGACATGGATGATTCATTAAAAATTAGAAGTTTGGATTACTAAATTCTTAGTCATTTTGTGGTGTTGTCATGTATGCTTGCAGGGCAAATATATTTTACAATAGATTTGCTTTATTTTGTCTTGTTCACCGAAAAAAAAAAAAAAAAAAAAACCTTCCTTGACCAAAACAAGGAACCAACCTCAAACATTGTTTTTAGGAAATTTATAATGACACTTCCCCATATTTGTCGATATTTTGGCACCCATTATATATAGGTATATAAAAGTTTATACACTAATACTTATTCATCATTATCAAATTCACTTTTAAGGTGTTGGGTGCGCAAAACAATAGGGTTATAAATAGACTTATTCCTTAAATATGAAATAAACATTAAATATTACATTAAAAAGTGTCCTAACTTCATCCTTAATATTTATTATTTGTCTAATTTTATGCATAACATTAAATCATTTTGAGAAATTCTATTTATAAACCAGTGTAGAGAACACATTTAATAAAGTGTTTACAATAACGATTAACAATGCATTCACTACAACAAATTTGAGATTTTGGGACGAAATTATTTAGGGACGAAATTTTTTTCATCCCTAAAAGTCATTTTTTGAGACAAAATTTAAATTTCATCCCAAAAAATCGATGAATTTAGAAAATCGTTCGAACGTCAAAATAACCGTTCGAACAGTATTTTCTGTGACGAATTAAATCGTCTCAAAAAAATTTTTCCGTTCGAAAGTGAAAAAATACGTTCGAACAGTAAAATTTGGCGGATAATTACTTTATTATGGCGGGGAAAGTTCAAAAACGTTCGAACGAGAATTTGTTGTGTTCGAACGGAAAATATTTGGTGGTAAATCCTGGCGGGAACGTTTCTAAACCGTTCGAACGGAATATATTTAGTTAGAACATATTCAAGCACCACATTTATACATTCGAAGGTATAATATTAATCTCGGTACGAAACTCAAAATATAAAAAATATATATCATATATACAAATTCATTAATTAATTTTATGTAATTAATTTTAAAATATTTTAATAATTTCTTTTACGTTAAATAAGATTTTTAGTTAAATAAATATTATCAACCACATATATATTAATCAACCAAATAAAGCAAATTATCAAAATGTCATATATATTGTTCATAATTACAACAAAAGAAAATATATATAAAAGATAAAAACTATTGTGATGCGAGGTCTCTACACACATCCTCGACTGCAGCTAATTGTGTCTCTACCTGTGTCAGTCGAGTACTAACTGTGACCTGAGTTGCATTATTGGCATTAATCACTGTACGTAACTCATTAACCTCTGTACGTAACCCAGAGACGGTAGCCATAATCTCTGTACGCAACTCAGACATGGCAGTATGCACTGCAGTATGCACTGCATCAATCACTGCTGATGTGTGTACGCTGATCTCAGCACGCAATATGTCAGCCATCTTCTCGCGAATATATGTGCGTGATGTCTCAGCCTGTGTAGATGTCTCACCAGCCGATACTCCAGTATCTCCCGGCTGCGCATCTCTCTGAATCTCAGCCCTGTCAGGAACAGCCCCACGAAAACGAAATCTAGAGTGTCCCGTGCTCCGTGATAGGGTGGTGCTGTTGATCGGTGCCATCGAAAATCGGGAACGCTCGGCAGGTTCGGACACAACCCCGGCATGTAGCAAAAATCGAGTGATGAGGATCCCAAACGAAAGTATATCTGTCGTAATGAACCGTGCCTCTGATCGGATTCTCTCAAATATATAACCAACGAGGTCGATCGGGATGCCACGAGCGATCCGTATCATAAATCTCGCTCGATCCATGCCGACCTCCGTCTTGTGCTGCCGTGGGTCAATATTATTGGCAATGATCAAATTCATAATCTTGAAGAATGAAGATAAATCTGCCTGCCTAATACTCTTGGAGCCATCGTACACTGGAGCATCTGGACCAACAATCAAGTCTCTGATCTCGTGATCAACAAGTGTATCGATCTCATCTGTGTAATCTAGTCCCTCGTCCTGAGACATAGCTGCATCACCTGAAGGACCAGACTCTCTAGGCGGCAGGTTTGGATAGGCATCAAGAAGCCTAGGAATACCCAGATATACAGCGAGTCCGTCTGTTGAAAATATAACAGGAGCTCCTCGGACACAGATCCTATATGCCCCTCCATCGTCTGGGCTAGCAGCACCGAGCTCTTTATAGAACTCAGTAACGATCTCAATGAAGGAAACGAGCTCCATTCCTTCTTCTCGCTGATCTAAGATTGGTGCCCAATCACGATCATTGAATACTGATGGGAGGGAATGACCCTCCCATATAAGAGCGACAAAATCAGACAGTTTTACCTGTCGCTCAAGTAAAACGGTCCGCTCTCGAACTGTTTGGATGGAAGGTTCTCCTGATCTACCACGTTTACGGCCCCGATAAGACATTATTATGATCCTGAAATTTTAAAAATAAAATATACATTCAAGATTAGTGATAAAATCTAATTACGACTAAAAGATTTACAAAATTATATACTAATAGCAATTTAATAAATTAATTGATAGAACATATAATCAATTAAACGATGAAAACAATTTAATAAGCTAATAAAATGTTAATGGAATGAATTTAATAATTAGCGTTCGAACGTCTAAATATATGGTCGAACGGACAATTAATAACGTTCGAACGTGTCGATCAAGTTCGAACGTACAGGTTTACCGTTCGAACGGACTGGTTAATACCTTTCGAACGTAAAACAGATCTAACTCGGCCATGGCTGAGTCAACTCAGTGGCCATGAAAATACTCAAAAATTAATCGATTCCGTGGTTTCTTCGACTAAAAACAAAGTACTCTTCATTTCTAAACATCCTACGATAGATTTATGATGTTCTACGGTAATTATTGATGAAAAAATGCAATTTAAAAAAAAAACAAATAAAACCATAAAATTATAAAATAAACGGTAAAACGAGTTTGAAAATACATACCTTTACTTGGGAGGAAAAGTGATTGACGTATGTGCTGATCACGACGGCAGACGGCGGTGAATGTAGTGCGTTCAAACGTTTTCTCGCTTTTTCAAACGGTGGGGACGGCGGCGTGAGAGAAGGAGCTGCCTGCGATAACTTATACGTGCATAACCGTTCGAACGTTAATATTTAACGTTCGAACGTTAATATAAAACCGTTCGACCGTTACTATTTCACTTTCGAACAGAAGTTTTGTAAGTTTATTAAAAAATATATTAAATGTATACTATATTTATATTCCTATAAATTGTTATAATATATATACTATTATAGTAGATTATATATACTGTAATATATATGTAATATTATAATATATATTATGATAGTAGAATACTTTAAATGAAAGCATAATAACTTATAAAATATTTTTTTTATAGTATAATAGTAATATATCATAATACTTTACTATCAAAGTGTTATATATGAGATATTAATATGTATATAGTACCACATAATAGCATGTAGTGCTATATGGTATGAGTTTATACTTAACTAATATATGTCATATTATATATTCCATTATACTTTACCTACTAAAGTTATATATGACATTATACAACATATATATATAGAGTATAGCTTACTAATATACTATCATCTTATAAATTTCTCTACACTTTATTATGTGACCTTAGTATATTTGAGGCTATATATATGTGAGTATATATTACTAATACATATGATCTTAATAATATATATGATAGTATAGGTCACTACATATATCATAATATATATTACTATATATATATATACTATATATTTAGTATAGATTACTATATATATGATAGTATATATTACATTATATATAATAGTATATATAACTAATACATATGATGTTATAGTACTTTTCATTTAATGATGAAAAAAGTTATATTTAAACATAAATGATATGTGTTCGAACGGTACTCGTAAACCGTTTGAACACATATGTTAACGTTTGAACGTAAAAAAACATTCGAACGGACAAGGCAAATGGCGGGAAAACATCCTGCCAAAAACAAGACAGCTGGATTACCGTTCGAACGTAATTTGTTATAGTTCGAACGGATTATTGCAGTGGTGGGAAAATATCCCGCCAATTAAACTATAGTATCATCTAATATGTCTATATATATTAATGTTGTTCTTTTATTCAAAAGGTGTAATGAAAAAAAAAATATAAATAAACATTTACAATACCGTTTGAACAGTTAGAAATTAAAGTTCGAACGGTTAATTTTCGAGCGGTAATAAATCAATAACGTTCGAACACATATGTTAACGTTCGAACGTGAAAATTAGGAGGGAATTTTCTCCCGCTTAATATTTTCACGTTCGAACGGTTAGTAAATAACCGTTCGAACATGAAATGTTCTTCAAAAACACGACAGAACCTCACAATTCTGTTTCTCTCCTCCTGCTGTCGCTCCGTGTGGTCGCCCGAAGATTACCCCTTCGCATATCAGAGGTATTCTTTCTCAAACTAGCCCTTAAGCTCAAAAAAATTGTTCATCTCACTCCATTATTCTCGGATTATTACTTGTAGGATAGTTTGTGATTATTCTCGGATTATTTCCTTTTCATCTTCAAAAATTCAGGTATTTCTTTTAAAATATAAATGTATGGTTTGAACTTTATATTTTGCAATGTTAGAAAGTTGTATGCTTTGAGATTGTTGTTTGTGTTTGTTAGAGTTTGGGATTAATGGAGTTTTCGGCGTTGTTGAAGACGACTGGAATCTGGAATGAATACGTTCGAACGGGTTCGGATTACCGTTCGAACGTATTCATTTTGTTCGAACATAGGTTCTCATAGTTCGAACGGATAATGACATTACATCAATAACGTATACAGAATACGTTAGGTTTGGTATGGTTATAAATTATATGTACTACTAAATCACAAATAATTAGGACCAACTACCATTTAATATTGTTAATTCTAAATAAATAAAATTAATATTCAAATTAAAATACTACTAAATCTTTAAATTAAAATAGAAATAGTTAAGATTTAATAATACTTAAATACTTAAAGATAAATTAATAAAATTAATATTCAAATTAAAATACTATTAAATCTTTAAATTAAAATATAAATAATTAAGATTTAATAATACTTAAATACTTAAATATAAATTAATAAAATTAATATTCAAATTAAAATACTTCTAAATCTTTAAATTAAAATATAAATAGTTAAGATTTAATAATACCTACTAATTAAGTTTTTGTTGTATTGTTGTATAAATAATATGTTGTTATTGTTTGACATATATTAGCATATTTTGCATTGTTTGTTCATCAAAATAAACCTTAGACCCGTTCGAGAATTATCAATCCGGATGAATGCTTGATTGATAACTCTTGAATTGCCCAGAGTGGACAGTTTGAGATTGTAAGATCATTCTCGCAAACTATAGAATTATATCTGTTGTCGTCCAACATTATGATTTTGGTAGATTCATCCATTGTTCTCTGGATATGCAGTTTCGGTGATGGTGCAACGACGTGTTAATCATCAGTGCACACAACCAAACGAGCATATTTGGAGAACTATGGGGAGATGCTGCCGAAATTTTGTTGGATGTGACAGATAATAGATCATAGGTTGGCGACTATGATCTTACAATACCGAACGGGATAGGACCAACTACCCGGTGAAAGGTGGCATACTCATTAATTGGTACATGATATATAGTTGTTTGCTGATGCATTACAATATTGTTTGTAATGAATATAGTTAGGCATGGATAAGAGTTGGATGAGAGTTAGCGATCGATTGGGTCAGAATTACAATGTATATGCTGAAGGTGTTAAAAAATTCTTGGAGTTTGCATTGGGTATATGTGATAGTGATGGGCGTATCAGATGCCCATGCAGAGAATGCAGGAATTTGCGTTCTCATAAGATAGACTTGGTGAGAGAGCATCTGTTTGTCAAAGGTATTGATAAGGGTTATACTGATTGGGTCTTACACGGTGAACCATATCCAACTTCATTTGAAGCTCCACATGAAGAAGAAGAGATCGATGAAGATGTACAACCAGAGATTGTTGGAGATGATTACGATGAGGATATGGAGGAAATGTTAGGTGACATCGGTGCGGGAATGTTTATGAATGAAGGTGACACGGACACATCAAGCTCAAATGATGGGGGCCATAACACTTTTGCATGCTTGTGGAATGATTCACAGCGTGAGCTATATCCAGGATGCAGAAGACATAGTAAGTTGTCGTTTACCGTAAGATTGCTTCACATAAAATCAATGTGTCGATTATCTATTAAGGCAGTCAATATGTTACTTGAGCTGTTTAAAGAGGCACTGCCGACAGACAATACTTTACCTCGTAACTTCTATGAAGCAAAAAAGTTGAAACGAGGACTCGGATTTGATTACAACGTAATACATGCATGTAAGAATAACTGCATATTATTTTGGCAAGAGAATGAGCAGTTGAACGAGTGTCCTATATGCCACGAGTCAAGATGGACATCGGACAAGGCAAATGTTCCGCAAAAGGTCATACGCCACTTTCCATTGATACCTAGATTACAACGATTATTTATGTCACGCGCAACGGCTGTAGATATGACATGGCACTCATTAGACAGAGTAAGGAACGATAATATTTTGTCACATCCTGCTGACTCCCAGGTGTGGAAGGAATTTGATCAAGAACACCCATGGTTTGCTGAAGAACCGCGTAACGTAAGACTTGCGTTGGCAACAGATGGATGTAATCCTTTTGGGAACATGAGCACTAGTCATAGTACTTGGCCAGTTGTACTTATGCCGTATAATCTACCACCGTGGAAGTGTATGAAAGATCCATATTTCATGATGAGTTTGCTCATCCCAGGTCCGAGGTCACTGGGAAATGATATAGACATACACTTACAGCCATTGATTGCAGAATTGAAAGATTTGTGGGAGATTGGGGTTGTCACATTTGATTCGTCAACAGGCAAGTCGTTCAAGATGCATGCTGCGGTGTTGTGGACAATAAATGATTTTCCAGCTTATGAGAATTTGTCAGGTTGGAGTACTAAGGGGAAAATGGCATGTCCAACTTGTAACAAATATACCAAATCTGAATGGCTTACGTACGGGAGGAAATTATGTTTCATGGGTCATTGTCGATTTTTACCTGGTGACCATAGATGGCGTGGAAATTCTAGAATGTTTGATGGAACTGTTGAATGGGGCCAACCTCCACCATATTTGTCTGGCGAAGATGTACTTGCACAATTTATAAATGTTGGTTGTAATGAATTTGGTAAAAAACAACGAAAGAGAAAACGAGCTACGAATGAGTTGAATTGGACAAAGAAGAGTATATTTTTCGAACTCCCGTACTGGTCGAAGTTAAAATTGCGACATAACCTTGATGTTATGCATATTGAAAAAAATATTTGCGAATCCGTATTGGGAACATTGATGTCAATTGAAGGAAAAACAAAGGATACAATAAACTCAAGGAAGGATTTGAAGCGGTTGGGAATAAGACGGGAAATGCAGTTGCAAGAAAATGGTTCGTCTGTCTACATGCCGATTGTGTGGTATACATTGTCAAGGAATGAAAGGGTTACATTTTGTGAGTGGCTAATGAAGATCAAATTACCGGACAGTTATGCCTCGAATCTAACAAGGTGTGTGAGAACAAATGATTGGAAAATAACTGGATTAAAAAGTCATGATTGTCATGTTTTCTTACAGCATATCTTGCCTATTGGTATCCGTGGGTACTTGACCAGAGATGTGCGTGTGGCTTTGACTGAGTTGGGTGCATTTTTTAAAGACTTATGTGCTAGGACGTTGAATGTAGAAGCTTTGGATCGAATGGAACGAGAAATTGTCATAATATTGTGTAAGCTAGAAAATATTTATCTACCGTCATTCTTCGATGTCATGGTTCACCTAGCCGTTCATTTGCCACGTGAGGCTCGACTTGCAGGACCAGTTCAATATAGATGGATGTATCCCATTGAACGATTTCTTGGAAAGTTGAAACGTACAGTGGGTAACAAGGCCCGTCCAGAAGGATCAATTGCAGAAGCATATATTGACGATGAGTGGCATACCTTCTGTTCCAAATATTTACATGGAGTTGACACTCGGTTTGATCGGCCAGAAAGAAACTTTGACGTTGACCGAGCAAGACAACATAATATATTTTCTGTGTTTTCCCAACAAGTTCGTCCAATTGGTGCAGTGCGTGGTTATGACTTGTGTGGAAGAGAGTTCGAGAAAGCTCAGTGGTACGTGCTGAACAATTGCCCTGAGATAGAGAACTACTTGAAGTAAGTTATAACTTTTTCTTAATTTAAATTGCCTCATTAATTTTAAAAAAATACAAAATATAAAATATTTGTGGTAATCATCAATTTCAGTGATCATATTAACGTGCTCAAGGAACTAGGAGTAAATGATATAAACCAAAAACATGAAGAGGAGTTCCCAAGATGGTTTGAAGAACGGGTAATGAAATTACATATGCGTTACTCAATAACAAATGAAAAATTATTAATTTCAACTTTGATATAGTATACGCTTTACTCAATATGTAGGTTGTACAATTGCATGCGAATAATCCAAATGATATATCTGATGAACTGTATGCATTGGCGCGTGGCCCATCGAGACGCGCTGCTCGATTTTTTGCATGTATTTCTCGGAGAAGTAGGTATCACACACTGGATCGAGATTGTTATAGGAAAACCCAAAATAGTGGTGTCCTAGTCGAAGGAAGTCATGATGGAGAAAATATTGATTTCTATGGGGTTATTGTCGATATAATTGGAATGAAATATTTGGGAGAGCTTGCGGTGTATCTGTTTAAGTGTGATTGGTGGGATTTAAGCAATCCTCGTACTGGAGTCCGTGATGATGAATATTTTTTGAGTGTTAATACATCAAAAAAATGGTATGAAGATGATCATTTTATTTTGGCTTCTCAAGCATCTCAAGTATTCTACTTAGATGACCCGAAGTTAGGAAATCAATGGCGAGTAGTTCAAAAATATTCTCCAAGAAATATATATGATGTTATCCCTCAGGCGGAAGGATAAGATGAAGAAGAAGATGACTCTTCTACTCAAGAAGCATACCAAGAGAGTCAACCCGCCTTAAATTTGTTTGTAGATTTGAGCCAGTATAAGATGATTCCATTAAATAGAGAAGATATTGAGGCTGAAATTGTTGATGCGACAGTTGAGGAAAATGTTGAATCATCTGAAGTATCTACAGATGATGAGAGCGAATTGTCAAATGAAACTGATACAGATTCTGATTGACCAATTATGTGTTAACATTACACTTGATGACAAATATTTTACTTATTGAATGTATCAGTAGTTTGAAATTATGCCGCCAAAGAGGAAGGAAGTTCGCAACCCATCTCCACCTGTTCCTAGCTCTCCTTCATTGTCACCATTAGAGATTGATTTTACAGAATAAGGTAAAAATCTAATACTCATAAAAGTTATTAATTAAGGTCCTATAATAGAGATATAAATGAAATTGATTACAATGTTATATTTTATAGAATCTACAGTACAATCTCGTCAAGGTCGAGGCACCACTAGAGGGGTGACGTTGGAAAAATATCGGAATGTGGGTAAGATCAAGGTTAACATTCCTGACGAACATACTGGGGGGGAAGGACAACCAGCAGCTTGGCTTGCATCACATGTGGGTGCTCTTACACGAACTTACGCACCTTTGGCAACGACTTCATGGAAGAAAGTCCCCCAAGATGTTAAAGAGCTTATCAAGAAGCGTTGTTTGGTAATGTTTAAAACATTGATTTAGTAGAATAAATTTCTATATTTTACTTAAATTTAGAATATTATAAATGATAATGTGTTTGTGACTATTTTTTTAAGGATGATTTCGAATTAAATTTTGGTCGGAGAGAGGAGCGTAAGACTGTGGAAGAGCTTATGGGTAATGCATTCCGTAAATATAAGGCGAGGTGTCATGAGTATTATAATAAGTTTGAGAAGAAGGAAGATGCACGCCAACATCCTTTCTAGGATGTCCGACCTTCTGAGTGGGAAAAACTTTGTGACATGTTTGAGGATCCATCATATCAGGTATAATGAAATTTAATTATTTTACTTGTCCTATCTGGCATTTCGCTTCATCATATTTTCAATTTCTTTGCAGGAGCGAAGTTCTATAAACAAAACAAATAGATCAAAATTGAAGATTAATCATCATGCAGGCTCAAGATCTTTCCATCGCCTTTCTAAGAAATTGGTATTGCTATTTTTTTTATTGGATATAGTTAATTATTTGGATGAATCATAATGACTTTATATCTTAACACATTTATTGTAGCAAGATTCAGATACTAATTATGATCTGACAAAATTATATGCTGCATCGCACACTGATCGTAATGGAGAGTGGACTCATCCTGATGCCCATGAAAATTATGTAAGTTTTATAACCTGTTTTAATTAAATGTATTAGAATATTTATGACGATATTAATTCTTTATTTTATATATGGCTAGGATAAAATGATTGCCCTACGTGCTGAATCTGCGTTAGATCAAAATTCTTCAACAAGTGATATTGAGATTTTTACACAAGTCCTGGGTCAACGTTCAGGATATTTGAGGGGTTTGGGTCGTTGTGTAAAGCCTGGTCCCTCTTCCTCTTCTTCTGGGAATGCATCTATGACTTCTATAGCGCTAGAGAATGCGAATTCCAGAATCGAAGAATTGACTGCAAGACAGCATGAGTTAGAGGCTCAATTGGCAAAACAAGCAGATATGGAGATGCGCCTCAAACAACATGAAGAACAACAAGAAGAGTTCAGAAGACAGATGCAACTCCAAATGCAGCAGCTTATGCAACAGTACAGGCCTCTAAGCAACTGATGGATTTTGGGATTATCTATTTATGTACAAACAATGCCCGTCTCGACTGTTATTTATTTAATTTGTGCTTATTTTAACACTTTTGTGAGTGCAGAACTAGGTGGGTTTGCACTTGCAGAAAGACAAGAGCTTGGTAAATAAAAAGCTACTACAAACGCGTCGAGTGCGAGGCAGGAGAGAGGGCGTCAACTCTCAGTCATGGCATGAACAGTTGTTGAAAACAGTGGAACTCTACGCTCCATTTCTTCCTTCTTTCTCTACTCATCGATCAAATAATCACTACTTATCGAGTCACGGCATGAACAGGGAGAGGGAGAGAACGATCTGGCGTTGTCGGGTGCAAGAGGCTGGAGTTTGAGATGCTTACATGTCGTGATTTGATTGGCTAGTGTGAAAATGGTTTTTACACCCATCCGGCTGGAAGCTTTCCTCTTTTGGGATATGTTACTTCTAGTACATAGTATTGTTCAAAGAAAAAAATTATCTGCTACGAATATTGCATATTATTATATAGATGTTAGGTGCATTGCATCTTTATTTTTAATGAAGAATGACAGATAACCAACGCTTTAGAATCTACCAAATCTCAAGCGGAACTCGGGGGAAGAGGGGTCACAGAGAGTCCATCTCAATCTACGTCGATAGTTGATAGTTGGACTTTGATATACTATTGGTTTGTTAATTAATTATCTTTGTAGTTTGTACTTATGTTATTATTTTTCCTAACTGGCATTATTTTCTTTTTGAGACAATGAGACATCATATTATTTATATCCTCATTTCTTTTGTCTTTCTTTTTCTAAGTTTTATGATGTCACTTGGAGTTGGTAATTGATTTTTATGTTGTTACCTTTATTGTATTTTTCTAAAGTATTTCAATTGTTGTAACATTATTATTCATTTAATCTATTTGACATTTTTAATATTTTTAGATTCATTTGTAAAATTTTTATATTAATGTAGAATAGTTTATACTACTTTGTAATAGGTTAGAGTTATTAATTTAAGTTGTATAACTGCCTGCTATGTCATAGGTATTATACTTAAGAGTGATGCAAGAAGGATCTTTTGAGTTTTTAACACTTTAATGAGCTGCATGAATTGAACTTTTGGTCGGAATGAAAATTGTTTTGCTAAGGTCTTTTGGATCAGATGGTATAAAGCATGGTCTCCAAATGGGAGAACTAGGTTTAAACCCTACCCGCACTCCTATATATATTAAAAAAAAAGGAATGAAAACTGCTTTTGGTAGGATAACTGCCGATACAAAAGTGACACAAGAAATGATAGAGTTATGTGCTGCTCATAAAGTTTACCGAATAATAGAAGTAATTCTAATTGAGTATGCAAACAAAAGTCTCTCTCTCTCTCTCTCTCTCTCTCTCTCTCTCTCTCTGAGCAAAAGTCTCCGAAGCACAAATCTGTTATTTTTTTTGCTAGAGAGGAGGGGGAAGCAATGTTTTAAATTTTGTTCCGGTGATTATTCCAGTTTAAGTACAGAAATAGAATATTTCGATACCGTTGCGTTCTGGTGTATCGTTTCGAGAATCACTATATATTAACTATATATATATATTTATATGTATATATAAACTAACAACTAATAGAGTAAATACATGTATATGTAAGTATATATCATGTATGTGTATATATATATAGTAATTAACTACTAATAAAATGAATATACGTTGAAAAAAAACACAAACTTGAGTTGAGACACACAAAACAAAGGAAAAAAAAAAGGATAGATAAATTATTAAGAATAACGATATTTAAAAAAAATGAGGGGACATGTTTAAAGTAACAAAAAAATTAAAATTATGTAAGTACCTTTAATATTCAAGAATTAATTAAATACCTTTTAAATTTAAAATTTACGAAAATGTCATCCAAGCAAAAGAAAATCACAAAGCTGCCATTAAAACAATTTGAAATGAAATTTGACCACAAGGCTCCAAACGGGCCAGAACTTGGAGCGAAACGGAACTAGGAGGTAAGTGTACCAAATACCAAACTGGAACGGAAAATTTTGACTGTTCCAACTAGAATGAGACAAAATTTAAAGGTTAGTTCCTCCTCCTCCTTTCTCCCATCTACCTACTTTGTCTATAAAGTTAGTTCCAATTTCTTAATTGTTTTGTTTCCTCCAAGGTAAAAAAAGATAGATATGCAGTTTTCCATCAACATCCGAGAGACACACGCCATATAAGAAGGCTCTTAGGCCACCAATCTTTTGGAGAGAAGCGGCGGTTTCGTGATAAACACCATGCGTGTGCTTCATGCACCGACAACATCGGTGTGGGCCTCACGCGCTACACCTTTCAGAAGCTTTTCCCATCACAAACTCCGAACCAACGTCATGTTAATGCTTGTTTATGCCCCACTTTTTTTACTTTTACCTTCGATGCGAGAATCACATGTACTTGGTTGAGAGAGTGTGGAGTTCTGCGACGACCTATAACGCAATGAAATTATAATTTTTTATCTAGCTTTTTATTATAATAGTTGTCCTATTTGGATAGAAGATTGTGAAGAAGAGGCAGTGGACCTCCCTAACAACCACTTAAGATAAAATGCAGTCACTACAATCACCATGACATACGGTCATGGTAATACAATCACACTTTCGAATTATATAAAAATCGCCACTTTGTGCGACTCTCTCTTAGCAAGAAAGACTAGGAAACATTAAGGTGTCGTTTGGATTCGAAGATGAGTTGTGAATAGTAATGAGATAGGTTGTGAATAGTAGTGAGATTTGTGAGTTGATGAATAGTAATGAATAGTAGTGAGATGAGTTGAGATGGGTTGCGAATACAAACTGGGCTATTTGTTTCCAGTGTCCATTTATTTTTCTTTTTCTATTTCTATAGTGTTGCACTAGTTAAGAAAGAGTGTTTGTTAGGGGTCTCCCTATCCCTTATTCATATATTTCTGTATTTCTTAATTATAATGTATCAAATTTGCTTAGAAAAAAAATAAAGGCTAATAAAGAGAGATGTGAAGTATCGATTTGTTGATTGATATTGAGAAATCCCTCACTCATAGGCTCACTAGGCGCTCGACCGAGAGTAATGGGCTTCGCCTCGATGCCTGACCCCAGGGCCCAAACTTGCCAAAGAAGCAACTCACTTGCAAGGAAAAGTAAACAATGATGGCTGATGGAAAGGATAAGCTTGACGTCGATCGGCTGCACCCTGCTCATGGAGACTTATACAGGGCAGAATGGAAACAACAAAAAACCTTTGATCTTTTGACATGGAAACATCGATGGACCACCGAAGACACTAGTAGAATAAAGCAAATCGAGGAACAATGCCGCATTAATAGCACTACAACCCGAGCAACATGCTACATTAATGGCACCGTCACATAGGCACGCTGCATTTAAAGGACTTTGACAAAAGGAGCAGTGAAAAGGACATGAGCTCCATAAGGGTAGGTACGATCTGTCCCCCCGTAAACTCCTAATATAAATAGCAAATTTCAAATACGAAAACATCTCTCTGGTCTTTAGACTCTCTCATTATTTACAAACTTTCAAAATACTCTACTGATTTTGACATCAAAAACTCTCCAGTCCTAAGGTCACCCTCTCCCAGCTGCTTTCTTTTTCGTTTTCACAAATCTAGCTTGAAAAACCTGAGTTGTTGGAACTTAATCCTAAATTGTACGAAACAGAACGTTAGCACCTTTAAATGAAATGTTAAATAAATAAGAAATGCTTCTTCTGAAAATGTGCACGTTGAAATTTGAATGCATTCATCACATATTTAAACTCAAAAGCTCACAATGGTTGGCTTTGATTAGGTTTTAGGAATGAATAATGCTGCTACACAACCTCTCCAACCTCTACACATTATATTTTTATAAATTTTTAATATTTTTTTAAAATTTATTTTTTGATTTTATTCTTTTAAACTAATTCAATTATTCTATTCATTATTCATATATTAAATATTTGATAAAAGAAAAAAAAATAATAATTAAAAAAATATAATATGTGGAAGTTATGTAAATAGTAAGAAGTTTATAGATTTAAAAAAAAAAATTATTTATGTATTAAAAGGCATCAACATCTATGTTGTGCATGTGGACAGCTACCTTGAAATAAGTTAATGGGAGTATAGTGGTTGTGACACAGTGCGTGAGGACTATAAACATTTTGGTGACATATTTTTAATTTTTCAAAAAATCTGGGGGGGGGGGCGCCGGTGCCAACCACCCTTCTTAGAGTTCCAGCTGGTGCAGGTGACACCTAACCCTTCTTAGACGCGCATTGATAATAAATTGAAATGAGATAAAAATTAAAAATTAAATAAAATATTATTATTATTTTAAAATTTAAAAAATTAAATTATTTATTATATTTTATATTATAATTTAAAAAAATTAATAAAATTTAGTAAATAGAAGTATCTATGTGAGTTAAATACAACATATAAAAGTGCAAACTTTCTCATAAAGGACGTCAGCGCGTTCGTCAGCATTGGCCTTTCAAATTTTAAACTAATTACTATCATTATTAAATAAAGAAATTATGCTTCACTCTTTAAATATTATTTTCAATTTACGTGGCTTCATATCATTTAGATTTGTTTTATAATAATAATAATTTTATAATTTAATATTAAATCATATCAATTTATGGATAAAAAATGTTACAAAAAAGTTTTTATGCCACACACGTTTATTAATATGTGATTTGTTATTTTTTATTTTTATTTAAATACACGCGTATTTAAATATTAAGATAGAAGGAAAAATAATAAATTACATGTTGACTAGGTGGAAATATATAGTATAAGGCTTTCATCTAGAATTTTTCTTTATAAAATATATTTTTGAGTAAAATAATTTTTTATTTTACATATAATTAAATTTATAAATGAGAAATATTTAATTTATGTATAAATTTTATATATAATTTAGAAAAATTCTACATGGAAGCCTTACATCACATACATATACTTAATCAATATATGATCTATCATTTTTATCCTTCTGTCTTAATGTTTAAATATGTATATGTTTAAATAGAATTAACAAAAAGTCAAATCATATATTGATTAAATAAATATGTGCAATGTAAGATGTATTCGTAACATTTTTCTATAATATAATACCATCTATTTTATAATTTTTTAATTTTAAAATAAATTTGATATATTATGTTAAATCCGGTCAAATTACCATTTGCAGGACAGTGCATTTGAATTACCATGAGGTTTAAATTGTACCCCCATCAATTAAATATCAATTATCTAAAACAATCAGAAATTTGAAAAGCCATCAATTATCCAAAAAAATGAAAGTAATGGTTGATTTTTTTTTTTTGAAAAATGATAATTGAATCGAGAAAATGGACAGATTGTTTTTTTTTAATTTTTTAATAATTTAAAAAGTAATTATTAGTAAATTAATTTTTTTAAAAAATATTTAAGAATATTTAAAAAAATGTGAAAAGAAAAAGAAAAAGAAAAAGTGCATCTGTATTTGTTATGTTGGTAACAGCATTCTCGATCTGTTATTTTTATCTGAGTAATTCTACATACAATTAAGAAGTGTGTAAACATCGCGTAATCGTTTTGAAAAAGAGTAGAGTCCACAATTAAAAAATTAATTTTTTTCATGTGAGTCTAATATTTTATTCATTTTTTTTAAAATAATTACTCGACAATTATACAATTCAAAATTGTAAATATATTTTCTCGTAGTGATACACACAACATATTTTTACAATACATTTTACAATAATATTATAAGATGAGAATATTTTTATAAAATAATATTATTTTTATAAGATATTTTATAAAAATATTATTTATTTAAAATATAATTGTATAAAATATTATAAAAAATATTGTGTGTAAATGATTTTCCTTTCTCTTTTATTTATTTTTTCATTGAAAAATGGATGTCTGTATCAGGCTATTTTTGTTGCTGCATGATGATTTTGGCAATTGATTGGGGCCTACGAAGAAATGGTACTAAAAACGGAAAAGATTAAAAAATGATACAGACTATTATTGTCCTCCATGAGCTGCTCT
Organism: Juglans microcarpa x Juglans regia; assembly: GCF_004785595.1. Lineage (NCBI taxonomy): Eukaryota > Viridiplantae > Streptophyta > Magnoliopsida > Fagales > Juglandaceae > Juglans > Juglans microcarpa x Juglans regia. The sequence goes on from NC_054604.1 coordinate 27,346,453, forward strand.
TGATTTTGACATTGATATTTGATTGGGGCCTACAATTGTGGGGTTGTCCTACAATGGCGAGGAAATGGTATTAGTTTATTAAAAGCTGCACGTCAAAAGAAATGGTACGAATCTTTCAAATCATTTTATTATATTGATTATTTAAATATAAATATTTTTAAATTTTAATTTTTTTTATCTAATCATTATTTAATTTTTACAAATTTTTTTAATTTTTAAACAAAACACAAAAAAATAATTCTATTTTTTAAATTTTAAAATAAAAATTATATTAAAGAATTATATTTTAATACTCTTTTAATTTTATAATTCTTTTATTTAATTTTTTTTAAATTTTAATTCAAACAATCTCATTATTATTTATAAATTATCTTATTTTTATTTATAATTTTTTTTTATCTCATTTCATTGTATAATCATACGCGTAAAAAATTCAATGCAGCACCACCAACATCCAACTCAGTGCTCAAAAGGTGATTTTACCTGATTTTAAAGAATTTTATTATTTACAAGTAAGTTTGCATACTAATCTGTGTATTAATATTGTTGCCTTCATATTTTAAATTTAAATGAATATTATTTTTAATAAAATTTACTTTCTGACTAATCATATTGAATAGATATACGTATTAATACGTAAAATCGTTTAAAATTAAATTTTTTCCATTTTAAAAGACAACTGAAATGAAAAGGCCACCAAACCGATTAATAAATCCAGGTCCACGCACTATTACTATCCATCTATAAAAGGAGGAGATTGGGAAGTGAGATTCACCGCGTTGCCTTGCTTATCGGAGAGTTGGGAGTGCACGTATCTCTAAACTCACCAGTCTCAAAGTGTTTTTCCTCCATCAATCCCAGTAAGCCTGTATTTTCTCATGTACGTACTACATATTTATTAAGAATATATATATATATATATATATATATATATATATATATATATATATATATAGTGTAGGATATAGTAGTGATGATTAAAATTTTTTTTTGAAAGTTATCAAATATTTTATATTATTTTATTATTATTCACAAAAATTAACTGTACAGCTTAGAAGTGGGCTTTCCCCAGTTATTTTTTCTTTGGACAAAACTACATGATGATGATTGATTGTTTTGTGCAGAAACAGTCAACAATGAGCTCCTCGTGTGAAAATGCTGACTGCCTTGCATGGGCAGCAAGAGATGAATGGATTTTTATCACCATACAAGTTCAGCCGCAGGTATATTTAGGGCTTGTTTGGGGTAGAAGTCTTAAAAAATGTACCTAAATAAAAAATAGTTTAAAAAGTTCTTTAATAAAAAAAATAAATTATTTAATTATTACATATTAAATTAATTAGTAATTAATACGTTTTTCTTGATTTTGTGCTGTTTTGGATGATGATATTCCAACTCAGGGCTCTTGGAAGTGACGATGTTTCGATAAGAATTACACACTGTGGAGTTTGTTATGCTGATGTAATTTGGACAAGGAATGGACATGGGGATTCGAAGTATCCTTTAGTGCCTGGGTAAGTACTGGACTAATTCATGTATACCATGAGTACGTAGTCTTAGGTTTCCTTGAACTAATGTATCTGTAATTGCATGCACACCAGACATGAGATTGTTGGAATTGTGAAAGAGGTCGGTTCCAATGTTCACCGCTTCAAAGTTGGTGACCATATTGGAGTAGGAACCTATGTCAACTCATGCAGGGATTGTGAGTATTGTAATGATGGAGACGAAATTTATTGTGCAAAAGGAATGGCATTCACTTTTAACGGTGTGGATGCGGATGGTACTATTACAAAAGGAGGATTTTCAAGTTATATTGTTGTGCATGAAAGGTAAGCTGCGTCTCTGATGCTATTTATAACTTGCCAATGTATATGACATTTGTTTCATGGTGATGTTGCTTGGAGCAGCTTGTTAATGTTGGTGACATAAGGCTTAAGCTGGCTTCCCATGGATCTATGCCATTGTCAGAATCGCCAATGGCTGGACATAAGTTATATATAGAGGGTTATGAACATTTTCTTTATCAAGTAGCTAGGTCTGTCTGCTCAACATCAATATATATAGATCTGCTTGCTTGTGATTGTGTTTTTAGAGCTCGCATGCTTCTGGGAAGTGGATGCAATTTTCATTGCTGACTTTCTTTTGACAAGTTACCGTGATTTTGACCTATTAGCTAGATTAGCACTCGAGGAATTTGTCAAGGTTTTACCACAATTAATTACGGATATCAATTAATTTTGGTGTTGGAATACAGGTACTGCTTCAGCATACCTGACGAATATCCATTGGCTTCAGCAGCTCCTTTGCTTTGTGCTGGAATTACTGTGTATGCTCCCATGGTGCGCCACAAGATGAACCTGCAACCTGGTAAATCGTTAGGAGTGATTGGGCTTGGAGGTCTTGGTCACATGGCCGTGGAGTTTGGTAAGGCTTTTGGGTTGAATGTGACAGTTTTCAGCACTAGCTTATCCAAAAAGGAGGAATCCCTGAGTTTGCTTGGTGCCGACGGATTTGTGCTCTCATCTGACCAAGAGCAGATGAAGGTCTAATTAGATAACTTTGTTGTAAAGCTAGCTTATGTTGTGCTGTTCACATTAGCGATTTCGAAATCGATGACATATCCTGATTGTTGCTGGATTGATGTTTGCAGGCCCTGGATAAGTCCTTTGACTTTATAATTGACACAGCATCTGGTGATCACCCATTTGACCCATACATGGCGCTTCTGAAGACTGCTGGTGTTCTCGTTCTCGTGGGGTTCCCAAGTGAAGTCAAATTCAATCCTGGAAACCTAAATATGGGTATTTGTAGAAGTTTTATGAAATTTAAGTAACCCTTTTACTTTGTTTGGACATTTAGAGTATATCTCATAATTGTTTGTGAATAACAGTGAAATTGTTTGAGTTAAAATATTTTATTAGATTTTAGAAAAGGATAATAAAAGTTGAATAAAAATTATATTATAAAGTTAAAAAAATGTGTTTGAATATTATTCTTATTTTGAATTTTTAAAAAATTGTATTAATTTTTTAAAAAAATTTTATAAAAATTGTAATGATTAGATAAAAAATTAAAGATTTGAAATTAAAAAATATTTTATATTTGAGTTATAAGGTCGCATCAGCCATAAAAAAAATGATTGGTTTGACTGCCTGTCGTGTTAGGGGATTTCATGCAGGGTGTTATACTTAAAAAGTGCTGCAAGTAGGACTTTTGGAGTTCTTAACATGTGTAAGGTACTGCCTGAATTGAACGTACGTTTGGCAGGAATGAAAACTGTTTCTGGTAGCATAGCAGGCGGTACAAAAGTGACGCAGGAAATGCTAGACTTCTGTGCTGCTCATAAAGTTTACTCAAAGATAGAAGTTATTCCAATTGAGTATGCAAATGAAGCTCTCGAGAGGCTAATAAAGAGAGATGTGAAGTACCGGTTTGTGATTGATATCGAGAAATCTCTGAAATGAACTGCTGCGCGCAGATCAAGAAATGGGGAGTTCCTGTTCTTTCTTCTCAATGCATGCGTGTATTCGTGGTTTTGTGCATGTTGAATAATGTATTTGATCACTTGTTGCAACTCAAAAGCGCACAGTGGTTGGGTTTGATTAGGTTTCTAGGAATTTAGTACTCGTATTAAAAGGCATCTGGTTTTGGCCTTCAAGTAGGTATCATTCTGTTAAATTGCGCGGTAGTACTCCACCTTCATGAATGCATGCTCTGATCAATAAAATGCACGCCATCTATCTATAATTTAAAAAACTACTGTCACTTAATTTTTAATCTAATTCGATTTGTTGCAGTAAATAGATAATTATGTTTGCAAGTCACATTAGTAAAGATTCAGGGTGCGTTTAGATGTTGAAGTGAGTTGAGTTGAGTTGAGTTGATAAAATATTATTAGAATATTATTTATTATTATTATTATTGTTTTGAGATTTGAAAAAATTGAATTGTTTATTATATTTTGTGTTGAGATTTAAAAAAATTATAATGATGAATTGATATGAGTTGATATGAGTTATGTTTCCAAACCAAGCCTCACTCTCGAGATTACTAGCCATTTTGCAATATGACAACTAAACTATTGATTTTTTTGTCTTCTTAATTCAAAAATTAAGTTTCAATGTGCACTGTACAACTTCTGTATTTAAGGTATAAAATGGTCAAGTTATACTCAATTACTTATTTTTAGTTAGTATGAAATGATAGCTAGAAATCCATACGCAAATGAAGCTCTAGCTCGTGAGGCTGATGAAGAGAGATGTGAAGTACTGATTAGTGATTGATCTTGGGTTATCATTATATTGTTGCAATACGAGGCTGGTATTCCGATAAATTTCAAATCCCTTATCATGATGTATACCCCTATGAATCGAGACAAGCTGTAATTAGATTTCTACTCGGTCAAAAGACTTATACCAAATCATGAGTCTTGTTACTTGTAATATCTCAAGTGTAATTATCCAAGTAATATCATTAATATAGCATGCCAATGACGTTATACGAAAAAAACATTTCTTAAGATACAAATAACGCGGGTGAAGGTTTTTTTGGACTAGATGGCATAGGGCCTGGTTTCTAAATTGGAGAACTAGGTTAAACTCCAACCTTCTATGTCAAAAGAATAACACGGCATATATATATATATATATAAATATATATATTCTATGATAAAAAGCGTCTATCGGGTATAAACAGTGATGAACAATATTAATTTTGTTCTCTTCCATTTTATGCATTTTCATATGATCTTTTTTAAATTTTTAAATAAAATTCTATTGGGTTATAAATCATTGTGTAAATATAATATTTATTTTTGGCTTACCTTGGAACCACTATATATAATTCAAAAAAAAAAAAACATAAAATTTTATGCTAATTGAATATCAGACTTCCACATCAAACGTGTATTAATATGTTAATAAACAAGCTTATAACTAAAAATAGCGAAAGATGAAATTTTCGCCGAAATTTATAATTTTTTATCTTGCGCGCAACAATATTTCGCTTTCAAATAAAAATAAGATCTTGATTGCTTTGGACATAGAGTATAATGCATATAATAAATGATATTTTTTATAGGATGTAAGAGTGTTTTTCATAGAATATACGGTATAGAGTAGTGAATGATGACTAATGAGAAGAATTTTTCCACGATGAGAGAATTGGTCTTGATCTTAGGGAATGAAAACAAGAAAAATCCGGTATGTAACCTGCATCATAATCTATAAAGGGTGGTTATCCATGAATTTGAATACTGCCATTCATAATCAATCATCTTCAATGGGGCCATAGATCAAAACCATGCATTACGTTAATGGAAAGGATAAGCCATTAATTATTTCTACTTTTAGAAATGATCTCACTTAAAATTTCTTTTCATGGTAGTTCACTACAACAGAATGTGTGTTTTGTGACAGATGAAACTGTCACAAAAAAATGGCAAACCGTCACTAAACATATTTGGTGACGGTTTGAAACCGTCACCATGACCGTCACCTAAAGTGCGTCACAAAAAATATTTTTAGTGACAGTTGGAAGTGTTCCGTTCAGTACAACGTTCGAACGTTCCTTTTTTGTGACTGTTATAAACTGTCACAGAAAATCACGTTCGGACGTAAAATCAAACGTTAGGACGTTATACCCGACCGATTGGCGTTCGAATGAGAGAATTTGACATTCGTTGGATATCGTTCGAACGTATCATATTTACGTTCGAATGTTAATGCGTCCGAACGTTAATTACAATAAACGTTTGAATATTTGTTCGAACGTAAACGTAAATGTTCAAACGTAGCGCGTTTAATGTTCGGACGTTATTTCGAATGTAAACGAAGGAGCGTCCGAATGCAAGTTCTTTGTTCGAACGTTAGTTGCTTTACCGTTCGAATGGTTTGTTCGTTTTAGCGTGAGTACGTTCCAACGTATAGTTTAACGTTCGAACGATTCAATTGTATTTACGTTCGAACGTTTGTTACAGTGTGAACCAACGTTCGAACGATTTTTATTTACATTCGAACGTACAGATCAGAAATACTAATTTCATAAAATTTAAAAACATAATATCAATTGTATCATATTACATACCCAATTAACAAGTAACAATGTCTTATAAAAGCACAAAATTAGATATTAAAACTAGTCAGAAATATTGATAAAATTTATTTCTTCTTTTTCCCTCGCCCACGGGGATTCTGTTGCGACGACATAACACGCTCCATTTGCACCATCATCTCCTGTTGCACTTGCTCTTGCACTTCACTGCGTATTCTTTCCTCCTGGTCTCTCTGTTGGTCCTGCAAACGCGTCTCTAAATAAGACTGTCGTTTTAAGAGAGACTCTAACTCTTGCTGTCTCGACCTCATATACTCATTCTCACGCCGTACAACTTCTAAATCTACCGTAAGATTATTAATTTGTGAAGCTGATGAGGTTGAGGAGGATGAACATTTATGCTTGATAGATCGTCCCAAACCTCTTGCCATACTAGACTGTGGCCCGAGCACTTGCGTGAATATGTCTATGTCACTAGGAGAGGATTCCTCAAAAGCCAACTGCATTTCCAACATTTTGCTCTGCAATTTAAAAGGTAATGATCGTAAATAATTAGTAACGTATTAAAAGAAATAGAAATAAGAAATAAACTATTAAAATGTTATATAAATAATTTATTTAACAAAATTAACACTGCTTACATAATTATCTGCAGCGACAGGATCCATCCACTCACTATGCTCATTAGTGTGAGCAGCAGCATAGACATGAATGAGGGAAAAGTTTTCAGGATCATCACGTTTCTAACAAAGCGACAATATTAGAAATTTTAAAAAGATAATGTTAGTACTTATCAGAAAGAATATCAGGAAAATAAATGAATTCTATAATTTTTTAATTACCATTTTTTCAGCAAGACGGTGGAATGACCTTGAACCGGCATGATGGTGGACAGTCAGAATGGATCTATTCTATGCATTTGTAGAACTCAAGTGCTACAAAATATATTAAACATATTAATTGTAATATGTATACATATAATATATAAAACGAATATGAATGTAAATAATTAAAAGATATAAATGTAAAATACCTGATAATCTGGAGATGCGAAAAGATCACAACACTTTCTCCAATCATCTAACTTCATTTGCTGAAAAGGAGACTGCGCAGCCTCTTCCAACGTCTCAAACTTCTTGAAGTGGTCATGACATCGTCCTTTGTGACGTCGGAATAGTGTAGCCATCAACTCATTCACGGTTCTCAAATCCTCGCTACGGCCAAAGTCGAGGTCGAATTCATCCTAACAAGGGAATCAGGTCAAAAATATAATATATTAATCTAGGTGAAAAAAATGTACTGAAAAGTAAACTCACCAGCACACGACTTCGAATGTGCTCTTTAATCTTATTCGAAACATCTCGCCATGAGCGCAAATAAAATGGAGCATAAGCTCGAACTACTGTGCCAATAGAGGAGGAAAGCGCTGCTGCACTATCATCCAATCCTCCAGTGGAATTATCAGGAATTGTGATCTTCAGTTTACCGTGTCTTGCCTCTATATTTTCTACGCCTTCCGTCCTAAGTTTGTCCATGTGGTCACTGTTATAACATGTTGCAAAAGAAGTATATTTTGAGCACAACAATTCTAATTAATTTAAAGAAAACTATAATTATTCAAAGAAATGAAATGACATACCTAAGATAATCATCAATCTCTCGGCAGTTATTTAGCACATACCACCGAACTTTACCCAACTCTCCATCAATTAAATCGTAACCTGTTTGTGCACCCAAGGGTCGTACATTCTAGGAAAACACTGATAGCTCACAAGAAGGCGGAGTAGCAAGATCAGCATTTCGCTCTTGACGATTAAATCGTGTCTCAACACCACGAAGATATAGAGAGCAAAATGTTAACCATTCATCGTGTATATAGGCCTCTGCTATTGAACCCTCAGCTTTGGCTTTATTCCCAACAGTGCGCTTCAATCGACCCAAATATCTTTCAACTGGATACATCCAACGAAACTGCACCGGTCCACCCAGAAGTATCTCTTGCGGTAAATGTATTGCTAAATGGACCATGACATCAAAAAATGATGGTGGAAAGATCTGCTCGAATTTACATAGTATAGTAGCAATGTCTTCTTCCAATTTCGACAACACATCTCGATTTACTACCCGAGCGCACAAATCCTTGAAAAACATACATAGTTCAGATATGGCGACACGTACATTAGATGTCAGCTTCTCACGAATTCCCACAAGTAATAACTTCTGCAAAAATACGTGACAATCATGACTTTTCAATCCACTGATTTTCCAATCATCAGGACTCACGCATCTACCAATATTTGAAGCATAACTATCTAGCAACTTCACACCTTGCAACCATTTGCAGAAATCCATCCTCTCCTCCCTCGTCATCGTAAAACATGCATGCGGCATGACCACCCTGTTGCCTTCCACCCGCAAATGCAGATTATGTTTAATTCTCATTCTCTCAAGATCTTTTCTCGTCTTGATCGTGTCTTTCATCTTTTTGTTAATACTCATCAATGTACCTAATATATTATCACAAATATTCTTCTCTATGTGCATTACATCCAAACTATGTCGCAACTTGTATGACGACCAATACGACAAGTAAAAAAAAATACTACGCTTTGTTCAATTTAATTCTGGTACGGCTCGTTTTCTCTTGTTCTTTTCCCGACCTTTGCCAAAATTGTTCGCTCTAACATGTTGCAGCTGTTCCACTATCTCTTCTCCAGACAACTCTTTTGGTGCAATCTTATCCTCTACTCTCCCATCAAACTTGGCACATTCTCTTCTCCATGCATGATTTGCTGGTAAATAACGTCGATGACCCATGAAACACAACTTCTGAGAAAATTTTAGCCACTCACTAGCAGTTTCTTTATTACACGTCGGACACGCTAACTTCCCTTTCGTACTCCAGCCGGAAAGATTCCCATACGCCGAAAAATCATTTATGGTCCACATTACCGCAGCATGCATCTGAAAATATGTCGACTTAGATGCATCATAAGTTCTAACCCCTGTTTCCCATAACTCTTTCAGCTCTTCAATCAACGGCTGCATGAATACGTCAATATCATTCCCAGGTGATCTAGGGCCAGGGATGAGTAAAGTTAACAAAAAGTTTGGCGCCTTCATGCACCTCCATGGTGGAAGATTGTACGGAATCAATACCACGGGCCAAGTGCTATAACTTGTACTCATATTCCCAAAAGGGTTGAATCCATCGGTTGTGAGTCATAGGCGCACATTCCGAGCTTCTAACCTGAACTCTGGATACTGATTATCGAAAGACTGCCACGCAAGTGAATCAGTTGGATGCCTCATATACCCGTCATTCTTAACTCTTTTCTCCTCGTGCCACCTTATATCATGAGCTGTTTTCTTACACATATATAGTCTTTGCAACCTAGGTTTCAAGGAAAAATACCGCAACACCTTAACCGGCACGTTTTTCTTACCTTTCCACCTCGACTCTCCACATACAGGACATGCTTGTTTCTCCTCGTTCTCCTTCCAGAACAATATACAATCATTCTTGCATGCATGTATGGACTTGTACTCAAATCCTAATCCCTTTCTCAACTGTTTCGCTTCATAAAAGTTCTTGGGCAATGCAGACCCTTCGAGAAGCACCTCGTTAAATAAGTCTAATACCATGTTTATTGCTTTCGTCAACATCCCACACAATGATTTAATGTGAAGCAACCACACAATAAACGACATTTTGGAATGTTTTGTACAACCTGGGTAAAGCTCGCGCTTTGCATCTTCCCACAGTGAAGGAAAATTTTCACAATCAATCCCTGATCCACCACTTGAGGCATTGTCGTTAACCTCATCGATAAACATCCCAGCTCCAATGTCACCCAACATCTCCTCTATCTCATCATGCTCATAATCATCATGCATGTGCCGCAAATAATTGTGATGATCGACCAATATATCTGCTGACCCTTCATACGGCTCACCATGCATTACCCATCGCGTATACCCCAGATCCATACCGTTCACAAATATATGACGCTCTACTTCATCCAATCCTATTGCACACAAATTTTTACACCCTCGACATGGACACTTAATGTAACCACGACTATCAGCAGAGGCCCGTGCAAAATCAATGAAAGTTCTTACTCCACATGCATAGGGTACGTAATCCTTTCCAAGTCTATCGTCCAGACGCATCCAATTTTTGTCCATTTCTAAAAATATCTATATATTAATAACACGTACATTGAAAATTCACATACATCTCATGCTCCAATTCTCATTACTTTTTTGATAAGGTAGTTGGTCCTATCCCATTCGAGATTATATTCTCTATATTGCACAAATCTCGTCACTATACTAATTTCCACGTTAGTAGAAATTTCGGCAGCACCTCCCCATAATTCTCCAAGTATACATGTTCAAATATCGGGATTGTGACCCTACGAACAGTAGAAGAAGACACTGAAACTTCATATTAAACGTGGAAAGTAGCGAGTAACAAAAATGTGCAATATAGATAATATAATCTCAAACTGTCCACACTGGACAATTCAGGAATCAACGGACACATAAATGTACACTGATTCCCAAACGGGTCTAAGGGTGTTTATGCAATGTCACACGCATCTAGCAAAAAATCATACAACAATATCTCCATGTTGTTTAAATTAACAATGTCACCTTCAAGTAGTGTTATACTGTTAAACTAAAGAAGGATGGAAGATTATGTGACCCTACGTTTCGTGTCTTGTACACAACGAGGGAGAATGATCTTGAAGAAATGTTTAAATTTTAGTCTAATTACTTAACCGTTACAAACTGTTCGACCTTGGCAACTCTCAAGGCCGAAGAGACTATGACAGTCAAGCAATTAGACTAAAATTTAGAGATTATAATTGTTATATATAAGTTTAAAGGTTATTATATAATTTTAAATATTATCATTCCACAATTATAATCTTAATTGTTATACTTAATTGAGTGAGTTATTTACTTATATAGACAATAAGTATATAACTTTTATATAAGAATCTATTTGATCCTTATTTTCTTTCTCTTATGTTTATAATAAATAAGTATATTTACATATTCAAACTCTACTTATTTAGTAGGTTCAAGACTTTTTTATTGAAGAGTATTTTAAAGGTTATATTATAATTTTAATTATTATCATTCTTAAAATATAATTTTAATTGTTATACTTAAATTGTAAAAGAAGTATAATATAATTTTAAATATTATAATTCTTAAAGAGTTACTTTTATTTGTTATTACTTAATTTCAAATATTATTATAAATATTTAATTATCATACTTAAATTTCAATGGTTATACAATAATTTTAATTATTATAATTCTTAAAGAGTTACTTTTATTTGTTATTACTTAATTTGAAATATTATTATCACAATTTTTCAAATCCATATCACAACATATTCACAATAACTCACAAACTATTTACAAACTATACAAATAAAAATAACAATATTTCAATTGTAAGCATAAAATAACATGCCACATGTATTAACAAAGCTTAAGGACAATATATTTGTAACAATGTAAACATATTCAAACGTCATTCACAAATAATAATTTAAATATTTAAAATCCATATCACAATATATTCACAATAACTCACAATATATTCACAAAATAACATGCCACATGTATTAACATATTTCTAAACTTGAGTAAGCAATAAACATGTATTAACAAAGCCTAATGACAATATATTTCTAATAATAAACACAATATTTCAAATTCATATCACAACATATTTACAATAACTCACAAACTATTTACAAACTATACAAACAATAATCACAATATTTCAAGAGTAAGCATAAAATCACAACAACATATTGATAAAGTTTAGAAATATACCTAACACTCACAATATCCTCTTACAAATCAAAATCTTCCAACTTTCCAAAACAAGCAATCATTCAAAAAAATACAACACTAACTTATTAGAAATATTCTATAACAAAAACACATTCTATAAATATCATAAAATTCAAATAAAAACAAGAAATAAAAATTTTTTCTTACCAAAACTCAACTCTCTCTCACTCTCTAACTCAACTCTCTCTCACTCTAACCCTCTCTCTCTCTCTCTCTCTCTCCTGCAGGACCCTCTCTCTCTGTTGCGTGCACGGGAGAAGAAGAAATGATCTGCTTCCTCCCGTGCGCGTATTGATTAAGTTCTAAAATTATTAGTTTAAACGTTTGAACGTTTAAGTTGTACATCCAAACGTTATATTCTAAAATTATTCCCACCCAGAACGTTCGGACGTTTACAGTACACGTTCGAATGTACCCTTCTTATGATATAACATAAAATCTAGCGGGAAAATTCCCGCACTTTCCTCATATATGTTCGAATGTATCACAATTTTTCGTTCGAACGTTCGTAGATTTACAGATGAACGTTCAAACATTTAACTTAAACGTCCGAACGTACATTTCATCAAAGTGTTACCATATTTGAGCGGAAAATTTCCCGCACTAATTTAACTAACGTTCGAACGTTAACAGATTTGGTGTTCAGATGTACATAATTTTCTGGTGATTTTCATCAAATAATGTTCGAACGTATAGTATAAACGTCCGAACGTCTGAAAAATCACACAGATACCTTAATCGAGCGGTAAATTTCCCGCCTCTTAGTTTAACGTTCGAACGTTAACTTGAAACGTTCGAACGTACGATTCCTACTATACTAACTTATAATATAATATATATACTACATTTTATATATCTATAATTATATACTACATTGTATCGTATGATAGCATAATACTTTAAATGAGAACATAAATGTAACTAATATATAAACTATACCATATATATAAATCAATAATATATATTAAATTGTTACTTATTAAATTCTTTATTATATACTAACTTATACTATAATATATATACTACATTTTATATATTTATAACTATATACTACATTGTATAGTATGATAGCATAATATTTTAAATGAGAACATAAATGTATATAATATATAAACTATACCATATATATAAATCAATAATATATATTAAATTGTTACTTATTAAATTCTTTATTATATACTAACTTATACTATAATATATATACTACATTTTATATATCTATAACTATATACTACATTTAATAGTATGATAGCATAATACTTTAAATGAGAACATAAATGTAACTAATATATAAACTATACCATATATATAAATCAATAATATATATTAAATTGTTACTTATTAAATTCTTTATTATATACTAACTTATACTATAATATATATACTACATTTTATATATCTATAAACTATATACTACATTGTATAGTATGATAGCATAATACTTTAAATGAGAATATTAATGTATATAATATATAAATTATACCATATATATAAATCAATAATATATATTAAATTGTTACTTATTAAATTCTTTATTATATACTAACTTATACTATAATATATATACTACATTTTATATATCTATAACTATATACTATATTGTATAGTATGATAGAATAATACTTTAAATGAGAACATAAATGTAACTAATATATAAACTATACCATATATATAAATCAATAATATATATTAAATTGTTACTTATTAAATTCTTTATTATATACTAACTTATACTATAATATATATACTACATTTTATATATCTATAACTATATACTATATTGTATAGTATGATAGAATAATACTTTAAATGAGAACATAAATGTATATAATATATAAACTATACCATATATATAAATCAATAATATATATTAAATTGTTACTTATTAATTCATCAATAAACACTATAAACTCATAAACTATTCACAAAATTCACAAACAATAATCACAATTATTTCAAGAGTAAGCATAAAATCACAACATGTATAAACATATTGCTAAACTTTAGAAATATAACAAGCACTCACAAAAAAACCAATAATCTAATTGTCAATAATATTATATAACATCCTAATATATAACATAAACATTTATAATATAATATATTATAGATAAAATTTTGGAAATTAAATTGAAAAACGTTCGAACGTAATAATAAGTACGTTTGAACGTTCTGTGTATATAAGGCCAAAACCGAACGTCGAAACGACATTTCCAAAACGTATCCATCGTCTACTCCGTTGCACGCCGCCACGCCTCCGTCACCGCTGCCGTCAACTCCGCCACAACCGTCACTAAAAGTTAGGCATTCATCTTTTATTCAAATAACATGTATTTTATTGAGATTTGGATTGAGATTTGGATTGAGTTTTGTTTAAAACAGGATAAATGGTTACCGGATTTTCAACTTCATTTTCCGGCCACCACGACCAGTCATTGACCGAATAGTCACCGTAGAAATGTTTCTTGAAGTGTATACTTCATTTCCACGGTGACATTTCGGAATTTAGAACCTTGTAGAGAAATTTTTGAGATTTCAATAATGGCTGAGTCGACTCAGCCATTCTGCGTCAAAACATTCGAACGTTTCACCAAGACATTCGAACGTACGACGTTTAAATTACAGAGCCGTTACGGCTTCCACGTTCGAACGTTAATTGTCTTACATTCGGACGTCATATTCATCAATTTTTGGTCTAAACGTTTAATGTCTACTTTAGGACGTACTACTTTTTAAATATTATTAAACGACATACGTTCGAACGTGAATATTTTACTTTCGCACGTAAATCACATACGGTCGGACGTTTAATTATAACATCCGAACGTAGTGATTTTCTACATTATTCATACTTCGACGTTCGGACGTTCATATTTACGTTCACACGTAAAACAAATACGTTCGAATGTATTTGTTTTAACGTCCGGACGTACGTCAGCCAATATTTATTTATTGCTTATGTTCGAACGTACATTTTTACATTTGAACGTATTTGTTTTACGTTCGAACGTAAATTTATTTACATTATTTTACGTACGAACGTATAAATAAACGTCCGAACGTTACTGCAGAGCAGCTTAAAATTAATACAAAAAAATGTATTATTGTAAATAATTTTGTTTCCTTTTCTATTTTCAGGATATGGCTCTTCCACTGCATACTAGGAAACGAGGGAGGGAAGGAGCCACGTCGGACACTGCCCTTATCGGAGCTCGTACTGTTATGGTAGAGCGAGAGGTCTTAATTAATGAGTTCGACGAACTCTGTTGGCAGCAGACGAACCTGAGAGATGTTTTCCTTAGTAGAGGTTGGGAAAATATCTGCACATTGAGGGGGAATGTATACCCCTCAATGGTTCAAGAATTCTATATGGGATGTGTGACATGCCTCAGGATGCATCCTCTCACACCGTGACTGTACGCGGTGTTTCCATTGAGGTATCAGCAGAAGTCATCGGCGAGCACCTCGGGATTCGTCGAGGAGTTGAGACATTTGCACACTCGACACCCCGTGAGGATGTAGGCACTTCTACATCATCTACTGGTCACCTATTTGAGCCAGCATCAGCCAGAGATGCAGGCCAGTCAGAGGCTGAGGATACTGGCGTCGAGGCTCGGGATGATGACCGAGACGAGGATTTCTACATCCTCACCGGGAGGGACCGCATGCAGATCGAGCGGAAGAACGCCTTCAACCAGAACCATCTGCTGTATTTCTTCCGTATGTTGCACCTTATTGTTGCAACAAATGTCGATCCTGTGGCTCATAAAACTACATTTAGTCGGCTTCGGGCACAATTTTTGATACGAGTGGCACGTGGAGATCCTATAGATTTGCCATTGCACATCTTTGAGAGGATTCGTTACGAGGCGAGCATCGTCTCCACAGATAATCTCCCATATGGTGTCCTAATCAGCCGACTATTACTTGCACGGGGAGTGCCGACCCAGCCAGAGGAGCGGGTCAAAGATCAAATGAGCTCCCTCGACATGACCACGCATCGACGTAGCATTAGACAGGCGAGGGGACGTCAGCCACCCCTGTAGAGGATCTAGTTCCTCCGATGCAGCCTGAGCTAGGTCATGTCGGGAGTAGTAGTCAGCATACGCCGAGTACATCTGCAGGAGATGTGCGGCCTGCTTGGGTTGATGTGGTCATCTCACAGCTGACTGCGCATATCGATCATAAGATCGATCGATCGCTCGAGGCTATATCGGCGTCTGTTGCCGAACTCACCCATCGTGTAACTATCCTCAACGACAAGGTTGATACCTTGACTGAGGAGGTACGGAGTTCGACTTTTGCGGATAACGTTATCATCTGACTGTTGTTTACTACATTCTATCAAATTTTGTATTTTATTTTTAATATTTGTAACGAAAAATATTATTGAATATTTCTATCGTTTTTTAATTTTAATTTTTAATCTTCTTTGATGTTATATTTGTAACGCCCCGTATTTCAGTGTATTTTTACTGAAGGATTATTTTTGATTGTTCAAAAATTTATCCTCTTATTTTAAAATTTGTTGAATTTTTAGTAAGTTTATTTCTATGATTTTAATTTGGTGAAAATTAATTTTATGTGCTTTCTAAATATTTATTTATTGTTATGCATTTAAATTGCTTTTAATATTTAAATTAATTACTGTGGGATTTAATTATTTCAATTTGACTTTACCATTACGTTTAAATTATTTTATTTAACTTGTGGTTTTAAAATCGTCTCCGTTGGATCTTTTTTGTGACCCAAGTTATGAGGATTGGACCTCATTTCTTTTCCTCCATTTTTTCTTTCCTTCCTTTTTCTTTTCTTTCTTTTCTTTTCTTCCTTATTTTCCTCTCCTTCCCGCGCGAGCTCTCTCTCTCCTCTCCTCCGCCCGTTTCCTTCGTCTCCTCCCAGCGCCGCCGTCGCGCCGCCGTGCGCGACACCGCCCAGCCGACCAGCTCCCCCTCCCTCCGGCGACCTCACCTCCCAAACCTCAGCCCCTACCTCGCCGCCGGTAGCCCACACGCCCCCCACGAAGCCGCGGGCCACCTTCACGCCAGCGCCGCCGTGAGCCGGCGGTGGCCCTCACCGCCCAGCCCATTAGCTTCCCCAGCCGCCGGCGACCTCACCCCACCAATCTCACCTCCATCCGTGCCGCCGTTAACCACCAGTAGCTCTTCGAAGCCGCGGCACTCCTTCCGCCGTTGCGCCGCCGTCGCACCACCATTGGCCACCATCTTCCTACCACTTCATCCCCGACCTCTTGGCAACCCATTGGACCCAACCCCACCTCCGATCCGTCACCGGTGAAGCTCCACCAACTACATTTCCGATTTGGGCATTTTGGTCTTCTACCGCCCATTCCGCCGCCACCCACGGCAAACCACCACCACCATTGGCTTCACCGACCTTCCTAGGCCCTACCCTATCAATCTTGGGTCTTCGTTTGTCCTCGTTGAAAGGTTGGTAAATGTGACCCACGGCCACAGTGTATTTTACACTGTGGTGTTGCTCAGAAATCACCGCTTGCAACTTCGAGATCCTCCGGAAATTATTATATTGCACTGTAAGTATTTTCCTTAAAGAACTTTCGTGATTTAAATATATTTTTGCACTAACGCATATTATCTGTGAATTGGGTTGTTTTGCCGGACTGAGTCCGAGGAGTTTCGGGGGTCGGATGGATTGTGGACGGAGTTGTGTTTGTTTGCATTGTGAATTGTGGTTGTTGGTTATGATTTGTTCACGTACATCGCATATTGCATGCATGATCATGTTTGTAAAGAAAACTGGGTTTTCGTGTATTGCATACATGTTTATGTATTTATTGGATTTGGATTTTCATGTGAGTAAAAGGAAAAGAGACTGTAGGGATGGTGGTAAGCAGGGATGGTGGTTGTGTCCCGCCTGTGATTCCCGCCTACAGTGCTCTGTTAAGTATTTATTGTGTGTAAAGGAACTGTAGGGATGGTGGTAAGCAGGGATGGTGGTAGAGTCCCGCCTGTGATTCCCGCCTACGGTGCACGCGTTAGGGATGGTGGTAAGCAGGGATGGTGGTTGTGTCCCGCCTGTGATTCCCGCCTACGGTGCACGCGGTAGGGATGGTGGTAAGCAGGGACGGTGGTAGAGTCCCGCCTGCGATTCCCGCCTACAGTGTCCGATAATTGGATTGTTTGTGTGAATCATTTTATGGGAAAATGTTTTACGGTTATTTTGGGCCAAATTGGGATTTTTGGCGTGTGTTGGAAATAATCATTTTTCTGGGAAAAAAAATGATATTTTATGGCTAAATGTATTTTGCTATATTGTTGGTCGCATTAATGTATTTTTATCCCGAGAGTTGTTTGGTTTATACTTACCTGTGGTACCATTTTATGGTATCGCAGATTTTGATGCAGATGGTGATGATGAGCCTTAGCTTGGCTCCGTTGGAGGAGTGATCTGGGATTGCTCCTGTTTAGTGAGTTATGTGTTTTTATCAGTTTATGTATTCACCTTTTGTATTATATTTGGGATGACTGTATAATTTTTTAAAGATAAATTGTTTTAAATATTTGTATTTAAATTCTGGTACTTAGTTGACTATCCGCTGCGTTATTATATTTGTACACTGTTGCATGTACACACACTGGCACTTCGTTGGGATGTGTGACCGTGTTGTCACCATCCTGGCGTCTCATTCCCTGTGTATTTATATAAGGGGGATTGGGGGCGCCACAGGTGGTATCAGAGCAGTTCGGCTCTGGGTAAAACCACATGTCCCATAGGTGTAGTACCAGAAAATTTTAAAATTTGATTTGAAATTGTTTTGTTGGGAGTACATTATTTTAATTTAATTTATTTATTTTAATTGTACGTTAATTGTTTGTTATTTATCTTATTTTTGTTATTTTAGTTTATTTAGTTATTTTATTATATGGCAGGCAATTTTTCTTGTTTTAATTATTTTCTTGTGTACTATTTCATTTGTTTTATTCCTTTTATCTTATGATATTTTATTTTGTTGGTTTTATTTTATTTTGTTTTATGTGATATGGTTGTATTTTAATTTATTTTACTATAATTATATTTTTTTAGTTTGTTTTAAGCTGATAGTGGGGTTAAGGGTTACGCTATGGCAGGAAAATGGTACGACCAAGAAGGCAAGCTAATGAGCCCGAGGATGAATTACCGAGGGGTGATGGAAATTATGCCATGGCGAGGGCGTTGAATAGGATGACGGAGTTTCTTCAGCAGAATTTTCGTCCACAGCAAGGAGAGCAGTTCAGGGCGATGCAGGCCGGGTGCACCTATGAGCGCTTCTTAGCGCATAGGACCCCTGCTTTTTCTGGTGAAGAGGATCCATTACGGGCTAGAAGGTGGATTCAAGATCTGGAAAGAACGTTTGAAGTCTGTGGATGCACTGAGGCCCAGAGGGTATTATATGGGAGTTATATGCTGCAAGGTGAAGCGGCGAATTGGTGGGAGACCAAGCGGTCACTTTTAGAGATGGAGTTGGGATCCTTGGCTGCTGTGTCTTGGCAGCGTTTTAAGAAAGAATTTGATGATCGATTCTTTCCTGTTTCGGTGAGACGGCAATTGGCTCGGGATTTCAATAATTTGGTTCAAGGAGACATGACTGTCGAGCAGTATGCAAGGAAATTTATGGAGCTTGGGCGATTTGCTCCTCACCTCATTGCTACGGAAGAGATGCGGGCTGAACGTTTCCAAGAAGGGTTGCGCCCTCAAATCCGCAGGCAGGTCGCATGCTTGGAAATCCAGAACTTTCAGAGGTTGGTCAATGTGGCCTCAATTGCTGAGCGAGAGCGAGGTGCTGTGGTAGATTCCCCTCCGGGTAAGAAGCGACTGAATGTTGATGGTGAAGGGAGCAGCTCCGGGTCGCCACAGAAGTTTGTGCAAAGGATCGGGGCCAGAGCGCAGGCAGCTTCCGGTATACGTATTGGGGGCCGAGCTCCAGTTTGTGGTAGATGTAATAGAGCCCACGAGGGCGAGTGTCGTCAGGGTTGGAACCAGTGCTTTGAGTGTGGTCAGACAGGACACTTTGCTCGTGAGTGCCCTAATTGGACCCAAGGAAATCAGGGTGGTCATCGCGGTGGTAGGACTAATCAGAGGCAACTAGTTCAGGCTCGGGTGTATGCAGTGACTCCTGGTAGTGCTAGCGACGAGATTCCAGGGACTCAGGACGCTGGAGTTACGGCAGGTATGAGTCTAATCTTACCTTTCGTAATGGATGCCATGTGTGGTTTATTCTTGGGTTTTGGAAAGTTATGCAAGTTGTATCCATGCCCGTTGGGTGTTGGAGGTTGTGTGATTTTCTTAAGAGTGTTCTGGTCGTATTTGGTATCCTGCTTTAGAGTGATGATTGGCCCTACAAATTTCGAGGACGAAATTTTATTTTAAGGGGGGGAGGATGTAACGCCCCGTATTTCAGTGTATTTTTACTGAAGGATTATTTTTGATTGTTCAAAAATTTATCCTCTTATTTTAAAATTTGTTGAATTTTTAGTAAGTTTATTTCTATGATTTTAATTTGGTGAAAATTAATTTTATGTGCTTTCTAAATATTTATTTATTGTTATGCATTTAAATTGCTTTTAATATTTAAATTAATTACTGTGGGATTTAATTATTTCAATTTGACTTTACCATTACGTTTAAATTATTTTATTTAACTTGTGGTTTTAAAATCGTCTCCGTTGGATCTTTTTTGTGACCCAAGTTATGAGGATTGGACCTCATTTCTTTTCCTCCATTTTTTCTTTCCTTCCTTTTTCTTTTCTTTCTTTTCTTTTCTTCCTTATTTTCCTCTCCTTCCCGCGCGAGCTCTCTCTCTCCTCTCCTCCGCCCGTTTCCTTCGTCTCCTCCCAGCGCCGCCGTCGCGCCGCCGTGCGCGACACCGCCCAGCCGACCAGCTCCCCCTCCCTCCGGCGACCTCACCTCCCAAACCTCAGCCCCTACCTCGCCGCCGGTAGCCCACACGCCCCCCACGAAGCCGCGGGCCACCTTCACGCCAGCGCCGCCGTGAGCCGGCGGTGGCCCTCACCGCCCAGCCCATTAGCTTCCCCAGCCGCCGGCGACCTCACCCCACCAATCTCACCTCCATCCGTGCCGCCGTTAACCACCAGTAGCTCTTCGAAGCCGCGGCACTCCTTCCGCCGTTGCGCCGCCGTCGCACCACCATTGGCCACCATCTTCCTACCACTTCATCCCCGACCTCTTGGCAACCCATTGGACCCAACCCCACCTCCGATCCGTCACCGGTGAAGCTCCACCAACTACATTTCCGATTTGGGCATTTTGGTCTTCTACCGCCCATTCCGCCGCCACCCACGGCAAACCACCACCACCATTGGCTTCACCGACCTCCCTAGGCCCTACCCTATCAATCTTGGGTCTTCGTTTGTCCTCGTTGAAAGGTTGGTAAATGTGACCCACGGCCACAGTGTATTTTACACTGTGGTGTTGCTCAGAAATCACCGCTTGCAACTTCGAGATCCTCCGGAAATTATTATATTGCACTGTAAGTATTTTCCTTAAAGAACTTTCGTGATTTAAATATATTTTTGCACTAACGCATATTATCTGTGAATTGGGTTGTTTTGCCGGACTGAGTCCGAGGAGTTTCGGGGGTCGGATGGATTGTGGACGGAGTTGTGTTTGTTTGCATTGTGAATTGTGGTTGTTGGTTATGATTTGTTCACGTACATCGCATATTGCATGCATGATCATGTTTGTAAAGAAAACTGGGTTTTCGTGTATTGCATACATGTTTATGTATTTATTGGATTTGGATTTTCATGTGAGTAAAAGGAAAAGAGACTGTAGGGATGGTGGTAAGCAGGGATGGTGGTTGTGTCCCGCCTGTGATTCCCGCCTACAGTGCTCTGTTAAGTATTTATTGTGTGTAAAGGAACTGTAGGGATGGTGGTAAGCAGGGATGGTGGTAGAGTCCCGCCTGTGATTCCCGCCTACGGTGCACGCGTTAGGGATGGTGGTAAGCAGGGATGGTGGTTGTGTCCCGCCTGTGATTCCCGCCTACGGTGCACGCGGTAGGGATGGTGGTAAGCAGGGACGGTGGTAGAGTCCCGCCTGCGATTCCCGCCTACAGTGTCCGATAATTGGATTGTTTGTGTGAATCATTTTATGGGAAAATGTTTTACGGTTATTTTGGGCCAAATTGGGATTTTTGGCGTGTGTTGGAAATAATCATTTTTCTGGGAAAAAAAATAATATTTTATGGCTAAATGTATTTTGCTATATTGTTGGTCGCATTAATGTATTTTTATCCCGAGAGTTGTTTGGTTTATACTTACCTGTGGTACCATTTTATGGTATCGCAGATTTTGATGCAGATGGTGATGATGAGCCTTAGCTTGGCTCCGTTGGAGGAGTGATCTGGGATTGCTCCTGTTTAGTGAGTTATGTGTTTTTATCAGTTTATGTATTCACCTTTTGTATTATATTTGGGATGACTGTATAATTTTTTAAAGATAAATTGTTTTAAATATTTGTATTTAAATTCTGGTACTTAGTTGACTATCCGCTGCGTTATTATATTTGTACACTGTTGCATGTACACACACTGGCACTTCGTTGGGATGTGTGACCGTGTTGTCACCATCCTGGCGTCTCATTCCCTGTGTATTTATATAAGGGGGATTGGGGGCGCCACAATATTTTCCAACTTTAATACTAAATCACTGCATTTCAAATATATATAAATCAATAATATATATTTATATATTACAAAGTGTGTATATATAAATATATACAATTCAATTTTTTAGACTTGTTCACAAATTATGCATAATAAAAACTACATAATTTTTAAATTAAAGTCATTTAATTTAAATTTACAATGAACGTTCGAATGTTATTACTTAACGTTCGAATATTGGTGCAAACATTTTACGTTCGAACGTAAAATTAATAATATTCGAACGGTTGCGCCAAAACATTTTACGTTCAAACGTAAATAGACATAACGTTCAAACGTATATGTGACGTTCGAACGCATATTTCCCATACGTTGGAACATAAAAAAATCTCATTCTATCTTTAGTGACGGTTTTCAAAAACTGTCACAGAAAATGCCTTTTAGTGACGGTCTAGGGACTGTCACAATTTCCCAACCGTCACTAAAAAGCAATTGTGTTGTAGTGGTTGGATTATTCAAAATCGAAAAGTATAGGAAGTCATGTGAGCGAGTGGCCCCGAGTGTTTGATCTAATCTCAACTTTGTCAACATGTCTAATTCTATACTCTATGCTTTGCTCAAATGCAAATATCCGGTTTCATTTTTTTTAGAAAGAATGTCTAATTCTGGTATGAGAGCTTATAACTAAGCAGCGTGCGCTAGATGCCACCAAATTAAGTTTTTGATAAATGATTTGTACAAGTCTCAATAAACAAGCCTCGTGTAAGAAAGTAGATCCCACCATGAAAAAGTGTAAAAAAAAAAAAAAAAAAAAGTTCTTTTTTAGTGGGATCCAAATTTTTACAAAAGAACTATACGGAATTTGTCTATTTGAGACTTGTATCTAACACACACTCTGAGATCTCTGAACATATAATTTATTTTGATGTTTTGAGTAATGTAAGTGGAAATCCAGATCACAATTGTTTTCTTTGGATCATGAAAGAAACTCTATTTTTAAGCAAGGTGCGAGTTTTATTTGACAAGTTTAACAGCGTGTAGCTGAAATTCAATATTCTATCTGCAGTTGGACGGTTCTCTGATTAATTTGTTATTGAAGGTATAACTTGTATATGAAGTTTATTGTTTAACATGCCTCCTTCATCTCAAGCCTTTTTCTTACATTTTCTCTTACTGATTGTGTGACAGACTGTTTTTTAGATAACTTAAGTTGGAGTAAAGAAAATGACACATGAAGAAAATGACAAAAATACAATTTTATAATCTTTTGACAACTCTATTATGAATAAATAGTATCTTTACAATATTATAAAAATATTGTCTGTCTAAAACAAAAATTGTAAAAGGAATAGAAGCTCATTGACAAGTGAGCAGTCAACTTTACTACCATGTAACACGTGTATATAAAATAAAAATAGATAAATATTAATCTTAATTTCAGAATAAATCATAAAAACATAACTATATATAAAATTAAATTTTAATAATTGGTACATATAGAAATATAATTCTAAAAATATAACTTAATATCTATTTTAGATTTATGACGACAATGTTTCAATATGGAATAATATTCATTCATTATTATTTATGTAATGAAATATTTAGAATTTATTTTCTTTATAGAAACTATCAAGTGATCTTTCAGAAAATAATTTGTCATTTCAGCATTTAAGCTAATTTGTAAAGTTTTATGTAAAATCTAGATGTTTTCATGTCACATTACGTATGTAATGCTACAATTGAGACCTTAAATAATTTTTTTCTTCTTCAATGATGTTTGAAAGATACAACCTCTCAACTTTTTTTTTTTTTTTTTTTTTTTCCATATAGATTATAAATCTTAAATGATTTTTCTTGTGTTTTCACTTTAGATTTCATATTACAAGGCCTAATATTGTATAATAAAAAATGTTGGGATCCATGTTAATAATTTAATTATTTCTCTTAAATTTATTTTTAATTTAATTTTGGTGGCCCACATCCTTGAAAATAAATAATATATAGAAATTATACAAAATTTTGATACTATAGGAAAAAAAATTGAAGAAATACATTTTTATGTATATTAAAAATTTAGAGATTACATGGGAATTATAAACTTTTTTTTGGGGGGGGGGGGTGGTTATGTTTGGCTTGATCTGTTTGAAAACACAATTCTTATCATATATTCTCAAACTATATTATTATTATTTTTATTATTATTTACAGATCATATAAAACATATTGTTAGTATCGAAACGGAGCAGCAGGCGTCTATCTATCTCAGCACGCTCCCTTACTCCAAAAGGACCTGCAGAAGGTGTAAGACACCGTAAAGACTAGAAAGAATATTAATCTCACTTCTACGGTGAGAACCTCCAAGAAGAAGAAGAAGAAGAAGAAGAAATTCAACTAGATTTTGCATCCTTACAAGTGCGTACTCCACACTACAAATACTGACCCCCTCTGAACGTCTATAATGGGCCAGAGGCCGACTTAACCAAATAATAAAATGAGACAGTTCAAGCAACTCTAATAAATCGTAAATGGGTCTTGGCCCGACTCCAGAATAACATTCACATAAAAGAAATGGCCTCATGATCACATACAACGAAGGGACTGAGCCCAACGACTAAACCTTTATTACTCAAACCCAAGCCCACAATGCCTTGGTCCACTAGTGTGATATATTGAACTATGACGAACCCTCTCCCTTCAAAACTGGGCAAGGTGGGGTAAATTGAACTATGAAAAGAATTGCTGCAACATCATCCACCGAACCCACAACTGCATCTATTCTAAAAATGCCTGTGTTCACATCTGGCTTCTTGTACTTGAATTCCGTAAGAATGCTTTCCAGTATGGCCATTAAGCCTCGGCACCAGCATTCTTTGCCATTGCTTGATTGGCACTTAAGGATTTCTCGGTAAAATGTAGCTACACATTTTTCATATTGCACAATTTCTTGTACTGTTTACCAAGAATATCTTTTAGTTCAGTGAAGACCTGAACAAGTTGGTTCTCAGTTAAAGCTGAAAAACTAACTAAAATAGGAAAACGTC
This sequence comes from Juglans microcarpa x Juglans regia, assembly GCF_004785595.1. Classification (NCBI taxonomy): domain Eukaryota; kingdom Viridiplantae; phylum Streptophyta; class Magnoliopsida; order Fagales; family Juglandaceae; genus Juglans; species Juglans microcarpa x Juglans regia. Next base: position 27,372,078 of record NC_054604.1, read on the forward strand.
CAATACATTCTGGTATGAGAACCACAAGAGCAGAGCATAACCTTGCCCAGGTTCCATCCTTGAGGTTGTTCTTAATTTATCCTTATAAAAAAGCCATAGGAGAGGCACATCCAATAGAAGAACAATTGACACCCATACAATAGACTTTGAAGAATAGAGGTAAGTCAGTCGTTAACTTCAGGGCCCTATGAGATTAGTCGAAGTGCGCGCAAGCTGGTCCAGACACCACGGTTATCAAAAAAAAGAAAAGAAAGAAAGAATAGAGGCAAGTCAAGATCCAAACTACCTTTTGTCCAATTTGATGATCCCCAGGCAGTCCTCTCATTAGAGCCAAACCCACAAAAGTTGTTACAACCATATAGCTTGGATACATCATCCCATCCTCACTCCCATAATGGTAAATGCTGGAGTAATGGTAAAATTGATTTTCAATGTGACATAGCAGCAATGCATGGCTGATTAAACCAATCCTAGTCAAAAAGCATAGTTTTGAGGGCAAAATAACCAAACCAAGAACAACCATGTCCAGGACAACATTTGCTATTATGAGTTTATACGAGTATATTAAGGACAAGCCCACCAAACAAATATTAAGATCCCAATAATTGTGTCCCACAAACTAGGTAACCATCAAGCTCCCAAGCACAACAATGGCAAAATATGATGGCAGGCTGTTCTTTGTGAAAAATCGAGCCAAATAAAAACCAGCAATGGAGGGCAGTGGCAAGAACACAATAGGAAATCCCACAACAATTGTATAAACTTGTCCTACAAGCCCACTTGCTCAGTTCAATAGAATCTTGGGTATTCCATTTTTTTTTTTTTTTTTAACAAAGAGCTAGTAGCCATATGATAGTGGCCCTATCCCAAGTTTATTAATAAACTCTCACTTATGATAGAGGAATATCGTGTTACAAGCCAAGTATAGGAGAGTTTACAGATAAGAAAATAAAAAACCTCCCAAATACAAACCAACCAAAACCGAAACAAAAGAAACAAAAAGACAAACAATCTAAACAAGCCTTAAAAAAAAAAAACCACGAATAAATCTAACAGGCCTAAACCAAGTCATGAAAAAAAAATCTAAACAAGCCTAGAAAAACCAAGAACGAAAACAAGCTGAACAAGCCTAGAACACAAATTAACGACGAAAATACGAAAGACTTAAAAAATCCAGCCGCACAATACCTTTTAAAAACCGGGGAAGATCTTGGTTACCATTATACGTGACATTCGTCCCCATTTCCCCATCTCTAGCAAGAAAATCCGCCGTACTGTTACCTTCCCGAAATTGATGAGCCACCACAAAATTGATCCCCTCAAGCTACTTTTGCAAAACCTCCCAAAAATCCCAAAGATGCCATAAAGTACATTTGCTGTTGCGAAGCCAATCAACAATAATTTGAGAATCACTTTCAATAATCACATTGACCATATGGAGTTGTTTGCATAGTCTAATACCATCCAGAATTGCTTTCACTTCGGTGCCATTATTCATACCAACCCCATAATAAGCAGAAAAAGCCCCTTTAATCATACCATTCCAATCTCTAATAATGCTGCACCCTCCCGAGTTACTAGGATTGCCTCTGCAACTCCTGTCGCAATTAATCTTCACCCAACCCGTACGAGGCCTAAACCATTTAACAATTTTATTAGGTCTCATAGAAGTACGAGGCCTCTCCAAATTAAATTCTTCCAAAATCTTCAAATCGTGTATGGATAAGTTACTAAACGAATTAATGTTATTAGCCAATGACTTAATCCACACCCGAACACTTCTCCAAACAGTCACAACCAAATCATACTTACCATCCATTATAGCCTTACATCTTCTCTTCCAAAGGCACTAAGTGATAATATAAGGAATTAAACCAACGAGAGTACTTTAAAAATATGATTTTTTAACATAAGAAAACCAAGCAGCTACTCTATTTTTCCATGGTAAATTGCGCCTACAAGGAATACCCATGGGTATTCCATGCTTGAATACTATTTGGTATCCTAGCAAAGACCCAAGGACCTTCACTGGACATACAGCCTACTTCACCCCCATATTTTTCTTGAAGACACTACCCTGTATTTAGAAGGCTAATGCCATTGGCTATTTCTATTATCATATTTTGTTGGCTCTTACAATTCATTCACACATGACTTATTTCTATTCCTCTATCAAAGGGCCAATGAGGTGTAAATACACTCATAATTGAATAGCACAATTCTTAGCTACCAAAACTTTATCCCTCTTCTGTAGTGTTAGGTGCATTATATCATCCTCAATGGTCTAGAAAAAAGAGTCTGTCTCGACTGGATCCCAATCTAAGTCATGCTCTTTAGCTATTTCTTTCAGAAGCTTTAGTTTCTTTTCAGGTGAAGGAGCACGAACAACACCACAGTCTAGCATGAGCTCTATTGCCAAATCTTTAACTTTCTTTCCTTGGACCTGAACGAGAAGGTTGTGTTGCATCGACTGAGGCAAAGTAGCTAATACAGCCGGTTCAATTTCACCAGCTAATACTATTGGTATAGTACTATTATTATATGTTAGTGATAATATAGTAAGTAATTAATATACTAATGTATATTAGTGTTACTAATATATTTATCAAAAGGAATATATCGAAAGTTTATTAAACTATAAAATGTAATTAATATATATTTTATATTTAAAACATATGATCAAATAAATGTTCATGTTTAAGATTAAAATTTTATGTTATAAATTATAATATAACATTATTTCATATATAATTATAATTTATAAAAATTATATATAATATAAAAAATATTATATATAATATTAAAAATTAATTAAAAATATATAAATATGCAAACCGGTATGGTCCTAGAAAACATAAAATCGAGACTGGACCGGTTATGACCGGTTTTTAAAATGGAGGAACGGGTCCCAAGCCAAACTGGTCCAAAACCAGATCGAACCAATGGGTCCGGGCCGATTTTCCAGTTCTTCGATTTATCCTTCAAGCCAATACAATTGTATATCAATTCTTGTTGCTCCAATGGATAAATCTCTCTTCCATAAGCATATTCAATATTTAACTTCATATTAAAGATTGTGTAAGAGGGTTGAATCAAGATTTGTAACTCTTTATCTTCCAATAAAGATTTCACAACGAGTATTTTTTCTCCTGGAACACTAAGAAATTTGTTCTTGATAGCAGCATAATAATTTTCAAAATAACAATGCAATTCGGTTTTACTTAGATCGGTCATTTTGGGATCAATAATACATCACAAAGACTTGAAAAAATAAATCCCACTTCGAAGGTGAGGCGTCCGTTGCATTCTTACAAATGCGTACTCCACATTATGAGTACTGAACTCCCTATAGGCCTATACTAATTAATAGGCCAGAGGCCAACTTAACTAGATAATAAAAAAGACAGATCAAGCAACTCTAATAAAAAACAAATAGGCCTGGGCCGACTCGAGAATAACATTCACATAAAAAAATAACCACAGGCCCGCACTGGCTCATCTTTGTTTCTTGCGGTGCCACCAACCCAGGCTACCCTTCTAAGAGTTCCGGCTGGAGCGGGGGCCACCTACCCAGCCTACCCTTCTGAGTTACCCTTCTTGGAGTTCCGCTACAGCAAGTTAGATACGACGGGTAAGTGGAAACTTTATCATAAAGGATGTCAGTGCGTTCGTCAGCATTGGCCTTTCTTTTTAAAATTTCAAAAACTAATTCACTTCACTCTTTAGATATTATTTTAAACCTTAAATTTTATTTATTTTTCAAGATCTCTTGTATCTCACTTCTTATTTATTTTCTATTCTATTAAGATATTCTTTTTTTAATATTTTTTTTTTTTACTTTCCTTTACAATCTTAACTATTCATTTTTTTTTATATTTTGAATTATTACTCTCTATCTAATATTTTTTAAAAAAATTTAAATTATTTCTTTATGGGTACGAAAATATTTTCAAAATATTTTTTTTTGTCAAAATTCATCTTTTCTAATGATAATATTTTATAACAGTTAAATTTTAAAAATTAGTAGAGAGTTGAAATATATAATTAAATCTAGAATAAAAAAAATCTAGAAATAGATAATTATTAGGGAATTGAAATCATACATAGCACTTTGAAAATGTGTGTTTGTTAATAAAAATTAGTTAAATGTTTAGTAAAAATGACTTTATTTAATATTATTAAAAGATATAAAATTTTTATCTGTCTTATATTAACAAAAATAAGAAATTTAATTTTTTGATATTATTTTTAATTTGGAAGAAAATATAAGAATAAAAAATATATCTAAATATATATAAATTCAAAAAAAAAAAGAAGAAGAAGAATGATTTAGGATTGTTATCAACTCCAAATTTAGGGAGTAACAGTAACAATTTTAAAATTAAAAGTTAATAGTTTAATTTGTTTTTATAAATTATTCATTACTATATTTTTATTTAATTTTAAAATAAAATACAAAAATATTAAATTTTAAAATAAATAATATTAACAACTTATATTTTAATAATATTTTATTTGACTTTAATACCATCTCTTCGAATATTCAATTCGCTCACTTTTCTTCACTCTCCATATTTTTTTTCCTAAAATTTGGCTAAGGAATTACAGGGAGGCGGATGGGATGGCTCTAAAGAAAAGAAATATGTATTCATCAGTCTACAGCACATTTAATGTGCTGCGATAAAATACAAAAAAAAAAAAAAAAAAAAAAAAAAAAAAAAAAAATAATAATAATAATAATAATAATAATGTGAGGTGCGTCGCGGGCGGATTGTAGGCTGATGTATAACAAGTCTCATCAAATGCCACCAAACCAATTAATAAATTACGAATTTCTACCTATAATAAAATGAGGAGATTGGGAAGTGGGATTCACTCGTCTTGCCTGGGTTTTTGGAGAGTTGGGAGTGTATAGTCTCGAAGTGTTCTTCCTCAATCAATCCCGGTAAGCTTACATTTTCTCATCGCTTCTGACTGTTCTTCTTTGAGTTGTCGAGTGAACCCACGTCTCTGTTTCTTCTTTTTGTGTTTTGTATGAGCTCACAACATGAGTGATTGCCGAAAGTATAAGATTTGAGTCTTTACTGTCTACCCAAAAATGTCCCAGTTTTTGCGTGCTTAGCGGCTATGCACTAAACATCTGTCTCATATTTCCTCTCTTGAGAAATATTGAGCATCAATGATCACACCGTCACCCCTCTTATGATAGAACATCATTTTCTTTGTTTTGTTATTATTAGAAGTGGGAATGCTTTATAACCTTCAAGGGTTTCTGTCCGCAGTTATTTTTCCTTTGGACAAACCTGATGATTGATTGTTTTGTGCAGAAACAGTCAACAATGAGCTCCTCGTGTGACAATGCTGACTGCCTTGCATGGGCAGCAAGAGATGAATCTGGATTTTTATCACCATACAAGTTCAGCCGCAGGTATAATTAGTGAATCCTCTTTTATCAAAAGAGAGAATGAAAGTACTTGTGTTCTCAGGAAATGGAAACAAGAAAGATCCTGTATGGGGCCATTAAAAAATATTAAAGCCATCACTGTAATAGATGGGATTTTTATGAAATGACTTCACTTAAAAATTTATTTTCATGGTAGTTGAGATTCTTGAATTGTCCATTCAAGATTCCAGATTAGTTCAATGATAAGTATAGAAATGTGAGTGGTTCTGAGTGTTCATTTTCATTTCAACTTTTGTTGACAGGTCTAATTCAATTCATTAATATGTTGAATCTTTCTTTTACCGATCAAAAGAAACACTCTAGACTTTGAGTGTTGTTCAAATAAAACAATATGTTTTCACTTTTTGAGAAGGAGTGACTTTCAATGTTCGTGTTCGCCTGTTGATATGAATAATGCAGTAGAATATATCACACTTACAGAATTGTTTATGACAGATTATAGCTGTGCAGTTTGCACTAGTTGGGACGATTCCTTTCTTGAAATACAGCCATAAAAGAAATAAAAAGGGGAAAAAAAACTAATTGTGCCTGAAAGAACATGGGCAATATTCTATTTACATAGATGTTGACGTGTCTTTTACTGTTTTGGATGTTCATAACGGAAACAATTTGCATAATTTAAATATAAATTATTCAAAAAAGTGAAATCCTAGATCTATGAGGACATCTTACAAAAGTAAACTTACAAAATGACATGGTTTAATGGAATAAGTCAAATCTACTTAGAATAAAAAGAACTTCACAATCCAACATACCACATTAAGTCAAACCAATTTCTAGACCCATTTCACTTAGAGAAACTGAGCTAAAGTGATACAATATCTCATATCTGTTGTTGATAATTATGATCCCATGTATGATTTTTCTATACAGTTTTGGGAACTGTGATGAAAACTTAGTGCAGATTTACATCATGAATACGTTTTACTTGATTTTGTGCTGTTTTGGATGATATTCTGATAGATAATCAATGTTGGAAATCTTATTCAGGGCTCTGGGAAGTGATGACGTCTCGATAAGAATTACACACTGTGGAGTTTGTTATGCTGATTTAATTTGGGCAAGGAATGGACATGGGGATTCAAAGTATCCTTTAGTGCCTGGGTAAGTGGGCTAATTGTATACCATGAGTAGTCTTAGGTTTCCTTGAACTAATGCATCTGTAATTGCACACCAGACATGAGATTGTTGGAATTGTGAAAGATGTCGGTTCAAATGTTCGCCGTTTCAAAGTTGGTGACCATATTGGAGTAGGAACCTATGTCAACTCATGCAGGGATTGTGAGTATTGTAATGATGGAGATGAAGTTTATTGTGATAAAGGAATAGCATTCACTTTTAATGCTGTGGATGCGGATGGTACTATTACAAAAGGAGGATATTCAAGTTATATTGTTGTGCATGACAGGTAAGTGTTCTCTGATGCTATTTTCTTCTTATTTTCCTTCAAATATAAAGTTCACGATTATAGACTAAAATATCAACCCCTTCCTGTTACTGCTGAATGCATGATGCTATTTCTCATATTGCATATAAGTAATTACATCTAAAACTTTCAGCCTCATCTACTTGGGAAAAAGGAAATATTCGAAGTTCAGACTAACTGGAGTTGACACAATAATGTGGAAGTTACTTGCCAATGTATATGACATTTGTTTCATGGTGATGTTGCATGGAACTTGTTAATGTTGGTGACATAAGGCTTAAGGCTTCCCATGGATCAACGCCATTGTCAGAATTGCAAATGGCTGGACATAAGTTATAGAGGGATATGAACATTTTCTTTATCAAGTAGCTCTATCTGTCTGCTCAACATCAATATATACATCTGCTTGCTTGTGATTGTGTTTTTAGAGCTTGCATGCTTCTGGGAAGTGGATACAATTTTCATTGCTGAGTTTCTTTTGACAAGAAACTGTGATTTTGACCTACTAGATTGGCACTCGAGGAATTTTTGAAGGTTTTACCACAATTAATTACGGATATCAGTTTTGGTGTTGGAATACAGGTACTGCTTCAGCATACCTGACGAATATCCATTGGCTTCAGCAGCTCCTTTGCTTTGTGCTGGAATTACTGTGTATGCTCCCATGGTGCGCCACAAGATGAACCTGCATCCTGGTAAATCGTTAGGAGTGATTGGGCTTGGAGGTCTTGGTCACATGGCCGTGAAGTTTGGTAAGGCTTTTGGGTTGAATGTGACAGTTTTCAGCACTAGCTTATCCAAAAAGGAGGAATCCCTGAGTTTACTTGGTGCCGACAGATTTGTGCTCTCATCTGACCAAGAGCAGATGAAGGTCAAATTAGATAACCTTAAGCTTATGTTGTGCTGTTCACATTAGCGATTTCGAAATCGATGACATATCCTAATTGTTGTTGGATTGATGTTTGCAGGCCCTGGATAAGTCCTTTGACTTTATAATCGACACAGCATCTGGTGATCACCCATTTGATCCGTACATGGCGCTGCTGAAGACTGCTGGTGTTCTCGTTCTTGTGGGGTTCCCTAGTGAAGTCAAATTCAATCCTGCAAGCCTAAATCTTGGTACTTGAAATAAATTTTATGAAATTTAAGTACTTTTTTACTTGGGGCTCATTTGCACACTTGGAGTATCTTAGAATTTTGTGAGTATTAGTGAAATGGTCTGTGAATAGTAGTGAAATGGTTTGAGTTAAGGTGTTTTATTGAATTTTGAAAAATAAGAGAGAAAAAGTTGAATAAAAATATTATAATGTTAAAAAATTGTTTGAATATAATTTTTTAATATTATTTTTGTTTCGAACTTTAAAAAAGTTGTATTAATTTTGTGTTTTGTTTTGAAATTTGTAAAAACTGTAATAACTAGGTAATGATTAGATGAAAAAGTTGAAGATTTGAAATTAAAAAGTGTTTTATGTTTGAGTGATTTTTGGGAAGGAAATTGTATGATGTTTTGAAAATTTCTCATCTCATCTCATTACCCAAATGTACCTATAGTTACTATTGTAAGTTTTTAAAGTTCTGCTAGTTGTAACATCCTAAGTGAAATACCTGTGTAACACCGTAGACAGTCATGGATGTTTAGTGTTGCATAAGCCATAAAAAATGATTGGTCTGACTGCTTGTCATGTCAGCAGGTTTCACGGGTGTTATACTTAAAAGAGTGTTGCAAGTAGGACTTTTGGAGTTTTTAACATGCGTTTTGGAGTTTTTAACATGTGTAATGAACTGCCTGAATTGAACTTTTGGCAGGAATGAAAACTGTTTCTGGTAGCATAGCAGGCGGTACAAAAGTGACGCAAGAAATGCTAGACTTCTGTGCTGCTCATAAAGTTTACCCAAAGATAGAAGTTATTCCAATTGAGTATGCAAATGAAGCTCTCGAGAGGCTAATAAAGAGAGATGTGAAGTACCGGTTTGTGATTGATATTGAGAAATCTCTGAAATGAACTGCTGAAGAAATGGGGAGTTCTTCTCAATGCACATATCATGGTTTTGTGCACGTTGAATGTATTGATCGCTTGTCGCAACTCAAAAGCGCATAGGGGTTGACTTTGATTAGGTTTCTAGGAATTTAGTCGTAATAAAAGGCATCTGGGTTTGATCTTCTGTATCATGCAAGTAGGTAGCTAGACTGAAATAAGTGAATGGGTGGTAGGGTGGTGTTTTCTGACGTGTATTTGAATAAAAAATAGAAGTACGGACTTCTTGATTCTCATTCCTTTCGTATTGTTGTCTTGTATGCTTGCCAGGACAAATCTATTTGGCAATGGATTTGCTTTATTTTGTTTTGTTTCCTGGACTAAAAGAATTCCTCCACCAGAGCAGGGAGCCAACCTTAGGCACTGGGTTGAAAACTGATACCAAGTTTTGCAACATTTGAAATTCAAAATTTCGAAGATCTCAGAGTGTTGACTTGGCCCTATACTTCAGCTTGTTCTACGAAAGAAACGAAAGGGCCAGGCCACTTCCATCATAGCACGAGAGAGATGGAGGCAAAGCTCCCTTCTGAATGGCTCACAGCTTTGCACCATGCTGCGTATGAGAAGCTGTAGCTGCTATGGATTGCTGTGAAAATTGATCAAAAGCTTGTGAAAAAACAGGTTGCAGATCAGTAATTTTCTTTTTTTGTTTCAAAAGCTAAAGAAAGAACCACTGAAGAATCTCTGGAAAGCTTCACCAAGTCAGTACTTTAGTGTTTGATTAATAAGTACGACTTTTTTTTTCCTTTTTTTATAAGCAAGCAATCATTTTATAGATAAATTAAACAGTTACAAGATACAAAATTTAATAAGGTGAGAGCTTCCAACAATCATTCTGAAACCAACACATACAATACAAGAGAAATAAAATAGAGGGATTTGGAGCCGAAGGGCTTGAAAGTCAAATTTAAGAGATCCGAAGCCGCAGACTCCGATGGTGCCGCATGTGGCGAGCGACGGTAGACTCCTCATAGTGCGGCGGCGCACGAGACTCACGTGCAGTGTGAATTGCCCGTGAGACGTATGCACCGTTCTTTTGGTCGGTTTTCTTTTGCTGTCCGACAGATCGACAGTTGAAGAATTTGGTGGTGGGGCACGTGATTGTCCTAGGAGGCTGATAGGCAGTAGTTAGACACATCTCGGTGCTATGGACAGAAAATAAAAGAAAAATTGAGAAGAGAACCGATGGACAGGTCCGACATTGGCCGGACGGGGGGAGGGGAGCCTCTGGCAAGAGATGGGAGGGTTATACCGATATGTAGGAAGAGAGAAAAAAAATTGCCAGAAAGAGAGATAAAGTATTAAACGCTTGATTAATAAGTATGACTTATTCACATTCTGCCACTATCATGGTTTTTTTTTGTTTTTGTTTTTTTTTTACATTAATCCAAAAAGTTGTTTTCTACATTTCCGATAATTTTACAACATGAAACGATCATGGTTCGTTAATATTCTATCCAAATCGGATGATCTATTTCAAAAAAAGAAAAGAAAAGAAAAGATTAAATGTATATATATGAGATAAATTAGATTCACATTAAATATTGTCTGATTTATATATTATGTAGACCTTGAAAATTTGGTGGTATCCACCTTCATCAATACTTCATCAGGAATGCATGCTGATTAATTGATGGAAAGTAGAACATTTAATACAAGATAAATGTTTTAGTCACAAAAGGATTATACAAAAGAAAATTTATACAGTGATGTGACTTGATGTGGTATATTAGATCAAAACAAAACAAAACTCAAAGGATGTCACTGCCTATGTCCGGGTCAGGATGTCCTTAATTTATTTTTTAAGAATTATACAAATAAAATTAAATAGACACTGGCATTACCTCCAAATGTCAAATTTATTTTAATAACTAGGATCAATTGCTTCAGTTTTAATTTAATGCAATTTGATGCAACAAATAGATAACTTCGGCTTATAACTGTGGCTGAAGGGATTACATAAATCTCCGGAAAAGAATTATATTTACAAGTCGGTAAGATGGAGTAAAGACACATCTTCCATATTATTTACATAATATGATGGGATTTACAAAAATTAAACTTCTCTTACAAATTAGATTCTACTATGTCAACGGTATGTTATTAATTTACGCGGATTTACAAATATAAGGATATGTCGATTATTAAGGTATGTTTGGATCATCAACTCATCTCAACTTATCATTACAATTTTTTCAAATTTTAACATAAAATATAATAAATAATTCAACTTTTTCAAATCCCAAAATAATAATAATATTAAAAAAATAATATTCTAACAATATTTTATCATCTCAATTCAACTCAACTCAACTCAGTTCAACATCCAAACGCAGCCTAAATGTCACGCTATTGAAATAAGTACTTAGGAAGCACTAAATTTTAATGATATAACACAAAAGAATCACACAAAAACAATCCCACAAGTTGATGTGGTTTCACCTGATCCATTAGACCTATTTTACAATAAAAGTAACTTTACAATCTGATGAACTACATTAAACTACGTCAGTTTGTGAGATTATTTTTGTGGCTAGAATATTTTCTTTATTTTATAACAATCTAATAATTATTTTTTATTGGAATATTATGTACCCTTGAGAGATGTTACTTGTAAAATATTATAGTCAAATAAAGAAGGAAAAAGGAGAAGCGAAATTTCGGGTAGCCAATTTGATATACATGCAGTGAAAGCATAACAAAGGGCTAGATCATGGGATCAAAACGGAAGTCATATTTTATGGGCTACTTCCAACGGTATTATCGGATGTATTCCTATGATCATGTTTGTCTCTCTCTGACTCAGTTTTATGGATTGATGGTGGCTGTGATCACTTCTTTTAACGACCTTTTCTTTTAATTTGGTAAGAAAAAGTAAGACAGAATAAAAGAAAAGAAAAATATAATTCATGATATTGAGGAAACATTGGAACTCTTCGAATGGAGAATTTTCAATGCATGCTATTGGGTGTGGGCAAATTCCTGTGAATTTTCAATCTAGCTACAGCGCTGTAGTCCCGGGTGAGCCACCCTTTTGATAATGCAATCTCTCTCTCTCTTTTCCCTTTCTTTTCTATCTGGTCATGAAAGTTAGTGAATCTCTCATTCATGATATATATATATATATACACACACACACGCACAGATATATATCAAAATCTCACTTTTGCGTATTTCTTACGCACTTCACTAATGTGATTGATTGTATCACTTTTTTTTAATATAAAATAATTGGTTTGGTCAATCATATTAGTAGAATGTGCAAGGAGTACATAAAAATGTCTGTAGCAAAACTCATATATAATGCACTAATGTTATCTTCGATCCACAAAAGAGATTGTTTTCTGCATTTTGAAGATTTTATGTATAAGGTGACAAGTGATGTTGAAATGGAACTTCTAGTTTTCAAACACATATTGCACAATGCTGACCATATGTTAAGCTGTCATCTTTGTACACAAATGTTTTTTGTTTTCACCATACGTGGTTCCGAGTATTTGTTGACATATTACATGTCGTATGGTACAATGTGCAATTATATGTTCAATATTTTTGAAGTGGATGCAGGTGCTTACAGCGTTGATGGATTTCTTTTTCTTGGCTCCCATTATTGAAAGAAAACTGATGTTTGCTATCTTATATGTGGTGGATTATAGGGAACAATGAGCTCTGCAAGTGAAAATGAATTAGACTGCCTTGGATGGGCGGCAAGGGATGCATCTGGAGTTCTCTCGCCGTACAAGTTCAGCCGTAGGTATGTTGAGTTAAAGAAGAGCTTGTTTCCTATAGCATTTCTCTTTGTTTATTGCCAATTTATATAATCCAAAGCATGAAAATGCTACTTGCATTTTAATGGCCTCTATTCAAATGGTAATTTCACCTTGTACAGAGGGAAAAGAAACTCAAGAGTGTGTTTGGTCTATGTTTAGCATGCCTTTGTGTATCTTATACGATTGTTCACACTTCTGTAACTCTGTTTTGCTTCAAGATATCTAGTAACCACTCAAGTCATTAGTTGCATTTGGTAATGACAAGTTCACTTATGTTATTAGAGATGGAGTGGAACATAACATGCTTACAGACTTTCTATACATTCAAACTGGTGATTTTTGTAGATAATTTGTTAAACACTGATGACCCATTCCGTGTGATTTGCCTTGTGATTTCAGCAACTATGATTAAGAAAAACTTTGAAATTTGCATGCTGAACTGTTCTGCTTGATAGTATGTTGCATATATTCCAATCAAAGGATTAATTAACTAGGTTGGGAATTTTATTCAGGGCTGTTGGAAGAGATGACGTTTCAATAAAAATCACGCACTGCGGAGTCTGTTATGCTGATTTAGTTTGGACCAGAAACAAAACGGGAGACTCAAAGTATCCTCTAGTGCCTGGGTATGTGCAGTGATTTACTGATACGAGTAGTTCTTACAGTTCAGCAAATTGATGTATCATTGATTATTGATTATTTGCACGCCAGGCATGAGATTGTTGGAATTGTGAAAGAGGTTGGTTCTGATGTCCACCGTTTCAAAGCTGGCGATCATGTTGGGGTTGGAACTTTTATTAACTCATGCAGAGAATGTGAATATTGTAATGATGAGATAGAAGTTCATTGTAAAAGGGGAGTAGTTTCCACTTTTAATGGCATCGATGTGGATGGTACAATAACAAAAGGAGGATACTCCAATTACATTGTTGTCCATGGAAGGCAAGTATTTTATGATGTTGTTCCTTTAGGTATGAAATGCAACAATATTACAGAGTATGATCTGGGATATTGTTGCAAGTTTTCTGTCTCCTGTTAACCTCACTCACTTGAAAAACTTTTGATGCTTATGGTGGTTTCTAGAACCTGCATCTGTGTTCCCTACACCATTAGGAGGAGAAAAGTATCATTGCCTTGCTAAAATTCGAGGGCATTCAGCAAGAACTCATTGTATCTTTGATGTCCAGAACATGACAAGGAAATTGATTATTAGGTTTTGTGCAATACTCTTTGCCATCTCATTGCTAGGAAATCTGTGGTTTTAGTGCAAGTTGTAGTAATGTGGGGGCTTTCAGTGGGTCAGTGACAGAGATTGGGCCAATGGCTGATGAATTGTTGATGTCATAAACATCGCCTATTCACCTTATATAGGTCAGGGAATTTTGGCAAATACAACAAATGAAGATACTAATTAGGCCTTGAACATACAGGTACTGCTTCACAATTCCTGACAGCTATCCATTGGCTTCAGCAGCACCTTTACTCTGTGCTGGAATTACAGTTTACGCTCCCATGATGCGCCATAAGATGAATCAGCCTGGTAAATCTCTAGGAGTGATTGGCCTTGGTGGTCTTGGTCACATGGCAGTGAAGTTTGGGAAGGCTTTGGGGCTGAACGTGACAGTTTTCAGCACAAGCGTATCCAAGAGAGAGGTAGCCCTGAGTGTGCTTGGTGCAGACAGATTTGTGGTTTCATCCAACCAAGAGCAGATGGCGGTAAAATGCATCAGGCTTTTTGAGAGCACGTTTTTCCCTGATGGCATATGCAATATTAAAGTTGATAACTTATCCGTTTCGTTTCGTTTTGTTGGGTTGATGATTGTTACTATGTTCTTTCTCTTCTTTTTCCTTTTTTTTCAGGCCTTGGCTAAGTCATTGGACTTTATAATTGACACTGCATCTGGTGATCATCCTTTTGATCCATACATGTCACTCTTAAAGGTTGCTGGTACTCTGGTCCTGGTGGGTCTCCCTAGTGAGGTCAAATTCAGTCCACTAAGCCTTTTACGAGGTAATTTGGCAATTTCATACTTGAGAGCCTCTTGATATTCACAATTTAATGTGTTAGTACTGTATCTCGGTTGGTTAAACTCTATGCATTGGCCTCTTGGCAGATAGGATTACTGTTTCTGGTAATGCAACTGGAGGTACAAAAGAGACACAAGAAATGTTAAACTTCTGTGCTGCTCACAAAATTTATCCCGAGACTGATGTAATTCCTATTCAGTATGTAAATGAAGCTCTTGAAAGGCTGATAAAGAGAAATGTCAAGTACCGGTTTGTGATTGATGTGGAAAACTCCCTGGAATGACACCATGTAGAAAAAGAGGGACCTCTCTCTTTCAATTTATACACTAATAAGTTAAAAGTGGATTTTAGAAGCTAGACCAGATACCAGATTGAAACTCAAAGAATAAGGTCATTGGTGATATTTCATTGCTGAGTGGCATAATATTCGCTTTTATGTAACCATATGTAGGTCTGAATCTTCTTCATAATTCAAGTAGTTGAAATAATTTGAAGTTACTGGGTTATATTTGCTTTTCCCATTAGTAATGAGTGTATTTTCATCCGAAACTAAATTAATAAATAGCATGGAATTTCGATAGTTAATGTCCTCAATTGTGTCTGTATTGTGCTTAAGTTTATATGTTAGCTTGCTTAGGTTGCTTTCTTTTACTTAGTTCTAGGAAACAATGGTTTCAAATGGTTCATAGTACAAAATGACAACAAACCATTAGGGGATAGGCATGTCTTATGTTTGTGCAATTTGTTAACAAATGAGAGATATATTTGAATGGAAAAGATTGGAGGAAAATCTGATGGGAAAGCTTGATCATTTACAGTACAATTGCAACAGGGTCAGATGGGAAAGATTGATCATAATTCATAGGCTTATACAATATATTGTGCACACAGGTCAGATGGGAAGAAAGTTCCAATTCACTGCAAATTTCTGAAGTTCTTTAATATGAGGTTACAATATGCATCGTTCACTTGCTGCCAAATGTGAATAAAACTAAAGCATCTACCGGTTTTTTTCCAACGAATGCACTTATTTCATTTCGTTTCATTCGTGACGGAATTCCTCAGTGTCTCATTGATGGAAATCTCCAGCATTTTGTTGTCATTCAAGCCTTTACCATTCTCTGTCACTCTAGTGACAACATTGTCTGCATATTTGGCCCAAAGTACAATGTAAAGACCCAAGATGATGAGAAACGCTCCTGCCAAGCTGGGCAAGACAAAATATACAAAAACAGATTAAAATCTATGATGTTTAATTTGTGATATTTATACCAAAAGAATGACAGCTAGACATTTGTGAGACAGCCAGCATTGATCAAGTTGTAATGTTAAAAGGAAATTGGTTAAGATAAGAAAAACCAGCAAGTTGCCTGAGGAATAAAGAATCTTTTGTGTTCTATATAGATAGGATAGCCCACCTTCCCAACCGTAGTCGCTCTGCAAAAAAAATGGCCGAGAATATTCCCACGATAATTAGGAGTAGTGGACTAAACATTGCTGCAAAAACTGGTCCCTTATTACTGATACACCACGTTTGCAGGTAGTAGACTAATGCTGAGATCACCACTCCCTATGATAAAAGTAATCACGAAGAGATGAAGAGATAGATAGATCTTGCTAGTGTTTCAGCTTCAAACACATCATATGCACTAAAAGGCATGCATTTGTGAAAGTAATCCACACTCACACTATAAATGATGGTTAATAGCTGCATGTTCCATTCCAGCTTCCATAAGGTTGGATTCCTTGCAAAAAACAGGGCAAGGAAAGAAGATTGCAATGATGCAAAGAAGCAAATCAACACGTTCAGCGATAACCGTGCTGGGTAGACTTTCGAGACCACAGCCTGAGAATGAGCACAGGCAAAAAATGAACAAAAATTTAAAAAGAAGGAACTTTTCAGACATTATATGCGGTTCTATACATATTGTTTGGAGATATATAGCTTGTCACCTGGAGAATCAGCCATGCACTCCATGCTACGTGACTGATCAGAATAAGTGCTGAACCCTTGATCCAGTTATCCTTGCCATGGCTCAACCCACAAACAGATATATTGGTGCTACAGATGTTTATCAGAGGCCTGTGCACAAAGCCTTTTAATAGGTATCTTCCTTTCCAGAAGGTAAAAGTCAGTGCCCCACCTATGCAAACGAGTGTACCCAACACCTTAGCTTGACCTCTAGTACTTGTTATCTTCACTGTCTCCATCCTTGGCAAGAGATGTAAAAAATCAGTAAAAACGGCATCTGGGGAACTAGTGCTGAAGTTGAAGGGATGAGGGAAGAAGTACTAAAGTACCTGAGTATAACTGCTATGAGAAAGGTCAAACAAGGGACAACATTACTCAAGGCACTTGCAACAGTAGGAGAAGTGTATGCTAAACCAGCATAGTAAACATTAAGGTGGATGGTAGTCCCAAATGATGCAAGCAAAAAAATCTTTGTGATCACTGAGAAGGAAAGTGGAGGGCGATGTTTCCTGACTTGTGAGAACAAAATAAAGTAAGCTTTCTATAATCCTGCTTGCTACTATGGATCAAAGTCGAAGAACAGAAGCACAAACAGATGCACATTACTCAAGCTAGGCTGACAATGACAATGACACAAGGATAGCTAACCTTTCAAGTACATAAGCAAAGGGGCCTAACAAAAGCATGGCAATTATATGCCGGTAAACCACAAAAACTAGTTGATTGAGTCCTTTCTCAAGGGCGATTTTCGTTAGTATATTTGCTCCACCATAAGCGAACTGAATTAGTATCATTGCTCCATAAGAAGCATAGGCTTCCATAGTTATGCAGTAGTATTGCCTCTTGAGGTTCATCTGGTTTAAGTAGTCATGGAAAATCGACCTCAGCCACTTGTTCAAAGAATCATTTTTTAATATGTTGGTGGTGGTAAGAATGACATCTGTGCACATGCTAGTGGGATACATTATCAGCCTATCAATAATATGCTAGCAAAGCATGATAACTAGCTTTCATGAATCAGAAGTGCCAATTGATAAGATGCTGCTGCTTTTACCAATTGACATGCATACTCATGAGCTTCCCATATAATTTTATGGGCAAATACGTGAATACAATTAAGATATATGAGAGGAACCGCATTCACCATCAATCCATGAGAGAAAAACTGGAAGGGAATAGGGGGAAATGCTCACTTTCAGAACTGATGTGGCTGGAAATGGTCTATTTCGCAAGATTTTGCTACCAATTAAAGTGATGCTTATTTACATTTTATTCGCGGTCCATGATGCAGCTTTCCTAAAGCATCAAGTGTTACATGTATTTAATTACTGAAAGGGTTTGCCTATTTATTAACAAAGAAATAAAGCCCTATAAAAAATATTATTCAAGAGATTTCCGATCAGCTTGGATTTTGAATGGCTTAAAAAAAAAAAAAAAAGCCTATAACAAAGCATTCTTCAAAAGATTTTTGAATAATTTTCTGAGAGATGGATTTTGAAGGATGAGGAGGATTGTTCAAGAATCCCTTCCAATGATTTAACTTATCTACTACAAATTACATTTTTGCAAGCTCCTCTTTATCCACGGCTTCTCAATCTTCTCCATGATGTCTGATAACCATCTACCTTCTCGAAGTTTTCAAGTTTTTTCGAGGCAAGTCTTTTGGTTAATCTCTCAACTCATTTTTATTATTTTTCAATTTTGAAAGCGTTAGCATTTAGAGAGTTTTGCTCCTGTTTTATGTCCACACCATGCATTTTCTTCCCCATGATGTTGGATAGCCATCCACCTTCTCAAATGCTCCTAGAGTTTTCTTAATTTCTCTAATACTGTCTTTCGGTTTTCTCAACTCAATATTTTTTAATTATGTAAAATGATTATTGAATTTAGAGGAAGTTAAAAGAGATTATTAAGTTACAACTCTGGATAAATAGTTAACTTGACATTGAATACAAAGGGCTCTTGGTCTCTCTCCATTTAAGCAAAACTTGTGAGAGATTTGACATCACTAATTGGCTATTCTAGGGGAGTTTTTGTAGTGCACGTATGAATGATGTTACGTACTGTTGAAAGTTAATTCGTAATTTATTTTATCTCGTTTATTTTCATAACTGCTCTCATCTCATCATTATAATTTTTCTAAATTCTCATACAAAATAAAATAAACAATTCAACTTTTTCAAATCTCAAAATAAAAATAATATTAAAAAAATATATTCTAGTAATATTTTATTTAACTTTTAATCTCAACTCATGTCATCCGTGAAAACAAACTAGGCGTAATTTCAAGATATGTGCGTTGGTATTCCCAAATATCATATTTGCTGACAACAAATGTATCATATTTTAAATAATTTCATATATCAACTGCTCAAATAAAAATTACTTAAAATATGTCATATAATAAGTGTGATTAAATATGATAAATTTTAAGACGAATAACGACATTTCTCATAAGGTAGTAGATATAATTGGACACAAAAGAGCACTGAGTTGGGAGGAAAGAACTATATATATAGATGTAAATAATGAACTCTATGGATGCGCTGCTAATGACGCGTGGAGTGGGCTTACTTTACAATATCTTAATCAAAACAGCAGGTTCCGTTCTACGACATTGTAACAGAGCAAATGGCTCGTGTTTTTTTGTCTTTTCAACCTTCACATACCATGTCTAGTGGAATACAGTCGATGGCGGCCATTTCTGCTATTTGTGCATCCTGAAACGACCTTTTTTTAATATATATATATATATATATATATATATATATATATATATTAATTTTTGCTTTATAAATAGTGGGCATTTCATGTCCTCCAAGGAAAGTAGTCAATTATCTACAAACAAGTTGCACTAAAACATTGGTCGTAAGCAATTTTCTTTTATTGACATACTAATCTCAAAGATCCATCAGGATTGTTTATTTGTAGCATGAAAAGATCTCCTCAAGTTTTAGTAATCTTAATCGGGAGAGAAATAAACACATCAATAGGATAACAATGAGCAATGCTACATACAGTTCTTATTTGGAGATTGTAATACAAGTTTAGGCAATTTAATTTTTAAAATTTTTTAAAATTACAAAAGTATCATTATTAAAATGATATTTTTTCTCATTTAATAAAGGGCTTGTACATACAGTCTCCAAGTGAGGACTGTAAATAGAATTTCTCGACAACAATACATATTCATCTTTCTTCCACTAAGGGCTTTTGAGGACCTCAAGTTCGGATAACTTGAGAAGACTTTGATCCGTTAATATTATAGAAGTGATGCCATTTAATTTGGTGCTAAGCACTCAGCGCGCTTAGGGCTTAGAGACTAGCCATGCAGCTATATATTACAGATGAAGGATGAAATGAGAGGTGGGTTACCAAGGAGGCAAAAGACAACAATGTGAAGCTTAGTCCTTGCGTATGCTAATTTAAAGTTTAAATTATGCCCTTTAGAAATTTAGATGTATCCATTCATTATTTGATAAGCTACTCAGAGTTGTATTTAATTTAAATGGTACTAGACATTTAATATAAAAATATTTAAAAGAAAAATATTTTCTATCATCCAACTGAAATATATTATTTATCGTCCTTTCAATTATCATTCTTTTATCAGAAGCACTTCTAAGCGGTCGGGCTATTAATCGACCAAGAGCAGCCCTCCTTTCACCTGTTGTCACGTAAGGAAATACACAATAATCTCAACAGGCTCTACCACATAGAATATGTCTCAACGTTGCTGCTTCCTGCAAACAAACTGGGGCAAGGTTTAGACAATCATGAAGTCGGCACATTTGAGCCCTTGGATTTGTTTTCTTCAGAAGATGGCCGGTTCTTTGAGTTTGATAGTCGAATTTCTTCAATCATTCTAACAACTTCATCCATACTGGGTCGCAAGTCAGGCACGTTTGCCACAGGCCATGGCAATCTTCAACATCTGCACCATTTCTTCTTCGATGTTTTGAAACCTCATCAACTCAACATCAAAGACCTCCGCTATCCATTCCTCCCTAACAATAGACTAGACCCACCTCAGAAGATCAACCAAGTCGTCATGCCCTGGCGATTGGAGTGGAGCTTTTCTAGTCAGCAACTCAAGGAGGAGAACACCGAAGTCATACACGTTTGATTTATGGGTGTGCTTTCAAGATTCGATCACCTCTGGCGCATGATAGCGGGTACCTCGAGAAGGAGTGGCAAGAACATTCATAAGAGGGGTTAAACCGTAATTGGAAATGCGTCCTTTGAAATCTTGGTTGATATTCCATGAGAGAACTTTGGACTACCTGCAGAATGGAGGTGGGCAATTCCCCTTGCAATTCTATGATTTCATAGATGCCATATTAAAAATCATTAATCAGAATGGGGTCAAAGGGGGTTGAGTTTCTGGGGGGGTGCGAAGAGGTTGCGTGAAGCTGAGGTCACGAGGGGGGGGGGGGCGCTTGTGGTGGAAAGCCTATGTGTCATTTAACTATTAGCAGGCTGTTATTTGGATAACATTAGCCCGACCAGTCCTAAGGATTTCTCTTCTTTTATCATCATCAAATAATTGGTAGATGAGTTAATAAATAATAAAAGATTTTCAGTCATTTCATTCCACATTAAGTAATTATAAAAGATCGATGACTTACATTTATTTTCTAAAATTATGAAAAATGAAATCACTTGACTACCAAAAATTGACAAATCATTTCCTCATTCAACTTTTGATGTTAAGATGAATGTTGAATCTGGTACAAGAATGTCGAGTATACAAAATTTTGTTTTCAATATGATAGTTCAAAGAATTCACACCACCCTGCCATTAACACCAATTGCAATCCCGTTTAGGATGTTTGGTAGGATAACAAAGCACATCTGGGGGTGGCAAATCGTGTTTTCAGATCGTGTCGTGTCAAGTCATGAACACTCGACTATATAGGTCAACTTGAACTCAACCCATTAATCTAAATGTGTGAAACTTCTAAGCCCTAATCCAACACGTTTAAATAACGGGTTGTGTCGTGTCACCGGTTTTGACTTGTTTCACAATTAATTAGAAATATGTTAACATAACACGACTCATTTAAACCTGTTTGTTTCATGTAAATGGATTGAACTAAAACGCATAACTCATTTGACCTGATTAACATAATTTTATATAAAAGTTAAAATCTATATTTATTAATAACCACAATATCATAAAAAATATATATATAAATATTTTTCAAATTTTAACATGTAATAAAACCAATATTACAAACTATACACTAACAAATATGAGCATAGGTCTAAAATCTTTAGATAAGAAACATGTCAATGTCAAGAAAGTATGGGTCTAAAATTACAATCTCAACAATAAAAACAATAAAAACATAAGCATAATGATAAATACTAATATAACAACGTAACAATAATAAAATTTTAATTTTAAAAGAAATTATAAACGGGTCAAAATGAGTTGATTTCGTGTAAGCAGGTTGACCCGTTTATAAATCCTATCTTAACGGGTCAACCCGTTTTGACCCGAACCCGTTAACATCAAACCCAAATCCGCTAATTTTGTGTTGTACGTGTTCGTGTTGGGTTCACGGGTCGTGTCACATATTGCCACTTAATGAATAACCAAAATCCAACACAACAACATAAATTAAGAAACAAACAATAATTAAGATAGACATCCAATACCTCCTTAAGGAAAAAAAAATGTCCTCATACACGGGGGGCAAAACATTGTTGAAGGGAAAATTAAAACTGTAGAGACTTTCCCCATAACATCAATAGTACCACTGTAACGATTGCTTGCTAGTATAAATAAGGATCAATCTTCACCAGCTACTGTGCCTTTCTCGCTGACATAGATACCATCAAGGAATTTCCTGATATCTTTGTTCTTGACATGGCATTTCTGTTAACAGAAAAATAAAATAACATACTCAGAACAGGGGTGTCTCATAAACAAGGTGTGTGAGCATGCGAATGTGACTGCAAGTGATAGTGATATAACTAATTTATATGCAATATTCTCTCTCCTATCTCTGGAGTAATTATTAGGCAGTCTCGAAAGACATGTGGTACTCATATCCTATCACAAAATCAGAATGATGTATCATTAAAAAGTAGTGCTTATGCAGACAATCTTAATATTATATCATCCTATCACCACGGCATCCATTCTCCCAGGCAACCTAATAATCTTTTCACACAAACACTCCCAGAGTGTGGGAGTATACCTGGTTTATAAGGGCAGCTGAGCGTGAAACAAGTTCGATATCATTTCCGTCCAAAATGAGCTCATCCTTGACCTTTTCTGATCGAAGAATTGAGACACCTTCAAGCATATCCACTTTCCTAACCTGGTATGACCGGAATAACACAATAATAAGCACAATGATGTCAATCAAACGCCAATACCAAGAAAACAGCAACCGCCCGCACAACTCAAGTGGGAAAGTTTGGAAATTCTCACTAGTTTTATGAACAGCAAATCTTGCATTACTCAATACTTGCATATTTCCCATGAAAACAAGATAAGATTATATTTATAGCATACGATAATCATTAAATTGCTTGAAAGTTGACAACTTAAAAAAGTTACAACAACATTAACAAACAGGTGACAAGGTTCTATCATGAGATAGTATCCAAATATACTAAAACAATGTAAAAATCAGAGCAATTAAAAAGACATGGACTCGATATTATGCAATAGCAAGAATCCAAAACTGTTTTTTTAATAGGTAAAAAGCTGTTTAATAAAGAAAGAGAAAGAAGAGACCTTCTTCTCGCCAAGGAAATTACGGATCTCGATGGAACGGTTGGAGCTGGTTATGGAGGCGTTGATGGGAAAGTGGGCATAGACGAAGCGCATCTTGTAGCGGTAGCCCTTGGTGACGCCGGTGATGAGATTGTCGACGTGGCTGAGAGCGGTGCGAATAGCAGCGGAGGTCTTCCTTGATCCGAACCAGGCCTCGACCTTGAGTTTTCTCTTGCCTTCGTCGTCCGTTATCAGCTGGAAGTCTAAGTTGAGGTGCTTGAAGTTCCGAGTCAGCTTCCCACGCGGGCCCTCCACCTCTATCAACTTGGCCTTCACTTTTATCTTCACCCCTTCGGGGATTTCCATCGTCTCCGATGACAGTATGCTCTTCATATCCGCCGCCGCCGCCGCCGCCGCGCTGCGATGCCCCCAACAAAAGCCCTACTCCTAGGTCACCATTTAAATAGCCCGGATCCCTTTTGGATCTTGGGTCCAACATTCACTGGGTTTCAAAGTTGGACCCTACCAGGGGCCCGGTACCATTGGCTGTCAGCAGACGAGTTATATACATATATAATTATATATTCTATTTAGTAAAATACATGTTTTCTTACTCTAATCATACTCATCAATGTGAATTATTTTAAATAATTAACATAGAAACGACTTAGATTTCGTTTGAAAACACAACTTATCTCAACTCATTATTATAACTTTTTCAAATTTCAACACAAAATATAATAAACAATTTAACTTTTTTAAATCCCAAAGCAATAATAATAATAATAAATAATATTCTAATAATATTTTATCAACTCAACTCAATTCACTTCAGCATCCAAACGCACTCTTAAACTGTCTAAATTAATTCTCATGAGACAGAAAATAAGGATCAAGATTGAAATGTAGCATTGTTCTAAACATATCTTTTATGTTTTCACTCTTTAATGTAAATGATTCCGTCAATAGCTAGAAGTAAGAAGGTTCCTTTTAGTTGGGAGAGATTCACTCGGCTATATATCTACATATGACCCTACCAGGTTCTAAGATGGAGCTTAATCTGAGTCTCGGTTAAGAATGACAATCATCTACATTTCACAAGACACATGATTTTGTGGATAGTTTCATTCGACATTGTGATGGAAGACATAGCTTACGATCATCGGCTTTGATCATGCCACTAGGCATTTGATTAGGACATTGAACAATGATCCAAACATTTTCGAGTTTGCGTGATTAGTGGGTAGTCAATTATATTAATTTAAATCATAATTATCATATTAACAAGTTTAACTTAAGCCTATCACCACATTATTGATAATGTTCACGAATATCTCATTATTTTTCAAGCATTTTAATATATCATGATTTTAATTGTACCAATTTCACTCTATTCGACTTTAGAGATAATTTCTAATACTAGTTATCAAGAAATGTTAAAGAGAATGATAAGAAAAATATTATAAGTAGAAGTTATATTTCAGATAATTCAACAGGCTAACATCACACGATGTTATTCATTTCTTATCTGCAATTTTCAACACAAGGGTCACCATCAAATACCTGATTATAAAATATGGCCAAAACTTATTTCTAAGGGTGGGTAGCGGGCCCCGCTGCCCCACCCTCTTATGGAAGAGGCGAATCCCCCAACTGCCAAATGTTAGGGGCGGGTGCCCTTGTCCACATTTGGCACCTCCAACGAGGGTGGGGGATGGATGACCTTAACCCCTGCCACACCCCCGCATCTATATAATATATATAATTAAAAAAATACCCCAGTCATCAAAACGACGGCTGGGGGTTTATTTTTAAAACTACCCATCTCAAAACGACGATGTTTTATCCATGGCAAAATGACGCCGTTTTGAGATGGGTTTTAAGCAATGTTTTGAATACCGTACCGGATGGCGTACCGGTCAAGGCACTGGAACGAAATATTTCGGTACCGGTACCATTTCGTATACCGTTTCGGGATAGTCGATATATGAATAAATTATATATATAACAATTATATTCTAAAATAATAGTTTATATATGAATAAATTATATATAAATACATACATATATATAAATTATAAATAGTCTAGTCTAAATTGGGGGTCAAAAGATGAACTTGTAGTTTGAAAAAATGGAAAAAAAAAATGAATGCCGAAATATCGGTCGGTACAGGCCGAAACGGCCGGTACGGCCGGTATTTCAGCCGGTACGAAATACAGGTAGTATTTGTATTGGCCCAGTGGCCGGTACGGCAAATATCGGCCGTACCGGCCGGTACGAAACGATTTTTAAAACTTTGGTTTTAAGTCCCCCCCCCCCCCACACCCTCCTGGCTCTAGAGTCCCGTGATTCCCATCTCATCTCTCTCTCTCTCTCTCTCTCTCTCTCTAACACCTTTGACCTTACCCAGTACCTCGGTGCCGCTCTCTCTCCCTCTCGCTCCATTCATCCGTCGCATGTTGTCGCCATTGTTGTCTGTTGCTAAAGGTAAGTGCCTCGTGCCTGTAGCTCATTCCCGATTAATAGTTTTATTTGTTTGAGTTATGGAATATGGATTATGGTGGATGAGATTAAATTGAGGAGTTGGAGGATGATATTGTGAATTGTGTGCTGTGGAGGATTGATTTGTGTATGTGTTTGTATGATTGTAATTTGTAAATTCTTTGGTGTGAAATTCTCTAAGGTTTTGGATTGGAACCCTAAACTAATTTAGGGTTCCAATCCGAAATCCTAAATTAATTTAGGAGTTTTAATTTAGAGTTTTAATTAAATTCTCTAGAGTCTAGGGTTTCGGATTGGAACCCTAAACTAATTTAGGGTTCCAATCCGAAACACTAAATTAATATAGGAATTTTAATTTAGGGGTTTTAATAGTATTAAGTAATTATATGCATATAATTTTATTTTTAAATTAAGATCGGTGATTGATGATTCGGTTATGTAAAATTTGATGCACTGTGGAATGAGTTGGTGCATTACCGCATCCTTATGAAACTCATTCCCACTTGCAATATTGCTGAGCACATACATTCCCTGCATGAAAAGAATTTGGGGGGAAGCTTTGATAATGATTATAATTTCTAAAACCCTCCAATATTAGTCGGAAATATAAATCTTGTTATTATATATAGTGGTGAATGTAACTTCTACGCATGGTATGTTGCACGTGCCCATTAAATGATCCATTGAGTATCAATGTTGAAACTATATTACACAGGCTAGCTATGAAAAGGCATGGGTGCTAAATATTTACAGCAAGGTTTTTCACTTAAGGAAATTGTTAAAAAAAAAAAAAAGGAATAAATTTCGGATGCACTAAATTCAGTATACCATCATTTTATGGAAGGACTTATGGCATGACAACACTTCACATCATGACCAGGTAGGTATACATTGGTATTTCATTCAGTATATTCTAAATCAGAAAAGATCATGATCAACCAAAGATCTCCAGCCACTTCCAAGGCAAAAGCAACTAATTTTTCTTCAACTTCCTAGACCATGAATGCCATAAGACATCTGTTAAACCACTAGCTCACAAGATTTCAACAACAATGGGCCAAAGATGGTAGTTATAACATCCCGCCAGTTGCACAACGGTTCTTCTAGGTACAAGCAATCTTGTGTACTGATTGCTGATGTGGCTTTTTATATTATATTAAAAATAAATAAAAACAAAATAGGAAAGGTAGAAAAAGAAAAGACATACACAAAAAGCTAAGAGGCCTGAGGACATTCCCTGCGAAACGTAATCCCCTTCGTCTTCATTAGATCCCTAAGCAATCTCCCATTCGCTAAATAACGGACCTATATTCTCCAATCCGCAATCAGGTCTCATTTGGTGACCAACAGAGTCATATTATATTGCTAGTATTAAAACAAACATGGATATCTACTATCTAGCATAATCCAGAGGATGCGACTCTTTCAGCAAAACCTAATTCCACATACAAATATGATGATGTTTGATTGCCATCAAGTAACAGCCCCATTCACATAAAACTACATAGAAAAAAAAAAGGTTGAGAGTTTCAATCATGTTTAATCCAGAAGACTTTACTTAACCTGTATTCCTCATTCCGACTGTAATTCCATTTATGTGATAAGCAATGCATCTCTGAGTTTGTGGTTATCATCATTACATCTCAACCTTTTTAGTATCTCCACTTGCAACATTCATAGGATTGAGATAAGGAAGTCTGCTCTCTATCAGCCTCCTTAACTTCAACTCCGATTATTCTCAAAAAGTTTTTCGTGCCCACTAACCACCAGAATGTTCTTCTCTGCTGTCAATAGCTCCTCCCTTAATTTGGAACCAAGTTCTTAAATGGGGAGAACGAGATGTCTTCATCAGATTTGCAGAGAATGGAGCGAGAGAGAGAGAGAGAGAGAGAGAGAGAGAGAGAGAGAGAGAGAGAGACAACAAAGCCACCGTTTCATTAAAACTCTTATTTCCACTATCGTCTTCATTTAAATTCCCTACCTTCCCACACGCAAGAAACCCTGCTTTTCATTTAATTAAAACGAACCGTTTTAATAATCCAGGTGGAGGTTGGTGCGCAATCGGTCCCCTAAATCCGCTTGCATTTAGACTTTTCCGTTGCCCTAACATGAAATTTTGAAATACTAAAGCCACCACCTAAAGCAAGTTACCACAAATTTCCACATAAGTAATGCTGTAAACATCAGCAATTAGATATCACATTCACAATTTAGATATCACATTGACATGTTCTATCATTTAATTGACATTAGCTAAAAGAATGTAATTTATGTATTCTTAATGTACTATCTCTCAAAATCCTAGTGGCGTATTTACATTCAGATATGGCAATGAGGTTTTGTCGCATCAACTTTTTAAAAATTAATGAACTTGAGTGATTGTGTCATGGTTTTAATTGTTTGGACTTGGTGTGATGTTGCTTTATTTTAGATTTTTGTCAGTTTTGGGAAATGTAAAATCAGTCAGATTGTAGTACTAGCTCTCTTACCCCTATCCCTACCCATACCCCAACACCTATCCCTATGGACCCTTGCCCTGTCGGGCCTACCCCTTGCCCCCACAAAGTAAGAAACATGTTTTTATAGTATGGACACATTTTACTAAATTAGAGGGTGGTGACCCCAATAACCTCCAAACTAAGTGTAATTATTATGGTAAAGTGTATGAATGTCACTATAGGAGATATGGTGCATCCCAATTAAAGGTATACTTAGAAGAACAATGCAAGAAAAATCCAATATTAAAAATTTTACAAGAAAAAAGTCAATCTAGACTAGAGATTGAACTTAAAAAAATAGCAGATGGGAGTAATAGGAGTGCAATGTTGCAAGGGTATACAAAGTATGATCCCGAGAAGCGTAGGAGACACGTAGCTCGTATGGTCATCATTGGTGAGCTATATTTTCAGTTTGTGGAGGGGAAAAGGTTCCAAGCATATTCTAAGTACTTGGAACCTGGGTTTAATTTTCCTTCTTGCCACACGGTGGCAAAGGATATAAAGAAACAATATATGTCAGAGAAAGAGTTGTTGGGGGCCAATTGACGGATCAAATGGTTTGCCTCACATCGATACTTGGACATCAATCCAAAATTTTAATTATATGTCTTTAACTGCGCATTTTGTTGATTGTGATTGAACATTACATAAAAAAAAATTTAAGTTTTGTCAAATTTTCGATCATGGGGGTGAGATAATTGGGAGGGCCTTGGAGGTTGCAATAAAGGAGTGGGGGTTGGCACGAGTGGTGACCGTTACAGTTGATAATATCTCGTCTAACGATGTCACATTGGGATATCTTAAGACCTATCTTAGAGAGGCAAATAAGAAAATCATGGGTGGTGAGTGTTTGCATATTAGATGTGTTGCA
The DNA here is from genome assembly GCF_004785595.1 of Juglans microcarpa x Juglans regia. Lineage (NCBI taxonomy): Eukaryota > Viridiplantae > Streptophyta > Magnoliopsida > Fagales > Juglandaceae > Juglans > Juglans microcarpa x Juglans regia. The sequence goes on from NC_054604.1 coordinate 27,401,378, forward strand.
TATATTTTGAATCTAATTGTGACTGATGGTTTGAAAGATCTTGATGACTCGATTACCCGAGTCAGAATTGATGTGAGATCTTCTCTTGCTAGATTGGATAAATTCAAGGTTGTTGTGAGGTCTGCAAGCATAACATCCAAGAAGGACCTCTGTACTGATGCTCCTACAAGATGAAATTTAACCTTCTTGATGTTGGAGGCGTCCTAAGAATATCAGTTGGCCTTTACATTATTAGGTGATGAAGACATTCAATATATCAGATATTTTGATGAGCACAAGGGATTGAGAAAGCCTGTTGATGATGATTAGGAGATGGGTGCTACTTTTGTAGATTTTTTGAGGCTTTTCTATGAGGTCACAACGAAGCTATCTGGTTCTTTGTACCATACATCCCTTTATTTCTGTCAGCAAATATGTAGGGTAAGAGAAGAATTTGATGACATGTGCGCAAGTGACCATTTTAGGATGCGGGAGATGGTATTGATAATGAGGGTGAAGCATGACAAGTATTAGAGAGATTTCAGTAGGTCTAATATTTTGTTATATGTGATTGTTGTTCTTGACCCCCCAATTTAAGATTGATGGCATGGTATACGGATTGAGAATTGCGCATGAGAATGCATGGGCGGAGTTTATTGCGGCAAGGGTTAAGGAAATCCTTATTAGATTATTTGATGAGTTTACCGTTTTCAGGGGTGGTAATATTCCGACACGTACACCTACTCCCCCACCTCCTCTAGAAGCCGGGGTTGAGAAAAAGCGTAAGTTGGACTAGGTTGAGAGGTTAGAGCACAATCCCATAGTCCGTCATTCTACATAGGCTCAGTAGGAGGTAGACAGATACTTGACAGCGAATCTTCAACCAAGTGCAAGAGACTTTGATATGTTAGCTTGGTGGAAAAGTCATGTCGTGAAGTATCCCGTCCTTGGAAAGATAGCCCGCAATATTTTGGTCATCCCTATTAGCATCGTAGTCTCAGAGTTGGCTTTTAGCACCAGAGGCCGCATATTGGATCCATTCCGGAATTCATTATCTGTTACTACTGTGGAGGCATTGATTTGCATGCAGAATTGGATAAAGGGGACCCCAATTTATATTCTAGATGTTCTTGACTTTCAGGAGGTCGACGAGGAGGAAGATGGTGATTAGCCTAGATTTGGACCATCTGGTAATCATGAATTTCATTTTGTTATTTTAATTTATTTTAATTTATTTAATTGGTATTAATTTCAAGTTTAATTGTTGTAGCGATACATGAGACGACGTCTACGACTAGCTCCGCTGCAGTATGACTTCGCGTGTATTGGACCCACAATTACCATCTGTCATTGGTTTGCATTTGTCCCTTAATTGTTTTTTGTATTTATATTTTATATAATTTTTTGTATCTAATTATTTTGCTTGTACTTTTTTCAGTTTTTATAATCTCAATGTCATATGCCGAATCTTAATCCTAACTTCCTAAGGACTCAATGATTACTCTCATCTTGATCCCAATCTCATAGTGGTTAGTACTTTTAATATTTGTAATATTTACATTTGTAATATATGTTTTTATTTTTTATTTTTGTTTCATGTTTATGAATCTAATTTGTTTTCCTTTTAAATTATTAATGTTCAAGTTTTATGATCTCAATTTTCACAGTCTCATAGAAATTAGCACAACTCACTTTTTTACCACCATGGCCATGCCAAATTCCATTAAAGATTGAAATGTTATTCTTTCGTTAATTTAGTTAATTGTAATGTTGTTAGAATAGTACAATTTGTAATATTCTTAGATGAATTTGTAATTTTGTAGTAGTTTTCTCTTAATTATCATTGTAATATACTAATAACTTAGTTATGATTATTAGTTAATAGTTGTAACTTAGTAGTATATAATTAATAATTTCTATTATTGTAAATTATTTTTTGTTATTTTTATTATTAAATTTTGTATTTCTTTTTAGTTTTTTTTACTTAAATTCTGGGCCCAGGATCCTTATTGGGCCCGTGGTCCATTCATGCGGGCGGGGGGCAAACGACTGGGGTGTCCGCCCCCGCACCCTAGTGCCAGGACATGGTACCCCGCCCCGGCACACCTGGGGCAGGTGCTGGGATGGAAAACCCTACCCCCCACACATGTAGGGGTGGGAGCAGGAAGGGGGCTACCCCTTCTCGTAGGTAGGGTTGAGCACCGACAATGTCGGAGTGACCTACCTTTGACTCCGACTCCGACTCCAATTCATATAACCTCCGATTCAACTCCGACTTCGACTTGTTGGAGCAAAGTCGGATTTAGACTTTTTTATTGGGTTTTTTTTTTTTTTCCTTAGCCCATTTGAAATTTCAATTCGACAATCTTAGACTCTCACTAATCAGATTTGGGCTTCCAAATTTCAGTTTTGTTTTTTAAAAAAATATTTTTTCAATTTCAATTTTATTAAAACATAACCAAGATTGAAAAACATAAATCCTTGTACAAATTATTGTTATTATACATTAGTATTATATATTATTATATGTTAATGTTTATACATTAGTATTACATGGTATTATACATTAATTATTATACATTACTAGTACATGATATTATACTTTAGTTATTATATATTAGTATTATATATTATTATACATTAGTGTTTATACATTAGTTGTTATTATACATTAGTGTTATATGGTAGTAATAGTTAATAGTATGGTGCTTACATATACTAAATTATTATTAATGAATTTAGTCTATAGTATAAGCATGTTATTTTATAATAATTTATTCATACTAGTTAGGGGTGGGCAGCGGGGCCTCATACCCCACTACTCAGCCCCCGTTCGCCTCGCCCCGTCCCGCATGCAGAAGGGCTAGAGGGGGCAAGGGGCGAGATGACCCCAGTAGGGCCCTGCCCCTCCCCGCCCTGCCCCCTGCTCCGCTCCACTTATGTAAATTTATATATATATGTATATATATAAATATATTGTATATAGATATATACAATTTATTAAAGACTTCAAATTGTATTCAAGTCATTGAATTGCCTTGGCCTCCTAAGCTAACCTTTATATAGGAGGCCAATGCAATACAATAGTCATCCTTAAGCAATGTGGAACCTAGTATTGCCTTAAGGATGACTATTGTATTGTCTTAGCCTCCTATATAAAGGTTGACCTAGGTGGCCAAGACAATCCAAATCTAACTCTAATGAGTTTAACTTCTTTTTGCATTTATAATTTAAATTATATTTGTTTGGACCAAAAAAATTTTTTTTAGACCCAATGTATTGGCCTAGGCGGGGGGCGGGGCGGATGGGGTTTTTTCCCCCGCCCCGCATGGTGCGGGGTGGGGTGCGGGGAAGGGTACCCCCTCCCCGCACCATGCGGGTATCAACCCTAATACTAGTATATTATTATATTACTGAATTTAATTAATTATATAAGTTATAGTCATATAAAATATATATGATTAATATATAAAAAATACATATATTTCTATAAAATTTGTACAATATCGAAGTCGGAGTCTATACATCGCTACCTCCAACTCTGACTTATTGGAGTTGGAGCGGAGTCGGAGGTGGAGTCGGGTTTTTGCTCAACCCTACCCGTAGGAGGCAAGTAGCACCCCTACTTATTTCTACAAACTTGACACTTATTTTCTCCATATTTATTCATCATATTCTGCACATTTTAGAAGTAATATGTTTAAATTAAATAAAATTGAGAATTTAGCACAACATGATAGGTCCCGCGTAAATGTAAATTATAACACGAAATATTCTCTTCGGGTGAGAATGTACCATAGTTTACTGGAATAATTTTTGTACCCTTTTCATTGATAACCCACGGCTGCTTAAATAGCAGACCATGTTCATAAAACTGAAAATAGAGAATGCCAAAAACAGAAGAACAACCTAAGGCCACTACCCGACGCCTAACAAATGAAATAACATAAATTGACTCCACGTACTACTGAAATAAAATGCATCATGAAGATAACATCAAGCATAAATTTCTCCAACTGCTATGACCCAATCTATGCACACAATTCCCATGCACTACATCTTTACGTCCTGTTTGCATCGCACGTCTAACCTCCTTCCAGATATTTGAGATTTGGCTTGAGACCTCTATCTGAAAGTCGCAGCTTAACACAACATAACTCGTCATTTCTTTCTACCAATCCAACATTTATTATCTCGATAATAATCATATTTAACACGTTAAAAGTGAATACAGTAAAAAGTTCTTGGAAGGTTATTTTAAAAACATCCAGTTGACATATATTAAGTTCACATCCTAGAGTACCCTAGGGAATACATGGGATATTGCAAGACAATGAAGACATCACATGTAACAAAAAGGAAATCCTCTATTTTTCCAGGAAAAAAAAAATTATAATCAGGTATAAATAATGCAGGCGGAACAAAACCAAAAACAACTCAGAATTGATTGTACGTCAAAACGAAGTCCGTTCGAGTCTGGCAAGATGAAAACACCAAAAAGGGCGATGACACGGTGCAATGGCTCAAATTTATATACCACAATTTGACAAAGTCTGTACAAAAGAAGAAAAATATATCAATCATCATTCAGAACAAAACTCAAAATGCATCACACACGTCTACTACCAATATAAAATACGTTAACGCATGAATGTTGGCATTCCCTTGTCAGCAAACTGGGGCAGCACTCGTGACCAAATCATCTTTCACCTCCCAGCTCTTACTCAGAAGTGATTGACTCTGAACTTCCACTCTCCTTTGATAGGGTCGTACGACACAAACTCAGCACCTTGATCTTCAGCCTTGCGCTTCAGCATCTCCTTGTATTTTTCAATTTTTGGCCCTTCTGTATACTGCTTTCCAGTCTTCTTGTCAAAGCATTTTATGTTAAGAAGTGTTACCTCAGCAGGCTTATTTAGACCTTGTCCGACAGGAGGTTTCTTGCTGTCATCCATGTAAACAATCACCTCACGGTTATTAAACTGAACAAGAGCCTCAAGATCAAGCCGCCGCACATCTGTCTCACCCAAGAACTTGATGCTGCCGTAGCCATGCCGCCCAACCACAAAGTCCTTGACATGGCGGCAGAACCCTGGTTCAGCCCTTTCCTTGGCTGCTAATTCTTGGACTCGAGGCTCCGTGTAGTAATCAGAACGTCGGAGCTTTGGCATTAGTGCCTCAATGTCAGCCCCATGTTCATATACAATGGCAGCCTCACCAGCTCTATGTCCACTGAGTGTCATGTAAGAATCTCCTTTTTGAACAGAATGATCTTCATGAACTCCATTTGCTTTCTGGTTTACTTTGAGAACATGAACACTTTCCCTGGCTTGGCCATTTTCAATGGGGTTTTCTGCAACAGTTCCAGAAATTTAAGACGACTGGTCAGAAACAAAGATAGTTATTCCTCCAAAATCATATTGGTTACATAACTCTCAAGTCATTACAAAACAAAATTATCATCTACTCTACACAAACTCTTATAATTCTAAGATCCATAATTTGATTACTTATCAAATAAAAAATTCCAAGAACCAAAATATGATATGCATCTGGTATTACTACAATGAGCATACAAATAAACAAAAGACTACTACAGGGCTCACAAGCACGTCTGCTTGACACTCCATACTGCATTTTTTTTTATCAGTAAATAAGACTTTGATTAAAATTGGCGCCCTTACTGCAAATTAAGTTTATGAAGTCCTTTTAAAGCTAAAGAAAGCAAATAGAAAGCTCTGGTATGAACTGGCTGACCATCCAAAACTACCCTACTGCCAATCTTCCAGCAAATGCTCAGCAAAAAGAAACAGGAAGTGGAAAGAACCCCAGCACTACTCATGAATTTGGTAACGTCAATTCACATAAATAAGGAATTACTAGATAAAATGCGATCACAAGAAGAAAATATTCTTACTATCTTTATCCACAGAGTTGGAGCCACCTTGGGGAGGAACATGGGCTTCTCGATAAATTTTCCCTGAATCAACATTGTAATTGAAAAGGTCAGCAAAAACCATTCATCTTGAATTTTCTCAGCGAACAAAAATCCCCAAGTCTGACAGAAGGGGAAAAAATAAAAATATAAAAAAAGGGAAAAGGTACAGTCCTGAAAAGATAAAATCTTAACCCCTGAATGAATGCCTCTGAATGAGGCCCTGCATTAGTCATCAACTCATTTATACACCAATCAACTAGAGTGAGAGTGAGAGTGAGAGTGAGAGAGAGTGAACAACACTATGTAACACATTAAAAGCAAAATTCATTTGTCAGACTTGGCATCCATGGCCACCAAGAATAAAGAAAAGATCATAAGTACCCTTCACAACTTACTCCTTGTGATACCCATATGATAAGGATAAGGGTAGGTGGTGTATGAGATCCCACATTGCTTGGGAAAGAGAAGTTTTTGCTCCTTATAAAGTTTCAATAGAGCTCCAATTGTATAATTGACTAGTCCTTTTGGAGTATAGGCCATGCGGTTTGAGCCTTCCATTGGGGCGTTACATATGGTGTCAGAGACTATCTCAACTAGAAATATAATACTTGAGTCATGCCACCTATAATAGACGGGCCCGACGAGAACGTCGGGAATTTAATAGGAGAAATTGTAATACCTCGTATGATAAGGATAAGGGTAGGTAGTGTATATAATCCCACATTGCTTGGGAATGAGAAGTTCGTGCTCTTTATAAGATTCTAATAGGACTCCAATTGTATCATTGGCTAGTCCTTTTGGAATATAGGCCATCTGGTTTGGGCCTTCCATTAGGGGCGTTACAGTCCTCAAAGATAGAGTGATATTATTCAAGCACCCGTATCATTCAAGAATTTGCACAAGTTCCTAACAGCATCCAAAATGGGAAGTAGCATTCCAAAGGACATAAAAGGTTTTAAAAAATCAATTCCAAAATGAATCTCAAAACAACTTCTATTAAATAAATATTCTCTTTGCATGGACTACATATCATGATTGCACACTAAGAAAAAACTTTAAGGTGTGTTTTGTGTTTGTATTTGAGTGATGGGCTCTATTGAAAAGATGTTTGGAAAGAAGAAACAAGTGAGGAGAGCTTTTGGTGTTTTTGAAAGTTGTGAGGTCCAATTGAAGTTTAATGTTCTATATTTTTCCAGTTTTTGTATGTGCTGTTTTATATTTTGGGTTTTTGTATTTAAAGTGGTGGGGTCCACTAACAATTATGACTTTTTTGGGGTTGGGAGGTAAAGAGTATTTTGGGGGTCAAAACATGTTCGAGTTGACACTTGATGGAAATAAACATATTTTTATTGGCAAAGAGTCTTTGTTTGTACCCCAAATACATCTCAAGCACACCTTAAGGCAGATGGAACAAAATGTAACAGGGTTTTACCATTCTCATGAACTGGAGTAGATATATCCTTCAATGGAGATGCTTTCTCAGCACTAGCTCTCAGAGGCGACTGCTCCATGGGACGAATGACCAGTGCTCTGGGGTTTTCCCTAGGAATGAAAAGAGCATCTGCCTTTGGTGTGCTGGGTGTTTCTTCATCATCACTAAAGAAGGGAACCTGTGTACAACAAGAAGCAATTAACCTTAAGTGCAAATTCAACGTGTAGAAAAGTATTCGTCACTCAAAAGCCCAACTTAACATTTGACTGAAGCACCATTCCCACCTTTGGACCATCATTCTTAGCATTATATTTCCTTGCAGGCAACCTAATCCGTCTTTGTGACAGGTGTCGAGAGGTCAGTAATGATGAGATTCTAACAGGAGCAGGTTTATCAACAACCTAAAAGGGAAAAACAACCAATACCAAGTTCAAACATCTCATTTTCCTTTGCAGAAGAAAATGATAAAACAGCACACCTATACTCAAATATCAACAAATAAAACCATATACTATATCAGCTCAAATATATATGACAAACAATGGAAGTTCCAGACAATCATATTACAGGCAAGGCAGAAATTCCATATTGAATCGATGGTCCCGTTCCAACACGACCAATTGACATTTGAGGCATTGCAGGGAGTGTTCCAAATGGATTTACAGCCGGTACTGGTTGAGCAACCGCAGAGCTCTGAGTAGCAGATCTGTTAAGGATGAGCAAGCAAATTAAAATCATTATTATGTATTGTAGTTTATGCAAATGGTATCTTGCATAAATTTCGGGATAGAAAGAAAATTAACACACATAGCCAGTAAGTGTCAAACTACATACAACAATATAAGCAATGTGGTGTACGTCATAACCCAAGCCAATCGTATTACTATTCAGGCGACATGACAATTGACCAAAAATAAGGAAAGTTTCTCAGATTAGATATAGTTTTCTTCATCCTAAAGTCTCCGCTAATTAAACTCAAATGTAAGATTGTAACATCCAGACCCAAATTTTTTAGGCTTTATAAGTTTGACCATGGGCCCAATTTTGTTACAGCTATAAGGAAGATTGTTATTGGACCATTAGCCCATTTGTATTATTTGAGGATCTAGTATTGAGGAGATAGGATTGGATATGCCATTATGGACCTAGATTCAAAATGGAGTAGGTTTGGCCCATTATGCCCATATATGGATAAGCCCAAGTATTATCTAGCCAAAGCCCATGCAATTTTTGGCTGTGAAATTTGTGATAATTGGAAACGAGCACTTTTTGGATAAGTTAGAACTATCTTAGGTGCCAAGAAGCCCTCTAGATGAAGGTTATCCACACATGGGTTGTTATAGAAGAATTCTTGTACCGATAGGAGTCTGTTACAGCCTGTGAGGACTCTTTTAAGATAGGATTTGAGCTGTTCCAAATCTCAAGAAGTAGAAATCAGCCCCATTTGTGACTCCTAAATGGATACAAACAATGGTAACGTATTTACCCTAGAACTCCAAGCCATTAGTATTCTTAGAACCCCTTTTCAAAACAAATTGAGTTAAATTCGCACAGCCCTATTATTAGGTTTTTCAGGTCTCATTAAAAGGACTATGGCCTGAACACTAGAAAAAACAGAGGCTGCTGTGAGTCTGGAAAGTTTTTATAGCAATCCCATGTGATGTTCGTCAAGAAAACCCATCCCTAACCCTAGTTAACTGCTGCAATTTCAGAAGAATGAAAAAAGAACCAGCCTCACCCTATCAAGTCCAACCCCTTTCCAGCAACTTCAAGTAGGTGATTATTGACATGTATGTTATCGATAGAAGCAAAGAGGTAACTAGCATGATCATACCCTTACATATATGGTAAACAATGTATTTTTTAAGTATTATGTATGTATGACTCTTTATCAAACGCTCCTTTTTACATACCCAATTATGATACGATGAAAGTGAGTTTCAATGTCATATTAACATATGTTTTACATGCATCATGATGTGTTTTCATTTATGATTATGAGTTAACATATGTTTTACATGCATCATGATGTGTTTTCATCTATGATTATGATAAGCTATTTCATTGTGTGTTCTACATGCATCATGCTGTGTTTTCATTTATGATTATGATAAGCTGTCATTATGTGTTCTAAATGCATCATGGAAAGAAATTTTTTTTTTTGATAAGTTATGACAAGTTTCAGAATAGATCAAAGCGGTTTGGAAGATGATCCCTATCTGTATTATGTGGTGCTTGTGGCAGGAGCGCAACAAGCGGATGTTTGAGGACAGAGAGATCTATGGCGGAGCTAAAAGTTTTCTTTTTTAGAACTCTTTGTACTTGGGACATTGATGTGGACTTTAATGGCATGGACCTTCATGATTTCTTAGTTTCTAATGCGTCTACGTAGATGGGGCATATGACTGTTGTAATTGGCAATTTTTGCCCATTCTTTGTTTACTTATAAAAAAAAAAAAAAATGGCCATAAGAGATGCATGGTACCAATGCAATTATTGGTGGATGTGCAAGCCATGGACCTACATATAGTTTACCATAGTATGTTATGATAAGTTAAGGAGTTCCCCTTTTGGCCATAGGCAATGAAACCAATGCATGTGATAACCCATATGATAAGGATAAAGGTAAGTGGCGTATGGGATCCCACATTGTTTGGAAAAGAGAAGTTTTTAGACTTTATAAGATTCTAATAGGGCTCTAATTGTGTTATTGACTAGTTATTTTGGAGTATAGGCCATGTGGTTTGGGCCTTTTATTGGGGTGTTACAGAGCCTATCCCAACCAGAAATGTGGGACTTGAACCGTGCCACTTACAACGAATAGACCCGATGAGGACGTTGATAATTTAAAGGGGGTAGATTGTAATACCCCATATGATAAGGATAAGGGTAAGTGGTGTATAGGATCCTACATTGCTTGGGAAGGAGAAGTTCTTACACTTTATAAGGTTCTAATGAGGCTTCAATTGTATTATTGACTAGTCATTTTGGAGTATAGGCCATGTGGTTTGGGCCTTTTATTGGGGCATTACAATGCACAACCTTGCACACAGGGGTTATGGTATGCTGGCCATTAAAGAAAGGGAAAGACAGGTTTAATGAGTTATGCATAGTACATGTGATGTGTTTATGTTAGTATAAGTATTGATCTAACGAAACACCGCATCATTGTGTTGGATTGGTGCTATATGAGCAAGAAAAGTGGGGAGTCCGTGGACCACCCACTATTGCATTGTGTAGCCATGAGTTTACGGAATAATATCTTGCTAGAGTGGGGCTCCATTGGGAGATGCCACAAAGGGTGGTTGATTTACTAGCCAGTTGGAAAGGCATCCAAGGTAACTCAAATAGCAGCTATGTGGAAGATGGTCCCGATCTGTTTATGGTGCGGTAAATGTGGATGGAGAGGAATGGTCGGAGTTTTGAGGATCGTGGACAGACAATGGATGAGCTTAGAACGTTTTTTACTAATACCTTACTCATTGGTCGATTTTAGTGGCATGAACATTAATGATTTCCTTGTATCTTTAGACACTCAAGCATAGTTGTTGTTTTGGAATATGTCTTGTGTACTTGGCTATACCTATTTTTAATAAATTTCTTACTTATTGATTAAAAAAATAATTAAAGGTAATAAGTATGCATGCTTTTCAAGAAAAATCTTATGTTTATTATGTTTACTGTATGGTGTACTACTTATTGAGTATTTGACTCATTTGGTTTTTTTTTTCTTTTCTTTTTTTTTAAAATGTCCAGGTAAAGAATATAGTGTTAACAAGCTAACAGCCCTACATGGATCATGCGTCAAGGGATTTTCAGACTTAGTTCATAAGTGTCTTTATTCACAAAAAGATCAGTTTTAAATTTTCTTGCCATGAGTCTATATTTGTATGTTAAGTTTTTTTCTGGAACTTATTTTCGATAAATTAGGTATTTTTATTATGTTGGGTCTCCTTACCTGACATAGTAATGAAAGCATGGAACACACCTAACCCATGGGAAGGGAGTGTTACAAAGATGAACCTTGGGTCATACCAATCAAACAATTATTTCTAGTTTGAACAGAATGCATGTGTTTTTGGGTGTTTATGTATAAATACATTATATATGTGGGCGTGATCAGCAACTCCGCATGCATAAAGCAGTAACTACAGGAGGAATGACATACAATTGTCCAAAGTTACTCTGACCCAAAATGCCTGGCGTTCCACCAAAGAGACTTCCACCAGCTACAAGGTAGGAGACAACAAAGTCAGCACACCATCAACAGAAAAACTCAATGGCTATCAATTACAAATATATAACATAGGAAAACACTAAGGGCAAGTTTGCTTCAGTGGGACAGGACCAGGAAAGGTTAGGGCTTACTTCTATGGTTTTCTTTCAATAAGGTGGTTTTCTTGTGTAATTGGGTACACCACTTGGTTTTTAATAAATTTTGAACACTTGCCATAAAAAAACATAGGAAAACACTAACTGAAGTTACCTGGTTGTGTTGTACCAAAATTGCCAAGGCCAAAAGTGGTATTTGTTTGAGCAGGCTGAGATGGTTGAAAAGGCATTGAAAAAGAGGGCTACAGCAAAGAGAGATTTCCGAATCATGTATAGTTTGAGCATCAGGATTAACAAAGCATAAAAAATGGATCAACGAGCCCTAAAATAAGACAACATAAGCACAAGGAATGTGCATGAAGATGGGATTCATTCTAGCATTAAGCAATTTATTACACAACATAAGACAGCAAGGCTAATCAGTGACCAATAAATGAATTGTAATGAAGAAGCTATCTAGAAAATCTAGAAGCAGTACACTATAAGCTTCTAAGAAATAAGATAGCATTGACGAGATTCCTCAGAATATACACGCGCATATACTACACTACGAATAAATAACAAGTCTCACAACATTCACAACTCCCATCTTTAAATTTGCCAAATCAGCACATTACAAAGTCAAATTTGAGTCCCCTCCATTCTTACATCTAATATTTCACTTCCAATCTAGTAACATCCGAAGCATCGAATCGGGATTCAACTTCAAAACAAAACCCACTTAAGATTGAAAGTAGTGCTGATTGAAAACAGAATGGAAGGAGAAAATGGGTAATCCAAGTGATGCAGAAAAGGACAAAGAAGCATTGGAAACAGAAAATTGGCATCACTAAACCAAACTTGAAGACAGACACACCAAAAACAGTATTTATTTTTTTTCAAATTTTAACGAGGAGATAAGCCTCTATTAAACAAATGAAACTGGGAGATCAAACCATCACCTAATCGAAACTTCAATAATTTCAGAGTAACTTACATTTGATTGACCAAAGCCTAATGTGTTGCTTGAATTAATAAGCGATGGGGTGCTCGAGAAAGTGTTTACACCAAATCCTGGGGTAGAAGCACCAAGCATTCCTTGACCGAAGGGGGAACTCATACCCTGCCCAAAGGAAGTAGTTGTCTGTCCGAAAGCAGAGCCTGTCTGCCCAATTGAAGGTGCAGAGGATTGGAATAATGGAGATGACTGAGTGTTACTACCAAATGCTGTATTTGTTGCCTGAGATGGTCCAGAACTGAAGAGGGGCATAGATGAACCAAAAGGTGATGGGGATGAGCCAACACCGAACGTAGATGATGTTGGTAATGATGTTGATCCAAAAAGGCCAGATGAAGTTGATGCACTGAAAGGTGAAGAACTGAATGTGGGAGTGGTTGAGCTTCCAAAATTTAAACCGCCAATGCTAGGAGATTTTGGTGCGAATGGGTTGGAAGTCATTGAGGCAGAGAAAGGACTCGCAGATGATTGGCCAAATGTTGTAGAAGGACCAAGAATATTTGAATTTGTAGGAGTCGAACTAAATCCAATCCCACCAGCAGGTTGAGTGGCAGGAAGCGGTCCACCTGAAATTCAAAGAATAAATTTTTTGTATTAGTCAATTATTAACAAACACCATAAATATTTTAAATTTTGAGACATTTTCTAAAATACCTTTATCTCCCAATTGATAGTCCTCCCATCTCAGCTCCTCGTGGCTTTTATCTTTGTAGACAGGCATGGCTGATATGGACTCTAACTTCCCAGCAGCCTGGGTACCACTATCAGCCTCAGTTGTTGGCGTGTACGGAGCTACTCTACTTCCCCCACGTTGAGTCCCAAAAGCTGCCTGCCCAAAGCCAGTGTTGGAAAATGCTGGTGTTGTGGATTGGGCTCCTATACACAGCTCATAAGGATAAAACAAATCCAGTAATTATAAAAAAAAACAAATAACAAATAATGGTGCATGACCCAATAAAAGGTCCTCATCAAACAAAAAAAACAGTTCCTACTCAAAATAAGAATGCTTATCAAGAAGATAACAATATTCCAAATCGTATAATCAATTAAACACATGAATTAACTCACCAAATGGAGAGCTCTGGGCTCCAAAAGGAGTAGTTGTGGTACCAAATGGGGTGCTACCAAATGTAGAAGCCGATTGGCCAAAACCTGGAGAGGACCCAAAGCTGAAGGAGGGAGTACTTGAACCCCCAAAAGCAGGATTGCTTGACGTGCCAAACGCAGGATTGCTTGACGTGCCGAACGCAGGAGTGCTTGAGGTGCCGAATGCTGGAGTGCTTGAGGTGCCGAACGCTGGAGTGCTTGAGGTACCAAACATAGGAGTGCTTGAGGAACCAAATAAAGGGCTGCTTGATGCTCCAAATGCTCCACCAGATCCAAATACAGGAGCATTTGACACACCAAATGCAGTCCCTGTGCTACCAAATGCAGGGCTCGTTGTTGTACCAAAGGCTGGGGTGCTTGTAGCACCAAAAGCAGGCGTGCTTGTAGCACCAAAGGCAGGGGCGCTCGTAGCACCAAATGTAGGGGCACTTGTAGCACCAAATGCAGGAGTGCTTGTAGCACCAAAAGCAGGGGTGGTACTTGCACCGAACGTAGACTGACTAGTCGCACCAAATGGGGAGGAGGAACCAAATATGCTACTCCCAAATGCTGGTTGTGATTGTTGATTTGTGCTTCCAAAGGGACTTGCTGGAGTAGAAGTGGATCCAAACCCTCCAAAAGAAGCCTTCTGACCAAAGACAGAGGATCCTATAGAGACAAAAGTGACATCAATTCCAATAGAAGTTTACAAAAAAGACGGAAAACATATTATGTATACAATAGGGCATTTTAGAAGAAGCAAAGAAGAAATTACTCTACTCTAATGAAGTCTACATCACCAATATTCGAGAATGGTCACTCAAGATAGATAGGAGGAAAAAACACCAAGGTAAGAACACCAGTGCAAGGAAAAGGAATAAGCAAGCATCCATGTACTCAAAATTCAAGCAAATTACTACCTCAATTATTGTTTAATAATTCGTACAATTTCCAAAGAAGAAACTAATTGCTCGCCAATGATGATAAAAAAAAAAAGTTGCAGCAAGAATAAATACTCAATGTTCTAAATTTGTAAGTTTTATTGCATCAATTGTGATATTCCTTTGCCTCATGAATTCATGACCTTGTCCTTTCCTATTGAATTCCAATGTAATTCCACATACAAGATAGAAACGCATCCAAATAGTGTAATAAATACCATAAACTGATGAATAACTTGTCCAGCAAGGAGAGAACAAGTACAAGAGAATTGATATACCTTTAAATCAGTGAGAAAATTTCAAGTCTCCATTAACAAACTTATTTAAAAAATCATTCAAAAGCTTTCGAGTATTATATCAACTACCTAGGAATATTAGTTAGAGGACATATTTTCAAAAAGAAAAAAAAAAATCATATTTATGCTCAAGCATAAATTTGTCTTCCATAGACGGATACTCGAAAGCTTGGAATAGCATTCGAATGTAACAAAACAAGATCTACATATGCATGCCCAAAATTGTTCATCTCATTATTCATATACCACACTAGGAGAATATTACATTGCTCACACATGGACCAGTACAAAACAGCTGTCAGACATACCACCAAATGAAGATGACGAACCACCAAAAGCAGGAGTAGAAGATGCTCCAAAAGCAGGCACTGTGCTCCCAAAAGCCGGGGATGATGAAGCACCGAAAGTGGTTGCCGAAGAGAAAGGTGAAGATGGGGCTGCGCCAAACACTCCTGTTGAAGTACCCCCAAATAAGGAACCCCCAGTTTGTGAACCAAAAGGGGTTGGGCTACCAAAGGGTTTTGGAGCAAAAGGATTGTTATTTGCATTGTTGTTCTGCCCAAAGACTGATGGGGACCCAAATGGGCTACTAGATGACTGCCCAAAAGCTGTTACATTAACAAACACATTAATTTTTTTTCCCTTCAAAAAGGAGTTCAAACAAAAACCTAAATATAGCCCAAGATGTGCAGGTAAAAAGGAGTAAAAAATCACTAAAATGTGAATAAATGCAAGTACAGCGCACACTAAGAAAATAAACATGAATGTTTGATCTACAGAAAGAGCACAACAAAGTTTTGCTTGATAGGTACAAGATCACAACAAAATTACTGGAAAATAAAAATAAAATTTAACATTGATGGCAGAAATCCAAACTTTTTGTTTGCTCTATGATCGAATTTGAAAATTTAAACCATTAATGGTACTCAATATATAAGATCCTCCAATCAAATCCAAGTTCCCTAGCAAAGATCACTCCGTACAATCCAAAACCAAAAAAGAAAAGAACGTCTATGGTAAGCAAGAGTGTCATCTAAGAACATGTTATAAAAGTTAGAAATAATACTTACGGTTAGTCGAACCAAACATCCTTCGTCTTAGCTCTCTTGCCCAATTTGATTACGATGTTTCCGTTCCGAAACTGAAATAGAAAAAGCAGATCAAACAA
Source organism: Juglans microcarpa x Juglans regia (assembly GCF_004785595.1). Classification (NCBI taxonomy): domain Eukaryota; kingdom Viridiplantae; phylum Streptophyta; class Magnoliopsida; order Fagales; family Juglandaceae; genus Juglans; species Juglans microcarpa x Juglans regia. The sequence continues at coordinate 27,417,547 of NC_054604.1, forward strand.
AGAATGCAATGTGTCCGTCAATAACCAGGGATTCAAAGGCCCATTATTTCATCTTTGCAAACTATTATTATACAACAAAGGTCGATACGTAATTGGAAAATTGAAAAATTTAATAAATCAACCTTAAGAGCTTATCGACGACGGACATCCGGAATTAGAAACCACTTCGACTTTCAGATTGGATAAAATCTGTTTTATTCTGATGAATCGGAAAAAGAAAACTTTGAATTAAACCTAGTACATTAAGCAGCAATCCGCGAACCCTAGTAGGAATATCAATATAAAGCCTAACACTACCGACAAGATTGAGAGAGATAGAGAAAGAAAAGAGGGAACGTGGAATTAGGGTTTCAAAGGCTCGTACCGTCGAAACGTCGATCTGTGTGAGCAAGAGAGAGCAGCGAAGGACGCAAGAGGAAGGGTTTTTATTGTATGTTGCAGTGAGTCGAGGGTTCAGCCGCGTAGCGTAAAAAGTAAGTCCTTTTGGCCTTCGGGGACAAAATGCCGTGGAACCCGAAGTCTATATAAATCTGACAAGGTTTAGTTCGGACTAAATTATTGAAGTAATCTGGTCTTAAAACTTTTGGCCTGGTTTGACGGTGAAAAACGTTTCATCTCATCTCATCTCATCTCATCTCATCTCATCTTATCTTATCTTATCTTATTTTATTATTATTATTTTTTAAAATTTTTTTATAAAATACAATAAAAAATTGAACTTTATTAAATTTCAAAAAATAAAATATATTCTAATAATATTTTATTCAACTTTTAATTTTTATCTAAAGCGATCTCATTTCACCTCACTATCCACAGAACACCTTAGGCCTTTGCAATTGGACAATGCTAGACTATCCAATGTGCACACTTGTATAAATGAGTCTTTAAGTATTTTTTAAACATCTTTAACAATTAAAAAAATAAAAAATATATATAATTTTATTAATAATCATTTGCTTAACCATTAAAAAAAAAAAAAAAAGATGAGTGAGCACATTTAGTAGACATATTTGATAGTGATACTATCGTTTTCCTTTACAATTATTTTAGAATGTGTTAGCTCATCAAAAAAATTAAAAATTAAAAATTATTTTATTTAATCTTTTTAATTTTATGTAATTATTTTCCAAATTATTAAATAATTATAAAAGAGTCGGAGACACATCTTTACTAATACTAATAAAAAAAGAAATGGTATCATTAATATAAATATCGTTGACCGGATTTTATGTGCATGCAGTCTATATCTCCTTTATTATGTGTTTTAAAGTTCGAATAAATTTTTTAAGGAAATTCTATCATATTAAAAAAGTTTGTTATTTTTTCAAAAATATAAGTTATTTAATATTTAGTAGAAGATGAAAAATACTAATTAGTATAAATAAATTGCAAGAAAAATAAGGACATTTAAATGGGTAAAACAGCTTAGATTTTACGTTATATCTAGTAAAATAATGATGGATATTTCTTGTCATGCAAATGAACATAAGAGATTGATTGAAGTGAGTAAATAAGAAAATTTCTTGATTTATTTTTTAACTTAACACATTTTCAGTCTGTTTGAGAATGCAATTGTTCTTAGATATTCTCATATTACTTCACTATTATACACAAATTATTTCATTACTATTTATAGATCATCTGAGATATTTTTACTATCCAAACAAAACCTTAATGATTTCTTTCGAATTGCATCCCATCTAGCTTCTACCCTCGATCCATTTCCAAATCCAGTGTCACGACTGTCATCCACTCAACCTTGCAAAGCAACCAATCCTTCCCCACCCTACTCCATGCCATTTTCCTCTCCCATGCTACAACACTCCACAAACCTTGGACAACACCAAAAATTCCCTCAACTCCCCTTCTTCGCGCAGCATCCAGCTACTTTGCTTCGTGTACCATTGACTCCTGTCAAAACAAAGGTCATGAATTCGAATCTTAACAAAGGTCATGAATTTGAATCTTAACTTTATACTCTATTATATTTAATAAAATATTTTACGTGTTGGATTTAATCATTAAATGATAGTTTGGTCTACAAGTGAGGATGAATGTTAAAAAGTATATAATACAAATAATTAAATCCATATCTCTTATCAGCTTAAACTTTTGCGGTAAGTAGTGATTTCACAATAACCTCTACCTCCCACAACTTTCCAAGTTTCTAACAAATCTTTAATGCATTTAATAAAAAAGTTAGCGTACAAAAAAAATTATTGTTCATTATTTTCTTAATCACCTTTCTCTCAACATCTCATTGTGTACCATCAACTGATTAGCAGACAAGTTAAATATAAAAAATGAGTTTTCAATAATTTCATATCATATTATAAGTTGATGAAAGAATAATGAATAAAATGATGAAAAATATCATAAAATACGTACTTTTAACATGTTACAATACCAACATGTACATCTCCAAAACGTTAAGAAAAATATTCTAATTACAAAAAGATTATACAAAAGTAATTTTACAAATTGACATGGTTTGATATAGTTCGTCAAATTATAAAGTTATTTTTATTATAAAATAGATTTAATGGATGAGATAAAATTACGTCAGTTTGTGAAATTACTTTTCAAACATTATTTTTTGAGAACGGAAAGCGAAGCATCAAAGATTTGAGGACATAACTTTAAGCTAATTTATCAAACACTTCATGGAAGATGAATTGTGCCGTAAGTTAGCTAGTTTACATGAAAAGGAAAGCATAATCGGGACACCTCCATTATTTCGAGTAGAGAAATGTAATTGCCAATCTAAATCACGCACCCCCATTTTTTTTTTATGATGTGTAATTAATTAGGAAAAATAAAGAAAGAATAAACGGTATAAAAATCACACGGGCATGAATTAGAAGAACACTCAACTCTCTCAAATTTAATAAGAGACTTTTGGCCAATTAAAAATAATAAAATGAGAAAGCAACCTCGTTAGTGATTCTCAAAGAGGTAAAAGTTAAGTATTGTCATGGAAATTGGAACCAACCTTCCTTTCTCCTTTCTCTTTCATTAGCCAAATTCATTTCCCCTTCTTTGCTTTCCTCTACCGGATGAGAGGAAAAAGCCACATTTATACTATTTTTTATCCTTTTCTATATGGTAAAAAAATACAAATCTGTTACTTGTTGGCCTCTTCTACTCACTACAAGAAATACCATGTTTTTTCATGAATGTTTTTTGTGGCAAAAAACATAATTTTTGTGGGAAAAACTCTATTCCTACCAATTTTATTCCTAAAAGGCTCATGGGATATAAGTCGCCACAAAAAATATTTTATTCCACATAAACTCGAAGTCCTAGAAAATACCAGACTATTCCCATGGCAAATCCCGTGACAATAGCCTACTAAACTCGCTACAAAAGCACGTTTACATTCATCATTGCTCGTGGGAATAAGACCAATTACCGTGAGAGGTACTGGTGGGTATTTTAGCATTGCCCACTAGAACATTTGGTGGAAAAAACTTCTTCTGGCAAAAAAAAAAAAAAAGCATTTGCCCTGAGATGTACTCGAAATAGCTTGATGCCCTTCATGGGTGAGACTTTGAGGTACAACCCAGTCACTTTCTTTGAAAGACAGGTCTCTTCTCCTCGTATCTGCATAACTTTTTTGACAGCTCTGAGCTGCTGCCATCCTGTCTCTTATAACTCTAACCTGGTCCTTCATCTTTTGAATTGTTTATGACCCAATAAGCTTGCTCTCACCAACCTTGTCCTAGTATAACGGTGATATGCACTTCCTCTCGTACAGAGTCTCGTAAGGTGCCATTTGAACAGAAGCTTGGAAACTATGGTTGTACGCAAACTCTTTGAGCGGTAAGTGATTTTCCCAACTACCTTTGAATTCCAAGGCATAGGCTCTCAACATATCTTCAAGAGTATGAATAGTACGCTCGGATTGACCATCTGATTGAGGGTGATAAGCATTGCTAAACTTCAACTCAGTACCTATTGCAGGCTGTAAACTCTTCCAAAAATGGGATGTGAACCTCAGGTCTCAATCCAATACAATGGTCTTGGGTATCCTATGCAACCTGACTATCTTCTTCATATACAGTCGTGTCAGCTTTCCCAAGCTGTCGATATTCGTGGCTAGTAGAAAATGGGCACTTTTAGCCAAATGGTCGATGATCACTCAAATAGGTATCTTCTCACTAGGAGTTCTCAGCAAACCCACTACAAAATCCACAGCAATATCAACCTATTTTCATTCTGGAATTGAGAGGGGTTGAAGGTTATCGGCGGGTCTCTGATGTTTTGTTGTAACTTGCTGACACGGCATATCTTTCAACGAACATGGCTATGTCCCTTTTTATCCCTTCCCACCAAAAATTTCTCTTCAGATCCCAATACATCTTCGTACTTCCGGGGTGAACCGAGTAAGGGGTCATGTGTGCCTCTATCAAAATTTCTCCTTAATCTCTAAATTAGTAGGAATCACCCTACAATTTCTGAACAACAAAGTCCCCTCCTTGCTTAAACTGTAATGTGTAGGTCCTCTTGACTTCCTGACCTTCCGCTGGATATCCAGAAGTTTCGAGTCTCTCTTATGCAGAGTCTTCAGCTCTTCAAGGTCAACAACTCTGACTTTGTGCATAAAGGCTAAGACCAACTCTTGTTGCGAACTTTCCACTAAATGTCTCCTCATTCTGAAGAGAATAGAGTCTAACCCCAATGATTCAACCACATCCACAATGTGAGATTTCCAACTTAGTGCATCAATGATCTGGTTTGCCTTCTCAGTATGGCACTTAATCTCATACTGATAATCACTAATTAATTCCAATCACCTTCTCTACCTCATGTTGAGATTTTTCTATGTGAAGAGATGCTTCAGGCTTTTATGATTCGTGTAGACTGCACAGGTCTCGCCATACAGTTAGTGCTGCCAAATCTTTAAAGCAAAAACCACTGCTGCAAGCTCCAAGTCATAAGTGTGATAATTCTTTTCATGATTATTCATTTGGCGGGGTGCATAAGCCACAATTCGCCCTTCTTGCATCAGAACACACCCCAAACCAAATTTGGAGGCATCACTGAAAACAACAAACGGCTTGTACGACTCTGGAAGTGCCAAAATAGGTGCCGAGATCAACCTTTTCTTCAACTCTTGAAAGCTTTTTTCACACTTATCAATTTAGACAAACTCAACATCTTTCTTTATCAAAGCAGTGAGTGGTCCAGATAATTTAGAAAATCTCTCCACAAATCTTCGATAGTAACCTACGAGTCCCAAGAAGCTTCGGATCTCATGCACTAACGGGGGACGTGGCCAAGCCAAAACTGCATCAACCTTACCAGGATCTACAGCCACACCCTCCTTAGAGATGACATGCCCAAGGAACCTGACTTCATCAAGCTAGAACTCGCATTTGCTGAGTTTTGCATATAACTGATGCTCCCGCAGCTTACCCAATACCAACCGTAGGTGATTAGCAGGGTCCTCAAAATCCTAAGAATATACAAGAATGTCATCAATAAAAACCACCACAAAGGAATCCAAGTAAGACTGAAACACCCGATTCATCATGTCCATGAAAACTACATGGGCATTAGCTATAACAAAAGGTATTACTTTGAACTCATAATGCCCATACCTTACTGGTTTGGCAGCCAAGAGTACCTCAAGTACTCTCAAACACTCTCATTGTTATTATTTACTTTATTATTAATTTTCACCTAATTTTTCTACTATTCATTAATTTTCACATACTATTTAATATTCTATTATTACTTTTTCACTACTATTCACAAACATTATCAACACTTCCTAAGTATTCTCACTACCCAAACGTAGTAGTGTCGAAGCAGTCTTCGGTACATCCTTATCCCTTATTCTCAGCTGATAGTATCCCGATCTCAAGTCGATCTTTGAAAATATAGTTGTGCCTTGAAGTTGATCAAATAAATCATCGATCCATGGCTATGGATATTTGTTATTCATAGTCACCTTGTTAAGCTCCTAATAATCAATGCACATTCTAAGGGTGCTATCTTTTAAGAGTGTAGAACCAGGCCAAATTTTTTCCCTGTCCTGTCCGAAACTTGGAATCTGGGTGTATCAAGGCGGTTGAGAGAAACCCAGATTCGGTTACGGATTTGATTTTATGACCCGATTATCTGTAACCGGGTCCTTTTTTTTTAAAAAAAAAAATTATGATTCCAAAATGACGTCGTTTTGGAAGTAGAAATGTTTTCTCTATCTCTCAAACTACTCTCGACAAATCTTCAGACGAATCATCAAGCAGAAATCCTTTTTTCTCATACTAGGGTTTTCCCAATCTCTCAGATGAATCCTCTTCTTTTTTCTCAAGTCTCTCAGCTTTTCTCAAGTCACTCGAATGACGAATCCAAAACTCATGCTCAGCTTCTGTTTGCCTCATCTCTCTCTCTCTCTCTCAACTCAGAAACCTATGGTATGTTCCTTTCTCTCTCGAATGGTGAAGTCTTTTCATTGTGTAAAATGCATTCCCATCGTTTAGCTAACTTTTCTCTATACCAATAAATTATTATGTTAGGATGCTCAATATTTTGGGTTGGTTGTATTCAGGAAGCAGATTCAATGACTATGGTATATTATAGGAATAAACTGAGTTGCTCACAACATATTTGACAAAAGGTTGAAGAGAAAAACCAACGAACTCAAGTTAAAAAGATTGGGGACCAAATGAAGAATCTACATTTTTTGTTCTTTTCAATTTATTGAGTTGAAAAGAATTTGTTGTTGAATCACTTGTAGTTACAAATTTAGTGCAAAATGGTAGTTTATTATTTTCTTGTTTAGTAGTCACCTATCCATGCTTCTGCTTTCTGAATATGCCAAGATTCAAAATTCAAATGCTTATTCTATACTGTTCAACTTTTCAAAATGTTCCTATAATCCAATACGAGAATTAGGATGGAAGATATGCTGACTGACTTTCATGGCTGAACAAAGTTGCAATAGATAAAAGCAGAGAGTGTCATTACCAAATACCAACCATGTGTGCATGAGTAGTATTATTTTAATTTTCACTCATTATATTGCAAGCATATATAGGCCCTTTCTTTATAGCACCACTTATTCTATATAATATCTTCCAGGTCTTGTCTGCATAATAGATCTGCTTTATAGGTAGTCAAAGCTTGGCCAAAAACATTAGCTATAAAACTATATATTATACTATCAATCTGTCTGTGCACTCTGATTGAATGTTCCTATAAACAAGCCATTCACATTTCAACACATGGACCAATTCCAATTATTTATATTTTGGGGTGCATTAAGATTAGACACACACTGTTGCCGACCATTGCTTGTCAAAGTCAAATGAGAGGTGTACACATGCTCTTCCCCATAATCTTAATGACTCGTGATAATATCTAAATTAGATGCATTCTCTAGTAATAATGTTTTTTGTTAAGGTATTGCTTTTCATTATCATGGTAATTAATTATTAGAAAAACTATTTTTGGCACTTGTGCTGGAAATGTTGTAAGGATTTTATATTTTTTTGGTTGTCACTAGCCGACAATGTTAGCTATTGATTTGATTTTTATTATATTTTTTTGTTTTCTTATGTTTAAAACAGATGGAAGGTAGTTTTAGTTACAATGTTAGTGGTTCTAGTTCAACTCATATTTCATTAGACATGGAGGAAGACACTAGTCATTCAGTGCCTTCCTCCATGAATACCCCAAACCCCAAAGCATGTACCATCTCTCCCCTCAAAACTAAAAAGAGCCAAGAAGACTACTAACCAATTTATTGTATGAGTCATTTTACAATGGTTGAACCTGTTGATCTCATTGAACCTAAGCTCGATCTAATTATTGTTTGAAACTTTATGGATGCCATTATAAAAATGACACTTCATCAATGTCACACCACCTAAGATTTGCTTGTCCAGACTCTCCCAATAGAGAGAAAAAAAATCTCGAGAAAGAAAAATCACCATCACACTCTGGAATTAGGGATTGATGGTAAATGATCTAGTCCTCAAGTGTTAGGAAAATATGACCCTGAAAAATTAAAGGCGATGATTATCAATTTTTTTATCCAGTGTGAATTGTCATTCAAGATTATAGAGCATCTGATATTTGTTGAACTCTTGTATACTTTAGAGCGTAGACATAGCTTTTCATCTCAAACTTTCTTTCAAAAAGAGTGTATTAGTTTATACAATGAGGAGAAACAAAAGTTGAAGGATTTGTTGAGCAGTCAAAGAGTTCGATATATGGATATTGGTGCAAAACAATAATTATATATGTGTTACGTGTCATTATATTGATCAAAGTTAGTATTAAACAAGAAAATCATAATGTTTTTCCATATTCCTAATTATAGGGGTGACACCATTGCTTGTATGTTAGAGTCTTGCATGATGGATTGAGAGATTAACCTCCTTTGAATGATCACTATAGATAATGCCTCCTCTAATGATGTCGCTATTGATCATGTGAGGATGAGCACAAGAGATACGGAGTTCACAATTTTGTGGGGCGAGTTTATACATGTACGATGTATTGCACATATTTTAAACTTCTTTGTATGTGATAGTTTAAAAATTATACATGATGCAGTAAATCATATTAGAGAGGCAATAAGATTTGAGAGGTTTTCACCGACAAGGCTTGATATGTTTAAAACATGTGCAAAGGATTTGAACATTGAGTGTGAAAAAATGATGTGTCTAGATGTTTTTACTAGATGGAACTCAACATACCTAATGTTTAGTATTGCTGAAAAATATGCAAAAAACTTTTGTGCTATGGGAGTGAGGGATTCATAGTTTTTGGCGCCTCCATATGAGGATTGGCAAAGGGCTCAGATTTTTATTAAGTTTCTAAAATTTTTTTATGATGCCACCTTAAAAATCTCTAGCTCATTGTATGTGACCTTAAATATGTTATTTCAATAAATTTGTACAATTGAGCACACTTTGAACAAGATGTGTCAGAGTGAGGATGATGTTTTGATGAGCAAGGCATCTAATATGAAACTTAAGTTTGATAGATATTGGGGGAACACAGATAGGATGAACATGATTGTTTATATAGCTTTTGTCCTTGATCCTCGATATAAGATCACAACCTTGTGATATTGGTTAAAAAGGTGCAAATGAGATGAATGTGGAGATAGAATTAAGGCCAAAGTGAGATTGCTCATAAATCGTTTGATTGAGCAATACCACAAGTTTCATGGGCTAGGTAGTGGAAGATCAAATATGACTCATAGAAGTTCCTCAAGTATTATTGGTGATGACTCGGACTGTAAAGATTTTGATACAGCTCTAGAGCAATATCTTGAAAAGTAAAACAATTCGGTATTTAGCTAGAACATGCATAGGTATTTGTTGGATGTAATTGAACAAAAAATATTCGAGTTTGAAATTTTGACTTGGTGGAAGAGGAACTCATTTAAATATCTCATCCTTGTGAATATTGCACATTATGTATTGGTCATCCTATTTCCACTATCGCATTCGAGTCCGCATTCAGCACTGGTGGATGTGAAGTGGACCCATATCAAAGCTCATTAGTGTTGGAGACTGTCCAAGTATTAATCTGCGCACAAAATTGGTTGTGTTGTAAACCAATTAATTTTTAGAAGGTAGAGGAGCATGTAAAAGACATTAACATCGAAGGTAAATGTTTTAATTTGTTAATTTTGATTTTTTATTACTAACTTATCTATTTAACTTAACCTCTACATTTTTTTCTTCTTAAGGTAACCATCATCCTTCAACTTCAACAACTTAAGTATATTCCATTTGAAGATATTGAAGAACCCATAAAAGGTTTCATTTGGGAGTTTGATAAGGTGCCTTTTTATTATTATTACCGAGTGTGAGAACTATACTTGTAAGCTATTGTCATGAGTGATTTGACACAAAGATCACTTTTGTTTAATATATATATGAGTATTTTCAAGTCAATGAGAACGCAAAGATGATTGATTTTTATTAAAGGGCGTATACGCTGAGTAAGAAAAACTTTCAAACAGCTTTTTGGTACATGGAGTTTTGTCATTAGAATATGCCAACAAACCGATTCTACTACATTAACAGAGTTATAGTTGTGTTTGGTTAGCTAATTCTTCTTTTTGGCTCTGTCTATGTCTATCCTATGGTTACTCTTGGCAAGTCCTTCCTATTTTCTTGAAAGTTCTTCCTATAAAAGAAGATCAAATCCTCATGTATTTGTTTCATTTCCTAACTGCAATGCAAGTAGATCCTCTCTTTAGTTCCAGAGTTGGTTAATCTTTTTGCCCAAGTAATGGTTTCCCCTGAAGAAACTTTTGAAGCTAAGGCCAAAGTAGGCAGAGCTTTCTCACACTTGATTTCACTGTATGGTCAGCAAATGCAACCCCTTTTGAGCAACCTCTCTCCTGCACAAGCTAATGCACTAGCTACATTTGCCCCAAGAAGCTGAAATGTAGTTATTGAGTTACCATTCTTTCTCATAAGTTGTGGGTATTGAAAGAAGATTAACATCCCTATATCAGGTATGCATTTGACTTTGTGAAAAAATAATAATGAGTAGCATTAAATAAGGAAAATAGATGTCCACAAAATTCTTGTTAGGTTGACATTTTTATACTTCACCGATGCTTACCTCTGCATTTTTTCTGTGATTGTAAAGTTTTAGTAATGGTATTGTACTCTTGATTTGATATTGCTTCAACTTGTGTTGCAGATAAAAGAAATCAATTTTCTCCCAAATTTCAGATTCAAGATGTGAAAAGTAGTAGCATTGTATTAGTCTAATTAGTTACGATGTATTAGTATTTATTTTGTTCTTTATAAATTAATATTTTACATTGTGATGTAACAATAATATTATTTATTTTGCATTGTTATTTATTTTGTTATTTGTTTTATTTTTTAAAAAGTGTTTAAATTTTTTTTTTTTAAAAAAATCTGTGCAATTTAAATATGATATCATAATTTTTTTAAAAAAAGTGCTATAAAAATACTTTTTAAAGTTTAAATAGTTTTTTTTAAAGTATTAATAAATCCAGATTAAATTTAGTTACAATCTAGATATCAAAATCCGGATTAAATCCAGTTACAATCTAGATATCCAGATTTATAGCCAAAAAAGGAAAAAAATTCTGGATATCCAGATATCTAGATTGAATCCGATTATCCGCCTGGATTATTTTTGGATTGATTCGAGTGAATAACCGCGCGATTTTTAGAATCTGAATCCGGATCCAGTTGTATACCCTTACCATCATTCTTCTTGACAAACAGTACGGGCGCTCCCTAAGTTGAGGATTTTGGCTGAATAAATCCCTTGTTTACCAATTCTTGCAATTAAGTCTTCAACTCCTTCAACTTAGCTGGTGCCATCCTATAATCTTGCCTTGTGCATCGGAGCCGCTCTAGGTTCTAAGTCAATCGTGAACTCAACATCTCGAACAGGAGGCAACTAGGGTTGGTCATTTGTAAAAACATCTAGAAACTCCTCAATGATTGGAATTCCCACTGCTGACTTCATCTCCACTAGTTTAGCCACCACTTGAACTAGATAAGCATATGCCTCACTTGCCAAATCTTTCTTCGCTTGGATCGCAGATATAACCGTGGGTCTCAACTTTAGTATACAAGCTACAAATTTCATAGTCTCCTCCTGGTAGATGAAAACTGGCCACCTAGCTCTGACAATCGATACTCGAGAAATGCCGAAATAGCCAATCCATTCCCAGAATGATGTCAAATCCAAGCAGTTTGAATACTATTAAATTGGCATCAAGTATCCTCTCTCCAAAGGACAACTTAAGGCAACCTTCGAACACAATACCCTTTATCCATTGGTAACGCTACGGTCACAGACTGTTGTAAAGGCTCCATGATTAAGTTACACATTCGCACAAAGGTAGCGGACACAAAGGATTAGGATGCTCCCAAATCAAATAAGGTACAAGCATAAAATTCATACAAGCGAACTCTCCTCGATGAGATCAAACACTTCCAATCTAATTCTAGAAATTAAACCACACAAGCATCAACTCAAATAGATCGGGTCAAGTTCATACCTGTGATGACTCCCGCATCATGTGTCTCTAGGTCCTCATCATTGACCTCACCAGGTGTCAGAGCATACACCCTCGCCTGCACTGTCTGCCTCTGATTCGTCCTTCCTCCACGTTGTCCTGGTTGATTTCTTTGAGCATTCGCGAGCATAGTGCCCTGCTTGACCATATTTGAAACATTGGGTCCCACCCTAATGACAGTCATCTTCATGGGAGCAGTTGCACCTTCCGCATACTAGGGCTTGGCACCCCACGTGCACACCAGCAGATGCCTGAGGCCTTGCCCCCGTCCTTGACACAAATTTCTGAGGTGACCCCGAGTTGCTTCCTTCTCCTGCAAAGCTTCACCTCTTCTGGCCTGTCGGAGAGCCTACCGCACCACCAAACACCCGCTCTATAATGGAGGCCACCTCAACCAATCTCTGAAAATTTTGAATTTGCAGACAAGCGACTTGTCTACAGATCTGCTGACGCAATCCCTCCTAAAATCGTTCGGTCCGCATCTCTTCAGTGGTAATGAGATGCGTTGCAAACTTACTGAGCTCCATGAATTTCCAAGCATATTGCTCCGCCGTCATATCTCTTTGCAAGAGGCTGTTGAACTCCCTTGCCTTCTAACACCTCACTATGTTAGGGAAAAAGCGATCATCAAACTCTTGCTTAAAGGGTTGCCAGGTCACCACTGCGAAAGATCCCAGTTCCATCTCAAGGATCTCCCGCTTAGTCTCCCACCAGGTGGCAACTTCTCCTTGCAGCATGTAGCTTGCATAAAGCACCTTCTGGGATTCAGTGCACCCGCATATCTTGAATGTCCACTTCAAATACTTGATCCACCTCCCAACTCTGAGCGGGTCTTCCTCAGCCATAAATCCAGGGGTCCTATGGGCCAAGAAATGCTCATAGGGGCACCCCCTCTGCTCCTCCTGAGGTTGGGGCTGGAAGTTCTGTTGGAGGAATTCCGTCATACGATTTAACACACTAGCCATGGCATAATTTCCTTTGCCACACGGTAGTTCATCCTCGGGAGCTTGGCCAAAAGGTTTGTCACGCGAAAACCTGGGTCGCACTATCTCTGCTTGCCAAAACGCAACCCATTACTCCATTCCTCAACCCAAACAAAAGAATTCTCATAGATTAAAGCCTAAATTTTTGGTACTGCACCTAGGTGACTTGTGGTTTTACCCAGAGCCGAACCGCTCTGATACCACCAGTGGCACCCTCGACCTCCACGTGTGATTAGATAGAAGTTGCAACACCGGGGTGATGGTCACTCAGGTCACACGCCCCATCGCCAAGTGCAAGTGTGTGCGAACATGCAATATGTGTACAATTTATAAACGCAGCGGAAAATCATAAGGCAGTCTAAAATTAAGTACCAAAAAATTAAAATGCAACCCAACAAGAAGTCCTCTATAAATTTATTACAGCCATCCAACTGATCAAAATAGAATAAAATAAAAGTCCATAAACTACAATGGAAAAATAAACCACAAGTCATCACTCATTAGGTGGGGTTGGTCCATCAAGCTCAAACTTGTCCTCTACATGAAAGTCTACAGTTTCATGAGGTGGGAACATCACAACGAGATCTTGCAATTTTAACAAATAAATCCACAAATCATCAACCAAGAATTTTAATTTTTAAACATGGAAGCATACAAATAAACATGCAAAACAGTCAATGAGAGACTTTCCCAAAATACCCAATTATGACCTTACAAAAATGATATCATTTAATTATAGCCACTCACTCCAAAAATCTCATTTGTACCCAATTTACATCCATTTATTACGGTGTGCACCATGGTCTCCCTCGGAACCATCTCCACACTCTGGCTCCCTTCGTCACACCACAGGTAATAATCGTGCGTATGACTTCGTAACAACCGATGACCATCTCTGGGCCCGGCAAATACGTACCACACATCCTCTAGTCCCCCGCCAGCAGAGGGGCCACGAGGTCGTGCCAAGAGCGTTACCTTTTTGGCCGAGCCAACTGTCACCCAACAACTACTCAAGGGACGTCAATCAGTTTTGCGTGCTCCCAAGTGACTAGAGAAGCTCCACCGAGATAATATCTCATATCGGCTTAGATTTGTGATACGCACACACCCACAAAATAAACTTTTAATGACATCAAAACACAATTTTTCTAGAATTTCATAGCATAGCATAGAACAAAGCACAATTAATAAAATCATGACAGGTAATGACAAATTAAAAAATGCAAATGCATGACAAGCAATTATTGGATGGCATGAAATAACATAAACAATCATCATACAAATATCACAGTTGTCACAATTCCAACAAATTCACAATTCTCCAAACTACACGCGATTCCTAACGCTCCACCCAGCCCTAGGCCAACATTCGCCACAACTACAGTTTTATAACCCAACACTTCACAGGCCCCCCCACCATTTCTCATTCACAACTAGACTGCAACCACAACAGATGGTGAAATAATCCACGTCAGAAATTTGAGGGTCGATTCTGGAATTTACTTACTACAACAGAAGGGCAAATTTCTGGATGATTAAGCGCGATGAATTTAAGTATCCTGCGAGTGTGCGTGCGCGCACGTTGTGTTGTGGCGTCTGGAGGGGGGAGCACGGTGACAGGGGTAGATTTGGAAAGGTTGGAGGGTTCTACGACTAGAAAAAATTATAGGGTGGTAGATCTGACGTGATAGATGGTGGAGGAGGTAATTTTTGGCGGTGGGTGTGGCAGAGCACGATAGAGCAGTGGCTAAAGTGAGCTTTAGCTCATGGGTTGGGTGGAACTAAGGGGGAGGAGGAGGTCGGGAATAGGAAGGGGGAGGGCATGAGGTGGTCGAACGGCCACCAGAGCACTGTTGGGAGTGGTGGCTCATGGTGGCGCACGACAATGCTTGAAGAAAAATTCTTGAAGGCTATGGAATGATGATCGAAGGGAGTGGATGGCAAAGAGACAATGTTTGAGAGGAGGAGAAAGTATTTGAAAGATGATTTTGGGGTGGAGAGACTCGGCCTATTTATAGGCCAAGGGTTGGGGGTTGGAGATCGCAGTCATGGCTGTGATTGGTGGTGGGGAATGGTGGGGGCTTCACGAGTGTCGCATGCGTGGCATGCGACAAGTGGTGGGCAACGACAACGAGCAGCTGCCAAGGCCGAGGGCCTTTCAAATTGCAGAGATCGAACATCGCAGATTGGTCAGGTCATGCGGTGGAGGCAGATGAAGGAGAGGGGCTTCTACCCAGCTAACACGTGGAGGTGATTCAGTGACCGTGGAGAGAGGCGCTGCAGGAAGAAGAAGAAAATGGAGAAGAAAGAAAAACAAGAAAGAACAAAGAAGGGAGGGGTGTCACGTGGCGCAATGGAGAAAATGGGGTCTTACGGTTTTTACCCTTTGGCTCAAAACGGCGTTGTTTAGGGAAGGAAGACTAAATTTTGGTCCATGCCTCAAAACAATGCTGTTTCATGTGGGAGAAAGGGCTGGGCTTACAAGCACACCGGCTGGGCTTGAAATCCACTCACTTCACACTAAAACTAGTCCAACACACACACACACACAAATAAAAGAACCCACTTACTACAATCACTTGGGCTTAGCAAATAAAAATAAAAATAAAAAAAGAAAACACACATACTCGCACAAACTTGACCCTCACAAATTGGGTTTTTGGTACCCATCCCATATCAATGATTTGGTGTCTCAATTATTAGTAAAAGCATTCTCAATGGTTCTTTTATCCTATTCTTTAAAATAATCATCAAAACCCACTTTTCTATTTTACATACTGACTTTTACAATATATCATATATCAGTTTATCTGTTTTTTTCTCTATATCATCTAAATATTATATTTTTTTAATATTTTTTTATTCATTTCATATATTTCCTCTAACTATCAAGTATATCCTCATATCTTTTGATATTTGCTGCAATATCTCCCATTATACAATGTCATATAATTTTGTCATATTTCAGATTAATTCAAATTTATAAGCCAAACCAAAATTTAAATTGATTCAAAATATATATAAAAAAAGGAATTATATTATGAGAATATTAATTTTTGATAATTGTAAAATAATATTTTCAAGATATTCTTGGTCATATTTTGAGAATATCCATTTTTGATAATTTTGAGAGTGTGTTTATAAGATATTCTTGGGTATATTTTGACAATATCTATTTTCTATAATTGTGAAAAAATATTCTCAACACATTCTTGAGTATATTATAAGAATATACCTTACTTTAGTTTACTCAAAACGTTAACTATAAATAAGATAATTTGTTCTAAAGTTTTACTAATATTTTTATTTCCATCTCTTTGCATCATTCTTCTAGTTCTCATTTCTAATACACTTCTTATGGATCCTATCTTTGAGATTTTTTACTCTTCGTCATTTGATGACGAGTTAGTATTAAATTTAATTATTGCCATGGAAAATGAATGCTTGGGTAGTAAAAGAGACTTAACATCGCGTCGTAATTCTATTCCGCACCTTACATTGCAAGAAATTCTTTTGAAGGCCACCAACACCTTTTCTCAGATTATTTTGTTGAATCACATGTATATCCTCCAAATGTATTTCAAAAGAGGTTTCAAATGCAACATCCTCTTTTTTTGCGTATTCAAGATGCAGGCGAAGCGTACGAACCATATTTCGTCCAAAGAAGAGATGTTGCTAGAAGGTTTAACTTTTCTCCCTTCAAAAAATAATTGTTGCAATGAGAACACTAGTTTATGGAGTATCTGGTAATTTTGTGGACGAATACTTGATATTGCAAAAAATACAACAATAAAGTGTGTGAAGAAATTTGTTAAGGCTGTTGTTTGCATCTTCTTCGACGAGTACTAAGGTAACCAAATGACAGTGATATTGTTAGATTGCTACCAGTTGGAGAAAGTCGTGGGTTTCTAAAGATGTTAGGGAGTACTGATTGCATCATTTGAAATGGAAAAGTTGTCCAAGTTTATGGAAAGGAATGTATGCTGTTCACATTCATGAAGCAACGATAATTTCGGAAGCTGTAACATCATATGATCTTTGTATATGATATGCATATTTTGGGTTACCAGACTCTCATAATGATATTAATAGCCTAGAACATTCTTTTAATTTTAGAGAGCTCGCTGAAGGATGTGCTCCGAAGGTCAACTTCTGTAACACCTGTCGTTGTGGTGAAACTTTAGAAAATGATTTTAGAAAAAACGATACGGAAATTATTGCACCTTTTAAAACTTTTTCCTTCCATTCCCAGGATAAAAAAGATTCTACAGTTAAAATTTAAAACTTGCATTTACAAATCTAGGAGAGTTTTGTAGCGGAAATCATTAAACTAAAATATAAGTTCTTTTACAAAAATAAGATTTCATATATTACACAAAAGGTCTATACTTCCGTCACCTTTTCCTTGGGCTATGTTTGTCTTGATGCTTCGTCCTCATTTCATTCCTGGGTGGGGCATACATAAAAATAAAATGAGTTAAATACTCAGTAAGCATTACTTCATATCGTAAAAATATACTAACATAAGTTTCATTCATGCATTCTCACTCATATACATACTTTACATAAAACATTTTATTTTCTTTAAAACATTACAAAGTGAGGTTTTTCATTTTAAAAAAAGGTTTTCATTCCTCAAAACACTTTCCACCGTGTACTTTCTTTCGTAAAACTAAAACCTTTCATGTATACAATTAATCTTATTGCTTTCCTTTGGTTGATACACACTGTTACACCCCATGTATTGGGGTTAGCCGTCTTTTGGACCCGATTCTGCCCGTGGCCGCAGGTTGGAAATCTCTTAGTTAGGGGCAGTGCTGGGTGCACTACCAGTACTACTTACCTGACATTGCAATATGCCCAGTCCTTTGGTACCATCATTCATTCATCAGTCATGGCTGTTACGTAGTTTCATACATTAAAACATTCATTTCTTTTCAGTCATTTCATAAAACATCATTTCATAACATAAAACATAAAACCTTATCATTCATTTCATGGAACATAAAAATACAATACATACTACATATAACATCCATTTATATGCATACAACCATTCCTGGGGTGTATAAAAAAGGATTACCAAAGAAGGTCATTACATACATATACTTAAACCTTAATACCTTAGCATAGATTCGTAAAGCATTTTCATTCTAAGAAACATTTCATTTTCTTTCATTTCATAAAAGAACACTTTCTCATAAAAGCATTTGTTTCATTTTCATAATTAAAAAGTTTCTTTTTCTTTTCCATTTTCATAACGTTTAATGCATGTGGTTTTGGGTGTTTATGTATAAATACATTGTATATGTGGGTGTGATCAGCAACTTCGCATAAATAAAGCAATAACTATAGGAGGAATGACATACAATTGTCCAAAGTTACTCTAACCCAAATGCCTGGTGTTCCACCAAAGAGACTTCCACCAGCTACAAGGTAGGAGACAATAAAGTCAAGCACACTATCAACAAAAAAACTCAATGGCTATCAATTACAAATATATAACATAGGAAAACACTGAGGGCTAGTTTGCTTCAGTGGGATAGGACCAGGAAGGGTTAAGGCTTACTTTTGTGGTTTTTTTCTTTCCCCTTCGATAAGGTGGTTTTCTTGTGTAATTGAGTACACCATTTAGTTATTAATAAATTTTGAACACTTGCCATAAAAAAAACATAGGAAAATGCTAACTGAAGTTACCTGGTTGTGTTGTACCAAAATTGCCAAGGCCAAAAGTGGTACTTGTCTGAGCAGGCTGAGATGGTTGAAAAGTCATTGAAAAAGAGGGCTACAACAAAGAGAGATTTCAGAATCATGTATAGTTTGAGCATCAGGCTTAACAAAGCATCAAAATTGGATCAAAGAGCCCCATAATAAGATGACAGAAGCACAAGGAATTGAGCATCAGGATTAACAAAGCATAAAAAATGGATCAACGAGCCCTAAAATAAGACAACATAAGCACAAGGAATGTGCATGAAGATGGGATTCATTCTAGCATTAAGAAATTTATTACACAACATAAGACAGCTAGGCTAATCAGCAACCAATAAATGAATTGTAATGAAGAAGCTATCTAGAAAATCTAGAAGCAGTACACTATAAGCTTCTAAGCAAATAGGATAGCATTGACGAGATTTCTCCTGTGTTTTCATTTATGATTACGATTAGCTGTCATTATGTGTTCTAAATGCATCATGGCAAGAAAGATTTCTTTTGACAAGTTATGAAAGAAGCTTTAAGAATGGCCATAAGAGATGATAGTACCAATGCAATTATTGGCGGATGTGCAAGCCATGGACCTATGCATAGTCTACCATAGTATGTTATGATAAGTTAAGCAGTTCCCTTTGTGGCCATAGGCAATGAAACCAGTGCACAACCTTGCACACAGGGGTTAGGGTATTCTAGTTATTAAAGAAAGGGAAAGACATGTTTAATGAGTTATGCATAGTACATATTATGTGTTTATGTTAGTATAAGTATTGATCTAAGGAAACCCCGCATCATTGTGTTGGATTGGTGCTATATGTGCAAGAAAAATGGGAAGTCTGTGGACCACCCATTATTGCATTGTGTAGCCATGAGTTTATGGAATAACATCTTGCTAGAGTAGGGCTCTATTGGGTGATGCCACGAAGGGTGGTTGATTTACTGGCCAGTTGGAAAGGCATCCAAGGTAACTCTCAAATAGCAGCTATATGGAAGATGGTCTTGATCTGTTTCTGGTGGTGAACAAGGTTGGAGAGGAATGCTT
The DNA here is from genome assembly GCF_004785595.1 of Juglans microcarpa x Juglans regia. NCBI lineage: Eukaryota > Viridiplantae > Streptophyta > Magnoliopsida > Fagales > Juglandaceae > Juglans > Juglans microcarpa x Juglans regia. The sequence goes on from NC_054604.1 coordinate 27,437,330, forward strand.
CGAATTTTGAGGATCGGGGACAGATAATGGACGAGCTTAGAACATTTTTTTACTAATAACTTATTCATTGGTCGATTTCAATGGCATGAACGTTCATGATTTCCTTGTATCTTTAGACACTTAAGCATAGTTGTTGTGCTGGTATATGTCTTGTGTACTTGGCTATACCTGTTTTGAATAAATTTCTTACTTATTGATTAAAAAAATAACTATAGGTAATAAGTATGCATGCTTTTCAAGAAAAATCTTATGTTTATTATGTTTACTGTATGGTGTACTAGTTACTGAGTATTCGACACATTTTGATTTATTATTATTATTATTTTATGTTTTAAAATGTCCAGGTAAAGAAGATAGTGTTGACGAGCTAATGGCCCTACATGGATCATATGTCAAGGGATTTTCGGACTTAGTTCATAAGTGTCTTTATTCACAAAAAGATCAGTTTTAAATTTTCTTGCCATGAGTCTATATTTGTATGTTAAGTTTTTTTTGGGAACTTATTTTCGATAAAATTGTATTTTTATTATGTTGGGTCTCTTTAACTTGCATAGTAACGAAAGCATGCAACACACCTAACCCATGGGAAAGGGGTGTTACAAAGATGAACCTTGGGTCATACCAATCAAACAATTATTTCTAGTTTGAATTGAATGCATGTGTTTTTGGGTGTTTATGTATAAATACATTATATATGTGGGTGTGATCAGAAACTCCGCATGCATAAAGCAGTAACTACAAGAGGAATGACATACAATTGTCCAAAGTTACCCTGACCCAAAATGCCTGGTGTTCCACCAAAGAGACGTCCACCAGCTACGTGGTAGGAGACAATAAAGTCAGCATACTATCAACAGAAAAACTCAATGGCTATCAATTACAAAGATATAACGTAGGAAAACACTGAGGGCTAGTTTGCTTCAGTGGGATAGGATCGGGAAGGGTTAGGGCTTACTTCTGTGGTTTTTTTCTTTCCCTTTCAATTAGGTGGTTTTCTTGTGTAATTGGGTACACCATTTGGTTTTTAATAAATTTTGAACACTTACCATAAAAAGAAACGTAGGAAAACACTAACTGAAGTTACCTGGTTGTGTTGTACCAAAATTGCCAAGGCCAAAAGTGGTATTTGTCTGAGCAGGCTAAGATGGTTGAAAAGTCATTGAAAAAGAGGGCTATAACAAAGAGAGATTTCATAATCATGTATAGTTTGAGCATCAGACTTAACAAAGTATCAAAACTGGAGCAAAGAGTCTCAAAATAAGACAACATAAGCATAAGGAATGTCCATGAAGATGGGATTCATTCTAGCATTAAGAAATTTATTACACAACATAAGACAACTAGGCTAATGAGTGACCAATAAGTGAATTGTAATGAAGAAGTTATCTAGAAAATCTAGAAGCAGTACACTATAATCTTCAAAGAAAATAAGATAGCATTGACGAGATTCCTCAGAATATACATGCGCATATGCTACACTATGAATAAATAACAAGTCTCACAACATTCACAACTCCTATTTTTAAATTTGCCAAATCAGCACATTACAAAGTCAAATTTAAGTCCCCTCCATTCTTACATCTTATATTTCACTTCCTATCCAGTAACATCCCAAGCATCGAATTGAGATTCAACTCCAAAACAAAACCCACTTAAGATTGAAAGTAGTGTTGATTGAAAAGAGAATGGAAGGAGAAAATGGGTAATCCAAGTGATGCAGAAAAGGACAAGCACTGGAAACATAAAATAGGCATCACTAAACCAAACTGGAAAACAGACACAAAAAATAGTATTATTATTATTTTTTTTCAAATTTTAACGAGGAAATAAGCCTATATTAAACAAATGAAACAGGGAGATCAAACCATCACCTAATCGAAACTTCAATAATTTCAGAGTATCTTACATTTGATTGACCAAAGCCTAATGTGTTGCTCGAATTAATAAGTGATGGGGTGCTCGAGAAAGTGTTTACATCAAATCCTAGGGTAGAAGCACCAAGCATTCCTCGACCAAAGGGCAAACTCATACCCTGCACAAAGGAAGTAGTTGTTTGTCCGAAAGCAAAGCCTGTCTGCCCAATTGAAGGTGCAGAGGATTGGAATAATGGAAATGACTAAGTGTTACTACCAAATCCTATATTTGTTGCCTGAGATGGTCCAGAACTGAAGAGGGGCATAGATTAACCAAAAAGTGATAGGGATGAGCCAACACCAAACGTAGATGATGTTGGTAATGATGTTGATCCAAAAATGCTCGATGTAGTTGATGCACTCAAAGGTGAAGAACTGAATGTAGGAGTAGTTAAGCTTCCAAAATTTAAACCGCCAATGCTAGGAGATTTTGGTGCGAACGGATTGGAAGTCATTAAGGCAAAGAAATGACTCGCAGATGATTGGCCAAATGTTGTAGAAGGACCAAGAATATTTGAATTTGTAGCAGTCGAACTAAATCCTATCCCACCAGAAGGCTGAGTGGCAGGAAGCAGTCCACCTGAAATTCAAAGAATAATTTTTTTATATTAGTCAATTATTAACAAACACCACAAATATTTTAAATTTTGAGACATTTTCTAAAATACCTTTATCTCCCAATTGATAGTCATCTCATCTCAGCTCCTCGGGGCTTTTACCTTTCTAAACAGGCATGGCTGATATGGACTCTAACTTCCTAGTAGCCTGGGTACCATTATCAACTTCAGTTGTTGGCGTGTAAGGCGTGTAAGGAGCTACTCTACTTCCCCCACCTTGAGTCCAAAATAGTGCCTGCCCAAAGCCAATGCTGCCAAATGCTGGTGTTGTGGATTGGGCTCCTATACGCAGCTCATAAGGATAAAAAATCCAGTAATTATAAAAAAAAAAATACCAAATAATGGTGCATGACCAAACATAGATGATGTTGGTAATGATCTTGATCCAAAAAGGCCAGATGAAGTTGATGCACTGAAAGGTGAAGAACTGAATGTAGGAGTAGTTGAGCTTCCAAAATCCAAACCATCAATGTTAGGAGATCTAGGTGCGAATGGATTGGAAGTCATTGAGGCAGAGAAAGGACTCGCAGATGATTGACCCAATGTTTTTATTTTTTTTATATGAGATGAATAGCCAAATGTTGCAGAAGGAACAAGAATATTTGAACTTGTAACAGTCGAACTAAATCCTATCCCACTAGCAGGCTGACTGGCAGGAAGCAGTCCCTCTGAAATTCAAAGAATAATATTTTTTTATTAGTCAATTATTAACAAACACCATAATAATTTAAATTTTGAGACATTTTCTAAAATACCTTTATCTTCCAATTGATAGTCCTCACATCTCAGCTCCTCGTGGCTTTTATTTTTGTAGACAGGCATGACTGATATGGACTCTAACTTGCCAAGAGCCTGGGTACCACTATCAGCTTCAATTGTTGGCGTGCAAGGAGCTACTCTACTTCCCCCACGTTGAGTCCCAAAAGGTGCCTCCCCAAAGCTAGGATTGCCCAATGCTGGTGTTGTGGACTGGGCTCCTATACACAACTCATAAGGATAAAAAAATCCAGTAATTAGAAAAAAAAATATATAAGAAATAATGGTGCATGACCCAATAGAAGTTCCTTATAAAAAAAAAAAAAAAAAAAGTTCCTACTCAAAATAAGAATGCTTATCAGGAAGATAATAATATTCCAAATCGCAAAACCAGTTAAACACATGAATTAACTCACCAAATGGAGAGCTCTGGGCTCCAAAAGGAGTAGTTGTGGTACCAAATGGGGTGTAACCAAATGCAAAAGCTGATTGGCCAAAAGCTAGAGAGGACCCAAAGCTGAAGGAAGGGGTACTTGATGCCCTAAAAGTAGGAGTGCTTGAAGTGCTGAACGCAGGAGTGCTTGAGATGCCGAACACATGAGTGCTTAAGGTGCCGAATGCTGGAGTGTTTGAGGTACCAAACATAGGAGTGCTTGAGGAACTAAATAAAGGGCTGCTTGATGCTCCAAATGCTCCACTAGATCCAAATATATGAGCATTTGATGATGTTGGGAATGATGTTGATCCAAAAAGGCCAGATGAAGTTTATGCGCTGAAAGGTGAAGAACTAAATGTAGGAGTAGTAATGCTTCCTAAATTCAAACCACCAATGCTAAGAGATTTAGGTGCGAACGGATTGGAAGTCATTGAGGCAGAGAAAGGACTTACAGATGATTGGCCAAATGTTTTTATTTTTTCTATAAGAGATGAATGGCCAAATGTTGCAGAAGGACCAAGAATATTTGAACTTGTAGCAGTTGAACTAAATCCTATCCCACCAGCAGGTTGACTGGCAGGAAGCAGTCCATCTGAAATTCAAAGAATAATTTTCTTTATTAGTCAATTATTAACAAACACCATAAATATTTTAAATTTTGAGACATTTTCTAAAATAACTTTATGTTCCAATTGATAGTCCTCCCATCTCAGCTCATTGTGGCTTTTATCTTTGTAGACAGACATGGCTGATATGGACTCTAACTTCCCAGTAGCCTGGGTACCACCATCAGCTTCAATTGTTGGTGTGTAAGCAGTTACTCTACTTCCCCCACGTTGAGTCCCAAAAGGTGCTTGCCCAAAGCCAGTACTGCCAAATGCTAATGTTGTGGATTGGGCTCCTATACATAGCTCATAAGGATAAAAAAAATCCAGTAATTATATAAAAAAAAATATATATAAGAAATAATGGTGCATGACCCCATAGAAGTTCCTCATAAAAAAAAAAAAAAAAGTTCCTACTCAAAATAAGAATGCTCATTAGGAAGATAACAATATTCCACCAATGGAGAGCTCTGGGCTCCAAAAGGAGTAGTTGTGGTACCAAATCGGGTGCTATCAAATGTAGAAGCTGATTGGCCAAAAGCTGGAGAGGACCCAAAGCTGAAGGAGGTGGTACTTGATGCCCCAAAAGCAAAAGTGCTTGAGGTACCGAACGTAGGAGTGCTTGAGGTGCCGAATGCAGGAGTGCTTAAGGTGCCGAATGCTGAAGTGCTTGAGGTACCAAACATAGAAGTGCTTGAGGAACCAAATAAAGGGCTGCTTGATGCTCCAAATGCTCCACCAGATCCAAATACAGGAGCATTTGATGATGTTGGTAATGATGTTGATCCAAAAAGGCCAGATGAAGTTGATGTGCTGAAAGTTGAAGAACTAAATGTAGGAGTAGTTGAGCTTCCAAAATCCAAATCACCAATGCTAGGAGATTTAGGTGCGAAAGGATTGGAAGTCATTGAGGCAGAAAAAGGACTCGCAGATGATTGGCCAAATGTTGTAGAAGGACCAAGAATATTTGAACTTGTAGTAGTCGAACTAAATCCTATCCCACTAGCAAGCAGACTGGCAGGAAGCAGTCCATCTAAAATTCAAAGAATAACTTTTTTATTAGTCAATTATTAACAAACACCATAAATATTTTAAATTTTGAGACATTTTCTAAAATACCTTTATCTTCCAATTGATAGTCCTCCCATCTCAGCTCCTTGTGGTTTTTATCTTTGTAGACATACATGGCAGTTATGGACTCTAACTTCCTAGTAGCCTGGGTACCACTATCAGCTTCAGTTGTTGGCATGTAAGGAGCTACTCTACTTCCCCCACGTTGAGTCCCAAAAGGTGCCTGCCCAAAATCAGAGTTGCCAAATGTTGGTGTTGTGGATTGGGCTCCTATACACAACTCATAAGGATAAAAAAAAAAGTAATTATAAAAAAAAAATATACATATAAGAAATAATGGTGCATGACCCAATAGAAGTTCCTCATCAAACAAAAAAAAAAAAAAAAAAAAAAGAAAAAGAAAAAAAAAGTTCCTACTCAAAATAAGAATGCTTATCGGAAGATAACAATATTTCAAATTGTATAACCAGTTGAACACATGAATTAACTCACCAAATGGAGAGCTCTGGGCTGCAAAAGGAGTAGTTGTGGTACCAAATAGGGTACTACCAAATGCAGAAGCTGATTGACCAAAAGCTGGAGAGGACCCAAAGCTAAAGGAGGTGGTACTTGATGCCCCAAAAGCAGGAGTGCTTAAGGTGCCGAATGCAGGAGTGCTTAAGGTGCCGAATGCTGAAGTGCTTGAGGTACCAAACATAGGAGTGCTTGAGGAACCAAATAAAGGGCTGCTTGATGCTCCAAATGCTCCACCAGATCCAAATACAAGAGCATTTGATGATGTTGGTAATGATCTTGATCCAAAAAGGCCAGATGAAGTTGATGCACTAAAAGGAGAAAACTAAATGTAGGAGTAGTTGAGCTTCCAAAATTCAAACCACCAATGCTACGAGATTTAGGTGCAAACGGATTGGAAGTCATTGAGGCAGAGAAATGACTTGCAGATGATTGGCCAAATGTTTTTACTTTTTGTATAGGAGATGAATGGCCAAATGTTGCAGAAGGACCAAGAATATTTGAACTTGTAGTAGTCGAACTAAATCCTACCCCACCAGTAGGCTGACTGGCAGGAAGCAGTCCATCTGAAATTCAAAGAATAATTTTTTTTTATCAGTCAATTATTAACAAACACCATAAATATGAGACATTTTCTAAAATACTTTTATCTTCCAATTGATAGTCCTCCCATCTCAGCTCATCATGGCTTTTATCTTTGTAGACAGGCATGGCTGATATGGACTCTAACTTCCCAGTAGCTTGGGTACCACAATCATCTTCAGTTGTTGGCGTGTAAGGAGCTACTCTACTTCCCCCATGTTGAGTCCCAAACGGTGCTTGCCCAAAGCCAGTGCTACCAAATGCTGTTGTGGACTGAGCTCCTATACACAGCTCATAAGGATAAAAACAATCCAATAATTATAAAAAAAAGATAACAAATAATGGTGCATGACCCAATAGAAGTTCCTCATAAAAAAAAAAAAAAAAAAAGGTTCCTACTCAAAATAAGAATGCTTATCAGGAAGATAACAATATTCCAAATCGTATAACCAGTTAAACACAAGAATTAACTCACCAAATTGAGAGCTCTGGGCTCCAAAATGAGAAGTTGTGGTACCAAATGGGGTGCTACCAAATGCATAAGCCGATTGGCCAAAAGCTGGAAAGGACCCAAAGCTGAAGGAAGGGGTACTTGACACCCCAAAAGGAGGAGTGCTTGAGGCGCCGAACGCATGAGTGCTTGAGGTGCCGAACACAGGAGTGCTTAAGGTGCCGAATGTTGGAGTGCTTGAGGTACCAAACATAGGAGTGCTTGAGGAACCAAATAAAGGGTTGTTTGATGCTCCAAATGCTCCACCAGCTCCAAATACAGGAGCATTTGATGATGTTGGTAATGATTTTGATCCAAAAAGGCCAGATGAAGTTGATGCGGTGAAAGGAGAAGAACTAAATGTAGGAGTAGTTGAGCTTCCAAAATTGAAACCACCAATGCTAGGAGATTTAGGTGCGAACGGATTGGAAGTCATTGAGGCAGAGAAAGGACTCGCAGATGATTGGCCAAATGTTTTTACTTTTTTTTATAGGAGATGAATGGCCAAATGTTGCAGAAGGACCAAGAATATTTGAACTTGTAGTAGTCGAACTAAATCCTATCCCACCAGCAGGCTGACTGGCAGGAAGCTGTCCATCTGAAATTCAAAGAATAATTTTTTTTATTAGTCAATTATTAACAAACACCATAAATATGAGACATTTTCTAAAATACTTTTATCTTCCAATTGATAGTCCTCCCATCTCAGCTCATCGTGGCTTTTATCTTTGTAGACAAGCATGGCTGATATGGACTCTAACTTCCCAGTAGCCTGGGTACCACTATCAGCTTCAGTTGTTGGTGTGTAAGGAGCTACTCTACTTCCCCCACGTTGAGTCCCAAAAGGTGCCTGCCCATAGCCAATGTTGCCAAATGTTGGTGTTGTGGACTGGGCTCCTGTACACAGCTCATAAGGATAAAAAAAAAAAATTCAGTAATTATAAAAAAATATAACAAATAATGGTGCATGACCCAATAGAAGTTCCTCATTAAAAAAAAAGGTTCCTACTCAAAATAAGAATGCTTATCAGGAAGATGACAATATTCCAAATCGTATAACCGGTTAAACACAAGAATTAACTCACCAAATTGAGAGCTCTGGGCTCCAAAATGAGAAGTTGTGGTACCAAATGGGGTGCTACCAAATGCAGAAGCCGATTGGCCAAAAGCTGGAAAGGACTCAAAGCTGAAGGAGGGGGTACTTGACGCCCCAAAAGAAGGAGTGCTTGAGGTGCCGAATGCAGGAGTGCTTAAGGTGCCGAATGTTGGAGTGCTTGAGGTACCAAACATAGAAGTGCTTGAGGAACCAAATAAAGGGATGCTTGATGCTCCAAATGCTCCACCAGATCCAAATACAAGAGCATTTGACACACCAAACCCAATCCCTGTGCTACCTAATGCAGGGCTTGCTATTGTACCAGAGGCTGGGGTGCTCATATCACCAAAAGCAGGCGTGCTTGTAGCATTAAAGGTAAGGGCGCTCGTAGCACCAAATGCAGGGGCACTTGTAGCGCCAAATGCAGGAGTGCTACAGCACCAAAAGCAGGGGTGGTACTTGCACCGAATGTAGACTGACTAGTCGCACCAAATGGGGAGGAGGAACCAAATATGCTACTCCCAAATGCTGGTTGTGATTGTTGATTTGTGCTTCCAAAGGGACTTGCTAGAGTAGAAGTGGATCCAAACCCTCCAAAAGAAGCCTTCTGACCAAAGATAGTGGATCCTATAGAGACAAAAGTGACATCAATTCTAGGAGAAGTTTACAATAAAGAAGGGAAACATATTATGTATATAATAGGGCATTTTCAAAGAAGCAAAGAAGAAATTACTCTGCTCTAATGAAGTCTACATCACCAATATTAGAGAATGGTCACTCAAGATAGACAGGAGGAAAAAACACCAAGGTAAGAACACCGGTGCAAGGAAAAGGAATAAGCAAGCATCCATGTACTCAAAATTCAAGCAAATTACTACCTCAATCATTGTTTAATAATTCATTCAATTTCCAAAGAAGAAACTAATTCCTCGCCAATGATGATAAAAAAAAGAAAAAAAACCTGCAGCAAGAATAAATACTCAATGTTCTAAATTTGTAAGTTTTATTGCATCATTTGTGATATTCCTTTGCCTCATGAATTCATGACCTTGTCCTTTCCTATTGAATTCCAATGTAATTCCACATATAAGATAGAAATGCATCCAAATAATGTAACAAATACAATAAACTGATGAATAACTTGTCCAACAAGGAGATAACAAGTACAAGAGACAAGATATTCCTTTAAAACAGTGATAAAATTTCAGGTCTCCATTAACAATGTAACGCCCCGGTCCCGCACGGGTCGGAAAGTTACTTCCTAACACTTAAACTCACCTTTCAATAATATAAAAACTGATTCCAAATTCCCAATATCATATAGAAAATTCGATTCAATCTAATTTCCTCTATATAACTAATTTTCCAAAATGCCAAGTCATCATAACACAATAAAATTTCTTAAAAAAAAATCGACAATACTCATAAAAACTTCCTATGCTTAAACCACTATACTTAAATCATCTCACCCAATGCTTCATCATCTTGATCCTCAGCTGAACCGTCAAAATATCTGAAAAATATTGAAGAGATAAGGGGTGAGTTATCAACAACTCACTAAACAGAGAGCATATACTAGCATGTAAACATGAGCATTTATAAAGTTTGGTATGCAGAACAAAATATTTATGTTCAGAATGCAAAAATAACATATTTACTTTCAGAATGCATAAACAAAATTTGGTACAAAATATCAGAGCGAAATTTTCAGAAAAACAAACTTATTCCCAAAAAGAAAATCCTTTGGCATATCCAAACTGAAACATTATATTCATATCATCTCATAGCATCACATCGGGACAAATACCATGTTTCACCCCCGTGGTAGGGTTATAAACCACCATTATACCTATGGCTGGGCCGTATACCATGTTTCACTCCCGTGGTAGGGTTATAAACCACCATTATACCCGTGGCTGGGCCTTAACAGAAACAGAACGGAACATCATCGAAACCAGATCACATTCAGATATAGAATCAGAACTTCATGCCAAGGCTTTCAGATGACACATCATATCAAAAGAAAATACTGAATAACTTCAGATCATTTCACATGTTCGAAATAAACAGAATCAAAACATCTTTATTTATTCATAGCAAAAACTTTTAGAATTTCATATACGCTCTTTTTGCATAGTTCAAAAATAGAATGCACAAAATTAGTTCATGTCTACACCAGTCATGACAGAAAATACTTTCTCTTATATAGAATTTATGCATATGCAGAATAAACATCTGAGGTCATTTTCAGAGTTCTTTTAAAAAACAAACATGCTTATTTTCAAAGTCAACCTCATTTCATTTCTTTTATGCAAAATTAGTATATGAACCCCGCTTACCTGGACTTCTTAAGTACTATTCTGAATTTTTCCACAATCATGCTGAATGAATGTCAATCATCACCTATACAAAACACTAGGCGTTACTAAACTTCTAAAAGGATTTGCTAAAACTCTCCATTTACTTAAATTCATACTACGAAAATAGTTTTAATAACTATCTAGTTATCAGAAATCTAATAACTATATTATCATTAAAAAAATAGTCTTAACTTATTATAAAATAATTTTATCAAATATGGCAAAATAACTTAGATTCATTTCGAAAATTAGCTTAATCATATTTAAAACTCATATTTCTATAAACTATTATTAACACGATAATTTAATACTGCCAACATATAATGTAGTAGGAAATTCATAAATTTCTTAAGCAATAGTAATTCATAAAATATTCTGAATCATATCTAATTTAAAAACCATAAGGACTTGTATCATATAAACATGTCAATGTTTAAAAACAGATTAAATACTCCTAATTTACAACTTTATAATATACTTATATCAAATTCAAAGAATGTAACAAGCTGGAAACTCATTTAATAAAATTAAAATCTTTTTATTAACTATTGATAGTAATATAATTATAATGAAAACAAATTCTTCAACATGCTTTCCAAAAGCTATACGACAAAGGATTAACATAATATAATTTAAATCATTTTCTTTATACGATCTTATATTAAAACATAGTCTTCACAAAATTATACTGTAAGTATAGCATATAGACAATGGCCCAAAATAGAATCGTGCGATGGAACCAAGCTCACCGTGAGGGAAACTCGCGACAACGGATTGGAGCGGCAATGGGTGGATGTCGACAGTAGCGCAGCTGGGTGCAGTGGTAGGGCACAAAGAGAGGGAGAGTGTGAGAGAAAGACGAGAGAGAGAGAGAGAACATAGAGAGAGAAAGAGAGAGGTCACAGCATAATAAGAAAAGAACACTCACTGAGGGAAAACAGGGAACACGTGAAGGTGCAGGGCTGGGCTGGTGAGATACAGTCACGGCAGTCTCTTCCGTGGCAGGCGGTGGAGTTCAAAGAGAGGGAGAGAGCATGAAGACCAAGCCGACAGGGAGTAGTCGAGAGGGGTGAAGGTGCTGTGATGGCGGCTCACAACGACTCCAGGTTGGGTATGGTGGTTCGGGATAGGGCTCACGGTGACTGGGTGGTTGCTTGAGTGTGGCAAGGGCTGCACCGTGCGACGCTTGTGGCGACTGGGTAGCTTGCGGTGGGTTCGCTTGACACATGGAGTTGCGGTTTAAGGTGGAACTGGTGGTGGGTTGCTCTGTTTTTGGCATGCAAAAACAGAGGCCTCTTAGCGTGCGATGTGCCAAAAACAAAGGCCTCTTAGCGTGCGATGGTGGCTTGGTTTCACAGTGAAGGGTGGCAACAATGTGGAGCTCCCTTCATGAAGTGGTGGCTGGAACTGAGGGAAAGTGGGAGTTGGCAAGGTGGTGGTGTGTACAAGGCAGTGGCTGGGTGGTCCATGTCCGTGGGGTGGTTTTCGTTTGAGGACACGGAGAAGCTGGGTCATGGGGGGATGGTTGGGGATGCCGTAGCATTGGGTGATGGCCCGAGCTACGGTGTCTGCATGGGGTTTTGCAGTGAACGAGAGAGACTCTGAAAGAGAAAACCGAGAGCTTGAATGATATGGATAGAAAGAGTTTGTTGGGAGATAACTCAAAAACGGAAAGGAAGTTCAAACTCCTAGACGTGGAGATAATAGAGATTTGGATGGAGAAATTTTCGAGAGTGCAAAAATTAAAGTGAAACCGTCGGAAGGATAAAATGCATGTGGAAGAGAAGCTCACCTCAAACGACGTCGTGGCTGCGTGAAAAACAGGGAAGAAGAAAGAAAATAAAAATAAAAAAAAATAAAGTCCTAAGGGCCAGGGTGTTACAAGCAAACTTATTTAAAAAATAGTCAAAAGCTTTCCAGTATTATATCAACTACCTAGGAATATTAGTTAAGAGGACATATTTTCAAAAAGAAAAAAAAAATCATATTTATGCTCAAGCATAAACTTGTCTTCTACAGACGGATAGTCGAAAGTTTGAAATAGCATTTGAATGTAACAAAACAAGTTCTACATATGCATGCCCAAAATTGTTTATCTCATTATTCATATACCACACCAAGAGAATATTACAATGCTCACACATGGACCAGTACAAAACAGCTGTTAGGCATATCACCAAATGATGATGACGAACCACCAAAAGTAGGAGTAGAAGATGCTCCAAAAGCAGGCTCTGTGCTCCCAAAAGCAAGGGCGCTTGTAGCACCAAATGCAGGGGCACTTGTAGCACTAAATGCAGGAGTGCTTGTAGCACCAAAAGTAAGGGTGCTACTTGCACCGAACGCATACTGACTAGTTGCACCAAATGGTGAGGAGGAACCAAATATACCACTCCCAAATGCTGGTTGTGATTGTTGATTTGTGCTTCCAAGGGGACTTGCTGGTGGAGTAGAAGTGGATCCAAACCCTCCAAAAGAAGCCTTCTGACCAAAGACAGAGGATCCTATAGAGACAAAAGTGACATCAATTCCAGTAGAAGTTTACAAAAAAGACGGAAAACATATTATGTATATAATAGGGCATTTTAGAAGAAGCAAAGAAGAAATTACTCTACTCTAATGAAGTCTACATCACCAATATTCGAGAATGGTCACTCAAGATGGACAGGAGGAAAAAACACCAAGGTAAGAACACCAGTGCAAGGAAAAGGAATAAGCAAGCATCCAAGTACTCAAAATTCAAGCAAATTACTACCTCAATTATTGTTTAATAATTCATACAATTTCCAAAGAAGAAACTAATTGCTCGCCAATGATGATAAAAAAAAAAAAAAGCTGCAGCAAGAATAAATACTCAATGTTCTAAATTTGTAAGTTTTATTGCATCATTTGTGATATTCCTTTGGCCTCATGAATTCATGCCCTTGTCCTTTCCTACTGAATTCCACATACAAGATAGAAACGCATCCAAATAATGTAATAAATACCATAAACTGATGAATAACTTGTCCAGCAAGGAGAGAACAAGTACAAGAGACATGATATTCCTTTAAAAAAGTGTAATTTCAAGTCTCCATTAACAAACTTATTTAAAAAATCAGTCTAAAGCTTTCCAGTATTATATCAACTATCTAGGAATATTAGTTAGAGGACATATTTTCAAAAAGAAAAAAAAATCATATCTACGCTTAAGCATAAACTTGTCTTCCACAAACGGATACTCGAAAGTTTGGAATAGCATTTGAATGTAACAAAACAAGATCTACATATGCATGCCCAAAATTGTTTATCTCATTATTCATATACCACACCAAGAGAATATTACAATGCTCACACATGGACCAGTACAAAACAGCTGTCAGACATACCCAAATGGGCTACTAGATGACTGCCCAAAAGCTGTTACATTAATAAACACATTATTTATTTTTTTTTCCCTTCAAAAAGGAGCTCAAACAAAAACCTAAATATAGCCCAAGATGTGCAGATAAAAAGGAGTAAAAAATCACTAAAATGTGAATAAATGCGACTACAGCGCACACTTAGAAAATAAACATGAATGTTTGATCTACAGAAAGAGCACAACAAAGTTTTGCTTGATAGGTATAAGAGCACAACAAAATTACTGAGAAATAAAAATAAAATTTAACATTGATGGCAGAAATCCCAACTTTTTATTTGCTCTATGTGATAGGAACCTGTGTAATTGTTGTAGTGATAGCTGAATGTAACCAGGAATGATAATGATAACAGAATGGATATTGCAGTAATGGAGAAGAAGATGGACAGCAGGTGTTTGATAAAAAGCTTCAGAGAGCCATATGTAAATTCAGAGAGAAATACTTCGAGGGATTCCAACCTCCTCACAATAAAAGTTCTGACAATTTTCTAGATGATTCCCCTCACTTCCCTCTGCTCTCCCTTATACCCCACGAAAAATGATACTTTGCCCACATAATTTGTTCTCTCATTTTTGACACCTTATGTATTTTAATTTTTTTTTAATTTTTTTCTTTATTTAATAGTTAAAGAAGTGACTTTTTGTTACATTTTTTTAAAATGTTTTAAAATAATAAAAGAATATGAATAAAAAAAGTAAAAAAAGTAAAAAAACCAATTTGGCCTAACAGTCACTTGAATGGTGTTGCTCAGCGGCAGAGCAACGTGCGACTTGAAGGATATGGTCGGTTGTGGATTCTGACATCCGCCATTTTTTTTATATTCATTATATAGGAATGAGGGTGCTTCTGGCTCGACATCGCTTGTTCTATTCCACTAGAAAAACCTCATTTTTTTGGGGTTGTGGTGTAAATAGTACATGATCATGACGGAGCTCGAGTAAAAAGTATTGATTCATATTTTAGGGGCACGGATCTAGGTAACCCAATAAACTGAAGAAGACAGAGAAGCAAGAGTTGATCTTTACACATCGGTAGTGTCGCTACCACTGCAGGAAGAAAGAAAGCGGATATCTCGCGGGTAACATAGCGTTTCGCTTCCCTCTTAGCATCGGTCACTCCCTGAAGTAGTAACGAGTAACTAGCCCTCCGGTCAGTCCTTGGTTTCTTTCTTCCGAGTCACTGCCCATTCAACAAAATTGGCAACTTGCGTTTCTTCTTTGATCTCAAGCAGACTGAACTCCCCGCATCACTAGCCTAGTAGCAGGGTGGTCGTAGATCAGCTCTTTACGATCCAAGAGAATCTTTTTGTTCCCAATAAGATGGCTCGGTAACAGATCACTTATCAACTAGACATTTAGAGCTACTGGGGACTACATGAACTCCAGCTTAAGACTAAAAGCTAGTAGTGAGACCTCTATTCTATTCTGCCTCCCTATCCTATCTAGTAAGATCTGAAATGCGATTAGTTACCAGGCACTCTTACTAAATAGAGATAGGGAACGGAGAGGTGTCTGTCAGCTCTCGATGCTAGATCACTCAACGATGAGTCATCGAATACAAAATTCCCCACTGTTGCCTCCCGTAGGAGTCTGGGCCGTGTCTCAGTCCCAGTGTGGCTGATCATCCTCTCGGACCAGCTACTGATCATCGCCTTGGTAAGCTATTGCCTCACCAACTAGCTAATCAGACGCGAGCCCCTCCTCAGGCGGATTCCTCCTTTTGCTCCTCAGCCTATAGGGTATTAGCAGCCGTGTCTTGTTATCGTTCTATTTCATTGAAAACTTTATTTATTTCAATTCATTTTTGCAAAAATAGATTTGTGATCCCTAATTGAAAAATATTTAACATAGAATATATAGAATATATATATAATTACTTTCAAAAACATTTGTTTAGATCTGATAGATATGGGAATCTCCTATTCTTTTCTTTCGATTATGATTTATCAAAAATAATAACAACCCCAATACTCCCTTAAATCAGTCTTTATTCTCCATCCCATTAAATTAATTAAACTAATAAAAAAAAACAAATTTAATTTTTTTTTGGTCTATCTCTATCTATTTGTTAATCCATTCTATAATTTCTTTTACTTACCTCTTGTGAGAAAATGATCCCACAAGCAAAGGAATTATACAGTACGAAATAATATAAAAAAAGAATAAAAAAGAATCATTAAAAAAAAAAAGGATATGACCTTCTATTCAAATTATTATTATTATTATTTTTTAAAGGAATCAATAAAAAAAATTAGATTTAATTTAATCCAAATGTAGTAGTATAAGAATGAAAGGAACTATTCCGATTTTATCAACGTTAAAGAATCAAAGAATTTATCTTACAGATTAGGATAATTAGAGAAATTTTAATTGATATGCTCTAAAGAGTAAAAAGACTCGAATGATCATTCTATGATTAACCATCTGTTTTGTGTTGTGTGCATTACATAGTGGGTATACACTATAACAGAAAAGGAAAACGGGATTGATGTATTTGTTTGTTAAGACTGGTTGTTAGTTTTGTGCTTTGTATTGCACTTACATTTTCTTCATAATGAATAAAGTTCTTTGGTTCTCAAAAAAAAAAAAAAAAAACAGTAGTACTAGATGATAGACGCAAGACCCAAAAACTTATTCAAAGGAAAATACGATGCTCACAGAACTTGTCTACCGCAATTCTTTACCAATTTTTTTTTTTTATTTTTTATTTTTTCTTAATGATTAAATAAGTATTTTTAAATGAATATGGGATTTTTTTTTTTTATAAAAATATTTAGATAGTTTAAAAAAATAGTGAAAGAAAAGATAAAAAAAATAAAAAAAAGATTTGTAGTATTTGGTAAAGGATTTGGGTAAAAATGGACGTAGCAACGGCCTAATTCAAACGCACAGCTTAACTTCACAACTTCCACCCAAAAACGCACAGCTTAGATAAAGTAATCCTGGGACCCTTTTATTTAAGTCTTCAGACAACAACGTTCTACTGCATGCTTTACGTACGACACCGTTTTCAGTTTACTTCTTCCCTTCACTTCACTTCTTCGACAGATCTTCAGACTACACGTTCTCTTGTCTTCTAGGTTTTTCTTGTTGCTCTGGTTCTGCCCTGGTTCCCTATCACTATGACCGAATTTGAAAATTTAAACTATTTGTGATACTCAATATACAAGAGCCTCCAATCAAATCCAAGTTCCCCAGCAAAGATCACTTCGCACAATCCAAAACCAAAAAAGAACATGTCATAAAAGTTAGAAATAATACTTACGGTTAGTCGAACCAGACATCCTTCGTCGAAACGTCGATCTGTGTGAGCAAGAGAGAGCAGCGAAGGACGCAAGAGAAGGGATTTTATTGTATGTTGCAGTGAATCGAGGGTTCAGCCGCGTAGCGTAAAAGGTAAGACCTTTTGGCCTACGGGGACAAAATGCCGTGGAACCCGTAGGCTATATAAATCTGGTTGGAAAATGCTGGTCATCCCGCTGGTAGCCTTAACGATATTAGACTTTGTTTGTATTTACAACTCATCTCAATTCATCTCATTATTATTCATTACTATTCATTAATTTTAACTTACAAATATCACTATTATTCACAACTCATCTCATTACTATTCACAACTTATTTCAACTAATCTCAACTTATCTTCGAATCCAAATGACACCTAAGTAAGACTCTAGAGTGTGTAGCATTGTATTTGATTTCAAGAATCAGTAAAGTTTCAGTCTAATTTTAAGATAAATTTAACGTCTAAATACCTAACTTTTAAATTATTAAATTCATTTCAACTCAAAATCTCCTTACATGTATAACTTACAATTTTTTTTTCAACTTAACACATCTTTATTCGTGGATCCATAACCTTTCTCAATTTTTCATAAAAAATATTAAACTTATCTTAACATGCAAACATATTTTACACTCAGTTTAGATGGATTCCATATAACTTCCTTCACTACTCAACTCATTAATATTCATAAATAATTGAGCTAAGCTCAGCTTAACTCAACATCCAAATATAGTTTTAAAGTGGTGTGTGTCCTTCACGTGTCACTACAGTCGTCTTGGCCAGTATTTTTTTGCTTTTTGCAATGTTTTTAGTGTCAATTGTTTTGGTCTTTATTTGTATTAAAAAATAAAAAAAATAAGCTATTGAACTTTGGTTCATAGCAGGAGAATCTCCACCTCTTTTAGAGGAGGAGGGTGGTTTAGTCCTTCTCCTCCTTTGAAGGATGAAGGTGTTTTGTGACTTGTCCTTCTCATCTTTTGGAGGAATTGAGTGTTTGTCTCTTTCCCCTTCTTTGGAGGGGAGGGGATGTTATCCTTTTTTTTTTTTTTTAACAGAGAATGGTACTTTCAGACAAACTAGTTTTGTCAATAGAGAGTTTCTAAGAAATTAAGACAATATCTGCTGTAAATAAATTTGTGTGCGAGAAAGCTTCCCACAAATGAGTAGTTTGACTTGTAATCTAAGTTTTTCTCTGTATTGACCAGTCATAGATGTAACTTCAATTTCATGAATGAAATGATATCTATTTCCTATATTAAAAAAAAAAAAAGTAAGGCTCAGTTTGGATACCAAAACCGTCTCAACACATCTTATCTTATCTTATCTCATTATTACAATTTTCACAAATTTCCACATAAAACATAATAAACAATTCAACTTTTTCAAATTTCAAAACAATAATAATATTAAAAAAATATTCTAAAAAGATTTTATTTAACTTTTATCTAAAATTATCTCATCTCATTTTACTATTCGAACCCCACTTAAGTGTTTTTTTAATGATATTATGAATTTTAAAAAAACATTTAAAAGTATTAAAAAATATATGAAAAAAAAAAACCAAAATCAACTAGCAGGAGCCCAAGTGGGGGCTCTAGTGGTGGAAGTAGAGCCACCCAAATATGATTTAGGCTTAGTTTGGACTAAATTCTTGAAGATAATTTGGTCTTAAAACTTTTAAGCCGTGTTTGTATAGTGAAAACATTTCATTTTATCTTATCTTATTTTATCTCATTATTATAATTTTTACAAATTTTCACACAAAATATAATAAATAATTCAATTTTTTTAAATTTCAAAACAATAATAATATTAAAAAATAATATTCTAATAATATTTTTTTTTAATTTTTAACTATTATCTAAAATTATCTCATCTCATCTTATCTCACTATCCAAACAACACCTTAGGCTTTTGTAATTGGACAATGCTAGAATGACTATCAAATATGCAAACTATTATAAATGAGTTATTGTTTCTTTTTCTTTAAGCATTTTTTAAACATCATTGACAATTAAAAAAAAATATAATTTCACTAATAATCATTTTCTTAACTATTAAGAAAAAATAAAAAATAAAAAATAAAAAATAAAAAATAAAAATAAAAATAAAAATAGACGAGTAGACGTATTTGATAGTTATAGTATCATTTTCCTTTGCAATTATTTTAGAATGTGCTACCTCATCAAAAATATTAATACTATTTTATTTAATTTTTTATAATTATTTTCAAAATTATTAAATAATTATAAAAGAGTCGCAGACACATCTTTACTAATACTAATAAAAAAAAATGCCATCATTAATATAAATATTGTTAACCGGATTTTATGTGCATATAGTCTATATCTCCTTTATCATGTGTTGTAAGGCCAAGATGGGTGCAAGACCATCTCTCATATGGAGAAGTCTTTTGGCTGCTAAAAACCTCATAATTAAAGGATCTATTTGGAGAATTGGAGATGGTAAGGAGACAAAAATCTGGAAGGATAGGTGGCTTCCTAAACCTTCCTCTTTCATGATTTATTGTCAAGGGCAGACTATAAATGAAGAAGCGAAAGTTGCTAATCTCATTAATGAAAACACGAAGCAATGGGATAGAGAGAAGATATTTAGCATGCTAGGTCCTTTAAATGCTGCCATAATCCAAAGAATTCCCGTGAGTTCTACAGGTGCAAAAGACAAGCTAATGTGGTTAGGCACAAAGGATGGAGGTTTTACAGTGAAAAGTGCATATCACCTTCAGAAGGAACTAATAGCAGAACAGAGGGGTCAGTCTTCTCGAGGATACCAAAACTTTAAAGAGTGGACTTGCTGCTGGAAGTACAAGATTCCAAATGCTGTTAAGATTTTTGTGTGGAGAGCATGCTTAGAAGCTCTACTGACAAAAAATAACCTTTTCAAAAAGAAGATAGTGGACTCTCCATTATGCCCAATATGCTACAGAGAAGATGAAACAGTTGCTCATGTGCTGTGGAACTGTGAATCAGCATTGGATGTGTGGTGCCAAGGGCCCATTGTGTTGCAAAAAAGTACGTTGAGGGCAGGAAGCTTCAAGGAGATTTTTGAACAGCTAAATGCCCAATGTGAAACAGAAACAATGGAACTTTTTGCTATGACTGCAAGGGGAATTTGGCAGAGGAGGAATAAAAGTGTATTTGAAGGGTCCTTCTTGCATCCTAACCTAATATCCCAGAATGCGGCTCAACAGCTGGAAGAATATAAGGTTGCTCAGCTTGGCTCTAACTCAACAACTAGAAGGAATCCTATTCAAGCTGAGATATGGAGTCCACCTCCTACGGGAATAATCAAGGTAAACTGGGATGCTGCGCTGTGGGAAGATCAAGATAAACTGGGAATATGCTTGGTAGCAAGAGATCATGAAGGTAGAATTATAGCTTCTAAAAAGGTGGCTAAGGCTGGTTGTGTGATACCATTACTGGCTGAGGCGATAGGAGCCTATCAAGCTGTTAAATTGGCATCTGAAATGAACTTGGAATCCGTGATCTTTGAAGGAGTCTCTCTTTAGGTTGTTCAAGCAATAAATCTGCACAAAGAGAGATGGGACAGCATGGGACTGGTGCTTGATGATACCAGAATCTTATTAGCTCAAGTAGTACATTGGCATTTTAACTTTGTTAAAAGAAATGGAAATGAATTAGCCCACTGTCTTGCAAAGAAAGCTTTAGAACTCACGGTGGAAACTTCCGAAATGGTTGTTATTCCCAACTGTAATGAAATACCTCCTATGTAATTGAGATGAATGAAATTGTTCCTTTTACAAAAAAAAAAAAAAAAAAAAAAGGTTCGAATAAAATTTTTAAGGAAATTCTATCATATTAAAGTTTGTTATTTTTTCAAAAATATAAGTTATTTAATATTTAGTAGAAGGTGAAAAATACTAATTAGTATAAATAATCTGCAAGAAAAACAAGGACATTTAAATGGGTAAAACAGCTTAGATTTTAAGTTATATCTAGTAAAATAATGACGGATATTTCTTGTCATGCAAATGAGCATACGAGATTGATTGAATTGAGTAAATAAGATAATTTCTTGATTTATTTTTTAACTTAACACATTTTAAGTCTGTTTGAGAATGCAATTGTTCATAGATATTCTCATATTAATTTATTACTATTCACAAATTATTTCATTACTATAAATAGATCATCTGAGATATTTTTACTATCCAAACCAAACATTAGCAATTTCTTTTGGATTGCATCCCATCTACCCTCGATCCCTTTCCAAATCCAGCATCACGACTGTCATACATTCAACCTTGCAAAGCAACCGATCATTCCCCACCCTACTCCATGCCATTTTCCTCTCTCATGTAACACCAATTCACAATCCTTGCACAACACCAAAAATCCATTCAACTCCCCTTCTCCGCGTAGCATCCAGCTACTTTGCCTCTTGTGTACCATTGACTCCTGTCAAGGTGAGCCCCCATGACAGCGCTCCCATTCCAACCCTTATCTCCAATATTAATAGTCACTTAACTGGCATGCATTCATAATTATTAAGAATACATCAATTTAAACTTTTGGATTAATTAGTAATTTCAGATGGTATCAGAACAAAATTTATGAGTTCGAATCTTAACTATACACTCTACTCTATTTAATAAAATATTTTATGTGTTGGGCTCACTCATTAAATAGTAGTTTGATTTACATGTGAGGAGGAATGTTAAAAATTATATAATACAAAGAATTAAATCCATATCTCTTATCGGTTTAAACTTTTGAGGCAAGTGGTAGTTTCACAATAACCTCTACCTCCCACAACTTTCCAACAAATCTTTCATGCAATTAATAAAAAAGTTAGCGTACAAAAAAAATTATTGTTCATTATTTTTTTAATCACCTTTCTCTCAACATCTCATTGCATACCATCAAATGATTAGCAGAGAAGTTAAATATAAAAAATAAGTTTTCAATAATTTACTATCATTTTATGAGATGACGAGAGAATAATGAATAAAATGATGATGAATGGCGTTATTATGATATGAATACCATAAAATACGTACTTTTAACATATTACAATACCAACATGTATATCTCCAAAACGTTAACAAAAATACTCTAGTTATAAAAAAATTACACAAAAGTAATTTCACAAACTGACGTGGCTTGATGTGGTTCGTCAAATTGTAAAGTTACTTTATTGTAAAATAGATTGAACAGATCAACTAAAATCACATCTGTTTGTGAAATTAATTTTCAAACATTACTTGTTGGGAAGGGAAGGCGAAGCATCAAAGGTTTGAGGACACAACTTCAGGCTACTTTATCAAACACTTCATGGAAGATGAATTGCGCCGTCAGTTAGCTAGTTTACATGAAAAGGAAAGTATAATCGGGACACCTCCATTATTTCAAATAGAGAAAGGTAATTGTCAATCTAAATCACGCACCCCCATTCTTTTAATGATGTGTAATTAATTAGGAAAAATAAAGAAAGAATAAACGGTATAGAAATCACACGGACAGGAATTAGAAGAACACTCGACTCTCTCAAATTTAAGAGACTTTTGGCCAATTAAAAATAATAAAATGAGAAAGCAACTTCGTTAGTGGAAGGATCTCAGGTTTCAAGGTCTGGGACGATTTTTTTTTTCGCGATTTCTTTTGCTTTGTTTTGGAAAGTCCGAGGATCTCGGGTTTCCTATTCTGGATGTTTACGCTCTTAGGGTTGTTCGTTGACGGTGTGCGCTGCCCCTCTTATGGCCTTGCCGTCGGCGGGGAATGCCGTTCCTGAAGCTTCACTAAATAATTCTTATGCCCAGGCGGTCTCAAAACATGCAGAAAATACATCTTTCAAGTTACCTATCCGTTTTCCAGTGGATATTGATGGGGAGTTGGGCTTTATATTCTCGGAACCAGAGATGGTAAAGGCTGCGGAAGATTTTAAGTTTGCTTTGGTGATGAAATTCATGCGAGTTAGATCGTCCATCGATAATATACGTCTGCATGTGGTGAAAAAATGGGCCCTTTTAGAGATTCCACAGATCAGCTTCATGGACGACTACCATGTTTTGATTCATATGAAAAATGAACGTGATTTTGTTCATGGTTGGGCACGTGAAGGAAGAACTTTGGAGGGGAACTCTTTTCGGTTATTCAAATGGTCCAGAGATTTTGATCTTAGGAAAGAGTCCTCTTTGGCTCCTCAATGGATTGTCTTGCCAGGATTACCATTGCACTTACATAGAAGGGATTGTCTTCAAATCCTTGCAACTCGGTTTGGCCGCTTCCTAGGAACTGACAATGCGACATTGAATAAAACGAGGGCTATGGGTGCATGTATGTGTGTTGAAGTGGATCTAAAGGAGGAACCAATCAAAGGATTTCCGATTGTAGTTTCGGCAAACAAAACTATATGGCAAGAAGTACGATATGAAAAACTTGGTTTTTACTGCACTAAGTGTTGTAGACAAGGGCACACGAATGTGGCTTGTCGTATGGGGGAGAATCGGCGTAAGGTAGGAGGGGAGACAAGTAACTGTGCTTTGTTCAAGAACCAACAGTGTGGAAAGCAAAACCGAGTGATAAAGAAAAAATAGGTGAGAAGGAGGGGGAGATAGAGCAAGTGGTGGATGGTGTGGTGTAGGAAGAATTACTAGTGATTGAACAAAATTTGGCTTTGGTTATGGTTGGGGTTGCGGAGAAACAAGGAAAGGGAATGCCGATGATACAGCAACCAGAACCAATGTGCATGGCAATTGTCCTTGGGCAAACAGAGCCTGTCACAAAGGAACCAATGGTGGAAGAGGAACCTGCTGATCCAGTGAACATACATGAATTGGTTCCTATGCATGGAAAATAGGAGAGAGTAGTGCTGTCCAGGTTGAAGCTGGTAGTATTACTGTGGAGTTGTTGGTGATGGAAGATGTTTCGAACAGAGGTTTCTTTGAGGGGGACCACACAGCTCTGGTCTCCGAAATACTAGAGATGGAATGCCGGACTCAAATAGCAGTTGAAAATGATGGTGACGTGGGGGAGGAACAGAATGTCTCAATATCAGACCCAGAGGATGAAGGTGTTCCTGGCGCACTGGCTCAACAAAAGAGATATAATTCGGACCCTGAGAGTGATCAGCCGAGTCGCACAACTGAATCAAAGAAACACACAGTGAGACAATCCCAACGGGTTTTATCCCGACTTTCTAAACTCAATTTATGATTGATAAAATTTTAGTTTGGAACTTGAGAGGGTTAAGTAGTTCCCGAAATCGTTTAAAAAGTTTAGTAAAGAAGTATGGTGTGTCGATTGTCGGGGTCTTGGAACCTTTTGTTGAGGTTGATAAAATGACTAGTTTGGCTTGTTCGTTAGGGTTACCGAATTTTTGTAGTAATGAGGAAGTTGATGGTAAAATTTGGATTTTCTGGAGTGACGATTGTGATTGGGAGGTTTTATCTATGACTAATCAATTAATTTCCGGAGGTTTTAGTTTGGTGAAGAGAAGCTCTTAATTTCTTTTATATACGCAAAGTGCAATAGCATAGAGTGTCGTGATTTATGGCAAAGTTTAGAGGTGATAGATGCCAATGAGATTTCATGGCTGGTGGTAGGGGATTTCAATATTATCTAGGAAGACAGTGAAAGAGTTGGTGGTCATCCTAGACCTATTGCGTCGATGGAAGATTTTAATAATTGTATTGATCACTGTGGTTTATTGGACCTCCAGGTTGTGGGTCGCCGACTTTCGTGGTGTAATGGCCATGAGGGGCATACTTGAAGCTGGGCACGCCTTGATAGAGTGTTGATTAATATCCATTTTGCAAACAGGTTTCCTCCAGCTTTCTTTGAATATCTTAAACGGAAGACTTCGGATCACTGTCCAATGCTCATTCAATTTCAAAAACAAGTGGTAAGCTACGACCCTCGCCCTTTTCGTTTTCAAAATATGTGGGTTTCACATGTAGATTTTAAGAGATGTGTTGAAGAAGTTTGGAAGTATCCTACTACTTTTGTGGGTCTGATTCGGTTGGCAGAAAAGTTGAAGAAAACGAAGCTTGCGTTACGAGCTTGGAATAATCAGGTCTTTGGGCATGTTGGGCAGAATTTCAAAGAACTAGAAGAAAGATTGGAGGTTCTAGAGAGTCGGTTACAAGGTGGTTACGATCAGGAAGTAGAATGTGATTTCTTGGTCACAAAACTTGAACTGGATACATGGGAACAACGTGAAGAACTCAGGCTTTCGCAATTGGCAAAGAAGAAATGGCTTTCTGAAGGCGATCAGAATGCAAAATTTTTCCATGCAGTTGTTAACCAATAGAGGAAAACTAAAGTAATCTCTAATATGCGGCTAGCGAATGGATATATTTTGAATTCGTCGGAACAGGTTCATCAAGGTGCTTTAAATTATTTTCAAGATTATCTTACAAATCCTTCTATTGTTGAACAGGTGGATCTTGCGTCTCTAATACAGTGCTCTATATTTGCGGAAAATAATTTGGCTCTTGCTATAGCCCCGTCTGAGGCCGAGATTTTGGCTACATTGAAATCCATCCCAAAAGAGAGCTCACCTGGACCGGATGGTTTTGGCTCGGGTTTCTATCTAAGCTGTTGGGATTTGATCAAAGAGGATGTCATTGAGGCAGTCAAGGATTTCGTTTCGGGTTCTACTTTACCGAGATTTTATATGGCATCTTATCTGGTGTTGATTCCGAAGGTGGAGGATCCCAAGAGTTTTGACAAGTTCCGGCCTATCAGCCTTTGTTCTGTCGCTTATAAAATTTTTTCAAAGGTTCTTGTACAAAGGATGGCCTCTTTGTTATCTTAGTTGATTTCTCATGAACAAGGGGCTTTTATTCCTGGCCACAACATTTTTGAAAATATCACTCTGGCACAAGAAATGGTTCATTCTCTGAATAAGAAAACAAAGTGCGGCAACATTATGGTGAAGATTGATATGGCCAAAGCCTATGATCGCGTAGACTGGCAATTTTTGCTAAATGCGATGTCATCATTTGGTTTTTCTTCTCAGGTTTGTAATCTTGTAAAGGAATGTGTTCATTCCCCTTGGTTCTCTATTATGATGAATGGGACATTCAAGGGTTTCTTCCAATCGGCTCGGGGTCTAAGACAAGGTGATCCGCTTTCTCTATATTTATTTATTATTATGGAGGAGGTGCTATCAAGATTACTTTGTAAGAATTTTGAAGAGGGTCGAATTGGATGTTTTTCACATCCATGGGTGCGCCTATAGTCTCGCATTTACTTTATGCTGATGATCTTCTAGTTTTTGTGAATGGTGGCAAACGTTCGGTTCTAAAGCTTATGAAAACATTGGAAGTTTATGAAAAGTGGTCAGGGCAGTTAATCAACAAGGAAAAATCGGCCTTCGTTTTCTCAAATTCCATTACATCGGCATGGCGTCGTAATCTTATGAGATCAACAGGTTTTGGGGAAGGCAAGTTCCCGGCCACCTACTTGGGTGTCCCTCTGTTGTCAGGACGTCTTACATCTAGAGACTTGGAACCCATCATTGAGAAGAATCGGAGAAAAATAGCTGGATGGAAATTAACTTTACTATCGCAAGGAGGTAGGCTTACGCTCATGAAACATATTTTAGCATGTATAACAACTCACCTGTTGGCAGTCTTAAATGTGCCTTCGAAGGTTTTCAAAAAACTCAACTCTTTACTTTCTACATTTTTTTGGGGAAAATTGAATGGGAGACCAAGGATGAAATGGTGTTCTTGGGATAGGATCTGCAAGCCGTACAAGGAAGGGGGACTTGGCATGAGAAATTTCGATGAAGTTCAGCGATCCCTACACATGAAGTTCGCTTGGAGATTGTTAACTGTTGATAATCTTTGGACCAAGTTCTTTTGTGCAAAATACGTGAAACATGGCCACATTTTCATGGTTGAGACTAGAAGAAATGCTTCCCGATTCTGGAAGTCTATTATGAATGTGTTTCCTGAGGTGACAGAGAATGTTATAGTGAAGGTGAGAGAGGGCAGTTCTTCCTTTTGGTTTGATCGGTGGCTGGCAAGTGGGCCTTTATGTGCCAGTAGGGACTTTGGGCATTCTGAGATTAGAATTAAAGATGTATGGGTTGATGGTTCTTGGGATGAGAATTATTTGTTAGAACTGGTTGGTTTAGAGAAAACAGAGGAGATCATGAACGGTATTGTGGCTGGTAAGGTGGGCAGTGATATTACCATTTGGAAATAAAAAGTTAAGGGAGAGTTTAAGTCGGCATCAGCTTGGGATCTAATCCATGTAAAAGGAACTAAACATCTGGGCATGGATTGGATTTGGCATCACCTCCTCCCGAAGAAGATTTCTGTGTGCA
The DNA here is from genome assembly GCF_004785595.1 of Juglans microcarpa x Juglans regia. Classification (NCBI taxonomy): domain Eukaryota; kingdom Viridiplantae; phylum Streptophyta; class Magnoliopsida; order Fagales; family Juglandaceae; genus Juglans; species Juglans microcarpa x Juglans regia. Next base: position 27,464,775 of record NC_054604.1, read on the forward strand.
TGTGGAAAGCTAGATTTAATGGGCTGGCGTTGGATTCTTGGGTGCAATCACTAGGAATACTGTTGGCATCTCGGTGTAACTGCTGTTCTAAAGGTCACACAGAAAGTTTAAATCATGTGCTCTGTAATGGGAGTATTGCTGTGACAGTGTGGAAGTGGGCAGCCATTACACTGGGTATTAATCACGTTTCTGGTATGCCTTGGTGGGCGACAGTAATGCAATAGTTTAATGTTTCAAAGAAGTTGTCTCACAGAGGGATTCTTATAGGCATCATACCGTCTGTTATCACTTGGAGGCTTTGGATGCGGCGTTGTAAGGCCAGAATGGAAAATTTCTTTGAATCGGCGTCAGGTGTTTGGTTGGCAGTGAAAGTTTGGATTCGGAATATTTCTTCTCTTATGGTGAAACATTGGCCTATCTCGGCCAGGGATGAGGCTATTCTTTGCGCTCTTGAAGTTCCTTACGTTGATCATGCAAGGCCTATTCCGAAATTGGTTTATTGGAGGAAACCGGCTGAATGGTGGATTAAATTGAATGTAGATGGGTGTTGTCGTGGCAACCTGGGCAGCTGTGGTGGAGGAGGAGTCATTCGAGAAGAGAGAGGTATTTTCAAAGGAGCTTTCTCCTCCTTTTTGGTCATGGTACGAATAATGAGGCTGAATTGAGAGCATTAATAGCTAGGCTATCTTTATGTAAAGAGTTGGGTTTTAATCATATTATTATTGAGAGCGACTTCAGTTTGATTGTCTCTTGGTTGAGTAGTCGCAAGTGCACGACTTGGTATTTATAGGACTATTGGGATGAACTTTTGATGTTATTAAGAGACATGCATTTCTCCATTGGTCATCAATTTCGCGAGGGGAATAATGCCGTAGATTTCCTCGCCCTGTCAGCGAGGAAGGTTATAATAACATTTTTTATGATTTTATTTCTTTGCCACGTAAGTTGAAAGGCATGCTTTGGTTGGATAAGGCGGGCTTGCCTCATGTTAGATTTTAAGTGGAGTTTTTGGGCGTTTTATTTAGGCTTGTTTAGTTTGATTATGGTAGCGTTTTTTATTTTCGTATATTTTTGAGATTTTGGATGTTTTCTTTGAATATATGTAAATCCCAAATGTCCTGCATGTTACCATGATTTTCCTCCGCCATAAGTGAGGGCTTTTAATAAAATTGGGAGGGAGTCACTCATGGACTCGTTATCTTCATCTCTTCTTAAAAAAAAAAAAAAAAAAAAAACTTTGTTATTGATTCTCAAAGAGGTAAAAGTTAAGTATTTCTCAAAAGTTAAAGGTCATGGAAATTGGAACCAACCTCGCTATCTCCTTTCTATTTCTACGTTCATTAGCTAAATTCATATCCCCTTCTTTACTTTCCTCTACCGGATGAGAGGAAAGAGCCACATTTATACTATTTTTTATCCTTTTCTATATGGTAAAAAAAAAAAAAATATAGATCTATTAATTGTTGGCCTCTTCTACTTATCACTACAAGAAATATCATGTTTTTTCATGAATGTTTTTGGTGGCAAAAAGCATAAATTTTGGGAAAAACTCTATTCCCACCAATTCTATTCATGGAAGGCTCATGGATATAAGTCATCACAAAATGTATTTTATCCCACATAAGGTCGAAGTCCTGGAAAATACTAGACTATTCCCATGGCAAATCCAGCGGCAATAGCCTACTAAACTTGCTGCAAAATCACGTTTACATTCATCATTGCTCGTGGGAAAAAGACCAATTAATGCAAGATGGTGGGTATTTTAGTATTACCCACTAGAACATTTGGTGGAAAAAACTTCTTCCGGCAAAAAAAAGAAAAAAGAAAAAAAGAAATTTGCCGCAAGATGTAGTCGAAATTGCTTGATGCCCTTCATGGGTGAGACTTTGAGGTACACCCAGTCACTTTTTTTGAAAGAAAGATCTCTTCTCCTCATATCTACATAACTCTTTTGACGGCTCTGCGGCTCTGAGCCACTGCCATCCTGTCTCTTATGACTCTGACTTAGTCCTTCATCTCTTGAATTATTTCTGGTCCAATAAGCTTGCTCTCACCAACCTCGTCCCAGTATAATAGTGATATGCTCTTCCTCCTATACAGAGCCTCATAAGGTGCTATCTGATTGGAAGCTTGAAAACTGTTGTTGTACGCAAACTCTATGAGCGGCAAGTGATTTTCCCAACTACCTTTGAATTCCAAGACACATGCTCTCAACATATCTTCAAGATTATGAATAATATGCTCTAATTGGCCATCTGACTGATGGTGATAAGCGGTACTAAACTTCAACTTAATGCCCATTGCAGACTGTAAACTCTTCCAAAAATGGGATGTAAACCTCGGGTCTTGATTCGATACAATGGTCTTGGGTATCGCATGCAACCTGACTATCTTCTTCACATATAGTTGTGTCAGCTTTTCCAAGCTGTCAGTATTCATGACTGGTAGAAAGTGTGCACTTGTAGTCAAACGGTCGATGATCACCCAAATAGAATTCTTCCCACTGGGAGTTCTCGACAAACCCACTACAAAATCCATAGCAATATCATCCTATTTCCATTCTGGAATTGAGAGGGGCTGAAGGATATTGGCGGGCCTCTGATGTTCTGCTGTAACTTGCTGATATGTGGCACATCTCTCAATGAACATGGCTATGTCCCTTTTTATTCCTTCCCACCAAAAAATTTTCTTTACATTCAGGTACATCTTCATACTTCCGGGATGAATTGAGTAAGGGGCTGCGTGTGCCTTTGTCAAAATATTCTCCTTAATCTCTAAATTAGTAGGAATCACCCTACAGTTTTTGAACAACTAAGTCTCATCCTTGCTTAAACTGTAATGTGTAGGTCCTTTTGACTTCCTGACCTTCCGCCGGATATCTAGAAGTTTTGGGTCTCTCCTCTACAGAGTTTTCAGCTCTTCAGGGTCGACAACTCTGACTTTGTGCATAGAGGCTAAGACCTCTTCTTGTTGCGAACTTTCCACTAAATGTCTCCTTATTCTGAAGAGAAAAGAGTATACCCCCGATGATTCAAGCACATCCACAAGGTGAGATTTCCAACTTAGTGCATCAACGACCTAGTTTACCTTCCCCAGTTGGTACTTAATCTCGCACTGATAATCACTAATTAACTCCAACCACCTTCTCTACCTTATGTTGAGATTTTTCTATGTGAATAGATGCTTATGGCTTTTATGATCTGTGTAGACTTCACAAGTCTCACCATACAGATAGTGTTGCCAAATCTTTAAAGCAAAAACCGTTGCTTCAAGCTCCAAGTCATGAGTGTGATAGTTCTTTTCATGATCCTTCAGTTGGCGGGGCACATAAGCCACAATTCGCCCTTCTTGCATCAGAACACACCCCAAACCAAATTTGGAGGCATCGCTGAAAACAACAAATGGCTTGTGCGGCTCTAGAAGTGCTAAAATAGGTGCTGAGGTCAACCTTTTCTTCAATTCTTGGAAGCTTTTTTCACACTTATCAATCCATAAAAACTCATCATCTTTCTTTGTCAAAGCAGTGAGTGGTCCAGGCAATCTAGAAAATCCCTCCACAAATCTTCGATAGTAACCTGTGAGTCCCAAGAAGCTTCGGATCTCATGCACTGACGTGGGACGTGGTCAGGCCAAAACTGCATCAACCTTACCAAGATCTACAACCACACCCTCCTAAGAGATGACAAGCTCAAGGAACCTGACTTCATCAAGCCAGAATTCGCATTTGCTGAGTTTTGCATATAACTAATGCTCCCGCAACTTACCTAGTACCAATTGTAGGTGATTAGCATGGTCCTCCAAATCCTGGGAATATACAAGAATGTCATCAATAAAAACTACCACAAAGGAATTCAAATAGGGCCGAACACTCGATTCATCATGTCCATGAAAGCTGTAGGGGCATTAGCTATCCCAAAAGGCATTACTTTGAACTCATAATGCTCGTACCTTGATCTGAAAGCAGTCTTCGGTACATCCTTGTCCCTTATTCTCAGCTTATAGTAACTCGATCTCAAGTCAATCTTCGAAAATATAGCTGTGCCTTGAAGTTGATCAAATAAATCATTGAACCAGGGCAATGGATATTTTTTCTTTATGGTCATATTGTTAAGCTCCCGATAATCAATGCACATTCTAAGGGTATCATCCTTCTTCTTGACAAACAATATCGGCGCTCCCTAAGGTGAGAAACTGGGCTGAATAACTTCATTGTCTACCAGTTCTTGCAATTAAGTCTTCAACTCCTTCAACTCAGCTGGTACCATCCTATAGTCCCGCCTTGTGCACCGGAGCCGCACCAGGTTCTAAGTCAATCGTGAGCTCAAGATCTCGAACAGGAGACAACCCAAGGATGTCATCTGCAAAAAGATCTGGAAACTCCTCAACGACTAGAATTCCCACTACTGACTTCCTCTCCACTGGTTTAGCCACCACTTGAACTAGATAAGCGTCTGCCCCACTTGCCAAATCTTTCTTTGCTTGGATCGCAGATATAACTGTGGGTCTCAACTTTTGCTTACTACCTGCAATTTCCATATAATCTCATCCTAGTAGATGAAAACTGACCACCTAGCTTCGACAATTGATACTTGCGAAATGCTGAAATAGCCAATCCATTCCCAGAATGATGTCAAACCCAAGCAATTTGAATACTATTAAACTAGCATCAAGTATACTCTCTCCAAAGTCCAAAGGACAGCTTAAGGCAACCTTCGAACACAATACCCTTTCTCTGTCTGGTAACGCTACGGTCACAGACTATTGTAAAGGCTCCGTGATTAAGTTATACATTCGCACAAAGGTAGCGGAAAGGATTGGGATGCTCTCGAATCAAATAAGGTACAAGCATAAAATTCATACAAGCAAACTCTCCCTGATGAGATCAAACATTTCCAATTTAATTCTAGAAATTAAACCACACAAGTATAAACTCAAATAGATCGGCTTGAGTTCATACCTGTGATGACCCTCGCATCCTGAGTCTTCGGGGCCTCATCATCGACCTGAACAGGTGTCAAAGCGTACACCCTCGCTTGCACTGTCTACCTCTGATTCGTCCTTCCTCCATGTTGTTTTGGTCGATTTCCTTGAGCAGCATTAGGGCATTTGCGAGCATAGTGCCTTGCTTGACCATATTTGAAACATTGGGTCCCACCCTAATAACAGTCACCTTCATGGATCGGTTGCACCTTCTGCATATTGGGGCTCGGCCCCCTACGCACACACCAACAGATGCCTGCGGCCTTGCCCCCATCCTTGATCCAAATTTTTGAGGTGACCCCGAAATCCTTCCTTCTCCTACAAAGCTCTGCCTCTTTTGGCCCGTCGGAGAGCCTACCACACCACCAAATACCCGCTCTGCTATGGAGGCCACCTTATCCAATCTCTGAAAATTTTGAATTTGCAGACAAGCAACTTGTCTGCGAATGCTGATGCAATCCCTCTTGAAATCGCTTGGTCCCCATCTCTTTAGTGGCAATGAGATGCGTTGCGAACCTACTGAGCTCCATGAATTTCCGAGCATACTACTCCACCATCATATCTCCTTGCACAAGCTTGTTGAACTCCCTTGCCTACTGATGCCTCACTGTGTTAGGGTAAAAGTGATCATCAAACTCCTACTTAAAGCATTGCCAGGTCACCACTGTGAAAGATCCCAGTTCCATCTAAAGGATCTTCCGCTTAGTCTCCCACCAGGCAGCAAATTCTCCTTGCAGCATGTAGCTTACATAAAGCACCTTCTGGGATTTGGTGCACCCGCATATCTCGAATGTCTGCTCCAAATCCTTGATCCACCTCCCAACTCTGAGCTGGTCTTCCTCACCTGTAAGTCCAGGGGTCCTATCGGCCAAGAAACGCTCATAAGAGCCCCCCTTTGCTCCTCCTGAGGTTGGGGACTAGAAGTTCTTTTGGAGGAATTCCGTCATATGATTTAACACCTTAGTCTTGGCGTAATTTCCATTGCCATGCAGTAGTTCATCCTCGGGAGCTTGGCCAAAAGGTTCGTTAAGCAGAAACCCAAGTCGCACCATCTCTGCCTGCCAAAACGCAACCCATTACTCCATTCCTCAACCTAAACAAAAGAATTCTTAGAGATTAAAGCCTAAATTTATGGTATTGCACCTAAGTGACTTGTGGTTTTACCCAGTGCCGAACTGCTCTGATACTACATGTGGCTCCCTCAACCCCCACGTGTAATTTAGTAGGAGTCGCGACACTGGGGTGATGACCACTTGGGTCACACACCCCATCGCCAAGTGCGAGTATATGTGGATATGCAATATATGTACAATTTATAAATGCAAAGGAAAATCATAAGGCAGTCTAAAATTAAGTACTAGAAAATTAAAATACAACCCAACAAGAAGTCCTCCATAAAGTTATTACAGTCATCCAGCTGATCAAAATAGAATAAAACAAAAGTCCATAAACTACAATGGAAAAATAAACCCCAGCTTATCACTCCTCAGGTGGGGTTGGTCCATCGTGCTCAAACTTGTCCTTTGGATCAAATTCTATTGTTTCATGACGTGGGAACACCACAAAAAGATCTCGCAATTTCAACAAACAAATCCACAGATCATCAACCGAGAATTTCAAGCATGGAAGCACACAAATAAACATGCACAACAGTCATGAGAGACTTTTCCAAAATACCCATCTATGACCTTACATAAATAATATCATTTAATTATAGTCACTCACTCCAAAAATCTCATTTGTACCCAATTTACATCCATTTATTACGGTGTGCACCATGATCTCCCCTCGGGACTTTGCACACTCTGGCTCCCTTCATCACATCACGGGTAACGACCACACGTGTGACTTCGTAACGAGTGATGACCATCTCTGCGCCCGGCAAGTACGTACCAAACATCCTCTAGCCACCGCCAGAAGAGGGACCACGGGGTTGTGCCAAGAGCATTACCATCTTGGCCGAGCCAACTATCGCTCAATGACAGCCTAGGGGACGTCACTCAGTTTTATGCTCTTCCAAGTGACCAGAGGAGCTGCACTGAGATAATACCCCATCTCGGCTTAGGGTCGTGATACACACATCCACAAAATAAGCTTTTAATGACATCAAAACACAGTTTTTCCTGGATTTCACAGTATAACGTAGAACAAAGCAGAATTAATAAAATCATGATAGATAATGACAAATTAAAAAATGCAGATGCATGACAAGCAGTTATCGGATGGCATGACATAGCACAAACAATCATCATACAAATATCACAGTTGTCACAATTCCAACAAATTCACAATTCTCCAAACTACACGCGATTCCCAACGCTCCAATCGGCCTTAGGCCGACATTCACCACAACTACAAATTTTATAACCCAACACTTCATAGGGTCCCCGACCATTTCTCATTCACAACCAGACTACAACCACAACAGATGGCAAAATAATCCAAGTCAGAAATTCGAGGGTCGATTTGGAAATTTACTTACAATAGCGGAAGGGAAAATTTTTGGATGATTAAGTGCGATGAATTTAAGTACCTTACAAGTGTCCGTGCGCGCACGTGTTGTTGTGGCATCTGGAGGGCAAAGCATGGTGATAGGGGCACAGATCTGGACAGTTAGAGGGTTTTCTGATTGGGAAAAATTATAGGGTGGTAGATCTTATGTGACAGTGGGTGGAAGAGGTAATTTTTAGCGGTGGGTGTGGTGAAGCACAGCGGAGCAGTGGCTAAAGTGAGCTTTAGCTCACGGGTTGGGTGGAACCAAGGGATGAAGAGGTTGGGAATGAGAATGGGAGGGCTAGGAGGTGGTTGGACAGCCACTAGAGCATGTCTGGGAGCGGTGGCTTGCAGCGGCGCACGATGACACTTGGAGAAAAATTCTTGAAGTCTACGGAATGATAATCGGAGGAAAAGGATGGCGAAGAGACAATGTTTGAAAGGAGGAGAGGGTGTTTGAGGGATGATTTGAGGGTGGAGAGACTCGGCCTATTTATAGGCCGAGGGTTGGGGGTTGGAGATCGCAGCCGTGACTGCGATCGGTGGTGGGGAACTGTCGGGGCTTCACGAGCATCGCACGTGTGGCTTTCGACGAGTGGTGGGTAGCAACAACGAGCAGCTACCATGGCCGAGGGCCTCACAGATTGCAAAGATCGAATGGCGTGGATTGTTTAGGGCATGCGGTGGTTGCAGATGAAGGGGAGGGGCTTCTGCCTTGCTAACACGTGGAGGCAATTCGGTGGCGATGGAGAGAGGTGCTGGAGGAAGAAGAAGAAAATGGAGAAGAAAGAAAGACAAGAAAGAAAGAAGAAGAGAGGGGTGTAGGGGTGTCACATGGCATAGGGAAGAAAATGGGGCCTTAGGGTTTTTACCCTTTGGCTCAAAACGGCGTCGTTTAGGGGAGGAAGACTAAATTTTGGTCCATGCCTCAAAACATTGATGTTTCATGTGGGAGAAAGGGCTAGGCTTACATGCACACGGGTTGGGCTTGAAATCCACTCATATCACACTAAAACCAGTCCAACACACACAAAAAAAAAAAAAAAATAAATAAATAAAAGAACCCACTTACTAGAATCACTTGGGCTTAGCAAATAAAAATAAAAAGCAATAAGAAAAAAAGAAAACACACACACTCGCACAAACTTGGGCCTCATAAATTGGGTGTTTGGTACCCATCCCATACCAATGATTTGGTATCTCAATTATTAGTAAGAGCATTCTCAATGGTTCCTTTATCATATTATTTAAAATACATTATCAAAACTCACTTTTCCATTTTACATATTGACTTTTACAATATACCATATATCATTTTAACTATTTTTTTCTCTATATCATCTAAATATTATATTTTTTAGTATTTTTTTATTCATTTCATATACTTCCTCTAACTATCAATCATATCCTTATATCCTTTGATATTTGCTGCAATATCTCCCCTTATATAATGTCATACAATTATGTAATATTTTAGATTATTCCAAATTTATAAGCCAAACCAAAATTTAAACGGATCCAAAAATATATATATATAAAAAGAATTATATTATGAGAATATTCATTTCGATAATTGTAAAAGAATATTTTCAAAATATTCTTGGGCATATTTTGAGAATATCCATTTTTGATAATTCCGAGACAATATTTTAAAGATTTTCTTGAGTATATTTTGACAATATCTATTCTCTATAATTGTGAAAAAAATATTCTCAACATATTCTTGAGTATATTATAAGAATATACCTTACTTTAGTTTACTCAAAACGTTAACTACAAATAAGACCATTTGTTCTAAAATTTTACCATTATTTTTATTTCCATTTCTTTGCATAATTCTTTTAGTTTTCCTTTCTAATACGCATCTTATGGATGATGTCTTTGACAATTTTTACTCTTCGTCATTTGATGATGAGTTGGCATCAAATTTAATTCTTGCCATGGAAGAGGAATGCTTGGGTAGTAAAAGAGACTCAACATTGCGCTGTAATTCTGTTCCACACCTTACATTCATTGCAAGAAATTCTTTTGAAGGCCACCAATGCCTTTTCTCAGATTATTTTATTAAATCACCTGTATATCCGCCAAATGTATTTCATAGGAAGTTTCGAATGCAACGTCCTCTTTTTTTGCCTATTCAAAGAATAGATGTCGCTAGAAGGTTTGGGCATTTCTCCCTTCAAAAAATAATTGTTGCAATGAGAATACTAGATTATGGAGTATCTAATAATTTTGTGGAGAATACTTGAAGATTGCAAAAAATACAACAAGAGTGTTTGAAGAAATTTGTTAAGGCTGTTATTTGCATATTCTTCAACGAGTACTAAGGTCACCAATTGACAATGAAATTGATAGATTGCTGGTAGTTAGAGAGAGTCGTGGGTTTTCAGGGATGTTAGGGAGTATTGATTGCATCATTTGAAATGGAAAAATTATCCAAGTTCATGGAAATGAATGTATTGTGGTTACATTCATGAATCAACGATAATTTTGGAAGTTGTAGCGTCATATGGTCTTTGTATATGACATGCATATTTTGGGTTACCAGGCTCTCATAATGATATCAATATCCTAGAACATTCTTTTAATTTTAGAGAGCTTGTTGAAGGATGTGCTCTAAAGGTCAAGTATTGTAACGCTCGTCCTTGTGGTGAAACTTTAGAAAATGATTTTAGAAAAATGAGATGGGAATTACTGAACCTTTTAAAATTTTTTTCTTCCCTTTCCAGGATATAAAAGATTCTACCATTAAAATTTAAAACTTGCATTTACAAATCTAGGAGAGAGTTTTGCAGCGGAAATCATTAAACTAAAATATAAGTTCTTTTACAAAAATAAGATTTCATATATTACACAAAAGGTCTACGCTTCCGTCATCTTTTCCTTGGACCATGTTTGTCCTGATGCTTCGTTCTCATTTCATTCCTTGGTGGGGCATACATAAAAACAAAATAAGTCGAATATTCAGTAGACATTACTTCGTACCGTAAAAACATACTAACATAAATTTCATTTATGTATTCTCACTCATATACATACTTTACATAAAACATTTTCTTTTCTTTAAAACATTGCAATGTGGGGTTTTTCTTTTTTGAAAAAGGTTTTCATTCCTCAAAACATTTCCCACCTTGTACTTTCTTTCGTAAAACTAAAACTTCCATACATATAATTAATTTTATCGCTTTTATTTGGTAGGTACACACTGTTACACCCCGTGTGTTAGGGTTAGCGGTCTTTGGACCTGCTTCCGCCTGTGGCTGCAAGCTGGGAATCCCTCAGTCAGGGGGCAGCATTGGGTGCACTATTAGTACTACTTACCCGGCATTGCAATCTGCCTAGTCCTTTGGTACCATCATTCATTCATCAGTCATGGCCGTTACGTAGTTTCATATATTAAAACATTTATTTCTTTTCAGTCTTTTCATTTCCTTTCCTTCATTCACTTCCTTTTTATCAGTTCATTTCTTTTCATAAAACATCATTTCATAACAAAAAACATCAAACCTCATTATTCATTTCATGGAACATAAATACAATACATACTACATATAACATCTATTCATATGCATATAACTATTCCTTGGGTGTATAAAAAGGGACTACCAAAGAAGGTCATTACATACATATACTGGCAAGTTTGGTAAGTGGGATGAGACAAAATTGTCATCTTATTTCATTTCATTATTATAACTTATCTTAAATTTTCACACAAAATATAATAAACAATTCAATTTTTTCAACTCCCAAAACAATAATAATATTAAAAAATAATATTTTAAACTTTCATCTAAAACCAAAAATTCTCATCTCACTATCCAAACCTACCCTAAACCTTAATATCTTATAGCATAGATTCGTAAAACATTTTTATTCTAAGAAACATTTCCTTTTCCTTCATTTCATAAACGAACACTTTCTCATAAAAATGTTTGTTACATTTTCATAATTAAAACATTTCTTTTTCATTTTCATATCGTTAGAAAACTCTAGAAGAGCATGAACGTAATACTTACATAGACTCCAAATCATGCACATTTCGTCCAATCCGTTCATGTGTGTGTCAAATAACAACGTACATGCATTCACAACTTTTCGTCATTTCCTTTTCATTTACAAGAATACCAAGCGTAGAACTTGTGTAATAAAACTATTCAAACAATTATTTCTAGTCTGAATTGAATGCATGTGTTTTTGGGTGTTTATGTATAAATACATATATATATGTGGGTGTGATCAGCAACTCCACATGCATAAAGCTGTAACTACAGGAGGAATGACATACAATTGTTCAAAGTTATTTTGACCCAAATGCCTGGCGTTCCACCAAAGAGACTTCCACCAGCTACAAGGCAGGAGACAATAAAGTCACACTATCAATAGAAAAACTCAATGACTATCAACTATAAAGATATAACATAGAAAACATTGCGGGCTAGTTTGCTTCAGTGGGATAGGACCAGGAAGGGCTAGGGCTTACTTCTGTGATTTTTTTTCTTTCCCTTTTGAAAAGGTGGTTTTCTTGTGTAATTGGCTACACCATTTGGTTTTTAATAAATTTTGAACACTTGCCATAAAAAAAACATAGGAAAACACTAACTGAAGTTTCCTAGTTGTGTTGTACCAAAATTGCCAAGGCCAAAAGTGGTATTTTTCTTAGTAGGCTGAGATGGTTGAAAAGGCATTGAAAAAGAGGGCTACATCAAAGAGAGATTTCAGAATCATGTATAGTTTGAGCACAAGGAATGTGCATGAAGATGGGATTCATTCTAGCATTAAGCAATTTATTACACAACATAAGATAGCTAGGCTAATTAGCGACCCATAAATGAATTGTAATGAAGAAGCTATGTAGAAAATCTAGAAGCAATACGCTGTAAGCTACTAAGAAAATAAGATAGCATTGACGAGATTCCTTAGAATATACATGCGCATATACTACACTATGAATAAATAACAAGTCTCACAACATTCATTCACAACTCCCACTTTTAATTTGCCAAATCAGCACATTACAAAGTCAAATTTGAGTCCCCTCCATTCTTACATCTTATATTTTACTTTCTATCCAGTAACATCCCAAGCATCGAATTGGGATTCAACTCCAAAATAAAACCCACTTAAGATTGAAAGTAGTGCTGATTGAAAACAGAATGGATGGAGAAAATGGGTAATCTAAGTGATGCAAAAAAGGACAAAGAAGCATTGGAAACAGAAAATAGGCATCACTATACCAAACTTGAAGACAGACACACCAAAAACAATATTATTTTTTTTTTCAAGTTTTAACCAGGAGATAAGCCTCAATTTTTTTTTTTTTTTTAAAAAGTCGAAGGTCACATGTTCAGGAGTGACACCCTCCTCAAATTTATTAAAAGCCCTCACTTATGGTGGAGGAATACTGAATACAATAAAAAAACGCACCGAAACTATCAAATAAAAGAAACAACTTTCCCCTCAGGCGCTAAAGAATCCCCAAATCCACACTCCAAACGTCTCTAACCACCTACACAAACCCACATGCTTGGCCCCTAATATATGGAAGCCCCCATTTATCAGTGCGTACAAGCCCAGTAAATCAACTCTCTCTAAACTCATCTCCCCAAAAATCAAAATTTCGTCCCATCGCCCCTTCCTTCGCAAGAAAATCAGCAACCATGTTTGCTTCACGATAAATATGTCTCACATTAACATTCATCATCCGAAATAGCTGAATAGCTTCTTCCCAAAAATCCCATAAATATCAAAATTTGCAAACACCCATGCGAAACCATCCCACAACCACCATTGAATCCAACTCCACAAACTCCCTCAGCTCAAGTTGATTACACAACTTTAAACCATCAAGAAAAGCACGACATTCAGCAACATTATTAGTAGCAAAACCATAACAATGAGCAAATCCCACAATAACTTTCCCATTGTGATCTCTAATGACACCACCCCCTCCAGATCTACTAGGATTTCCACAAGACCCTCCATCAACATTCAACTTGACTCACCCCACCCCTGGCCTATCCCAAGCTACCATCTTCACCTCCTTATGAATGATTGGCACCACTGGGCAATTTAGATCCTGCAAAATCAAAACATCTCTTCCATTAAGTTTTTTTTGTTTCCTTAAAAGCGTTGAGAATTCCACAAAATAACCTTTAACACATTGCACAATTTGTCTCCAATAAAAAACTCCCCCCTCCATACGCGTTGTACATCTCGCCCTCTAAATAGCCCACGTAATAATTATCAGTGCAACCCCACAAAGCCATCTCACTTGAGAACAAGAAGATGCCCATAACCGCCATACATTTACAACTCCTTCCCACCTTCTCATCTACAGCATCCTAATCCCAAACACCCTCGCAAAAAAATCCCTAACCCGCCTAGCTCCCTCCCCTTCACACAAAACATGATCTAATGATTCAATATGGCTAGCCTCACAACAATGACACTTCGATACTATTGGAATATCCAGCTGCCTAATTCTTTCATCTACTGGTAAAGCATGAAGCCGAGCTCTCCACATTACAAAAGACATTATTTTTGGGATCTCATTTTGCCATAACCACCTCCTCCACAAGCATATTGGGCCCCTCTTTCTCACTAACTCCCAGGCTAGCTTTGATGTGAACTCCCATCATTAGCTTGCTTCCATACATAACAATCCCTCCCTTGTCGCAAATGCACTTGCACGTTAAAAACATTTACAGCCGTCTCCGTACCAACGAGCTGACGCACACGAGTCTCATCCCAATTACTTCCTTCCAACAAATCCTGAATCCTCAAACCCAGGTCCGCAACTACCACTTCCGATTCAGCCAATACACCATCCCCCATCCAATTATCAAACCAAAAACTTGAATCCCCCTCATATTAAACACTTAGAGTTTCTCAAAACAATGGGAAGCACCTTCAAAATTCCTCTCCAAAATCTCGGGCCCTTCCCAGGTGATACCAGCTGAAACACATGTGAATTACCAACATATTTTTCTTTAAAAAAATTAGCCCACAAAGATCCTCCCTTCAATAATCTCCAAGCAAACTTCATGAATAAAGAAATTTGAACATCCGAAAGATCCCGAATTCTCAAACCCCCTTCCTCCACTGGTAAACAAATCATCTTCCATAATACTCAGTTTCTATTTTTTTCCTCCACACTTGACCCCCATAGAAAATTTGCAAACATCCCCTTTAACTACTTCACTTCCCCTTTCGGGACATTCATCACCAAAAGCAAATGAACCGGCAAGCTATTTAAAAATGTTTCAAGAGAACAATCTTACCCCCAAAGGATAATAACTTTCCTTTCCATCCCGCAAGCTTCTTTTGCACTTTTACCAACAACGGCTCAAATAAACGACGCACCATACAACGCACATACAATGGCACTCCTAAATAAATACAAGGCCACGATCCTTCTCTATAACCTGTGAAACTTATCAAATCTTCCTTCCTTGTCAGTGAAAATGATGAAGAAAAAAATATATAAGATTTACTTGGGCTTACCTCCTGTCCCGACATCTTCTCATACACCTTCAATATGCGCATAATATTTCGAACGGAATCTCTACCTCCATTCAAAAATAACAAAAGGTCATTTACATATAAAAGATGCGTAATAACCTTGCCCCCCATCGGCTGAAATGGCTTTATTTTCCCCAATAAAAATTCTTGACGTAGCAAACATGACAAAATCTCCTCCGTCAATATAAAAAGATAAGGCGATAATGGATCGCCTTGACGTAAACCCTGGGATGATCTAAAATAACCCTTCAAGCTTCCATTTAACATAACTGAAAAATCCGGTGAGGAAACACAGTTATAAATGATAGTTCGACACCTCTCCGAAAAACCCAGCCTCTTCAATACCTCCATTAAAAATCTCCAATTCACCCGATCATACACTTTAGCCATATCAATTTTAATCATAACCTTCCTACCTCTATTTTTCCTATTCAGATCACTCATCATTTTCTGAGCAATAGAAATATTATAAAAAATGCTATGACCTCGCACAAAAGCCGCTTGTTCCGGTGAAATAATCCCCTCCAAAATAGGAGCAAGTTGATTCACCAACACTTTGGATAAAATCTTATATACTACCCCACACAAACTGATTGGCCTAAATTGAGAGAAAGAAATCGGTACCTCCACTTTTGGAATTAACACAATGTTTGTTGCACCAAAAAATGACGACAAAGGAATACCTTCAAAGAACTCCCGTGCCGTCTCCAGTAACTCATCCTTCACAATTTCCCAAGCCAAAACAAAAAAACTTGCAGAGAACCCATCAGGCCCAAGACTACTATCCTGTGGAATCGACCAAAGAGAGACCTGAACCTCCTCCATAGTCGGACTACTCTCCAAAACTGCATTATCCACTCAGAAATCACTGGCGCAAGCAAATTTAGATCCTCGTCCACCCATTCTACTACTTCCATCGTAAGCATATCAGTAAAATAAGTTACCGCCCCCTTATGCACTGAATCAGGCGATTGAAGTACCTGCCCGTTCTCCAATGTCATCCTCTCAACATTATTATTCTTCTTTTTCACTCTCAAAGTTGCATGAAAAAAAGCCGAATTAGAATCCCCCTCCGTAAGCCACTTAATACGTGACTTTTGACAACCCATAATTTCTTCTTGCTGTAAATATTGAATGTGTCATTGCTTACAACTAAGCAACTCCTCTTCCATTTCTTGCGAATAATTTGAAACAACCACCTGTTCTAGCTCGCCCAGCCTTGTTTCAATTGCCTTTATTTCACCCTCAACTCTTCTAAATACCTCAACATTCCATTTTTGTAAATCTTTTTGAGCCGTTTCAATTTTTTGCTAACACACACCATAGCACATCCCTCCATTGGCCTACACCATGAAGACCAAACCATCTCCAAAAAACCCTCATGAGTCTACCACATACGTTGAAACCTGAAAGGCCTTGCCCCCCTTCTACTCTCTCGCGCCATAGAAATCACCATTGGCGCATGGTCTGATGACGTTCTTGGGTAAGTATTCCACCCGGGCATCAATAAAGATATTTAAAAAATCTGTATTCACCAATACCCTGTCCAATCTGGCCCAAATACGTCGACCACCTAATCTCGCATTACACCATGACATCCTCTGGCCCTCAAATGGAAGATCTAACAAACTGCAATCCTGAATACACCCATTAAAATAAGCCTTTGCACGAGGAGCACGAAACACCCCTCATATTTTCTCATCATCACTTCTAATAATATTAAAATCTCCTGCCACCAACCATGGTTGTAACCCAGGTTCAACCTCGCGCAAATAATCCCATAATCATGCAGATGCATTTGAAAGCAACTTGCATATATTACCGTAACCAGCGTAAGCATCTCCCCCTTACAAACCACCCTGTTAGTGCCTGATCAGAGCATGATACAAATTTAAAATCTAACCCTTCCTCCCAAAATAACCAAACTCTTCCTCCAACTTCAGCATTATTCACAAGGTATGCCATTTTCGTCTTCTTTGCCCACCTACCACATTTATTAGAAATAAGAAAAGGTTCTAAAATCGCCACCAGAGGATGGTATTTATTTAATAAAGCCGAAGCCTACTTTTGGACGAAAGAATTCCCCTAATATTCCAAGCTAAAAAATTCAATACCATTAATAAATTTTATTCGAACGCGTCACTCTATCAGGGGCAATAATCGGCTGCTTTTTCTTTGCTCCTCGCAATTTTTTCCGAGAAACATTCAACTCCGTGTCAGATTCATAACATTTTCGGGCCATCTCTACACCACCTTGACCCAACTCATCCTCTGATAAACAAAGTCCCAAATCATTCTCTCCTCCTCTGCCATACGACCCCTTCTCTGCCAAGTGAATCAATTCAAATTCCATGGCTTCATCAATGAGCTTAAGTGAACTTCTTGGACTCAACCGAACATCACACATCTCTTCTCGTTCTCCACTCTTATTCTCCGACTCAGTTTGCTCAAACCAGTTTCCCCTGCTCATCTCAATAGCCAACACAAGCCCATCTTCCTATTTACGTGAACCAACATTACTCCCAGAGGCTGGACCAATCACCTCAACATCTGAAATCGCAGCACGTTCCTCCACTTGCAACTGAACATGTTCACTAATTAACCCACACCCTTCTACAAAAAAAACCTTCGAACTTGTCGTAGCCCCTTCCAAACCTTCCAAACCCCGCTGCTTAATTCCTTCCAGAATAACCTCATGTCTTGAAGACTTCACAACAGCTACCTCTACTGCCGGTTTCTCTGGTTCCCTCACCCCCACCGATTTCCAAACTTTTGCCAACTTCTCCTTACCATCCTCATTCTCCATTACTCGCATCTTTCCTTTCCCCTCCCTCTCCAAACGACCACACTTGCTCTCCTGGTGCCCCTGCATGCGACACCTTGAAAATGACTGGTTACCACCCCTGGCAGCCCAAGACAGAACAAACACCGAACATGTTTCGATACATCTATCTCTATACAAATTCTTGCTGCTTACGGGTGCGTAACACATGTCGTCTCATTATCTTGTTTTAGAAACCTTCCAAGACCACCCCTAATGCTTCTCAACATAAAACCATGAAAAAAATTTGGAGGTAGTCCTGGCAATGTCAACCAAATTGGAACCATTGGAGAATCCTCTTCCTCTCTAAAATCCGGTGTCTAGTGGAACACCTTATAAGAAAACCCCATCATGTTCGAATTTCCCCTTGCCATTACCTAAATAAAATCCTTTTCATTTGCCAAACGAACCGGCACATTTCTAGGATTTCTGAGTTGCCCCACCACAGGAACATATTTCAAACCCCACC
Source organism: Juglans microcarpa x Juglans regia (assembly GCF_004785595.1). Classification (NCBI taxonomy): domain Eukaryota; kingdom Viridiplantae; phylum Streptophyta; class Magnoliopsida; order Fagales; family Juglandaceae; genus Juglans; species Juglans microcarpa x Juglans regia. The sequence goes on from NC_054604.1 coordinate 27,483,059, forward strand.
GATTGCGAATGAAACTCCGAATCTGATCTAGAGATGATCTCCTACGGATGAATTTCAAAGCCACCGAAAATCGAAATGGCTCTGCCGCGAGATTGATTTCCACCTTAGAGAAAAGAAATAACATCTCGCCCTTCACAAACCTTGGCTCCCACACCGGCAAATCCACTTCTGGAAGTGGTTGTTGCCATGCACCCACAATCTAAGCCAGAGACTAACCAAACGAAACCGCCCCTATCACCTTCTCATCTTGATGTTGTTTGTTTGCATGTCGTGCTCCTAAAACTAATAAAGATTCACTCCCACCCTCTGTCCGCCCCAAGGAGGCGGCGACCGAAGCCATCTGCGCGAACCCTAGACGCTTCCCAACTCGAGAGAAAAATTTTGTCACGCCACGTCACCCCTGACAAATTAGCTTTTAGTAATATTATAAGATCAGTAAGCCTCTATTTAAACAAATGAAACTGGGAGATCAAACCATCACCTAATCGAAGCTTCAATAATTTCAGAGTAACTTGCATTTGATTGACCAAAGCCTAATGTGTTGCTCGAATTAAGAAGCGATGGGGTGCTCGAGAAAGTGTTTACACCAAATCCTGGGGTAGAAGCACCAAGCATTCCTTGACCAAAGGGCTAACTCATACCCTGCCCAAAGGAAGTAGTTGTATGTCCGAAAGAAGAGCCCGTCTGCCCAATTGAAGATGAAGAGGATTGGAATAATGGACATGACTGAGTGTTACTACCAAATGCTGTATTTGTTGCCTCAGATGGTCCAAAACTAAAGAGGGGCGTAGATGAACCAAAAAGTGATGGGAATGAGACAACACCAAACGCAGATGACGTTGGTATTGATGTTGATCCCAAAAGGCTAGATGAAGTTAATGCACTAAAAGGTGAAGAACCGAATGTAAGAGTAGTTGAGCTTACAAAATTCAAACCGCCAATGCTAGGAGATTTTGGTGCGAACGGGTTGGAAGTCATTGAGGCATAGAAAGGACTCACAGATGATTGGCAAAATGTTGCAGGACCAAGAATATTTGAATTTGTAGGAATCGAACTAAATCCTATCCCACCAGCAGGCTGAGTGGCAGGAAACGGTCCACTTGAAATTCAAAGGCTAATTTTTTTGTGTTAGTCAATTATTAACAAACACCATAAATATTTTAAATTTTGAGACATTTTCTAAAATACCTTTATCTCCCAATTGATAGTCCTCCCATCTCAGCTCCTCGTGGCTTTTATCTTCATTGATAGGCATGGCTGATATGGACTCTAACTTCATAGCAGTCGGGGTACCACTATTATCATCTTCAGATGTTGGCGTGTAAGGAGCTACTCTACTTCCCCCATGTTGAGTTCCTAAAGGTGCTTGCCCAAAGCCAGTGCTGCCAAATGCTAGTGTTGTGGACTGGGCTTCTATACACAGTTCATAAGGATAAAAAAATCTAGTAAATATAAAAAACAAATATAACAAATAATGGTGCATGACCCAATAGAAGTTCCTCATCAAACAAAAAAAGAAAATAGTTCCTACTCAAAATAAGAATGCTTATCAGGACGAAAACAACATTATAAATTAGAATGCTTATCAGGACGATAAAAACATTATAAATTGTATGACCAGTTAAGCACATGAATTAACTCACCAAATGGAGAGCTCTGGGCTCCAAAAGGAGTAGTTGTGGTACCAAATGGGGTGCTACCAAATGCAGAAGCCGATTGGCCAAACACTGGCGAGGACCCAAAGCTCAAGGAGGGGGTACTTGAAGCCCTAAAGGCAGGAGTGCTTGAGGTGCTGAACGCAGGAGTGCTTGATGTGACAAATGCAGGAGTGCTTGATGTGCGGAACGCAGGAGTGCTTGAGGTGCCGAACGCTGGAGTGCTTGAGGTGCAGAACGCTGGAGTGCATGAGGTGCCCAACATAGGAGTGCTTGAGGAACCAAATAAAGGGCTGCTTGATGCTCCAAATGCTCCACCAGATCCAAATACAGGAGCATTTGACACACCAAACGCAATCTCTGTGCTACCAAATGCAGGGCTTGCTGTTGTACCAAAGGCTGGGGTGCTCGTAGCACCAAAAGCAAACATGCTTGTAGCACCAAAGGCAGGGGTGCTTGTAGCACCAAATGCAGGGGCGCTCGTAGCACCAAATGCAGGAGTGCTTGAGGTACCAGACATAGGAGTGCTTGATGTGCTAAACGCAGGAGTACTTGATGTGCTGAACGCTGGAGTGCTGAACGCTGGAGTGCTTGAGGTACCAAACATAGGAGTGCTTGATGTGCCAAACGCAGGAGTACTTGATGTGCCGAACGCTGGAGTGCTTGAGGTACCAAACATAGGAGTGCTTGATGTGCCAAACGCAGGAATACTTGATGTGCCGAACGCTGGAGTGCTTGAGGTGCCCAACATAGGAGTGCTTGAGGAACCAAATAAAGGGCTGCTTGATGCTCCAAATGCTCCACCAGATCCAAATACAGGAGCATTTGACACACCAAACGCAATCTCTGTGCTACCAAATGCAGGGCTTGCTGTTGTACCAAAGGCTGGGGTGCTCGTAGCACCAAAAGCAAACATGCTTGTAGCACCAAAGGCAGGGGTGCTTGTAGCACCAAATGCAGGGGCGCTCGTAGCACCAAATGCAGGAGTGCTTGAGGTGTTGAACGTTAGAGTGCTTGAGGTACCAGACATAGGAGTGCTTGATGTGCTAAACGCAGGAGTACTTGATGTGCTGAACGCTGGAGTGCTGAACGCTGGAGTGCTTGAGGTACCAAACATAGGAGTGCTTGATGTGCCAAACGCAGGAGTACTTGATGTGCCGAACGCTGGAGTGCTTGAGGTACCAAACATAGGAGTGCTTGATGTGCCAAACGCAGGAATACTTGATGTGCCGAATGCTAGAGTGCTTGAGGTGCTGAATGCAGGAGTGCTTGAGGTGCCGAACGCTGGAGTGCTTGAGGTGCAGAACGCTGGAGTGCTTGAGGTGCCCAACATAGGAGTGCTTGAGGAACCAAATAAAGGGCTGCTTGATGCTCCAAATGCTCCACCAGATCCAAATACAGGAGCATTTGACACACCAAACGCAATCTCTGTGCTACCAAATGCAGGGCTTGCTGTCTTACCAAAGGCTGGGGTGCTCGTAACACCAAATGCAGGGGTGCTCGTAGCTCCCAACGTAAGGGCACTTGTAGCACCAAATGCAGGAGTACTTGAGGTGCCGAACGTTGGAGTGCTTGAGGTACCAAACATAGGAGTGCTTGATATGCCAAACGCAGGAGTACTTGATGTGCCGAACGCTGGAGTTGATGTGCCGAACGCTGGAGTGCTTGAGGTGCTGAATGCAGGAATGCTTGATGTGCTGAACACGGGAGTGCTTGAGGTGCCGAAAGCTGGAGTGCTTGAGGTGCCAAACATAGGAGTGCTTGTGGAACCAAATGAAGGGCTGCTTGATGCTCCAAATGCTCCACCAGATCCAAATACATGAGTATTTGACACACCAAACGCAATCTCTGTGCTACCAAATTCAGGCCTTGCTATTGAACCAAAGGCTGGGGTGCTTGTAGCACCAAATGCAGGAGTGCTTGAGGTGTTGAACGTTAGAGTGCTTGAGGTACCAAACATAGGAGTGCTTGATGTGCCAAACGCAGGACTACTTGATGTGCCGAACGCTGAAGTGCTTGAGGTACCAAACATAGGAGTGCTTGATGTGCCAAACGCAGGAGTACTTGATGTGCCGAATGCTGGAGTGCTTAAGGTGCTGAATGCAGGAGTGCTTGAGGTGCCAAACGTAGGAGTACTTGATGTGCCGAACTCTGGAGTGCTTGAGGTGCTGAATGCAGGAGTGCTTGAGGTGCCGAACACTGGAGTACTTGAGGTGTCGAACGCTGGAGTGCTTGAGGTGCCAAACATATGAGTGCTTGAGGAACCAAATAAAGGGCTGCTTAATGCTCCAAATGCTCCACTAGATCCAAATACAGGAGCATTTGACACACCAAACGCAATCTCTATGCTACCAAATGCAGGGCTTGCTGTTGTACCAAAGGCTGGGGTGCTCGTAGCACCAAAAGTAGGCATGCTTGTGGCACCAAAGGCAGGGGCGCTTGTAGCACCAAATGCAGGGGTGCTCGTAGCACTAAATGCAGGGGCACTTGTAGCACCAAATGCAAGAGTGCTTAAGGTGCCGAACACTGGAGTGCTTGAGGTACCAAACGTAGGAGTGCTTGAGGAAACAAATAAAGGGCTGCTTGATGCTCCAAATGCTCCACCAAATCTAAATACATGAGCATTTGACACACCAAACGCAGTCTCTGTGCTACCAAATGCAAGGCTTGCTGTTGTACCAAAAGTTGGGGTGCTCGTAGCACCTAAAGTGGGCGTGCTTGTAGCACCAAAGGCAGGGGTGCTCATAGCACCAAATGCAAGGGCACTTGTAGAACCAAATGCAAGAGTGCTTGTAGCACCAAAAGCAGGGGTGCTACTTGCACCGAACGCAGACTGATTGGTCGCACCGAATGGCGAGGTGGAACCAAATATGCTACTCCCAAATGCTGGTTGTGATTGGTGATTTGTGCTTCCAAAGGGACTTGCTAGAGTAGAAGTGGATCCAAACCTTCCAAAAGAAGCCTTCTGACCAAAGACAGGATCCTATAGAGACAAAAGTGACATGAATTCTAGTAGAAGTTTACAATAAAGAAGGAAAACATATTATGTATATAATAGGGCATTTTAGAAGAAGCAAAGAAGAAATTACTCTACTTTAATGAAGTCTACATCACCAATATTAGAGAATGGTCACTCATGATAGACGAGGAAAAAACACCAAGGAAAGAACATAGTGCAAGGAAAAGGAATAAGCAAGCATCCATGTACTCAAAATTCAAGCAAATTACTACCTCGATTATTGTTTAATAATTCATTCAATTTTGAGCGAAGACACTAATTCCTTGCCAATGATGATAAAAAAAAAAAAAAAAAAAAAAAAAAAAAAAAAAAAAAAAAAGAAAAAAGAAGAAAAAGAAGAAGAAGAAGAAAGGCTGCAGCAAGAATAAATACTCATTGTTCTAAATTTGTAAGTTTTATTGCATCGTTTGTGATATTCCTTTGCCTCATGAATTCATGCCCTTGCCCTTTCCTATTGAATTCCAATGTAATTGCACATACAAGATAGAAACGCATCCAAATAATGTAATAAATACCATAAACTGATGAATAACTTGTCCAGCAAGGAGAGAACAAGTTCAAGAGACATGATATTCCTTTAAAACAGTGTGAAAATTTCAAGTCTCCATTAACAAACTTATTAAAAAAAATCAGTCAAAAGCTTTCCAGTATTATATCAACTACCTAGGAATATTAGTTAGAGGACATATTTTCAAAAAGAAAAAAAATCACATTTACGCTCAAGCATAAACTTGTCTTCCACAGATGGATACTCGAAAGTTTGGAATGGCATTTGAATGAAACAAAACAAGATCTACATATGCATGCCCAAAATTGTTTATCTCATTATTCATATACCACACCAGGAGAATATTACAATGCTCACGCATGGACCAGTACAAAACAGCTGTTAGGCATATCACCAAATGATGATGACGAACCACGAAAGGCATGAGTAGAAGATGTTCCAAAAGCAGGCACTGTGCTCCCAAAAGCCGGGGATGATGAAGCCCCGAAAGTGGTTGTCGAAGAGAAAGGTGAAGAAGATTGGGCTGCGCCAAACACTCCTGTTGATGTACCCCAAAAGGTGGAACCCCCAGTTTGTGAACGAAAAGGGGTTGGGCTACGAAATTTGGAGCAAAAGAATTGTTATTTGCATTGTTGTTCTGCCCAAAGACTGATAGGGACCCAAATGGGCTACTAGATGACTGCCCAAAAGCTGTTACATTAACAAACACATTAATTTTTTCTCCCTTCAAAAAGGAGCTCAAACAAAAACCTAAATATAGCCCAAGATGTGCAGATAAAAAGGAGTAAAAAATCACTAAAATGTGAATAAATGCAAGTACATCGCACACTAAGAAAATAAACATGAATGTTTGATCTACAGAAAGAGCACAACAAAATTACTGAAAAATAAAAATAAAATTTAATATTGATGGCAGAAATCCAAACTTTTTGTTTGCTCTATGATCGAATTTGAAAATTTAAACCATTTATGATACTCAATATACAAGAGCCTCCAATCAAATCCAAGTTCCCTAGCGAAAGAAAACAGATCAAACAAAGAATGCAATGTGTTCGTCAATAACCAGGGATTCAAAGGCCCATTATTCCATCTTTGCAAACTATTATTATACAACAAAGGTCGATACGTAATTGGAAAATTGGAAAATTTATTAAACCAACCTTAAGAACTTATCGACGACGGAAATCCGGAATTAGAAACCACTTCTACTTTCAGATTGAATAAAATCCGTTTTATTCTAATGAATCGGAAAAAGAAAACTTTGAATTAAACCTAGTACATTAAGCAGCAATATATCCGCGAACCCTAGTAGAAATACCAATATAAAGCCTAACACTACCGACAAGATTGAGAGAGATAGAGAAAGAAAAGAGGGAGCGTAGAATTAGGGTTTCAAAGGCTCGTACCGTCGAAAGTCGATCTGTGTGAGCAAGAGAGAGCAGCGAATTAAGGACGCAAGAGGAATGGTTTTTAATGTATGTTGCAGTGAGTTGAGGGTTCAGTCGCGTAGCCTAAAAAAAAAAAATAAAGGTCCTTTTGGCCTTCGGGGACAAAGATTCGAGGACACAACTTCAAGCTAATTTATCAAACACTTTATGGAAGATGAATTGCGCCGTAAGTTAGCTAGTTTACATGAAAAGGAAAGCATAATCGGGACATCTCCATTATTTCAAATAGAGAGACGTAATTGTCAAAAAGAGTGAGAATCTAGAGACAGTATAAAGCAGGAAAGGAAATCCCTTCATGAATTTACAACAAACTGTTACAGCAGATTCAGTTCAGCAACTTAGAGATTTACAAAAGGACATTGATAACTAGCTGGAAAGAGAGCATGTGAAATAGAAACAAAAGGCAAAAGAGAATTGGCTACAAAAAGGAGATAGAAGCACAAGATTTAATCACTTATGTGCAACTCAGAAAAAGAAGAGGAATAATATATCCAAGATTATTGATGATAATAGAAGGACAATTTCATACTCAAAGCAAATTGGAGAGGCATTTACTCATATTTTTTCAAGGGTTGTTTGCAACCTCCAATCCAAACCACATAGATGACTCAATAAAGGCAGTTAAAAGAAAGGTCACCCCTCAAATGAATAAAACTCTCTTGACACCTTTTAGAAAAGAAGAAGTGGAGGAAGATGTTTTTTTTTTCAGATGGGACCACATAAAGCACCAAGACCAGATGGGTATGGGGCTTGTTTTTATCAAAAATTCTAGTCTGTGATAGGGGAGGAGGTAAGTGAGGCTCAGCAACCCAGTGAACATTACTGACTATAGACCAATTAGTTTATGTAATGTTCTCTATAAAATAATCACTAAACTGTTGGCAAATAGACTCAAACAGATTCTTCCTTCCATAATCTCTCAAAATCAGTGTGCTTTTGTACCTAGTAGGCTTATATCTGAGAACATATTGGCTGCCTATGAAATTTTGTATACTATGAGAACAAAAATGAAAGGACAAAAGGGCTACATGGCTTTGAAATTGGACATGAGTAAAGCCTATGATAGAATCGAGTGGAAATTTCTGAAAGATGCCATGTTGAAGATGTGGTTTGATGTTAGATGGATTGATCTTATTTTGAGGTGTATTTCTTCATCATCTTTTTCTGTGTTATTAAATGGTGTCCCTCAAGAATGTTTTAAACCCACTAGGGGACTTCGACAAGGCTGTTCTTTGTCTCCTTTCTTGTTTATAATATGTGCTGAGGTGCTCACTGACCAGTTAAAGGAAGCAGAACAGCAAGGGCAAATCTCAAGGGTTCCTATTGCTAGGGGTCAATTAAAACTGAGCCATTTTTTTTTTTTTTTTTTTTTGCTGATGATAGTATGTTTTTTTGTCAAGCTACAATGCAAGAGTGGGTCAATTTAAATTAGATTTTATATAGCTATGAGCAGGCCTCAGGACAAAGACTCAACAGAAACAAGACTTCTTTATACTTTAGTAACAACACAAGGCAAGCAACTAAGAATTATATTTTGCAAGTTGCTGGTTTGAGAGCCTCATCAAACATGGAGAAATATTTGGGGTTGCCATCAGTTATTGGAAGATCAAAATTCATAGCTTTTCAAGGAATCGTTGAAAGAGTGAGTAAAAAAATTAAGAATTGGAAGGTTAAGTTTCTCTCAAAAGCTGGTAAACATATCCTCATTAAGCTGTGGTACAGGCTATACTTACTTATAGCATGAATGTGTTTCTACTTCCTAAGAATTTATGCAATAAGTTGAACTCACTGATTTCGAATTTCTGGTGGGGCACTCAAGACAAAGTTGTCAAGATTCATTGGAAAGGGTGGGAAAGTTTGTGTAAAAATAAAGTAGTTGGGGGGTTTGGTTTCAGAGATCTAGTGGCTTTCAATTCTGCTCTACTGGCCAAACAGGTTTGGAAAATTCTCAATAATCCTTCAACATTAGCAGCAAAAATTCTCAAGGTTGTTTACTTCCCAAACAGCTCTATTTTGAATGCAAAGGCTGGATTAAGACCTTCTTATACATGGAAAAGCATCCATTCAGCTATCAACATTGTTAAAGAATGTATGATTTGGAGAATTGCCAATGGGGAAGAGGTCAAGATATGGCAAGATAAGTGGATTCCAACAAATGAATCTAGCAAAATCATGTCTACTGTAAACACACTGTTACCAAATGCAAGGGTAGCTGAGCTCATTGATCCTAATACTAGGTGGTGGAATCTGCAAATGCTTACAGATATTTTCTGGGAAGAAGATAGACAACAGATTGCAAGAATTTCCATAGCTCAGACCAACAATTTCAGGGACAATATTGTGTGGAAATATACAAACAATGGATGTTTTACAGTCAAGAGTGCCTATCATCTATGCAAGCAGAGGCAAGATCAGAAAAAAGGGAAAACTTCAACAGAGGGGGTGCATAAAGAATTATGGAAGGTATGTGCTACATGTCAAAAGATATGCAAGCAGAGGCGAGATCAGAAAAAATGGGAAACTTCAACAGAGGGGGTGCATAAAGAATTATGGAAGCACATATGGCAAATGCAAGCTACAAATGCCGTCAAAGTGTTTATTTGGCGTGCTTGCAATAATGCTTTACCCACAAAGCAAAATCTATACAAGAGGAAGATTATAGAGGAACCTTTATGTCCAATCTGTCAACAGGCAGAAGAAACTCCAAGTCACGTTCTGTGGACTTGTTCATCTGCACAGGATGTATGGATGTTAGGAAACACAAAATTTCAGAAAGCTGCTATTACTCGTGAAGAGTTTGGAGATATTTTTATGCATATGCTTCAGAGAATTGGTGCAACTGAAATATGTTTGTTTGCAAAAATTGCCAGAATGTTGTGGACAAGAAGAAACAAGATGCTTTTTGAAGACAGTTTTATAGACCCTTCAATACTGATGAAGAGAGCACATGCATACCATGACTTTCAACAAGTGCAACATCAACAACACAAATCTAGAAGTCAGGGCAAATTGAGTCAAATAGGCTATACTAGTTGGCATCCTCCCAAGCCAGATTGGCTTAAAATAAATTGGGATGTAGCAATTAAAGATAGAGGGCATAGAATTGGAGTTGGGATTGTTGTTAGAGACTTGGAGGGGGATTTACTGGCTTCATGAATGCAACCTTTACAATTTTGTTCACAACCTATTATAGCAGAAGCTTGTAAAGCTTGGTAAAGAACTCAATTTGCAGAATGTAGTTTTTGAAGGAGACTCACTATAGGTGGTAAATGCAGTAAAACAACATGTGAAGGAAAATGGGATGCTTCAATGTCTTATACATGATGTTCATTCTCTCTTGGCAGACACAAGATGGGAGATAAGACATGTAAAGAGGAGTGCAAATCAGGTGGCTCACAAGTTAGCACAACAAGCACTTTACCAAAGTTGTGAGATTATTGACATTGATTTTATCAACCCAGGTATAAGTGCTCAAGTTATGGCTGAAGGACATAGCTCAAGTTTTTGTTCTAGTGTAGTTGTTGTAGATCAATCTCATGTAAATGATGTAAGCCATAGTTATGTAGTGTCTGTTTCTAATCTTAACGATGTAATGGCTGATGGCCATAATGTTGTTGTTTGAATGAAGTTTGATGTTTTATCAAAAAAAAATCACGCACCCCCATTTTTTTTTATGATGTGTAATTAATTAGGAAAAATAAAGAAAGAGTAAACAGTATAGAAATCAAACGGGCAGGAATTAGAAGAACACTCAACTCTCTCAAATTTGGCTTTTTGAGTGGGCGAAAAAGACGGAAGCAGGTGCTGGAAGGAAGCAGCGAGGTGAAATACTTCGCTATTAAGTTTCCTTGCTGGTGAGGTCTCCTAGCTCTTGCTGAGGAGGAATTCCCTGCCCCTAGCAGGTTTAAGTCCACTAGCTTCAACCGTGGAGGGTGGTGAATTAGCTATCAAACTTTGTCTTAACGTAACTATAATCTTGCATGGCTGAGGACTTCATCAAATAGTGGGATAAATTCAGCCTCACAGAAGCAAGATAGTAGGAGTTGCTACTCTAGTTGAAGGATGATGAGGTAGTGTCACGTAGGGAAAAACTCTATCTTATTGGATTGGTGGTGGCAGATAAATCGATTGGTGGTGGTAGATAAATCAATAAACAGAGATGCTTTTAAGAGCATGATGGTAAAGATCTAGAGGCCAACAAAGGAATTGTAAATCAAAGCTGTAGGTGATAACCTGCTCTTGATGGAATTCCAGTGTGCCCATGATATGGAAAGGGTGCAAGCTGGCAGGCCTTGGCCTTTTGATAGGAATCTCATTTATCTAGAAATTTATAATGGCCTCTCTGCTCTAGGTATGTAAACTTGTTTTCTGAACCAATATGGATCCAAGTGCATGGCCTCCCTTTAGAGGCATGGCACAGCTTATCGGAGAGAGAATGTGTGGTGTGATGGGAGAAGTTGAAGAAATAGATGTGGATGAAGAGGGAGTGGGATGGGGTCCTTACCTAAGAGTCAAGGTGTCCATCAATATAACAAAGCCATTAATGAGAGGAATCATAGTCCAGTTAAAAGCCTTTGTTTATGAAAGGCTGCCTATCTTCTGCTTCAATTGTGGAATTATAAAACATGGCACTAGTGGTGGTCTAGAGTCTTCATCTAGTAATTTATTACATGGTGGTAAAACTCCCCAATATGGTGCATGGTTGCGTGCTTCACTTATGCAATCAAAAGACAATTTAAAATCCGTTGTTAACTTGGATAAGGGCGGCATAACTAATCATTCTTATGAACAACAGGTTGTACAAAAGGAAGTGGACTGTCCAAAAGACCAATATGGAAAGAATCTCAATTATGATAATGTCAACTTTTTGAAAAACCATGTATTGGAGAATTAGAATGGACAGTTAGAAAACTACCAATCAAAGCAAACAGAAGGTACTTTAGGCCAGCAGTACAATTTGGAACATGTGCCTAAAAAGGTGATCTAGTCACAGATTCGTGATATCTATAAGGACCCTTTTCTTAAAAGTGTAATGTCTGCTGAGGTGGAACCAGTGGTAGTCCAAAAGGAAAATCTCATTAATAGGGAGCAGGAGACGTATAAGGGGGAGATGGAGTTGAATGCTATAAAACACTCAAATTCTCCTGGGACTACTGTAATTGATGAATATGCTTCTAGTTGCCAGATAGAAGATCCCATGGGTAACTCTAAATGGAAAAGGGCAAGGCTAAAACAACCAATGATTGAGGGTGGTATGACTACTAGGAAGGTAGGTAAAAAGCGAGACACTCTAGTTGATCCTACTAACTTTCAAGAGGAACTTCTGCATGATGAGAGTAGTGTTAAGAAAAAAGGCAGGAGAACTGAGGTGGTTGAAAATGATATGCAAATGGAAATGGCAGTGGCTGCTTTGCAACCCTGCCAACAGCCATGAATCTCATAAGTTGAATTGCCGAGGGCTTGGGAACCCTCGGACAATTAACTTCCTTAACCTCCTAGTTAAGGATAAGAACCCAAATATGATCTTTCTCATGGAGACAAAATATTCAAAAGTAAGAGTGGAAGAGGTTAGGGAATTTTTAAAATTTGATGCTTGTTTGGTGGTAGAAAGCAGATATAGTAGTGGAGGTTTTGCACTAATGTGGAAGAATCATGCTAATGTAGTTATTTATAACTACTTGAGATGGCATATCAATGCTCATGTTACAAATGATCAAATGGCACAAACCTGGCTCTTCATAGGCTTCTATGGCCATCCTGAAACTCCTAAAAGAAATATGAGCTGGGAATTCCTAAAATCCCTTAAACATATGGCCTTCACCCCATGGTTTTGTTGTGGTGACTTTAATAAAATAACTTGTCAAAGTGAGAAGGTGGGAGGTGTTCCTAGGCCTTACAAACAAATGGAGATTTTTAGAAATGCCCTTGAATGGTGCTCCTTAAAATCGATTCTGACAAGAGGATCAAGATATACTTGGGCTAATGATTGAAGAGGTCAAAACCTTACAAAAGAAAATTTGGATTGAGCTCTAGCCAATCCAACATGGATGCACTTGTTTCAAGAAGCCTGCTACATTATAGAACCTGTTGTGAAATCAAACCACTCACCTGTACTTATCCTTTTAGGTAATAAAAGATTTCAAGGCAGCTTTAAGACTAAATGCTTTAGATTTGAAGCTAATTGGTCCTTAAAGGATGGCTGTGCTAAGACCATAAAGGAGGCTTGGGGATGGTTGCTCTTGGAGAAGATTTTGCAACCATTATGAATTGAAAGTTGCTCAACTGCAGTTCAGCTCTGAAGAAATGGAATGTGAGAGCAAACAGAAAAATTCCTAGTGATATCAATCAGAAAATGAAAAGGCTAAGTGAGTTACAAGAAGAAGGAAGAGGAGATCATGTAGAGGCTGTTTTCAACCTGCAAACTGAAATTGAAAAAATTCTAGCTGAGGAGGATCCTAAATGGAAACAAAGGGTAAAACAACATTAGCTACAAATGGGTGACAGAAGCACTAAATTTTACCATCTACATGCCACTCAAAGAAGGAATATTAATAGAATCTCTCAAGTCTTGGACAACAAAAATGTGTTGGTGATTGAAAAACAACAATTTGGGTTTGCATTCTATAACTATTTCTCTTGACTTTTCTCCACCTCTCATCCATCTGGCATTGAAGAATGTCTCATGGATACGCTCAATAAAGTGACACCTGAGATGAATGAGATTCTCCTAAAGGAGTTCACCCAAGGAGAGGTCAGAATGGCAGTGCTTCATATGAAAGGTTTGGGCTCATGTGGCCATGATGGTTTCCCAGCTTTATTTTGTTAATCCAATTGGGAACTACCTGGCAAAGATGTATGCAGTTTTGCACTCAAAGTCCTGAACCAAGGAGGGTCCTTGGAGGGTGTCAATGATACTTTCATCACCCTAATTCCAAAGGTAAAAGTTCCCATGAAAGTTTCAGGTTTTAGACCAATTAGCTTATGTAATGTATCTACAAAATTGTTGCAAAAGTGACATCAAATAGGCTAAAGGTTGTACTTCCTAATGTCATTTCTATGAATCAAAGTGCTTTTATACCAGGTAGGGCCATCACTGATAACATCTTGGTGGCTTATGAAACTCTTCACTCAATGTCAACTAGAATGCAAGGAAAATCAGGTTTCATGGCTTTCAAACTTGATATGAGCAAGAAATATGATCGCGTGGAGTGGTCCTTTCTATCATCTGTGATGTGCAAATTGGGTTTTGAGAGCAGGTGGATCTCTTTGGTGATGAACTGCATTACTTCAGTCTCTTATTCAATTCTTATCAATGAAGAATCTCAAAATTATTTCAAGCCCTCCCAAGGACTAAGGCAAGGCGATCCTCTCTCCCCTTACCTTTTTATTCTCTGTGCAGAAGCCTTATCATATCTCCTTAACAAGGTTGAGATGAATGGAAGCATCACTATCCAATGGGAAGAGGTTCTATAAGAGTTAACCATCTCTTCTTTGCTAATGATAGCATGATCGTTTGTAAATCCAACTCACTTGAATGGAGCAAATTGATGAGGTTGTTATTGACTCTATTTGAACTTGCTTCTGGTCAAATGTTAAACAAGGAGAAATCCTCCATATTTTTCAACAAAAATACTCCACCTGAGAATAGGAGAACTATTGTATAAATTGTTGGAGTGCATTTAAGAGGTTCATTTGAGAAATACCTTAGTCTCCCAGCTATGGTTGGAAGAGCCAAAACTGCATCCTTTCATGGCCTTATTGATAGAGTGTGGTCTCGAATAACAAATTGGAAGGCAAACTGCTATTTAGTAGCTAGAAAGGAGGTGCTACTCAAATCTGTCTTGCAAGACATCCCTACTTATACCATGGGGATATGTCTTCTACCTCAGTCCATTACCAACAAATTGGACCAGTTATTAAGGAAATTTTGGTGGGGTTTCAATGAGGACCAATCAAAGATTCATTGGGTCAAATGGAGTAAACTCAGCAAATCCAAGGATCAAGGTGGATTGGGGTTTAGGAACTTCAATAGCTTCAATCTGGCTCTTCTTGCTAAGCAAGGGTGGAAAATACTTACAAATCCTGGATCTCTACCTGCTCTCATCCTAAAATAGAAGTATTTCCCACATGGGTCTATCTTAAAAGCTAAAATGGGATTAAGACTTTCTCTAGCTTGGGGGAGTATGGAATCTGGCCTAAACCTGTTAAAAGAAGGTCTATTATGGAGAATTAATAATGGCTTAGAAGTGAAGATATGAGAGGACAGATGGTTGCCAAAACCTCGCTTTCTTCCTCCTAATACTTATAGCAATGGCACAGAAGAAGTGACTTGAGTGTCTGATTTAATAAACCCAACTCTCAAGAATTAGGATGGAAATCTGCTTTCTAGATTGTTCCTTCAGAATACAGTGGACATCATAAAAACCATACCCATCAGTATGAGACTTTGTTTGTGAACAGAACGATGAAATATATCAAGATCCATCGTCCTACATATGAATTTTTTAACTTCATTGAATGTCATCATTACATTTGAGATCGATGACTTCATTCTCAACTCCAATCGAATCTCATTGGACATTTATGGCAAATATATAGTCAATCTTAAGACTTGTATTTTAAATTTCATTATGCTTAGCCTAATGTTATATTCTTGTTTTGTACAAGATGTAATTTTAACTTCAATAAATTGTGTGTTGTTAAGTATGGATATATGTTATTTAACTTCAATAAATTTCACTAGCATTGGATCCCCGTGCTCAAGCCACAAAACAATGTCCTAAAATTGCAGCTAATAATAGGACAACACTCTGAATCCTCTTCTCCATGTTTTCAATAAAGGGCAAGTTCTGTACTGGCATAATATAGAAACGAGATGAATCAATACTATTTTACTCATAATGGAAGAAAGCAAAGGGCACCATATATGATTACAAAACATACAAGTCAACTTCCCACGGATGAAAGAAGCCTGAGTAAGAAAATCTAAGATCACTATAGCTTAAATCAAATCCTTATATACATCGGCCGCCGGGGGGGGGGGGGGGGGGGGGGGGAGGTTTAGCATTAGGTCATGCTATTGACAATTAGTTGCACTGTTTTGACAAAGAAAGACAATATACATTTCTAGGAATCACCATTTTCTGTTTTGTAAACATGCATAAAGGTTGGGTTATCAATCAATCCTTCCAGTTCAGAAGTTTGACACACCAACACACACTCTTGACTTCTTCTTCGATCTCATACAACACATCAATAGAAACAATACCGTGTATACAAACACATAATTCAATAAGCAACCCTTTTTAGCTCCCATGCTCGACATAACAGAAATAATTTTTTCAGACGCATTACTCCATTTAGTTTAGAATACGTTTTTCATAATGCTTCACATAGTAGAATACTCTTCCCCTCCACATGCAGACACTCACAAAAAGCATACATCTAACTCTATTATCCTCCTTTCATTCTTAGAAAGAGCTAAAAGATGTAAAATGAATAAGAAATAAAAGACCAATTCCAACATACATCGACCCATACATACATACAACACCTAAAGTATAAAATAGAGGCCCCACCATAATGTATACATACAACCATGTATTATATGACCAGTGAGCCCTGTCATTTGCATACAACAAAAGCCTCACAATTTCCATAGGATAGAGGTCTCACCAGCATACATACATCCATAATATTCATATATGGCAGTTAATATTCATATATCCATAATATTAAGGAAATCCATACACTATTGTCAAAGTCTACAAACATAACAAAGTTGTTAAGATGATATGACAATTTATTGTGTTACCCAACTTATCAAAAGAGAAAACAACACAATCTACACCTATTTCTGTAGTCAGTATGCATGCACACGTGAGTTTCTAGCTTATAGTGTTGTTCTTTAAAAAAAAAAGAAAAAAAAAAGGAGAAGAAGATAAAAATCTAACTATCTAAAGTGGGTTCTTTTATGTAGTCAGTAACAACTTGCACGTGGGTTTACAACTTTGAGTTGTGTTCTTTACAAAAAATGATCAAAATATAAGTATCTAAAGCAGCTGGTGTGCTATAGTCAGTATGCATTCACACTTGGGCTTCTAGGTTTGAGTTGTAGTCAATATCATTAATTTACAAAAAATGATCAAAATATAACTATCAAAAGTGGTTGCATTGGGACCATTAAAAAAATGTTCCTTTGTAGCCTATGTCAAACCCATAGTTATGGTTTTGTAGACCTTCGCTCAAGTATTTCTAATTGGATGTAATGAAAATACTCTTACTACATTGGAGGTAAGGTTGAAGTGTCCATCCTCAGAATCTCCCTCTCCTCTCCTTGCTGGTCCATCTCAGGCCTCTCTTTTGTGAGGTGGATAATCTCTTTCCTTTATTCTCTTTTCTCAAAATTTACTCTTCTTCTATCAATAAGATTGAAAGTTCTGATATCTTGCCACTTTCCTTTTTTCTCTCACTCTTTTTCAGCCTTCTTTCTAATGGGTCTCTCCACATCTACATGTATAGATGGAGACATTTCCATCTATACTGTAAACTCCGACATATGAGCTTCTTCAGTTACTGATCTCCTCTTAGTTTTCATCTCCCCTTCAGTCAGTGTCTATTTCCATTTCAGGTGGTACCTTAGAATAGTCCAAAAATGAAGGAAGTTAAATGTAGTGGAGTGATTACTTCAATAAAGCTCCTTTGCTTGCTCAATCAAAAAAATCAATAAATGAGATTGGTTAAAACACCTAGTACATTGTAATTGAAAGTAGATATAGATGATATTATTTGTGCACCTAATCTTGCTTGGTAACCCAACTCGTCAACTTTCTTTGATTTGGGTTGAGGCCCCAATAAACTAGTTGTGGCATGTTGGATGGTTGATCACCTATTCGTAAGAGAGCTGTCGCTACATTCACAAGAAGTGGATTTCTTGTTTTCCTCATAGTATTTATGTACTCTAGCCCAAAATGAATGTTTAGATTGATCAACCCTATGAATCGGTTCCAAAACTAGTATTAATCCAAACCGATATTAGTAAATTATCATCTTCTACACTAAAATTCCTTTTTTCTTGATCTTATTTTTCTAGTATTCGTATGTTTTGGTTTGGGAGGCAAAAACAGAGGTAAACATGACACCTTATCTACCTACTGCAAAAATAAAGGCAAAAATCGATATGGTTCTTACAATATTTGTAGCTACTATAATAAAAAATAGTTTATACATTTTAGTTTTCTGCTTTATAATGTGGAAAGGAATGAAATTGACATGCAGTTCTAGTTTATCATTTATTTTCTTTAGACAATTTTAGATAATGATAATGCAAACTGACATATCAAAATTTATGGGCCAAACATCAAATAGTTTATACATTAGTTATTGTTTTTTTAACTCAAATAGCCACAAAACATTTATAAACATAATTATAGAGTTGATCAACAATATTTTTTGTGACACCCTCAACTCCTGTTTGGGATTTGACAGTGATTGAAGCGTTGGGACATGCAACATTGGGTTACATACTCCTGATTCATAACAATTGACATGCAATGCACCTAACTAGAAATGAATAAATCTCAGCAAAAAATAAAAAATAACAAGGTTGAGCAATATGTCATGGTACCGAAACATAATATATTAATCCCAAAATATATCATAGTTTAAACATCCATACAAAAGTAGGGTCCCAAAACATTAACCCTTCACGTTCACCAAATATTGTCTTGAGATACATAATTAAAACATTATCCTTCGTTTCCCAAGACCTCTTGGATCTCTGTTATCAACTTCTAAATGGTATCTGTAAACTTCTCAATTGTCTCGATGTGATTCTCAAAAGTAAGGCTTTCTTCAACTACTACCGACTAGCAGGGTACATGATTTTCTTCTAGGATCCCCTTAAGGTCCTCTAACAATTGTGTGATGATTTTCATATAGAAACCGGTTTCTTCAAAATGGGCCTGCAGCATACTCATCTTTTTTCATATCTAACAAGAGATCTATTATGCTAGCTGTCTTCTAAATCTATCACAACTTATATCATCCTAGGAGGAATGGTAATAGAAACTACCATAGTAATATTTCAAAAAATCTCAGCAAGTTATACAAAAAATGTATATAGAGATAACATAAACATGCATAAGGTAAACATGATTATGAATGCATGAGCGTGGACGTTCAATTTCATAAACTGTATTTTTCACCTATTCAAACTTCTTTCTCAAAAACAAAACATTGAACTTGTAATATTGTAAACTTTTGCACTCACTTACCATTTCTTATTCAACACATACATTCTTGTTCAATGTAAACAATTAAGGATACCTCACAGTTATCCCTACAAATTGTATGCACCTGCTAGTTACTGCACCACATCACAAGCCTTTCGACTAGCTATGAATACGTCATATGAGAGGTACCCAGGCAAATCGACACACCTTCACCAAAACTTTGTAGTCAATATGGCAATTCGTAACACCTTCATCGTACTTCCATATTTTGCACCCACTAGTGTTAAGTGCTACTACTTCGCTCCATAAACCTTGTGGTCCCATTCGAATTTCGTTGATTGTACTTCGTTAACCCAGGGGTTACCACTTTATCTTTAGTAACTCTCGACTGGACAAGGGAGTTCCACTAAGATATTCCCATACCTAACATTTGGGGTCGTTTCAAAACTTACTTTAATGCACAACCCATCAAACTTTGCATTTCATTAGATAGGAACATGTAATCATAGCATGGCATGTGAAATGCATGCAACATTGTAGCATAATAATGAGAACATATCATGGGAACATGGCATTTACATTCAAACATGCCATGAACACAACTTATAATGACTCAACATAATGCTTAAGCATGATTTGTAATAATCAAACATGTCACATAGGCATGATTCCAAATATTCACAAGGTTTGAACATAGCTTAACAAACCGAGCACACACCATTCTATATGGCAAGAATCCAAGCATATGATATGACATAACAAGAATTTAACATTTATAGATAAACATAAGTGGTACCAATGCAATGTTTATATGAAAACATGAGCATATTATCAACGAGTAAGTTAGAGATGAACTTACAAACTTACTATTTTTAGTGTGCCAAACGAGTAAGCGAGCTGGAAAATAGCATTTTAAGTGTTAGCACCATCGTATAAAACGCTCAAATTGACCTAGCTAATCCATGTATGTTTACTTAGTGGTTCTTGGGGAAATCTCCCTAAGTGCTTCAAGACTTACTCGGCCAACACAACCCTCTAGGCCACAAATTTCATACTTGCTTAAACAATCAAAGAAAACCCTAGTGATGATCAAACAATAACTTGCTCAACCAAGGTGGTTTTCCTTACTCACTTTTCCTCCTAAAACCCTAGAGACACAATGCACATGAACCTGATTAAAACATGGCTTAAGTCCTCAAAGCTGAGACTCATAAACATCAGAGGAACACACATGTGCGCGCACACACACACACACACACACTCTCTCTCTCTCTCTCTCTCTCTCTCTCTCTCTCTTACTCTTATTCCCTATTGCTTCTTAGGTCTATATCACAATTACATGAAAAGAAAACATTCATGGATATACAACCCAAGACCTTAAATCCTCCTAACCCTAGGTATTTTTCATATCAAGTAGCTAGAATAAGGTGTAGGGTTAAGGTTTTTTCATCGAGCTCAGGTTTCCTTGAGTGCTATCTGAATCATTCACTTGGTGGTTTGTGAGATGGTGTTTGGAGAGAAGGAAAATGGTTGGAGTTCTTCTTGGAAATGGGTGAGAAAGGGAGGGGCTGGAGGAAATTACTTTTCAGTTACTTCCTCTAGGGTGTAATCCGCCAGCCATTAATTACTAGAGTTTAAATACCCTTCTTGATTCCCTATGTTTTCCTCTCTCCCATCATTGTTCTATTTCAAAAATTCAGAAGGCCCTTACCCTATCTCACACATGGTTGCCAAATGGAATAGCCAAATCCTCCCTTCTTCTCCTCATCATTGTTTCTCTTGATCTCATGAATTCTCCTTGCATGGGCGCCATGTGGCATGGCCGAGTAGCACTCTTTTTCCCTTCATCATTTCCTCTATTGGAATCCTAAAGGTCTCATGGGTGCATGGGCCCCAAGTGGCATGGCCAAGTATCACTCTTCCTCCTTCATCATTTCCTCTCTTGGAAACCTACAGGGTCTTATAGATGCATTGGTGCCAAGTGGTATGGCCAAGTATCACTCTCACCTTCCTCATCACTGGCTTCCTTGAAACCCTAAGTTGATCTTACTGTATGGATGCCAAGTGGCAAAATCTGGCAAAAACCGAGCACCACTCTTCTCTCCTCATGATTGCTCTCTTGGAACTCTAAGAGACACATTGCATGGGTGCCAAGTGGGGTGATCCAGCCAAAATCTAGCACCACTTTTCTCTCTTCCTCATGATTTTGCTCTTGCAACCCTAAAGAGCACATTCCATGGGTGCTAAGTGGCCTTGTCAAGGTCTCTTTTAGCTAAAAAGAATGATTTCCTATTATGAGAACTCAAAACCAAAAACTATACAACCCTAAATAGTTGAGGCGGTCACTCACTCTAAATTTTGATGAACACACCCTACAAATAAATAAATGAATTTCATACCACATATTCAAGGCTCTTATTTAGAACAATGAAATTTCTTTGGCCATAGTTAAGAAACACTAACCAGTTGTACTAAAGATTTTCTTTTAAGTTTGAGTGGTTTAACTAGTGCATTCTAAGTTGCCTGGGCCTAAAATCCACTAATTCTATAATTACTAAGGCAAAAAATGGACAGATGGGACTTCAAAATCTTAGTTTTTTACTCAGGCATCACATTTTTTCTGTGTTTTTTCTTTCTTTTTTTTTTCTATGCAGTAGCACATGAAAGAAAGCCACAGTTATTTAGTTAATTACATGAATGGCTGCGTGGGTCAATGGATGCTACTAAAGGACCTTGTAATATGCAAAAGCCTAATTCTTGGAAGTTGTTCGAATACAAAATTGAAGAACTGGAGTGGCCTTGGAAATATGTCTTCCAAATTTAGTAATACCTTTTTTCTGCACAGAAACTATTGGATAAAGAAAATCCCAAAATGTTGTCCAAGAGTATCTAACTTTGCTGGAAAGCCTATAATAGATGTGCAAATACATCGACATCTACATATATGGTTTAAACCTCAATAGTTGCTATCTTAATGATATGCATGGTTTTGAATTGCAAAGTTGGACTTATTTAAAGATTGAAGTAAACTTTGGAGGTGAGTCTTTGGAGTCACAAATGGTCAGCATTTAAGGCCTACAAATAAGTACTGGTACCAAGTGGAAGAAAACTAGGAAAATTCATATTGTGTACCTTGTGGACAAGGCTCTAGTGGATGGGAGAAAGAATGATGGGTCTTGGAGGTCACAAAAGTCAGGATAATGCAAAACAGGGGAGGTAAATCGCCACACGTTGAAATTACATTTCTGTTACTAGACGTTATATGCATAAGCATGAACATGTAGAGTGGCATGCAATAGTTACTATGTAATTAAGTTTTATTTTGAATATGTGTGTGTGTGTGTGTGGAAAATAAGTAGCAATATGGCAGGTAGTACCAATTTTACATAGAAATTATAAGGATCATTGGCATCAAGCTTGTGTAGATGTAACAAAAGGGGGTTTCTGAAAACTTGAATTGTCTTGTGTATTGCAGCTCCAACTTGCTTTCGAAGTGAAATTTATCCTTTATCTTGTGGTTCACTCTGACCCGAAGACAATAAAATTAGTAAAGATTTATTCTTGTGAGTGTGGCTCTGACTGAGACCTATCACAAAATTCGGCTAGATACCACGTAATAGCTAGAAGAGCAAACTCAAACCTTTTTTTGAAATCATATATGCAATCAATGGTTTTTTAATTAAATCATTGCGTCTCAAGACCCAAAAAATACAGAAAATACATATATGCAATCAAACCCAACAATTGTTACAACTTTGAAGAGGTAGAAGTTGTTATCCCAAGCAAAATCTAACAAAAAACCGTAAATATGGAACCATCCCCAAATTTCCAAAAAAAAAAAAAAATGCTCGATATTAAAGGCTATACAACTAGCTGCTCCTCAAATGATAGTGAAAGGAGCACAACTCAGCATAATAGCTACACTACTAGCTACTCCTCAGATGATAGTGGAAAGGAGCACAACTCAAAATAATAGCTACAGTGCTAGCTGCTCTGTAACTTCCAGTACACTGCTTTGTAACAACCTATGGACACGTGTCATATGCTTATTGGGAGGAATATTCTGAGTTGTCAGTACTTGTTGTATAAAGTGATACTCTGGTTGTACATGGCTGATATGAAATCAATAAGAATTTCAAAGCAAAGTGTTGCTCTCTGTTTTCCTGTAGAAACGTTTCACGAACACCTAGAATGCTTTTTGTATTTTAACATGGTATCAAGAGCCTAGAAAGACTCACGTCTCTTCACTCATGGCATCCCCAGAAACAACTCCCCTTCCTCTTGTCCCACCCTCCATAGTCATAGCAGCAATACATTCGATTACATTGAAACTCACCATTGAAAACTATATTCTCTGGAAGGCACAAATTGTCCCTTTTTTGAAAGGTCACAAGCTATTTGGATATGTAGATGGTACCTTGCCCATGCCTCCAACTAATCTCAATGGCAAACCCAATCCCGCCCATTCTCAGTGGCTTCTTCAAGACCAAATGATAATCTCTGCCATCAACTCCTCTCTTTCTGAATCGCTCATCACTTAAGTTTTGGAGAGTTCAACTTCTCACAAAGTATGGGCTACACTCAAAAGTATTTTCACATCTCATTCATCTACTCATATCATGCATACTCAATACCAACTTGCCACTCTTAAGAAAGGCTTAGAATCCATCTCAGAGTACTACAACAAAGCCAAAAATCTTACCTCCCTACTCGGTGTTGCAGGGCATCCCCTCTCTGATTTAGAGTTCTCCATTTACCTTCTTGCTGGCTTAGGTTCTGACTATGAGTCATTAGTCACCTCTCTTACCACTAGACCTGATCCCCTTTCCCTTCATCAACTATACAGTTACCTCCTCACTCACCCATCTCGTCTCTCCCATCAGACTTAATCTCTACTCTCAGCCCCCTCATTCTCTGCTCATAATACCGTTGCTCGCCCTTCTTTCAATCTTAACTCACAAAATCGTGGCCGCTATAACTCTTACAGGGGGACGACGTGGTCGTGGTTCTAATAGAGGAAGGTTCCCTGGCCCTCGTGGACCATCATTCCTTGCACCCAACTCGTCGAATCCACGACCCACATGCCAGGTCTGTAACAAATCGGGGAATTCTGCAATTGCATGTTATCACTATTTGATCACTCGTACCAAGCTTCTGCACCCCCTTCTTAACAGTAAATTCCACCACTGTTTCTATGGCTCCAACCTCGGCCTCATGGTTCCTAGATACGGCAGCCACTCATCATTTTGCACTAGAATTTACCAATCTCGACTTTGAATCGGCTTCTTACCAGGGCTCAGATCAAGTTAGTATCGGTGATGGTTCCTCCTTGCTTATTCAACACATTGGCTCCGCTCATCTCTCTTCTCCTACTGGCAAATTTCTCTTAACTCAACTCCTTCATGTTCCTTTGATTTCTCGTAACTTGCTTTCAGTTCGGCAATTTTGCCAAGATAATAATGCTTACTTTGAGTTTCATTCCACTTTCTTTGTTGCGAAGGATTCTCGTACTCAGACAATGATGCTTCGGGGTCCCGTTGAGCAAAGGTTGTACGTTCTGCCTTCCGCTTCTGCAACAACCACCACCAGTGTCTCCAATCCCCTTGTGCTTTTCTTAGTTCCCGGACAATAGCTCAACTCTGGCATCTATGCTTAGGACACCCTTCATCGCGCACCACTGCCTTGACCATTTCACATTTTTAGCTCCCCACCTCATCTCATGGGCTCTCTGACTGTTCTGCATGTGCATAGGTGAAGGCCCATGCCTTACCTCACCCACCAACCTCAACCAGATCACTCAAGCCTTTTGCTCTTCTTTTTTTTTTTTTTTTTTTTTTTTATGCATGGGGTTCATATCCAATTTTGTCTTCAACTGGTTGTAGGTTTTATCTATCCATAATAGATGATTACTCGAAAAATATTTGGCTTTTCCCTTTACAATCTAAGTCTAATGTTACTCCTATTGTTCTTGCATTTTTACGATATGTCACAAACACCTTTTTAACTAATGTTGTTGCGGTCCAATCCGATTTGGGGGTGAATTTCGCCCACTTGCATCCATTTTTAAAAATCTTGGAATTACGCATCGTATTACGTGCCCGTACTCTCATCAACAAAATGGCAGGGTTGAGTAAAGTCATCGACATATTGTCGAGACGAGCCTTGCACTCTTGGCTCATGCATCCATGCCCCACACATATTGGGCCGAAGCTTTTCAAACGGCCACTTTTCTCATTAACCATTTGCCCACACCAATCCTAAATAATCAGTCCCCTATGAAACTCTCATGGGCCAAACACCCGATTATTCCTTCCTTAAGGTTTTTGGTTCTCTATGTTGGCCCAACCTACGACCTTACAATAAGCACAAACTTGATTGTTGTTCCAAGCTGTGTGTGTTTATGGGTTCTAGCTCAGATCACAAAGGTTACATTTGCCTTAACTTGGAAACAGGTTGTACTTACATCTCTAGGGATGTTAAGTTCTTTGAAAACCAATACCCTTTCTCCTCTCAACCCAGTCCCATATCCTCTCCTCAGACTCAGCCAATTTCATCTGGGCCGCCCTTCACATTTCATGTTCCCATACTAGCCCATAACAAACCCACCTCCATTCCTTCCACTGTTTCGTTACCTATGGGCTCCTCTACACCCACTAGTTCAACTCAACCCATCCGTATTTCCTTGCCTAATCATGACTCTAGGGCTTCTTCTCCTTCCTTTGATTCCTCTATGTCCCCAAATCACTCTCAGTCGTCATCCTTTGCTCCATCCTCTTCCCCATCTTTAGTCACCGAGTCAACTTTGCGTCCGTCTCACCCTATGGTCACCTAGTCCAAGTCACAAATCCAGTGTCTGAAACTTCATTCAGACGGCACTATCCCGTGGCCTCCATCCAAACCGACTCTGTCTCTCACAACCTCCACTACTCCCCTTCATGGATTGTTCTTATTCCAAACCGACTTTGGAGTTTCGAGTTCTACTTTAGAATCACACTTGGGAACTCGTCCCATTTTCTCCTTACTATAATCTCCTTGGGTCCAAGTGGGTTTTGAAAACCAAGCGTCATGTTGATGGATCCCTGGAACGTCGCAAGGCTCGCCTTGTGGCTAAGGGATTTCATTAGCAACAGGCTTGGATTACTCTAAAACATTCAGCCCTATAGTGAAACCAACCACAATTAGACTCCTCTCACTTGCCATTAGTTCCAAATGGCCTCTCCACCAATTGGATGTCCAAAACGCCTTCTTCCATGGGGACCTCGATGAAGACGTGTTCATGCAGCAACCGCCGGGGTTCGTCAATCCAGATCAGCCTTCCCATGTCTGTATGCTTCTAAAGTCCATTTACGGTCAAAAACAGGTCCCTAGGGCCTAGTTTGCTAACCTAAGCGACAGATTAATGTCACTTGGTTTTCATGGGTCTAGGTCAGACTCCTCTCTGTTCATTTTTCAAAATTCTACAGACTTCATGTATATACTTGTTTATGTTGATGATTTGATTGTAACTGGCTCTAGTAGTTTGCTTATTGTTGAATTCATTAAATCTCTGAGTCTCCATTTCCCTGTTAAAGATTTAGGTAATTTACATTTTTTTTCTTGGTATTGAGGTTAGCCTTGACTCGTCGGGTCTTTTTCTTTCTCAGTCAAAGTACATGCATGATCTCCTTGTCAAAACTAATATGCATAAGTCTAAGTCAGTCTCTACTCCAATGTCCTCCTCTATCAAACTTATGGCCTTGGACGGTTGCTCCTTTGAGGACCCATCTCTATATCGGAGTGTGGCTAGGAGCTTACAATATCTGGCGTTTACATGTCCAGATTTTCTATGCAGTCAACCTTGTGTGTCAATACATGCATAGTCCACGCCTACCTCATTGGCAAGCTGTTAAAAGAATCTTGAGATATCTTCAGCATACTAAGTCCCTTGGCTTGCATTTTACCTCATCATCACAGCAAACTTTATCTGGGTTTTTTTTATGCAGATTGGGTTGGATGCCCTGATGATCATCGATCCACGAGTGGATTTTGTGTTTATTTTGGGTCTCATCTCATATCTTGGGGTTCAAAGAAGCAACCAACTATAGCCCGGTCTTCTACCGAGGCTGAGTATAAATCAGTTGCTAATGCAACATGTGAGATCTTATGGCTACAATCCTTACTCAAAGAACTTTGAATCTTCCAAAAAAATCCTCCCATCCTATGGTGTGACAACCTAGGAGAGCTACTTATCTTTCGATCAACCTTGTGCTTCACTCTAGAAATAAGCATGTTGATCTTAATTACCATTTTGTAAGGAAAAAGGTTGCTGCTAAAACACTTCAGGTCTCATTCATCTCAAGTAAGGATCAAATTGCTGACATCCTTACCAAACCACTTTCAGCAGTCAGATTTCAACAACTACGGTCAAGCCTCACCATTACATCAGTGTAGCTTGACTCGCGGGAGGGTATTAAAGGCTATACAACTAGATGCTCCTCAGATGATAATGAAAGGAGCACAACTCAGCATAATAGCTACACTGCTAGCTACTACTCAGATGATAGTGGAAAGGAGCACAACTCAGAATAATAGCTACACTACTAGCTGCTCTGTAACTTCCAGTACACTGCTTTGTAACAACCTATGGACAGGTGTCATATGCTTATCAAGAGGAATATTCTGAGTTGTCAGTACTTGTTGTATAAAGTGATACTCTGGTTGTACATGACTGATATGAAATCAAGAAGAATTTCACATCAAAGTGTTGCTCTCTGTTTTCCTGTAGAAACTTTTCACAAACACCTAGAATGCTTTTTGTGTTTTAACACTCGAATATATCAGATTTCATTCACTAAAAATTATCACATAGCTTATTGGAAGGAGAATAGAAAGAATGAAAGAGAAGAGGCTGAAGCATACCCAAAATAGGAATGACATGGAGAATTTTTTTCAAAACCTCTATATGAGGATCACACCAGCGCAAGGGGACAAACCACTTTTCAAGAACAAGTAGAAGACAAAGAAGAGAACCTTTCCTTAGAATGATGGAAGACGAGGCAGCGGTAGCTTGCAAAGTGCAGGTAGTCCAATAGGATGAGTAGCACAATGTGGAAGGCTAGGTTGATACACCTCAGCACAGGGTGAAATAAAGGATTTGTCACCCGGGAATGGTCAAGCGAGAAAATACATCAACCGTACGAAGGCGAGAAAGACTGGTGCAGAAGGCAAGAAGGAGGAAGAGGCTAGTAGCTCGGGTGAAGGGCGAGGTCCAAGCCTAAAGCGAACAACAGTCAAGGACATGACCCATGTGGATGTACGAGCTTTTCGAGATAACACCAAAATGCTTAGAAGGCAGTAGTGTCGTATGTAAAGAATCATACTCCACATGAAAGGTCACATCTAGAGTAAGTCTGTGGAAGGAAAATTATGACTCTACGGATCATATCATCTACACCTAGAGGTATGGTCTAGCGTCATGTGGGAGACCCATATTCAAAGAGGGACTGTAGATTTGACTAAAGATAAGCCGCAAGAATGTGTGTACCTTGTCTTTTCGATCCTGCAGATGGACGACTAAGACTAAAAGGCTCATATTCAGGCACGTTAGTAGTCAGAATGATGTTAGAATGACACCTGATGATCTCACCTTAAAATGACTTAAAGTAAAAGTAAAAAATCTCATTTTTGAGATCGTGAGTGTTGGAGTTTCTTTGGAGTTGGAGTTTTTAAAGAAAGCAAGTGGTCTCAAAGAGAGCAAAGGGTGGAGCAGCATCAACATTGCCGTAGTATTTTAATATTATGGGGTATATTAGCTTCTAAGACAACACTAAGAATGTGGAGTAAATATTGTGGGTATGTTGTGAGATTTAGCCTTGCATATTTTATAACTTTCCCCCTTTCTTTCATGAAAATAATATACATTTTCTTCATTATATTAACAAATTATCTTTACACTGTAATTTTGAGATGATAAGTTTGAATGATTCGGGTTGATGATGTTGTGGATTTTTGAGTGCGTGAGTCTTATTGTGAGTCAATCATCATGGATAGGTTGAGGAGTCACCGTGTCATTCCTACGACACATTGCTATGCATTTCATACGAAGGAGTAAAGGTTCTTTTGATGATTGAGGTGAAATGCTTTCATATTGGCCTCACTTGATAGACGGGTCGAGAGATTCTCCAGACATATCATGTGTGGTATGTTCGAGTTGGTTAGCCAGCTAGAATGTGTCCCTGATGCAACATGTATACTTCCGTGTGTGTGTGTGTGTCGGATGATTTGAAACAGGCGAATTAGTTTGGTTTTCTATGCGATGATATATTATAAGATGAAATTCTATATAATGAGATTTGATGAGTTTTACGTGCTTGAAAAAAGGGTGGTTCCTCGCCTCTTCAATATAAAAATATATGTACTTGAGATTTGCATAGAGAGTAATTCCTCATAGGGTGATTCATCGCCATACTTATATACTTGGTGTTTTATTTAGAGGGTGATTCTTATCCTGACTATGAATGCATGTGTTTTGCTTAAAAGGTGATTCCTTACCACACACAAATATATATGTTTATAGATCTTTTACATGAAAATGGGCATTACATCTTCACGTGCATTGTCTCTCATTAGCAATTTTGTCATAGCTGTTTAACCTATCTATGGTTTTGTTTATCAAAATCGTAGACTTTGATATATAGTTAGCCTCAGGAGATATACTCGAGGAAGAAGGACCAACCATACTCGAGCAATAGTAGCAGAGGCTTATCTTTGTTAATGCTATTGGTATTGTTTGGAGATGTATTATTTAGTCAGACGACAAATCATGTTTGGTCTGTCGTACTTGGACACAAGAAATGAACATATGGTACTGTGTGATATTATTGGAAGTGATAGTGATATATGGATATTTATGTTTTAATTAATGAACTTATTTAAAGTTTAGATCTCTGGTACAAATAATATTTAGTCTCTGAATAAAATTTTACTTATTCCACTGCGACATAGACTTCTATTTATGTACACATGCACTTTCTTGTGAAAATTGCACGCCTATTTCTGATCTAAATTTGAAGTGTTGTTGATCGACTAGCACCCTTAGCACTTCGCACCATGAATTCCAGCCAGATCCTTTACTGAGGAACGGGGAGCCATACTTGACTTCAGGCGGACGACATGATGCTTTAACGGGAAATGTAGATATTTGAAGCACTTCCAATGCATACCATGGTTGATGGAAGACGAGAAGAACCCAACTGTGAGGAAGGGAAGATGGCGCAAATAAACAGAGGGGCTGGAATGAAATAAAGTGAACTTCAGTAGTGGAAAAGAAAGTACACAAAAGAGAGAGAAATGAATTAAAAATGATATTATATATATATATATATCTATTTGTGCACAGTGCACACTAGATATAAAAGTAACACTATAGCAAAATTGACAATTAGTGATGAAATATATCATCGGTTGGAAAGGCCTTTTGAGCTAGTTTCTTCAAATTTTACAGAAGCATGAGTTTTACATAACCATTGTGAATGCTCTAATATGTTTGCCCATATAAAAAAGAGCAATATTAGGTACAAAGTTTAAATAAACAAGTCTCTCATAGATTTTTTGTAAAAAAGTAAATCCCACTAAAAGGAATGATTTTTTTTATATTTTTTTTAATGTGAGGTCTATTTGTTTTATAAAAATTACATATGACTTGTCTATTTAGAATTTATATAAATTATTTCTCTATAAAAATAAAGTTCATGACTCATGAGTCTCACTGGTTAATAAAGTATTCCCTTGTTTATCCACAGGACAATGCGTTATTGGATAAGAAAAGAAAGAAAATAAAGCCAAGTTAGCGAGGTTCGTTCCCTTTTTATCATAAATTTGGTTGCGTAGCACGTGATTTTAGGGATCAAACTCCCAAGTGGAAGAAAAAATATAAAAAAATAGAGTTTATAGAACATAAATATTAAATATCGATAAATATTATAAGGTATTAAATATATAATTTGGAGAAGGGAATATAAAAAAGATGTAGCTTAAGCCTTAAGAAAAGATGTCCATAATCTAATGTTTGACTGTGGGGCTTTGATAGTTTTTGCTTAGATCATCGGAGACGTATTGTCGTGTGCTTTAGGGCCATTATGTTTATTTTTTTCATTACTTTTTATTAATATTTATTATTATATAATATTTTATCATTATTTTTTTATCATTTTTCACTACTATACACGGATCATCTAAGATCATCTCACTATTTAAACGTATTATTTGAATATTAACTGTTTTTTTTATAATTTGAGTTTGTTTTTTAAGTTTATTTTATTAAGTCTTTTAGTCTATTTTTAACTCGAATATTTATTGGTACGTTTTCAAATTTAATTCTTCTTAAACTCCTAATTGTTTTAGTTTATTTTTTTTATCTTTAAGTTTATATTTATTTTTCTAATTTGAGTTGTTTTTAACTTTATTTCGTAAGAGGTTTTTTTTTTTTCTTCCAAATTTAGTTTATTTCTGTGTACCTAATTATTTAATTGTTTTAGTTAATATCAACTTTCTGCAATTAAAAATTTAGGTTTCATTTGTTATCACAACTACACCTCTCAAAATCATTTCATCTAATTATTAAAATTTGAGCAGTGCTACTCTGCCATTTGACCGTTAGGCTAAATTGGCATTTTTTTTTTGGTTCAATTTTTTTATTCATATTTTTTTATCATTTTAAAATATTTTTAAAAAATATAAAAAAATATCAATACACTAATAATCACTTCCTTAATTATTAAGTAAAGAAAAAAAATTGAAAAAAATTAAAATACATGAGGTGTCAAAATGATGAGGTAAATTGAGTGGACAAAGTAACATTTTTCTTAAAAAAATTTCAAATTCTCACAAAAAATAAAATAAACAATTCAACTTTTTTAAATTTCAAAACAAAAATAATATTAAAAAATATATTCTAACAATATTTTATTTAACTTTTAACTTTAATATCAACTTATCTCATCTCATTTTATCTACAAATGAGATCACCTTAACGATATATGTGGCATGTGAATTGGATATTTTCTATTTTATGTAAATACAGACTCTACATTTTGATACGTATTATCGTGTAGTTTTTTCTAACATGTCAAGCAAGTGTCACGCCAACATTTTTCATCATAAAAATAAACAAATATTAAATAAAAAAAATCAGTCTGAAATGGGGTACGTATATACCACAGACAAAGATACATTTTTCCGAAAATTCTAATTTAGGGACCCCTTTGAAATAGGGCAAAACTCCCCATGGCCCATAGACCAATAGATGAAATTTTAGTTTATTTGAATTGTTTTTTTTTTTTTTTCGTTTTTTTTTTTTTGGTTGACTTGGCCATGGAAGATAATTTTATTTTTATTTTTATTTTTTGGTAACCCATGGCACATAGGTTTGTACACCTAGCTAGGGATGTACTCGTTAAGTGATGTAAACCTTGAAGGGAAGAATTCTGGATGGTGGCTTGAAACAGCTACTACGTGGGCGGGCCCATAGATATAATATGATAATCTGTCATTATCATCGTTTCATCACTACCACTTAAGCAATGATGAAACGAAGCGGTGAATAATAATTAAGCAAATGGCAACCATTCCTTTACAATAATCAAATTTTGGTTTGCTGTAATATTTTAACGTTGGCGATCGATATAAACAACAGGCCTGCAACAGCGACATCCCCATTTACCCAATAAATTAAGCTACCGAAAATGGCATTTTCTCGTTTGTCCATATGGGGAAGTTGCAGATACCTGTTCCTGGACACCATTATAAGGGGAAAAGCACCTCAGTTGCTCAGAAGGTTCGATCACGTAGACAGTTGGATTGGAGGAGGAGGAGATCATATGGGAGCGCCAAACGACGTCCCGCGGGGCAGAAGCAGGAAGTCATCCTCAAGGGGACACCACAGATTTGTAGGAGTCCGACAGAGGCCATCCGGGAGATGGGTGGCTGAGATCAAGGACTCCCTGCAGAAGGTCAGGCTTTGGCTGGGAACATTCGACACTGCTGAGGACGCTGCTCGTGCTTACGATGCTGCTGCTCGGAACTTACGTGGTGCCAATGCTCGCACCAACTTCGAGTTACCGCAGTCCGGATCAAACACTTTAAGTGGCGCCGGTGCTAACGGTGTTTTCAACGAGAGTGCCGAGCCCTTCTCATTCGAACAAGGGAGCGGGACGGTCACGCCAGAAGCAGACGGGCTTGTTGGCGCCCTCAAGGCCAAACTGCTCGATGGCAAGGGACTGCGAATGCTCGCAGCTCCCGAGAGTTGTTTGGGAGCCAAAGCCAGCAGCGGTATGGTGAAAAACTCATCACCTGACAACATTGGTACAAAGAGAGGGCAATCATCATCGCCAACTGCGGCCGTTGCTCCTCGTGGGGTTGGGATTCTGGACTCTATGCAAGTTTCTAATAGTTTTCCGGGTCCAAATAAGCTGGCTGACTCTCTCCTAGACCATAATGACCATGATCATGAGGCTGTAGCAGGGCATGTTGGGGTCCAGTGGCATCAATCCTGCCAAGCAGCGTTGCCAACAAGGATCACCCCATGGTCTTCTGAACCAGCATACGAAGTGCCATGGCCCGCACAGACGAACCATATCCAAGATCAGAATGGCTTGTTTACTGCTGCTGCTGCTTCTACATCGGCATGGCAGCTTTCTGGTGCAACTGGGGCAACGATTAACTTGGCATATCCAGATCAGGGCGCTTTGGAGCTGATGTCAACAAATAAGATTAATGGGAAAGCGCAGTTGTTTCAGATTGATGGAGCTGCAATGCCAGAAGATGTGTGGTCAGCCGAGCAACAGGTTGTGCACGGTGAGAACAACAGTTGGGGTGGCGCAAATGGCACTTGGGATCCTCTCTTTTATGTACCCTCTGTTCTAGGATGATATATATATATGATATTTACTGCATATGATCACTTAATTTCCGCCATGAATATCATGCGTGGTTGTACACAAAAATTTATTTTAGATCAAATTTGAGAGGAGATACATATTGGCACGGCTAACAAAACATTGGTGAGGTATTGATCCCCCAAATTTGAAGTTCAGGAAATGCTACATTAATGCTGCATTTCTTAACATAACCGCCATCATGAGGATCGAGGAACACAAAAGGATAAGAAATTTTTTTCTACTATATTTATACACATGAAAAACCCTATTCTCAAGTTAGCCAGTATGCAAAGCACACGTAGTAAAAGTGTTTATATATCATAATTTAATCTGAATACAAATCATATCTTACCACACATCAGTTTGAGAATAAAATAATAATTTTATATGGTATATTAGCTGAACCTTCATTTGTTTTTTTTTTCCCAAAATGACGTAGATCTTATCTTTTGTTCAGTTTCATATATTTTAATGTTAGCTATCCAGGTACGATGTCCTAGTAATCTTCTTTTCCTTCAAGTTGTCTTTAACTAACACATTCTTAATTGCACATAGCTTGGTTCAAACTAATTTGTATGCATGCTAGCTTCAATTTCTTTTTGAAGTGTTTATGTCAACCCAACGTGGGCAAAGAAATAAAATGCCATGATAACCATGAGTACTCATCGATCGGCTCCTTTTTACCGACATAGTTGCTATCAAGCACCTAATGAATATCTCGAAATTTGTTCTAATTAAAATGGCCTGGTCTTTTGTAATTTGTCCCAAAGCAGAGACTGTGTGGTGTCTACGAGAGTAATGATGTATTGATACAGTCAGCTTGCTATAAATCAAATTAAATTAATGAGAAATGATAGTTATAATCATGATTACGTAAGCGCTGTGTAATTATTTTGAAAAAAATAAATAAATATGAGACTTACATAAAAAAGGATAATTTTTTAATAGTGGACCCTATATTTTTTTAAAGCGATATGTATACGACGCTTTCGCATTTCACGATTATATGTAGTATTATTAATAAGCCATATTATAAACGTTTAATTTAACGCGCATAAACTTGCATAAAGTCGAATGAATTTGATCTATTTGTAGTGTTATTTTAATTTTATAATGAGATATCTTAAATATTTAAGAATATAATAGGAACTTATATCTATATGCATGTGTAGTTTGAATCCTCAAGAGAGTACAATCATTGACATATATGTGTAAATAATTAGCAATACAAAGATATATATTTACAAAAACCAAGATTTAACTTGTCAAAACTTGTAAGAAAAATTATAATAAATAATATAAATGATCTATTTTTTCAAAATTATTAACTTGGCATGCAATAAACCACTTGTATTCGAATAAAAATTAAATAAATAAAACTTAATTATCCACTACTCATTTAAGAAGTACTCGATTAAACTTGGGACTATATAGTAAAAAAAAAAAAAAAAGGTACTATAAGAAAACTGCTTAATTGTGACTAACTATTTCTTACGAAAATGATTATTTTTTATCAAAATGAGTCTATTTTCATCATAAATAATCATTATCGTCGTAAATAATTCGTTATAAATACTCTTTTTTTTTATAGTGAATTAATTGGCAAGAAAATTCTTATTTTTTATTTTTTCTAAAAGCAAGTTTCAAAGAGAAGACATATAATTGGCACAGCTGACAAAAAACTTGGGAGTGGGCATTGAATACCCTTAGATTAATGTTGAATTTCTTAACATAACCGCCATTATACTACAAGAAAACTGCTTATTTGTGACCAGTTAATTCCAGCGAAATGACTATTTACAGCCAAAACGAGTCTGTTTTGGTCACAAATGATCTTTTCACCGTAATTAAATGGCCACAAGAGCCCGTTTTTCTTGTAGTGTTAATTAGGAGGAACACAAAAGAATCCAAGGAATTCTGTGAATTGGCTGAAGCTCATTCCACTAAAGTAGCTTGAGAGTAACGCCACCTTCATGGTTTTTACCAAGTGACATGGATCTTATCTTTTGTTCACTTTCATATATTTTTTTTGTTTGCTTTCGGAGTCGCTACTATTTTTCTTTCCCTCTTTAACTAGCCCAATCAGCTTGCACATATTGACCTAGTTTATTTTTGTAGATGAGATAAGATGAGATGAAATGAGATGAGTTAAGATAAAAGTTAAAAAGTAAATAAAATATTATTATAATATATTTTTTTAATATAATTTTTGTTTAGAGATTTAAAAAAGTTAAATTATTTATTTTATTTTTTGTGAAAATTTGAAAAAATTGTAAAGATTAGATGAGATGAGATAAAAAATTTTGTTAAAGTGAACGATAAATCTGTTTTTTTAAGTGTTTATGTCAATCTAACGTGGGTAAAGAAATGAAATGCCATAACTGCCATCGGGTTGTTCTCACGGGCCTATATAGTTGCTATCGAGTATGTAAATCCACTTTAATATGAAAAGAGAAATGCTAGATATAGTATTGTTATGATGCGTAAATGTTGGGCACTCACTTTAAAAAAGGTGGAGGTCATTCAAAAAATAACTTTCTCATATGAGTCTATATTTACCCAACTTTTTTTTAAAAAGAATCCACGACACTTAATCACCTTAAAACTAAAAATATCATCTTTCATCTTAAAATGGTCCCTTTGGCCTTTCATCTAGGAGTGTAATCAGTCCTGTTTGGTTTGGTTTTATATATTTTTTAGAACCGAATCGGTATACACCAGTTTTGAAAATTTAACAACTGATACCGGACCGATTTAATACCGAAATTGAAAGTTCTTGTTTTTCCGATTTCGGTCGGTTTTTAAAATTTTATGGATTATTTATGTTAGTAATAGTATGATGTTTGAAAAATTCTATTCATCATCCCTACACATCATATTTATTTTAATTTTTTTTTCTCTTACTAAATGTGTGTTATATGAATGATGAGCAGAAGAATTTAATTAGTTTAAGAAGAATAAAACAAGAAAAAATTATAAAAACAAAAATATGTGTGGTATGCGGTATGCGGGGATGATGAGTAGCAAAACTTTATGATGTTTACATATACTAAACTATTAGTCTATTTATATTATAGTATAAGATATACATCAAAAGTAAGTTTATATTAATAACTTAATATTAATGTTTATGTTTAAGATTAAAATTTTATGTTATTAATTTTATATTAAAAGATTAAAATTTATATATTATATCATATGTTATATTAATTTTATGTTATAAGATGACAAGTTTGGGGGTTGAGATGAGATGAGATTTTTTTATATTTTTGCGAATAGTATTAAGATTAAATAAGTTGAGATTTTTTTATGGTTTTAGAAAAAGTTTATGGGTCCCATTTAGATATGTGTGGATGTAAAGTGAGATGAGATTTTTGAAATTTATCATCTTGGGATAATAGTCGTGGGTCCCACCGTTTCATCCTCCTGAGGACTATGTCTTCATCGCCTTGCTCTTTCACCCTCATATGAGTTCCATTTTCACCCTAGCCCACTGACTCTTACGCTCATCCGAGATGGAAATGAACAATCTCTGGACTTTTGCGCTCAATAAATGGTCGAAGGCCTTGTTAAATTGGTCAGGAGGTAAGGGAGGTTGTACTTCTTCCAACAACTTCATACAATGCATCTGGAGATCAAACGCTCTGTCGGACTCCATGCTAGTGTCAAAACCTTTGCTGCGCTTCCTTGACCTGCTCGACTCCATAACCTCCTCAATAGCCTGCCGTCTTGCTTCGACACTACATTTAATTTCATCAAGGGTCTCGCTCATTTGCTGTTGAAGGGCAGGGTTTTGGAATGTCAGCCCTCCCCTTTGTCTTCTACGAGATTCGCTAGCATAGGAGGCAAAGAATGGTCTAGATGAATCAGGGAAACCCCCGATGGCGGGGGTTCCTGATCAAGCACTGGTTGGCCACGAGTTTGCATATCCTCCTCAAATAAGTGCTCATCGTCACTATCTGGGGTGGGATTCGTCGACGCCCGCCCCATTGTCTCAGTGAATACTGAACAACCAAAAGTTGCACAAAGTTATTCATACTTTGGACATCCATGGGTCTTGCAATGTTTCCATGATGAATGGACCTAACAGAAGAAATTGTTAATAATTACAATCACAAAACGTCTTCTGAAAGCCTAATTATAGATGTTTAGCAATAATTTAGATCCTACCCTTATAGCATTTGCCCAGTGTTCATCACTAGCAACTGGTGCCTTCCTCTCTGGGTCCCATTCCAAACCGGTTTGTTTCATAAGATTGGTAAATTCACGTTGTCTTCTCTTTAGCCGAACAATTTTCCCTTTCACTTGATTACAATTGAAATTTTTTGGGCCAATAGCAGACAGTCATTTAGCAAGCCTCACATTATCAGCAATTGTAATCCTCTCTCTTCTCAATCTATCCATGAGCGTGTCTTGATACAAGAGGTCAACTAGGACATTCTCAAACCCATCACTCCATAAATCCCGATGGTATCATTCTCCATAAGCTTTTAATATATGCTCAAACGAGAACGATGATTATTGAAACCAAATATAAAACTCTGAAATGGCTTGGACCACATTCAACATGCAGTTTTCCTTTATGGGCAGGTTTCCTTTAAGGTAGAATGAACTGACACCCGAAACACATTTTACATGGAAATAATGTAAACAATCTAGCTCATGCATGGGAAGATGTTGTGCGAACTATGGGTATATTCCTTAACTCTAAACACAGTGAATAGTCGAGCTCATGCATGGAAATAATGTAAACAGTCTAGCTTATGCATGAAATAATGTAAAAACGTTGAACATGATAATTTCATTTAGATTTACTTTTATTTTTTATTTTTTTGTTTTAAAGTTGAACCCTGAAATTGATTTCGTAAAATAAAACGCACTAAATGTATTTAGCGATGTTAAAAATCTCTTAGCCAAAATTTATGCTATAAGTTATTGTGTATACAGTAGAAGACAAGATACCTGCTGAGAAGATGAACTCGAAGAACACCTCAAGTAGTAATGCTACAAGAAAGATTTGGCAATCAAGAACTGGCCCTTCAAACATTAAACAAAATAGGGGGCTTGCTGATACTCACTTGGTATGACCAAGTCTTTGGACTCGTGGTGGTCCAGTTATGAAGGCAACGATGGGCAGATTTGGATAACGGTCCGAGGGTTGATTCACTTCATACGGGTGTCTTCCTCTCTATCAACCACTACTCTTTTATACACCATTGTCCTCCATTCTATAAGAGAAAACTGAGAGGTTTTCACGAGAAATGTAATCCCATGCAACTAATGCTGCCCACGCGAGGTCTGTTTTTGAGCAACAGAGGTCAGCTCAATGTAAATTCACTGCACAGAACAGCCTTTGTTAGAGGTTCGAGATTCGGCTTGCTCAAGGTCAACAATAGCCTGCTTGATTGACATGAAAATGTTTAGAGATTTGCACGGCAGCATGGGGCAGAGGGAAAGTAGGGGCTGTGAAGTTGGTTACCTCAAATGATGCCGTGAGCTTAGTGGTGAATACTCTCGCCGGATTGTGAGAAACATAAGATCTACGTGGGTCAGGCCACTGGACACCAGAGGTCCGGGGAGTTAGCTCTTAATACCTAATATCAACTTAAATAACACAACTATAAAATCCAGAAAACTCTACAAAATATTAATTTATTTACTCAACCCAAAAATCTATGTTCCGTCATAGGGACAATAAAGAAGTTTTCAATAACATAAATTAAAAACTCTCTAAAGACTCGAAAATATCCATAATTCATCAATCAAAATACCGAAAATAAATCAATTTACTAACTATGACTCCCAAATATGCACTTGTACCCTCAGTCACTTATTCCACTATGATCATAACACCTTACTAAATCTTCTTACTCTTGTTCTCCAGCTGAACCATCAAAATTATCTGAAAAGTATATGGAGATAAGGGGTGAGTTATCAACAACTCAGTAAGCAGAGAGCATATACCAATATGTAAACATAAGCATTTACAGAAATCAGAATGCAGAATAAAACATTTTCCTTTTTAGAGGGCAGAAGCAGAACATGTTATCAAAATATCAGAGCAAAGATTCAGAAATAATTTCATTCAAAAATACCCTTTGGCATAGCATAAATAATCATCATCATCATCAGAACATCATATCAGAACAGAAGCCATGTATAACCCCCGTGGTAGGGTTGTGCATCTGCGGATAGCCAAGCAGAACATAAATCACTCTGTCACCAAGGTGAGCACTCTAAACAGAGACAACTACTATAACTCGTGGCAGGGTCATATCCACTATTATAACCTGTGGTTGGGCCGTATCCACTATTATTACATGTGGTTGAGCCGTATCCACTATTGTAACCCGTGGTTGGGCCGTATCCACTATTATTACCCGTGGCTGGGCCATATCCACTATTATAACTAGTGGCAGAGCCGTAACTGAACAGAGCTAAAACAGAATAAATTCAAAATCAAAGAGTCATACCAAAGGTTTTCAGAAATCACATCTTATCCAAACAGAGTACTGAACAAAATTATATCATCTTCGTAATCAAAGCAGATCCAAAGCATATTTACATAATTATGCACAAATTTTCATATTCACTCTTTTTACATAGGTCAGAACTAGAATATCAAAAATAAGCTCATGTCTACACCAGTCATGACAAAAGTGTTTTCTCTTTCATCAGAGTTCAATGTGTAATGAAGAATAAATAATTGAGGTTATTTTCACATTTCTTTTCAAAACATATGATGCACATTTTCGTAAATCAGCCTCAGTTCATTTTTATTTTATGCAAAGTCTAGCATAGGAACCTCGCTTACCTGAACTTCTTAGCTTATCAGAATTTCTCCACAGCAGCATTGAACAAAAATCAATCGTCACCTATAGAAAGTTCATGCAACTTGAATAAATCTTCAATTGAATAGTTACTTCGTAATTATACCTGAAATGACTATTTTAATACCTCAAAAAAACCTAAAATTTCTCTTAACTCTAAAATATCATCACTTTCTAAATTAATCAATGTTCACTTAATAACTCTGACTAAAACATTAAAACCTAACTTATTGACTAGTGTAATCAAACTACAAAATTTAATACTAGATCATACACCAAAATATTTTAAATTAAACAACAACTTTTATTTAATAAACTAGATCATATCTAAAATGTTTAAAAATAAAATTACATCATTCTCATTTACTCTTGAAAAAAAATCTTTGCTTAATAACAATTTAAATTGCTTAAAAGATTTATGTAAACATAATTAAAATAGAGTCCACTAATACATATTTAAAAGTTTAAAATACACTACTACAACTTGTACTCAAAGGATAAAAATGTAATTTCATCTCAATTAATAAGTGCTTGACCAACTATACGGTAAGCTTTGTTATTAGAAATAGAAAACATGCTCATAGTACGTGAAGTAAGGTTTACGCGGCAGAGGCTCACTGTGAGGGGAGGGAACGTGCAACAGCGCAGGGAGCTGGCTGAGGTCGGCGGTGGTGGGTGTAGCAACAGGGCACTGAGTGAGAGAGAAAATGATGAGAGAGAGAGAGAGAGATAATGTGAGAGAAAAAAAAAAAGACAACGGCTTACAGCTTACGGTGAGCAGTCAGGACGATGGGTGGCGGCTTCTGTCGCTGGCAGCATTTGAAAAAAAAATCTGAGGAGCACAAACAAGGGCCCGTGCAGTGGAGGTGAGGAGGAGACGGGGTTGTCGGCGTGGTAGTGGGTTGCTCTGTTTTTTGGGAGTCGAAAACAGGGGCTTCTTTGGTGTAGAAGTGGTATGGTTTTACGGTTGTCATGTGCTGCAACCTTGGTGGCTAAAGGGAGGGATGCACCACAGTGACTAGGTGGTGTGACTGGGTGGCCTGTGGCCGAGTTGGGGGGTGTTGCGCTGTTGGGCTTCATGCGGAAATGATGTTCCTGATGGCAAACGATTGCTGCTGCTATTCTCCCACAATGGTTGAACATGGAGGCTTGCGGGTTGTGTGGTTCTCGGGTGCGGTGGTGAAAGGCATCGTTGTGGAGGATCTCGGCACTTTGAGGTGGTTTGTGGAAGTGTAGTAGGCTAACGGCAGCAATGTGGAGGAGGTGTTGCTTCACTGCAACTCAGGCAGTGGCACTCTAGCTTAGGTTGAAGTTGGTCTCTATGTGTTTGAAGGGTTGTGCCGTGTGCGTGAAGTGTGAAACACATAAATATAGAAGAAACTGATAAAAAAAAAAGCCCTAGAGAAACAAATGGTAGAAAAAATGTCGTGAAAGTATATCTTCTATGCAAGTAGTTGCCGTGAATGTCATAGGGATAGGAACGTGCATGCTGAGAAAACTGAAGTTTGACGTCAAGAGTGAACCTAGTTAAGGGAGGTTCTACGTGTATGAGATGATGCCTAAAAAGATAGTTGAAACCTTAAGAAAAAAATAGAAAGGAAGCGTGCGTGGCATGGGGCTTAACAAAACTTTGGTTTTGACAAGTAGTCCAAAGCATCTTCGTAGCTTATTCGTAATCTCCATCGGTCGAAAATATTCTAAATACTACTGGTCTCGACTCATTTTTCAATTAGCCTAACTCATTACATAACTTGTCGGGCCGGAAACCAAATAAAATAAATCATACTTGGTCCATAAAATGTTAGCTGAATTTAACCTAATTAACAATCTCAATAAAAACTCGTACATCGCCGAAATAAATTTTTGGGGCCCGTAACCTATTTTCGAAACTACTCGTTAAAATCCAAGTGGGTTTTTTATCCATAATAATAAAAAAAAATCAAACGTGAATTTCTTGCTTGGCCCGGGTGTTACAACTGGACACCGAAGGATTGGAAAAGCTCTGATCGAAAAAAATGGTTCTTTGTTTAACGACCTATGTCGTTCCAAGTGGATGTCGAGAATGGAGGATGATTTTGGGTTTGGGGATTTTTGAGATTTCGAACGGGTTCACAGTAGAGGAAGAAGGCTCTACCAACGGAGGAGGATGGGTTTGTTTGGGGGATGACGCAAGTGTTCTGTGAAGGAAGGGTAATGGCACTGTAGACTCACGCTGGCGAGAGTAATGTGGGAGGGGACAGACGCTGCATTTTCAGAGTTTAGGTCATGTCTATGAACAGTGTTGAGATGTTTTGAAAATGGGGGAGATTTTTGAGAAATTTTGAAGTGATTCTTTGAGAAGTGTGTGTCATCTCAGTTAAAGAATTGGGATGAGAAATCTCAACTTGACTGAGCGCCTAAACTTGCCCTAAAAGACTTGAATAATAATATTAGAATTTTATGTTATATTAATTAAAAATTTAGTATATAATATATATAATATAATATAAAAAATTATATATATATATACCAGTCCGGTTCATTTTAAACCGGTACCATACTGGTTTAAGACCGATTTCATTTCTTAAGAACCGGTACTGTACTAAATAGTACTAGACCACTTACAAATCGAACTAGATCTATCCGTCTCAACCAGTTTTTCCATTTTTTTTTTACCCTTACTTTTATCCCAAAACAGAGACAACAGTGTCAGCGTACATTGATAGCAGTACTGCCTATGAAAGGAGTACGATTGATTTAGGAAAGAATTGGTAACGCTCGAGTGAATCAAATTCGATTTCGACTCAATTCGACTAGTAAATAGGCCATTTATGAATGCAAATATATTATTAGTCAATAAATAATATTCTTATAAAACTCAATGAACTTGTATCAGTTTAAGTAGATTTGTATAATTTTGCGTTTTCTATTTTTATACTATTTTTTTCATGTTATAATTAAAATATCTTAATATTTGAAAAGATAAGAGATAGTCGCATTCCTAATATGGTACATGCTTTAATCCTCATTAATATAAACATAGTTACTAAAATTTGTAATCTAGCTGTTTGTAAAATTTGTAGATATGCCTTAAAATAATATAAAAAATTTATTTATAAAATTAACACTAATTTTGACTACCTATTACGCACTTGAACTTGACTCTGATACATCTTACAACGAGCTCTTTAAAAGTAATCGATAAATGATTTTATTGTGGATAAATACATTTTATAGTTTAGTACTTTCAAATTATCAGGAATTTTGCTTCTTTTTTTTTTTTTTTTTTTTCTTTAACCTTAAATTGTTAAAACTGGTACATTGCATAATAAATTACTGGAAAGTAGCATTTTATACCTTTCGAGTTCTTATTGTCAGAAGTATGTCACATAATCTTCTTCCCTTTTTTTTTTGTTTTTTTTTGTTTTTTTTTTTTTTTAATTATCTTAACAACAGAAGTAGACGAAAGTGTAAACAGCACTAAATGAAATCTTTAACGGTTACAACGTCATCAGAGGGAAAAAGATTTTCTCCAAATCCCTGGAAGCCCCCAATGCCCCGTCCCTTTCCCAAACCCCCATACTGAGCTTCTTAGAACCCCCAGTCCCCAGCTGTGCAGCCTGTGCCAACTTTGCCGCTAGTTCCCATCGACGACATTGACTCTGACCCCGCCACCAACCCTCTTCAACATTACCATCTCTCTCTCTCTCTCTCTCTCTCTCTATAAATTCGAGTATTGTTGTTATGCCCTAAC
Organism: Juglans microcarpa x Juglans regia; assembly: GCF_004785595.1. NCBI lineage: Eukaryota > Viridiplantae > Streptophyta > Magnoliopsida > Fagales > Juglandaceae > Juglans > Juglans microcarpa x Juglans regia. The sequence goes on from NC_054604.1 coordinate 27,527,400, forward strand.
TCTACATGTCAAGGAGATTCTAAACTGCAGGAGCTCCTTCCACATATTCAAGTTTAGTGATGCAACATCCACTCTCAACGTGTTACTCTGGCTTCTGTATTCGTGTCACCACATACACACACAAACACATATAATTAGTGCGCTTGATTTGAACAATTTGGAATATTACCAAGTATGTCTTGGATATGGCCCCTAAATCCAGTTTTATACAAATATGACGTGACCTCTAAAAAGGCAATATCTTGGACACTGGTTTTATACAAATAGGAGGTGCGAATAACCCCCAATCTCTGCCATGGCACCTAACACTAAGACTTTTTCCAAAAGGAGACAAAAAGAGAGAGAGAGAGAGAGAGAGAGAGAGAGAGAGAGAGTACATGAACACAAATAGAGGGCCGCAATTGATTGTGGTGAGAGAGATGTGTATCTGCCGGTGAGAGATGGGAATCGGCGGTGACGATGTTGGGGACGGGTACTAGCTAGAGACGGGACTGGATTTGGGAATGCATGGGACACAGGGCGTGGGGAAGGGAGTTGTCGGGGGAAAATGATAAAAAAATATGCTCCACTTGATGATATGGCACTATCCCACGCCAATTTGTGAAATCTCTGTCATAAGCGATTTTCTTTTCATTACATACTATCAACATGAGTGGCGCAAGGCCTAGGAGCTGCTGCCTAGAGCCTCGCCCTAGTACAGACTTACGAAGTCCCAAAAAAAAAAAAAATTAAAACAAAAAAGGGCTTTATAATTCTAAATATAAAAGAATCCTAAAAAATGCCTCTAGATAGACCAATATCAAATGCCTTTGACGTAAAAAAGTCTCAGTGTCGATCAACTAGGAATCAAAACCAATGCCAACAGTGATCTTTCTAGGAAATAATTTATTGTTGATATTATTTTTCATTATGAAAAATGTTGAATACAGTCACCCAGCATAATCTCTGGGGAGTCTCTACCAACGTGGAAAATGAAATGCTACGTTTCATTTGAATCAAAATGAGTCGTTCCATTTCGTTGCCCTCCCTCCCTTCATCTTCCCACAGACCCACTTCATCTTCGCAACTCCGTCTTCGCATCTTCTAACCCTCACTTCGTCTTCTCATCATCTTCTAACTAGGATCCAAAGCCATGGAGGTACGGGAGAACCGATGGGAAGAAATGGTGGTGCTCCAGAGACGTAACTCCTGATCAAAAGTACTGCGAATGACACAGTCACAAAAGCCATATGCATTCAAGACAGCCTGTTGAATTACAAGCTCAGTTGAATAAAGACAACGACAAGAACAAGGACGCTTCCAAGCTTTATGAAAAGCCTCATTTTCTGAATAGGACAGATGATCACAAGTATCCATCTTCTCCCAGAACGATGAGCACTACTACATCATGTGAACAACCCTGGTAGGTATGTTAGGGTTTCATAAATGCTCTCTTTTTTTTCCTATAATCTAATTGGGACTTAACCATTCTTTGTTTATTCCTATATTCATTATATTATTCTTTTTTTATTATTATCGTTCTTATCCAATATCATCAATGAATTACGTGACATGGGTTGTTCAATTTTGTCTTTTGTAAATAAATGTGTTTTGTTAGTTGACCTGTGATGGTGTCTGGAGGGGTTCATGAATGGAGAAATGGCTTACGTGGCTGCCTCAAACAAATAGTACCATTGGCAACAAATGATGCAAACCAAAGTGGGATTAAACAATGACGATACCACCATTTGTGATACATCCGTTGCTTATAGTCAAGGACTACAAAATAAGGAGCTGTTAAATGACCAATATTGTAGCTTATCCTTTAGCCCCAAGTTGGCGACTTTGGAAGAAGCTCTTAACCTCTGCCACACAACAGAGAAGAGCCATTTCAATAATGCATGGTGCATAACAGAGAGAAATAACATTGGCCATGAAATTAATAAATGCTCTTCTTCAAACAACAACTTTCATCCCATACACTACTACTAGCTTATATGGGAGATGAAGACGAAGACGCCAGGCCACATGAAGACGAAGATGCAAGATCCCGACATAGAATGAGCTTTCTTTTGGTCTGAAAGTCTTTCTTCAGATTTCAACTGTTGTTTTCAATATACCACATGTTAGTAGACTCCCTAGCGGTTGCTCGCCCCGATTGTACCTAGAAGAACTGATTTTTCTCACATTCTCTCAACGACTCACTTCTTTACATCTTCCTCTCTTTGCCTTTTTCACTCTCTTCCTTGTCTCTTCTTCTCCTTCCTCTTTCCCTTTTTCCGAGTCATTTTCTTTTGTTTTTTCTTCCTCTTCCTCTCTCCTCCTTTTCCTCCTCCTTTTATACATGCATGGATTATTCGAGGCCAAACTCATGCTATAACTTTAAAAGGCACATGCATGCTGGTTTTTAACTCCTTATGATGGCCAAACATATGGTGGGAAAATTCGATTGGGAACTAGGCAGTGAGGTTGCAATTGTCTCGAGATAGACTCAAGATAGGATCAGTTGAGAGTGAGATCATCCTTAGGTAGACTTAAGAAGGAGTAGGCATGGCTACAAGTTGCCTTGTGGCAAAAGGGAGTTTTTGCTAGAGCCGTTGACATCCCAAGGCGGATGAGGGAGGACTATGCTAGGCTGCAAGGCTGCAAACTTCAAATGGGATTTGGGAGGGTCATGGTCATTGTCTTGAGATAGACTCAAAGGGAAAACTGGGAGAGGCTAGGGCTAGTTTGGGTAATCAAGTATTTCGAGGTATTTTCAAATATTTTTAGATATTTCATTCCCAAACATCACTAAAACACAAAACACTTTTTAATTTCAAATCTTTAACTTTTTCATCTAATCATTACTTAATCATTACAACTTTCCCAAACTTTCTCAAATTTCAAAATAAAAATTATATTAAAAATTATATTCAAATAATTTTTTATTATAATACTTTTATTCAACTTTTTCTCTTTTTTTTTTTTTTTAGCAAAATCCAATAAAATATCTTAACTCAAACAAATTCATTACTATTCACAGATATTCTGAGATATTCTAAGAGTCCAAGCGAGCCCTAAAACTCACCCTGAGGAAAACTTGGAGGGGAATTAAGCTATTGTGGGCTGCAATTACCAACTAGACCAGGCTGCAAGTAGCGTCGAGCAAAACTCAAAAGGCGACTTGGGTTGTGGAGGGCTACTGGAAACGTGAGATCGACTTGATGGATGATTGGGCTAGGCTAGAAGTTGCATTCAGGCCATTATCTTCTCACAATATATTTGAGGGAGGACCGAGTGAAGCTACAGTCACCCAGAGGCAAACGCAAAGGGACATCGTTTGTGGATGGCCACAATCTTTGCTAGGTAGGCTATAGGGAGGAGTGAGCAAGGCCACAAGTCATAGATTTAGATTGTGTAAGGCTACAATTATCCTTTAGAAGACTCAAGGGAGGATCAGATATGGTTGTAACTCGCCCAAAGGAAAACTTGAGTAGAAACTTAGGTTGTGAAAGGTTACGCTCGTCTCAATGCAAACTAAACAAAAGAGTGGGCATGGTTGCAAGTCACCCAAAGGCAAACTCGGAGTGTACTTGGGCTAAGGTGGGCTGCAATTGTTCCAATGCAGACTCGAGGACTAGTTAGGCTACAAATCACTCTAAGGCAAAGTAGAGTGGCAAGTAGGGCTATATAAGGTCTACAACTATTCCAAGGCAGATGGACATGCCACGGTTGGAAGTTTCCCCGAGGAAACCTTGAGGTTAGATTTCCACTAGTGCCCAATCCTCTCTAGGTAGACTAAAGAACTCAAGTTGCGCTATAGAAAATTCGAATGGGGACTTTGGCTATGGAGTGCCACAATCGTCACAAGACAGACTTGAGGGAGGATTGTACGAGGCTGCAAGTCTCCCTAAGAGAAACTCAGAGTGGACTTGGGTTGTGCTGGGTTGTGATTTTCTCAAGGAGTGAGTTGGGTTGTAGAAGGTCGTAGTCGTCATGAGGCTGACTCTAAGAATGATAGGTCAAGACCACAAGTCCAAAGTCAAGTAGGAACTCAGGTGATCAGGTCTACGGTGTCTTGAGGGAGGCCCAGGTATAGTCGCAAGTCACCTCGAGTCAAACTTAAAGGACACAAGGCTTGGGTTGTGGAAGGTTGCTATTTTTTCTCAAGGCAGAAGACTCTAGGGAAGGCTAAACGAGCCCGGGAGTTGCCCCAAGGATAACTCTTAGGAGGTGGGGGAGGAATTCGATTGTGAAGTGTTGCGATTGTCCTGACGCTGACTTGACTCATAAAGGCTGCATGCTATCCCAAGGCAAACTAAAAAAAACGATGGGTTGTGAGAACCATTATGGTCTCGAGGCAGATTAGAGGGCTAATTGGGGGAGGTCGTAAACTCCAAGCATTTGGGTTGTTTAAGGCTGCAATCATAACCGAATTAGACTCAAGGGAGGATCTATCGAGGTTGCAAGTTTCCCTTTGGAAAACTTGAGTGCACACTTAGTCTGTTGAGAGCCATGATCATCATGAGGTAGAGTCGAGGGAGGTCACAAGTCTCCCTAAGAAAAACTTTGAGTAGACTTGGGTTGTAGTGGGTCGTGTTCCTCCCAAGGCAAATTTGGGGTAGGATCGGGTGAGGTTGCAAGTCACATTAAGCTAAAGTCGAATGGGAACTCAACCAATGAAGTTTACGGTCTTCAGAAGTCAAACTCGAGGGAGATTGGGGGCAGCTTCAATTTGCCCTGAGACAAATTTGAGGGGGGAATATTAGTTACTGAAGGGCCACGATAATCCCGAGGAAGACTTGAGAGAAGATCTGGCAAGGCTACAAGTAGGGGTATAACCGGTCCGGTCCGGTCCGATCCGGTTTTGGACAAAATTTAGGACCGAACCGGTATGTACTGATTTTTCATTTTTCAAAACCGATTACGCCCCGGTTACCCTCCTAAACCGGTACATCCGGTTTTACCGGTTTTCGATCCGGTCCGATCTGGTTTTCTGATTTTTTTAAAATGTAAAAAACATATAATAAAATGTTACTTCTTATGATAAAATATTATTAATAATTTAATATTTATATTATGTTTAAAGCATATGATCAATTAAATTTTCATCTTTAAGATTAAACTTTTATTTTATAAATTATAATAACATTATCTTATATATAATTATATTAATAACATATGATCAAACAAATTACAAATATTCATATTTAAGATTAACATTTTATGTTATAATTTATAAATTATAATATGAAATTATTTCATATATAATATATATATTATATATAAAAATTTAATATATAATTATATATTATATATAAAACTTATATATATAAATATTTTGTATAATATACAAAATTAATTTATATATATATATTTTCCAACCAGTCCGGTTCCGGAAACTACGGAACCAAAACCGGATAGGTTCCGGCCGGTTTTCATAATATAAGAACCGATTCCAGACTGGACTGGTTCAAAACCGGACCAACGGGTCCGGTGCGGTTTTTCGGTTTAAATTTATACCCTTAGCTACAAGTCACTTCAAGGCAAGACTGAGAGGGAACTTGAGTTGGGTAAAGTCGTGCTCGTATTGAGGGGGCTATGGTCGTCAAGACCGTGCGCTAAAGCAAGATCATCAAATCAACATTTTCCTTAAGCTTTCGTTGTTTGCTCGTGTAACACCTCATCCCTCTAGGGCTTTTAAGCTAGAGAAACCAAATGCTACTAACCTTTAAATATTTATATTTTAGTGCCAAATATAAAAGATTCCGTAACAATTATAAAATCCAAGTACTTTATTAAAATAAAACCTATGGAAAATAAAATTGTTTGTAGCACTTATTAAACGTAAATCAAATGTCATGTGCTACAAAATCACTGAACACTGTAAGATAAATCCGAATTTTTCTTCAGTTCCTTACGCCTCAACGTTATCCCCCTGAACAACATCCTGTCCCAAAGCATCAGCGTAACCTTCCTCACCTGGGGTGAGAATAACATATAAAATATTAAATGCGTCGAATACTCAATAAGAATCACATTAGTAAACATAATAGCAATCTAGAATTTTAGTTAACAATAACATTCTCAAGAAAACATTATCTTACAGCGTACATAAACATTAACCTCAAAGCAATAAAGAAACATTCATTTCCTTAACTTCATATCTTTAACCGTCATTACACACTATTACTCCCGCGAATAAGGATTAGCAACCGTTGCAGTAAAGGGTCATCACTAGGTGCATTGCTAGTAATGCATCCAGTCGTTGCAATTCATCCCAACCTCATGGTACTGTCTCCACCGTCACGATCAATACATTAATCTTATCAAACACATAATCATACATTTTTATTTTCATTTTCATTTTATTTTCTTTCCTTTAACCTTACCTTACTTTTATTTTTTAAAATATATAGTCATACTATATAATATTCAGTCACATCATGATTCATATAGTCTTACAATCACATGCAATTACCTTCAACATAGATATGGTTCGTGAAAAGGGGCTATCAACAAAGGCTCATGGATATATATATATATATATGTATGTATGTATATATGTATATATACACCTTTGTAAACATTTACTATATATATAGTTGCAAAAGACCTTTTAGTTTACATAAAACGACGTAGGAAGAACATTATCACAGTCACTTACCTCATTCTTGATGAAGCTTAAGCTAGCAGTGCATATCATCAATCGTTAAACAGAGCCTATAAATATTCACGTGATTGAATAAACATCCTTTACGTTAAACAAGATGGAAAAATGCATTGTGCAACTAAGCCTAAAGGTAAAAGGTGATTCCTAAGTCTCTCGGACCTCAACCCTAAATGCACCAAAATTAGACGTAGATATTGGTTTTACCGACAAACACTTCCATTGCAGTTCCTCGCCTAACTCTTATACGATTTAACCCTGTAAGAGTTAAACTCAAAAGCAAATCTCAATCCCTTAAGCCATGTATCTCAATTCCTACGTACAACACTACTACTGTCTTTCCCTGCTTCACACCTCTAATCCAGGATCCTGAAGCCTACCTAAGGGTCAACATGCGAGGGATAAGAATAATACTGTAGTGGTGCGTGCAGTGTGGGGTGAAGGTGCGACAACTTTTCTTCCAACATCAGGAAAATTTCTGAATGTGCGTTGGAAGCTTCCAATCCTTATCTAATGGCTTGGCAATGGTTAAAGTCTCACTTTCGCAGTGGTTTCTGGGAAACGAGGGAATACATAACGTGGTCTGTGTGTGTTACATATGTGTACGTAATGTGTAGTACCACAACATGAATGGCTAACCGATGGTCTTCGAGAGAGGCACAGATGAGATCTAGCGATATTGCTCAAAAACAAGGCAACTCGCAGTGAAGGCTATATGGTTAAAACAACACAAACTCCTGGTAAACCTTGTAGCATTGTTCTTCTCGTGTGGTTGATCCAGTTTGTAAGTCCCGATTGACGCAACGATTCCTGGCAATGAACAATAGCGACAAGGAGAAAATGATGAGAGGAAACGATTGAAAGCTATTGGAACCGTTCCAAAGGAAGAAGATATATATATATATATATTATAACACTTGGTTACCAGATAATTAAAATGGAATTATTGGAGTTCATCTTGAGTCATAGGAGAAGGTACTTGACCGCATATGACATTGATTATCTAAGAGGTCAGGAAGATACTTTAAAAAAAAAACATGAGTTTATGATGAAGGCGAGGCATGAATGCCGATCTTAATAATTTAATAACTTTTGTAAATCAGGTAAACAATAAATATAATATGTAAAGCAAGTAAAATAAGCGTAGTTTGAAATATAAATCTTATTGAAAACAATAAGATTACTTAGGGATGCTTGCCCAATGAGATGGGATGATAATTTTGTGAATAATAGTTAAATGGTTTGTGAATAACAGTGAAATGGTTTGGGTTAAGAAGTTTTATTAGATTTTGAAAGATGAGAGAAAAGTACTATTATTTTTTGTGTTTTGTTTGAAATTTTGTGAAAGCTGTAATGATTAGAAGAAAAAGTTGAAGACTTAAAATTAAATAAGTGTTTCTTTGAGTGATGTTTGAGAATAAAATTATGAGAATTTTTGAGATGAGATGAGTTTCCCAAACAAGCCCTTACAATCTAAGCTTTATTGAGGACTCATTTTCTTATTCTTGACTTGCTAAAGATGATTATGAGAAGACTGAAGATGTCTTCTTTTGCGTTCCTTCAATTTGCAATAGTGCTTCTTTTAAAAGGTCTATAAGTCTTCCTTGGTCTTGACTTGGGTCATGGCTGAAGTCGTGCATGTTTGAAGTCCTACTTTCTCTACAAGGAACTTGGTTTGGTCTTTCGGTGATGGGAGTTCTTTCTGAGCTTCTAAAATTACTCTGTGAAACTGAATTTATCCCACCATTTTATATAAAACTTCCCAATGAAGGCATCTTGTTCTTTGGCAAATTCCCAGTTCATGATCCATAGGACTTTATACTTATGACAATGAGGGAAACATGAAATTAGGAATCATGTTTAGGCACTTGGAAGACAGTTGAAACCTGTCTGATGACTTCAAGTAATTCTTCATGGTACATTTCCATGATAGGGCCATAAATGGTCCACCATCTTAAGAACCAACTCGGGATTTCGCTCTTTAAACGGTTATCAAAATCTACAAACCAAGAATGAGTGTAAGACTCTTATTTTGGCAAAGAAAAACTTTGAACCAAGCTTCCATGTAGTCATAATAACTAAATGGTTCTTGATGATCTCATAATTTCTTGAGAACAGGTGGGTGAGTTCCCCATTCTTTTTTGGAAATTATATTTAGAGTGTATAGTTTATCGAATCCATTTTTTGACCAGTGGGGTCAAATTTATCTATGATAGGGTTGAAAATAGTTGACTTAGTATGTTTAAGGATTGACTTGTAATACTTGATAGAGTTAGCTGGGTGAAATGGGGCAAAATACCATTTTGGGGGATAAAAATCTTTGACTAGGTCTCTTAGATCTTTTATCTATCCTGAATTGGTTACTTGTATACTGGTTAAGAATGAATATATATATATATATAATATAATATATATTGTATACTTTCATTTATCCAGTTATCTTTTATATTGGTATCAAAGCCAAATCTAGCTTCTGGTAGGTGATTTATATATGTTCATCTTATTTATTGTGTTGTCTCTCATCCTTTACTTCATACTTTCTTAATTTTGTTTAATTTCTGTTTCTGTTGGCGCCACCTCACTTCTAAAGAATCTCAAGGAACATGTCTATAAGACCCGTTTTGCTATAAAAAAGTGTTGGGTAGATGGTTCACCCCAAGATATGTGTTACAAAACGCAACAGATATATGAGTGACGATTGGATTAGTGAGTATTAAGTTTAGTTTTAGTTGATTTCATGATTAATAAAATGTTTAAATCTAATTCGTCTATTAGTTCTAGATCTAGTATACCCTCTGATATCATTAATGAGGAGGACTTTTCTATTGAAGAAACTGAGTATCCCAAATATTGATGCTAAATCCATTTACAAAATTAGTTGAGTTCAATATTAAAATTGTTGAACAAACCTATGCTATTTCTAAAACCCATGAGAAATGTTGTCTATTTAACAGAAAATCGATTCAAGATTTTCTAGTAAAATGTTACAAATTTCTGCATATTGGGTCTATTCAAGTTGTTGTGAAACCTTACAAGGAAAAGCATCAATGATTTGGTACGTCTTTGTTTGCGTGATGTTAGGTTCAAGAAATTTGAAACCAAGATACTTGGTATGATTCAAAAAATCTTCTTTGTATAGTGATCATGTCCACTTTGATTGTTTTCTTGATTTAATTCTTACTTTGGATGATCCTAATATTCTTAAAGTTTTGATTTTAAATATTTTGATATCAGAGTTCTACTCCTGATGCTAATATTCAACTTCCAAAAATGATTCAGTGAAAATATATTACTCTTACTAATGAATGGACTTTGGAACATGAAGTTCTTCTTGCTAAGGTTATTTCTGATGAACCTAACATTGATTATATTCAGCATTATTTGAACAGTACTGTTAAAATTAGTTTTGATCAACCTTTAGTAAACAATGAAAGGAGAAATTCTTTTGCTTGAACTATGAGTTCTTTTGTCGGATCTATTGCTGATAATCTAGAAAGAAGAGACCAAAATCTCAGAAATTTTCTGGAAGATTCTGTAAAATTTGCTAAACCAGATTTAAACCTGCAAGGCGTCTCTATAGCCTCTCAGGTTACTTCTTCTTATTACACTACCAAGGATACTAACGTATCTAAAGGTAAAGCCATAAAAGAATAAACTAATAAAGAAGAAGAAGATGCTTCATCTTTATCCCCAACAGCTTCAATATGGTTGTTTCTATTCATTACAGACAGCTTACTGGGATTAATAGAGCTTTTAAAATTGATTTAATTGTTTTATATAATGAATATAGTTCTGCTAAAAATAGTGATAAGAGAAAATCTTATCATGCTACTTTTTCTGATTCTGAAAAATTACATGTTAAAAGGAAATAGAAAGAAAAAATGAAGGCCCTCCAAAAGCACTTATTTTTCTTTGATTTCCTCGAAAATTATTATGCGTTTAAGTTTAGTTTAAATGTTGTTAAAACTAATTTTACCAAGGAAGAAGGAAAGACTGTGCTTAAATCTAGACATCTTCCTTTAGAGACAATTGTTATTTCTCATAAGGGAGCATAAATGAATGCTTCTCCCTTTAAAGTATCCAATGGTGATCAAAACGCTACCACTTTCATTGAAACAAAAAAATTATTGAACAAAACAATTTTGTCAATCAAACTCTTCATATCATAATCAGGAATTGGAGCATATTACAGAAAAGGTTGAAAATCCTTTTTCTACTTTGACTTCCAAAATTGAAAAACCTATTGAAAACTTTTGATTATTTTAGGAGAGTATAGGCAAGGTCCCAAGACCAAACATGCCAACACCCTTGATAAAATTAATCAAATGCTCGGAGATTTAAAGAAAGAACAATCATCTACCAGTGCTTTAAATAGCAATTGCAAGGAAGTTGTTTCTGATTTTTTAACAGAAGAATCATATGATACTGATTCTTCTAATAAAGATCTTGTTTTACTTGAAAATAATTTTCAAGATATTGATTTGGAGAAACTGGGGATTAAAATATTTTCTTCAAAAAGGCTCAATCCAATGAGTCTAACAAATAATTGGTATCCCAGACCGACTCCACCTAATTTACAGTTTGAAGAAAGATTTTTTCAAACACAGTTTTATGTTTCTTCTGATAAACTTTTTAAATGGAATATTGAAGAATTATCTGAACAAGAAATTCTCAATACCATGAATAAAATGTCCATGGTTGCAAATGCTTATATTAATAACAATAGTCTCAGTCAAACTGAGACAATTGATTTATTAACTATAGGATTTTTGGATATGCTTCAACATTGGTGGGATAAACACCTATCAAATGAAGCAAAGGAAACCATTCGAAATGTTGTTAAGCATGATGATAAAGGTTTACCTATTTTTGACACAATCATAGGAAGAGGCATCCTTGATGGTATTGATACTTTGATTTATACTATTGTTAAACATTTAGTTCCCACTCCATCTAAGATTACTAATCGTATTAGCAATTATTTAAATAATTTGATATGCCATCAAATGTCTAATTATAGATGATATGAAGATGTTTTTATCTATAGGGTTATGCTTAGGGACGATAGCCATAAGCTTTACTGAAAAGAAAAATTTATAGATAGTATCAAGATGTTTTGATTCTGACAAGTCTGGACATTTTGCCGATAAAGGTACCAAAAAGTCCAATAAGTTTAAAAACAATTTTAATTAGTCAAACATTAATGATAATGGTCAAGAAGATCTGTTTCGACTCTTAGAAACAAAGGCATTTGCATCGTTTGATATTAATGAATTCAATTCAAGTGATTCTGAGTATCACCCACAAACTAAACTCTTATGCTTGGTTGTAATGATTCTTGTTGCAAACCTTAGGGTAAAACAATCAATGTCTTAACCAGAATCATTACAACTTTGGGAAGACGATGGTTCGCAAGAACCTGAAATTTCTAAATCAAAAATTAGTTTTCAAAAAACTTTGGGAAGATTTGAAAAGAAAATGTCCAAAAAAATTTCTACTATTGATTTATAATGTGAAGTTGTTTTTATTAAAAAAGAAATTGTTGAACTTAAAATTGAGATGAACAATCTTAAATCTGAAAATGATTCTTTTAAATAAGAATTATTATATTTAAAAATTAATAAACAGTTTGATCAAGATATTTCTTCTGATAATGATGAGTAAATAAATGATTTAGATTCAAGTCAAAGGGAAGAAAAAACTTATCCTTCTGACAAAAATCAAATTTGCTTGATCCATCATACTATTCCTCCCATGTGGTTTTCTAAAGTTACTATTATTGTTTGTCATAAATATGAATTTACTGTAATTGCTATGATTAATTCCAGATCAGATATGAATTGTATCTAGAAATGAATAATACCTAGTAAGTATTATGAAAAATATACTGAAAGATTATTCTCAACTAATGTATCTTAGATGAAGATCAAGTATGAGCTCAACATTGCTCGTCTGCTAGAATAATATTTGTTTTAAAATTTCTTCAGTGCTTGTTAAAATATGACTGACAAAATCATATTAGGAATTCCATGCATAAATCGCACTATCTACACATATGTGCATAAATCCCATGGATCTACATAAATCTTATGACGTCAACCATCGACATGGCTTGGCTGTGGGCGGAGAAGAAAACAGAACCAAGAAAACCCTACCCGGTACCCCAGTCACATTTCGATTTTTTACTTAAGCAACCACCCGCACCTGAGATTGCCCTCCCGTCCCATAGATGGTAAGGGCGAATTGGGCAAGCAAGCCGGATTACGAGGGCTTGTCGTCCTGCCCTACTTGTCAACACTCAAATGTGGGGGCGAGTAATGCTCTTGGTAAAACTTTAGTGACTAAGTATGTTTAAGTAGGTTGTACAAATAAAAAACACACACAATCCATCTAGAGTGGTCTATAGCGGTTACTTGTTGAATAGTGGACTTAGATTTTACACCTACAAATGGGTTTGGCTACTAATGTTGTGTTCATACAAAATACAGTCTGTAAATTTACTTTCCATATAAGAAAAACAGTTAAACTTTTTGTATAAAATATAGTCTTCAATAACATAATGCAAAACACTTCAAGCACAACATAACATGCAAAATCTTCCAATATCACTTGGATGCAGACAAGGGACTTTAAAAAAAAAATAGTAAAATGACTAATTGCTTAAATTATCATCTCGAGAAACATGTGTAAAAGAGAGAAAGGAAGTTGTTATATTGGCCATAAAACCCTTGAACCAATTTGGATGGGGGAATGCAATTATCCAAGGAAAATGGAATGAAGAAAGAGCACCATTCCAGTCGTAGACAAATAGAAGAGAATGCTTACATCATTACATTCCTTTCAAAAGCAGAGGCCTCCATCTTGGTTTTGCCCACTTTTGGGGGAACCCAAGAAATTTTCATTACCATACAAAGAACTAACTTTCTAGATACAAATAATAATAGAAATTATCGCGATTGACTATTCCTTTCCACTCCTCAAAAATAAAAGGATAAGTAATCTTTTTCCATTCTCATTCATCACCTCTTCATTTTAATATCCAATATGTTTTCATTTTTTTATGAACTGCTAGAAAATTGTAGGTCGTACAATACCCACAAGTGCTATCCGTGGCACTCTAGGTGCATAGACTCAACTAAAAACATTTTGACCTTTTTCCAAACTGGTGCCTCGACTTGAAGAAGTTTCAATAAGGCGCGCAACCGTGGGGGAATCAATATTTAAAAATCAAAAAAAAATAAAAAAATAATAATAAAAAAAAATAAAAAGACAAAAGGGAAAGGAGGGAAGAAATATTTCAGAAGCTCAAATCGAGTAAAACAAACTCCAAATTACAAAGTATTGACTCTAAGCCAAAAATACTCAAATCATCATCAAGACTTAAATCATTTCCAAAACCTGCATAAAAATCTATTCACCCACTCCTTCCGATCTCAAAACCTACACACTCTCTCTTCTTGACCAACTCTCTCCCGCCATCCATGGCATACTTTGAGTTCTATACATTTCTTGGGGTTGGTGATAGATCCAGAAAGAAACACAGAGAAACAAAGAGAGGTTTGATAGGACCTTGTCAAATGAGAAAATCCCACGAGATTGAAACCCAGAGAAAGGAAAGTGATCAAAACCTTTACATTGGTCATAGATCATCCATGAACGTCCCTTTTGTGCCGCTGAAAAAGATCCATTTTAATTTGTTTTGCAAATCGGCTTTAGAATATGCAAAAACAACAATAGAAACCCAGAGAAGGGAAAGTGAATATAATGGCGAGAAAACGAGAAGAAACAAGAACGAAAACAATACCCAATAACTAATCTTACAAAATTACACAAAAAAGTTACGCCGACATTGTTGGGCTTCTCACACTCTTAAAGAGCTGGACCATGACTTGACGTGGCTCGAACGAACCGTAATGTCGAATTTTATCGGAGCTTCAATCTTGCCACCCGAAGATATTCCAGGCATGTCGGCATCGCTGAACATTGCCGATGAGAAGTTCATAGAGTACTCCCAAGAATGCGGAGCTAAAAGAAAAAAGTTACAAGCATGATTGGGCGAGAAAAACACTATCCATTGCAGGTGGAGGTGGTACTAGCAATTCTCTGGAAATCTGCAGTATTCATCGTCAAATCAAAAACTGGGACATTCAAACCCACCGCGTTGTTCCAAGCAGTGAACCTCTGGCCCTTGACCAAATCCTTGCTATTCTTGAAGATCTCTTCGGTGGAGTTGAAGCTCTGGTTACCTTGGATGAGGAAGAGATGACCCTACTTGGGGAAGGGGGGATTTCAGGGGAAGCATGAAACGTTTAGCATTTTTCTAAACGTTTCTTCTATGCCACATGGACGGTGATTACCCGGGGGTTCCCCAACCGGTTGTAAATAGAGTTTTTCATATCAAAATGATCCCTCCGCTCATATTTTTTCTAATATTAAGTTTTAATTATTTAATTTTTAAAGGTTTTCTATCTTTAGTTTATAATTTAAATTAGTTTGGCTTTTAAAAAGACAAGATTTATGATTTTTTATTGATAGTTTTTTAAGTTTTTTTTTCATTTTATACTTTTATTTCACTTTATGTTTAATTTTTTAATATTTTAGGTTGATGTATTATGTTGACTGTGTACTTTTATTTTGTTAAAATTGCATGTGTAAGTGACATCTCTATATGTGTGGAAGGGATATTTAAGCCTCACAATTTTAGCTAAAAGATAAAGTCAGGAAGGGACTCAAACTCCTAAGAGAGAGATGACTCAGACTCCTAATGATCACTCAGACTCCTAAGAAGAGATAGACTCAGACTCCTAAAAAGAAAATACTTCACAAAGCAAATTGGACTCTATCACTCCAAGGAAATAACCTCTATAAATAGCATACAAGAGGTAACAAATACTGGACTTGAACTAAACTTGATCTTTACATACATTTACTCTTATATTATTACTGACTCAGGCATCAAAGTGTCCCCAAGGCAACTAGTGCTACCCCTTCATTTGTTGCGTGTGATCCGTGTGGTTGGTGGTGTGAAACACGTCCTTTACAGTGGCACCGTATATGGGATCTTTACAGACTTCAACATGATTTCCAAATGCTAACTACTATGCGGTCATGCGCAAATCGTGATTTCTAAACACCGGAATTGAGAGAAGCATATTCTCCGACTCACGAGAACGTCTTCGAAAAACCAAATAAGATCTCCTCAACTTCGTTACTTTTCTTTTTTACAGACTAACACTGCAGCAAATAAAAAATATATATGGGGAGGAAAAGCACAGAAAACGGACGCAATGTGCACGTGGACCATGCAATGTGCATGCGCCATACATAGTGTACGTAGGAAGGAGTGTACGACGTGCACCCACTTCCTCTACCATGTGAAAGCTACAGCCACTAGTGACCCACCGGTGGTACAGCGATAGCAAAGATATGATGACGGCGAAGACTTTTGTCGATAACTCACCGGATACGAGCATTGTGCACAGTGTGGCCACAGAGAAGAAACCGGCTTTCGGAGGCCCAACACAAGAGCCTGTGAGTTGCATGGTGCAACGCTGGCCGCCACCAGAACTGCCGGTGCTTTCTTTCACCAGCAGGGCAGTTCCTCTATCACAGAAGCTTGTGTAGGGTATGGCAAGACAAAGGATGCCCGCAATGTGACAATCGCGCACAACAGATGTAAGAGGTGCACGAACACTGGCCGCCACCAGAATTGCTGGAGCTTTCTGTTGCTGGCGGGGCAGTTCCTCCAACACAGAAGCAACTTGGGCATCCTTTACATTGGTGGTGCACCCAGTTCTTCCATGGGCAGGGGTTGCTACCCACCACCACTGCCGTACACGGCGCTGCCCATCGCTAACCACCACCTTGCTCACTGGCGTTGACTACCGTCAACATGGTCCTTAGAGCTCCTGGCCATGTGCCTCGCCATTCTCGCCCTTGTGCAATAAAGGAAACTTGCTCAACATCAACTGTCGCTCACCAACAAAAGCAGCTCAACCACTGCCTAGCGCCGGCATGCTATGTTGTCGTGGAGCCACTTGTAAGTACGCTTGAATCCGATGAAAGGAGGCAAATACCATGCACATAAGGCATGCCCTTGCAAGTGCACACTGGACATGCGCGGACCAAGGGTGCATGCCACCATTAACTCGGTGACCCTCGTGGTAAGCAGTGCGGCCATACCACATCCTTCCACGATGGCCAGATATCCAAGTAAAACCAGTGGTAAACTCCCACCCAACACTAACGATCATACCTGCTATGAGTTTGGCCGTAAAGCTTCCCCGTCGCTAGCCCCTCGAAGGTGGAAATCCACCACTAGGAAGGTGCTCAGAAATATCAGGCGGCGTTGTCCGCACTACCATTGCAGTCCTTACCACCATCCCTCTTTGTCATTCTCACCAAAACACACCACGCGAAGCTTCACGTGCTCAAAGCCAACACCACAATGTGTTCATCGGTGCAGCCCAACCGTGATCTCGTGGGGCCACCCAACTGTCAAAGACAGGAACAAAAATCGCCCTAGGACAAGATCCTAGGCATGCATGGGTAGCCAAGATGGACCACTTCCGGGGTCAAGCCCAGCTTTAGAGGACTGCCCTATAAGTCTAATGTATACCCTAGGAAGATTGCAAGAATGGCACAGGTCAATTAGAATGTGGCTCACGTTTTCCCTCTTGACCGTGCCATGCTCAGCCTTGACAACCCCTTGACACTGCTGCTAACATGCCACGACAGCCCCACGACATAGCAGTTAACATGCCATGACAGCCTCTTGACATGGCCGCTGATATGCCATGACAGTCCATTGACATAGTCGCTGACATGCCTTGATAGCCCCATGGCCCATGCTCTGACACTATCGCTGACATGCCATTAGCACGCCCAACAGCAGCTCAGCGCCCAGCAGAGTGCCTAGCTACAACCCAATGCCTATCAATAGCCCATCAGCATGGCCAACAGGTAGCCCCGACACCCATCAGCCTGCATTAGCAGCCCATCAGAAAGTCCACAGGCAAGCCATGGCCCCTACCATGGCACGGCCAGGACAGGGCCACAGACATGCCATGGCATGACCATGGCACCCACTTGATAGCACCACAGGCATGCCCTGACCCCTGCCAAGGCACACCCATGACAGCCTAACAAACATGTCATGGCCCCTACCATGGCACGCACTTGACAGTATTGCTGGCATGTTATGACCCTTGCCATGGCACACCCATGTTCGCACCACAGGCATGCCTGTTGGCATGCCATGTTATGACCCTTGCCATGACTTGCCATGACTTGCCTCTTTTTATGGCACGCACTTGACAGTATTGCTGGCATGTTATGACCCTTGCCATGGCACACCCATGTTCGCACCACAGGCATGCCTGCTGGCATGCCATGGCAGGGACCATGGCACCCCAGCAGGCATGTCAGAGCCCCTGCCATGACATGTCCTTGACGCTCAGTAGCACACAGCAGGCATGCCATGGCCCTTGCCATGACATGCCCTTAACAACCTAGGATAAGGCTAGTGACATATCTCAACGCACACCAACAGCACATGGCTTGCCATCAGCACACCAGGGCCATGTCAGGACATGCCCAGCGCACGCCACACACCATGCCAGGCCATGGCATGCCAACATGCCAGCCATGCCAACATGCCAGCCATGCCAACCACACGCATGCCATCATGCCAACCATGCCATCAGCAAGCCCTGTGTGCATCCAGGCAACCATGCCAGCCATGCCACCACCAGCACCAGTGCCCAGGCCATTTGCCTGGGCCATGCCACACGCATCATCAGTATGCAGCGCCCATGCCATGCACACAGCAGCAGCAGCCGACGACTATGACAGTACACCAGCAGCAGGCACACCCAACATGCCATGGCAGCCCAGTAGCTAGCCATGCCACTAGGCAGCCCCAGTGCCCAAGCCCTTGCCTAGGCCATGTCAGCCATGCACCAATGGGCAGCACCAACAGGTAGCCTCATGCCCAGGCCCAGGCCCATGCCTGGGTCATGCCAGCCACACGCACAACATGCCATGCCATGGGCCAGCTTAGGCCACCAAGGGCCAATGCCGTGGGCCCCATGCCACTATCACTTATTAATTTAATTATTTATTTTATTTATCATAGAACCTCTTAGGCTTTCCATTTTGCAATCTCTATAAAAAGGACTCTTAGCATCTTAGTTTACATCTTTTGATCATTTGACATTTTTCCTTTGTGGAACGGTTTGGTGTGTTCTTGCAAAACACTTTTGATACTTTTGCACTTGGGCTACTTGGGTGACATTCGTGAATCCCTAGTAAAGGATCATCACCTTGCAATACGTGAATTGGTGGTGATTCAATCTATTTTATTTCATCACCGTGCAATTCATGAATCGGTGGTCTCTTGGTTGTTAGCAACGGGCAGCAAGACCCTTGCCCCTTAGCGGGTAGCAAGACCCACGCCCCTTGGAGGGCAACAACACTCGCGCCCCTCGACGAGTAACTAGACCAAAGCCTCTCAGCGAGCAACAAAACTGATATCTCAACCAGACCAAGGTCTCTGTGGAAAGCATATGTGCCAAGGCATGGATACCCGTGGGCATTGCCCATATACCACCAGCCTTCACACTCTAGCGGGATGGCTCATGTTTACAAATCTCAAACTTGAAATTTGTATTACACTTACCTATTTTGTTTCTCGTGAGAACTTATTAGGACGAGGTGCAAATGAACAGGCATGGAGGTCAGAAAGACCATATGACCCTGTCCAAAGTTAGACACCAAAAGTCGAGTTACACACTCAGGGTGCAAAGGAACTGGCGTGGAGGTCATAAAGACCACACGACCCTCTCCAAAGATCATCATCGAATGGGCTGGAGGTTGGAAAGACCACATGGCTCTCTCCAAAGATCGCCATCGAATGGGCATGGAGGTCAAAAAGACCACACGACCTTATTCAAAGATCGTCGAACGAGCATGAAGGTCGAAAAGACCACACGACCCTCCAAAGATCACCACCGAACGGGCATGGAGGTCGGAAAGACCACAAGGTCGTCTTCAAAGATTGCCATCGAACGGGTGTAGAGGTCCGAAAGACCAAAAGATCACCATTGAAAGCTGAGTTACACACTCGCGGTGCAATCGAATGGGTGTGGAGGTCAGAAAGACCACACGATCCTCTCCAAAGATCGCCAACGAACGGGTGTGGAGGTCAGAAGCCTCTCCAAAGTTAGCCACCAAAAGTCAAGTTACAAACTCGCAGTGCAAGTCAACAGGCGGGAAAGGTCAGGGACCACAGGACCTCCCAAGCACCTAACAGGCGGGCAGCTCTCTAGATAGCCCAACCTCTCTCTTGGACAGCAACACGAGCACAAAATATTCTCCAGCAAACGCCAAGTGTTTATACTCACGTCACAACCGCCTCGAGCGAAGCCACCAGGCTCTACAATTGCCTTGAGTGAGTTACCTTCGAGAACTAGCCACTAGGCTCTACAGCTACCTCAAGCAGGTTACCTTCAGGAACGGACCAATGGGCTCAGCAACCCCCTAAGATGGACTCAGGGGGTTGACGGACACCCTGACCACTTAAGCGCGAGTTACCAACCAAAGCAAAAACGATCACAGAAATACACATAAAAAACCAATCATGGAAATATGCACTCTTCGTCACCAATAAACAATCTCTCAGGCAAACATTCACACAAATAAACAAACTCAAAATCGAGCTTCACGCTCACACCTAATGTGGTCAAGTACATCTCCCGCTTATCTCTCCAAGTTGAGCCCCTCACTGTTTAGCACAAAACAAACAGAAAATCAAAGATCAAACAACAAACCAAGGACCGAACAGGAAACCAGTGAACAATTTTTAAATTTATTTTGCAGATTATTGACTTAAAGATTCTCAAGGCCTTTTAAGGCTTCACAAGCGTCGAGACACCCATACACTAACTAGTATGGACTCTAAGCGGGGTAGGAGAAAACAAAAGCAAGCAAACACCCACGAGCTAGCGAGGTAAAAGGCAGGTACAAAGAATGCAAAGTATTTAATTTCTCATGCGCCAGCACAAAGAAATTAGCGGGGTAACTGGAAGGGATATTTGAGCCCCAACAATTTTAGCTAAGAGATAAAGTCAGGAAGGGACTCAAACTCCTAAGAGGGAGATGACTCAGACTCCTAATGATCACTCAGACTCCTAATAAGAGTGTTTACGTCATGTTTCGCAGCCCGAACAGTTCCGCAAAGCCCTTCCTAATACCTACAACTAAGAAGAAGGTGAGGCTCCTGTGGCCTCTGGGGTCACTCCGATGCCAAAGTCAGTGATTGTTCTTTTAGAAGGAAAGTAGAATACAGGAAAAGAGTTATCAAAAAAGGTGAATCACCTCCGTAAGAAGGTTACCCCTATTTATACCTAAGTAGGGTCCCCAGTCGAGTAAGATCGTGGCGCGTCAAATGCCAGGCCTGTCACCACTCATTCGTTATCCCCCTAATGGGAGCTAGTCTGTGGCTTTACGAGGTATTGCGCCTTGTCTAAGGTCCTACGTATGCACGGCAACCACCTCTCTCTCTCATCCCAGGAGATGTTAGGTTGTGGGCGAGCCGTCTTTGGCTCGCGGGATGCTCCACTGTGCGCCGAATTTCCTGACATCGATTTGGGTTGGCTCGTACCTAGGATTTGATATCCTGGGGTCAGGGGTGTGACGGTGCGTTGCCCACCGGGCCCGGCAACTCATTTTGCAGACCTCGATCCTCCCAAAACCTGAATGGATAGGCCAGGATATGTCGGTCTCGTGCTTACTCGACTTCCTAACCTCTCGCCCTGGGTCATCGGCCACCTAATCGGACCCAGACTTCGTGGTTCAGTTTTCCTAGGCCTGGGCCCTTTAGGAATGGGCCTCTGCTTTCTTAGGCCTTACGGGAGCGGGCCTTCCCTCACAGTAACCCGTGAATTCCTACTGCGGACATGCGGTGGGAATTCCACCCTTCCTCATCTCGGTCGGTCCCTCTTCTTCCTATTGCTTCAGGTCTTCTCTCCCACTATTTCTTGGAGGTGGCTCGGTATCTGCCGATTCGACTCCCCGAGGGCGGTTGAGAGGTGCGGACGGCTCCTTGTTCCCAAGGATTAATTAGAGCGCCCCTTCGATTTTGTGACTATCCCTCTTCTCGAGGCTCGATGAGACGTGCAGACTGTGCCTCTGACTACCCTGACACCTTTTTGGTGCGTGTCTGACGTCCCTTTACCCCTCCGACTACCATCCATGCCATGTGGCGCTATCGGACGCCACTGACCCTGTTGTCGTTTGGCTTCCCGAGCTTCATCCCGCCTGTTTCCTTGCTATTTAAGCCGCTCTTCCTCCCTCAATCTTCCTTCCTTCTACTCTTCCTTTTGCAGCACGCTACTTTGCCTTCTTCCTTCGCTCTTAGTTTCCCAGCCACTCTCTCCTTCTTCTCGTTTACTTTGCTCGACACCCTTCTCCTCGTACACTCGACGGCTTTCATGGACACCACTCCTTTGCTCTTATGTGGGAGACATTAGGTATCCTTCGTCACTAACGCTGATCTTAGGGTGTTTTGCTCCAAGTACGGGATTCCCTCCTCCTTGGTTTTGGAGATGCCACGGAGTCATGCGGTGGGTTCCGACGGCTCTAAGACGAGGGTGGCTTTGTTCCAGTTGATGTTCGCCAACAGCCTCCGTCTTCTCTTCCGTTGCCCAGTGCGGGAAGTTTTGCACTTCTTTGGGTTGGCCCAGGCCCAGCTGCACCACAACGCGTGGCGCCTCTTAATCTCCAGATGAGAGGCACGGACGGCTCCTTCTTCCCAAGGATTAATAAGTGCGCCCCTTCGCTTTTGTGACTATCCCTCTTCTCGAGGCTCGATGAGACGTGCAGACTGTGCCTCTAACTACCCTGACACCTTTCTGGTGTGTGTCTGACGTCCCTTTACCCCTCCGACTACCATGCATGCCGTGTGGCGCTATGGGACGCCACTAACCTTGTTGTCGTTTGGCTTCCCGAGCTTCATCCCGCCTGTTTCCTTGCTATTTAAGCCGCTCTTCCTCCCTCAATCTTCCTTCCTTCTACTCTTCCTTTTGCAGCACGCTACTTTGCCTTCTTCCTTCGCTCTCAGTTTCCCAGCCACTCTCTCCTTCTTCTCGTTTACTTTGCTCGACACCCTTCTCCTCGTACACTCGACAGCTTTCATGGACACCACTCCTTTGCTCTTCGGTGGGAGACATTAGGTATCCTCCGTCACCACCGCTGATCTTAGGGCGTTTCGCTCCAAGTACGGGATTCCCTCCTCCTTGGTTTTGGAGATGCCACGGAGTCATGCGGTGGGTTCTGACGGCTCTAAGACAGGGGTGGCTTTGTTCCAGTTGATGTTCGCCAACAGCCTCTGTCTTCTCTTCTGTTGCCCTGTGCGGGAAGTTTTGCACTTCTTTGGGTTGGCCCAGGCCCAGTTGCACCACAACGCGTGGCGCCTCTTAATCTCCAGATGAGAGGCACGGACGGCTCCTTGTTCCCAAGGATTAATAAGTGCGCCCCTTCGCTTTTGTGACTATCCCTCTTCTCGAGGCTCGATGAGATGTGCAGACTGCGCCTCTGACTACCCTGACACCTTTTTGGTGTGTGTCTGACGTCCCTTTACCCCTCCGACTACCATCCATGTCGTGTGGCGCTATCGGACGCCACTGACCCTGTTGTCGTTTCGCTTCCCGAGCTTCATCCCGCCTGTTTCCTTGCTATTTAAACCGCTCTTCCTCCCTCAATCTTCCTTCCTTCTACTCTTCCTTTTGTAGCACGCTACTTCGCCTTCTTCCTTCGCTCTCAGTTTCCCAGCCACTCTCTCCTTCTTCTCGTTTACTTTGCTCGACACCCTTCTCCTCGTACACTCGACGGCTTTCATGGACACAACTCCTTTGCTCTTCGGTGGGAGACGTTAGGTATCCTCCGTCACCAGCGCTGATCTTAGGGCGTTTTGCTCCAAGTACGAGATTCCCTCCTCCTTGGTTTTGGAGATGCCACGGAGTCATGCGGTGGGTTCTGACGGCTCTAAGATGAGGGTGGCTTTGTTCCAGTTGATGTTCGCCGACAGCCTCCGTCTTCTCTTCTGTCGCCCTGTGCGGGAAGTTTTGCACTTCTTTGGGTTGGCCCCGGCCCAGCTGCACCACAACGCGTGGCGCCTCTTGATCTCCTGTTGCATCATCTACCGAATGGTGTTGAGCAAAACCCCCGAAGAGCATCCCCACTTGACGCCGAGGGAATTCTTCTATGCGTACCAGCTTGTCTACAACCCCAGCAACATCGTTAGCTTCCAAGCCCGATCTTCCGCCCGCAAGATAGCTTCTCTCGAACAACACCAGTCAAGTATCAAATAGTGGTCGCGTAAATTATTCTTTGTGTCCGGACTGGGCTGGGAGTACCCTGAAGGGGAAGCCATTCACAAAGAGTTCCTCATTCAGGCGAGTTGGGGGTATCCTCCGTTAGCCGAGAGCTTGGAGCTTACCCTCAACCGGAGGGAGGAGGCCCGGTAAGAGTTGGTCACAGCTTGGGTGAAGGCCTATCCAGGAGAATGGAATACGAATGTCGTTCTCTCTGTTGGAAACATCTGCGGCTACTTGTCGTTCCCCGACTGTTTGTACGTCGTAGGAAGGAATTTTCTGGGCAGTGTCCCGCCCCCGGATGCCTGTCCCGCTCGCCGAAAAAGAGTTGCGCGCCCTTCTGGTGGTCAGGCCAAGAGGCCGTGAGTGCGACATGATTCTCCCCCGCCAAGTACCGTTGCTAGGGGTCCTACTCCACCTGTGGGCCGGGCTAGCAAGTCTGAAAGGCATGCCCGCTTGTCGCAGCGACAAGAATCTACCCCAACAGATGCGCCGGCCCCTTCATCATGGGGAACCACCTCCATCCCGAGGGGCCCAGTCTCTGTCGATGGTCCCTCTACTTCCACTAGCTCCCGCATCACGGAGCCCTCTCAAAGCCCGCTGCTCCGCTTTGAAGAAGACTTGGAGGCTTGCGACCTTCAAGTGGCCTTCTTTGCTTCCCTGGCGCACCCCTTTCCCCACGAGCCTAGCTCGTTTGCGACTTTTTCATCTTTTGAGGATAATACTCTTTAGGAGGAGACTGCTGCTACCTCTGCTCGAGACGACTCGCTGACCGGGCTACGAACGGCTGAGCTTCCTTCTTTCGGTGGGAGTGGAGACAAGGAAGACAATGCCTTCCCCGGATCCGAGCCTTGGGAGGGGGTGTGGAGCTCTTCACCCACCTCCGGTTCGAGTGGCAGCGAGTCGAGCCCTGCATCATGCCCTTCGGGACCCCAAGTAAAGACGAACGTTCCTCAGGACGAGATGGGCGACCACGGCGACTCAATGCGTGAGCCGGGATCACGGGAGGCCGAGCCTGGTCCCTTCAAAACCGAAATCCCCTAGGAGGGACTCGGCAGATCTTCCCTTTGAGACAAATAAGGATGGAGCGCTAGGGGTGAGAATGCTGAGGAACCGATTCTCGAGGCTTCCCCTGCCTCGGTTTGGATCCCGCCTGAGGTTGCTTCCCCCGGTCATTGATATCAGCAATGATAAGGAGTCCCTGGTTTCAACTCCAGTGGTGCCCGGGCCTTGTGACGAGACTTGGGCATCTCTTCTTAATTTTTTTTTTTTTTTTTTTTTGCGTTCCCTGTCTTCGTAGGCCGCAGACCAACTTGCCAGCTCGATCGAGAGCGAGTTAGGGGAGCTAGAAGAGGCCAACCGGGGGCTCGGTTCCTTGGGTCGCTTCGGTTATTTTAAACTGAAGCAGGCGACCCAGCAAATAAAAGAGCTAAAAACGGAACAGAGGGATCTGCTGAAGGAGATAATGCTCCTCAAGGACCAGAACTAGAACCTGGAGGTCATTGTCGAAAGGTAGAAGGACAAAAAGAACAAGTTGAAAAACCCCCTTCGCGATGCCAAGCTGGAGCTGTCTCGCACGGCTTTGGAGAAAAAAGGACTTGAAGAGGCTTGCCTCTCCTCCGAGCGCGCCCTAATTACCTGGGACGCTGAGCTGAGTGTTTCCCAGGCTCAATTGGGGTCAGTCCGGGAACAGCAGTTTAAGACCAGGGAGGAGGCAGAATCCCTCCGAAAGGAGGTCGAAGAGTTTCGCCAGGCTCGGGCCTTAGTGGTCGGGCAGCGTTCAAGGTTGCTATTCGAGACCTTTAGGCATTCTCATGAAGCTCGACACCTGAGAGATTAGTTGCAAAAGGCGACGGCTGGGGTAGGCGAGCTAGCGCAGTCCAGGATTCAGAAGAATCTCGATCTTCTCTCGTGTGACCGAGAGATTGCCAACTTGAAGTCTCAGATAGGGGACGTCGATCGGTTCGCCAACGAGATCCAGTCCCGGATCGTGAATACTAACACCATTCGTGACACCGCCTGGTCCTACGGTTACAGCGACGGCTTGAAGAGAATGCAGTAACATCTGTTGCAGCATCCCGAGCTGGACTTTCGCACCTTGTCCCTGGCGTCTCTCCCTCCCGGCCTCAAGGAGCAGGCCTTTGTTAGGAATTTTGGGAAGCCCGGATACCCTCCGTTTCTCCCCGGGGGTCCCTCTGCTCCTCCGTCTTAGCGATTAGGCTTTCCGAGTGTCTCTTTCCTATAGTAGTTACATATGTATTTTCTTTTTTGTTTGACGAGCATAGCTCTTGTACTCTGTATAGTTTGATAATAGAATTATGACAACACAAAGGACTTCGTGATCTCTTTGTTCTATATTTTTCTGTATTTCCCTCTCCCTGTGAAGACTTCACTTAGCTAGGGCGAGGTCTTGTTGGGATGGGGGTTCCGAGTCCCAGGACTCAGAAGGTACCCCGCAGATTTACCGAGTCAAGGGACCCGTCTTCTTGCGAGTGTAAAGACTCGACTTATTATCGAGTTAAGGGACCCGTCTTCTTACAAGTGTAAAGACTCGACTTATTATTGAGTCAAGGGACCCGTCTTCTTGCGAGTGTGGGGACTCGATTTATTCTCGAGTCAAGGGACCCGTCTTCTTGCTAGTGTAAGGACTCGTCTTTGTTGGGGCGGGGTCGGGTTCCGAGTCCCAGGACTCGGAAGGTACCTCACAGCTTTACCAAGTCAAGGGACCCGTCTTTTTGCGAGTGTAAAGACTCTAGTTATTATCGAGTCAAAGGACCCATCTTCTTGCTAGTGTGGGGACTCGACTTATTCTCGAGTCAGGGGACCCATCTTCTCGCGTGTAAGGATTCGTCTTTGTCGGGGCGGGGTCGAGTTTCGAGTCCTAGGACTCAAAAGGTACCCCGCAGCTTTATCGAGTCAAGGGACCCATCTTCTTGTGAGTTTAATCAAGGGCCCCGTCTTCTTGCGAGTGTGGGGACTCGACTTATTCTCGAGTCAAGGGATCCTTCTTCTTGCGAGTGTAAGGACTCGACTTATTATCGAGTTAAGGGACCCGTCTTCTTACAAGTGTAAAGACTCGACTTATTATTGAGTCAAGGGACCCGTCTTCTTGCGAGTGTGGGGACTCGATTTATTCTCGAGTCAAGGGACCCGTCTTCTTGCTAGTGTAAGGACTCGTCTTTGTTGGGGCGGGGTCTCCGAGTCCCAGGACTCGGAAGGTACCTCACAGCTTTACCAAGTCAAGGGACCAGTCTTTTTGCGAGTGTAAAGACTCTAGTTATTATCGAGTCAAAGGACCCATCTTCTTGCTAGTGTGGGGACTCGACTTATTCTCGAGTCAGGGGACCCATCTTCTCGCGTGTAAGGATTCGTCTTTGTCGGGGCGGGGTCGAGTTTCAAGTCCTAGGACTCAAAAGGTACCCCGCAGCTTTATCGAGTCAAGGGACCCATCTTCTTGTGAGTTTAATCAAGGGCCCCGTCTTCTTGCGAGTGTGGGGACTCGACTTATTCTCGAGTCAAGGGACCCTTCTTCTTGCGAGTGTAAGGACTCGACTTATTATCGAGTTAAGGACCCGTCTTCTTACAAGTGTAAAGACTCGACTTATTATTGAGTCAAGGGACCCGTCTTCTTGCGAGTGTGGGGACTCGACTTATTCTCGAGTCAAGGACCCGTCTTCTTGCGAGTGTAAGGACTCGTCTTTGTTGGGGCGGGGTCGGGTTCCAAGTCCCAGTCCCCGCAGCTTTACCGAGTCAAGGGACCCATCTTCTTACGAGTGTAAAGACTCGACTTATTATCGAGTCAAGGGAGCCATCTTCTTGCGAGTGTAAAGACTCGACTTATTATTGAGTCAAAGGACCCGTCTTCTTACAAGTGTGGGGACTCGACATATTATCGAGTCAAGGGACCTATCTTCTTGCGAGTGTAAGGACTGGTCTTTGTTGGGGCAGAGTTGGGTTCCGAGTCCCAAGGTACCCCACAGCTTTACCGAGTTAAGAGACTCGTCTTCTTGCGAGTGTAAAGACTCGACTTATTCTTGAGTCAAAGGACCCGTCTTCTTGCGAGTGTAAGGACTCGTCTTTGTTGGGGTGGGGTTGGGTTCCGAGTCCTGGGACTCGGAAGGTACCCCGCAGCTTTACCGAGTCAAGGAACCCATCTTCTTGAGAGTGTAAAGATTGGACTTATTATCGAGTCAAGGGACCCGTCTTCTTACGAGTGTAAGGACTCGTCTTTGTTGGGCGGGGTCGGGTTCCGAGTGTTGGGACTTGGAAGGTACCCCACAGCTTTACTGAGTCAAGGGACCCGTCTTCTTGCGAGTGTAAAAACTTGACTTATTATCGAGTCAAGGGACCCGTCTTCTTGCGAGTGTGGGGACTCAACTTATTCTCGAGTCAGGGGACCCATCTTCTTGCGTGTAAGGACTCGTATTTGTTGGGGCGGGGTGGGGTTCCGAGTCCTGGGACTCGGAAGGTACCCCACAGCTTTACCGAGTCAAGGGACCCGTCTTCTTGCACATGTAAAGACTCAGCTTATTATAGAGTCAAAGGACCCGTCTTCTTGCGAGTGTGGGGACTCGACGTATTCTCGAGTCAAGGGACCCCTTTTCTTGCAAGTGTAAGGACTCGTCTTTTTTGTTTGTACAATAGGGGTTTTGCAAAAGGAGCATTTCGTCATTTTCATTCATTAGCAATTGCCCGTACATGTTGCCGCCCCATATGGGGGCGTGGTAAAGTTTCTATACATAGAACTTTTTCAAGTGTTCAGCATTCCAAAGGTGAGGCAGGTAGCACCCTTCACTGTGTATGAGGCGGTAAGAACCGGGTCGGTTACTTGCCGTGACTACATAAGGCCCCTCCCATTGCGCTCCCAACTTCCCTTCCTCCAGGGTGGTTACTCCCGTCTCCCGTAACACCATGTCACCTACTTTAAAGGACCGTGGTCTGACCCGTTTGTTGAAATACTGCTCCGCCTTTCGTTTGTTGTTTGCCGTCCAGATCGCCGCTTCCTCCCTCATCTCTTCTAGGATATCCAGGTTCTCTGCTATCCTGTCATTATTCGTGATCGGGTCGAAATGTTGGACACGGAAAGTGGGCATCCCGACCTCTACGGGAATCACATCTTCACTCTCGAAAGTGAAGCAAAGGTGTTTCGCCAGTGGGGGTTCGGATAATGGTTCAATATGCCCAAAGTACGCTCGGAAGCTCCTTAGCCCACGCCCCTTTGTGTGCCCCGATCCTTTTCTTGAAGGTGGAGAGGAGAGTCTTGTTGGTTGACTCGGCCTACCCGTTGGCCTAGGTGTGACCCGGCGAGGAGTATTTTACCTTAATCCAGAGTTCTACGCACCACTCCCAATAGTGTGCGCAATCGAACGGTTTCCCATTGTCGAAGATAAAGCCTTGTGGTATGCCAAATCGGCAGACTACCGACTTCCATAAGAACCTCATTATAGCCCGGGAGGTGATGCTAGCGAGTTCTTCCGCCTCCACTCATTTGGTGAAATAGTCGACTGCGACCATGACAAACCTGCCCCCTTCTTGCCACTGGGAAGGGGCCTATTAGGTCCAGACCCCACTGGGCGAAGGGCCACTGGGCGAAGGGCCACAGGGCCGTGATATCCAGCTTGGGTTACTCTTGCAGCTAGCGCTCTCCCTCCCGAATTGCTGCCGCAAATGCCTTCGTGGATTTCGGCCAACACATTGGGCTTCGTTGAGTGAGATGCACCTAAGGAGCGGCTCGGAGAATCCCCTTTTGTACAGTACTCCTTCAAGCAGCATGAATCAAGCCGTCTGGTTCTTAACCTTCCACGCTTCCTCTGGGTTTCGGGGCAGTTGTCCTTCTTGTAAGAATCTTAGGATGTCCGTTGCCCACTCGAGGGGGCTGGGGTCGTAACAAATACTTTGTTCCCAATGGAAGGAACTTCAACCATCCTGGTCGCGGTGTGATCCGGCAGTTGGAGTTCCTCCTGCCCAGAAGCAGCCCTGGCCAGTCGGTTTGCTTCCTAATTCTCCGTTCTTAGAACCTACCGAATGTTAAAGTAGTGAAAAAGA
Organism: Juglans microcarpa x Juglans regia; assembly: GCF_004785595.1. Classification (NCBI taxonomy): domain Eukaryota; kingdom Viridiplantae; phylum Streptophyta; class Magnoliopsida; order Fagales; family Juglandaceae; genus Juglans; species Juglans microcarpa x Juglans regia. The sequence goes on from NC_054604.1 coordinate 27,557,448, forward strand.
TCTCGCTCGTTACAGACCAACTGGAAGTATTTCTTTAATCGTTCCCCCTTGGTAGCGAACTGCCCCAGGATCTGACTGACCATGACTTGGGAATCAGCTCTAACTTCTATTTCTTCGGTCCCCAATAGCCGTGCAACCGTCATTCCGGTCAGGAGTGCCTCATACTCAGCTTCATTATTTGTTACCTTGAAGGCCAGCTTGATCGCATAATTGTGTTCCTTTCCTTGCTCAGTGACGACGTGTACCCCTGCTCCCCCTCCAGGTTTTCCCCATGGTGCGGCCGAGACTTCTTCTGGGAAGTTGGTGCACTCAGCGACAAAATCCGCCAATATCTGTCCTTTGGTCGCAACCCTGGGTTGGTATTCTATGTCGAACTCACTGAGCTCGATTGCCCACTTGGCTAGCCATCCTGACGTGTCTGGTTTTTGGAGTACTTGTTTGAGAGGGTGGTCGGTAAGTATTCTGATCGGGTGTGCTTGGAAATACGGCCTTATTCTCCGGGCTGCGACAATAAGGCAGAATACCAGCATTTCCGTTCGGGGGTATCTCGCTTCTGCGCCTTGGAAGGCTCTGTTCATGTAGTATATGGGACGCTGCCCTCCTCTTGTTTCCCGAACCAATGCTGCCGATGTTGCGTGTGGCGACACCGCCAAATACACTGTCAAGGTCTCTCCTGGTCTCGTCTGACTTAGCAGCGGTGGGTGGCTGAGATATGACTTTAGTTTGATGAATGCCTCTTCACACGCCTCATCCCATTTCTGCGCCTTCCTTAGTACTTTGAAGAAGGGTAAGCATCGGTCAGTGGATCGGGCGATGAACCAGTTCAGGGCCGCCACCCTCTTGGTTAACTTCTGGACTTCATGGACACTTCGTGGGAAGGCATTGTCATCATGGCTTCTATTTTTTCAGGATTCACTTCGATCCTCTTTCTAAGACCATGTATCCCAAAAATTTACATGTTTTTACTCCGAATGAGCACTTCAGCGAGTTAAGCTTCATCCGATATTATCGGAGGACGGTGAACGCTTCTAGCAGATTGGCCAAATGTTTCTCAGTTTCTTTGCTCTTTACCAACAGGTCGTCCACGTATACTTCCATGTTGCGGCCAATTTGTTGTTTAAACATTCAGTTGACCAGCCGTTGATAGGTGGCCCCCGCGTTTTCGGTAGCAGTAGAGCCCTCGGTTGGTGATGAATGTTGTTTTCTCCTCGTCGTCTGGGTTCATCCTGATCTGATTGTATCCAGAGTACGCATCCATAAAGCTGAGGAGTGGGTGTCCTGCCGTTGAATCTACTATCAGATCGATGTGGGGTAGAGGGAAGCTATCTTTTGGGCAAGCCTTGTTTAGGTCAGTGAAATCTACACACATTCGCCACTTGCCATTGGGCTTTTTCACCAGAACCACATTTGACAGCCATTCCGGGTATTGGACTTCCCGGATAAACCCCGCAGCGAGGAGTCAGTCCACTTCCTCTACTATTGCCCCATATTTCTCAGTGTTGAGGCTACGGCATTTTTGCTTTACTCTCCGAGTCGTCTCGGGTTAACACAAAGTCGGTGCTCGATGATGGAGTTGGACAACTCCCGGGCATGTCCTCGTGACTCCAGGCGAACACGTCTCAATGTTCGACCAGGAGAGTTATTAGCGCTGTCCTCATACCTAGGCCCATCCTAATGCCGATTCAGACTTGCTGCCTAGGCTCTTGTTGGTCTACTACTACAAGTTCGAGTGGTTTGTTGGGTGTGGCTTGTTTGAGGACCTGCTCGTCCCGGATTTCCCCGTCCCACTCGGTCAAGACCAAAGGAAACCTAGGTGTGGGGGCCTCATTTGATGCTTCTATGGCCACTAAGACTCGCGCCTCATGTCTCATCTCCCTGTTGTAGCATTCTCGGGCTAGGACCTGTTCACCGCGGATTTCGCTGACCCCCGAGTCAATGGGGAACTTCACCTTTAGGTGAAAGGTAGACGTCACCGCCTTTAAACTGTTCAGGGTCGGACGCCCTAATATGGCAATGTACAAGGACAGGGCCTTCATAACTGGAAATCGGTCATGGTGGTGGCGATCCTGGGTGCCCTTCCTGCCAGGATTAAGAGGGTAATGACGCCCGCCAGGTGAACAACATCTCCCGTGAAACCCTTGAGTGGCATTGGGGTCGGCCGCAACTGATCCGGATCGATGCCCATCTTGATGAAAGCGTCCCAAAACAAGATGTCGGCCAAATTTTCATTGTCTATCAGGATTCTCCAAGTCCAGAAGTTAGCAATCTGCATTGTCACAACCAATGCATCGTCGTGCGGGTGGAGAATGCCCCCCTTTTTCCGCCCGACTCTTTGGTCTTAAGAATGCTGGTTTTAAGAATGAGTGATTGCCCTTCTCTGACCCTTACTGCCCAACCTTAGAACGGACAGCTAATGCGTTCCACTTATTGAACAGGTTTCTATGGTCGGTCCGCGACCCCTGGATGCCGAAGGGTCCTTGGGGTGATCTCGTAGTTCCTACGGGGTGGAGACGATGGGGTCGGGTCGGTCCATGGATTTTCCTTCCTTTCGCCGCATTTCGATCAAAGGGTTAAAGGGAGATAGTGCATCAAGCTGTTCGCAAGGGCCAACTTGATCCTCTTCCCCAGGGATCCCTATGGGAGAGCCGCCGACTCCAACTACTGTTCATGTACGATCCATACTAGATCTAACCAACTGCCCATCCTACCTCCTCTACGTTCTTGACAGCCTATCTTTGTCTCAGTAGAGTCTTTCAGTGGCATGTTTCGGTCCTCTTTTCCATTACTTAGAAAAAGTGAGCCACCGGTTCAGGTACAAGATACTATCATTATCGCCTGGACAATTAGACATCCAACCCATAATCGCAACGACCCAATTGCAAAAGTGGAGCTCTACCAACTGAGCTATATCCCCCCAAGCCCAGTGGAGCATGCATGAAGGAGTCAGATGCTTCTTCTATTCTTTTACTTGGCGCAGCTGGGCCATCCTGGACTTGAACCAGAGACCTCGCCCATGAAGTAAATCATCGCACCTACGGTCCAACCAATTGGGAGAGAATCAATAGATTCCTTTTCGAGAGCGATTCATCCTTCCTGAACGCAGCATACAACTCTCCGGTGTACTGCGCTCTCCAAGTGTGCTTGTTTCCCTCCTTCTTCCTTACCATGGCAAGTCTTTGTGAAATAACTCCGATGAGAAGAAAAAAGAAGGCGTTAAGAGGACCCTTCTGGCCCAACCCTAGACACTCTAAGATCCTTTTTCAAATCAAACATGCTCCCATTTCAAGTCAAGAGATAGATAAATAAACACATCCCATTGCACTGAACGGGGGCGTTCGTAGTGACTGAGGGGTCGAAGACCGAGAAGTGAGTTATTTATCAGCCAAACATTCTTCTTATGGCGAGATCCAATCTCCTGGTCCCTGCGGAAAGGAAAAATGATTTCAACTTCTTCCTTTCGGAAAGGGAGGATTAGGAAAATCCTATTGATTGCAGACCGGAACTCCGGGAAAAGCATGAAAAAAAAGGCTCGAATGGTACGATCCCTCCGTCACCCCAGAAAGAAAAGGCGATCTCATAGTTCTTGGTCTGTGAAGATACGTTGTTAGGTGCTCCGTTTTATTTTCCCATTGAGGCCGAACCTAAACCAGTGCTCTAGAGATAGCTGTCCATATACTGATAAGGGATGTATGGATTCTCGAGATGAGAGGAGTCATGATGGTCCCCCCCGGACCGCCCGGATCCCACGAGTGAATAGAAAGTTGGATCTACATTAGATCTCACCTGAATCGCCCCATCTATCCTCCTGAGGAGAAGTTTGGTTTCAAACCCCGGTTCGAACAGGAGAAATACGCCATGTTAATGTGCCTTCGGGCGTGTGCCCTTCGAGCTGACGAGGTGACTCCTCCTCCTGCGTACCCCCCAGTGATAGTGCTTATTCTTTAAGCGGCCCGTCCTCCACAATGGGGCTTCTTTGCCTGTTATCCCTCACATCTTGTCTTATTGAGACTTCCCCCTGTCGGAAGTTTAGGCGCCATTCTTCAGATCGGTTCCTTCCATTCCCTAGCCGATGCGCCCAATTCTTCTGCTCTTCTTCAGAGCGTAGCAATCGCACGTGCTGTCTCGGTTGTTCTTGTGATACTCACAAAACGGGAGGCCCCCCACCCCTGGGATGTTCTCCTTGGTGTTCCACCCGAGCATTTCCCTCTTCTGCCAAGCTCGCGTGGGCGCGACTCGCTCCTTGAGTCCGAGCCGAAGCTTCTCTTTTTCTCTTCACATCTAGCGGTCCCCGCCTTTCTCCACCAAGGTTATTATGGTTGAGACGTTGCGCTAGTGTCTTTATCCCGACTCACTCCATCTCAGCCCGTCGAGGAGCCGTCAGTGCCTCCAAAGTATCTTCCGCATTGATGAACTCATCTGCTCTTTCGTCGAAGGTTATTGCGACACTTCTGGTACGTCACTGTGGTCTGCTTACTCCCTTTACCGCACTGAAGACTTCCTTGTAACGCGGCTTCGAGCATGTGCCCTTCGAGCTGACGAGGTGACTCCTCCTCCTGCGTACCCCCCCAGTGATAGTGCTTATTTCTCTAAGTGGCCCGTCCTCCACGGTGGGGCTTCTTCGCCTGTTATCCCTCACATCCTGTGTTATCGGGACTTCCCCCTATTAGAAATTTGGGCGCCTTTCTTCAGATCGGTTTCTTCCATTCCCTGGCCGATGCGCCCAGTTCTTCAGCTCTTCTTCCTTAACCTTCTTCAGGGCGTAGCAATCGCACATGCTGTGTCGAGGACGTTCTCCTTGGTGTTCCACCCGAGCAATCGCGTGGGCGCGAATCGCTCCTTGAGTCCGGGCTGAAGCTTCTCTTTTTCTCTTCACATCTAGCGGTCCTCGCCTTTCTCCTCCATGGTTATTCTGGTTGAGACGTTGCGCTAGTGTCTTTATCCCGACTCACTCCTTCTCAGCCCGTCGAGGGGCCGTCAGTGCCTCCAAAGTATCTTCCGCATTGATGAACTCATCTGCTCTTTCGTCGAAGGTTATTGCGACACTTCTGGTACGTCACTGTGGCCTGCTTACTCCCTTTGCCGCACTGAAGACTTCCTTGTAACGCGGCTTCGAGCATGTGCCCTTCGAGCTGACGAGGTGAGTCCTCCTCCTGCCTACCCCCCAGTGATAGTGCTTATTTCTCTAAGCGGCCCGTCCTCCACTGTGGGGTTCGTCTCCTGTTATCCCTCACATCCTGTCTTATCGGGACTTCCCCCAATCAGAAGATTGGGCGCCTTTCTTCAGATCGGCTTCTTCCATTCCCTGGCCGATGCGCCCAGTTCTTCTGCTCTTCTTCCTTAACCTTCTTCAGGGCGTAGCAATCGCACATGCTGTGTCGAGGATGTTCTCCTTGGTGTTCCACCCGAGCATTTCCCACTACTGCCAAGCTCACGTGGGCGCGACTCGCTCCTTGAGTCCGGGCCGAAGCTTCTCTTTTTCTCTTCACATCTGGCGGTCCTCGCCTTTCTCCTCCACGGTTATTACGTTTGAGACGTTATGCTAGTGCATTTATCCCGACTCACACCATCTCAGCCCGTCGAGGGGCCGTCAATGCCTCCAAATTATCTTCCGCATTGATGAACTCATCTGCTCTGTCCATAAACTCTCAGCACAGCAATCGCACGTGCTGTGTCGGTTGTTCTTGTGATACTCACAAAACGGGCGGCCCCCTACCCCCTGGGGTGTTCTCCTTGGTGTTCCACCCGAGCATTTCCCTCTTCTGCCAAGCTCGCGTGGGCGCGACTCGCTCCTTGAGTCTGGGCCGAAGCTTCTCTTTTTCTCTTCACATCTAGCAGTCCTCGCCTTTCTCCTCCACGGTTATTATGGTTGAGACGTTGCGCTAGTGTCTTTATCCCGACTCACTCCATCTCAGCCCGTCGAGGGGCCGTCAGTGCCTCCAAAGTATCTTCCGCATTGATGAACTCATCTGCATCTTCGTCGAAGGTTATTGCGACACTTCTGGTACGTCACTGTGGTCTGCTTACTCCCTTTGCCGCACTGAAGACTTCCTTGTAACGCGGCTTCGAGCATGTGCCCTTCGAGCTGACGAGGTGACTCCTCCTCCGGCGTACCCCCCAGTGATAGTGCTTATTTCTCTAAGCGGCCCGTCCTCCACGGTGGGGCTTCTTCGCCTGTTATCCCTCACATCCTGTCTTATCGGGACTTCCCCCAATCAGAAGTTTGGGCGCCTTTCTTCAGATCGGCTTCTTCCATTCCCTGGCCGATGCGCCCAGTTCTTCTGCTCTTCTTCCTTAACCTTCTTCAGGGCATAGCAATCGCACATGCTTTGTCGAGGACGTTCTCCTTGGTGTTCCACCCGAGCATTTCCCTCTACTGCCAAGCTCGCGTGGGCGCGACTCGCTCCTTGAGTCCGGGCCGAAGCTTCTCTTTTTCTCTTCACATCTGGCGGTCCTCGCCTTTCTCCTCCACGGTTATTACGGTTGCGACGTTATGCTAGTGCCTTTATCCCGACTCACACCATCTCAGCCCGTCGAGGGGCCGTCAATGCCTCCAAATTATCTTCCGCATTGATGAACTCATCTGCTCTGTCCATAAACTCTCAGCACAGCAATCGCACGTGCTGTGTCGGTTGTTCTTGTGATACTCACAAAACGGGCGGCCCCCACCCCCTGGGGATGTTCTCCTTGGTGTTCCACCCGAGCATTTCCCTCTTCTGCCAAGCTCGCATGGGCGCGACTCGCTCCTTGAGTCCGGGCCGAAGCTTCTCTTTTTCTCTTCACATCTGGCGGTCCTCGCCATTCTCCTCCACGGTTATTATGGTTGAGACGTTGCGCTAGTGTCTTTATCCCGACTCACTCCATCTCAGCCCGTCGAGGGGCCGTCAGTGCCTCTAAAGTATCTTCCGCATTGATGAACTCATCTGCTCTTTCGTCGAAGGTTATTGCGACACTTCTGGTACGTCACTGTGGTCTGCTTACTCCCTTTACCGCACTGAAGACTTCCTTGTAACGCGGCTTAGAGCATGTGCCCTTCGAGCTGACGAGGTGACTCCTCCTCCTGCGTACCCCCCCAGTGATAGTGCTTATTTCTCTAAGCGGCCCGTCCTCGACGGTGGCTCTTCTTCGCCTGTTATCCCTCACATCCTGTCTTATCGGGGCTTCCCCCTATCAGAAGTTTGGGCGCCTTTCTTCAGATCGGTTTCTTCCATTCCCTGGCCGATGCGCCCAGTTCTTCTGCTCTTCTTCCTTAATCTTCTTCAGGGCGTAGCAATCGCACATGCTGTGTCGAGGACGTTCTCCTTGGTGTTCCACCCGAGCATTTCCCTCTACAGCCAAGCTCGCATGGGCGCGACTCGCTCCTTGAGTCCGGGCCGAAGCTTCTCTTTTTCTCTTCACATCTGCCGGTCCTCGCCTTTCTCCTCCACGGTTATTACGATTGAGACGTTATGCTAGTGCCTTTATCCCGACTCACTCCATCTCAGCCCGTCGAGGGGCCGTCAATGCCTCCAAATTATCTTCTGCATTGATCAACTCATCTGCTCTGTCCATAAACTCTCAGCACGGTAATCGCACGTGCTGTGTCGGTTGTTCTTGTGATACTCACAAAACGAGCGGCCCCCCACCCCCTGGGGATGTTCTCCGTGGTGTTGCACTCGAGCAATCGCGTGGGCGCGAATCGCTCCTTGAGTCCGGGCTGAAGCTTCTCTTTTTCTCTTCACATCTAGCGGTCCTCGCCTTTCTCCTCCACGGTTATTATGGTTGAGACGTTGCGCTAGTGTCTTTATCCCGACTCACTCCATCTCAGCCCGTCGAGGGGCCGTCAGTGCCTCCAAAGTATCTTCCGCATTGATGAACTCATCTGCTCTTTCGTCGAAGGTTATTGCGACACTTCTGGTACGTCACTGTGGTCTGCTTACTCCCATTGCCGCACTGAAGACTTCCTTGTAACGCGGCTTCGAGCATGTGCCCTTCGAGCTGACGAGGTGACTCCTCCTCCTGCGTACCCCCCAGTGATAGTGCTTATTTCTCTAAGCGGCCCGTCCTCCACGGTGGGGCTTCTTCGCCTGTTATCCCTCACATCCTGTCCTATCGGGACTTCCCCCAATCAGAAGTTTGGGCGCCTTTCTTCAGATCGGCTTCTTCCATTCCCTGGCCGATGCGCCCAGTTCTTCTGCTCTTCTTCCTTAACCTTCTTCAGGGCGTAGCAATCGCACATGCTGTGTCGAGGACGTTCTCCTTGGTGTTCCACCCGAGCATTTCCCTCTACTGCCAAGCTCGCGTGGGCGCGACTCGTTCCTTGAGTCCGGGTCGAAGCTTCTCTTTTTCTCTTCACATCTGCCGGTCCTCGCCTTTCTCTTCCACGGTTATTACGGTTGAGACGTTATGCTAGTGCCTTTATCCCGACTGACACCATCTCAGCCCGTCGAGGGGCCGTCAATGCCTCCAAATTATCTTCCGCATTGATGAACTCATCTGCTCTGTCCATAAACTCTCAGCACAGCAATCGCACGTGCTGTGTCGGTTGTTCTTGTGATACTCACAAAACGGGCGGCCCCCCACCCCCTGGGGATGTTCTCCTTGGTGTTCCACCCGAGCATTACCCTCTTCTGCCAAGCTCGCGTGGGCGCGACTCGCTCCTTGAGTCCGGGCCGAAGCTTCTCTTTTTCTCTTCACATCTAGCGTTCCTCGCCTTTCTCCTCCACGGTTATTATGGTTGAGACGTTGCGCTAGCGTCTTTATCCCGACTCACTCCATCTCAGCCCGTCGAGGGGCCGTCAGTGCCTCCAAAGTATCTTCCGCATTGATGAACTCATCTGCACCTTCGTCGAAGGTTATTGCGACACTTCTGGTACGTCACTGTGGTCTGCTTACTACCTTTACCGCACTGAAGACTTCCTTGTAACGCGGCTTCGAGCATGTGCCCTTCGAGCTGACGAGGTGACTCCTCCTCCTGCGTACCCCCCAGTGATAGTGCTTATTTCTCTAAGCGGCCCGTCCTCCACGGTGGGGCTTCTTCGCCTGTTATCCCTCACATCCTGTCTTATCGGGACTTCCCCCTATCAGAAGTTTGGGCGCCTTTCTTCAGATCGGTTTCTTCCATTCCCTGGCCGATGCGCCCAGTTCTTCTGCTCTTCTTCCTTAATCTTCTTCAGGGCGATGCAATCGCACATGCTGTGTCGAGGACGTTCTCCTTGGTGTTCCACCCGAGCATTTCCCTCTACTGCCAAGCTCGCGTGGGCGCGACTCGCTCCTTGAGTCCGGGCCGAAGCTTCTCTTTTTCTCTTCACATCTACCGGTCCTCGCCTTTCTCCTCCACGGTTATTACGATTGAGACGTTATGCTAGTGCCTTTATCCCGACTCACTCCATCTCAGCCCGTCGAGGGGCCGTCAATGCCTCCAAATTATCTTCCGCATTGATCAACTCATCTGCTCTGTCTATAAACTCTCAGCACAGCAATCGCACGTGCTGTGTCGGTTGTTCTTGTGATACTCACAAAACGGGCGGCCCCCCACCCCCTGGGGATGTTCTCCTTGGTGTTCCACCCGAGCAATCGCGTGGGCGCGAATCGCTCCTTGAGTCCGGGCTGAAGCTTCTCTTTTCTCTTCACATCTAGCGGTCCTCGCCTTTCTCCTCCACGGTTATTATGGTTGAGACGTTGCGCTAGTGTCTTTATCCCGACTCACTCCATCTCAGCCCTTCGAGGGGCCGTCAGTGCCTCCAAAGTATCTTCCGCATTGATGAACTCATCTGCTCTTTCGTCGAAGGTTATTGCGACACTTCTGGTACGTCAGTGTGGTCTGCTTACTCCCTTTGCCGCACTGAAGACATCCTTGTAACGCGGCTTCGAGCATGTGCCCTTCGAGCTGACGAGGTGACTCCTCCTGCTGCGTACCCCACAGTGATAGTGCTTATTTCTCTAAGCGGCCCCTCCTCCACGGTGGGGCTTCTTCGCCTGTTATCCCTCACATCCTGTCTTATCGGGACTTCCCCCAATCAGAAGTTTGGGCGCCTTTCTTCAGATCGGCTTCTTCCATTCCCTGGCCGATGCGCCCAGTTCTTCTGCTCTTCATCCTTAATCTTCTTCAGGGCGTAGCAATCGCACATGCTGTGTCGAGGACGTTCTCCTTGGTGTTCCACCCGAGCATTTCCCTCTACTGCCAAGCTCGCGTGGGCGCGACTCGCTCCTTGAGTCCGGGCCGAAGCTTCTCTTTTTCTCTTCACATCTGCCGGTCCTCGCCTTTCTCCTCCACGGTTATTACGATTGAGACGTTATGTTAGTGCCTTTATCCCGACTCACTCCATCTCAGCCCGTCGAGGGGCCGTCAATGCCTCCAAATTATCCTCCGCATTGATGAACTCATCTGCTCTGTCCATAAACTCTCAGCACGGCAATCGCACGTGCTGTGTCGGTTGTTCTTGTGATACTCACAAAACGGGCGGCCCCCCACCCCCTGGGGATGTTCTCCTTGGTGTTCCACCCGAGCAATCGCGTGGGCGCGAATCGCTCCTTGAGTCCGGGCTGAAGCTTCTCTTTTTCTCTTCACATCTAGCGTTCCTCGCCTTTCTCCTCCACGGTTATTATGGTTGAGACGTTGCGCTAGCGTCTTTATCCCGACTCACTCCATCTCAGCCCGTCGAGGGGCCGTCAGTGCCTCCAAAGTATCTTCCGCATTGATGAACTCATCTGCTCCTTCGTCGAAGGTTATTGCGACACTTCTGGTACGTCACTGTGGTCTGCTTACTACCTTTACCGCACTGATGACTTCCTTGTAACGCGGCTTCGAGCATGTGCCCTTCGAGCTGACGAGGTGACTCCTCCTCCTGCGTACCCCCCCAGTGATAGTGCTTATTTCTCTAAGCGGCCCGTCCTCCACGGTGGGGCTTCTTCGCCTGTTATCCCTCACATCCTGTCTTATCGGGACTTCCCCCTATCAGAAGTTTGGGCGCCTTTCTTCAGATCGGTTTCTTCCATTCCCTGGCCGATGCGCCCAGTTCTTCTGCTCTTCTTCCTTAATCTTCTTCAGGGCGTTGCAATCGCACATGCTGTGTCGAGGACGTTCTCCTTGGTGTTCCACCCGAGCATTTCCCTCTACTGCCAAGCTCGCGTGGGCGCGACTCGCTCCTTGAGTCCGGGCCGAAGCTTCTCTTTTTCTCTTCACATCTACTGATCCTCGCCTTTCTCCTCCACGGTTATTACGATTGAGACGTTATGCTAGTGCCTTTATCCCGACTCACTCCATCTCAGCCCGTCGAGGGGCCGTCAATGCCTCCAAATTATCTTCCGCATTGATGAACTCATCTGCTCTGTCTATAAACTCTCAGCACAGCAATCGCACGTGCTGTGTCGGTTGTTCTTGTGATACTCACAAAACGGGCGGCCCCCCACCCCCTGGGGATGTTCTCCTTGGTGTTCCACCCGAGCAATCGCGTGGGCGCGAATCGCTCCTTGAGTCCGGGCTGAAGCTTCTCTTTTTCTCTTCACATCTAGCGGTCCTCGCCTTTCTCCTCCACGGTTATTATGGTTGAGACGTTGCGCTAGTGTCTTCATCCCGACTCACTCCATCTCAGCCCGTCGAGGGGCCGTCAGTGCCTCCAAAGTATCTTCCGCATTGATGAACTCATCTGCTCTTTCGTCGAAGGTTATTGCGACACTTCTGGTACGTCACTGTGGTCTGCTTACTCCCTTTGCCGCACTGAAGACATCCTTGTAACGCGGCTTCGAGCATGTGCCCTTCGAGCTGACGTGGTGACTCCTCCTCCTGCGTACCCCCCAGTGATAGTGCTTATTTCTCTAAGCGGCCCGTCCTCCACGGTGGGGCTTCTTCGCCTGTTATCCCTCACATCCTGTCTTATCGGGACTTCCCCCAATCAGAAGTTTGGGCACCTTTCTTCAGATCGGCTTCTTCCATTCCCTGGCCGATGCGCCCAGTTCTTCTGCTCTTCATCCTTAATCTTCTTCAGGGCGTAGCAATCGCACATGCTGTGTCGAGGACGTTCTCCTTGGTGTTGCACCCGAGCATTTCCCTCTACTGCCAAGCTCGCGTGGGCGCGACTCGCTCCTTGAGTCCGGGCCGAAGCTTCTCTTTTTCTCTTCACATCTGCCGGTCCTCGCCTTTCTCCTCCACGGTTATTACGATTGAGACGTTATGTTAGTGCCTTTATCCCGACTCACTCCATCTCAGCCCGTCGAGGGGCCGTCAATGCCTCCAAATTATCCTCCGCATTGATGAACTCATCTGCTCTGTCCATAAACTCTCAGCACGGCAATCGCACGTGCTGTGTCGGTTGTTCTTGTGATACTCACAAAACGGGCAGCCCCCCACCCCCTGGGGATGTTCTCCTTGGTGTTCCACCCGAGCAATCGCGTGGGCGCGAATCGCTCCTTGAGTCCGGGCTGAAGCTTCTCTTTTTCTCTTCACATCTAGCGGTCCTCGCCTTTCTCCTCCACGGTTATTATGGTTGAGACGTTGCGCTAGTGTCTTCATCCCGACTCACTCCATCTCAGCCCGTCGAGGGGCCGTCAGTGCCTCCAAAGTATCTTCCGCATTGATGAACTCATCTGCTCTTTCGTCGAAGGTTATTGCGACACTTCTGGTACGTCACTGTGGTCTGCTTACTCCCTTTGCCGCACTGAAGACTTCCTTGTAACGCGGCTTCGAGCATGTGCCCTTCGAGCTGACGAGGTGACTCCTCCTCCTGCGTACCCCCCTGTAATAGTGCTTATTTCTCTAAGCGGCCCATCCTCCACGGTGGGGCTTCTTCGCCTGTTATCCCTCACATCCTGTCTTATCGGGACTTCCCCCAATCAGAAGTTTGGGCGCCTTTCTTCAAATCGGCTTCTTCCATTCCCTGGCCGATGCGCTCAGTTCTTCTGCTCTTCATCCTTAATCTTCTTCAGGGCGTAGCAATCGCACATGCTGTGTCGAGGACGTTCTCCTTGGTGTTCCACCCGAGCATTTCCCTCTACTGCCAAGCTCGCGTGGGCGCGACTCGCTCCTTGAGTCCGGGCCGAAGCTTCTCTTTTTCTCTTCACATCTGGCGGTCCTCGCCTTTCTCCTCCACGGTTATTACGGTTGAGACGTTATGCTAGTGGCTTTATCCCGACTCACACCATCTCAGCCCGTCGAGGGGCCGTCAATGCCTCCAAATCATCTTCCGCATTGATGAACTCATCTGCTCTTTCGTCGAAGTTTATTGCGACACTTCTGGTACGTCACTGTGGTCTGCTTACTCCCTTTACCGCACTGAAGACTTCCTTGTAACGCGGCTTCGAGCATGTGCCCTTCGAGCTGACGAGGTGACTCCTCCTCCTGCGTACCCCCTAGTGATAGTGCTTATTTCTCTAAGCGGCCCGTCCTCCACGGTGGGTCTTCTTCGCCTGTTATCCCTCACATCCTGTCTTATCGGGACTTCCCCCTATCAGTAGTTTGGGCGCCTTTCTTCAGATCGGTTTCTTCCATTCCCTGGTCGATGCGCCCAGTTCTTCTGCTCTTCTTCCTTAATCTTCTTCAGGGCGTAGCAATCGCACATGCTGTGTCGAGGACGTTCTCCTTGGTGTTCCACCCGAGCATTTCCCTCTACTGCCAAGCTCGCGTGGGCGCGACTCGCTCCTTGAGTCCGGGCCGAAGCTTCTCTTTTTCTCTTCACATCTGCCGGTCCTCGCCTTTCTCCTCCACGGTTATTACGATTGAGATGTTATGCTAGTGCCTTTATCCCGACTCACTCCATCTCAGCCCGTCGAGGGGCCGTCAATGCCTCCAAATTATCCTCCGCATTGATGAACTCATCTGCTCTGTCCATAAACTCTCAGCACGGCAAACGCACGTGCTGTGTCGGTTGTTCTTGTGATACTCACAAAACGGGCGGCCCCCCACCCCCTGGGGATGTTCTCCTTGGTGTTCCACCCGAGCAATCGCGTGGGCGCGAATCGCTCCTTGAGTCCGGGCTGAAGCTTCTCTTTTTCTCTTCGCATCTAGCAGTCCTCGCCTTTCTCCTCCACGGTTATTATGGTTGAGACGTTGCGCTAGTGTCTTTATCCCGACTCACTCCATCTCAGCCCGTCGAGGGGCCGTCAGTGCCTCCAAAGTATCTTCCGCATTGATGAACTCATCTGCTCTTTTGTCGAAGTTTATTGCGACACATCTGGTACGTCACTGTGGTCTGCTTACTCCCTTTACCGCACTGAAGACTTCCTTGTAACGCGGCTTCGAGCATGTGCCCTTCGAGCTGACGAGGTGACTCCTCCTCCTGCGTACCCCCCCAGTGATAGTGCTTATTTCTCTAAGCGGCCCGTCCTCCACGGTGGGTCTTCTTCGCCTGTTATCCCTCACATCCTGTCTTATCGGGACTTCCCCCTATCAGAAGTTTGGGCGCCTTTCTTCAGATCGGTTTCTTCCATTCCCTGGTCGATGCGCCCAGTTCTTCTGCTCTTCTTCCTTAATCTTCTTCAGGGCGTAGCAATCGCACATGCTGTGTCGAGGACGTTCTCCTTGGTGTTCCACCCGAGCATTTCCCTCTACAGCCAAGCTCGCGTGGGCGCGACTCGCTCCTTGAGTCCGGGCCGAAGCTTCTCTTTTTCTCTTCACATCTGCCGGTCCTCGCCTTTCTCCTCCACGGTTATTACGATTGAGACGTTATGCTAGTGCCTTTATCCCGACTCACTCCATCTCAGCCCGTCGAGGGGCCGTCAATGCCTCCAAATTATCCTCCGCATTGATGAACTCATCTGCTCTGTCCATAAACTCTCAGCACGGCAATCGCACGTGCTGTGTCGGTTGTTCTTGTGATACTCACAAAACGGGCGGCCCCCCACCCCCTGGGGATGTTCTCCTTGGTGTTCCACCCGAGCAATCGTGTGGGCGCGAATCGCTCCTTGAGTCCGGGCTGAAGCTTCTCTTTTTCTCTTCACATCTAGCAGTCCTCGCCTTTCTCCTCCACGGTTATTATGGTTGAGACGTTGCGCTAGTGTCTTTATCCCGACTCACTCCATCTCAGCCCGTCGAGGGGCCGTCAGTGCCTCCAAAGTATCTTCCGCACTGATGAACTCATCTGCTCTTTCGTCGAAGGTTATTGCGACACTTCTGGTACGTCACTGTGGTCTGCTTACTCCCTTTGCCGCACTGAAGACTTCCTTGTAACGCGGCTTCGAGCATGTGCCCTTCGAGCTGACGAGGTGACTCCTCCTCCTGCGTACCCCCCAGTAATAGTGCTTATTTCTCTAAGCGGCCCATCCTCCACGGTGGGGCTTCTTCGCCTGTTATCCCTCACATCCTGTCTTATCGGGACTTCCCCCAATCAGAAGTTTGGGCGCCTTTCTTCAGATCGGCTTCTTCCATTCCCTGGCCGATGCGCTCAGTTCTTCTGCTTTTCATCCTTAATCTTCTTCAGGGCGTAGCAATCGCACATGCTGTGTCGAGGACGTTCTCCTTGGTGTTCCACCCGAGCATTTCCCTCTACTGCCAAGCTCGCGTGGGCGCGACTCGCTCCTTGAGTCCGGGCCGAAGCTTCTCTTTTTCTCTTCACATCTGGCGGTCCTCGCCTTTCTCCTCCACGGTTATTACGGTGGAGACGTTATGCTAGTGCCTTTATCCCGACTCACACCATCTCAGCCCGTCGAGGGGCCGTCAATGCCTCCAAATTATCTTCCGCATTGATGAACTTATCTGCTCTGTCCATAAACTCTCAGCACAGCAATCGCACATGCTGTGTCGGTTGTTCTTGTGATACTCAGAAAAAGGGCGGCCCCCCACCCCCTGGGGATGTTCTCCTTGGTGTTCCACCCGAGCATTTCCCTCTTCTGCCAAGCTCGCGTGGGCGCGACTCGCTCCTAGAGTCCGGGCCGAAGCTTCTCTTTTTCTCCACATCTAGCGGTCCTCGCCTTTCTCCTCCACGGTTATTATGGTTGAGACGTTGCGCTAGTGTCTTTATCCCTACTCACTCCATCTCAGCCCGTCGAGGGGCCGTCAGTGCCTCCAAAGTATCTTCCGCATTGATGAACTCATCTGCTCTTTCGTCGAAGGTTATTGCGACACTTCTGGTACGTCACTGTGGTCTGCTTACTCCCTTTACCGCACTGAAGACTTCCTTGTAACGCGGCTTCGAGCATGTGCCCTTCGAGCTGACGAGGTGACTCCTCCTCCTGCGTACCCCCCCAGTGATAGTGCTTATTTCGCTAAGCGGCCCGTCCTCCACGGTGGGGCTTCTTCGCCTGTTATCCCTCACATCCTTTCTTATCGGCACTTCCCCCTATCAGAAGTTTGGGCGCCTTTCTTTAGATCGGTTTCTTCCATTCCCTGGCCGATGCGCCCAGTTCTTCTGCTCTTCTTCCTTAATCTTCTTCAGGGCGTAGCAATCACACATGCTGTGTCGAGGACGTTCTCCTTGGTGTTCCACCCGAGCATTTCCCTCTACTGCCAAGCTCGCGTGGGCGCGACTCGCTCCTTGAGTCCGGGCCGAAGCTTCTCTTTTTCTCTTCACATCTGGCGGTCCTCGCCTTTCTCCTCCACGGTTATTACGGTTGAGACGTTATGCTAGTGCGTTTATCCCGACTCACTCCATCTCAGCCCGTCGAGGGGCCGTCAATGCCTCCAAATTATCTTCCGCATTGATGAACTCATCTGCTCTGTCCATAAACTCTCAGCATGGTGGGGGTCTTCTACGCTATCTTGGTCATGAATGGATTCAGCGGCCAGATTCCCCCCCGCGAGAGATACGACTTTAGATTCTCGTCGTCTCGTTGCTTGATAGTTAAGAGGTAGGCCGCGGGGCGTTTCCTCTTGTGGCTGGCCAGAAACTATGTCATGAAGAGGCACGCAAGCTCTTCAAAGCTTCCTAATGTTCCTGATGCCATCCCCCCGTACCAACTCCGGGCCGCTCCCTTCAGTGTTAGGGGGAAGCCGTGCAAAGTCATATGGGCCTTGAATGTTTCTAGGTGCTCCAGTGGATCTTTGGACCCGTCATAGGCTTCCATCTGGGGAACTTTGAATTTCGGAGGGAGGGGCATGGCCAAGATTTCCTCACTGTAAGGGAGGTCAAAGCTGATTAGCAGCTGGTCTACAGTCGAAGGGGTATCCATCTTGGCCATGCCCCTCACTATGCCTTTCTTCTTCTGCCATAGTGTCTACCGGGATTCTTCGCAAACCCTCTTGCTCGTTGTCTCTCGGCTTTGCTCCTCCCACCAGTTCTTCGTTCGTAAACTTGGGGCCGCGTTTTCTTGGCAAAGTGTTCCGGCCTCCTCAGTCAACTTCCTGATGGTCTCCTCCATACTTGCAAGTCATGCTTCCATTGTTTCTTCCTTGCGGTCTTCCTTTCTCGTGGCCTGAGATCGCGTCCATGTCGGCATGCGAAGTACACGTCATTATGGAAAAATGATCCCACAGACGGCGCCACTGTTTATGTCGTGTTTCGCAGCCCGAACAGTTCTACAAAGTCCAAACTTCCTGATATCTGCAACTGAGAAGAAGATGAGGCTCCCGTGGCCTCCGGGGACACTCCGATGTCTAAGTCAGTGATTGTTCTTTTAGAAGGAAAGTAGAATACAGGAAAAGAGTTATCAGAAAAGGTGAATCCCCTCCGTAAGAAGGTTACCCCTATTTATACCTGAGTAGGGCCCCTATTCGAGGGAGATCGTGGCACGTCAAATACCAGGCCTACCACCACTCATTCGTTGTCCCCCTAGTGGGAGCCAGTCTGCGGCTTTGCGAGGGATTGCGCCGTGTCTAAGGTCCTACGTTTGCGCGGCAACCACCTCTTTGTCGTGCTAGGAGATGTCAGGTTGCAGGCGAGTCGTCCTTGGCTCGTGGGACGCTCCACTGTGCGTCGGATTTCCTGACATCGATTTGGGTTGGTTCATGCCTAGGATTTGATATCCTGGGATCGGGGGTGTGACGGTGTGTTGCCCACCGGGCCCGGCAACTCATTTGGCAGACCTCGATCCTCCCGAATCCTGAATGGATAGGCCCGGATGGTCAGGTCTCGTGCTTACTCGACTTCCCAACCTTCTCGCCCTAGGTCTTCAGCCACCTACTCAGACTCGAATTTCGTGGTTCAGTCTTCCTAGGCCTGGGCCCTTAAGGAATGGGCCTTCCCTCACAAAGAGATAGACTCAGACTCCTAATAAGAGATAGACTCAGACTCCTAAAAGGAAAATACTTCACAAGGCAAATTGGATTCTATCACTCCAAAGAAATAACCTCTATAAATAGCCTACATGAAGTAATAAATACTAGAGTTGAACTACACTTGATCATTACATACATTTACTCTTATACTATTACTGACTTAGGCATCGGAGTGTCTCCTAGGCAGCTAGTGCCGCCCTTTCATTTGTTGCAGGTCATCCGTATAGTTGGTGGTGTGAAACACATCCTTTACAATGTGATTCGTCATAACATGGGAATTATCATTAATTCATAAGTTTCTATGGATGAATTAATGGAATTTGGACGAACTGATCAATTTGATATATGGGCATTATAACCTCATAGATCTTTTCGAAACTTTTTCAACCTATGGGCCGGTTTCGAAAAATGGTCATACCCATGGACGTACGTATACAATAACGAACAAGATTTTATGAACTACTACAAAACTACAAGTTGAGTACACACATTTTTTGTACATGCGCAGCACAATATACATATCAATATTCCCATGTGTACTTCGCGCACGCTATGCAGTCCATATT